>NC_089886.1:1447500-4258750 GCF_040182565.1 Anser cygnoides
CAATCTGGGTAATGCGATATTGTTGGACTGCTGAAGGGCTCTGGTGAAGCAGGGCCCTATCTACTCAATGGCAAATTCTTCAGCAGCTAAATAGATGGTGGTATAATTACCTTTACTGGCTGGGGGAGAGAGGGAAACGATCCGTCTTTAACCCTTAGGTGCTTCATGAGCGCGCTCACCGCGAGCTACTGCAGAGTTTGCTAACAGACTGCGGTCACCACGGCTTCCAGATGAGGTTTCGACAGCCAGGACAGATTTACCTCAAATTCCTCATGAAACAACTACATGCATGCCATAAAATACCCATTGCCTGTATTACTAAAAGGCTTCCCAGAGCCACCTCTGCTCTGCGCCCTGCCTGGAGGGCCAATGGTCCCTGCTTCGAAAACCAGCAGAGCCCGCGACCAAAACCATCCACCACACCAGCCTCCCCTGCCAAGGGCTGCCTGGGCTGAGGCTGTGAAAACCACGTGGTTGTTGTTGGGGCTTGGGGATTTGCGGTGGGATTTTTTTTGTTGTTTTAGAAGCAGTTAACTGACTCCTTTTTGATGAACAATAACCTACATTCAGGTTTGCGTTAAGGTTATTCACCGGTTATTCACAGCCCACACCACCTATATCCAAGTATTATGGATTTTTCCATGGTTAACTTCTAATTAAATTATCCAGCTGAGCATAAGAGCGATGGCATGCACACAAACAGCATGCTATGGTGCTGAAAGCCCCAGCATTTCCAGTGCAGCAGGCACTGGAAATCTCTCCTGGAAAGCAGGTGGCACTGAGCCTGCCTGCAGGCAAAGCTCTCTCCACCGGCACAAACATGCGCTTCCTTCACATTCGCATGGCATAGTACCATAGTACCTCCAGAGACGGATTTTTACACTTCTGCTAGTGATAACTAATAATAACTCATTTTCCCCCGCACCAAAACTGAGAGCATTTGCAACCAGGAAAGTAAGTCTGCTCTGGAAAAATAATAGAAGTCAGTCGTGACATTTAGATAGAAAAACAGATACAAAATCCTTCTGCTCCGGGGCAGGCCAGCCTGGGTTCCTGCTCGGGCCATGAGCTGTTCTCTGTCCTCTGCTGCTGGCTGAGCACCTGCACCCGCTGGCCCCCACCGCTGCCGCCTGGAGCACCCCCGGGAGCTGCCCCGCACCGCAGGGCAGAGCTGGTTTGGATGTCACCGTTCCAATTTTTCAAGGACTCAAAGACCACATATAAAAGATGTTCATGAGAACCCATGAATACGGATGTGCAGGTTAGAAATGCACACACGACCAGTTATAGCCTTCTGCCAGCATTTGCTGGCTTTATTCAGCAAGCTCAGAAGTCTGTTGTTCTGCATTTTGAAGAAGTATTTGGCCTGATAATAATACAAGAATTAGCAAGTAGTCTTTTTTTTTTTTTCAAGAACTGTCTACATCTCGGTCTTCCACTTTTTTGGCTCTAATTTCAGACTCTCTTCCCAGGAAAATATTTGTAAAAATAATTTGCTATAATTAGAAAAACGCTTCATTGAAAATTCATTACTGGAACCCTGTCCTCCAGCTCAGAGCGAGGCAGGCTCCAAGACACTTTTTTTCTGGTGCTTGTCACTGGTAAACTGACAACCAAAATGATGCTGATGCTTGTTTTACAAGAACTTATTCTGGAGTTTTGGCTCCTAGAATCCGGTGCTCGTGTGAGGTTTGCTACATCTATTGAAAACATCTATTGACTCTAGCCTCCGCGCCTGGTGGGGGGCCCAGCTCCCAGCGAGAGAGGTAATCGCAACTGGACGTACATCGGTTTGACAGCGTTTGTGCAATACCTGCTCCGACAGGCCGTGCTGACGAGTGCTGTGGCTGTTTCTCAGCCTGGCCGCCAGAAGCATCAGGCGGTGCCCGTGGGGCCACCCGGAGGGGCACCCCGCTTCAGCCCCGCAGAGGGACCAGCGCTGCAAGGAAGAGCCACGGGGACAAAGCACACGGGGTGATGCGACCAAGTCCGAATGGTGGCTGGGTTTTAGGTGTCCACAAAACTGCACGGCCCTGTTCTGGAGAGTTTTTCCCTTATCGCACCCGTGTATGTGAACAGAACGGCTCCGGCACGCACCACTCCTTACTGCTCAGAAGCATAGTGTTTGCTCTGGATGTTGAAAGGGGAGGTAGTAACAAAAGGCAACCCTTTAGCAAATGCCTCTGAGCTGGGATTTTGAGATTTTAACATCCCTAACGTGGCAGAGCAGACTGGGGGCTGAGCGATGGTAACGCTCTGCCCAATTACAAAGTAATTAAAAGACCAGTGTGGGCTCCACAGAGAAAGCTTTGCATATGGACTTCAATTATTATACCACAGTCTTGCCAGAAAAACACAAAAGAGGATCTCAGGCAGCGCAGAGGATGCATATGGCTTGTGTAGGTGGAGAAAGCTAAGAGACTGTTACTTTGGGTAGGAAGTGGATTTTCTCTCTCCTATAATCTTGTTAAATTACCCTGTTTTTAAATCAATGATTTATATTGCTCTCTTCAAACCCAGAGGAAAAAAAAAAAAAAAAAAGAAAAGCTTCTCTAAACAGCAAGTATGTGACAAGCACTACATTTTCACTTTCATTTATCCTCATATTGCGAAGTTCACTCAGCAAACCAGAAGTGTTACAGGAAAATGCTGGGAAGGACTGGTTGAAAAGAAAACCTTGGCTGAAATGAGATGGAAAACAGATTTCCCGGCTTAGGTAAGTATCAGAAAATAATACATAATGTTAGACATCTGAAAAAGGAAGTAGGAAAATATTCAGGAATTTGCATAGCCATTTGCAGTCTGAGCAGAGCAGAGAAAAACAGCGTCGGGACAAGGAGCGCGTCGAGCAGGCGGCGGTGCCGGGAGGTGCAGCGAGCATCGCCCCGCGTCTCCAGCCCCAGCCCTCCCTCTGCCCCTGGCTCCAGCAGCCCATGAGCTTCACCAAGAAATAGCAAGAAACTGCGTTTCTGTTGCACGTGCCCACGTACAAGTGGAGGAGGACTCCCGCATTTTCCTTTGTGCTGCTGGTGGTCTGGCTTTCAGGGAGCCCCCCCCTCCCTTTTACACCAGTTGTGCGCCTGGGTAGGGCTAGCAGCTTCCGTGGGGAACTTCCATGGAACTCCCAGCTTCCACCCCTTGGCAACACTCGCAAAAATAAAATTAAAATAAAAACACAAAGCTGCGGGATATGCGAGGCAGCAGCCCACCTGCAGCAGGTGGAGGGCAGGACACTGAGACAAGCCAACAGCCGCTGACTTTTAGATTGGAAGAAGAAAAAATATCATTGAGATCCTCTTCTTTATGGAGTTGTTTGTAGTGTACTCGAATGACCCTGAGAGGGACCCTCTGCAGGCTGCTGCTGACTCTCTGCCCCTCACTCTGGCAGGCACAACAACTGCTTTAAATCCATCCAACTAGCAGCCCATCCACCTTTTAATTTCCAGGAGTCCCACTGTGCGGTCGTGGCGCACCAAGTCTTCATTCACTGCTGTCCTGAGGGTGAATGGTTTCGCCCTACGGCCCAAGTGCCCAGCACAAGGTTCCACCAGCTGCGACAACAGAGAGGAGCAGCGTCGGACAGTCGAAAGGGAAGCGCTGACATCAGTGACGGACGTCTTTAGCTCTGCTGACTCACTGCTTCTTCCCCCCGCAGGGAAAACAAGCCCGAGCACCAAGAACTTTCCCACAGCAGCCCACGTTGCTGCCGGGAACCCCGCGACGCAGCAAGGCCTGGGGAAGCGCGGCTAAAACCCCTTTCTATTTCCAGACCCTGGGTGAGGTGGATGGAAATCACGAGGCTCCCGGTTCACATGGGAAGCCATTAATAACCTCCTAAACACTGTCACATCCTCTAACGTGCGTGCTATGAAGGGCTGTCGGGAGAGGAGCCGCTGGGTGCGTAAGTCCTGCCCCGCGCTGCCCAGGCACAGCACCCGGGGCGCCGCCGCACACCTGCCTGCAGCGCTGGAGGTGGGTTGGAAGAGGAAATCCTGCCCCAGGGGCTCAGCAAGTGCTGGGGAAATAAAGCCAACAGGTCACTTAGACATGCCCTCTTCCTATCAATGAATATAGAGAGCTCGTATGAAAGGATCTTGCCTGGATGCAAATTCTCTCCTTCAAACAAACCTTACAGATCTTAGCCCCAGTTTCTAAGGCAAATTCCAGTCTGATTATTTACTCAGTATGCCTTAAATTCCCCCCTGTAGTTACAAATGAATAAAACTTGCAACTCCTTTTTTTTTTTTTGTTGAGATATATTAAAAACTTACTGAATTTTACCTTGTGGTGCCCTTCCCAGGGATATTTAGTGAATCTGGGACCTCTCTGGGTGAAAGACAAGCCATTCAATTTGTTCCCTGCACTAGCTGTTCTCCAGAACACCGCCCACGCACTGAGGTTCGAGACCTCCACAACAGCACAGCACATACTGAATTTTATCTCACAGACATGCATCGCTACCGACTATTTTTGGATGACTGCCTAAACCAGGGAGCACAGCAAGGTGCGTAGTAAGTGTATGGAGAAAAGGTAGGATGAGAAGTGCTCAGCAGGGGGTTCGGACTTCCTCTGAGCAGCAGCCCTGGAAAGCATCTGCGTTAAAAGAGCTTCATGTGGTGAGTTTTCCTGGGTGGGATGAGGACTGACTATTGCTGCAGAAACAATGCACACACGATGACTCCATAAATCCTCCAGCAGCAGTCAAAGGAGGAAACGCCATTACCCCTAAGTGTGAAATGCATTTGTTGGCTGATGGTTTAGACATGGTCAGCAAGAAAAACCACCCCAAGGGCTGCTCTGCTGCGGTGCACAGGAACACGGAGGCAGCGCCACGACTCCCTTGAGCATGAACCTCTCATCCCTGCACAGACACCTACTTTTTCTCAGATAATTAATTCTGCTTCTCAGGGTTTCCACTTCCATTTAAACACACAAGCCTGAAAACTCGCAAAACTGCAACACAAACTGGCAAAGCCGTTGCTCCGTGTCCCTTCCGGAGACCATCCCTGCCCCAGGCTATGCCCTGCTCCCCCAGCAGGTTCCAGTTCATCCCGCGGGCACGTGCCCATCAGTAAAGGGGGGGTCTGATCCTGGGTCAGGAATAGCCTGACTCCTTTCCCTTGCTCAGTGCATTGCTTTTCTATACTGTTTAAGAACAGACACAGAGAAGCAGGAAAATGATCAAACTAAGAGCCTACTGAATATTAAGTGTACAGCTCATTCATTGGGGTTTCTTCCACGTCTTCATAAGTACAGAGTCCCTAGATGGCAGCTGGGGCATTCATACAGACAGCTGTGCTTCGCTTCTCTCTTCTAACTTAGAGACAGACCCCACAGCCTTTTCTTAGAAGGAAAAGTCCCTTTCCCCTAACAGGGATGAAAATTTTCCAGACATGGACTAAGTAATTGGGCTCTGCAGTAGAAGACTGGAAGAGATGAGACCAAGAAAACAAAAAAAAAAAGGAAAAAAAAAAAAAAAGTGTTTTTCAGTAACGATAAGCCCCGTAGCCTAGGAGGCTCCCAAAGACGGCAAATAAAGTCCTTGCCCAGGAGCTGAGCTCTGTCAGGGACAGGCACCGGGAGCTCAGGAGAAAAGACCATCTCAGACCCGCTGAGCTACCTGCAGATCACACTCCGTGACCACCTCCCGTAGCTGTCCTTCCCCGGGAGTGGAGCAGTTATTTAAGCCCAACCCCAGAGCTCCCGTCTGGTACAGAACCAGTATCTTCCTCTTGGCCTGGAGGCAGCAGAACTGCGAGTTTTGGTCTTAAATGAAATTAATGAAAGAAAGTACAATTGTGAGAGCCTCGTGCCCGTGAGCAGGACAGAAGCTGTTGGCGGCTGCCGAGCGGCGCTGACACCAGTGCCAGGGAAGAAGGAACCAGGGGAGCCAGTGCTTGGAACACGCCTGATTTTGGCATTGAAAGTGTTACAGAAAACATGCCATAAAGTTCCTCTGAGGCTTTAATTTCCCTCCCCCTGATCTTCCTTTGATTTTGATCCCCTCCTTTCCTTATGTCCTTTGAACTTTTAAAAAGGCACTTTGAAGACATGTCATAAAGCAGTTTTTTATTCATGATCCCCTCTTTGATGCTCTTGCTACTTTGTATGAACTGCAGCCTCGCAGGATGTGGCAGCCAGAGGAGCTGAAAGCTGACACTGGGAAGACAGGGCAGAAAAGTAAAAGCGTGGACACTGTTTGTCAATAACTCGCTCGAGCCGTGCACATGGGCACAGCATCCCTTATTCTTCAGCGTGTTGACTTCTGAGAAATATAAACCTGGTCGCAACTACAACAAATCTGCTCCTCCAAGGAGCCAGCGGGCTGCCAGGAAGGTGGCACCAAGGCAGAGGGCAGCTGGCTGGCAGGTCCTTCGTCCCAAAGGCTCCCCCATCTGCCACATCCACCCGACCTCACGGCATCCCCTCCCAAGGGTGGCCTCACATCCCCCTGCAGCAACCTCCCCTGCCCACTCCTTTCCCTCCTTCCCCAGCAGAGACATGGGTGCACGCAGGGCTTGGAGGGCAGGGCTGCCTCAGGAGGTGGCAGCAGTGGAAAGACCAAACCTAGGAAGAAAACGCCAAAAGAGGCAGAAAAAAAGAGGCTCTCTGGGGGAGAGAAAGGGGCCAGCAGCTCACACCCGCTTTCTGTCCCTGCCTCTCACCTGGGATCTTTAATTTGGCCTTTCCACATGCAGAAACACAACACAGCCCAATTTGTTCGGATTGGCCAAAGGCAGCTGTCCAGCCAAAATTAGTCACATCGCAAGAACTGCTCTTTGGCAGATAACACAATGGTTCTCAACAGGACATGCAGATATTTTGAAGTAGCTGCTAGATGCAAGATTTACCATATTATTAAGTCTATTCTCTGGTTCTTCTATTTCAGTTCTACATCACTTGCATTTAGACAAATCCTACTGCCCTCTTTCATAATTTTATTTTGAATCTCAGGGTGGAGACATTCCTAGAAGTCCCTTAAAGTCCCAAAAGCTGGGATCCCATGATATGGACAAAATCATAATCTAAATCTTAAAAATGTTTTTATCCATAAAGGTTGGGACAGAACAAACGAAATTAAACTGTCCAAAATCCAAAAACTAATTGAAAGAAAAAAGAATAAATAAAGATGAACCAACACAAGCAAATAGAAAGACATGGCAGGTTTAAATCTTATGAACTCTAACCCTTGAATTCTAACCCACTCCCCAGACATTGAGATATGTCCCAACCCACTGCATTTGATGCAGAAATGCCACCACAGGCAGTACTGGATATTTTTGCCCCCCAGCCAGACTTACAGACATACAGTCCCTAGCCACTGACAGCCAGGCAGGATGGGAACGGGGCTGGGCAAGCTCTTGTGAACCACCCTGTCCAAATGTGTCAGTAAGAGACCTTTTCTTCTGAAGATGGGTGGTTCAAACACGACCTATTTTCCATGATAGGTATCAGCTGTGTTTTGGGATCGCCCAGGATGTTATTGGGTCTGCCAAGCAGAGAAAGACCGAAGACAGGATTACAGGTAATCCCATAATTCTGCATGTACAGCTCCTTAAATATTGAATTGCTGCTACAGGATTATATACATTTGATACTTCCTGAATCAAGCAGACTGTGTAATTCGTCTTGATCAAAGTTACAAGGTGCTTTTTTCCCTGCACACGTGCTGCACGTTCTCCACAAACAGGTCTTTGGCCTGGAATCCAACCGGCAGGCAGACGATGAAGCTGCCACAGCAGGAGAAAGGGAATACAGAGCATACCACCATCACCAACTCTTCAGACCTGGGGGAACTACCTTCCTCGAATCGTGCTTTCCATATTAAAGTATCTTCCTCTCATATCGAAAAGCTCGGAGATGAATCCCAGGTTAGGTGACATTTTTCCCCTCCTGAGTTTTTCTCTGAATTAGAGTTGGACACTTCCTCAGGGAAGCGTTTTTGCAAAGCTGGCCTCTGCGGCACGAAGCCACTGGTCAGAGCCTCTCAACTTTATTTAACCTTTGTGTAGGGAATTGCATTAGCTCAGCACAAGAGGACCTCTCAGCAATGGAGGAACAGATGTTCAGGCATTAGATAAGCCACAAGCAAGTCCGTGGTGTTTATCAGCAGGGGTGAGGTTTGGGCTTGTTATTTTTAGAGGCTGCCCGGTGGTAGGAGCTATTCCGAAATAAGTGAAAATTATCCTGAAAACTGCTTGATGGACTTCCGAAACATTATGTTCTGAATATTTTATTTTTTTTCCTCAGCTGCTCCTTTTTACCTGCAACACTGATTTAGTGCCTTTTTTTTTGGTGTGTTTTTCCTTATTTTATTACAGCCAAGTGTCTGTTCCTGGGACTGAGTGCAGATGCAGCTGGAACAGGAAATTCTAACATGCTTCCAAACCTGGGAATTTTTCACTTTAAACTTGAGATAAAGAAAGAACTTGTTTTAAAGACAGATGTCCCATAACAAAGGACAAATATTTCCACAGGGGCCAAGCCACAGTGCTCTTGAGAAACCAGTACTGCAAAAAAACAGCAGAATGTAAAGACGTGTTATGATTCCAGTGTGCATTTATTAAATTATCCCTATTTAACACACTTCTTCCTGCTTGGTCTAAAAAAACAAAACAAAAACAAAGTGAGAAAAAACACTGAAATACCCATGTGAGGGTTATTTCTTTTGATTTTGTTAACCTTAAGGCATCTCTTGGTTATGCTATGATCTCAAACTCCTTGCTCTGCAATTCAAGCCAAAGCAGGTCTCTGGGGGTAAAATCTGGCCATCCCATCTTCGTGAGCTGTGTATGAGCATAATATACACACTCACGTGAAACCCTCCATTTGAGTTATTCAGAGCTCCATGTGTGGCAATTCATTTCACTAGAGGCCACCTTGCACTGCTTGAAGACGTGTTTTTAAGTCAACCCTGCAAAATTGCTGGTGTTTCTAACAGCAACTGTGCGACTTTCTGTGTAGGTAAGTAGTGAGGAGCTGCACTGTACTGACCCCAGCACTGCATGGGAAGTTCTGGTCAACACCCCTACAGCATTTTAGACATTACTGCCCCCGCCACCACCAGTGGGACCAAAATTTCAGTCCACAGAGTGGAATAATTTGCCCAAAGCCACGCACTAGCACACAGACACGTCTGCAGATCTCACTCTTGCATAAAGGATTTTTAATTGTGATGCAGCCAAGCTTCTATATAGGTGGATACACACAAAGTGGAAGGAGATGTGGGGGTGACAGTCACTCAGGGCTCAGGATGACAACTGAATGTCTATAGACATTCAATGCCCTTAGAGCATTCCAGCGACAGGCCAGGCACTTGGAGGTGCCATGTACTATCAACACCCAAACAAAGCAGCAGTTTTATTGCCCAGAAGATGTCACAGAAGGCGAGCAAGCTGTGGCAGAGTGGCCGGGGCTCCCCGTGGTACCACCACACCGCCGCAGCCGCCTGCTTCTTCCCGCCAGCAGGCTTTGGGAGAGCAAGAAAAGAGGAGAAGTTTAAGGTAGTAAACAAAAAGTGAATGCTTTGTGAAGGGTATTTTGTTTTACTAACCTACAGCAAGTTTTTTAAAAGGTGCTCAAACAACCAAAGCTGCAAGTGTGGAAGCTGGCACCATGAGAAGCCCGGCGTCCAGCCAGCCCGGGTCTGAACAGCCCCCAGCCCGAGGTTTTTGCAGGGTTCTCCTCCTCAAGTCCCGCTCCCCTGCTAGAGCAGGCATCTCCCCTGTTGAGAAGATGAGAAATTTTGGAGCTAGAAATAGAAGAAAACCGGGCTAAATAGAAGAGCGTATGCACAAGTGTGCATCTAAAGCAGTGAACACACAGGGAGGAAAGAATTAAAAAAACCTCATCGAGCATTTCCCTCAGGGCGAGAGCACTGACCCTCACCTGCCCTGTTCCTGCTCAAGTGCTTCAGGATGCTTCCCAATAACGGCACAAAACCGCAGCACTGATGGGTGGTAAAGGCCTCAGATAACATTTGTACAGCACTTTGACACAGAAAGCCCCAAATTCCCCTCTATTGAGGCAAAGTCTGACAAAGGCATAATGGAAATAGGCTTCCGGCTGACAAAAATGTCACTCTGGCACTTGTACAAGTCCACATAAACTTTCCGGCCTGCCCTCCAAGTGCGAGCACTGGCGTTTCCATTAAGCGCCTGAAGACGCAGAAGGCATCCGGAGCAAAAGCAAACTCCCGAGCAGAGCAAGCACGATCCTGGGCTTGAAAATTTCCGCAGGACTACTGCAAGTAGCTTCCCACCAGGAGCAGGGGTCACCCTGGCAAACCGGGGAGTTTTGTGACTGCCACACGGTGAGGAGCCCACGCTCGGCCGTTTGAGAGGATCTGCTTGGAGCTGTCACTGGGAACACCTGTCAGAGGAGCCCTCGTGCAGAGGTGGGCTGGAAGCGCCTGCAGTGCCTGGGGCTGCGCCGAAGGCTGCACAAGCCTGGCAGAAACCTGCACCAGGCACGCTGCTGGAGGCCAGGCAGGAGCAGCAGGAGCCAGAACCACGCTACGTGCAGGGCCCTTGAGCAGGAGCTGCCAACACGGCTCAATCCCGCACCGCTCACACAGCCGGGCCTTCCATCGGCACCTGGGCATCGGCTGCCCCAGCCCGGAGCACAACGCTGGCTGCTGCCTGCTTCCCCCCCTCTGCGTGCCGGGGTCCCCCGTGGGCAGCGCATCCCAGGGCAGCCCTGGGGCACGGCAGAGCACAACGGGGGCTCGTGGGAGGAGGAGAGCGCCCCTCGCCTGGTCTGTGCCCATGCCTCACAACGACCGTCTCCCATCTCTGCCCCGAGCATGTGGATGTGAAAGCTGCACCGCTGCCTGCACGGGAAAGTTATGTTAGAATAGCAATTAATGTATTTCTGGCTGCATTTTAATGAAGCTGTGCAGCTGGAAGTAGGCAAGCAGCCAGTGCCACGTGACCACGCCGTGCTCCCTTGGACGCCTGTCAGGAATCTCTCCTCTCAAGTATCCAGTTGTCCTGCGTGACATTTTTTCCCCAAAAAAACTGAACTAATCAATGTCTGGCTACTAGTTATCATGGAGAAAGGGAGAAACACACACTGAGAAGCTGTTGTACATCAGCCACTGTGTTATGAACACACTAGAGATACAGCCATACACAGTACTTTATTGCACACTATTGTATTTATCTTCATGCAGCCAGAAATGCTGCGAGCGATGAGTGTCTGCCACAGAGAGCACTTCTAAGTCAGGTTATTGCATTCTTGACTTAAGCCCATTTTTCTGGTTTCCCTGCAAACGTCAATGAATTTTAAAAGGAAGCATTCAGCCAGGAGCTTCCCATTCAGGCAAAATACAGCATCCTTCTAGGTGGGGACTGTACCCTTGCGCGGCACAGGGATGAGCCCAATGGACTTCTGTCTCTCACATGGGGGATCCCTGAGGGATCCCCAACTTGCTCAAAGTTCACGTCCCAGTCACTCACATCAGCTGCTACGGTTGCTCTCAGAAGTGCTGGGCATTTTCTGAATGCACAGGGATAGATATGCCTGCACCTCGTGCGCTTACACACATACAGGTGTGTGCCCAAGACCAAAGACAACAGGAATGTAAATATGTTTTACGCCTAATTATGGAAAGTACTTTGGCAGGAGGCGACTGCGGACACAAAGAGCTACTATTTGGGTTCTCCGGGCTATGGCCTCCATTCAGTACACAATTGGCAATATTTGGACAGTACGGGCCAGTTCCTTCCTTTGCAAGGTAACTTCCTCTGCCTGGCAGCCCTCGAGCAGGCTATAAAATGACCTTATGTTTAAGGACAGTGTCAGATTAAACAAGCAAAGGAGAAGTGCGCTCGCTCGCTCTCCCTGCATCCCTGTGGTTGTTTTACAGCTCCCTTCTGCTTTGTCTTCAGGGCACAGGCAGCTGCTCTGCAGCGCTGCCCGCAGCACTCCTGCCCACGGCGATGCACACAAACCCCGACAAGCACACAGCGTGCCAGGGAGAAAATGAGGGAAACGGCAGCGTGCAAAATAAAACATAGATATTAATCTTACAAGACTCTCTGTTTGGGTTCTGCCCCTCCCTCCTCTCCCCTTTCAGCTTCCAGCCTTCCCCAGACAAACGCTCTCCTCCGACGTGCCCGAATGCCTCCTGGCGCCTGGCCTGCCTGCAGGCGCAGCTTCACGAGTGCTCCCTCGCCATTCATTGCCCCGTCCCAACCTGCTACAACACACATCGCTTCTGAAATCTGGCTGTGAAACCAAACAGAAAGCTTTCCATTGACACTCCAATGCATGTGCAGTGATTCAAAAGCCTTATTTTAAGTTTTACAGTGCTCCCACCTGAATAAATTAATTTTAAGTGCCACTTTTCCATTTGTGGATTACGAAATGTTGGGAGGTCTGGATGCCATAGCCAGGTACCAAAAGGTACCACATTACACACTGCATGGCTCTGTTGGTGTTGCTCTAATTCACAGTTACCATCGCCGTGAAGCCCCACAGAGCTCTCCCCCACACAGCCCCCCGAGCGTGACCAGTCTCGCTGCTCAGACCCACAGCCACAGACGGACAGACAGTGGTGGGGCTGCTGCTCCCAGGGGTGACCATGAGCCATGAAGCCATGGGGGGACTCAAGCGTGACATGGCTCAGTGGAAAAAAAAATTACTAATATTAAACTTTTCCTAATCCACCCACCTTCCTGCTCCCCTCCGGAGCAGAACAGCTGCATTGTACCACGGGGTTTGCTCAGGCCAGAACCGGAGCCCTTGCGGGAAAAGGAGGGCTCCTGCTGCCCATCAGCACAGCTCCCGCCGGGGCTGGCTTCCTGCAGCCACCCCGTTGGGATACAGACGTGACTGTGGCCATGCTCGGCCATAAAGCACAGCATCGCCCTGTACCGTGTATCTGTGTGGGTGTAAATGCATGTGCGTGCAACAGATGTCGGCACACTCACCGTATTGACATCCACAAGAGAAATCTGGAGAAGTAAGATGCAATTGGATCGTTGGCTCTGCTTTGGTTCATCTGAACCTCAGACTTCTTTTGGGAGGATCCTGAATACAGAGAGAGAGGAGAGGGGGGCAGGCAGAGGAAGGAGCAGAACAGAAACTGGTGTGTGCTGCAAAACCAGCTCCAGCCAGCATGGCTATTGCTTCAAAGCCACTACATTGCACATTAACTTTTTGACCACCACCTATATTCAATTTCCATATGTTTATAATCACACGGAATGATTGTTGAGGTGTATCAGAGCATCAAAGAGTACAGGTCCAGAGGACAAAGGTGTTCTCTGAGCACAGCTAAAAGATCTGAAGCTTTGTTCACAGAGGGAACATCACTTGTTTCACGGGGTGATACCTATCAGCAAGTTTAGCATCTTTTAGAAAGGATTTGCCAGGTTTAAATCCTGGTCACAAAGAGCCCCAGATCCAAAGGTATTTATATAAGCTTGCTTCCTCCCATTCGGCATACAAAAGGTTTGCTACAGCCCTTGGCACCCCTCTAGCAAAACAGAGCAGGTCTAAGTCTACTCCACTCATGCAGGGAAACTCCTCTGAGAAGTCAAACCCGCGCGTTTGGCTGGGAAGGCTGCGGCACAGGGCTCCTTACTCCCTGCACAAACCAACCTTCCACAGTAATGCAGGGACGGAAGCACTAGGTGGCAAAAAAAGCCAGCAGGTCCCCATTAGTTGCACTCAGAAAATGAGCATTAACGCACCTACAAAATTTCAGGTTGTTCAACAGCAGCTGTGATGGGTGTCAGCAGGGCCCGTATACCCATCGCCAGGTTTTATTGTTTCCAATGAAAGGACTGAACCGAGGGCTCACAAATATCCAAAGAAGAAGGGGAGAAAGGGGTTAAACTCCCAAATTGTTACTGAATAAATGTTAAAGTACAAATAGCATCGCACTTGGATTTCTGTGCACTGCTTCCTTCCTGGTAATTGCAGTATAATAAAGCATCAAAATAAACAGTAATCCAAAAAAAAGGCTAAAATTGGTCTGTATTCCAGATGAGAAACATCTGCAGCAGCAGATCAGATCTTTTCTCTTTTTCCTGGGCAATTACTTAGACAATGTTACACTCTCATAGGTAAAATTATTCTCCCAGCCTCTTCTATCACTTCATAAATTAAATCAGTATTTTTGGAAGGGAAGTAAAAATCAATAAAGACCTCTAGATAAATAAGAGCAAAAGACTCCCTCAGATGTAGTTTAGATGCCTGCCTTTGTGAACACTTCCTGTGCAGCCGTTCTCATTCCTAGCTGCATTTTCTCAAACGGATGGGGGAAAAATCCCTCAAACACTTAAAATTTTTAAATAAGAGCATAATTTTTCCTGAACTAAAATGAATAAGCGAAGGGTAGGATTAGACCAACGTATTAACTGTCTGACTTGTTACCAGACAATAAAGAAGGGCAGTTGCATTAGCTTTGGAACCACTACTGCCAATTATGAAATCATTGTGTTTGCCATACACATTGATTAGAAAAGCTGTTTATTTGAACTAATAAGCAGTAAATGAGCTGAAATTGTCTTTTCTTTATTTTTAATATGATAAATGGAATAAACTGCGAGTACATCTGTTCTGAGCCTCTTTTCCACAATACGTTATGCCTGATAAGCCTGAAAAATGTTCTTTGCTATTCCAACGTTTCAAATTAATGATTTCTCTCCAAAGCGTTACCTACAAAACATACATCAGTGCTCGCATGGTTCAGTCCTCATTCTGTATTTAGTTCGTCCTCCGAGCTAAACCACAGGGCACGGAGAGGAGAAGAGAGGCACTCACCTCCCAGTAAATGACGGGCATCTTCGCGCAGCCTTGCGAGCACCTCTGGGCCATCGGCACCGCTCAGACAGTTGGGCTCACACTCTCCTCAGGCACATGTGTGGCGATGGCAGCCCCCTGGGCAGGTCCCAGGCTGGGCTGGCAGCAGCCCGCAGAGCCCCGTGGGCAGCCTGAAGGCCCCCACTGCCCCCCGGACCCCCAGGTGGGGTATGCGTGGCTGCAGCACCTCGGCTCACAGTGCTCGGGTCGACTGGTCCTGGGAGATCTGTATCAGGAAAGCCTGAGGTGCAATAATAGAAAAAAAGTCAGAGGGCCGCACTTGGTTATTCTAACAACAAAAATTTATTTATTTATATCTTTAACTTTACCGCTAACTGGCTTTAGTTCCCTGAGCTTCCTCCCAGTACAAGCAGCCCCTGGTCATTCCGAGTGGAGATACACACACAAAAACTGATTTAAAAAAAAAATTACAGAAGGCCACCAAAAAAGCCAAAGAGGCCATGCACTCACCTGTGCAACATGGCAGAGCCCCTCGGCTGCTGAGCCCACCGCCGTACCTCCCAGGGGGCGAGCGCCGAGCTCGCGGACTAGCGCCTGCTGCGGCGTCAGGCAGGTTCCCCGCTGAGTTCAGCTGGGCAGAAAAGCTGCAAACAGAGGGCAAAAGAGTGCCAGCAGATAATGAACACCTTATTTCAGGCTGTGGTCAAGTAATTTGCTTTTCTGAGGAGGGATTTTTTTTTTATTGTACTTGGTGGGGTTTTTAGGGCAACCACGGTAAAGTTTCTCCATAAAGGAAAAGCAAACAGCTGAAGAATCTTCCCCGGGCTTTAAATCTCCCTGCAGAGAGTAAACCATGAAGTGTTTGTTAAAATCCTAATCCGATTTAAGACCGCTTTTGACCATGTTAGGGAAGGAAGTGCTGGCTGTCGGTGCCCCATCCAGCCAGGGCTTTTAAAGCCACGCTGCTCTGCCTGGGAAAAACCCGCACCGTGCTCTCAGGATTGCTGAATTGAAGAACACCCATCCAGAAATAAAGCTCATTTAAAGTGGGCAGTGAACAGGTCTCTGGGGTTGGGTTCTCCCTGGAGAAGGGATCCCTTTCCCTGCAGAGGTGACCCCAGCCCAGGTGGGTGCAATGGCAGAGGACGGCTCCAGCCGGGCCCTGCCCGTGTCTCATGCTGCATTTCACATCTCCAAAGCAAGCAGGCCCCAGGCAAGGAAATCCTGCACGTGTCCTTGGGGCAGGAGCGGGCTTTTCTCACAGGTCAGCCACCTCCGCTGTTGGCCTTTCTAACACTTAGATGGGGGAAGAAAGGGAAGTCAACACAGCCCGTGCCTGGTGCTGATACACAGGCTGTAAGCACGCACAGATATTCCAGAAAATCTTGAATCCCTCAAAAAGAGAACAAAATACTTGCATTGGCAACGTCGCAGGAATTGACCAATTTCTATTGATCACTAATTCATGAAAATTCATGATTCTACTGATCATTAATTCATGAAATTGTGCAGACCTGGGCAGCTCCCTGGTACCTGAGCTCTCACCTGCAGGTTTAAGGGCCAGAAGGCTGCTCTGTGCCGACAGCTGCCGGTAGAGACGTGAAAATAACCCGGAGCCAGACAATTGCTCAGCAGGTGACACATCAGGAAGCCCGAGCACCGCGTGGATGACTGGTGCCTGAACACGCTCCTCAGGTCACGGAGGTAGGAATGCCACCAGGAGCGAGAGCCTGGCAGCCTGCTGGAGCAGGCACCTACACAGCCACGAGGGTGCACGGCGCGGGCCGGGCACCGAGGCTGGCTGGCACCCCCAGCCCCACTGCAGCGAGTCCTGCTGACATCCCGGCCCTGCGTGCAGCCATCCCGACGGCAACAAGCAGCTCCTGCATCACTGGACAGCATTTCTGTAACGCACATCTGGAGGAACGCATTTCTGGGTTTTCTTAACCTACGCTGAATTTAGCTCATAAAACTATTTCTGCTTTCTTTTCAAAACACCATATCAAGGGAGTCAGTATCAAGCAACCTGCACAGAACTGTTACAGCTATATATTAATATTCCAAGCAAATCACTGGGTATTTGGCCACAACAAACAGCTACCCCTCTGACAACAGTCCGTCATGCTCCTCCCTCGTGGAACAGCAGGAGGTGGCACTGATGCTACGTTTTGGTTGCAGAGATGTTCTCAGCGCCCTGGCCAGCAGCACCCGCTGTTGGTGGAGAAGCGGCCACCAAGCCACGCTGCCGCCCCTTTCCCTTGGCGAGGAAGAGAGCAGACGTGCTCCTGGGGCCAGGCAGCACCACAGCCTGCCAAGACGGCCAAGAAGCTGCAGCACGGAGTCCCGCTCCCCTGGCCTCGCCACCGCAGTGGGGAGCACGCGAGGAGCAGGGCCGCTCGGTTCTCTGCAGCTCCGAGCAGTGCAGCAGGGCTTTAACGTCAGGCAGTGCACGGCAAAGCCTAATGAGCGAAGTTGTTTTGAGAGCACAAAGTGTCCTTATTCTTCACAAAATGGAAATTTTGTGAGATGTCCGCAGGCAAGCCAAGGAAAACACAAACCGCATGCCTGCCGTGGCACGGGGGCACAAACGCTGTTATTGTTAATGTGACAAAGTCGCATGTCTAGTCACACAAATTACCAGAATGCAGAATTCCCGAGTTTAAAGAAAAACAAAAGTACTGTTAAAATGAGCCACGCTTAGGCCAGGGCACGCTTGACTGCATTCCTTCAAACAGTTCCGAGCTTCCTTGCTTTTGGGAGAGGAGAGAGAGAAACCGGGATCTCACTTACTCTGTACCAAGCAGTATCAGTAATTTGAATGCGCAACAACAAAAGAGTCAAAGTAGGCTCCAGCTGCCCTGGATAACCTGTTCCTGCTGCCATCCACTCCAGGTCCTAGCTGAAAGCCTTGGTGCGGGTCACCTGCAGGTCTCTCACAGGAAATCAGCAAACACACCTATACAAATGTATTGATTTATACCACCCACTGTTTAATTTATTTCAATACCTTATTATTCTCTAGATCTGCCCATTTTGCTGTCAACAAAGAGCATCAGTCTCTGGGGCACCCAGCAGCACAGCCTGGCTCAGGCCCGCTGCTGCCCCCCGGTCGCTCCCCTCCTGCAGAGCCACACGGCCGGAGCGACAGCCCTGGCTTCACAGCATTTACAGAGGGGAAAAACAGGAACTTTAAAGATTTAAGCTCTTGACATCTGGATTCTGTCATTGTAATAGGATAAAACAAAGCTGTGATCCAGCCTTCTTTGGTCAGGCACAGATCAGAAGATGAACTTCCACATCTCAGCTCGGCGTGTCATTATTTTCTATACGCACAATCCCCCAGGAGATTCTCAGGAGCGCAGATTGCAACACGAAAACCAAGGCCCCGGCACACCAGGATCAGAAACGTGCTGGTAACTGGAAAGATTTCTGAAGAGTTTCCTTGGCTAGAGCTGATAAGCAGAGGTTTTGCCTTGGAACTGTTTATAAATCCTGGCTCCAGAAAAGCTTAAGAGAATCAATGTGATCATTCACACAGAACTGGTATGCGTGCTTCAAGATGCAGGTGTCAGTTCTGGGGAGATCGAATAGCATGGTTCTTTGGGGGAAAAAAAATGCTCTTCTATGTGCCAACACACATTTAGTCATGACTGCAGCTCTCATGTTACTGGGTCCCAGCTTGAACATGGCCTAAAGAGCTGTTTCAGCCCAACAATTACTTAATGTTTTTCAGAAAATTTCAGGAGGTAGGAACAGGGGAAAGACAACATGAGGAACCTTCCCTCTATTCCAAGAGCAACTTTTAAAGAGCAAGATGACCTTTAGTTCAGTAGAATGTGCTTATGTAGCAAGAAGGTTATATTTTTTTAAATGATCCCTTTTCAAACAATTAAAATACACACCCACACCATATGCAAGTAGGCAAGTCAAAAATCTCTGCTTTACATCATGCACAGCACTTTTAAATGACATCTCCTTTTTCCGGGGTGGAAAATCACAGTCAGCATTTGTATATAAATATTATTACACAGCTTGAACGTACAAGCCAGGAAACAGAGTGCTGCATGACAACGTGCTAAAAATTCCTTGCTGCATTTTTTTTACATTAAGAACCCAGCCCTGTCTGTACAGTAATTCCATTGTCACACACAGCTCACGGCGGCTTGCAGTTCTCACAGCTACAGCACCAACACTTCATCCGAAAAGCGAAGCGCAGCCACGCATAGGAAATCCTCTCCTCCTCTTGTGGCAGCGATGCACTGCTCTCCTGAAACCTACAGATCAAAGCAGCACACACGTTAAATCCCTGGCTATTGGCACGCTCTGACTACACGTGTGACTATGAACGGGAACATTTTAATTAGGGGCGTCAGCATTTCTTCCAAAAAGACACAGACGAAGAGGTCATGTTGACATGCATTCTCTTTAAAGTAATCCATCCTAATTGTAAAAATGTGCTTTATTAGATTGACTTCCAACCACCACAAACCTCTTTCCTAGCCTACAAGTGACTAACAGGGCCAAAGACCAGGACTCGACTTTGGTTTTGGCTAAGACAAAGCAGAGGATCAGTTTACCTTGCAACAACTTGAGTCTGTCTACTGAGTGGCATCAGATCCCCATTTCTCCTGGGAGATTTTATCTTGTTATTCAAGGGCTAGTGAGACAAAAGTTTATTAGTCTTGGGCCTTCCCATCTCCACGCAACAAAGTACATAACCTGAAACTGAAATCTCCAACCTTCAGTTCATCAAGTTCTAGCCCTCCTGTATCAAACGGTGAACTCTATTATATTGCTAAACATCCCACTACTTTTGAAATTTGGCCTATTTCTGCCCATGTGCATCACTCGGTGCTTGTCCTCATCAGATTTCGTCTGCCCCATGCAGTGACTTTGTCTGCCCATGCAGTGCCTACCTTTCTCCCTTGCTCATTCCCTCCACCCCCGTGGGCACCCTGGCCCACCCGAGCTTCTCGCTGCAGAAGGAAGCTGTGTGCAAACCACCCGTGTGCCACCCAAAAAAACAGAAAACCAACAAGGGACAGAAACAAGAGGGTGCTACCATCGCCTCCGCTAGCCAGTGGGAGGTGAACAAGATGTAGCGGTGTTAAGCACAGCAAGGGACACAGATTGTAAGGCGCAGGGAAATCCTTACACCTGCTGAGAAGGGTTTGGCAGTGAGAGCAGGGGGAGGGCAGGACAGCCCATTAGGGACACCCACAGCTGGCCTGGGAGCAGAGCTGCTGGTAACAGCGAGGAAACACCCGCAGCACGAGGGGAGCTGAGCAGGGAGGCTCCAGAGCTGAGCGAGCTGGGGGCTGCAGGCACCCCTGGCTGCTCGCCCCACTGCCCCTGCAGCCCCACGTCTCCTCCTTTCTGCACATCCTCCTCCAAACCTTAACGTCAATATTGCATTCAAATATTGAACAGTTTTCTCTGGCAAGGAGATACAAAGCTGACCACTTCCTACCTCCAAATGGTAGCAGCTTGCACCACGGCTCCCCACGCAGCCCTTCGCTCGTATTCGGGTTTCTCTGAGCACAGAGGCGCTCCTGAGCGCCTTCCTTCCTGCCGTCCGCCCGCGGATCGATGCGGTGCTTCCCAGCCTCTCCGCCTCAAGGTCAGGAAAACAGGGCTTGCAAAAGCAAGCTAATATTAATTTCAAATGCTATCTGCTTCTGTTTGTCAGTAAGCAGGACTAATCACTGGGCAGAGGAAATACATTGCCTGAACTTTGTTGCCCAGACTGCTCGTCTTCGGGCAGCGAGTCTCTAACATCAATAAGATCACTGACTCGCAGGAAAAAAAGAAAAACTCTGAAGAAAACCAGGAACCGGGGAGAAAAAAGAACATGGTGTCCAAAAAAGATCTCATAAGCAACAAAGCAAGGCAGAAAAGCTTTTCAAGATCTGTTAAAGACAAATCATTAAACATTTACTTTTCTTCCTGTTGCTGTTTGAAGTTTCCACATTACCATGGCATTCACTATGCAAAATGACTGGAACTGATGGGCATTTTGACAGCACGGACTGCTGGCCGTGGTCCAGCAGAGCTGTCATAACGTTGTGATATACAGCATCGGAGATGTTCATAAAAAAAAAAAGTAAATTCTGTGAAAGGTAACAGGTTAAGGCCACAAAGAGAAGTGTTTTTTAAGTGTTAAAAAAAAATTCTTTTGAAATCATATGTTTTCCAGTCTATGACTTTTTAACGGATATAACCTGGGTATTTTCAAAGCAGGGATAGGAGGAAAGTAGACAGGAAAATATTTAAGTGTTAGAATATGGTAATTACTTACAAGTATGTGACTCCGTAACGCCCAGCAATGCTTCAAAGAGGGAAGGGCTGGCTTAGTTTTATTCCACCGCCGTACCCCAGGCAATGACGGGCAGCAAGGGGAGCGGAGCAGTGCCGCGGGGACAGGCTGGCCCTGGGCTGGGGCTCCCTGCACTGCACAGGGCAGAGCAAGCAGCAGCCCCAGGAGGACAAAAAGCCTCGGTTGCTTCACTTTGAGGTCGTGTTTGTAAACGAGTTAAATCAGCGTCCGCAAGGGCTCGGCTCCCCCCAGCAGCCCAGCTGGAAAAAAAAACTCCTAAAGACAGCGGGGTGCTGCTGGATTTCACGGCACAACGCTACCTGTGCCAAAGCCGGGTGGTGCCACGGGCAGTACAGGTGGTCGGACCGAGAGACGCAGCTGGAAGGAGGCACTGCGCGTTGAGCGGCCGCTCGCTGCGGGAGCCGTTTGCTGCAGCCTGTAACAGGCCGCCCGCCTGCCACGGCGCTCCTCGGGCAGCCGAAGGACAGGAGGAGAACGCACACCGGTCAGCCTGCGGAACGGCAACGCGGAACAAACCCTCACCAGTTGCTTGAGCGAGGTTGTTTTCCTGGAGGAACTTTGACCTGGAGGAATATTTCAGCCTGAAATGTATTTCAGAAGTTATAAGTCATTAACGAAAGGTCACATTTTTGTCCTTTTTCTATGATAATATGTATTATATATGCACATCGAAATCAAAAAAAAGTAAAAAATATTGCATGGAGATGGAAACGGAGGCCACACCAAACCACATTAGTGTTACAGGGCAGGAGCAGTGATGGTTGAGATATACAGTTAATCATCAGCAGTCCTGTGGAAGCAGCAGAGACCTGCAATACAGAATGGTTCTACAGTACACAAAAATATTGTTTTCCATCAGCCTGCCACCTAGTTAGCTGCAGAGCGCCGACACCATCCCCAGTAAAGCTCTCGCATTTTAAACCTTAACCTCAGCAGCAACACAAACCAGTTAACGGAAATGCTGCTAACTACTGCAGTAGCTAAGTTGGAATTAAACACCTCCCTTTTTGCTACAACTTTCATAAAGTTAAGTTTCACAAACTTAAGCTTATGAAAATTACGAAAATTAAGCTTATTTTTCATAAACTTAAGTTTGTGAAAATTACAGCAGTTCCAAAGGGAGCCTTGCAGTGAAAATTCACACAGCTTTTCAGGAAGGCGTTCTAGCTTTCTGTTCAGAACATAACTGAGCATTGACAAGAATTTCAGGGAAGGAGGCAGTATTTTATCAGGCTGTTTTCTCTAATTTCTAGCTCTCTTTACAGGCCAGTGTTGAAGTGAGAACCATACCAATACTTGGATTTTTCACAATCAAACTGGCCTGCTATAGCAAGATGAACACCAAAAGGCTTGTAAAGCACTGCCTTATGGTCACTATGACTTTTAACACCAGTAATTTTCCACAATGTTGCTTTGTTTGTCAGAGAACACAATTTCCTCCACATGAAAATTCATTTTCTTAGTCACGAGTAAACTGATAGGTTTCTGAGAAAGATGTGCTAGCAGGTAACCGGCTGATGGCTTCAATTCTTCCTTTGCATTTAAATATATATATGCATCAGCTCTCACAACCTGGGTGGCCGATGTCCCCACGACTGCCCTGCACAGACCAGCCACGAGGCTGCAGGCTCCGTCTCGATGCGGGATGCATCTCTGCAGAAGGGACCTCGTTGCTGCTGAGTTTCATAAGACCTGGGGTCGAGGCTCCCAGGCACACAGAGAGAATGGGAATAGCAACACTTCCACTGCCCTGAAAATATGTTTGCATTTGTTCATTTTGTTGCTAAAAATGCTCAAGTCACATGGGAATGCCTGGGAATGCAGCCCAGGAATTTCGTTTGTAAGCAGAATTGTATTTCTGGAGATTATTGACCTGAACTGTAAATAAATATTCTGGGAAAAAAATAGAAAGATTCACAATTTATGGTCCTTGAGATGATCTACTCAACCCGAAACACTTGGAAAGATTTCCCATGGGGCTCTCACCAATCCACTCTCAAGTGGCTGAGTCCTGCAGGTTGTTAAATAACCCCCAGTCCCTTCCGCCGGTGCTGAGTGGATCCAGTTTCAGGTCTGGAGCCTATGATGGGAAAATCCATATCTAAGATTTACAGAGTCTCTGTCTGATAACACGCTTTGTTATTCTGCCAGTTGGACAGCAGGAAAGATCACAGCAGCTTCAGCAGAGAATCCTGTTTATTCATTACAACCAGCTCGTATCTGCTCTCTACCCCCAAGGACTTCTAGCTGTGCAAACTACAGTTACACATAGCCATGAATCTAAAACCATTATTCTGGTGAGGTACCAACTTCAGAGTTTGCACTTACCTCAATGGATTTTTTCATCTTAGTGAATTGCAAATTGCTGATATACTGAGGTCAGATTTTGATACTAGGAGACAGCCAGCACGCAGCAAACATTAACCAGCCTGGTATCCTCTAAAGAAAGGAAACGAATCAGCAAACATCTTCAAACTGGCAACATTTTGAAAAGCAAGTGCAAAAGACAGTGTGCTCAGCTGGAATGAAAGATGCCAGGCAAGTCAGATATAATTGCAAAAAATAAAGAACTATACCACCTGATCCTGCAGAAAACTTGCATACTTCAGGCTTACAAACCAATAATCCCAGTGCTGTAACTGGGAATCTTATTGTACCAACGCCAGTTAACTGCATGGACCCAGAGACCTAGATGTGCCGACATGATTCTGTCACTTAAACACCAAGCAGCTAAATGGTCTTCGGGATTACAGGTAAAATAACAATTCTGCTCAGGTCTGTGGTGGGCCCCTTAGTGTTCATTTTACATTTTATGAACTTTTATCCTACTTCCCTGAGCTCATGGTTTAGTTAATGGCGTGGGTTCAGTTACTACAATTGTTCATAAACACTAAATTATTCATGTAGAACCAGGTCAATAGATATTAAAAGCTGAAGTGAATTACAAAACAAAAGTCAATGGTGAATTACTGCAGAAAGCAAAAGTGCTGGCGTAATGGTTCCCATCTCAAACACCGCACTTACGGGCTGCTGCTACGAGGCAGGTGTCAGTGCTGGAAGTCACCTGAAAACAACCAACAAGGACACGCTTTGGAAAATCTTTCCTTTCCCACTGGTGTCATCCCAAAGCACCTCGGGAGCTCACTGATACCCTGGGGTGCACCCATCACGTTCCTGAGGCACCGTGTTCCCTCTGGGAAGGAAGGCACAGCTTCCCTACTGCGTCAGGTGTTTGCTGCACAGAATGTTGGTTAGGTTTGCTTCATTATTTTCTGTTAAACCATTCTGAATGAACGGGTACAGAACTTCACACAGCAGATTGTTGCCACAACACCAGTTCAAGACTGAAACGCATCCTTTAGACCAGACTGAGACGTCCTCATCTTTCATGGGCCCGTGCCCCAGAAGCCAAAGCTGCTTCCCATTCCTTGGGTTAGAAATAAAACTGAATGTTTCCACAGCCAGGTAAGGCCACAGAGCAAAACTGCACGGGAAGGAAGGAAATGAAGCACAGCCAGCGTTAATTATGCAAAACAAGATGTGACTTAAAGGATGTGAGTAATGTCTGGATGCAAGCAACAGGTGCCTGATAAGGCAGGAGGAAACCCAGACCTTTCATCTGCGCCGCAGAAGCGGACAACTGCGATAGCCCCATTTATAACTGAGATAATGATGCCTAGTCACTTCCAGGGTGGATTGCAATGTTTATGAAGTAATTTGAAGAAGAGGGGATGCCGCTGCCCTCGTGCCAGGGAGCCGGGCTTCCGGACAGAGGCCCCCGCTGCACGCTGCGGCGCTTCAAGGCAGCGAGATAACAGCGAGATAAAGCTCGGGAACGCTCTCGTGCTCCCTGTGGGAAGGGGTCCGGTACTCCCCTTCGCCCACCAGAAATACAGGGCCTGCTTCAACATCCACCCATCCCTCTTTGGGCTACACAAGGGGACTCATGAGAAGCAGTACCTTTTGGGCAAGCAACAGGCTCAATCACTTCCGATTCTCCCAGCTCTGCCAGGCAAAAAGGCTCACAAACAGCCTGCAAGAGCTGCACCCCATCCTCCTATCCCTGCATCTAAGCAGGCACCTTACTTTGTTTGGCATCTGTTTCGTGGCACTTGTTTTCAGTTTGGCATCTCCACACAGCCCTAGTGCAGGCTGTGGTAAGCGACAGCACGAGCTGTCAGTGTAGCAATCACCATTTTGCCAATGTTTTTGTCATTCCCCACCTACCCCCTCTTATTTACTTCTAGGTATCACAGACCAGGCCCCGTAACTGTTGTTAGCAATGCACCAGAGGAGGAGTATTCTTACAGCAACATTCACACAAATTACCTGGCATACGTGACAATATTTGATGCGATACATCAGTAGGCCTGACTTTTCCTACTCTGCTTATGGTTAAAATCATCACAGGCAAACGCATCAGAAACACGCGATGCTGCCCAGGATTGATTTGCAGAGGTGCGTTTCCATGCTTGGGAAATACCATCTCGGTGGATTAAAAGGCAAAGATCCGGCCATTCAGGTTTTATGAGCCATTTCTAAGAGTTAGGTGATAAAGAAACTGCAATTCCCTTTTCTTATTTTAATAGGAAAATTTAATCTACAGCTTCCATTCTTATAATGTACGCAGAAATGGTTAAGTAAATAACAAGAAGGGAAAAGTTCTCCTCCTTGTGTTACCAAACTACCCATAAGGGCATCCTCTGATTTCACAAGGCAAGGCCAGATTTAAAAACCTCCTCTGTAACAGTTTAAAACCACTGCAATTCTGCAAGCAAATTAGGAAATTGCACATGCAGTGTCAGTTTAGATACAGAATCAGCTGCTGCTCCATGCAGGGGTGCTGCTTGTGTGCTGTCTTACCATAAGGCTGCGAACGTCAGCCAGAAGGGATTTGTAGGCACACGAAAACCTCAGCAGATAAAGCCTACACATGTGCTCCTGATCCAGCTTAAAGATAGTAAAATGCCAAGTGACCAAAGATTTAACATGGCTAAACATTCACAACGTCTCAGGAGCTTAATTTATGCATTCCCTGGGGAATTGCACTTTCACTTTGCTAAATTGCCTGCATATTTGCTTTTTTCTGATGGCAGATTAGGAACCCTGCATTTCCTTAAACCACCAGCCTTTGGCCAGGACACCCACGCCCACCCTGGAGCCCTGCCAGCCCGCACTCTGCGCAGGCAGGGCAGGAGCGCCGCGGTGCAGCGCGATCCTCCGCGAGCGAGCCCAGGCAGCGGCTGCGGGCGACGCTCGGCTGCTCCCCACCAGCCCAGCCCCAGGCCCGAGATAGCAGCAGAGCAGCGGGGAGGAAGAAACCTTCAGCGAGTGCCTGCCCCCTGAGCACAAGCGAGCCCCAGGACTTAGCTTATGTCACTTTGTTAAGTCTCCATATGATAACTTTGTGAAAAGCACAAACCTGAAAGCCCAGAGGAAAATCGCTCTCCCCACAGTGAGCTGTGGCAGCGTTCGCTTCCTCGGCACCAGAGAGGGCTCGAGGAGCTCTGCCTGCATGCAGGAGAAAACGAGATCTGATCCACACACCAAAAACCCTGAAGTCACTCACTTAGAGTGCTCCATTTAACACGCCCAGCTGGAAGGGGAAATGTGGTTTTATTTATTTTTTTAAGGCCAGGAAAACAAATAAAGGCTGGATAGCAAGGGACGCTCCTCTAAGGCAGACCCAGCTCCTGAGCCCTGAAGCCCCACGTGCGCTCAGAAGCGGGCTGCGTGTGTGCACCACGCTGAGCCCCCAGGGAAGGCTCCTGTGCAGGGCTGGGTTACACGCGTGGCTCCTTCATGCAGCGTTATCGCTGCTGCACACAGCTGGGGGGAAGGTACGAGCCACCAGCAACCCCAGAGCCCCCCAGTCAGCCCCGTTCCCCTCTTTTGGGCACACGCAGACACCCCGGATGTCTGCCCTGTGACGTGCACAGGCCACTGGTAACATCTGCTCTATGGAATCAACAGCACGGGACACAAAACGCCCGATTCAGATGTCATTTTTCTGTAGCCTGTTGCTGAGTTAATCAGCACTAATTGGTACCAACAACGGGTGAAACCTTATCACCTGGGGGGCGGCAGCAGTAATCCAAAGAGAGCACTGAATAAGGTGGTGGCACATGAGGAGAGTTGTATTTCTGCTGCTTGTGATTTAAAAGAGGAAATCCTGAACACTTCTCAGTGTTTGCTACTACCAAAGAGCTGAATGTCTCAGCACCTCTTCGAATTTGGCTTCCATCCAAATAACCAAATCCACATCCCTAATAACTAACTCTGGGTTGCAATGTGCATGTCATCATAGATCTACTAATTGCAGGACAAAAAGACTGCAAAGCAAACAGCTAGATGAGTGTTTCTGTCTTCAATAGGAAGGAAAAAGATTTTGGAGGTTCCAGGAACAGGCAGCATAAACTGGACAAATATTTTGTTGCTACATGCAGTTTCAGTAAAACAAATAATATGGTCTGAACCTGACAGCCGAAGTAATGCAAAGCCCTAAAGAAAATAAGGATGTAGCTTCTATCACAAAACATATGCAGCTTCTTGGCTTTTCTAAGGATAAGCAAGAAAAGAATCAAGGAATTTACTCTACAGGCAATGCAGTTGTGGCAGCACTATAATCATCCCAGCAAAGAAATCACGTTCAGAAATCTACATCAATTTCAGGGTTTAAATGGGCATGAAATGAATAAGCTATTAATTTCCTGCACAAAAAAAAAAAAAAAAAAAAAGGCATGCCAGCTCTGTATCACTGGCACTGCAAACACGTATAAACATATTACAAGTCTCAGGATAAGTGGTATTTCTCCTAGAGCCTCAGCTTCCAGCATCACACCATGGTAACGTGAAGTCCCTTGCTGGTGCCCTTCGTCAACACCACAGAACCCTCTGTGAGGACAGCCTCATCCCTCCGGGCAGTAGCACAACGATTTTACAGAGGACAAGGAGATCGGAGGACCACCAATGAGCACCAGGCCAGCAGCGGGGCTGAGGCTGGCCCCACACACAGCCCAGCCCCACGTGCCCACTCTGGGGCTCTGGGGACATGCACAGCCACACGTGCGCCCATGGCTCCTCCTGTCAGCAAAGGAAAGCTGAAAGCGCCAGGAGGCTCTGGTGCAGGAGCACATTGCCCTCTCCAAGGAGTTTTGCTTCAGAGACCCACAGTGCAGCTTGGGAATCTTGACCCAAACCAGGGCCAGCTGGTACGAACAGGGACGGCAGCTTGGAGGAATCCACGCTCAGTTCCAGCGCAAAGCAGCCTCACGTGCCTGAGCACAGCAAACATGATAAGCTCTAGCAGAAACCTCCCTGTCCATAGGGAAGAACTGGCCCAATAGGGGAAGTCAGAAATAGAGGGAGAAAGGAGACATGGATTAACTCAGAAAGATTCACCATTTCAGAATTCCGTGCCTACAGACTTTATGCAACATGTAGCAATACTCTGAGCTCTGCAGCTTCAACTTTCTCTCCCCAGAATCATGGCTAGACACCATTCCCTCCCCCTCCACCCCCCCCCAGATGAATAATAATTCTTATTTCCTCTTCGCTGTTTTACAGCTAGTGCTTTGTTAAGAGCATACCATCTAGCTGGGCTTTGCCTGTAACTTCTATGTAATTATAGCACCAGCCCACCAGCGTTCTTTGCTACTACGTAGTAGTTTGCAACTGCCATGCAGGCAGTTAGGGTCTCGCGGGGAGATGATTACTGTACTGCAGCTGAGGTCTTCCCTCACGTTTATTGTACGTATCACCCTGAAGTAGAGAATTCAGTATTCAGATATAAAAGCCTTAGCTCTGAGATGCTTGACTCTCACATTACTGCAATGTTACAGCACGTTTGCAAAACTCAAATCAAGGCTTAAAATTTATGCAGATGCTGTTGCTGAAAAACACACTGAAAAAATCAGAGCAGATTTTTTGCTCAGACATTTGAGTCTTTCAGCTTTGAGCTGGTTTCCAGCACTAAATACAGCAAGATGTTATTTTTGTGGTTTTTCCCTTTATATAAGCTTCTTAAAATCGCTTTTCCTTATATTCCCCATTTATTTGCTAATTTTCAAAATCAGACGGAATTCCTAGGCGTGTCCAACCTTCAAAAACTACATTGTAAAGAATACTACCAATAACAAAGCAACATTCTCAACAAACATTTTCTGTTTATTCTTAAAAGAAAGCATCAGTCTTGTATATTTGATGTCTAATATTTTGTGTACCACTCAGATAAGCTGTTCTTTAGAGGCTGTCCTTCTTCTGTCCTTTCCTTGTTAAATTGCATTTGCCCATGACCCATGAACACTGCTCCCACTTGGAAAGGTCACTGCCCTCAGAGACAAACATATACATAACTAAACAGTCAGTCTCTGAGCACACACTCTTGAAGAGAAATCTTTTCTGTGAGGCAGAAACGTACAATGCTCATGTTAGCACTAAATAAATAACACGGACCCTTTTTTTCAGTGTTGTGCAAGCTTTTAAATATGTGCCATAAATATAACAGGAAATGGGATTTGGTTTGTACTCTGAAGATTACTGTTCTCATGTATTAAAAATACATCATTATTCTTCATCCATTTTCACTGTAAAGCAACCTGCCTGCCTGGATCCTGAAGGACCATGCACACAAAGCCCCAGCCTGTAGCCATTTCTGTACCAGCTGAGAATTAAGAGAGAATCTCCATTTGCTGAACAGAAACCAAAGCATACAAGGATGTTGCAGAGCTCTCAGCACACAGTTAGGGCAAGGTTTTCAGGGAGCCCAATATCTAACAGCAGAATAGCAGTAGCTTGCTAAAGATCATTTGAAAATCTGACCCCGAGGGCCTGTCTCACGTTGCCTGCAGTGCAGCCAGGATGGGATCCAATGGGGCTTACGAAAAGCTAAACGAGGAATAAGCTGCAAAGCTGCGGACAGCAACATAAAACGCCTCACTTCCATTAAGCAGGACATCTTGCTCCTGGTGGTTTCGTGGGAGCTGCGCAGCTCTACCCTACCTCCTTCATCTTCTCAAAAGAGCCACGAAATAAATCTACACGTTGCACATACCACGCGGAAACACAGCTGCAGGTTTTACCGGCATTTTCACGTAGCTACCGCCAGCAAAACACGCGGGCTGCCGCATAAGCGAGACGGCCGTGCCGGTGCAGCGGCGAACGGAGCGAGGCAGGTCCGCGGGCAGGGCAGAGGCCGGCGGCCCCACAGGACGCGCGCTCGCCCCCGGGAGCTGCCGGCCCCGCTCGCCCCCTCCCCACCTCGCCGGGCCGCGGCGCGCCCACGGGGGGGGGTGGGGGGACAGCGCCTACTGGGGGCAGCGCCCACGGGGGGGAGGCAGCGCCCACCCCCAGCCACCCCGCATCCCCCGCCGGGGGGTGCAGCCGCAGGGAGAGGGGGGCGGCAGAGGAGGAGCCGGCGCCCCCCGCCCCGCCGTTACCTCCAGCCCCGGGCGGGGGGCGCGGTGCACGCGCAGCCGCTGCCCTCCATTCATAAAAGCAAACCGCAGCGGGCCACGGCCGTGCCCGGCCGCCGCAAGCCGCCGCGAGCGCCTCGCCGGCCCCATTCATAAAAGGGAGCCGAGCATGCGCCGTGGCGCCCCGGTGCCCACCCATTCATAGAGCCGCGAGGCCGCGCCTGCGCAGAGGGGCGCGCTGCCCTCCCATTCATAAAATAGCCATTTTCCCAGGCAGCGGCTGTTGCGGCACGGCGGCGGAGCGGGGCAGCCGCTGACAGCGGCGCTCGCAGGTCCCTGCCGCGGGCCCCGGCCGGGCGATGGTGCTGGGCGCGCTGCTGCCGGTAGGTCCGCGCCCCGCGGGGGCTCGGCTGGGCTGGGCTGGGCTGGGCGAGGCGGGCAGCTCCCCGAGCAGCTCCCCGAGGGGAAGCCGTGCGCTCCGGCTGCGTGCGTTCGCCTGTCCCCTTGCTGCAAGGCAAGCTCAGGAGCGCGTTTCGCGCGGTGACTTCTCCAGCAGCAGTTATCTGCGGTCGTGCGGAGTAGTAGATGGCTGCTGGTGCCTCGCAACCTAGAGGAGACTTGGCGTTCTGGGGAAATCTCCGGCTTCCTTCAGAATTCGCGTTTGTGTGCCTGTAATTCTTATTTATGCCTCTCTTCTACGTCCTTTCAACATCTGCATTTGATGTACGTATATGGCAGGCAGGTTTTGCCACACTTGCGTCGGGATTATTCGCAGGGCTTTTATAACAGAACGAGGCTCCTCTTTCTGCTGGAGGGATGTCTTCTTCTTCTTTCTCCGCAAGGGATCAGAAACGTATGGTCACCTGGGCTGACAAAGAAGAACTGGGTATTTCTTACTTTGGAATAAGAGCGCTGATTTTACATATTTTCTCTCTTTTCCAAAGCCATACGTCTTGCTAGTGTCAAGTAGTTCTGAGCTGTCTCCATAATAGGACACTTCAGAGATCAGCCACTGGTGTGTCAGATCTTTCCTGCACGACCTTTGCTCTTTAGCATTTTATTTCATACATCTGTATTTTTTTTTTTTTTGATGTTTTTGGCCTTACTGCTTTATTTCATCGCTGTTCTGTTCCCTGTCTTGCTGTACACTTGGTTGCTTCAGTTTTAAATCTGGATGGATTATATATTTTAAAGGCTAGTAGCAATAAAAATGTGTGTCTAGAATAATTTCATACAGATATATGAAATATATTATATATTGTGGGAAAAACCTGTCTTGGTTGCTCTTCTCTCCCAACTGCGTAGCAAAGATAAGCCAGGATTTTATTTTCTGGTACCAGTCCTGGCGTCACAGGAGAAAGACAAGCCTAGAGACGACATGTTCTGAAAATTCATTATCAGAAGGGGAATGGAAAAAACAGACAGGGGCATATAAAAGGCACAAAGGTCTTAGAGGAAAGCAGGGCTGGAAATGCAGACCTTGGAAATGGCAGTGCAAATGAATATCAGCATTAATCAGCAGGAGGAAAAGGCTTCACGCTTTTTCCTGAAGTGACCAAGAGATGGGTTTGATTTCTTCATTTAAATCCCTTATAAATCCAACTTTTTCTTTAAAGGGTGTAGGAGATAAAAGCAGAAAAAAATGAAGAACATCACTGGTTAGTCCAGAGTAGAAAAGGCATGTTCTAGATTCTTTAAAACTTCTTTAGCTGCTCCCTTTCTTCCAAACCATGCAAAGGGTACAATATGTCAGAAAACCAGCTTAGGAATTGTTGTTTAATTAAGTGAAGAAAAACCCAGCTTTCCCAATATTAAGACTTCCTCCCTCTCTCTTTATTTTGGGTTGAAGAATAAAGCTACAATTTGTGCACTGAATCACAATGATCTTGATGACTAGCTTCCCCCTTCTCCATATAAAAATGAATGATAGCAGGAGGAGGGGCTGTTCTCAGTTATTGGAACCCCACTGGGGATGTCTCATTGATAAATGTGCCATTTTCCATGGGCTACTGTGTTTCTGTTGCTAGAAGGGACTCTATATTGGTATTATAAAATTAAAAGGACTATTTCTGAATACTGCAGTCCTTTTGAAATTCTCTGTGAGGTATGTGCAGGGGAGAAATTATTTGTTCTCCTCCTGAAACAGCAAAACAAAAGCTGTTTTCATGGAATCATGACTAATTCCCGGATCATACTGGGAAATGCTACATCTCAAAAAGCAATCTCCCCACCACCACCTCACAAATAAAGCTGTAATCGGACTTCAGTGAAATGAAATTTGCCACCCTTGCAATACTACAGCAATAATTAATTCACAGTTCTGATAGTTTTCCAAATACTAACTGTAAAAGCAAAAAGTTCATTAGTCATATTGCTGTACAGTTTTCCAAATTCAGCCCAGTACTTACAATTGCCTTTTTAGAAGCAAAGTCATTTTGTCACAATGTTGTTTGTTTATTCTTTTTAAATCCAATACAACATATTTCCGTCAGATAATGTAAAATCCTTCTAATATGGTCATCATTTAGTACCATTAGCTTAATAGATTATATCTGAGCTTAGTTTTCTGGCCTTAAAATAAGTGTTCTTATCCAGTAAAAGGCCTTGACTAAGAAATTTGAGTCCCTAGAGATCTGAATGTTCATGGGCCAAAATGTGCTTTATTCACTCACACCATAGGAACAGCCTTTAGCTGGACAGAGACAGCTTCTTGGAAGTCAACGGGTCTCATTTCCCAGCTTCTGAATTTCCAAGCTCTGGCAAGAATTTAGTGTCTCGTTTTAAAAATGGCAGGTTTCCCTAATAAGCTTTCTATTTTTTTTTCCTTATTACTTGTAGAGAAAATTCTAGCCTTTCTTAGACAGATAAGGCTGATAAGGAGGGGAACAAAAAGAATCAACACAAATATTTTGTTAATATTAATGCACTTCGTGGAAAGGAGCTTTTTCCCTTTTTTTTTTTTTTTTGAGAATTCACAGCTTAACTCAAAATTCAGACAGCCTAACTGAGTCTTAATGAACTCCAACATTATATATGATTCTTAATCACACATTTAAGATGTGCTTACGATGGGGCCTCCTCCAACTCGGAGGTGTAGTCTTCCTTCATTAAAAGCTTTTATTGAACCTTCTGACTTCAGGCGGCAGCAGCGTGTCCCTTGTCACTGCCGGTCTGGGTAAGAGGATGTCCTCAACGCCACACAAAGGCAGCGGCAGACTTTGTCCCCTCACCAGCAGCCCCTCGGCCGGGACGAGGACCGTCCCTCTGCGTGTGGCCTCCCCAGGCACTTGCCCAGGACCAGGCTTGGCCGGACCCACCCGCACCGCTGGTCTGCCAGGCCCTGCAGATCCCCCGTTGCAAGTCCTCCTTGCTATCAAGGATAGCTCTGGGGCCACATGTCCTGGCTCTGCTGTCAGCACACCCGAGGCGTTTCCCCCTTCCCCACCTAGCTTCGGCCAGGAGCTGGGGACTGGGGAGCCGATGGGGGCAGGAGGCGTCTGTGCTGCCCAAAAGCCCTGCGTGCAGCCGGGATAAACTCTTTCAAGACAAGTTTTTCTAGACTGTATAACCAAACCGTGACAGAAGAGAGAGAATACAGTCATGGTTGTTATAAAAGTAGTGATAAATTAGAGGAGCAACTGTTTTACATGGCTTACCACCGATTCTGAGTGGTGCCGACTTGCACAGGCCTTGGAATATATGGCCTCCCTTGGCACTGCACTGCTTCAAGTGTATTGATTTCAATTCTGATAGCTTCTTTGTATTCTGGTATGTCTACAAAGACATTGTTGCTTTTTTGATTTTTCTTCCTTTTGCCCCATTGCCTCAGAAATTCACGCATCCTGTGGAGCAAAGAAAATGAGCACATTTCTACAGTACATTTACTGCTACCATTACGACAAATATTTTAATCTTAATTAGGTGACTGTGACTTCTCCCTGAGAAGGAAATTCAGCTTTTGTGTGGATGATAGCAGGTCTAGGATCACGGTAGCCAAGAGGAGGTGCGATGCAGCTGCCAAGTGACAAGACTCCAAGAGCTCTGGTGTCTCCTCACCACCACCGAGCAAAGCAAAGCTGCAGGTGGGCAGCCCTGGCCTTACCACGGCCCCTGCAAGGCTCCCCCTGACGTCGCCAGGATTTGGCCTCGTTTCTCTGGGGCAATTTCTCCATCCCTACCTCACAAAAGCTTGCGATGCTTCACTCTTTGGAAAATTCTTGGAAAATAGCGATACAAATTCTTACTGAAAAGTCAAGTTTGTTTTACTATGCTGAAAATGTTTCGCTAGTTATGGCAAGGAAGCAGAAAGCTCTCTGGGTGCCGTTACCTCCCCCCCGATGTCGGCAGGGCAAGGTGTCCCCGGGGCTCTGGGCAGTGCCGTGCAGACCCTGCGGGCTCAGCTGCTCCCAGCCACACAGGACAAAGGGCCAGGCTCAGAAGAGGGGCAGGAGCCGTGGTACAAAGGTGCACGGGATGACCCAGTGCCAGCAATCCCAGCAGAAATCCCGGTTCGGTGAGGTGAGGAGCTCTGTGCTGCTGGTGCCAACCGGACACAAGGGAAGGGACAGGCTGCACGTGAGGGGTCGTTAAGGCTTAAATGCATCAGAAAGAAGCAAAGTGCCCCTGATTCAGTACTCGCAGCTTATAAAGTACAGAAGGAGTTTTCAGTTGCTGCACTACTTCCCTGATCATAACGGCGGTCCCCCTGTTAGCAAATAGACCCCAGGCAGCACGTTTGGCCTTTCTTTTCTCTGAGGCTTAAGGCCGGGTTCAGGTGCAGGCACACGAGCATCTGCTTGGTGAGCATTTCTGCAGCTTTCAGAGGTGGCTGGGGCTGAACTGGGATGCTCTGCACGTGGTGCTGGCTGGGCAGGAGGTGGGGCACGGCAGCGGGCTGCCCCACTTTCCTGCTGACTTCAGCTGGCTGGGGGCACTGGGGATGTTTCAGGATCACACGGGTGCCTTCCAGGGCCTGGTTTAGCGGGATTGCTCCCATGCAGGGCATGGGACACCAGAGTTCTTTACTCTCATTATTTGTTACTGCACACATCTAGAGAGCTGTTAAACGTATGAGAGAGAACATATTAAAACTAGTAACTAATAGGTAATAGGAACAGTTATGAATATTATGCGCGTCTGCACTCATTAAATATTTAATCCAAGGTCCATTTTGTTTTTCAGTAGCTGGAAGACAAGTTATCCAACTCTACTTTGAGAATAAAAACACTAGAACCTTATTGCTTTCAACTGCAGAAATTGTTCTGAAGACATTAATGTGCATGAGCTTTCCTGTGGGTTTATATGGCTTTCTCACTGAATTGCCCACAAGGATGTAGCTTTCTATAAAAATTATGCAGGCAAGTCCAAAATCCTATTAAAACATAAGATCACTTCTGTTTTAACTTCATATGACTAAAGAATCTTACAAAACTTTTGAGTCTGAAAAAATACCCGAACACTTTAAAATAACAGTTGGTTTCCTACAACTTTAGGATTTGTAATTATCTTGTATAATAGTAATTTTAAATTGGCAATACCTAGATGAAGGGATGAAACAAACTACAGCACATTTATGGACTTGAGTCTTCAAATCCAACATAGTTCCCTTGGAAGGGAATATATTTTGACTTCAAAATTGCATGTGGTGAGCAGCCATACAGTCCCTGGATGGCATGGGGGAAGAGAAATTTTCTCTACATGGGATTTTGTTGACATTTCTGCTTTGAAAAGAGCTTCGTTGTTTCACCTGCCTCTAAAGAATGAATAAATCCCAACGCAAGAACATACTCATGAGTTTTCCTTCCTATTGACTACTTTCAGAAAATTGCCTGTACAAATGCATCCAGTGAATTTGTGCCCATGTTAATGCTATAATATTGTAATTACTGATGATCAAAGATTAAGTGGTTTTGTTTACAAGTATTGTGTATGGCACTTTTTTCCTCAGAATTAAAATGCAATTTTCAGTTGGACTGAATTAGTACAGTGTGTTACAAAGGCATTACAGAAAGTTTCATAGCTTTTGTGAAGGTACGGTGCTTAAGTATCTTAAATCTCCTATTCCACTTTATTTCTTCTCCTATTTTTCTTTTTGTTTTCCTGAACCTACAGTTGTAAATGGCACACCTCATTATATTAAATCTGTTCAATCTGAGCAATTAATTCAGTATCCACGAGCGGTGCCTAACTGACACTGCCCGAAGGAGCAGATCTGTTCACAACACTGCCTTCACAAAATCCAGGCCTGCCTCATCCCGGCAGGTGAGCCGGAGCAGAACCCTTCATCCTTAAGGGCTCTGGCATTTGCAGCTCGTCTCTTGTACCCAGCCCCTTCCCAGTTAGCCTGAGGACTTCACCAGGCAGCTTCAGGGCCTCGCGTAAGGGGGAGAGATGGGGGAGGCAGGAGGGCACCCTCGTTCAAGGTCTGAAGTTGTGCCAGGTCACCCCAACCACCATTTGGACCGGAGATGTGGCTGCAACAGAGGCTGCAGACCAAGGCACCGAAGTCACGGTGTGCAGCAGTGTCATCCTGCCTGACAAGCGCTAGTGAGGAGGTGAGGGAGGGCACCACGTCCACCTCTGAAACAAGAATGAGTGCACATCATCCCTCCTGGCTCCACAGGAGGATCCTGTATCCTTCTGTCTCCCCGCGAGCTGATTGCCTTTCAGAGGATGGCTTGATGTGTTGTTCAGTCGTCCTGGAACTGTTTCAGACCGGTTGCAGCTGCGTTTTTCCCCCTGGGGAGCACAATAACCAAAAAAGGCCAAGTTCTGATGTCTCTGGGGTCTTCCAGGGAAGTCATCAGGATGCGTGAACGCACCGTGGCAGGCACACCTCAGCCTGCAAGAATTCATGGGAGCAGTCTGCTTCTTGACTTGCTCCTGCTCCAGCACAAGTCCTGAACCTGAGAGCTTCGTGGGATGAATCCCTCTCTTCTGCCGGGAGAGAAGGACCCACTCCTGCCACACAAACGCAGCACCCCCTGCCCTTCGCTGTGGCACAGATTTCTCACAGGTCAGCCTGCTGGAGGCTCTCAGTAAGGTTGGCCAATGCAGACATCGAGTTTAAAGCAGAGACAGCTCAGGGAAAGACATGCTTAAGGCGTGTGCCAGGGGAAGCACACAGATGCAAAAACCCAAAGCAAATGCACCATAAATTACCGTCATTGTTCTCGTCAGGCAGATCCCAGCAGGGCAGAGCCTCCTCGTAGAACCAACGGCACCCGGCTCACGCTCGAGTTCAGCACTGGAGATGTTTGTCCTGGATCTGTCACCAGCAATCTCACTGCGCCACTGAAACTTTTGGCGACAAAACCATCAGCAGCAATGTAGAAAATTGGAAAATTCCATAAATATCAGAAATTTGCCTTGCTTAAGCGTAGCTCACAAAGTGCGAGCAGTTAACTGGAAAGGCTCTGCTCAGGAGTGAGAAGGCAGGGCAGAAGCTAAGGGACCAAACCCTGGTGGGGTGTGAACCTGCGGTATTTTGAAGGTGATCTGCAGTAAGGGACATTGTCTGGAGCAGGGGTCTGGGAACTGGGACAGCTGGGTCTTATCTGGCTCCAGAGGTTTTACCCAAGGAGATCCTGCGCCCAAATATCTGCAGGGTCTGCCCCTGCTTTAATGTCTCCCTTAACTGGTTGCAGCAGGAATTTGGGCTTTGGTTGCAGTGTCAGTGCTTCGTTCCCCATGCTCTGCAGCATGAGTTTGCCTGATAGAAGGACAATTCAGAGCAGTATTATAACAAAAAAAGATGATGAATAATTTTCAACGTTAACTAACCTAAAGCGTGGTTCTTAGTCCAGGGTTCATCTCTTTTCTGTGATAATTAACTCAGAAATCCTGATTAGCATTACCTCAGTTAAGCCCTCTTTTAACGTATGCCTGCATATGGCCATGTCTGAGCACCGAGCACTGCCAGGTTTGGGGGTTTTAGGGGTCGCATGCTTGCTACCTGTGGCTATGATCTTCCTGCGGGTTAACCCAATGACCCACCTCCCGTGTGATGCCATCGCTGACCGTGCGGCCCCAGGGCTGATGGAAAGCCACCCTGAGCCACCGCTGCTGCTGTGCTCCCACCCCAGGCAGAGCCCCCGAGCGCTACAGGGCGCTTCCACTGCCCTGCCAAGGGCCAGAGCTGCTGTCTGGGGAAAATCAGCATCAGATCAGATCCTTTCCGTTGACAGAGGCAGTGGACACTGCCTTGGGGGTAAACAGCTCTGCTCAACGCTGGCATGCGGTGCCTTAAAGTAAGTCATGATCTACAGATCCAGCCTGAACCTCCTGCAAAGGGACCAGACTCCAGAGACTTGATAGCAAGTGAGACTGAATTGGGACCAGGGCACGGAGCCACATGCCAGAGGTGATTTACAAATTACGGAGCAGTAAGGCAGCAGCGCTGCCAGTGACAGAAAGGCCAGACAGACAGACGGGCATGGCACCCCGTTCAGCGTGCCACCATTTCCTTCTGCTACCTCCCAGCTGACACCAGCTCTGCTGCACTGTCTCTCAGCAGCCAGAACAGCTGCCTCTCTTCTTGGGAGGAAAAAAAAAAAAAATCAGCTGTGAGATCGAAGTCTTCCTGCAAACATAACACCTAGCCAATGCAGAATGAACTATTTTGCTAAGCTCTGACTTGCAGCAAGTATTTTTTTTTTTTTATCATGACACTGGATTCTGATGTACAAAATAAATCTTTTTTTTTCTCTGCATGCCCCACAGTTGTCAGGATCATTGCTTATTTTTACTTCTGAAATGCAGTAATTAGGAAATGGATGCTTTAAGAACTCTTGTTTCTAGAGCCAGGGTGTCAATGAGCTATGAATAATGAAATAAAAAAAAAATTTGGATGAATGACTAAGACCCAGCAGAGAATTTTAACTAGTGAGGAGTAACAGCATCAGGACTGCATGACAGTAATCGCCATTACTGATAGATAAAGCCCTTGTTTCTGCTCAGCCTGTGCAGCACGGTGGGCAGGATGCAATGCTGGCGTCCCAGAGGAGGCTTGCGCTGCGCTGACCGCGGCTCCGGCCCCCAGGTCCCCCGCCTGAGCTCCGTCTCCTATCGATCTCGGAGGAACTGGCAGATTTTCAGCCCCTCAAATGCCAAGCGATCTATCACAGCAACAATTTACAAATACAACGGTGGACTCTAGTAACATTTTTAAGTGGGCAAAAATGTACTTCTCTTTCTCCTTCCAAAAATGCATAATTAGCTCATGCTCCAGTTTCTGTAACTGCGTTAAAGTTGTGGGGATGTGCTCATATAGGAGCAGCACATATGTTTACTCTCACGCACACATTTCTCATGTGTGACTTTAATTGTTGTAATCAGATGCAGTTTTTTCCTGACTTTTTTCAGTCTTTTCAGTCTGCTGTAATATTAAAATCTTTCATGCTGTTGGAAAAGGTTAATTTATTTGCCTGAACACAAAGAACTGGAAATGTCTTCAGCAGTTCCCTGTTTCCTTTTTCTTGATACCAGAAGCTTTTCCCCCTCCTGCAACTTGCTCTGAAGCTGTACTCACCACTTCTTTATACTGATCTCCAACATTATATTATTTATGAATAAAGGTCACTCAGCAAGGAAATGGCACATCTACTAGAAAACAATGTGCACTTTCTAAATTTGAACCAAGTAGTTTCCGTTCTTTGATTTAAGTTTAGTTACTTCCTGTGGTTTCTTGTCCTACGCTGCTGTTGAATCTTTGGATCTACTCCAGTATAAATTGCACTCTTTCAATGAAACTAGAAACTGCAGCAATAGATGGCTTAGCTAGCACAGCCAGTAAACAGCACTTAAACTAAATATTAGTCCACTTAGCGTGTTGAAGGAGGGAGCCTAATTACCTGCGTGAGGTGACATATCAGCTCCCGAGAGCCAGTCTGACCTGTGCGCGTGCTCTCCCCGTAATCCGTCCCCATCCGCTCTCACGCTGCTTTGCGAGCAGACAAGCTGCTAAGCGAGAACTTCCACCTCCCGCAGGAGGGATGAAAGCAGGCTTTTAAACCAACAGCTCCCGATGGAGACGGGACACTTCCTCACCAAAGCCAAGCCATCCTCCCCCAGGCAGATTCAGGCGCTTTGTCCCGCTCTCCAAAGCGTTTCTGTAGCCGGCCAACACTCCTACAGGTCACCCTTTTGCATCATGATAGAGACCAAGGTCAGTCGGGGAAAATCCCCAGACCTCAGATAACTCATTTTGGATATTGTGCTGACAAACAGGCACATATTTATATACACTGGTAACCCTGAGGTGTGCTCTCCATCAGTAGAAGTGATAAACAAGCACTTTGAGAGCATGCAGTAACGGTACCCCTACCAGGGCTGGAGCAATGTATGGCCAAGGTTAGGGAGAGGAAAGCAGCAGCAACGAAAGCGATGCACTTTGTACCTGGGCAAGTGCTCTGACTCCCTTTGCCACATGCTGTAGTCTTGATAAGAGCTTCTGAACGATAACCAGTCACTGCAGCGAGCCCTGCTTGGACTGGGGTTGCAGACTATCTCAATAACGATGCGCTCTTTCTCTCCCCTGCCCCTGTTCTGTCTCTTCTCCTCCCCCCAGGACACTTATGAGCAGATTTTTCACCAGTAATCAGGCTGCTTCATCAATGGAGCCCCGGATTCCCCACAACATCACCGTTGTCCCCAATTCTGTGATGGTCCAGCCCTTGCTGGACAGTCGGATCCCCTATGGGAGGCTGCAGCACCCGCTCACCATCCTGCCCATTGACCAAATGAAGACGACCCACATAGAGAACGACTACACCGACAACCCCACCGCTTCCCAGCTGGCAGCCCAGAAGCGCCCCCGGGGCCCCCATGAACTGGTCTTGACCAACCCGCACCTGCAGCGGTGCGAGCAGGACGTCACCCACCCCTGGATCTCGTTCAGTGGGCGCCCCAGCTCCATCAGCAGCAGCAGCAGCACGTCTTCAGACCAAAGGCTCTTGGACCACATGGCCCCGGTGCCCGTGGCGGAGCAGTCCTCGCCCCGAGCGGTTCGCATTCAGCCCAAGGCGATTAACTGCAAACCCCTGGACCTGAAGGGGCCCGTGTCTCAGGAACTGGACAAGCACTTTCTCCTGTGCGAAGCCTGTGGGAAATGCAAGTGTAAGGAGTGCGCGCTGCCCCGGACTCTGCCGTCCTGCTGGGTGTGCAACCAAGAGTGCCTCTGCTCGGCACAGAACCTGGTCAACTACTCCACCTGCATGTGTCTCGTCAAGGGCGTCTTCTACCACTGCACCAACGAGGACGACGAGGGCACGTGCGCCGACCACCCCTGCTCCTGCTCCCACTCCAACTGCTGCGCCCGCTGGTCCTTCATGAGCGCCCTCTCCCTGGTGCTGCCCTGCTTGCTCTGCTACCTGCCCGCCACCGGCTGTGTCAAGCTGTCCCAGCGATGCTACGACCAAGTGAGCCGGCCCGGATGCAGATGCAAAAACACAAACAGTGTCATTTGCAAGGCGCTGCCGGAGAGCAAAGCCAGCAGGCCAGAGAAGCCTTTTTGATAACTCGGGAAGACGGGAGGGGGGGGACATGCCCCACGGGTGGAGCTCTGTCTTTTTCGTAACCTGTGTTCTGAGGATAACGTTAGCCTTTTGCCTTCGGAGAAAGCAGAAGCAACTATTTCCACAAACTGAAGCACTTTGGGTCGTTCAGGGTTTCGGAACCGGCCAGAATCTAACTAGATGGGGCCAAAGGAGGAATCTCAATCATTTGGAGCGAAGGCTGAAAATCCACGTCCATCACAAAGCCCAGCTGCTTACCGACTCCCGGTTCGGCCGGCCGGCTGCCCCCCTGCCTGCGCACCACAGGAACCATGAACTGCTCACCGGGCAGGCGTCACCACAAGCAATACCATTCCCGTTCGCAGAGAGCTGCACTGGGTTCACCTTCAGCGTGGGGCTCCTGTTTTCACTCCTCCTCAGACCTCCGATTTGCTACCAGCAGCCTGCTGAGGGTGGCGGCTTCGCTCCCGCCTCCCTTCTCCCCACCTGCTCGCCGTTAGGAGGGCCAGCTGCACACAACGAGTTTCCCTAAAGCTTTCTGTGTCCCCCTCAGAGGGTTGGAGCCAGAAGTCAACGTGCGGTGCGTTTGTGCAAGGGTCTCGCAACATTTCAGCACGTTGCTCCGGCTGGTGCCCACCCACCTGCCCGTGTGCTGGGGGCCGTACAAGCAGAAGGCCGGCGGGGCTCGGCGCGTTGTGCCAACACCGTGCTGCTCTGCCCGCCAGTTAGCTGCGGCAGCAGGCTTCGGCCAGTGGAATATTGATTTTAATCAACAGTACAAACCTCCTGCAAAAGGGTTTTCTTCAGCTCCCATCCACCACGTGTGCTTGCTCCCCAGATGCTGGAGCGAGGGCGATTTCAGCGTAATACATGAAGTTGAGATGTTCGGTGTTGGTTTTGTTTCTCTGAGGCTCTCGAGCTACGTTAAGATGTCACATAAACCTAAGTGTAGGATACACGTAGATGTATTTTTATAAGGATATCAACCCAGTACCTCCTCTCCTGGAACAAGCTCTTCTTTGCTTATTAAATATTAAGATTATTTTTTTTCATCCTGGGGAAGAATGGCATCTGCTTGAATTACATCCCGTTCCCCCATTTCTATTGCTGCTGTTCTACTTTTGCCTCCTCTGTACAAAAGTGTCTTTTTAAGTGTAGAGAATGCTTTTAATGTTTGTTTTAGTGTTAACAAATGCTAGGGAAAGCCAGGGGAGGGAAGGGAGCGTATTTAAAGAATTTGCCCGTGGTCTTCAGTAAGTGAATATCATCGGCTCTGTGCACTCATCCTAGGGCCTGTTCTGCACTCCCCGAAGATGCAGTAACCCCTTGCTCTTGACAACTCCAAGGTGCTAAATACAAATATTTGTCCAAACATGCAACACTGTAATAAGTAGGTAGGTACTTGTTGCATGCTGAAAACTGATCTAATCTCTCTTTTCTCTTTTTCTTTATTTTTTTTTTAACTAGAGGAAATTTCCTCAGTAAATGCACAGCAGTGACAGTGAAATGTCATCTCTAATTAGAAAAGCAATAGGCAGAGCTCATGTAGCACTTCCAGGAATCCCATTTGCTTGGTTGCAATACAGTTGCTGCGTAGGGGTTGGCAGGAGCGCGCTGATGGGACTTCTGGTGTCTTTTGTTTTAAGAATTCATTTACCCTGAATGACTTGGGGTTTAGTTAAGTTTAGTTGTAGATATTTATTGAATGGAAAATTAAAAAAAAAAAAAAGGTTTTATATTTATAACGTGCTAGCTTGTATGCGATAAATCACAGGAAAAGGGATACGACGTCTGTTACCAGATACCAATTCCTATGGTTTATCCTTGTGTTGAACATATGGGGACACCAGAAAGAAGGAAGCAGGTGGGGATCAAGGGTTGTACATATTATCTTGCACAAATGAGAAGGGAAAAGGGAAAAGGAAAACCAGCCCCCAGACAGCTGAACTGCCGGTTGAATGTATAAGGTATACGTATTTAATAAGAGGAATCATTTTCCGAAGACACAATCAGGCCAGAAAACGCAGCAGGAGAGGAAGCTGCCTGATGCCCTCCTCTACTGGCGGTGTACACAGTACCCAAACGGCCTCCACCTTCAGCTTCGTGCCATTTCGACCCTCTGTCCTCGGCTACTCGTGGGGGATCCGTACCGAAAATCGGCGACAGCAAACCCCTTTGTGTAGACGCATGGTTCCTGCAAGCAAACGCAACGTCGGAGCGGTCGCCCCGGTGCCGGCCTGCAGGCGCGTACGCGCGCGCCGCCTCCCGCTGCTGTGCCCTTCCTTGTACATAGCTGTAAACTAGTTCTCTGTTGGTTTCTTTTCCTGTATAAATCCTGCTATGATGTAAGCCGATCACTTGCTGGCAGACTGTAACGCGTTAGTGGATGTGTTAGAGCAGTGGTAAATGTAGCAGAGTGACTCCCCGACCCTCGGGCTCCCCACGCCACAGGGCAGCTCGGGGGTGGCAGGAGCTGGCTGGCGCTGCCCCCCCTGCCCCGGGGCCGTGGGGCTTTATATCGCCTTTATTTCCCTCCCTGCGCCCATCCCAACGCCCCCGAGCCCCCTCTCCCCCTGAAGGTACTTGGGTCTCCTGCCACCCCGAGACATCCCGCGGGCGCAGCCACGGGGGCACTCGGAGCCACGCGAGCGGCTCCGCCAAGCTGACGAACAGCTTCTAATTAGCGCAGAACCCCTGCGTGAGGATGGCTGCCCGGCCGTGGCGTGGGGCCCCGCGGCTCGTCCCTGAGGGCTGGGTGCAGCCTCGGTGAGCGCTGCCCGCGCACGCAAGCGAAGGCCCGGAGCACGAAGCGGGCGCTCCAGGGAGCCAGCGTCCAGCAGCGGGGGCTTCAGGTGGCTCTTTGCAGCTCCATGCGTACCAGGAGCAGCCCCCAAATCCCCTCCGAGCTCCCCGGGCACCGGCGTTCCCCCTCGGGGCAGCCCGCGCCCCGCCACAGCGCCGGGGGCTCCCTCTCCCCTCCCCACGCTGGTAAAGGCCCCCCCCCTCCTGTTGCCACCCCCACCACACGTGCACCCTGAAAAGTTACCACAGAAGGTTTTCTTTGTATAGAATATTTATTTTGAAGCTCTATTTTAATAGTATTTATTTTAGAAAGTCTACTATTGTAAGAGTTCTTCTGTTTGTGAAGAAAAACAAGTACTGATGAATGTACTGATCTAGAAATTATATATATATATAAATATATATTGTTAAATATATAAATGGCTGTTGTGGTTTTCTATAAAAAAATATCCCAATGAATGTTGATAGCAATTCTTCTAAAAATACAAGCAGGGAGCAGCCCCAAATCAGTCCTTTGATAGCACGGACAGCAGGGGCGATGGAAGGAGCAGCGAGCCCAGCGGGGGCCCAGTGCCCGTAGCCCATGGCCCCGGGGGTCGCTGAGCTCTACGGCCCCATCGCTGGGGCGCCCCAAGCACAGCCAGCCCCCGGGTAACCTGCCCTCTGCCCTCTGCCCTCCCTCCTTCCCTCTGCCCTGACAAACCATGGAGAAACTCGCAGTGGAGTCACGCTGCTTCTTCAGAGCTTGAAGCTCGACCCCCGGGTTGAAAACACAGCTGGAAATGAAAAATAAAGCCAGCGGTACCAATACGTGGAGGGATTTTGCTGACACGCGTCCTACAAAGCCTCTCCCAGCCTTTCAGCCCCGTTCCCCACTGCCGTGCTCTCGTTTCCAGGAGAAGCGCCCGTGCCTTTGAGTGCCAGTCAGCCAGAGGCGGGCTCCGCTCTGCCCCGGGTCCGGCCGGCAGCGGACGGGGACGGGGTCAGAGGGAGAAGCCCGCGGGGCTCAGCCTCCCGCTGCCACCTCCGCAGCCTGCCCTTGCCTTGGACAGCACGTGGTGGCCTCGGGCAGGTGTCGTCCTCCTCATTTATGAGTCTCCAAGACAGGCAGGGAGCTGCAGGCCCTGTTGTATTTCCCAGGACCGACGGCATCTCGCCCGTGCGTGGTGGTGCGAGCCTCTCGCAGCCCCCAGGTCTGCCGCGCCGTGAGGCTGGGTGCGTCTGCGTCAGGGGGTGCAGAGCTCTCCTCATCCCCCCAGGCGTTAGAAAGTGCCTCCTGCACTGCCTCTCTGCTGCAGAAACTCCTCCCGAGCCTCCTTTCTTCAGGCTTCTGCCTTTTCTGCCCCTTGGCACGGATTTTCCCCGCTCTCGCCACGCTGCCTCCCGCCAGCTCCAGAGCTGCCTCCCATGTCACCAGCAGCAAGCCAGGCTGCTAAAAATAAAGGGCCTGCTTTATTTGTTACCCTCCCTGTTGTTCATTTGCATGAGCTGTGGAGCTCAGCCTGTGACTCACTGAGAGAAACGCCATGATTTGTGTCATCCACACAGGTAGCCCGGGTGGTTTACCTGGCCTCAAAGAATATTATTGAAAAATAAGGTTGCGTTAGTCACTGCATCAGATAGAGAGACAATCACTGCACTGTACGCATCGTGACGCCTGATGCCGAAAGGTTTGCAATGGGGGAAAGGTGCTGAACTCGTTATATTTTGTGTTGTTTAGTTTTTGGTTTTGTTTTTTTTAAAAAAATACCTAGCCAGGATGTGTAAATGTAAACTTGAGTTTGGCAGCACTGGTTGGAGTCTTGTACATCAAGCTTTAAACACATCGACCCAGTGTCCGTGTCTCTGCTGGAAGCAGACCAGCACCGTCTTGTTGGTTTGACTGGTAGATGTAAAAGTAATACTTTTTCAGTCAAAATCATCACCTTTTTTTTCAAATTAATTTTCAATAATTGACCATCAAAGGAAATCAATTCCAGCACCATGAGCACGGGTTATAAGATGGCAAAGTGAGACGCAGAGCTGGGAATAACTGACTCCGTGGTTCACTGGCAGGTCCAAAGAGGAACCACAGCTGTTGGAGTTCTGACCAAAAAGGGAATTTCTGGCGAATCAAAGCATGCAAACTACCTATTAAGCAATGCACTTATTCTGAGAAAATGGGCAGAAACTTCCAGAAATTAGATAAAAAGCTAATTTTGATATTTCATTTGAAAATATTTCACTTAGATATGCATTTAATAGATACGCTGAGATTTTCCCAAGGTTAAGAAGAAGCCCTGAGGACGTGTGAGGTTTCTCGGTGTTGCGGGCAGTGGGAGGGTGGGATGGGGAGACAACCAAGCGACTTTGGGCCACCCATCCTCCAGTTACCCCCATCCTCCAGCCGCATCCATCCTTGCAGACAAACCCCGCGATAACGCGGCTCCTCGCAGAGGCTAAACAAAGCACCGACGGTGGGGCTGTCGTTTACTGGCAGCCCCGAGCCTGTTTTTGTGCTGGGGAGCGTGACACATTTTTCCGTGGTGAGAAGCCTCTGCAAGAAGGAGAAGAACAATAGGAGCGGCGTGATCCAGGAAAAGCCAGCAGCTGCAGCAGGCATCGGCTGCCCGACGGGCAGGCTGGGGCTCGGGCTGGGGCCGCCCCGCACCCCTGAGCAGCGGGCAGGATCCGGCCCTCCCGTGCCGCCTGCTCCCAGCCGCCTGCCTGTGTCCCAGCGGTGGCCCTGGTGCTGAGCAGCCTTCTTCCAGTAAGGGATTTTATTTTATCCCTTTGCAGCTACACAGACATTTTCTCGCCGTGCGTGCGCACGCCAGCAGGTGCGCAGGTGCACGCCCATGAGAAATGAGAGAGGGATTATTCAGAGCAGCTCCCCTAATGAGCATCTCTGCTGTGTTTGCATGGAAATGAGGTAGGAGATTCAAGGTCTGCTTGGCCTGTCTTTAAAAAAAAAAAAAAAAAAAAAAAAAAAAACAGTTGTTTTAGAGGCAGCAGCTCCACATGCCTGACTGCACGGCTGACACAGGAGCTCGCTTTCAGGCCTGGCTTCCCAGGCGCAGGGGCTGCGAGGGCAGCGCTCGGGGCACCCGCTCCCACGCACGCACACGCCGCTGGCCCCGGCTCGCTTCCCAAGTCAGCATCTCCCAGTGACGAGCGGTTTCTGGTGCACGAGGCAGCACTCACGCAGCGAGAATCGGGGCCGGAGCGCTCGGCCAGCCGCCAGCCCCGTCCCCACCAGGAGCTGGCTCCCGCGGGCACGCAGGGGCCGGTGGGGGTCACACACCTGCGAGGGTCGGCAATTTGCGAGCGGCGGACAAATGGCCGCGATAAATTGCCTCTGCATTTTGTTTTGCTCCCTGATGCCAACAGCCCCGGGTGTCGGGTGCTGAGGCCCCCACCGCCCCCTCCTGCGGCCACCCCTCCCAGCCCCGGGCCGTATCCAGCCCCCGCCTGCAGGGAAGGACGGGGACGGTGCGGGTAGCGCCTCAGTGGGGAAACCTCAGCTGCAAAGTGGAGGACCCGGGGAGTCTGTGCTCAAGCTGGGTGCAAGCTGAAAAACAAACAGCAAACTGAGAAAGTCTTGGTTGGAGGAGATAGCCTGGATAAAATTAAAAAAAATAATAATAAAAAACAGCCTTTGGGTCTCCCTGGTGTGAAGATGCCCACAGCTGGTAGTCAGCCAGCAGCAGCCGCGTGCCGCAGCGTGGGGCTGGGGGACGCCAGGCTGCGAGCCCGGAGCCCAGCGCCCAGCCCACCCTCTGCGCCTTCAGCCTGGAGAACAGCAGCGGAGCTTGCCGAGGTTTCAGAGCAGCACAGCCAGGATTTCACCCCGCCGGCCGCCCAGGGAGCGGGGCAGCGTAATTTACTTTCAAACACACCTGGATAGAGGGGAGAATGGAATGCGTTTTTACCAATCTTCATCTTCTGCAAGAGCTTAAATGCTCTATCTGAAAGGCGAGATGCTGGAAGCAGCCAGCCCCAGCTGAGAAGCGGAGATCTGTCCCGTCAGAGACACCCAAAACGGACAAAAGTGGCAGCTGCTGCATGCCCACCTGCCCAAGCCAGGAGAGAGGGCTTCGGCCACGTGGCTTCTGAGAGAGCAGGAGGTGGGGATGTGAAATAGGGACAGAGAGCACTCAGTGGGGTCCTGGGATAATAAAAAAACGGATTGGAGAGACCCCATGCTGCCGGGAAGTGATGGGCTTGTCTTTCAGTCCCAAAGAAGCAAGCGGAAAATGTGTATTAGGACTCCAACTAAGCAGCAATATACCTTAACAGTCCCGTGGCCAGCTCCTTTCAGGGTTAGCCTGGCTGAATGTTGTAAACTGCAAAGGAAACCCAGAATGACAAACAATTGTAGGAACCTGGAAAACCAAGTTCCTCTGGATTTCATGGGAAGTGCGATTTTAAATACTCTGACCTGTCTGTCTGAGGGGAAGTGGGCAATAAATAGCAGCCTGGTTGTTATCAAGAGGATGTGAGCTATTTATAAAAAATTCTTGGGCTTTTTGAACTCTGTTTAAAGAGGCAATATCCTTCACTTGGGTAATTGGGGGACTAAAATGCTAAAGCAAACAAGATTACTCAGCCACCTTGGGAAAGCTTACTGCTTGCCTGTGTGTTTCTGAAATTTCAGGCATATTTAAACAGCTGCTCCGTTATTGTCCCCAAGTCCAGAGAAGAGCATGAAAGGCTCTTTCAGACCACCTCTTGCACGGAGATGCACCCGCAGCCGACAGCCGCTCCCAGCACGCAGGCACTCGGCGGCTGCGGCTCGGCAGTCCAACAGCTGACAGCCAGGCTGCGTGGTGAAATAAAGCCTTACGCAGGTGAAACGCCTCGTCTGAAAAGGGGCTTCGCCTCGTAACGCGTTGGCTTCCCAGCAGGATGAAACCACCTCCACGGGTGCCTGGGCCCGGGGCTGCTCGGTTGAGGAGCCGGAGGCTGGGCGCTGCGGAGCGGTGCTGGGCAGCGTGACCCTGCCTGCAGGAGGGGCCGCTCCTGTCGGCCAGGTCCTGACACAGGCCACAGAAACGTCCCCCTCGCTCCTCGCCCCTGCCCCACGGTCGGCGTGTCGGGACGTGGCACGGAGCGGAGCCCTGAGGGGCTCCCGCTGGCGGCTCTTGGCGTTCGGCTGAGCGGCGCCGTAAGGCAGGCAGCGCTGCTCCTGTGTGGGAACCACACGCACGGCGTCCCGACTGAACGACGGCATCGTCTAAAATATACAAACACGCTCAAAAGAAGGAAAACCATGAAATTAAGGATAACAAACAACAAAGAGAAACTCATACACAGAATCTGCTGGTGTTTATGAGTCACTAAGGCCTTCCTGTCTCCTCTTATAAATTGTGGGAATCCACTGTGGGCCATCCTCTCCTTGAAAACCACTGAGGTGCTATTTTCCTCACAGCCCCAGCGCCCGGGGCGGGGGGAGCCCGCTGCACAAATGAAAGAATTTTTTTTTTTTCTTCAAAGTAGGAAACCAAATCTGAGGAGCAAATGCTGCGCGGCGCGTAAACAGAGGCGACTGCACGAGCCTTGGCGATGAGATCACCGAGCGCCTTGGCCCGGCGCTGCTTTCCGACAGCGGAGGGCTTAACAATGGAATGGATGGGAAATGCCAGGAAAAGTTAAAGAGCTTTGGACACGAGGTCTTTGTAGAAGCTCATTCTTTATTATTAACAAACAACTTCCCCCCACCCCCCCTCCTTCCTTTCTCTCTTCAGCAAATGAGGATTTTCTTTCTTGCACGTATTTTTTTTTTAAGTCCCAGCCACTTTAACCTCTCAGTGCCGGGGCGTTGGGAAGCCAAGCGCCGCATTCCACCTCCGCACACGCCAGCACTGCCCACGCTGCCACGGGAGGGCCAGGATTTCCCCTCCAGGTTGCTGGTGGGACTTGCAGGACAGCGGCAGGGCACCTGCTTACTGCCCCGAGCAGGGACCATCCCCTTTGGTTCGGCAGAGCATGTGCAAAAGCTTCCTTCAGGCCGAGGGAAGGATGCTCAGCCCATGCTTCCTGGCTGAAACTCGCTCGGGGTTTACAGTTTCTGCCTGAAAAAAAGCCGGAATCCACAAATGAGAACCAGGTTCCCACTGGCAGGAAGGGCAAGCTTCGCTGGTGTCCGTGTGAGCGCCTCGCCCAGCACAGACGCTCAGACGGTCTCGGAGTTCAGCTGGCTTCAAGGGGAGCCACCCAGGCTCGCTCCGACCAGGGCCAGCCTTGAGCATCCCATCCAGGCTGCATTTAAAGCAGTGATGAAGCACGTCTGTGTATTTAGGGACTTTCAGTACCAGCATTGTGTGTAGAGACAAAAATAAGAATAAGAAGTGCAAGATGCTCTAAAATGGGGTTTGATACTAGCACACAACACCCAGGCTTTGGGAGAGCGGTGTTCAAGCGCCCTGATGTGACAGCATCGAGCACTCCCGAAAGCTCAGGGGAGATCAGCTCCCATGTACTTACTCTCAAAAGTCCCTCGTTGACTTTTTCCTGGGGAAGCGCCGCTGGCCACTGGCCCGCTCCGCGGTTTCTGGAGGTGGCCGGGCACAGCAGAGCAGGCGGCGGCTGCTTTTTCAGCCTGGAGGAGTCACGGGAACTGGGAGCTCTCCGTGCTGGCTGCTCTCGACAGCTCACCTCTACTTAAATTCCTGCTCGATTCACATGATTCGTTCTGTCAGTTCAGAAAACGGTTTCCCTGCTCCCTCCGGATTTCTTGGTTTCCGTGCCACGAGCACTGGAAATAAAATTATTATAATAACCATTACGCTACAACAAAAAGGCTACCCCCAAAATTACATAGTCTGGAAGAAACAAGGGAGTTAAAAACCCTGGGATAACCATAAGTGTTATAATTCCATGCTCGCGCTAAGTGCAGAACAAGCCTCGGCAGCCCCCGCACCAGCAGCCCCCGGCCCCACCGTGCCACGGAGCCCCGCAGGCGGCCAGCCCCAGGCGGGGGGCGGCTGGGAGCAGAGGCAAGGACCCCATTGCTGGACGGTGTTTGCCCCACAGCTGACGGCACCGGCAAAAGGAGTCCTCAGGAAATTTTTGTCCCCTGCCTCCAACAAAGCCGAGTCCTCTGCGGGCAGCCGTGCAACCAGCGGGGCCGGTGCGGGACGCTGTGCGGCACGTGGGGAGTGAGCGGGGTGCGTCTGCAGTGCCCGTGGCACTTCTGTATTTGATGGTTTGGGGACAGGGAGATCAGACATCTGTGTCAAGTCTTCTAGTTAATCCCTGTTAACGGGCACAATACTCAGCAAAAGGGACTTTGGAGTTTAGCGAGAAAACATCAGACCCCAAACTGCAGTGGAGAAGTCAGATGCAGGGTAGATACAGAGGGGGACATCGCTTTAATACGATTCACTCTGGTTTTTATCTGTTCCTCCTACATTTCCACTTTTCAAGGACACAGAGGATGTTTTTCTTTAAGAACAGCACGTATATTTACACTGTTTCCCCCCCATCCAGCTCAGCACGTGCTGCACGGGGCTGTGCCGCACTTCGCTGGCGCTGGCAGAGCTCCTCCAGCCCTGGGTCTCTGCAGCTTTTTGCTGCAGCTCGCGAGCCCCCGCTGCGTGGTGCTTCCCTGCCCCGCACGCGCACGTGCACCTGCTTCCTTGGCTCTCCAAATCCCTTTCCTTTCCCCTGAATTAAAACCACTAAATATTTAGCTTCTCGGTTCTTGCATAGCCTGTCAGGTAGCAGAATCATTCGCGTTTTTCCTTTTCTCTTCCGGATGAAGTACAACCGGCCAGGGATGCACCCTCCAGCCAGACATTCCCTGTAGCATTTCGGTTCACCTTGCATTCTCCACTCTTTGCCAAACAAAGATCGTTTCTGTAGGGAATAAGTGGGATGAAAGAAAATGTGAGTTCCAGAGTACCCAGCGACAGAGTTCCTGCCCGCTGGGGTGACAAGGGACTGAACCAAGCCTAAGAAAAAAACATTTGAAGGCTTGTTTTCCTGCAGCTAAACTGCCTAGACAATCCTTGTAAATCTGCATGTTCTCAGAAGAGGATGATCTTCTTGTCGTCCTCAAGCTCCTCTCACACAGCACCCGACACAGCCCTGCCTCAGCACCTTAATATCCGAGAGCCTGCGGTGGGCTCGGGGACACGAGGGTGACATCTCATCGGAGAGCACGAATAAAACAATCGGTACCACTCGCTGCCCCGAGGGCTTCCTCGGGCAGGACTTAATTTCCCTGAAACACAAAGAACAATTCCCTGCCTCGTGTATCGATGGGGCTTGGGTTTGGTCGCCAGTACGAACACACACACACACACATCATTTTTCCTTTTACATTTTTGCGTGATGACTTGCATGACAAGCCTAATAAAAGCTTAGACAAAAAACCCAAAACACACAAAAATGTAATACTGTTTTATATTAACTTCCAGAGCACTTCTGCGACTGCAGGAAGAAACTGAATTAAAACATTAGAACAAAAAGCAGTCAAGTATGGAAAAAATAAATGCCCACTTAAAAACCACCCCCTGTTTCTGAGCTGACACGGAGGACCGCATCGCCGTGGGCGGCGCTTGGTGCTCTCACAGCACCTTCGTGCCGCGCTGGCTCTGCCCCTCCACAGCCCCATGCGGCTGCCCGCTGCCCCCCTACCGCCGAGCTGTAATTTCCCTGAAACACAAACAGAAAAATCGGAATTTTAAGCGCAAGGTGCTCCCAGGGGCCCACCTGCAGCAACGGCCTGCTGCAGCAGGAGCTACAGCAGGGCAGGGTCTGAGCTCCTGGGGCACGGCGCAGCTCGGCCGGCCTCCGTGGAGCCACGAGGACTTTCTGGAGGAGGCTGGTTTTTGGCAGGAGCCAACAGGCCTCCTGCCTCCTGCCCAGCAGGGGTTCGCCCCCAGGGACACTGCGGCATGGCACGTGTGTCCCAGTCCCAGTCCCAGTCCCAATCCCAGTCCCAGTCCGTTTCCTGCCTCCCAGCCCCGCTCGGCTCCAGCCCAGCTCCAGGCGGCGGGGAGCAGGGCTCGTCCTCCAGCCGCTCTGACGTGCTTGCCAAAGGAAAAAAGAAACACAACAAAACCCCTATATTGCAACACGGAAGACAAACAGCATGCGTGTGTTAAAGCAGGATCCCTCTCCTCTCCCCTCGCAATATATTTATAACCTACCTGGGGGAATGGTAGGCGTTTTGTTACTAATGACCCTCTGGCATTTGAAAACCAGCAGTAACAGTTTAAAAGCGCGATCTATATCACAGGGCCACAGGAACAGCTCCGCGTGGAAATGGGAACGGCTCTTTGAGAAGCTGATAGTGCACTGAAAACACCCCGCTCCAGCTCCAACTGTGCCAAGCAGCTGCGAGAAAGAAATACCAGCAGGAATGGAAAAATGTTTCCACTTATTTTCCTAGGCCTCGTGCCATCAAAAAAGCCCTGGGAGGGGGCGGGGGGGGGGGGCCGGGGCTCCCCGCGACACCCGTGCGAGGTGTCGGCCCCGTGCGCTGGGTCAGCGGGGAAATGTCGGCGGCGGCGCGCCCAGCACCAGGCGGCACCCGCGCCACCACGGCCAGGGGCACCCGGTGCGGGCAGCAGCAGCAGCATCGGCTCCCCCGGTGGAAACCGACCCCGCTCCCAGCGCCGAAACCAGTAGCTGCACTCGAAACCACTTCCTCCACCTCGTAACAATGCACAGAGGAATTTCCACAAATCCCAAGGCTGCCCTGACTTCCATTTCTAAACTTGGAAAAAGAAATACCAGGACATTCCTTTGTTGTTCCAGCTCACTGGCTGTTTGATCTGCTTTTTGTTTTTTTTTTTTCTCCAACTGAGCCAATTAAAGAATCCCAATTTCCCCTGGAAAAAAAAAGGATAAAGCGGTAACAAACAATGCGCTCGCTTCTTTGATTTCTAACTAATCGCTTCCAAGTTGGACCAAAACCTGTCACCTCGTGCTGGTCAGCGAGGTTTAATGCTTAAGTAGCGTTTTGGCCCGGGAGAGGAAGCGATGGCTGCATTGGCGCTGCGTTCCCGCTGCTTCTGGAAGGAGACGGCGTAAGGCTGCCCGTGCCCAGCGGCTGTCCTGGCTCATGTGAGCCGCTCGCAGCACGGCCCCGACCAGCCCCTGGTGCCCCGCAGCCCCGGGGCGATGCCCAGCACAGGCCGGTGCTCCTGCCCCATCGCTGGGACAGAAATCCTCAACGCTCGTGCACAGAAACAGCGTGTGAAAAGCAAAGAGCTCCGCGTCCCTCCTCTTCTCCTTCACACACAGCGCAACCAGAGGGCTGCGGGTTTCCCCCTCGCCCCCCCCGGGCACGATGTCTGTCCGTCTGTCCCTCAGTAAATCCTCACCAGACAGCAGCCCCGTGAGCCAAGGGTCCCGGGCACCCCCAGGGACAGTGGGGACCCCGCGTGATGCTCTTGTGTGTGGGCAGCCCCGGCACAGCCCCAGTGCCCCTGCGTCCGTCTGCCACTGCTCCCGGCCGTGTGTGGGTGGGAACACACCACGTCCTCCAACGAGTCTGTTGGTGTGAGGCTGAAAAAATAATATCTACGTGCACACGTGAAACGCTGGCCGTCAGTTTGCTCCAGGAGCTGTTAACGGTCATTGGGGAAACTCGGGGGAGTTTTAGGAGCGCTTAGGATCAGCCCTGGGCAGCCAAGGCACGCGGGGATGGACGCCTTGCCACGTGGCTCAGGCGGACACGCGGGGCGTGCGAGGTGCGCGCTGCTCTCCAGCAGCCCTACACCAGAAGTAATGCAGGCAGCAGCCTCGCCGCAGCCGCGCAGCGAAGCTCGGAGGGTGGCTGCTCCCTCGAGTGTGAGGAAACATCCATCCTTCTGTCAGGAAGAAGGAGAGACAGGAACCTTGAACTTGAGGAGGAAGGACCGGGTTCCTGTTGTTCAGCTGGGGTAATTAATATCGTGCACATCGAGAGGGGCCAAAGGGGAACAGGCGCTGCCTACGGAGACCCAGCGCGGGGCCTGCGCCGCCGGCTGCCTCTGGTGGGACAGGCTCGGGGACGGCATGCTGCCCACAGCAGAGGGAGAAGTCCTGCTGGGTTTCGGTTGTTAATCCATAAAACCCCGACAGCCTCCTGCCGGGACGTGCCTGCTGCAGCCCGCAGCTGCCTCCAACAGCAGCGCCGCCGGGGAGCGGGTCCTGAGCCCTGGCGAGGTGCTGGTGGTGCAGCCGTGGTCACAGAGGGGTGAGCACGGCCTAACTATTTCATCTCTCAAAGCACCTCAGGTTTTTGGGTGAAAAAATACTGTGGATGAAGACTTCCAGCCTCTCTCGTGTGGAGATACAGAACTGCTTATTCATCTACTAATTCCAGTGGGAATTTAAAGCTCGGTGTTGTTGGAGTTGGGATGCAGAGACCAGTAACACCTCTGTCTTCTCAGCTCCACTTCTGCCGTGAGGACTGGGAGGCCCCGGTCCAGCAGACCCAGCAGCTGAAGGTCATTGCCACGGCCTGAGTCGAGGTGTCAGCCCCACGAGGCTCTCATAAGCCACCAAGCACTGGTCCAGCGCGGACAACGACGCTATCCTCGTATCCTCCACTGCCTGGGGTCTGGGCATACCGTGAGATCGATGTGCTCCAGCACAGCCTCAGGGTGCCGGTGGGTGTTGGCGAGGTTCTCTTCTCATGATATGACAGGGATGAAGCTGAGACCTCTGCTTTTTTTTTTTTTTTTGGTGGTATCTTATCATCCAAGAGCTCATTAACCAAGAATTCCTGATGCTGTTTATTTTCCATTTGTCCATATGCTCCCCACAAGCCCAGCCTCATCTCTGTTTTAAGTTTATACTTAGAAGCAGTAATTGGAAGGGCTGAACAAAGGCACGAAGGAAGGCAACACAAGCACTAACAAACTTACCAGATGTTTTGGATTCCTGCATTTCCCCGAGAAGCAGGATCCTTAATGTTTTGATCATGTCATCACAGCACAAAACCGTCGCAGCCTGGAATACGACTGGCTCCTCTTCCCCGACTATTGGCCGCAGAGGCAGTAACTCATGTCACCGCGAGCCACCCAAATCCACGAGCGAAAGCAAAAACCTGGGACGTGCCTGTGCAGCACCGGTGCCTGCAGTGGGCCCTTCCCAAAGGGCCGAGCACCCCGGGCAGGTCCGCACCAGGGACCAGCACCCAAGGGTGGCAACATCACCGTCAGCAGCACAGGGAGCCGGCTCTGCCGCACTGCTGGGCAGTCTGGTGGGTATCCCTTATTTTGGTTCAAGAGTGCTCGTTTCCTTTACGTTTTATGCCAATTCAAAATCGATTTAAACTTAACCAAAGTAAAACGCTATGAATCTGAAACGCGGGGAGATGCCAGTTACATTAAGATGGTGCATATTTGCTTGTAGATAAGGCCTTATTTTTCAACACAGCTCTTGAAAAACACTTGTGACGACACCACGGCACTCTACAGAATGGAAAGAAGGAAAAGAAGTGGGAATAGCAGCAATTGTGTGCGCTGCAAGCAGCCGTCGAGGCCGCTGGCATGGGGGAGATGGCACTCGCGGTACGGTCAGCAGCCCTCCCTCCCTTTGGTGTGTAACGGTGAGAACAGGCCGTAAGATCACTGAGGGGAACAACTGCGACCACAGCAAACAGAAGTGACTCCTGCCTGCTCGCTGGTCTTAATTTCTAATCTGGTATAGCAATTTTCTGCTGGGCCGGATTAGAAATGTCTTTCCCACCGCCGAGGCCGTGGCCCGCAGCCGCCCAGCAGCCCACCCTCAGGCAGCCGCGGTGCCTGGGACGCAGCGACGCCGGTCCCCAGGCGCCCCCAGCTCTACGCCGGTGATGCACCAGGCTGGGGGATGCGGAAAGAGAGACAGAGAAAGCCCTCCTGCCTCCGTCCTGTGGGGTGCTCCAAAGAGCACCAGAGCCCTGCAAACAACAGCCCTGCAGGCTCACAGAGATCGGCTGAGTACATGAAATTAATTAGGGGAAGAGCACTAAAAGCAGACTAAATACTGGAAATCATGAACTAAAGCACAGCTCACATCATGATCGGAAGGGGAACTTCCCAATTTGATTGCAGAAAGCAATTTACTTCAATTAGCGGGGACATAAACAGAGTGCTTGCTTAATAGAAGCATTGCCTCTCCAAAAAGCAAGCTCCTAATTGCGTCTCTCCTCTCGGCATTTGCAGAACTTTCAGAGGCAAGTTTCGTGGTGGAAAGGCCCCGCTGGCCGTGCCCTCCGCAGAGTGGCACCGTTACTTTCACGTTGAGCTGCTTCAGCTGGTCCCCAAAATGCTGGGACAAGGAGGGGAGCGCCGCGGGGACGGGCAGAGCTGTCCCCTGCCCTCCTGCCTCCGCCACTGCTCCAAACATGTGCAGGGGCATCCGCAGCAGCTTCAGGACGTGTTTTGGGTTTGCTTTTCATTTGGGAGTTTTAAACCATTGTCAGAGCCAAGCTCTGTGTTCTCCCTTGCGTTACTGTCTGCACCTGCAGACTTGAACCAATCTTTAGGTTTTGGGGCAGTGGCGGTTCCCATCTCCTTTGCAACGCCAGGGTTACAAACAAAGCAGTAACACGAGCACATCCTTGCCCGAACGCGCAGCACACCCCTTGGCACTGCCCCACCTGGGGGTCCCGGAGCAGGGCAGCCTGGTGGCACACACAGGACCCCTCCACATCCACGCTGGGACACAGCACAGCACCTCACCGCCAGACCTGCTCCACAGGGCAATGTGTGTGTGTGCAAGGGCTGGCAGGGAGGGGAGCAGTGACAGAGAGCCCCAGAGCATCAGAACCACACAACCCATAGGCAAAAGTCACTCGAGGCACCCAGCGGGGCCGGGCAGAGCCACCAGCAGGGAGGGACAGCCCGCTCTGCACCCAGCCGCATCCCGTCCCCGCGGCGCACGGCCGAGCATCCCAGGGCAGGAGGATGCTGCGCTGGCCCCCCGCCGCCCCGCACATCTGCAACCCCTTTCCTTTCTTCTGCTGTTCCTTTCCCCCTCCCAGAGCACTTTAAAGGTCCAGATGAGGCCATAATTAGGAGAGCAGTTAAAGTGGCGACCTGGCAGGGCAGTGACCTCCGGCCGTGGGTAGGAAGCAGCAGCCGTGGATGGGCTGGGGCTCAGCCCCATGCCGCGCACAGCGCCCCAAAACCAATGCCCGTGTGCAAGCACTCTTCCTCCAACCCCATCACGGCCCCAGCTGTTTTGTCTGTGCAAAGGAAACGTGAATTTAGGTGAAACACCCGTGCTGCACAGCGCTGAGCGCCCGCCTGCCCCATCCCCTGCTCTGCACCGACACCGCTCGCTGTGACACGAGGTGCCCGGTCCTGGCTCTGTCCCCTGTGTCCCCGACACCACTCGTGGGCATCACACCGTCCTGCTGCCCACACGGGGCCGGGGCGCTGCGCTGCTCCGCGCTCCGGCACGTCCCGGCATATGTTTTTAAGTAGTGCTGTTTGCGGTCGCTCCGCTCTCTTATCACCGCCGCGACCTTTGCTTGTTGCAGATTAGTGGCTGGAGCCAGTTGGATTTGTTTGATTTCTGTTGATGGTTATTAGGCAGAGGAAGTGCCAGAAGGGATTTTGACCTCGAGTTTAAACCTATTCCAATTAGAGCCACTGAGCCTTTAATTACTGCGCTCCAGCCACTTCGGTTAAAGCAACAACAAAAACAAACACAAAATCTGGTTAAAGATGGGCTTTCTTCTCATCGGCCCTCGGATCGGCCGCCTGCTCTGCCCATCAGATGTGAGCGGCTGCCCACAGCCAGCACGGGGCTGGCAGCCCCCAGCCCCATTCCCATTCCCTTTCCCCCATGCTCCTGCCCACCCTGCGTGGCCGCAGCAGAGGAGGGGCACATGCCCGGCCTGCGAGGCTGGGGCATGGCGAGCGGCACACTGAGAGGCCAAGAATGCTTCGGAAATGCTGGTTTCTTACTCAGTATTGAGCAATTTGGTTAAAACCCCAAAAAATCAGTCCAGAGCTCGTTCCGCTTGGCTCTCAGACACGAGCAGCGTTTTGCTGGCCCCATGACCACAGCACCCTTTGGCTCCCGGCACAGCCCCTTCTGATGCTCCGCGCAGAGGTTCCTGTCTTTTGCAGTCTTTGATTTCTTATATCCGCTGCTATTAGGTTGGGTTAACATATTTTAAGCTCAGCAAAATGGGGGTCATGCCTGTGTAAGTCCTACCGTTTAAAAATAGTTTCTAGGCTACATCCCACAATCGATTTTTTTGTTAAACAATGACTAAGCCCCGAGCTCCAACACTTCCCCTCCCTGACCCACTTTTGTTTATTACCCAGAAATTTCAGAAAAGCAGCAAATCGGAAATCGTCCTCGTGAGTGTCTCAGCAGCCCAGGCACACACACGGGGCTGGCATGCAGCGAGAGCCCCATGCCGGGGCAGTGCCACCGTCACCCGACATCTCAGGAAACCTCTGGGTGTGTTTCCTACGTCCCAGTGCTCCTGTACATGCTGGGATGCCCTAAAGCTGCTTGACCCAACCACCTGCAGCCCAAGGCCAAGACCCAGCAGGTGCTGAAAGAAGAGAAAATTGCAAACTCACCTACTGATTTCTCTTGGGTTTCGATACACTTATCAGAGGTGTGAAGGAAAAGCGAGCCCAGGATGTTAATTAATGTTTCTTCATCAGAGCACACAGACCAGAGGACACCCAACGCTTGTACAGGACCAGCGATCTCGGCCGCAGGAGCCAGAGCTGCTGCACTTCTCCTGCTCTGAGGAGCCCGTCGCTCTACAGCAAACCCACCTGCCTTGATGAACTGCAGCAACAAACGTGCCCAGCACATACACTGAGTATGACTTCCGTTGATTTGAATTAAAAAATAATTTAAAAAAAAAAAAAAAGCTCTTTGTTTACACACAATAAATCATCCAAAAAATGCCATTTACTATTTTACACAGAAACCAGCTAAGAACTACTTGCAGGAGAGAGAACCAGAGAAACTCCTCGTTGTTCCGGGCCACGGTAACTCTCAGCTTAGTATTTTCGCAGCAACGCACGTGAGGAGATTGATTCCTAGTACAATTGTTTTGAGAAAGGAGACACCTCAAAGGAAAATTGATATGCTATCACTAATCCGCTGTTGAGAAGCCAAACGCTGAATTGATGTGGCCTTGCTGGCTGGGGCAGGGAGCGGGCCCGGTGGGCCCTGCCGGCAGCAGCCCTGCGAGAGGTGTGGGTGCGACGGGCAGCGAGCGTCCCGTAACAGCCCTGGGAACGTATGCATTCAGGGAGGTTTCCAAAATGCTCGTTAACCCAACTGCTACCAGTTTGGGTTCATTGTATGCATTTTTTGCAAGACGCGCGTTTCTCTTTCCTCCCAGTTGAACCTATGCCATGTTTTAAATGTGACGCAATGAAAACAGCGGTGGGTACCGGGAAAACTTCCTTCGGCCTGTAAGAGAGGGAAGCAAGTCCCAGACGCCCCAGAAATGACCTGAAACCCCAGAGGACAAGACAGCACCGTGCCTCGGGCCCTTCGGGGTGCTTCCGACCGCCCTCGGCTCCGGCAGCGCCGGCCGATTCCCCCGGGCACCACGGGCATCTGCCACGAGGAGCGTGCGCAGCCCCGGCGCGGGCTGGGGCAGTGCAGCCCGTGACTCATTTCCACTGAAGAAGCCACGAAAAATTAGTCCGTCATGGGCTTTGTGTGGCCGCAACACGAAACAATATATCCATTGCAGCGTTTTTCTTGTGAGAAAGGACTTCTGCAGTAAGGCCAAAAAAAAAGCTTACAGAAACCATTACAAAACCCAGCGATATTTATCAACTTCTTGGAAACAAAAGCGTGTATCAGTCAGAGCAAGAGCGGAGGGAAAACAAGTCTCTAAGTAAGTGGGAGGTCTCCCCTGTAGAGGTTTTATTCCTCGGCCTAATCCCCTCTTTCCCATGGATGCCACGGACAATTAGCGCCCATCTTTTCACTGCAGGCCGGGCTCCCACCGGCGCGGCGGAAGAGGCGGACAATGGGCAGATTTCACACGTTTCCTCCGCGGTGGCCCCGCGCTCCCGTGGCAGATTCGATTTCCTCCGGCACGCGGTGTTCCCCCTGCATCTGAACCTTCCCCCCTCGCCTCGCTTTTCCTTCTTGCATGGGAACTAGAAGTACGATCCCAAGACGTGCTTCCGAAAGCGCCTGGAAGAGCAATCTTAGAGCAACTTTCAAATGACTGGAAAAAAAATCAATTGCAGAAACGATTCCGGTATTTGGGCGAAAAGAGTGATCTGCCCGCAGCACAGCCCGGCTTTCCTGCCTCGCACCCACGGTGTAAAACCTCCAAGGCCCCGTGCAGGCCCGGTGCCGCAGGCAGGAGGCCCACGGCAGCTCCGCCGCCCCCCGGCTTCACCCGTAGCGCCGGGCCCTTCTGCAGGGAGGCTCTGCTCGTTTCTGCCTCCACGAACCCTTGGCAGCAGGTCCGTGTTAAAAACCGCCGCGGGATCGCTCCTGAAGGATCCCACCTCCTGCGATCACACACTGGAAGGGCTCTGAGCCGGCGCCAGGCACCAGGGGCCGCGCAGGCGGCGCGCGGCTTCTGCAGGCTGCAGCGCTGAGCCCAGCAGCAGCTGGAAGGGGCAGCTGCCATCGAAAGGGTGTAAAGAGCAGGACAAAAGTCACAAAATGCCCTAAAACGCAAACCTAAGTTCCACTTCCTGCAGACAGCACCAAGGCACCAGACATCGCTCTAAGGTGCTCCAACATCTGCTAACGAATCGTTACTTATAAACCAAACTCTAACTAGCGATGTTAGAAAAGTTCCGGGAGTTTTCACCGATTAGTAAAATGAACCATACCCACACAAACGAGGGGGAAGCCGTGGTGCAAATGTAACCATTACAGGAATAGTACCGGCTCTCTGCTAGTGAAAGCTCAGCTGCACGCATCCCCCATCCCGAGCACTGAGCCAGCCCTGCTGCCTCCCCTTCGCAGGGAGGAAAATATTTGCTGGTTTCACAGGGAAAAGGCAAAATCCGTTTCTGGGAGATGAAATGCGAATCCTGCCTGAACCTGCTCAGAGGTTTACGGTGCTGGAAAGAGAAAACAACCTGGCTGACAGGAGGCAGGCAGGCAGGCCAAAGGTATTCGGTCACCAGAGATCGCCATGGCCCCACCGCTTCTGCGGTGTGAAGTGGCTGAGCTGTCAGAGACCCAAAGTAATTATTTGAGCTTGGAGCCTGTGCTAACCCGCGCTGAATACAAGCATGGGTTTCTTCAAACCCCGTCACCCACCCCCTTTCAGCAGGGCATCCCTCCCTGCCCGTGCTCCTGGAGAAGGACGGCCAGAGCCGCTGCCTGCAGACGACCAGCTGAGCTCTAGGTGTCTGCAGCTCCAGGCCACCAAACGGGGAGGAACAGGCATGCCAAATATTCTGGTTCTCTGAATATACAAGACCAAATAAGGCCCAAATGCCAAGAGAGTAAACACAAGGCCGATCTACCAAGTTTGGGCAAATATGATTCAGAGTTCCCTAATGCTCCAGATTTTGCCTTGCAGGATAAACTTAATAATTCTGTGTACGCTTATTCTTGTTTAAAAAGGAAGTCGCCGTGTAACCCCCATCTGTCTCTGTCCGCCCGACTGCTTGTTTATCGAGACTGTACATTTGTGAAGTTCGGCCGTGAATCAAAACTATGAATAAACCATTTCACGAAGCAGATAGCTTATGTATGCGAGACCGAGAAAAACCCAACACGCCCCCAAAAATTTATGGAATTGCTGTTTCAACTGCCAGAGAAACAGGGTGAAATTAAAAACTGTCTCAGGATTTGAAGACCTGGCTACAAAAAGGAAGGAGGATACCTTGAAGTGGAGAAAGCAGTCCGATTGTGTCACACCTTCTGTGCAGAAGTGATGAAATTCCTGCAGAAAATCTGCATTTGTAATCGTTAACCAGATGCAATAAAGCATAGAAACTAAATTAAACACTGATCTACAGCAAAAATTGCTACGTAAGTGACATTTATTAATGTTCTGCTATATTTACAGTTTTAACATAGTAAAACTCCAAAGTGAATTACCACTTGGCGGAAAGCACAAAAGTGGACATTAAATCTACATTTATAATGCATCATAGTCTCTGCTAACACAAATTATAAAAGCAAGAATTACAGGTATGTTAGGAATTGTCTCAAAAGTCCCAAGCCAAAGAAAAAAAAGGCCCTTTGTTTTGCAAGATAATTTTTATACAAAGTTGCAATGTGACCTTTTATCTTTACACTACCAAGGTGTACTGTGAAAATCTCTATATAGTCCAAAAAGTAGGTAGTATGAAAGAAAAGTATACTACAACATTGAGAATATAGACTATTAAAAAATTAATACTTGCGCCACCTGCAAAATAATACTCTCTCCCAATTACACCTTGAGAATCCGTACTGTACAGACCAATTTTTCCTTTCAGACGTAGATAGCACAGGTGGTGGAGAACTAAGCAGCAGCAAGGTATGTAACCACAGCAATGCTTTCACTTACACTTTTGAGCTCATCCCTTCGGGGCAGTCAGCATTATGCACACCGTACACTAACGACCGGAGTCCAAACCTGCTCCCAGGATGCAGAACGAAATAAAGCAAGCCTGTCCCCTGCTGGCTGCGGGGCATAGCTCATGCTACCCAAATTACTACAGAGACTACATCAGGCTTTATTAGCACGTCACAGACTCGATTGCAAGAGCTTTTGCAAACATTAGCCACTAATGATTTAATGATTACAGAATTCTGCATTAATTATTAAAATTTTACACCTAAAAACAAATAGAAAGAAATGCTTCTCCTTTTTTCAACAGTACTTTTATTTATTTATTTTAAAGCAGGTGATTATTTTTTCTTCTGTTTCAGAGTCTTGATTCACTTCCTGCAGGTGTCCTATTACTTCTTGAGGGAGAATTCACTAACGCAGGAAGACATTTGCCAGAAAACATCTGTTGGAGAAGGATATTGAATATTGAAACTATAGTTAGATTGCTATTTTGGATAACAGAAGGATGTAGCTCACAAAGAGTGCAGGATGTCTAAAGGCTTATGAAGTATCTCAGTACACAATGACATGACTAATGAAATGTGCAGTTTTTGTGTATATGTTACACTTCTAAAGAGTTAAAATTCCTGAAGAGTTAAAAACAGACACTGAAACAGGCAATGCTCTTAGAAACTCCAGCATAAAAACACATCCGTTCATGAAGTTACACTGCATTTGCACTAGGAGAAGAGAACAAAATTGTACTACGTCTTATCTGCTGCATCCACACCCGATGATTATGACTTCTGTATCTTTATATCAACCGTTTCAGTATGAGAGGCACCAGCCCTCACAAATTGCCTGTTCCAGTCATGCTGGGTAGAACCATTCGGACCTGAGATCCGACATAAAACACCCGCGCTCGGCACACAGCTGGTGGTTTCTGCTGAGACACTGTCAAGAATGATGTCCGTTACTCGTACACACACACTGAACAGCAAACACCAGGCTTTCAGTTAGATTCGTTTTCACCAGTTATTATTTTTTTATTTGCACAAATTATTCCTCTCCTCTTTCCCTTCTTATATTCTAAAAATTAGCCCCTCTAAAATGATAATGATCATTTAGAGCCCTCTTCATTATGTCCTGCAGCAGAAATCTAATCTTAAGAACAATAATATAGTGAAAATCCAAGTCTTCTGCGGTTTCCCTTCTCAGAATTCAGGATTAAAGATTTATTTCCAATGAAAATGTCAAAGTTGTAGATTTTAGAAGTGACCCTGGACATTTATCTCAAGGTATCTAAAAGAGTGCTTTTTGAAAGCTCCCAAGTGTCCAAAAAATAAACAAATTAAAAAAAGATTTTAAAAAAATACAACACCTCCATCCTTACAAGCAAGGAGTTAAGCAAGGTCTCTAGAATTACAATTTCAAATTCCAAATACAGGAAAGGCCTGTGCAACAAGAAACCGCACAGTTCCTATAATAAATGAAAAATTAAGTTTCAGTAAAGAAGCAAAATAGAAAAAAATTGTTCAGTGAGAACAAACTACAGACGACACAGCTGATGCTTGAATGCTCTCACTATGTGACTATACACCTGAGGGAAGTAATCCTTCTGGTGACTCAGCAGGAATTTCAGAGGATATTACAAATCCTGGAGGAGGTCAACAGAAAAGTCCACCATAAACCAGTAACGGTATTAAATGGAATAGAAACACTTAAATAAACTGACTGAAGAACTACTTTTACATGCTATCACCACTGGACGACCCGAGCTGGAAAACATTGCACAATTCTCATTTTGTGTAGCATGTTCCCATTGCAGAACAGAAATGAAGCAGAATCTTAAGCAACTCGCAGTTTCTAATAAAAGGAAAATGCATTTGGAAAATTAAGCTTTGGTTTTAAATTCTGAACAATTTAATGACCTCAATTTTAAGCCGGGGTTTGTTTGGTTTCTTTATACCACTGTCCCAGCTGCAACTGCTTGAACCCTGTCTTGGGGAAATCTAGTGTTATTATGAATTTTCTAAAGGGAGCATCATGTTGCACTCGCCATCTGGGAAGCAAACTATTACAGGATTTCCTTCCCCTCGGGGAGGGACAGTTAATGCAAGGCCATTATCTGCTGTAAGCAGGAAATTATGCTAGAAGGATTCAACTACTTAAATCTCCTCCCTTAAAGTCCCATTAGGAACGTAGCAATGTTAAGGATCAGCCTTAAAGAAAAAGACTTCTAGGCATTAAGGCTTTTGCAAAATGTTCAGGTAGAACAGTATGTTCAAGTATGCAGGAGAGGTTTGCAATGAGAAATGGCGTGCAAGAGTTGAGTTTCTTCAGGAACTTGGCAATAAATTCAAAGAGCACACTAAATTCAGACAAATTGTTCTTTCTGGGACATAAGCCAGACACACTGGCACAGTCTTCCAAATAGATTTTGTGACCTTTATTCATGTTTAGGACATACCACATGTTTCAGGCGTATTATTTATTCTGAAAGACACACCTGTCAAATACAGTGCAACACCAAGGGGCAGAGCTTTTGTTTGTACAATTCAATTCATGGAATCTAACGAATTTAAAATTCTTCAAAGGGAAAACTCAGGAAGAAATGTCAAGTATTCCTCTACCCCCCACCAAGTCAGTCTGGACTTTGCCCATCTGTAGAAACAGGAGCTGTGTATGGGATACCAAGAAACAATTGTTTTCTGCTGTCTTGTGTTCTCAAAATATTGACGCAAAGAAAAGCCTAGTCACAAAATAAAATTTAAAACAAATCAGAACAAATTCATGAAAGCAGAAAGCTTACCTCTAGTAAATAAAGAGAACTCTGGTTCTGGGGAGAGTGGAAAAAGTATCTGGCATCTTCCTAACCTTTGCATAATTAATAAATCCTCTGAGAAACAGCAGAAAACCTAGACGAGAGAAACACATTTGTCTGGTTAAGGCAGATCTTGCTTCTGCAATTAGAGAAGGAGCAGTTCAACTCACTGTTACTAGCACAGAGGGACCTAAGTTGCTGCAATGCGTAAATGCCGATTAAATACAAGAACTTTTCTTGTATCAATGACACCTGATCTTTCAATTTCATCCAATCTCAAAAACAAACTTTCCTTAGCCAATCACAAAACTTTCGACTCCAAATGAGACCTAGCCGCTTCCAAAGGAGGGGGAAAAAAAAAAAAAAGACCGTCCACAAGACTACAACTCACTCTTCCATTTAAAATACAAGAACAGACAACATCAGTGATGTTGAAGACAAGTATTGTTCTCTTCTTTTTCCCTTCTGGATGATAAATGCGACACTAACACCAAGCATGATGACAGAAGGCCATTGCATATGTGTATCTTCAAAACACAGAATGTGCTCAGGAAGAGTTTGAGGGTTACACTTCAGTTTTATATCTACATGCACGTATTTTAGCTGCCAGTAAAGCTGTGCTTACAAAAGCCCTTACTGCACTTTACAGAGTTCTAAGCATACATTTCCTCTTTCTCTCAGAACAAAACACTTACCTAGTACAAGGAACACCCACCAAAGCCAATACTGACCATCAAAGTAACCGGGAAAATAGGTGGAGAACTGAAGAAAAAAAAAAAAAAAAAGATACAAGTTAAAGCACAGACTGAACCCAAATCTATTCTCAAGCCCTCTGCACACAAGAGAGTTTATAGAACCCTGCATCTTATTAACTACACAGACGGGAGGGAATGAACTACCTCCACGAACTTTTTTCTACACCTCTGACCAACTGTAACCAAGGGCAATGGAACAGATGCAGTACTCAGCCATGAACTCTTCCAACCAGTGGAGCAGAAATACATGAGTGACTAAGTATTCCTATTCACCCCCACGTCTTTGATGCTGATAAACCATGTTCGTAGTTTCTGAACAGGGAGAGACCAGGTTTGCAGCAGCGCATCACGTAATTGCACTGTTAGGTAGGACAGCATAGCTAACAAAAGTACAGTCAAAAAGAAACCCCATACCTGTGGAACCCTTTGACAGTATTTTCTACTGGGAGAATTGCTGCCTGTTGAACGAAAGGCACCAACACTAGCAGAGCACTTAAGTTCACTACACCAATGGTAAATGCAATAATTTTGCTTTCTTTCTATTCTAACTTAAAAATCTAACAAATGGCAAGCTTGATACCAAAGTTTAAATCAAATCTGCAGTTAAAGTCACTGCTCTTTGTCATACCTCTTAATCCAGCAAATAGTCTTTAACACCACTGTTACAGGATGTCCCCCAAAATCTTAAGTTTTTACAGAAAAAATTTATACTGTATTTACAAATCCAGTTCCTAGCCTACAAATACTAGGTATGAAGTGACCATGTTAACACTAATGCTGTCTATTTCTACTTAGGCACAGCTGAGGTTTTTTTCCTTGAAATTAAAAATTTCAGCTGGGGACAGCCAGGGATATCTGCATGCCATTTTCACAGCCACCATCTTTCCATGGCTCTGAATAAATCTTTTCTTACAGAAATATTTTCTCACAACCCCTCCAAAAGAGTATTTTGACTATTTTTTCTCATTTCTTACAGCATCAGTACATGTATATCTTTTATCTTTATTTTTTCTCCCCAGAAAGGTTTCACTTTCTCCCCGCCTCCAAGTTTTAAAAATATTACACCAGCCTTTCTTGCTTCTGTAGGCAGAGGTCTATGACCAGCAGGACCCCTTCTTTGGATCTGGACTCCTAAAATACAAACCAGTGCTGATCAGTCACATCCTGCCTTTCCCTGTGTGATCCGGTGGAGGGGAGCAGAGAGGATCTTTTAGCAACCTGGATATGCACCGTTACTATGGGAAATAAATTAAAATAGAAAAGCACACTTCTCATCACCTGCTGCTTGTCTCACATGCGCAACTCACCAGAGGGCACCAGCGAGCTTCTCTCATGCATGTGACTACGTGGTCACTGCGTCTCCCTTCAGCAAAAAAAAACAAAACAAACCTCACGCTGCCTAATTTTCAAGTCCCTATTTCCCTCTTCTCATCGGTCATGCTCACACCAAACCCACATTTCAGAGAATATCGATTTTTCAAAGCAGCACCTAAAGATCATCATCCTGGAGAGGAACATCGCTATGCTGACTGCAGGGCTTGCTTCATCTGGATAAATGTTTTATGAAGATCAGATCATTGTTACTGCTCAACACACAACCACATTTTGATCCAAAACGGTGGCTCTGCCAAAGAGAGACATCCTTGGGTGTGCAATCTTTATTCTCCTTTATTACAATAACAATCCCAGCATGTAACTGCATAAACAGAACGACAAAAAAGCTCCGTCCTCGTCGAGTGAGGGGCTCAAAATCCATTTCAGCATAAAAAGCTAAATTTACTACAAATAAATTCAGTATAAGTGACAAAAATGAGTTGGGGGGAAAAAAAGTGGAAAAAAAAAAAAAGAATACCAGTACATGTTGCTGCACTACACAACTTACCCTGACAATAAGGATCCACTTGATAAGAGACAGACCAAACCCAGAAATGGCCCCGTATCTTCCTGCAGCTGAAGTAGTCAGACAGAAAGACAGGAAAAATCCAATCCAGTTGAAGAGGAATGCCACTGAGAAAGCAAGAGAAAAGCAGATGATCAAGCCCTCTTTATAGTCCAAGGGAAAAAAAAAATCAAACCCTTAAAATTGGCACGCACAGGTTTTTCGTAGTGCTACATAAACCTAAGTGTGAAAATAACTATTTTGGGTTCTGAAACAGTCTGGAAAAAAAATAAAGTTTCGCCATGTACTTACTGAAGAAAGTTAGCATGAAAATGCCATCATTTCCTATCCTCAGCTGGTCAGTGTCATCAAAGTCATCCCGTGTCACAAAGTCATCCTCCTGCAAATCAAAAGGAGAAAAGAATGGGTGGATTTAAGTCAATTCAATCCACACAGCAACTCCTCCTCTGCATCTGCTTCTTCAAGATAGCAAACTGCACAGCCCTCAAAAAGCAACGTACATCGGAGGGATACAAAACGCTTAGTCTACGTTTAAGGAAAGCCCCCTTTGGGGAATATATGACTAAATATCAAAAGGCTACAAAGGCAAGCAGGAAAAAATCCCAAGGATAGGATGCAGGCATGATATATTAAGTCATTGGCATTATTTTTATTTATTTATTTATTTGAAGACAGTCAAGACTCTGAGTGTTGTTAACCTCACTATAAAGAATGCCCCTGCTCAAACAGAAAAATTAAACTTTTCATCTCAGCAAGGGATTTGGCTTCTATGAAGAAGGAGTTAAAGAAGGAGTTGTGGAAATTTAATGATATCAGGGGTGGGGCAACAGACTGAACAAGATAACCGTGTTGAAAAAAAAAGATACTTAAAAACTAAAAAAAAATATTGCAATAGAGGAATGGTTTTACCATCTTTGTATCAACTAGACTGACCCCTGGGAAAGTCAACTAAGTAAGCAGCAGGAGTATCAAGAGTAGTTACACTAAACAGCTGAAAAATTAATCCTAAATCTTAAAACAAAACAAAGCAAAAAAAAAAAAAACAAAAACCTCACTGACACAGTGCACAGAGCTATAGTATACTGCCTCTGTCAGCCTGCCAAACTAATCTGGATAGCAAATAGTGGCATTACTGAGATGTCTTACATCATCATAGCTGCCTAGAGGAAAATCAAAAAAAAAGCACCACCAACAAAAAACACTCACACCTCAGAACTCTCGGGAGTGTATAATATCACTGCCCTTAAAAGCTAAGTAAGAAAAGTCGGGACGCTTGATAAGCAGGACTTGAAACAGAAATTCTACACAAGAAATGTGAAGGACATACAGCCAGCCAAGTGTACTCACTCTTCCAGGAACCAAGGGAATTGTGGCTTCAGCCTTGGTTCTCTCTGCCTCGTCATAACTAGGCAGTGTTGTGGCCACGTTGTAAGATGGAGGCTTAGGAAATCCTGACTCATCCTTGTAGTCAAAATAAGCTGCAATGAGAAAGTTATACAGGAGGTAACTTGTCTGTTCCTTAATAATATCATGCCGGGAATGAGACATATTTCAGAAGACTCCAAAAGACCCCAATACCCGATATTGTTAAGGCTTCCTCCTGTCTCCTACCCATCATTCTAGCCTCTTGTTATCCCAGAACAAGAAGGAAAAAACAAGAGAGCACTTTCTCTAATACAAAGTGATATGCAGAGCACTGTTTAGCATGCCTGGCTCTACTTATTTTTGAAACAGTAACACATGCTGTGCCTTTCCTTCAGTAAAACAAAAGGAGTCACATTTTTGAATCCCAAATGGTTGGAGTTAGTCAAAGAAGAATCACTCCAAGCCTCAGGCCACTAGTGACCAGTTTTTCCAGAAAAGGATTCCAAATTGTTTTCTGATGGAGGGAGAAGGGATTGGAAAAAATCAAACAGCGCTTCTGACCCACAGCCTCAGACACCCTAAGGAATGGGCACTAACGGGGACATCGTTACAGCTACGTGCCGAGGCAGGATGCTCAACAGCTCGCTCGAGAAGCACAATATTCCAACTTCTGTCCAAAGCCAGCTGGCTGTTTGAGAGACTGACAGCACGCTGCATTTGATTCACAAATCTTTAGAAGTTGACTGTGGAAGCTCTGGAGAAAAAATGGGAAGGTTTACCTACGCCAAAACACTCTGACACACAACCAGCACACAAAAGCTGTTTTGTTCAAAGCTAGTAGTGAGTTATGTGACAGCACGGTGAATCAGAAGTGTAACCCTTATGACCAAGTCCTTAGTTATTGAAAACTGCAGAAATCATGAATTCTTTAATCCCTTTTAAGCAGCGAGTCATTTTTGGAAGGAGCACAGTATCATTCAAATGCCAAATGAGAGGAGTACCACAAATGCTCACAGCACTTTGATTTTCAACTGTCTTCAAACTACTAAGAACGCTGCGAAATGTAACTTGAACTCCACTTGATGGAAGACTTCAGATGACCGCAGCCAAAATGCATCTCCCAAACCACAGGTAACAACAGTGTCTCTGGATCAATTCTGATCCCTCGCTGCCTGCTCAGTAAGGATGCTGCAATGCCGATTACAATTACAAGAACAACTACAAGAACAATTAAGGAGGTAAGAAAGAACACCAGAGCACACCTAGGTATTTCCTTTCGCACGTTTACCTGTGTTCTCCGCAGAAATGCTGCTGTAGGGCGGAGGGGCATCATTTACCACCGGTGCGGTCTCGCCTGGCTCCTCTTCATTCTGCAGCTGAAGAGACCACACACAAGAGAAGTTAACTGCGTGTCCCCAGACGTGCGGAAGCATCCCTCTAGCTTTAATGGCACAAGCAGCCTCTTCTGGAACAAGCCTGTTCCATGGCACAGGGCATTTGAGCAGCTGCTGGCTTCACTCCAAGGCGCTCCCGCTTGAGATTATCAGCACGGCCTCTCAGCCTTGATGTGCTTTCAAGTCGTGTCCTCGCACACCTGGGCTATGCTGCTGGACAGCACAGCACAGCACAGCACACACCTTTCTGGTATCTCTCCATCCCCCTGGCGCTTCCCAAGATCCCTCAGCTCCCCCAGCTTAGGAGTTGCAATCGCATCTGTCCCGGTTGAGGACACAGCAGGAGATAGCCAGCAGAAGTCTCCACTGCTGCCCGGGGCTTTGCTAAGGAAGGTTTTTGTGGTTTTTTTTAGCGGATATATAATGGTACAAGGAAGTTTGATTCTTGCTGCCATTTCCCCTCACCCTTTCACACTGTACGAGTGAAGAGAAGACAGTTTATTTGGTGCACTGTGCTTCCCACAGGCTCTGTATAAATAGCCACGCAGCTTACCAACCGTACAGCGTCACTCGCATGAAGAAGGTATGCGAGCCCGGGCTTTGATCGCAGACGCTGACAACAGCAAACCAGATGGGTTCAAAGCAGAACGCACCAGAACAGAACTTACAAGTCAGCTGCCACCTCATTTTTTTTTTGTTCTTTCCATTTCTCATCATCTCATCGACAAAGAAATTACGCAGAAAGACAACTCATTTCAAACAAGCACGCTGGGGCTGAACCGCCTGCCCGCACGGAGAGACGCTACCTCTTCTGCAGCCACCCTCAGCAACAGCAACCCTGCGACTTCTGTCTTAACATCTTCCTCCACTCCTCCTCCTGCATACTAATGCTAATGTACTTGCAGCCATCTGGGACATTTGCTTTCTTTTCTTTGGAGAGACGCTTTTGGCTTCTTCTTAAGTTGGCATTCAAGTCCTTCCCGAGCCTTGAGAGCTCAGGAGGGCTGGAGGTTCTTACTTTGCTTGTGCGGCATATCAGGGGAAAAAAATCAGCTCAGACTTGTAAATGAAGGTCTTGTTTTATACATCACCGTACGGTATCTTGTGTTTTTTTTTTTCCTTTTGATACCTAAGATCAAAGGATCACACTACATCCACATCCGCAGCGAAAGTCAAAGCCAAAACTTCTTCAGATGTGCAACTCGTGGGACGGCTGCACCCTAACAACTGCAGGCCCGAACTGGGAGGCACCCTCGCCTTACAAGCTGGCAGGGAGGAGCGCACGCCGTCTGGCTTTCCCTGCCACTAACAGGACAACCGCGTACCTCCATGGGCTGCAGGGCCGCCTGCCCGCAGGAACGAGCAGCTGCAGGGCAGAGAGAGGTTCACCGCCCCGCGGCCGGGCACCGCGGCCCCGCTCGCCCTTGGCCTCCTGCAGGGGAGGCTGCCACCCGCCCCACGTTACTGCTGGGTCACTGCTCCCTGCGCCGAGGAAGTCGGGAAGGTTTCAAACACGCCTGCTGCTGAAGGAGTTTAACCTGGTAATGTTTAAATGACTTGGGTTAGCAAGCGATGACACGGGCAGTTCTGCCCGCAGGCCCGGGGATCAGCCAAGAAGGGAAAAGGGCAAGCTAAGGAACAAGCCCGCAGTAGGCCGAGAGGTCCCAGCAGTTGATTCAGTCTCCCTCAGCTCTGCAGCCTAGGAATTTTCAGGAAATGCTCCACCGTGCTCACTCTCGGTCTGCCCATGAAAATTCAATACTCCTGAGCACGTTTTCCTGCCGCCTGCCCAAGAGGCGGCCCGGTAACGAAGGAGGGAGGCTCTGGCGCTACGGACACCGCCCGCTGGACGCCCTGCGCTCCCTGCCCTCCTCAGCGGGGTGGCAGAAATCACACCCCGAGGCTCACGAGCAGGAGAGGAAGAAAACACGTCCGACCTAAGGTACAACCCCAGGGAAGGGGAAAGGAAAGCGCTAGCTGTGAGAGCACTGCAGGAGAGGAAACAAAAGAGGACACGGACACCTGGTACAGTATTAATCCTTACATTTAGGATCCTTACTATATTCTCTTTGCAATTGCATCATGTAGGAGAAAGCAAGACGGACCTCCTGCTAGCTCCAAACCACAACAATTCACGCAAGGACACAAAAAATGTAGTTACTGTTTAAAACTGAGCCGGAGGCTCTGTGAGGTACGCAGTTATAGAAAGCAGATTTTCCTTTTAATGGTCGAGGTACGCGACTGCCTTCCAGCCCTTTTAATGATTCCAGGCATCTAAAATTCAGCTAAGTGCTTATTAGCAGAACAGCACGGGTTCATGTGACAGGAAGAATGAATCATCAGGTCTCACATGCCCAGCGCTGCTACGGCAGCACTAGCCTTCCATTTCGCATCCCGGCGGGGCGGGCACCTGGCGCACGCGCTTCGGAAGCCGCACGGCCCCTCCGGGCTGCTGCTGCAAGGCCTCAGAGCTCAGGGAATGTGATTAGGGCAGGCTTTGACCGAGGCTGGCAGGCATTCTTTCTCTGATTCACCGACAGATTTTAGCTTTTAAAGCACGCCTCTTGTATTTGCTGCATCAAGAATGGGCAGTGCTTACAGCACCGTGTACAGCTATCCAAACAAGACTCTGGCTGAGATTGTTTTTTCACCTGATGGCTAAACCGACAGAACGGTGCCTGACAGAACAGGGCAGGACCCAGGGACATGCCCTTTCCAGCAGACAGAAGCCATCAAGAAGCTGTGAGCAGACACTGCCTCTCTGCGTCACCTCCCCCAGCCGCGGCCCTATCACGTGGCAACGCACGCCGCATCCACGTCCAAACCTCATACAACCTTTTGAAATATTCCCACCCCAACTTTTAACAAACGTCTTTCCAATAAATACGCTCGTTCCTTCCTGGAAATTTTCTGAACTTAGCCCACGGGCCGCTGGCACAGCTTTGCAGGGTTTTCTTTAAGCTTCCCCCCGCCCCGAGTCCTCAGGCTACACGCAGGAGTTCTTCGCAGTAACTCGGAATCATCGCGAGCCTTGTCCTAGCAGTGCCGCGTCAGTACGGGACCTGCTCGGCAGCGCAGCGTCAACGTTTTCCGCATTTCAGTTCCTGTTTCACGTGCTGGCACACGAGGCAGAGCTGCCCAGAAATCCCACCGAGGACTCCTCGACCGAAGACAGCCCCGATCAGAGCTCATCCCGTTGTTACTATGGTTTCTGCGAGGCTTCAAAGGCGGCTATGTAGGTTAGTAACAGAGAAAGGATCAATAGGTTTTAAAACGGTGGCAGGATTGATTTTTTTCTCAGAACAACGGAATCATAACCTTTGCAAACCGATACACACGATGGTAATAAAAAAAAGATGTCATCACCGAATTAGCAAGTGAACAGCCTGCTCCCAGCACGGCTCCTTTTCGCTCCCAACACCCCGCACTCTTCTCCTTTTGTATTTCTGGCCTTTCGGAGACAAAGGAAGTCTCTGCCCCGTCCAAAAGAGAGAACAGTTCTTCCCGTCGCCTTACGCTTCACCTAAAGCTTGCACTGATTCGAAATCCTGGCTTCGCCCAGTGCTGTTTCAGGCTCCTCCAACTTACTAATCAGCAGGGATAATGATCAGTATCAGACACGGCGGCCCACGTGCGCCAACCCTCGGCAGCCTTCTCCTTGATGAGCAAATAACTGTTTTCTCCCCGAAGCTCTTTCAGTTCATTTAACTGCATCGCCGTGACAGCACCCAGCCACCCGGCTGCTCCTCGCCAGTCCCGGGGGAGCAGGCTGGAAGGAAGGCCCTCCTCCTCCTCCTCCTCCTCGGCCCTTCCTCCTCCTCCTCGGCCCTTCCTCCTCCCGTGTCCGAGGTTTCATACAGAAGGAGGTTTCCACCTCTGAGAGCGGTAATGAAATTTCACACACTTAACGAAGCAGAAGGCCTCGCTGTAATATTTAGGATCACGTGTACGTTTTTCAGGACACTCACACAGCACAGGAAGAATGAATGCTGGATATTTCATGCGCTTCAAAATAGTTTTAAAAATTTATTATCACATGAAGAATGTTAAGCACCTTCAATTTTAAAAATCCTCTTGTTCCATCTATCAAATTTGGGTATTTCACAGGAAGAGGCAGAAACGAAACGAATGGACATATTTTAATAATGTTTTTTTTCTTCTTACATCCAGTGACAAACAATCTGAATTCACACACACACAAGTACTTTAGGAACTTGCTTTCAGCACGGCCACTTTCAGAAGGCGCTGCCAACCCCCCAGAAGGAGGTGGCACGTCTCCTCTGAGTCCCTGGGCAACCTGAAGGCCCGCGGGACTGCTGCCGCATCTGCCTCCCCGACGGGGCTGCTGAGCCCCGTGGAATTTCAGCGACGAGGGAACAGGCACCAAAGCAGCCCGGCTGAGAGTCCAACACAACCCTGACACCTGAAATAACATTTAAAACTCAGAAGTTCGCCTGCAAGGCTACCTTCTGCTCTTACATGAGCTACGTGGTGGTACTGGGCTACTCATGTTTCCCAAGCCCTTTGAGCTTTAGAGAGCGGATGTATTTTAACTCTGCAATTACCTTTTCACACTGAGCCACTGAAACCTTCCAAGCGGACCTGGCGGGTCCCGCTGCGTGCAGACGCAGGCGTTGTAGGCCAAGCAGCGTGCGCTTACTGAGACGTCAGCACCTGGGCCGAGCTGGTGCCGCACAGAGCAGCGTAGCTCACGCACGGCACTGGCACTGGCCGGCCGTGGTGGAGCCGGGGAGCGGCGGTGCGAGAGGCTCTGCCGCTTTTTGGTAAGCCTCCGCTGCCTCTGCGTCAAGGGGACCTCCAGCTCTGCCCATCTGCACGCACAAAAGAAAACAAAACAACCAACCCTGGGAATTTCCTTACCGTTCTTACCAGCTACTTGCGAGTATCCTTGGGAAGCGCATCTTCGGCAACCGACAAACACCTCACCAAGGAAGTGACGGTCACTGATACGTTAGTGCTAACTGCTGGCATTGAGAGATACGGCACGTTCTCATCTCTTAGTTTTGATCCGCACGCCCTCCTCAACTGAACAATCAAATACAAGCTTGAGGTAAGCCATCTCCCTTCCTACTTCGCGTCAGTCTCCCCAGGCAGCAAGCAAGCACCGCGGCCCTCCACGGATTCAGAACGCACGCGCGTCTCTTCTGCAATACATTTCTTTTAACGGTTTCGCTGAAAGAAAACCAAACAAATGGAAAAATCTTTCTTCCTTATGTTTTCCATAGCCACCTCACATTACAAAATGATTCACAACCCGTTTTAGCCTTCAACAAGCGGAACCGGAAAAAAATACCACGTAAAAAAGGAATGTGTCTTTATTATTTAACACACCCACCATATCCTAGGTGGGTTTGCATTACTCATATACATCACATACATTCCCAAATGCCTCACGTAAAAAGCAGTTAACACAGAGCGTTCACAAACCTAATAAAAGCCTAAGTATTTCTTCCAGAACGGAGGCTCCTTTCGATCCTAAAACCAAAATACAGTTTTTGCTGCTGAACTCACCGCCAAGGGGATATGCTCAGAAGGCTTTAAGCCAGCTAATCCTAAGCACACCCTGAACAACCTTCCCCAAGGCAAGCCCAAACTACAACAGCCCCAGCCCAAACTACAACGGCCCCAGCCCTTCTGGGGACACGGCACTGCCCGGAGTGACCGCAGCACCTCGTGCTACCGCCTGCCTTCCTCCCGAGCACCTCCCGTCCCCAGCCCCGCGGCGCAGAGCCCTGCGCTGCCGCAGGAGCCGACACCCGCGGGCACCCTGCCCAGCCGCACGGCGCCAGCCCGCGCTGCCCGGCACAAAGGGGCCGAGGGCCTTTCTCCGGGGTTTTGTCTTACCTTTGTCCTGCGCTTCCTCAGCGCCTTACATCAGTGCCACGCCGCTCAAAGGCGCAAACGCAGGCTATTTCTTATTAGGTTACCTAATGGCCGGAATAGAGCGCACGGGCTAGAGATTTTGGAAAAATGGCTTTGGAAAATAAACCACGTGCCGTAAGCACTCCTTTAACGCTGCACATGTCAGGGAACAGCCACAGGTGACGAGTTTGCACCGCAGGAGGTGCTGGGGGTCGCGCAGCCCCCCCGCCGGCACGGGTCTGCAGGGCCGAGGAGCAGGGTAGAGGAAGAAACACGGGGCTGGAGCTCAATTACTCATTTCTAGTGTCCTCAGATTATCCTATCGCTTTTTATTTTTTGAAAGCACGCACAGGGAATTCTGAAAATATTTAGTACGTTCAGTGCCCACGACCCCTCAGAGCTGCTCCCAGGCACACCCGTCGATACACAACTAGCACCCACGGGGCAGATGTCAAACGGCTCCGCCACACGCCGGCAGCGCACCACGTTCAGCCGGGGAGGAATTGCCTAACTGTGTGCCAAACACCACTGGTGCACTACGTTTCTCCCAAAAATAAAAGTTCTCCAGATTTCAAACATTCAGTCCTCCTCCACTGCCCCATAACCCAGTAACTTAAGATTTAATTTAAGATTAAATGAGCTCGTTCTGAATTTCTACGCGCTACCTACATCTGCTGGATCCTGTGTTTAGCCTTATGGCTATCACTTCGTTACAAGCCTTTCTTCACTGGCACAAATGACATTTATTAGCTGTACATCTGTACACACAATAAGCTTCAGTGTATGAAAAAACTGACACATCCAGTGTCGGGAGAGATTCTTCCCCACTCTCATCTCCTCTTCAAGTAAATACCAACTCTACACCCTTAGTTTCACAGCACGCAGGGATTTTCGGAGCAACACACAGACGAGGAGCCAGTAACACACTTTACAACAATATGGATTCCCTGTTCTGGAACAGGGCAAGGGGAGAAAAGCAACTTCTAAATAGCTACACAGAAATAAATACATTTGTACGCCGGTTTCTCATTCCGCACTCAATTACACCCGTCTTCTCCTAGGAGCTTGTCTTTAGCAGCACAAATCCTCAGGGGCACAGACTGCCTTTCTAATCTCTGCTGTACCACGCAGAGTTATGCTCTACAGCAATAACAGTGCCTGTTATGTGTCTGCCTGATGTGTGAGCAGGAGCTGGCGAAAGGACAGCTTTTCACATTTCTCTTTAAGGAAACCAGCAGTGTTCTTATCGGTCAGGTCGGGAGAGCCACTAAAGAAGAAGGCAACAGAGTCCTTCAGCATTTTTGTCACCTATCTCCACAGGCTCAGGACGACAGGACACGAAGCCAGATCCCTTTGTAAGAGACGTTTATGAAGAGGTTTGTCGGGGTCGGCACCAATTGCAGGACTCTGGGAGGGGATTTGTAAGGAGACCTGGTTATTTGTACCTAACGTGGCTGAGAACAACAAGATTTGTCTTTGTAAGTAAGGACAGCCATGCTTCGGGGCGGGGGCACACAAGTTAACATATCTTTTACACATCTAACACGTAAAAGCAGTGACATCCAGTCACGGGGATGAGATTAAAGCTCTGTCCCAAGGGGAAGTGGCACCCGGTGATCTCAAGAGCGAGCCCAGCAGCTATCACGACACCAACAGAAAGTCGCGACCCAGTGACATCTGCTAACAACACCCGTGGAACGGAGGGCAGCCGTTTACGGTTCGGAGGAGTTTCTCTCCCTTGCTTTAAGTAACGAGGCCTCTGCTTCTGCTACCGAGGTGCGGCACACGGCGGGGCCCCCAGCCCGCTCCCCTCCTGCAGCCCGGTGCTGACAGAGCATTCCCCTCCCTCGGGAGCCGGGGCAAGGAAAAACAAACCCGAATCTACCCACCGGGGAGCTCTTTAAGCCCGGTTTCTGGCCTAGAGGGCTTTCAGCCCGAGCCGGGGAGCACCGCACGTAGAAGACGAAATAAAATTCACGCCGATTTCCAGGCGGTGCGGATCGAGCCGGCTCCGGGCGGGGACCGCAGGCAGCTGGCTGCCCTCAAACCGACACCCGGGGCCCGGCCTGCGGCACGGGGGGGGCGCACGAGGGGCCGGCCCCCAAGGTCACCGCCGGCGGCTCCGCGCCGCTCCCCGCGGCCGGGCAGGGCCCGAGCCCGGCGCTGCCCGGGGCAGGCTCCGCCCGCAGCCGCTGCCCGCGGCCTCCGCCCGGGGCGCCGCCACCGGAGGCCGCGAGCCCGCCCCAGCCGGGCCCGGAGCGGCGCCGCCGAGGCCCCGAGCCCGCAGCCCGGCCCGGGCCGCCCCGGTGCCCCCGTTCCCCCCCGTTCCCCCCTCACCTGCTGGTAGCGGCCGCTGCCGGGCTCGGCGGCCGCCATGGCGCTGGGCGGGCTCGGAGCGGGGGGAGCTCGGCGCGGCCCGGCCGCCTCCCGACGGGCGCTGCTGAGGCGGAGGCGGCGGCACCGGGGCGCTGTGGGCTGCGGCTCCGCTCCCGCCCCCCCGACACGCCCGGCCCGGCCCGGCCCGGCCCTGCCCGCCCCGCGGCGCTCCGCCTGCGGCCGGCCGGGGGAGGCCGCTGCGAGGAGGAGAACGAGGCCTGGGCGAGAAGGGAGAAAGGCCCGGGAAGGGCCTGGGGGGAGATGGGTGCTGCCTCGGGACCCCGCCGGGAGCTGCGGACCCGGTGCTGTCCCTGCTCGCGGTCACCGAGCTGCTGAGGGGACCCACGCGGGTCACCCTGGCCGAGCCCTGGCTCCGCGCAGAACCACCCCAAAACGAGCCCCGCTGGCTGAGGGCCTTGGCCGAGCGCTTCTGGAGCTCGGACAGGCTCGGTGCCCTGACAGCTGCCCTGGGGAGCCTGTCCCGGGCCCGACACCCTCCTGGTTAACCTGCCCTTAGTGGTGCCAGGTGCCAACGCGACGCCTCCCGCGTGCCGTGGCTCCGAGCACGGTGCCCGCGCGGGCAGCCAAGAGGCACGCGACGTGCTGCACTGCAGCCGAAGCAAACACGAAACGCTGGCCAACTCCTCAGGAGGTGCCGTGAGATCCTTAATATCCACATCAAGCAGATGGTGCCGCAGATTCAAAGTCTCCTTCCAGAAGAAGCGCTCACAGGAAAACACACAAAGTTTGTTTATTCAGAAATTTTTGCACTGAATTTTACGTTGGCTGAGAGATTTTCCAGCCTGTATAACCCTTGTTCATTGTTTGTGCGGTTCATCTGTAGGTGGATTTGTACAAAACTGCCCGCATCAACCCCTAGGGCTGATAAGACTTAAATATATCTGCTTTAGGATGAGGAGGGCTGAATCAGCCCTGCTGGGATTCCAAGCTGCCGATTCAGAGAGATGAAAGAATTTAACTCCGAGGACATGCTCCTGAACTGCATGCTCAGTCATACAGACGTGCTTTACAGCTCAGGATTCGGTACCATGATCAGGCTGGATTTTTGTTCTGTATTGTGTCTTTGCAGGAGCAGGTAGCTCACCAAAGTTTTGATGAGATGAATGAACATCACACTTCTCGCACTAAGGGAGAGGCAGCTATCATAATGGATTTTAGCCAGGAATAACCTCCAAAAGTGGCTCCTGAGAAATGCTGGGGACACAAAGAGAACGCAGGTTTCTTGCAACACAAATACCTTTGAGGAAGTTGAGAGCTGAAGGCACTGTCATACTGTTGGCTTCACCCTTCCACAGGATTCACAATTTGCACTGAGTCTCTTTTGCAGTAAGCAGCTGTCCTGATGACATGCGCGGATTTACTTGCCGTCGAGGTGGGATTATATCCCTAAGTATAGCTACAGCCGCACTGGTAATTAGCTGTACACTGATTGACTTGGACATCTGGGAGACTAAAATCAGGCACAACCTGTGCATATCCTCAGAAAAGATGCTGGACAGTATCCTGAAGAGATGGTGAAATAGTTGGTGCCACGGTCATTAGCTGGAGGCATATCACCACCTAATTACGCCATCTAGACTGATCAGGACTAACGCAGGAGGGATAAGGGCAATTTCTTCCAGCTGCTTTCTGTGTTTTTATTCTATTTTCTTCGGTAGAGAAGCTGTGTAGAAAGATAATGCTGTGGTTACAGTGCATGACTGGTTCTGCTTTCATTTCCCACATGGTTTTAGGCAAATCACTTCAAGCCTCTGCGTTTTTTGAATCTTCCTCCAATGCAAAATGTCATTTCTCGCAAGAGACATTCTGAAGCTTGAAGTCTTTGCTTTTTAGTGACTTCTGTACAGGATATGCTGTGAAAGTATTTGAAAGCCATGAAATTGTTAGAAATGTTAGAGAGCCTTCTGAAATCCTAGTTCTGTACAAGTGTTCTTTAATCGGGGCGTATGACTGAACGACAAAGGGGGCATTTTTAATCTACACTTTGTAATACATACTGAGCTCTAAAAACTAAATAATAATGCTCAAAGGAAGGACTTTGAAAGCTAGACGTGTTTAAACAAGAACTAAGCAGGACATTTAAACTAGCTCTTTCTGCTGATCTTGTAGCGATAAATGACCCAATTAAGAAAAAAGCAACAACAAACGTTCGCATGAGCTAATGGGTCATGTCATACCTCTGAAGCTCTCCACTTTAACAGCTTAACCATTTGCAAGCAGGCTTCAACCTGCAGGTTAAGAAAAAGTGACAGTGAAGTGTTGTTCACTTAAAGTCTAGATTATCCACCCAATATTCACAATGCTGGCCTCGAGGAAGATGGAAACTGCATTACAAGCCTCATCCAGAGAGTGCAAGGATCAACAGAAACTTCACCGTGCTGCCCTCCGAACGGCGATGGAGTGCTGTGAGCCTGGCTGCTGTCTGGTTGTGTCCCTTCATTCCAGGAGCTGTTGGCGGTGTTCACTGGTTGTCTGTACTCTTACAATTTTCTTGAAAAAAACTTTTATAATCGGCTATAAATAACGAATTGAGCTGTACCCCCCAGAGGTATGCGTCTTCAAATGCAGAAAGGGAACGATGGAGTTACGTGTTGTGTCTCGCTCACACTGCGGACTGAAATGCGCCACAGAATGTCCTGAGCTAGAGTTGTACAACTTGGCTGAAGAGGTCTGTGGAGGGTTAACAATTGCTGTCTAAGAGATGTTCCTTCCCAAAACAGCATGAAAGATTTCTTCAGCTGTGAAAATGTGACGGAAGGGCAAAAAGCAGGAGATGGGCCCCTCATACCTTGCTACCTTCGGTATAGCTCTCAACTACTTCTGGCAATCTATTGGTAGGAAATTCATCTTAAGGCACACTTTGAGACACTTCGAGGTACCTCGATGCTCTTCAGTTTCTTCATATTTTTTACTCAGTACCGTTTTGTATCTTCTTTTAGCTTTTTGCTAGTTCAAAGCTCTGTTGACACAGTACAGCATTAACTCGCACCTTGAGTTGCTTTAAAACCATGTTAGTTGTTGTACCGACAGCAGGTCAGGGCCTCAGTGGGTATTTCTGGTTTTACTGCCTCTTCAGAGAGATAGAATCAGGGATGACCGCAGTGCAAGCAGGCACGAACCCCAGCTTTTTCACCTGAAACCTCAGTATGCATCCACCTTCGTGCCGTCCTGTCAAACAAGCTCAGTCAGGCTCTAGAAGCACATTTGGCCCTCAGCCTGAAGCCCCACGATGGGCCCTTGGAGATCCGGCTGCACGGCACCTCGCCGAGCCCTGCAGGCATCGAGCCCCCCGGCACAGCACGTGCTGCCCTGGCTCTGCACGCGGCTGCGATCCTCAGAGCCTGCTTGTGGCAACAGCAGGAGCTGTTCGGGCACCCGTGGGCCCCCCAGGCTGCTTTAAGGAGGAGCAGCCACACGGTGAGCACAACAGCACGGTGAGCACAACAGCACAAAGTGCCCCCGCAGCCCCGGCACAGAGCTGTCTGTAAGCACTGCCCTGTTTGCCAGCGTCCAGAATCGTGCCTCGGTAAGCCCCGAGCGTTGTACGGAAGGGGAAGGAAGATGGCAGCAGCATTAAGATGGACGACATGTCGAGTGGGACTTCCGATCTCCCGAAATTCAGCAACAACACAGATTCGGATTACTGAGGGAGGAAGCTGGGTTTGTGCCAGCACGACGGACTACGAGCGGGACAAGGCGGGCGGCTGAGCTCCAGAACGCCTCCACGGAGCACAGCTAGCTCTGCCACAGCTCGTGTTCTGGAGCCTAACTCACTGATTTCACCAGTGGTCTTTGTCGCTGTATTATTTTGTCAGCCTTCTGGAGAAAACACAAGTAACCAATGGCTTTTGTTATTCCCCTGCTACCCAGATGAAATCCCTTCCTGCACAGACTAACATTTCTTAACCTGGTGTGGGGTGAAGCCCTGCCAGCTTTCCCATGGGAGCCTCATCTGCAAAGCCGGGAAATGACCGCTCCGTGCGCCCTCCTGCACAGCCTGCTCGCAGGCTGGCTCCACCCCGGGCTGACAAAATCCCTAAGAGGGATTCGGATGTGCTGGGAGAAGCCAGGCAGTGACTGAGTCTTGCGGAAAAGGGCAGCTCCCTCTGGGTCCATCCAGCGTGGAATCTTGTTTTCTCCTTCTTTTATAAACAGGGGTGAGGAGGTAGGTGGGACGTGCGGGAGCAGGAAGCGGTGACAGATGGTGGGTATTTAAAAGATGTTTTAATTATGGGACTTGGAGAGAGGCCCTTTATGCCAATAAATTTTTAATTGTTGCTTTTTTTTTTTAAGGAAAAAAAAAATCCCAGTGCTCAAAGGCAGTTCCTGGAAGCAAAAGCTCTGGTCTGTGCACGCTGTTGACTCTAATCACTTCAACACAGAGAAAAAGAAAATGCTGTGCTTGTTAGAACCTCCTGGTCAAACTTCAACTTCTTCTGCAGAGGAGAAGTACTTGTTTCCTTCCATCTGCTGCTTTTGCTAGGAAGGAAAATCAGCTTGTTCAGGCACCAGGAAGTTCTTCAACATTTGAACAGCTAGCTGTGAATGCAGAAACAGTAACATGCATAAATAATCATACCTAAAAATATCCTGCATGCCAGTCACACGTATAACCCAGCCCTGGAGCGATTCCTCAGTAACATAAGGCTGCCTGAAGTATGCAGATACACGGGATGTGGGCAGAACAAGGCAGCTGTGGCAGCAGATGCACGTGCCTGGCTCTCTCATACTGTTGTAGTTTTTTTCCTTTCATCAAAACATGTTTTGCTTTTACTGGGAGCTGCCAACTGCCTCTCATGTCTTTGTGCACTGCTCCTGTCAAAGCCGTTTGCAAAGGAGATCAAAACGAGAGCCAAGACCTTTTGCAATTCACAGAGCCCCATCACACTTGAATTTAAACCAGACACCTTTGCAGAGTCCAGCGCTGACCCTGGGTCTGTGTTAGCAGCGTGGTAGGGCAAGGCTGATCCTCAAACGCAGCAGCTCTCTGTAGCTGAGGGGTGCAAAGTGCAGTAAAAGGAGACTGTGCAGGTAGGGGGCAGGGGACCTGAGCTGTCCACGGCTGTTCTGATGGCAGCAAACCTGGCAGCCCGCAAATCACCGCAGAGGGGCATACGGTTGCTGCCCTGCAGCTTGTTGCTTTTGGAAGTCCACAGTCTTTCTTGCAGTCAATCCTGTGCACTCTGCACCTCCGGCATTTGCCTTCCTTGTGTGTGGGTGATACCCGGAGAAGAGCAGACACAGGATGAGAAGCGTTCAGACATCAGCCAGGTCCCCGCTGTCCCTCAGCTCAGCAGAGGCACAGCTCTGTCTGGCTCCAACCTGTGCTGGTGAAACCACGGGAGCTGTAGCTGCTGCCGGTGTCTGCGGGACCGACGGGTGTATCACACCGATACGATGCCAGAGGGAAAAGTGTGAAAGTCCTTTCACATGGAGCCACAGGGGGGGCCACAGCCTGTACAAAAGCCCAGGCTGTTCTGCGTGGTGGGAGCACGGAGGAGCCTCTGCTGTCAGCTCTTTGCCCAGCACTGCAGCCACAGAAATACCTCCCTGCCTGCCGGCTAACCACTGCTGATGGAAACACACAGCACTTTCCATTTATTTAGTCTCTGTGGCCTAAAGCTCTTCCCAAGTCCGACCACAGCCATCTGGCAATGGCCTGTCACACCCACCATTCCCCAGCCAAGCACAAACCAAGCCAGCAGTTCTCAGCACTCACGATGAGATAACATCAGGAGCACTCAGTCTTGCCAGGTCATTTACATTTTCAAAAAGGAAGGAACTGCATGGACTGGGTCCTAGGAAAGCAATTTGTATATTATTCTTTTCTCCTAATGAAAGTGAAATGCTGCCTAACTTTGAAGAGCTTTGTGTTTCAGTGAGGAACCTCTTAATTCTCACCCAGGCTGCACGGTGAGGTCGGGCACATTTCCAGCACAGGTTGAAGGGAGCTGGAGCAGTGAAGAAAAGTCTTTTTGGGACACCACCACTGTCAGGAGCAGCACAAACATCCACAGGTCACTGTCGGCACGGTGCGAGCAGTCAGGAACCAGCAGCCCCCAGGGAGGCAGGCCGGGCAGGGACATGTTGCAGACACCGGGACCGGTGCCTGGGCAGCTCGGGGCCGCTCGGGGGGGGATGTTGGCCTGCAGCCCAAGCCCCAGAACAGCACCGAGACGCCCTGAAGCGGGTCCCTGTGAAATGCTCCCAGAGCAGAGGTGTGAGAGGCGCTGCTCCCCCAGACACGGCCTTGGCCCCGCGCCACAGGCCTCGGGCTGCTGAGGCCGCCAGGGCGGGCGGCAGCGGGGTCGGGCAGGCCCCCACAGTCACCGGGGGCATCCCAGCAGGAGTGAGAAGGAACACGGACATTTTAAGGTCTGTCACCTTTTTAACGTACCTGGGGAAAACGCTGTTTCCACAACGCCTTGTGCCGCCAACAAAGCACCTTCCCAGCGCTCACAGTTTTGATTCATTTGAATAGAGCTTTGGCAGCCTGCGCACTTAATTACCGGGTGCAATTAACTGCTTCTTGACATGCTAATCCCACACAACGTCCGTGAGAGCGGGCACGAAAAGGAACCGAAGGCGGCAACGCCTGCGGGGCCGGGGTCTCACCGCGGCTCTGCACCGACCGCCCCGGGGCCGAAGGGAGGACACAGACCCCAGCGGGGAGCGCTCGGCAGCGGAGGAGCCGCCTCGCTCCCCCTTTCCCGTGTGAAGTACCGAGCGGGCTGGTACCGAGCGGGTTGGTACCGAGGGGGTTGGTACCGAGCGGGCTGAGCCCAGCCGGGCGGCAGAGCCCGGCCCCAGGCCGGCCCCGGGGCGCCCAGCGCCGCCCGTTGGGGCGGGGCGGGCCCTAAGATGGCGGCGCAGCGGCGGGGGCGGCCATGAAGCTGATCATCCAGGAGACGTACGGCCAGGCCAGCGAGTGGGCGGCCAAGTACATCCGCAACCGCATCGTCCACTTCGCGCCCGGCCCCGGCCGCTTCTTCACGCTGGGGCTGCCCACAGGTGGGGGGCGGCAGGGCTGGGGCGGGAGGGCTGACAGACAGACAGACAGACAGACTGACTGACTGACTGACTGACTGACTGATGTCCGTCCGTCCGCAGGCAGCACGCCGCTGGGATGCTACCAGAAGCTGGTGGAGTACCACAAGAACGGGGACCTGTCCTTCAAGTACGTGAAGACCTTCAACATGGACGAGTACGTGGGTGAGTGGCGCGGCGAGCAGCCGGGTGCCTCGCTTGGCCTGCGGAGCGTGGTCCTGCTGCGCGGTGCTGCGCTGGCCGCTGCCCGCGTCAAAAACTGCAGCCCTGCTGGGTGGCCGAGCAGCTTGGTTTCGCTGTTTTGCTCCACATTACCCATCTATGTACGCTCTTTCAAAGCCGTGTTATTTAGGCACTGCTGGTGCGCCCGCTGCTGCCTGCACTCGCAAAGCTCCCCTTAGTTACTGTGCATTCGGAGCATCCCAGCTGCAAAAGGTTTAAGGTAGAAAGGATAAAACTTGTATTACCAGAGGGAGTTAGTGGGGACAATCTGAAAACCTGTATAAGAAACGTTAGAGTATCAGGTGTTGCCTGACACTACACACATTAGAGCCTGCTGTGTTTTACCTGAACTTAGGTATTGACCAAGTAAGGATCCATTTTATCACGGTAACCTGAGATGATGTGCATTATTAACTGCCACCTTTGTACTTGGATTATAGGGGTCACTTTAGCTGCAAGTCCCTTAAAGGGCTGATGTGTTGCTACCCATCAGGGTGACCTTCAGTAACAGATACAGGTGCTTGTGGAGACTGCAGAATACTGTTTAATTTTGAAGCTGTGATGAAACAGCCTCTTCAGAAGAAAGAGTGCAGAGAGATTAGTGGAGAAGGCCTAGAGATCCAAAGGTGACAAACATACAGGCTAATTATTTGCTAACTTCATACTGGTCAAGAAGTTTTCCTCTGAACAATCAGTACCAAGCAGCATCAGGGAGCAGACAGTTCTGTGGGTTTATAACATCGAAGGGGAAAAATATATGCAAAAAATTACTTCCCAGGCTTGTACACAGTTTTGAAATTGTTTTTGCTAATATGAACTGGGAGGAAGACTGAACAGGCAGCAACAGACCAGGCACAGTGCGTGCCTGCTTTTCTGGAACATCCATCACATGTTAATATGAGGACATGCCTTACAGGAGCTATTGTGACAGACTTAATTTCGTTATTTGGGGAAGTAAAACAACTTCTGAAAGTCAAGGAGGTCACATAGGACAGATGAAGAAAACAGTGCTGCATTACCAGAGCCACCAGAAGGGCATGCAAGTGCATACAAGTGTTCTGCGTTACAGGTGACATTAGTCCTGTGCTTGCTCTCTTACCAGGCCTCCCAAGGGATCATCCGGAAAGTTACCACTCCTTCATGTGGAATAACTTCTTTAAGCATATTGACATCTTGGCTGAAAACGTTCACATTTTGGATGGAAATGCGGCTGACCTACAGGCAGAGTGTGACGCATTTGAAGATAAAATCAAAGCAGCTGGAGGAATTGAACTCTTCGTTGGAGGTGAAAACCTGAAGGATTGGCAGGAAGCACTGCCTTTCCTCTACCAGCTGTCTCATGTATTGCCTAGAGAGTTCATTTTTAAGGCAGTTCAGTGTATTTGCAGTGAAAGGCACCTCATATACTGTTTCACTGAGTGTGCATGTGTGCTGGTAGCCTTGTTTTTTGATGTCTCGCTCCCCCAGTTTAAATATTTGAATTCAGTAAATGAATTGTTCTGGAAATGGTTAACAGGAGAACCAGGCAGGGCTAGAATTTTACCGAATACAAAATGTATTACAATAACTGGCGTGAACAGCTAGCTGCTAGGATTAACCAACAGAAGCTGAACACAAGTTTTTTTCCCATCCTTTTGCCTTTAGATTCTGCCATTTACTTTTGCTTATTGTTGTCCCAGCACAGTTAGGGAAGAATCTCTATTGACTTCAGAAGAGGCTCCTGCTGTCATTCCTACCAGAAGCACATTTGAGCTTGAGCAGAGAAATTGCAAGTGTGTTTCTCAGATCTGTCTATTCTTGGAAGTGTTGGATGTCCCTGTAATAAGAGTGCTGTTGGTTCTGCTTCTTACGATAACCGTTTCAGCCAATGACCCACTTTTCAAACTGTCTTCGTCACAGGTATTGGCCCAGACGGTCACATCGCCTTCAATGAGCCTGGATCAAGTTTGGTGTCCAGGACACGAGTGAAGACGTTGGCTATGGACACTATATTGGCTAATGCCAGGTTTTTTGATGGTGACCTCTCTAAAGTCCCCACGATGGCGTTGACAGTCGGAGTAGGCACAGTCATGGATGCCAGAGAGGTTAGGAAAAAAGCAGTGACTTCATACAATAGCTCTAGGGCAGGGCTTTGTGGAGTAGCTCGTCCACATCCAGTCTTGGAGCAGTAGTGCACCCTGCTGGCGGAGGCCAGCCTTTGGTTTTCTTGCCACAGGCAGCTGGACACCCAATCCTGCTTTCTTGCATCCTGTACCACCGCAGAAAGGCCCTGGATCTGTTTTCTGGTTTTGCCCTACTAACAATAACATTTGTGTAACCCTGCAGTACAGTTGGGATCCACAGGGAGCTAGAAAGGCTTTTGGAGAATGTCTTTGATTAAGAAGTTCATCTGGTGAAATAACATGAAGTCAGCCAGTGATTCTCACAGTTATACCACATCGTAAAAGCCATAGGGGATGGCTTTTAACTGAGTCTATACCTTGATTTATACTTGTTAAGTCTCAATGTAGAAGTGCCTAACAGGGGAGCTCAAAGTGTCCAAATCACAAAAATGACCCACCGGTCTATGATTTAATTGACAAAATGTATCCAGAGCAAACAGGATTTGTGATTCAGTGAAATACACCTGGGGAGAATGACAGACCTTACCCCCGTTAAGGACTGGGGCAGCTCTCTTAGTTCAGCAGGGTGTGGGTTTGCTCTCTCTCAACAAGTCTTCTAGACCCTAACTGCCATACTCTGTGTCTTGGAGTCCAGGTGATGATTCTCATCACAGGAGCCCACAAAGCCTTTGCTTTGTACAAGGCCATCGAGGAAGGTGTCAACCACATGTGGACAGTATCTGCTTTCCAGCAGCACCCCAAAACCGTGTTTGTGTGCGATGAAGATGCCACACTGGAACTCAAAGTTAAGACGGTGAAATACTTCAAAGGTGAGTGTGTGAGCAGGCTAAGCAGCAGCTGTAGTTAGTTTTTAAGTTGCACAAGCCATGCTTCGTGTTAAATGTTTGGTCAACTCCCCAAACAGCACATTCTTTAAATACGACAGCTGAAACGTACAGCAATAATAAAAGTGCAAAAGTCAGGTTTAGTTCTGTGGCCATGGGAGCAAAGGAGCACCAATTCTACCAATGTTTAATTTCATTAGCATCCAGTGAATGAGGATTTTGCTTTATGTCTACTGAAGTCATCTTTCTACCCGCTACATTAGGTTTAATGCTGGTTCATAACAAGCTTGTGGAACCCTTATACAGCATGAAGGAGACAGAAGCAGAAAGCAGCCAGTCTAAGAAGCCTTACAGCGATTAATCTCTCACTGTTCAGAGTCATGCTGAGCCGTCTTTTCTATTGAAAACCAGCTGCAAAGAAAGGGAATTGCTGCAGAAACTCATCTTGTATTTGTTCTTAAAATAGCAAAATGATGTACTTGCTTCTTTCCATTAAAAACATAGATGCCAAACACCTGCCTTAATTAACCAAATGAGGATGTGATCCAGTATACTGTGTTCCACAAACTTTCACCCCTAACGTTCTCTGAAGGTAAAATCAAGGGAGAATGAGTTGTTTAATCAATGATGCAACTGTAAGCATGTGGACTGAAGGCCTCAAAATTCAATTGTGAAGATGAGAAAATACAGTGGGTAATCGCTTTGGAATGTATTCCTTGAAATTCTGATAAATACATTGCGTCATTCCCCCTCCACAAAATACTCCTAGATTATAACGATTTAAAGTGGGAATGGTTCTTGTTCAGCCTGGAGACGGTAAAGTATCAGCAGGACTTAGCAGCAGCCTGCTTCATAGCTGTGAGGTCGTCAAGAAGTAGAAACCAGGCGCTCCTCCACAGCGCGCTGGGGGAAGATGGGAAGAGACAACAGGGCATGAGTTGAAACAAGATGTTCACGTTGGATATAAGGAAAAAATTTCCCTGTGAGGACACTCCAAGCGGCGGGGCAGGTTATGCAGAGAGGTGGTGCAGTCTCTGTCCTTAAAAGGTTTTCAAGACCGGACTGGATACAGCCCTGGCTGAACCCCGCTTTGAGCTGGATGTTGGACGTGAGACCATCTCAGCAAGAGGGATGCTTCAAACAGCATTTACCCGCGCGGTGCCATTAATGCAGGTAATGGTGAGCTCATGCATCTGTTTATTTGTTGCCACAACTCTAAAAGAAGCCTTACATGTTCGGTTTCAGGGTATAATTTTATATGCACTGGTGCTTTATGGTCTACAGCAGGGTAGATCTGTTCACATTAAGCGTAAATGACTTCAGTTTGTGCTGCTCAGCACTCCATCATTTGTCAGCGCAGGGCCTGAAGCAGTAAATTCTCTCTGTCCTCTTCCTGTGCTTTACATTGCTACAAGGAAATGCCAAATGAGCCTCAAAGGAAACATTCTGTTCCCTCTGACCTCAGCCTGTGCTTAATTACAGAAGCCCCACAGAGAGGGGAAACAGCCTGTACTGGCAAGACCCCGCCGTTCTGAAACTTGATTCTCGGTTGTGATATGTTAAGTGCTCTCATGAAATGTAAGGCAAGCGGGGAAGGATTTGTTTTCTTTATGCAAAAATTCTGTGACCTGTTAATCTATAGCTTTCTACAGTAAATACATTATTTTTTTCTAGTTGACTGGATGTGCTGCTCAGTTTTACTGCGCTAGTGAAAAATGGAACAACTTATGTGGCTGAATGGGATGTGTAATGCCATCTCTGAACAACAGCAACAAAAGCTTCAAAGCCTAAGAAAGACCTGTTATTTTGAACAAGATTTTCTGTTACGTAGAACCAAGGCTGTACTGAAAGCAGTTTGGGAGAAAGAGTTAGTGCTGCTCCATACCTTAAGGGCTTCCCCTCCTAGGCCAGCGTTTACTGGCAGGCTTTCCATAAAGCTGGCCCACCAGGCAGCAGCCCTCTCATTTATTTATTTATTTATTTTTTAAAGGGAATTTCTGTAGGTAACCAGAGGAGGTCCCAGGTATCCAAAGCTGTGTTTCCATACAGGCTTTATGACAACCACCATGCATCATGTAAGGGCTTGCAGCTTGCACAAAAACACATCCCCTTGCTTCGAGGGTACTTTGCATACGCAGACCTGCAGGCTTCCACCAGCAGGATGCTTCGTGCCTCAGCCTCGCTTAGTTTTGCACAAGCCCAGGCCGGGTGCGTTGCTCGACAGAGCCCACGTGAGAGCGACTCAGCACAAGCCCCAGAGCTGATCGCCGCTCAGAAGCACACCAGGGTGCCCCACACGGACCTCTGCTTAGATCTGTGTGCCATAATGAAGACAAACAGGGAGACAACTCCGTTTACTGTCTTAAAGTGAATTTAGTGCATGTGAAAGGTGCAGGAAATACAAGTTAAACCATACACAATGTAAACTTTCCCTATACGCTGCCCTGATGCCTAAACCAAGACGAGATCCACTGTTCCTCTCTTACCCTTTTAATCACTGCCAAGTCTAGTAGACTTCCAGCCTCTGCAAAAGGAACTAAACCAACACTCATTTTGGCCAGATATCTAAGTAAAATTTATTTACTATCAAAATTGAGTGAGAGGTGTTCACTTTGAGTTTCTGAAAAATTTTCAAGCTCCTGAGCTATCCATCCACACCCTGCTATTTGTTTTAAACGCAGCACATGCAGTTTTAATTTCAAAATAAATTTTTAGACCATTCAGCAAGTGGAAAAAACTCCTAAAAAATTAGTGGTTCCCTCCAATAATTACTTTCATGCTCCCAAAACTACTTACTGAGCTTTTTGGGGAAAAAAAGGGGTTTTGAAATATTTTGAAAGGCAAGAACAGTGGAAATAAGGGATCTAGTTCAGAGGAAAAAAAACTATTAACTAATCAAATTCCTTACATGAAGACTTTTTAAAAAATAAGTTACTTCATCTGGTGAGAGAAACAAGGTAATTTTCGGTATCTTGAAGAATTCAAATTAATCCTGCGTATCCATAAAAATGTGTTTCAGTATTTGACACTTTCATCCTCTCACTGGCCAGACTCAGTTCATTGCTTTAGCACTCATCACAGTCAAAATAAGGACAGGCAATGTAAGTTAAGAGGACAGCAGTGCAGATCAGTCATGGGGTTGATACACATTTCAGGAAATGGTTGTTGGTCATTTTCTGCCAAAACATTCAGTAAAGGACCCAGGCATTACAGCCAGTAAGAGGGGGTGTTACGGATAATCAGCTTTACCACTGTTACAACTCTCAGTGACAGAGCAAGGAGCTGCTTTCAAAGAAACAGGTAAGAAATGCTATGGAAGCAATGGGCTCAGTCACTGAATACAGGAAAAATTCCTGTGTTGTTTCAGAAAGCTTTCCCTCTCCAAGCGGCTTAACTAAATAGCTCCAGAAAGAGCACTGCAGCTAGAGCAAAACTGCCTTGAAAACCCAGGGGTTCTAGCCAAGATCCTTGAAAGCTCAGTCTCCCTAAAGAAAACTCCAAAATATTTCTATGATTTGGGGGTTTGGTTTGGTTTTGAAAGAGTAGCATCTCTTGATACAGATTTTCCCATTTATTTTCAAACTTCTGTCTGGCTGCAGCTGCTTTAGCACTGGGTATGATTACTAGGGACTTTCAGTGGTGACCCTGTTCACCAGATGGGTAAAATGGTCTCCTTTGGTTCTGACAACAGCCTCTGAAGAGTTGTATGAAATTCCCATAGTGCAAGGTAGTATCATTCTTCTATCACACAATGGTACTGAAAAATCAAACAGACTCGACACAAGAACGGAAAGCATCTGTCTCTGGTTTCTTCAGCTTCTGCTGCTAGAGAAGGCTCCTAGTCTTCATCTTCACCTTCCCAGAACTCACCATCAATATGCATAGCTTGAAACAATCTGCAACACAGTCAAGAATTTACATCAGGACAGAAAATGTAAAATTTGAAGAAAGAAAAAAAAGTGTCAAAAATACAAAAACAGCTCACAATTTTTATACCATAAAACACTCATTTTAACCAATTTTGAGGACTGCAGCATAAACTACTTTGCGCTTCTACAGCACTTTATATCAGAAGGTCTTACAACACCTTACAAACATGGTGTTTCAGGAACTCCTTGAAAATACTAACAATCCAAGCTGTATTGAAAGTTATCTACTGCTCTGCAATTCCTACTTGGGTTAAGCAGTACGTAATTAGCAGCCAAGCCTGCCTGCTCCAAACAGCTGACAATCCTATCAGATAATACAGAGCTGGACAAAAAATTACGAATATAAGTGGGAGGAACACAAAGGAAAAAAAAAATGCTTTTTTGTAAAACCGATCATCTTAGTCGAGAGAGCTAGAAGTGAAGCTAAACTGAAAGAAAAAAAGAGCAAGAGACACTGGGAGAAATATAAAATGAGAATGGGGTAGGAAGGGAAAAAAATGCTGGTGGGAGAAAAAAAGTGCTGAAAAAGATTCTTGTTCAAGAACCAGAAAACAATCCTGTCAGCCACGTTTATTTAAAAAAAAAAAAGCAGAGTAAGTGGTGGAGTATTGAGCAAAACGCTGGTAGTTTGATGTTTGTATCCAGACCCCTGTACGTCGCGGTGACGGGCCCTAACGCAGTGGAATACGCACAAGCTTCCTGCTGCCACCACACCTCCCTGTTCTGCCGGCCCTTTCGTTTGTCCAGACAGCAGCAACACCCCGTCTCTTGATATATCCCTAACAGTGATGACGTAAACCAAGTCTATGGCTTTTTAGAAGCAACTTTCTTGCCCAAATCCCTGTGTTGCACTATCACATGCTCAAGCATCTGCACGGAAACATTTCAGTACAAGCTGTCTCTCAGAGGCAGCAAGTAAAGCATCAGGAGCAGGCCCAGAAGACTCCTCCAAAATATTAAAACGGAAACTCAAGAAAACCAAAATAGCTCCTGATTTTTTTTCTTCTTGTTGTCAGATCCTTTTAAGTGCAAATGTAAGAAATCGTATCTTAAACCATATAGCTACAAATTCCAAGATAAGAATAATTTAGGAGAGACAAAAAAATACGTTAGTGGTAGCGCACGAGAAGTAACACATGTAAATACATACCGGTTAAAGCACGGGGAAGATGGATCATTGAAGTGCCTGTATGGGTTCACCCGTGACAGAGAACCCATACAAAGCCAGCAGAAGTACTGCATGCAGCCAGTACACGTCATTTTGTTACAACCATCTAGTTTCTGGCAGGGAAAAGAAACAAGAAATAGCAATAACAAAATCCTACCACGTCAGTCTTCAGGCCTGGCAGTGGATGATACCAGTCCTCAAATGGCATCAGCTAATAATTGCATTTCACCCTTACTCTGTAGTGACACTGGTATTTTTTTTCACTATTCAGGTGAACTAAGAGCTAGAATCAAGAACTGTAAATCAGTTCTGCTACTAACAATAGTGGAAATCACTATTTTTCTGAAGCTGTTTATTTACCAGTTGTAGTCTGAAACAGCAGTGGCCTGAAACACGTGGAAAACAAAGGAATGCATATGGATGTTGAGTCAACCTGGATCTTTTCAGTACTGGAGACCGAACACCATTAACTGCTGCATTTACTCAAGTCTCTGAGCTCCAGAAACATGATCGCCTCTTCTGTGTATCGCAGACAGAAGTGGGAAATTCTTTTACCACTTGCTAGAAATTTACCTTCCCTGGTGAACTTGGACACTAGGAGTAAATCTCTGATCTCTTCTAAATATAGAACCTACTTAACAATTTATGCTAGTTGCCATTAGGAGTTACTCTGATTCTTCAGCCCTTCCCCGCCACGCTCACCTCTATAGGAGTACCACAGCAAGGACAAGACTTGGAGTTCTTCTCTAGCCATTCTTTACTCTCCATCTCCTCAAGGGCTTTCTGAATCACTCGCTTGCCGTAGCGCTGTTCCAAAAATCTTTTAGTTGCCTCATCCGCTTCTAAATATTCATTACGCAAATCCATCAATTTCTCTGAGGAGTAAAACAAACAACAAAAAAGCTTTTGTACTATGTTATACAAAAAAGTCAAAGGAAACTTAATTAATTAAAAAGCAAGTAAAACATTAGAATGCATAAGAAAAACAGGAGAATATTAAAACCCCTCTATCTTAGAATTCAACTGGCTTACAGTGTTTCATCACACAAGAGAACAATTGATGAAATTAGAACAGGTCTACAATGTAAAATGAACTGAAAAACAGAAATATTTCTCCTGAACACACATTTAATGCAACTTTGTCACGTTTTTAAGGCAGAACAGACAAGAAGCATTCACCTGATCCAACATCAACTCTGACAATAGAGAGAAGTGGATTCACAAGAAAGGATGAAAAAGGACACACAGAATTATTCTTCCCTTGCTATGGCCTCTCTGAATCTGGCAGTCAGCAGTTTAGGGACTTTGTGAGTCAGGGAGTGCCATGAAAGCAACACTTTTTAATTGCCAGCAGCAGACCTATTCCAAATGAATCCATCTCAGCTGACACGGTGATGAGTGTCCTCGTTTAATTCCTGACTTTCAGCCTTTTCCACACAACACCTAACTGCTTCTCGATCCATTGCGGAAATGCGATGACTCACCTGCAGTTACTTTACACGGTGAGACCCCGTGGTAAGTCATTTTACAGAGAGTACAAAAAGCATAGTTGCAACGGGAACATATGCCCATGGTGCAACCTGGTTCTTGCATGACCGGTGTCTGACAGCCTGGGCGAGGGCAATACACTACATCTGCCATCAAGTCCAAGCTAGACTGCAGAAGCAGGCGGTCATAACGTGCAAACAATTGCTCTCCAACCAACTCTTTAACCTAAGCAAAGAGCAAAGAAAGATTATGTGCATTTGAAATTCTAAGTTTGCTAGCTTTGGCAGAAAAAGGTAAATTGATGAGAAAGTACCTACAGCTGGGATGAGTTCCCTTTATATTCTCCAATACAGGTCAAGAAATTACTCCTGGGAAGCTATTTTAGGAACAGTTAAATAATCAAATGAAAAACATGCAGCATCAAGTGCAGTGGGACATGAATTCAGGCCTCTGACCAACGCCAGGACTAACACAGTGGGCAAAACGTGCCGTGCTACCCAGCTTTACCAAGGGTGCCTCTGTGTGGCTCAGAACGTGAGAACAAAATTCCCCAGGAGTATTCCCAGTGCTCACCGTCCAAAGCCACACCTTGTCGCCTGCAGTTACTGGTCAGTTAGCAGAACTCTGCCAGCACTGCCTGCACACTCGCATTACCTGGCCAGGAGTAGCGACAGAAGAACACTTCGGCTCAGGGCAGTTGAGGCAGTGGACCTGACCATCCCTGATCTGTATTTCAAAGTAGTCCTTCAGGCAGGCTTTGCAGTAGACGTGGCTGCACTCGGTGAAGTACATACATTCACTGCCCAGCTTCTCACAGAAGCAGATATTGCACAAGTACATCTTACTGTTAAAGCACTTTCTTCTCTGAGCCTGATCAAAGTCCAAGATCTCCCTAATCAGGCTTGATAAAGATTCCACATCCTGCACAGCTCGTTCATCGATGTCTTCATCAGCTGCTGCAGAGCCTGCTGCACCACCACAATCCTTCTCAGCATCTAGAGGGACCAAAGGTGTCCTACCCTGCGCACTCCCTTGATGGCACATTTTTAGCTCATATGGGGAGGAAATGTTCAGGTAGCTCAGTGTTTCTTCCTTCAGAAACTGCATCCAGGCAAACAAGACCACACAGCCTCGATTCTCTTCCCATACGTTGTCTAAATGCTTGCAAAGAGCACTGAGCTAGAAAAGAAAACCACAATTTCAGATTTCAGTAGGTTCTGACAACTCATTACCATTTTCCTCTCCCACGGTCTTTCCTTTAACGCAAATTCAGGATTTCTGGATTTTTTACGTAGACACAGAAGACATAAAACTATGCGCAAAGGTGCAGGCTTGCAACTCTCAGAAGGCTGACCAAATAAAAACAGATAGCAAACAAAAGAGCCAACTGAAAGAGAGAGGTGACTGTGTATGTCTTCATTTTACTTTTATCTACTACGTTAACATCCACCGGAGCACTGTTAATTATGAACTTACTTATGACCACAAAACGGTCAAAATGTTAGAATTACTCTGCAAACCTGTGCTTGGGAGAGCCATTTGCCACTGAGGGTAAAGGCAGGCGGGGAGGTTGATGGGTAGTCTGGTGGGAGCTCAAAATTCAGCACGAGGGGAGGCAGAAAGCAAACGGTGTATTCAAACCCGTTCTTCTGGAGGCTGTCTGTGGAATTGCCTGAATCAAAGACAATCGAGACAATGCGAGGAATAACAAGAAAATGAAAACCAGCGAACCATAGCTATTTACAGCAGCACCCAAGATCTCTCTTTTCACTTGATAATTTCTAGGTTTAAAATGACTTATTCAACCCTCAGTAACAAACTTTCCCAGTGCCATAAAACGTGATGGGGTTGTATGAGGTTAAATCAGTAAATACCAGTACTATGAAATACCCGATCCTGCACAAACCAACAACCTGGGAAGACATGCCCTCAAGAAAAAATACATAAATAAACAAACTTGATTGTTCCCACAAAATACTATTATTCACCTCTACCTTTAAAGCTCACTGAAGAGGTTCCACGCACAAGGATGGAACTGCCCACTCAGACCCAGAACCCAGCAATAGCAAAAGCACAGGACAGGGTCAGCCACGGCTAAACATTCCTACAGGTTACTAGCGCATCTGAGCGCGCACCAGAAAAAGCTAATTTAGGGTAACAAAAGTCATCTCAACTCACCACTCACAAAAATTTTGAAGTTCTGAGGCAATTCCAAACAAATTCTTGTTTCTCCTCCTTGTGCAGACTCGGCTCTCTTGAACTCATCTTCATCATAGATGCTAGCCAAGGCCAGCAGCTCATCCTCCTGAGCTTCTTTGTCTTCTGAAGACATTTAAATTTTCTGCGGAGACAGCACCACTCTACAGGATCACCTGAGTTAACGCAGCCTATTCAATAGTTAACTTGGAGTATCTGCTTTATTCTACTATAGTAAGATTTAGAAACCAAAATACCTGATATAAAACAAAGTAAAATATAATTCAGCTTTTTTACACGTTGAAAAAATACAGATAACTTTATAAAATGTAAAACATCAACAGAACATTGAAGAGTTCAAAAGCAAACCGTGTCAGTGGCTAAGGACAGCTGGAAGAACAGAAGTGAAATACGCCGAAGGCAAAAGTAACGCAGGGACGTTTCCTTAGCGCTTGAAAGGGAAAACAACCGAAAACAAGAAAAACGGCTGTGTAACAGTAACTCTCAGCCACTCTTCTAGAAAATACATTTATGATTACAAACGCTGAAGTTCTCAATAAGGAGCTTCCAATCCTCCACAGGCACCTTGCAGACGGACCCCTCCAGCGCTTCAGTTTCTGATTTGGTGCCGTGAAGCCGCGATTGAGGAGTTACCTTTTTATTCACAGCTGCCAGTGACAAGCTGCAGGTGCGGGTCACTGCCCAGGGACAGCCGCGTCGGTGGGGCCGGAGCGGAGGCGCTGGTCATTCCTCGGCGGCGGCTCGGGGGCTTCTCGGGTAAGGCGAGGAGAACGCTGGCTTCGGTGTCACCGTGCCCAGGGCTGCGGCACTGCTATTCGCGATCCGCCTGTAGCACAGAAACAACAGCAAAAAAAAAGCTCAGAGGGACCGGAGGCCGTTCAGTATTTCCTAATGGCCCACGGCGCGCGTTTCGCTCCGACAAGCCCCCTCGGCGCTCCGGGGCCGCTCCGCAGCTCCCAGGCCGCCACCCACGGCCGGGCCCCGGGCGCTGCGACCCCCGCTGCTGCCGGGACCAAGGCGGGAGGAGCCCGCCCCGGGCACGCCGAGGCCGAGGCGGCCCCGCGCGGCGCTTCCCGCACACCCCCCGCTCACACGGACTGCTCGCTGCCGGCAGCGAGGCAGCGGCAGCCCTTCGAGCGGGCAGGGAAAAAAAAAAAAAGGGCAAAAAAGGTAAAAAGCACGACAAGGCCCGCCCCGCCCGGGCACAGCCGGGCTGCGGGGCCGCATCGGGCCGCTCCGCTCCGCGCCCCCCGCCGGGGCTCCCCGGGCCGAGGCCGCACCGGGCGCCCCGAGGCCGAGCCGCGCCCGCGGCACCCCCACGGCCCCGGGTACCTCGGCGGCGGGGCAGGGCCCGGGCCGCGGCCCCCTCTCGGTGCCGGCCGTGCGCGGCCGCGGGCAGCGGCGGCCGGGCGGAGGCCGAGGGGGAGGCACCGGCCCGGCCCCGCCTCCCCGAGCGGCCCCAGCGCCCCCGGCGGCCGGAGGAACGCGGGGCACGGCCCGGCCACGGCCGCGGGGCTCCGGAGGAACCAGGCCCGGCCCCGGCCGCCTTTACAGCTTCGGTCGGTGCTGCGGGCGGCCCCAGGAGACACCCGAACACGAAGCAAAAAAAAAAACACCCGGTACCTCGGGCTGCTGCCTGCCCCTCAGCCGCCCCGCACAGCACTGACACCCGCCCCGACCCGCTTTTGGCACGATAAACGACAGGTTAAGGACGTAATCCAGTAGAATCCAGTGCATTTATTTCTTCCGATATCTGAACGGGTGTTTCAACTTTCGGTTTTAACACATACAAATTAACGGTTGCGAGTTTAATGACAATCAGCACTAGAAGCAAATTACTGCGTAAAACTCATAGAAAAATGGTTTCTGTTCCTGAAAAAGAAAACAAGCATTCCAAACAAAGGCCTCATGAAGGAAGCAAGCATACCCCTTAAAAAAGTGTTAGGAAGTAGTCGGTCAACTTTCAGCATAGGCAGCTGGACTACAAGTCCTTGTTCTTTCTACGAGCACCTAATTTAGCTAGAGACACAGAAATCATGTAGTCGAACTAGCTGGGGAACATACACTTTCATATTTAAGAGCACATTCATAGGCCAATCTGTTAAGAGTACACAGTTGCTATTCTACAGACTAGGTAAATGAATCTGAGTTTGGGCTGACTGTCCGTGAAGTGAGGACACCACCTAAGGACTAAAGGTACTGATACTAGACCACTGCTTTGCATACCTTGTGTAAGTAGTAGTTGTTTGAGTGCAGATCAAAATAAAACTAGAGTTGTGTGTTAACACTTAAACAAGGGCTAGACTAAGATAAACAGATGAAAGACTGTGCTGCTCCCAAAAGAGCAGCCTCCCTCCCCCATTATTTTCTCCTAGTCCTAATATTAATGGGCATCTTCTTATAAAGATGTGCTATGATCCACAGGAGAATGTGAACAGTGTAGCAAATTAGACTTGAGCTTCTGCAGCCTCACTTCTTTAAAAGAAGACTCAGCCTGAACATGCTTAAAGGAGACAGCTTAGGGCTGTTTCTGTAGGTCTGGTAAGAATACCAGGAAGTTCTAGCTTCTAGCTACAATGACTATGGCAAGAAATACTGCTTATTTGATCGAGTAGTTGGCTACCTAAGTATTCTGACGTTAGGCACTGACCAAACCTCTCCAAAGATAGTACTAAGAGTGCTGTGGTATCCACTTGCTTCAATTTGTATTCAGAACATACAAAGTCGACAACTTAAAGCTTTATTGTAGTTTGCAATAATATAAACAAGTACTGAAAGTTAGTCAATGTCCATTTCAGGAAGCTTCTTTTCCGTAGCTGTTTGGGCAGCTGCAGCGCTCTGTTCATCAGCAGTCTGGGACCCGCTGTTGCCATCTCCCTGGCCTTCTACTGGTCCGTTGGGTTCAGGTGGTTTCTGCTCCTCCTTCGGGAGTTCAACTTTGGGTTTTGGCTTTGTGACTATAGGATTACAAATACTTGCCAACTCCTGGAAAGGAAATTAAATATTTTTAGAAGTTGAAGTACAACTGTTAATATACAAAACATGTTTGCCACGTCTACTTTCGTCATCAGTTAGGTATCCAAAGTTGAAAGGTAATGTTCCCTTGTACCTGTCCAACAGCAATACCTAATCACTGTCCTTCTATTACAGATTTCCCAGTCTTCCTCTTAGCACAGAACTAGATCAAGAAACGGATTTGTTAAACTAGGGAATGGTGTATAAAGACTTACTTTAGTTTTAGCTTGTATGTCTTTAGCTTTTATAACTGGGTCCAAAGTAAGACTTCTCTTGTTTTGAAGATTAAGTTTGTTATTCATCCACTCCATAGCTTCATTTGCACTCTTCTCCACTTTTGCTACATCTGCTTCATCTAGATGGTCATACTGCTCATCCTGAAACAGATTAGTAGTAGCCGTGCAAATAAGTACTTTAAATACGCAAATTGAAGCTAAAAGTTCAAAGAAATTAGCATGCAAAGTTCTACAATGACTGAACTAGAAGGCAGTTCTGGTTAGCAGAGCAATTAACCTGGTCACCCACAGATCTAATCACACAGAAAATTGAAGTTCTGCTGCTGGTGTTTTCCCCTCCAAGAGGGATCAAGATCTGATTTAGACTGCCATTTTCAAGCCAACACCCACTTCTGAAAACATGGCAGACAGAACTCAGCAGCTAATCAGGAGGTTGGACCATCTTTTTGATTAGCCTTCGTAAAATTCAAAATAGGTTTGCATTATTTCCTTGTATTTGCCAGAAATTAAGCACGGAAATACCTTTGCTTTGAATGCATGAACAGTCTTCATGTACTGTTGAATCTGCTTCCCTAAGTCCTCAAACGCTTTTGGTCTTTCCTCTGATTCTTGAAATCTTGCTTGAATAGGCTGACCCAGAGTCTGAAACAAAGGAAAACAGGTATCAAGAAAGCATTCAGAATCACAACAATGCTGCAAGATTGCAAGGACACATCAACATTTCCAAACTCTTTACCACATACCTTCAATTCTGTTAATTTATCAATGTAAACTTGTTTGGGTTGGTCTTCACCATCTTCATAAAGCCAGTTTTCTGTATCTTCCAGCTTCAGCGTGAAACTATTTCGATCCTGAAGCAATCCATACAAACTAGTTAGGCAAGATAATTCTAGTAGACTGCAGACTATTAAATGATGCCTGGAATCTTTCTGGAACTGCTGTATTTTTTTTTTTTTTTTAGAAGAGGGAGAACTTGTAAAGAACTTTGAAACTGTTTATCTACTTCCACTGAAAAATAGAAATTCTTCAGTATAGCTTAGTGGTGGAAACCAGGCTTAACGAAGAGTTCAGCTCAGTATTGTCACAAAAGCCTGTTTTTCTAATCTTCTGCATATTTTTTTTTTTAGTCACTACTATGTTCTCAGACTTGGTCATAGAGTGAAACCTATCTTTAGCAAAGGTGCCATGAATAGCATTTGGTTTGTCCCAGTTTTAGCCGATATACATTATCGAGCACCACAGACACCTTGCCAGCAAAGCTGCTATTATGATCAATGGAGATACAGTCGAGGTTGGAGTGATTCACCTGATTACATGTAATCATCTACCTTAGAATGACGATCACAACAAGCTCATTTGGCATGCCAGGGAAAGCTAATTAATACCACAGGATTTTCATGCAACCTGTTCAGGTAGCACATTTGGTCAGACAAATCCCACCTACTGTACTCCTAGATTGGGCTGTTCTTCAATTTTTAATCCATTCCTAAATACTGACAAGAGCTGAAGTAGAATAGGCTGCCTCAGAGATTGTCCAAGTGTTCCTTGTTTGTTTCAGTCAGAACATACGCTCTGACAGCAGCCTCCTTCCCAAAAGAGATGCAGCAATTGAGCACTATATAACTGGGTACCACCCACTTGTCCACATTTACATTGTTTTCATAGCCAGAAAGGTTAAAGACTATTTCTTCAAATTTAGATTTTAAATATTAAAGATGCAGTCTAAAGCATACTATTTAATACAGTCAGAGGTTATTAAAATACAATTGGTCATTGCAGGAAAACATTAGATGATGATCAAGCTAGTAATACTTACATCTTCAGTAACAAATTTCTCATAAATACCGCAGAGTTTGTCTCTCATATCATACACATATTCTTCCACTGCATTCTTGGCATCATTCCTCTCCTTCTCTAGCTTATCCTGCATTATCATTTTACCCTGCGAACAAGTTGTCAAATTAGTTGGCTAAGAAGCTAATTATCTCACAAGGTGACTTCACAATACCTGTTAACAAAGGCTTAAGTATTTCAAAATCTTTAGTCAAACTGTGGATAACAGAGCTCTTCTAGACAGTACGTGAAGAAAAATTAATTTCAGTTTAATGTTGGTGGGACATCCAACACAGCAGAGCCTACCCCAGATGAAGAACCAGCCACCCTCATGGTAGCAGCTGCCAAACAGCTTTTAACTGTAGCTGATTTTGGACACAATCACTGATCATCATCACCATCTTTCCTGCAGAACACCTCTTCAGTAAGAGCTACAGCATTGAACACGAATAATACATTTTTGGCTCTATGGGGCACTGTTGTTGTTGTTCACCCCAAAGGTACTGTATGCACCTCTCCTTGACCACTACTGACATTTAACCATGCTTTATGAACAGCAAAATTCCCCACAGATTTACTAGTGACATTTTTAGCTTGGGCAAGTATGAGTTTACCTCATTCTCAATGAATAAGTTCAGCATATCTTTCCCTATCTGCCACACCAGCTGATTCTCAATGGGAAGGTCCACTGTAGTAGTCTTCACTTTAGCCTTCTTAGCTTGAGGTGGTTGATCTACTTTCTTGTCTTTTGAGTCAGCTTGAGAAGTCTGCATTGAAGGAATATATTCAAAGTAAAAAACAGTATCACCAGTTAGTTCAAGTTGAGTATTCATGACTGGCAATAGAAGTATTAACGAGGTAGTACATGTCAGCATTAGAAGGGCACACCAGCTATCAGTCTAACATTCCAGCTGCCAAAGGAGTCAGAATTAATGCAACTGCTGACCTCTTCTGAGCGCATTAGCTACATTCATGTCAGCGATGCCCCAGCCCTGCTTCAAGGGGCTCCCTTTTAGTATTTCAGGTACTGAAAATTATGATTTCTTCCATGAGCAAGAGTTCACCCATTTTACCAGTATGCCAGTACAAAGCCACCTGACAGGCCTGCAATAATCTATTTATGTATTTAAAACTCTATTCACAATAAAGACTACAAATATTTCAAATACAAGTTTAGCATCCAAAGCTATGACAAAGGTAGTGGATGATAGGTTCACACACTACACATTCTTCTGAATCTTACAGAAGAATCTTATAAGAAAGTAGTCTTCCAGATTTTTATTTTACCTCCATTTCTTCAGACTCTCCCTTATTTTCAGGTTGGGCCTGCTGTTGTTCTTCAGTCTTTTGTTGCTCCTCCTGGTCTACCTGCATCTTCTGAAATTCATAAAAAGATTCAGTTTAATCCAATGCATATGCAAATCACTGCTTCAGCTCTTAGGCTGATCACTTTACTTGCACCTAATGTTCTTTAGGTAAAAGAGTATGTTCATGTATACCTCAAAGTCACAGTTTCACAAGATCTGTCACAGGTGTGACAAATAAATTAGTACCTAATCACACCTGTATCTTAGCTGCTAGACACACCCTACTAAATCCTTTTACAAGTTCTAGAAACTTTCCAGAACCTGACTAATTGTGCTTCATCATATGTCCTCCAAGTAGCCAACAGCAGCGAAGTCCATTACCTCTTCCTCTTTTGCATGCTGATCTGTTTCCATAGGCTCTTCATTCTCATCAGATTTATGGACTTCCACTAAAGATGCACTTGAAACACTGAAGATACCATGGATATTTACTCTAACTTTAACTTTCACTTTTGAACTGGATCCATCTGTTTGAGGAGTGACCTTCTGAACCAAGAAGTGAGCTAAACAACCCCAGAAAGAAAAAAAACACTTGATTAACTTTGCATGAAGTGATTAAGTAAATTCTATTGCTGGCAACAGATTGCCAGCATGCACTCAAAAGATATCAAAGCCTACTCAAGCCAAGCAGTTTGACCTTTTCATCAGCAATACTAGGATACTGTTATTAGAAATTGTCTATGGTATGCTGTAAAAGCTGGAGTTACTTGTGTCAGAATAAGAGACCTCACAGTTCTGAGTATGCCCCTTTCAGGTTTGCTTCAGCATCAATATTCTCTGCATTTAGAACACTTATCCATAAACTTCATGTTACTCCACAGATTTTATTGCGGATTCATGACTTCGTAAACCTGTCCCTACAGCATTTGTAGTAGATCAGACTTTCCAGTCTAATTATGTAATTAAAAGGAAGTCTGGAAGATGTACAAGATTATTAATAAAGTTTAAAGCCACAGAATGGCCTTAACTACCTATAGCCGGATCTGGGTAAGGCAATTCCTTAGGAGAGCTGTAGTATGCCTCAAGAGTGAAAGGTTCCTTTCTGTAGAATGTGAGTACTTTAGAAAATGGAGCAGGATGGTTCTTGGGAAAGACCTCACAGTCACTGTAAAAGAGAACAATACTTGTTTAGCACATGAGGTGACGCTTCTGACAAAGTTAAACTGTTTCGAGATACTCTTTACACCTTAGGGAAAAGCTTAAAAAAAGTAACAAAAGATCTAATATTTTATATGAAAGCAAGCACAACAGCAATGTAGGAAGCGCTAAACTTTGCCATCCTTTTCTCCCCTACTGTCACTAACTTCAGTGAAAGTATCAAAGTTTGAGTTGTTAGATGGACATTGTTCTAAGTACTACATCCTCTAATTGTTATCAGTTAGTTTTAAGCTGTATGTAATCATGCAAGGAGACTGAACATTTATTTTTACCTTAACCCTTCTTCTGCTGGTGAATTCCATCGCAAAGAAATGGGATATGGTATCAAGTCTGTGATAGAAAATTCTCTCACTTTGAAAGCCGGGGATAAAATAGCACACTGAAAGAAGAAAGGAGTTATATTACAGAAATTCAGGCTTCAGGTGAATAGTAATTTAATTCAGCAAGTAGCTATTTAAGCTGCTTAACATGTAGGATTACTCTAAGTTAAGGGAGACTAATGCTGATTGATGGACTCAGGAACTGCATAGTAAACACTAGAAGTGTTTATGTACCCTTCCCTTTCAGGAAGCTGTCATGATCTGCTCACTCTAAAAACAAATACATGTTTTAATTCAGAACAATCATGCCATTGAGGTTTTTTTAGTGCCAGCGCAAGAAATCAGAAAATGTAAACCAAAGGATTTAGTGACAGTATCAGTTGTTGGATTGATTTTTTTTTTTTTAAACAAACCGTAACAAATCCCTTTTTAAACAGATTACATTCCAACAGCTGGTTTGTACCACTGATGGAACAGAGATAAGCACATATTAAGCATTTGAAGAGGAAAATAAGGTGATCAGAGCAAAATTAATGTGCATTCAGAAGATCATAGCGCTAGTAACTACAGAGAATTTACTACTGCTTAAGCCATTTGGTGATTCTGGTCTCAGCTCAGGACAGATTTCCATTAGCAAGAACCCAAGTTTTCATTTCCATCCATATCATTAAGCAATTGCCATATGACAAGTTTATCAGTAGCCCTGTAAAGAAGCTTTGTTTAACTTAGGCTCCCAAAGGAGCCTGGAAAGGAAAAAGAGTCCTCATATGACCATTATCACACTACCAGTTTCCAGCTACCGCTGGAGCAGAGTGCACGTTTCACTGCAAACTATACTGACCCACTGATTTTGCTTATACAAACAGCACAAAGGAGTCACTTAAAACTGCCACTCGTTTTCTCCAGCCACCTTGCTGGAGCTTATGTGAATCCATTCTATGATGCACATGAAGTAATCTTCATGTTACCTGTGGACTTCAGCTTAAGTATTTATGGATTTCAATAAAAATATTCACAGCTAAAGCACACAGCACTTTTTACCTGCAGCGCACAACCTCGTGCAACAGCCTCATCTGCATTCAAAGTTGTACTGACTTCTTTGCCAAAAAATTTACTGATCTTCTCTTTTACAGCGGGGATTCTTGTTGTACCACCAACTATTTCTACTGCATAAATATCCTCCTTCTTTAACTCTAGAAAGGAGTCAGACATTAGTTTATTGATTAAACTGTTCTGTTTTAAGTGAATACACTGACATTGTAAACTAAGTTATACTAGACCAACCGTTATTATAAGCTTGTTCTAAATTGCTAAGCAGTCAGAATTTCAGGTCTTAGATTCTATGAAAAGGTTCTAGAATGCTTAAAACTAAGCCAGAAAAGGTTAGCGCTGCTAATCAGTCTGCCCAAGTTCTGTCAGCAGCCAGAAGCAGCTTGTATTAAGGACGTCTCCTTTCTGCATGCAGAATACAGAACGCAGATACACTTACTGGCTTGTTCCAGCACGCTGCGAAGGGGCGCTTCTACTCTTGCAAGGAGTCCATCACACATCTCTAAAAATTTGCTCCTGTTGGAAGACACCAAAAATAAAACTATAGCATACCATAAGCAAGTTAAAGCTGCAAATACAACAGGATGCTAAAACTGAAAGAATACCATTTTAAAATGCTGCAGTGTGTACTTTCCTCAATCCCAGTTTTACACTCAGTTATCCCAGATAAACTGCTCTAGTAATCTAGGCATACTTGTAACCTTTACAGCCCTTCCTCTGAATTCAAGGCCACTGAGCTGTCTTTAGAGATCATCATTTTGAGCAGAACCCCTGCACAAGCTCCTCTTACATTTCCCTCCTCCCACCAATCCTAAACACCAGTACTTTATACTAAGTTTCCTTCCTGAAGGAAGCAACTTGAATGAAGTACACTCTACAGTTTACCTTTGTAAGAGTATCTGCATTACCTGTTCATTGTTCCAGACACATCTATGTCATTCATGAAGCATTCAATGTTCATTGGGAGATCAGAGGCATTAGCGCTCATCAGTTTTTTCAGTTTTTCACATTCTTGGTATAGCCTCAATAGTGCACGGATCTTTGACTTGATGTCTAGTTTATATTTCTTTCCAAATTCTTCACAGAAGTATTCGACTAACATTTCATCGAATTTCCTGCCTCCGAGTGTTGTGTCAAATGCTGTAGCAAGAACCTTAAGAAAATCGAACTCTTCAGTAATAGTGCAATTAATCATGACTTCAGTGAAACTGATTAGCAGTTAATGTCAAAGCACTGTTTCTAACATAGCTTTGAATCAAAGCAAGCATACCACAGCATTACTACAGATGAAACATACTGGCGCAGGCACAACAAAAGGATCCATTACTGTTCATCTATATTCTGCCCTTGCCAGTAAGGAATCTTTTGATGAGCCTTGTTTGAAGGCTAACCCCTTTCCAAATAACATCACAAAATGTAAGAGATGACTATGGGACATAGCTTAATTCTTGCTACCAGTAAAACTATTTTTATTTCAGGGCAACCTAAGTAGCAGGTGCCTCACTAACATCTGATGTCTAATATGAATTACAGCTGCAGTAGTAGTTGTACACATCCTAAGAGAGGTTTTTAAAAAGCCTACCAAATCTAACCAGAGGTTTACCTACGACTTTTGTAGCTGGTACTAGATACGTTCAAAACGCTATCAGAGAAAACTGTCATTAACAGACAAGTGCTAGCAGCTCTAAGTATTCGACCTCTTTGTGAATGATAGTTTTCTCAAATGACAGCAAACACATGCTCCAAAAGAAAGATATCCATTACCCCAAATGCTAAAAAGCAGCCTTGGGCATACGATCTTTCTGCACTAAAGCAGCAGCTTTTCAAAAGAAGTTTAAGAACATCTGGAAAGGTTTAGCAACACAATCTGTTCAGTAACCTGTACTGTGAACAGGCCACAGTTTCCAGGCTCTGCTTAGCTACTGTCAGTTTGAATCACATCCCAGTTTATTATTCGATGCCTCACAAGGGTGAAACATGCTTAAATCAAGCTAAAAAATAAAACAAGAAACTAAGTAATTAACTTATATACACATGCTCATTTTTGATGAGGGAATTACCTAGAGAACACCTGTAGTCCTCAGCTGATTCTACTCTAACCTTGTGAGCTTGATATTTCCCAGACTAGGTTCAATTTCTACATTATTTTTAACTGCTTTGCTATCCAGCACTGTTTATATTCAAAAGCATCTCTTCAACACTTCTATGACTTCAGAAAAGCAGAAACAAGTTTGAGAAATACAAACTAGGTTAACTTTCTCCATAAGAGGAAACAACTACAAAGTGTATGTTTTTGTAACTTTTGCCTTCTTGTTTCACTTCCTTGTACTTTCACTTCGGGTTTCTCTAGCGGAGGGAAAACTACTGGATCTGCAGAAATCTTGATTGTAAAAAAGCTAAGAAATGCTAGCATTTGTTGCAAAACAGTAGTGTCTTGGCAACTTACACTGAAGTACACTAACTTGCTTAGCTTCCATTTTTTTCTTCATCATTAAGAAAAAACGCTCTTACATGAGCACCATAGTAAGTGTTCAAAACAAAGTTTGCACCTGCACCATTCTAGGAATTTGTTTTCACACTAGATCTTATGACTGGAGTATTTTTTTTGAAAGCAGCACCCAAACATCTGTAAAAATTGAACCCAAGCTGTTCATTCTTTGCCAAAGGTACACTGAATAATGTATGTTTGCTTCTTCTACGTATCATTCAAAAAGCTCTCTCATTCCCTGCCCTACTTTCAACTCCAAAGTGCAATTTTAAAACTATAAATTGAGCTGCCTGGACATGGTTAGGTAAAGACAGGCAAGCTTGCCTGTAACAGTTCATGTATGTACTGATGAATACTTCTATCGGTACTTAAAACAGATGCATAACAGATTGTTTACTTTCAGTTTTCCTTTGTTGAATGCGCAAACAGAAACTTGATATGCAGAATGCCCCATATCCACAAACACAACGTTCCGTGGCTTCTCTTCTAGGGCAGGCAGGTCTTGCTTATAGATTCCATATGCAAGGGCAACTACACAGAAACAAGAGTCAGTACAGTTAGGGCATTCAGGTTTGTAATTCCTTTAAGTAGTAACTGGTACAGCAGTAAACAGCATTAACATTTTATTTTTCAAGCTACAGAATCTTCTTGTTAAACAGAATCCCAATGTAAAAATAACACGGAAGAACACTAAGTAGCATTAGCCCCTCCTAGAAGAGATATTGCTCCATTAAACAGGTATTCCAGAAACATCTTTATGCCTCTGAAGTAATGAAAAATGGGCTTTGGAAACTTAACGGTCAGCAGCTATTCCAGAGGACATGGATCAGTGACAAATCAGCAACCATTTTATCTAATAAAACTAGTGGAAAGGGAGAGAAAGTAAAACATTACCTGCAGTTGTTTCATTGATTATTCTCAGACAGTTGAGACCAGCAATCTGTGTAGCATCCATCACAGACCTCCTTTCTGCATCTGTGTAGAAACATGGAACCTGCAAGAAGATCAGACATTCATTATTAACATTTAAAAGAGCCATCCACAGCAAACAGTCACACAAGCGTGTAGAGACAGCATAGAGCACAGCAGTTCTCCTTCACACCCCACCCCAAAGTTATCCTTCCAATTTGTTCCAATGTTCATTTCAGCTGCAACAGACAAAAAAAGTGATGTAAAGACAAGAGTTGCGAACCTTCCTTCACTCCCTCTCACAAACCACTCATTTTAGGAGCACAGAACAAGAAACAGGTATCAAATATTTATTTTGATAAACAGCAGAAATTTAAGGCACTTTGTCGTTAGCAAAGTAAGTCCAGCTTTGGGGAAGACATGAACAAGACTCAGTCTGAATCAGAAGAGAAAGTCCTGAATAATCAGGTTTAATTGGCAATTTAGTGCTATTACCAAAGACCTTTTCAGTTTATGACACTAACAACGTACAACAGCCTTAGTTATCACATACTTACAGAAACAACACAGTCAACTACAGGCTTCTTAAGCGCATTCTCAGCTGTCTCTTTTAATTTGGTAAGAAGCATTCCAGTCACCTGTTCAATAGTAAAGTTTCTTTCTTCTTCCATATACATGACCTTCAAATAGAAATCATATGTACATTACACAGTCTTTACTGAAAGCAAGCTTCAAAACTAGTGCAGGCCTATCTTATTTACAGCAAGTAAAGAATACACAATACTAGAATATGAATTTTAGAATTCATATATACAATGCTACTTTGGACACAGTTTTGAGTCTTGATTGCTCAGTGTCTAGGATCCCTCCCTCCCTGCTGCTCTGAATTAAGTTGACCAGCTATTGCTAAAATCCAAATCAGAAGTTCAGGCACTGTTCGAAAGGAAATTTCTACCACTTCACCTGACATGTAAAACTCACCTCTTACATCCTTCCAATATTTGAGCAGCAGCTAAGTATGTTGGTCAAATAGCTGCCTTCCAAATCCGCCACAGAAAGAAAAGCACTGCTCAAGTGGTTTGTGTTGAACTGGCTTTGCAAGGAAAAACAATTGTCTAACTGCAAAATCAGTCTCACACTTGGAGAGACCACCTGCATTATTCGCCTTTTATTTAAGATTTGATTTTTATAGTCACAAAAGAACAGAAGTCACAGCAGGTAGATTCAAAACCAAGAGATAAACGGAAGCATCACTTTCCTCCCCTTGTTCTTTAAAATACTCCAGACTTACCTTGATGCCAGTTGAACCTGTTGGCAGCTGGACAAGTTCATAGGCAAGGCTCGTTTTTTCAGCTTGAACAAAGGGATCTGAGAATGCACGACCATGAAATCTTTTAAAACTTTGTACTGTATTCTTTGCATTTGAAATAACCTAGAGGAAAAGAAATCTTTAATACAACTTGTCAGGGGAACATCTGAATTTCAAACAGAAGACTACACAGCTACACAGAGTTTGGTTCTCAGGCTTCTCTTGCTGAAGATTTGTCATTTGTATCTGAATAGTATCAGGGCAGATGCTAGAAGGCAGCTTCCCTCTGATCTCTCAGGTAACCTACAAGAATCAAAGATTTAAAGTAAAATGTATGCCTGAAAACTGAGCCAAGAGTCTATCAAAACCACAAAGCAGTTAGCGTTCCATTCTCATAGCGTACACGTAGGATACAAGAAAGTGTCTTGCCCCATTTACCTGTTTCCTACCACCCTACCTTTCTACTGTATTGCAGCCAGTAAGTTATCAAGTGTAACAAGCATAGTGATGCAGATTCCACATCAGGTCCATCACATGCATGTGACAGTCAACAGGTGGGTGTTCTTACAGAACTGCTCAAGGACCTTGTCATGAAGCTTTAAAAAGTCAGGAGGGCCCCAAGATGATACTGTCAACTCGATTTAACTGACAAAAGGTAAATTCTTTTAACAGCAAAGATCAGTACAAATGTAGAAACAAAAAAAATCATTGATGTTTCACACAGTACAAGTATCCTAGTTTAATTCTTTTTATATTACAAAAAGATAGAGAAGAAAGTCACAATAATGTTCACGCAGACAAGCACTGCACCATGTTTACCTGTGATTCAGTTCCAGTGAAATGGATTTCCTAAGTAACCTGGGTTTTATTGGTTTGACTTCCTGTAAATTTAGTTTCTGCACAAGCCTCATTATCTACCAGATTCTCTGTATCAATGTATTTCTTTAAGCTAAGCAAACACTCGGTTCCAGAAGAACATCTACACTGAATTCTAGCGCAGTTCTTCTGCTCTTGAATGACACGATTGTGTCCTGTCATTTTTGTATTCTAGATACTGAATCTTCACACAGCTCTAGGTATTTTAGGCTAAGAAAAAAAAAATTCAAGCATTTGAATAGTCACTTCCTGGAGAGCACTTCAAAACGTTTTACTGGTGTTTCACAGCAACACAAGATACGATACAGGACCCAAATGTCATGAGCAAGACAAGTCAGCTAAACTTCTTGGTCCTTACAGCATATTTACCTGCCTACACCAACAGAAACTTGTAAGTATGAGTAAGAAAGTCTAAGAGACATTTAGGCTGTAACTCAACCACGAAGAGTCAAGGAGCTATATGTGATACTCAGGTTTGTCCCCTTTCTACTAAAGGTATGCACTTAGGAGTTGTACAGAATATAGCCACATAATTAAAAACTACCCTAATGCAGAGAGACAAGCTAAGGTAGGATGAAACACTATTGCTTGGCTTCAGAACTTATACCTGTAACAAAGTGTTTCAGATTTGACTCAAAAAATGTTTTTCCCCCCCCATGTCATTACATACAGCCCTTACATTCCTACCCAAGATGACAGAGCAGCATTACAAACTCAACAACTGAATTAAGTTCAGCTGTTTGTTACAGTTTGACACTAGGAAGCCAGTTCAGAGCCATTTTTAAGCTTCACATATGAAAAAAACTGTGACAGCCCGATTTCTGACTCCTGAAGTTGCTTTCACCCCAGCTGTACACTCACCTGGCTTTTAGCTGCAGCGCCAATCGAGCGATTCTTGGGTCCAAAGGCTATGCATGATCTAGAACGAGAAGATTGGTAGTGATTGGTACCTCTGCACTGAACATCAGCAGTCAACGCTTTTTGGTAAGAGCGTTGATAATTAACATTTGGTCCATTAAGAAAGTTGGTCACTTTGCATGCAGAGAATCTATTTCTGTGACCTCTGGAAAGAAGCAGGCACTCAGTTTCCAACTTAGAAACTGTGCTGCTCCTCACTGAAGAGCTGCACTAGAACTTGTTCACGCTACTTCAAGTTTTATAGCTAAGTAATAAAGGGGTAGACACTGAACTTAATAATTATCCTTGCGTATAAGCCAGTCAAAGATAAATTGTTGGCTAATAATACAGGAAACATTCAGCTGATCAGAAGAAATAAGAGGCAAGTCAAATATTAAGAAATTATTCCTACATATCTGTACAAAATGCTAATTAAGCTTTTCAGGTTTAAAGAAAAAATGCAGATAAAGACTGGTGCGCATGGCTTTCGTCTGCACTCACTGAAATAAAAATGCAGATTACCAAGGAAAAACGATACTTTACCCCAAGCTCTGCTTAGCTCTTGCAGAGCTAAGAAAACAGAAGAAAACCTCCTTTTGGAGAAATTCCTAGTTCTACTAAGCTGCTAAATATGTAAGTCAAGAAAACTGTATAAACCCTAAACTAAATCCAACCCTTTCTACCTTGACCTCTAATCCAAGTTTCTCATACCACTGAAGAGAAGTTACAGAGGAAAAGCTGCCATTAGGCATATCGTTGCTATTAATGAAGCATTCACAGCCCACAGTGATCTGTATGCAGCAAATCGAGACAGCTTTACAGCAGGATGATGCCATCGGGCTGCCCCAAGAAACAGATTTCAACTTCTCCCAAGGTTTAGAATTGGCCCTCTGAACGGAAACAGTCAGAAACAGAACGGAGGGAAGAAGATAATTACCTTGGTTTTTCATTTTGAAAATATATGCGCCCAATTTATTAATACCTTAACAGATGAAACAAGGCCCATCCCCTTAAGCAAATATTACAACCGAATTAATGTTCAGGGAATAAACCTTCTAAAGCAATTATTCATGGGATTAGTTAATGAAGAGCGAGGTTCACTGGCACTAGGCAAACCCCAAGGCCCACGCTGGAAGGGACGGGAGCTGCAGTGCTGCAGCTAGAAACCTGAGCAGGAAGCTAGTTATTAATTTAGCTGGCTCTCCAGAAAGAAATTCAGACATGAACATGAATCTGTGCCTTTCTCCTGAAGAAAAGGACATCCAGCTACTAAATGCAGAAGCCATCGGCAGCATTCGGCACGCCGCAGCTCCTTTCAGTAGGGCAGAGCTCTCCAGCCCTGTCAGACTGGTACCTCGAGGTGGAGGTTGGTCTCGAGAAAAGGGTTACGGCACCACGACCAAATAGGCAGGCTTCTGTATGACAGCTGGAATAACTTAAATTCATCCACATTAGCCACACTTGCACCTGCTCGGCACGGAGGCAGCCGCGCCCCTGGACAGCCCCACCGCACCGGGGCTGCGCAGCAGAACCGTAACTGAAGGGGGGGGAGCAGCCTGCCATCCTCATCCCCCAAATCGCTTCAGAGGAGCCAGGGTAACCCACTAAATACAAATTACACTATTAATTACACAACTTACTGGAAGTTGAGTAACTCACCATAGCATTTTAAATAGAAACATAATCACAGTGAAGGTCAGCTGAGGTCTAATGCAGCAACTGGGGGAGGGCGCTGAACTCCCCAACGCACCTAGCAGCTACCTGCAGGCACTGCCTTACGTTCACTCCTGCCTGCCCCCGCCGCCGTCCCTTCTTGGCGGACTTCCACAGCCCCCAGCGGCACGTTGCCTCCACACCGGAGCGCGGCACTGGCTTCCTAAGGTCGCTCACAGCTACTTGGTGTAACTCAAGCACCCTCTTCCTCGTGGGTAAGGAAACTGCCTTAATCCTCCTCCCGTCTCTAGCTTTATCTCCACCACTTCTCCATTTCAATAATACCACGTTCAAGGACAGCTGTTCTGCACCACTTTTGGGTGCACAACTCCAAACCCACAGGGTTCTGGGACAAGCAAAGCAGAGCTGAGAGCAGGTTCAGCCAGAGCATCAGCTGGGCCACTGAGCTGCAAGGAGGGCGTTCAGCAGGATTCACTGTCGTACTGCGTGCGATCACAGCACATCACACTCGCTGATCCTCCCCAAAACTTGGCTCTCACCGCAGGGATCACCGCCTAACCCTCACCAGGAATCGGTGCTCAGGGAACACGTGCAGCACCTCACACGGCCCCTGCAGAGCTCACTCCAAAGGAACGCTCAGCACTGATTTTCTGAACCAGGCTCCCTGCTCCCAGGACATTTTGGTCACTACGACCACCTCTCGGTACAGGTGTGCATGCTCACCGCATCATTTTCTGCATGCCCTCAGTGTGGCGTACAAAGGATTTCAGAACAGCGCTTGAGAGCGAAGCGCTGCTGAGAACATTTTCAATGTAACTTTTGGGTAGACCTGGGTGGTGCCAGGAGCTGGACTCGATGATCCTTGCGGGCCCCCTCCAACTCAGGATATTCTGTGATTCTATGAACATGATAGAAAAGCTAACGTGCAATAGGAAAAGCTATCTCAATTATTGCCTGAAACGTGTGCTGTGTCAGGTAACTTTGTGTATCACCCCCTCTCCTTGAGGGGGACCCGTGCAGGTGTCTCAGGCACACCCAGGCAGCACCCCAGCTCCCCGAGGACCAGCTACCCGCAGCTACTGGAAACTGCTCCGAAACGCCTTGCGTTAAACATCGCCCCGGTGTACCCGCGTTTACTGTTCGTACCGCTGGGATACGTGAGAGACCGGCCCTCAACCAGCACAGCCGACGGATCAAAGGGGCTTCGCTCCGCTCCCGTATTTCTCGGGGGCAGTAAGGGCCGACGGGGGAGGTCGCTGCCCGCTCCCGGCCCTCACAGCGCCCCACGGCCGGGGAAGCAGGGCAGCCCGGCGGCCCCCCGGCAGCTCCACGCCCGGAACAAAGCCGCTCCCGCAGCCCCGGGCCCCGCACCCCGGCACGGCCGCGGCCCCCGCTCCCCTCCCGCGGGCGGGCCGGGCACGGCGGCCCCGAGCTCCGCCGCCCGCCCCCACAGGCCCGGCCGCGGCCCCACGCAGGCCGCCCCCGGATCCCCCCCCCCCCCCCCGCCGCCGGCCGGGCCTCGCCTCACGGGGCTGCCCCCCCCCTCCCTCGCCGCGCCGGGCCCAGGCCAGGCCGCGCGGCCGACTCACGGCGTGCTGCGGTCGCTGTACTCGTTGGCCACGGTCTCGATGCCGCCGGCGCGGGCCACGGCCACGTAGCAGCTCTGGAAGCCCAGGTCGATGCCCACCACCGACATGGCGCCGCGCGGCCCGGCCCGGCCCAGCGGAGCGCAGCGCTGAGGTGAGGCGAGGCGCGGTGCGGCCCCTTTAAATGCGCGGCGGCGGCGCGGCCCGGAGGGGGGCGGGGCTTGGCGGGGGTGGGCGGGGCCGGCACTTCTGGAAGGATCCCGCCGGGCCGCGCCGCGCCGCGCGGGAGAGCAACGGACGGGTGCGGGGTTGGGAGGGGGGGGGAGTGGGGGGGGGGGGGGGGGGGCAGCTCTCGCGAGACCGCCGAGCCCAGCCAATCCCGGCCGCGGAAGCGCAGCGGGGAGGGGAGGGAGCGCGGCGGCTCCGCCCCTCGGCGGGACGCACGGGGGCTGCCCTCCCCTACGTGAGCGCGCCTGGCCCCGCCCACCCCGCGCCAGACCACGCCCACCCCCGCGTGGCCACGCCCACCTCCTGCCTGGCCACGCCCCCTCCTGCCTGGCCACTGGCCACCCCCCCCGCGTGAGGCGGCCGCGGCCGGCCGCGAGGCGCGGCGGGGCCGTGAGGGGCGCCCCGCGGCTCCCGGCAGGCCCGGGCGGTGCCGGCGGCCTGGGGAGCGCCGTGTGCCCCCGGGGGGGGCTTCACGCGGCGGGGCTGGGGCGTCCCACGGGGCTGGCTGCGTCTCTGAGTCCCGGGGAGATAGCACAAAAGCGGGGCTGTGCCCAGCAGTCAGTCAGTTTGCACCTGTGCTACCAGTGAAATCTAACACGCGGTTCCTCTGTATCCAGCGGGCCTTACAGGGCAGCGAGTCGCTGATAACATTAGAACGGTACTGTTAGCGCATCCTCGGAGCCTGGGCCGCTGCCCCTGTGTCACGGACTCACAGCTACGTCGGCTGTCCCGGGCAGCGCGCGGCCAGCAGGCGCCTTGCGAGCACGCAGGAATAAAAACCCTTCGTGGGGACAGGATCGCGGAGCTCCGGCGCGTTCCCCCGTGGTGCTGGGAGAGCCCTGGGGCGGGCCGCAGCCCGCAGGCACCGCAGGGCCGTGCCTGACGTCACGGGGAATTGGGGAGAAAAAGATGCGGGTAAGCGATTGACCAGAAAGGGGGCCCGCTCTCCGTGAGGGCTTGTCACTCGGGGGAAAAAAAAGCAAAGAGGCTGTTGTCTCGCGTGGCGCAGGTCTGTCACCTGGCGAGGCCGCATCGACGCGGGAAAGCTCCAGCTGCTGCCCCGGGGGGACGAGGGGAGCTGAAGGAGAGCTCTGCCAGGGGGAAAACAAAGCGCCAAGGAGCGGCCGGTTCGTCCCGACACGAACGCGACTCGGACACTTGACTTACATCCATGGATGTCGTGAAACGTAATGTTCGGGAATGTTTTTAATTCTGAGATAAAACGTGCTGAAAGTACGGAAGCGCGGGGTGCTATAAACAGGACGCTTCCAAATTCCCGGCCCTAAATTTACACCGCTGCGCCTGGTTTTAATGATACAGAAGACACATGGCAGAGAAATTCAATATTTAAACCAGGAAGGACTCTTGCCCCAAAGACTGTTGAGTAGCCTCAGCTCCGAGTGCTTGCAATTCCTCGCGGCGCGCTCAGTGACACTGCTTTGGCAGCTGTAGGTGGGCTGGGAATTGCATCATGGTGCTAATGACAGAATAATAATGAAGTGTTTAACCTCGGACGTCCTTGAGAGTATGGGAAGGTGCCAACAAAACGACACCAGCCTGCGCAGAGAGCATCGCACAGCACATGCTCGAGGCACAATTAAAAGCCGGAATATCATCGAGTTTCCTCTTTTTTTTTTTTTTTCACTTTCATTTTCAAAACGAGAGAAGCTGCCAGCGAAGGGAGCAGTGACAGACGGGCGTCACAGGGCGGCCTGCAGCGAAGGACGGCTCCCCGCTGTCCTCGCCTGTGGCTGCCTGGCCCCTGCTAGGGCGCTGTGCTGGGACGCAGCCGGGCAGTCGGAGCAGCAGATGCTGCCCCTGGGGATGGAAGAGGGAGAGGGGCCCGCGGGCCCAAACAGGCCCTTCGGACCGGCACGTACAGGCAGCTGGGGGAAAACGCCTAAATCAGCTCAGAATCTGAGCTGTTGTTACACCGGGATGTGAAAGGGAACAGATTCTGTGGTCCTCCCCACTCTCTTTTAATTTCTCAGTGTTTTTGCTATAAAAAATCAGACTTCTACTGTACAAAACATGAAAAGACTGTAATAAATCCTGCTGCCCCTGGAGATGGAAGAGGGGGAGAGGGGCCCACAGGCCCAAACAGGCTGTTCTGATCAGCACAAACAGCCAGCTGGGGGAAAGTGCCTAAATCAGCTCAGAATCTGGGCTGTTGTCATGTTGGGTCTGATTCTATGGTCTTCCCCACTCTTTTTTTTTCTCAACATTTTTCATATAAAAAAAAAAGATGAGACTTCTACTGTACAACACATGAAAAGACTAATAAATCCTGCTAAGAAATAAGCAGGATTTGATAATGGCTGAAACACGTAACGTACACTGAACTCTCCCAACACGTCCTCTTTAATAAGTCTCTATCATTTCTTACCTGATGATGGCTGTTTTGCAGTAGAGAGAGCAACTGTAAAATGGAAGAGCAAAGTACCGGTTGGAATAAGTCAGTTTACTGGATTTTACCTACTGCCTCAAAAGGTAAGTCTTAATTTCTTTACTGCTTCTGTTCCTATGTAAACCAAACTGGGAAACGAAGCCTGCCTATGGCACTGTGGGGGGCAAAATGCACGGGGAAGGATGGAGGGGAACTGAAACATGAGAGCAAAAGAAGGGAGAAATGAAGAGTGGGAGGAAAAAAAATGTCTGGAATAGCGGGCAGCCTGATTTGAAAGCACATTCTTCGACTGCATTTCCATCCATTCCCCAGTACGACAGTAAGGGACTAAAGAAAGAATAAACACAAGTTCCGTTACCTTTTATATCCCCTGTGGTATGAGCCTGATGCCCTGTACCTTCAGTATCGTGGTGTTCAGTCGGAGGGAAGTGAGCTGACTTCTGATGTTTCGGCAGCATGCCTGAAGCATGCAGGTTTGCCTCGGTTACCTTTGGGGATGGGATGTGTTACGTCCGAAACGTGGACGGTGTCCCACGGCCGTGCCGTCTGCTTGGGTGGGCACTGAGGTCGTTACAGTGTTTAAACCTTTCGGGGTTAAACTGTCCGTCAGCTTCTGAAAATGGGTTACTACTGGAAGAGAATTCCCAAGAGCTTGTGGATTTTAAGTTCAGTGGTTTTCTGCTTTCAATTAATAGAGGTATCTGTTATATTTTAAAAACTCTGTCATGAGATCTAATTATTCAAGGCGACCCGGAGCGTGAAAATCAAGAGTAAATAAATCTGACACGGTGGAAATTATGGGGGAAAATCTGCACATTTATCATTCCTTTCACTTGTTTTCTAGCGCATTTTGCTAGAAATGTCCCAGTACATTAAGAAATATCAAGGCAAAACTCAGCTATGAAGTAGCGCAGCACTGAACCACATGAATTTACATTAATTTCTAACATAAGAGCAGACATTGTCTTCTTCTGAGTAACTTGCCTTTTTCTTATGCATTTAAATACGTAATCTGCGAACCCCTATCAGACCTAAATATTCCTGCCTGAACATATTGTTGTTATTTTGAATGTATCGTGTATGTTGCTACCAAGCTGCTTACGTTACTGCTGTGTATATGAACACACGAGACAGAGAATGTATTGAAAGCGTAAGGATTATATGTGGCCTAAAACTCATGGGTGTTTTGTGAAGAAGGAATAATTTTCTGTTCTGTTGCCACCATTTCACTGCTTTGAGTTGCAAACAGGTCCTCTGTATAATGACAGACACTGCGAATATCTATTCCTCAAAAGCCAAGGGTATAAAGAAAAGGAGAAAAGGATAACGCATCTAGGTTAATTGACAGCCCCAAGACTTTTCTGAAACTTATTTCTCTTGGGAACTGCACAAATAAACCTCGGCCTGGCGGATTAAATTCCCTCTCTTCTCCTATTATCCATATGCTAAGCACAAGTGCCTACAAACCACAGATCTGCCATTCTAGTACAGGAGCGTAAGGCCAGTGTTTTCAGGCTTTGTTTACAGAGGCATGTCTTGTAATTCATTAGCACAGGCTAAACGTGAAAACGAATATGAGCTTAAAATAAGCCCTAGCTGGTGCCTGTCACAGGCTATTCTTTGGTCTGCTGTAAATAGCCCTTGCATGTCATCTAATGTATGGTTCATAGTGCTATTCTGGGATATTCAAACACAAATGGGCTTTGCGATCTCCTGGAGTGAGGGGAGCTGGGGTATCGTGTTCCCCGAACTCTAATAAGAATCATGCCACATATAACGCAGTTCTCAGAAAATCCTAGCTTGCCGTCCTGTGAAAAGTTATTCTGGGGCCATTTCCCCTGGTGCAGTTAATCTCAAGAATTTGCAGTGAAACGGATGTTGAAAAGACAATTTTCCCCCTTATTCTGGTTTCCATACTTTCCCCTCAAGCTTGAAATACGATTAGATTTCATGGTTTACCAATTAAGCTATTGCAGGTACTGAAGTGTGAGAGCTAGGTAGCGGCCCACCAAACTAAATCTTGAAGAATCCGCTGAAAATTTGGCCTGGCCCTTCTGCTGCGGGCTGGGAGCGAGGCACCGCGGGCAGCGCGTCCCTTTCGTCTGCCACCGAGGCTCCTTCGTATGCTGTGGCTGCATTCCCGGGGAAGAAAAACATCTGAATTTTTTGGTATATCAATTTAATACATTCCAGCGATATATTTAATGATGTCAGCTTCCACAATCTGCACAAACTACGTCCCTGCTACGTCGACATGCTTCACGCGCCGTCGGGAGCCATTTCTGATCTGTTGACACACAAAGATACTTCGCGTTCGCTGAAATGTGAGCCGAGGAGCTAAAAATACTGCCGAGTTTTATAGGCTGGAGCTCGGAAGAGTCACGGCGCAGGCACTTGCGGAGGGTGCAGCGAGGACAACAAAACATCCCCATAGTAACACTGCCGGCCCCGCTCCCTCGGGAGGAGGGTGGCTGGGAGCCCCAGGTTCACGGGCAGCACGGCACGGATTGGAAGCATTCAAAATCCAGAGCAGCATATTGAAGGTGGCAAGTGCCAAACAGACACCGTGTTAGGGCATTTTCTGAGTGGGAATACCAGCTTTCTCGGTCTAAAGAATTTTGTCTTGCGCTAGCCAGTACTTCCGACTGTTGGTATCTGAGGTTAAGATCATAAATTAAGTTTGTTTAAATGCCCTGTAATGATAAAGCCCACTTTTTCTTTTAATTTCTATGGAACTGTGGCTGGACTTCCATTTAGATGACAGATTTTGGGGGTGCGTTATCCCTTCCATTGTAGTTTGACAACAGCTGACCCAACGAAGCCTAACCCGATTTGAGGCTCGGGAAGCTTCCTTCACATGAAGGTTGAGTAGCGGTTCCAGCTGACCCGTCTTTTTTCTTCCAGCTTTCTGTCCTCCCTCTAATTGTCTGTTTATATGGCGGATACCAAAGGAGCCTGCTGTTCCGCCAGCCGGGAATGTTCCTACCTAGAGCCAGGCTGGGGTTTTAGTTACGGATAGAAATTCTCAGTGCCTGCATCAATTTTAATAGAACAGACCTACCCCCACACTAGTATTAATTCTCTGTACACCGTATTTCTATCTTGTCCCATCTTCCACTACCTATTAAGTAGTGAAACGAATACTTTTTGTGACTGATGGAGGAGGAGACCTCTTCACCACACCAATATCACATCAATATGTTCAGCAACGCCTACCGCAAGGAAAATACACAGAAGAGGGAATGAAGGAACCCACCTTGCTTGGGAAGTTATGAGACAGAGAAACATAGCCGAGATATTTTGAGTTTGTTTTGCCTTTTTTTTTTTTTTTTATGCATTGGGAGGGTTTCCCATATTTCTGTTTCTCACAAGCTGAAATATCACAACAGATGGATGTCACCTGGAGTTCCCCTACCCTGGTGTGCTACAGCATGCTGTGACTGAGGCCAGTCTGAAACCCATCAGACAGGGCAGGAGGGAACTATCACATAAACCCAGCACGCACAGAACGCTCTGGTGGGAAGCAGGAGTTCTAAGGGACCAGCGGAGTACCACTTCTGTGCTCAACGTTCACTGTAGCAAGCGTTAGTTTCACGTGGCTGGTTTTTTTTTGTTTGTTTGTTTTCCCTTGTGATGCTGATAAACCTCGGGATTTTCTTCATTTTAGGTTGGCTACATTTTTAAGGAAAGCTCTGTAGGGCGAGACAGTGTCTTCCATTAGGGCAACTGGTGTTTGGAAAAGGTAGAAGAACTTTCAGAAAACCCTCCTTTGTGTTTTTTAAATACTTGATTTGGTAACTGCAACTTTGGTATTTGATTCAGAACCAGCCCAAATGTGTGGCGGTCCAGCACCAAGCCAGACTTTCTGGTAAACCACCTTCTGTCAGGGTTCTGGTGAAAGCTCCACCACTGCCAGACATCATCCCCTGCTCCTGGATTGCAGTCTAGAGCTACGCTACAGGTCGGGCACTGTTGCTTGGGAATTAAGTTATTTTGAAATTCAGACTCTAGATGCTCTAGTAAAAGAATCAGATCAGGGAAGTTTTTAATTAGAGAAATAAAACATGCATTGGTAATAGCACTTCATTTCTTTCAGGCATTTTATTTCATAAGCAATGCCGAATTTTTTGCTTTTTGTTCTGAATTAGGAAATGTGATTTTCCACAGAATTTTGAATGTCCCAGTGTTAGCTATCGGCATGCTGAAAAACATATGTTTGTACGTATGTATGCCTGTTAATAACGCTGCTCATTAATTTGTTAGTTAAGCCCAACATGTCACTGACCTGGGTGGACAGGACTTGATCCTGCTCTGACTGACACCCGTGTACAATAACTGAGGCTGGGGAAAGCCATTACTGTAGGTCAGTGACAGAAAACAGAGTGAAAGACTTGCCTCTATCCTAGGCTGTCGTGCTTCTTAGAAATACCTGAGCCAATTTTAAAAGAAGTGGTTTGTATATCCAAACCTAGCAACACAGAGTTGCACAGGAGCCTGCTTCCTCCGTGAAGAAGCAAAGCAACCTGGCCAGCAGCGATGTATTTATTGCCTTAACGGAGTACCTTGCGTAAACCCAGTTACTGAAGGTACAGCTGAATGGCGGCAAGAAATTCTGGACAGGGCGTGATTGAAGTCTGTTTACTGTAGCCCTTATCACTGATTTTTTTTTCTAGCCTGCAGTTCTGCCTGAATAAGGGCCTTCTGCGTTACTCTGCAAGAGAGCTGGGGGAAAAAAAAAGGTAAAATGCCCATTTAAAAAAATGCCAAGTGACACCATCGCTAGCGCCCCCAGTTTGTCATTATTGCTGTTCAGCAGTAGCACTACCAGCTACTGAGCTGCTTGTCGTTTTGGAAGACTGATCAGTTTTGTGTGAGTGGCACTAGTACCGGCAGTCTTGGCGAGGGAGGTTTAACTGTTTGTTCATTGACTCAGCCCTTCCTGAGAAAGCTCTGGCTCCGTTCTTCCTGTTGCACACACAAACCCTTAACAAATACTGTGACACCTTGCTTTCAAGAGCAATGCAGAGGCACAGAAAAGTTCAGGGAGGTGGAAGCACAGTGGGAGCGACCGATGGCATGACAAGGCAGCTCGAGGTCTGTGCCTCCGAAGGTTCAGCACCTTCCAGTTTTTTCTCCTGTGTTGTCTGCGTACCCCCCCTTTCCTGTCTAGAGAGGGACACATTTCGGAAAGCAATTTCCCTGCCCAGCGTATTTAGAAATAGGTTAATGATACGGCGACTTTAAATAGCAGCCTGGTGTGCAAGAGCAGGATTTACGGTCCCAGTCGGCTCATTGAGCAGCAGCAGCCCGGCTCCGTCCGCCCTTGGCAGGGAGCTGAGCGCCACGCCGTGACTCTGCACGTTCGGCCCGTGGAGTTGCATCCTGCTCTGAGGGGTGCCACGGGGAGTTACCGAATGTCAGGAGCGGCTGTGAGACGCTGCCCCGAGGAGGCTGCAGGCTGCAGGAACCCACGGACTCTGAAGTTGCGAGCGCTCTTTCAAACTTCTCGGATAGCAGGATTTTTAGTGGGTTGCTCGAGTACCAGGTGTGTCTTTAAGGTCTCTGTGTAAGGAACAGCCCACGCGCTCCGTGAGCGTTCTGGCACGTGGCACCACAACCCTTGCTGCGCCAGCACGCTGGGGGAACTGTGGTTCTGCTGCAGTGACACGCAGAGAGCGTCGCAGCTGCCAGCAGCACCAAATGTGGTCGGGTAGAGTACAGATACTGCTATCGGTGTGTAATTTACTCCAAGATTTGAAGTGATTCTGAGGTAAAAAGGGATCAGGGATTTATTGTAAGCATGGATTGTTATAAATAGATCAATCCCCAAACAGGAAATGCTTCTGTCTGACTTTCTCCATTAAAGTCAGATGCCAGACATCAAGATGCAGATATTGAGGCCAGACTCTGATGCGTTTATAACCTACCAGGCATCACACAGCAGAACGTAGCTATGGTGCCAGACGTAATTATTCACAGATTACCACAGAGCATCAGCCAAAACAGGACAATTATTAGATACCACAACAAACGCCAGATAGAGAGGAAAACAAGATGCATACAGAAAGAGCCACTAGCCTTAGACATTGGTATTTCAGAGTTTGGAGACAGGAACTACCACAATATTCAATTCATCACACAGTAATTAATCCTGATGAGTTGGAGCTGCTTATATCTAAGAATTCCTCAGTACCATACCTTCCCCATGTGATAGTTAATCGGTGCCATTGTTCCCAGCAAATGTGACCGTCCCTGCTCTGACATGTTTCATGTGTGACACAGCAGGAAGTTCTGGCTCTCGTATTTCCAGGCTGTGATATTAGAATCAAAAAATCATTTAGGCTGGAAAAGACCTTCGGGGTCATCAAGTCCAACCAGCACAAGTTACCATTAGAGGCAGAACACCTCAGATGTGGGGTGATCATCACCTGAAAAAATCAGATTTTTATTGCTGTATTATGTGTGACATATATTTTATTCTTATGCATCTGTGTTTCCACCTTGTACCTCGTCTTGAAGGAAGTGTAAGCTTCTCTGACCAAGGTCTGTCTTTAATCCTACTCCTACATTTCCTATCACAGGAAGGCCCTGATCCAACTGGTACTGCTGGATGTTATGGAATGTAAGAAAATACAATATATATTTTTGTTTTATATAATAAATGAATACCGTCCACTCCCAAGAGGCACATTTTAGAGAGCCACAGAGCTGTTACTAAACTACTAAGGATCTAGAATGGTTCATCTGCTTTGGTGAACGTAGAGGTCTGGTGGAATGCCCACGCACTGCCCATCGGTTGTCCCTGCAGTAGGGCAGTTCTGGATGAATACTGAGAATGGCTGGATATAAAATATCCTGGAATACTAACAGCAGGAGTAATCCCAATTCAACATTAAAGAGTATGTTTTCTTGAGGATTTTTGCAGCGAGATTGACGTTATTATTTTAATACCGATCCCATGACATAACAAAGAGTTTTGATAAAGCAAACGTATGAAGCCACATTCCTGGCTTCCCTGAATTCAGGATAGGGGCCGCTCTGCTTGTGCCAGCTGGCAGAGAGCCCCAAGGGGCTGCCTGCTAGGTATGTGCCCTCAGAAAGCTCCAGCCACTGCTACTCCTTTTTTTTTCTGTCCCTTGACCTCTCCCCCTGTGCCAGGGACCGTAAGGAGGTGATGCAGGAGCCAAAAATACTAGCTGCTGTTGGCACAGCTGGGGGCTACAGTCCCTTGGGCTTAGTGAGGTGGGGGAAAGAATTTGCCGTATGATTCCTAGAGATGCCTGAAGTGTATTTCTGAAGTGTATTTCCTCACTGTCAAGCGTGGAGCACGTTGGGTCCACACGGACACGGGGTCAGCCTGACTCGTCAGCGTCGGTCCCTGAAAAGGGATTTATATGTGAGGGATTATTGGCCTGCGGCCATGTACCTACACCGCAGCAGAGTTAACGTTTTTGGTTATGATGCGGTAGGGGGTGAAGTTATTATTTTCTGACATCCAGCACTTTGTAACCTCCTTCGGAGCCTCCGTGCCCCGGGCAGAGGGCGGCTCTGCCTTCCCTCAGGCCCGCCTCGCGCGTCCCGGCATGCAGCGCGGCCCCGCCCGCGGCCCGCCCGCCGACATGGCGACTCCCATGCACCGCCTCATCGCCCGCCGCCAGGCGTGAGTGCGGCGGGGCCCGGCGACGGGGGGAGAGGGGGGAGGGGGCCCGCGGCCGGTCCTCGGCCCTCACGGGGGCAGCAGGGCCCCCGCTGACCGGGCGCGGCGCCCTCAGCCGGCAGGCGAACGCCTCGCAGCGCGGCCGGGGCCGGGCTGGGGCCGGGCCGGGGGGAGGCGGCGGGGGGCTGCCGGGGGCTGTGCAGTTATAAAAATGGCATTTTCCTGGTCCTGTCGTACGTTTACAGGCCTGTAAAAGTGGGTAGGGGGAAGGAAGCAGGGGTGCTTTACTCAGAAATGGGTAGTGCTTGCCAGGAGTACCCTCAGTACAGAAGGGATCTGATTTCCCAACAACGAAACGAGGAAAAGCCAACGCTTGTGTTTGTTGATGTTAAGTACAGTAAATCCCTGCGTCCCGCTGTCATTATCTGTGTGAGGATTTTCGTGTTTGCTTGTTTTCCCCCCTTCCTTAGAACAATTTGTGGTTGCTTTTTCAAGAGTGTTTTTTTTTTTGTCCTGTCTTATCACAACAGGTGGATAAAGTATGGATGGCTTCTGCATCTTCATTCCTTTTTTTGTTGTTTAGTATAGTTTAGTTGTTCTTTCTTATTTTCCAGTGGAAAATAACTTGGAATTTCAAAGCACTTCTACAATACTGGTTCTTTTAGGTTGCTATTTTATAGAGGTTAAGGAGTGATTTCTTACAATTCTTGTTGCGTCTGTAGGTGCTTGATGGGTGTTTGCTAATCTCTGCTTTTAGGTTGTAGCTGTTGATCTGTGTTAAAAGTTTACCTTAATCTCATGCTTTTCATTAATGTTAAAACTTGTTAGTGTTGATATACTTACAGGTCTGTAGTTGCTGAGCTATTTTGATCTGTTTTCCTGGTTGTTGCTTTTAGGGCCTGATCTTATCGTCCTAGCTTGCGTGAAGTTGTGTGCCCTAGTCATGTGAGCAGTATTAGAGCCCTGGAAATACTGAATTTTGTTGTTGTTGCTTTGAGCTGCCCTTCTCTTTCTGTGGAGAGAGGTCTGGGCTGGTTTGTGGTACAAAAAAAACAAAAAGTGAATGTTTTTCTATGTTGACTAAGCAGAGATAGTGTCCTTGTTTTGCTTACATGCAACTCTTGTGGTAGAGCCAGAAGACCAGGGAAAGACAAAGCAAGCTGTTTGGAAGACCTTGATTTGATTTTTTTGTTTTGTTGGCGTTCCTTGCAAGAACTCCTGCTTCCTGCTGACGTTTGAGTTAACTGTGCGGTGTAGGTAGCAAGTTTAGTTAGTCTTACAGTGCTGATTTACGTCAACATTTCTAAAGCTAAATCATGAAGCCAAGTAAACTTTGCGTTGAGAGAGTAAGGAATGTTCAGAATAAGATCCCCTTTGAGATGCGGTAGAACTGTCGCGAAAAGCGATAGCGAGATGCGAAGGAGAAACAACCGCTACGTTGCTTTGAAAAGCAACGCCCCTTTCTGAGAGCAAGGTGCTCGCTGCTGGTCCGTCCCTTCATGCTCCAAATACTAAGTGAACAGTTGAGGATCCTCCTCCTAGCTGTGCCAGGCCGTTAATTTTGGATGATTAAGATGTGCTGGCTGTCAAAAATTAGTGTCTTTGTGTTGAAAAAACGATGCAAGGTGGAAATAAGTTACAGCAGTTTCAGTGAGCTGTATGAGAGCTACAAAGTCCTGGCTCTGAAACTAATTTGTGATATGGCCTTGAGTGAGTCACTTGGCTGCTGTATGAGTTTCCTTATTTGTAAAGGAGGAGCACATCTGTGAGAAGAAATGCAAACAGATTTGGTTTTAAACTTCAGAAATGTGGATTAAATGCTAGAACATGAAAATGTGAGTTTTTTTCACTTAACTTGCACCTAAAAATGATCAAAGAATTTGATCGCTGAAAACTGAAATGCAGATGTAAAATGCTCGTTTATACTTCTTCTATTTGGATGGTAGAGAGTAGTAAGTAAACAAGAACCTGTTCTTGCAATAAATCTTCTGACAGGCTTTAATAAATCTTAGGGAAATTGAAGCAAGTTACAAATAGGAGCAGTTCTGTCTTACTTGCTCAGAATCCCAGGCTCTTTGTGTTAATTTGGAAGCATTCAGTAGTTGAGGGTTAAATATTAAGTTATAGGAATGAAGATTGCAAGCTAGGCTACCAGGAGCTTGTGCAAGCATACAGTGAAATTCAGGTGCAGCTGCTCAGCGCGTTGACAGTTAACGTCAGTAGTTCAGCATTAGCCACTGTAGCAGAAGGAGGCTTAAGCTGAAGCTCTGGAACAGAGGAAAAGTGTTTCTTTGTTCTTTCATAAGTAGTTGATATGAGAATATTTTGATAACTGAAGTAGCATGGGTTTGCCAAAATTCTGTGTGTACGTTACTGTTCTTGTCCCGATTGAAGATGTGTAATAGTTAAAGCACCCACGAACATCGCTCTGGTTTAAACATAGCTGTATGTATTGCTAAGAATTTGTGTGCTGAAGAAAATGCGTGTTTTTTCAATAGGTAGAACAGACTTGGAATCAGTCGCTTAATGCAATTCTGCATTTTTATAGGGAGGCAAACAAGCAGCATGTAAGATGTCAGAAATGTTTGGAGTTCGGCCATTGGACGTATGAATGTACAGGGAAGAGAAAATACCTGCACAGGCCTTCGAGGACAGCTCAGTTAGCAAAAGTTCTGAAAGAAAAAGAAAAGCGACTGTTATTGCAACAAAGGTAAGGTTGGCACAATGAGAACGTCCGGTTTGTTAATGAAAAGGTAACGTTGTGGGTGGGTGGGAAAAATGGTGCCCTAGGCCTTTTTCTGTGGCCTTTTCTTCCAGGCTGTGAGGTGTTTGTTCAGCGTCAGAACCGTGGTGTATGTACACTCGGACCCCACAAAATTAAAGCATTGTTCGTTAACACCTGCTTGTTGCTTTGGGTCAAAAAAGCTTTAAGTGCATCTGAAACAAAAAATAAAGTGTACTGAGCTAAGGTTAAAATAGTCGGAGGCTCTTTGTAATAGAATACGGCTTCCTGAGTTCCTCAGCTGCTTGGTTCCTTAAGTTCATGTGCGAGCAGGTTGAGGATTTGGAGACCGGCTTTCTGTCACTGATTAGCTTGCTGGTGTCAGTAGAGCCTGCTGCTCCTCAGTCCTAGAGGAGTTGAGAGGGAAGGAAAGGTGAGAAGATGTTTATTCCTTAGTAAAAACTGCTACAATTAACTAAAACCAGAACTCCTGAGTTTTATTTATGGTTCTGGAGGCAGGGTGTGGTGCCACAGGGAAACCAGGCAATTGTAACGAAGCAGCTGTGTGTGACACGCAGCGGACTGACGGCTCTCAGTTGGGTGGTTTCATAAAGTAGCAAACTCACAGAATTATACATACGTTAAAACGCTAGAGGGAGGCACAGGGCTATCCGTGGCAGCCTGGGTTAGTCACAGGCCTCCCCGTAGGTGCTTTGGGGTGTAGCTCTGTGTGCTATCACTGGTACTCATCCCTGGCTACCTAGGTAAGGGCATACGGCCTTAACGATAGAAATGCGAGCAGTGGTCAGTCGTACCAGAGGGATTGTAGTTTGCTTCAAAGCTTGAGGATCAAAGACTCTTCCTCTTGTCAACGGGATTTTGTGAGGGGTGTGGAAAACTCTATGTAATAATCATAATATTTTCACACAACTGGTATGAAAAAGAAAAACTTGCAAAATCTTACTTTGCCAGCATACAAATGGCATTGGGTACTTTTACTGAAACATAGTTTACACTTAAGAACTCCAGAAAAAGAAGAAGAAGAAATATGTTATCAGCACGTGCTGCTATCTACTTTTCTAATTCAACAGTTACTGTTATTTCTGTGTACTTAAGATGGCTTTCAGTAATAACTTCAGTTGAGGCAAAAGTATCCTGGGTCATAAAAGAACAGCTTCCTCACTTATCAGTGGCACATTCATCATGTTGTAAGTACGTGATGAGGGATTACTTTAATCACAAATGTTCATTTGAGGTTGAATTATGTGCTGTTTCCCTACAATGGGGAAAAAGAGGATGTGACCAGTAAAAGTGGCTGAAATATTTAAAAACAATTGAAAAATCCCAAACTGAAGACTAGTAAAAATCTCTTAAAGTGGTTTGTTAAATATCACAAAAGAAAGGTTCTTTTACTGCTAAAATGTTCTGCGAGTGTATGAATACAGGGCAATCTGAAAGACAAATAGCTGGAAAGCATCCATATAAATAGATTTTGTGTCTTTTGTACCTGAAAGAAATGCATGATGAAAGCTACAGACTAATCCGATCTTCTAATCCTTTGTTTCAATCGGTTCAGTTATTGCTAAATACGGGTGCACAGAACTTTTTTTGTATCTGTATTCCCCCCCTGCTTCTCCCATCCCAAGATGTTGTCTGTATAATGCAAAAGAAAAAAGTATAGGTGAGTACAGAGACTCTTAACACAGAAAATTAGGGGGGAATTGCTGCTTCTCCCCCTGGATTTGTAGGTATTGTTTTTCTAGTTTGAATAGCAACTGAAAATAGATACCAAAGGAGCTTTGGGCAGTGCAGATTTCTGCAAGGGGGAAACCAGTTTACTAATACTGAACTCAGCTCCTCTGTGCTGCTATGTATTTAATTTTCCTACTGCATTAATCAAAGGCATTGTTTTTCCCTCCTCTTAATTAGCGCTGGAGAAAGTACTGCAGAAAGGAAGACCAAGAAAAAAAGGTATGTGGGGAACGATGACGAGTTGTACGGCTACTCAGTGTGTGATCTTGCACCGGGTATTGCAGCGGGCAATTTGGAAGGGGCGTGTGTGGAAACTGAAAGTCAACATCGCAGATACGGATTTGTTAGTAAGCTTTTAGCCTGTTGAGGGCACTTGCATGGCAGATATTTGGGAGAATTTCTACTCTTCCCTGTCCAAAAACTTTAAAGTTTTTGTTGTCTGCTTTTCTCCCTGGTCATTCTCCTATCTCTGTGTGATCTTGTTTTAATAAGTCTTCCTATTTCTGCCTCAACGTTCATCGAGTAGTTTAAACAGTTGTGCAAGAATGGCATACGGCATACTGTTTCTAGTCTGTACTCTCTCCACCTACCCATCTTGCCCTTCAGTTTGTTTTCATCCCTTTTTCTTAACAGCTGTCTTTTTCTGGAGCTTTGTCTAGAGAACGAAATACGTATCTTAAAAATAATAAATAAAAAATCCAGGAACTAAACGTTTCCTCCTTTACCATCCTCCATCCCTGGAAAAAAAAAATAGTAATTTGAGCCAAGAGTTCTTCTACCATTCTTCCTCCTTTACACATGCAGTAATGCTAGCATGGGAATCCACTTCAGCCTCTATTAGCAAAATCCTTTCAGGAGCAGCTAGAGCTCTGTAAGACTCCTGCTGATCACGTTACAAGTTTTACAGTGGGGGATGTCCGTACAGTAATCGCCTCGGTGTCTCTTTGCCTTCAGTTGACTGACCTCTGTCTCTAAATCTGACCAGTCAAAAACAGTCTTGTGGTTTTTTTTTTTTAAAGGCAAGGCCTTTTGCTTTGTGTGTCAGTCATTTAATGAGGCAGAGCAGTTTTTTAAAACATGCCTTTATATGAAGCTCTCATGTTCAATATGGCTTTGTTGGAATACTTGATTAGTATCTTCTACTGTCAGAATGTGTTTTATCAAGGGCTTCTTTCTCGGTAGTGTTCACTTATTGTTGGAATTATCTATGGCTAGTGAGATCATAAATTAGCCGATTTCTTAACAATATAGTTCAGATCTCTTCCTTCCTCAGCTTTCTCATGTGTTGCAGTCTTTTACTTGGCATAACGATTTTCAGAGTAGTTGAGCTCTAAACCACTGCCAAAAGGAAAAGAACAAAAGAATTTGGGTTGGGGGGTGGTTTGAGCATTGTTTCCTTAAAAACTGAACAACTTTGCTATGCTTGAATTGTTATCCTGTTTTTATGCAAGTATAGAATCCATCAATGTAAATTCCTTTCCAGGTCACGTGGCATTTCTATATTTAGTATGATAGAGGAAAAAAGAAATGCAGAAAATTCAGCGAAGCAATGGATTTGTAAGTTCCAGATTTAAAAAATGCCAAAGTGAGACTTCTGGCAGCAGTGAGCGCTAACCTTTTACATAGTGTGTGTTTGTTTTGATATAAACAGTAATAAGGAAGCTACAGGCTTAACCAGAAAAACAGGAACAGACAAAACTACTGTTGTACAATGTTGTAACCTTAGGTGGCACAGAACTGTCTCTGAGTTTACGTTGGCTTCATCACTCCTATATGGCATACTCGGTTTATTAATTGGAAGCCCCCTTGATGCTGCCTGTCTGAAGGGTCCTAAGTCGTGTCCTAAGTCACTTGTTCCTTCAGGCAATCCAGCATGTGAACAGCCAGGTGATTGTGCCCAACTTTGTAGGTTTGATTTAAGCAGCATGTTTAAAATCACCTGGGGCTGTTGGGTGATTGCAATGGAGTTAGGGTAAAATCTCGGAGAAGGGTGATAGCCTGTGTTACCAAATGCAGCAGTAATTCCGTGGCTCATCACGCATGGAATAATATTAGTTGTTAACATCTGCGAGCTTGTTTTGGGGAGAATGAATGCTTATCTGTTGGAGAAATGTTGTGCTTTTCCAGTGGTACAGCAGACCCACAAATCTGAGACCTCCCAACATGTAGCACCTGGAATGTCACGTAATTAGGACAAGATAAAATAGGTGAATTTTGCTTGTTCCCATGTCCATCTTCCTTTTGTAACTACCAATAGGCTGCCTATTGCATCAGCTGGAAACAAGTATCTGCTTGCTCTTTTCTCATGGATCCAGCCGTTGCTTTCGTGTAGGTGAAGGTATCGAGTATTGTATCTGATGTTTCAGACCCATGGATGTTTTTGGGGGGAAAAATGTTTTGTCACGGTTACCATTCAGGGGATCTTCTGATCCTTGCCCGTATAAATGGGTCTGCACTTTCAGTAAAAATTGTTTAGATTGAAACTACTGGTTTCTATGGGAGTTTGCCCAGAAAATGCCAAATTCCACTTTAAAATAGACACTTTTTTTTTCTTATCTTGTTTCACCAGTTTTTCACCAACAATGTCTGTATTTAACCGGCCTTTATGATTTTTTTTTTTTGAAACAGCCATTATGTCTGTGCACAGAGAGGGAACCGATGTCCTGTGTATTATAAAAACTGCAGTGGTTCATAGCTTATTGCAGGCATTCAGATTCATCAGTTGACATGACAGTGGCTGATCTGATGGAAAAAACGTTACTCTCTAACAGACTTAATGTAGGCATTTCCTGAATTTTTATACTTAACCACACACTGAGATAAAACCTACAAATCTGCATTATTATTTCTAGCATTTTTGCATAGTGTTTGGTTGATTTGGTGGGAAGAAGAGTGGATTAGTACCTTTACATTTTGCTTGGAGAAAGATTTATGGAAGAACTTAATTGTACTTTCTTAGAATTCGTATTACATCACTTCAGCAAAGACCTTGATCTTGAGAACAGCAGCCTTACAGTAAGAGCTAGACATGGAGGACAAAAAAAAAAAATTGCAGAGCTTCCAGAAATCCACTTCACAGTGTTCCTAACTCCATCTTTATCCTGGACTGTTTCCATGCCTTCTCTTCCACCCCGAAAACAAAGCATCCTGTAGCGGCAGGTAGTGTGGGTTCTTCTGCCAGGAGTAATCTAAGAACGGTTTCCGTTGAGCACAATTCTGACGTTTGTGAAATCTCACTGATGAAACTTCCACCAACTCACATTGCCAAAATTTCACTTCTCATTGCAGTGCTAGGGAGCTGATCTTTGTTACTTTTTCCCCTGAGGCTTCAGTGGTACGGCACATCCCTTCTTTCCCTGCAACTTTGTTCTTCTATTCAGGCGAGTCGGTGAAGACGCTAGTCGTTACTATGAACAGGAGCCTTGCCAACTTTCAAACTTAACTTTTTTTTCCTGTAGTCCAATTTGGGCTGTCATGTTGTCCAGGGCAACTTACTTCATGTGCGTGGTGTCATTCTGCTGTTGCTCAAAGGGCCAAAATTAATTTGTTCAGAACACAAGGGGAGGTTGGGAGCGGGGAGCAGGAGGGAAGGAAGATTGTTAAATTGTTAGGCCTGGAAATTTTCAGGCCGAATAATTGGTCTTTGGATTACAACAGAGTATAAAGAGCGCTCTGTAATGCTGTCTGTAGCAGGCCTGTTCTCATCCGTGTATTTGTTTTCTTTCAGATCTAAAAGTGTGACGAGTTCCAGCAGCAGCAGCAGTGTCAGCTCAGCTAGCGATTCGTCATCTGACAGTGAAGATTCCTCTACCTCCTCTTCTGATGATGACAGTGACAGTGATGAGAGCTCCTCAACTTCCTCGTCGTCTCCATCCTCAAGTAGTACTACTTCTTCTTCAGAGTTCGAATCAGATTCTAGTTCCTCTAGCAGCAGCAGCAGCAGCACAGACAGTAGTTCTGATGATGAGCCACCAAAGAAAAAGAAGAAGAAATAATATGTTGTAGCGAAGAACTGTTGCTGAGCAAATTATAACATTCTTCAAAGATGTTTTGAGCACGTGGTTGCCAAGCAGTTTACCTGGTCAACATTTCTACTGCTAAAACTTTCTAAATGTTTTGCATAGTTCATAGGACATGAAAGGTATTAAATGGCACGTGAAACTTACTGAAAGAGTATTTTTGTGGTTTATCCTTTTATGGGAAATTTTACTTTTTTAGTTTAAAAATCTATCATCAGATTTGTTTATACGAGCTAAGGTCCAGTAACCTGGATGTTTACATGCTGGAAAGCAAAAGCCTTTTATTGCAGATCATGCTGTGCATCACATACTACTACTCTGTTTATGGCAACTTCACTTACATGTAGAAAATCCTCCAATCTGATAGAAGCAAAAGTTGTACGCTGCTGGCTGTAGAGCACTGTCATTGTTGAAACTGAATGCACAACGTTGCACACAGAGGGCCTTCCATCTCACTGTTAACAAATGTATTATATGCTGCTGAGCTTTTTTTCTGATGGCTTTTCCTGATGCTTCCAGGTTGAGTCTTAATTGCAACATAAAACCTTAAATAGTGTTCATTTGTTACCGATCAATATGCTACTTGTACTGTACAGAGGCTTTAGTCTTTTCAGCTTTGCCTGTTTCCATATTTCATGTCTTTGTAGTATTTTTCTGAGACAAACGGAGTCTGTTGTAGCATTGTCTGTGTAAGAAAGGAGCAGTGCACAGTGGAAGAATTATGACTGATGCTGCTTAGGAGTTTCATCTTTGTGCCTTTTTTTTGTAAATTAAACGTATCTTAGTGAGAGAAGGGCTTGAGTGGGTGTTTTTTCAGAACTCCAGTAGCTTTCCACACAGAGTACAGTTGGTAAAGCCAGAGAAATGGTAGTGACGAGCAAAAACGGGCACTATTTTTTAGGAGAGAGAAGAAAGGCTATTTTCATGGGATGCTCAGTAAGGAGTGGAGTTGTCTTTTAAAAGAAGTCCAAAGGACAGTGTTTCCATTTTGATATTTTTGAAAAAAAAAAAAAAAAAAGTTCCGTAATGCAAGATTGCCAATCTATGTTGTTGAGCACATGGTAACTGGCATTATAGTCTGCAGTATAATCAGTTCATTATTTTTACCGAAGTGTGTACATGTCTGTGGAAATCTGGCACGGGAGAAGCAAGTTAGTGCAAAAAAATAAAAATCCAAGCGTACTGCAGAACAGTTCTTGCTGGTTATAAATTGAAACTTATTTGTTCTTTTGGTGGACTTGAGCTGTTGGCATTAGTATTTTAATTTGTGATGCCATCTCCTGAATTTCTTACTGTTGGAGTTACCTTTTCTGAGGGGGAGGCATCACATGTGGAAGAATTCTTAAATATCTTGGTCTAGGTAAAATATAGTAACTAAACTATTTTTTATATTTTTATGGAAAAGTAGTGTGTAGAATTACTTTTGAATAAACTGTGCTTATATTTAAATGTTTGAAAATATATGTTGTGTGTTTTAGTCTGTTTTAGTGTGTTTTACAGAACACTGCAGACTGTAAATAAAAATTATCAGAAAGTTGTTTAAGTCTTCTTGAGTAAATGTACTATTTAATGGGAAAAGTTAATAAATTATTAAACAGTATTTGTTAAGTTCATGCTTACTGCAAATCAAAATGCAAGGCCTTTGGAAAATAGTACTTTTATTGGTCTGGGTTTAGGGTCATCTCTAATAGCTTCAGCAAGCTGTGCATGACTGAAGCAGGTGTGTTTGGAAGTTCGCATCCCTAACTTCCACTTTAAGGGCGCAGCCGGGCTGTAGGGGACTGCGGGAAGAGGGATGTGGAGCCCATCTGTGTGAAGATGACATGCTACGAAGAATAAAGGCTTTTGTTTCGGTTGATGTTGAGCTGAGCAGCGAAAGGGGTTGTGATGAGGAAGGGCAGTTGTTTCGAAGGGAGAGGACAGGGGATTGAGTCTAAACTGTCCTTGTCATGCTGTTATGACCACGCTGTACATTGGTTTCTTTAATGCTGCTGGTGTTTGTGTGTAGATTGCTTGGTCAGAAGTGTATTGCTCCACGCAGAAGTGTTATTACTGCTGCCCATTGAGCTGTTCCTGCCAAGAAAGAAAAACTTAAGATTGTCAGACACCTACTAAGTAGCAAAGCAAGTCACTCTGTTCAGGGGTCGGCCTCTTCATGCTTCTGTTTACATTCAGCGCCCATAGTCAGACAAATTGGGACCATTCATAAAGACAAAAGGAAATGCTTGTGCATGTCAGGTTCTGTCAGTGGGAGGTAGGATAAGGTAACATAATTACAGGTAGTATCAAGAAGTCATTAATTTAATTTCTGGTCCAGTGTTGGCTCATGAGCAGAGACTCAGAGATGGCTCACTGTTCTCACTGCGTATCTGACGTTGCCTGCCATTGATGAAGTCTGAGACCAGCCGTAAGGCTGCCTATGCTCACGTTGTTTTCATGTTTACTTTTAAGTACAATACGTTTAATTTTTGTGAATTGCCCTTTCTGTTTATCTGTGTATATTCTTATTTTACAGAGTAAAGCCCACCAGCCTGTCAAGAGCCTCACTACTCATCTTTCACTAGATCGCGTCCTGATACCTCATTATAAGGTGCTTTGATTCCATTTTTTTCAATGGGAAAGGTAATTTCTTTGATTACTGTCTTCCAAAGCTCTAGGTTACCTACAAAAAGGCTTTAATTAAAAACAAACAAAAACAAACAAACAACCCCCCCTTGGAATTGTTATTTACCGAGCATGTATATTTACATGAAACCTGTGTAGCTTGGAACAGGCTCAATTTAATCTTCACTCTTTCAAGCAAAGCTGCCATTGCTAATTGAAGTGAAGCAATTGATGCAGTCTTGTAGAAAAATAGCCTCAGGAAAAGGCATTGCATTTCAGGGAGAAACACTGCTAACCGAGGGGAGAGCAAAAGAAGGGAGGGACAGCCACTGAGGGGAGAGCAGAAGGGAGGGACTGGACAACCTGATCTTCTCGTCTAGGCCTCTACTAAATTCTAGTAAATCGAACATCAGTCAGCTAGAAACAGGTTTTTGGGTGCCCTCAATGAGGTTGCATTAAAAAGTCTTTTATGGATTGATGGATTTTTTTTTTTTTGGGGGGGGGGGGGGAGGAAGTGTCCTTAATAAATAGGAATTTTGCTATCAAATGGATTTGCTCTATAAAGAAATGATTCAGCATACCTGAACCCCATGGGTTTAATTTGCTTTACGAAGTTATATTTATCCAGGCTGTGCCTTTAACCAGACACTGAGACATCAGTTGTGTCGGAGGCAGATCTTCACAGCCTAATTTTGTTCAAGATGTGTAAAACTTGTGTGTGTGTGGGGGGGGGTGTTAGGAATAATACAAACCATAATGCAGGATATAAGCTTGGAGAAGCGATGTACCAAAAATGTCACTGGCAGAACATAATTTTAAAAACAGTGTGGAAACCTTATAGGAATTTATGGGATATTTTTATTATTTTCTGTCTATTTGCAGTACAGTGCTGTTTCCTCAGAGTTGCTGCCTGTGCCTCCTCTACCCCTGTGAGGTAGGGAACTTGCAATTGCCTTCTTGTACTTGTCAGGCAGGGTTCTGTTCCCATTTGGCCATATTTTGTAGCGAAGGCAGTGACATTTTAGTACCAGAAAGACCTTCAGAGTTAGCTGCCAGTTAAAATAGTTTAAATTTATTTTTTTTTTCCAGCCCGGACGGGTTCCAGCCCGTCAGATCAGGCTGTGGGGGCAGGGTTGCTGGTGGTGCTTTTCAGTAAACTTTCAAGGCTTGTGCGGGTTCGGTTAAAATGTATTTCAGAATTTTTTCAGCCGCTTCTGGAAGATGCTTTTACAAAAGCCACTTTAGCAGCTGGGGAGCCCGCTGCGGGGCTGGGCTGGGCTGAGGGGGGGGGGAGCAGCGGGGCTGAGGGGAGGCCCCGCGCCCGCTGAGGAGCCCTGAGGCGAAGAGCAGCTCCCGCCCCCTCGTGACGCGCGACGCGCCCCGTGACGTAACGCCACCCCTCCCCGCGCGGGTCACGTGCCCTCCCTCTCCGCCGCCTCCCCCGCCCACCCGCCCGCCGCGCGGTCACGTGAGCGGCGGCGGGGCTGCGGCGGCGCGGGGGCTGCCGGGAGCGCTCGGGCCCGGCTGCGGGAGGAGGCGCGGCCCGGCCGCACGGGCGGAGCGCAGCGGGGCAGGGGCCAGGGCCCAGCCCGCCCGGGGCCGCCCAGCCCAGCCCGACGTCGCCGGCCCAGCCCGAGCTCGCCTCCCCGACTCGCCGCCAGCCCGGCCCCGGCCCCGCCATGGAGCGGCGGGAGCCCCGGGGAGGAGCCGCCGCCGCCGCCGCCCGCCTGTGAGCCGCCCCCCGCCGCGGGCCTCGGGCCCTGCTCCCCCCCCCCCCTTCCCTCACCCACCCCGGCCGGGCCTTGCCCTGCCCCCCGGCGGCACCACGACCCGGCCCGGGCCCGGCGGAGCGCCCCGCGGAGGTGAGACGGGGCGGGGGGCGAGGGGGGGGGGGGCGAACCGGGCTGGGCCGCCCGCGGGCACCGGCTGTGTCCCGGGGGGGGGGGGGCGGGGGAGGAGCCCGGCCCCGCGCTGCCCCCCGTCCCGGGGGCCCCTTCCCGGCCGCTGCCCACGGGCAGGCCCCGGCCCCCGAGCAGCGCTGCCGGGAGGCCGCGGGCCGGGAGAGCGCCGGGGATGCTCCCGGGGCCGGCGCTGCCCCCCCCTCGCGTAGCCGTCGGGTTTCGGCCCGGGCAGCCGGCGGCGGGCACGGCTTTGTTCCTGCCCCCTCCGCCGGGCGCTGGGACCGGGCCGGGGCCGCTCGGCGGAGGGAGGCGTCAGGCCGTGCGGTCACGTCCTCCGGTCACATCCTGCCGGGCAGGCACCGGGGGGCCGTTCCCTAAAGCGCCGTCTGCGGCCGGGGCCGCGCTGAGCTCCGCGACCGCAGGAGCGGGCAGGAGCGGTCCCGAGCCCGGCTGCGAGCGCTGCGCTGCCTCGGTCGAGCGGACAAAAAAGCGTCGGGACGCGCGAGGCAGGCGTCGCTGCTCGCAGTTGCTGCGTCTTCCGCTTGCTTCCTGAAGCAGAGAAGTGGCTCGCGTCGTGACTTCGGGTCAGGTGAAACCCGGGCGCTCGTGGCCGTGCCTCAGACCGGACCCGACTCCGTGCGGTGCCCACGGGGAGGCCCGCGAGCGGCTGGGGCCCTGCTCCACGAGCACCTGGGCTGAACACGGCCTTGTCTGATCGGGGACTTGGGCGGCCTGTGACGGTTCGAAGTGCTCCCGGTGATGTCAGCCAGGCCTCCCGCTTGCCTCCCCGCCAGCGGAGCAGGCACTTACTCAGCACCGGTAGTCCTTGAAACTTAACTTGTGCTGCTCAAGTGTCTGCTTGGGGTTCTCACCTTCCTGCCGACTCTCCCAGCGCCGACCTTCTGGCGAGGACGTTCCTCGCCGCGTACACTTCTTGAAAACTCCTGAATGCTTCTCTTAAAGCCGCTGAAGCGGAGCGCTTTGCAGCCCGGGGCGTTGTTGTGAAATAGGGTCTAGTCAAGTGATTCGAAGGAGTGGCGTTTCGTATCTCCTCTAACGAGAGAAGCATCGTTAAACCCTCGGTATTAAGAGGCCTTCTGCCTCAGCAAGGCTTGATACGCACAGCCCTAGTCCTGTAGGTGCCGTGTACGGGTGTTAGGCACGAGTTGTACAGCGGCTCGTAGTGATGGTCGTGGAGTTCTCACTTGTCAATAACAGGAAAGAAAATTTTTGCCATTGGGCATTATTGGTACCTTGGCTTTCTTAATGTGTCGGGGTTATTTTTGTGCTGCGCTGTGCTTATGTAGCTGTCTGCGAGAGTGAGTTCTCCTCTGCTGAACAGTGCCTTCACTCATCACAGAACACGGTGGATTTCAGCTCTCGTTTCGAAAGTGGGTTAAGATCCCTAATATTTTCTTTAACCATCTTCCCAGTTCCCATTTCTTGCATTTCTCCTCCCTCTCAAACATTGTGAGAGGGAGACTGAACGCCTCGGGTAGGTTTTTTTAACACTTTTGTGCAGGAAGCCACACAGCAACCCAACAAGGAAAGAAGCGTGTTTTGCATTCTTCCCAGCTGTAATGATCGCAACTTGATAAAACTTCGGTGAAACGTTTCTTGGATTTCCAGGTTGCCGTTTTAGTGAGTTGGAATGTGTTTGTGCGGGGTTATTACCCAACTATTAATGAAAGGATGCCACGTATTTTTTTTTATCTGCAAACACCACGCAGTTTGCATTGTTCGGCCTTTGTAAATAAATACTTGCAGCAGAAATCTGTCCTGACCTCGCAGCCGGCAGATAGTAAGTTGGCAGGCGTGCGCTAGTTCCTCCTTTCTCCTCTAGCTCACGGCTGCTGGCAAGGATGTTGGGCTGCACTTTGTTTTCCACGCTGGCTGCCCCGGGCCGTGGGATGGGGCTGCAGGCACACGGGGACTCGGAGCGAGTGCTGGGGGGTGAAGCGGCCCCCTCCTGCCCCCTCGCTTTCTGTGTCATGAAATTTGCCAGAACCACTCGTAACTGCGTCAGGTGCCTCCGTTCTTTTGCTTCCTGCTCCTCCTCTTGCTTTGAGAGTGTTTTTTTTAATTGTTGCTACTCTTAATCTTTGCTCCAGATGATGGAAAGCAGCATTGCTGAGGGCAGGAACAGCAGCAAGGGATACCCGAGGCTGGCTGCGGAGAGCTGAGGCATGAAGTGAGCCACTTCCACAGGCAGGTTTTGCCCGTGTTGGGAACATGGGATGAGAACCAGAACCTGTCAAGAGGCCGCCTTTATCCGCAGTGCTGTGTTGTGGAGCTGGGAGAAAGTTGGGCAGAGCCGTACGTGGGGTCTCCCTGTCTGAGGAGGTAGGAGTAGGCTTGGGATTTTAGTGACTGTGAGGTTCCTTCTGTGCTGCAGTAATTGTTGTCAGCCGCATAATTTCGGATTGTTACTCACCTGTGGTTTGTTCTACAGGCACTCTTTTTTACTCATGTTGCTGCAGTGTCACAGTTACCTCCAGCAAAAGTGGAGAAATAAGCGAACCCGAGGCCCTCTGTCTCCCGTCTCTGTCTCGTTCGTTTTCAGTGTCTGTCGTGGAGTTTGTATCACGAAAGAGCTGACGTTGATGTCGCCTTCGCTACAGCAGGGAAGCTCCAAGTTGTGGTGAGGTGCAGAGGCCGCAGCGCGAGGAGGGAGTGTTTGGAAGTGGGTCAGGAAGCCTTAAGAAACCACGCTTTAATAGAGCAGTGCTAGATGTAGGCAACATACTGCTAGCTCTATTAAAATAAGAGAATAAGAACTGGGGCTGATAGGATTGCTAAACTGAAGAGGAAAGAACTTATCTAGCAGTTGCTCTCCTCTTGCAGGATGGTTCCTTTCTGCAGTTGCTGAAGATCGACAAGAAGATTTTTGCCTTGTGAAATGTTAGGGGTTCTGCCAGTGCTCAGGAAATATAGCTGCACAGGCTCGTGCTCCTTCCTGTCGTAAAGCTTTTCTCTTGAGTTTAGTCAGCCTGCGTTTTTAAAGGAGCACTGCGCCTATGCTTTATAGTTTTCTCCTTCGGTAATCCGGACTTGTTTTCTCCCTAGCTACGTGATTTATAACTAGATGTAGCCGTTGCTGCTGAATTGCCCTTTCCCATGTCTGACGGTTGTGCTGCTGCTCTCCGGAATGGAAATCTGAGGCTGTGACTTTGTGGAGGTGCCTCGCAGAGCGCTTAGCCGCGGCGCAGGGCTTCCTTGTCTGGTTTTGTGCCAGCCTCGTACGTGCGGCCCAGAATTCCGTCTTCCCATTTAGCTGTAATGTTGTTTGCCTCATGCGCTCGTGTCTCGCTTGCTGTCTGCCATCTCCCCAGGCTCTCAGATCTTTGCTGCTTTCCAAGTTTCTTTCTCCAGCTTTCTGTTTCAGATCTCCCTCTTCCCTAACGTAGTGAGCTGTATTTTCTTCCCCAGTGCGTTGCAGTCCTTCAAGTTGTCGTGTCTCTTGTTCTTACTTGATCCATTAATTGTTCTTGCTGATGAATGTAAAACCCGGTTTATTAACTGGCAGTAGCACCAGGTACCAACAGGAGGAAAAACAACCTCATTGTGCTCGGTGCTGTACAAACACCGAATAAGGGAAGTTCTTGCCCTGAAGTCCTGAACTCATTTTCTTCTGTTAACAGCTCATTAAGGACAGTTTGCCTGCACGGCTCTCTTTTGAGGCACCGTCCCCAGTCCCAGCAGCGCCTCCCTGGGCAGCTCCTGAGCCCCTTTAGTTGACAGCTGTTCGCTGACGATCAGTTTTTTATTTACACTTACTGCTATTAGACAGTTACTGATAACTCGAACGCGTTGCTTGTCCATGTTTTATAATTAAACCAATACAGAGCGCAGTTTTACTAACATCGCAGACCTGTGATGATCACGTTGCTCAGGTCAGACCGTTTCCTTCCACATCCCTCACTGTTGGCAGTTCTCCTCTGCAACCTAAGAGCAGTCTCTTGCTATTAATTTCCACTACGATGGTGGGGGACAGACAGGCAGACAGACAACCAGCTCGAATAATGCTGCTCTTAAATGTTAGCACTGTGTTTCTTTTCCCATAAAGGACTGATGTTTCCCCCACTGTCTGCCGTTTCCAAAAGTGGCTTTAAAATGGATGTCCTTTGGACTGGACGTGAAACTTCCCTCGGCTGTTGAGTTCGGTGGCCTTTCGGCGGAGGGACAGGAGGCAGTTCTGAGGTGCGGGTGCCCCCCCGAAGCTCTCAGGAGCGAACCTCTCGGGGCTGGGAAACGTCAGAGGATGGGCATTAAACTGAAGCGGATTGCAAACTTAATGCTTTTAAAGCTTTTACTGTATATGGCGCTAAAAGGAGAAGGCATCCAGGTCTCGGCGCGCTGCGACTTTGTAGTCTCCTGGAAACAGCCGTAAATACTCGGTATCTCGTCGTAATGTGACCGTACATCCTCTGGCGATGTTGATGTGTGAGTGGTAGCGGTCACCGCCAGCCTTCGCGGTGGGTGAGCCCTCATTTCACTCTGTCAGAGCAAGCGCTGCGCGCTCCTCCTCCTTGCAGCCTGCTCTGGCTGCTCCTTTTCCTTGGCAGCCTGCTGCCGCGGCAGCCCCTGCCCTCCCTCCTCGCCCGTGCCCGCATCGAGCAGCCCGCTGCCGGTCCCCCGCTGCCCTGCCTCCCCCGGGACCCCCGCAGCCTGGGGGGCTTTCCCCTCTTCAGGACCCTAGGGAAGCACCGGGGACGTGGTGCGGGGCGTCCCGTGGCGCTGTGCTGCTCCTCTTCCTCTCGGCCGCGCCTCCCAGCACTCGCTTTGCTCCTCAGATGAGGCTTTCCAGGTTTGAGGACGACATGGCAGTACATTTAATTTTTACAAGCAGGCACTGGGAACACGGTATTTCTAACCAGCGGCCAGGTAAAAAGCGCTCTTCAGACAGGAGGAGCTGTTGAAACTTGTTCAGATTCTGAAATTCTATAGTCTGTAAAATTCTATTCAGATCCTAAAGCTCAGATTCTAAAATTCCACCCCCCCTGGTAAAAGTTAAATTGCTCCCTGTGAGATGCTTCCTGTACTGGCTTCGGCTCCCAAACCTGCCAAGTGTGACGGTGTTGAGCGCTGCCTCTCGTTCTGCCATCTCACCGACGCGCGGCAGGTGCACGCGAATCCTCAAGACATTTTAATCCAAATTGTGCTTCAGAATACGGAACCAACTTCCCCGTTTGTCGCCACCCGTTCTGATCTTACTATAAAAGCTCAGTGGCTGATTAAAAACAACGAGCACCTTTGTACGTTCACACGTACTTTTGTGTTTCTGTATTTAATTTCATTTCCAAGAGACCTTAAAGAGCTTTCAGCGGTGGAAGTGCTTAAATGGCTCTAACCAGGCTTTGATGTGCACAAATCATTAAAGCAAGTGGGATGAGGAGATACGAGCCCACACTTCTCTCTGGATAGTTTGGCTACGGAGCAGCTAATAGTATTTTTCCTACAGGGAAGGGCAGAATCCAATCCAAAAAAGCCACCTCAGAATGGTTTCTGTGTAACGCTGCCTATGTTCCTGGGCAGAGGAGTGTAAACCATCGTTTTCTGAAAAAATCCAATTATCTCGTCCACCAGTCTTCCATTTCTGTTAGCACAAACACTTTCTTACTTAAAGATAATTTAAAAATTGCTTGGTCGAAGTCCAGGTGTGAAAAATCGTGCCCACGTTCATTAACATGAAGATTTCAGAGCAATTGCATGTGGAGCAGCGGGTTAAAGGGCTCTGCCGGAGGAGCGCCCTGTAAATCCCGTGTAGCAGGCGGGCCGTCTTTTGGCATAAATAAAAACAGAAACTCGATGGAAGCTGCTGTGCTTGAGAAAGCTTTGGTTTTACAGAGATAGCTTTATTCTCCTGACCTCAGGGCCTTCAAGCACGAAGACTGGCAAGACGCGATGCAGCGGGCTAATGGTTTGACCATCTTATAACATTTTTTTTGGGGCGCTGGGTGGTCCTGCAGGGGAAAGGCTTCCGATGGTTCTGTTTGTTCGGAGCGAGATTTCTGGGTATGTGTGGGCGGGGGGAGGCCTGGTGGCGGTGCCTTTTTTCCGTTGGTTGCTTTTCTGAGATTTACAGCGGGGCTTTCGTGTCGAGGTGCGGCCGCCGTGCCGGAGGCTGGCCGAGCACTGGCGTGGCACCGCTGCCTGGCGAGCCCCCGGGAGCTGAGCGCCGCTGGCAGGGGGGCGCTGGCCTCGCGCCGAAGCCTCGGTCTGGCCTGCGGAGAGCCGTGGTGCGGGGAGCCTGTAGAAGGTTTCAGTGAGAAGTCTTTCCTGGAGCAACGATTACTTCTGCTGAAAGATCCGCACCAATTATATTTAATGAGGGGAAAAAGACAAGCGAAGAGTTTGTGCTGGGACACATCCTGAGCCGATGGCTAGCAGGAATGTCGTACCCGGAGAGAGAGGCTTTAGCAAGCAGGCTTCAGCTTCAGTTTGTTCGTTGCTAGTAAGCTCCTAGAAAAGGACTTTCTGGCTTCGTTTTTCTTTAATTTCCTCTGATCGGTTTTGTGATTGAAGAAGTCGGTTGCATCTCTCACGGCCGCACGGGGCACGATCTGCACCGAGCGGGCGTTTCAGGGACACGATGCACACCAGGCGGGCGTTTGGGGGCACGACGCGCACCGATGGACGCGGCAGGACGCTCTCACGGCGCCCTCGGCACCAGCCGGGCTGGCTCCAGGCGCTCGCGCGGCCTTGGTTGTGCGGAAAGATGTTAGGGTGCTTTCGGGTGCAATTCACCGACTGACTGAAAAACTAGAGGTGGGCAAAATGAGAGGGTTTTAATTTCGGTTTCTTGTCGAGACAACTACGAAACTTGAGTCTTGTGGCTGGCGTAGCGGGGTGAGCTCTCGCTAAGCACAGGCACAGAGCGCGCAACGCACGTAGCGTGTTATGCAATGAATATTTTAAAAATTACGGCGTGTGAGTAAATAACGACTCGCACGTTAAAAATTGCTCTTAGCGTGTACCGTACTGCTTTGGAGCGGGAAATAGAACTCGGTTAATTCACAGAAACAATTAAGAGTCTGCCTTCTGGGCCAGACGCCTGAGCAGGACGGAGCTGCTCAGGGGAGCTGGTTTGTCCGCCGCAACCTTGGGCGCTTCTGAAAGGGGCAGCGGCGGGCCTGCCGTGTTCCTGCAGCACCTGGAAGCGCACCTGTCTGTCTGTCCGTCTGTCCGTCTGCCTGTCTGTCAGCTGGGGCATCGCGGTGGAAGCTCCGCGACAAGCAGACGCAGCTGGAGGCCCCGTGGGCTGAGCTGGGCTGTTGCATTAAGGATTTTGAAACTCAACTGAATTTTGGCATGACTTTTGCAAGGTTGCTTGCGTTTTCCCTTAATTCTGTACTAGAAGAAGTTTAACTTTTTTTTTTTTTCTAGTGGCAAGATTCATCGAGCCTCGCTCATTTTAAATCACACGTGCAGTTCCGGTCGCGTGTGGTGCGCTCGTTTGCCAGGTCCTTTAGCTGTGGCTGAACGCGCTGAGGGCGGCCGCTCACGAGCAGCTGGCAGCACGCCCGTCCCGTACCAAAGGCAGAACTGAAGGGCTGAGTCCAGGTACGCCACCAAGTGCCCACGTGCCTTCTGCCTTCAGCTTCTCCCGAAGTCCGTGACACGACACCGAGTGTCTTTGTCCCGTGGAATTTGATGGTTTTCTCAATAATGTGCTTACAGGGATTGTAAAATACACGGGGCATTTAGCGGGTTGGACAAAAGGTTAAAACTTTCCGACCTTGTTGAGTAGGGCTTGTTTGGCAGCACCGCGCATCAGAACTGTGGCCTTCTTGCTGAATTTCACGTTATTTCTCTAGAGAGCTCTGGCCCCTTCCCGTTTACTTCCATTTTTTTGTTCTTTGCAAATCTTAACTGTTCTTCTCCGGTGGGTTTTACCTAAGCTTCGCCGGTAACCTCTCTCGCCATCTTTGGCATAGTTAAATTTAAAAAAAGCCATTCGAAAGTGCCCGAAGTCTCAAAGCTGTCGTGCCACCCAAGTGTTCCTAGCAGCTTTCAGACAGGTAGCGAATGGTGGTGAAATCGAACCTCTCTGGGTACGAGTTAAGGGCTGAGACCAGCGAATCAGAATTACAGCTCCGTTCCCCAGAAGTCAGAGGCCTGGAATTTAAAAGGTGTGTGAGTCCTTCCCCCTTCCAACGCGTACACAGCCCTGAAGTGCCCTAACGGCTGACAGCGACCATTGGCGCTCGGATCGCGCTGTCCCGGGTAAGAAGTGTGAGAGGTGCTCGCGTGCCAACGCCTGAGCTCAGGTGACTTTTGATGCTTCTCCGCGCCCTCTTCGGTTGTTGGAAATTCACTTTGTGTTGTGCTTTGTGGCCCTGTAGCACGCCTCGAGGGGTTTTGCCCGTGTTTCTGCAGGGTGTTAGGTGGTGAAGTGGTGAAGTTGCTCGCTGCTGGCCGGGCTGCCCCCTGCATCCCTCTGCTCCTGTTTGGGCGACCAAAGCCTCGCTGCTCGTCAGCTGGACTGTTCTTTCCTTTTTTTTTTTTCTAAAAAAAAGTTGCTTATTCCTAATCTCTAATGCCGTTACGGCTGCTCTGGAGGCAGGGGACTGTTCAGGCTTGTCCACGTTTCAAAATAACCCTGCCCCCGGACCCGTGTTTTGACCCCGCACGGCTCGCCGGGCAGGAGCGGGCGGCCCTGGCCCCCCAGCAGGCACCGAGTGCCTGGGGGCCGGCGGGGCCGTGCTGCAGCCCCGGTACCTCCCGCCTGCCCCGCGGCTGCTGCCGGCCTGCCCCGGAGGCTGCCGTGCTCGGAGGAGCGAGGGGAGGAGGCAGAGGTGCCGTCGGTAGGTGTGCGGCCCTGTCCCTTGCTGCTGGGCGCAGTTACAGAGGGCCCCGGTGGTTTATGCAGCCGCTGAATTTACGGCCCCAAAACCTGACGTTCGTTTCGGTGCGTTGTGCAGCACAGTGCCTGGGCCCCGGTTACGGTAGGGAGTTGGAGATAAATGTCTCGTGAGGAAGCGCAGCCAGATGATCTTTCAGCAGGGCTGGAGGAAGCGGCAGTTAAACCTGGGTAACGTGCGGGATCAGCTTTTTCTCTCCTGCTTTTTCTGTAGTCGAGAAGGACGGGACCCTTCAGACAAACGTGAGTTTTCCCTTTTGTCCTCTTAGGTCAGGTGGCGCTTTATAAAAATACTCAGTATTATTTCAAAGCCTGGACAGAGTGTGTTTATCACAGAATTCCTGCAGAGCGAATCCTTTCCGAGGCCTAATGCTGTAGAGTTCGTAATGCTCCCGTGTAATGAGGCCTTTTAAGACAGTAAATTAATGTGAGGAAGTCAGAACTGTAATAGGCAGATTAACGTTGGATGTCTGAATAACTATTGCTTAATAAAATTTAAACACCAATTGTCTTGGCTTCAAAGTTTGAGCAGAAGAACATGTAGGCACAGGAATTTGGTTATTAAGTCTGCCCAATTAAACTGCGGGGTGTTGTTGGGAAACAGCATTAGGGTGCGCTGTGCGTAGCCTGTGCGGGCATGAACAAATGGCTCGGGGACAGCTCTGCGCTGCTCCGTCTCCTCGCCGTGCAAATCGTGGATCTGCTTGTGGTGGGGAACGGGAAGGAGGAGAAGAGCGGGGCTGTTTGAAGGCAGGACTGAGCGGGGTTTGTGTAAGCGCCGAAACGGCGCTCTCAGGGGATGGCAGTTCCGTCGAGGTGGGGCTGGGCCGCAGCGCTGGCTTCCTTGTTGCCTCCTGAACTCAGGACCGCCAGACCTCGAGCGTCAGGTGGTGAGGCTCAGAACAGCCCCAGAGCGTCACTGGCCCGGCTAAGAAGGCCTTATATCCCCCCAAGTAGTGCTGGTACGGCAGGACCAAGCCCCCGGGCGCGGAAGCCGGGGAAGGCACCGTTACAACTCCGCTCGGCTCTGCAGGAGAACCGAACGCCACTTCTCGCTTCGGGCCCGGTCGCGGCTTGCAAGAGTTCGTTGAGGCTGCTCCATCTTATCTGCCTGGGGCTTGGCCCTGTGGCAGATGCAGCAAGTGGCAGTTCTGGTGGATCACGGCCTCGTCGTATCGCGGTCCTGGGCATCCTCCTTTCCTTGGGGGTCAGTAGGGTCCCCGTGGCTGGGCCGTTCCTCCGCGGGGTCGGTCGGTGCCCCCGTGTGCCCGGTTGTGTTGTGGCTCTGCTTTTCCTGCTTGCGGCCCTTCCTCTGCTGTTCCCATCCCTGGGGAGAGCAGGGCACGCTGCTGGATTTCCTGGGTTTCCCTCTTTCTGTGCCCTGGGCTGTAGGGACAGGACAAAGGAGGGCCTGGCGCTGCAGGCCTCCGAGCGTTCCCCTGGCTGGGAAGAAAAAGGAAGCCGGGAACTTTGTTTCGGAGAGCCGGGCAGCTGTTGTCTTCCTGCCCGTGAGTGGGTTAGCGAAAAGAAAAGCAAAACTGATAGCTTCAGGTCTGGTTTTTTTTTTGTTTTCTTTTTGTCCGGAGGAGACGGGGAGTATTTCTTTCTAACAGCACTTTAGCTGCCAGCCTTGCACAAGAGTCTGGCTGGTGCGGCGCAGTTCCTTGCTGAACCAAGAGCGAGCTGTGATCATTGCTTTATTTTTAGAGCTTGCCCTTGATAGTGACACAAAATAAAACTGATGACTGGGTAAGGTTAATCCAGGGGAAGGAGAGGTAAGGGGGTCCGGACACTCACTACCCTGTAATACTGTTGCACAAAATAACTATGATGGTTTAAAGAACGGGTGGTTTGGGCTCTGTTAACCCTTGAGTAAATAACATCAAGCTAGTCTTGCAAATTCTTTTTGGCCAGAATCAGTTTAAAGCTATTTTAGTAGTATGTTTAAGAAGAGGACTTAAAACGTGCTTTTAGGCAAGCTGAAATGCAGCGGCAGAAGTTACAAGTTTCCTTCTTAATTTGGGTTCTAAAATGCAGTTGCTGGGAGCTGCATTTACCGTAATCAGAACAGAATCTTTGCATCTGCGTGGCGGGTCTTGGGTATGGTGATCAGGGTGCCTATCTCATCTGAACTTGTCTAATAAAACGTCTTACGTGAGCTTACAGAGCCCCTTCGGTCCCAAAGCCCTTCTCCTGCCGTCAGCGCTGAGTTAAAAGCTCCGCTGCAGCGCTCTCCGTCCTTGCGGTGCCTTCCCGGGCAGAACTCGCTGCCTCTTTGGGCCTCCAGTAACCCTCTGCGAGGCGAGGGACTGAAGGCAGGAATCCGGCAGATAAAATTAAAGAGCAGGACGTAATTACTTGCATCTTGGCTGGGGCACTGGAATTCACAACCCGCTCTTGCAAGGAGTACGGGGACGTTTTTCTCAGCTAGCGGTGGTGAAGGAGTTGTGCTCCCCGGGGCCGGGCGCACGGCGCGCTGGGGGGGTTCTGCAGCCGCGGGGCCGGCCGGGAAGGAGAAGGCGGCTAGCTCTTCCCTCTGGCGGCTCTCATCAAACATTAACCTAACCTAGGGCAACTTTTTTTTGTCGTTTGTTTTTGTTTGTTTTTTAAAAAGCTCTGCCGCCCTTACGGTGCGTACAGAGGTGTTCGTCTCCAGCTGTTCGTTAGCAGCTTGCTGGTGAGCGCGCAGAGGGAATCCGTGATGAGAAGTACAAGACAGATACGTGTTACAAACATTAACATTCCTATTAAAGGGGCACCTCGGCTTGTATTAGTTTTATACTGCCAGTACAATTGTATTTGTACCAGATTACCAGCAGAAGAGACCTTCTAATGAAACCTTGGAAGGAGGGATCTCTCTGCTGGACATGGGGTCGTTTTTTCAAGAAACAACCAACCCAAACCCTTGGTTCTCATCAAAATACCGAAGTGAGGTGATGGCTCACGCGTTCTCGTGCTCAGGCAGATCAGTGATCCTGCCGTGTGAGCGTGCCTCGCCGTGGGTTGATTGATACCGAGTTAGAGTTGCTGAACACTTCTGGTAGAGCTGCTCTCTCCTCTCGTGGAGCAGAAAACGCCTGCAGCTGGAGCCGTCCCAAACTAAATACGTCCCCGAGGCAGAGCTCCGCTGCTGCCGGGGAGCTCCAGCCGTGGGGTCGGAGGCGAGAGGGAGAGAAGGAAAGTGGGGCACTTCGGTCTTCTGAAAGCCTTTTTTTTTTCTTTTTTTTTTTTGACACTTGACTATTATTTAGATTCTCTGTAAACTTCTTTTTGCTGTTGTTGCTTATTTTAGTGTTACAAAGCTGTATGAAGACACCTGGATGACTGTAGTTAATGCTTCTGTATTTGCAACACCGTGATTATCCTTAGACGTACCTGGAGTTTGTACAATTTTGTGCAAAGCTTTCTTGGTTTTGTAAGAAATGTTTCATTTTTTTCTGCACTTTTCTTTTTCTTTACCATAGAGTAGAAAGCTGTAAGTTAAGCCTGCACAGTCACTTTTATTGGTAAGTGTTAAATTGTCAGTGGCCACAGCAGAGCACGTTACTGCTTTGTGCGTCCGCGTTCTTCGTTCTGCTGTTGTGGGGCAGGGTTTGGTGGCTGGGTTTTGTTTTTAACTTCTTTCTTTACCAACTCTTCTGTGAGTGCATTTGTATTAAACTGTCGGAGCAGCATTTGGGGACTGTGTGTGTGTGTGCGTGTTCAGCGGCAGGCACAGGACCAGTGCCACGCTTGGTTCCTAAGCTGGGAGGACAGGGATCAGATGCTACCTGCCATTCCTGGTACAAGTGAAATATATTTGAAATAAACGACGTATCTGTGGGAGGGGGCTGGATGGAGCGCCAGAGCAGCTTCTGGCACTGTTAGGCTGCCCTGTGCGGACGCGTTGCTCCTTCTTAGAGGCAGGATTTCCAGCGCGGGGTGCGAGCCGGGTGTGCCCTGCGCGGGTGCTGGGGCCTGCGTGCTGCGTTCTCTCCGAAGCCCGTTTATCATTCACGGCCAAATGTTGCCAAACAGAATTTGGGTTTCATCACAGCCGGTTAGCCGGTGCTGGGTGAGCGACCTGTTGGATTTCTGCTGCTTCTGAAAGCGATTCAGACGGGAAGAAGCCCTTGAGGTAGACGAGGCTGTCTCAAAGAAGTGAGGGTGCTGTGAACACACTTTGAGGATCCGCTGAGGCCTGGCTGAAAAGTCGGGGTTTTGGGGTACTTCTCGGCGTGCTGCACGTGGGGGGCTCCCCGGTGGGGGTCCTTATCAGCTGGATGCCCACGGGACGACGGAGCGATGCCGCTGTTGGCGCCGGGACGTGGTTTGGGAGGGGTGAGGAGAGGGGGCTGCACGTCCCACGCCTGTTCCCAGGGGCCGGCCCAGGCGCCCTTTTCTTTGGAAGTACTGTGTGGTAATGTGGGGGTGTGTTTGTTTTGTTTTTAAACTGGGAACGTGGCCCAAAAGTCCCGTACCAGGGGTTGGTGGCGGCGCCCCAGGGGGAGGGCTGGAGGCAGGGAGCCCCGCGGGGCAGGGGGAGTGCTGTGCTTGTACCTCGCTGTAGGAAAGTCCAAGGTTGCAGTCGTCTGTAGCCAAAGCTGTGCCCTTTGTGGACTGAGGACGAGCAGAAGTACCAGGCGGGATTGAGTAAGGCGTTGGAACAAGGCACGAAAATCATGGTTCTTGTAGGGATGGTGTGAATGCCGCTCGTCTACCCGGCGTGCTCCGTGCCTTTAGGTGGGCAGTTAGCGGTGGCTGAGGAACGCACACAGAGGTATTGGGACTCTGTGAATTTCCTGCCTGCGTTTCCTTCTTTCCTTCCACTCTTCAAGTCGGGCTGGAGGAGGGAGGCCCGGCGTTTGGATGCAGTGAGCTGCGTGGGGAGCTGCCCTGCGGTCGTGCTGTGCGGGTGCAGCCTGGCTGACCGCACAGCAGCAACAACCCAACCCGCCTGCAGTGAGGCTTTCTGCAAATGGAACCGCTGTGCTGTGCTTTGGGCCTGTTTGCTTTTTTTTTTTTTAATTTATTATTTTTAATTTTTGAACTTCTCTTTCTCCAGATGTGGAAGTTCAGGTGACTTTGGGCCTCGCTGCGGCGGCGGTAGGTCCGTCTCCCTTAGCCTGGCTCAGCTCCTCCGAGGGGTTCACGCTTTGGCTCAGCCCTCCCGGGAAGAGGGGAAGGGGAATTACAGCGGGATCCTCTCTGTAGCAGCAGGTACAAGTCACCGAGCTCCTCGGCTTCGCTTCCAGGCCCGGCGTGCGGGGAGGGAGGAGCAGGGAAGGCGCCGTCCCCTCGCCGAGGGTGGGGTCGGGGTGGCAGGAGTTCAGCCGCGCTTATCGCACGGGAAAAGGCTGAACTCTGCCGAGCGGCAGGGCTGGGGGAGAGGCAGCAGCACCCTGCAGCCCTGCCGCCTCCTGGGGGGCGGTGGCGGGGGAGCCCGGGCAGGGCTGGCCCCCGGCTGCCCCCGGGCTGGAGCCTGCTCTCAGCGAGGCGGCATCTGCTCCGACGTGGGGTGGAAGAGCCGAGGAGCAGCGAAGGGTTGCGCAGTTTTGGTGACAGCAGGCCCTAAAGCTGGGCAAGACGCAAGCGTTCTGAGAAGTTCCTCCTGCAATTTCCTTTGTTGCTAGCGGTCTGGGTTTGGCAGGCGTGCCGTAGTCGCTTGCTTTTCAAAGTACCTGCGCTGCCCATTTCCCCTGAGCACAGGCCTCGTCTTGTGGTGTGTGGCGCTGTGCACGGGGTGCGTTTCGCTGGGAAGCTGTCTGACGCGCCGGGTTAAGAGCCCACCGTGCCAACAGGCACCGGCTTCGTTGATTTGCATGTTTAATGCCGATGTGATTTTAATAGCTTAGTACACGCTGTAGGTGCTTAAAATATCCCTGTAGAGATGTAGAAGAGTAGATAAAGAAGTCCAGTTTGAACGCGATCCAAATCATCAATTCCCCTCCCTTCCTTCCCCAGTAAAACAAAAAGAAATCCCAAACCCAGTCCCTGCGTGCTCACAGCGGCTGCCCGGGGAGGTGTTTGCCGTTTGCTGTGTACTGCAGAGGGCTAGGGAGGAGCGGTAAAAAGTGCACTCAGCTGGTTTTATGTTTCCAAAGCCTAATTTTGCGTTGACCTGGCGGATGGAGCCAGCTTGCCTGGTTTTGCTCCAAGCGATGTCTGCCTTAACGTCCCTTCTGTGCGACAGCGTTGTACCAAGTGCCAGCCCGTGGCTTCCGCAGCCCAAAGAGCTGCAGGACGTCGGTACAGCTCTGGGATGACGCTCGTCTCCGTAAAAGCTACTAAAGAGCTTTACCTTACAATTTTACCTTCCATTTGTGAAGCGTAGATGCAAACTTCTAAATGCACGTTATAATCTTCTAAGTGCACAGCTGTATAGTCACAGCCCCGGTGTATTCGCGTGAGCGAACAGCTCCGAGGTGGGTCAGGGTCCTGCTGCGCCCTGCCTGACGCGCTGCCTCTGCTGGTAAAGTGGCGTGGATTCAGGCTGCTCCTGTGGGCCTTAACTGATCAGTGTAGTTAAACCGGATAGTTGTTTCTGTTTAAATTCTGCGTGTGTAAGAAATCGGAAAAAGAAGAAGCTTCCTAAACCTCCGTCCTTCAGAAGAAATTTGCGTTTTGCCATGGATAGGCAAACGCGGAGGCAGTTTGTTGGCGGCGGGGCAGCGTGCGGCCCCTCAGCAGGCAGGCCTGCGGCGTGCTTCCAGCTACAGGAGCTCAGCTGGTTTTAGCGTAACTGGGGAAAAAGTAATTTTCACATCTATGTTAAAAACTGTCATGTTCATAGGCTTGGTATCAGCATTGAGTAGGATTATGCTAACGCTTTTACCTTGTTTACAACGCAAATATTTCAGGGAAGTGCAACAAATCCAGCGCCTTGAAAAGCAGTGAATGTGTAGACTGACGCTGGGGTTGTTCTGGCTTTGACGTCCCTGTAGGTTTTATTATAGCAGAGCAGTAGGCAAAATGAAGCCGAATGAGTAAGAAATTGCAATGAAAGGCTAAAATCTTAGTAAGGTGAAAAGAATAATGTTAAAAACAAACAAACGACTGAGTGATGGGTAGAAGTCTTCCTAGAATGGAATAGCTGCTTTTACACAGCTTTCCAGTCAGTGCTGTAGCAAACTTTGTTGTTGTTATTTTTAACAGGAAGCTGTCTAGAGACATGAAATAATGCCTTTCTAAGTAGGTGACTTTTTCATTTTAGACTGCAGCTTGTGTGAAAGAATATGTATTTCTTCTCTGGAAGCACCAGTCGTGCTTTTTGCATTCCGGTAGGGTGCTTTTATAGATCTCTTTAATATGGAGAGTAGCGTGCACAAAACCAGTGAGGCCTTATCGGTCATCGGATTTTGTTGATTCCTGTGAGTCCCGAAGCTTTATCAAGCGCAAAGGGAATCCCTTCTGACGTTATTTTCTTGTTGTGTTGCTACAGTTTGGCGTATTGCTGTTAACTCAAACAGCAAGAGCAAACTTCCAAGAAGATTGGTAAGAGGGGAGGTTTCCATCTTCTTAATCTGCATTTTTGCAGTAGGCGCACATCGTGTGGCCTAAGGCAAAAATGCAAAATAGACAGAACTTCACGGAAATGACCGCTTTGACTAGAAATGTCCTTTAGGAGGGAGGGAGGAAGGTAGACCTGGAAACAACATCAAAGCTCGAGGTCAGAGTATGGTGGAGAATGGGTGCCCAGAAAGGTACGTCGGGAGCAGAGCTGAAACCAAAGCACAGCCCAATTCAGGCACCGAATGGGCGTGGGGGAAGAGAACGGAATTGCAGAACGCTTGGGGGATGTTGAGGAGAAAGAGGATTGTAGAAACGAATAGGAGATGTCCAGGGTGGGTTGAAATAGCTAAATGGTTCAAGCAGGTGAAATAGTTTGAAATAGTTATTTGCCTGAGGACTCTGTGTTTTTTTTTTCCTGTATAAACTCTCCCAGTCAGAAACAGAAGGTAGCTGTAAATTGTGGGTTACAGCTGTTCTAAATGCAAGGTTCTTTAAACTGGACAAAAACGTCTTTTCCATTTTGAGGAGCTGCAGTCAGCAGGGGGTTCTTAACTGAGATCTCGTTTGGGAGAACCGGTACAGGGGCTAACTGCGCCTGCCTTCATCCTTTCTCATTTCCTTCTGTGATCAGGAAATTGTGTTTTTTTGTAGCAACATGAACCGTGAAGACCGGAATGTGCTGCGTATGAAAGAAAGGGAAAGGCGAAATCAAGAAATTCAGCAGGGTGAAGAAGCCTTTCCACCCAACTCTCCTCTCTTTGCGGAACCGTACAAAGTTGTGAGTTTATGCCATTTTCACAAATTCACTTTTTTTTGTGGCAGTTCTATGCAAATATGTATTTAAAATTTTATTTTTATCTGAAAACTTTTTAGATTACAGTTCTCATGTCAACCAGTATTTAAGCAAGTCCTGAAAATAAGGATGGACAGTTAGTAACTAGCTTCACAGGCAGATTTATAGGAGTATTTAAGTAGGAGGTTAGTTAATTTTAAGTGCTGAAATACCTGACATAATAGAATTATCAGCTTTTTGGTGTAGTCCTGTTTCTTTAAGCTTTGACTAGTGTGCCGATATTAGTTTGTACCTAATTTTTTAGTTTATGATCTCTTACAGCTTTAAACCTGTGCGAAGTTTCCTTCCAGGTTTGATTTGCTGAACAGCAGTTGGAAAAAAAACAACAACAAAAAAAAACAAACAAAGCTTAATTCTGGGATAGCTAAAAAAAAAAAAAAAGAAAAAAGAAAGTAGGGTTTTTATTACGTTAGGGTAATCATTAGGGTAATTAATCATTTAGGGTTTTTATTACATAGTTCAAAACACACCTTAAAAGGTGAGCCATTCCCTTATCACAATTTCTAGTTCGCAAGAAGTAAAACCTTATGACTGAAGACCTTTCTCCTGAACGAGAAAAGCTGTGGGGTGTTTGATTCCTGTCCTTCCATCACTTTACTGTGCCTGACGACCACATCCCACATGCACGAAGTTAACTAAAGCTGGTTGGGATACAGTATACCTGTTGTGGAGGGCAGGGAGGTCATTTAATTCTTTTCGCTTGCATGGCTACTTGCTTTTCCCTGTTTCCCTTATCTTCTAAATGGCGAGACTAAAACCTCTATTGGTCATCTAGATTTTAACAGCGGCTTTGTTTTTTTAGAAGATAAATATTGATTGGGCATCAGTAAAAGCAACAAAGTCTGTTTGGGTTTCTTTTGTAAGCTGTAGAAATAAGTGTAAAGTATTCCAGAGTATTTTGTTCCTTTTCCTTACCTTCTCTGCCAGTAGGGATTTTGTCGTTATTTTCTAAAAAATATATATTTTTTAAATTAAAGATCAAAGATTTTGAAATTGAAAACAAAAGCCTTCTAGTTTTCAGTCATATAGAAAAATGACGCAGGAGAAGCGCTGCCTAAGCACATCTTTTCTGTATGCTCTAGGGTGTTAAATTATTGCTTGAAAAGTAAACCTAGGATCAGGAAACACTGGCAAAAAGATAGGGGTGCTAGCCACGATCTTAGCCCTGAAATGTAGATTAACCGCACTAGTTGTCAAGTCAATTCACTGAAAGCAAAGTTGTGACTTTTAACACTGAATTCTGCATTTCCATTTTTTCTATTGATTTTCACAGACCAGCAAAGAAGACAAATTGTCTAGTCGCATTCAGAGCATGCTCGGTAATTATGACGAAATGGAGGATCTTATAGGAGATAGATCGCAACAGAAGCTCGTTGGAATTCCCAAACCAACTGTACCATCAGCAGCAGATGAAAAATCAAACCAAAGTTTCTTTGGTGACCAGAGACATAATACTAGTTCGCATCAGAGTAGCAAATGGACTCCTGTAGGACCAGCACCTAGCACTTCCTCGCAATCTCAGAAACGGTCCTCGGGTTTACAGAGCGGACACAGCAGTCAGCGTGGCAGTGGCAATAACACTAGCGGTAGTGGCCAGAGGCATGACCGTGACTCATACAGTAGCAGCAGCAGCCGCAAAAAAAGCCAGCATGGATCAGAACACTCCAAATCCCGTTCTTCCAGCCCTGGAAAACCACCTGCTGTTTCTTCGTTGAGCTCCAGCCATTCGAGATCTCATGGAAATGATCATCACAGCAAAGAACATCAACGGTCGAAATCTCCCCGGGATCCAGATGCCAACTGGGACTCTCCCTCCCGCGTACCCTCATTTTCAAGTGGACAACACTCTAATCAGTCTTTTCCACCTTCACTAATGTCCAAGTCCAGTTCAATGTTACAGAAACCCACTGCTTATGTCAGGCCAATGGATGGGCAGGAATCCATGGAACCAAAGTTATCTTCTGAACACTACAGTAGTCAGACTCACAGCAGCAGTGTGAATGAGCTGAAGCCCAGCAGCAAAGCACATCTAACCAAGCTGAAAATACCTTCTCAACCACTAGATGTAAGTTCCTACCTACTTACTGGGTTCTTAAACGATAGTCCCTTTGGTCTGGGATTTTCCAGCTTCTTTAAAATCCCAATCTATGTAACCAAGACGTAGTTTATAGTAAATGCTGTTTTTTGTTAAATAGAGCGTCTTTCCTGGTGAAGACCTGTATTTTAAATGGAAAATGTGAAATTATTCCATGTGGATACTGTGGTTTTCATTAAACAGGGCCAATGAGACATACTGAGAAAGGCTTAGCTAACCCAGACAGGCTAATTTTCCTAGAGTACTTCTGAAGTCAGAAGTCAGTAAAATAGTAGGATATTCACAAGTCTTTTGACAAGTCTGTGTCCATATATTGTCTTTACTGGGAGCCGTGTTGTCTTAGTCAAGTGATACTATCTGAGTATATCAGGTTTTCTTTTGAAGCCTGTAGTAATTTCTAGATGTGATTAATATACCTTCACCTAGGGAACATAAGCTAACCCCAGAGCACACCAAAATGAAAAAGATTCAGAACTTCCATCAGGTATGCTGAATACAGAATACTATTGGACTAACAACTTTTAATAGTTTAATAATCCTGGAATTGGTAAGGCACAGACCTTGACTACAGCTTACTTGCAAGGAGAGTGCCTTTCTTAATAATAAAATGTCAGTGCATTTCATATGAGCTGTTTGAGTGGCAGTAGCTAGAAAAAAACGTTTGTTCCTGGGTTTTCAATAAATAGCAAGTTAAGATTCAGAAAACAGATAAGGAAAGTCAAAAAATTATTTCCACATTCTGAAAGACTTGACATGCTGATGTTAATGCAGTGAAATGTGTAGTCATTCTGCTTTCTTTCTGTTCGTAGTGTCCCGGATGCAGAAGATTCATAGTTTCATAATTATTGCTGTTTCTACTTTCATGCTGTGCTCTGTTTTACTTTGTAAAGCAGTTTGTCATTACTATGTATTCATGGTCATGCATTTGAGTTCAGATATTATGCAGTGGCTTCTTCCAGGGAAAGATTGAAAGCCATGATTCTTTTTTCCCCCTCTTCCCAGAAGTTTTTAATATCCCCGACTGCCTAAGATCACTTTAACTGTCAAGTGAAAAGTAAGAGATTATTGTGGCAGTTTTATAGATCCGGTGTATTTGCTTTTCATAACTGGATGTGACTCATCCCATAAAAATTTGAATCTATCTGATATTAAAATTGATATTGTTGGAAAGAATTAACAAGGTCTGGTTGTATCTATATAGACTCTATATGAATCGTGATAGGGATCGAAGTTTATTTTTAACTGCTTCAAACTCCTGGGATCTTTTAAAGAAAATCTGCTTTAGATGTTAATCTTGAGTTTTGATTTGTAGGCGTCAGCATCTGGCGATGTGAGCTGTGTGGATGAAATTCTAAAAGTAAGTTCTCCCTGCTTTTTTTCATAACTTATTTGTTGAAAACACAAACGTTACTAAGGAGGTGGAAAGTACTCTCTAGTTGATTAGTTCCTATTAAATTGGCTTGACTGCAAGTCATTACAGGAGGGCTCTTCAATTAATCCTCTGAAGCGGGTAGACTGGGGAAAACTGGAGGCAGAGCTGTGTGTGAGCTGGGCACTGTGCATCGCTGGGTGCACACACCACCTCCTGGGTAGCCTTGTGGCATTCCTTTTCTTCTAGCCCCGTCCCCGCTAATCTAACCAGAATTTAGCCATTTCTTCCACCAAAAAAAAGTCATTACCTTCCAATATCTTTTTAGATTATAAGTATTTGTAGCTACCCGACAGCAGACCCTTCTCTAGCTACGTTATTATCTCAAGCCTTTTTACCCCTCGTGTGACCTCCCGTTCATATGCGTGCTATCACAAAGGTGTCATTGCCCCATGAGCATTTCCATAGTGTATTTGCTCTGACCTTCAGTACTCCATGGTCCTTGGAGATGCTCTGAGTTGAATACAAGATGCTTTCTTTCCAGCTTCAGGTATTGATTTTCACCTCTTTTTCTCAGATTTTATAGATTTCCCTTTCCCAGGATTTTTCTTTCTACCCCTTTATCTTACATGTGCTCTTCACAGGCTGAAGTGATCAGAGACTGGCTTCTACTTCGGTTTATGTTCAGGCCAACCAATTTTATTGATTTGTGCCTTTCTGCTTGTTTTGTTGTTACATCTTAACTATTTGTTTTCATGGGTAGCAATTTAAGTTTTAGGTTTATGTGCAAAATCTTTTGTTATACATTTGGAAAATTAAGATTTGAATATAAAGCTCATTGAAATGTGAACAATGAACTGAAAATTGAGAGGTTTACCATTTGAATCAGGATTTTAACTTGAAAACTTTGCTCTGCTTTTGTTCTGTTAATAGCTCGTCTTTTTTGTTTTGGTACAGGAGATGACCCATTCTTGGCCTCCTCCACTGACTGCTATTCATACACCGTGCAAAACTGAACCGTCAAAATTTCCTTTTCCAACAAAGGTCAGTGCTGTAGTTAAATACCGAATGCTGTTTAAAAAAATTGCTCCTATTAAAGATTAGGATTTTGGAACTCTTAAATTCAATTCTGTATAGTTCTGTGCTCATTTCAGTGCTATGCAACTCTTTATCTTGCTTAACAATAACATTGTCATTCTTATGAAAAATGTAATTGTTTTTCTCTTGTTTATATGCATAAAACAGTCTTCAACGTCTGCAAAGACGTGTATAAGCGTTCATTCTTATGTTAAGTTCTATTTCATAAATTCAAACCTTCTTCAGGGTACTTCTGAAGCTTTAAAATGCCATTCAGCCTTTTCCCTGTTAGGGGAATACTTTGCAGCACTTTGTGCAGAAGCAAGCATTATTTACCTCATCTAGCAAGCAGTGGAGACTGGCTGGTAAATGCTAAGAAATTCAAATGTACTTTTCTGCATAAACTAAATTTTCCTCGCAATTTTGAAGTCCAGTTGTAGTTCTGTTAGATCTTACGTTTCCAATTACAAAGGAAAAAAGATTTTAAGTGAGACATTTTGCTAAAGAAGTTTTGAGATCACTTGCCCAGAAATTTGCCTTATTAGCTTCCCATGTACTTAATGATTACTGAAGCATTTAAGCTATTAATTTGAAAGGGAAATTGGTCGCTTTTTGCTGCTGCTGACAGCACAGGGCATGTTTCCAGGAGACCTGCTTGAGCCGACACCTCTGAGGAAGGAGATCGCATTCTCCTACCTTTTTGCTCTTGACTGTTTGCTCCTTTCCCCTCGGGCTGGCTCTTGCACTCCCAGCTGCAGTGTTTTAAGGCAAACTGGCAGAAGTGATTGTTTGCCTTGAACTGCAGCTCTGTAATGTGAAGTATCTTGGAAGCTGGTAGGTAGGCAGGGTAGATAGTTTGGGGAGCAACTTTAGCAAGTACAGTTCAGCTTACGCTAGCTGACTCGCTTAGGAATTTGTACCTATTGTTAGCAGAAAAAGATTTAACTTGAGAATACAATTTTTCTCAAGGCTCAACATACACCTGAAATGGGTTGAGGTACTCTGTCCCTAATTTGGCATAATTTCAGATTGCGGAAATTATGCTGGTCATCTTTTAAAAGTTACCTTAATAATCATGAAGGCCTTTCACACCTGTTTCTGACCAGGCTGCTTTGCTAGAGGACCATTTGCTGCTATCAGTTTCCTGCTTGATACAAATTACTCCCCAAAACAGTTCAGTGAAATGTATTTTAAGATCTTCTTCCTGAGATCTCTAAATGAAATCTGTCTAAACAGATTGTCTTGTTACATGAATGCTTTGACATCAATGTCCTAGCCCTATTTCCCTTAGCATGAAGATGTTTTGGAGTTTGCCTGTGTTTGAAAATCCAAGTAAAGGAGCTCTAATACATGAAATAAGCACGTTGGATTACTCTTTGTAACAATTTCGTTTGAAAAGAAATATGTTCTCTCTTTTTGACTGGTTGGTCATAAGAAAATACTTTCTTGTGAGCACCTGTAATAGTTTGCCTCAGTGTTGGAAAAAGGTTTAATGTAGGTGATTTGCCCAGATGAGCACTGAACGAGTACAGTTTTCCAAAAGGCTCCAGCTATAGCTCATGATTACTTCTTGGTCAAAAGTTCCAGCCTCTGTAAGTGCACATCCACAAACTCCCACAGACTGATGAAAGGTTAAACAGTTCTGTTTCTCCTACTGGCTAGATATCTTGGAGCTACAGACAGTCCAGTTGTCATCACCCCGTCTTGCCGTGTTTTTGTCTCCGTGCATCTATTTGACTCAGTTTGGGGAGAAAGAAGCTGTGCAGAGATAGGTAGGCCTTTGCCATGTCCAGACAAACTACGTAAGGTTGCACAGCCTTGTTGATGCTTGAACAAAAAAGGGTGGTTGCGTGTTTTTTGTTTTTTGTTTTTTTTTTGAATCTATCAACCTGGATTGTGTTTCTTCACCCAGTTTGCAAAAAAATTCCATTTATGGCTGCTCTGACTCTTTCGACTTTTTGCCAGCCTTTTTATTTTGTGGCTGCACATCTTAGCCATGGAACTTTGTCAAATTCTCTCTCCATATCCAAAGTCTGTAATTTCCTCTGCCTTCTCCCCTCTGTCATTCTTGGCAGCAGGATCTTTGCATAATTCCAGCAAGCCAGCGAGCCATAGGCTTGTGCTGCCTGGACCCAGGGCAGAATTCAGAGAACAAAACAAAGCAGTGATTTACTTTAATCAAGCAGTGCTGCTCTAGAAAAGCTCGTTCTCTTTAATATTCTATTTATTTACAAGTGATATGCTGCAGTATTTCACAGCATTCTTTTCGTGTGCAGAAGCCCGGCATGTTTTGCTTGCACACATAAAATTAGGCTTGTTTTAGTGGACCAGTTGATTTTATTTGTAAGACTGTCGGGATAAGATCACTTTCCCTATGTGCGGATAGTGAGTAGGTTGCAGGGACTCAAACCACTGACTGGGGCCCGTCTGCATTATTATAAATATACCTAATATCAGAAAGTCTTTGAATCAGAAGATAGAACTTCGTGAAAATAGGTCAGGGAAAGTTTTATGGATACTATGAAAAAAAAATGATTCCTGACTCTTGATAAAAATGTTATCTGGTGACCTAACACTCTATAATTTTATCTTATGTAAGTGTGTTTTTTGTTGTGCTTTTTTTTTTAAATAATAAAAAAAAAAAGCCATGGGCTCACAGTCAAAATCTCCAAAGCAGGAAGTACTGGTGTGTTTGTAAAATATATTCAAAAATCCAGCTGTTTCTTAGAGGGTGAGAGCTTTTCATCTCAAAGCAAGCATCACTGCCAGGTTTTGTGCCTGCATGCCCGTGCAGTGACCTGGAGACGTCTCTGAAGAGGTGGGTTCTGTCTCCAGCTTTGTTCAGCGTCTGCCCCGTGCTGAAGTGACCGTAATGGCCAGTGGGCAGGTGTGTCGATCCTTTGTGATACAGAAACTTTCTTCTGAGAAATAAAAATGAGATCTGACCTGAGTTTTCAGACGTTACATGGAAACGGGTCCCATTCACCACAGCGTGGACGCAGCCCGAGTGCTGACCTGCAGGAGAGGATTCGGTACCCCACTGCTGTTCTCATCAGCTACCAGGTGTTCTTCTCACCGCAGTTCTTGTGGCAAACTACAAGCAGCAATTTTATTTCCTGTTTAAGTGTCTTCACTACCTAACCTCAGTGGTCTTCTGTGAAAGAGGTTTCCTTCCTTTAAGATATTTTCAATTTCTTCTTGAAGTAGACCTTTAGAAGATACTGCTGTAGGTAACCTCATAGTTGAAAATATATATTCTTACTTATTAATTTCTGAGTTTCTTAAATAATGTATTCAAACACAAAATAGATGGCAAGGTATTTGGAAAAAGTTGTGTATTTAAACATGACTCCTCGTTAAAGTGCACTTAACCGAAATACTGCACTATGCCTTAGAAGTAGGAAGTTGACTGACGTGAGCAATGAGGCAGGCGCTTTCTGCAGAATTTATGCTATGTTTACTGGTGAGAATGGGTGCCAGTTCCTCGTCTTGTGCTCACCCCAGCACAGCTGCTCTGTAGATGTGGTATTTTGATTACTGTATGGTCTTTACTTCTTTTTTGACTTGTGTTTTATCAGTCTTGTCTACTTGTCTAAGTTGACGGTAGGCAAAGGAAATTGGGGAATCACGCTTGCGCTCCTTGTACTTGTGTCAGAGATAAAAATCCGTTTTTATTTTGAAGGAAGTATAGCTTTGCTTTCTGTTGAAGTCGCAACACTTTTTTTCCAGCTTCGTCTTCTCTTTGCCCTTTTTAAGTATAGTTAAATTTTATTTTTATTGTCCCTTTCTTTCATTCAGTTGGTAAAGATTAGAGGCGTTTGGAACACCTGAAAGTGAAGCCGCCTAGCAAGTTGTGGCTTTGAGAGAAGTGATAGTCTGCTCTTCTAGACTACTGACAAAATACTTGTCCAAGACATTATTTCAACTTCTTCCACTTTTGAAATGAAAAAGTTAAAGGAAGTTAGATTCTTCTAAGCACCCCTTGTTGCATAAAGATTTTGTTACATTTGGAAATTGCACATATAGCAACTCAGCACACCAGTGAGCTGGCTGTTAGGGAAGACTGGTTTGTAGCTATACCAAAACCCCTGCAATTCATTGTTGTAAAGTGTGCGCGTGTGACTTCATGAATTAACTCAATTTTTTCAACTTTCATGCTTAAAGTCAGCATTTGTCCTCATTTTAAAATGAGGTCAGGAGGGTCCTGGTTTGAAATGGCAAACTGGCTTAGACGTTTTTCGGTAACTCGGTACTCCGCATATTTGTTTATTGAAGCAATATGTTAGTGTTTGAAAAGTTTGATAATGTACTATGTTTCGGGAGACAGAAGTGGGTTTTCTGGAATGGGAATACCAAAGATCACACCAGTGCTAAAATTTGCAAGGCTTCATCTTTCAAGGCTAGACTTGTAGGTAACAAGTCTGTTACGTCTCAAGGCAGGTACATATCGCTGTTCATTGGCTTTGGTACAAGTGAATTGCCTGATTACATGCGGATTTGGCTGTTTGTCGGGACAGGGGTGGGGGCGAGGAAGGGAAATGATCTGTTTGCCAGCTGTGCCTGCCTGCGTTTCCCCAGGAACTCGTGCGGAGCGTTCTGAGACGAGGAGTCGGACGCAGCATTTGTGCAGGGCTGTTGGGATTTCAGGTTTCATTGTCTCCTGTGCTCATCTGTAGCTGGGATTTTTTTCATTACTATGAGCATTAGTAAAATCATTAATTGTTCATTGAGTGTTAGTATGCTCATGGCTTGCCCACTGAGATGCTGTATTTGTCTGAAGAAGATAAGAGAGGAATTTGAGTGAAACTACGTAAAACTAACAGCAAGGCTTTCCCCCCTGTATAAGGAAAATAAAAACGTACCAAACTGCTCATCGTCATGCTAAACATACAAGAAGATAGGATTTATGGAAGTTCCATAGAGATTGAGTTTTGGATACCAAGTGGTACAACTGCACGTGGCCCTTAAAACCCGGCACGCAGGGGTGGCTGAGGTCCAGACGAAGAACATGAAGCGCTCTTTCCATGTGCTTGCTGTTCCGCTATGGGTGGTGAAAGGAGTTTGGGCCCAGATAAAGGATCACTCTTTCTGCTTTGTTGTTGTGTGTGTTTTTCTGGGGGGGGAGTGGTTTTGTTTTGTTTTTTTAAAGGTTAGGTGCCATCCTTTAAAGTCAAAGAATAGCTTGATGATGGCATGTTTTTCGGTATGCTAAAATTCCCTTTGAAAAAACTCCTGTGATCTTTTTATTCCCTTAGGAGTCTCAACAGTCCAGTTTTGGCACTGGAGAACAGAGTAAGTATATTAAACTTCCTTTAATACGTGTAATGTTTTTGTTGTGATTCAGTATTTTTAGTATCCCCCTAAGATGTCAGACTTTTTAAAGAGAGAGGCTTTTCCAGACTGGTCATAGAATGGAGTGTAGGTTAAGATTTTTCTGTACTTTCTCAAATGTTAACCTATGAAATAGCATTTGATTCTCTTTCTAGTTTCTTGTTGAGAACTAGAAAGCCAGTAACAGCCTTGCAACTCTGTTGTATCTGCTAGGGAAAAAAAAAAAAAAAGTATCTTTGTCATATTTTTTAATTCTTGAAAAGTTGCCTGTTTGGTTGATCTGACTGAAAATAGCTGAGTACTAAAAACAAAACACCCTCAGATAAAACCTCTGGACATAATAGAAACTAATAGAGTGCATATGTTCATGTTTTAGTAGAAAAAGCACATTGCATTTTCTCCTTTGCCATGTTCATTTTTACCTTGTGGATATAAAATCAGAAGAAAGAACAAATCAAGAATTCTTATAGTGATATGCTTAATAATCTTGAATTCTTGTCCCAAAATATATGTCCATATTTTAGACAAAAGCAGCTTTTATTCCTCTTGAATTCTATCTGTAATTTGAATATTACTAAAATGGATAATTTAACCAGGTAACATACCTAGAAAAATGGAATTAGATTTGTGCTGTTGTCTTCCAGAAGTCTTTCCACTCCCTGTTGAAGTGATTAAACAGATTAAGTAGTAAAAGCGTAATGGTTTATTCTTAGGTATTCACAAGCAGCTTAATCTAAACACCTAATACAGTGGGGAATTAAGGAAACAAAACGTAATTCCCTGATGCTAACAAATAGATGTGCGTTCTGGGAGCAACTGATCTCGCTGCATGTAAATGGAGAGGCAGGATAAATAAAACATAGATCTGGTTTTCAACTCCTGCTTGAGTTTTCTGGGAAACTTTTAACAGCTTCAATTCTTGTTCCTGTTGTACTATGCTTAACAATATACCACAATGAAGGGAAAGGGAAGAATAAAACCCCAAACTGAAAAGCAGATTATATCAGTATATATTTTGACTGTAAGAGTTGGTTTGAGTGTGTGAGCTTTCTTTTTGGATTTAAAGGTTGCTTATCCACTAAAAAGCTGTGTGGGGTTGCTGAAAAAAGTCAAGAACTCGACAGGTTGATCTGTATCCCGTACCCAGCACATGGAAGGCAATACATTAATCTTGGTAGAAGCAAAACAGTTTTTCACACCATCAAAACCAAATTAAGCATGTATCGGTTTCAACGGTGATGATTTAAATAACTTTCTAGATTTTCTCGGTTAAATTAGTTGTTTTACGTGGTGTTTTGTCTCTGCATCCACTCACTTGGCTGGTCTCTGGGAGGCTGTACCTGGTGTCTGCTGGTTCTTCCTTTCTGCTGTTCGCTCAGCCCTTCTGGATTTGTTTATCTAAGACTGTTTACTTCTGGCAATCTTGGAGTGACTATTTTCCTGTCTGAGTTTAAAACTATGCACTTTTTTCTTCTAGAACGATATAATCCTTCATCAAAAACATCCAATGGTCATCAATCCAAATCGTAAGTAGCTGTTGAGAAAACGTTTCTCAAATAACTGTTGAATTTTAAGAGATTGGGGAAAATAGCTGTTCTGTTACTTGGCTGTGTCGGTTCTTGCACAGACTCCTTAGCATACTTGTACTAGACTGGCAGAAAACAGGGATCATTTCCTGTAAGCCCTTTTTCAGGGCCAGTACAGCAAATACGGTGTATTGGTATGAGTAACAAATACACTGTGCCTTCTTTCCTTTCCCCTGCTTTCGTCAGCTATCAGGGTAGGTGTGCAGGAGTTCGGACCTAGGAACTGGCTTGTGAACTGCGAGCATATAAGAACGGGCAGGATGGGACAGGACGTACCAGACGTGTGCATTGCAAAGCTGTCAGCTAGGAGCAGCTTGCAGCAGTTGCACAAACAGGCAGGATGAGGAACTGTTTTGTTATTGGAGGACATAGTAAATTGTGTTTGGGATCTAGTTAAATTCATGCTACGTGGTCTCTTAAGTGACCAATAAACGCTTTTGTTAGGTATACAGACCCAACATTATACTTCCTCAATTATACAACTGAAAGAAAAAATAAAAAGTAACTGGAAGATTCTAGATGACTGTACTCCACCACCTTTCTCAAACCTGAAAATTGATTATATGCTGCTTCAAGATAATTTCCAAACAAACATGTCCATGAAAATAAATTTTTACCACCCGATTGTATGTTTCATAAAAGTGATAGATTCTGAAAACCTGGTATTCTGAGTTAATATTTGCTGTGATGCAGTTGCAAAATGAAGTCTAGTTCTTCTGCTTGTCCATGTACATACTACAGTCTTAACAAGACTAAAAAGCAAATGACCTGTGGGAAGGAAATAGAAAATAATTGAAGGCCGATTTATTTATTTATTTTAGACTTTCAGTCAGTTTCCTGAAAACATGAGGATTAAGAAGATGCTTATAATGCAGCCATTTCAACAAGTAGTAGAAATAGGAGTTCACTGTTTGACTTTGCTTTTGTTATGGTAGTGTAATTCCATGAAGGAACTGTGCTATTTCCAAAACAAAATGCAAGAACATCTTAAGGACAAGACATAGCATTGTACATTAGTTGAACTGGGGTGCACAGGAAGAAGGATTAGAAGATGTTTACTGTTGCACTACACTTTGAAACAAAGTGATTGTGCTCTGTTCAAAAAGCTGAAAAAATGAGTTAAATGTATCTTTTGGAAAAGGATAGCAGTGAAAAACATATTGGGAACTAGATCTAGAGGTTGGTGTCTCTTTTCAGATTATCAGTAGAACAACTATACTGTGAAATTCAGATATACTAAACTTTTAATCCTTTCTCATCTTCTTTCTCCAGATGTGAACCGAACCAGACAGAGTAAGATGTCTTATTTTTGTAATCCATTTTTTTTAAATAAGCACAAAGGCAATATACTCCACTATGTTTTCAAAGTGTTCGTATATTTTCAGTATTGTGAAATAGTGTGCATAATTATAACTAGCTTAAATAATAGAGTAATTGTAACTTTGAATAATAATAGAAAAATTATAGCTTAATACAGTTGTGCTTTTGCCGTGAGACGGGAAACAGCCACTTAATTCTATTTAAAACAGTATTCTTGGTCATTGTATATGGGACATTGAACATACAGATTTTAGCTCTTCCTGCATTAGTAAAATGTATCAGATTTCATTTCTAAGTTTGACAGATTGAACAAAGGAGTGAAAGTACTAGAATCTGTTTTTTTCTTTAAAGAATGACTTAACTCGCCATTCTTAAACAATTAAATGTTTTAGAATGATAACTTGCAGATTTCACCCACGCAGCCTACTCTGTAGTATAAACAATATAGAAGAATGCTTTGAATGTAATTAAAGTACATGGAAAAACTTGTCTCACTTTCTCCCTTTTACTTACAGTATGTTGAAAGATGACTTAAAACTTAGCAGTAGTGAAGACAGCGATGGAGAGCAGGTATGTTCATTCAGTACCAAAGTTTCAGAAAAGTATAGCAAGCGCGTTGATAATTTGGTAGTTCAGCAGCGGTCAGTACTCCCAACAGCAAACTGAGCAACTCAGAGATTTGTAATTGAGAAGCAAAAATCAATTGGCAAGTTTTTAAACAAGCTCCAGGTATTCTACAATGCAAACTGGGGGAAAATCATCTGTTTTGTGTGAATAGTACGCTTGTACCTAAAGACTCTTGCCTTCCTGATTTCAAACGAACTTTCTCTGAAAATAAAATGGAGTGTACTTCATAACATATGTAATGGCCTGCCATTTCAAGATAGAACCCTTCATGTTCTTCCATGCTGTCTAACAAGTGTGTGGCATAAACATTTCTGTGCAGGGACTGTGTTTGAGATGATAAGAGCTACTGTGTTTGTGTGTTTTACTCCCAGGTTTTATCTGTAACTGAGTATAGCAGCACCTTTATTGCTATAGATAAGTCTAATTTTTCTTCTTTGTCAATATTAATGTTGTGCAGTTTCTGCTAAAAATGGCATTTGGCATGCTAAATTAAAAATACCTGTGGGGTCTATGCTACCCAGCAGTAATCCACTCTCCTTTTTTTATTAAAAAAAAAAAAAAGTTTTCCCTATTCCCACTTCTATTACTTAATTTGTTTTCTCACATGGAAAACTTGAAGATAGTGCATTTACTTGGTTACCTACTAGTACTCCGGCCATCTCTAGAATATAGGATCGTAGAATTTGAAAGAATCTGATTCAAAAAGATGTTATTAGGGATTGAGAAAATAGGATCTCTCAGAATACAGGGGACTCTAAGATGACACATCTGTAGTAAAAACTTGGAGAAAACTGATTTATTTTTCTTTCTGTTCAAGGAAAATGGAGACAAACTTTCGCAAGTACTGAATTAAAACACTATTCAGGCGAAATATTTTAAAATTTTAAGGCTCTAAATTGATGCTTTGCAACATAACTGTATATGCAATCCTAAAGTAACTTCTAGAAGCTTCATGCTCTTCTTCTTAATTGCAGGATTGTGATAAGACAGTGCCAAGGAGCACACCTGGAAGGTAGGCATTCCTGCTAGATTGCAGCATAGAAAGTAAAGCAGTGATATTCAGCCCAGTCAGCACTCATGACTTGATCTCATTTCTAAAATCTGTTTATCTTTCATCTTCTGTTAGAGCAAAAGGTGATGAGAATGTAATCGGTGATTGAATGGCATTTATCCCGCAAATTATACTAACCACTTTGTGAATGGGGCGGGGGGGGAACAAAGGCTGTTGTTTGTTTCCAGGGTGCATTGCATTCTGTTGAATTTTTAAGCAAATGTTAATTAAAATGTTAGATTTCATCCTTCCTAATGGAAGGACTTCTAGGATGTGTTTGCGGCTTGGGTAGTATTTCTTTATTTTTCTTCATTTTTGTTTTCAGTAATTCTGAACCTTCGCAGCATAACAGTGAAGGAGCAGATAATTCAAGGGATGACTCGAGCAGCCATAGTGGATCCGAAAGCAGTTCAGGATCTGACTCTGAAAGTGAAAGCAGTTCCAGTGATAGTGAAGCTAATGAACCATCACAGAGCGCATCCCCTGAGGTAGGATTTGACGTGTATTTGGGCTGTCTTCATTAGTTTGGCATTCATCCCGAGTTTTAAAAGCAGAAAAATTGAACGTGTTCTCAAAGTGGTTAAAAAAAAAGTTGAACTGACACATGTGGAATCATTCCCACATCTGCTCAGTGTTCTTTTGCTGAAGCACCTCTAGTTGGATATAATAACAGTGCTGTATACACATTGGATGTTCAACTTTGAGGTGATTTTTACCACCAGTTACTTGGTGGAGTACAGACCTTAGGTACAGTAACAGTATCTTAAAAAACTGTGGTCTTTTAGTCTGGATAGCTGTGGCAGCAGGTATTGCCTGTGGGTAGCAGCTGCTCTGGATGAGGGGAAAAACGAGAACTGCTATTTGTAACTATATTCATCAACTCATTTTTTTTGTTGTTAATTATTGATCTCAGATGTTTGGTGTACCTCTTGCTCAGGCGTGCAGCACAGTATAGGTGTCCTGCAGAAAAGATGGAAGAAGTGTGAAATGCTTAATGTAACACTGCTGTTTTTTTAAATTTTGTTTTTAGCCAGAGCCACCCCCAACAAACAAGTGGCAACTGGATAACTGGTTGAACAAAGTTAATTCGCATAAAGTGTCACCAGCTTCTTCTGTGGACAGCAATATCCCGTCCTCACAAGGCTACAAAAAAGAGGGACGGGATCAGGGGACTGGCAGTGGGTACGCTGATCAAAGTGGATCCAAGGATTCGATTTCTTCTACACCAGGGCGAGATTCCAAACCCACCCAAAAGGGCTCAGAGAGCAGTCGTGGCAGGCAGAAATCACCTGCGCAGAGTGACAGCTCAACACAGAGGAGGACTGTAGGTAAAAAGCAGCCCAAGAAGGCAGAAAAGACATCTGTTGAAGAGCCTAGAGGAGGTCTTAAAATAGAAAGTGAAACCCCAGTAGACATGGCAACAAATATACCTTCAAACAGGCATAAGGCAGCCACAAAAGGTTCCAGAAAACCTAACATAAAGAAAGAGCCCAAATCTTCCCCTCGGCCTACAACGGAGAAGAAGAAATACAAGGCTTCGAGCAAATCTGCCCAGAAATCCAGGGAATTCATAGAAACAGATACCTCATCCTCTGATTCAGATGAAAATGAAAGCCTGCCTCCTTCATCACAAACTCCCAAATATTCTGAGAGCAATAGGACTCCTGTTAAATCTTCCATGGAGGAGGATGACAGCTTTTTTCGGCATAGAATGTTCTCTCCTATGGAAGAGAAAGAGCTTCTTTCACCACTCAGTGATCCTGATGAAAGGTACCCACTCATTGTGAAGATTGACCTGAGCCTCTTATCAAGAATACCAGGGAAGCCTTACAAGGATGCTGATGCGCCCAAAGTGGAAAAGAAAAACGTACCCGAGAAGCACACAAGAGAATCCCAGAAGCAGCCTTCTGACAAAAGTTCTACAAAAGGCAAAAGGAAACATAAGCAGGTGATGACTTTGTAGATATAATTTTGCCTGTTATCTTAGCCCCTTATTGCCTTGCTACGGGGGTGAAGTGTATAATCCAGCAACCCATATCATACCTCGCTGTAGAGACGCTGAGTAATTTAGGAGATGAATTTGGCCACTATTTTGTGTAGAATATGTTGATCATTCCTGTGTCATTGTATTAGGGGTTATTAGAGTTTTATTTTGGAGTGAGGAGGGAATGTGGAGAAAGTTGTACCTGGAGGTCTGTGAGCACCATAGCTAGAGCTCGTGGAGGTCGTACAGCTTCTGTACCTCCGAGCACTGCATCCTGCGCTCTCCTGCCTCCGCTCCACCTGCCATTAGTCCCTGTTGCACTGCAGGCCAGCTCAGGCAGCTGATCCAAAGGAAAATTCATCTGGCCAAAAAACAAAGGCTTGATGTGGATCATTTCCTTCAAACAGCAAATGATGCAGTTGCATGGGAGCTATTGCCGGGACAAGGGACGGGGCAGAAACAGACCTGGGGCACAGCAAGAAGAGAAACCATAAGCTCAGGGGTGCTGCTTTACTGGGATTGGAAGTCTCTCTCCATAATATTGAGTCTTTTCAGAAAAGCATTTAATCTTCTCAATTAAATAAAAAGAAGGAATCCCCAGAGACAGTAAAATGGACAGGAATTAATGAGGGATCTGAACAGAATTAGCACTGCTGGGAGAAAAATGGTAGGGGGTAGCTACTAGAATAATTTTAAACTGCTTTTGGAAAAACTCAGCAGAACATACACAGTCTGTATAAAGAGCAAATCTGTGACTGTCAGTTGCTGTTGTGATTTCGTGATGGTGATGCTCAAGGTTGCAATATCGGTGTGACAAAAGTGTAACCTTTTGGGTTTGAGTCTGGTTCTGTACCAGATGACATACTCTGTGAGGCCCTAAGTTCTGGTTTATTCATTGTATTTCTACTCCCAGTGCTTGTTGAAGACAGCTTTGAAATGCACCCTCAAAACCCTTTGACTTTAGGATTAGGTGTATATAAAACCCTGGTGTTCAGCATCTCTTACTTTATAGACAACAAGACTTTTACTGTTTCTGGCATTCATAGGCTCCCAGCATAAAATCTGTTTCCTGATCTCTTATTAAAGCTTTTGGCAACTTTTTTCTGGTATTTCATGGTAATACTTTTGTTCTAATATGTACAATTTGACTGCCACTTTTTTTACACAGGTTGGTAATTTAGAAGTCAGACTTTGTTTTTCATTGTGTTTCAGTCTCAGGGTTCAATATCTGGTCAAATATTTGATGCAGGCTAGATGCTTTGGGGAATGTTTTTGTGGTCTGTACAGATCTTATTCTGTACACTGCAAAATACCTACTAAATGAAATCTATTAAATATGAAACCTTTACAGCTTCACTGAGATAGTAATGTAGACGTTTGCCTGGATGTATTTCTTGTTTGCTTTATTCAGAATGAGGATGAAAACAGAGCCAGTGAAAGCAAGAAAACAAAACTGGAAGAGAAAGCTCCATCAGGACACAAGACGTCTAGCAGTAGAGAGTGAGTATCTTGCTTATCTCTTCAACACAAAAGCTCAGGGTGATGAAGAAGACTGATGTCCGTCTCCCCCCCTTCCCTTCCCTCCACAACAAAGTGTCTCCTCACTATTAATCGATGGGTAAAATTTCATGCTTCTTATTCTTGCGACTGATTTAGTTCAGTTTCTACTAGTAGCTGGTGGAAATTGATTTCTATAACCAAAAACGTTGACCAAGCACATTTTTTTACTTAACAAAACTAAGGTAAACCCTGAAGTGAAGGGTTGGTTTATTATGGAAAGTACACTTCCTGTTTTTTTTCTCTGACATATGGTGTTGGTTTTTTTTTTGTTGTTAGAAATAAGCTGTGCATCTAGCTTTTGATCTTGCAAAATCCATACTTTTAAATTAACCTAATCTGGTAATCCTCCATTTAGCAAGTATGTAAACTGAGAACAAGTTAATTAACTGACATGTGGGACGCTGATGGCATTGAGACTTGGATCCATGGATTTAGCCTCAAATTTGCTTGACAGATTATCTGAAGTGTGAGCGACACAAAAAAATAAAACAGTGCAGACTTAGCAAAAAACAACATCCTTCAATACCCTTTTATTGCAGGTTATTTCTGTAATTTTGTAAATGACAGGATAAGGGGGAATGGTTTTAAACTAAAAGAGAGGAGATTTAGATTAGAGGTTAGGAGGAAATTCTTCACTCAGAGGGTGCTGAGGCACTGGATCAGGTTGCCCACTGAGGTTGTGGATGCCCCACCCCTGGAGGTGTTCAAGGCCAGGCTGGATGAGACCCTGGGCAACCTGGCCTAGTGGGTGGTGTCCCTGCCCGTGGCAGGGGGGTGGAACTGGGTGATCTGTAAGGTCCCAGCCCGAGCCACTCTGATTCTGTCTTTCTTTTTTCCTTTTATTCTTGATATTTGCTTGATTGCCAGTGTGGTTGTCTGCAGGACACTTCATTAAATGCAACTACGTTTTAATTAAAATACTGTGTATAAATAATTATTTAATGTACTGTACTCTGCAAAAAGGGAGGCCAGGAATAAGTAACGATAGCCCTCAGCAGCCAAGGTAAGAGTGTACCAAAAGGTGAACTTGAGGAAGTTTTCCAGTTCCCCGGCTTCCAGAGCTGATTTATCTGGACCATCTTTTTTCTGAATTGTTAGGCTGACTAGTCTGCAATAGACAGGCTGGCGCTGACATTGGCATTAATTTCTGACGTTGTGTTTAGGGTGTTTTTTAAGAACTGTTGCAGGGATGTGGTTTTATGGTTAGAACTTGCCTGCTGCATTTTCAGGTCAGAACAGATAAAATGGTAAAAACCAGTTCAATCAGGCTTTGTAACATCTAGTCACTGTGATGATTGTTCTTTCTCTCTTCCTCTGAATCTGGTTTGGTAGGGCTAACAATAAAAACCTTGGTTTTTGGGGGAGGAGGAGGGGACAAAAAAAAAAGAAAAAGAAGGTGGGCTCTTTTTGTGTTTTGAAAAATAAAAGACAAAACTAAATGTATTCATTTTGTTAGGTCTCTAAAGCCAAGTGCTGCTAAGGAGAAGGATTTACTGCCGTCTCCTGCTGCCCCAGTCCTCCAGAAGGATTCCAAGCAGGAACATGGGTCGCGGAAGAGGACCGTCAGTCAGTCGTCATCCTTGAAGTCCAGCAGCAACGTCAGTAAGGACGGTAGTGGTGGCAGTAAAAGCAACTCATCTTCTAAACAGAAGAAGATGGAGGGAAAGGGTTCTAGCAGTACTAAAGAAACCAAGGTAAAGGGCTATTCTGTGACTGCCTTGAACTTGTCAAACTGCAAAGCGAAACACATACTCAGTGTGATCTAAACAATGATTCACAGTTCAAGTTGAAATGCAATTAGTTTTAGACTTGCATTGTTTCATGTTGTGGTGCTTAGGTACCTTGGAAGTCGATAAATTAGAAAATAACTTGGGAGAGATTGTGGAATACTAATGCTTATTCCTACGAAATGCTTGTGTTAATTGCTGAAATGAGTTTAGACATCTGATTACAGATGCTGCTTATTTGTTGATGAGAAATATCACTACATATCTGTTTACACAACAGTAAATAGAATAATGAGGTTACTCTTATGTCATCGGAGCAGATACAAATCCTGTCCTAATTTTAAGAACAGAAGCTGGGTCTGTGTTCACTGCTAGGATGCAGAGTTATGGCTCTCATCTTATTGCATCCTAGGACTCCAGAAAGGTCCCTTTAACTCCAGCTCAGGAAGGTACAGAGCACTCTGTTGTTAGAGTAGATAAAACATGGGTGCAAAGATGATACAGGAAACTTTTTAATTTAAGAGATTTAGGTTAGGAAGATACCTAGATGATGGGATTCAAAAATATTACAGGAAGATGATGCGCTTAAGTCATTGAAATGTAATGTGTTTTTTCATCAATATATAAATGTGCATTACTGGACAGAAATTACTTTGTGAGAACATCTGACTGTTTAAAATGTATCACTGAATACCTGTGATAAGCAATTTCTAATGTATAGCCGATTTTCGAGTGTAATATGTTTAACTTGGAGGGATTTCAGCTCCATCTGTGGGATTCCAAAGTACGCTGAAGATGTTGGCGCAGTCTGTCTGTGAGCTCTCTGCAGCAAAGCCCCGAAGCTTCCTATGGGCTCTGGAAACTGCAGTAGTTTAAGCAGCTGCTAACCTCAGTGGTTGGGTTTGCAGTTTCTGAGAAGGTTAGAAGCAAGGTCTAAAGCGTTCAGGAAGGATAATTGATTGGGCAGGAGTAAAGCAGCAAATTGCCATTAGCGATGGCAGAAAGTAGCTTAGTCATCAGGGTGGAGTTCATGAAATATCTGGACTGGGAGACGTGCTGTGTTACTTCAGATGCCATTGCCCTGAGATTTTTAGAAACCTGGCAAGGTTGTGTGCGTCGAGACACTTCCAGGATGCCTGTAGATAGTGAAGTTGCATCACAGACTGCTGCTGTCTGTCCTTTCCTTATTTGTTAGCATAGAACTATCCCTAAACCAGCTGTTAACTTGTGTGATGTTTATCCTTTTATACCTTGGATATGCTTAGTCATGCCTTTCTTAAAGCAGTATACTGCATTCCACTGCGTGTTTTGGTATTGACTGCAGGATCCTTCTGATTAGCAATGATCTGATAAAGGTAGGTTATGAAATACATCTGTACAGCTGGCCTTTGGTCTTGATAAATCCAAAGAGCTGAAAACACATGTGAAGCTGGAAAGCTGCTTTACACTGTTGAGCAGAACAGATTCACTTTAAAATCACGGAATGTTTTAGTATCCAGTCTTTAGCCTGAAGTGTCACTGAGCTGTGTGTAATTTAAGGGAGCAAGGACTGTATTGTGAGGACAGTTGTCATTTCTCCTTGAAGATGTTGCTTATCATTGTGAAATACTAGTGTTTTCAAAGCAAAGATATTCAGCAGTTTACTGTTGAGAAAAATGAGAAGTCGTTCAAATATTCATAGCATCTTTGTTAGGCTGGGAAAACGGGACTTAGAAACTGCAATGTGGGAGATTCAGGGAGGGATTTCCTGGACCTAGGTGTGTCTAGGAAACCATAGCTGCGTTCCTTCCTTTGAGGGAGGTCTCCTGGTGTATTAGAGCTAAGAGCCTGATCGCAGCCTCCGTGTCTTCCTCTGTGCCAGCATGAGGTGAAAGCCTTGTGGAAGCCGTGTTACTGTATGGCAGCTAGAGCAGCTGCAAAAATGACCTTACTGTGAAGTAGCTGTGAAGTCACAGGAGAAATTTACATAACAAACGCTTTATTTGAAGACAAAAGACTTAATTGTTCTTTAAGTTTATGATTTGGGAACAATTTTCCTTTCAGGAAAAGATTCTGAACAATTCCTCAAACTGCCCTCCTGTGTCTGCTCCATCTACAGAGAGCTCAAAGTCTAGAAGAGCAAAACTTGTTTTTGATGACAGGTAAGAAAAGCAGAGGGTTCCTTTCCCTTTGCGGGGATGCTAGTCCTAGAGCACAGCCACCTTCCTGTGGGGAAGCGTTGTCTTTTTGCTTCACAAAAGATGTTAAGTTCAAGCTCATGCTCTGGAGAGCTGCAGTGATGTGCTTGTCTGCCCGCTCTGTGTGCCACGTACTTGGTAGACAGCGCAGTCCTTGAGAAGGAACCGTAGCCTGCCCTGTACGTTCCTCTAGAGCAAGACAGGACCAAGCAGTAGAGTTGCATAGCTCAGGGTTGTTCTGGTTTTAAATGCTGACAGGTCCGTTGCACCCTCAAATTTTTGTTTTGTTTCCTTCTCTACCCCACACTGTTGATCAAGTGTTTGGTTTGCTTGGTTATCAAATGCAATCCTGTGTACTAAACATCTTGCTCAAAATACTGTTTCAAATTACCTGAAACGAGAGAACTGAATGTAACTGTTTTTAACAGTTTTATCATACTGTAAATAATCATACAATTTAACTATTACAAGTATTTTTTAAACAGCTTCAGAATACAGTAGCTCCTGTAACTTGAGTTGGGAAAAAAAAAGTCAGCATTAAGAAACTTTGATCGTAAAAGGAAATGCATTGTGGATGGTGCTGAGTCCATAAGTTTATCTCTTCTATTGTAGGACTTACTCAGCTGATCATTATTTACAGGAAGCAAAGAAGTTAAAGCATAATGCGGATGCACTGGTAAGTAAATCTGCAGTATTTCTCCAGTGTTTGCACATTATACTGGCTTTTGTTTACTGCTTTTGCTGGGTTGCTCCATGACTGTACTGGGATTTTCTGGTGTATCCTCTTGGTTTTTGTCTTTAAATTTTTTTCCATCTCCTCAGTCTGACAGGTTCGAGAAGGCTGTGTACTACCTAGATGCCGTAGTGTCGTTCATTGAGTGTGGGAATGCATTGGAGAAAAATGCTCAGGAATCCAAGTCCCCGTTCCCTATGTATTCAGAAACTGTGGAATTAATCAAGTAAGCAATGTAGAGGATACACAAAAGTCAAGTGGGTGGGAAAGAGGTCTGGAAATCAGAGCTTCTAGGTTTCAGGAAGCTTTTTCCACCGACTTTTGAAATCTCTTACTTTCCAGTAAAACCAGATCACTTACCACTTTGTTCCAGTTGCTGGGTCTTAAAGTGTTTTCATGAATGTTGAGATCCTTTGTTCCAAGGTTCTTGACGTCTCTCAACAATACGTAATACATGAAAAGCAAAATTTTTTCAATCATTATGTAGTCATGTTTCGTTTAAGGTCTGGGGGAAGTAACTGAAATGGTGAACATGGTTGAAATTAGAAATTGATAGGAACTTTGGTGATGGATAAATGATAGTAAAATACTTTATTTTGTTGTTTACTTGATGGATTGTTTACTTGTTGATACTTTGTTTGTAGGTACACTATGAAACTGAAGAATTACTTGGCACCAGATGCTACAGCTGCAGATAAAAGACTAGCAGTGCTTTGGTACGTGTGTTCTGAACTTAATACAACACACTGATTATTTCAAGTGCAGTCTTCGTGAAATACTGCATTACACGGAGTTCTCAGGTGGTTTTGAACAAAATATGAGTTTTCCATTTGACTGTGCAGAAAGATTAATGCTATATATCTGGTTACTGTAAATTTGGGCAGAGAGGCTCTCTGGTTTTCGGACTATTAATTAAATTACTGAATCTTTCTCCAGCTCTGTCTGACTTCCTTAAAATTGTCAGTTAGTGCTTTTATTTTAAGAACATGATTTCATTGGTGGGATATGTATAGCAGCAATGATGCAACAAAGTTGTTATGCAGCTAGAAATGGTGGAGAGATCTTTTGAACTTTTATCCTCCTTAATGTTTTGGTAAAATTACTGTTGATGAATTGACCTCTCCATTTTCGCTTTGTAAATTGCAATACTCAAAAATAATGGATTGCTGTTGAGTTTGATATCCAGCTGATAGGAGGCTGTTCGGTGTCTTAAGTGCTTCAGAAAACACCATTGTTGCATTAACAAACAAACAGTTTTCTGGTTTGTTTTATTTTTTTGTAAGATGGGATTATCAACATGCACTGCTTATTCATGTGAAAGAATTTGTAGCTCTGATTTGTGCCTTTTTTGCAAAGATAAACTTGAAACTAAGGTGTTTGACTGGATTTGAAAGGAGTAATAGCAGAAAGTATGAGGGTCCTTCCTGTGTATTCACCCAGCGATACGTCAAAATTTAGAATGACTGAAGAATTGTCGTTTGCCTTCGGGACCAGTGAAATGGCTGCAGCAAGCAGTGGAGCAGAACCAACCAGTATCAGGTGGAAAAGAAAGGGGAGGCTAGAGCAGAATACACTAGACTCAGTATGTCATGACATAAGCAAAAAATCAAATGAAACTCTTATCTAGCAAGTAATTTAATGTTGTCTCCTGAGCTCAGAACTGGAGATCAGTTATATCAGCAAAGTCATGGAAAACTATAGTTTCCGCTCAAGGCAGAAAGCTGTGGCTTTCACTTCCTTAAGAAGTTAAAAGTGGGTTTGGAGTTTTGCTACTTAAGACTTGACAATTGGCTTTTCAGAGTTAGGAGAGAAAGGTTTTAAAAACACAGCTGCTAGATTTTTGAACTTCACTGAGATGCGATAAACTTGGCTTTAATTGTAAATGTTTTGCTGTTCTGTCTTTGGTTAGTCTTCGGTGCCAATCTCTGCTATACCTAAGGCTTTTCAAACTGAAAAAGGAAAGTGCATTGAAATATTCTAAGACTCTGACTGAACATCTGAAGGTAATTGCATAAATATTTTTTTCATTTTTAATCAAATTAAAGTTCTACATCACTAAAAATTCCTCTATCCAGTTTACAGACTGCTGCGTGCAAACTTCCAGGACGCTCTGTTTAGAACTGGAAGTATATTTGAGCTGAGTAGCTTAAAGCTGGGGAGATTCAGCATGACTATAATGTCATCAACCCACTGGTCCTAACATGATAGATATCTATTAATAATTTGATGTAGCTTTTGTCTTTAATAAGTTTAGTAAGCTTCAAAGAGAATTTTAAAAGATTTTTCTTTCTGCAGGTATAACAAAGCTGAAACCTCACTTTGTCTTCACTGATTTTTGTCTTAGTCATCAGTAAAAGGGATATTTGTACCACATTTGAAAGTACTTTGCTTGATATTATTCAGGATTTTGATTATTGCTTAAAAGAAAAGCTGTAAGAACTAACTTGTTTAAAAATGACTGATTAAGCAGATAAAATGTGATTAAAATATAAACATAAATCAGGACAAATTTATTTTCCCCCAACAGAATTCCTATAACAATTCTCAAGCACCATCACCTGGTATGGGAAGGTAAGTAATGAAAGTTGGTACCAGTATTTCCCAATGCATAGCTAGTTTTCTACATAAACTGTGCACCTGAGGTACTCGAAGAGTAGCTTTTCACTCTAAAGAGTATTAGTTGTTTTCTAGCCAATTCCTGATTGTTCTAAGGTCTAGTTTTCGATTCTGTTGTTCACATAATTGTCATAGATCATTCTAACAATATTTCATTGATAATTCTAATTGTAATAGATAATTTTATTCTGATAAAGGGTTTGGAAAACTGCTGCTTTTGATATTGCTGTACTGAAACTTAGGCAGTTCCTTGTTGGGGGTGAAAAATAATAATAATAAAAAAAAAAGTAGTGGGTCATTAACATACAAAGTGCTTGTCTTAGTGAATTTGTTGTTTTATATAACGCTTTTTCCCGCAAAACGATAGCTTTATTACTGCTGCAAGCCCAGATGGCTACGAGTACTTTCAGGGTTGTCTGTTCCATAGTATAGCAATTTATTTTTATTCTTTAAAACTTAACAACCAACCTTTTATAGATCACTCTCTCAAAATTAAAAATCCCAGAATTTTAGGGGAACTTTTCAGATTTGCATCATGTTATTTGAAAATGTAGTAGTATGGCAGTATAATTAACCATGTAGTTTTATTTTTATTATTATTTAAGGTTCAATTTATTTAAACAATGAGTTTAAGACTTTAAATTAAAAGATGGTGAGGATTGGTTTTGGATACTAAGCTGAAACACAGGTGCTGGAGGAGCCTTGGTATTTTACCAGCCCGTGCATTTCATCTGTTGCAGGGCAAACCCTGACTTCTTGATGTGTGAAGTGGGGGTGTTTTAGCATCCCACATTCTGAGGTGTAGGAAGAGAGGTCTTAGAGCATAATTCTTACAGCATGACAAGCCTGAAGTACATATGCATGCATTTTACAATTTAATATTTCTCTTTGGATAAGCAGCAAGCCTGTTGGTATGCCGTCTCCAGTCTCTCCAAAGCTGTCTCCAGGGAATTCAGGAAATTACTCTTCTGGGGCAGCCAACCCTTCAGGGAGCGGGTCTTCGGTGACGATCCCCCAGAGGATCCATCAGATGGCAGCCAGCTATGTCCAAGTTACATCCAACTTCCTCTATGCCACTGAAATATGGGACCAAGCCGAACAGCTGTCTAAAGAACAGAAAGGTAAGGCTCGTCACAGGCAGGTTATAACCTCACAGGATGCTCAGCTGGGTCTTCTGCAAAAGAAGGACAGAAAGCGATGCCTTTGATTATGGTGATTCCCCGGGCTGGTTGTCTTGATTGTCAGATGGTGCTGGTGATGTAATGTTTCCTACTGTTTGTTTTAAATAAACAAATCCTGATTTTCCCATAAGTTGCTCACTGTAGGAAGAGAAACTTGGTGCACTTCCTTCTCTGAAATTCTTATCTTGAGTAAATATACACGTTTGAGGGAAAAGACCAAAAAAAGTTTTGCAACCATTTAACCATAGTATAATTATTCTCATCTACTAGTCTTATGGGAAAGAGTAAAGAAATTGACTAGAAAAGATCTTTTTCTTTTATTTTTATTCTTCCAACATTCAGCCATCTTTCATTTCTTCTGTCTTAACCTGAAAGATTTGTGTTGAAAACATTTTTTTTTTTTTGTGATGCAGTATTTCCAGTACACCAGCCAACGTGAAAGATTGTGCCTAATTTAACTTGCATTTCTGTTGTTTTAGAGTTCTTTGCTGAACTGGATAAAGTCATGGGCCCTCTGGTTTTTAATTCAAGCATCATGACAGACCTAGTGCGTTATACCCGTCAGGGACTACATTGGTTGCGCCTGGATGCCAAGTGATATTTTGAACTGAAGGAATGGAAAATAGAACACATTTTTCTCGCTGCCTCTGATTTATCTCCACAACACTGTGTCATGTCAATAAGGAAGACTGCCATAACACATTGCTTAGTTGACACTAAGAGCAAGGAATGCTTTGAAATGTCTCCCATCCTCATTTGTGTTTTGTGTTTTAACCCCAAATTATCTGGTTAATGGACTTCTTCAGTATTCCCGTTTTAAGTTATTTAAATATTTTAAAATTTGCAAAATATAAAGGTGTACTTTTGCTAATCTATCATGGATAGATTGGATCATTGGAATTCCAGTCATAATACATAAGTCAGTTTAAATCCTATTTATTTTAATTTTTTAATTTTAATTTTGAAAAGCCCGATTTTGGGCAATTTTTAGCTGTTTCTTCCCTAAATTTACCCTTTCAAGTACTTAGCAGAAATTAAACATAGACACTTTATTTAAGGACTTTGTGAGCTTTGTTACTCTGTAATGTCTTGTGGTGGTAGAGCCTGTAAAAGGAAGTAGGATTGATAGGTTCTAACGTGTAGGAACACCATACTTTTCATGCCTAATGCCTATGAGTCAACTAATAAATGACAGCTAGAGATTTATTATTGCAGAATTTGTACTAAATAGAAAAGTTCCAGATATTCTTCTACATATTAAGATACTTCGTTTAAATGAATTTTAAAGAAATTTATATGGAAAATATTTAGCTGGATCTGACTTGGGTTGCTTTCAAGGCAGTTTCAAACATTGATTAACACTATAACAAATCACAAAACATTACAGTAATTTGTATTCGATGTGATATCAAAGTAATGGTGTAGGAATGAACTTCAGTCAGATAGGTGCGATGCATACAGGAAAGGTTTCTGAAATGGACAATCTTGTGCTTTTTTGTATCTCTTCATTTAAAATAGGTTTTGTTTCCTTGCTTGTCATTTTTTGACACATTCAAAATCAGCGAACTTTGTGGTTTAAAAAAAACCAAACCAACAGGAGTTAAATTCCTACCAGAACCGTCATTTGCATCTTTTCCATTGACTGAGAAACCAGGAATCTTAAGTAGAAACGGAGGTCCATTTTTTCCTTTTAGGGTCTGATGGTTAATGGACACTACAGCATGACAGTGCAACAGCCATTGTGGGGTGGGGAGCACGCCTGCTATTACAGGGAAGCTGTCTAACTGCTTTGATGCGGAATGGATTTGAAACTTGTATTTACCCCATGTTAATGAAGGTCCCATTAATGCTTGGTGTGTTTGATGGAGCAGAATATTCACTTGAGAGAAGCGATTTGGTGCAACAGAAATGGTTCGTGGAGTTGCAGCTGACTGCTCTCAAAACGTGCAAACCAAAGTACCTTTCCACGCAAGGTGCTTGTCTGAGTAAAAGGTTTAAAATGCTACTGCTTTCAGTATTGCTTAGTGCCCCTAACATGTCTGGTGTGCCTTATGCCTTACTTTTAGATGAAGATTTTATGAACTGTTTACAAGATGTTTTACAGCAGGACCAGGTATACTGTATGCAGTGGTCTTCTGCAGTACTTTGGTAAAATTCCATTTCCTTTTTAAAACTAGTGTCTGTCACACAAACTGACTTCTCATCGCAGTGGTCTCCTTTTAAAGAGTCAAACTCTGAATACTTTAGAGTGAGATTGTGGAATGCTGCTTTGTTTTATCTCCCATTTAACCCTTTATTCTGTACCAGATATGAACGTGCATGTTCAGGAAAATTATTGCACTAAATTTTTGTGTAGCTGTAGTTAAGTGCCAAACTCATGGCAACCTCGACGGAAGGAATAGAATTCTACGCTACTTAGTACTGCAGTATGTCCTATGGGCTTTAAGAGTTTAGGAGTTTTGCAAATTAGTAACCTACTAAAAGGTAGCTGCATATTCGTAGAGCTTCCTTTGCGTTCCAGCGTGTTTTGTACTTCCAGAAGAGCTTTGCTACATACAAACCGATACGTGGGTAACGGACCTGTGACTTGTTCAATTATAGCCGAATTTCCCGTTCAGGTCTGTTGGAGCATCCTTTGTATTGAATCACTGTGCAAGATCACGTTTCTTTTAGTGTTTGCTGTTAGAGACAGAACTCTGTACCCTCAGACTCTGCATCCTGGTTAATGGGACACTGTCAACTATTTTTTCCTTTAATACTCTAAAGTGCCTAGCACACTTTTGACGCTATATAAAAAATACCTTCTTAGAAGTTGCATTCATAGTTTATTTTTTTGTGTAGTGCTGCACTAGCCAGCATGGCTGTTTTTTGGCTTGCTCTTTTGTGCACAGTTACCATGACTGTCAGCAGGAATGGTCTCATCTCTGGGATTTTTTTTTTCTTTTACTAGAGTCCCACAAATACCTTTTGGTGTCACGTGCAATTGGTCTGTAAAAATGTATCGCTTATCCCTAGATCAGTGAATCTTAAAGAATTGTCTTCAAATGACCAGAGGACTTTTTACATTGTGTCAAAATGTGGACCTGAACTGGTTGAAAGTGTCCCACCTAAACAGTGTACTTCACAGTGAAATACCCTCCAAGAGTGCTGTCCCAGATTTCTGTCTGTCTGGGAGATATGCGGTGGTCTTGTTCATTGAAAAGAAATGCCTTACTCATCTGTGGCTATTTCAAGCAGAGAAACTTAAATTTCACACTTCCAAAAGCATATCTATGTTGGGATTTACCGTTGTTTCGAAGAGAGAAGTTAGGTACTTATCAGATTTCATAGCCAAAAAAAATGCAAATACTTAATAAGCTTCCATCCCTCTGTCAAAATGCAGGCTAACAATCTAAATCTTTTTTTTTTTTAACCTTTACACAACAGCGGTGGAAATGCATGTCACTTCAGCACTAAGGCAAGTCGCACTATTGACTAATGAGGGAATCCCTAACTCCTGGCTTCCTAAATGATTCCCTAGACGATTGTATATTAAATACATATCAGCGCCGTAATTTTAATTCCCTTACTGAACGCGGTCCCAGTTGGTGAATCTTAAAAATGGCTTAATCAGACTAGGCTTGCTCAGATATCAATATTATTTGAATTTGCTGTGAAACTTGCAGGTTCCTAGGTGATAAGGTGCAACCATTTATATTTATAAACAAATCTTTAGGACACCAGAGTAAAACAGCCCGATACTTTTATTTTGATTTGAAACTATTAGCCATAAAGCAGAGCATATGGATGGCTCTTCTTGGCTTTTGATGGCAGTATGCAATTTGTATTGTATGTGTCTTTTAATATATATGTATATATATATGAACTCAGTCTGTCCAAAGTATATGTTATACTTGTTTTTAGATTATGGTGCAACTGACTATATTGATATATTATTTATTGAGTGATGAATCACCATCTTACTGGTGATAAATCTTGCATATTATACAGGAGTGCAATGTATATTCCTTTAGATTGCTGAGGCTTGATTGCTGTGATAACAAAAAAAAAAAAAGCCCTGAAATGTATTTACGAATGGCCCCAACATACAGAGAGTCAGTACTTTATGGAAGTACTGTTGTGCTTGCCTGGGGCAAGTAAAATAAAGCCGTAGGCAGATAATTATGTAATTTTCCAAAATGGGAAACTATTGGAAAGAGAGACTACCTTTGCTGTATTTAATCTTTCACTTACCTAACAGATATTTACTGTCACTGCAGTGTTTATATTAAGGGCCTGAGCAAGTCAAGTTTGAATTACCCATTGGGGAGTAAGCAACTTCCAAATTATTAGATGTCTGACGAGTATTTCGGTCAGGGTTTAAATTACTCCATCTAAGGAATCAGTATTATGGAAAACTGTATGTTTCCAAGCAGCAAAGTAAAGATACCTTTTAAGTATAAAGAGTAGCCAAAGCTTTTGGTAGCCAACTCAGACAAATACAGACCTATTCCAGGAGGCAAATGTCCTAAGCATGAAAGTTGGGTAAACCCAATCAATCAGGGAATCATGATCTCTGTCTAACTCCATTACTTTTCAAGGAATTGGTCTCTGATGCCATTTGAAAACGGCGGTGTTGGGGGCGGGGGGGCGGAGAGGGAAGGGTTAGCTGTGCAGCGAGTGAATTCCTGCCTCGATAGGAGCTCTGGTCTTTGCTGGAGCAGCCTTGGAGGCAGCGCTAGCTCTTTGCTCTCTGCCAGTCTCGGCTGAGTTTCAATCGAATACACTATACTGAGCAATTTGAAATGCTGCGTTACAGCACAGAATTTATATAGGCTATCTTTATGTAAACGCTTACCTGTTTTAATTTCATCTGGAAACTTAACGGAAATGTATCCGTTCCCGTTGTAACTCTCCACGTTTGCCAACGGGGCTGATACAGGCAAATTGGAATGCAGTGTTCCCCGTCTTCAGTTTTTATATGCAACCCTAGGAATTGATGTAGTCGGGTGCACAGTACTTCTGCAGCGGCTGGTGTCGGCTGCACTGGCATTATACATCTGAACACTCAACTCTAAGGACCAGGCATGACTTTTGCAAGCACAGTTCCTGACATTTGTATCTGGTCCCCCTTTTAAATTGTTTTAAGAAATTTTGTATATGGAGGATAAAGTGCTTATATATTTATTAAAAATCCTTTATCTTATTTGAAATTATTATTTGGTGAAGAAGGGTTTTCTTTTGGGGGAGGGTTTGTGGGAGGGGGAAGGTAACTTTTAAGCTGTCACTTATAAATGAAGCCCTTATTAATCATACAGAAAGGTACTGTTAGTAACTAATGGGATGTCTCTGTTTTATGCTTTGTACATGACAAGTCCATGTGTTACATTCTGTTTCTATCAAAATATTTAGGCATCTGTCTTTCAACCAAAACCTAAAAAAAAAACAAACTGTGATTTTATTTGTTGCAATACATTTGAAATTTCAAAGGGTACTTTGGGGCTCAAAATTAGGATTTCTAAGTCAGTATGTGCATTTCACGTAATAAAGCTGTTAATGGTGAGCAAAGTATTATATACTAACTAGATTTTTTCCACATCTGTATAGTATATTCTATGTATTTTGTGGTATTGAGATTATAGAAAGTTTAGTGTCTGAAACATGCGTTTAATGTGTATTTTTAAACAAATTTATGGCAATTAAAATATTTGGAGAAAAGGGTATCACATTTCAATTTGTAAAGATCTTTTTAACTACTGTGTCATTAAAATGCTTTGTACAATGCAAAACTGTAACTGGAGAAACTAAGTTTAATAAATATCAAATAGATTTTCTGTATTAAACTTCATAAACACTGTGTTCGTGTCTGTTGAACGGGCTGTCTCCTCCCCAGTATTGCATTTTAAAGCAGTTTTCGTCTTTGTTTTAATGCTCTCTGTGTAACAAAGGAAAATGACGTTCAGTATTTGTGTGTCCCAGACCTGTTGATATTTGCCTAATCAAAAGTGGCTTTGTTTCTCTCAGCCCTCTGAGTTAAGATGGATCTGATTTTGATAAATGTATTTTGAAATAAGAAGATCCCTCAGTGGAAGAGGTCAGTTTAGGACTTTACTTAGGCAATTTTGATTAGAAGTAATTAAAAGTAAATACGTTTTCTAGTTATCACCAGATATATTTGGCGTATTGAATCTGCTAGCAGTATTATTATCAGTTTGTTTGCTCCCTCTTTCCGACAGGCCTTTATTTGAAGTACTGATAAGAGTTCAGCTGTTGAGACTGAAATGAGATGGAAGCGTGATCTACTTTAAGCACTTGCCAGGTTGAAGGATAAATGTCTAAAGTCCAGTTTGAAATAAGCACTCCTACTTGAAATGCCTGATGCGCACTCAGCATACACTTTGCTCACAGGATACAAGGAAAAACCCAGGTTGTTTACTGAATATAAACTTTTAATCCACACCTTAAAAAAATATATATTAACAGTTATAAAAAAACAAAACAAACATGAGATGCAGGGTCCTTTTATTGAGCTTGGCCAGAGAGTCATCCTCAGGCGTATGCTGCGGAGGTACAGCCTTGGTTACTGAAAGCTCTCCAGCTCTTTGAAGTCCTTTTACCAGTTCTTATGGCAGAAATGTCGAATATAATTGTTGCTGATTCACTGTCATAGCTTTTGAACGGTCAATAAATATTTCACAAGTAGAGCGGAGCATTGTTAGCAGTAACAGTGATGGGTGTTCTTCATTACGACAGGTCACTCGGAGGCCGATCTAAGGAAACAGCGGTTTTTCCTGGAAAACAAACCATCATCAGGCACTGACAGCTGCGTAGGGCTCCAACAGGTCTGTCTGTCCTTAGCAGCGCTCAGCTATTACGACAGTGCTTGTATTCAGCTTAACGTGACTCAGTTTGTCTCGATTCATCTTATGTTCTTTGCTTTGCATGGTAACTCCAAAGTACGTATTACCCAGGGCTGTATGGCCAGGCTCCAGTGTAGAAATTATACACAACAAAAATGCCTTCCTGTCTATTTATCTTCCTGTAGCTGCTGTTATAGTTCATCCATGGTAATCACTAGAACCAAATGATTCATTTCAGACGCATGCAGAATAGGAACCCGACTGTCATTTCCTATAGTATCTGTGTGTAGATGGATCTATTCTACCCATTTTCCATTTGCTTTCAGGTGTAAGTACAGTAAGTGCCACACAAAATCAGCTTTCAGTCACTAGGTAGTAATTTTAACTAATCACTTTTTATATGTAATTGGTTAACTTATGTTTGCTTTAGTATTTTAGCTTTTAAATGATGAGCTTAAGTAATCACTTTAAAGTGATTACCATTTTAAAGATGGATTAATATTTAAGGCCTCTAAGTGGTTACCTAGAAGCTGTCCAGGATTCTATGGTTGGTTGTCCTTTTTTTTTTGAAAAGATGGTTATTCTGGGTTGCAATGGAACTACAAAGGCTTGTCATCGAGGGCATTTGGACTCTGTTCTGTTTGTACTGCTTACAAAAAAGGTCTAAATCTATTGCTTCATCCATATCCCTCCTATCTTTTTTTTTTATGCACAGAATTAATTCCATATCTTGAGTGAGAATAAGTGGAAACTTTCTCTACGTAGTATAACATCATGTATTCCTGAGCCTTAATATTGGTTAGGGTTAGTTACCTGCATAGCATTGTAATGCATTCGCTGTTATCCCTGCAGGAGGCTCCAATGGGTCTCAGTGAGACTCCTCTCCAGAAAGGTGTCATCCGCCTTTGTCTTTTTAGGTGAGGCTGTGGCTGGTGCAAGGAAGCACAGTGCATCTGAAACAGAGTCGTGGCACAGCTGTCAGGAGCACGCAGCGGCTGTAGGCAGTTGGTCATTTTGATGCTGTGGTCAATCATCATATAAATTTTAAGTGAAGGTCTGTAAATCTTGTTTTCAAATCATAGAGTGATCTGTTAAAGTACAATTGCTTATATCCTAACCCTAAAGAAATAATCATAAAAATCAACATTTTTAATTGTCTTGAGAGGGAAGGCAGAATTATTTGCTAAATTACATCTCAGAGTAACCCAGTTTTCGCTTTAAGCAGTTATTTACTTCTTCAGGATGTTGAATCTGCTAAAAGAGCTCTGCTCTTACTTCTGACTCTGGCACTTAGTGTTATTCGTGTAGCTCCTAACACTTTCGTTCACTGCCTGGCTGTTTGAGCTAGCATTTTAAATAGTTCTCTCTACTTACCTGGCTGAGCAGCAGTGAGCAGAATAAGAAGATTGCCATGACTTTCAAGCAGTGCATCTTCACAGTATGGGCTGCTGCTTCGGCTGGAGGAGCAGCTGTGGGCGGAGGAGGTTGGAAGAGCCCTGAATAGAACTTGCCAAGCTTCAGCCAGATTTTTATAGACTTCATTCTCTTATCATTGCATCAGCTGTCAGTCATTACAGGAACAAAGTTCATTTCAGAGCAAGAGGGAATTACAAAGTTAGCATCTCCTGAAGCGATCTGGTTCAAGGCCTGTCTATCTAGCTAATGATTTACTCTCCTTCCACTTGTACTTTGTCTGGTCAGCTTACCAGGTTTGCCAACTGTTCCTTTTTTAAAACCTATCTAACACGTTACCAGAACTCCATCCTGCACTTGCAAGCAAAAGGGTGGGTGGCCCAAAGTAGCGTGGTAAAGATCAAAAGCCTTATTATAACAACCCTATTTAACTTCTCTGATGTTCACAGTATGTGCAGCTCTGAGTTTGCCAGCTGGCAGGTAAGTATTGTCCTACCGAGTTTATTTGGAGCAGCAAATTGTACTTTTGGTTCTGCTTCTCGTTCTTGGTACATGAAAGAGTCATAAGCAAGTTACTTCTGACCTTTCTTTCCATTAACATTGTGTTTAAAATGTGGATGCGGTACTTTCCATATGGGTTTTGGAGTGTAAAAATGATGTTATTCCTGATAAATCTTAGACATCTCCTTTCAAGGATCCCAATCTGCAGTTAAAGATGATCTAGATAGCTAACCCTAAAAGCAGAAGAGATGGCTGGAAGGATTTTCTGGAGTTGAGTTGCTCCACGTAGCAAGACGATGGTTTCTTTAGACGAGCCATCTCTGCTGTAGTCTGCCTCTGTGTCTTACAGTGTAACTCGTGAGCAGTCTTCTAGAAGGTGCCAACAGCAGCTCCCACTGGTGTGGACAGGCAGATTAGAGCTAAGAGCACTCTTGCACTTCTCCGTGGTGCAGTGAGAAGAGATTGCAGCAGCTTGGAGGAAATGTTTCAAAAGAACCATGCGTTACCTTTCATCTTGCCCAAAGTCTCCGTTCAGACACACACTTCTCCCACTTGGTCTCCCACGGGGAAGAGGGAGAAGTGTTTCTAAGATCACTCCTCTCTCGATGCACCTTGCCAGTACTCCTCCTCCTCCTTGTCTGATACATCTGGCTCCCAAATCTGTCCGCGTGTTCTGTATCGTCAAGGAAATGATTTATGAGACTGCAGAGCAACAATAGCAGTTTAGCCATGGCAAGCACTGCGTGGAGGCTTGGAGGCACTCTGTTTTGAAAGTTACTTCAAGTAGGAAGATAGCGTATAAAATAATTAGTTGTTTTAGCTAAATTATAAATCTAAATACGGATGCAATAGACTACATTTTCTGTGATTGCTTAATATGGAAGTATAAGTGCCAGCGTGGAAGGCAAGTTACTGAGGTTAAGATAATGCCTGCCATGTTGTCAGGTTCCTGCCTACGGATGATTACCCCTTAGCCCAAATTTCACTGGGATTAAATAAAACCCCTTTGCAGCGTATCGCCTGCAAGCTATTATTGGAAGATTTGTTCCTTTCCTGGGGTTCCTTACTCTTCCCCTGTTTGTCTCGCTTCCTTGCGGGAAGGAATCGAAACCCTTCGTCATTTCACCTTCCTTGGTTTCACATAGGGAAAGAAATGAGACAGTAAATAATGACAGATCAAATAGCAGAACTTGAATGTTTCTCTTGCATCTGGCTGTGAATTTCTCAAATGTTTTTCCCTTTAAGTCCTTTCCTTACATGTATGTGAGTTCTAATTCTGCTGTCTCCACTAGGCACTGTAGTAGAACAGAGACAAGAAAAGCCACGGTGGCAGTCTTGACTGCGTATTTGGAGCACAGGATGGGAAGTGACAGCTCAGCTCTGACAGCCGTGTCCTCAGTAAGTCATCGTTCCTCAGCTTTTTTGGCTAGCTAAGATTAGTACTTTGTGATGATACGTCAGAACTGTTGTGTGTCCTAGGTTGCTAACAGTGTCAGCTCGTAGTTGCAGATCCCTTTGAAGCAGCAATCTGTTTATTCTGTGCAAGAAAAGAAAAAAAAAATCGGACTGCTTGTTTCCATGTATGCAAATCCAGTGCAGTCCACTCGTCTACTGCTGGCTAGTCAGAAGCCACAGCAAAAATGCTGGTTTAAACACCAGAATGTTACAGAACATTGCTGTGTTGCCACTTCTAACATTTAGCAAAGGGACAATAGAAATAAATCAGATGATTAAGACGGTAGCCCGCTGTCTCCTATTTGCCAGTAGGAAGCCACAGCCCCCGTGAACATTTAGCAAAGGGAGAACAGAAACAAATGAGATTGAGAAACTTTCAAACACAGCGTTCGGACGCTGAAACACCCCCCAGCCCAACGCTCCCCTGCCACGCAGCGGGCAGGAGCCGTCGCTGCTGGCAGCGTGAGGAAACGCCGGGTTCTGCATCCCTGCCCCGCGGGCCGGACCCGGGGGGCAGCTGGGGACTGGCAGCGGTGCTCACGGGGCTGCAGCGCCGTGGGTAAACTCGGCGGCAGCGGCTGAACGTGCCCCGGTGTTTACAGTAGGCTGGCAGCTGGCTAGGCCATAGTTCAGCCGTCTGTGAAACGGGGGCAGAGACCTCATCGCAGAGGCTGCGAGGAGCTGCTCACCCTCTAGAGTTCCTGAGAGGAAAGGGATTGAGGAAGCACTTACTGAAGCTACCGCTGTGCCAAGCCTACGAGTCCGGTTATTTAGGCTACAGAGCAGCTGCCCTTGCTCTTTGGGGTAAGTAGGAGGCAAATGAGAGTTCTGAGCAAAGCCTGCCCCCGGCCATCTTTGCCACCTCCCAGTTGTTGGAGCCAGTTCAATGCTCCCGTCTTGCTTAAGCTGCCTACAAAGTACCGGTGAACCAAAACGTAGACTGGAGCACAGAAAGCTTGTGGTGCAGTGGGAGCACTTGCACTGCTCCTGGCTAGGCCAGCCTCTGACTGTGCTCGAGTACAAAACCATAAAGCATTTGACTACACCATTTGCATACCCCCAGCTTCCTGAAGTGAGACTGAGCATCTTTGTCTTCCAGACGGCTCAGCCCTGAGCCCACAAAGCAACTACCCCAGGAAAACGTCACTCTCCCTCTGCAGATAAGATAAATTCTCAGTACCAGCTGCGGGACTAGCGCAACAGGGAGATAAATGAGTTACTTTGCTTGGAGCACGAGCTTGAGACAATCAGCTCAAGACTAAGGGGAAAAAAAAGATAAAGAACTGAGCCAAACGGTCTGGACTTTGGAGAGCAAAGCGTGTCGTACTTGGAGCTACAGGGTGAATTTCTTAGGCACAGTTTTAAAAGCGAACAGTAGCAATAAAGCTCCTGAGATCACCCTCAGGTGTCAAAATAATCTTTTTTTTCTCCTTGTAGTTCCCAAGAAGAAGCTTCTAACTTGGACTGTTAACACCAAGCAGACATCAGAATTGCAGTTTATCATCTGATTAACGTTAATAACTATGATACCCAGGTAGGTGTATGTGGGGCAGAGTCCACATTCAGCTCCGAGCCATCAGCCAGCTCATACAGTTTTGGGCAATGTCAGATGGGTCGTTTGTTTTTTCACGCGTCTCAAGGCTGGAATATATTCTATTTCAAGAGGAAAAAGTGGCTGGTGAGGGACAGATAAAGGGATCAATGAGCTTACCCCCGAACTGTTATTTCTAACCAATGATAGCTGAGGACAGCCCTTGCTACATTAACTAGACTGAGAAGTGTTTCAAAGAAACAAGAGGCAAAGAGGCTGGAAATAAGAAGTAAAGTAAAGTAAAAAGTAAAGTAAAAAGTAAAGTAAAAAGTAAAGTAAAAAGTAAAGTAAAAAGTAAAGTAAAAAGTAAAGTAAAAAGTAAAGTAAAAAGTAAAGTAAAAAGTAAAATAGTTTGAGCATAGAGTAGTTTAATCTGATCATCCCTCTGTACAGAGTGAACCGGAGAGCCATTTCATGCGACTCACCTCAACATGTAAAGCCATGGACTTCACACAAAGTCATGAGACAGAGTTAAAGTTTATTAGACAACACTTTATCTGCCCGTCATCCTAATCACATGAACACGCTTAGCAACAGGACGCTGATAACACGGTGCGCTAACATCTCCGCTAACATCTCCTCGTGGCTCTGGCTACTTGTCGTTCTCGTAGTCAGCAGGGTTCTTCCTCTTCAGCCTCTCGAACTCCTGCATGCCCCAGGAGTACAGGAGGTAGGCGCCCACGAAGGCTGCAAAGAGAGGAGAGCGCTGAGGAGCCGCACGGCGAAGAGGGGGGGGCAAAGCTGCGGCAGGCTGGCTCACAACGACAACTGGTACGAACCCTCCCTGTTCACCCATCCTTCCCCAGTCCCCCTTGACCTCCCCGTTTCCCCTTTTACATCCCTCAATCCTTCCCATTTCCCCCTAGCCTCCCCAGTTCCCCTGGTCCCCCTCAGCCTCCCCCCGCCTCTCCCGTTCCCCTCCAGCCTCTCCCAGTCCCCTTGATCCCCCGAGCCTCCCCCAACCTCTCCCCTTTCCCCCAGCCCCTCCCCTTCCCTCCCAGCCTCTCCCATTTCCCCTGGTCCCCCTCAGCCTCCCCCATTCCCCCCCCCCATTCCCTAAAGCCTCCCCCGACCTCCCCCATTCCCTCCCATTCCCCCCCAGCCCCCTTGATCCCCCCCCCAGCCTCTCCCCTTCCCCCTTCAGCCTCCCCCGTTCTCCCCCATCCACCCCCCATTCCCTAAAGCCTCCCCCAGTCCCTCCCATTCCCCCCCAGCTTCCCCCAGTCCCCTTGACCCCCCTAAACCTCCCCCAGCCTCTCCCCTTCCCCCTCAGCCTCCTCCAGCCCCCCCAATCCCCTCACGGCCCCCCCCTTCCCCCTCAGGCCTCCCCCCCCCAATACTCACGGGGCACCACCTTGAAGACCTGCGAGCTGAAGCGCCGCCACACGTTGGGCAGCCCGTGCGAGAGGACGTTGGGGAAGGCGCGCTGCTCGAAGGGCGACAGGCTGTAGGTGACGACGTGCCGCACCCGCGCCAGGTTCCCGAAATGCCGGCCCATGGCGGTGTCACCTTGGCGACCGCCTTCGCCGCCGCGCCGACCGGAAGCGGAAGCGGCATCGCTGATGCCGCTTCCGCTTCCGGTCCGCGCGGCGGCAGTGTCCCCCTCAGGGGTGTTCGTCCTCCCCCCGAAATGTCGTGTGGAGAAAAAAAAAACCACAAAGTGACGTTATCACGATAAAAAACACTAAGTGGTGTTGCCACAGTAAAACCCCCTAAATGACACTGCAACAATTAATAAACGCGAAGGGACGTTGCCACAGTAAAAAAAAAAACAGCAAATGACGTTGCGGCAATAACACCAAACGATGTTGCGACAAAAATAAACACTAAACGGTGTTGGCACAGTAAAAACGACTGATGTTGCCGAGATTTTATAAATGAGGCAAAACAATAATGTGAAGGCCATGCGCGCATCCCCTCACGGATGTAAATGCTCCCCAAAATGCCACGTGGAAAACACTAAATGATGTTGCCACAACAAAAAACACTAAGTGATGCTGTCATAGTAAAAAAATAAAAAATACTTCTGCAATTTTATAAATGAGACAAAATAATAACGTGAAGGCTGTGAGCGCATCCCCTCACAGATGTAAATCCTCCCCAAAATGCCATGTGGAGAAAGAAACAGTAAGTGACATTGTGTCAATGTCATTTAGCGTTCTTTATTGTGTCAGTAAAAAACACTAAATGATATTGCCACAATTTTATAAATGAGACAAAATAATGACATGAAGGGACACAGTTTTAAACACAAGTGTTTGGTGAAGCTGAATTCCCCCAGTTTGAAAGGGATTAGTGGGAGCAATGTGCATCTCCTCACAGATGTGAATCCTCCCAAAAATACCATGTGGAAAAAAAAAAACCTAACTGACATTGTCACAATTTTGTAAATGAGACAAAATAATAATGTGAAGGGACACAGTTTTAAATACAGAAGCTGTTTGGTGAAGCTGAATGCCCCGGGTTTGAAAGGGGTTAGTGGGAGCAACGCGCACTAGGCAGGGAAGTTTTTTTACACCAATCAAACACAATATTGACCTGGGCTAGAATTTTGTTTGACACCAAGGTTTTTGCCTTGAGCTCTTGGTGTTTTCCAGCCATACCTCTGATCAGAGCCAAAGCAAGCACTATTTTTAGGTAGCAGCCCCAGTCAGAGGCCTCCTTTGGTGGAAGTTATGTGACTGCTCGCCAGGCAGCGTTGCACCTCTGCAGGGTACTCCAGGCTCACAGAAGCACCACAGCAGCACCGGCTGGTTCACATCTGGGAGGTGAAGCACTGTCCGTGTCCTGTCACAGCGCTGGGAAGTCACGCACGGCACCTCAGGTTCAGGCCTTTCTCTGCCAGGCTGAGTTCCCAAGCCCTTGGGTACTGCACAGGTCAGGCTCTAATGTTAGGGTCTAGTAGGAAGTTAGGGACTTCATGCATCAATACATTTGCAAGCCCTTTTAAAGGCTAGTCTTAGTGATTCAAAGAAAAACAAAAACCACACAAGACAGTGCTACACCACATCCTTCTGTTAAAAATCCACATCAAAGCTGTCTTTTGTGTGAGCTTCGTCTAAAGCTCTCTTAGCTTGGGTCCCCAACCCAAAACAAGTGCTTTGAACAAAATTCTTGTAACTAGAAAAATCTAGGAGAAAACACATTAGTCTTGGTGAAGATTTTGTTTAAAAACATACAGAATTAAGGGGCTGTTACCTACACCCTTATTGTGAGAGGAAATGAGGCTATGGCCCTACATCTTCACATCTCGTATCAGACTACTAGACATTTAACAGCATTTAACTAATTTAATAACCTCCTAAAAGCCTTTAAGTGACAGTGTTGAACATTTCCACATACCTCAGAAGCATGTGGCAGCATAGTTTTACAGGTAGAATCCCATACCCTAACACCATGACAATCTTGTATATTGTTCTAAAAAACAGATCAAGGTTTTTTTAACAGCATGTGTAAGCTGTTGCATGTTTGTGTTCAAATAGTTCAGTGATTTGATTTTTTCCTACAAATTACTAGATATCTCTCCTTAAATTCTTACCACCCATTGCTGAGAAAGCTTCAAGAGCATGACAGAAGAAAAGCAAGGAACAGCCCGATTAACTTTTTTTTTTTAAACAGAACTGCAAGGAAAAGTTGTCTTCTTGCTAGGGGAATTAGAAAAATGTGTTAGGGAATATGAGCAAAAAACTGAGAAAGTAATTTTAATATTAGAGTCTTTCCTCTTTCCATAGACACTTGTCAGAAATGTCATTACAAAAGATTTCATTACATAGAGGAAGACTAGCAGGCACTGAACTTAAGTTGTATGCATGATAGGCATTTATTTCCTTTTTTTTTTTAATCTATAACAAAACAGCTTAAAATAGGCACCTGGTAATTGAAACCTCTTTCATATTTTAAATGCAAAATTATTCCAATAAAAAGATATTTACATTTAATTTCACATTCTAGAAAAGCTGAGTGGCTACAAAAATAAGTGCTATTATGTAAACACCTACTAATCGCATGCTAAATCCTGACCAATTTTAAAGAGCTGTTAGACAAATGCTACAGGTATTCTGATAATTCAAAATACCCAAGCTAAGTGTAAAATGAATTAGGATTCACCCACTACCGACAAGTGCACTTAGTAGCTATCATATCTTCATATTCTTTGTAGACTATGGAGCCGTCGGGCTCTATCGTTAGCACGCTCAGTGGGCTGTACTCAGCAGGAACACAAGAGGGCTTCGGAACAGATGAGTCCAATTTCTCATATATTAGGTTCTGCACCATCGTATGCACAGGAGAGCCGTAACGGTGCCCCACTACCCTCGGGCAGTCCCCTTTGCAATACTGAGGGCTGTATCTATGTGGTGCTATTATCCATTTGTCCCATTTTAGCTGGCTAAAACTTAGACGGAAGCTGTGGAGCTCACACTCATTTTGAGGAAACAGAAATTGTTTGAAATATTCACTCAGATTGTAAGGTGGAGTTGCTGGAGCTTCGTTCAGATTCTCGTCTCTTCGACGTCGAGAGGCCCTTTTACCTTGCGGATTCTCTCTTCCTTCGTCATCTGTAATATCAGCCAGCAGACTGTTCCTTTGCCTGGGCCGCACTGGGTTTTTCCTTCTACGTCTGAGTGAGTTCCACCTGTGATAAGCTTGCTCACTGGTATCATTTAAGTAAAGGAGAAGAGAAGGGGGAACCAGAGCCATATTAATGTAACTGTCCTGTTCAGTGCTGTGTTGTGGATCGCCCATCAGACAAGTGAAGTTCACAGCCATATGAATATTCCTCCTGTTAGTAGCAATTAGAGGCTGGAGAAAAGAAGTCACGTCAATCTCCACCCACTTGCGTTTTCTAACTTCAAAGTGCAGGCTAAAAGCTACAGTGTGAGAAACACTGGGACATACTTGGCTAGAGAAATCATGCTCCTTAACAGACAAATGGCACATGCATGTAAAGGAAGAAGAAGTGGGAACAGATGTGTCAAACGAATAGAGCAAGACAGACTTGAGTAAGTGCTCTAGAGCAGTAACACGATCCAGGTTGAAGAGCAAATCCCCTGAGTGAAGGTCTCCTGAGAAGGGAAACAAAATTTTGCACAGTTACTGTACCTTAATTTGCCACCAAGACAAATACTTTTGTCTACTGGGTAATTAGAAATGATTAAGCAGCAGAAGAAACCAATTTAGATGCCTGAACATATTTTTATTGTATGAAATTCTCGGCTGGAACAGAAATTCAAGATTTAAAAGTTAAGAAAACAACAAAGCCAAGAAGCCCCAAGCTTTTAAGAGGTGTTAAAATCTGTTTAGTTATAAGGCAATACACAGCAATGTTAGCAGTTGGCTTTTCCCATTGTTGATATGGGGAAGGAGGAACTAGACAGTTTGGATTATAAAAGAAGCCATAAATGAAATAGTTTAAGTTGAATGCTTTGAGAGCTTTTTATTATTAACTCCAGGTATTCTTGCTACTCATGTATTATTGACCAGCAGCTGACAGCAAGTCTGGTTAATAGCAAGGCAGAAACTTATTAACACTAATTTAAAAAATTATCACTTTGCTTTTCTGTTATGAAATAAAAACTTTCCAAGCCATTCTGAATGCAGATTTCTGTCTTATTCACTCATACTGTAAGATACACTATTCTTATCTTTTTGCATGATTTCTTTTTTCCTTTTTTTTTTTAATTTTTTTTCTCTAATTTCCATTTCATTTTGAGATTAATAAAACCGTTTTCTGGCCTGCATTCCAGATGTGGACATATATTGCTTTTCTTACTCTCACCACTGTTTTTCTGTAAGTCAGAAAGCATTCTTTTTTGACCACATAAATACATTAATTGATCATCAAACTTTAATAGACTGTATAATCAGAAGTCAGATGAGGGCTCTGTAGATCTTGATAAACTTATATGGTCTATATCAATGACTTCTCTAAAATAATAAATTTGAATAACAGCCTCAAAATTAGTTGTAGGACATTGGTTCAGATTCAGGCTATTACATTAATTATTACTGTACTTAGGATATGTAATCATGAGATTAACTGTTAATTGACAGTATATTTTTAAAGCAGTAGACTATACTATGCCAGGAAATTTTAGCCATAAACATTGATTTATTTTTTCTATAGCAAATACTTTTTAAGCAATCCTCAACCTCAAAGCGCCATTACTGTGTGTGAGCATGATGTTTGTGTTTCAGGTTATCTGGCTCTCCAAGCGGAGGAATCCAAGTCAGGAAAAGTCAGACAACTCATCACCAATCACGTAAGTAAAATTAAAGGCCAAGGATTGTTGCTCTGACTGGACCACATTAAAAAAAAAAAATCCTAAGTCACAGATGTGCTCAGCCACCCCAGTTTTCAGACCTGCCCCTGCCTTACAAGGGGTTCTGCTCTTCACACGTTTGGTTACGATTCTTTTCTAGGAAAAGCACAAGGCAAGGAGTTCTTTACAAAGAACTTACACAGGCTAAGAGAAGAGCCATCAGGCTTAAAATAGCAACAAATCCAATGGAGTGAGATATTTTTCTGCTATATTGCAAGCATAGAACATGCCAAAATAAACCCCAACCAGCTGAACCTTTGAAGTTCAGGTCACCGCGCACCTACCTTTCATTAGGTCCCTGTGGCCGTGCTTGCATTCAGAACACGGGGTGAAAAGTCGAACAGTGTTATAGAGGTGGCTTTTGTTGGCCTTGGGGATCCCCTCCTTGGTAGCGGACATCTTATAGAGCCTCTTCATGTACCTGAGGGCTCTGGAGTCTGGCTGTAGCCTCGGGGCCTCGCTTTCCCAGCTCTGGCGTCCCTGGTCAGACAACACCTTGAGAAGGGGTGGCAGGAGGGCATATCCACGTCTCACACCTTTTGGCAGCCGCAACAATGGATTTAGCTCGCTGGGGTCCTCCTCAGGAGCTACCAATAACCCAGAGATCCTGTCAGATGCTGCACTGTCCCTGGAGCGGGGGGAACACTGGATGCTAGAAGAAAGCCAGTGAATATAGCAATAGAAACAAACACAAATTCTCCAGGTACCCTCCATACTTTTTAGGGCTGCAGCCAAAAAACACCTCCCCTAAAATATTCAAGAAAAAAAGAGTGCATGAGCATGAGCCCTTATATACGGTGCAGCTGTGGCATGGGAGGGAGGTTTCTTTCTCATTAGAAACCAAAGAGGAAGACCTGCAGCTGGCTGCGGAACCCACATGCTTGTTTGCATTTAGGCTAGAGTCGCTGCACATGAAAGCATTTTGCAAGCAAAATCCTTATTCTCCGAGTAAACCTTTTTCACGTGGTAAATTGCAATACAAGTGTTCGTTTATCAGCCTCCAGAGGGAGCCGGGGAGACAAGCTAATATTGGCAAGTCTAACTGAATGCATGTTATTTGCACGAATTTTGATATTTGTGAGTTAACTGTTAAGAAAATGTCAGTAATAATGCTAATTGTCATTGCTAAATATATCTAAAATGCTAAATACTATTGCCATTAGCAATAATAAGGTAATAAAAAAGAGTGAAAGTGCTTTTCATTTGCTGCTAATGTATTTCTCAAATTTTGCTTCTTTGTGGATGTTAACATCCACCTGAGAGAGAGGTGACTGTGGCCGCCGTACCCTCAGGTTCCCTCTCATTCCAGCACACGTTCGCCTCCAGTCTTAGCTGAGGCAAGCAAAAAAGCAGAGTGGTTTTTTCGGTCAGTACCAGCTGTCTGTGGGGCGTGCTGCAGGAGGCTCTAACTGGAGTAATGCTGGTTGCTCCAGGAACATGGGGAACTTTTGTTACGGAACATAACTAAAGGGATGGGGCTTGTTTTATTTAATCAGGAAAATGCATAAGAAAATGTATTTTCATGGCATTTGTTTTTAGAGCTACGCTATCGATAACCTAGTGAAATGTCACCCGTAATCAGACTTTCACATCCTAAGGCTTAAGTAAGGAGTACTTGTTCAGAGAATGCTTAATTAACTGACAGAAATGTCAGCCTGGCATTCTTTGGTTTGGAGTGGAAGGTAAATTCAGATAACAATCTCCTGTGAAACAATATTACCTTTTCTGTTACATTTGTTAAAGCTGTTTTGATTACGATAAGAGGGGGATACCGTCACGTCTAAGGTCAGATATGTTTAAACCGCTTTGGATAAGGTGATCAGTGTTTTTGTTCATTTTAAAAATATATTCTTCTGTTGGGTAAGCTTGCAGCAGACAGGCTGATCTGCTCCTCCCGTAGGGGTGTGAATTAGTCCCACTTCACGTTAAGTTCAGACAAATGTAACGACAGTTTCTGCTGTTCCGTGACGATTTAAGCTGCTTTCTAACACTGCTCTTTTCTACAAAGCACGCGTGCATTCCTGCTCTCTCCTTTGCTGATTTTGATCTTATCACATCTTGTGGGGAGTCCGTTCAGGGAGCTGAAATGATTGGAAAATAATCCGACAAGAAGTGAATATGTGCTTTACCTTTCTGAATTCACTGGACAGCCTGAGAACAACTGAGCCTATCTTGAACAATTCAAAGCTCAGCGGGAGATGAGTGGTACTTCTGAATGCTAAAGGCATAGCAAATCCTTAACTATTAGGATGTATGGTGGGTGCCAAAATAATCTTACATATTTTTATATATACAATGCATTGGAAAGAGTATTCTTGAACACGTAGCTGTAGAAATTTTTACTTAAGTAAACCGAAAAGTTCATGAAACAGGTCACAGAAATTTGTAACTGAGGATTTAAACGTAGCCCTGACCAGAGATATGCCACTCTTCTGAAAAGTTCAGCGGCCTGATCATAAAACTCATCCAGACCTATTAGTTCTTTTGTTGGAAATCGAAGCAGAGAGCAAAGTCCAAATGCATCCAACTTGAACTGATGTCTCATTGAAGAGGCGCCTTCACGGAGCGCAATGATGGGGGAAATCTAAAGCATCCCGTGCTCTGGTGGCCAGGGCTGGGAGCTGCTGGGGGCCATCAGCCCAACTGCCGCTCATCCTCAGGTTAAGGGTAACGTTATTCGGTGTCCTGGGATGCTTTGGGGGTAGAAGGAGGTTAGATCTCATTTACCTCCAGTCATCCTGGTATCTCACTGGGTCCGGTGCTGTGGACGGACACTTTCAAAGAATCCCAGGGCTAAACTTCTGTATTTTTAGTAACCGTGACTGGTCTAGATCTGTGGAATTCTGTCAGTTTACTTGATGTGACTGTGGTCTGCTGACTACTAGACTCTTTAGAAAATGTGATCGTTTCCAGTGTGTAATTTGGAGTAAAAATATTCTTTATAGGAATTCAGCCATTCTTAGCATTACTGAAGCTTTAGAGCCTTCCCACGAACAAATTTATAACTTTAGGTAGTTCTTGAGTGGCTGTTGATAAATAGGGCTTCCTTTGCTCTGCATTAGGCTGTGAAAAAAGGCAGAAAACTGGAACTTAAGCTGCCATTGATGTTTCACTCTGAAACCCAGTTCCCCTGGGCAGGTGGCTGTGGGCTGACCCTGGTGACCTGCAGCGGGGTCGGGAGCTGGGGGGATGAAAGAGGGAAGAGCAAGCGAGCCCCTCCAGCTGCACGTGCTGCCAAAGCCATCATTGAGACTGGGGGGGGTTAATGGACTTAGGTTTCTCGGCACTTGGACAGGTTTCCTGAAGTGTTACAAACTGCAGGGATGTGTGTGAAGGCTTCACATCCTTACACCTGTAGGCAGCTGAAATGCATGGGCATGGTCATTTGAGATATCGAAGGTTCTTGTTTAGTAAAACACAATGTCCAAGGAGATTAGTTTCAGAGTATTTGTTTAAAGTTGCTATTGTTTGTTGTTCTCGTGTTTTACATATCTGAAACATTTATTCAGTCTATTATTAATCATTAGATTGTTGCAGCAGAAACTGTTTTTTCCTTTTTCTTCCGTGGGAAACACCGAGCACACAGTCTGTACTGTCGTAAACTAGCAACAATCTTTAAATTCCTATAAAACAGAGCTGAAGAATTTGTGGCTTTACCCTGTAGCTAGATAATTACGTTTGCTTGTTACCACAAGGGAGCAAAAGCATTAATCACAGGTGTAGCTGCTGTGCCCTGATAAACAAAGTGTTTTCATTTTGGCTCGCCGAGCTGATTCAGCGCACTTTGAAATACAAGAAGTATCAGGTGCTCTCTGCAGGGTCAGTCAATAAAGTTGCAGAAACTCGGCTAACTACCCATGCACCGTAATGCTGAGCTGTGTGTCTGCTATACAGATGTGAGCTGCAGCAATTTCTAACAATTTAGAAAGAAGAAATGTTTCCTGTTTCTTCTAATCGCTTCTTCCTGCCATAAACCAAAAAGATCAAACAAATTATTTTAATGAGCCGACGCACGTATACGTGTCATTGTTCAACAAAACAGAATTAGGGCTAAAAAAAATATGTACCACTGATTTTGTGACTATAGTATAAAACAGATTTCTTTTAAATTACTGATGAGAGCAGCCTCTGCCCATTTTTATTTCCTAGACGAGAACATTAGTGATTCCTTAAGTTGATGCTAGCCAGAAGACTGGGCTCTGTTTGCCACTGTGCCTGCCATTTGAGCTGTTCTTAACAGCCACAGTGGATGAGATTTTTCCCAGTCATTATCATATTTATAATTGTCCTATGGAAGACTCATTTTCCTAGCTGAAAGGTCAGCCTTCCCAGAGAGCTTTGGAAAATAAGTGAAACCTACTCGAGGATGTCAGTCCATGGCTCTGATGGATAGTTTATGAATTCCTTTTTTTTTTTTTTTTTAAATGCAGACTATTTCTCCTGCTACCTATGCAGCTTTGCATGCATCATCCATTTTCTTTATGTTTTAATCTACCATCACTATATTATCATTATTTATAGAACCTAGATATTTCCCTAATGGACCACAAACCCATTTTCCTGTGTGCTGCATAACCACGGACTACACTGCCCGGAGAGTTTGTAATCTAAATAAAGGACAAGAGAAGGGGCTCAGCCCGTCAGCAGTCAAGAATTGTCTTGTATTTGTTAGCATCATAGAAGAGCAGAGTTTCAGAGATTTAAAGAAGGTCACAAGAGCTTGTTGCTTTTGTTTGCACTGAGGGCAGCACGAAGATCTCGTCTGAAAATTTCAGAGGTGAGCGGTGGGAGCCGACCCCAGGGGTGGGGGTTGGCAGAGTGCACTGCTGCGTCCCTCGCTTTGTGGGGGTGCTCTGAGGATGAATATGGTAAACGTTACGAACAATTCAGCACTAGGATAATGGCAGTTTTGTGAGGACCTGAAATGTTTGTACACAACCAGACACGCAGCCAAGATCTTGAGTGGATCTCAGGTATTCTTTGGTGTCTGTCAGATAATGACTGTAATGGGTAGGTGAGAAGCCAGGAGCAGTGCTGATGGACTTCAGAAAGCTGGTGGAACACTGCTTTTTTTTTTTCCACGCTAGTCAGGTTTTAGAACCTAAAATGATGCAAAACTTATGGGTTGTACTTGTCCCAGTTCTTTAGACAAGGAAAAAATCTGCAGGAAGAGGAATTGCCTTAGAGGGTCTGTATCTTAGTTTATATGCCAAGGCCCCAAAGCTGCAGGATCTGGAAAGGTTACTGCCTGGGGGCTGACTCCAGGGAGGTGGTAAGGGAAGGAGGTGAGCTTTGTGCTGTACCAGAACGATGTCTGCTCCAGAAGGAAGGGCTGACACAGGGCATCCCCCCGCCCCAGGGCAAGCGGGACCCCCACCCCTCTGCTTTACAGTTGCCATCTGTGGCCTCGCTCTGCCTTAGCCAAAAGACAGCCCAACTTCTCCTGTGTCCTCGTAGAGCTACGGGGAGCATGTGGATTTCTCCAGTGGCATAATGATAGGATGGTTTATTCTCCTGCCCATGGCCCAGTAGAGAGTCAACCAAAAAGAATTAACGAATTGTTTCTGCCTCTGACTGCGTCGTGTCAGAAGTACTGGTTCCCACTCTACAAAACTGTCACAGTGGTGCCTCGTGTTAATGCTTGCTGTAGCTACGCTTCTGTTGTTCCCACCAGGTATCTGTCCTTTGTTGCTAGAAGATCGAGCTATGAATAATCGGATAGCCTTTTTAATTCTTCTGTACAGAGCAGAAAGGCTTCTCAGGGGATGCAGGGAAGGCAGCACCCGGCTGGAATCCGAGCACGTTGCTGGGTTCCTGCTGCCGTCCCTTTGTGCTTTACTTCCAGCTGCCTGAGGTGGCACGGCTGTGCTGACCGCGTGGTGCACACCGAGGCGGGTGACCTTGTGGGCGCTTTGTGCAGTGGGAATTAATAAATGTTCTTGACAGGGCAATCAGTTAGCTGGTTCATTTGGTGCATGAGTTTAGTGACTTAACAGGCAGCAGTGTGAGAAAAGTTTTACTTCGTCCTGTTGTGAACACAAATGATTAGCACAGAGCAGCCTGGCGGCCTCACCCAGCCGCTGAAAACCAGCCCAGTTTTCCTCCGCTGTTAGGCTGCTGGTGGCCGTTTGGGTACCGGTGTCTTACCTCGGTCAAACCTCTTCAGTTTTGGGGCGGCGAAGGTACGTGCTTCTGGAGTGCTTTCCTAGAGCTTTCCTGTGTCGAGAGTTTAGTTTACAAGTCCTTCACACTCTGCTTTCTGTCATCCCCGTGACGACTGGTGAAGGATGTAGATACGCGGTGCTATGATGTGTCACCCACAATTCACCCGCTAAGCAAACATCCCATGGAAAACTGCAGGTTTCTCCTCGTGATCAGATATTCGTTAAAAAAAAATAATGAGAGCTCGTTGTCTGAAAAGAAACAACGGCTGCAGAGAGCAGCTGCCGCAGATAGCAGTGCAAGCCTCCTGAGGGACCCTCCGTCAGAGGGACACCTCCCCTTACGTCCCCTCCGGGCTGCAAAGCACCCGGTAGGCACGCAGCCCGGCCAGAGGGTTACGGCTCTGGGGTGCACGGCCTGCAGAGGGTGAAAGCTCCCGTAGGAACTCATCGCGCATGGGCCTTTGAACGGAGCTAGGGGGATTTGTACGCCCCCGTACAAATATGACTGACCATGTGGCACCTGAATGAAGTAGTCTTGTAATATAATTAAGTTTTTGTTGAAATAAAACATCTGAAGTTAACAGAACTGCTGTTAGTTTGCACATTCGAGTTCTGTTCCAGGCAGGAGCTGCACGCTTACCGATAACATGGCTCCGAGGCTTATTTTCACAATGCATTTAATGCAGCCTGAGGGTTGCTGCTATCAAGCGTGGCTTTTGCTGCCTTCTCCTTGCCTTTCGGCTGCACGTTCTTGCTTTTTCCCTTGTGCCTTTACCTGGCCTGTGAGCTGAATGCCTCCTTCCCTGGCTGCACGCTCCGCACAAAGTTGTGCGGCCGCCCAGAATGCGTCCTTTGCTAAGGAAGAAGCTGCGAGGTGGTGACTGCTGGGTTGGTCAGGGTCTCACAGCCTGGCTTTGCTGTCAGGTGGGACTCTACAACACGATGTAGTCGGGTACACTTAAGGTGCTATAGATGTCTAGAAAGTTTTTGTGAAAAACATACGTGGTTAGAGTAAGCTTTTCTTTTTTTCCTGCTCTTCATAAACTTGCAGACGGGACTGCAGGAGTTATTCCCCTCCTCCTTGTTTTTAGAAAGGAGAAGGAAAAAAAAAAATCGCTCAGAATAAATTCTAAAAATGCTCAGAAAGGGGGATCTTACACTCGGCGTTCTTCCTCTTGCCTCGGCGTGGGCAGCTGAGATCCCCAAAGTCCTTCGCGCAGAAAGCTCAGCTGGAAGGGACCCGCAAAGACCATCGCGCCCAGCCTGACGTACCCCGCGCTCTGTGCTAGTATCGGTTATTACCAGTTACCGGTTACCGGCTATTACCAGTTACCTCTCCCGAGCTATTTGCCTGCCTGGCAAGTTCTCGAGTACAAGCTGAAGGGGAAGGGAGCCTCAGAGGCCAACACCTGAGGTCGGGGAGCCCCTGGTGCCCCCCTGGCCCTGCCCGGGCAGCCTGGGAGGCGCCGGGTGCCAGCAGGGGCTCCCCGGAGGCTCTCGGATCGCCTCTCGGCTCCGCAGCAAGTGCCGGGGGGGGGGCTCGGGGCTCGGCCCCGCTCCCAGGCGTGGCCTCGGGGCTCTGCCTCCCTGCCCCGCCACGGGAGCCCCCGGCGGCCGCCGCCGCCCTCAGCCCGCCCCGGGACGCGGCTGCGGCTCCTCCGCGGCTCCTCTCGGGCTCGGGACCATGCAGACCATCCCCGGGACCCCCCCGGGACCATCCCCGGGACCCCCCCCCCGGGACCATCCCCGGGACCCCCCCGGGACCCCCCGGGACCCCCCGGGACCATCCCCGGGACCCCCCGGGACCCCCCGGGACCATCCCCGGGACCCCGACGCGCCCCCTGGCGCTGGCCCCGCAGCCCGGCGGGGGGCGATGAGCGGGGCAGCGGGGGAGCGGCTGCCCCAGGTAGGTGCCGGGGGGGGGGGGGGGGGACACCCTCGGGTGTCAGGGGGGTGCCAGAGGGTGCCCCGCGGGCTGCCGAGGACAGACGGGATTGAAGAACGGTTTTATCTAACGCGGTGTGATTCCGGTGGTAAAAGGAGTCCTTTCATAGGTTCCAGCGCGCGGGGTTACGGGGCTCAAGGGGTTCTGGTGCGTAACAATGTGCCTTATTTATGCTGCCTTCAGCAGGAGGTTGCTAAACCTTTCTGTTAAAGGCCTGAGCCGCATAATTATTTCCTGCAGAAATCACGGGGGCAGTAATTGCCTGGACCCTTCCTTTCCTGTTGTGCGGAGACCTGTTAATAGGATTCTTCTCTCAGAAGGCAAGGTCTCCTTAGCAGCCTGCAATGCCGGGAGCGAAGCAGCGTCAGGTAGAAGCGAGCGTGCTTCAGGGAAGAGCACTGTGAGGAATCCCACGCTCAACTCCACAGCGCTCTGTGCTGAAAAATGTTCCCGAGGTGATGTTTTTGAGAAGGAGAAGCATCTCCGAATGGTAGGTAGTGGAGTTCGAGAATTAATGGGAAAATATTAAGGTTAAAACTTGAAAAACAATTTCAGCATGCATTCGGAAACAGAAATCCAAGGTGAATTACAAAGGGGTGGGGAGGTGTGACTGAGGGAGAAAAGTATTTTCAAGCGTGTGTGGGGGGAGTCACAAAAGATTTTCCAGCCATTTACGAGTGGCGAGAGAAAATGCAAATTTAGGTTTTTACAAATTTGCCTGAGAGGGCTTTGTACGCTCCGGTGCTGCCTCCTGTTTGGCTCTGTTTGGCGCTAAGGTGCAAGTCCAAACATGCAGGGGGGCAGATTCCTGCCGGCAGCGCCGTGCTGGCCTGCCAGGGTCCCGCTGCTGGAAACCACGGGTGGGTGCCCACGGGGGTGGGGCACGGGGCAGCCCTGGGGCACGCTGCCCCCAGCCCTGCCACCGCCCGAGGGTCTGCCCTGCTGGGTGCGGGGCAGGCAGCTGGTGTGCTCATTTCCTCCTTCTGACACAGTCTGATAATTTGCACCCCGGTCGCTCGCTTCATCGAGACTTAGGGGAAAATGCGGGTAAAATGAATCCTGTGTTGCTAAGAACAAGCTTAGGGGAGAAAATGCTGTCTTGCCTATTTTCGGTAGTTCTGACCCGTCCCTGAACAAGTTCATTTCCCACGCCTTGGAGAAGGGAACTAATTTTTGTTTTGCATGAATTTGCATCAGGGATGTGCCTTTTGTTGTTCCCTCTGAAAACCTTCCCAAGTCTAGCCAATTAATAAGTCTCCAAAAAATACGCATGCTTTGATTTTAGTAACTTAAATGTCTGAAGTTTGCCCTCAACCTACCGGAATCTCCAAGAGCTTCCAGCCGTGGCTGGGCTGGCTGTGCCAGTCCCGAAGCGTAAGTGAACCCGCTGCCTTCGACCCGTGGCTTCGGAGCCACGTTGTCACCCTCATGGCTGGTTCCAGTTGGCCTTGGCCAACTGGGAGCTGCAAACTGGTGCTGGCTGAGCGCAGCGTGAGGGCCTGCCAGGAGGCTGCTGGTGTAACCCAGTGAAACGGGGGCTGAAAAGGAGTTGCAGGGCGGGGCAGACACAAGTGCAATGGGAGTTCTGCGACTGTTCTCTTAATATAATTTTACACATGCATAATTCTTATACAGATGACTAAAAGCAAGGAGGAGGGGAAAAAAGAACTAATCACAGTTAGTTCCTCTTTGCTTATGATGTTTTCTTAATCTTAGTTATTAAAATCAAGTTTTAATTTCTTTAGAAGTTGTTTGCAAAGGAAAAGCTGCGTTAGAAATATGTTCAAACCTGACATCAATGATGTCTCGTCAACTTTATTCAGGCTTTAAAAAATACGTTCCAATTCCTGTTACCTGCGTCTTCATCTTTTGGCACTGGGATGTCAGTCACCGCTTGTGCAGGTATGCGGAGGAGAGCCAGGTTTCCGCGCTGACCCTGGAAGTGCTGGCCCAGCGCGAGGCCGGCTCTGGAGCTGACTGCTTTGCCCACTCAGACAAGAGAGGCAAATGTAAGCTTGCTTTAAAAGAGAGATGTATTTATCTCAAGGGTATGCAGAAGATGAATTGCTTTTGGGTATCTTCTGCCCGTTTCTTTGGGTCTGGTTTAGGTCTGACTCAAAACACTGAAATCAAAGTCAGGGTGCCATTTACTTCAGAGGGCCCTGAGTAAACTTTTTGGAGAACTACAGTGGAAGTTAATGTTTTTGTGTCAGACTGCATACACTTTGAAATGTGAATAAATGTATTTAAATATCCCATAGTCTGACAGACAAGTTTTCAGGTGACTTGGAAGATTCTTTACTCTCAGGAGGGCGATGATTTCATGGGTCAAAGTGTTTGTTGGTTTTGGCATTGAATACTGCTAAGAGAGAATGAATGTTTGACAGTACGGCCTGGAAGTGAAGTCAGGCACACCGACAGTGAGGGGGATGCTGCTCCTGACTCGGTGGGTTTTGTGTTCCTGTGGTTGTACAACACACACCAAGCCAGGATGGAAACCAGACAATTAGGAAATTATGCCCAGATATCATCCTGTGCATCACCACGAGTGCTACAGAATTTACATTTTCTGTTCTGTGTGCACGCACGGGTGTAGACGATATGTCTGAGAACGACATGTTTATGATTGTTTCATATGCAAATTAACGGAGTGCCTGTCCTTGCTCTCAGACCTATCCATCGTTACATAAATACGACCATGGCCTTCCTGCCAGAAGAGAGCTAAGTTCAGGGAGGTGCTGGGTGCGAGGTGACACGTGTGCTTCTGGCTCCTCGTGCCGGGACGCTAAGTGACCCGTGCCGCTGGCTACGTGAGCCTGGGGATCTGCATGAACTTCTGCTCGCCCCCAGAACCTCTGGTGCTGCCCCTGGCAGCTCTCAGCCTACAGAGCAGTAAGGAATGAAAGACGTGGTCCAAACCCGAATGCTTCCAAACTGCAGCACAGCAATACGTAAAGTGCCTGAACTTGGAAAGTCTTCATACAGTGAACGTATGGAAATGTGGAAGTGAGTTAATGTAAATAATCCATGTAAATAAGCAACTGTAAATTAACAAAAACTATTAAAAATGCAGACTTGTCAACAACAGACGAGGTCAAATCCAAGTTAAGCCAACCAGACACTTTCTTTCTCTGTCCCCCTCCACACCAGCTTTCCAGCTCACCTCCTTTAACAGGCATTTCATTTGTATTTTTCTTCTGCCTTCTGAGATGCCCAGGGACAGTTCTGGGGCTGCTTTGACCAGGTCTTTACATGTCCCGGTTAAAAGTCTTTCGCACTCTGACAGTTTGAGGACCTGCAACGTACTCAGCTTTCTAAGCTGAGCTTTCCCTTTTCCAGGCTGAGTTCTTGTACTGTGTATTAGCTTTTAGTAATGACCGGTTTTGGACCTTTAAACGTAGACTGTAGCCTGTTTAGCAACACGTTTCCTCATTGCTGAGTCAAGAAAACTTAATACTTGTTTTTATTAGTTACATTCAATTTTGTATCTTGGTCTTTCAGATTTTGTCCTTCTCTGTCTGAAGAGCCCCAGTTCTCCTTCTGGCTCTTGCTGCGTCTCCCTGTCTGTCTTACAGCTCTTCCTTGCCGCTCTTAATTCTGAGTGCCGACCTCTGTGCCAAAACAAGTCCAGGCTGCCCGAGTTTGCATGTGGGTTGCCTGCATGCAAATTTTAATATGTCAAATTTCTTCTGAATTTATGCAAAGTGATTGTTCAGGGATTTAAATTTGTTCACAAATTAAGAGTATTTAGATTTCACAGATACATCAAAACAAGTATCTGATGCAGTTGTTTGTTGCCAGATTTTGCCTGAACTCGAAACCACAAGATCCAGTGCTTCATAACGAAGGATTAGCAGCATTTTTTTTCACCTTGTGAAGTCAATATATTACTCTGAGCCTTGTCTTAAACAGCTGGAAAACTTCATCTGACAATTCCACCCCCTAAGAAAAAAACCTAACCCCCAAACCCGTGGACATATCTCCAGCTGGAATATTCCAGTCAAATGGATAAACATTTGTCTTAATAAGTACCCGTAGCAGGAAACACGAAGCAATGCTGATATACATGGGACCTTTCTAGAATATACAAACCTGTCTATTTTTCATCCCAAATACACAATGACATCTCTCCTCTTTAGGAGTTAATTCTCACTGCAGCATTCCATTGCGTGGAACTATGTAAGATTATTTCTTGCATCATGGGCTTTCCTGCACCTGTCCCTACATTTGTTGTACAGACTCCCAGTTATAGTAGCAGGGCAGGATTATGATCAGAATTTTAAAATAACAGCTTTTTGCTACTCATCTGTCCAGGAGTAATAATGTATTGTACTGTACAGTGAGTCTATATCTAATACAATTTCAATTTCAATCCTGTTTTGAAGGAAATGTTTCATGTTAATTAATTTGTATGCTAAAAAATATGAATCAGCTTTTTCGGGTCTTTTTTTTTTTTCTGGGAAAAAAAGCTACTAATATGCAAGTACAAATAAATGTTTACTTTAAAATTGCCAACAAACTTTCCAGGCGTTGTAAAACAAGCGGTTTAGATAGCAATCATACAGTTTGAGCTGAGTTTTGTAATAATCTTGGAGCCCACAAGATGTAAGGGCGTGACCTGACAATTTGTTGTACTTCTATGAACAGTCACCATTAATCTCTGGATTTCTACTGTTCTGTATTTGAAATAATCCCATCACATTAGATATTTGTTGCTCAAGCTGAATGTTCTGGCATCTAAAATACCACAAGGCATTTATACAAGGCTGTTTGTTGAAGACTGAAGAATGACTCCGCTTCATAACAGATATTGCAGAAAACCAAGCATTAACGATTTAATGCTTCCTGTATGTTACCGACATTATCAAAACTGTCCTGAGAAACGACCAGCGTCTGAGCTTTCCAAGCTGCCCTGCTCAGTTCTTCACACAACCAAGCCTTGTAAGGAAATGTTTCCAGTACCAGTGGGTCCGATTTAGGAGATTTGTGCAAGTCTCGAATGTGGCGCCCACCCTGCTTTGGCACGTTCAGAACAGCAGCGATGTGATGCCCCAGGGTCTCAGATTGCTGATATTCCCTGCTACCTCAAAGGCTGATGGAGAATTTCAATCCATAGCAGCTTGGCTTGTGCCGGGAATGCCAGTTCCATCGGGCCTGAAAGGAGGTCGTCTGCTCTGATTCCCCGCAACAGCAATAGGTGCATATTCCACATTGCTGGGGGATTTATACATTCAAGGCCCTTCCAGCCTGGGATCAGATGAGCACATACTACTTGTGTTTTTGTCTAATCCGGCATACCATGGTCCTTCTGCTTGTGGCAAGTGTTCAGTTTGCACCTGTCCATGCCTCCCCACCCCGTCCCTTCGCCCATCCCTGCTGCTGAAGACTTTGTAGAAGTTGTAGAAGTAGAACTTTGTAGAAGTTGATCTAAGGCAACTGAACTGCAGGACCCGTAGGGGTACGAGCGCCGTCCTCAGGCCTCTGCTGCTTTAGGTGCCTCCAGCGCTGCCAGGAGACCTCCGGAGGAGCTAACTGCCCAGGGGAGTCCCCTGCCTTCAGGTGCATTTTGCAGCCCTCGCCGGGCTACGCACTGCTCAGTTACGCTGCCGATAAGGTTGACACATTGGCAGTTCTTTGTTGGCTTTGTTTACTCCCAATGCCTCAAAATGAAATCTTTAATTTTGGGTGGAATGGAACATTTTATTTGGCACAAAACAAAAATGTGTACTTTTTTTTTAAATTATTTTGCTATAAATTGAGGCACTTTTTACTGAGCTGATTTACTTGTCCAAGTGAAACTGTCTGTACCAGGACAACTCCAGAAAGATGCTCCCATCAGGTCAGGATGACAAGGCTCACGTCTCTGACACTTCGCTGCTGTGAAATTTGGAGCTTCCAGTTGCAATCTCATGAGAATTCCCTGCGAACCTTGGCTGAGATGAGTTGCTTTAAGTGTAGAGTACGGCTTTCCATAAGCAGCATCTGTTCCTCCGGAAGCTCAGCTACCGCTTCTGCCGTGTGGTGGTTTCCAGCGAAGGCCGAGCAGTCCCACGAAGCAGACGGATGCAGAACCGTAATCGAGCTTAGAGTTAGAGGGGTGACAACGACTCCGTGTCGTGTCTGTCCCTCCCTGCCCTTCCTCGCGCACCAGCTGCTCTCGTTTTCCACACAGCAGATCTCAAGCACTAGAATGAAGAGGACGTGTGGAAGTCCTGCTACCAACACCTGTAAGGGGACGCTTAAATCCGCAGTGAGGCACATGGTAAGTGCCAAGGCCTTAGAATTGCTTCTGTGGTATTTCTAAGGTATCTGAGTCAAAGGTGGCTGAGGTGGCACTTCAGTAGGGTCAGGAGAGCCTGTTCTTGCATGGTAAGGGAAAATGAGCTTGCACATGTAACCTTAGGTCTCTGGGGCTTAAGGAGCTGAGGCCATAACCTGAGCTGACCCTTGGAAATGCACCCACAAAGCCTGCGTGTAGCACGATTATCCAATGCAGGAAATGTGGTCTAGTGGATAGAGCAGGCGACTGGAAAACAGAAGATTTATCCTCTTCCCACTTCTGCCAGTAACTTACTGCAGGAATGTGGGTAAATCGCTGTGTAGCCTCAAATCTGGCCATTGAATAGCTTTCTTTGGCTCTGCCTCTGAGAAGTGTTGAGTTCAAAACACCTTTGTGTATACTTATACATATTGCGAGTAACTTTGCATAACTCATATAGAAGAGACTGCGAAAATAACAGGGATTTGTTCATATCAAATGAAAAATAAACCCATTTCTGGTTAGTGGGGTTTTTTAGTGGATTGTCAGTCATTAGATGAAGACTAGTAGAATGTTGTGCTGGGTAGCTAGGCAAATTGCTCCTTTAATATATAAAATGAGATTTAAAAAGCAGAAATCAGTTGTATCTTCTTGTATATCAGCTTGTAGGAATTTCCAGAGCAGACACTTTCTGTGCTTCTTGCATTCCTGTTAATAACTTCTTATAACTTTACCATATGAAAGACATCTTGAAACTTGTTCCTCTTTTTTTTTTTTTTACATAGTGAAAACTCCCAAAAAAGTTGTGAAATTTGCATTGTGCATAGCTTGCAGAATAAGGTCCTTGTTAGCAAAAAGTGTTGAGTGGAAAAGCAAATGCATGCTTCCTAAAATATAAATCTGAAATTTAAAATGGATTTGTACATCATTCTGTCATCCCCATGTCTTCTGAAGCTGAGGGAGCCTACAAAATTTAAATGATTAACCGGCATTTCCAGACCGCTGGCCAAATGAGTCCTTACCAAATAGGAAGGTATGTGGGCAGTCAAAAGATTAATGAACCAGGTTTGTTTGGAGACCTCTGAAACTCTTCTTTGAGTTTGATTATTAGAATAATACTGCTTTTACTTCTGAAACTATGTGCTCAGGTTGCTTGGCAAGACAGACAGCTTTCTTTAAAAGCTGGGTTCAAGAGGCGTTAGTTCGGATCCTGCTGGTTTTATGCATTCATAAGCTCCAACGCAGTAAATGAAAGCATGTGGGAAAGAAATACCTGTTATCAGTCATTATCCTGAACTGAACTGCACTTACTGCCCCGGACCTTCGTGTTCTGCGTCTCTGTTGACCCTCTGCAATTTTTCCCTTAAAAAAATGCAAGCTGCTGGATTAAACTGCCGGCAGAGTCCGTGGTGCCTTAGCCGTGAGTTTGTTACGTGGGAGAGTGGCAAAGCTGCCCCGAGCTTAATCATGTAATGCTCCTTTTCTTTATGACATCTGATGGCTACATTATTTATTTAGCCTCCCCGTAACAAAGACACCATTGTACTTGAGTGTTGTGAGAGAAAGCAGAGAGCCTGCCTCTGCCTCTGCCGTGAAACCATATCAACAGCCCCCCAGAATTCCTCCTTATTTATTTATTTTCCTAAGTGCAGAGAGAGGAGCACATACCTGATGACAAAAGCAGGCAGCAGCTGGTATTTCTGCTCTTCTGCGGGACCCTTGGCCCAGGGGACCCATTATATCCCTCTCTATTTACTCCTCTCACATTCTGCAATGCCTGAAAGATAAACAAATGGATCACAATCGCTTGAGAATTGTTTATTATCATCCTGCACTACTCCCTCATGCTTAGTTACAAGTGCGATTCCTGAACAATTTTTTAAATGTAGTGACACGTCTCATCCAAATTCTACTTCAGTAATTACCTGTGAAAAAAGAAAGCACAGAGCTTCTGACCGGTGAGACACTATTTGAACAAAATGTCCCATATCTGTTTTGAACGCCCTTTCACTTAGCCAGGATAAAGAATTGCAATCCGTGGAGTTCAGAAAGCATTTTGCCAGTGATGATCGGAGTCAGTATCAGACCCAAGGTGGATTTGCAGTAAGTCTGTGTTTCCTGGCTGTGTGTTGGATGCACGCTGGCATCTTTGAGAGCCTTCCCCCGAGGGTACACCCTCTGGTACAGGTGGGCACAGGTCAGAGGGACAGGCCTGAGCACCCGGAGTCCCGTTTGTGTGGGAGGGAGCTCCTTGGCAGGGTGCTCAGAGCACGTCGTGGGATGGGTTTCTGTCCCGCGAGAGACTCGTTACCGAGAGCAGTGCTTCACTGCACAAATAAATCTGTTACGGTATTTGTACAGGGCACAGTGGCATTAATAATACTACGGTAAAACAAAAATAGAGCTCTTTTGAAATGTATACAAATTAATCAATAGATGTTACTATGTTTAGTATCAGCTTACACAAAATGAGGTTTAGACATTAGGAGGAAGTCGTAAATGTAATGGCAAACTTGATGTGTTTTTCTTTGGGGGATGTTAAATCCCAGCTTCTTAAATCCAGCCTTTGCTGACGGAGAGCTGCTAGCCTGCACAGCATTTACCTCAGCAACTTTTGCGCTTAAACCATTTGAAGAGTTTCCAACGTGTGGCCCAGGGATCACCGGTAACCTGTGAGCCATGCTGAGTGACGTTCAGCTGGTTTGAGAAACCAGATTGAACAGTAAAACTGAGACCATTGCATAGTCACCCAGGCTGGTGCAGCCCGTTGCTTAAGACACTAAAGCGTCCCCGTTGTGTCTGGTACAATGCATGGTGTTCGCTAAAGACTCCTCCCTGGGTTCAGAGAGTTGGGTCACCAGCCGTATAGCATCTAAATGTGCTTAGAGCAGAGTTTCAGTTGGGAAACGTGTTCAGATTAATATTGTTTTATTTTTTCTGAGGATGCTTTCAAGTATGATTCGATTGTTCTAACCTAAAGATCCACAATTATAATACATATTTCACCAGGGACAAATCCTGTAACCTGACTTGGTCAAAAATCCTAGTGGAGGATTATGTGACTAAGCATGGCTGTGCTTTCCCAATGCAAAGCATTTGGCAGCAGTACTGATTTAAGGTAATTCTTGGCATCTGCGCTTGCTTGTTCCCCAGAGCACAGCTGCTTGTTTCTGCTCGACACTACGGCAGAAGCCCCATGCACTGCAACCGCCTCTGGTGCTGCAAAGGGGGGAACCAGCCTTAGAAGGAGCAGGAGCAGAGGAAGCTTCTGTAAGTTACTTTGGCTGCAGAACATTTTCTATAAAATCAGGGTCTGAAGGAACATGGGGATGTCTGCCTTTGAACCAGGGCACATCTTTGGGACTTATAATAATGGTATTGGCTTTATATTGCATTTTATCTATAAACTGCTACCAAAAAAATTAACTACATATTAGGAAATGCTGGAAAACTATTGATTATGTTTGCTGTAATATCATGCAGAAGGATTAACTCCCATAGGAATTATCGTGTTATGGTAAAAAATAAAGAGTGTTTGTCTATAACAACCCTGTCCCGGTCTTCTGCCCCGCTAACCAGTCTGGTTGCTCGGTAATGCAGCTGCATCTGTGAAGTCTGGGGGTGATGAGGGCTCTCAGGGATACTGGTTTGTCTGTTAGGCTGCTGTTATTTGCATGGTATGCGTGGATAAAACCCAGGATTTCTGTTTTTCCTTTCTATCTTTGCCACCATTGACCTAGTTTTTGAAGCCAGTAGCCCTGAGCAGCCATCTGTACCCGCGCTGATGCCAAGTAATGAAAATAACATCGCAAGGTAGTCGCCCACTGAGCGGTCGGAGGGTCCCATGGGTGGGCGTGCTGTGTTTGCACTGCTCCCCACTTTGGGTTTCGCTTCCCAACACCATCACCAGTGGTGATGACTGAACAGCCGGGATGCTGGTGGCTGAGCCAGGTACGAGCAAGGTTTCACTTGTTCCTGATGCATCGCGATGTTTTTAATCGGTGGGAGCAGCTGTAAGTTCTCTCTTTTTGGGGTCTCTCCATTGCAAACCACTCAGCCCTCATTCGGCATGTCGCTGCACTGATGCTGAGCGGGGCTGTGGTTCGCCCTCGGCTCTCCGGAGCACCTTCTTGCTTCCCACGCTAAGCGGCCGCACCGCTCTGCCCCAGCAGCAACTGCGTTTGAGGGCAGAGCAAAGGGCAGTTATTCAGCCCAAATCTCCAGCGCTCCATGCGAAGGCAGTGAGGTTTTGCTGTCGATACTTGCAGAATGTAGCCTTACTGTGGCAGCCGGGGCCTTGAAGGGGCCCCAGCCTGTGTGTATAACTTAGTGACTTCTTTGCCAGGTAACTGGTTTATGATTTACGAGGAGCATTTGGAGGCATGCGATTTATATTTTGAAATGCTTTCATGATTAGTGTATGCTGTTATTGTATGCATGATGCCGTGTATTATTTGAAGTTACCAGTAAAGCTTGTGCTGGTTTAGGGGCTGGGGCTCTGGTGCCGTGCCGCCAGGGCCATTTCGCTGAGGCTTTGCTCTGGTTTGTGAGGTTTCAGCTGAGTTGCTCTGAACTATTGCTGACGCCCTGCCACGCGGAGCCGTTCAGCACTGCCGGGTTAAGAGGAAAGCTGCGTTTGCTCCTGGGAGCCTCTCAGTTTGTAATGGATTTATCCTCGCAGCACTGTGGCAGCAAGTGGTGTTTATCCCCGCTTTACGTATGAGGGATGCCTGGCGATGCGTTTCTTTTAAGGGTGTTTGAACTTGGTATATCTTTGATGTCTGTGAAGCTCTCGTCCAGAGTGATCGGGAGAGGGAGTGTGGGCTCTGGGCTGTGTCCGGAAAAGTTTCAGACACCGTCTCGACCCGATGCGTTCTAACGCCTTAAAGATACCTCGACCCGGTACAAGGGCCAGAGCTTACAAGGATCCGTGGCAAATCCAGGAGCTGAACCAAACTCTCCAGAGTTGATTGCTTAGCTGCTGAGGTTCGCCGTCCTCACGGTGCTGGGAGATGCAGGAATTAATGCCTTAACCTTTCAAGGCGTGGGATGATAAAACGATGGCTTGGGCTTTCTGTATTTTCTCTTTTCCTCGCGGTACGTTTGAACCCCTGTTACCCACGTAGGACTAAGCTCGGATTTCTGTCTGCAGCGCTTTAACCACCAGCCGTCTCTGCCAGAGCTGCACGAAACTTACTGTCCCGAAGGAAGCTCACAGCCCCCACCGTGCGCACAGAACACGAGCGGTGCCTCCAATTGTTCCCCAACAAGAGCTCGGTGACCTGCGAGGAGTTGCCCAGTTCTGTGTTTTTCCTCCCGAGCAGGCAACGCGTAGCGCAGCATTTACTTCTCGTTTCTCGGGCCATTTGAAGCGGTCCCCTCGCCTCCTGTTTCAGAACACTTGCCTCCATCAGATAGCGAGTCCCGGCGTTGTGGCAGCACTGTTAAGCGGGGTGGCTAAACACGGAGCTAGTTACTGAGTAACCCGCAGGAGCCCTTCTCTGCGCTCCGTTGCAGCTCACACACGGTGCTGTGCTGAGATGTGTGTGTGTGTAAGTCAGGCTGAGGGCTGGCCTGCCTCTGTACGCCATTTAGAAGAGGACCCAGGTTGTTGCTTGCAGAAACCCTCAGACGTGGGCTGAGCAAACCAGCAGCGAGCTGCGTTCCGACAGCTCCCGTGTCCTGCTGTGCCCAGGGGAGCGGGAGGCTGAAGCCGGGTCCTGCCGGAGGACGTTTTGCTGCTTCTCGCTAACTGAAAACTGAATCTGGCCACTAGCATGTAGATTATTTTTTGTAGGAAGCTTGGAAGAAACTCCCGTTTTTTCCCTGGGAGACTACACACAAGAACAAATGGGAGAGTTGTTGCCTGGATGACACTGGCCAGTTGGCAGCTTAGTCTGAGGAAAAAATAGTGACATAAAATCGGCTTATTTTTTAAGGCCAGCTGGAAACTAGTCAGAATTCATCTCACCAGATAAGGATGTTATAAAATACAGTATCAGACTCCAGCAAATATATTTGGAGGCAGGAAGGAATTTACTGCAGAGGCTTGAGGTGATTCAGAGTCGCACAAAGTAGATGAAAGCCTCAGTCTCTGCCTTCTGTGCCATTTCACAAACAAAGCATTTCAAAAACAAAAGATTAAAAAAAAAAATCCCAAACCTGCGGCACATAAAACACAGCCTCAGTGCTTCCTTGATCTGCCTTGATGTTTATCATACAGCCCTTTTTCTCTGCTCCTCTGAAAGCAGCACGTAATTCTTTAAGAAAATTAAATCTCCCTGCTTCCAGCGGGACTAATTGGCCCTCGTCTCGTGGCGCTCCTCGGCTGCCGCGGAGCCGAGCCCGGGAGCGCGGTCCCCAGGGAAGGGCTCTGGGCCGGGTGACAAACTGGGCTGGGGACAGCAGGAGCCCGCTCTGGCAGTGACATCCCGGGGGCAGACGGAGCCACGCTGGCTGCGGGAGGGCGAGGGCTCTGCCTGCCGCGGCCTCGGCAGCCTCTGCGTGGAATTTTTTGGCTCTGCCCACGTGGGAGCCGCGGCCACGGCCCGAAAGGCTCGGGCAGGACAAGCGCTGCTGTTAATAATTGACCGGTGAGATAATGAAATAGCCGTGCCTGCTGTTTGCTGTTCCTTCTTTTCCACCGTGGCTGTAACACTCTGCACGATGGAATGTAATAAACCAAAGGGCGATTTCCACGGGCGAGGCAGGGGAATCGTGCGTGGACGCGGCTTTGGAGCCTGTGATGTGCCCGGGGCTGCCTGCTGCCTCTGAGGCGTCCCGGCCACGTGGCGGCCAGGTAAGTGACTGGGGAAATCGCCTCTTTGGCACTCTGCAAGTTCATTGATTAATTGCTCCTTAATCTACAGATAAGTGCGTGTGTTTGGGGGGGGAGAGAGGTTCTGCGAAACGCAGACTGCAGACCTTGGAGGGCCCCGGGGCGTGTGTCTGTTGTGCCTGCTTGCTGTCCTCAGGCTCTCTGCACAAGCAGATGTCCGTTCATCCGGACAGTGCCCACGGCAGCGTGTCCCGGAGCAGCTGGGGGATGCAGATCCAAGGACCCAGCTTAGTGCAGCGTTTGTACGATGTCCGTACGTGGTTTGAGCGCTGCCAGATGCACCTGGCCATGCCCACGGCCAGGGGTGCCTGTGGGCATCCCGGCAGCAGTGTGCAGGGCTCTCTGCAGAGCGGGGCACAGAGCACGGACCCCGGGGCACGGGGGCTGGCAGAGCTGCTGGCTGTGTGCGAGGAGGGCGATTCGAGACCCGCCAGCCTGTGGGAGGTGGTAGGGGAAGAAGGGTGATGCTGGAAGGCAGAGTGTGGAAGTGCCGTGCTTTCTGTGGATCCTTGTTCCCCGCCAAGGACTAACTCAGGTCTCAGGTTGCTTCCTGAGCAGCATCTGCTGCCTAAGTCCGTCAGCTCCCATCCAAAGGCATCTTTCCTGTAGCAGTCAGCAGGGAAACAGATGAAGGAGCAGGAAACGTCCTGGAAAATATTAAAACCGTGCTTTGCGATGTTGAACCTGGGCTCCAGAGCAGCCTCGGGGCCGTGTGATTGCACACAGCCTCCTGAGCACCAGGGCTCAGCCTGCGCATCCCGGAGTGAAAGAGGTGAGACTTTCACAGGGGTGCTGCGCGCTCCTCGGGGATGCACGTTCTGCGGGTTTGCCGAATAAAGGGCGTCTGGGTCTGCGTTAAATGCTCTGAGCATTGCCTTTTTTCCCAGGGTGAGCTCAATATGTGCTTTCCCCAATCCTTCTCCTAATCACCTCCTGTCAGTTTTGCGGCATCTGCCTGAAAACTGCTCGCAAAGGTAAGCGAGCGTTTAATTTCTGCCTGGGATCCCGAGTAACTTGCGTTCCACCATCAAACCTGTGCTAACATCACTAGCAGGTGTTCCCAGATCAGCTTCAGCTCCTCGTGGTTTCTCGTGGTTTGTTGTGGAAACCAGCGATAACAGTGTTCAGTGGGAGTAAGAATAAATGCTGGCGACTTTTGTCCAAATGAAAGATATGGGAAAATACTTGCATGTAAAACGCTTGCCAAAGGAATGGGCCGGTCTGCTATGCTATGTTTCCTCTGTGTACTTTGTGTTTTTCTTTTATTCCGACGGAATGCTCTGTGGTAACTGGATAACACATTTCGGTCTCCCTCAGCCCAGCAGCAGGCACAGTTATGGATAAAGGAGACTGAGCACAGGCATCTTCTGGAAAGGAACAGTTTCAGTTTCTTACGTCAAAATAAGAGAGTTTAAAAGCTGATCTTTTTTAAAAATCAAATTAATTCATCATATTAAATTTGTTTACAAGAAAATGGAAGTGCTAATACTGCTGGCTAATTATATTTCATACTGGCAGTGTGCAATGAAGGAATGGGACAGCTCCGTGCTTTACTGAGGCCAGCCAGTTCCCACAGAAATTAATCTGTGGGTAGCAGAAGTGCTTAGGAGGCAAGGTGCTGGGTTCCCTTCCCAGAGCAGGACTTCGTAACAGTTTTGTGGTGAGGCAAAAGGCAGCACAGCAGTGGCGGTGTGTGATTGCACCTGCGGAATAAACTCTGCCGCACAAGGAGGAAACTGCCCTGGGCAGGCTGAGAACAAACTCACCTGGCCTCGGGGCCGTAATGCTCCGTGGCGCCGAGGCCGCTGACCATTTGCCGAAAATGTGGTTTTCTGCTCTTGGTCATCTTAGACGTATTGGGAATGTGTGTGAGGGGTGTGAGAGCTCCGTATTCAGTTTGAATTCTCTTTTGTGTTTCCTGGGATGTTAATAATCTAATCCGTGATGAACTTGCACATGTACAAAAATCAACAGAATCATTAGATTTTTTTCTCTTACACTTTGAGCTCAGTAGAGTCTCTAGTTCTCTGATGCTCTTGAATCTTTTTGAGTCTGTTCTTGGATGATAAACTTGTGGGATTAAATGAGCTCAATCAAGCAATAAGGAAAAAAAAAGAAGGAAAATTGTAGTGAAATAAGAAAGGATGGGATGGGAAAGATTGGAAAGACACTCATGTGTTCAGGCTGAAGCAGCGATTTCTGACAAAAGCCTTTTTTTGTGAAGTGCTTTCCGAGGTAGAAACAAAGAAGGTGTTTGGTGTTTAGTAGGTTAGGGAGTGATGACGATGGAAGCCAGGAGACATTTTTGAGGCTGAGTAAAGACAGTGAATTTGAGGACAATGGGGAAGTACGCGGAGGGTGCCTGCTCTAACGAGAAGGTCAGGCGCTGCTGGGCGCTCAGACGAGGTCTCTGCCCGGGCTGTGAGGGATTGCTAAACCTGTCCTTCCTCATTAAATCCTTGGTCGGAGATCGGGCCGTGGCTCCCAGGCCCAAGATAATTTTATCTGGGCTGCAGTCTTTCTTCAGCCGAGCAGTCGTGTTACTCGGAGGACAGACGTGTCGGCAGCGAGGTGCCCTCGCCTTGCAGGGATGTCTGCAGGGAAGGGCCGGCTCGAGGCCAGGCGGAGTTGCTGTGCCCATCAGTAGGAGCCCGGTCCTTCCGCGGAGAGCGAGGCAGAGCTGGGTGAGGGCGTTTGGGAAGATTTATTCTCACACAGTGAAGGGATATTGAAGCGTGTTATTATTTTCATCTTCCTTGAAAGTGCTCGGGACGTTTTCATTGCTCCAGAAAGCCAGAGGTCTGTGTCTGTGATTTCACTTGAAATGTTTACGTTCCTCAAACTGTGGTGAAATTTATTAATGTGCACATGAGTCATAAACCTCCTCTAAATCCCACTTAGGCTCTGTCTCAATAATGTCTGACACTTTGACTTTCTTTGGCTCCCAGTAGCAGGAAAAGTTTCCCACTGGGCCCGTATAAGCCAGCCCTGCGAGTTTGTCTGTGGGTTTTGATATACGGCATCCCTGGCGGCTGGTAGACAGCTACCTGCACGGTCGTGGAAACTGCGCTAAATCAGGAATCCGTTTTTGAGAGACTTCAGACATCTTTGAAGAAAAATACAAGTTAGCAAAGGTGTATTTCCCAGTCATCCGAAGGGGGTGCCATCTGCTGTTTTCTCTTACGTTGCCCTCCTGTAAGACAAGTTTGAGACCTAAAGTTGAAAGTTCTGGTTTATAAATTAGAAAAAGAAGGGCAATAAAGCTGGGAGTGACTTTCAGAGATGCTGGCACGGGGACAGCCGTACAGACACGCTTCCCTGGATGTGGTGTCCTTCTCCTTCCCTCGCCCTTTATCATGTGAAAGCGGTGGAATTTGAAGACTTCAGACTTTTGTCTGGAATTTCCGCAAGCTTCACAGTGCGGCCAAAGGACCGATTCTCGCTAAGATGCGGCGTGGCTGGAGAGAAGAGAGATGGGCGCTGGGACTGCGCGGGTCACCCGCGTCGTGCGCGAGCGTGGATTTCTGCCCGGGGTGGCGATGTGGGAACCGTGCGTGCAGCTGCAGAGCAGCACCCTGGTGCCCCCCGGGATGGCCGGGGAGCTGCCTGCTGAAGCAAGGGTACCGCGGATGCGTTTTGGGAGCAGTTACGTCTCGCGGCCCGTGAAACGGACGGATCGGGTGCTGCAGTCTGTGCAAGTGATTGGAATCTGAAGAATTTGGGCTAATATTTACACAAAGTGTTTGCCCTTTGATAAGCAGCGGGTCGTTCACAAACACGGACATGACATAATATCGGCAGGCTGGTCACAGAGCTTGCTTTGCGTCTCACACACTTGTCTGTTTTGTTCTTCAGAGAACAGTTGCGTGTTGCAGTTTGATACAGGCTAATAGCTGCGGGGCTCTTGCCTTTACTTCCACGGAACCATTTGTCTAAAAAGGGCAGTTTTACGGAAATTGCCTTAGTACACTTTATTGGAAGTGAACAAATGAACGCGGCTGTGACAGTAGTATTTTTTCCTACTATTATCACGGTAAAAACTTGGAACAAATCTTGTTTTGATACATCGGACATCATTATCTTGGCCCAGAGAGTGCCCAGCCTAGTGCCCACAGCATCCCCCGGGTTTTGTTTGGCCTCAGCCCCCGGCTGGCGGTGCAGCGGTAGCCGATTGCTTTCCCCGTTGAGGTCCCAATTCTCTTCCATGCTTTGTTTGCCTCATCTCCTTGTCAGATCTACAGGGCAATGACTTCATGTTCTGTATTTGCAGGCTGCTTTGCATAGAGGGCTGTGCTCCGTGTACAGGCTCCTGGGCAGAACTGCAGCAAATACAATAAATAAAGGGATGGAAGTCAAGCCTTTTAAAAACAAAACAAAAACCAAGCCAAATCAAAAAAAGCACCTTTGTTTGGATCCTAATAGCTGTTAGGGGCTTTATTACTTTCCTTGGGCATCTGGGATGACACAGTTAGCACACCTTCCTTCATCTTCCTTTGTTCTGTGTCTTTTGTTGTGTGCCCTTTGTTCTGACACACCTTTAATTCTACTTTTTGCTTTTTGCTTTTGGAGGTTTGCAATGAAAATACCGAGAGCTTGTCAGGAACGTTCGCTCTGTGTTACAGCCTTGCCAGGGCACTTCTAAGGCCCAGCAGCAGTGTGCTCCATGAGGGTGCTCTACCACCTACCAGCTGAGGAGAACAATAACATCATTGTTTGATTTTTTGCTTCCAGAGCTCAGGAAACATCTTTCCAAATAGGAACGGCGAATAGGATGGTAGGTTTTCCCCAAGATGTGTTTCATTATCGTGTTGTTTAAGTTTTAGTGGAGACTTGTGGAGCTCAGTGCATCACATCAGTCCTTATTATTTCTGTCGCTTCAAGGATGTGACATTGCAGACTCGTACGTAGACCGAGCAGACACGCAAGATCAGAGCCATGGCAAGAATGGGAGCAGAGGGCACCAGGGTGGAGAAAAAAGTTCTCTGGCCTATCTGGCACTTCTCTGCTGTCCGGGAGGAAAGGCTGCAGGTAGCTCAGACGAGAGGCTGCCAGGGAGGAGGGAACGTGCTGTGAGCTGCCATCTCCTCCTGCGTCCTGCCGCAGGCACGGCTCGGCGCTTGCTGCCGCTTTTTCCAAGCCAGGCGGTCACACCTTCAGCTTCTAAGGTACAGGAATAGTTTCCTGTTATTTCTGGTATTGTCATAAAACCCTGAGACACAAATTCCGCTCTTTGTTGCTGCGCTCGCTGTAAATTGCAAGCAGAGGTAGCTGGAAATAACGAGGGGGAAAGGTTCTTAGGAAACGCTGCTATAGCAAATCACGAGAGCTCTGTCACTGGTGGAAAGCCGCAGCACAACTGTTATATAAATTCTGTGCATAGCTGTGGAAAGTCAGAGCCAACTTCGGGCTGTAAATCAGGGCAGCTCCATTAACTTCAGTGGAACGGTGCCAGCACGTCCCAGACAAAGCCTTGGCCCGGCCTATTCATAGCAGTCGTGGGGGAATCGAGCTGCTTGGAGAAGGTCCACTGGAATAAAATTTTGATTAAAAAACGGAGATAAAAGTGACAGAGAAATCTGCCTTCTGGTTCTCTCGTGGAATGCGGCTCCCACAGGGTTTCATCCTGTGCAGCTCCCAGCGCCTCCAGGTACACCCAGGCTCACAGAGCTCACCGAGCATTCACTCTCTCATCTGCTTTTCTTTCTTGATAGGTTCAGAACATTCAAGGCTTTCCTTACGCCAGATTTCTAAGGTTTTTACTTCCATAAATTCTTCAGTACGCCGATGAAAAGCATGGGAAATTTCGCCATCAGCCACTGAGGCTTTGTGTTTCCTGTGAGACAAATTTCACGGCTGCATTTTAGATATCTCTAGGGAGAGATGAAACTTCTCCAAGTGTCCATGAGTTGATTTCTTACTGAAATTTCTGAAAGAGCCCAGCAGAAGTTCCCACTTTGTGGTGGTATGCTCCTTTCATTTCTCAGAAACTAGTTAATTTATTTACTGTGCCCCACAAGTCCAAGTTCCCTTTATAGATTAACTTGTGTATTTTGGCTTCCATCCACCTCTTCCCTTGGCTCAAAATGAATGATACCAGGACTGTCTTTGAAACAAGGCAGGAATGTGAAGTTTTTTGATTAAACGGCGGCATCACCGCTGGAATCTCCCCGCCAGCTTTACGAGGCCCCGCTGCAGATGCACATTATTGGGAACAGCAGGCGAACCTGTGGGGAGTTCCACCTTTTTCAGGAAAACAGACGTGCAATATTTAGTTGGTAGGACTTGGAGACAGTTTGCGTTTCTTCAGAAGGCGTGTCACTGAGCAAGGTGAGTGCAGCCGTGTAGCTGCAAAACCTCGTGCTGTTTCGGTGAGGGCCACGTCCGTCCGAAGGAGAGCCAGGCGCTGACCCAGGGCTGCAAGCATTTCTGGAAGCACAACCGAAAGTCACTGTGAAGCTTCATCCTGCCAGGTGTGTGTTGTAGTCAAGTACCTCCAGGATCAGGCAGCGCTGAGCTGGGGTTTTCAACCTCTCAGGCTTATTTCTAGACAGATTCAGAAACTAGCTTTGAATCTGGCCCTTGATGCTTTGTAATTGCAGTGAGAGGACATCCTCTAATTATGTATGTCATCTTTTAGATTTAATGAAGATCTCAAAAGCTCTTGTTGTTGAAGACTGAGTTCCTCCGTTTGTGACAGAGGAATTGATCATTCCAATATCCTGCTACTTGCTGAAGCCATCTAGCTACTCTGAACGCTGTTTTCAGGTTCTCATCGCCAACGTGTGTGTGATGCTCTGCCTGGTCTCCCAAAGCGCAGTTGGGATCCTCCCACTGAGTCTTTTTCACATCTCTGTTTTTTTGTTTGCTTTATTTTAGGATCCTCTGAATATTACTGGAATGTGACTGCGGTGCAAAATGTACTCTTTCAACAGCTCAGCTGCGGACATCTAATCAGACCGTTTCCTGGAGAGGCTTCAACATGGCTCTGTCTGGGAATGAGATAGAAAGATGGACTCATGGGCAAGGCGGCCGAATTGGAGAGCTGGTGGAGCCCGCAGCCTCCCCTGACAGCAGTCGTCTGTCGCCAGTGACGTCCCTTGGCAGCTCAGACCACCTCCTGCACCTCCCTGGAAGAGCAGACTCTGCTTACAGCTCTTTCTCGGGGGGATCAAACGTTCCAGAGTATCCCACCCCATTGTGCTATGGTGAACGCTGCTCTTTGCCTCCCGAGCAGGTACCGTACATGGACTCAGAGTATGTAAGAGGCATTTATAACCTCAGCGCAGCAAACTCTGATCTCAGATGGCTGCATCCACACAAGGCACCAGACCCGAGCATCCGTGGCATCCCTCACAGCGCTGGGCTCGCGGGGGGCTGTGGAAGCACTCCTTCCCCCGGGGCTTCCAGCCAGGGACCGCTGCCCCTGGCTGCACCGCCACCCTCTCCTCCTGTGCGACTCGACAGCTTCAGGGTCGCCAGACACCTTGAGAACACGAGGGAGAGACGTAACTCTGGGAGTCTCGGGGAGGGCAGCGCGCAGCCAGCTCACGGGGACGTGTCGTGGAGCCAGGACAGGGATGAGATCCCTGAGCCAGATGCAGCGGCAGCCGGGAGAAAGACTGTGGAACACAAAGGCTGGTGGTCTGCCGGTTGTACAGACGGGGTGTCTGTATCAAAAGGTCAGGGGCTAAGGACAGAAGAAAATGCAGAGAGGGGCCCAGCCCAAAAACCTGTGAAGAGAAGTAATCCCCATGTTTTCAGCAGGCCGTCTTCATTCATTTTTCAAGAATATTTAAGGACTGACTCTGTGGCGAATGTCTCTAAAATTTTTTCTGCTTATAATTCGGCTCATGCTCATAAAATTCCTGACGAGATGAACTCCAAGCTCTCTCCTCCAGGGCACGCCAACCCTCGCACTGTTAATGATACACACGAAGACAAACAGTACCCCTGCAGCGTGCGCAAGCCAACTTTCAGAGAAGCAGATCTGCGAAGCACGGTGCCAGAACCCAGCCGGTGGAAAGGGTCCTTGCTCTGCGCTCAGTGCCCGCTCCGCGCCGAGCTGCGCTCAGACTTGGCTCGGGATGTGTTTGAGGACATTTGTGACTTAAAACACATGGAGAATGCTCTTCTAACTAAAAGCGCATCCAGGAAGCTGAACAGTTGTAGAGATGAAAATCAGTGCTACAACTACAAAGGAGAGATCGGGAGTGGTGCTGGGGAGCCACTCCTGAATCCCCAAGCCAAAACACAGAAACCATCGGTGTCCTGCAGCTACCGTGCTGCAGAGTCAGCTGATACCGACCAAACAGCTTTGCTCAGACCAAAGGAGGATTCCACATCGCAATTTTTAAATGAAGTCAGGAAAGAAAACCAAGCCAATGACAGCAGTCCTGAGCTCAGCATGCACCTAGAGCAAGAGGAAGCTCCTGATCCCTGTCAGAAATACCAGCCTGAACTTCAAAAACAGCTCTCGAGAGAGCTGCGGGACGATCTTGCTGGTGAACAAATAAGCAGACAGACGACTCCCATGCTTTACTACCTTTCTGGGGGAAAAGCCACCGACATCCTGCACCACCACAAGCTCGCCCAATGTCGAGAGGGCTCAAGGAGCTCACCAGAGGAATTTCTGACGAGCAGCCAGGCTCCCTCGGTGCGGAGTGTAGAGATACAGAGGGAAGGCAGCCAGCTCCAGCCAGCCAGCCAGCACCACCAGCGTGCCGATGACGGTCTGGATGAGACTGAAGATCTCGTTCTCGGGAGTCCTGCTTCATCCGTGGATGAGAGTTTCAAGAATGACTACAGAGAGAAACTTAAAGTGGCTCAGAAAAAGGTTCTGAGAGAAACCTCCTTTAAAAGAAAAGACTTACAGATGAGTTTGCCTGTTAGACTAAGACAGAAGCCCTCCAAAAGGCCTTCAATTGAACACCTGAGATCTTTCTCATTATCCGGGGCACATGAGGAAGCCAAACTTGCTCCTTGTTCCCCCTCTCATCTAGAATCCTTAGAAAGTTTCAACAGAGATGGAGAAATAAAGAGGCCACAAAAGGGTCAAACAGGGGGAAGGAAAAGGGAAACAAAAGAGGAAAAGAAACTGTGTTATTCTGAGCCTGAGAAACTCGATCAGCTCGCAGACAAGGAAGTCCCGTGGCACCAGGTCAGGGGTGAAAGGACTGAGCCGGGCACAGAGGCAGCCAGGAGAAAGACCCTGGAAAACAGAGGGAGGGCACTTTCCAGCTCAAGTATCTCCCGGACAGAGCTGAAACAAATCCAGCACACCGCGCTTGTTGAATACATGGAGCGAAAGATTAGCCAAAGACCAGGAGGCACGCAGCACGTCCCGCTGCATAAGCCGCCCCTGCAGAAGAGGCCTTCGCTTCCTAAATGGCCTCCTGGCAAGGCTTCCAACCCCAGTGGGAGCAGGAAGATGCAAAGCGATGAGGTTTTCTGCCAAGCGTTCTCTGAAGAACCACCACCAGATGTTTGCCTCCCCCGAGCGTGGCCAGCAGATGCGGCCCCGGCTCTGCTGCTGGGCCGGTGTCCTCGGAGCCCAGCCCCTGTCCTGCGGCCGTGGGGAGCCACGGCCCTGAGCAGGCACTGGCCGAAAGCCTCCCTGGGGCTGCTGCTCCTGCTGCTGCTCCTGCTGCTGCTCCTGCTGCTGCTCCTGCTGCTGCCCCGGCTGCCGAGAGGCCCGAGTCAACGCCTCCTGCCGCCCAGGTGAGAGGGGCTGGGGCAGGGGCTGCTCTGAGAGGGAGAACGGCGGGCTGTTTGCGTGAAAAACCGCTGAGCAGCAGGAATGGGGACGAAGGCTTCATTTTTAACATGTGGCAGAGAGATGAAAGAAGTCATGGAGAAGGCACGCTCGCTTAATCTGTAGGAAGTGCTGTGTAGTGGTTGGAAAGCAGAGCGAATGCTCTGCTTTTTGCAGTGTGCCGGAGAATTAATTAGGGGAGATTTTAAGAGAAGTGCCACCAATTTTGATGCGTTAATGATTAATGATAACAATTTGTTATTCTCAAAAGCATTATGTAAGGAAGCATTACAAGCAGCAGACAAACAATGTGTTCCTCAGTGTGAAGAGCTGCAGCGATTGCGTAAGGGTGGGAACTGCAACGGCCGACTGAGCAGCGTGCTCGGTCCGGGCAGAAGCACTCGTTATCATGCAACAAGTGTGCAGTTTTAAAAAGGGGCAAGGGGGAAGGCTTCTAGCTAAAGCTTACCCTTTGGGAAGTTCCTGCAGTGACTGAAAACCAGCTAGAGACCTGCCCATCGCTTTGCTTCTGCTGTGCTCTGCAGTCACAGCCCGGGAATTCAGGGACCTTTTTGGCTCCTGAATTTGAAGGACAATGGCTGTCAATGTTGTTGCAAGAGGAAAAATAATAATACTAAAATGGTCAGAACAGAAATACTCTAACATGCTACTGAAATTACCCGACTGAAGAGACTCCCACCAACAGTGGCCACCTTCTGAGTTGTTGTGGGGGTCGGTGGGAGTAGAGCCTGTGCTTTGTTGCTAGCCGTTACTTGGTTTTCTAGGAAAGATAGATGGATGCTACCTAGAAAGAGTCTAATGGCATCTGCATTAATAAAAAGAGATGGACAAACTTAAAACACCAACCAAACACAAAAACCCAACAAAACACCACCTTGCTAAACCTACTCAGCTGTTGGCTGCTGCTCCCGGGGAGAGCAGACGCGGGCACGAAGCCGCGGCGGCTGCACGGTGCGAGTACCGGTGCCGTTGTCGTTTGCAGGACGCGGAGAGATGTGCCGGCGGGGCCGTGTCACCGTCTGAGCCTCGTGAGAGCTGCCCCGGCGTCCCCAGGTAAGGCTGCGCGGGGCACGGGGGCTGCCCCCTGGGTTTCCGCCGCGGGGAGCCGGAGCGCAGCGCGCCGTGCGCCCGGGGAGCGCCTCCGGCCACCGGGAGCGCAGCTCCCCCGTGCGACCTCCGGCGAAAACAGCAGCTGGGGGGGGCTGGGGTGGGTCCAGCCTTAAGGCTTTAATAAATAGAGGAAGCTGGAAGTGTGATGACAGTTACTTGTAGCTGCTTAAGCAGCCTGCAAAAGCATCTGGTGTAGAGGAAGTGTCTCAAGTGGGAAGGAACTTCTGTCTGTGCTCTTGCAGTTTCCACGGTCATGCGGAAGATGGATGCCAGAATCACAAACAAGACAGTGACCTAACTGGACGCTCTTGTCAGGACGCCGAGGAACTAGCTCCTGAAACCTCTATTCCTAGCTCAAGAAGCAGCAGCCAGGAAGATGCCCAAGTGGAAGAGGAATGCAGCGCTGGGTCTCCGAATGGCAGTGCTTTGACGAAGCGCCCAGAGCAGCAGCTAAAGGCAAGTGATGCTGCAGTGCCTCGGGAGAAAGGAACGTGCTGCCACGCATCACCGGCTCGGTCTCACCAAGGAGACAAAAATGCACCCACAGGTTTATTTGCAAAGGAAGCAGCCGTGCTCAACAGCCAAAAAGATATTCTGCAGGAGAGAGAGACAAATCCGTCCAAAAGGAGACTGTGGTCTGCTGAGGACCAGCGATACGAAGAACTTGCGATGGAGATTGTTGCCAAAGACAGTTCTCTGGTTGATATTCTCATGCCTTACCCGGTGAGAAAAACTGCTCTGGACCTGATGGAGGGTCTTTTTCCTGTTGATGTTTCCATGCTGGATAAATCACACAGAAGAAAGGCAGATGTACAGCATGCGCAGGGGAACGAGTAAGTAGACCAAAACAATTAACTACTAGTTTAAGGTCTTATGGTGCGTGAATATTATGTATATACTGGTGCTAAGAAGACTCGGGGATTTTTTACGCTTGGTTTGTTACTGAAATATTTTAGTTTTCTGATTTATTTGTCAAGAAATACCTGAGGCTATAAGCGCGTAATGGAAGAAACGTGGAGTAAAGCACACCATGATAGCTGCATGCAAACAAACAAGCTGCGTGCATGGAAAGCAAGAGAAATCAGCAGGCTGTACATTAGTAGATGAGCATTTGAGGTACAACAAATTTAACCCAATTCTGCCAGGGTAAATTTGCTGCTGTTCAGCCAGGCTGTGTGGCTCCCACACCACGCCGTTTACAGACTTTGCAGATCAAGGTGTTCAGCAGATTCGTCCACTCCTGAGCCCGTGGGAGTGGGAGCTGGGGCTGCACGTAAGGCCAGGAGCTGGCCCGGAGGCCCCTGCTGCTGAAGGTGGCAGGAGGCACCTTGGTGGCCGTGCTGATGTGTTGTCAGCAATGTGCTGAGCTGGGAGCATCAAAGCCAGTAAGAGACCTTACTGAAAGGGACTATGATAATCCCAGGCTACAAATTCTTTGCTCTGCATCTTTTAAAATGTTAGAAAAGTCCCTGCTGTGAGATGAGAGAAAGGTGATTTGGAAGTAGAGATGCATAAAACCAAGGGCACAATCATAGAATGGTAGAGGTTGGAAAAGATCTCTAAGATCATCTGGTCCAACCTTCAGCCTAGCACTGCCAAGTCCCCCATTAAACCATTCACAAAGCACTGCATCTACATGTTTTTTGAAGACCTCTAAGGACAGTGACTCCACTACTTCCCCGGGCAGCCTCTTCCAATATTTCACAACCCTTTCAGTGATTAAATTTCTCCTGATATCCAACCTAAATCTCCCCTGGTGCAACTTAAGGCCATTTCCCCTGGTGCAATAAGGTCTCCCCTGAGCCTCCTTTTCTCCAGGCTAAACAACCCCAGCTCCCTCAGCGCCCCTCAGACTTGTTCTCCAGACCCTTCACCAGCCTCGTTGCCCTTCTTTGGACACGATGTTCATGAACAGAACTCTAAGTGTTTGTCACAGGTGTTTATTTTCTATACAAATAGCAAGAAAAGCAATGGAGATGTGCCAGAAGAATGTTCTGAACCCGAACTCAATGCCAAGCAAAGGAGTGACAGTCCCATTTGTAAGGGAAACCAGACCCCGAACCAGAGCGGAGATGACACAAAGGACCTAGATGACATCACGTGTAAGAAAGTAGGTAGATGGCCATCAAAGGAACCATTGTTTCTTCACCACCACAAAGTTATTCATGTCACATTCATGTACTGTGGGTGCTCCTATTCATGAAGTTTATCCCAGTAACAATGTTTCACGTATAACTTCAAATCATTTATTTTTCCAGTAGTAAATTTCCTAGTGAATTGGCAAATTGATCACGAGCAGTGGTGTTTAAATTCTGCCTGGCTTTACTCAGATCTCTCCTTCCACACACTTACCTTCAGCAGGTCGTCGGGGATGGCTTGTGTCTGAAACGAGCCCGCAGGCTGGTTATCCCTGTCCTCGCACAGCCAGCTCCCGTGCAGCAGCTGGCTCAAATCTGGTTTCAGTAGCTGTAAAATTCATTACAGCTGGCAGCGTAAATAAGAAATGGTTTTTACTCTGAGAGAGCTGGCAGCAGTTTCTGTATGTTACCAGGGTCTGTTAATTTCCTTACGTACAGCAAGTGAAGGTAGCATGGACGTAGCTGGACTCTGGTTCTAGGGATAGAAACATGGCATCTCGGAAGGGTAACGTGTAGCTTTGAAGAATTAAATTATTTTTTTCCCTGTAGAAACTTGGCCATAACCTCTCTCAGGTAATTATAGCCTGCCGTCCTGAAGTTCCTCCTGCTGTGTATGTGGTGATATTTTTCGTTACCTGCTGTTTAACTGCTGCTGCTCTTTATGGTGACATTGGTTGATTTCCAAAAAAAGCTGATATCGCTCTCCCACTCTGGTCTCGGGGCCTCTCCCCGTAGTAACACGGCTGCATTAGACAGCCTTCTCCGCGTGCTTTGCTACTAGGCGCTTTGCTCACTTGCATCCACTGAAAAAATCATTTTTTTTCCGTGCGTATTGTAAATGAAATTCCAGTCAGTTCATGTGTGGTAATAGAGCTGTGGCTTCACGGTCACATCTTAGACGAAGCCATGTGTATACATGTTGTAATCTTTGTTGTAGTTTACTTCTGACTGTGGTCGGAAGCTCTCAGAGTTAGGAATTATATCAGCAGTTAAGGCGATTACCAGTAATTTGCTTTTCAGAGTTTGAGAATTAAGTATACCTAGGATGATCTTTCTTTTTTTTTTTTCCTTTTCCAGAGCTTGAAATTATTTTAAGTCTTAAATTCGGCAAAGATGACGTGAGAAAATTCCCTTCTTTATAAATGACACGACTTCTCTTCGGCGATAAGCCTCTTGTGATTTTTCTTTTTTCCCCTTTGCAGCTGGAACTCATCTCCAGCCTGCGTTCCAAGCTGCAGGCGCTGTGGGAGGACAGGGAGCTCGTCCTCTCGGAAGCCAGCGACTGCGCCGCGCGTGGCAAGGAGCTGGAGGCCACGGTGCACGACGTCTGCAAGCCCAACGAGTTTGAGCGCTACCTGATGTTCATCGGTGACCTGGAGAAGGTGGTGAGCCTGCTGCTCTGCTTGTCCAGCCGCCTCGCCCGGGTCCAAAACGCCATGAGGAGGATCGACGGCAATACGGATGCCGAGGAGAAGGTGGGTGATGAGAGCACAGGGTGTTTAATTTGTTCGCTTTGCGTCTTTCAAGGTGGGGCCGTGCTCTGACAGCTCTGAACGGGGGGGTTGTACCCGACCTGAGCCAGCCGCTGCTCGGGCAGCGTTTGGTAGCGGGCAGTGAGGGGCTGGGTCTCCGTGGCCCAGCACGGACAGTTTGGTGCCGGAGAGCCCTCGTGCACACGCAGCACCAGCTCTGCTCTCGCAGCAGGGCGGTGGCATGGCAGGAGCGGCAGGACCTGGGGAGCTGAGCTTTTGAACCCGTGACCGTTCGTTCCCTCTGCAGCAGATCACAACCTGTGCTTCAGAGGTGGTTGTTTTCCCACTGGTAACTGCAGCGTGGTAATTACTGCTGTGAAACCTTATTTCACTTAAAGGGCACGTCTGAGCTATAGGGAGCAGGAGGAAGATGTGGTCATAACTTCAGATAGAATTTCCTGTAGTTTAACTCAACCGGCCACTTTTGCTGGAAAATTAGGAATTGTCTCATGTCGCCAGGAAAGCTTTTCAAGTCTGCAGTATGCTTTTTTTCTAGAGAAGCCAAGCTGAGTTTATCCTAGGAATGACGGTTTCCTGCTGTCCTTCCTGCTTTTAGACATGCTTTTATCAAAGCGGTACCTGCTGCTGTTATTTTTTGTTCAGAAATTAGAAAGCACGGTGTTACTGCTGGGGTTCCTGGAGCTGGGCTGCTGCTGACCTTTCGTGCATATTGTAGAGGTTTGTTGTGCTGGAGCACAGCGGGGCACTAAGAATCCTCCCATGCAGAGCGATGAGGAGAAGCAGGACCTACCTGCTCTGAAATGTCTGTCAAGTTAACGTGAATAATTCTGGGCTGCATTTCACACCTAACAGACTTTGTGCTTTGTGGTTGGCAGGGGGCTGCCGTTTCCTTAGCGCTATGTTTGTCCTCTTCATGTAAATACATTAAAATCATTTATTCAAGACTTGGAATAACATGCTCAGTAAAGGCTTGTTTATGTGCCAGTATCTTCTGCAGGTATCTCCCAGTCGCTGTAATTGCCCCGGCAGTCTTGCTCTTTGATTCCAGCTGCTGCCCTCAGGACGCAGGTGGTGGCAGTTGCTCTGTGCTGTTTAGGGACTTGGTCCTGAAACCAGAGATTTTGCAGCAGTGGAAAACTTTTATCCCTATGAAAATCATTACAGCTGAAAGAGAATCAGCTGAAATGTGAAAGGTGTTAAAATCCCATGGGACAGGCAAGGCTTGATGCTTGTGGATTTGGGAAAAAGAAACCTTTGAACAGTTACTGTCTGTCTCAGTTATTTTAGTACACGTGCATTTTAGTAGAAGTAACATGATATTTTTTGTATGGCATTGGCACTCTGGCCACACACAACTCAGAAAATACAAAGATGTGTGCTTAAAAAACTGCTAATTGACATAAGAGGGATGCAGGATACGCTAAAATTAGCAGAATGTTAAGTACATTGATTTTTGTCCTGAGGGCAGCATGGAAGGAGTGAGCCTTGATGGGATTTACTGGGAGTCTTTACCTTGCAAGCCACAAGAACGAGTAATTTAATCTAGAAAAAACTCATGTGGAACACAAAGCCCACAAGAGGAAATAATTAAACTAAATCGACTGTGGCTTCCAAATTACGATCCGGAGTCTGCCAGGAATGATGAGTTTTCACAGCGTGCTGCTTTGTTTTCTCACCCCATTAGCAATCGCTGAACGAACGGCACAAGCTCTTGTCTAGGCAGCGGGAAGATGCAAAAGACCTGAAAGAGAACCTGGATCGCAGGGGCAGAGTGGTCGCTGGCATCCTTGCCAAATACCTGACGGAGCAGCAGCTCCAGGACTACCGGCGCTTTGTGCAGGAGAAGACCTCCTTGCTGATCGAACAGAAGGACCTCGAAGAGCAGATCAAATTTTTCGAAGAACAGTTAGAAAATCTCAAGGAGAGCATCCCCCTCTAACACCCTAACGGACCGTCCGTTTTTGTACCTGGTAATTTGTGACCTTTTCCTGGGAATCCGTGCGCGCTGACCGCCCTGGGCTCACGCTGATGACCGGTGCGATGCTGTTAGTGCCCCAGGACCGACAAGTGCTCAGAGGCTCGAGGCACGCTCTGGACACGCTTCCCCCCTGGACAGGCCAACTGACAAAATCCTGCAGTGTGTAGCAGGCTGCGTTTTGGAAATGACTGCTAGGATGTCTTATTCCTCTAAATTTGTCATGTATTTCCCCTTGTCGTCTGTCCGTCTGTTTCCAGATTGACATAACTGCAATAAAAGAGCAGCACAAGTTTGCACCTCGTGGGTGGGTGAGTGTTTGAAATGGAAAACGATGCGGGTGTGCAAATCTGAACTGAGATTGAACAAAACCATAGGGAATGCTACGGATCGCTTCGGTGAAACTCCTGCACTTGTTTCTACTGCTTATGTACGTGACACAGTAAAAATACATTGCAATGGAAGAAAATAATCATTTTCTTAGTAGTTGCCTTCCTCAAGTACCTCCTGGCTCTGCGCAGCCCAGGTGGGCTGTTCAGTAGTGGGTCTTCTTATGAGGGCAGAAAAAAAATGCCAGTAGGTGTTGAAACCATCTTAAAAGAACATTTCTGGGAACGTTAAACTCTGAACTTATTCCCGCACGCTGTGTTTGCAAAGTCCTCGCTATGCTTTTGAAGTGTTTATTTTTCAAGCAACGCCTTTGGGGGCTGTTTTTACGTAGCTTTCAATTGTCAGTGTGCACGGGGAGTGCTGAACGTGGGGAAAGAGCTCGGCTACAGCAAGAGGTAGGTGGGAAGAGCGGAGGAAATAATTTGGTTTCAATGAGGCTTTATAGAATTCCCTTGGCAAAAATCTTTTAAACTAACGTTGTGTTTTGAGTCAAACCAGTGATGTTGCTGTACTTAAAATTTGAGTGATTTTTTTTTTTAAAAGTGTTCAGTGAGAGGAATGTTCGGTGTGAGCTGCACGCCTTGATCATGAGCGAGGCAGCTAGGAATCTAACTCAGGTTTCTCCCACGGGCAAAACAGATTTTCCTTGTTCCCCGATGCCAGGCATTACCAAGAAATGTTTTACTAGCGGTGCCTCTGAGGTCGCCAGCTGCTCTCCCTCTGCCTTCAGAACAAACGGACGTGGTGATAGGTGCTTCACGGGGTCCAACAAATAAGGGTTTGCTCTGTGGCTGTGGGACTTGGGTTTGCACTTACACAGACGTACCTGTATCGACAGCCCTGCTCACGTTTACGGAGAAACAACCCAGCGTGATGTACCCTGAGTAAGGCTGCAGAGGTGGCTTCAGAGGTATGTCTACAACGCTCAGCAAGTGCCAGTAAATGTATTTGTAGTAAAGGGTGCAAGGGGATGGTTTAGAACCGTAGTTTTGTCCTGCTGATCTGAGCAAAACGGATTGTGCTTAATGTTGGATCCGCTGTTTTACCGGCCACAAGTAACTCCAGCGAGCAGTGCCCCAGCTGTTCAGCAGGGTGGCCACTTGACTTCAGTTGAGCTCGTTAGAATAAAAAGTTTGAAGTCTCTGGGGTGGTTGAAGAATGGGGCAGTGTGTCAGTGCCAGCTGACACCACTACAAAATCTGCAGTCTCTCCTAGACCGATCAAAATGTGTGGTTCCTCTCCTAGCTGAGGATAACCAACTAGTCGGAAATAAATTGAAGCTGGTATGTGCCTTGAGGTGAAAGGATGGGTCTGCACCCTTCAGTTTCTCTTGGCTTTTTGGTCCTTGGTGTCATGGGGAAGACTTTTGCCACTCCTACCACTCTGGCATTCACAGGTATGTGTCAAAGAGCAAAAAGTAGAAACAAATTCTACTCTGTTTTGCAAAAAGTCATGAATCTGTGCTCCTTGTTACTTTTTCTAAACTGTGAATTTCAGGCAAAGTGAAAATGATACGGCGATGAAATGGAAACCTCTTTGCTGGCAAGCAGAATCAACACTTCCAAGGCACCAGCAGCTCTGGATGTCAGGTGGGTCTCCATTTTCATGCTGATCGTCTGTTATGGATTTGTTCCCAGTGGCCAAGCCCAAGGCAGTGGTGCCAGCTCATGCTGGAGGTAAGTCACAGAATCACAGAATCGTCTAGGTTGGAAGAGACCTCCAAGATCACCTAGTCCCAGTCATGTGCAGTACTCCCGGAACACCTACGTGCTAAGATGTGGGCTTGTAAAATCACAGTCTGATGGGCAAACACAAACGATGATTTAACCTGATCCCATCTTAAGAGCTTTGCAGAGCATCCCTTCTAACGCATAGGAGCAGCCCCAGGTACTTCTGATAATGGTCAAAGGCTGCGGTGGCTCAAAATCGCGTCCGTTACTTGCGAGAGAGAACTTTTATTGCCTAGAGCCAGAGAGATGAGCACATATAGCAGGTGTGGGATAGAGCAAGTGGCCAGTGGAAGGAGAACATGCGTTCTGCTCGTTTGACAGCGCCTTGGCAGCGACTGCGGGAATTTTAGAGGTAGTGGCTCACTTAGGATTTGATTTAACACCCACTGCAACGTGTGGGAGTCACTGCTGGATCAGGAGCTGCTGTTTCAGCCTCTCAGGCACTAAGTTGAAAGGATTTTATTATTTCTGTTTTTTTAAACCTTGGCCTCGTTCTCTTCACGGGGGCGTTATGCTGTTGGACTTGTGCGTGCGGAGCTAATTAAGGAAGGGAGGGGTGCAGGGGTTAATGCAAATGTACCGCAGAAGATGTATCTGGTGCTTGTGAGAGCTGCGCTTAATAAATGGGAGGATGTTCTCTCTGCTTTGGGAATTCATGGCAACCATCTGAATAAAATTTTAAAAATAAGCTCAGAGCAGCGTTGCAAAGCTAATCTTCTGCACCCTAAGGGAGCCCACGTATACGTGGAAGGATAATCAGGCAGTGGGAATCGTGTAACCTCTGGGTTTAACAAAACGCACTCAAGAAGCAGCTCGTGAATTTCCCCGTTAAACAGTGAGAGGCATTAAAGATTGTATGAGAGATTCTAAAATGTCACATGAGCCTCGCAGCTGAGTCATCTCATGGATAAATCCACGGAGAGAAAGCATGGGCTGAGCCGATAGAGGCTTGATTTGCAGAATAAGAGAGACTGCTGAAATCGTGTGCAAACAGCCAGGGGTCTTTGTGACGGCCTTCAGCCCGCGAGAAGAGAAGAGGAGCATCCCACAGCACCTCACCACCTCGTGACGTCCCTGCCTGGTGGCAGCTCCTGATGGTGAGGCTCCCGCACCCATTTTGGGGGTCCAGCTGGCTGCCCCCTCCTGCCCGTGATGTCAGTGCCACGCGGTGTCACAGCGGGCACTGAGCGGTGGCAGCAGCAAACGGGGCCGAGCCACCCCCAGGCAACGGGTAGAGAGCTGCTTCGAGGGGAGCGTTCCCACCAGTTACTGTTACAAATTTACTAAAAAAACGTTTTGAGGTGCAATTTGGTGGCTTTGGGTGCACCCTTTTAGGGGCAGTGAGACCCACCTGCTTGTGCTGGGTGCTGCGCCGCGTGCTTCTATTGCAGGTCTATGTCAGGAACCCTGGCAGGTGTAACCTGCTTGGTGAGAGCAAATACAGGAGCAATTTATCTCTCTAAATACTTTTTTTGGTGCTAATCTGGTTTATTTTGCACTGTCACTCTTACTGCTGCTGGCTAAATCACCATTAGGGTGTCTCCTGATGTAGCTTTTCTGGTCCCTGACTTCGCAAGGAGCGGGAGGCAGGCAGCCGCTGGTGGTGGCTGGATCCAGGGCTGCACACTCCATCACTGTCCTCAGCTATTCCTCGGAGAGGGAACGTGAGCTGAAAGGTAGGAAAGGGGCAACGTGACCGGCTGTAGCTCTTCCTGCTGGGGACACCAAGCACTGCCTGGCTGTTACATGCTGTTTTCCTGGCGGTGGGAGACAAACATTTAGGTACTGCAGCCAGTGACAGAAGCTGAGCCCTGTATAAGGACTAGATGTGCTTGACGATTTGCTTTGTCTTATAAATTAGTGAAATTAGCCTTGGCCCTGGAATGGAAAGTAAACATTCCTCATCGTGATGCAGAGCTTTGGATCTGTGTCATCCTGCTCTGCCCCTGTGGTCCCACCACAAACAAAGTGCTGTTCGTGCCCGTGCTACGTGCAGGCCAAGTCGGTGTTATTAATCTCTTTATGGATTTATAGGGTCCCACATTAGCACAAATCAGTGGAATGAGCAAAAACAGCCGTGTTGCCATTTTACTTTGATTAAGATGCAAATTAGGAAGCAAATGCATCCAAGGAATGTAGGTCATGGTGGAAATGTGCAGAGCACAAGAAGGGGAGAGCAACGAGGAGCTCAGGGGGACTGCCTCACGGCCCTCACCTCCCCTCGGTTCGTTTTGCAGCTCCTGCTGGGTCTGTTGGCAGCTATGATATGACTCTTCTGATGGACATTTTGGTGATAAAGCCAAAAACCTTGTAAAGGCTCCTTTGCAGGGCAGGGTCGGCATTTCCCAAGGATTTCATGCAACAGCTGTTTGTATTCAATACTCGTGAGAAGAGAACTGAGACAGAAAAAGTCTACCTGAACCTGCCCACAACTGCATTGCCTCATTCTGATCAAACAGCGCTAGCCTGGAGGACAAAGTCTGGCCTTTCGCGCAGAACCACAGCTTGGAGCTTGTTTGTGAACCTCTCCAGCGCAGATTGCTGAGCTGATACTCCTCAGAACCTGTTGTGCTGGTGAATGGGCAGAGTTGTTACAAAAATGACTGCAGTCAGGGTCAGACAAACATTTAGCTTTGGTGATCCCTGCTGCTAAAGTAAAACCTACACCAGGTTCGTTTATGTAGCCGCTTCAGTGAGTGTGGGGCATTCACAGGTTACCAGTGACTCTGCTTGTGTTGCCTACAAGTCTAAAAAAATTACCTTGATTTTGATTTAAATACCAATAACTGTGTGCTTTACAGAAGTGAGCAGGGAGATTATCTCCATATTACAGCTGGAAAACTGAGACGGGACAGGTAGGCAGACCACTCACCAAGGCAAAACAACCCCCGGCTCCTGAATCCTGCTCCTGTGTTGTGCCTGCACCCACCCTTTCCACCTTTAAATCGCTGCCAGCCCTCTCCCACCCTGTACACTATTTCCTTGCAGCACAACCAGAGCCCAGGGGCAAGTTTTTTTTTGTTTCTATCCTTTCCTGCAATCAGCTTTGATGGTGCAGGAGGCAGCCCCCGGCTCTGGGCAGGGCCACAAGCTCGGAAGGCTTTGCCTGGCTGGCGTGCCGTCCCCTCGCGGCGCTGCTGCGTGCTCACGAAAGCCACCTGATTAAACTTTACAGCTGTCATTCATTCATGTCAAAGTCCTGTCGTGTTCAGCTGGGTTTGGGCTTCAAGGAATGAAACGTGAGAAGCTGCTGTTAAGCTGAGGGATTCACGAAGCAGTACTGTGCTTAGTCTCTGCCAAGACACTCCCATGATTTGCTAAAAATCCCCTGCCATGTCCCCCCACGGTGTACGCAGCAGCACACGAAACCAAAACCAGGAAAGCTGAAGGACTGGTTCTACTTCAAACCGAAGGTGATCCATGTTTTTGTAAAAAGGACTGGTTTTACTTCAACCTGAAGGCAATCCGTGTTCTTGTAAAATGGCAGCGGTGCGTTCTCGGCACCTCTGAGTGTGTGTTTGCACCTGAAGGCATGCAGCACTGGGTGCGCTAATGGCAGCCCGCCTAAACACTATCTTTTCCTTAATGTGCTCAGCAGGGAGGAGTGAGCTGAGTCACGGCACAGCCTCGCGGGCAGAGCCTGGCCTACCCCACCTGCGTGGCACTGCCAGCCTCGGCGCCCCCCCGGCATCGCAGCCCTTGGCCAAGCACCTCCCGGGACCGCAGCGAGGACCAGGGCTCCTCCAGCGCTGCCTGGGGGCTCTTGGGGCACGCCAGTCAGTCGTGGTGAGGCCTCCGAGGAGAGAGGAACGCAGAACTTCCTCGATGGGGCGTGTTGCAACAAAGCCTTATCGCAGACGTGACTTCTTCTTTCTGCCCTGACGCAGCAGCGCAGGAGCTTTGAAGCCTTCTCCCTGCTTTCTGAAGGTGAAGTCGTAACCACAATTTGCAGGGGTTTTTGGTGTTTTTTTTTTTTTTTGAACAGAAGCACTCCCTCCTCATACCTTGCCTCTGCCTCAGGTTGTTTTTACTCAACATTAGCACTAAGAATTCAGGCACATGACGTGACTACATGCTTCACTATACCTATTCATAACAAACCTCCAAATAGGACTGAGTCAATCCGGAGACAGCTTCCAACTCGCACCGAGGCAGCCTCAGTTCTGTGGGCGCCTCAAAGGTAAGGCAAACACACACGCACGCTTCTGTGGTTTCAAGAGCTACAGCAGGAAGGTGTTTAATGTCACTAAATTGAGAAAGGATTTTAAAAACAGAGTGACAGACGTTTTTCCTGGAACTCTGCGAGCTGACCCCGCAGCACAAACGGCAGTTTCAGACGACCGCACCGGTCACACCAACAGCTACGGAGCAAACAGAACTTTTTTTTTAACCCTACTCCAGACATAGAAGTCATGAGGTGCTTGGTCATTAACATTTGCGTAACAACTCAATTAGTTCAATACGGAAGCAGACGGGCGCAGAATAATCCCATTCTCTCCCGAGAGCAGCTGGCTCGGACCCTTCTGCGCTCAGCGGCTGCAACCAACGCCAGGGACCGCGGGGCCAACGCTACAGGGAACGAAGGCAGCGCCTCCACGCCCAGCGCGGTCCTATGAGTGTTTGGGCAAAGCCAATTACAGACAAAGAGAGGAAGTACGAGGCGTAATTCAAGGCTGGTAACAAAACCCAAAATCCACGTTCCTGAAATCACTGACTTGGAAAGAAAGGCAAAGCAGCAAACAAGTGTTTGGGTACAGAAACCCGAACACCTGACTGGGACCGAGAAGCACAGCAGGCACAGAACCGCCGTCACCTTTGTCACCTCTGAGTTGTGCAGCTCTGTTGTTACGTTTCTAGATGAAAAATGAGGCGGTTTTAGCAGACTGAGCAAAGCAACCAGTTTCTCTTCTTAGCTCTGCCTCTTCACTTCAGGTTAACTTTAGCCAAATAATTTAAAAAATAATAACAATCTCATTGCAAATATGTTGCTCGCAGTTAGCATGCTGTTTGGAGCTACATGTAGTTCTCTCTATATAAAACAATTATAATACAAAAGAAAAGTTTTAGATCAGTGATTCATGCTGTTGAGATATACATTACTTTAAGAGGTCATGCAGACATTTTATCATGAAACACCCAATGGAACAAAGCCCAATCTTTTTATAAATATTCTTTGTAAGTAGTCTAAAATCAAGGTTCAGATTTTAAATAAAAAGAACCAGACATACAAGCCTAACTCTGTTTCCAGTTGGCTACTCATACTGCACAGGATCTGAGTCCTGGTTTTTCACTTCAGCTTTTTGCTGTCAAACATCAAAAAGGTTTTCATTCAGATTAAGCGATAGAACTACAGTCAGTTTAAGCATTCACAGTTTTGAGACATGGTTAGTACCACCTGGTCAAAAAGTCCCTCAGGAAGGGGGAAAAAAAAGCTAACCTAGGCTTCACAGTGAGGTAGACAGGTCAGAGTGACTGAGCAATGAGGGTTTTTTGTTTTGTTTGTTTTTTTTCATTTTTAACCTCTTAATCTAATAAAATGCTTTAGGCAACAATTAAGACATGTTAGTATTTCTGGTAGTGAGAAATTTCGTTTTGAAAAAACACAATTTGAAAATATACAATTTTAAAATAGAAATATTCCTCCTCTGTTACCAAAACATTCAGAAACATCATAGAAAACTATGCATCTTTCCTCTAATGCAAGCCTGCTAGATAACAAGCCGCGTTAAAGCAGCCGGCTACCAGGCTGCTGTTCACAGTGTAAAATATGCAGTTCTTTACCTTAGTTTGGCTCTTCAGCTGAGGAACACAGACCAAGAAAGCTGCACCTTAAGCATTTTAACCTGTCTACACACAGAGTCTGTGGTCTTAATGCATCAGCATGGTACACGGGCTGTCTGTAACACTCCCTGTGCCCTTTCCTTTCCTCAGGCTTCTGAGCACTGGGTTTCATCTGGCAGCCTTTGAGCCAGACCCTGTTACTGGCTCACTTGAACTTACTTCTAAGAAGAAAGACATGGAGAGAAGAAATCCAATTTACTTCTTCAAGAGAAGACCAAGGCCCCCAGTCACGGTATTGAACAATTCCAATCCCCAGAAGGCAGAGGCTAGTGGCCAAAGAACAGCTCGGAGACCGGCCGGCGTTTCACAACGACCTGTTCTTGCTCCTCCTCCTCTACCACCTCAGAGAGGGAACAATACGAAGGGAAGCTCCCTCTGGTCTTTGGCTTCCTCCTCGGGCCTGTCGTGGCAGCCAGGAGCTTGTTCAGGGATGAAGGCTTCCTTAAGCCTTTGGTGAGGTCATAGAAAGCCATGTCATCGGATATGACCCCCAGGAAAGTGCTGGTGGAGCTCAAGATGGAAGCAGCAATCTTGGTGCTTTTCTTCATGGGCAGGGAGGTTCCTCCAGCGGTTTCGAGGCTGGGGTCCCCCAGCAAGCGCCTGATGGCAATGGAGGCCCCTTCCCTCAAGCACTGGTGCGGCTTCTTCCCGCTGTAGTCCCTCAGGTCGGTCTTGGCGTGGTAGCTGCGGACCAGCATGCTGATGACCGTCTCCTGGCCGTGCATGGCAGCGAGGTGGAGCGCCGTGTAGCCGCCGTGCGACCTGGCGTCCACGTCGACGTGAGCCCCCTCCTTCTGCGCCACGTCGATGATGTTCCTCAGCATGTCGCAGTTGCCATTCTTGGCGGCCCAGTGCAGGGCGGTGAAGCCCGAGATGAAGTCCCGCCGGGCCGCCAGGCTGGCGTCGCCCAGCAGCAGCCCGTGGAGCTGCTGGGACCACTGCCCCTCGGCCGCCATCACCAGCCAGCGGTGCTCGGTCTCCTCCAGCGGCACCGCCGCCGGCTCCTCGCTGGCCCGCGGGGTCTTGGGGACCCGCCGCAGGTTGGGCGAGCGGCACCCGGCCTCGTCCTCCTCCGGCAAGGGCGACAAGGTGGCTCCGGGCTCCTTGGGCTGCGCTGGGGCAGCGGCTGGCGACGGCACGCAGCGCACGGGCAGCATGCAGGGCTTGGGGACCGGCTCCCGACGGGTCCCGGGCCCACCGGCGGGCAGGGGCACCCCGCCGCCGCCGCTCCTCTGGAAGAAGCCACGGAGCTCGGACACGGCACGGGGCGACGGCTGCTCCTCGGGGGGCGACGGCAGCTCCTCGGCGGGCGACGGCAGCTCCTCGGGGGGCGACTGCAGCTCCTCGGGGGGCGACTGCAGCTCCTCGGGGGGCGACTGCAGCTCCTCGGGGGGCGACTGCAGCTCCTCGGGGGGCGACTGCAGCTCCTCGGGGGGCGACTGCAGCTCCTCGGGGGGCGACTGCAGCTCCTCGGGGGGCGACTGCAGCTCCTCGGGGGGCGACTGCAGCTCCTCGGGGGGCGACTGCAGCTCCTCGGCGGGCGACGGCAGCTCCTCGGCGGGCGACGGCAGCTCCTCGGCGGGCGACGGCAGCTCCTCGGCGGGCGACGGCTGCTCCTCGGCGGGCGACGGCGAGAGCCGCCCCTGAGGCGGGGGCCCGCCGCCGTCCATCGGGACGCCCCCGGGCGGCGGGGCGGGCCGCAGGTGCCGCCGCAGGACGACGAACTTGCCGCCGTCGCGCTCCTTCACCACGGCCACGGCGTTGACCGAGCGCTTGAAGAGCTCCCGCCGCTCCGCCCGCTCCGCCGCGTCCCCGGCGGCCTCCAGCAGCGGGCGGAAGGCTCCCACCAGCTCGGCGTTGCGCACCCGGCCGCCGCGCTCCCGCAGGAAGCCCAGCACGGCGGCGGGGCCGAGGGCGAGCTCCGCCATCCCGCCGCCGCCGCCACAGGTGGACGAGCCGCTGCTGACAGAGCTCCGCCGACGGCCCCCGAGGCGGAGGGAGGCCGCCCTGGGCTGGGAGGAGGCCGCCCGGGGTCCGTCGGCTTCAGGCACCTGCGGCCGCTCCCGCTGAGGTGACCGGGCCGCCCCGCCCGCCTTCCTCCTCCTCCTCCTCCTCCTCCGGCGGGGAGCGGCGCGGCCCCGCTGTCTCCTCCCCGCGGGGCGGCGCTGGGCCGCGGGCACCGCCCGGCTCCGAGGCCCCGGCGCCAGGTGAGGGGCCCGGCCCCGAGGGGGCTGCTCGGCCCCCGCCGCCCTCCTCCTGCGCCTCCCGGCGGGCCTGAGCCGCGGCTGCCGGGCTCCGGGGGGGGGACTTCGGTTTTCTGTGGCCCCGGGGCAGGCAGGAGGCAGCCCTGGAGCCTTCCCCGCGGGCCGTGCCTGGGGAGAGCCGTGTGGGTGAGGGCCCCCCTCAGCCTGCTCCGTAGGCAGTGCACACGCTTTGTTGATTTATTCCTCTTCCAGCTTTCTAAAATGATCGGTTTTGTTTCGATATCAGCAAGCTGGTGCGGCTTTAGGCAGCAGCCACGCTGCGGGGTCAGCTCCGCGGTCCCCAAAACCCTCCCTTGTTCTGCGGGCTCAGCCGCGAGTCCTTTGGGTCAGCATCTCTGACCTGAAAACAAGTCAACGTTTTGAAATATGCTCACTTATATATGATGCTATTTATCGTATCCTCTGTGTTTATCTGTATTGTATCTGCAGCGTACACACGTGTCCACGTGTATCTGTAAGTGCTGCAAGCTTCACAGCATGCCCGCACCTATTCATGTGCATCCGAGAGAGGAGACACCTTCTCTTTTCATAGAGAGAAGCTGTCTAACTGTGCTGCCATATCAATTGCTTCTGCTTAAGCACTTCTTTTAACATAATTATTGTTCTCAATTCTACAGTAAAAAACCTCAGACAAATGTCTTTTCCCCAGGGGAAGGAGTAGGACTGAAGACCTGCTGGAGAGATGAGACGTTCAGCCTGCAAACTTGTTTTCTCCTCAGCTGAGTGTTGCAATTGAGATCACTAAATTGATTCCTGAATGACTGAACGGTTTGTCTAGGAAAACAGCAAGAGCGACTGAACACGGAATGAGCAGAGTCAGTGTGGCATGAAGACGGATAAAAGTAACTGCACAAGGATGGATGAGCAAAACAGAAAATAGATTTTTGTTTTCACCATCTTGGAGCTTGAATAAAATGGAGTATCAGCCTGTGCTAAAGTCTCCATTTTAAAGGCAACTCAAGGTGCAGCGATCTCCGTGCAGCGTACCTCTCTGCTTTCCCGTTGAGGCTGACCTCCTTTCTGCCTCTTCGCACCCATTACTGGTGGTGGGAGAGCCTCTTCCTGCAGATTGCTCAGTCTTTGCTTGGCAGCCTTTCTCCTTCTCGCTCCATCTTTGTGCAGATCTCTGAAAAGCTATTTTATCTCTTGCTAACAAGCTGGCGCCGAGCCAGTTCCTCAAAATCATTCTGCTGCTCTAATGTTCTTTCACATAATAGCGTGTAATCTTCATGCTGATTGTAGCAATTCAGTATTTCCATGTGAATCGCACACCTTTTATTACTGCCTTTAGATGTGGAATATACAGTAACCTCGCCCTCTGCCGAGGGAGCTGCTAGTGTGTAGTGTTTTGGTGTGTTAGCAATGCTTTCTAGCTTACGGCATCCCACAGTTCTGCCTTGCCTACTGTAGAGAGCTAATAATGAGCAAGCATCCAAAAATTAATTGCTATGCTTTGGTTTCAATGTTGATTTCTTTTCCTTACTAGAATCTGTTGCAGGCATAGAAAATCTCAGCAGTCCATGATTTCTGCGTTGCAAACTTTCAGCTGTACCCTAAGATTATAGTTCATGTCTGCAAGTGAGCAAGAGGAGGCAGGAAAATAATTCAGAAGAATAGGCTTTTGTGTAAAGCATTTTCTTATGTTACAAATGTTTCAGGAGGAGTTGCTCCTGTTGCTTGGGTTGGCTCAAGCACGGCAGGCTCCGTCCTAGGGCTGACCGCTACGCAGGGGACTGCACGGCTCCGGCAGTGTTTCTGTGGGTGCCTGCAGGGAGGTGCTGGGTACTGTGCTTGCGTGGACAGTCCTGAGAAAGGCGTCAGCTCCCTGCACCCATGTATCCTTTGGGACTCACGAGGGTGCTTCCAGCTCCCCCCCGTTTTATCCCCACCCCAAAAGGTTTCCTGCAGAGGGCCCTCCGTGCCCCAGGAAGCCTCTTGCTGTGGCCGAGGTCCCACCGCCTCTCTGGGGCGCAGAGGAGGGCTGTTACTGAGGCTGTTCCCCCCTGCAGGTCCTGGCATTCCACGTGGCCCCGAAGCGAGAAGGCACGTCCCCAGGAGGTTACTGAAGAGGAAAAGGGACGTCTACAAGTGCGCCTCGTGCCATGCCAAGCGCGAACTGGTTCCTCTCGTTTAAGCGCCTTGTTGTGATGAGCTCTCTCTCCAGGTAATTTTCCAGTGACTCACCCAACCACCTGCCCCATGCACGCTCTCCTCGTTGTTTGTGGGCAGCCTGTGCCGTGTGGCTGTGCTCCTTTTCACAGTCTTTCAGTCGGTGGGTGTGAGGTCTCTTCCCCAACTTCCCTCTCTCCATCCTGTTTGCCAGTGTTGTCCCTTATCTGCTGATGTCTTCTGGCTGCCCACCTTTCAGGCTGAGTGCCAAGTCCAGGGGACCAGATCCCAGTGAGCTTCTCTTGGTTTACTCAGGGCTGGTCATACTCTGAGCAGACTGTGCAGCAAAAATTAAGCGTTTTGAATGAATTGTATTAATTTACGTAATAAATGAGTTTAGAGCATCATGGCCGTTATGCTTATCAGTCATCTGGAATCTCCAGCCTTAAAAAAACATGAGAAGTTTTGCCTTCTTTTCTGTGTCACCAAAAACTTATAAAGCAAATATTTTGTATGGGGCTATTTACGGAATGCTGTGGGCTGGTTCTTAGGAGATCTCAAGCCAACTGTTACATGTCTTGATATTTCTAATTTACTGGCTGGGACAAAAACAACGTACAGAAACCCACGATTAAATCAATTTACTGCTACTTTTTTTAAACACAAATATTGCAGCTTGCTCATTCTGTGTCATAAGCCTTAGGGAGCTGGCCTCTATTTTGCACTGAGAAGTGTTGCCTTTCCCAGGAATAAATTTCACAAACTTTCAAGCTATTGACATGACAATGTAGTAAATTGCATAGAGAGCCTGGGCTGTTTTGGCACCCTGTCAGGGGAGGAAGGTAAAGGTTACATGGCTGCAATTATTCACACCATGCAAACCCAGGAAATAAAGTGGGAGATCAAGCAAAGTATCCAGTATTCCATCCCTGGAGGTGTCTAAGGCCAGGCTGGATGGGGCTTTGAGCAACCTGGTCTGGTGGGAGGTGTCCCTGCCCACGGCAGGGGGCTGGAATTAGATGGGCTTTTAGGTCTCTTCCAACCCAAACCTTTCTATGACTCAGAGCAAAGGTGTTTCTATGACACTTCAAAACTGAACGAGGTGGTATCCCAGGCCCTACTCCTTCCCCCGTGGTATTCTCAGGGCCAGAAGGAAAGCAAGGTGCCACGCTGGAAACAAAAGAGGAAAAAAAAGGGAATATATTAGGATAGTCTCAGCTGGATGGCGTGCTGCTGCTTTGCAGAAAGGTGGGGCTTAGGTGGTATTGACTGTGGGTGGGATTTGTCCCCCAAGGCAAACTTATTTTCCTCTGAGATGAAATCAGGGCTCCCAGAACAAATAGAATGACAAAGCTCACGATTTTTCAGTTTCTTTGTTGATATTTTCATGTGAAACAAAGAGCATGCATTGTGAAGGGAAATAGCTCTTCCTTTGTTCCTTGGCAAAATGCAGCAACCTTCAATACACAAACAATTGAGCAAAAGTCTGCAAAGGGGTGGGAAGGGGGAGCAGAGAGAGATGATTATTTGCAGAGAAAAGGTATTTTCTGACGAACGAGCAAAATTCAGCTGTAACTCTTAAGACCTCAGTAACCACTTCAAAGGCTGTTTCTCAACAGCAGCCGTTCAAATGCAGCTTTCCGTGCATCTCAGAGTCTGTGTTTATGAAATACTGCTTGTTCCACGCAGATGTTGAAAGGACCCATCCCAAACATCCCCTGTTTTTCAGGTGGTGCCTGTGAACTTGATGGGATTCTGACAGGGTAATGCAAACCTGGCATGAGGTGCAGTGTGGTAATACTGCCCTTCTGCATTAGGAAGCAGGGAAATTTGGGGCCATTTCCAGCCATTTCCGGGGAAATGGACCTACAGCTCCTGTTGACTTTACTTCGGCTGAGAAAGATAGTGCTGTTATAGAAAATCTTTGTAAGTCCCATACATTGTCAGTACAACCAATGAACGTTTAATGAAGTTCTTGGTGGTTGTGCTGCTAAAAGAGTAACTGTGAAACCATTTCATTTCTTAAATTACCCAGGAGGATGTAATTCAAGAGACAAATAGTTACCAAAAAGCTACTTCCTCTGGCCTGTGTTGAGAAATGTGAAAGAGTTTGTTTATCTGCACCACCTGGGTCTGAAGATCAAGGAATTTCCTCAGCCCTGAAGGACACAGCCATCTTCAGAAGGCCTTGGACTTGCTACAGTATTCGTGTGACAGGAGGATGGTCAGTCACTCAGCGAGGCTGCATGTGAAGTAAAAAGGTTTGCGATAGCACTTATTTAACTCCACTTTCGTTGTCTGTACCCAGGTCACAACGTGAAGCAGCACCTACTGATCTCCCCACCGCCAGAACTGTGCTGCCATACCAGCGGTCGTGCAGGGAGGGGCATTTTCCTTCCCTCTCCCCGGGACAGAGGTGGGATGGACACATTCACGCCTCTCCCATCTGTTGTATGCTCTGCCTGGGTTCTTCACTCTGCCTGTAGGCAATTCACGGTTCAACCTAAATTCACCGTGCATTTAACAGGCACAAATATTCCACTGAGTTTAGAATCCTTGCAGGAGCATCTAGCTCCACTGCAATATGCGTTTAATTCCTGAGTCATTAGGAACAATTTGCATAACAATGGATGTCCTAGCAGTTAAAGGAGCCACCAAAAACAATTCTCTCGAGACCGTTTTTTATGCACCTGGAGCTTTTGCAATTATTTTTTGGAATAACAAGGTGTTTAAAAATAACTCCAAGCTTTTACACCGTGCTTGCCTGTGACAGAGATCTGCTCCCTGCTGGTGGCTTGCTAACAGGCAAGGCAGGGAGGACTGCCACTGCAGGTATCAGCAACACAGCTGAATCTGAGAGCCAAGCAGCAGCAGTGTTGTCCCTTGATCTGTTGCAAGGTCTTGGAATTTCCTTTTTGCCTTGAATTCTGGCATCTGGTGTTCAGCAGTGCCCTCTTTAGAGAAGTACAGCATTTTTGCAACCTGTCTTTAACTAGAACAAGGGTATGGATTAGTAGAATTGATTTGGATGTAGGCATTCTACTCAGGAAGGACAAAAACCCAACATTTCTTAACTGCACTAGATTTATCATATTTCAGAAAGCAGATCACTTGGATAACACATCCTCAGAAATGCTTTGAAATTGCTTCAAGGGAGAATACAGCCTCTTCCTAATCTCCTATGCCTCTAAGCACTTGCGTTTGGTGACCCTTGCCCTCTCCCTTCAGTTATGTGCATCTAATTTTCATATCCTGTTTTATTCTTCCCGCATAAGCACAGCCCCCTCCTGGGCTGAACAGCGCTTCCCAGAGCTCCTGCAGCATGATTTAGGTGGATGCTAAGGAGCCTTGGGAAGGTGTAGAGAAATAACATGATCTTGCACACCTGCTGTAATGCCACAACTCAGTGCCTGCTGTGCCAGCAGTGCGGTCTCATTTATTTATATTGTGGTGGGAGCAAGAGACCTTTGGAAAGATTGTAAATAGCTGGTAAGGGAGAAGATGGAAGTTATTATGGAGTGCGGGTCATAGAGTATTATAATGAAGCATAAGTTCTGTTTAATTTGTTTGCTGAGGTTTGGTTGTCTTTGAATACTTCTGTCCTGCTTTAGGGCACTCCAAGGACTGTGTTTTTGCGGGTGATGAATGTAAAGGAGCTGGGATATTGGTTGTCTTTCCTTTGCCTTCTCTTGCCAAAAACGTTGAAATCTGGCAAACCTTTGGAAAATAAATGGGAAAAGGGCCTTAAGCAAGGTTGCTCACTGTTCCCTAATAACTGGGCTGGTGCTTGAAGCTTTAACTATATCACAATCAAGTAACGGCTGTATTTGTGGCCTTTGTGCAGGATGCTGGAACTCCTGCTGCAGGTGATCTGGGAGCACCTGGATAGACGAGGAGGAATCCTGCGGCCAGAGCTGTGCAGGTGAGCTCTCCCTTGTCGGGTCCCTGGGAGGCAGTTACATCCCTTCACTGCTGCTTCCTTCAGTGCTGCAGAGCCTCCTGTTCCCCCCAGGGCTACGCTCTGGCAAGGGCACCGGGGCTAAGCTGGTGGAAGGAGTGGGGAAAGCCTAGGGCAAAACCAGGAGAGCAGACGGGTGAAGGCCTGGCGTAGTGACCAGCTGGGTGACAGCAAACATGTGGCGCTGATCAGCTGTTCCGTGGTAGGTACACTGCAGCAGAGGGCACCAGAAAGCAAGAAAAACGCTGCTCTGTGCTAACGGCCTGTGAAATACTAATGGCTCCGTGGCTTACCAAGGTGAAGGTTCAGGGACTGGCTTTGTGCTTCCTGCTGGAAGGAACGATGAAGGAAGTCTGTCAGTCCTCTTGTTTGACTTCACCTTCCTGTAACCAGCAGGCAGCGTAACCGCAACGAGCTCCCAGCCTCCCGGCCCAAAGCTGCACCAGGACTGCGGCTCTGCCATTGCTCCAGGGGGTGACCCCTTCCCTCGGGGCTGTGGCGTGGTGGCATCTTGTGGCCTTCTGGAAGGCTTGGGCGTGCCTTGAGCCTGGGCAGCGCACACCTGTGTGTGTTACATCTGTGTGTGTCACACCCGTGTGTGTCACCTGCATCCCGCAGGGAGCCTCCAGCCCCTTCCCTCGGCTGCTCCCTGGTGCCGGGGGCCGCTGCCTCGGCCCCTTCCCCTCAGGGAAGCGCTGCAGGCCGGCCCCGAGCCCTCAGCCGCGCTCCCGCCCCGGTCCCGGCCCCGGTGGAGGCTCGGGGCCCCGCCGGGCCTTCCACAGCCCCAGGGCAGAGCCCCCAGGCCCGGCCGGGCCCGGCCCCGCGGTGCCCGCTGGAGGCCGCGGCCGTGACGGGGCCGTGAGGGGGCCGTGAGGGGGCCGTGGCGGCGGCTCCCCCCCGGCTCCCCCCGGCCCCGTCCCGCCCCGTCCCGCCCCGGCCGGCGGCGGGGCGTGCCCGGCGGTGGCCATATTGGAGCCATTCCGCCGCAGCCACCCGCGGCGGGCACAGCCGCCACAGCCCCGGCCATGGCCGCCACCGAGCTGGAGCGCTTCTCGGTGAGCCGGGCCGTGAGGGGCCGGGGGCCGCCACACGGCGCTGGGGGGCGGGGGGGGGGGAACGGGAGGAGGCCGGGGGCTGCTCGCCGGGGCCGGGCAGCTGGGAGCGGGGCCGCCGTGGGGATCCCGGCCGCCCTCCGCCGGGGTCTGGGCTCCCCGGTGCTGCGGCTCCTTGGGGCGGGCCGGCAGCTCCCGGCTCTCGGTGTCCCCGCCGTGCTGCGGCACCGCTGGCTCCGGGTCCCGGGCACGGGCAGGTCGCCGCCGCCGCCTCTCTGTCGGTGAGCTGCTCCTTGCCGAGCTTCTCCAAGCCCCGCTTCGTTTCGCTGAGTCCTGGCCCTAAAGTTTCCGGCTCGGGGATGGATCCGCGGGGCTGTGAGCGACTGAGAAGTCGCGGAGCGGGAAGTCGGTTGCGGGCGCGGGTCGGGGAGAGCCTCTGCTGCCAGCCCCCGGGCAGGGGGATGGAGGCGAGCCCCCGGCAGAGCACGGAGGCACCGTAACCGTGCCCTCCGGTGCAGCCCTTTCTGCGCCTGTGTCGCATGTAACCGCTGCTGCTGCGAGCCCGCTGTGCCAGCTGGTGCCCGCTCGGCTTTTCTGAGGTGCTCCCGGAGCCCAAACGCTGCCGAGCCTGGGAGAAAATTGAATTTAATCGCGGATTCTTTGGTGTGGGTACGGCGCTGCTTGGTGTGCTTACGTCAATGCTCTGTCACTTTTTTTCTCTTTTAACTAAAAGTTCCCGAAGATGCTTGGCTCCCATCTGAGCACCAAAGTGAAATGGCTGCACTCCAGCGTGAATTCAGTGCCCGGCTCCATTAGGAGAAAATCTGCTTACTTTGTGCAGGGAGCTGGGGTGGGTTTATAGGGATCTGCAGGCTGAGCAGCTCCCTGCTGATCTCTGCCTTTGGACTCGTTTGCCCTTCTGCCCGGAACCCTGGACCTAGCAGAAGCAGGGAGAGCAGCATCTTGTTCCCATTTGATGCAGGGCAGAGGGCTGTCCCAGCTGCTCTCTTTCCTTCATCCTCTGTGCACATCTCGGCGCTGCTGCCGCTCCCCCAGCAGGCTCGTGGAAGCCTCGGGATGAAGGTGTCCCGAGCTGTTCGTTCTGTAGGGCTTACAGCTTTCTGGGTGTCACTTCATGGCGCTGTGCCTCTGTTTCCTGAGCGTAAAGCCTGAATGGGAATGGTTTGCTACTGCCAAGAACCGATGATAAATTCATTTATTTTTACCAGCTGTTTGTATCTGCAGTGGGAAATAATGTTGAAAAAGCCTCCGAAGGAGGTTTTTGGTGTACGATAATTCAGGCTATTCAGATTGGTGAAGCTATTTTAAGTGTCCAGCTGACACTGACATCCTGGAATGTAGTGACCCTTAGGTTTGGATAATGTGTTTTGAAAACTCCCCAGATGCACGCTGCCCTTGTGCAGTCCTCCAGAATGCCTCTGTCTCCAGCACAATAAAGTTCCCTTGAAGTGCTGCTGTTGGAAATGACCAACAAAAGCAAATGAAAGGAAGCTCGCCTATAGAAAGCTGCCTCAGAGGCAGCAGAATCGCACCAGCGGTGCTCAGGACAGCCTTTGTTTTCGTGAATGTCCTGCTTGTAAGAGAGGTCAGCTCCGGCCCCTGGAGGCTGAAGTTTTCTGCTGGTTTGCCCCAAGAACGTGACTCACCGTTGCCGTGGTCGGGGCTTGGTCTGCAGGCATCGGTTCTACGTACCTGATTGTCTTCCTTGCAGTCTTCTCCTCACGCTCCGACTCACTAACAGCCCACTTTAAACAGAAAGTAACGACTTCATGTGATCTGGGCTGTGTGTATGGGAGTTTGGGTCAGTTATGAAACGCTTTATTTATCGTCAAGCTCAGACCTTCTCCGTTGCCTCTTCTGGACAGAACTGAGCTAGCACACGTGGCTGCTGGAGTGGACGCTGGCAGGATTAGCAAGGAAGTCGGTACATGGAGCGGGTAACAGCCCAGCCACTCTGGGCGAGTGGAAGCCAAAAAGCACGTGAGGTACATCAGGGAACGGCAGGAGCACTGAAGAAGTGAGGGAAAAGCAACCGAAGGTGCATAGGAGAATAAATGGGACGAGATGTGAGACCCAGACTGTGAGATGGTTTTGCTGTTGCGAAGCTTTCGCAACCCCCCAAATCTGTTGGTTTCTGTTTTCAAGTAGAGCCCGTCGCTGCCCTGAACCGGTCCCGTAATGGCCTGAATGAAATGTCGGGCTGGGAGGCGCAGCCGCGTGCTCTCAGACGCAGGGACGTGAGGAGGAGCGGGTGGCCTCAGCCTCCACGTTGGGCTGAGATAAGTTTAACGTGACGCCGTGCGTTTTGAAGATGTCACGGCCGATCGGTGTGCGTGCCGTGACTTTGTGCACGGATGAGGGCTTTGTGACTGTCCATGCCCGGTGAAGAGGGCCCGGGATGTGCGCACGCAGCCGGGGGCGAGCTGTGGTCACAGGGCGGGTGCGTTCCTGCCGCCCCGAGGTTCCTTCACGTTGCCGTCAGTCGCTTGGCTTTTATTGGCTGCTTTACCGAGAAGCGTTAATTCATAGCAGGTCTTGTCAGAAAAACCACTGCTTTGCACAGAGGGGAGATGAATAACGTCTTCCTCACCGGAAAGACAATGAGATTTGTTTCTTGCAGCAAGCTGTCGAGCAGCTCGGGGACTGTGTGGCAGCTACAGGTGAGCGTTACCTGCTGGAGAAGCCGATTTACACCCCTGCCTCGTGTCCTGCTCTGGCTTTGTGGAGGGAGGGGAAGCTCAGAGCTGCCCGAGTTGTGGTAAACTTTGTGCATTGCTGCCGCTGCTGTTTCCTGTAAGCTCCTGTTTTCTCTTACTGGCTGCAAGGCTTAAACCCCTCCGGTGCGCCAGGGGTCAGCGGTACGTGAAGGACGGGTGTGAGGAGCGGGCTGAGGACAGCTCTGTGTGCTGTGGCCGTGGCAGGGTGGTTGCCAGAAGCCTTGTGGCTGCTGGCCCTAAACATAGGCGTACATCTTCTTTTAATCAAGCTCTTGAGGGAAATGCTTCTGTGACTCAGTTCCAGTGGAAATTGGGGTTTGCTTGGATTTCGGCATTCCCCCCTCCTTGCTTTTAGCCCGGCCACTGGCACCATTTGGAAGTTCCAGAGTTAAATTTCCTGTGTATGTTTGTTTGTTTTTTTTTCCCCAAGTTATTTCACCTTTAGCTCTATGAAGGGTTTTCCCTGGGAAAAATCCAGGTGCTCCCCCATGCAGCGCTGAACAGAAGCGACAGATTTTTCCCCGAGCTGCTGACGTGCGCCAGGAAGCGAGCCCAGCGGGAGCAGCCCTCTCCCTCCGTGCCCTGGCCGGCTCTTCTGCCTGCAGCGGGAGCTTTTTTGGGAAGGAGGGATGGGGAAACGGGCTTCCATTGGAGCAGGCGAATTGGTGGTTGCCTCTCCAATCCCTGCAGTCCCTCCCCGGGAGGCTCGCCTCTGCTTCTGCAGGAAGCCAGCCCTGACTGCTGCGACCGCAGGCCCAATTAGCTCAACCACAGTCCGCTGCAGCTAAACGCGTATTTTGAGGCTATGTGCTGGGAACAAATGTTGCCCAGAAGAAGATTTTTATAGTTTTTCCCTCCCCGCTGTGGTGCTGTTGGTGAATCCGGAGCATCCCTTCCTCTTGCAGAGGAGATGCAACATGTTGTTCTGCGTGGGAGCTGCGGAGCTGCTCTGAACCGCTCGTAATCGCAGCGAGCGCCGAGGCAGTGGGTGGAAGGACGTGAGCTGGCAAATGCTGGGGCCGCGTGTGCCCTCTGCGTCGGCAAAACAAACGAAAGCCCGAAGAATAACTCTTTCAGGAGGCCGGCACGGCGTCAGGACTCGTCGTCAGTGCTGTGGTGGCAGCTGTCAGCCAGTCCCCAGCGCTGCTGGAAGGCCACAAGCTGCCTAAATATTATCTTCTGTAGGAGAATGCCATCGCTGTCGCCAGCTGCGGGGAGGGACGCAGCCCCGTCTCCGAGTGCCCCCGCTGTCCCCGCTCCGCTCGAGGCACCAGAGGCAGCGCCCGGTGCCCTCGGTGTTTGTCCGTCCGCAGGAGCGGCTGCCGTGCCCCTCTCCTTCCCGTGCTGCTTTGGCTTGGAGGCTGGGAGGGGAAGAAATGGCGTGATGCTGATGTGGCTTCTCCCGGGTTGTGCAACGAAGCGGTGGAATTTGGGAGGCCACGGGGCTGAGGGAGAAGCGCAGGGCGCTTCCACCCCGCCCGTGCAGGGTGGGGGTGTGCTCAGGAGATTAGCTTCGGTTACCAGCACCTGTCCTCGGCACCTTCCAGGCTGTGGGTGGGAGAAGCTGCCCTGCTGGTTTCAGGTCAGTTGCGGTCCTCAGAAATAACCCTGTCCTGTCCCGAACTTGTTGTGATGAGCTGACGCCCAGCCTGCCTGTTCCTCGCTTCTGCCACGTACCTGCGGCTGCAGCGCGCTCCCAGGTTCGTACCTGAAGCTCGGCGCTCAAATATTCAGGGATCGTAAAAGTGCCGGAGGGGGACTCAAATATTCAGGGAACGTAAAAGTCCCAGAGCAGCCCAAGTGAGAAGAACGATCCCAAAGTCCAGGGCTGCTCCTCCTCGGTCGTGCTTTCCTTCCAGAGCCTCTCCCCTGGTGCAAGCGGCCTCGCCTCCGGCACGTGGCGTTTGGGTGCCAAAGTGGAGCCAGGCGGGGAGTCGGCACCCCCCGGAGCGGTGTGCTGGGGGGATTTCGGGAGGCTGGGGGCGGGTCGTGCCTGGGAGGGCTCCTCAGGTACCTCCCTGGGCATCGCCCTCGGCCTGCGGCTGGCCGGGGCCCGTGGGGTCAGGGGTTTGGAGGCACCGCTTTGTTTAGATGCGCGGATTCCTTCGCGAAGCCAAGAAGCGTCCTTCTCCCACACATGCGAAATTCCTGAGATGTCGAACAGCTCGAGAGAGGTTCCCGTGGAGCACCCTGCCGCAGGGCCAGCACCCAGCTCTTGCTCTCTCTGCCTCGTGCAGCCCCGAAACCGGAGCGCGGCGGGGAGCCGCGAGGCGAGAGCGCCCGTGCTGGATCCCTGCTGGGGCTTTGGGGCTGCCGCCGTCCTCCCTGGCTGCTGCCTGAGGCGCTGCCCCCAGCCTGTGCCACCTCCGCGCTACGAGCGTGAGGAAACAACGCGGGGAATGTCTCCGGAGTCCTCGGGAGGCAGGGAGCGTGCCCGTCGGTTCCTGCTGCAGCCGGGGCCGGGACACGTCCCGCGGCTTTCGGGCAGGCTGCGCCGTGCAGGGGCGCTCTCCTTCCCCTGCCTCTGCAGCGGAGGTGTCCCAGCTCCCGTCGGGGAACACAGGTTGTGCCGGGGTTTCGCAGAGACTGAATAGCCCCTTCGGCCTGTCTGAATCCATGTACAAGCCTATCCATGTGCGTTTTTCAGGTAAAGGTTTTCTTTTCTTTTTTCTTTTTCCATGGCCTCGAGTCTTCGGATGAAAGGTGTTCTGTGCTAGCGCACCGGGAAGCTTCCCGGAGGCCGCGTTAATCGGCTGCCCAGCAGGCGGCTCGTTGACGCGGTGGCTGTGGTTTAGCTCGGAGCTGCGTGCCCGTGGGATGTAAAACTTCTCTTCCTGCTGTCTTCCAGGCCGTGTCCCGACAGAGACTTGCCCAGTGGCTGGGAGTGCTGCTTGGGAGCTGCAGCAGGGTGGTAGCATGAGGCAAACGGGGGGGGAAAAGGAGACAGTGGTGACCCCAGCTCATGGGTTCCCATTAGAACGTCCCTATTCCCTTGTCTAAAAATATAAAAAATAGCTGTTTTGCTTTTTTTTTTTGTAATCGGGCAATAAGTTCTGGAGATGTATGTGGGAATTAGGCATGTTTATTTTCAGTGGTAACTAAAACAAATCATCACGGTGGCTGATATCCAGCACGGCTTGTTCAGCAGCTGGGCAATTACACGGTGGGGATCCGGACCCTTTTCTCCTTGTTAACACCCCCCTAAAATGGCCCCAAACCTTTTCCATGGCACTTCGTAGGGGCAGGTGCTCATTTTCCCTCTTGGCTTTGTCCCACCTGTGTTCGCGTTTCCCCGGGTGGAACCAGGAAAGGCGTCTGCTCCTCTTCCTCACGGTCACAAGGACATGACCACGAGCTGGGAGCGCCTCTGGTGGGCATGGGGAAGCCTCCAGGTGGATAAGGGGGTGGGATTAGCCTCTGTCAGGCCTGGCTGATGGTGAAGTTCCATGAAATCAGAAGCCTGAGCACACTGGGAACAGATAACTTCAAAAAGAAAGGAGCTGGGGCAGCGTGATGTGTTCTGTTTGTCCGCATTTGGGGTCCTTTGTAAACAGGCCGGAGGCAAAGCTGGGTTTGTGTCCTGGGCTCGGCTTGGCTTTGAATGGCTCGGGGGGGCTGGAATTCTCAGGCTGCCGAAAAGCTGAACTTTCTCATCCTTTGAGGTCATTCTGGAGGAAATGTCTCTCATTTTTCGTCCCATAGTCTCGGCTTTAACCAGCTTTCCTCATTCTCAGAGGCTGTGTTCATGTTTGCAAACCACCGCGTGCATAATGCCCGCAAAGCCTGTGTGGCTCCTTTGTGAGCTCTCACCCAGGGCTTCTGCGACAAGGCAAAATGCAGGTTGAATCCTTCCTTCCTTAAGAAAGCCCTCCCAATAAATTAATTACTTCACAGATGTTTTGGGGAAACGGTTAAAAAACAGGCTATGGGAAGGAAACGTGTGGGATTCTGCATTTGGTAGAAAAAACTCGAGAGAGGAATTTCAGCCAGCAGCAGTCAGTTTGTTTGCAGAGGATTGCCGCTGATGTTGCCTTCACAGGTTGTGGCTGTGTCGTCTCGGGTGGTGGTGTGGAAGGCAAAGCGAGGAGCTGTACGCTGCCTTCAGAGCGAGCTCTGGAATCAGAGCCGGGGTGTTAGGGCTGTGCCAAGTCGCGTGGCTCTGTAGCCGGGGGGGGGACTTCTGCTTCGCTTTTGGAAGGAGGGCGAGGCCGAAGGCAGCGCCTGCAGCTGGGCTGGCTGCTCTCAGGCGCCGAAGGGAGCACCGTTACCTGGCTGGCTGCTGCCATCGGGGCGAGGTGTGCCCTGGACATCGAGGCTCCCGTCTGGCACCAGGAGCTTGGGTACAGGAGAGGAGTCGAGGAGCTTGCCCGAGGAGTGCTTTCCTTAGAGAAGGAATTCCGCTTTCCGCTTTGGATTCCTCCCTGCCTTCACGTGGGTAGGTGACCACGGCGTGCTCAGCACGCTGCGTGTCTCCGTGCACAGCGGTGCCTGTTCTGCCCCGAGGCCAGCCCAGGACGTACGGGGTTCTTTGAAACACCGACCCTGCTCCGGGGTGTGTGTGGTGGTGGTGTTTGCTTGTTTTGTGTTCCCCAGGATGCCGAGTACTGCTGCTCACGCTGCCCTCCCTGCTCTCCGGGCTCGTGCATCTCCCCTGAGAGAGAGAAGGGGACCAAAAGCTTGCAAGAAACGCATCGCGTCAGGCAGGGTAACCTTGAGTCAGCCCTGAGGGGAGAGCCTCGGCTTCTGAGCCCCCTGTCTCTGTGCTGTCGAGTGGCTGCCGCTTGATGGGGCACGTCGTGGTGGTGGCTCCGTGTCTGGGTTCTCCAGTGAGGTTTTTTGCCCGCCTGGAGTGCAGCTGGGAGGAACGCGAATAAAGGCTCGAGTGTCTGGGAAAATTCTTGGCATTCCTAGCGGAGCGGCTTGAAGGGGGGCTGGCGATTGTTTTCCTCAGCGTGAGGTTTCCACTGGGGGACTGCGCCGCGGGCTGGGAGATCCGAGACTGCCTGCAGCCGTGTGCCCGCGCAGGGGTGGGTGTGCTGCGGTGTGCGGGGCCTTGGGAAGGAGCAGGGCGGGAAGGTCCCTGGGGTTTCCTGCCACCGATGGAGCGTCAGGCATCACGGTGTCACGGCTTACGATTCTTTGTGGCCGCCACAGCGAGGAAAACACTATTGCCTTCCCTGCGCGGACCCAGCGAAGGCAGAGCTGCCCACACCATCTGAAGAGCGTCCCGTCTGGCCGGCAGGATGGACTGGAGTGGAAGGTAGCAGAGCAACTCAGCCCCAGCAGGCTGCGGTTGTAAGACAAGTGGTAAATCAGCATAATAAATCAGTGTAAGCTCCCCATCTGAAGTTCTCTCCAGGTTTTTCTTCCCCCCATTTCCCTGGCTCCTTACAAAGTGCTCCACAAAGGGGATCTGGAATCTTAAGCACGTGCTTAAGGTCAGCTGAGAGCTGTCAGGCTCGAGTCAGGCGCTTGCTCTCGGCAAATCTGCCTGAGATTGGTGGCCGTGGTGTGCAGCGAGTTAGCCGAGGAGGTGCTGAGGTCTCTGCTGATGAGCCCGGCTGCAGGCGTGCTCCCTTTCATCTCCAGCACCACGGGCACCCCCAGGTCACGCTTGCTGCACGTGCAAGGAAGATGGTGTTTAAACGTGTGATCTATTTTGAACGCCGCTAGCCCTGTAGAGGTGCTTTTCAAGCGTCAGGTGCGGTGTTACTGCCCCTCAGTGCTGAGCTTGGCCGAAGAAACAATTCCTTGGTGAAAACCCGGGTCCGTGCAGCTGGGCCTGCGCTTGCTGCTGTCTGTTTGCTGGTGGCAGGCGCCTTCTGTTGAGGGAGCGTTCGGGGCTGGGCTGGGATCATGCGGAAGGGGTGGCTCGCCAGGTTTCTCCGCACTGCTCCCGAAACCGGGCCGAGCCCCAGGGAGCGCCTGCTGGGACGGAGGCGCTGGGCTTGGCTTCTGACGCTGTTTGCGCAGAGGCCTCGAGGCAAGTGCTGGGTGACTCAGTTCACTTGTGGCACGTGGGTAAAACCCCAGCGCCCCGTGAGGAATCTTGCGCTGAGGTGTGCCTGGGGAGGCCCCTCGGGCATCGCGCGGCTAGCCCTGCTGCGGGGTCCTGCTGGGGACCCTGCACGCACGGGGCCGGAGGCAGAGCTGTCCCTGGCTGGGCTCTGGGGGCAGCTCCACTCCCAGCGGGGCCAGGCTGTGCCAGCAGCTGCTCGGCTGCCCGCGTCGGTGAGGCCAGCCTGCTCCGCCCGGGTGTAACGAACAGCCAGAGCGCGGTCAGGCCTTTCTGTGCTCGGCCGTAACCGAGACTCCCCGCATCAGGGCTCAGTAACGGCCCGGCTCCAGGACTCGGGAGACAAGGGAGCAGCATCCTACGAACCCCGCTGGAATTTGGATTAATCCTCCTGTTTCGTGCACTGCTGTGCCGGTGGGTCGTGGGCTGGGAAGCGAGGAGGGGAGCGTTGCTCCGAGCCCCCCAGGAGCCCCCAGCTGTTCTGGGCACCGGCTGCTGCGTCCTGCGGCAGGAGCCCTGCCCGGCACCCTGCGGCCGCGGAGCCGGGGGCTTGGAGCTTCCCTGCTCTTCCTCCTGCTGAGCCGAGGGGGGCTGCGAGCTGTCTGCTAGCGCCGCTTTATCTTCGTGTTTTGATTCGATCATAAATCAGAGGGGACAGGACCTGTGGCGGCGCCGGGGGGAGCATTTGGGAGCTCCCGGCTGCCTTTGGGCTGAAGCCCATCGCCCAGCATCAGCCCTTCTTATTCAGCAAAAAGGAAGAGGCCTGAGCTGCTTTGCCCTGGGAAACGTCAGCCGTCTATCTGTCTCGCTCGTGCTTTGTTGGGCTCCAGACATGGGCAGAGGCACCACAGGCACAGGAAGGTGCCGGGTTACTTTGTTCCTCGGGGTGAGAGCCAGGAGTTGCGCTCAGTTGGTGTTTTAGCTGACAAACACTGGAGGTTTTACTTTTCACTCCTGGTTTTCTGGAGCTGTTCACAAGCTGCTCGTACAGAGCCTGCTGTGGCAGGGGCTAGGATTTACAACTCCTTCCTGCCAAATTCTTACTTTAAAAAAAATAAATAGTTCTATCACCGTTTGTGACTGTGGTGTTCGCTTACACGTGTGCCTTCACCTGCTCCCGTCAGGAGGTCAGAGCCCTGGGGGCTGCCTCAGGCAGCAAACACGAGCGCGTGGCCGCCGAAGAGCGCTTCTCCTTGAGGCTATTTGAGAGGTGATGCTTCCCAATTTCCTTACTTAAAAAAAAAAAAGATTTTGTTTTTTGAACAGCCGATGTCAGAATGGCCTCTTGTGCCCAAGTTCCGGTCTGCTCCTGGCATGAAAGCGAGGAGAGCGAGGGCGGCACCTCCACGAGCAGGCGGCTTCGCCATGTGCCGAGCGAGCGGCTGGGCCCGGAGCCGGCGACATCCCCCATGGATTGAGAATCCTAGAAGTGGGTCTCTGCTGGTTTCTCCGCTGCCTCCTCTCGCCTCCCTTGCGGCGAGGGGGCAGAAGGGGTTGTGCTCCAGGGATGTGGCTGTGGGCCGGCTGCCCACGGCTCTGGGTAGAGCCCTGGGAGCTCCCGTCACGGGATCCACTGGCGACTGGAAGCAGCGTTCAGGGCTGCGGCGGCTGTTTGTGGTGGGAATCTGCGCTCAGAGCCATCCCGAGCCCTTAACTGCCACGCTGCAAAGCGACCACACGGGCTTCAGGAGGCTCGGCTGCCCCTCGGTTGTCTGCAGCCCCAGGGTGGGCCCTGCCGCCCGGTCAGAAGCGGGAGAGCGACTCTCCTGGCTGCGGGACGAAGGATCTGGATCTCGTCGGGTGCCGTGGGGCCCGGTGTGAGCGGGCAGGGCAGGGCTGTGCCTCTGCTCGGCTCCTGCTGGGCTGAGCCCTCGCGGCTGTGCCACGTAACCCTTGTGCCGCGCAACCCGCCTGCTTCTGCCCTGGCCTCCTGCCCCTGCTGCGGGCCGGGGAGGTGAGCACGCGGCTGGCCTGGCCCTCAGCGAACGGGGAGAGGAAGCCCCGCTGGAATCCCGGCTTGTTTCACAACGCGTCAAAACAAAATCTCACGCTGCTGCCTGACCGCTGCCCTCGTTATTGCAGCGTTCGTGTTCCGGATCGATTGCGTACGCCCAGCCTGGCTGCATCTGCTGGCAGGAATTCAGTTCTGAGCGTGACCTTGCGGGTTTATTAGCAGGTGAGCCGTGTCCGGCTGTCCTGCAGCGGGGCTGGGCGAGCAGGAGCTGCCCGAAGGGGCCGGCGGGCCCGTCCCGGTGCTGCAGGAGGGGGCGGCGGGCGCTGCCGGGGCGGCTGGGCTCCGCTCCGCACCAGGCGGGCACACCGCGCAGCTCCGCACAGGAAAACTGCTCGTGTTCCCAAGGCTGCCGAGCTCGTGCGCTTCGTGGGTTGGGTGGGAAGAACAAACGGAGAGAACCTTTTCCGTTTTTCTTTTCCTCGGCCCTGTTACTTTGCAGTCGCTGCTGCCCTTTGCCCTAACGCAGCAGCACAGCGCCTCTGGAGCCCGAGCGACAGCCGGGCTGCGGGCAGAGCAAACGGGGTTTGGCTTTGGGATCGGCGGCACCTTGGGCTTGGTCCAGCTTGCTGTCGCTGCCTCCAGAAATAAAAGGAGGCCGTGCGCTTCAAGGTCACGGACAAAAACCCTTCCCCGAAGTCTGGCTCGCTGGTGTGGTGGCTCGGCGAGCCGGGGAGCCCGTTGGGGTGAGTGCAGCCCTGTCCCGCAACGGCAGCAACCAAACCCTGAAAAGAAGAGGCAAAGACGGGCTGTGCAGACGCGTTTGGGCTCTCTCCGGCCGAAGCATGACCGAGTTTTCGGTGCGGCCGTGCCTTGCAGGAGCCTGCTTTAGGAGCTGGAGCGGCGCTGCCTGTTGCCTGGAAACCTTCCTGCGAGCCGCGGGCGCTCGGCGCCAGCAGAGCCGTCGGCAGGCAGCGTGGGCCTCCTTTCCAAAACGGCGTCGCAGGCTCCTGCTCTGTGCTGGGCTCTGCTTCTGTTTGTTGGCTGGAAGAAGCAGCAGCGGAGCGTGGCAGTCGAACTGGGTGGTTCGCCCCGGAGCGGGCCGCTCGCTGTGGTGGCGCTCGGGGCAGAGCGGGGAGCGGGAGCCGAGGGAATGAGCTGGGTGCCCCGAGGAGCCTGCTGAGCTGCCTGTGCCTTGAGCCGGTCCCCTTAGGAAGGGGAAAAAAAAAAATAAAAAGAAGTCTCCAGTCCCTCTCCCAGCAGACACTTGCCCGTGTTGCCCTTCCTGCGGCTGGGCCCAGTCCCCGCGGAGCTGTCAGCCCGTAGCGTCGCGTGCTGGGAGCTGAACGGCACAACTTGGAGGTTCCTGGGCCTGCGGAGCCCTTCTCAATTCACTTAGCGTTTGCCTGAAGGCTTGGCCACCTCGAAACCTCAAGTGAGACGTTCTCTCCCGCAGGAAGCCTTTAAACGATTGCCGTTTCCGCGCAGTTGGTGAGCGCATCGATCCTGCCGGGGTGGTGCGGCACCGCTCGCGGGAGGCCGCCCGCGGCCCGGCGGTGGCTGTCCAGGGAGTCCCGAGGGAGAGAGCTGGGCTAAAACCGTCTGAAAGCCGGTAACAAACGAAGCGGGAAGCCAGAAGGTTTGTGTGTCAGGCGCGGGAGCTGCTTCGGCTGTTCACAAGTGGTTCTTGTGATCTAAACAGCTTATTTTACGAAACCGAGAGATAAAGGAGGCTTTGACTGGAGATGCAGTTGAAAGGTTCCTGGTTTATTTGGGAATCTCGTCGCAGACCCGGGGAGATGCACATTGCTTATTAGGTCACTTCTGCTTTCTTCTTGAATTAATTTGAAGTCCGCCAGCCAGCCGGGGCTCTCCTCGGGACGAGCTCTGCAGCCTCACGCTCCGGGGCTGGGACATCGAGGCTGGGTTTGGCGGACAGACGGAAGAACTTGAGCCGAGCAAAGGACAGACACGTCTTCCGTCCCCATCCTTCCCTGTCTGCGGGTGGTTAAGGCCCTTCTGCGGGGTGGTTGTGGCTGGGGCTTCCCCCGAAACCGTCCCGGCGAAGCCCCGGGAACGAATTTGGTTCCTGGTGAAACAAACGTGAGCTGAGAGCAGCCTGAGCCGCGGTGGTGCCTGCCCTCCTGCCCGCAGCGGTGGCAGCCTGCGGCACCGCGGCTGCGTTCCGTGTTAGCCTTCGCCTTCTGTTTGACGGCTTTCTGTTGTTTGCTTGGGGTTTTTTGGTTGGTGGTGGTTGTTTGGGGCTTTTTGGGCAGTACGTTGGAGTGACGTTGACTGCAGAACCCGTGTAGCTCTTCGGTACTTCTGTGCGCGTGGTGGGCCACCTCTGCCTGGTTTCGCTGGGCATTGACCGTGTTTGCTTCGAAGCCAGGCTTTCTGTGCAGGTGATCGGCTTCGTCCCCCTCTGGGGGAGGGAGGAGACAGAAGGAGAGGCAAAGTGCGTGTGGGGGAGGCAGGAACAGGAACAGCAGAGAAGCAGTGGAAAACTCTGCGGTCACAGATGGCAAAGCGAGAGGGTTCCTCGTCCTGCCCGCCCGCCCAGCGCTCCTGGGAGCGTGAGCAAACAAAGCCACGCTGCTCATGGCAGCAGCGAAGGAAAAAGGATCGGGGAGTCAGGGGAAATGCAGAGCCGGGCTCGCTGAATTCCGTGCTGCAGAGCTTAAAATAAAATAAAAGGCGAGGAGGAGGGGGAGCAGTGAGCGATAAAGCACGCAGTGGTGGGATTTCCCCCGTTAACCTCCCCCAGCCGCATGGAGCTGGGACTCGTGCTAATATTTGCTTTGCTTTGTAGCCCGGTAGCGTGGCTCTTTCTCTCGGAGGCAATTCCCCATTAAGAGCAGTGCTCTTCCCTCCCCTTGCTTTTGTTGGTGGCTGTCAGAGAGCTCGAGATGAAGCGTGGCAAAGCACAGGGTGCTGTGGGCAGCGCTGGGGTCTGTGCGGTGCCTCTTTGGTGCCCCAGGAGGGCGGGTGGCTCTTCCTTGGCCTTGGTGCTTCTTCCTGGGTCCCTGACTGTCTTTGTCACTGCAGCTCTGCTAATCTGTCTTTTTCTCCCTGCCAGAATGAAGAGAAGAGGAACCTTTCCCTGGGGGCCATGTCGGCTTCGACAGTCTCCCGGATCAGCTGGTCAGCAAGTCCGTCACACAGGGCTTCAGCTTCAACATCCTCTGCGTGGGTGAGCACAGTCCTGCAGAGACAGGGCTCAGCTGGTGGCCCCGTGAGGCTGGGGCCGTGTTTTAGGAGCCCTGCTGGGACACAGCCTCAGTAGTGACTTAAACTTAGGGAGAGTTTGGGGAAAGGCTTTAATATCGACTTTCTGCCTTCAGCTAGGGAAAGGGGAAGGAAGCAAGCGTGTGGAGGACTGGCCAGCTCTGCACTGCAGCGGAGCTGCCAGCGCAGGCACGAAAAGAGGCAGGGAGGTGCAATGGATGTGGCTCTCAGCCTGGTGAAGGGCGAGGGAACCGAGCGGCTGAGCCTTGTGGGTCAGACCAGAAGAGCTCCTGGAGATGGTGAGGTGTTGATCTGCTAAGGGAAGACGGCGCGTGGTGATGTTCAGTCGGTGCTGCGCAGGTGTCGCAGAACAGGCGCGCTGCCTGTGACATGGCTGCAGGACTGTCCTGGACAGCTTGCAGGCACCGAGGCAGATCTCAGCAGCTCACTGAGCGCTGTGCGGAGCTTGCTTTGAGCTCAAAATGAAGAAAACTTCCACTGGCTGCTCCCTGTTGTTTCTTTATCCAGCTGCCCACCGGAAAGGGCTGCTTCTGTGTGTGGGCATGCCAGGCTGTGCGCTAAGATCAGTGGGAACGTGCACCTCTGCCTTTTTTTAGAATGTGCAGCATGCTTTTTCCCCTGGTGCCCTGATCCACGCTGTCTCTAAACTTTATTGTTGACGGGCCCAGATTTCACCCTGGCAGAATGGTGGAGACAGTCTCAGCCCCACTAGCTAAAGGCAAAGCCGTGCTCAGAGGGCAGAGTAAGAGCTGCAGAGCTGACTTTGGTGTAGCTGCTGTGTGGATGGAGGGGGAAAGGGTTACAGCAGGACGGGCTTTAGTCCTTTGACACATCAGCTGTACATGTTGGACCACGGGATTAGGGGTGTGGAAGAAGGACAGGCTGCTCTAAGGCTTCCAGGCAGACCAAAGTTCAGCTGCACAGTGAAATCATGAAATCTTTATCCAATTTTTTTTTTCTGCTGTGAAAAGAGATTTTCTGTCTGATAGCAAGCGGTCCTTCCAGGTCCAGAGCTGCCTGCCTGTGTCTCTGCCCAGAAATAGGCACCCGGGTTCCCTCCTGATAGGGGCCACCTCTCCCCAGATGTACGCGTCCCCAGGGGACTTTAACGGTTAGCTAAAGCGTAGAGAGAGCAGTGAAGAAGCCTGAAATCTCACAGAAAGGAGCGAGAGGAAACCTCACTGATGGACTTGCCTGTCCCGTCCACGGCACAGCGGACACCCATCGCTTGGCACTGACCTGCAGCCACCTGGGGCTGTCGCTGTGGCTGGGACAGCCAGCCCGGAGCCAGGGAGTCCCTGGCAGCAGGAGCAGCCGAGCTGCAGGCAGTCTCCCTCAAAGACTCCAAACTCTACCAGAGCTGTGCTCCACAGCTCCTCTGATGCAAAGTCAGCACGGATGGAGGGGCAACACTGTTTTAGTTTGCTCCTGGTCCTCAGTGGGGAGATGAGACCGAAGTGTTAGCTGTGCGTTAAGGACGGGAGGCCTTCGAGGCTGCAGTTACCTTTGGACAGTTGTGTCTGCTCACCAGCAGGTTGCGGTAACCTTTCACAGCGTAACTTGGTTCTGCTCTGTAATTAATCCTCCTCGAACTACCTGAGACCTGACAAATTCTTCTCTCTAGGTGAGACGGGCATTGGCAAGTCCACACTGATGAATACTCTTTTCAACACCACGTTCGAGACGGAGGAAGCCAGTCACTACGAGAGCGCGGTTCGCTTGCGGCCGCGGACCTACGACCTGCAGGAGAGCAACGTCCACCTGAAACTAACCATCGTGGATGCGGTTGGATTCGGGGACCAGATAAATAAAGACGAAAGGCAGGTCTCGTGCCATCTGCTCGGCGTTTCTGGGCAGCAGGGGAGGTGTCTGCGTTTCTGTTAACGTGGCAGCTCCCTGCAGTGCCTCTGGCTCTGGGGACTGGGTGCGGAGCGAGCTGGGTGAGGAGCCAGAGAGACGGGGGAGGTCAGAGGAGGTGTTGCCAGCAGAGAACAGTGTATTCCAGGAGTGTGAGCAGTTAACAAGCTGTCCTCAGCACGCGGCTGGGAATTATCTGTTCTGGCCGTTGCTGGTGGCTCTGGCTCTGTCTTGTTTAATTACACAGACATCTTGTTCAGGCCCCAGGTAGAGGATTTCTGGGTCTCCAAGGTCTCTCCATGGTCATCTGGCGTTGCTACAGCCAGATGGCTCAGCCCTGAGACCTGTGCAGAGTCTGATGTGGGGACGTAGTTGTCTTTTCGTGCTCCACTGCCATTAGACTTTGCAATGCAGCCTCGGGAGGTTCCAGCAACCTTTGGTCTGTGTGTAAGTGCCACTTTTCTTGTTGTAAAGCTAAATTATTGGAGTCTCACAGCTGTTTTAAACAGCGTCAGTGATGTATCTAGGAGAACTCCTTAAGTCTTCAGGCTGCTTAATTGTGAGCTCCAGTATCTGGGTTGCTAATGGTATGGTTTTAGTTACAGGCCGATCGTTGAGTACATTGATACGCAGTTTGAAAACTATTTGCAAGAAGAGCTGAAAATCCGCCGTTCTCTCTTCAACTACCACGACACGAGGATTCACGTCTGCCTGTACTTCATCACTCCCACCGGGCACTCGCTCAAGTCCTTGGACCTGGTGACGATGAAGAAGCTGGATAGCAAGGTAACGAGCTGGAGGCTGCGCTGCCCATTTCTGGAAGCAGTGGTATTTCTGCCAATGTTAATTGTCATCTGGAAGGCTCTGTTCGAGTGCTGGACCCTTCCTGCACGTTAGTTAGGCAGTTTTTAGGGCTTTGGTAAAACTTAGCCTGGTGTTTGCTGAAGTCTTGCATTCGTTTTCTCACTGGCTTTCTTGAAAAATGGCAGGTGAAAAAGTGTTTTCAAGCAAGCTGTGTGGAGTCTGGAGTGCCCGTCACTGTCATAACTTTACCCAGATTAGTTCATTTTTTTTATCAAAGCCATCAACTGCATCGTTGGCGACTCCTCTTTAAAGGAGTGCAGGTAAGGATTCATTCCAGCTCCTACAGTTGTGTTATGGGAACTGCAGAGCCACCTCTGCTGCCCTGACGTTCCCTCGGGGAGAGGGGCTGGAAGCGGCCGGACAGTGAGCTTCCCGAGGCAGAGGCTGTACAGAGACACGGGCTGAGGAGAAGCATTAGCTGTGCGTGATGGCACACGTGTGTGTGAGGTGACACTGCTGGAAGTGCCAAATGATCCGTTAGGTCGCAATGTCTTACGGAAATGTAAATGCGGAGAGAAACTCAAGGTCAGCAGCATCCTGGAAGTGGGTTGTGAGAGGGTCTAGCTGGGGTCGTTTCTTTGTGCATAAACGCGTGCTGGCTGGGGGCAGTGGGTTACTTAACCAACCACTGGTATTCCTGCAGCTCACAGGAGCTTTCTGACACAGTTCTGGTTGTTCTAGCTGACTTCCAGGGAGCCGCAGGAAAGCTTCAAAGGTCACTGGTGACAGCAGCATCTCTTCCCATCTTAGCAAGAATTTCCTGTCTTCAAGAGCAGCACTTAGCAGCGCAGTGGTTCCTCTCAGATGGCAGACGCCGATCAGCTCATACGGAGGGCAGATGAGGCAGCCGGGACCCTGCAGGAACTGGGGATGCCCTGAATTGTATCTAGGGAACATGCTCTTCCCTGGCTCTTGTCCACGTGCAGCTCTATTGGACTTTCCTGGTGGGAAGAGATCCCCGTGGCAGGGTCCCTGCTGCTTGCCCTCGCCTCCCGGGGCAGCTGGCCTACTTTTCCTTGGCCCCACTCCAGAGTAGGCACTGGCTTCCCATCCCAGTGGCCTGTTTGTAACCACGGGGGCTGTTGTTCTGACTGCTTCAGGAATCCGAAAACTTTCCCTTAATAAACTCTGTCTCTTGGCGTTGTGCCAGCGTGACATGTTCCCAGAAATATGTTTGGAAGAAAGTTTTTGCGCGATTCCCGTTGGTGCTGGTGGTCCCGCAACGCTCCTCTCTTCCTTCCCTCCTGCAGTCCCTACTTCTCCCATCTCCCTGTGGCAGGCTTTAACGGGGTCCTTGCGTAGTACCAGAATAAATCCTTCGTGCTTGCGCAGAGATGGGAACTTTGTGCACACACAAGCTTTTATATTTCTAAACTTCCACTGAAACAGCTGTCCCTGAAGGTGCTTTGTCCGTTTGCTCCCATCTCCCTCCCTACCCCGGTAAGAACCTCCTGGATTTCGTGGTGGGTTGGCCTCACACAAGGATGCACAATAAACCGAACAGGCAGGTAGAGCCACTGATCCCTTGTGCACGTCGGGGCTTTTTGTTGTATTTCTCCATCGGTGTCGCCCCAGGATTTGTGTGCTTCCAGGCACTCCTGGAGGTTCGGGGCCTGGCAGCCCGTGCCCTTACCAATATTCGTGGACCGTCTGTGCTGCGAGGCCAGCGTGTGTGTGCAGCTGGGGCACGCTGCCACACGTCTGCGTGGTGTGGGCACGCCTGGACCCGGCTTTCTTCTTGGGAGGCTTTATGAGGCTGCTGGCCTCGGTCCCACAGCTGAAGAGTGGGGAACATGGAGGCAAAAAGCATGGGGGAGGCTTTGCTGCGCGCTCTGCGGGGTCGGCGTCTGGGGCTGGGTCGGGAGGGCTGTGCAGGGACCTGGCTCAGCGGCACCTTCCCTTTGGCACACGGGTGGTGGGGCGTCAGCTGCGGGGCAGGCTCTGGGGTGTGCTGGGTTTACAGGGAACCTTGCTTAAAGCATGGAATTTACAAAATCCCTCCTGGGTAAAGCTGTTTTGTAGACAGAATCTTCTCTTGTACTGTGCTACAAAATTTGTTTGGCTGAGCTCGGGGCCAGCTGTTGCAGGGGGTATTTAATTACACCCAGAGAGCCAGAGGCACCGCCAGAGCTGGTGCTGGGGAGATGGGAAGTGGCTGGCGGGGCTGGTTGCCGGACAGAAACCGTGTGTGAGCTGGCCAGGGGTTAGCTTCTCATTGGGCTTAATCCGGGAAAAGGAGGGGGGAAAATAATATAAAGAAAATTGCATCAGTATCAGACAAAAAGGTGATTTATTTTTTTTTTAAACACATCCCTGCCTGGAAAGTGATGGCGTAACTGTGGGCATCCTGGGGCTCCCTGTTTGCAGTCCCTGGAGGTCTCACGAGCTGTGGCTAATTGCTTGCCCTTCGTGAGCTGACACATCCTAGGTGGGTCAGCAGCCAGTGACAGCGCCTCGGGCCGGTTTGTGCCTCTGCTGCGTGGCTTCTGCGGTGGCATCTGGCTGGTGTCTTCGTCGGGACTCGCATCTGGGAACGCTTTGGAGATAGGGAAAAACCCGGCTTTATTTCACAGGGTGGAAATGCATGTGGCCTTACTATATTAGGAAAAATTATTTTCTGTCAACTTACTTATTTGGGCACATTCTTGTAGGTTTTATTTTTGGAGCTGAGAAGCGGCTCTGTGGTCAGCGAGAGCCGGGGAGGAGGCGCGCTCGGTGTGCGCGTGCAGCTCGCTATCTCGGCTGAAGCGCAGACTTCCTCTGGCCGTGAATTCCAGCCAAGATTGCCAGCACGTGGACTGACGTTCGTGCAGACGCTGCGCCTGATTCAGTTGGATGACAATCCACTAATTAATTTAATGATTTTGGTACTAGATTGTTAAATGGAGAATAACGCTCTTCCACCGTGAGCTATTAGGGTGTTGTTCTGGGATTTTGCCTACAACCCAAGGTAAAGATTCTGTGGGAGTACAAGTGGAGGTAGAAACCTCCCGTGGTTTTGGCATTACTTCTTTTTACTGGCTCTTTAAAGCCTGTTCAAGAAGGAAAGGAGAGGTGACTTTCATCCTCTAGCTAGCTGTATTTTGGTTTGCTTGGCACGAACGCAGCGTGCCATGGAGCACCTTCTGCCCAGTCCTTTTGAGTCCTCTTCCCTTATTATAAAGGGATGAGCTCAGTCTGGCCTTAGGCAGCTTTTTGGGTGTCAGTGCTCAAAATTGGAGAAAGGAAAACAGCAGGATAATTAAATGTTGTTCCAGGTATCACTTGTTAACTGTGGGATTTCAGCTTGGGGATTCCCAAGACATGCGTGAAATCAGAAGAAAAACAGTAATTATATATATAACAATAAATACATAAAACAAAGGAACTTGCAAGGGAAGAAGAGGGAAGCACAGAAGTACCCCTAAATGCCCTGGAGGTCTCAGCAGTCCGGGAAAGCTGGAATTGAGTTGGAACAAGGTCGCATGGTCAGTGTAGCTGCATTCCTGGTAGGTCCTGATGTATCTCTCTTTATTTAAGAGCAGCTGCACATATTTTGTCAGGTGTCAGGAAAAGACAGAATGATCCAGGACAAATTTAGCTGAAAAAAACCCAGAGCCTACTGCGAATCTTTTGCCGCTAATTAATTGTTGGCATTTGTTTCGGTGTTGGCTATTGATTACTGGAAATGCAACAGCTTGCCAAAGCCCTTTTGGGTTTTGAACTCGGTGGCAGCACATCCTGATGGACTTGCCTTTGCAAAGTGAGAGGAACGTGGTTAAAGGGACCCAACCCAACTTCGTTTTAATTTTTTTTTGCTTTTGGGAAGAGGAATGGGGGTGTTAGGCCAGCTGAAAATGCCCTGATATCTGTCGCCCTTGGTGCTCGTTTGTCAGCATGCCTAGCTGGAAGGGCTGCAGGGCGCGAAGCCTGCACACAGCAGCTCCCTGGCAGTGCCTTCCCCATGCAGGTGGTGCTGAGCAGGGGCCGGGTGAGCCCTGAGCTGACCCTGCTGTGTGACGTGGGTCCGGGCTGCCTCTGCTAGCAGGTCAGCGAGACCCTGCTGTGGTCACGGCCCTTTCTGGCTCCGTAATGAGGACATCTACCCGCTGAGGCGTGCGGGGAGACCGGCAGACCTTGTTCGGTGGTTTTCAGGTCCTTGGCAAACGAGGCCAGATCGGTAGCTGGGGGAAAAAAAAAACGCAAGTTTTATCTTCTCAGCGTGTGAGTAGCGAGGTTTCGGTTCACGCAGGAGGTGCGGGGGGCACGCGGCATCCCGAAGCCGTACCCGAAGTCGTACCTGAGGTCGTGCTGCTGAGCTGGGGACGTGGCTGGGACCGAGCTGCCGGGGGGGCAGCCGCCCGCTGGTGTCAGGAGCAGAGCTGCTGCTGCTTGCAGACCTGGTGTGGGCAGGGAATACTGCCGGCGGCAAGGAGCACATGGGGCAGCTCTCTTTTGGAGCAAGTAAACGCACGGTATTTAGTGAGCGCTGAACCGGAGGGGGGAGAAAAAGCGAGAGGCATGGAAAACCCCCAAGCTGCAGAGAGAGCTTGAGCTGGGCAGGGAAGGGTCGCTTATTTCTATGGGCACCAAGTGGCTGCTCCAAATTGCTGCTCGGCAGGACAAAAAGCGTGGGCTGTGGGGAAGCGTTAGGTGGCAAAGCAGCCTGCCTTCTCGCTGCTCCGAATGCCTGAATTTTACTGCTCCGCGTCTGGCTGCTGCTCAGACAGACGAGTTTTGTTGCTGTTTGTTTAAGCAGGGGGTGCAGTGCCGCACTTGGCTTCTCTGAGCGCAGCAGCGTTATCTAACAGGCTCCCGTGGCAGATCCTGCCCCGCTGTAGCTCCGCAGCGCGCAAGGATGTGGGACGCGGCCCGGGGGGGATCTCCCCACCCCGCTGCTCGCAGGCGGCTTTGTGAAACCCGGGCTGATGAAGCTGTGGTGCGGTGAGCCCGGTGACCGCTGGTGTGAAACCAGAGCTGAGCGGCAGCAGCCTGACGGCACATCTCCTGCCTGCCGTGTGGCACCCTGCACCTTTCCCAAGGGGGGCTGTAATCCACGCAGCGTGTGAGTTGGGGTCCGCACCGAGAGGCTCGGGGGGGTCCTCGGGAGGGATCTGCAGCTGCTGGCAAAGCATCTGAGGAGTCCGTGCTCCTTCTGCTTAGACAGGGGAAGGTTTCACGTAGGCTCACGGCAGCGTTTCGTCCTCGCACAGCCAGAACTGAATGGGTGATAACTCGAGATGTGACAGCTGAAATGTCTCTGTCTCCGCTGAAGCGTGGAACAAAATGCAGAGGCAAGAGCAGGGGCTTTGATCTGCTCGCTGCGTGCTTGTTGCAGGCTGTTTGTCTTCGCTTTATCTGGAAGTCCTGTAGTCAAATCACTCCTGGAAAACTCTTCCCTCTAGTGTTCAGCTGGGCTCGTGCGGCAGCTCGCCTGCAAAGCGTGGCACCTGGGTGGCTTTAGGAGATGGAGAGCAGCCACCGGGGCGTGACCTGGGCTAGCTGTGCTCAGCTGAGCTCCCTGCAGACCTGTTTGCTGGGCTCTGTTTGCTGGGCTCTGTTTTCACCTGGCTCTTTTTCCTTCCTTCTGCTGTAGGTGAACATTATCCCGATCATCGCCAAAGCAGACACCATTTCCAAGAGCGAGTTGCACAAATTTAAGATAAAGATCATGAGCGAGCTGGTCAGCAACGGTGTGCAGATCTACCAGTTCCCCACAGATGACGAAGCAGTTGCCGAGATCAACTCGGTGATGAACGTGAGTAACGCTGCCAAGTGCATTGCTTCCAGAAGTTGTGACAAATTAAATTGCTGCGCAAAAATACATTTGAAAGGCAAGTTTCATTGGGTTTGTCCAGATGCTAAATATGTTTGGAAGTTATGCTCTGGATCTGACAGATGCCTAAGGCTATTGCATACAAAATTAATTAAAATGTGGCTCTTATTTAATCTCTGTGGGCTCTCTGGAGACACTCAGCTCAACCCTAAAATTTGTTTTATTGGATTTTCAAAAAATACTTTCTTCAAAATTCATTTTTATCTGCTTTTAGGCTACTTATCATTTGAGGAGGGAGAGACTTTGAATAAGCAATTTACAGTTAGATTTACATTAAATCTTCCACTTAGGGAAGCTAAGCAGAGAGAGCACAATTTAAAGCAAAGAAGAAAAATTGTGCGACTATTGTGCGTCCTTCTTAAAATTCAAAAATCAAATTCAGATGCAGTGGAAACGTGAAAAAGAATTTCAAGTTTTGGAATTTGGCTTTACTCCCAACTCAGAGTTTATCTTTTGGAATAGAAACAGTTGAAATGTTTTCATCGTTTTCGTGTTTTTCTGTGTTTTGTTGGTTTTTTTTTTTGGCTTAAATAAAAAGTAGCTTTTTCATCAAGATGAATATTTTTCTGCAGAGGTGTTCCAGGTTTAAATGCTTTGGTTCTTCTTTCAATCCTTTTTTTTTTTCTCCCCAGCTTTCAAGACTCAATTGATTGTTAGGTCAGTTAGATGTCTACGCAGCCACTATAATGGTTCTTTTTTTGCTGAATTCATGGGCTGCTAAAAGCTTTGGAGGAGGCAGTACTTTTAGAGTACAAGTTAGGTGTTCTGGGGAGAGAAATGAAAACGATGGTTGCTGTGTGTTCTCTTTGCTCAATCAAAATACGTTTGGCTGCCTCCCTGCCAGCTCCGTTCCCTCCTAAAGGTGAGGGCTGTTGCTGGCCTCGTCCTGCTGGAGGTGGAGCAGGGCCGTCCTGCAGAGGAAAGGAGCGGTGATGGGAAGGAAGCCTGAAGACGAAAACCCGTGTTCCCGATTGAAGGTTGCCTTGCAGCAGGATGGCAGAGCCTGGGGAGGGCAGGGGGCGGTTCTGCAGGTGAAGAAGCATTTCAGACACTTGCGCCTGCGCTGCAAGTTTGGGAGGGAGCAGTGTGCTGAGCCTCAGGTGTGCTGGCAGAGCAACGTGCCCGCTGCGTGGCTCTCCCTGCGGCCCTGAGGATGTTGCCGCGAGGCCGGTGCCACGTTTCCGTACTGTCCTTGGTGCTTTGCAGCCCAGCGAGCAGCGAGCACGCCGCATCCTGCACGTGGCCCAGCAGGCTGCGGGTGGGCACTGGAAGGGACGAGGGCTGTTTACGGACGTCTCCGTGCTTTCTGCGAGGCGGGAAGTGCCCCGCTCTTGGCATGTGGAGAGACTGCAGCTACAAGAACAACCTGACAAATGGGGAGAGGAAGAGCAGTAATGAGCATGGTGTTCCCACAATATTTCCGTGTTTAGTGCAGTCCAGCCAGCGCTGCTGGTAAGCTGCTCTGCTGCGCTATGGCCGTATGCTGCTCTCTGCCGTAACGCCACGGATCAGAGGGGAGACGGCTCTGAATACTGGAGACTGAGGGCTTCACTGGAAGGATTTCTGAAGTAGATCCTGTGCCTGGGTGAAGGGACTCGGGTGGTCAGGCCGATTTCCCAGAGGTTAGCCCACGTGCTAAGTCCCTGCCGTTGGCTCTGTTGCAGGCTCATCTGCCCTTTGCTGTGGTTGGCAGCACGGAGGAGGTGAAGGTTGGGAACAAGCTGGTGAGAGCTCGGCAGTACCCGTGGGGAGTGGTGCAAGGTAAGGAGCCGGGAGCTGGGCTCCCTGCCACGTGCACAGGCACGTGCTGGCGCCCTCCAGCTCTGCCCTTCCCTGTGCGTGAAGGTGCCTTGTGCTAAAAGCTGCAGCTGTGTCCCCTGCAGCCTCGTGTGGGCTGGCCAGCCTTTGTGCTCCTGCCAGCATCTCAAATACATTGTCTGAGCTCTGCTGAAGTTCCCACCCGGTCTGGCATGGTCAAAAAGAGTCCCTGCATCCCGAAAGCTTGGTTACCCTGTGTGGGGTGACAGGTGGAGGTGTGTGGGAGGGGAATCTGTGGGGTTAGGCTGTACGTGCAGTTGTGCTTCTCCCTCTTGTGCGTTTTGCTGACTTCTCGCCTTGCTCTAATCAGTTGAGAATGAAAGTCACTGCGACTTCGTGAAGCTGCGAGAAATGCTGATTCGAGTCAACATGGAGGATCTCCGGGAGCAGACTCACACCCGCCACTACGAGCTGTACAGGAGGTGCAAACTGGAGGAGATGGGCTTCAAGGACACGGATCCGGACAGCCAGCCCTTCAGGTGAGCAGCAGCGCAGAGCCACAGTCGGGTACTGGCAGCCCCAGGAAAAGGGGAGGTCTGTGCGTGGTACCTGCAGTGCTGGGCTGGAAAATGCTAGCACCGGGTTTGAGCTTTGCAGCTGACTTTGGGGTTCCCTTCCCTGCCTGTTTGTCTGTAAGCAAGGCAGACAGGCACGCGTTTTCCCCATCCCTAAGTCACTGGTGTCCGAAGAGTCTGGATTTCATTTGCTTTCTTACCAGCCTACAAGAAACATATGAGACCAAAAGAAAAGAATTCTTGGGTGAGCTCCAGAAGAAAGAGGAAGAAATGAGACAAATGTTTGTTAACAAAGTCAAGGAGACGGAGGCAGAGCTGAAGGAGAAGGAGAGAGAGGTAGGTGTGCCAAAAACCTGCAAAGGGAGCCCAAAATACAGTCAGCCATGGGATCTGGGTCTCGGCAGTGTATGAATCCTGGAAAGCACTTACAGATTTTGAGCAGACCTCCTGAGCCAAAGCACAAAGTCACACACACCTTCCCCCACCTAGGGGAGGGGATGCTGAGTAATGTTTTCAAAACAACCTCACTGGTTTAGGTGCCTCAGAAACAGGAATCTTCCCCCGTCTGTGCGGTGTGTAGGAGGCTGGGCTGCTGTTTGGGGAGCGAAGGGCAGTGCAGAACGTTTCGGTGAGCATTTAGGTCAGGTAGGCTTAACCCTTGGAGGACCACCGGACAGCAGAGCAAATGGGGCAGCTGGGCAGGAGTCCCACGGGGCAGTGTGAGGCCCTGGGCAGCTGGCACCACTGGGGAGGAAATAAAGGGACCACTTTCAAAGGAGTGAGGAAGGAGAGAGCCCGCAGTGTCCTCAGCCCTGTGGCACGGCTGCAAACTGAGCTGGGATCCTCTGCGACCTTATCCAGACCTCGCTCTTTCTCCTTGTTTGATGTGTGGGGTCAGGCAGAGCCGAGTTTGTCTTCGGTTGAGAGGCACTGGCTGCCCCGTCCCCGCCAGCTGGGCAGGTCTCTGTGGTGCTGGGGAGTTGTGCGGGGCGTGGGGTGACGGCTCCTGGGAGCGGGGCTGGGGGCGACGGCCCGACGCTGGTGCTGGGTGCGACGCTCAGGGCGCTTGTCTCCTGCCAGCTGCACGAGAAGTTTGAGCACTTGAAAAGGATACACCAGGAGGAGAAAAGGAAGGTGGAGGAGAAGAGGAGGGAGCTGGAGGAAGAGATGAATGCCTTCAACAGGCGGAAAGTAGCGGTGGAAACCTTGCAGTCCCAGTCCCTGCAGGCTACCTCACAGCAGCCGCTGAGGAAGGACAAAGACAAGAAAAAGTAAGTGACCAACCTTGGGTCTTTTCTCCTCTGCCACTGGGAAGGCTGTGTGTGCGTTCAGACTAATTTTCTGTCAATTACTGACGCGGCAAATGGAAAAGGGGATTTTGGAACACCAATTCTCACCCTTCTGACTGCCTAAAGCAAAGGGACGGCAGGGGCCTGCTGTGCCCAGGCCCTGCCCCGGGGATGCCCAGCTGGCTGCAGGTGGGCTTCTTGCTTTGGGGCCATTCTCTAAAGGTTTGGGGTCTGGCAGGATTGGCTTCGCCTCTGTGACAGCCAGTGCAGGCAGTCATGGGAATGGCTCGTCCCTAGAGACGTACAGGCTAGAAATCAGCTGCATCTTCTCCCCAGGGGAGAGAAGTGGGGACAGTGTTGACAGTTTAATGTCTTACAGGTGTGGTGCCCCATCCTGCAGCACCTTGCTGAGATCTGTAAGGTTGGGGCCCTCCTTGTAGAGTGCCATTTGTGTTCAGAGGCCGAGCTGCAAAAAGGGAAACAAAGCATCCTGGACTGAAGCAGCACTGGAAATTCGTTAGGGCTCTGTGTGAGACAGGGCTCCAAGACAGTTCTGCTCGCGCTGAATTACTGAGAAAGCTCTTTTCCCCTGAAGGCAGAGTTCTTATCTTAGCTTGCTGCAAGTTAATTGACATGGCTGAAGCCAGCAGGAGTGTGGAGAAAGCTGAGAGCGCATTATTTATATACCCTGCCTGGCTGTATAATGATAGAGCAGGAGTGGGGCAAACAAGTTTACAAAGAAAGGGTTGGTGGTGGTGATCCTGCTTACATTCAAGCCAGTCTTCAAGGAACAAAACGAGGTAAGCTGCCGTGCAAGGTGGTCATTCTGTTGTTCCAGCACTTTTTATTAATTCCTCTTGCGTGAAGGAGCTCTGGTGTCTGAATCGCATGCTGTCACATCCAGCCCAGGCAAACGGCAATGCCTTCTGAGCCTTTTAATGATGAAAAGAGAGAGCCTGGGTGTTAACTACTCCCAGGGATCTTACGCTTGGCAGCACAGCGCCTGACTCCACGTTGCTGATGAGCTCCCGTGCTGTCACTCCTGTGACATGCGCTGCAGTGCTGGCAGAGCTTGTTCTGCGTGCTGACATGCTGGTAATTTGTTCCCTCCGAAGGGAGATAACAGCGTGTGTAACTCAACATATTTGCTCCGAGTGTCGATGTGTTGGGGTTAAAAACAAAACCACGGCGTTCCCTCCTCCGGGCCTGGCAGCGTGCTCAGGGCAAGTCCCCACCTCGCGCAGAGCCAGAGCAGTTTGCAGAGCGTTCTGCTGGCGGCGGGGTTCAGTCCAGTTGAACCCCCGGACAAGCTCGGTGCTGAGCGTGGGGCCGTCCGGGCCCGGACCCTCTGAAGGCCGCAGGCGCCCCGAGACCCGCGCTGGTTCTGGCGCGGGCGATGCCGGCGGGATGCTGGGCGGAAACGCGGCCGCTTCCTGTCTGCTGCCGCCGGCTGCGCCAGAAATAGGCTTCCTGCGGGGTGCAGCCCACCTGCAGGCGCTGCTTCCAGCCCTCCCTTTTTCCGTGCAGTCGGGTGCGCCGCGGCGGCCCCGTCCCAGGGAGGCCCTGTGCAGAGCCGGGGCCCTGCTGGAGGCGGCTGCGGGGCGGCGCTGTCAGCGGGAGCAGAGCCAACGCGGTACGGGGAGGAAGCAATTTGAATTGGTTTTATTTCTTTCTTCTTTTTTTTTTTTTTAATGACCCTGTGAGCCGGTTCCAAGTGAGGCACGTGGAGGTCTCCGCTCAAGCAGGGCAGTGAAATTCTGAAATGAAAACTTGACGGCGAGGCTGCTCCCCCAGCGCCCTGCCTTGCCAGTGAGCCACCTAACCGGAGCCCCCTTCGTCTGGGGGAGACCTGAGATAGTTTGGTGTTAGCCCAGGGGAGCTCACACGGTAATGGGGTCCTCATGCTCCCCGGCAAGCAGCTCTGCCGGCTGGCTTAGGGGAGATGTTTCAGCCAAATCAGCCTCGGGGACAGCTGGGACTTGGGGAGCTGCGGCAGGCAGGATGGGGGCTGAGCAGGATGGGGGCTGAGCAGGATGGGGGCTGAGCAGGATGGGGGCTGAGCAGGATGGGGGCTGAGCAGGATGGGGGCTGAGCAGCACGGGTCAGGCTCTGCCTGCGGCTTCGGTGAGCCAGGAGCCGAGCTGGTGGTGCTGGGGCTGGTGTGGGGCTGCAGAGCTCTGGGGTGAGCGGAGGTGGTGCGGGGCCGTCCTCGGGCAGCAGCATGGGGGGCGTCAGCCACCTCCGGTACATCAGTGCCCTGTTGGCACGGTGCAAGGAATGGAAATGAGGGAGGGGGAATGAAGATAAGGGTCTCGGGGGGGATTTCGTCGTGTCTTGGTGTTAGGAGAGCTGGTTGAACCTCTTACGTGTCATATTTTAACATGGGGTTTTGAGTAGCTTTAATAAGTGGAAAATGGAGAGGGAAGAATCGCAGGTGCGGAGAGGGAAAAAAAGGTGTCTGTGCTGCGACGCTTTGTGCGGGCAGCTGCCGAACAGATCGCGCTTTGTGCAGTGGTGGCCGTGTCAGTGCTCGCTCTGTTCTGCGAGCCCTCGGATGCCACAGCAGTGTTTGGCCTTCTCTCTTTTTTTTTTTTTTAAACATTTCGCTACATTTTGGTTTTGATTAATTTTCATAATTTTAATTCATGCTTTTTTTTATGTTTTGTTTCTTTCAGTTAATCACACACAGACTTTCAGGCCAAGAGTGGACTTGGTGCTTTCATGTGTTAAGTTGCTTGAGTTCCCCACCTTGTGACCCTTCTCATAACATTGTGTGCGTGGACCAAAGTGAAAGAGAAAATGAGCATCTCCGGTGGTTGCAGTGTAACGACTTGCTGTTATCTGTGCAGAGTTATCAGTAGGTTTAAGGAAGTAACTTTGCCATGTAAATTTTTTAAACAAAGACGACTAATCCCTGAAGCAAGGTGTTTGGTTCTAAACCTAGCGACTGAGCAGCCGTGCATAAAATGACCGTAACTGTGTGTCTGAACTCAGCTTACCCAGCAGCTAAGTACTTGCTTTCTAGAGTTTTAATTTTTTGTGTTGGCTAAGGTGACTGCTTGAGCCCTTCCTCCCTCATACACCTTCCTCTGCACACGCATAGGTGTGAGAAGTGGTATGAAGAGTGCTGAAACGTTTATTTTTCTAACAAAATCTGGATTTGAGTCCGTTTAGAATGGGCGAGAAACCCAGCGCTCAGAATTTCTGCCCTGGGAATCTTAGTCCAAGTACCAACCCGTAATCCCATAATTATATATTTTAATTCTGAATTTCTCTAAATATTTTCTTCATTTATAATATATATATATAGAGAGAGAGAGAGAGAGTGGTTAATAAAACTCATGGGACAATGTTTTGAATTTTCTTTACTGCTAAAGTAGAACTTTTATATAGAAAGGTTTTTCTTAAGGTGGTTGTTGTATGATGTGGAACTACAGGCTTTGTGCAGCTTTTCACTTGTCATTTACCAGCACATTTTACCATTGTATAAAAAACTAAGCAGTCATCTTTCCTTTTAGGTCGTTTTTAAAAAAAAAAAGCCATAGACATGTGCCTGATCAGGAGAATCCCCTGATCATGACCTATGCACCGTATTTATGCTGATAACCTCCCTTCCTCCTAGAGGTGCTTCCTTTTACCCCCCTCTCATGCATAGAAATCCCAGCCTTGTTTTCCTGGGTAACTGAGCTTAGAGGAATAATTCAGATCAATATTATTTTTTTCCACTCAAACCACTTTGTAATAAAGCAGGACAATAACTGAATAGAGACTGACAAGCTCTGTTGTCATGGAAAAATAGTTGGAACCAATTCCATCAGACAACAGACGAAAAGAAAACAAATATTTTATATTAGCCCCCACGTAGCGTCTTTAAAGTTTAAAAAACACTGGCTGGCTAAGTGTTAGTTGTGAGTGTGTGCATTTTTTGGTTATTAACGGTAAAGGATTCCTCTTATTATTATTTTCTTAAAGACTTGTCTGTAAGCTAAGCGGTTAGCAAATTCCTTACCTGCCTTGCAGGTGGAGGGGCATGGCCTCGCAGCTGGGCCTTTGCAGGTCTGTTGGAAGGCAGCATCTTGCCGGCTCGTAAGATGAGGTTCTTTAGCTTCTTTATCCCATTAAAGCAGCTTTTTTTTTCCCTAAATACATGCTCAGGTATTAAAAGTTTTCACATGGACATTGGCCTCTTCCATGGATGTCCTGAAAATGATGCCAGCGTTACTTGATGCTTGTGTGAAAGAACCTCCCGAAAACTTCACAGGTACCTTTGGGAACAGGCCTTCAAAGAGGAGAAATTGCGCGCGCTTACTAGGAGTCTGCTGAAAGCTGAACGTGTAATTGTTAAGGCTGTGCCTCTGAGTTAGATATATTTTAAAGAGTAACTTTGAAATGTTGAGAGGGCTAACGGGCCTTTCTCTAAGGGAAGCGTGCGAGGGACGCAACCCGTTGTTACATACAGGAAGACAATTCTAGCTGACGATTGACTGAAATCCAACCATGTAGCAAATTAGGGGCATGATTTTGATTTTTACTGACGAGAGAAACTCTGGTGCACTAATTGCCTGAGTAAGCAGGGCTGGTTGGTTAACTGATTTGCTTCTCGAGGCCGATGCTACCGAAGGCTGGAATAAAGCTCCAACTGACACTAGTGCGTATGCAAACAGCTGCCTCACCATTGCTTGTCCAGTCGATATTTTTGTCCCGATCTCATGCTGCAGCCAACAAGATCTATGCAAATGACTTCTTTCTGCCCTGGCTCAACAGAGATCAATTCTTTTTTCCTAGAATAACAGATAAGAATAATGATGATAGCAATAAAAGAGTATAAACCTTCAAACCCATGGGCATTGTGGAGAAATTCCCAGGTTTTTCTGAAGAAGACATTCAGAATGTATGTAACAATATTTTAATGATGATTATTATTATTATATATACGTTGACTTTCCTTTGGGCTGGACGTACCTATTTCTTGTAGTTATTTGTCGACCTCAACTTCATCAGGGTCAATCAACTCTTCAGAGCAATCAACATCAAAATCTTCCCAACAGAACTCAGTTTTTATTCTCTAGTACTTGATTCTTCCTTCTTGACTGAGACAAGATTTACATATGTGGTATATAGGGTAGTTCTGTATCTTATTTTTATTTAATGAGCTACAAACACATTGTGATGCTAATCTCACTCCAGTCTGAAGATTTACGTCTTGTAGGCTAGAAGTGAAAGCAAAGCCTTTCAGAAGTGACTGAAGCTGTTCAGTTACACATCTTTCGGCTGTGTTATTCATTTATCTGTAACAGGTTGGTATTAATAGGAAAAATTGTCTTGTTTTTTGTCATTTAAACATTGACCATCATGTATATTGTCTGCTTTCTAATTTAAAATGTGTTTTTAGGGGCTTTAAGTTTTGCAGGCTTTGTGTCTGATTGTGGTGAGCTCCCCGCAGGGTGCAGAAGGGGTGTTTAGCTCAGAGCAAGTATGAAGAGCTCTGGGGATGTGCCTGTGCGGGTTTAGCATGCTTCTGACGTGCTGCATCCGTTTGCTTTGTCATTCTGAATGTGTTGGGTTTTTTTTGACTTTCAGTTCTTTCCACTCACTTTGTACTTTTTTTTCTTTTATTAAATCTCACATGTATTTTGAGTTTTTGTGGTGTCATTTATTTAGCAGTGGATTTCCTGTGTTACCTAGTTGAAGTAACAATGCATAATGTTGCAAAGCTTACCCAGATCACAGTGTATCTTCTGAATATTGGGAACACTCAAAAATAAAATTAACTTCTACATCATACGAAATGCAGAAAAGGACATCTGTAATTTGTGGAGAGATTCTAAGGCATTAATCCAAACTCCATCGCTGTTCAGGCAAAAGCTGCCTTTAAGCTTGTTAGTGCTTCTCCTTTGTGGGATCTTGTGACCGAGAGGGGAGAATTAGCAGCAGTTTCGCTGCTGTAACGATGCCCAAACAGGTGATTTAAGGATAGGGCGAAAAGGGAGCAGAAATGGACAGTGGCAGTGTCTGAGTGGTACTTCCTCTTCATATAAACCAGAGCGGTACGCTTTTCCTGGAAAAACGCATCTTACCACGTTAATTTGGCCACATCATGGCCAAAAAAGTGTACAGCTTCACTTCGGGTTTCTCTTTTCAGGGACTGCTGCTGATGAAATTCTTGCTTAAAGCTCTGTTCTTGGTGTCAGCTCTGCGGGGCGCTGCTGCCCGGGAAGCTGTGTTCAGTTAACTGGGTGTCTCTGGGTTTTGTTTGCTACTGGACTGAGATCAGTGCTGCACCTGGGACAAAAGCAAAAAGCAGAGCTTGGCTGGTGCACGGTGTTGCTGAGGCGGTGCTTCTGACCGAAGCTTTCTCTGCACCCCTGATTTCAGGAACAAAACCAAGTCGGTGGTACTGGCTGCTTCTGAAATCTCTGTAGAAACGTGACTACGTACCGTGCTGTTGCTGCAGGAACTGGTTCGTGTAAGAGACCTGTGCTTTTTGCATCTAACACGCAGCTTGCTTAAAGGGCAGTGGGCAGCCTGGTCCCTCTGTGCGCAGCCTGTTTGCATCCCACCGTTGTATAGGGCCGGGCTGGTCACGCCAGCACCAGGCCCCGTGCTTGCACCCGCAGGGCGCTGACCAGGAGAGAAGCCGGGGCCGCGTTAGGGTCGTGTCACTTGGGCCTCGTAAGCTCTTGAGGGATGAGCCTGAAAATGGGACTTTGCAGCTGATGCCAACCGGTTTGTATGAAACGTTTCACAAACTTACCCATCCCAGTACTTTTTAAAGCCAAATCTTCTAGGAGGCCAGAGAAGAAGTGCATAGGGTGACGTACGTAGGTGAGTATTTTTCCATGGGAGCGAGGTTAAGATTGCACAAATATTGCTGAATGAACAAAGCCCCTAAAGATGCTCGCAAGGCCGTGAGAAATGTGAAATATTGTTTTTTATATAGAAACAATCCTGCAGTGAGGTAGGTACCGCTCAAGTTTTACAGTTTCAGAGCTGAAGCCCGGTGACCGAGGCCCCGGGCCATGCCCGTGCATTCAGGAAGCAGCCCCAAACCCGGCCTCGTTCCCTCGTCTCGTTTCCTTGGCTGTTGGGTGAGGAGAGCTGCGAGGGCTGGAACCTGGGAGCACGGGCACGGGACGGGCAGGCCGAGGTGCCTGCGGTCCTGGCCTGGCTGGAGCAGGCTGGGGACAGCGCACAGCCCCTTCCTGCCCCACGCCCTGCAGCACGGGGTGTCTCAAACGCTGTGTCAGCAGTCTGCCCTCGTTAAAATTTCAAACCAGTCCCAACCACAGTCCGGGCAGCCACGAAAGCTTCTCCAAGTTGTGATGGTTTCAGTCCCAAAGTCTCCTCCTGTGTACCCGGCCCTGCACGCTCCCGGGCGGCCTGCGTTACGTTTGCACTTTGACCTTTCGTGCTGCCTCTTCCTCCTGTAAATAATTGAAACTTAAACATTGATTCTCTTTTGTTCTTTCTGTAGCTTTTTTAGTCTTCCCAGCGCATGCTCCATAACAACAGGAAGACATGTTAATTAGAAGATTTATTAAGGCCAAAACATCTCATGCAGAAGAAATTAATTGGTGCTTTCACCTTTAAGCTTGCCATATATTGCACAGAAGAGATTACATAGCAAGGACTAAGATGCACTGTATCGTTTGATTGGGAAAAGTTTGCTTGATCAGGTTTCTTGATAAAGGCGAAATCTGAGGTACTTGCCAAAAGATAAATTGCTAATTAAGGCTGATGCATGGCTTGCACTGAAACCAAAACACTAATTTCGGGGTGAGAGCCTGGACGAGGCACTTAACACTGTGACTAAACTTCCCAAGGGAAGGGGAACGATGTCGGGTTAGTGTGAGACAAGTTTTCAGCTTGCTGCTTGAGCTGCTGCTGTAATGGGATTTTCATTTGTTCCTCTCCTTGGTCTGGTTTTGGGCTGTAACCTGAGAACCTCCTAACGCCCTTAGCGCTTCAGCTGGACTCTGGCGTTTCTTAGCAATAACTCTTCCGTGTAGCTTTTTTTCTGTAGACTTACAGGCCTTACAACCTAAATCCCCAAGCCTCAATTTGTTTAGTTTTCTTAGGGCTGTAACCCGCGTGCCTCACAATTAACCCCCCTCCCAAAGCTCCCTGCGCACTCGCCCTTACTTCTTCGGTTACCGGCGCTCCTGCCTGGCCAGCCCGGACTCCTGCAGTTCCTCCTGGGATGTGCTGGGTAAGAACAGAACCGTTCTGAAGGACAACTAAATGTAGTTTGTTAATGGAGGGGAAACGGTTTAAAGCTGGAGTCTCGGCATTCCAGGCTTTATGTTCTGCGTTTATAGCAGACCGACTTCCCCTTGCATAAATAACTTGTTTAAAAAAAGGAAGAAAAAAAAAAAAAAAGCTTGATGTCTGTGTCCCAGGCTAACTTCTCAAAGGAACAGGGCAAGGCCCTAGTTTACCTTCATTTTAAACAAACTTGTAAATGAATCTCAGGAATGACCTGCTTGTACCAAAGTTGGGTTTAATAAAAATAGAACTGACATGTTTAACAAACATCTGTTAAACGCGTTTTGTACGCTAATTATATTCACTGGAAGAACACAGTGCTTTGTCCAAATTCACAATCCTCGCTGCCGTTCCAGCTTCCCTCTGTTAACCCTCTTGTCCCACGTGTGTGCTGGATGCACCCGTACGCCCAGGCCCTGTGCCACGGCTAGAGGTAACGCCTGGGCTCATGTGGTGTGCGGCGGGCGAGGAAGGCCACAAGTTGTAAATGTTTGATGAAGGAAACGTTCATTTAGAACGTCACTGAATTCTGAAAGGAAAATCATCAAAGCCTGCTGTTAGGCACACTCGAAATCTTCAGCTGCTCCCCTGATCTGCACCATGAAAGTTTTTGTGTTGCTTTTTTTTTTTTTCATTTTAATTTTTTCCAAAAAAATTTTTTTCAAACCTGCAGCAGAGAAAGGCCGTCCCTCCATGCACCGTCCCTGCTGTGTGCGGCTCCTCTGAGGGCGAGGAAAGGCGCTCGTGCCCGGCACGGGTGGGAAGGAGCCAGCACGGCGCCGTGTCCGCCTCCCCCTGGGAGCTGCTGGGGCCTCTGCAGTCGTAGCGAGGTTGTTTTAGGTTCATTTTCTCCCTGGTGGTGATCATTGCAGGGTGACGGTAGGTGAGGGGATGAGATCCTCCTGTTGCTCGCTGTGTTTCCAAACCACAGAGCCCAGGCAGGCAGCTGGGCTGTGTTTGCACCCCAGGGAGGGGGAGAAAACAGCCCTTCTACCGGGTCAAGGGAATTCACCTTAAGAGCTCTTTGGAAGTGCTCTGTAAATGTTCTCTGGAGTTTTACAGGGACCGAGTATTCCCCAAACAAACCTCACAAAACCGGCCCTCAGCACGTCAGGTGCTTGCCAGCCGCTGCTGTGCTGGCTGAATCCAGCGCGTTCTGCCAGACCCTGGTGCGCGGCAGAATGAGTGCGGGGCCGAGAGGTGAGCTCAGCTGCAGGTGGCACGAGCTTGAGGGAGGGAACGACCTGCGTTTGTAACGTGCATGCAACCCGTAATGCGTGCAGACAGGCACTGAAACAGGAGATAGTCATCGTCTGTGAAACCTGGCCGGACAAAATGCTTGTGCTGTTCTGGCTCTCAGCTGGGGGCGTGCTGCGTTGGTCCTGTTACGGTAACTCGTCCGGAGAGTCAGTGAAAGGCCATAAACAGCCTCGGACCTGGTTCTCCCAGTGAGAAGGGCAAATGCTATCGTTCCGTTAAAAGAACGGTCCTGTTTGCAGCTGCAGCTTGTTCCCGGAGTTCGCAGGCTGTTCCCTAAGGCAGGAAGTTCAGTTCTGAACAGTGACAGCAACGCGAAGGTAAGAGGCACGGGGAGCTGAAAAGCGACGCTTGCGGCCTGCTGGGGCCAGGCCCCGCGAGTGAGTTCCTTTATCCGAACTCAGCACTGGGAGAAGCGTGGGCAGGACCTGTGCTACCAGAGAGAAGCAGCATGCAGGGGAGCAGGCAGCCTCCAGATGCGCTGTTCCCATTCCAGTTTGTCGTCCTGCACCCCGACTGGGAGCACAGGACTGTGCCGGGCCTCTCAGCACGGACTTCACCTTTTAGATTTAGCTCCCCGTTAACGTGCGCTCTTGACTGTGGCTCAGATTGCACTGCGGGGGTTTTGAAAAGCAGGCCTGTTGGTTTGTAACGTCTTACCCAGCATACGGGCAAGAAGCTACGTATATAGGCTCAAAGCTGGGGTGAAAAACATTCCATAGGAGCTGTTGTGGTATGGAGGCATTAATTACTGCGTGCAGAATTTTTCTGCTAACATTTCCATTGGTTAACGCAGCTGGCGAAGATGCTTGAGATACGGTAGGAAAAGGGGTGGGAGGAAAAGCAGAACTAGACACGAGAACTAGACGCGCACCCCAGCTTCCTGCAGGGGCTGTTGTGGGCATTGCCTTGTTGCTGGCCTCTTCGTGGAGCACACTGAGAACGTGCAGACTGAGATTATATTTTATTTAAAGTAAACTACAAAAGACAACTTGCCTCCTTCAGAAAGTCGGGCAGTCAAGTCACAGTTTGATAGAAAAGGAAGGTGCCACACTGGGGGAGGAAAGAGCCCTACCACAAAGAGAGAACCTTCCCTGTGGGACGTAGGTAGGATTAATAAATAACGCATCGCAAGCACGCCACTGCCCAGCTCCCGGCCGCAGGACACCTTGTAAACGTGTCAGCTGTGGGGAGGAGTGCTGAGCCCTGCTCCTGGGGCATCCCCCGGCGCGGCGCTGGGCTCCCCCCGCAGCACAGCACTCAGCGTGGGGTAGCTTTGACTTGCCTCGTGGGAACACCTTTGCTTTCAGTGCTGGTTCGAATCCCGTCTGCTCACGTGTCTCTTGCGCCAAATCTGTGATAGACGTTTCCTTCTGGAACGCTTGGGCACTGCTTTCTTTGCAGTTTCAAAAGAAAAGCTCGACTTTCTCCCTGCACAAATACGATTCTTTCCTCAGGACCAGCTCTGGCAAAATCTAAATGTTAAGACTTTGGAAAGCTTGATCTGTTATCAGAGCTGCTCAGGACGTCACTCCTGCAAAGCTCGCAGTTCGGGACTTTCTCTCCTACCAGGTAAGAAGATGAGCCAAGGAAGGAAGGCCACAAAATTTCTTCCTGCACTGGTGAGCGCTGCTGCCAAGCAGCGTAAGGATTTCCTTGCTCCTTTCTTATCCCTACTCCCTGTTCATTTATCCACTATCACTGAGACACCTGCTCAGCACGTGGCCTGTGCTGGGCTCCATGAAAGCCTTTCCTGTTCTGTGACAGACGTACAGGTACGGTATTGTTACTCATACAGTACTGTCTGGATTATAACTTCTAACTAGTACAACGAGCACCTGAAAATGCTGGCCTGTTGTGTAAAACACGTTAAAAAAAAAGTGTATTTTGAAAGAACGTGTAAGGCCATTTTTAAAAGTGCAAGAGAAGCTTAAACTGACCTTTGTAGATTGTAAAACTGCTTTGCTATAGAGATTAACAGTTAACAAAAACTACTCTGGTAGTGGTAAGGAATTAGTTGAGGGCATTTTCCATTGTCCAGCTTGGTAGGACAGGAAAAAAACCCAGCCTGGATGGCACAGGCTGGGCAGTGCTATCTGCGGCCAAGAAGTGATCTCCCACAGCTCCTGGGAACTTGGAGGGGGCCCTTAACGGCTCACCCAGGAAGGAGCACGGACCTCAAAACCCTTGGATCCAGGGTAAGGACTTAAGAAAAACTGAATGGTTTGGCTCACGGCCTTGTCACTATTAAATCAAAACCTTGGTCCTACCTGAGGACTGCTCTTACAGAGCCAGCAGTGGGAGCTCCCCTTCCTTGAAAGCAGCTCCTGTTTCGCTCTGCCATGGGGCAAGTCACATTAGCTCCAATAAGAGAACGATGGAGTGTGCTGGATGACGTAAACGTTTCATCTCTCGCACTCAATCACAGCAATCTTAAAAAATAAACTGAGGCATGTGGTGCTCTCTGGCGCAGCTCATAGCCTTCTGCCAAGCTGATCCCTGAGTTGTGGGATTGTGACCGATCCCTCCCCAGCTTTCTGTATTTACAGGATGTTAAAAATGAGGGGTAGCAAACACTGCTAGAAAACGCATAAGTAGGAAAATAACACCATTTTGTCGTTATCCTCTGAAAGACACAGCAGCGCTCTTGCTCTGTTGTGTCTGTTGGTCTGTTTGCTGGGACCTACTGGTCCCACAGGCGCTGCTTCCAAGGCAGGGTGGTCTCCACTAGTCCCTTTCAGGTGCCTGTAAGGGAGGACAGGGGGAGCTGCCTTCTCCAGGCCTCAGCTGAGGGCAGAAGCCGCCCACGTGTCCCCTCCCACCGTCCACGCCCCCATCCTCACTGTACAGGTGGCTGAATCCATCGTAGTATTCATCTGTCTCCATGGCGTCGTCAGGAATTTGGGCTGGAGTAGACGTGAAAGGTGCTGAAACCGGCTGGCTTACGGCCGCCCTCGACCTCGCTTGCTGGGAATGTTTCAATCCGGAAGGGTAAGGGCAGGCTAACCTTGCCTCGGGATGGCCCTGGATGGCCTGAGTGACGGGATAAAAAATATAAATGGCGTTGGATGGCTGCAAACGCATTAGCTCTCGATCCACGAACTCTTTGCAGTGAATGAATTCAGTACTGGTAACCTGTAAAGAAAGAAATTTTTTTGGTAAGTTCATCATAAATTATTTTCTAGTCTGGTCTCTGTTCCTGTGACTGTAATTAGGGGGAGGGCAGGGACAGGCTGTATCGGACACCTCAACAGATGCTTATCAGCAATATGCATACTGACCCTGATGCAAAACGTTCAATCAGGAGCTCCTGAACCACTACACAAAAGGTGGGTGAGTGCTCCCTCTCCTTCTAGGAGGCTGTGACGTCCAGCAGGGACAGCAGGCGGCTACTTATTTCAAAGTCAAAGTCACAAAATGAGTTGATGGTAAGCTGCTGACCTGGGACATTTGCCTTCTAAACCTATGCTCTTAAAAAGCACGTGTTTTATGAAGCTGGAGAAAAGTTTCAAAAAAAAAAAAACCAGAGCTTGCCTTTTGTATGTATCGTTGGAAGCTAAATTGATTAGATTTTAAAAGCAAGGTAACTGCTTTTAGAAGTTCTCACCATCTTCAGTGGGCAGCTGGGGACACAGCGCGTGGGCAGCTTTGTAGGTGCTTTCGGCCACTTCCAGGATGGGAGAATCTCCTTGGTCAGGGGGCAGGGAGCTATCTGGGGCCAAGCTCTTTTGGAGACCTCCTTTCCCTGCCAAAGGGAAGGCCCCAGCCCTTAACAGTTTCATTCCTCCTTCTGTTAGCACTAGCAAAGCCAGAACACGGACACAGGCTTCTCAGAAATCTGCTGAAGTGCAATGTGGATCGTAAATACACGTGCACTTTATTTATTTATTGGTGTCCCGGCCTCGAGATTTGCAACCAAAGGCCATTTTGATTCCTACCTGTGCTTTTTTTAGCAGATCAGTAATAACAGGAAACCAATCAGGAGTCAGCCTCTCCAGCTCTAAGGTGATGATCACCAAGGCCAATGTGGAGCCCTTAAACTGCACTAGTTGGTGGCACGCCATACAGTGCTGTAGCTGTTTGGTCAAGAATGCAACGTGGCGGGAAGGATTCGTCTGAGGCTGCCCATTTAGTAGATGGGGCCAGTTGGACATCACCATGGCATGGAACTGGAGAGAAGAAAATATATATATATATATTTAAAAAAAAAAAAAGCAGAGGTCAGTGAACTTTGTATGTTTTCGTATGTTATCAACCAGACGTACAGACTAATTTCATCTCGTATCAGGAATCCAAGAGGGTTTCCCCCCATCCCCACCCTTTTTTTTTTTTGTGTTTTGTGTTTGTACTTGCCAACCACTGAACTGTTTTTGAGCTTATAATGAATGTAAAAGGTCTGTGTTTCCTAACAATTTCTGAAGTTTCTATGTTATCCAGATTGCTATCGTGGAGATTCAGTTCAGACCAGCAGATATGAGTAGAGTAAAACCAATAACAATGTACTCTGAATTTAGTGAGGAAACAAGCACCTAAGAAAGGCAGTTTTTACAATCAGCAGCCTAAGATGGCTTAATATTTGCACATAACCTTATAAAAGGGATCCAGGATGTTTGTATGACATGATTTTTGCCTTACTAGCACATGATCGTTTCTTGAAGACAAAGTTTAATTGTTTCTATCAAATATTTAGTAACTGCAGTGTGAACTAAGTGCCAGATTGGGGTGGTCTAATTGCATAAAACAAGGGTGAATTATCAGTGGAATGAAAAGGAAAATGGTTTAAGAAAAACCTGTGTGTGAAATGTAGCAAAACTGACAGCTTTCTATGTACAGTATTAATAGAACGGAAATAGTTAGAAATATTTTTGCAGTGCGTATTTAAAAAAAAAATAAAAATGGCGTATAGTTGTGCAGTATGAGAATCTTTTTAATGTCCATTTTAGTTGTCCTTTAAAGATGGGAGTAAATTTTTTGAGCAAAATGAAAGGTTTTAAATAGCAGTTAATTTAAAAAGAAAATAATAAAAATCACTGTAGCATTCGTCAAAAGGCTTGCAGATAGCTAAGAGCTGGCAGTTTGCAAAGCATCGGGGGAAGGATGTGTGGGTGTGTATGTGCGTGCATACATGTTTTCTAGTATTATTTGATAAGCTGTTTCTTTAAACAAGAAAAAATTGCAAAACTTAGTGCTTACAATGTTTAAGAAATCCATTGGTGTTGCTGTGTAAAGATCCCAGTGAAGCTTATCTAGTATAATTCTTTCCATTCTCAAGATCTCAGCTGGAGAGCGTTTACAACCACTCTGCACTGCGAGCATCTTCACCGATGGTATTACCTGTAAAAAAATAAAAATAAAGAAGCCACCTTCCTACACAGCGCTGTGTGCATTTCTGTGTGTTATGAAGGGCTCTAACAACTCTGCACCCATCCCAAACTGCTACGCAGCCCGCTCGTTCAGGAGAGCACTCTCCTTAGGTAGCTCACAATGAATGAGGACTGGCCTGTACTCACCACAGGGCAGCCGGCTCCAACCCCAGGCCTACAGCACGAACGATGCTGTGAGCCTCCCGGGGCACTGTGAGCCTCCTGAAGGCTGCATCAGTGATGCACGTTCCCTGCTACCAGTCTCATTAGCTTTGCTCCCCTGACAAGCTAGGAGGAGGCTTCCTGTTTTACAGAGCCTTTTGTAGTTGTCTTGTTTCCTGTGGTCATTGACTCAGCTTCTCCTTTTTAGCTGAGGGGAAAAGAATAACCTCGCCATGATACATCTTAAAAAGGCTACGATGAGCATCTTGCTACAGCAGAGGAATTTGAAGCGAAGCGCGTCTGACTCCAATGCCTCGTTTTTCTGTTCTTTTTCGAAACAGAATGAAGGAAAGAGGAGAAATACACTCTGCAATGCTTTTCACGGTCTGTTTGGCTCATGTTCGTAAATGTCTGAAGAAGCCTATCAGTGCGTTTCTGCCATGAGAGTTTAGCTAGATGCACTGGATGATTATCCCTTGTATCTCATGCTTCCATGGGTATTTGCTGATTTTACATGCCCACCTTGAGGTGCAGACCTGAATCATTTCCTCACCAAGTTCAGTAACTAGTTTTGACTCCAAGCAAACTCATCCGTTGTAAACTTCCTCTGAAGAACCTCTGCTTTGTCTTGCCTACCCTACCCTCCCAGGACCTACCACAGGAGCACTTTGATGTCATGCACACAGAGCTGTGCATGTATGTCTTGACTGTCCCCCTAGACTAAGTTTTACTGCGAGCTGTGGATTCCGATGAGAAGAGAGGTTTAAGTGCAGGAGGGAAATCCATCCATTACATAAGCAAATACAAGCCCTTCATCCATAAAGGTCACAACTCTTCCACGCACTGGTGAAGAAGGACTGAAAATGTTACTGCCACCCCTTAAGGCCTACTTAGGGTAAACAAACTCAGACTTCCTTGTTATGTCCAAATCGTCAAAAGACCTGGAAACACAAATAACTTGAACAAAAGAGATGAGTTTAGAGTATTTGAAATTATAAACATACAGACCTCATCTTCTTCATTAGTTTTTGCTGCAAGGACAAGGCAGGAAATTGCTATGCACTGCAGATATTTTAATTGGGCCTGAAGGGAGAAAAAGAAAACACTGGGTAAAGAAGATAACAGTCTTGGGAGAAATAATTGTCATTCAACTACAGACGCACAAGTTTCAAATTTTCATTTAAGTTACAGCTGTTTCTGAATTAGTTCAGCTGCAGTAAGATTCATTTGAAGCCAAAAATAGATCAAGGAAATCCAAAGTGAAACAAAATAAATCCTCTTAGTGGTGCAATTTTTATTCACGTCTCCCACGTTTTTAGATGACACTATGCAACAGTGTTTACAACGCACTGCCCCTCCTCTTCTTAACAAAGACATTAATATGCTTTTGTCAAGTGCCAGTATAGATCTGACCAGAATTAAGAGCTGCAGCGGTCAGTTCACCTCCTAACTTTACTGTTGCTTGAACTGTGGAAAAAGTTGGCCCCACGGCTTGGTTAAAAGTAGTGATTTCAAAACTAACACGCTAAAAGTGGTAATGCGAATGTTTTCTGTTTAGCAGAGACAACCACTGATACATGAGTTCTTTGTACTTACGGCAGCATTTGGACTGCAGGTCACACAAACTTCTGCTGAGGACTGTGAATCAGCAGAACCTCGGCAAACACTTGAGTTTGTACGTGTGCCTAAAACATCCCCCCGTGAAGACCCTGACTGCTCCCGAAATCTGCTGCCAAGCGCAGTACCTGCTTTACGTATAAGCTGATTACGTACTCCTTACACCTGCAATCAGTAACCTAACCAGACAAAAAACTGACAGATTCTCTACCTTTACCGATGCCAGTAACCGGTTAAGGATGCTGATGGCTAAGGCGAATGTTTCAGGGTAGAACTGGAACTGAGAGCTGATTTCTGCAATCCAGAGAACTGTTTTCTCGTAACATGACGGAGAGATATCCGTGCCCTGAGGGGAAGAAAAAGTCAGAAATAAAAAAGACAGTTAGTGCTTTGATGATTTTGTTAACATATCTCCAAAGGAAGACTCAAATCATTCTGAGCACCCTAATTAACATTTCAGATGTCTCGAGGCTTGAAGTGAAGAAAGTTGCCCTCTGTGTCTGCAGAGCAAGGGAAAGGGCAAATGTTGGCGTGATTTAAAGCACTCCTCCACCTTGCCCAGCCAGCCAGGCTCTAGCTGCACTTGCAGGCACTTTGTACTGGAATTTTACTGGAGGGCTGGATGGGGCAGCACACAGCTCTCCCCTTGCACAATGCGTATGAACCTCCAAGCCCAGCTCTGATGAATAAGGTGCTGAGTGTGCTCATTATTTCCCTCTCCGGAGAACACTGAAGCCCCTGCTGCAGCACACGTTGTATTCAAACACCCTCAACGGGGAGAAAGGCATGAGTCAAGGGCAGGTTCTGATTTACTCTACCAGATTTTTTTAACAGCCCTTGAATTTGCTCAGCCTTGGGACCACAGAGGTGTGGAGAGAATACCTTCAGGGTGAGATGGTGGAAAACTGGCACTTTCCAAATCCTAGTCTCTCTGGCTAAGGCACTTTCCAGGAAGCAGGCAAGTCTCGAGCTCTCTGGAGGTCCAGGGCACTTCATAGCAACTCTTTGAGCCAGTTTCCCAGGCGGGAGCCGCTGTCAAAACCAAGAGAAGGATTATAAAGCCATGTCCCAGCTCCTTGTGACAGGAACAATTTCCTCTCAAGATGCTTGTCCAATGCTGAGAATGAGACAGGAGCAGCCCTACAACTTGTGTGTTTGCTGATAAGCAAAGAACAATCCTGGCATACATTTTCCCAGGGGGAAGCTGATGATGGAAGAAAACGTGTCAGATAGCTAACCAGTGCAGTCTCGCTTTCTGACTCTCGTGTTGTGTAAAAGCTTCCTTGAGCCATCCTGGGTCGAGCAGTGCATATTGCTCTGTTCACTGCCGTGTACATTCAGCTCCCCATTTTCGGAGTTAAGTTGCAACCTGTTAGCTGCAGATCCCAAGTTTCTGGCAAATAGAGGCCTGTGGTTTCTACAAAAAAGCATCCGAGATGATTGTTCTTCGGAGATTTTTTTATTTCCCAATCAACACATTTTATTCCTTAAAGCAATCTAATCTTTGTTACAGCTGAAGACATGCAACAGCTTTGGGAACACCACTCTCCTGACTGTGTACGTACTTACATACAGTAAATGTCTATGAATACTACCACCTAAAAGATAAACACTGACGATGTCTCAGCCTGAAACAGCAGTTCAGGGCCTATCTCATATTCCAGTCTTTAACAGGAAAAGAAAAAAAAAAAGGGGGAAACAAAAAAAAAAATGTTACTAGATCTACGATTTCTGCTTTTCTTTGTAAACACAGCGGTGGGTAAGCGGCGCTTGTGGGACCTTCAAGCTATTATTCCTCAAATCATTTCTCATTATCTCTCGAGTCCCACGAAATCCCCCGCACGGCCGCCCGAAGGGCAGCCGAGCCCGGACACCTTCCGCGGAGAGGCGAGCCGTGACAGCTTCACCCGGGGGGGGGGGGGGGGGGGGGGGGCGCGGTGCCGAGCTCCCCCTCAGGCACCACCACGACGAGGTTAACCGAAGGCTTCCCCCTGCGAGGCGCCCGCCACCCCCCCGGGAGCACCGCCGCGCCCCTCCCGCCTCTTACGGCCCCGGGGCCGGGAGCCCGGGGGGGGGATCCGGGACCACCGGGGGGTGCCGAGCCCCGGGCCGGGCGCAGCGCGGTGCCCGCCCCGTCCTTACCCGCCCGGCTGGGCCGCGCCGCGGGGGGGGCTCCGTGTGCGGCGGGGCATGGGGCCGCCGGCGGGGCCCCGCCGCCCGAGCAGCTCCGCGGGGCTCCGCGGGGCTCCGCCGGGCGGGGCCGCCCCGCCCCGCCCCGCCCCGCCCCGCCCCGCCCTCGGGCTCGGGCTCGGGCTCGGCGGCTGCGCGCGGCCCCCGGCCGGCCCCCCCCGGCCTGAGGGGGGCGCGGGGGCGGCCGCCGGGCCCCGAGGCGGGGCCGAGGCCGGAGCGGGGGCCGGGAGCAGGCCGCGCCCCGCCGCCTCGGCCCCGCGGTTGCCATGGCAACGCGCCGCCCCGCCCTTCTCATTGGCTGCGGCCCGGCACGGGCGGAGGAGAGGGGCGGGGCCATCCCCGCCTTTCCCCGGCAGCCATTGGCCGCGCCGCCTCCGCAGCGCGCGGGGATTGGCCGCGGGCCGGGCGGGCGGGGGGCGGGCGCAGGCGCGGTGCTGTTATTGTTCCGCGCTGCGGCCCCGCGCCGCTCCCTGCCCGGCCGCCGCCGTCGCCATGCCGGTGAGGGGGGACGGGGACGGGGGGGGACGGGGGGGCCGCGATGGGGGCCGGGGAGCGGGGCGGGGGTGGCCCGGTTGGGCCCGGTTCCCTCGGTGGGAGGCCGCGGGTGTCAGCGCGGCCCGGGGCTGGGCCAGCGCCGGGCTGAAGCGAGCCCCTGCGGCCCGAGCCCACCGGCAGGGCCCGGGGCCGCTCCCCGGTGTTCCCCCCTCACAGCGCGGGGCCGCTCCCGTCAGGCGGGGGCACGGAGCTGCGGCCTGGTGACGGTGAGATTCCCGAGGTTCGCTCGGTTCCCTGAGTGCCTGAGTGCGCGCTGTTCTCCCTGCCTTGGCCGTAAAGCAGCCCCGGGTCCCCGCGGCCGCCCCGCGGAGCCGTGCGTTTTCGCTTGGGTTGGCTCAGCAGCCCGTGTGCGTGCACCCAGGGGTGCCTTAGATGTCACGCTGCAGCCCGGACGTGTCTTTGCTTTTTTTTTTTTTATAAATGCAGATCAACAAGCCTGAGAAGCTGGACAAGCCGGAGAGCTGCGATAATGTCAAGGTGGTCGTCCGCTGCCGGCCTCTTAACGAGCGGGAGAAGGCGACGGGGTACAAGATGGCAGTCAACGTGGATGAGATGAGGGGGACTATAACGGTTCACAAAACAGACTCGTCCAACGAGCCTCCCAAGACGTTTACGTTTGACACGGTTTTTGGACCAGAAAGCAAACAGTTGGATGTCTACAACTTAACTGCAAGGCCCATTATCGACTCCGTCCTGGAAGGATACAATGGTAAGTGCCTTGTTTTAAGTCAATACACCCCGTCTTGTGCTGCCTGCACTGTCAGTGATGCTGCTGCTCTCACCGGGAGCCTCCCCTCACGAGGGCTGTAGCTGTCTGTGTCCTGACCGCTCACTTAAAATGGCCAGAAGGCGCTCGCCATTCTGAGCACCCGCAGTGGTTGTACATGCTAAGGCTGTAAATGGGGAGATCAGTGATGAGCAATGCCAGCTGAGGTCGGTGAGCTGGGTGTTTTCATTCTCCATCTTCTGTTTGCAAAGATATACGCTTTGTTTCGTTATCAGAATTCTCAGCGACTCTCCACTATACAGTTTCAGTAACCAAGCAGCCGCCGTGGTCCTGCAGTAACTAGGTACGCGTACCAGAGTTGTGCATATAAGTGCTGCATTTTCTCCTCTAAAATTTGCTGATTTAGACTACGATGGCTAGTTAAACACATCTGCCTGGCCCAGCAGATAATCCGCTGATTCCTACAGCTGGAAGGAATATGACCGTGATTTGTGTGTGTGTGTTATGCATGCAAATGCGCTGTGTTAAGGAAAAGAGATGTTAGCAAGGAAACAAATTACTGCTTTCCATAACAGTGTGCTATAAGCAATGACAGACTGTAAAGCTTTTAAAGGTTTGCAAATACCTAATAAACTCTCGTGCTAACACCTAGTTTCAGCTGGTTAAAATTCCATTTCTTCAAACAGTAATGCCAATGAAAATGGAAGCCTGATTTGAGTTTTCAGCAGTGCTGGGGCAAAACCAATTAATCAGTGTATTTCTGGAGTGTCTGAGCTGGGTCACAGTGAACTTTCCTGATGGCTTCCGATGTGGGCTGATTATCTAGTTCAAATTGAAGCTGCATCTGCAGGTTCAGAACCAGACTGGTTCTGTGGCCTGTGTTGTAGGAGTCTCACATGGTTTCTGCTGTGGCTTAGAGTGCTAGCAATAGTTGGTTTCACACTTGGTATATAACCTTCCTCTAATTGACAGCGTTATTAATTGGGCTTGTCTTAATTATGTGTGAGCCCTAAGTGTACTAGCATTCCATTCTTTAATCATTCTGTATGGTTAAAACAAGCTGACTTTCTCTTAAATATTTTGCAGGCTGGATAAAGCAGTGGCTTAAACCTGTTTCCCATTGTTGTCCAATGTTTTTCTTTCTCCTAGCTTTGCACAGTATCTGCTGGAGAGGGTGGAAAGTTTCAACTCCGTAAAAATAAGATACGTTTACAGCTATCAGGCTAAGAATTGATGAGGTAAAACTGCAGCTAGCAATTTCCTGATTACATTTTCTTATTCTTCAGGCACTATTTTTGCATATGGGCAGACTGGAACAGGCAAGACTTTTACCATGGAAGGGGTCAGAGCTGTTCCTGAGCTTAGAGGCATCATTCCAAATTCCTTTGCACATATATTTGGCCACATTGCCAAAGCAGAGGGGGATACGAGGTACGGCTTCTCTTTACTGCTTCTGTCTTGTGTGTCCATCTGTAGAAAAAGCTGGGCCTCAACAATGGCAACTGAACCTGTATCTCTAGCTTTAGCTGGAAGACTCCTCCTTAGGAGTTCTTGACTGGACAGCAGGATTGTATTTGTAGACGGGTGCTTTTTCTTTGCTGTCTGTGATTGCTAGGCTTCAGCAAATGTCTTATTAAGAAAGCTACCCAACTGTTTGTCTTCAGGTTTTTAGTTCGTGTGTCTTACCTGGAAATTTACAATGAAGAAGTGCGGGACCTCCTAGGAAAAGACCAGACCCAGAGGCTGGAGGTGAGCCTGCTGTTCTGAAGCTGATAACGTTGCTCGCTGCTGTGGAAGAAATATTTTAAAGACCAAAGAGCGTTTGAAGGGAAGTGGGAGGCTGGGTTCCTTGGCACATGTACCGTTCCCTTTAAGATGCGGTAGCAGCTGGGTATTTCTGCCGATTTCTCTGAATCTTTTCTGTTTGGCCAGTTGTACAGTGAGAAACTGGCTTTCAGCTGAGTCAGTTTTGTGCATGCGATGCTATCCTAAAGGCCCTTTGGTAGTTTTGCTAGGAGTTAGTGACTGGGACTTGAAGCCTGTATTTGCCATTAGGGAAAACCAGTGGAGTGTTGTCCTGCATGAGTCTTGATTCCTTAGCCATTCGCTTTCAGAGCGTAGGAGTGTTTTCTGTGCAAAATAGAACCTGGGGGAGGAAATCACTGTAGCAATACAGCGCCACTGAAAACTGCTGTCAGGGATCTTCTAAGGATGCTCTGTCTAAACTGTTTCTCTCTTAGGTTAAAGAGAGACCTGATGTGGGAGTTTATATCAAAGACCTTTCAGCTTATGTCGTAAACAATGCAGATGATATGGACAGGATCATGACTCTGGGCCACAAGAACCGTACGTAGTCTCGCAGTGGGCAGGTTTACAGCTCTGCTGTCAGGCAGAGTGCGAGGGTCTGATTGTGAGACTGCAGTAAGAGATGTTGCTCCTAGTCCTAATGCTGGAAAGCTCCTTCAGCTGAACAGAGCGTAAAAGGATCTTCCCTCCCAACCCCCGTCTGTGCAGGGGCAGGTAAAGAAGAAGGCCGTGCCTCCTCCATTGGAGGAACGGTGAAGGGGAGGATGCAGTGAAAGCTGTCAGCATTGTCAGGGGTACTAGTGCGTCTTGGTTCTTCCCCTCCTCTGTTCTGACAAGGCTGAGCAGCAGCTAGTTCTGTGCTGTGAATAGAAGGCGGTATATGCATTCTGGAAGATTTCATAGTTAAGCCCAGATCCGTTTATGAGCTAAAATTCTGATTTACTGTTGCTTTTGGCATGGATTGTCATGCTCTTATTTCTTAAAATACAGCTATTTACAGGGATCAGCAGTGAAAGCGTTAGGCTAGTGATCTCTGTAGCTTTTAAAATGAAACAAATGAGAACTACTGCTGCTCTTGGGATGGGATCATGGTCAGCTTAGAGTCACAGAGGGTAGCAACACTTCTGGTCTAGATTGGGGGTATCCTGTGACTTCAGTGCCTAAGAACAGTTTGCTGAGTCAGGGCATCCTTCTTCCATCTTCTGAAAAACAGGGTTGAGTAAAGAGCTGGGGATAAAGCTCCTTTGAGAGCGGGAGTGTGATTCATTAACCTTTTTCTCAATTAAAAGGTTCCGTTGGTGCCACAAACATGAATGAGCACAGTTCCCGTTCACACGCCATCTTCACCATCACCATCGAGTGCAGTGAGAAGGGGGTTGATGGAAACATGCACGTGCGCATGGGCAAGCTGCACCTGGTCGATCTTGCTGTAAGTAGGATCAGCGAGGTCTGCCATAAAACCTGGCGGGCATGGCTGCTCGGTTATGCACTGTTAAAGGCTTTGAACAGAAGTCTGGGCAATTGTCTGTTTGATCCTGCTTGGCAGAGGGGTTGGACTAGATCTTCCGAGGTCCCTTCCAGCCTTGGTCATTCTGTGATTACTCTGAGCAATCCAGAATTTTCTGGCATTGAAAGCTTCAGTTAAGACCTGTTTGACTTGTCTCGTTAACCACGACTGAGGTACATACCTAGGTTCTCTAATAATGGATGCGGTGTTCAGTGACATGGCTGCTAGCAATACTTCAGGGGTAGCTGGTCCTATTTGGAGGGAGGAGACATATCAGAGGCTTGGTTGCAATTCCTGATTCTTGTTTCCTTTCCAGGGTTCTGAAAGACAGGCAAAAACTGGAGCAACGGGGCAGCGACTGAAAGAAGCTACGAAGATCAACCTCTCTCTTTCCACGCTGGGCAATGTCATCTCAGCACTGGTGGATGGCAAGAGCACTCATGTGCCCTACCGTAACTCCAAACTTACACGGCTCCTTCAGGATTCCCTGGGGGGCAACTCCAAAACCATGATGGTAAGCAGAGAGGTGCTCTGACTGGTGCCAGCTATTGATCTGTTCCTGCAGAGATAACAGCATGACTTTGCCAAAAGAGCAGCCTGGCATTTACCTGTTTCTTTCGGAGCTATTTGCAGTTGAGAACCTTTTATATATTTTTGCTATCTCTCCTCTTAGTCTCTGCACAGACAAGGATCTAAACACAGTGTAAATAAGAACATGTGCATAAGATCAAATAGAAGTCATGCTTAGGTAGCCAAAAGCAGTTGTAGTGTGGAAGCAGCAGGAAAGCTCGGGAAGGAGTGGCAGTGTGGTATTGGTGGAGCTGGGGATGGATCCCTGTGAAATCACTTGTTCTGGACTCTTTACACTTCAGCATCTAGTAACTTGCTCTTCCATGTTGTGTCACAGTGTGCAAACATTGGTCCAGCAGACTACAACTACGATGAGACTATCAGCACTCTCAGGTATGCAAACCGAGCCAAGAATATTAAGAACAAAGCCAGGATTAATGAAGACCCCAAGGATGCTTTGCTGCGTCAGTTTCAAAAAGAAATTGAAGAGCTTAAGAAAAAACTGGAAGAAGGTGAGATTCCCCTGCCTCCTGGTGTTTGTATAGACAAATGCTTATCCTATTTGAGTGTAAAAATTCCTCTCTATCTGAAAATGTCACGCAAGTTCAGCTGCTGTTTGCAGGTCAGTGTTTTGGTTTTGATTATCCTGTTCAGTTCCAGAAGAGGTGTCCTCAGGTGAGGGCAGCAGGGCCCTCCTGGTGAGGGGACCTGGCTTTGCCCACTAGGTGGCACTTGCCACTAGCATGAAGTGATGGCTTCTGGACTGAGTTAAGTGTGTGTGGGCTCTCCTGGTGAGCAAGCAGGGGTCTAGGTATAAAAGGGTGTGGTGTACGATTTAAACTGTGTGGTAACAAAAGGCAAATGCATCCACCCTCAAGCGGGGAAAACATTTTTCAGTAGAAAAATGAACTAAATTTGTGTGGCTAGAGTGACCATCAGACAGGACACGGAGGAAACAGGCTTCCTAAAGCCCTGGAACTTTGAGCTTGTGACAGTTATTAATCCGTCAATATTCAAAAACTCTGGCAGAGGAATACTTCCTGAGCAGTGACCTTGGCTTGACATTTCTCTCCAGAGCGATGCTTACTGCATGGAATAGTGGTAGCAGTAGCTCTGATAAGGCTTGCTGCTTGGAGCCTCTCCCATTCAGGAGAAGCAGGAAATGTCAGGAACACTTTCTTTAGGGATTGGGAGCTGGATGTAGCTGTTTCATCCCTAGTGGGCAGAGGGTGGCTTCTTAAGTTTCTAGATTCTAAGCTATAGAAAAGTGGCTTTGATTGCTAACACCACTGGATTTCTATCTCAATAGAAAAATCTCCTAATACTTTCAGTTCCAGGAAAATTTTGTAGCTTAATCCTTAAGCAGTCCATGGATTCTTTGTTTCCAGTGAAAAACGCCTGCTGTTGTTCACACTAACTTCACAGCCCATATTAATCTTCCTTAATTTGCCAAAGCCATTGCAAACTATCTGCTCACTGTCAGACACTGGCTTCAGACAAATGCCACTGTCACAGTAACAAGCTGATATGAGGTGAAGGGCAGTGCATCAGAAACAATCCTTTTCCCTTCTAGGGGAAGAGATATCTGGTTCTGAGACGAGTTCTTCTGAAGAAGAGGATGAAGATGATGATGGGGAGATTGGAGAGGATGGGGAGAAGCGGAAGAAACGACGGGGTAAGGCAGTGGAGAACCCTGTCAGTGCCACTAATTTCCTCCTGTCCTGCTGCTGGTGTCAGAAACTGTAGCAAGAGTCAGGCAGGGAGAAGTGGAGTTGTAGGGCTGCCCTACTGCCGCTGCAATTATCATGCCTCTTCTAGAAACGAAGCTATTTGGCGCTGTCTCTGCGGATGGACAGCTCCGCTCCTGTGTGGTATCTGCTTCCACTTGGGTAGTTGTGCTTGCGGTAACGTCCTCGTATGCGGTGGCTCCCTGGCTGCCGCAAGGTGGCTGTGTATGGCTTGTGACTGGTACTGTGGAACCTCCCCTGCTCACAGAGGTGGGAGGAGGAAGATGCCGAAGATCAGCGGTAGGCAGATGTATTTTTTTTATAGCCATGGAAATGGTTAGAGGGATATTTTGGCTGTGGTTTAGGCAAAGGATTCATTTGTCTTATGGATGTTCAGTAACTGACTTTACTCTAGTGTCCTGTTTTATGTTGATAGAGGAAGAACTTGACCTTTGGTTGTCTGTGTGCTAGCTGAAAAGTTGAATAGGAGCTACACGTCCCTTGTTTGGGAGCACTCTGGAAATCCCATGGTAAAGTTTCCTTTATCCTACACCAATATTAAACTACCGTGTAGCATCTAAATCCCAGAAGATGCTGCTGAACCTAGAGCTGCAGGTTATGGTGTACTGTGGGAAGTTGTGGCTTCCAGGGATCCTGATCTGGTACCTGCACAAGCAGAGTCGCAAATGACATCTGTCAAGCCTTTAGCATTGGTCGTAACGCAACTCTTCCTTCGTTTTCCCCTGTTGGTACTTTCTAGAATCAAAAAGGTTGACCACCATCTTCATCAAGAAACAAGTTCTGCCCAAATCTCTCACCAGAGGAAGCCATCTTCAAAGTGCTGCTTGAAAGGAATAGAGGGCAAATAGCTGTGACTTAACTAGAGTAGCTCGTTTGGAAGCTAAGTTCCCTAAGTAAGGGTGCTGCTCAGCAGGAGTGTGCACAGTAACTGTCTCTGTTAAAGCTGGTTCTGCCTTCTAGAGGGAGCGGTGTACATTGCTACATGCATAAGACTGGAAAGGACTCATGGTCACTGAATCCTCTGCTACTGCAGATATCCACAGCCACCGTCACTGTGATCTGGTTTTCTGTGTTGTTGCTTGACATGGAAGCAGCCTTGGCATGTGGTTTTTAAGCTGTAGGCTGGTTAAGGTGGGTTTAACGGAACTGTCTTTGTGAGCATGCATTTTGTGCTGGGAAGTGGTGGCTTTGCAGGCTGTCTGGGAGGGATCCTAGCAAATGCTTCCTAATGGGAACTTGTGCCTTTCTGAACTAATTTGCTGGCCCTTCTGGGTGTCTTTTCCTTGGAACTAACTTCCCGTCTGCATGTTTCTTCCTCTCTGGGTTTTTCTGTGGGACTCACTTCTGTTTTCCAGGCAGTAGCAGCAGCAGTAGTTCAGACTCCACATGCTCTGTCATAGAGAAACCTCTGGATAAGTCCTTCACTAGTGAGTGGGAGCTCTTAAGTCTTTTTAAGCTTTGGCCTTTCCATAATCTGTGCACTCCATTTTTGCAATGCTGCACTCTTCCCTGCTTTGTCTATTGGAAAGATAAACCTGAACTTAACGTGGATAAAGCATGCCTTTCCTTTGCTGCCTTCATGCTTGAAACAGTGGTTCGATGTGCACGTTGTTAGCCAGGTGTGAGAGAACAAAGCAATTTAGTATGCTGTTTGAACAAGTTTTAAAGGCAATTGGGAAATAACAGGGTAAGTGGTTGCAACTTCTGTATTTTAAATACTCCCTCTAAAATGTCAGGAGAAAGTCTGAGCAACTTCTTTCTGGTTAGGTGCGATGTTATATTGGACTCTGCCTTCTCAAAATTGGACTTGGAGAGAATGAATGAACAGTCAGCAGTTAAGCTACACTATTTTTATACTTGCAAGGGAAACTTCATAATGCTTTGAGTAGCTTTATTTTGGCAGACCCTTCCAAACAAAAAAAACTGGGCAGTGGTTGCTGATTTTTTTCCCCATGACATTAAGTTTTTAGAGGAAGTTCAGAGGAACAACAAAGGATCTGAATTTTGGTTTAGCAGTGAGGAAAGTGTGGTCTGCTCCTGATCAGAGAGAAGAATCTATCCCTTTAAGATCCTACAGTCAGTTAGTGAGGACTTTAACCAAAAATAAAATGCAAGTCTCAGGCCTTGACTTGTAGGGACTTTACCCACTGTGGCTATCCTGTGTAGATGTAGTCTGCTCTTCTCCGTGTGCGGAGAGTCGGGGAGGTCTTGCCATATAGCTCAGTAACTTACACTAGGTGTGTTAGTGGAAAGTGCCAGCTCAGAGAAAGTGTGGTAGCAGAAGGCAGCTCACAGCCTAAGGGTGACCTTTGGGTAATACTGTGATAGGCTTGGACATCTGCTCGCTTCAAATCCGCTCTTTCAAAGCTTGCTTAAGACCTGAATATTTTATTTGGCTGAGGACAGTTAATAGCAAAGCACTGGCTGGATCAGCCCACCTCCTGCAAGGCTGGAGGCAGCTCTGTTGTAGAAGCTGCACTGGGCTTTTGGTGATCAGGATGAGTGTGGTTTGGGATATTAACTGTCCTCACGTGTGGCCCTTTTTGCATGTGGTGTCTTTCATTGCCCTTTCCCTATCCTGCCTCTTTTACTGCACTTGCTTGAATAACCCAAACTGGCTCTATACCTCTATGGAAGCATCAGTTACTGCAAATTAACCTACTAATACTCTATGTGCAATTGTCATGTATCTTGCAAAGAATTGGCTTGAAAACTTGGTTAAAACTTAGAACAAGTCTTCTGTATGCTAAGATTTCGTAGGTAATTTAACAGAATTGGCTGGCTTCAGGAAGGGGAAAAAATGCTAAGCCTCTTAAGAAGAAATCTATACTCTGTTTCTTAGGGCATGATCTTTGCGGCAGGCTCATGTTACACTCAAATTCTGCATTGCATTGAATGGGCAGAAGAATGCAGGAGTGAGCTGAAGACTATCCTGGATATGCCAAGCCCTTTTAAGTACAGAAACATTCTATGCTTTAGCATAAAATCATGATGCAATATTTGCTATAATGGAGTTTTATTTCTTAGTGATTATTCTGTTTTCTATTCTGGAGACATGCATGTGAAATTAATGCTTGTTCTGATGTTGATGAACTTTGTCCGAAATGATCAAGCAGTAATATATTTTCTTTCCTCCTTTTTATGCATATGCTGCCTCTCTGCGATTTGCTCTCTACTTCCTCTTAATGCAAGATCAAGCAGGTTGGTGTAATCGATTTCCACCTCCTTATAATACAATTGCAGAGCTTGTTAAAGGGTCCTACAACTCAGTCTAGTTCACTTTTTTCTCCAAAACTGAGAACAAACAGGGCTGTGTACTAACGTGTAAAAAGCATTTATCTGGCTCACTGCTTTATACGATCAGCTTTATATGATCAGGCCACTAGGTTCACTGAGTTGCTCTGGCTGTGTCCCTTTTAACACTTAGGAAATGTACCTGGTTTGCTTTAATAGTAGGTAACACTCGAAAGACACAGTTAATAAGCACTGAGATTTGCTGTGACCTTCAAATCTGTGGGTAGTCACTGTTTCATAGATTGAATGTCATCCAAATGTTTTCCTCTGCTGCCTGTTTTCATAGGGTTGTTTTGAATTTCCCTAGTTTCTGTATTTTCGTTGTAACGTGTTCTTAAAACACCTACTTGCTGACTTTGCTGACTCTCCCCTTGGAGAGTACAATGAGCAAGGGGGTGGGAGGATGTGCTAATTTGGAATATGAATATGTAAGTCTTAGTAGCCCAACGAGTTGTAGGCCAAGGCAATCTTCTGTTTTCTATTGGTTGGCCTAATCGACCTAGTTAAAATATCTGAGTTTCCAGCTTGGGCTTCTCCTTAGGCACTATTCCTTCTCCACAAGTGTTCTCCATATGTTTTCTGTTTAGGGCATTATGTTCCTGTATTAGTTCTACAGAGCTTCTTCATTGCAGGAACTGGAGGCAACTCAGCAGCATTAAAATGGGAGTTGAAAGACTGAGTTGTGCCCAGCTTGGAGCCCTTGAGTTCTGACATCAAATTAATGCTTGTTAAATTCAATTACTGAATCTGAACTTGAAAAAAAAAATGCTGTGATACAGAGGCAGCATTTTTATCTGTGAAATAATTTTTTTTCCCTATCTCTTTGAAAGGCAAAAAGAAAGTTTCCCCTGATAAGATGGTAGAGATGCAAGCAAAGATTGAAGAGGAGAGAAAAGCTCTCGAAACTAAGCTTGATATGGAAGAAGAAGAAAGAAATAAAGCCAGAGCTGAACTGGAGAAGAGAGAAAAAGATTTGCTTAAAGCTCAGTGAGTGCCCTGCTCTAAGTATTTATTTTTTTTTGTGGTGATGTGGGTTTTTCTTCCCTTAATCTACAAGTCAGTCATTGATATGTGGAGATGCATGGTGAGGTGCTAGTCAAACTGAACATCAGCTCTTGCTGTTATCAGAATGAAAGAGGAGCTTCCTCTGTGCTTGCAGATCAGAGCAGGTAGAAAAGACAAACTTTATTCTTCTACCATTTTTTTCTTAAAACCTCATGTAGTTGAGATGGCCTAGAAACTTAAATCCCCCAAACACTGGTGACCAGTGAAGAGCAGCACTCCTGCTGTGCTGCTTGTCAGGGGGCAATAGCTATGTGAGAAGCCAGGTTTCCTGCAGCACACTGCTGTGAGCATGCCACCCTGAGCGTAGGGGTTCTCTGTGCCGGAGGTGAAAAGCTGCTGGGGTAGCCTGCTATCACCAGTGCCTCGCACCCCCTGAAAGGGGAACTGCAGCGGGAGAGACTTGTCTGCTGAGCTGGTTTAGCCTGCACGGAAGTGATGGGAGCTGGAGTTAAGGAAATCAGTGTGCTCACTTGCACTGCCTCACCCCCGCTCAAACCCTTGGCAGCCAGACAAGTTTTTCCAGCCCTATGAATGCTGCCTGGGCTGTAGGACTGAGCTCGACCTGGCTGCCTTGTGAGTGCCTTAGGATAGGAGATTTTCCACTCTACCTGTCTCTCTAGACAAGAGCACCAGACCCTCTTGGAGAAACTGTCTGCGTTGGAGAAAAAGGTGATTGTAGGAGGAGTGGACTTGCTGGCAAAAGCAGAAGAACAAGAGAAGCTTCTGGAAGAGTCAAATATGGAGTTGGAAGAACGAAGAAAGAGAGCAGAACAGCTTCGCAAGGAGCTTGAGGAGAAGGAGGTGGGTTATACTCATAGCTGTTTGGAAACAGCAACTATAGGACGCATGATGTTTATGTGCCTTTGCACTGTTTGTGTGGATGAAATGTGGTTCTGCTCTGGAAGCGTAGCAGAAGCCAACCACTTTGGTGGTGCTCACTTACCGGGAGGAGTGTAATCACCGTGGGTGTGAGCCAGCCTGGCTAAGCCAGGTCTCCGTGCCCTTTGCAAATGCTTTTTGTCCAAGTAGTTTCCCTCTTTGTTCATACTGTTGCAAATATTTTTTGTTATGTTAATATGTAGACGTCTGCTTAATCTCTCATGCAGCAAGAACGCTTGGACATTGAGGAGAAGTACACCAGCCTCCAGGAAGAAGCACAGGGGAAAACCAAAAAACTGAAGAAAGTTTGGACCATGCTTATGGCTGCAAAATCAGAGGTCAGTGTCTGAAGTGCTCAGCTTGTGATGGGTGACAGGAGTCACTATAGCTTGTAGCTATAGTCAGCTTTGTAACTCAGGAAAAAGTGTCACAGGTTTAAAAACTTCTGCTGTCTGCTTGGTTCATGTAATGTAAAAAGAGCTGCACAGGAGTATGTTGTGGAACTTTTCCTTAAGCCAAGCTGAGTTGGAGTTTGTGTGAGGCTCTGAGATATTCAGAACTCCAAGGAAATCTACTGGTTGTTATGGAAGAGAATAGAAGTTAGCTGGCAGTCCAGTCTCTGCCCTGCAGCAGCTCAAATGTTCCTCTGCTCTTCACTCTCTGTCCTTCCTGTGTGTTACCCTCATCCTATCTTCCTCAGTCACACTCCTTCAGTGTGTCCTTTGGCTGCTATCTAGAATCCCTGCTTCATGAGAAGCACCCTCTGTCTCTGGGATCAGGGACTTTCCTTGGAATCTTGCCAGGGATGTAACTTGTTTGCACACTGTTTGCTCTTAGCTAGTGCAAAGGTTGGCCTGGCAGAAAGCCAGTTTCATGTTTCTGAGACCAAGAACTTAATGTGGTTTTCAGCCATCTCTGAGCTGGAATGTTTCGGAGGATTTATTCTTGAGATAAATATTCTAGCACTTCTAACCAGAGTTTGCTTTCCTTTCCCAGGAACCTCATACAGGCAGAAGACTGTTTTAGGCTGTTATCTTACGCTAGCTCTGACCCTCAAATGTCTTGTTTGTCTGCAGATGGCAGATCTGCAACAAGAGCATCAGAGAGAGATTGAAGGCTTACTAGAGAATATTCGGCAGCTGAGCAGGGAACTTCGTCTTCAGATGCTTATCATAGACAACTTCATTCCTCAGGACTACCAGGTAAGGATGAAGAACCGAAGCTTTTGATGTAGGTGCATGCTCTGCTCACTGAGCCCTCCAGCTATATTTGGTCCACTGACAAATGGGATTAGTTGGCTTCCCTCCTCTAAGGAAATGATAGGCAACTGACTGACACTTGTCTGCTAAGCTGTAGCACAGATGAGTTTGTGGATTGCAGATTGATACAAAGTAATAAGTGAATTTAGAGCTTTCACTTGGGTTCATTCTTGTTTTGGTATCACCCACGAATGCCCAGAAAATTGTTTAAATCTGACACATACTAATAGGAAATAAAAAAGCTGTTTTTCTGTATTAAGATGTTACAATTACAATTACTGCTAACCTAATTGCATTGATGTAATGGGAAATCCATATTTCAGTGGGAACTCTAATGTACACAAGAAGTGATATTTTTCCTCTGTAGTCTTCGGAGCATAAATTGGGGTTTTTGGTCATGGTATGGCAGTCCTGATATAAACAACTTGAAGTGGTCAAGGCTGTTCTTCAGCAACTTATCTAGGCTTTCCGGAATGCATCTTCTGGAAAATGTCTGGAGCGTAGATCATTGTTACAGGCTTGCACAACTTTTATAACTTTTTTCTAGGAAATGATCGAAAACTATGTTCACTGGAATGAAGACATTGGAGAATGGCAGCTGGTAAGCTAGCTGACTAATGTACAAGCTAATGTTAGCACAAGCTTCTGAGCCCAGAAATAAACTTATAAAGCTGGAGTTTTTACTCTGTACAAGCAACTTTACTAACAGACCTTTCTTTTATTTAAGAAATGTGTTGCATATACCGGAAACAATATGAGGAAACAGACTCCTGTCCTGGACAAAAAAGAAAAAGATGTGAGTGACTCCTCATAAGCATGTGTTGAATTGCATAGGTCTAAGTTCTGCTATCTTTGCTTACCACAGCATGTTTATGGGAAAATCATCAAATTTCATTTTTTTATTTGAAAATATTTTTTCTAGTCTTAAATAGAGTGGTTGATAAGCACATAAAGGTTCTGATGTTTTGCTGTTTTTTCCTTTAGCCCTTTGAGGTGGACCTTTCCCATGTTTACTTAGCTTACACAGAAGAAAGCTTGAGGCAATCTCTCATGAAACTGGAGAGGCCAAGGACTTCAAAAGGAAGATCTAGGCCCAAGACTGGTAGAAGGTGAAGGATTTTGGAATATCTGTATGTAATGGGAAATTTACACGGGAAGGCTTAAGTTTGTGCCTGCAAACTTGACAAATGTTTGAAGACTTTGTTATAACACAAAATGCTAAGATTCTGCACTATGTAAGATTTACCAGTGCCAAGTGAGGCAGAACCAAGCTGAAATCTTACTGTGGTAAAATCTTGTCCAGAAAGACTTTTATGTGGGGACTTTTCTGGTGTCCTTTTGTCACATTTCCCTATTCTGTCATCTTGTTTTATTTTACTGTCTGCTGGTTTAGTTTAACAAGTGACACACTGACAGTGCGTATACTGGTATTACCAGAAAGTAATGTGCTGCTGGGGCAGACTTCAGCATGGGTGTTCCTGATCCTTGTTTTCTGACAGATGCTTTGTGGAAAAGTTATCACTGTAGTTTTGACTTGAAAAGTGGCTGGTCCTTGTCTTTCCTGGACAGCATAATGATGTCTGTGGTTATTTTTCCTTTCCTTTTTGCTCTCCAAACAGAAAACGTTCTGCAAAGCCAGGAGCTGTCATTGACTCCCTGCTGCAGTAGGTGTGACGTGTTCAGAATTGCCGTAAAAATCAGTGAGTGTATAAGGTTTGGCCAGAATATGCAATTCAAGATGGCACAGTTCGAAGTGGCTATAAAATCCATACCTTGCTGGTATGGAGCTTTATTTAAAATATATATAAATGTATTTTTCCTTAGTTGCCTGTATACTGTATGTTATATTAACATAATATTAAACTGGTATATATTACGGTTGTGAAATTCTGTGTTAAACAATGTGTTGTGCAGGGAAACTATTGCTGGTAATCCTTGTTGAAATGTATAGAAAATAAGGGTTCTAGATGTGTTTTTAAGTGCTAGATGACATATTAGCTCAAAATGGTTGCTAGAATCCTAAAATTTAATGCTGGTAAATCTGATTGTCCTGCTTTGCACATAACTGGCAGCTTTCACTGTTGTCCTCTGTTGCACTGATCTGTTTGAATGTGGTTGCTGCAAACCTTTGAGTTAAGAGCATTAAACCCTTTTATTTAAATATTCCTCACTGTATCTATTAACCCGATCATACTGTGTATGAAATACACAGCCCTCTTCGTTTGCAACCTTGCTGTACAAAGAAAGGTAATTGGGTTGGGGGAATCTTGAATTAGACAAGTTTGGGACTTGTGGGAAGGGACCATGCTCTGTTTAAGTGCAACAGAAAACAAGTATTTCTGGGTAGTGCTTTTAGTTTTGTGTGTGATCTGCTGGCGCTGTGGAGAGTGAGGCCTTTGTAAAGTCAAGAGAACTTTTTTCCTCCTCCTTTTAAGTCTGTGGTGCAGCATTGCTTTGGCTGCTTCTTCTGCTTCTGAGCTGGAAGTTGTTTTAATTGATGTGAATTCTTTGTAGTAATCTGGACAGCACAGATTATTCAAGGGAACTGCTTTAGTACAGCAGGACTGTGAGCGCTATGGTTCCATTTTTCTCATCCCTGGCCATAACTGAGGATGAATTACTCTCCTTTATTAGAGTAGGCACAAATTGCTCAATCTTCCCAGTACGGTAACATCCCCTGAAACAGCTGATGCTGTTTGCGTGGACTGTATCATCTCCTGCTTCTGGCTGTGTTTTGAGGGGAAAAACAAGGTCTCTGCTGCTAACCATTTATGGTGGCTGCTCTTTGATATTTATGCTGCTAATAGACACATAACACTTTAATACATTACTTTTGTGTCACAGAAAAAAATGCATCTCCTTTGAATTGTGTGCTATATAACTCATGCTAGAGCATAGCAGTTGTAGGAATCTCAACAGTTCCATGCCAGTGTGGTGTTAATTAGCTGTAACTTCCATGTAATTGTAGCGTTACCTTAAAAAGTTGTGCTTACTAATGTGAAAAATTGGGTCCCCAAGCATGACGTGAAGAGCAAGACAGCTCCTTGGGTGTCCTGAGTTCTTGACAGAAGCCATGTTTGCTACTATCACAGCACTCTCGTGAAGTATTTGCAGTAGCTAGAAGTCGATAACCCCTTCTTATTGTCGTGATGCTTAACTGGATGTACCCTGTGAATCTGTAACAGCTCTGTCTGTAGCAGGATCTGTAACAGCTAAACTGGTCTTGCAAGGCCATGCTTTGCTCTGGAGATGCATTAACTCTGTTCTAAATGAGTTCTAAGCTTTTCCCTGTTTTTTCAATGTGTTTTTTTTTTCAGGATCATGACCTAGGAGGAGAACATACTGCCCTTCTTTTTTTTGGGGGGGTGGGGGGTGGGGAGAGGTGGAAGGGAAGGAGATGAAAAGATCCAGTTTTGTCACCTAAATTCATACAAGATGCAGATATAAACATTGGCATTTTTTTTCCATTCTAGCATTTGAATAAAGGTTAAGTCTCAGATTTTTTTCTGATCTAAACTAGTTGGATTTTTCTCTGAAGAGCTGACCTTATTTCGAATGTGCTTAAATTAAATTAGGATATCTTGTTACATACTTCTCATCAGCAGGACTGAAAATGGCTCTAATGCTTTTTTTTGTCTGTTTCTTGGCTCTGTTCTTGCTTCCTGGGCCAAGCAGATAGATGCATAATTTTGGCCTGTTCTCAGAACCAGGGCAAACTTTTGTATTTCCATTTATATTATGTCTTGTTTTGCTTAGTTTTGTTGAATTATCTGTTTTTAAGGGTGTTTCTCCTGAATTGTACCTTCAAAAAGATCATTGAAAATTCTTTGGGAGACCATCAGTGGCTCAAATATGCTACTGTGAGCCATGACACTGCATTTAGAATATTTAAAGCTCAACTGTAAAGGTACACACACTGTTTGAATTCCTGTTACAATCCTGCTGCTGAAAACAACTGTACTCTATATATTTGAGAACCTTGGGACAGAGAAACTTCAAATAATTGCACACCTTTGTAAATTGGAGAATTGATTGGGATTTCCTGTTATGGGGGCTTGTTTTAAGAACAAATCTGTTCTTACAAGAGGACTTTTTTTTTTAAAGTGGAGCTGTCTTGATGATGATCTGTCAGCTTGGCTTACCTGATAGGTGTGGTGTATGCTGTTGAAGTTCTGGGAACTTCCTTTCAAAACGGAGCCTGGCTTGCAGATTTGTCCTACTGGCCCTCTGTATAGCCCAGGACAACCCACAAACATCAGATGTGCCCGTAACATGTTTTGAGGAGGAATGGGCTGGGTTTCTGTGGGTTTTTAATCCACACAAATAGTCAATAGAGCCATTTTCATCCCAGGTCAGTGTGTGTTCTATAGAATTTCTCAGTCATGTTACCATTAAATGTGTGTGCTCATTTTTTGCATCTTGCTACCAGAAGATTCCCCTCGTTCTCAAATATCAACCTTAACACTGAGTTTTCTTGGCTTTGTGTTTACTGTCATATAAATGAATTTTCATGTTTAACTTTTGTTCCTGAACCTTTCTTCAGGTTCAAGGGAGGAGAAAATGGTCCTTAGTGCCTTTCAGAAACTTACTGTCTGCATACATCCAGCTTTCACCTCTCTCAACAGTTTTGTTTAGCCAGTTCTGTATATAGGAAAAACTGCTTGTCTAACTTGTCTATCTATTTATTGGTTTTCTAACTGTTTATTTTTATTATCTTTGTGTTTTATGGTTAAATTTTATTCAATACACTGTACATATCAGTATTGTGTCCCTGGAGCATGTTCATACCATGAAATAAAATTGTTGATTCTACCTCTCCGCTTGTTTTTTCAAATAACTGTGTGTACAGACTCCTAAATCATTTGACAGTCAGGAGTGATGTCAGGAAGGGTAGCTGAAAGTAGCTGAAACAGCCTGTATAGCGTTGGAGCACTTGCAGGAGAAGTTAGATAAGTGAGCTTGGGCTGCCGGGGCAGTTCCTGTTGCCAAGCCCCAGGGCAGTGAGCAATAAGCTCCTGGGAGAAGCAGACAGCAGAATGAGAATGGGCTTGCAAGACCTGAGATCAGTTGGGTGAGGGTGTACACGGAGCAGGAGCTGTGCCCCTTCTCCTGGGGCTGTCCTGAGCTGCCTTCGGACTGACTTTATGCCTGACTGAGCAAGAGCAGCTCCTTCACTGCACTACAGCCACTGCTGCCCGTGTTCTGCCTTTTGTGTACGGGCACTGAATAGCAGCTACTGCTGGCGAGAAGAATTTTCACACTGTGGCTTTGAGTGTCCTTGTGCTACATCCCACGCCTGTCACACCCTGTGTTTGTGCAGACAGTATGAAGTTACCTGCAGTGATAGGAAATGTTCAGCTCTTTCCTTTGCTGTGTAAACTGTTTGATCTGCGTTGCTTTTCTTCCTCTGGAAGGTATCTCCGCCTGCTCAGGCAGCAGGTAGCAGACCACAAAAAACCTGTTAACTTTGCACCTTCCCTGAGTACTCTGACGCAGCAGATACACATACCCTGCACAGTCCTGGGACTTTCCAAAGCCTTCCCCCCCACTGTGCCAAAATTGCAAACTGATAGTCTTGCAGGTATTTAGGTGTTTGTCCCAACTACTGTCTGATCTGCGGCAGGTTGGAGTTGTCCCTTCAAGGGGGTGGTTTTGCACTATTTCTTTCACTGTTGCTGCTGCTGGAGCCTCTTTACTCCTAGGCCAGCAGCAGTGGTGCCAGGGCATGAAGTGAGGGGGGAACCAAGTGCCTCCCTCCATCCCATGCTGATCTCAGACCTGCCACCTGGCTTTTCAGCTTTACCCCACACTTCTGAGCTCACCACTTCCAGCTGGGGACACTTTTTGAGGCCTGCCTTCTCCCATGTGGCTTCCTTTGGACTTTCTCTAAGCACAAGCTTGCCCCCATAGCTGGCAAGAGTTGCCAAAATGAAGAATTTGCTCTGAGCCACCTGCCCGTGCAGTCAGGATTCCCTTCACCACAACCCCAGGGCTTGCTTGCAACTTCTGTTGCAGGTGTGCTTCCAACCTCGCTCGGCTCTGGCCAAGAAACATCTTGTGCAAACTAAGCAAATTTACTCCAAAAATACATTTATTTAAAGAATCATAAATAACATTTGCAAATACAATGTCAATATAATAATTTAAAAAAAAAAATAATCACAAATTCTCTTTCGCTACTCGTTGGAGGGTTCTGTGTAGGCCCCCTAGAAACTCCTGCAGTGAGGTAGTGTTGCCTGCTGCCACGGGACACGGTGCCTGCAAGGGGGAGACGTGGCTGTTAGTGTCTTTGCCCAGGACCTGGCCCTCCAGGGTGGGCTCGGCTGCTCGAGGCCTCCGGGGAGCCGCAGTGCGGAGGGCTGGGCAGCGCGTGGCTGCGAAGAGCCGAGCGACGTGCCAAACCCTCCGCGTTCAAAGCCCGGCTGCTGGGAAGCGGCAGCAGCCAGGCACGCAGCAAAGCGCCCGCCTGAGGTTCCCGTGAAAGAAAAGAGATCGGGGGAGAGGCGCGAGGCGCCGGGGTCTGCGCCCCCGCGGGGACCAGCGCTGCCTTACCTTGAGGCCGCTGCTCTTCTCTGTCGCGATGTGCAGCAAGTTGAGGTAGATGCCCTTCAGCTGCTTGTGGCAGCCCAGGCTCTCGAAAACAACCGTGGAGGCTTTGCACAGGATCTCCATGTCGTTGTCTGTCTGGAAGAAGATGCAGACGGCCGATTTAGAAACTGCTTGTGTTCAGTCACAGCTTTGCTAGCAGCGCGTTAGAACAGCACAAATAACGCGTTTCTAGTCTGAGGGGCAGACACGAAGCAGCTCGAGGTGGCGAGGCCTCCCCTGACTCCTCCGTCCCCAGGTGAGGCGGTGGCAGGGGGAATGGATCCAGCCCGGCCCTGGCCCCGGGGCTGCCCGCGGCTGCGGGTGGCAGCTCTGTGGGAACGGCGAAGCCCCCTGAGGAGAGTTTGCCTCCTTCAAGCGCTTTGTGCAGATGAAGTCCCGTAGCAGCAGTGTCAAAGATGAGGAGATAAGAGAAGTGCCTGCGGTGCTAAGGAAACCAAGCCGTTGCCTTTCCTGATGCTGTCTGTCCCTGGAAAGGCAGGCCGGTAGGGGAGAGCTGTCCCTGCTCAGGTTTCTTCAGCTTCCACCCCAAATGGCTCCACTGAGCGAGCAACCGGCCCAGCTCCGTGGCGTCCTTGCCCGACCCTCCGGCCGGCCGGGGCAGGCGTTGCAGCGCTGAAGGACGAAGGGGCCCTCGTACGGCACAGGCCGGAGGGGCTGAGCTGAAGCACCGATGGCTTTAGGGGAAGAAAGATCCCCTCTCTGCACCCAGGGGTCGGGATACATCCCTCCTCTGTTCTCCATCCTGTGCTCCTTGCCGTTCCCTCGCGTTGTGCTCGGTGCTGTGCACCGCGCCGGGCATCGCCTCGGCCCCACAGCACCCGGGGCTGGTCCCCACCGCGGGAGGGGAGCTCCCGTGCCCTGGGGAGGGCATCGGCTTTCTGTGAAAACAGGAACTCTGGGGCTGGGGAGCTGGGCTTAGGCAGCAATTTTCAGAGCAGAAATAGGCTTTATTATCTGCCATTAAATCTTCTGCTAACTAAAGAACCTTCCTCCGGAGTGGGGGCTCAGGAGGGATAGTGAGCGTAACCAGCGCTCGAGATGCAGCGTGAGAGGGGTGTGTGGGTGTCTGTGAGAGAGTGACACACGGCTCCAAGGCAAAGGAAGAATTTCCTCTCTTCCTTTCTGAAAACCTCTAAAAAAAAAAAAAAAAAAAAAAGCCCTTATGCTGCTAAAATACACTCTCATTCCTGCCTGCCTCTTGGTCTCCTGCCTTCCAGCTGGGCCACGCGGACGGGGACCGATGCCACCGCCAGCGTTTTGTGCCCGTGGCTTGCGGCAGGGGTCGGGGTGGGCACGCAGAAGGTGGTGGCGGTGTCCCCCCACCCCAGTGCCTCGCCGGCACCGGCAGTGCGGGGACGTCTTGGCCCCAGGCCCTGCCCGCGTGGGCACGGGAGGGTTTGAGGCCCCGCGGGGAGCCTCTCCCGCCACCGCCGATGGCCGAGCCACGGCTTTCGAGTCGGTGTTCCCGGCTTACCTCATTGCCTGCGAAAACATTTGTCACGTTCGTCTTGTCACAGGAAACCTTTATCAAGACAGAAAGGAGAGGAGCAATCAGAGAAGAGATATCGCCGCCTCAGAGCCATCCTGACACATGCAGGCACACAGGCAGCCGCGGCCGGGCACTCCCCGTGCCCCGGGACACGGCTGAAAGCCACGGCTGGGTTTGGCAGCTCTGCCTACGCTCAGCACCTTCCTTCTCGTGCCCAGCACGGCCGCCGTCCCTCCCACCTGCGCCCGCCGCACCTACCTGCGTTGAGAGGATCTCGCCCAGCAGCCGGATGCTCTCCTTCAGAAAGATCGAGCGCTCCAGCACCGCGGCCTCGTGGCTGTGGCAGGCCAGCAGCGCCAGGAAGGTGAGCAGGACGGAGAAGGAGATGCTCATGGCCTGCTTGTACCGAGCTGCCTCAGCTCGCAGTTTCTGGATATTTTGGTGATCTATACCTGTGTGTGCCTTTCTGGAAGAAACATCTCAATTTATGGCTGTAAAATTGCTGAACGAGAGGGAAAAACTTATTTTTCCCTTAGCTGCACTTTCCAAAGTTGCTCCTATCCAATTAGGACAACAGGTCTTTTTTGTAAAAGTCAAGATTTTCTTCTGATCTTGCATTACGTTTCAACGTAGGAAATTTCCACCGTTCAGATAACGGTGGTAGGAGTCAGATCACGTACAAAGAAAAAGTATGTAAACTGCCCACTTTTGGGTTCTTCGTTTCTCCATATCCCAAGACTTTCTGTGCACCATGAGGTTAACGAGTCATGAGCCCAAATTGAGGACCACGGCTGTGACCGCGCTCAGATAATGGAGCTCTGCTTTTTTTTTTTTTTTTTTCTCTAAATATCCTGTGAGCGCTTCCATTGCTCAGCTCTCGTTTCATTTGAATATCTCCAAATCATGCAAAGCGTCGTTCATCTGCATACAATTTTGTCTACACCGTTATCTTCACCTGCGCGCGGGGAGAAACAGAAAGGGCGGCACGGCACCGCGGCGGGCACGGCGAGGTCCTGCGGGGCGCTGCGGGGGGACACGTCCCTCCTGGCCCTGTGGGACCCCAACGCGGCGTCACCGCGGGGACCTGGGCATGACACGGGGTCCCGCTGCGGCCCCACAGCCCTATGAACATAGCGCTGGTGCGGGGCTGAGGGGCTGTGCGGCTCCTCTCCACCCCGACGGATCCAAGAGCTGGGGGATGCCCTGGCCCGTCCTGCCCCGCGGGGGGAAACAGCGTAGGGGAGGTAAAAACGCCGGGTGCCAGCGGCACCATCGACCAGCGCTGCCGCAGGAAATAGCGCTGAGAAATTAGCTGAGCTGGGAAACTTCGGAGTTTTGTAATAACTAATAGGTATTTTTCTAACTCAAATAGCAACTTGCAATCAGATGCTTGATAAGAGTTTGCGAGCGCTCCATTAATTCAGGAGCAGCCAGACTGAGAGTAATTTTGTTTGTCTAATTATGAAATGCCCCTGATAAAATTAGTGCCACTGACTCAGAAAGACCTTTGCAAGGGATTTGCCAGTGGAGCGCTGCACCGTTTCCTACCTGCACCGCGCTCGATGGGGCGCAGATAAGCGAGCGCACGGCGGCAGCGGGAGCGCGGTGGCAGCGTCCCCGCGGGTGGCACTCATGGGGCCAGGGGTGCTGAGCTCCTCACCGGGATGCCTGGAGCTGGGGCAGCCACAGCCCTGCTCTGCGGGGTGCCAGGGGACAGCGGGTCACAGCAGGAGCCTAAAAATGGTGCAGTGGAGATGGGGACAGAGGTGGCAGTCCTGTCCCCTTGGGCACAGACCCCCCTCAAGGGGGCTGCGGCAGACACAGTGGTTTCTCCAGTGATCACGGTAGAAAGATGTGAAACCAGGATAAATTAAAAAAAATCCCTCTACATTATCAGAAAAGCATAATCTTTGAGCTACTCAGGCTGAATCACGGTGGAAAACTGCATCACTGTGCGATAGGTAAGTCAAAGGGAAGGAAAAATTCCCACGTCCGTTCCCCAGGGTGGGATGCAGCTGATGGCACTGACGTCCCGTGGTCCCTGGGGGTACGGCCACAGCCTCAGCGTGGGCCCCGTCGCAGCCCACCCGTGTGCTCGGCCACTCTCGGGGACAGCTTTTCCAGAGCCCCAGCCCATGCTCGTTAGTGAGCTCATCACGCTCCCTCCTCAGCCCGCTTGGTGTCGGTCCCCCTGCTGCCTCAGGACTCAGCTGCAGCCCTTCCCTCTCCTCTCGGGTTTGGGGACCTGCCCCTAATTACCCCTCTGCATTTACTCGTGGCCAATTTGTGCACATTTGCGAGTGTCATCGTCACGCTCCAGCTCCCGGCGCTCTCCCAGGTCCCCTCTCCTCCCGCAGCAGCGATGCTCCATGCCGCCTGCATCCCGCAGGGACCAGCCTGCTGCCATTTCCCTGGGGTGCTGGGCTCAGAAGCGCCTCCAGCACTCTTCTGCTCATGCTGCGGGGCTTGACGCATCCCGTACCTCTGGGGCTGTGGTGCCCGGGGGTGCCCAACCCAGGCTGCCAGCGCCCGAGCCCCTCAGCCTCACAGCAGAGCTGCTCCAGGCGGGCACGGCCACCCGTCCCCGTCTGTCTTCGGCCCGGGGAAAGGGACTTGGCTCATCCAAAGTAAATCCAGAGGCTGCAGCTGACCCCCACGGCACGTGTAGGTGGCAGCTCCGTGGCCCTTTTGCCTGTCCCTGCCCACGCAGCAGCCACCCGAGCACCCCTTCCCCGCGCCAGCCGCACGCGGAGGAATTCCCTGCTCCTGGGGAGCCGATGGAGCCGACAGCAGGAGCCACACGCTTGGAGCTCGTTGGTCAGTAATTTATTGCTTAGGCCCTGAGACGTTTTTACAACAGTGCAAATTTGAAATGAAAAAAAAAACAAACCACTAATACTGACTTCCAAATACATGCTAACTTGAATATATTAACTCTGTTGTAATAGGAATATTTTAAATAAAGGGAAGAACAATAAATTATCTATCAGTATACATTCATTTGTTGAATGTCATGAAAAGGCAATTAGGCACAAACAGTTCCTTAAGAGTGAGGTAGCAGTAATTTAAATATGACTATATTCCACAGAACTACTATCATATAAGTTAAAAATAAAACACTTATTCTGAATCCTGGCTTTTCCTTTTTGCTTGGGTCCCGACTGAAGAAAAGCACGCAGCAGCTGCTTCCAACAGTCAGGACTTCTCGATCTTGAATCTTTAGACTAAGCAGTATAAAAATAAGTTATTTAAATAAAATACAATAAATAATCTCTAGAACTGTGATGCTCGTGAGCACCCATTGGATCCAGTTACCCTACAGACTGTCCTAGTCTTTGCTATTAATAACTTAAAAGCCCACTGACGATATAGGAGACACTACAAGTCGCATTAAGAGCTCGACGTGCTGGCCGTGCCACCTCCCTCCCTGCCGGTTGTCCTCTCCCCTCGGCCTTGCCCTTGCCGGAGCTGGACTGTGGCCCCTGGCACCGCGCGTCGATCCTCGTGAGCTGCTGGAGCAAGTCGTTAGCGAAAACGCTTCATTTCAGCCTAGATTTTGATCTCTTTAGGAAGAGCAGACAATTATGAAGAAGCCTCCCTTCCTTGAGAGGAACAGGAAGCAGATAATTTGGTTTTGGTTTTGTTTGCCTCTGCATCGGGAGGTGAACGAGTTAACGACACCGCGTCGGTGGCTGCGCTGGGGACGCCCGTGCCTGGGGTCGGGGACGCGCGTCCCAAAGGTCCCATCGCCCGGCCCCGCACACGGGACCTCTCCTGCAGGGCCCGGCTGTCGGGCACGGGGAGCTCGGCTTCAGCCGGGGAGGTGCCGGTGCCTGCGGGGATGGGGACGAGGACGGGGACAGCGATGGGGATGGGAACGGGGATGTTTCCCATCGCCAGCCAGGGCTGGGCGCAGGGCATTTAGGATTGCCTTGGGTTGGGGAGGACCGGGTCAGAGCCAGGGAAGTGCATGCCATGAGGAGCTCAAAACACTGCAAAAACTATCTGACGAACTACCAGCGCTGGGATCGCTCGGTGGGAGCCGCCAGCCGCGGCCCGGCTGGGGGCTGCGGGTGCCTCAGTTGGCAACCGTGGTGGAGAGGCGCCGGTACAGCGCCTGCGTGAAGTTCCCCAGCTCCGGCAAGAAGTTGCGCAGGTAGATCTCGTTGTCGGTGCTCAGGGAGCAGCCCTGGGGAAGGAGAAGCGTACACGTGTGTGAGCGCACGGCAGGGTTCACACCTGGAAGCTGGAGGAGCTCCCAAAGCAGGCGTTTCACGTCTGCCTCCCAACCGCACCACCCGTGACGAGCCGCGAGGACCTGCCCCGGAGGTCGGGCACTTGTCCTTAGCTCAGGACAAAATCCCAGACCCAGCCACGTGTTCCGCCAGCCCCCAGCAGTTTCCCCCCAAGGAAAACCAAGCCCCCGCAGGGCTGCAGCACCCAGGGCCACCCCCGGAGGAGTGCTGAGATCGCGGTGCTGCGGCTGGGGGTGCGCAGTGCTCGCGGCCGGGGAGGCTGAAGCCGAGGGGGGCGAGGGCACCGCCGCTGGACCCTGCACTTACCGCCTTGCCGTGCAGGCTCTTCAGGTTGATGATGAGGGGCTCGTAGTCATTCTTGCACCTGGTGACCTTGGCGAGCGCCGTGGCAGCTTGGCACAGCAAGTCGTGCTCCGAGAGCTGGCGGACAGGAACGGTACGATCGTTAGACCCACGCCGCTGGATGAAACCATTGCTCCCCACCTAAGTGCCCAGGGCCGGCAGGAGGCTCTGCACGGAATTCCTACAGTGCCCTCACTTCATTTTTTTTATGGCCTTCACGCCCCTTGCCCAGCGGCGTGGGGAGGCTCAGGCCCCGGGCCGTGCCCGTTATGTAAGGTGCGGGCGGCTCAGCGGGGCGCAGCGGCCACCCACGGGTGCATGCTGGAGGCAGCTCGCAGGGCGGGTTCGATTTTCGGGACGTGAGCTTGCACCCAGCTCGATGCACTTGTGCGGCACAGCTCGGTGACTAATAAAACGCCCCCTGCTTTGTGGTCTGCGTGCAGTGTTGACAAGCGCTCTGGTTATGTCTGCATTTACTAAAAATGCGTTTTCTGCGTATCTGTAAAGCATTTGTTACCTTCCGATCCGTGAAAACGACCTGTGCCACTCTGGTGTCATTGCAAGGGACCTGGAGAGATGACACAAGTGAGAGCTGTCATTAGGAGACCGTCCCCAGTGGCACCACCCACAACCGAACCGCCGGTGGGCGAGGAGCAGCCGCTGAGCCCGCGGCGCTGCCACCGCTCCCCAGGGACGCGGTGTCCCCATCCTGCTCTCCAGGGCCCCGGTGCTGCCAGGCCCTGGCGCTGCCACCGCCACCAGGAGCGGGGACACCACGGTGCCACCCACCGGGCTCTGCACCAGGGCCTGCACCAGCATGGCTGCATGCAGGACGGGTGGCTCGGGACCGCATTTTTCTGCACCATCCCCATGTCCCCGAGCAGCCTCGTGCACCCCTGCGTGCTCAGCGCCCAAAGAGCCCCGAGCCTGGGCACTCGGTCGGAGCGGCTCCTGCATGCTTGGGTTGGTGGCAGCACCTGTGCACCGAGGATTGGCAGAGACAAAACCCAAAACGAAGCAAGGGGAAGAGTTGCACCCTCCTGGTGACAGCCCATGGGGAGAGGGGACGCTAGAAGAGGGCCTGAGCTGTGCGTGCCGCTGCTAGAAATCATCAATAAAGTCATGGCTATCAGAGGAGAAGCCACGAGGCGTTTCGGTATTTACCTGCACTCCCGTGTTGAGCTGCTGGATGCGGTGGGTGATCTCCGACAGCTTCAGCCTGGACGCGGTGGACGAGGTAGTCGTCAGCGGTCGGGACGAAATGAGCTCTACCAGGTAGAGGAGAGCAAAAGCAGCCTTCAGCGGGGAGAACATCCTGTCTCGGCCGGTGCGTGATCTTCCCCTCCGGCAGGCTCGCTGCGAGGACCTCACTGGCTCGCTGCTTGGCAGGGCACGATTTTTATAGCGCGACCAGGCAGCAGCATCTCCATCAAATACCAAATATAGGTGGCTTCCTGTGCTGATCTGGCAGCGGGGAGCAGGGCCCGGCTCCCCAAAGAAGGGCATTATGTAATGTTGACGGCACAGACTTTTCACCCTTTACCAACTTTATTTGCTCTTCACCGACCATGCAGATTTTAATCACCTAATTGATAGATGAAGAGATACCGAAATGGGAAGTCTAGAATTTCTATCTGCTCTCGGAGGATCTATCTGCTGTCGTCGTGCAGCGTGCTGCGGGTGGAATACCGTCAAGGTGAGCCCGGCAACCGAATGCATGGCAGAATGAAGCCAAGCAACGCTCTCCTGTCCCCAGGTTTCCTTGCCTCATGCATGGACAGGAGGAGTGATTGTTTGGAAGGCCCCACTGTGGGATGCCGGGCTCCCCTGCCCCGATGGCGGTGTCACACTGGTTTCAGCCCCATCCCAGTGAGAATTTGCTTGAATTTTGGTGCATTTCCCTGCTTGGGGACTGGACATTGGGGTGGGTTTGTGCCAAGGTGCTGCGGCTGCAGCCCCAGGGGCCGGTGTCACCCTGCTCTTAGGAAACCAAGGCCTAGAATAACACGAAAGCAGAAATTTGCTTTTGCACTTGAACGTGCACCCTGGCTGCCCCTGCAGCCGGCCTCGTCTCTTCTGGGCCAAGCAGGTCTGGGTCTGGCCCCTGCTGGCACTGCGGCCGCATGAGCATCCTCAGTACTGCAGCAGGGGATGCAGGGGGGAGCAGCCCAACGCTGCTTTCCGGGTGCCCGACCACCGACGGGGGGACCTGGCCACCACCGGTGTCTCCTCCTCCGTGGTGGTGGCCCCGCAGATGTCCCCGCTGCGGCTCGGCTGCCCCTGCTGCAAATGGGCACCACCAAGTGGGCACCCCTGCACCGCCCTGGGGAAGGAAATCGTGAGCGGCTGCCGGTGGGGGGGGAATAAATGAACCGAGTGTCAGAAAAAGATCACATTGCTTGGCCGTAATGGCAGCAGGATCTGGTAAGCTAAAGTAGCCAAAATCAGATTTGAAAGGAAAGAAAAACCTCGACACTTTTATCAAGATGTTAAACATCTGCAAAGAAACAAAAAAAATGCTCTTGCATGTAAAGGAAGAAGTAGCTGAGGGGTTTTTCTGGCGTGTGGGTGTTTGGCTTTTAACGAGGGCTCGCTCAGCTCTGCATCACGTATCCCCTCCTGCAGGGACGGCTCCTGCAGCGCCCGGCCTGGCACGGAGCCTGTGGGCCCCACACGGTGCCGGGCCACGCTGTGCCCCCCATCCCGTGCCATCCCCTGCCACCTCATGCTGCCCTGTGATGTCCCACCCCACCCCACGCCACACACAGCATCCCACGCTGATCCACGGCGCGTCAGAAAACCAGCGGTAGCTGAGGGCGACTCAAACACCTTTCCCTTAACCACGAGAGCAGCCACGCACCTGTGGTTATTTCCCACCATTGCTAAACCGAGCCAGCGCCGGGAATTTTGCGGTGTGAAATGTTGACTTGCCAAAACGGCTTGTTTCTCCCCAGAGTTCTTCCGTGCGTGTTTTGCAGCGCTGGGCTTGGTGCCGGCTGCGCCTCGCGGCTCCGCGCCTCCAGCCCCATGGCAGCCTCGCGGTGCTGCGGCCCCTGCCCAGGCAAACCCCAGCAGGGAGCCTGGGGAGCCCCGGCCGCCTCTTTGCTCCCGGTCAGAGGCTTGGAAAGAGCTGCAAATTGTTCAATTCCTCAGGAAATGTTGGAACGTTTCCATTTTCACAATTTATTCTAACTTTTCAGTAAAGCCAAGGTGTCGCGTGGTCCAACCAAGGGCTGAACTTTGCTTTTCGAGCAGCTCCCACCCTGTTTTGGGGCATTATTTTTACATTCGAAGATCTGACACCACAGTGGCAGGACTGGGCTGGAGCCCCCCAGCTTCACTGACATCAGCTGCTGACGTTAGCCTGAAGAATGCCGTTTTTCCTGGGAGCTGAAAAAAGAGGGAAGCGAGTCCCAGACGTGGAATTTCCCACAAAACAGAGAGGCTGGGTCAGATCCAGACGGAGCCTGGAGGTTTTCCTCCACAGGCACTGGGAGGGAGGTGAAGCCACTGGGGTGTGTGCAGGGCGGTGGAGCACAGCGTGTGTCTGTCTGTCCATCCATCCGTCTGTCCTAAAGCCCTATTCCTGCAGCAGAAGACAGGAGCTGGCACCTGCCTCCCCGCCGGGACGGGGTCTGGCAGCGCCGTGGGGTCCGGGCACCTCGGGGACGTGGGGTCAGGGGGGCACGGGGCTGGGGGCGCCCCACAAAGCCGCAAACCTGCGCCCAAAATGTCATCTCCCCCCAAGGCAGATAAAATCATTCCCCCAAACTATTGATACGGTAACGTGAACCTGATGATGGGAAAAGCTGACGTATCAATTCGGCTCGTGTGGGTGGAAAACGATAGCTAGAAAGTGAAGCTCGGTTCTGAGAAATGGTGTTGAGCTGGGGGCTTGCTTCCTCGGGCAGGAGGGGGCGAGGGACGGGGACCTCAGAGCTTTGGGAGTCCTTGGCTAGAAGGGAAACGAAATAACGCGCCCAGAGCATCTTCGGCCGCTGTGAGCACTGAAACCGGCAGTGGTATGAAACGACAAAGGGAACTTCTGCCTGGGCATCAGCCCCAGCACGGATGGTGCTGTCGGTCCAGCTGTCTGTCCCGAAGGGGTGGTGGCACAGGAGTGTGTCAGGCTGGACACTCGCCCACCGGTGTCCCCAGGCAGGGCAGGACACAAACCCCGTGGGTCTGGGAGCCGCTGCCATCAGGGCAGTGTGGAAACGAGCCCAAATCTAAGGCAATATAGGAAAAAATCATCCTGAGATTAAAAGCATACAAAATGCTGCTGCTGCTATTTGTCACAAAACCAATCCAGGCAGAGATGAAACCCTCAGTGCGACCCAAACCTGACTTTTGTGTTGCCCTCCTGTCCAAATTCCTGCCTTTTTTCTTTGTTTCAGCAGCGAAGCCCAGGCTGATGCCCACGACCACCGCAGGCAAAGGAAGAGCACCTGGGCTGGCCGGACAGGGCAGTGCTGGTGGCAATGGATGGGGTCAGTGGAACCTGAGGGAAATAAATAGGCACTGCCAGCAGGTAAGTCTGATTTTAGCGGGTGCATCTCCCTGTGGCAGCACCCCCTTCTTGTTCCCGGCTCTGTAGGCAAGAGGGGAACTGTGGCCCATGGTTTTAGATGGGCTGGGTTCGTGCCTTTCAGGTCAGGTAGCTGCAGCCCTGTGCCATTTGCCCCGGCACAGGACAGGAGAGGGCACCGGCGGTGCCGGGGTGTTCCCAGCGCACAGCCACCTCCATCCCCCTGCTGCATCCTGGCAGGCTCAGAAAGCCTCCTCCAGGCTGCCCCGGCACTGGGAGCAGCCGTGCGCCCTCCAGACCTTGAGCTCAGCACCCCAGCTCGTCCCACGGCTGTCCCAGCTGCGCTGGGTGACGGCTCCTGCGGAGGGACGGGGTCACGCAATTAAGAAGCGGTGCTGTGGTTCCTAAGGCCCGGGGGGTGGTATAACGGGGATGATATAAACACAGAATCACAGAACCATTCAGGTTGGAAAAGCCCTCCAGGATCATCTGCTCCAACCACCCCCTACCACCAGTGTCACCCACCAAACCCTGTCCCCAAGCACCACGTCCAGCCTCTCCTTGAACACCCCCAGGGACGGTGACGCCACCACCTCCCTGGGCAACCCGTCCCAACGCCTGACTGCTCTTTCTGAGCAGAAATGTCCCCTCATTCCCAGCCTGAACCTCCCCTGGCACAACTTGAGGCCGTTCCCTCTACTATTGCTAATTATCTCCACGAAGAGGCCAACCCGGCTCTTCTGTGATTTTTGAGGGCTTGATTTTGGACAAATCACCATTTTCCCCTTCCCAATGACAGCCAAACTTGGCATTTTAAAAAAACCCTCGGAGAAGCCACATCCTTTTTCTTTCAGACCATTTACTCATGCGTGCTGCTCCTCAATTTCTGAAGATGGTGGAGAAGTTAAATAAAACTTTTTATAACACGAAAATGTGGGTCACAATATAACGCCTAGCATCAGCACATGCAGTATCTCTTGAATCAGTGGTTGAGTTTACAAACCGTGTTTCAGAATGCATACGCGGCCAGCTGGAGCCACCCCGCTTCCTTCAGCCAGCGCAGCTGGAGGGGATGGTGCGCGACAGAGACAGCAAACGCAATCTTTTATTTTTTTTCTGCATAAGCCAAGTTACATGGAATAGGATGGACCAGATGAAGGAGAAGTTGCAAACCGCATCTCGTTTCCCAAGGGTGCGATCTTGCCGTACGCAGGGACCCAGCGCTGGCTCCTGGCAGCTTGCCCAAGGGGGTAGTAAACAAACTGTCATACCGAAATAGATTAGAAATGATATTTAGTGTGACATTTAGATGCTAACGAAGTTACAAGGTGGCATGAAATTATTAAACTTTTGATAGGATCGTCTATTTTTTATTGGCTTAGTTTGCGGTGTATATTTGTAATCATGTCTTTTTTCTTTCTATTTTTCGGAAGTGTTAAACACACAGAGTGCTTTGGGCAAAGCTGCCGTGTCTGTAGCAGCCTCCAAGCATCCAGCACGCTACTCGTACAGCATCGCCACTATTGAAGGAAGTGCCAGAGCTTTACAAGTGTTGGTTTTTCACTGCTAGCACAGCCCCCACTTAGCAACAGGGCTGTTCAGACAGCGATGTCTCTAAGGCCATTTTTTCCTAGTGAAAGTATCTGTCTCCTCGCTTACTGAGTGCAGATAAATGACAATAAGTTACGTTACTGGAGACAGAAGTGGTGTGGCATGGAGCTGGTGGTGGGGAAGCAGTTAGCCCGAGCTGAGCACAATGCAGAGCTCCATCTAAGGCAGAGTCCCAGCAATAAAGCCGGCCCTCCGCCACGGCCGAGGCTGCGGGCAGCAGAAATCCCGCTCGACCCCAACCACGCTGCTCGGAGCGGATTTCAGCCCAGCTGTGCCTCTTCCTGGGCTGAGCTGCCAACGTTTTGCGGGCACTGCACTGGGGCACTGGGGGCATTGGGGACACTGGGGACACTGGGGACACTGGGGGCACTGGGGGCATTGGGGGCACTGGGGGCACACTGGGGGCAACACGGGCTCTCAGAGCCGCGGTGGTGCCGGCTCGGCTATGGAGGCATCGCCCCAGGCAAGTGCCCGTTCTCCGGGGCTGAGCCCATTGCTCTCGCACCCGCTGGCAGTCCTGTGAACACGTCTAAAATTGTTTCCAGTTTTCATCTTGGTTCTTAAATCTAGGCACAGCCCAGTGGGCCTGTGGCCGCGCTGCCCTTGCCATGGGGTGTGCGTGGTGCTGCGGGGCTGGGATTTCTCTGCCGATGGCTGGAAATGAGCCGCGGCTCCAACCGAAATGGCAAGCGGGGAGGCGGTTCCTGCTCAGCTTTGTCACCTGCCCAGGTGGTTACCTCAATACAGCCGTGCCCCGCTTGCCTTCAACCGCCTCTTGAATCACAGAACCACAGAATCATTCAGGTCGGAAAAGCCCTCCAGGATCATCTGCTCCAACCGTCCCCCTACCACCAATGTCACCGCCAAACCACGTCCCCAAGCACCACACCCAGCCCGTCCTTGAACACCCCCAGGGACGGTGACGCCACCGCCTCCCCGGGCATCCCATCCCAACGACTAACCACTCGTTCTGAGAAGAAACGTCTCCTCATTTCCAACCATTCTTGCTTGGTTTTGTGCTGCGGCGGCACTGCACCTTACGTGGCACCACCTGCCAGGAGGAGCCCCAGCCCCTTCCCTCCGGACATCCTGCTCCTTCCCACCCTCGCCCGGGATGGGAGCTGCCGGGGGCAGCTGCCACGGAGCGGCTGCACCGCGGCGGCCGAGGCAGGAAGCTGCGGCGGGGCAGGGATCCCCTTGACGTGGCTCTGGGGGCGGCTGACAGCGCCGATCCGTAGCACCCCGGCTTCCTGTGGGTGCGGGAGGGGAGGCGGTGGCGGTGGCAGCGCAGCAAACCCCGCACCGTGGCCGGTGGCAGCCCAGCACGGCTGCGCTCACCCCACAGCGGTGCCGGCCCCACTCCGTCCTCGCTTTCCCCAAGGGCTTTTTCTTGCCCACGAGCAGTGGAAGGCAGCGAAAGCATTCGGAGTTTCTCCTGCACACGATTCCCACAAGCGCGGCTCTTCCATGATTTTTGTCTTCCAGGCGAAATCAAAACCGTGGGGCTGGTGGTGTCTGCTCTGCTCTCACAGCCATAGGTTCCTCCTTGGAATAACCAAGTGAAAGGCACGAAAAAATCTGAGGGGATCACTGGCTTTTTGTCATTTTAATGCTGACACTTAATGGCAGAGGAGTTAGCTTCCCAACGCATTTTCTATACTTTTTCCAAGTTCTGACAAAAATTCTAACCCCAAAATGCATGTAGGTAACACTTGCAGCTGGGGCACAGAGAAGGGTTGTTAAAAGCAAAAGTGTACCTAAAATTTGTTATAGGGGAATGGCAACCTGTGTCGTTATCTTGTTTGGGGTAAGGGGGAGGAGAAGAAGGGGAAGCACGGAATCCACAAAGGTAGAGGAGTTGCTTCTGAAGATGAAGTAATTCTTCATGAGCCGGGATGTATGTGTCACGCTAAAATAAACAGGTAGTACAGGAAAATTTGAAAATTCAAAGTCATTTTTTTCTGTTGATTAGATCTTGAAGAAAATTCCCCTTCAGGAAGTAGTACTAGAGTCAGTGAAGCTTCTTACTTAAAACTGCAAACGTAATGCATGTTAGTAGCATTTTCCTTTGTCTTCTTTCTCCCCCTCCCCAGGTTGGTGTTAATTGCCTTTTCAGGGGATCGGTGAGTGTAATTGCTAGGAAGTCCCATTCGTATGTTTATTTTTGAGTGTTTTCCCCAGCGACTGGGGCACCTTGACTCTAACAACTTGCGTTTTCAGAAAATTCAGGTGGAAACAATCCTTAGTTCAAGTGCTGTTTCTGGCATTACTCTTCCTGCTGCCACGTCCACCGACCCCTCTGGTGCTGTACAGGGCTATGGAGACGTCCAAGCAGACCGGGGCTGCTGCTGGGTTTTAGCTTCAGATGTTTTCTAGATGCTTTGGCAGGTGCTGTCCCTTTTTACCTTGAAGGGCCCTGCAGGGCCACAAGGGGCACAGGGCAGGGCCATGTCACCATGTCACTGTCCCCTGCGGTGAAGCCCTCAGGGCAGGGGGGTGGTGGGGCTGCCTCTGTCCATGGTGCTAGAGTAGCCCCAGGGCACCTTCCCCTGCCGCCCTCCCAGAGCAGGAGGAAAAGGCAGACTACAACGTTCCCATGCTCATTCCTGTGTTTTCCAAAGTAAAATGCCCTGCTGTTGCTGAAATTAACTTTTTTTTTTTTTTTTTGGTAGTGGTTTAAAGATTCTTCCTTTGAAAGTGAGCTTTAGTCATAAACTCTCAGCTAAGGAGGTTCAGGCAATCACTGGTGGCTGCAGATTTCAAGAGCTCTAAGGCCAGCTTCTGGTTGTGGGCTTGTACCCACATTTAGACATAGAATAGATGCCCCCTCACTTGGTTATGAAAAAACAGCTGCCCAGAAACGGCATCCCTCAGACTTTGCATGACTGCAGAGGCAGCACAGTGCACTGCTGAGGCCTCACCTCTGAAATCTCAAGAGTTATGCTGATCGGGTCCTGTTGGCTTTCCGCTGTCATTCTAACTAAGTGGCTGGTTTCCTTTTGCTGTTGAGTGATGCTGAAAACAGCTCAGAAGAGCTCTGAGCAGTGTTGGTGAAGATCAGCATCCATACAGACTAACTCCCTGGGGCAGATGTGTTATCATTTTTACAGAACTCGTCTCTATCTTACAGAGGATCTGAATATGACCAAGTACTCTAGATTTTGACACAATTCTTGTAAACATCATCATAAACTAAGTGACACTATATGACAGTTCTGCCCACAATAAACAAAGAGAATACGGTTAAAATAGGCTTCTGTCATCCCTTCACTCAGTCATCCAGTTAGAGATGGGACTTTCCTTCATTCTCAACGAAGGTGTCATATTTTGTAAAGATTCTGAGCAATAGTACCTTGCAGAAACAGTACTAAGCATCTTTTTTGAATCCTGTGAGTTTTGTGTAGACTAGGCAGGTGGCTAGGAACATACCTTGGCTGGAGAGATGCAAATCAATTCTGAACTTGCCATAACAAAGTGATGGAGGGCAAGCCCTCTTGTATTGACAGATCTAGAGCTGTTCCAAAGAACGTGCATCTAGATGCAGACCAGGACATATACAAAGAACAACACTTTATTTTCGCTTTTAAAATATAAAATACATCTAAAAGTTAACTGTCCCGTATTCACTTACGTTCTCCCAACTCATGGTGATACTTGAACCCAGATGCAGAAATAAGTACAGAGATATGAAGTTTAAAAATGTAATAGTTTCAGACTCGAGCTAAAATCTTCATGATACGATATGATATGAAGGAGCTACATTTTCAGATGCCTTCATCTGACCTCTAAGTTTGGCAGCTAAGCCAGTCTATAACACACAATTACTTGAAATGCTAATGAACGTATGAGCCAAGGGAGCTGACACTGCATTTCATGATCTCAGAGCACTGGTCATCGTTCTTCCGTATCCTGTAGAAGGTTTCCACATATTCAGAACGGCCCAGCAGTTCAACAAAATCTTCATCATGAGTTATCACCAGAAGCTGAAAGTTACGCTGTTTTGTGCGGCTTTTTATTATCCTACAAAGAGATATTATTCAGTGTAACTCAATCTATATTGCTGTCTAGTTTTAGTGAACTTGTACAAAAACATTTAACTATTGAAAACAATATGAATGTCAAGCAATCCAATGTAGATAAGCACCTCTTTTTACCCATATAAAAAGAAAAACAGCAACAACAAAATACCTACAAATTATTTTTTCCTCTTCCAGATAAAGGAAAGAGAATCTAAAGCTACTGCTTTGCATGTATATCAGCATATGTCAACAAAGACAGGTCAGCTTAAAATAAAAATCACTTCCTAACACCAATCACTAACATTAAAAATTGAAAAATAGCCAAGCTTCACAAGAAGAGATTACTTACTCCACGAGGGCATGGGCAAGAGACTCAATGTTTTCTCGATCAAGATTGGTAGTAGGCTCATCTAGTGCCAATATGCCACAGTTGAGACAGAACGTTTCTGCTAGAGCCAGACGAATAATAAGAGAAGCAAGCACCTAAGGGAAAAAGAAAAAACACTCTTCAGAGTGTTTATAGAGAAACTATGCGTAACATTTTAAGTGCCATTACAAACTGTGACTAAAGTCTACATAATTCACAAAATGATTATAACTAATTAGATTTGAAAAAATATATTAAAACTTCAGGTTTGAATTGAAAAATCCCTTCTACAACACAACATTGGAAACATACCTGAGCAGTCAAATTTTCAAAATCCTGGAGCTATTGAAATTCAGGATTCCAGCCCAAGGTAAGGATGTTACCACATTGCCATCAGCGTTATTCCTATACTCTGTTGAAACCCCATCCTATTAGCAGGGAGATGGTGGAAATTTGTATGTGCAGTCAGTTTGAAATACGGAACTCCTGACTCCTTCATAAAACTGAAGATAGCAGTCTTAACAGCTCACATACTAGTGTTGTATTAGCAGGACAAATTGCGTCTTTATTAGATCTCATGAAGTAGTGAAAATTACAGAACACTTGATGGAAACTGTGCTACAAAAAATACTTTCCAAAGATCATGACTGCTGGCATCATAGCTCATGATCAAAGAATAATTCTCAGAATATAAGCTAAGAAACTGTGAACAAGTTTCACTCTCATTTACATAGCACTCTAGCATAACATCCTAGACTACTTTAGGAGAAGACATTTTTTGCCTATATTGCTGTTTTATAAGACGTTTTGGATTTCCCCCAATATTAGTATGGAATTTTCAAAACAAGTACACTTCTACACTCAGGTGGGAATTAATTTGACAGCATTTTTCACATTCAAGCAACAATACAGCATGCATCTTTTCACAGAATATCCTTTCAAGCCACTGGTGCTGCTATTGCTGCACGCGCTTAAAAATACCGTGTACTGTCTTGTTGTATTCCTCGATTTCGTTTTCTATTACTGTCAACACCATCTTGTCAGGCAAAAGTGAGGAGATAGCTGAAGGCCTGGCTGCCAGCGAAACTCTGATGCAGTATGTGACGCAGTGAGAACTGCTACTCTTGGAGGTAAGGAAGTAGGCAGATATTACTCCAGATAATAGCAATTCTTCCTCGTTATCAAAGAGATTTATATCTGTTGCAACCATAGCCCTTTCAGCTGGTGCAGAGGAAAGGGAGCCAAAGAGTTCCAGCTCCCACTGCAGAAGAGGAAGGAGAAGGTATCTCCCTCACAATTACAGTGTGCTTGGCCTAGGTAGTCACTGGCGCCTTGTGCAAAGGCAACAGGCTCTGTGAGCCTGAAGTGTAGGGGAGAGTTCTCCAGGTGTTCTCTTTACGTTGTAGAAGGCACAACGGATGGGCAGAAATTGTTCCAGCAGAGAAGCAGTAAGAGCAGTCCTGGCTGTGTTTCTGTCACTTCCTATGCCCATCTTTTTGGTGACATGAACTGAAAAGTTATATTCGGTAGGAGGTGGGAGTAGTGTAATTTGGGGAAAAAAGAAGTCTGAGGGTACTCAAAACAGACACAGTTGTGAAAAGATGACAAAGGATCAGCCCTCAGGAAGGAAAAAAAATTCAGGAGCAAGTTAATAGACCTACAGCTATGGGAACTTCAGTTGTAACTAGCAAGAAAAAGACTAGATGAACTTGAGAAGGCAGCGAAGCTGAACCCTTCACACCTACAGGGACTCAGACCAATCGCCAACTGAAACAAGGAATTTGGACACCCCAAAATAGGGTTCAGATGCTCCCAATCATATATTGCATACTGGCAGCATAATCCAGATGCAGTCAGATGTACAGAATTGTAAATCTGAGTTGGAGCCACTTCTTCACCAGATTCACTTTACGATGCGTCACTCTTGCAGCTTCCAGAATCCTGTTTATGACGTACAAGAAAAAAATGCTATATTACCTTTTGCCCAGCACTACATCTTCCTCTCATATCCAGTGCTGTATCTCCCTTTATCATTACTACTCTATAATTGTAACTTCTTCTTTTATCAGCTGCTGAAACATTCTCATCTGCATCAGAGCGAATTTCTATATATTCAATATCTGAAAATGGAAAATAAACAGTTTTTCCCTTATCAAAACATCTTTAAAATAGCATTGGATTAAACATCATTAAGAGCTACAACATACAGTAACTACAAAAAAAACCTACTCATAACTCCTACTAATAGATAAAACTTTGAAATTAATTTTTTCCAAAATTGAAGAAATAAGCCTTGGCAACTCCCCTGACTCAAGGAAACATCAACTATAGAAAACATGGAAAAGGGAAAATTACTTCTACTTATCATATAACTACCCACATAAGATGTGATAAAAAGGAGACTGTAGTGGGGACCAACAGATGTGGCCTTTAAAATGGAACCAACCATTTTCATATCCTGGATTTTCAATAGTTTGAACAAACACTTCTCACTATGCAGTACTTGGTATAAAATTGATACGGACAAAACTACAAAAACAAACAAACAAAACCACATGTACCTTGTCCTCTGTAGGTATTTCTCCAAAGGTCACGAATTATTTTGTTGATTTCTTCCATCTTCATGCTATGAAATGTCATTATTGCCCTACAGAAAAAAAAATGCAGATTTTTATAGGTGCAACCATGGACTGCTATGGACTCATAGGAGCGTTAGGGAAGGCAAGAGCTCACTTTTCATTCTCTAAATACTTTCACTAAAAATGCAATAACTACTAGTTCATTTTGAATGCAGAAATGTACAAAGATCAAACACACTCTGTTATATGAATACTTCTACTCTCACAAACAACTCCATCTCAAGAAGTAGGAGAGCAATAAAGACAAAATGATTTGTAATCAGTCACTCAATAAAGATCAAGTTTTTTTTTTTTTTAAAGGAGATTTATAATTTATGTGTAAGGCATATTTTCAGACCCCCAAGAAGAATCTGATATTAAAGCCTTCCAAAATAAAAACAGCGTTACTCATTGCCAGAGTCCCCCCCGACCCTGCGGTGCAGATAACTGACTCTCAGTAGGAAAGGAGAGCCAGTGAAGTTTCCTTGGAGCAGAGAATTCTCTACCAAGAATTTAATTTGTAATCACCTAAACAGATGTTATGATTAGAGCTACCTTCCTCTTCAGCGGCAAGAGTAACATACGATGTCACTAATAATTTTTTATTTCGTTTCCCTGATTCAACATGATATCCTGAAATCATCATGTCTACATGTCTTTAGTTCGATAATAGATGTTTCCTCGTAAAAGCATTCCAAAAGGACATTGTGCTACATTTTTAACTTTTTAAACAAATAGTGCTTCGTAAGGAAAAAAAAATGCTTGCTTGCTTTCTGCCAATGTTTTTCTTCCAAAAATATGGCAGTATTCAAAAGTAATTCTGAAACTGACTTTTTATATATATACACACTTTTCCCACCTCCTTCCTTTCACAGGAATTATTTTCACCTGTTGTGAGGGATACTGAAGTCTCAACTCTAATATGATTTGTTAAGTCTGAAGAATGAGTAAAGCATTTTCTACGATTTACTTGATTAAACCCAATAATGCATTCTTCATTAATATTTAACAAAAACCTGTAAATATTAAATCAACAAAGATGAACAGATAGCACAGAAGAGCATGCAAATGTTGCTTTTCCCAGCTACATACACAGCTTTCAATCTCTGGCCATTAGAGTTAACATTTCGTCTCACTGATTTTTCAGACGATTACCAATAAGTGATGCTTATCTATTTTTCTTGAAATTACAAGACTGATTTCCTGTTTTGCCTTAAATAGAAACAATAGATGATTTGATACCATACAAAAGACTCTGAATTCTAAAAGGGAAATTCTTGGAGTGCATTTCCATTTAAGCTGAAAGGGAAGAATTACACATGCTCTGAACAATTTAAATCTTCACAAAATAAATTTTGGATTGGCTTAAATTCAAATACCAAATATATTTATTTTATCATTAAAAACAATTAAAACAGGGTCCTCCAGACCTCTGCATCTAATAGCGTTTGAGACCTGTCTTTCTGAATTCATACGATCTTTTTAAATGCATTTAGAGCTTAGCCTCCAAATATACCAGTGAATTATGGGTTCCACTGCTTTATTATGTGTTGCCACAAAAAGTACTACCTTGTATTTCAAACTACTGCTTGGTACTTTCACAATCATTCCCTTTTCCCCTTCTCCACACTATTCAAGAAATTAAGAAACCTTTATCATCCCTTTTCAGTCACCTTTTTTCAACATGGAAACTTCTAATCTATTTGGCTTCTCTTTTGGACAGTTATGTTGTACCTCTAACTACATTACTGCTCTCTGTGCTCCTTTTTCTAGACCCACTATGTCCTTTTTAATACAGGAGACCAAAATTCTATTCTGAATTTGTAGCTTCTGTGGTGGCCAGATGTTTCTCTCTCTTTCTCTATTTTGTTCCTAATACTCAACTTTTCTTTCTAACTGCCACTGAGCACCAACCTCGTATTATTGCAACTAGCTCATTGCAATTCCATAATTATAAATGAACATATGCATTGGGGGGGGGAAGGGGGGGAGAAGGGAAAAGCACTGTATGTTTTACTTCGCATTTGTTAACAATCTTTGATGATTAACAATGGTGATGTGTTGGCTTCATTTCTCTATTGTCTCTCTCAATTTGAATTGTATTGCAAATTGTGTCCTAACATGTACAACCAGTACTCAAAAAGGGTCCTACGGAGAACTGGGAATAAAACAATAATGATCGCTGAACTTACCTAAAGCTATATTAAACTCTAGTCACTACCATTGACAGTGCTCGTTTATTTTATGTACACTATATACCTAACAGAGTTCCTACATTCTAACAACCCTGTGCAGTTTGTAGCACATTTTCATTAATTTACTTTGCTTTTAGAAATCAGTTTCTTCTGGAGGCATTAAAAAAATAAAAAGCTACTGCAACTGGACTTTCGGAATGAATATAAAAGTAACATAACAAGGTACAACATTCTAATACTTAGATATCTGATTTTATAAAGAGAAATAATTATGTACGTCTAAGTTACATTAATTTACTATTTCTAAAAGTTAAACCAGGAAGTTTGAAATTGCAAGTTGCTTTTGCACCAAGGTAGTAATGAAGACTGAAAAAAAATAAGAATTATCCTCATATGACAGTACTTACTTATCAAGAGCCTTGTAGTAAGTGTCCAAATCTCTGTTCACTAGCTCCGTTGTTCTCATAACAATCATCATCTCCCTGTATTTTTCCTCTGCATCTTTGAATTGTGACTCTCGAAGTTCCTTTTTAAACCGAACAATCTCTTCCTCAAATCCACGCTGTCGGCCAAGGGCAACATGATGGTTTCTTTTCAGAGCTTCTATTTTCTCCTCTAACTGTTTTTGTTCACTGTCAAACCACAAATGATACATGAGACTTCTGTATTTAGTGTTTCACAATATTTTAGTCAAGGTTCTAATTTTTAGTTTACGTTAGCAGCTCATTCTATTGTATCTATAAAGACTGCAACAGTTAAAGTTACAGTATTCATGCCACAGGAACTAAGACATAATTAAAATATGTTTAAAAACATATTTAAACATATGTTTACTGTTTTTATAAGCAATATAACATATTAAGTTTTAAAAACATATTTAAGTCACCATTCTGACTAATATTCATTAATCCTATCAAAGACCGAAGGATACCACATAGCGATATAAAATTGATTTAATTGCAGGAATTACATCAGGATACTGAGGAAAAAAATGCAATGAACAGTTTGGTAGCATCTAGAAAGCTAAATAAATAGTTTGCACGTAAGAAGCTGAATTAGGATAATTCCTTTCCAGCAGTGTTTATTATCTAAACAATTAATATTAAAATACTCAAATGATTTGCTGCTGAGACCTATTTGAGCAGACTGAAAATAAAACTCTCATCCAGAGACATCAGTTTCTTTTTAAATACAGATTTAACAGTGGAAGTCTTTAAAACAAATGGATTAGATTTGAACAGGTATATAATTGTATGTATTTGTAGCTAGAGCTATATAATTTCACTGAGTCATTTATGTTGTCATGGGGACATTATGCAAACATGAGTTTGAGGGAGGAAGTAGTCTACATGAATGGGGAGAAAGGTACACACTAAGAACACAGGAAACACTAAAACACAGCGAGTATTATATTCAGATATTTAGTGAATTCTTATGCAAAACACGCTGCTGTGTTTTGAAAATGCTTACTTTTTCATCTGCGGGACTTTCATTTCTCCCATCTCCTTCATAAGTCTATTTATATTGTCTTCAACTTCTTTTAACTCTTCATTCCGCTTCCTCAAAGTAAGATTATCCTCTAGCCACCTTTCCTGTATCTGTCTCCACAGAAAGCAAGAAGTTCTATGATGTTTCAATATATCGATTCTCAATTACAAAGTATAAACTCTGCACAACTCTAAAACCTGCTACAAGCATAAAACAATTGACAGCACAGAAAAGTATCATAGTAAGAACTTATTTTGCAACAGAAACCTAGTATAATGCAAATCAGAATTATCATTTCATATTTCAACCTGAAATAATATTCAGAGTATTTATTGTCATAGGTGAACATAAGAGTGATCCTGTGTGCGAATATTAGTCAATGGTTCAAATGGGGCAAGTCATTTGGGGTGAGATTTCACAGAGTCCCCTATTCTCAATTCTACAGGTAAGATAGTGGGATGGAGTGGGGAAAGATATCTTTCCTATAAAGAATGTAAATAGAGTTTGAAATACATACATAACGATTTAAAGCACACAACAAAATCTGGAGTGACTAACAACTTTTGGTACCTGCAATTGGAAACACCTTACAGCAGTCTTCTTTCAGAAGATAGGTATCTTCCACACAAAGCTACTTTTGAAAACGTTGGTTATTATCACAACAGACTTACCCCTTTTGGAAATACCACAAAATTGTATTTAGAGATAACTTTTTTTTCTAAAATGCATCTATTTTTACATATGTAAATCGCAGGATTTTTTTCAGCCTGATGCACACATAGCAGCTATTCCGACTAACAACTCATTAAGTACATCAACAGGAGACAAACTTTGTATCAGTATGAGCCTAGACGGACTTAAACCAATGCCAGAAATCACTTCAAGTATAAATGCAAAATATACCGTATGATAAAACAATAAACTTACCTTTTGAGTGTCAATATCTTGTCGAATAATTTCCATCTCTTTAGTTATCTTTTCCTTCTGTTTCTCACAGGCAACTAATTGAGAGTTTACTTCATCAAGTTCAGATTCCTTTTGCTACAAAAATAAAAAGGTATATTATTTATATACAAAAACACTTTTAAAAGCAGCTTTTTATTGATTGTTTTTTAGGTTACCTTCTTGTAGTCTTCCTTTCCTTCTTGAACATAGCTTTCGATTTCTTTCATGTACTTGTTTATATCTTTAACTTTCTCTTTTATGCTATTTATCTGCAGCGAAAAGATTTCACATGAATTGCAGTCGGATGTCCAAGAACTGATATGACATGTATAAAAGATAACTGGATAACACTATTTTTAAGGTACGATTCATTTCATAACTCCCTTTAATTCACCAACAGAAGACTTCAGCTTTTGTAATCCAGATGCTCCTTATTACCATGAAACTGTTTTCCAAAATAAACAGTAAATCACTCATTTGTGCTTACATAAAAGGGCTGTTTGCCCTGAGAAACACAGGAGTGTCTCTTGCCAAGGAAAGGTCACAACCGTCCTTGCTGTTCCTCTAGATCTACTAGATAGGGCTTTTAGTACCACAGGTCACTAAATATCATTAAATGTCCCTAGAAGCTTTTTGATAAGACCACCAAAAGTTCGTTACAACTGAGTTGATTTCCTGACTTGGTTATGTTTCTTTTCTTCCCTAAAACTTCACAAATCTAAAGCATTAGGTAAAGCAATTGCTGTCTCCTAAAAGTCAACTCATTACCATGGCTTCCACCCATGCCCCAAAACCAACACGTAATCCTATCTCCCAATTACATCAAATGCAAACGAACCTTCTCTTGTGTTTCTTTATTAGTTGCAGTCCTTTTATTAATTAGATCCTCCTTGTCTTGCTGCAGTTTTTCTAAAGTTTCGTGTAGTGGAAATACCTGTTCTTTTGCTTCCTGAAAAGCAGTTGGAGAAAGTCCTTTTTATTTTCTCATTCTGTCAAAGATCAACAATTTTTCGAGTGCAAAAAAACAGTCACGTGGGTAATTTTTTTTTTTTTTTTTTACATGTTGTTCATAATTCTGAAAAAAACCTTGTATTAAATAAAGTGCTGAAAATTCCCAGAGATATGCAATAGTATAACAGGACAAAAATTTAAAACTGCATCTGAATTACTAGGATTACAGAATGTTAAATATTACTGGATATTATTTTTTTTCAAGGACAACATAGTTAAGGGCTAGTAATTACTTCCTACCTTAATCTCTCTACATAAGGACTGAACCTCAGTGGTTAATTCCACTATTTGTTCCTCCAGTTGTTGACGACGCTGCATGCTGCTGGAAATCTGAAGTTTCTCTGCTCTAAGTTCATTAACTGTACTCTTAAGCTGCTGAATCTGATTTTGCTGGTCTTGCTTGATTTTTTGATTTAACTCAATTTTACTAGTAACTGTAGATGAAAATACACACACAGTGAAACAGTTAATCTATAACTAACAACAGTTACTGTCTTCCTTATAACAAATGTATCTCCAAACTAAGTTAATATATCCAAAAAAAACCAAAACCTATTAGAATACGGTTATTTCAGAATATAAAATAAGTAAACTAAAATTTATATTTTGATGGCAGCAAGTTTGGTTATTTTCAATATAAAAACGAAACATCAGTTTGTATGACCTACCTGTATCCCATAAGTGTTTCTTCTCTTGTTTTTCTTGGCTTACTTGTAGAACGGTTCTACTTAAATCAACCCCTAGCAACTTAGCCTCCTGCTGAGCAATTTTTCTTTCAACATCCCTAATATCAGCCTAAAAGTAAGAGTAAAGTACTATTATTACCGTATTAGTGCTTAACAACAGGCTTTAGTTTAGATGTTATTGAGTAACTACATGTACAGCAAGCAAGTACTGTTTTATATATTGAAAGGAATTACAAAGCATACCTGGTACCTTTCCATTAGCGTTATGTCCTGTAAACATGCATTAGCACCTTCCTTCTCAGACAAAACTGTGTGCAAGAGTGTTTCCTGCTCTTCTATCTCACCCTTCAGCCGTGCAAAATCCCTGTTTACAGTCTGCAGCTTGTTCCTCAAGTCTGGTATGTCCCTTTCTTGGAGTTCCACTACAGTTTGCCTTGAATAAAATACAAATCCATAAATCTTCCTTTGTTAAAAGCAGCAGCATAAATTCAAGACATTCAAGTTTGCAAAATCTGTGGTATGATTGAATAGCGGAAGACTGAATTGAACCAATAGTATCCCCTTAACCTTGCCCACGTTCAGTTGAGTTTATTTTCTATAACCAGCTAAGGTAATAATCCCTCACTGTAGGCAGGTGAGATCTAAAAACAAACAAACCAACCAACCTCTTCTGGTTTTCAACTCAAGTACAGCAAGTGCTAAAACAGGGTTTAAAATCCACTGCACATGAGTGCCCTCTTGTGAAGGAGAGGTATATCCTCTAACAAATTCTTTTTTTTTTTTTTTCCAGAATAACAGTCTTCAAATATTTTGAAACCAGAGCCTCTGGTTACCCAGTGGCAGGGAAACTGCATACTCTACTCTAAATCCTGTTTGTATGGTAAGGAAAAAAAATAAGACTCACACAAAAATTCATTAGGACTAGAGCTGTTTACGGTTTGGAGGGAGACAACAAGAAGAAAAAAGGGGACACAGCAACAAAATAGGCTGCCTGTAATTTTTGTAGTTTTAAAAATACAGATTAAGTGAGCCTGGAAATTGGAAGAGACAGTAGGCACTTCTTCTGAATTTTTTAATATTGTCTACTTTTTTTTTTACATTGCAAGTTCAAAAATATTTTAGTTATTTAAAAAATATATAAGAGATACAATTCAGTCTAATCTTTTATGGATTGTCAGTATCAGAGACAGAGCTGCATTCCCAAATGATGGAATTGCACTTGACTGAACCTCAAGGAAAAACACAGACTGCATTGGGAATTCGCTATAAAACTCACAGATTTCCTTCAAGAACATCGTAAGTCAATACAAAACCTGCCAGTAACAAAAAAAGTACTTTTAAAGGATATACAAATCAAGATTTTATTAAAGTGTGATTAGATTTTTGAATGAATTGCCTAGCCTGAAAATAAACCTTTCTTGATGTCAACAAAATTTTCAATAATCAAAAAACAAGCATTCAAAAGAAAATGGCTTGCAGCAATATGGTCGGTGAAGTACTTTACCTAATTGGTTTGAGACCCATCATCTCATCACGTTTTTTCTCTCTTCTTTTAAGCTCAGACTCTGTTGACTTCAATTTGTCTGGAGCAAGACGCAACTTAGACTGAAGATCACTAATTACATCTTGCAGTTCAGCCTCTGTTTGAAAAACTCTTTGACAAACTGGGCAACACGACTGATTCTCTTCTGTCAGTTGTGTAATGAACTGTGAATAAACTGCGGTGGCTCCAGCAAGCACAGCTGGTTTAAAAAGAAACAGAAGACTTTATGTTGAATATACAGTACATAAACAGATCTAAACTTATTATGTATTTACCATTAAAAAAACAAACAAAAGAAAACTATAAGCTGCAAATCATCAAGATAGGAAACAGAAATGGTCCTAAGCAACCTGGTCTGAATTCAGTGCTGTCCCTATTTTCAGAATGGTGCCCTCGATCACATCCTGACTTTCCCACTAACCTGAATTATTCTACTTTATTGAACTACACTCATCCCTCAGCAATTAACAACAGAAACAAGTACTTCTGAATCTTCTGGGAGATTATTACTGAATCTTAAGTACAGAGTACTTCTGGGAGGTTATTACTGAACCTTAAATTGTTTTCTATGCTGATTGTCCCGCAAATATAAAAACCCACAAGCTACAGATTGTCTCAGTGTCTCTAGGTTACAATTAAAATGAGGAAAAAAGTAGAGCTATAGATAAATTTACCTCGCTGTTTTGAACTTTTTTCAATTTCATCTTGAAGTTTGTTCAGGTTACTGTCAAAATCTTGGCTTCCACAAACATCAAAAAGTTTTGCTTCATAGCTAGACAACTGTTCTTCTTTTTTTCTTAGTTCAGCACTGATAAAATTCTTCTGTTGTTCTGCTGATGCCAGTTGTTTGCTGAAACATTAATGCATAAACTCTTATATTACAGAAAAGCAACAAAAAAAAATTAAACTGTAGTAACAAAAACACCGTAATACCAATTTCAGATTACCTTCAGAGTTATTCATCAGTTCTTTAATGATTTTTCCAGAAATCTACAGCATAAATTTTCAATTAATCTAAATACAGCATAAAGTGTTTCATTTAAATTCCTTTTTTTTTTTTTTTTTGCTTTCTAGGTGCTTAATGATGAAAAAAAATTTCTAATGTCAAATCCGTACAAGAGACTTTCTAGAATATTACTAGCTTTTCCTCCCCTACTTCCTTCCCTAATTACGCTTATGAGATACTATTGAACAAAAAACGTTGAGCAAAATGTACTGAGCAAAAAAAATTAGCACTCTTCTATTCATCTTCCATACTTCTCAACTATGGACTGTTCTTAGACCTCAAATCTTTTTTTTTTTTTTTTTTGATTTTATAGAAGTTTAGTGCATATCGCTGCGTAGTGTGCTAATGTCACCTACTCTTTCTGACATATTCTTTTCTACAATGAATGAAATCAGGAACATGTAATCACACATAAGTTCATGATATGGTTAATAACCATTCTGTAACTCCTAAGAAAGTCAGAAGACCACTGTCTTTTTTTCCCCCAAAGCACATTCATTCAGCTAGGGTAGTATAAATAATTAAGGATGTATTAGAATATTTTGTTATCTACTTTTAGTGTTGCCTTTGACATACTTCAAATATGATGATTTTATTAACTAGCACAAACTATATTGGCTATATATTAAACAAATTTTGCACAATGCTTTCTTTCATTTTGCAGACACCTAAATAAATATTGATGAATTACAGTAAAAGTATGTTAACTATACTAAACTTTCCAATAATGAAATTCTTAATTGCATAAATACTTCTGGAGACATAATTAACTAAAATAATACGTACTTAAGCTTGGCATGTCTGTCCCTTGTTTCATTGATCTCTCTATTTTTGCCATGAAGCCAGTCTTCAAGTTGTTTTTTATTTGGAAAGTATCCCAGCAGTAACGTCAGTTCTTCAGAATGTCTTGATTTTACTTTTCTAATCTGTTCCTCTTTGTCTCCCTTGGGAAATAAAGCATTTTAAATTAATATTTTCATATGTTTAAGTTTACGTTACTCAATGGATTCATAGAGTTAATGGCTTCCATAAAGCCAGACAGAAGCTTTACATACAAATGTTTATAAACATCTGAAAAAAATGCACAAATCTTAAAGGGACCGTATTAATGTCATTTCCCTTCCTTATGAGATGATGATAGAAAAATTACTTTGTCTTTCTTCAGCATCTCCATTTGGGTAATTGTTGTGGTATGTAGGTTCAACTGTTCCATCTCTTGATCCAGCTTCCGAAGAACTTTGTCCAGGTTTATTTTCTCATTTTGCAGAGTTTGCACTTCCAGTTCAAGTGCTTCTACATTGCTGCTCCTCTCAGTCTTCTCCAGTTCATGTTCCTAAACAAAAAACAAAAGCACAGAAGACTTATGTAATTACATTAGACAATAAGTTCGTACTAAAGAAATCAGAAAAAAAGCTCTTAAGAACTGTCCAGCAGCAGTATCATTAGCTGTTACAGGAATAATACTTTCAGGATTTATAAAGAATGCATGCAAGATGCCAAAGGCTGTGATGCTGGTATAGGAAATGTAAATCAGATAGTGATGCAGAGTTCTGAAATAAAGTACTGTACCAAGTTGCTCATGCTTTTCACATAAATCATAACTACATGATGTAGATTCAAGAAGCTCACTCATTTAGCTTGATTCTCTGTATTTCAGCATCTACTAAACATTATACACTGGAATTATCCTAGTAAGAAAGCTAGAAGAAACACTCTCAAGCACCAAATTCTTACACTGTGAACAAAAATAAACTATTCGGCTACAAAGGCACAATTAACTGTTCAGCTGGGACACAAAATGCTCGTAGTATTACAGTGCTTTACAGAATAAAATGCTTACAAGTAACTAGTCCATTTCACAGACAAGTTATCTGGAAAAATGTAGCTAGCACAGCACTTCAGTCAGTGCACTGACTAGTGCTAGCACTTTTCAGATTGGCCCAGAAAAATAGGAAAAATCTTATGATATCTATATATCAACAAAGCAAGTATAGAGAGGGCAATAAAAGTGAAAAAATGCAACAGGGTTAAGTTTTCTTTTGGAATAAACATAAAGCTTGCTTTTTTTTTTTTTAAATCACCCAACTGGAAGTTTTCATTTCAAACCTGTTTTAGCTAGATTAACTTACTGTCTTGACAATCTCCTGATCCAACTCCACAATTCTGCCTGATGACCCCTCCAACTGCTGCAATTCATGTTTTACATTCTTCAGTTCCGCGTGTCTCTTGTTTTGGATGTCTGATTTCAGATCAATGGTTCTTTCTAATCCAGTTTTCTTATCTCTTATTTCATCTATCTGTTTTTGTTTCATCACTTCTTTTTGTGCAAATTCTCTCTGAAAGAAGCGAACAATAATATATTAATTTACTCATAGGAAAAACACAGCATTTAAAATGGCTTCTTCACAATAGCATGCAAATATTCACCACTATAATGCATGAAATTGAAATATTTAGATATGTGAAAAAAAAAATCCTGCTAAAATGCAGCAATACAAAAATGCAGATGCATAATGGTAGTGTTCTCTGATAGCAGCTCCATTTTGAAGATGACTTCAAACCAAAGTTGCCTGTTTTCTTAACAATTGCCCATTCAAATTCTTCCTCAGGCTTTTTAGTGTGTCACTAACCCACCTGCTTGAGATGGCAGTTGAGAAAAAAGTATCTGCAGAACTGCCTGTTCAGTAGCTTTGGCAATTCAGATCACCCAATGACCACTCTTAGTTCCAAAATTAACTTCCACAGAAAGGTTCAAGCAACCCATAATAAAGAATACTAGATGAAAAAAAAAAATGGCTTCATTTATTTTCCCCCTGCACCATAAAGACACATATGGACTAATAACACACTAGTAACTAATATGGAATAATAACACAATCCTAAAATGACAAAATCCTTACCATTAAGTGATTTGCAGTTTCTGTATCTCTCGCTTGTCTCTCCTTCAATAACCTGTGAAAACTGGTAATCTGTCTTTCATTAAGAGGCGATAGCTCAAAACCATCTAATTCTAGTTGTGCTGCCAAAGACTGAATTAATGAATCCCTCATTTTGATGTGTTCTTGATGACGATCTGCTTGCAGTTGTAAACGACCTGCACAAAAATAAAATAAAATAAAAAAACATAACATAAACCCTCAAAAATTGAGAACATACATTTAGGATTCAAAGTCAATTGCAACTGTTTCCTTAAAGTCTTCTACACTGAAGCATTTAAAGTATTAAAAACAAGCTATAGCTTAAAATATTACTGTTTCTGTTAACTATTAATTTAGTAAGTTTTTACACTAATTTTAATCAAATCAAAAATTGAAAAGAAAACCTCTAAAACTAAAAATATTCTGAAAAACATAAACATATTTTACATAAGCCTATATTCTGTTTCAACTACTACAGCTTTACTGCAAGTCCCACAGTCCATCTAAAAGAGAATATATGATATATGGAAGAGTACTGTCCTAAAGCCCTCTGACTAGTCCCCAGCCCTCACATGCGACAGTGGGAACGCCAAGGATTCAACTTTCACATGTTTCTTGGTTAGAATACACTTACACAATCACAGCTGGTTAGCAGACATTTTCATCACTGAGACAAAGTACAGGCTCAGACAGTGAAAACAAATGTGCTGTAAACTGCTAGACTGACATAGTTTTATGCCATCAGTAATGATCAATTTTGAATATTTCTGTAGAAGACGGCACACTTAAGAACAAACTTCATGTTGTACTTACAGTTCAAAACAAGCGCACTTAAAAAAAAAAATCCAGGGGAAAGATGTTGAGGTGAGATTACCTGTGAGTTGAGGTGAGCTACCTGTGAGAGTCCCACACCTCGTTGTGCAACTGACCTAAAACTAACACACATTTCAGGGAGTCTGTCCCATTCAAACACCTTCAATTATCAGTAATTCTATTTCAGATCTTAATTCCTTTAAACAAAAATACAAAGTTATAGATCAAGTCTAACATACCTCGTTCAACGAGTAATTCTGACTTTTCACTGTTAAACCTCTGGCATTCTTTAACGGCTCTATCTAATTCACGCTTACAGTCCGATAATCTCTTCTCCTTCTCCTTCACTGTCCTCTGGTGGTTCTGGTATCTATCCCTCAGCTGTTCATCCGTTCCTTGAAAAACCTGTACACCAAATAAAATACAGAATAGACTTAGCTTTTTAACTGAACTCAATTAAAAACAACCTAATGTTTATAACAACCTGTTATAAACGACCTAATGATGTTAAAAAATAAAAAAGTACGGGCTTCACCATAACAGAATCCAAAAAATAAGATAACACCTCCCATATAAAATTTCTATGCTAAGACTTATATTAAGAAAAATTAAACATACTGTGAGCAAAAAAAGCTATTTTTCATATGCTGATAAGTTCATCTAAATTTTTACCACTATCCTAAAGAATTTTTGTTCATCTGTCAAAATAATTTTAAATGTCCCTGCACAATCACAACAAAAGAATAAAAACTATTTACTATTTTAAGAAAAAGAAATAAAAAACCCTCCAGGGACATGAACAATATCAGTGTCAGAAGACATTCCATGCTGGTTAAAACAAGTGCTGGCTACCATGAACATATTGTGAGAGGTAGGTATTTTCAAGTTCCACATTGCAGGGCATTATTACTATAACTTTTGTCAGCATTTCTCTTCCTGGCAAGCTAATCTATGGTGGACGGATCAGTTACAAAAAGCAATTTAATTCTTACATGCAAATTACACAGAAACTACCTACAAATACTGCTCCATAAAGCTGCATATCTCATATTATCAAATGAGCTACTTGGGCTTTGGAAGTGCTCATAACCAGCATCTGGTGCATAATAAAATACACAGTTCGCATGGTAGCAAAAGGCAGACTTTGATTTTTCTGCAGAAAGGATGACAGCATGGAATTTAAAAGGCAACCTTTTCCATCTTCTGTTGCAGATCTCGATTATCTTTATCCATCTGCCTCCTCCTGCTCTCCAGAGCTTTTACGTCGTTGTCTAGCAACATTACTTTCATGAGATTCTTTTCAACTGCTGCCAGAGAACACTGCAAAGGAAAGGATCATAGAATAATAGAATCATTTAGGTAGGAAAAGACCTTAATATCTCACTAGTTTATGAATCCCATAGTAAAATGCTCTATACAATACTGTACTCTAGACTGTAAAACTTCAGCATTATTATTTTGAAAAAAAAAATTTAGCTTTAGTTATAATTCATGATAGTTTTACAGTTAACAGCCAAATTTGAAAGAGATTTTAAATTAAGCTAAAAAATAAACAAACCAAAAAAAAAGAATCATCAACGCTGTTACAACAGTTCCACAGACAATGTTTTAAACCTCCAATAACTGTTTACAGATTAGAGCAGCATCTGTCAGGTTTGTTGCTTAATTCTGTTGCAGAATAGAAGGTTAGATAACATTTTAATCAGGAAATTCCTCCAGCTTTGATATTTTATATATATTCTTTAATCTTATGTGCTGTTTTATACTGAAATCTTAATGTAAACATCACACAAATTACCTTTAAAGGATCCAGCTGACTCTCGATAGATTTTACATTCTCTTTAGAAGCAGACAGCTGAGCTTCCCTATTGTTAAGATGGTCCTGGATTTCCTGTGCTTTTTCTTTATTCTGTTTTAGGTACTTCAGTTCTGTCTGACACTCTTTTACTTTTAGGCTTTGTTTCAGCCGTACCTGACGGAGAGTTTCCAGTGCTTTAATATACCTTAAAAAAAACAAACAAACAAACAAATTTCAGATCCTATGGGCAATACAGCAATACTGATGCCTCAGACATTTTCTTTAACACCTACACTACTAGAGAAGACAGTTTCTTATTTAATTTTATTTGATTCCAGTAAAGAGGAAAACCTTGTTGCTGAGAAGATCTCATCAAATTTTTGTTTCAAGGCCTTCCCTTCGCTTAATGGCCAGTTGGAATCTTCTTGGTGGCAGAAAACAACATTGTTGAGCACGGATTTGGAAACACCAAGGGCACTGATCATCTCTCGATCAATTTCTGCACACTTGGAACTGAGACTGACCTTCTCGCCATGCCTATGTAGCACAGATAAAGAAAATCCACAAAGCGGTTACTACAACTTCTTTAAAAACAAACAAAAAACTTATTTAAATCTGTATAAGCACATTCTACTGCATTGGTTACAAAACAGAGTAACAAATTTTTAAGTTTACAATTACCATTTTCATCATGTGGTTTTACAGCAAATGTTTTTAGTCAATGTTGCTACATGTTAAAAAAAAATCTATGCAGAACCACCAGAGGGAGTAAGACTGATCTCGATTAAAGCCAAGTGAATACATTTCTTAAATAGGGGAAACTGGAGATAAATATGGACTGACAATATCCTGAAACTCAAAATGATGTTAAAGGAAATAAAGCTTATGCATTTCATACAACATTACTCTCAAACTAGAGCATCAGTAATACAATTTTCAAATTAATGTAAGTCAATTGATACACATAGTTCTTAATATAGTGGCTATCAAATGTTAGTATTTTTGAATCAACTAACAGATCGAGCGATGGGACTCCAGACCTTCCATCTAAAAACACAGACGGGAACTTCAGAGAGCACGTTATGAATTTTTCTCATCTTATACATAAAATATACAGAACCCGAACTGATCTTCACATTACAGAAGGAAAAAAAAAATTCAACTTACTTTGTTCTAGTAATGACCCCTTCAAGTGTTTTAAATTCTGTTTTCTTGTTTTTCTGGGTACAAACCATGGATCGTTGGACAGCTAAAAGCTCTCCATTAACATCTCGAAACTGTAATCGAATCTGAGCTCTAACATCAGTTTCATGGGCAACCTTCAGTACAAACGACAACAACGAAACAAGTATGAGAAATTCTTCTCAACACCCAAATGAATACATGACTTCCCAGATGTGGAGCGTTCCAGTCCCCCCAGCTCTCTGTTTTTCCTGAGACAGTATGGTCAGCTCACATCTGCCTAATACTTGAGCATCCCTGTTTTCATCACAACCCTGCGTGAAGTTAAGTATTTCACTGAGAAGTAAACGTGCACTGAATCTAACCACTGTGGCTTTTACCTTTGGATCGTGAACAAATGAATTTCCTTTGGTGCCAGGGGGAAAATCGCCAGTAGATACATATTTAAGGCACTCAATGATAGTCTAAGAAAACAAAAACAAGTATACAGTTAGAATGACAATTTAGAATAACCAAGGAAAACTAAAGACAAAACACAGTAACAGCCCAAACATTTACAAATAAGATAAACATGAGGGGAGAGAGAAATAAGAAATGACATTTTATTTTCCAGTACCAGGAGAACATGGTACTTTGCAAAAACAGTTTTAGTCAGCACCTTGATCAATTTCCTATGAAAAACACCAAGTAGTGCACTGCAAAGCCTAGGACAATAAGTAGATCTCTAATAAACGTAAGCCAATGCAAGATTTACAGTAAACAGCAAGGTTTTTCTAATATTCGTACCTTGCTGTTGAAATCATTCTTTGTATTTTCAAGGTTTTCAGAGTTATTTGGCGCACAAAAACAATCATGTAAGTCTTACCGTTTTTCCCGCACCATTTGGTCCCACCAAAATAGTCATTGGATTAAGGAAAGTGATAATCTGTTTGTCTTTATCCTCTATGCCAAAACTCCTCACCCCGAGGATACTCATTTTCTCAATCCTTGCCATTTCTGCAGAATTCCTTCTCTTCCGCAGTCAGAAACGCAAACGCCACAAACCCTGTAAAACAAAGCTCTGTGAAAACTGGAGATGGCACGGCCTCCGCGTATCCCTGAAAGGCGACAACGCGGTTATTTAAGTGTGTGTATGGTCAGAAGCAGGGCTAAGGTTCTCCAGTTGCGGCCCAAGGCACAGAACGAGGGAAAGCAAAACCCTCGTAGCGCTGAGAAGCCCGACTCAAAGCTAAGGGCCGCTTATCAGCCGTTCAAAAATAACAACAAAAAAGGCCTTTAAGCACCTGTGAGAGAAAACGCTTCATGACATCGCCCCTTGTTATACAGGTTTTATTTATCGCTACTTTCCCCTGGCCCCGTTTCTCAAGGTGTCACGGCCGCAGGCGACACCCAACGCCAGCCCTGTCCCCGACATGAGGAAAAACCCGGCGGCAGCGGCTCAGGGGCGCCGCCGGCTGGAAGCAGCCGCGGTGCTGCCGGTGCGAACGAACGGGGCCCGGCCCCACGGCCCCGCCTGCACCTCACACGCGTGCTCGGGTCCCCCCCCCCCCCCGGGGACCCTCAGCGGGGCCCGTCCCGGCCGTGCCATGCGGCGGCCCCGGGCGCGGAGCGGGCGTTTCCCGCAGGAAGCCCGCGGCCGGCCCTGAGGCGGGCAGCCGGAGTTTCCCGCCCCGAGCGCGGCGCTGCGGCGGGGGCGGACATTTTCCGGCGGCCCTTCCCTTCCCCGGCCGAGGGGCGGCCAGGCGATGCCTCCCCCCCCTACCCCTCAGCCCCGGTCACCTCCGCTCCCGGTGCCAGCCCCGGCAGCCCCCGCGGTCGCCCCCGCTCCGCCCCGGCACTGGCGGCCCCGCCCGGCCGGGCCCGGCTCGCTACCGCCCCCCCGCGCCGTGGGGCCGGGCTGTCGGCGGCTGCTGGGCCGGGCCTCCCCCTGTCCCTCGCCCTTCCTCGGTTCCGACCCCGGCCTCCGGGGGGCGAAGGGGGAAGGTGGAGGCCTGAGGGGGCCCCGCGGCCCCGCACCGCTGCCCCAGCCCCGTCACCCCACAGAGGTCTTTGAGGGGTCTCCCAGCGGCACGCAGCGACCCCCCCCCCTCCCGTTGAGGGGCCGTTTGCACTTTTAAGACAGCTAACAATTCTAACATAGTCACTTTGGAGTTATTTCGTAGTGTTTCCAGCCTTCTGCTCAGAGCCCTGCAGCGCTGTGCGTGGCGGCACAAAGTTGTGGCCAAGTCCAAGGCCGGCCCGTGCTCTGCTGGACCCCAGCTCCAGCGTTACGAGAGGAACGCTGCCTTCAAAATTAAAAAACCCTTCGAAATTAAGAGAGCCAAGTGACAGTCTTCTCACAGAAACCTCCATATCCGCTCAGCAGTCCGGCTCGGCGCTTCAGGCTCAGGCCGGGCGGAGGAAAACCACATTTTTGCTGCTGGGTTTGATGTCCACTCACTCCGCCCGTTACGCACTGTGGAATCAAAACCAGCATGGGATAAATGATCAGAGCGCGGAAAGGTGGCTCGGCATCATCAGGGCTGAGGCAGAGCACAGGTGCACACTGCAGCCATAGCGGGCGCATTAGTAATTGTGCATGCTAGAGAGTATTTCCAGTGGTAGCATGAGTACCCGGGGCTGTGGGTGAGCGGTGGTTCACCATGACGCTGGTGGTAATGCAAGCATGATGCATCCCTCTCTCACAGCAGCAGATGAGAGTCAGGAAATGGTTTTCGAGTCTTTATTATACAAACTGGTAATTCACCGTGCTTAGTAGGAAATCTAGAATACTAACTGCAAAAATTCCACATCAATCTCTTTGTGCTTTGTGCAGGAAAAGGATGAAGTGTAGTCATCTGTCTTTCTGTAGGATTACTCTGTTTAAGTTCAGTTTGGGGGAAACTTTCATTGAAATCCCTATAAAGACTCTAACCAGGGAAAGAATGATTAACTAAGTAGCATGAGATGGTTTTGAAGCTCATGTCTCATCTAGGTCCGGAGATGTGTTGAGCATACAGACAAGTGCTATTAGAGCCAATTAAATGTGTGAGGACCCTCTGCTGTGACCCCACAAAAACGGCTTCCCTTGCCCAGGGCAACGCTTGCTTGCAAGGTACTAACCCTCATACTTCAGCTTTCCACTTTACAAATTCAGTACAGATCAATTCAAATACCATTATGACGCATGGATTATCAAACTCAGACAGATGGTCTCTCATTAAGTAGAAAAGTTTTAATTGTAGGAATATAATACTTTTTTCCACACTTTACAGCTATAGTCTATAAAAATTGTTGGAAATAGAATACAAACAATTTGTAAAGAAACTGTATTGCCTCCATTACCAATCCAACTTTTTTTTTTTGGTCTTGTGGACTGACTGTTGTCTTGTGCAGAGATGAATTTTGAGTTATCAAAATGTGAAAATAAATTGCAGCAGCTTCTTTACATTAAGTGAAGAAAATCTTCCATTGTTCCACGGAGAGCTCAATGGCAGCTGAGCAAAAGCAACTTCGTGCTACCAGGTGACAAATTCCAGCAATATATATTGAATATGGAATAGCAATAGAATAGCAGTAAAAACAAAACAAAACAAAGCCAAAGAGAAACTCATTTTCCTAATTAAATTATAGAACAAGTAGAAAAAAATGAGAAATGTCTCCTATATGCAACCAAAGGGAGATTGTAAAATAATGTAGTTGAAGTTCCATGCAGTCATCCGCCACTAAGTATGTTTTATTAGCTTATAGTCACGGTGTTAAGTCCGAAATGTTGGTTTTTGGTATTTTTTTTTAATTTTTAGAAAAAATAGAGGAAGAAATGAAACCAGACGATGCCTATAGCGAGGGTGCATGTTGTAGGTTGTTTAATATAGGTCCTGTTCTCAAAAGCAAAATAAGTAGTTAGGAAATCCACAGAAAATAGTGCAACTGGAACTGTTAAACTGAGAAACAGCGTATAATATGCATGTCCATTATTGGATATAATGACAGAAAGTGCACTGCAAGAGCGGATGTTTCTACTGGCGTTCACTAGGATGAGGAAGTAGAAGTTCAAATCACTATAAAATGTGTAATTTATTTCTTACTCTGAAAAAATGGGCAAAGGGAAGATAACCGCTTCCCCTAAAATAAAAAAATTTCAAATGCTTCTGGTTAACTCCTCAACCACTATCTATTGAATTTTCTGTGTACACATGAAAACATGAATTCTTTACGTTGGTGATTTTCTGACATTTATGATCTTAGGATAGTTTGTTAAATACTTTCAACATTCCATCCTGTCCTGGAAAAGAATCTGAGCAAAAATCCTGGACATTATGAAAATCCAAAATTCTAAGCCACATCTAATTTTTTCAACTAACCTTTCTTTTCAATAATGAAATGGTCAATCTCTCACAGTTTTGTGTCACCAAATAATGTTGTTAATAACGATCACATGCACAAAGTGCATAAAAAAGTAATCTAATAAGGTATCATGTAGATAACACAATGTATCAAGAGCTGTATATCATCAGATCTAGAAGATGTGGTCTGTAGACTCCAGCTGTTGCACAGCTAGTGCCATCAGGCACTGGTTTAATCAGAGGTTACTCAACCATGAACACTTTGTGTCTGCAAAGGGTTTGGAAAGGAGTACCAGAGTTTGCAGGCAAATCTGGGGACTGTAGAAAGGTTCAAGGCAATTGTGGGTGGGTAAAAGGCTCTCTCTTGGTGCTCAAGTTCATTTCTTTCTAGGGCCCACAGACTTCCTCTGCCCCCAGTACCCATCTTCTCCCACATCCATTGCAAGGAGCAACTCCTACTCTTTTCTCGATAGCCCCTATTCATCTCCCAGTTAGGAAAAGGTCCAAACAGAACTCAGAAAGCCAGAGGACTACCACTTTTTCCCTTATCTGGGACTTTCTTTCTTTCTCCAGGACTGACTACAGGGAAGGGCTGCCAACTGCGGCCAGTGCCCGCTACTGTGGACACCCTCAGCTCTCTCTTGCAGCCCCAGGCAGGCTGGAGCCATTGCTTACCTGTAAGTAAACCAGGTGAGCTGCGTGGCTTGGGAAGTTAATCGGCTACATTTTCAGATGACTCTGAATTTGACTGATAACTTTACCAGCATATTTTAGTGCTTGCTGTGCTTCCCGTATGAAGGAAAACAAAGTGGAAAGGGAAAACAAAGAGGAAAACCCTCTATCTGTGTGTTGTGTCTTGTCCCTGTAACTGTCTTCATTATGATTCAGTTGTTCAGGAGTACAATGCCATTAATCTCTATTATTGCTGCTTTCTCCATGACAACAAATTTGTGTTGCTGTTGGATGATGCACAGACCATATCCTTGACTGCAACCAGTTAAGCCTCTGGAATAGTTTACAAAATTTGTTGATAAGGAGACAGAGTTATTACTTGTAACAGATCTCTGTTTCACGTGCAGTATTCACCAATATGAAACCTGTTATCCTAAACAGTGTTCTAAGCTACTGTGCGATGGTTTTGTGAGAATGATTTTTTTGCTTGTGACCTACATCCTTCGACAGACAGAACAACTACCAGTCTTTCAAAATATATAAATCTGTGAATGTGAAGGTGTGAACACGCAAGCCTGAAGAGCAGAAGGGACAACCTGAGTCACTGTTTCCAGTCTCCTGCAGTGCTTATTATCATGTCATCCCTTCTAGAAATGTCACCTTCTTTTATAAAACTAGTTGGAACCTCAGGTAGAAGACTGACTAGTTATTACATACTTATACATTACCAAGGTACGTGTCTGGTATCTGGAGTATTCCCCACGTGTTTGTTTTAACATCGTCCCGTGTCTGAGCTACCTTCTTCCTGCTGTTATCTCCTGAACTGTTTATAGAGTGCACATATTCTCAGCCTTCGTTTTCCTGGATAATCAAGCCATGCTTCTCCACTGCCCTCTTCCTTGAGTTCTGTTCACCTGAGCGATGGCATTATTAATGACAATGGTATAGAGGCTAAATCCTGAAGACACTCATTACTTATCTATGCCAGCCCCATAGCTTTCCTTTTCAACATGGCTTACCATTGCTCAGTAAACTCTTCATCTGCCTTAACTTTCACATCTTCAGATTAACGAGCTCTTTATCATTTGGCAGAGTATTTTACTAAAATGCAGATATCTGTGATCCACCACAATTTCTTCTCACACAATAAACTCTTATCAAACACATATCTGATCACTTTGGCATGATCCATCTATGACATCCAATGTCATCTTTTGTCTTATTGTAACATTTACCTGTATGGAATTAATGTGTTTCTTTCGAAACTTGTTCTAGAGGCCAACACGTTAGAAGAGCCAGCTTTCACTAGTCTAAATTATGTTTTATGTGCAATTTAAACCACCGCTTTATAGAGAAGTAGATTTTATCATGCCCTGATTTTAAAACTGAGTTCAGATTCAAGTCAGGCCTGGAGGAATGCCACAGCCACGCAACTCTGCCAGCAGGTCTCACTCTCCCCAAGAGCTGCTAAGACCATTTTGGTCCCTAAGGTCCTTTTGTCTTCCTTTTCATTTCTTTGCAGTCAACCCCATCATTCAGATGCAGCTCTTCACTCACTGCACTGCACTGCCCTTCTCACAGTACTTTATAACTATTTTTCCTTCTACTGCCCATCCTTCATTGACATTTTTTTTAACCACTATGATATCTTCATTTAACTGATCTTTTTTCTTCCCATGTACTCTCAGTTGTGGTTTCACTGTGCCCCACAGGATATGTACAGGCACAAATTCTGACAATACATTTGCAGTCAGCTGGAAAATGGAACTTCACATACTGACTGATCTTATTTGCTTCTGCTGCAGCTGGCTGAATGGCATCTTACTGGGAGACACTTATCCTATGTTGCCTTCATACATTTTTTCCACTCTACTCCCACATACCTCCTGTAATGTCACTACTCTTTCTTTATTCAAATTCTCCCACAAGACTCATTGATGCCATGATACAAAGAACTGCCATGGTTCTATCCATGGATGATGGACATACGTCTACTGTTACTAAAAAACTGCATCTTGTCCTTCTCCCAGATCGTAATTAGGTGCTATATCACCATGGGCTGTGATCAAGTTGATGCAAACTTTTTCAGTATTTCAAAACCAGCTAGGACACCGTTGCTGATACTGTAATTCAGATGCTGATGATAGACAATAAAGATTAGATTTCGGCCAATATAAATAGGATGAAAAAATCACTACCCTAATTTTTGTTAAATCTAACAAGAGATTTACTCTATTAGCACATGATATAATAGACATGCTAATTTCTATGCTAATATTTTAACAAAACTTTGACTATTTGTGAAATATAACAAATGCTTACTTTATATCCACACTGTGGGAAAGGGAAACCTTTCAGAAGATCTGTTTTACTTCTGCCTAGTTTATTGTAGATCCTTTTTATGCCACTTCCTCTATGGAAGAATGGCCATACTAGGTTAACACCCTGCCTCTTAGAGCAGTCAGATGCTGATTTCTACAGAGGAATGTAAGCATTTGTTGTGTTACTCACATGCTCTTCCAGGATCCAAACATTTTCAGCTGGGGTGTATTGTGTTCCTTTGGATGTGCTCTTAAAATAGGATGCTCTGTTAGTCTAGCATTAAAAGCTTTTTCAAGAGATTTTTCAGCTAGGGTCAAAAGATTCTTTTGAGAGTTTTTTTTTTTTAAACCACTAATTATACTTTTATTGTTGAATTTTGGCATGAGAATATGTATTTTAATGTCAAAAATTATTTATAAAGTTTTAACTATTTTAGTAATGTTGTCAACAAGAAACAGATCTGTTCATAAAATTAGGTATCAATAAATAGAGACCTTGTGCACATCAAAGAATTTTTTATGACTTTCAGGCAGATAGCTATGGAAAACAAATGACTCTTCTCACATTGTTCAGTGATTTGATTTTACTGGAAAATTGTAACCTTTTTATGAGTGACTCCTACCATCTCACAAACGCTTGCCAGCCATCTGAAAGTGGCCATTTGTTCACACTTCAGTATTTCTCAGTACATAGAGTTTTTCCACTACCATTGAAGAACTCTGAATTCAAGTAAGGTTTTTACTTGATGCCAGGACTACTAACTTCTACACTAATTTCTACCGTGCTTTTACTATTTGGCTGTTGCTAGTTACAACCATGCTTTTCCCAGTTATGTATTATATACTAAATTTCACAGAACAGCAAGTGTGATGGAGGAAGGCTATAGACGTCAAAATTGTTGAGTGCTGTTAGGGTCTGTATATGTCTAAGAATTTGTTATTATTTTACTAAGCCTAAAACTGCAGTTTACATTAGAAAATCCTATTGAACAAAGGATGTCATATTATTGAGTGGAATGTAAGAACTACTTAGGTTTCCAGATCTCCATCTGTCTGATTATATGATGCAAAAATAAGAAAAGAACCACATAAATGTATGTGTTACACAAGGAATACTCCCATTTCCTGTGATGAGTTTTTGATATCGTGTAAGAAAATGGCAACTCTTATCTACAAAGGTATTTTCCCCTTACTTGATGTCAGAGGGAAGGAAACCCCCAACCTGTCCCCACTGAGGCATCCCACAGTGCCTACAATAATTTGCACGGTGTTCTTGTGCCTTTTCCTATACAAGAAAATTTTCCCTTTGATTTAATATTCAAGGTGTACTTGAGTATATATAGGCAGCATGTGGTGTTAAAAAGTCATAAATCAAACGTAGCTCTCCTGAAAGGAAAAATGCTGTTTCTCTCTTTCTTATTCTTGAGTTGCTCCTTCTCTGTCTCTACGGGCAGTGCAATAGCAGAATTTCAAGAAAACTTCAAGGCTTTAGTGAATCTTACAAACGAGGAGGTGGGTCATTATCTTTTCCTCTTTTTTTCTTTTTTTACAGTTCTTTTGATGGAAGTGTCAAATCGAGAATGGGCTAGCTGCATCTCTAGTTTGTTTCTCCCTTGTTTTGTTTGTTAAACTTAAAATGTTGAAGGCACTGAGTGTCAGCCTCTCCTCTGAAGCTGGTGCTGCAATTGTTTCCCCAAAGGAAGTTCAGAAATAGAAAACCTGATGAAGACGATATGTAGGTAGAGATGCTTAACAATGTGGCAGTTACTTAGAAATACCTTCTAACACCTTCTCAATCTCTCTCTCTCTCTCTTTTTTAATTTTAGCTCTACCTTCCAGTACCTGGACAGAGATTTCAGGTAAGACTTTTAAAGGTTCTTTATTACTGCTGTTGTACTGCTTTCTAGCAGATCTTGAAAGTAAGACCACTAACAAAGATTCAATCTCACAAAAATGGAATATGCATGCTAATTGTGTTTTCATAAGCAACTCAGTGACATTCCTTGTATACAAGAAGTTATGCAAGTGAATAACAAATTTTGAGACCAGGAACTTTGAGACTTATAGTTCTACTGAAGTCAATTTCATGAGCTCTCAAGATGAACTTAATACTGAGGCTGTTCTCAACACTACTACGTGTCTAGACCCCCGAGTGGTACCTCATGTAGAGCAGAAGGCAGTGAACACAATTAGTACTAGAAATGCTAAAATGTTCTTACCTCTTGGCAAACAGATGAGCTATCATAAAGCATAACAGAGTTTGTCTCCGAAGGAAGCAATCTGCAGACACGACAAGTTACCTCGCGTAGATAGCCCTGTTGATCAGTGGTTTTCAGCCTGCGGTCTGCAGATTTCTCTGTGAACTACGAAAGCTTCATGAAAAGAACAGGCGGTCTGTTGCTGGGAGGCCTTATATTTAGAGAAAAATTAAGAGTTTGCAATTTTAAAAAAGGTGAAGGGCAGCATTTTAATAGACAGATGAGTGCAATGCTTCTGTCCTGTACAGAGTTGGTAGCTCTGAAAGGCAATTAGGCAATTGGCAGATCTTATCTCCTGGGGCTCATCACTATGATTTTGATAAAACCCCAACCCCAACAGATTCTATTCCTGTTTACAACTATTGTTCCTGTGTTGATTTATATTTCGTTTATGATGATTTTTTTTGATGTTATGTGCTTGTTTGTTTCCTCCTCCAGATTTTTACCAACAAATCACAGAAAATACAGAAAAACACTTCTTTCCCTAATTATATGGAGATAGAGTAGGAAATAGATTATTTATATTTCTGCTGTTCATGCAGTTAGTTATTGAATTTAACCACGTAAAATATAAGTAATTTGACAGAATATAATTTTGCTGTTTGATTTATTTTTTTTTTTAGTGCAACTGTGTTCGCTTTCACCTGGAAGAAACCATGAAACAGCTGAATAAAACAGACTTCTTGAAGAGTGACCAAATGAAAACACGTGTTTTTCTGATGAAGGAAAACACAGACCACATCATAGCAACTTTCCATAAAACACATACAGTAAGTTTCTCATATATTATTTATAGTGGCTAAGTAGGTAAAAGTTTGAATTTGCTGTGAGTGGACGGATTATTTGTTTTCAAAACATACAAAATTAAACAACTCTGAGCATCCCGGTCCACTAAAGTCAGTAGCAAAGTTTTGACACTCTCTCTGTAACACTCTTAATTTTGCACTGTTGATCATTATGGCTGCCTTCAGCAATGGTTTTGTAAAAAATACTTACATAAGCATACTTACATTCACAAAGTCTGGATGCAATGTATAGTTTTCTAAAAGATGCATACCCCTTAAACAAAACCTGGTCTTGTCACCACGTAGAAGATAAATAAGAAAAGGCCCTATGCCACATCTCAGTGAGCAAAGTCAGGAGGAAATACTCCTGATTTTCACAAGTCTTCTGTCCATTCATTCATGAAGGCATGTCTTTCCTTCTTGATTAAATATTGCCTTGAACAACAATGGATAATCTGCAGCAATATGCACCTTTTATTCTCCTCCACATTAACCTTACTATCACTATTACTTGTTATTATTATAGGCACCTAAGGAAAGTCCTTTATGTCGAGTGAAAGAAAAACCTCTGCAGAGTGCCCTAGAGCGCTACAAAAAGTTTTTTGAATGGCTGCATGAGAAGTGCCAGAAAACGGGCTGATGGAAGCTAGCAACCCAGCTAGTTGAACATGTGTTTTATACAACACTATAGCTAGTTCTGACAGAATGCTCTAAGGCTGCCACAGAGCGCCCCAAAGAGACAATACAACACGAGCATGAATGTTTTACATATGTATTATCAGATATTCATAACTATTTCTTACTGCAGCTATTAATGTATTTATTTAATTTATAGAGAACTTTTAATTTGTATGGAGTCAAAATGTTCAAAGTTATAATGAATAAAAGAACTTAAAGTTATTAATTCTATTGTGTTTTTGTGGGCTATAAAAATTAGAATATATGTTAACCCTTGAATGAAACAATGCAAGTTACTTTTCCTAAATAAAGACATTGTATTAATCTAGAATTTGAAGGAAATGGTACGTTTGCTGATGTATAGAAGCGTACATCGGTTTCCAAATGAAATGTGAAGAGTCTCTGCATGTTTGAGAAATCACCCGTCTGGCTTTTGAGGCATGACGTAGTGCGAGTAACTGCCCAGTCTAGTCATTAGGTATGTTTTAAGCCAAAGGTACTTGGCATATGTATGTCTATGGGAAGCAGTAAGCCTCATCAATGAAGTAAAACATGAATACATAATTAAACAAAATAAAATTCCAGGAATCAGAAGATAGCTATTTTGTGAAGATCACAACAGATACTTAATAAGCGACAAGTAAAGCATCGAAAGGGTGGCTGAGAGCTGAGGATGAATTTGCAAGTCCTGAGAGCACAGCAAAGAGATTCCCATCTTGGACTGAGAGAAGCCAGGACAAAACCAGACACTGTTATTACTAGAGCGAAGGTGGCTAACACGTCGGATTGGGAAATTATAAACCTTAGCTAGAATAAATAAATACAAAAATTAAGAGGAAATGCTGACAACACTGACCAACCCCACAAGTCAAGAGTTTGTTGCGTTAGTTACTGTGACAGACATAGGAACAGCAGGAGACAGTGGAACATTTGATTTTGAAAGAGCCTGTCACCTGAAGGTATCTCAGCATCTCACCTCAGCAGTGCTTCGGTGACTGAGCCCAGGAGCCCTGACTCAGCTCCGGAGGAGATGACGGTGCATCCTTAGAGATGCTACAGCTGGGAAACCTCATCCATAGAGAAGACATTAAGCACTCGAACGACAGCTTTCATGTGTAACTATAATGGTGCAAGACTGCTACAAATAAGGCAAGGCTGGAGAGCTTGCTTTTTTTTTTCCCTTCTCTTATTTCATGGTTTGTTTCAATTTTCTGCATAAAACTGAAAAATATGAGGGAAGTCAGAATTTTACCACAACATTTGCAGAAACTATACAATCCTATTAAAAAATAAAGCCTTTCAACCGAACATGACTTTACTGCGTGGCTTTAACATTGTTATTGGTTACACTAAAACCTTACCTTTCCTTCCAAGGTCTCTCAAAACGTGAAAAATGTAGGGTGCAATGTGACATACTGCTGGGAGGGGATGACATTGCTCACTGATGCCAGACTAAAACTCACGAGGCAAGCACTGACAAATACTGCTGACTACTTAAAAGCACTGGACCTAACTAAGGCAACTTTACAGCAGAAAAGATCTGTAACTGCAGCATATTTTCATGCAACTGTGTGTAAGCTCAGCTCATACATAAAAGAGTATACTTTCACTATTCTTTTGCAGTCAGAGGGAAATATTTTCATTTTGCTCTTCTGGAAACATTTTACTTTCTGCATTAGCACAGATTAACAGAAAGTTTGGAGCGCCTGCAGTCCTCGTTTTATGCCCTCTGCTCTTCAGTAATTACTGGTGTCAGGATAAGAAGACAATTCAGAGTCCTTCAGAGCATTTTAAAATACCACCTGGTTGAGTGGAAGAAAGGGATTGTCAGCGTTCAGAGGGACTTGATTGCCAATGCAGGGCATCATCCATTTGCAGCCTGGCCAACCTGTTGAAAAGTCAATTTGGAAGAGAAAGGAAAGATGCTGTTTCAAACCAGCCTCACCAAGACACATGAATGAGATTTTTTGGGAGGGAAAAACTGTAAGTGTAAGGGCAGGGAAAGTGACGAGGCTGACTGCACAACATTTAAAATTCACATTCAACATATACAGTCCTGTTCACTACTGTGAATGAAGAGGAGAAGCCTGAGCATTCAGAAAAGACACATGACAAGAGAAGCCTTAAGGCTGTCATTTTCAAGGTGTATAGGCAAAAAATCAAACTCAGCCAGAGCCTGGGCTCGGGGAGGTGTATTGCTGAAGGATGAGGACACCCAGCCTTACTCCTCCTGCAGAGCGTGGTTTACGGTGTGGGAACTGAAACCCTGGTGTCAACGATAAAAATCAGAAAACAAAGAAACAAGACAACAATAGACAAACACAGAGTTATTTAAGGCGAATGAACTATAATCACAGATTTTTGGGCTCCTACTGATTTCATTTTCTGTCAGGTCGTGCCTTTACTCCAACATGGGGCACAGAGAGAGCAGCAAATGGCATCAGCTTTGCCTGAGACCTTCTCTTCCAGAAACAAACAAAAACAGCTGCTGCTGTCTTTGACATTACCAATTGGACTGGCAAAACCAGGATCCCTTTGCATGGAAAAAGGGAAAGCCTTGGTTAGTCCATGCGTTTCTAATCCTTTACTCTTTTGTGATGTATTCAGCAAAACCTGAAACACCAGGCTTAAGCTCTCTCTGCAAGAAGCAGATAAGGCATCGTTCCCATGTACCCCGGCCCCATCCCACCTCTGCCCAGTGTGTGCCGATCTGCCCCGCAGAGTTAAAACCATTCTCCCCTGAACCACTGCTCAGCTGCTGCCCATGGTGCTTCCAGAAAGCAGTCACCCCCACAGAACACTACAGAACTGTAAACAACATTCCTCCTTTCTTCCTAAGAAAAAGGATTTACATGTTTTTTTTTAGGTCAAGCTTTTTACAAAATTTCTCAACTTTCCTGGCTTGACGCTGGCTTCTGCGCAAGCTGCAGGTCTGCGGCGGGGGCAGAGGGGCTCCCAGGAAGGTCCGCTGTGAGCAGCGCTGCTGCGAGATGCTGGAAATGCTTCACATACAGAGAAAATGATCGATGTAACATTTACTAACGATGTGCAGTGATGAAATAAAGTTTCCATATGTGAAGTTACACGAGTCGAAAGCTGCCCATTTATTAAGACGGATTTAAAACGAAGATAAGGTCTCCCAAGCCCTACGATCTCCTCATACATCTAGCCTGCCCATTCAGATGACGGAGGGAAAAGACCCAACACGGCCTCTCACAAATGTCACCCTAGGATGTCCTTTACCCGCACCCATCGGTCCCATTTATCACCGAAACACCCACACATTCCTCCTGGTGGTGCCTGGGGGCTGCCCCCACGGGCACGCTGCTGCCCACACCCCTGGGGCACGGGGGACAGAGGAGCCACCGCAGTGGCCCCAGGGACCCCCAAGCATCACCTCTACTGTGCTCCAGCACTGTCACCGTCACCTGCCCCTGGCCAGATGGCACTGAGCAGCCATCACCATCTTCAGTGGAAAGACCATCGAGGAGAGGAGCTGGAGCCTGCTCCGGGCTTTCAGAAGTTTCAATTTTCTTGAGCCTGGCATGCTGGCAAGGCACAAGCTGCTGCACCATATCCATGCTGCATTACTTAATCGCAGCAGCACAGAAAGCTTATCTGGGCATCGTAACTTTGTGCTTATCTAGATGAATGAGCAAAACCAGATACTGCAGATGCAGCTTCCAGCTAACGATGCCTCCAAAAAAAAATCCGGGGGTGACAGTGGCACGTCAGTTCACGTCTCATTTCAGGGCCACCTCTCTTGGTGCCACAGCATGTTGAGCTGCCCTCGATTAGATTATTTATTCACTTTCATATTCCTGATCATTCTAAATTCAGATGGAGTAACTTTGGGTCAACCCAACAGTTTAAATTTGCATTCAGTGCCTTTTTCTCCAGCCTTCAAAAATTCTTCAGAAATATTTTGTCTATTCTTACTACCAATTCTGTTTGTGTCTGTGGTGCCTTCACTCTGCCCATGCTCACAGATCAGATAGATTCCAGAGCTGTGGAGACCAAGGTTTACAGCATGGAGAAGGTCAAGATCTGTTGCTTTCATCGCCCTTTTTGTTCTTAGAGTGTCCTTCATCTTCTTAACCATGCATTCACATGTAAAAAGCCCTCAGAACAATGATGAAGCTGAGACTGGAAGCGATGACTACAGTTTGTGTGGGGACACTGAGCCAGTTTAGGGAAAATAAATGACACAGGGAGAGTTTGGAGTTATTTCAAGAAGAAGCAGGGGTAAAAGAGGGAAACTGCATCACAAAGTCTTACAGTTTTGGAGTATGCGACAAAATGATGCAATGGTCACGAAAATGGGAAGAATAAACCATGCAAAGACAAGCTCATGATATTGGTATTTGTAATAAATAAACAAAAAATGTAATTCTTGGGAACCAGGAATTAATGTCCTAATTAAAAAGAAAAGAAAAAAAGAAAGCCCACTAAATTTGCCAAGGGAAAAGAGAAATTGCACAGTTCATATAAAGTTCTGGGACAGGGCTGCAATTCCACAGAAGTGATCAAAACCCCAAAACTCAAAAGGGAGGAAAAAAGGCTTAAGACAGAAAATCTGTTAGCAGGCAAGTTGGCCAGGAGCAAAACGGAGCCAGCTGTGCTGTGTGTGATGAGGAGAGGACCTCAGCAGGAGGGAAGGTGGTGGCTCCCTCCGGGGATGGGACCGGCTGTGGCACGGGCTGAGCAAAACCTGGGAGAGGCAAAGATGAAAAAAGAGAACTCTCACAGCAGGCTGGAAGTCCTGCAGCCCTTCAAAACCACAGTGCCCATGCAGGCCTCCAGGACCATGTCAATAGCCAGCATGGGTGGCAGGTACAGCCCCGGTGCCCGTGGGTGCTCTGCCCCAAAACAACACAACACCAGTGGCTGGGGTCAGCAGGCAGGGACCCAGGGGTCCGCCCGGTCTAGCCCCTGCTCCAGCAGGGCCGCATTGCTGAGGGTTTGCGGGAGGTAAGTTGGAACAGACCGTAAAACACTTCTTGCTGTTGCCAGAAGCACAGTGGGTCAAAAAAGGGCTTCATAAGTTCATTTCCACCATTCACAAGTTCACCTGACAGAGCCTTTCCGCGGGGCTCCGGCGATGCCTTCGGCTCCCGCTGATGCCACCGAGACCCTGTTCCGCAAGGCCTCAGTCCCTGCAGCTGCGTGGTGAGAAGGCACTGCAGATAAACTGGCAGCGTAAAGACACAATCTAGCCATAGGGATGACAAACCAAGTAGGCGAAACTGGCAGCGACCAGCTAGCAGGTTACTCTCAGCTGCACCACACAGCCACCGCTGGCTCCCCCAGTTCGAGGCGCCGAGACACCGAGGTGCTCGCTCGGCTGCTGCGGCCTCAGGGCCCCGCTGCCAGCCCTGAGCTGGTCAGCACCGCCGGCCAGGCACCGGCACGCAGAAAGCGGGTGGTGATGTTAAGCAGACTGAAACATAACGGGGCCCTGAGGTTTGCCACCACTTCCTCTGAGCAGTCAGAGCGCGGCAGGGACAGGAGCGTGCGGCTGCACGGCCCTCGGCGCTGCCCAAGGTCGGAGCCCCGCAGAAGAGAACCAGTAAGGGTTTCTCCCCGGGGGAACGGGGCTCCCTGGCCTTGCCAGGCGGCCCCAGCAATCTCAGGCAAAGAACCGTGACCTTTCCAAGTGAACAAACACTCAGGTGTGACCCCTACAACCTGCTCCCAGGCACGGTGGCGCTGCCCTGCTGGTGCCTCGCCACCTGCCCGCCCTGCACATGCTCCGGGCAGCGGCACGGCCACGAGTAAACTAATCGAGAGGAATACCTGCATTTCGGTACCATCTCATCTGAGTGATTGCACAAACGCAGCTGGTTTTCTTTCCAGACATTAGTCCACCGATTCTCTGCGGTTGCTTTTTTCTCTGACAGTGCAGTCTCACGTCGCCTATCAGCGAGCTGCGCCGTTATCTGCGGAGCCGGCCCCGATCTCTGGGGAAGTGCGGTGGGGCCGGCAGCTGCCTGGTCATGCTTCGGGTCATTCTGCGAGTTGCTGACTGAAAACAATAAGAGGCCACATCCTTGCATCTTTACTACCTACTTCTGTGGAAATGCTGATTGGGTAAGGAGTATGCCCAAAGATTAATCACAAAATTTACTGGAACCTTTCCCTTCCAGAAAGTCTCAACATACGGCCTTTTTTTTATATCAGTTTCAAAAATCAACCCAAAGTATTTATTTCCCTGCAGAGAGACCATAAAATGGTAGAGGACCAGTCCAGAAGCACTTACAGGTTCTCTGAGCACATCAGGGTGATGAGGACTCATCTGTATCTTATTTTTCTGGCTGCAGGCATCTATGCTGCTCCCCACATGAGCAATATAGCCGAGTTACTGACACTTCTACAACAAATGAAGAATTCAATGACAGGGGACATTCTGGTAAGTTCAATTTATACTTTTTTAATCTACAGTTTGATATATTGATGTACTGAATCATCTTATTCTCTGAGTACTTAGGTTGCATTGAAAGTTGAATTTTATTTTCATTGGTGTTAATGATGATATTTGAAAGGTTTAATCAATAAATGTATTATTTTTCAGAATCTGAGAATTGAAACTCCAGCTTCTCTAGATGTAAGTAAACTTTTTTTTAGATAAAATTAATTTTTTTCATAACTTTAGTCATTGGAAATTAAGATAGTTTTTAAAATTATCTTCTAAAATACTCCACTTGTATATAAGTACAAATGAAGCTATTATAATGTTATTAAATATTGTTAAAAGGTTATTAAAAATAATCAAGTGAGTCAAAGAAAAATATGTTGTGATATAAAAGTAGCCAAGGACAGTAATACAGCAGCTATTCTTGTTCTAGGTTTTTGTAATACTTCTGCAGAACCCCCACACACTGATTTTCTGAATCAACTTTTTAAATGATGGACAATAAAAAGGCAAGAGGAGTGAACTCATTCACATTTCTTGCTTGTCCATCTCCATTCTATTTAATTTTTTTTTTATATCAAACTATTTAGGCTACTTTTAGAACACCTTTTTATACGTGTTCCATCAATGAGGGCAGTTGTATTACCACATCTTGTTCGAATGATGTGGCTTGTGAGAACATCCCGGGACCAAGACTCTGACTTACTGCGTATCCATGAACGGTGCCTGTCTTAACAGGAGGACCAAGTTCCTCTGCGTGCGTTTTCCATCTTCATTTGCTTCTCCAAAAACTTCTCATATTCCTTGGCACTTCAGAAACATCCATGTTCCCTCTCTGCGTAAAGGTGATTTTCTCTGCAAGCTGACTTTAAATACAACTTTCTCTTGGCACAGACACTGTTAATCAGACTTGATTCTACTAACTGTAAATTTGGTTTTAAGGTGAGATCACATTCCAGCACAGGGTTCTTCAGACTGCACACCTCCGTGTCGTGTTGTGGTGTGTCGTGCTGGGTGCCGGACAGGGGCAGGGCGGCTCCGTGCTTCGGTGCTCGCTGCTCATCCCTGCCAGGAGCGTGCAGCTGCCCAAACGAGGGCAGGGGAGAAGTGATCCTTGTGGCCACGTAGCATCTGGTCCCAGTATGTCACAGGCATGATGCTGACCTTCGGCAGCCATCCATGTTTTCTCCAGCCATCGCTGATTATTGCTTCATTTTCATCACCTTCTTCTCCTGTTACACTTCTCTCCGCTCTGTCTCTGCTTCTGATAGCAGCGCCCTCCTCCTTCCCTCTCTCCGAGTTTAACGGATTTCTTCCGAAACAGCTCCACGCTGGCAAGCATCATCAGTCAGTGCTCTGCTTCTGTCTCGTGTCCCCTTCAACCTTTCTGGCCACCTTGCCCAGACCATAAGACCTTGGAGACAAACGCCAGCTACCGCTTTGCAGACGACGACCAGCACGCCTTATGTGTGGCTCTCCCCGGGGCAGGACAGGGCCACCAGGGCCAGGAGCGCAGAGCACGCCCGTTCCCACTCCCCTCTTAGCACACAGCCATCAGCTGTCACAGGCGGTAGAGCAGGGAGTACTTTTGGATTCATGTCATTGCTTTCTCACATTCCAGAGTCAGCCAGTTGCAGCCCCTGGCACAGACAGCATCTTGCATCCAAACTGAAGGCATGAGCCAGAATTATCTGCTGGTACGAGCAGATGTAAGAAATCAAACCAGTCTCAGATTGCTGTAAAAGAGCAAGGACTGTGTTTTGAGATGATTCTGTGCTTAATCTGGACATTACAAAACAGAGACTATCAGAAAGCTGACACAAACGATCATCTGCCTGAGTACCTAAAAGTAGGTACCGGTCAGGCATATGCACCTACTTGAGCACCAAAGTCAGTAACACTTTTTTTTTTTGTGTCACCCAGCCAGCTGGATGTCAACCAAGACAACTTTTTAATAAACTAATTGTAGGTCATAGTTACAAATTCCTGTTTCTCAATTTCGGCATTTCCTTCCATCTTAGGATGTAAACTGCATCAACGCATTGTTTGAAGGAGCGGAACTGCTGAAAACTAATCCTGACTTGAAGAAATTCAGTGTTTTTTTCCAAAAATTTGAAAGACTGAAGCAATCTCTCATACCAAGCCTGGCAGAAGAGGTAGGAATTTATTTCTCATCTATCAGAGATCATGAAGCAGAGACCTGGTAAACTGTGCTCCGCAGTTTATGACTGAGCCCTTATGGCTGCAAAAGAGGGGTTCATTTTTAGACTGCCTTTTGTTCAGTACATGGAAGAAAAAAACTGGCATTATTCCACCTTTCTGCCCTTCCCTTGTTCTAGTCTCCAGGTTGACCCACCTCTAAAATGTGGGTTCATTTGCATTTATAAGGCTTAAGGAAAATGATGTCATTTATAGAATGATATTAAGGTGAAAAAACTGTACATAACGGTTAAATGCTAAGTATTTTCTTTGTCTTGATTAACTTTTCAGGGAGAATGTGAAACAGAAAGAAGGAATACAACAAAATTCATAGAAAAACTGATAACATTCATCCGAAAATTATCAAAAGATGCAAGAGCATAGGATTACGAGTCCCTAGAATTGCTGTAAATTAAATGAGCAGTAAAATGTGTCTTTGTTTTAAATGCGCTCCTCCTTTGTGTTAGGATTTGGAAGGGCACACCTTCCATTTCAGTGGTACTGTTCATGTGTGGAATGTGATCCCAGAAAGCGTCAATGGCAAAATGTCATTCGTGTTTCTAGACGAAAATGTAAATGCTTGATAAAGCACATAGCGCAGGGTATTATGGAATTAGCTGACTGATCATAAAACCTGGTTTCACATTAAAAGGACAACTTAATTTCAGAATGCTCACAGCAGGGATGAATATAAATGGATGCAAGCAAAAGCAACAGGTTCATACCTCACACCCTATCTAACCCTTGTAGAGCTCCGTGGGTTTTGCAAGCTGTGCCATAAATACTGAGCAGCATATTGAAATGAGATATGAATATTTCCTTCATCTTTCTTTAAAGCATCAGTTGTTGAGTTTCAGGAAGGGACAGCATGCATTTTAACGATGTGTGTTGAGGCTCCATAATTTTTCAGGTTTAAGGTCCAATCTCTGCTAGAAACCTCTGCTGGTACCGTGTAAGCCTCAGCAGAAGGATGCCCACGGATGGGCACTATACTTGACAAAATGTTTGGAAGAGCAGGAGCCCCTGTAGAGACCTTTATACCAGTACACGACTGATGTTGCTGAGACGGTTAATTTTGCTCGGGGAACTAGTATTGGCTATACTGGGAAAATCTCAACATTATAATATCCTTCCGTAACAAAGAGAATTAATCAATATAATTATATGAGCAAAACTTTTCTAGTACACAATTGGCTTTGTCACTGCTTTGAAGGCAGCTGAGGATGAACTGCAGAAGTCATATTCACATGATATTCCATCTCTAATGCTCTGCACAAGCTTTGCTGTGTATGTATGTGTTTTATCCACAAGCAGCACAAGAATATTGTGCTTGTGCCTAGCAGTCTGCTCAAAATCTTTCACAAGCACTGAGAAACTTCCTGAGATTTTTAGATTTTTCCTTTTACCTGCAGCTTTTTTAGTTCACTGTAGATTTGATAACTAAATAATTTAAAAGATACGGGTATATATCACTTAAGAGAATTAATATATTGTGTTGTTGCTTTTTTCTTTTTTTGTAAAACTAATGGCGATGATAGGAGCAGATAGATCAGTCTGAATTTATTTGTATGGTATCAGTTAAATTATATCACATTTCATAGATATACGTATTGGTGTCAACTAAATTATATTAAATTTCATATATATATGTATTTTGGAGAAAATATTTATTCTGTATTTTTGCTACTTTTCATAAATCGAATAAACGAGTATCTCCCTTTTTTTTTTTTGGTCTCCCTCTCCCACAAGTTTCACACCTGGGCACGCTGCGAGCAGGGCACTGCCTGCCCCCCAAAGCAGCAGCACCAGCAGCCCCGAAAGCTGGTGCGCCACCCTCTAGGAGCCAGCAGAGCTGGGCTTTAATAGCATAAAGGCATTTCTGAGGAGCTAAACTGTGTCAACAAGCAAGAGAGAGGCAGAAAGTCAAGGCAGCAGTGCTTCAGCCTCGGAAAGCAGGAGGCTGTTTGGAGGTATCACTCCAGAGGGTGTCAGGGCAGACCAGCAAAACCTCAGCACAGCGCAAGGGAGCCTCTAGAGGAAGCTCCTGATGACGCCGGCTTTTTAATATGCTAATCCCATTTTTCATATTTTTGTTATCATTTCCGCATCGTTCCTCGTTCCCGCTGTATCAGATCAAGTTCAGAGAGGTCTCTACGCTGGCTCCTATGCCAGCGCAGAAGCAGCCGCTTTCTCTGACGGCCACCAAGCTTGCTGCTCCCCCCGGTGCCTCCTGGCATCCAGGCACAGCGTGGGGGCCCCGAGCAGCAGCCCCCCAACCCCACACTGCTCCTGACCCCAGTGGGACACAGCACCCACACAGCCCCCTGTGGCCACCACAGCCCAGCGCCCCACGCGAGCTGCTGTCTCGGCTCAGCGGTGCTGGAGCTGGGAAGGAAGGGTAAAGGAAGAAAAACCCTTCATTTACCTACGTTTCCATTCTCCCTATGGAGGAACCCCACCGTGGTGCACCTTCAATGCAGTGCTGGTTTCAGAAATTCCGATTCCGAGCCCAGGTCCTGCCCGAGTCACGGCAGCACAGCCGCTGCGGTGCCACCGCTCGCCCTGGGCGCTGCAGGGCCAGGGGTCAGCCACGAGCACAGGACCACCGGGCACGGAGCACGCAGGTGCTGGCATCACGATGGTAAACCCACCGATACCATCACAGAGTGAAAGAGAGCCAAACGTTCACGCATAAATACTTACTGCAAAAAGTCCCGGGTCGGCCCTCACTGGGATCGGTGGGTGGTTTTCAGAGAAACGCGCAGGGAAGGAGGAGAAGCGAGCAGGTTGCGATAGGCAGGTTGTGCCTGCCGCAAGGAAATTCAGCCCTTCTCCAGCAGTTACACACGTCCAGAGGGGTAACTTAAGGATCACCCAAAAAAGGACCCGTTAACTTAAAATGGCTGGCGGCTTTACCTGGAAACCAGAATGCCCCTCCTTTTGCCCCCTAAATACAACTTCAGCTGCCTATCCCCTCCCCACCCACCTGCACCCTTTTTCAGGTCTAAAAGGCTCCAGCTGTATTTTAAATGTTATCTCCTAAGGGAAGTCTAAACTAATAATTTCTTCTAGCATGCCTAGGAAAAAATCAACATGTACTTAACATAAAACCATATTATTTTACTTCACTTAACCTTTTAAACCTTAACTTTTATACTGCTTGAATTGAAGGCACACAACGCAGACTCGCTCTATAAAACTTTATCAGCCTGTTTATTTTTATTGGGAGCTTGGAGGACATCCCCCTAACGCTGAGATACCAGGAAAGCTCCTTGCAGAGGAAGGACAACTTAACGTGTTAAAAATGTTCTTGCTGCACCTTAGTGCAATTTTATCTCTGTAAAATAAGGACACAGATTTGCAAGACAAATTGTAACTGCAAGCTAACAAAACTGCAGAGCAAACGCTTGCGGATGGCAGTGACAAAATCCATTTACCTGCCCACCGGAGGGCAGAATCCCGCGCCCGGTGCTCGTGGTGCTGCAAGGCTGCTAAAAAATAAAAATAAAAATAAAAATAAAAAATGGGTGCAGCGTTTTGATTTTGTCATTGTGTTTATTTGCTTGGTTTGGTTTTGTGGGTTTGTTTGCTTGTTTGCTTGTTTTTGTGTGTATTTTTTTGTGTTTGGAGTTGTGTGATTTTTTGTGTGTGCGTTTGGAGATGTGGGGTCTTTTTGCGTGTATTTTTTTTTTGTATTTGGAGTCGCATTTTTTTTTTTTGCGTGTATTTTTGTGTTTGGAGGTGTTTTTTTTTTTTTTATTACATGCATTTTTTGTTTTTGGACTTCTGTTATTTTTTTTCGTGTATTTTTCTGTGTTTGGAGGTGGGTTTTTTTTGCGTGTATTTTTTTTTGCGTGTTTGGAGGTTTTCTTTTATTATCATTACATGTATTTTTCTGTGTTTGGAGGTGGGTTTTTTTTGCGTGTATTTTTTTTTGCGTGTTTGGAGGTTTTCTTTTATTATCATTACATGTATTTTTCTGTGTTTGGAGGTGGGTTTTTTTTGCGTGTATTTTTTTTGCGTTTTTGTTTTTTTTTTCGCGTATTTTTTTTGTGTTTGGACTTGTGTTTGGTTTTTTTTTGTGTTTTTTTTTTGTTTTTTTTTTTTTTGTTTTTGTTTTTTTTTTTTTTTGTTTTTTTTTTTTTTTTTTTTTTTTTTTTTTTTTTTTGTTTTGTTTTGTTTTTGTGGATGCTGCTGCTCCCCAGGTGCCTCCTGGGGGTTTTTCTGCCCGGCGCGGCCGGGTTTTCCCGGGGTGTGCGGCTGGAAGTCCCGGCCGGTTCCTGCCCGGGCTCCCCCCCCCCGACCAAACCCCGGGGCCGGGATTCCCGGGGCCCGGCGCCCCCCCGCGGCCGCCCCGGGTACGGCGGATTCCGGGAAGCGCCTCTCGCCGCTCCTCCTGCGGGAAACCGAAACTCGGCCGGGGAGAGGGAACGGGGGATGGGGAGGTAGAGGAATAAGGAGGGGGGTGGTAAAGGGATAAGGAGGGAGAACGACCTCCCCCCCCCCGCCCCGTCCCCAGCCTCCTGGCGTTCACAGGGGACAGTTCGGGGAGGAAAAGGACAAATTGGTTTTGTGCCCCCCAAAAAATGGAAAAACTATATTTTTTTTTCATTGCGACAGGGGGAATGCACTGTGGAAAGCCCCGGTGGGATGCCGAGGGCCTGCGGTGTGGCCTCCGGCCACACCGCAGGCCCTCGGCATCCCACCGGGGTCAGCGGTTCGGCGTGGAAAAAAGCAGCGAGCGGTCGTGTGCCTCCCACGGCAAACCGGGGGCAGCCGTCACGCACCAGAGCGTGACTCAGGCGGCGAGGTTTCTCTCTCCGCCGTGGTGCTGGGGAGAAAGGCGAGGTGACCCCCCCCCCCCCCCCCCATGCTGCGCTTGGCTGCGCTGCTCCCAGGCTTTATAGCTGAGGAAGGGGGAGTTAAAAAAAAATACTTAAAAAATAATAAAGGTGATGATGAGATATATATATATATATATATATATATATATATATATATGCGTCTTTCCGAAGAGATCACGCCTGCATGATAGGGGCAGCCGGAGCAGTGTGAGCAGGGAACTGGATGGGACAGTCCCTCCGTGCTCGGTGCCCCCAGCTCCGGGGGTCCCTCCCAGCCGGGGGCTGCTCCTGGGGGGGGTCTGAGCCCCCCCCACTGCCCTTCCAGCAGACAGCCGTCCCAACTGCTGTTTATAACCTCTCCAGGGTTCAGCTGGACGCTTGGCCGAGCTTTTCCCTTTTCTGGAGGGGAAAGCCAGCCTCTGCAGCAGTCCCCTGTCAGCGTCTCTGCAAAGCAGTGCCCCAGACGTGACGGCTGGAGCGGGGCTGACTCAGGCACAGCAGGGTGTAACACGGGTGTAACGCGCCGTGTAACGCGCCACGTACCTGGCCTGGCAGCCCAGTGCTGCGGGGATGCTGGAGGGTTTTTGTGCTCTGGGTTTGACTCTTGCCTATACGACCCCATGTAAAGTGCAGTGCTATCGGTGAAGGCTGCTGGTCCCTCCTTTGGTTGGGATGGTTGCAGTTTGCATCGTAAAGTTAATAATCAATAAATAATAATAATTATAAATAAATAAATAAACAGAAGAAAACTCAGATGACTGAAGGCTGGTGCTTGAAGCACATTATTTTCACTTTTTTCTACCATCGCCCTCTGACGTCCCCGATAAAAACCTGGAGGCCGGGAGCCGCGCGGGGGTCTCCACTCTGCAGCGCTCCGGCAGCAGCTTCCCAGCCTGGAGGAGCTGGCTGCTGCGTGTGCCGCGCTGGCCCGCGAGCCTCCGCTCCTCTGTCCCACGGCTCTTGACTGTGCTAACGTGACAAGCCCAGCAGGGCTTTTCAGCATCTGTAAGAGTTTCCTTTTTGGCAGCCCCTTTGCGCTGGGAGGGGATGGAGGTTTGGAAACAAATCGTTATTAACTCCCTTCCCCGGGCAGGGCAGGGGGTGAAACTCCTACGGTCCCACAGCCTCAGCCTGGAGGTGTGCTTTCCCGCAGAGACACGGCGCCGCTGGCTCCCTGCTTGGGGGTGCGGGGCTGGGGGATCAGGGGGGGCAGCAGCTGGGGGTCCCGTGCCTGGGCAGGAGGCGGGTGGTGGTCCCGGAGCTGCAGCGTGCCTATGCCAGCACCCATGCTGCATGGCACAGCTCAGCCCCCCCAGACAGCCCCTGTCCCCCTCTTGTGACCCATCCTTTCCCCTCTGACATCCGTTATCATCAGTCCCAGGAAGAAAAAAAAAATAGAGCCCAGAGACAGACAAAGGGTGCACAAAGCCCTGCCCGTAGCTGCAGCTACCTCCTGCAGGCCTGCAGGTGAGGGAAGGGGTGCAGCCCGTGCTACTTCCCCGTGGGTCCTGCAGACGTACGGGATAACCTTTGTTGGGAATATTGCTCACCTCTTCTCCGTTGCTGCCAGCCCCGGCACCAAGGGGACGTCAGCCGGGTACAGGGCAGGGGTCCCCACCCGGCTGCGTCTCCCCGACCTTTGGCAGGGAGGCTGGGGCTGCCGCGGGCCTGCGCCCTCGCTGGGCAAACTCGTCCCGGCTGCCAGGTGCCTGCAGCTCGCCGGCCCGGGCCCGCTGGCAAACTGAACGTGTCTGTGCAAACAGGCAAGGCAAGGAGCGGGGATGTTCTGGAGGCATGAGCAAAATCCTCAGAATTTTCTTCTTCCTTTTTTTTTTTTTTTTTTTTTCCCCACCAAATGAAGCGCAGAATCGCGTTTTGGTTTGGTTTGAAAATGCACCAGGTCATCAATGGGGAGAACTGATTTCAGGTCCTCGGATAGGTCTGCTGGATTCCAGGAAACTGTAAGTGGCCCATCCCAGGATATATTTATTGCAGCCTGAGGAGCAGAGCTCCAGCGAGTATTACCTCATGCCATCTGGGCAGAGTTTCAACATTTTTCACATTATTGTCCTGCATGTGCTTCAACCAAACTTCCTTTTTGTAAGAGAGGCATTTATAAGAAATGGAAACAGCTTGCAACAAGTACTGAGCTCTCAAGGCTACAGACAGAGAAGAAGCTGTTTTTTTTTTTTTATGTTTGCCTTCGAAGCTAGGGCTGATAATGCATCCTGCAGGCCTGCTGCGTTAACCCCTTCCACCCCAGGGCTCCACTTGCAGCTACCAGCGTTGCCCACCCATGGGTGCTGGGGGCCCCGATGCGGTGCTGGTGGTCGGGCGCTCGCTGCCCGGGAGCCCCCGGGGCTCCCCACATGCCAGGGGAGGCTCTGCACCCATTTTATGGGCCCAGGCCAACCTGTCCAAAATGAAATTATGGTTTCTGAGTTTGATGGGGAAAGGGAGGAAGGCGAGCAGGGAAGGGAAGGAGAAAGGGCACGGAGTAGAGCAGGGTTCGCCAACATGCGGAAGGGGAGAGAGGCAGGAGATGAAGAGCCGTGGGGAAGGGAAAGAGGAGGCGTGCAGGAAAGCCCGATGCCCCAGCTGCTGGGGCACTGAGAAAAATGGGGGAGGGAGGCGAGGGAGGGGGGCAGAGCTGGGGGCACTGCAACCCGGCACTGCGAGGGGAGAAACAAACGCTGGCGGTGCGGGACCCGGAGGGCTGTTGAGTGCTGGTGGGCACGGGAAGGTCACGATACGGCGATGGGAGGAAGCAGACAGGGCAGCGAGGAAGCAGATAAGAGGCTGGCTTTCGCCATGCTCCCTGTGTTTCCCTGCCAAAAGCCGCGCTCCATCCTGCGGTTGCTCGCCCCCGGCCAGCAGCACCCCCCTGGTGCTGCAGGCAGATTGCTGCCGCCCACGTCCCCCCCCGGGGCAGGGATTCCCCACTGTGCAGCCTCTGCCCTGGCTTTGTCCAAAGACCTGGGAGGGAGAAGGAGCAAAGCAAAGCCTGCCATGAACGCTCGGCATTGCGCGTGCCCTTCACTGCCGTCACCCGAAGGCTCTGCCGTTTGTGTCGGGCTGGGCAGGATTTCTGCCCCTCACTCCCCAAAGTGGTGCCGGGTGCTCGGAGCCCGGCTTGGGGGTAAAGCCTGGGAGGTCTCGTCTCTGCTCCAAGGCAATTCTGCAAAGAAAAAGCATTACAGCTGTGTAGGAGATAAGACAGAGAAGATGCTCTTCTTCCACCGCCAGCAAAACAAGCCCTGAGCAGCTCCGGCAGCAGCCCGGGTTACACGCAAGCGCCACTGGTGTCACTGGGGACGTGACAGCTCTGCCTTCAGGTCAGGTTCTGGTGGACTGCTGAAAACTGTGCGTTTCACAGCACACACATTAACCAGCAGAGCCTTTGGCGGTCTTTATTTTAATATAGTACAGGAGTGAAACCATCTCAAACCGCTTTTCCTGGCAGCTTAACCAACCATCACAGAGAAGATGGGAACTAAGAGCTGTGCCGGCGCCAGTGTGCCAAATCCGTAACCCTCTGTTTTTGTAGACCACGTCAGGAACTTTCTGACCGATCCTGTGCAGTTCATGCTTTTTAGTGTCACTTGAAATACAGGCTTCCTAAGAGCACCTTATTTCAGGACATTACTGACCGAGGCAGAGTGGTGTCCATCCCAGAACAACGAACACCACTCGTGGAGCAGCAGTCAGGGATTTGATTTGGTTTTGAATAAAAATATTATTTAAGATTTCCTCCAAATTAGGGAAACAACCCCAGACTTGGGATCACCCCGGACTGCGTAAATGTGATAAAATGCTCGTATCGATGTCCTTCTCTGCGTCTCAGCTCACCGCTAAAACAACCAGCAGATCACAGGGGTAGGATGAGAAGGAATACGCTGGTGACTGCAGGGTGCTCTGAGCCAAAAGGCCAAGCAGGTGCCTGAGATAAGACCGCTGTCAGATGAAGCCCGAGGGGGACCGCAGCACTGCAGAGCATCGGGGATGTTGGAGCTGGTGGAGGCTCTTGCTCAGCATGAACTGGGTGGAGCAGAGTGCCTAATGGCCAGTCATGTGTTTGCCTCTTGAAGCACGTGGATTATTCTTGAAGCACGTGGATTAGTCCTCGTTCACGTTTTTGTGCAAGTACAAGCCGAATCCGAGTGCGTATTCCTGCGTGAGGTGTGTGGGTCACCAGGCTCTGTGAGCAGCTGCGGGGCTCGTGGGGCAGCGGTGGGGGGCAAGGAGTGGGCTTTGTAACCCCGCCGTGACGAGAGTCTGACACACGGCGACGCTGGTAAGAGACAAGTTGTTATTTCCTTGTTTCAGCCCAGAGATAACAAAGGAGCAAACAAACATAGGGCATCCCAGCCGAGGCAGGTCGTTCTCCTTGGAAACCTGCTGTGCAGATACGGGACACAACGCGGGGAGGAAGGCGGAGTTTTACCGAGTGGGATCTTTAGGGGTTTACACGGCAGGAAGAAATGGAAATTTAGGTCTAGGACTGTTATCCCTCTCTGTGCATTTCTGTCCTAGGTGGATTTATTTGCATCCTGGTGCCAATTCCTGATAATAATAGCCAGTAACGAACATAATAATACAAAAGTCATACATCAAGCAAGCCGCTGTTCAAAATTCCGTCATTTAAAGTATTTAAGATACATTACCATAAACGTTATCATACACATTGCCATATACAAGTACTGCCATACAGACTCATTGGCCCATTGGACCAGGAAGCTCAGAATTAATTTTATTTAAAGCCAGCTGAGCGGGTTAAAAAACAAACCACGGGAGGCTGGAGCTTGAAAGGAACTACAGCATGATCTTTTCTGTCAATATTTAGGTTGTGTAAGAGGTGTTGTGGCTATTTCTGTAGATGGATTCGCACTGGAACCTCAAATACCTTCTGCCATCTCTTTTTCAGGTGACTTTCATGTTACTTCCCAGCACTCTGGATTTCTGGGCACCTTATGCTGAGGAGTCAACCTGTGGCCTCCCACAGGCCGCGGGAGTTGTAAATGTCCTTGTGCTGTCCCTGCCTTGTTTGTGTGCCTCTCTGCTTCTTTATTTGTTTAATATACCTAGTATGTTATATCTATATTTACACTGAAAGCTCACCGGGGAATGGTGCCTCACCCAGCACAAAGACAAAGACCTGTCTGGAGAATACTACCAAAATATACACGAGAGCATTGAACAGCCAAAAAAATGAGTTGAGAGAAAGCATGGGACATGTACACGGGCGGGCATTCTTCCACACTTAAATCCAATCTTGGGCTTTTTTTTTTTCTTTAATCTTAAAAAAAAAAGAAGAAGAAGAAGAAGAAGAAGAAGAGGAAACTTCCTCGGTGCAGGCAGAGTACCACCATGTCACACCATTTGTCTAGGCTGCCCGTGTATCTTTCTGCCTCTTTCCTGAGGTGCCTTCCCATATCTCCAGTTGGAATATCTCCAATGTTCCGCTGGACTGAAGGCGCCTTGAAGCCACTGGATGCAAACCTAATCTCGCTGTCATCCAGATCCATGGGAGCGGGGAGGAATCCTGGTGATTTCGGTAGCCTGAAAGAGCTGGAGGAGAGGACAGAAAGCCAGCGGTCACACTTTATGCCTTCTAATATGATTATTTCAAATCAGCCCGGCACCACAGACAGCCCCGGCCAGAGGAAGATGGGAAAAAATTAATTCCAGGCTTTGCAAAATGCCTCCATTGCCCCACCCCCCCATCTTTTTTTCCCATTTGCACTGAAAACGGATGATTAGCGACGTATACCTGACTGTAAGCTACTGCCCAACGTACGGCAACGTGGCGATGTGAGATCAAACAGCCTGCAAGTCCCGACCACCGACAGCAGAGGCCGGATCCCAGCTGGGAGCCTTGCGAGAAGGGGCACTGGGAAGAGGCTCCGTTACAGGTACCGCCAGGCGGAGGAACCCGGGTTAAAGGCCAGGCTTTGAGACCAGCGGCGCAGCCGTTCGGTCAGTTCGGCAGCACCACGGCTCAGCAGAACCGGGGGCCCAGAGGTGCCCTGGGGCGCTGTGTGCCCGCGGGGTGGGGATCCTGGTTCCTCGCTGCAATGCTCCGGGCGTCGGGAGCGGAACCAGGCCTGGGGCAGCTCGTTGCACGCCGCCGTGAGAGCATAAATGCAGAAGGTCAGGAACATCCCTTATCATTTTCACCCGTTTTATTTCCTTTCCTGCTGGCCTTCCTTCTGCCACCCTGCGTGTTCCTGTACCTGCTGCATCCCCCCCGGGGCTGCTGCCCTGCACACGCAGTGTTGCCCTGCTTTGGTCCTGCTCCCAGCAGGATGGGGGACGTGCACGGTTCGGGCCCGGGCAGCCCCGCGGCAGGTCCGGGGGACGCGTTGCCTGCTTGGGGAGGTGCCGGGGACCGGGGGCCGGGTACCGGACCCTTCCCATCACGCTCCCTACGAGCAGCCCGGGCCCGGGCCAGTTTCCCACCGGGCTAAAAAGAACCCCACGTCGGGGCTGCGCTCTGCCCGCTTCCGTTCCTAAACGACGAGGGTGCCGCGAGCCGGCGGCAAGGCCGGCAGCCTGCATCGGGGGCTCGTCGACCTCCATCGGCGGAGACCTGCGGGCGGGACGGGGACGGGGGGGGGGGCACCGGGCGGGACGCGACCCTGAACCCACCGGGGGGGTGAGGGCGGGGCGAGGCTGAACCCCCCCCCCCCGGGGTGCCCAAGGGCTAGATCCCGGCGGCTCGCCCCCGGCACCCCCCGGCACCCACGGGCCCCTCCGAGCCCCCGGAGCACCCCCCCCCCCCCCGGGGCCGGCGGGGGCGGGCCGGGGGCGTGCCGCGGCGGTGCCGCTGGTGCTACAACAGCCTGATTTCCCCGAAGTGATGCCGCCGGCGGCAGCCAATGGGCGGCGCGACCGCCCCTGGGGGCGGCGCTGATTGGTCGCTCGCCGGGCGGCCCGGGGCGGCGGGGAATCCCGGCCGCCGCCGCGTTATACCCGAGGGCGCGCCCCGCGGGCGGCACAAGGCGGCGCGGCGGGCGGCGGGCGCGGACGGCTCGGCTCGGCTCGGCTCGGCTCGGCTCGGCTCGGCTCGGCTCGGCTCGGCTCGGCTCGGCTCGACACGGCACGGCACGGCACGCCTTGCCTTGCCTTGCCTGGGTTTGGCTTGTCTCGGCTCCGGATTGCACAGCCCCGCGCGGCGAGGTGGGTCGCGGCGCTCGCCGCCCCCCCCCCCCCTCTCTGGCAGCAGGAACCGTGGGAGCGGTCCGCGGTGGCACGGCTCGGCTCGGCTCGGCTCGGCTGGCCAAGAGGGGGCAGCGCCGGCTTGCGCCGTGCGGAGGAGGCTCGGGGGCGTCCCGGCCGCCGCTGCGTGCGCGGTGCGGGGCTCATCGCGGCGGCCCCGTGCCCCCGACGGGACGGGGCCGGACGGGGCGGGCGCGGCGGCGGCGGCGGCTCCGCTCCGCGCCCCAGCGGCGGGTCCCGGGGCCGGCTCCTGCTGCCCCTCGCCTCGGCGATGCCCGGCCCGGGAGCTTCGGGAGCCGCTGCCGCGACGGCGCCGGGCTGGGGAAGTTCGGGGCCATTGTTTGGGAAGTGCCGGTGCTGCCGCTGCGAGGCGGCGCAAACAGGAAACTCGGCCCGCAGGGGAGGGCGGGGAGCGGCCCCCGGGCTCCGCTCCGCACCGCTCCGCACCGCGCCGGGCTGCGGGGGGCGCCGCTGCTGCCCCGGCCGGGGGCCGCGCACGGAGCTGCGCTGGGCTCAGGGCGCCCGGGGGGGGCGCCCGGGGGGGGGGGACGCGGGGACCGGGGGGCTGTGATGGGACCGGGGGGCTGTGATGGGACCGGGGGGGGTGATGGGACCGGGGGGCGGTGATGGGACCGGGGGGCGGTGATGGGACCGGGGGGCTGTGATGGGACCGGGGGGCGGTGATGGGACCGGGGGGCGGTGATGGGACCGGGGGGCGGTGATGGGACCGGGGGGCGGTGATGGGACCGGGGGGCTGTGATGGGACCGGGGGGCGGTGATGGGACCGGGGGGCGGTGATGGGACCGGGGGGCGGTGATGGGACCGGGGGGCGGTGATGGGACCGGGGGGCGGTGATGGGACCGGGGGTCCCCACCCGCTTCGCCCCCAGCCCCGCCGCGGTTGGAGCGGGTGCGCAGAGCCGGAGGGCAGGGGACAGAGGGCAGGGGGGCAGGGGGCAGGGGGACACGGCGGTGGGGCTGCTGCTGACCCTCTGCTTCTGTCACAGCCACCATGCCCGTCTCCAGAATGCGCATGAGGCCCTGGCTGGAAATGCAGATTAACTCCAATCAGATCCCGGGACTGATATGGATTAACAAGGTGAGGCGTGCGCGTTGTTGCTGCCGGGGCTGTACCCGCGCTGCTCCTAAGTGGGCACTAAAAATAAGTCAAGATCATGAAGCAAATGGAGAAAACTTGCATGCGTTATGTGTGTATTTCCAGAAAAGGTAGCTCCGGTTAATACAGAATGTAGTACTCCTTTTTTTTTTTTTTTTTCCTGATAATTTTCCCGGGAGGGAAATGATAAGTCAGAAAAAATGCAGTCTGAACATGGCAGAGAACAGAAAACTCCCAGGCTACTTTTAACTCTTTATGCCCACTTGAGCCAAGTCGCCTCCTGTCCCAGTTAAGTAGCTGGTGTTGCACTCCCCACTGCGGGATGGGGCTCAGAGATCTGGAATAAACTCTGGACTTGTCTCACTTTGGTGCTGGAAGGCACATCCCTGTAGCTGTACCCCAGGGTGAGGTCACGAGGCGTATTGAATCAGGTCTCTTTCTCTGAGGTTTCCATATCTATCCCAAGGTGTTACTTAAGCTGGGATATGTTTTTCTTAGGGTTCATACAGGATCTTAGGAGTAACTATAAAAGGGATCTCTATCCAAGTGTTCGTGGGAAATGTGCTGGAGTTTGTGACACACTAACAGATTAGATGCAACATACTTCAGTGATTCTGGGATAAGATTGGTAACGTTGCTCGTTGCTACTGTACCACGCTGTGTGTAGCTTTCCCAGTTTCAGAACTCTTAAAAGCCTTACATGCACTGAACAAAACGAATGGAACAACAGTTGTTAGATGAAGATGCATTTTTTAAAGTTTCTGAGCTGCTACTGATAGAATTCTTGGATTAAATCAATCACTACAAACTGTCATGTGATGGTTTCTTAAATCAAATTTCTGTTGGTTTAACTTCAGGATAAGATGATGTTTCAAATCCCCTGGAAACATGCAGCTAAGCATGGCTGGGACATGGAGAAAGATGCCTGCCTTTTCCGGAGCTGGGCCATTCATACAGGTGTGTGCTGGCTTTAAATTTCCATCAGTAATATGAATATCTGAAATGAAGCATTTTTGTCTTGGCTTACACCTCAGGTGTTAGATTGACTTTTAATATGTCAGAGAAAAGAGAAAAATATATTTCTGGGGGAGAGCTACCACTGCAACGCAAACACTAAAGGTTCTCCCCATCTTTTATTAATAGGAAGGTATAAAGTTGGTGAGAAAGACCCTGACCCCAAAACCTGGAAGGCGAACTTCCGCTGTGCTATGAACTCGCTGCCTGACATCGAAGAAGTGAAGGATAAAAGCATCAACAAAGGCTCCAGCGCTGTTAGAGTTTACAGGATGCTGCCCCCCTTGACAAAGGATCAGAAGAAAGGTGAGCGCACAGCATCCTGCTGGCGTCAGGCAGGTCCCGCTCCGCTTAGGCAGGGGTATAACAGACCCGGTATAACAGACCTGCCGGTGGCACCAGGGCTGCTGGGGTTCTTGCAGTTGGTTACAGCTTATACAAGCAGTCCCTTTGATCCCAGGTTCTTTAAAGGTGCCTAATGGCATCACACGGGGTCGATGCGGACTCTGCTGCCAGCTGAGCAGGGCTCCGCTCAGGGCCGTGGGAGCTCGCACTCGTGTCAGCCGTGCAGCCTTTCTCACATCTGTCTTATTTTTATTTAACAGAAAGGAAGTCAAAGTCTTCAAGAGAAGCAAGAAGCAGGAGCAAGAGAAAGGTATGTGTCTGTAGAGGTAGCAGAAGGAGCTAGAGGTTTTGGTGGTTTTCATGCTAAATTTTTTTCATATGGGAACCTGGGTGTTCTTAGCCAAGTCTGTCATGCTTCGTTCTTATTTTTGTAGCCGTATGAAGACATGAGGACGGAGGAGTCAGCAGAAAGACTAACCAACACTCCTCTGGCAGATGACCACAGTGGCTACACCGTTCATGACTACACGGGACAGGAAGTGGAGGTGGAGAGCGCGTCCATCACCTTAGGTGAGGCTCAGTTTTTAGCTCAGAGCAGAGAGGAAAGTGCTGCTTGTGCTAAAGCCACAATTTCGTCACCAAAAGACAAAGATGACTCTGGGGGCCGTGCCTGGCTGTGCCGTAGATGGGCAGGGAGGAAGTGGTGGTGGTGGTGGTGGTGGTGTGGGCCGTGAGTGCCAACGGCTCCTGGTGCGTCCCACAGACCTCTCCTCGTGCGAGGTGACCGGCTCCCTCACCGACTGGAGGACGCCGATGGAAATCGCCATGGCTGACAGCACCAACGACCTCTACCACCTCCAGGTGTCCCCCCTGGCTTCATCCTCGGAAGGTTGGTGTCGCTTCCTCCCTACCTTGGTCTTTCGTCGGTCTCCTGGCGCTAGCCCTGCTGTGGCGGGTTGGAGGCAAGGATGGTGTTCCTGGGGTTTTGGGAGAAAAAGCTGTCTTGTAGCAAAAAGAACCTCCGCCCGATGGATTTGGGTTTCTGGAGCTACCAAGACGGCCAGGTTAGAAAAGGGAAGAGCTGGTACAGGTCACCTGCAGAAATAAATGCTCACAGGTGAAGGGCTCTGAAATGCCATTTGCTTTGCGCATGTGGGCAAAGGACAAGCTCTGCGTCACCGTCATGGCACAGATGGGTCAGCCGCAAAGAGGAGGAGAGATCCCTGACCCTGGTGCCCGGGGAGGTGGGACTTCTGAGGCAGCTGGAAGGGGCGATGTCGGGAGCAGGACAGAGTCAGGTGCGCTAGTGACAGCGGAGGTAGCTGCACTTGCCAAAAGAAGGAAAAAAAAAAAAAAAAAAGATGTACCTGTGTGATTCTTCACTCTGGGTGCAAATGTTCTCCCTCTGGCCTACCTCCTTTGGTGACTCCTGGGGAGGAAGAAGAGGTGCGGGTGTCACCTGCAGCTGGGATGGAGAAGGGCCACGAGAGCTGGGCCGTGGAGCTGCCGGCGGGCCTCAAACCCACAGCACCTCCTTGGTGCCGTGTGTGGCTGCAGTGGGGCGCCTGCTCCGAACCTCCAAAAAGCCTTCTGCCCCTGGAGGAGCTCTTCAGTTACCGCGGGGGAAGAAAAAGGCAGTGGTGGTGTGTGGCAAGCATATGGAGCGGGCTGTGGCGGTGAAGAAGCAGAAGCGTGAGGGCTAACCTGTGAGAAAAGCTGACATCTGTTTTCTCTTTTTTATGTGCTTGCAGTCACAGATGAAGATGAAGATGAAATGAAAGCAGAGATTTTTAAGGTAAAAATAGCCCTTCTGTTCAGAATAAAATTGGCCAAAGCTGCTGTTTTTACCAAGAAAGGAAGGGAAGTAGCTGTCTGACCCATTGATAGTCCTATACGAGCTGGGCGCTTCCTGTAATACAAAACCCTAATTAAATGAAGAGGCCTGAAAAATGAAATGTAAAAAGAACGTGATTTTGCAAACATGAACTGGAGATGACACATACATGGAAGTATTACTTTTATTGTGAGTCAGGGGAAGCTACTGAGTACTGCTAGAAGGAAAGGTTGCTCTGTTAGAGTCTGCAGGGGCTTCGATTTCTCTAGCAAGACTTTTTTAATTTTGCCCTTCCCTCCGTCTCCCGTGTGTATGGCTTTTAATCTGTGTTTCCAGACATGGCACACTCGTCCCACTGATAAGGGAATAGGTTTTTTTCATGGAAGGTGCTCCCGCCCTCCCTGTTTTGCGTTAACCTAATTTTAATGGGGAGTAAAATGAGTTTTATATAATTTAGCATGGTCTAAGTGAAACCTCTCCTTTGCTCCATTTGCTGCCATGAATTTTAATAAATAAGCAGTAGGGAATTTACATTGTGCATATGAGGGCCTGTACTTTTTTTTTTTTTTATTTTCCCCTGTCCCTGTAAATTTCAGGCTTTTTTACCATCCCCTTACTCTCTTTCAGCTGCTCGAACCAGGACAGGACTGGCACACGACCAGCGTCGGGGGGAAAGGCTTCCTCACCAACGAGCCGGGCACGCAGACCATGTGCAGCACGTACAGCTACAAGGACCAGGACGGCGAGATCGACACCTCTTCGGGTACAAAACCTTGGTTATCGCTTACAGTCTGGGGTGGAAGGTGCAGGCGAGGGTTTTCAGGAAAGAAACTGGGTGGGGAGAGAAAAGCAAATAGAGGAATTCACAGGTGTCTGTGTTCAGATTCCTAAGTAGCCTGTCAGAATTCTGTAAGGAATTTGTTGGGATGAAAAGGAAGAGAGGAAAAATGCCTCCAGTAGAAGCTTAACTACAGGTTTACCTTAAGGTTACGTATATGTGTAGTACGCCAGTTCTTGGGAACTCCTAGCGATATAACAAGGATTTCCACTAGCAATAGCTTATACGGGAGAGTTTAATTAGAAAGCGTTTGGAGTATTTTTGGCAAAATAAGAACCTGAGGTATTTGCTTACCTCTGAGGAACATTTCTGGGTGTGCTGGTACGCAGGGGCTCTCGTGCTCCTGCTGCCCGGGTTCGGTTCTCACTCTGCTGTCGCTCTGTCCAGGGGAGATGGAGTTCCGCATGTTCGACCAGAAGAGCAGCCTGGACTTCTCTTGGCTGGAGACAGTGAGACCCATGCAAACCATCTCCTGTGGCTTGTAAACCCCTGGCTTCTGCAGGCTGTGGACTGCTTTCGTGTAGAGACTACAACCCTGGAGAGAATGGTAGAAGTCCTTTGTTACTGACTGGAAGAAGACAGTAGCTGTTATATTCCGTTTTAACTCGTAGGCCTGAAAAAGTTAGCAAGAAAAACTCCGTCACAAGCAGAGGAATCCCATCCCGGTGGCGGGACCGCTGTGCCCAAGGCGAACGGCCCGGCCCCGGCACCCCGAGGCTGAGCTCGGTGCCCGCGTGCGGCAGCTCCCGGGGGACAGGGGGCCGCCGCCGTCCCCCCGCGCCGGCGGCGAGCACTTTACCCACGGAGTGCTTAGGAGAGACAGTGCGGATGAGTCTGGTTTGGTTGCTGCTCACTTGTGCAACACTGGCGACATTATCAGCTTAATGACTGTCATTACACTTAGAAAAATTGCACTAATTGGCCTTCTCTTCCTTGATTTACTCCAGCACGTAGTTTTGTCTTCAGATCTTTCAACCTGTGTACATAACTTAGACCAATAAAATGTGAAAATTCAGTTTAGGCTTTGCTTCCATGTAGTACACGTATCCAGGCCCACTCATAGGACGTTACCTGCTCGTAGGCATGCCGGATCCATTTCCACGTAATAGTTGAAGAGCGGCTGCATGATCCAATTTTTGCACTGGTAGGGGCAGACCCTGTTATTTATACGCTGCCCTTCAGAGCTGTGTTCTAGTGCTCCTCACGCTGGTAGGAACCCTACAGTACTGTACGCAGCAAGCTGCCACAGCCTGCGTGCCCTGAGCGAGGGTGTGCAGAAGAGTGCAGGGTGGAGGAGGTTCTAGTTCATACTTAATACGTAGGAATCAAATCACTAAGCTGTAATAGACTATTTTTCTTGTACATTTTATTTTTGTATATAAAATGTTGTATATTTGTTTTAATAAAAGTGTTTTATATACGACATGTTTACTTTTCCTCATTGGAGAGTTGGGAGGGAATGAATTCCAGATTCCTTGAAAACACCCGAGCAGATGTGCTGCCGACAGCCAGCGAGAGGGGTTATTCCATGTGAGTCACGAAAGCCCAGGGAATTTAAGACGGGCTGAGTCATTTCCCCTCCTGTCCCAGTGCAGCTGATGGGAGGAGTCCTGCTCATCCCAGGCCCTGTGCACGTGTGGGGCAGCTGGCTCACACCTGCCACCATTAGCTCCAGAAGTTGGCAGGCCGTGTGTTGTCTCTGACGAAGGCTACCCAAAAAACAGGCCGTGTGCCAAGCCTGCTGTGGGTCTCGCTGTTGGCAGCGCTGTGGGCTTCTGTGCTAAGAGCAGTGGCAGGAGCTACAGAAGTTAGGTTTGCTCCCCAAAAAAGCACAGGCACCGCTCGGAAGGCAAGGGGAAAGAAAGCTTACTTTTCCATTGTATGTTCTCTTCCTCTGCCATGCTTCCTGGCCTGAAGGGCATGGCGTTACCGCACCGCCTCAGGCGGCTGCTGCAAAGCGTGTCCAGCTGCAGACGCTGGCATCGGGCGCTGCGTGGAAACCCCCTCCCTGAACAATGCAAATTCATGCCTCGGCTGAGCTGTCAGCCTCTGAGATCATGTCGGTGATTGCTGAGGGGCTCCTCAACATCCCCGTCCACCACCCTGGCTACAGAGCAGCCCTCATCCCTTGCTTATTTGGGACACCTGGCCTGGAAAAGGGCTGCTCTTCTTGTCTTTGGAATAAGCTGTACTGGCTGTAGTTCCCGCTGAAGCTCTCCACCAGCAGCCTTTTGGCACACAGCTTTAAACACACACACACACAGACGAAACAAAAATCGTCGTGCCCAGGGGAAGCGATGGACAGGCGCATTGCGTTCCCAGCTAGCTAACCCAGCGGGGGAAGCGCACACCTCGCAACTCGTTGGCTTTAATACATTCAGATCTTCTTTTGGAATTGTGCAACGATGACCTTTGGGGATAACTTTGTTCACAGGGCCAGCAAGCGTGAGGGCAGACTGAGGATATCAGGCTTTGGAGCAGACCTGGCCCAGGCCGCAGGAACCAAGCGGACGGCTCCCGCCACCTCGGCGCAGGCTCTGCCGCGGCCCCAAGAGCCCAGCACAGACGGGCAGCCGTGGGGCTCTCAGGGGGAAGCCGGTGCCAGACTGTGGCCGTCCTCAGACCCAGCACCCCTGGGCTGGCAGGGGAGGATGGCCTGGGACAGCCCCCGTGGACCAGCCTCGTGCCAGGCCGACGGCAGGCGCGGCTCCTGCCACCTCGTGCCCAGGGAGCCATGCAATTTCTGCGCTCATCAGTGCAACGAGAGGAAACGGGGCTTGCTCAGGAACCACTGCAGCTTTGTTACCGGCTGGGGAGGGAGAAGGGAAACTTTCTGTGATGCAAACAGTGCCCAAAATAACAGAGATTAATTTGCCCATTCATGCGTTGCAGGATTTTCACGGTGATGCTCAGATACAGCAACGCAGCGCCCGCACTGGCACAGATTAAAGGGCTGACCAAGATTTGAGGACCGAAGTAACAGCAGCCAGTGCCTCACAGCCCGGAGCCGTGGCACGTGAAGCGTCTCTTTATCGGGATGCAGGAGGCGCTTCCTCGGTCATCTGCCAAGAGCGGAGCTGGCCACACGTGCGGTGTTCTGCCAAGGCAAAGTGTTTTTGACTTGGTGGAGCCCCATGACTGGGCAGAATTTATCAGTCCGGGCCCTTCACTGGGTGAAGAGCTGCCAAGATCGACGTTGTTTGTTTGTTTTGCTTGTTGTTGATGATGTTTTGAACTTTTGGGGAGGGGAAAATCCCAACTGAGTCATGCTCCCGGGGCAGGAGCGTTGTAAGCTGGTGAGTCCCAGCTCCTCTGTCATCGCCAGGGCACTGCGGTTTGCAGAAGTGACATTCCTTCTCCCAGTGCAAACCAGGGACAGTTTTGGCTTCTTTTACCCAGAGGAACATCATGCACTCCTTAAGGTAATGCTCCAGCGTAAGGCATTCAATTAAAATTATTTTCAGCCCTCGACAATTTTTTTTTTCAACTTGCCTATCCTACATGAGCTTTTCATTAGCCCGGTAATCTCCGACTGGTTTTCCTGTGTTGCAATAAGGGTTGGTTTTCACCATTCGTAGAATCATAGATTTGGGTTGGAAGGGACCTTAAAGCCCATCTAATTCCACCCCCTGCCATGGGCAGGGACACCTCCCACCAGCCCAGGCTGCTCCAAGCCCCATCCAGCCTGGCCTCGGGCACCTCCAGGGATGGGGCATCCACAGCTTCCCTGAGCAGCCTGTGCCCATGCCTCATCACCCTCATAGTAAAGACTTTCTTCCTTATGCCTAATCTAAATCTGTTATTTTAAAGCTATTACTCCTAACCCTATCACTACACTCAGTTTAATACGCATACAGCTACACTCAGACAGGAATTAATCCACATAGCAGGAGAGCAGCTTGCTGCAGAAAGCTCGCTCCATGCCAAACCTAGGCAAAACAATAAAATGCAATATATTTTTTCATGGCTTGAAGGGCAAGTGCCTCGCTCTTGTGCTATGAACCTTGTGGGATAGTGAGAAGGATATACAGACAGTGCCACTGTTTTGAAAATAAGAAGAGATCACCTCTCTGTGGTGATAACAAAAAGGAATCACCGTACCATCAGTGGTCACTTGGGAGATGAGCAGAGCTAATGCTTCCAGGCGGGCAGGCTTGCCAGTCGTTTGTACCACGCTCAAACCAACATTATCTGCAGCTTTCATGAAAACGTTGAAGCCAGTTTTACAATAAAAACAAAACTCCTCTTCACTGTAGAGCTTTAGGATGTCGACAGGAGCAAACCAACTGAAAATAACACGACAGTCGCAGAAGCAGTCCCATGGACTGGCACTGGGGAAGCCCTACACAAACTTTCCTGCTGCAGCATCCTGCATCCAGACAGCAGAACACCTTCACTACTGCCAACAGAGATCCAGTGCTGCAGAGCCCAAGGTTTTATACGCCTCTTCATTGTCGCTTTCTTTTTTTCCTAGTGAAAACCCTTGACCTGTAAATAAAGGGCTGCTGCTTGTTCCTGATCTTTGTCCAAACCAATTGTTAACATGGCCCTTCCATAACCAGGGAGCATACCTTCCTCCTCTGCTCAGCACTTTGCTCAGCACCCTCGGAGAGGCACGGGGCTGTGCTGCACCCAGGAGCCTTCTGCCTGCGGTTACGCGGCGCGGCGGCACCGTGCGTGAGCTTTGCCCAACAGGCAGCACAGCCTGCAATTACTGCTCCAGCTTTATTTGCTGAGTTGATTGAGTCCTGATAATTGGACACATTTCCAGTTAACCACGTGATTTATGATATCACACCTACAAAGGATAGCTGTACTTCAGACCAAAGGTATGAATTTATTACTGCAGAAAATAGAATATTTGTTAGTATTGCAAAGGCAAACTATTGTTGATTTGGCAACCGAGTGTATCAGCCTGTAAACATTATTCCTCTGCTGCTGTGCTGGATCCTTCTCCTCTCCTGTTCCCCGGGGCTCTGCTTCCCCCTGTGTCTGTTCACAGAGCACGGGGTCCTGCCTACCCGCAGGACACGAGGGCTGAGCAGCCGTAACCAAACATCCCCTGCCTGCCACCAAAATAAACCCTCTCCTGGCATGCAGGATCTCAGGGGTGCTGAGGGGACGTCGGAGGGGAAGCACGAGACAGGGCGATGGGCAGAGTCGAGGGCCAGCCCGGGGGGCTGGCTCCAGGCCTCGGGGAAGACAAGCTGAGCCCTCATCCTGCACCCAGCCACCCAGCCGAGCACCGGGCTTTCCTCTGTGCTCCGCGCACGGAGGAGTTTGCTCCTGTTGCTGGCAGGTGCATTAGCTCCCTGCCCGGGTATCAGCAGATGTCAGGCCACAGCATTAAGGATTCAGGGCAGGACAATTATTGCATGCTCATTCCACTAATTGCCCTGCTGACACAGGTGGAAAGCGGTGCCACGTCATGGAAAGAGGCAGGAGCAGCCGGCAGGACCTGCAGCCACGGGGATGCAGACGGCGAGGCCGGGGAGCGGCGAGGGGCAGGCGACCGCTCTCCTTTACCTGCCCTCCGCACCCACCGTGCTGGGACTGGGGTGTTCCAAACCTCCAGGGCCTGCCGCTGCACGAGCCAGTCAGTCCTCCCTCCCGGTGTGGTTAAATAAGTCAGGATCAAGCCAGCAACTAGTGCATGGTGTAGATGGGACAGGCACTGGGCTACGGCTGTCAGGAGATTTCCAGGAATAGGGAGCAAAGCGAGTGCCAGGGCTGGTGCTGGGGGATGAGATGTCCTCATGGGTCACCGCCATCTCCGCAGCTGCCAAAAACAGCAGGGAGGAGAAGGCTGAGCTGGTGGCACGGCCAGGGTTTCCCCTGGCAGGCAGCACCCAGCTCCTGAGCCAGGGAGGCAGCAGGACGTGCTGGGTGCACAAAGCAGCACCCAAGGGTGCTGCTGCTCAAGCAGAGAGGCGCTCAGCTACGGCAGGATGGCAGATAACCAACAGCCGACTTCAGTGTGGGAAATTTCACGCCTCAGACAAGGCTCTTGTCTGTAGTTTGTTGCACTTCAAAGGCCACGACACTGCGTGGCTGAAATGTGGCCACGACACCGAGCGCTGCGGCAAGCTGAAATGTGCCATCGGCTGCTGGGGACCTGCCAGGGGAACTCGGCCTGGCAAGTCTTACATGACTCGGCCTCCTTGGTCACTGGAAAAAGGAATTACTGTGTTTTGCCTGTTTGGGAGTGAAAAGGCAGATGGAGCAATGGTTAAAAGTACAAAAGAAAGGGAGTGGTTTGGCGGCAGGTTTCCCTGCAAGGAGCAGAACGGCAACTGATGGAGGGAGGCTTTGCTCCTTTCACATCACGGGGTGCTTTAGCTGTGATAGCACGGGGCAATGAAGCACAGAAGACAGTATAAGGATGCTGGCCCTGATTCAAAATGAATCCAGCACAAGCATTACACACATCAGCTATATGCAAGCCATGCTATTAGGTAACAATACCCAGGCTAACCACAGGCATAAACACAGAACGTGCCCAGGTTTAGTATCTGCATTGCAAGAATATGTTTCACGGGGTTTGTTCTGTGATTAGCTAAATACTACAAAGGTTTTCCAACAGTCTTCAGGCAGAGGAAATTAACTGAGAAGCCAAGTCCAGGCAGGTACAGTTTTGTTTTCTCCAACTTTATTGCTGAAGAAAGCAGAGAGCAGCGTGTGCACTATGCTGGCCTCACGCAGCGATAGTCCATCTACTGATCATCATCTGCATCCATCAAGCTCACACCAACAGTCAACAGCACTTGAGCCATAGCAAAAGCCCTGCAGATGCTGCCTACAAAGCACTACCTGAGGCATGAGGGCTGCAGGATTTTCCCCAGACCCGCACCAGCTCCCCAGCAGTGGTGCAGAACGCCCCAGCGCGCTCAGCCGGGATGGCCGAGGTGGCACCTTCCCCATGCTCCTCCTGCAATTCCCTTGTGCCTGTTGGAGTGGCTTTTGCTCCACGAGGCAGGGAGATGAAAGCAATGATCAAACACAAGAAGAGGGTTTTTACAACCCCACAGTGATAAACAGGTTCTTGGACCTATTTTTAAGTTGTGTCTTGTGACTGAGCAGATCTCAGTTTTGTGGTGTCTTTAATTAAGGTGCTATTACTGAAACTGCCTTTTCAAAGCTGTTTTAATGGTATCAGGGCTAACTAATTTTGGGTTCTCAGTTCTTGCTGGAGCATTACCAGCAGCCCAGAACCAAGCGCCAGGTCCCTGCACCTTTGCTCCAAGATGGAGCGCATGAAAGTGATGTACACGCCTGGCAGCAAAGCCGAGCCACAGCCCAAACTTAATTCTTACGTTCAGGAAACTCCCCCCACTCAAAGCTGCCATTCCTCATGAGGAAGTGAGGAAAGCTGTGCTGGAAGCATGGGCTGAGCCCCTCTTCTCTGTCCTTGCTGAGCAGCTCAGCAAGAGATTGGCTCCAGCTCACTTTCCTCCAGTACTGTACTCATGATAAACAGGTAGTAATTTTTTTTTTTTTTTTTTACCGAATTAGCATATTGAGAGAAGCAACTCATTCGGGTATTTTGATTACTTGGCACACACCTTTAACGTATCAGAGGCATCCAGGCATTAAGGAGCACGCACAGCCCTTTGACTTTGCACCTAGGAGGAAGCCCTGAAATAACATTTTTCTAAGGCCCCTGTTGCTGTGGCACCTCCTGATGCCCCGGATGAGCAGGAGGCCTTTCAAGGCAGTCCCCCCACTACCAGGGTGTCTCTGCTTTTGCCCCTTTTGCAGCATGAAGCCCCCCAGGGCTGATGCTCAGCCTTTCCCAGTGCCTCAGCTGGTGCCCTGACACCATACCACGTAAATACATTGCACAGCAACTTGCAGTCAGACCCAAGTAAAGGCAAAGGTAACGCTGTACTTCAGGGAAGTGGGCTAAATGCTCTGCGGAAGGTTCTTGCTGCTTTCCATGAGGAGGAGCGATCTGCACCGAGCCCTGTCTGCAGGGGGACGCGGTGGCACAGCGCCGTTCCCCTGCCCCAGCAGGAAATAGCTGCGACCCGAGGCTGCCTCTCGCCCTTCCTCACCCCTGCCTCCAGCTGCGCGCTGATAAGCGAGCACAGAAAAGCCCAGAGCTTCAGTGAAACGGGGCAGAAAGCACACACTTCCCCACCTCAGCACAACTTAAAAGCGAATTTGAGAGAGAATCTTGATAAGAAATCCAAGCAGAGCAGGCACAATCCATTTGTGTCACTGCCAGCCCCTGGCAGGAGACCACCACCGTGACCTGTTGAGAGCCATCCTATGGACCACGGGTGATGGCATTTGGGTGGTGTACCCCAGTTTTGTTGGCCAGCTCCTTCTCTCTGCTGGGGCACAACAGGGATTTGGGGCACCCGCAAGGGGCTGGCAGGAGGCCCCTGCGGAGAGCCCTGGGGCCCAGGCTGGCTGTGTCCACCACGGAGCACAGCCCATAGCGTGCTCTGATCGCAAACAGCTCCAGTGGCTTATCAGTGCTTGCCAAACGCCCCCCGAAATCAGCACGTGTCTCAGCTGCAGGTGGGATGGGAGCAGCGGATCCCCTGCTGCTGCGGGCCTGCTGTCAGGGAGGGGGCTGTGGTCACCACCATGGCCTCCTCTCCACGTGCCCGTGGGGTGACAGGGAGGAAGATGCCATCTTCCAGCCTGGCTGGTTTCTCTTTGAGGTGTCGGGCCTGGAGAGCTGCAGGATACCGGACCCGGGTGTTACGGTGAGGGGACTCCACGCTGCCGGGAAGAGGCTGCGGCCCTGCCCGCGGGACGGCCGGGCCCGAGCCCCAGCTGGCACCTGCCCAGGCAGCACCCGCCTACCTCCGGCTTCTTGGTAAGGGATTTGCTGCAGCCCGCCTCACAGAACAACAACCCGGGGCGGCAGGAGCGATCTCCGTGGCAGTTTCACAATGAACTCACTGCGGTGCGGCAAACCTCAGGCACCTTGTGTCTGAGGAACAGGAACCCCAGCGACCGAGGGCCGCAGGGCAGCAGCCCAGCCCTGCAGGAAAACGAACTCGCTACGGTGTCAAAAACCCCGCAAAACACCGGGGAGCCTGGCCCCGGGGATGTGTCCCCATTGCGAGCGCCCAGGCACGCCGCTGCCCTCCGAGCCAGCCAGTGCAGCTTCTGCACCAGAAAACAAACTCTGCAAATGGAGAAAACGAAGGAAAGGGCTAATGTTACACTCGATAACAGCTTGCTGCCTCCTGCGTCTCTGCTGAGCAAACCACTGTTTCCTGAATTGAGGTGTCAGGCATGAAATATTTCATACACTGGAGCAACCGTCACCATCTGCTGAGTGACAAACAGAACTTGAGCCTTTCCTGGTACTCGATGCATAAATCAGGGTGCCTCCTTTGTGGCTGTTTGTGATTCTGTCACTGAAAACACCCTGCATTGCTCGGGGAGGTGGCGGCAGCAATGCTCATACAGCCAATGTCCATTTGGTGTAAACCACTTTCTGTCAAAGCATTTCCACGCACGCCTCGCTGCAGCATTTAGTCTGATGCTTGCTGCAGCAGAGGCGTTACTGGAAGTGCCTGTGGGCATCGGGTAAGGCCATACCTGCTGATCCAAGAACTCCCTGTCGAGTAGATCCTCCTTTTCCCCACGGCTTGCAGGGTCTCCTCCTTCCCTTCCACTCCTTGTGCCACCAGCCAGCTGGCTCAGCTGTTCCTCACGACCCCGCGGGTCAGGCAGGCCGACCCTTGCATGCACATTTAGCTTTCTCTCACCCTCCTTGATCCAAGCCCACACCCAGCAAGTGCCCAGTGACAAGGTGGCTGGGGCAGCAGGCCATGTGCGGGCAGGAGTGGACTGATCTTGGCTTTGTTGGCTTTGCCACGTTCCTCCAACAGAAAGCAGAGCTTCACAGCTGATGCAGTTCACAAGAAGCTGTCTGCTTCCTCCTCTGGCCTCAGCACTGATTTGCTGTGTTTCCCATCTCTATTCTCAGCACCTGGGTTCTGGGCCATCCTCTCAGCTCAGCTGTTTTCTTTTAAAACCGTGTTTCAGTCAGGACTTGGCCCTGCCTCCTGTCCCTGACACCTTGCAGCAGGGGAACACGGCTGGCATGGCTGCTCCCCCCCGGCCGTGCCATGAGCCCCACCGTGCTCCTCCGAGGCACAGCACAAAGCTCCCAGGAAAGGGGAGCCCACCTCCATCCGCTTCCACAGCCGGGCTCCATCTGGGGTTTGTACCCAGTTCTTTCGTGGGAGTTAAGGCGTTGTATGCACTGAGGTGCTGGCTTAATATTTCCATCACCAAACTGCAAAACCGGGCCCTGTGCTTATGTCTGGGGCAAGACGAATCCAAGAGCCAGGAAGCTGCCCCCTCACCCCGCGTCTTTCCCTGGGGGAGGCTGGGGGACAGCACAAGCAGCAGTTCTGCAAAGTGCCCGGGGCCTCTGGCTGCCTTTGGGTCTCACAGTGCTGCAGCCGTGCACACCGGTGGTTTTAACTTCTCAGTAGCCTCCCAAATGAAATAATCTGGATGCAGAAAACCAAAGTACAAGAGATCCCCTGCTTTTACACAGTGTGGGAAGTGCCATATTTAATGCGCATTATTACTCGAATAACCACAGTAGACAATTTTCCTTTTGTTATTGAATTGAATAGGAACTGAGGACAATTAGCAGAGAGGGCTAGAAAGAGGTACGCAGTACGGCTCTGGTTGTGACTCGGCTCAAGTTGGTGACTCCCTTGCAGTCTCCAGCACTGCGGGATGTTTTTATCCCCACCACGGTGGCCACCACCTGCCCTCAGGCTTGCCCCCGTCCAGAGAACTGCAACAAGGACATCCTGGAGGGAAGAGGGAGACAGAGGGAAAAAACCCTACAGAAATATTGAGGGGAAAAAATAGAAAAGGAAATCCTAGATCCAGTAAGAGCGTGGCCTCTGTATACGAAGGAATAAAAAAAGAACAGGAAACAAGAGTTTCATTTTGCCTTAAGATGCAGCTTTCCCAGCAAGCTGGAGTGCGGGTGCTGGCAGCAGCTCAGGGATGCTTCCCCTTCTTTTTGGCCACCCACCAGAGCTCCTCAGTGACTTTGATTAATGCTGATCAATGACAGCCCACGGCACCGCTGGGTGGATACAATTAAAACCGTGTCTGTTTAGTTACTGGATGTCTGCGGGGAAAGTGGAATTAAGAGTGAGCAGAGCAGATTTAAGCCATATGCAGTTCAAACAAGGAGATGCAAACATGCTGAGATACATTTCTGAAACAGGCACTAGAAAGCCCAGAACAGTCACTAAAACCCAGGCCCTGTAGTTTTACCTGTCCTTATTTCCCAGTAAATCAGCTCTGGGTCTCCACCCCAACCCCAGGACAGCAGCAAACCAGCCCACCCCCACCATCAGGGCTGTGCCCCTGGTTTCTCTGGACCCCTTCTATCCTCAGGAACAGACAACACAAAGTTTGGTAGGCACAGGGGTCCCTGCAGCGAAGAGGACCAGGGCAGCCCCCCCCAGCCCAAGGCATTGCTGCAGGCAGGGGTTTGCAGCGCCAGCCCCGCTTTTGGGTGACGGGCCCTACCCTCTTGCCAAAAAAACATCACAGCAAAGCCCTGGCAGGCAGCAGGCTGCAGCCGCCGGGAGCTGCCCTGGCTGAAGTGTCCCACGACAGCAGAGAGCATCGTGAGCAGCAGGTGAAGGGCTGCAGAGCCTCATTGCAACACGGGACTGTAAATGGCACAGAAAGCGCCCTGCCAGGTAAACAGCAACACATCCGAGCATGGGAGAGCGCAGCAGTGCACCGAAATGCATTATAGCAGCTCTACTTCCTATTTCCTTTTCCGTACAACTTAAAATAATAGCTGCAAAGGTCACGGGGTTTTGGGGCAGGCTGGGGGCAGCTCGAGCCAGGCTTGCTGCTGCCTTGTCCCTGCCGCGGGGGCCAGCCGAGCGCTCCGAGGCAGCTCCTAAAGCTCCCCGCTCCCGGCTGCACGTCCCCTCCTGCTGATTTCCCCCCGGGGATCCACCGGCTGCCTGAGCGCCCTGCTTGGGTGGCAGCCCCAGCCCCAGACACCTCACGGAAACAACCAAATCCTTATTTAATATTGAGGTTAAAGCGGTAGGGTCCTGGCCAAAATCAGCGCTGGATTGTGCTGGCTTCTGTAGAGATGTGAGGATGCTAACTCTGCCCTAGGGGAGAAAAACCACAAGTGTTGCGGGAGCGAGAATTAACAGGGAGCCGCTGGCTGCACGTGGCACCACCGGCATAACTGCTTTTCTCCCCCTCTTCACTCCTCTGCACTGCAACCCCAAACGTCAGCTCCTTCAGAGGTGGACAGTAAGGGAAATATTTTGTAGAAGGGATGATAATGTCCATTTAAAGACAAAATGCAACAGAAATATTGAAGATTTCATTCAAAATAGTGAAATTATGCCTTGGTCCAAGGCTCAGAAATCCCTTGTAAGCAACTGGTGACAAGGGCCAGTGTTAGGAAATGGGAACTGAAGCAACATCTACTTATGGGAAAAGAGAAGTGGCCGGGATGTTTCTCAGCTGGTTTCACATCCATCCATTTCCTTTCATGCACAGTTGCTCTTGCTTTATAATGAGTGGGGAAGAGGGAAAGTAGAGTCAGGTGCCTGATTGCCAAGGGTATGAAGGTGCTGAAGGAAACACACTTTGTGCTGTGATTGGTGTAAGGGCTCGTTTTCCCTCATGAAAAAAAAAAAAAAAAGGCAACACAAAGCAACCTATCCATTCTGCTGGCGGACAGACCTGACTTATTTTCTACCCAGGGGAGAAAAATATTTAAAAGAAAAGGATCTGCCCCTTGTGCTTCCTTTGAAGACTATTTTTGGCGCAGTAAGCGAACGCACACCTCTGGTGGAGCAAGACGTGTCAGCGTAGCAGGCTGATGGCAGGCACACCCATGTGTACTATGGTTTTACCACCTGGATTGCCTTCCTCAAACTATGTGGTTGTGTGGGTTTGTACAGAATAGCCAAGTTAAGTACAGGGCAATGTTTATATATGTTTTCTCATATTTACATACAAATAAAGCATAAAAAGGCCTCCTAGCACCACAACAACCCATGTGCAACGAGCGAACAGGCACTAGCCCTGGCAGTGCTCAGAGGAACCCTGGTTTTGGTTTAATTCCTATCATAATTGCCAAACCAGAGACTCCCCACTTGTTCCGCTTGCAGCTCACAGCGATTTACATTGCTCCAAGGCGCGTACTGAGGCTGTTGCATCTCTCCAGCATCAATTCGCAGTTTGTGTCCTCAGGTATCAGCTGCCTCATCTCAATCCACTCTGGATTTTTGGCAGCGAAGTTTAATGAGTATGAAGTAAAACCTCTCAAAGTTTGAGAAGAAAAAAAAGCTATATTTATTTTTCAAAGAGAAGGTTTTAAAGAAACCGGTGCCACATCGGTTAATGCTGAACCCCCTGGGAGCTGCTGGGTGCGTGTGCAGAGAAATCTGGCGTGCCCATGACCCCTAGCTAAGGCAAGATTTCTGGTGTAAAGGAAGCGAACAGGCTGGCTGGAAACAGGATTTTGCAATTATCCCACAGCAGGATTTGCTGGGCTCTGCACCGTGCCAGCCCGATGCCGCTGGGATTTCGGTGGCTGTTGGGATGGGTCCAACGAGAGCAGAGTCGGCGTCCCTCAGACACCACGCAGCCTGTGCGCTCTGTCCCCACCTCAAAACCTGTAGCGAGGATGATGCAATTTACCGCAGGTCCATTTTTCACAGCCTTTTATCAGAGACATTTAGAAACAGCAGCAAAGCCTGGTGCAGAAGCAGTGCGATGACTGAACTGGCGTTCACCTCTAAGCAGCTTGGGAAAGATTAACCACAAACTTGAAATGAATATATCCAAAGCCACAAGTTGTGTTTTTTTTTTTTCTTTCTTTCTTTTTTTTTTTTTTCTTAAGCTCATCAGCCCTGGCACTTTATAAAGCGCTTGTAATGCTGCAGAAAAGAAGAACTGAAAATTCCAGAGGTGCATTTTATGCAGTATGAAATATAATCTCATCCAGTTTCATATCTTAAATTTGGCCCTTGCTCCATTCCAGCTTGATGTTCACATTGAAGGGAGCAGAATGACATACACAAACAAGTTAGGTGTATAGAGGAGAAATGCATCCTGCCAAGAAGGTATCTTCAAAGACTTTATTTGTATCAAAGCCTGTTTTCTTTAAATTCCCATTTTGCACCTTTAATTTAATTTTCAGTGCAGCAGACGTTACTTACCAAATCTTTTCCAAATATTACCTGACTATCGGGTAGCACTGTATTTTAAGATGACAAATCTGATTTTAACCTTATATGGAGCAAGGCGGTTAACCGAGGACCCACTGCCTTGATGGAGGTAAGGCTGGCCACGGCGCAGATCTCTTTCCTCCCTCAAAAAGTCCAACAAATCCAGCACAGCCGATTATTAAAACACAACATGCACATTCGTTGTACTAGCAATTTAGGATCTAAAACAGTTCAAAAGCAATTTCCCAGATGTCAAGGAGAAAGGGTGACAGCTGACACCCTCACAGCCAGCTATTGCCGTTTTCTCAAGCCAGATAACACAGCACGTCCCCGAACCGCCCCCTCCAGGGTCCCTGCTGCACCCAAAGGTGTTGAGACCCCTGCCTGGGTCTGGCAGCCCTTGGTGGTGGTGCGAGCCTCAGGCACCTGCTCCAATGGTCCTCTGCTCCCCTCGGTGCGCCGCTGGAGATGCAGGAGGAGGGGTGAGAGGTAGCAAGGGGTTTGAATGCATCGCCACCCCCCTAGCTGCTGGCCTGAGGCCCCTCTGCCCCAACGGGACCTGTTTTCTGGGCTCATACAGCTTGGGGGTGTCTCACGGCCAGCCAGGACTTCACTCCTGGTGCACAGAGAGGAAAGCCTGGCAGTTTGATGGCGGTACTAAAGTGCTGATGCTTGATGTTCTCCACCCATTATGCTTGTGTTCCCAATATTTATCATCACCTCCACCAGCAGCAAAGCCATCTGTGGACATAAATCCTAAAGCTTCAGGGTGAGGCAGCGCTGTGTTCTGTTCCTGGTGGAGTGTCCTGGTCCTGTCCCCATCGGCTCCCTGCTGAGCACTGTGGGGACACCAGTGCTCATCACTGAAATCCAGAGATGCTCTGGTCACAGTCTTGGTGGGTCAGAGTTGGAACTTCAGGGAAGAAAAAGCAGGTAACAGGCAGGTGAGCCAGGGCTAAACCTCTGACGGTGAGGAGATGTAAGGTGGGAAAGGGCTTTTGTCGGTATGAGAGCACAGCTGGGCACCGACGTGCTTGGTTTGACCACGAGGACTCAATGTCTCAGGAGGGGACCTCCAGACACCCCCTGGGATGGCTCCCAGCACCTTTACGCGGAGGGCAGCGGTTTGGCTGCAGGACGCACGGGAAATGCCGAAAGGAAGATCTCAGCCTTCACCTGTCCCGAACAGAAAGCACCTCGCGGAGGGGAACCTCTCCTGGGCCAAGCGTGGGGCAATCCAGAGGACCTGCTGTGTCCACCCGCCGTCCCTGTGTCCTCTGTCCCAGCAGGGCCTTTTTGTCACTGTGGATGCGGAGCAGCTGCTGGACCCTGCAGTCAGCCTCTTCATCCCGGCCGGACCCATCCCCTTTATCTTCTGGGTATAAACCCTGTGTTGAGCACTGTAAAGGAAAGGGGCAATGTTAACACACTGAGCGTTACCGTATTTCCAGTTCAGCTGATAAGAAATATTCCCTCTTTGTCCAAGTGCATTCATTTCTTCACATGCTGAGATCCACGCAGGGACTGCATTTCCCCCAAATTTACCCACTCCGACCTGCCTAGCTCATTCACCTACGACGAAAAACAGTTTCCCATATTCCTCCCCTCCCAGGAACACCATCTTTAGGTGCTTTAACCATTTCAGATCTGCTTTCCCCATGACCCGAGGTAAGGCCTCGAGCCCTGGAAAGGTAGCGGCGGGCTTGCTGCCGGCTGGAAGCAGAGCAGGAGGTACCTGGAGCTCAGGTCATGGCTACGGCAGCAACAAAACCTGGCTGAGCCGTGCACAAGGGGAGGCAGGAGCCGGGCAGGCAGCTGCGCGCAGCCCCCATCTCGCCCCCGCGGCAGCACCGCAGCGGCCCCGCCGGCTGCTTCTTGCCTTCCCGCGGGCTGCACTGCAGCAAGCCCTCGGCTTTGACACCCGCATGAAGGAAACCTCAAGCTGCCCTGCCAGCGCTCGACAAGCGAGGCGGCTCTCATCAGATGCAGAGAGACTCTGAACGTCGCAGAGGTGTCGCACGTCCCTGCTGGGGGTCTTCCTCAGGGGAACGGCGAGGGTGCCGCTCACAGCAGTCCCTGAAGCTCTCACACAGGCTTTTCTCCAGCCGCTATGTTTGTAAGATAAAGTGACTGGCTTGCAGTCAGACTTAGGTTCCTCACCACGCTGTTGTTGGAATTGGATGCGATCGATCATTTCCCCCCGAGGGATTTCAGTGGGTACCTGCTGTAAGGGAGCACCTCCCTTTGTTCGTGGTCATGGCTTTGAGCACGCACCTGGCACCCTGTTATTAATGGGCTGCCCAGCTCAAGGAACAGTCACGCCCAGGCTCATAAACATGACCAAGACTTATGTCAAGTGTGGGAGTAGAGTGTACCCATTGCCCATTCCCTAAATCACAAAGAAACCCCAACAATTTATCTGGAAAGCCGACAATCTGTACAAATATTTTTGTTTACTTTCAATCCTCTCCAATCCCTTATACTTTTTAAATCAAACATTAGATGGAAACCTGCACATGAAGTTCTCTCTGTTCCAAAAAGCTCACAATCTTATTTTCTCTCTGTTAATGGTTATCGTGAAGTGTGCAGGAAAGTGAACTCTGGGAAAAATGATGGGAACTGTGAGTTCCTCCATCAGGGCCACGGGACAGAGAACACAGCCCCCAGATCAGCTGTCTTTGTCGGGAAGTCCCACGCCCCACATGCTGCGTCCCGTTAGAAGTGCAGGGATTTGTTACTAAAGAGCGATGATCTCATAAAACTTTTTTTTTTAAAAAAGGTAGGAAGATAAAAATCATCACAGGCAACTGGCTGCCCAAACATTTAAAGGCTGGAGCACCTTGCAATATTTCATACTTTGGGTGAGCCAAGTGTCGGGGGTATCTATGTTCTGCACAGCTCAAAAAGCAAATTTCCCTTTACCTGGTTAAATGCTTGAAAAACAAGAGACTTCAGATTAGAAACGCTTCTCTGCGTTTCCTGGTCTAGCTCAGAAGGAGAAACAAGAAATACCATCCTCTCACTTCTCCTTTTAGCCAAACCTAGCAGCAAATACCATGAATCAAGGTGAGGTGGGAGCAGGGGGATGGGACGCAAGGTCCCCGTGTGACATTTTCTGCATTATTTTTTGTCCCACCAGAAACGGTGAAAAGGCTCAAGTAACTCTCACCCAAGTCAAATGAGCCTCCGAGTCCTTCTTGGTCTGCTGGGTCCCAGTGTACTGAGCAGTGTCCTGAGGCCCGATTTCAGGCAGCCTGGGGTGTGGGACGGGCTTGGACACGTCTCCTTTGGAAGGAGGCGCCTCGGGCATGAACCCAACGTCCTCTGGCACAAAGCCTAAGGAGAGGCCTTGGCCTCGAAGCCACCAGCCTGCTGCGGCGATCAGACGGCTCGGCCACATCAGATAGACGAAGCTCCAGGACCACAAGGTCTGATTAATCAAATCAATCGTTCTCTTACAAAAAAGAAGATAGATCTGTGTTATTCTGATACTCCTGGCTGACTAAACAAACCACCATACTGCTCTGGGTAAAAAAAACAAATGCGTCTAATAATTTATTTCTGATGAAAATGAGAATTATTATGTAATTAAAACAGTGCTCAATGAGTAAAACTTAAGATCAGAATCCAAAAGCTTGTTCTTTTTTCATAAAACATACTGTGATGATGGATGGCCACTAGAAAATACAACTTATTTGTGATAAAAGTCTAAGCAGCTTTGTAGAAAGCCATGAAGTTCCCCACTAGCATGATAGAAAACTAATACTTTGAAGAACAGCTGGCAGATGGAACATGCTATTGAGATGCTAATATAAACCTGAACAAATAAATCAACAGACTTAAAATAAATATTGCATATTATAGCAGTAAGTCACCCCAAGTCTTTATGTTCTGCTATTTTGCACGTTAAATATATATATATTATATTTATTTACTTGCTCGGTAATATCTGATGATACGTGACAACCCTTCTCTTTTGGAGGAGCGTACCGGAAAAATCCCAGCAGCTGATAAATACAGAGTGTGTACGTGGGGACTTGATCCAAAACGCAGTGACCCAAAGCAGGGGTGTCTGTGACACCGCTTAACGCCAGCCCTCACCTCACACCAGCCTCTGAACACATGAACTGCTCATCTCCAGTAATCACACCTTTTTTTTTTTTTCCCCTCACATGCTTAATATTACGCTTAATACTAACACAGCATTTGCGCGGTATTTGGTAACAAGAACCCGAAGGGAAGAGAAGTGTATGACTTTCCATATGCAGCGATATGGCGCTTTTAAGACAGACCCTGCGCTGAGACCGGGAAAGGAAGGGAGCTCTCTGCGTCGGGGCGCCCCGCCAGCACACGGCGAGGCAGCGGGGAGGAGGGCGCAGGAGGAAATCCTCCGTCTCGCCTGAGCAGAGGGACCAGCGCGGCGCCGCAGCATCCTCTGAGAGCTCGCCGGCCGCTGCGAGCACGGGCCCACGTCTGCGCCAAGTCAGCGCAGCCACCGAGGAAGAGGAGCTTCCCTCTGGCTGAGGAACCAGGCCGAACTATACCGGAAAAATAAAGCATAAACTCTTGCAAGGCCTCAAGTCGGTGATGTTGGAACGACGGTTGTGACGAGTGGCATAAAAAGGCAATCCCTTCTCCAAGGCCTCTTTTCGCAGCAGTACCTATACCGCTGTCCCCTAATTCAGGGTTACCTGCCTTCCCGTGTCCCAGCTCGTTTACCTGCACGAGCCGTTCAGGGATGAAAGCCCCGTGCCCACCCACTGGAGGTGGGCTGCTCCCTGGGGGGGGCTCGGCAGCGGGTGGCCCCGCACCTTGCAGCCTTCCAGGGTCGGAGGCGGCTGCCCTGGGCAGCAGCTTTCCCCAGTCACTGGGCGAGCAGCTCCAAAGTGTGTACTTTAAAATACATACTATTTATAAATATATTCACATGTGAACATTATATATATTTATATATATAGCTCATAAAAATCATATGAGTTATAGATGGATGGATAATTGTATAATTACTGCTAGTTGCAGTAGTTGCTTTGCCAGTATCCAAAGGCATAGCCAAAAACAGAAGGGTGGGAGCAGCTGACGGGATCTCCAGGACAAGCCCCGGGAGAAGCTCGGTTGCTTTTCAGCCACAAACACGTCCCTGGGACTGACTCCCGACCCTCCCCGGCAAGGCAGCTGCACCTGCACGCTAGTTGCGGGGCTCGGGGCTGTGTTTAGGCTGAATTCCTCCCTCCAGCAGTGCTGTCTGGTGGCAGCCCCGCCGGCGCGTGTAGCTGAAGGAATAAAGCGGTGTTGCTCTGGGCTCCCAGCAGCTGCCAGAGCCGGGGCAGGGTGCAGCGCGTCGGCCTCCCCCCACCCCGGGCCGGGTGCCCCTGCCCTTTGGCCCAGCCAGCGCAGCCTGCGGGCACGCAGGGATTGCCCCGTGACATCACGAAGCAAGGTGAAATCAAACACTCCAGCACGCAGAGCAGCTTTTGCCTCGAGCAAAAAAAAAAGTTGGCTGGAATCTGAGTCGGTTGGAAATTTCTCACAACGTTTTTATCTGATTTTTTTTTTTTTCCAAAAAACAATGGAAGCGGAATTTCCCATGAGAAATTTGAATTTTGCTTAAAACAACCCACATAAATATATTTTTTTTTTCAGTTGAGTTGAGAAAACAATCAAACAGATGATTGTTAAAATTACGTAAAGTGCTTGATCTGTGTTTGGCCTGTCGTATGGGTCCACCCGACCCACCAGGCCATGAGGCTAAGTCGTTTTTGCACCTCCTTACCCACCTTTCTGCCATCAGCATTCTTAGCTAGACCACGTTCTCAGAAGACAATCTGCCTGACCTACACTTATGTAATACAGCTAATATTAACAAGTCGAATCATAATGATGTCAAAATTTCCTGCGGAGATTATGTTTCGTTTGCTTATGTGTATTTTTTTTTTTTTTCCCTCCAAGTTCATGCAAATAGCTTCCAAGCCCGTCTGAAAACGAGCTGATAAACGCAGGCCGACCTTCAGACCCGCCAGATGCTAAAACATGCGAAGTCCTCGAGGCAGAGCGAGCCCTCGCCACGCGATGCGGCGGCTCCTGGGCCACCAGCAGCAGCCCCCCCGCGCCCCGCGCCGCCCCGCATCACGCCGCCGTGCTCTGCCGCGCCGTGGCTATTTTCAGCTCCTCTGTGCAGGAGCCGAGCCCGCAGGCACATTTCGTGTGATTTTTCGTAACTTCCTCCAAGCAGATCTCTTTCCGCACCGAGCCCAACAGTTTTGCTGCTCCCGGGTCAACCAAAAGGCACCGTGTTTTGGCACGCGGCCTATCTGCCCGGCCCAGTCGCAGCAGTTTTTATGAAGGGAGCCAGCTAGCAGGGAGGGTGGAGCAGGGGAGGGCTGCTTCATTCTCCGAAGGGCCATCCAAAATGCTCCCTGTAGGACAGACCCGGCTCGTTTGCAGCTCCAAGTACCAGGATCCAGCTGCTTCCCCACCAAACCCAGTGCAAATATCCCAGGAAGCTTTCCCGCCACGCTCGCACGCCGGGGATTTGAGGTGATGCTCCTCCTCTTCCTTTTTTTGCACCAGAATTAAATCTGCGTGCTGCTAAGGCTGCGCTGGGTTCCCAGGGCTATTTCCCTGCTCGGAAGCGAGGGGCACGGGGAGGAGGTGACACCGGCACGGGGGCGTCTGTGTGGGTGACAAACGGGTGCGCGCTCACCCCACAGCATCCTGCAGCCGGCCACGCTGCGGGTCCTACACCTGCACCCACGTACACATGGCCCTGTCTTAGAACAGTCAGGCGAGCCCGGATACCGCAGTTTACAACAGAGGATTTGCCTCTAATTTTATTCCCCCACATTAATAAAACGCCAGGAGCAGGCTGCCACCGGCCCTGCCCCGCGGTGCTCCCGGCGCAGCCCGAGATAAGGGGTTATTAATAAACACGCAGCGGGAGGGAGGAGGGCCAGCACAGCCCTGCGGTGGAAGCAACCATGCTCAAATGCTCAGAACACCAAACACGGGTGGACATGATACATACTCGAGGGTTTTTCTTCCCTTTTTCAATTACTAGTTTGCTTCTTTGACTTCTTCGATTTTTTTTTTTTTTTAAACCATGCAAATGGTTACTGTAAGAGCTTCCTGTTCCTGCGGCAGGTACGTGCAACGAGCTTTCTCACAGCAAAATCACCCAAAAGCTGTAAAACCACCTCAGACTCCCAAAGACATGCAGGATGGACTGGGGATTCCCGAGGAGGAGCAGTTCGGTTTGCATCCTTGTCTTTTAGCTCTAGAAAAACACCCAGGAAGCCCCGACCTCGCCCAGAGCAGCACCGTGCCCGTCCAGCAGCAGTTTGCAGAGATGCAGATGGGGCTTTTGCTTTTTAGGACCTACCCCGACAGCCTAACTCACAGCTGATCCCGCAACACGTGTTTCCTACACACACCAATCCCTCTGCCAGCAGCACAGCACCCTGCTCTTTTTGGACGTGCACCGCTCCAAGCCACCAAGCCCCAAACCCAGTGCTTCCCAGTTTGTGGGCACCGACACCAGTAAGCGGCCTGGGGCTGAGCCACGGCTCCCCCAGACTTGCGTGACACTGCACACCCTCACGGCGGGCGCAATCCTGCCCCTTCGTTCTTCCCATGCAAACAACATGGCCAAGAAATCGTGCTGCTGTGGACACCTCTATTAAAAACGGCCTTACTTTTACAACAACACCGTGAAGAGCTGCGATGTGGAAGCTGGAACGGACGCTTGCCCTCGGGGCCATCCCAGCACAGCACCCGGTGGCACGGTGCAGGGACGGGGCCGCGGGTGCTGGGCGGCCACAAGAAGTGCCCGAGTCAGCTTTCCGCGGGGTCAGCTGCTGACTCACATTTTCAGTTTCTTTTGCTTTTAATCACAATGCGCCTGCTGCAAACTCAGACCGTGCCATGCTCTCCCGTGGAACCCCCCACGGCTGGCTGTGCGCCAGCTGGAGTAAAACCCACCTCCTTCCCTTATTACCTAATTTCCCCCAGACATCAGCATGTGTTGGAGTTTCTCAGGAGTCAGCCCAATGACTCAAGTTTGGGGTTTCCAGCGGGAGCGTGGCTCGGGACGGCAGGAGCTGAGCACCCAGCCTGCAGCCCCAGGGCACGGCCCCTGCCCACTGAGAGCAGCCCCGCAGTGCTCTGCACGGCTTGGAAGCAAGCAGGAGACAATCCAAGGGAAATTACTCGAGAACAATTAATTAGAATAGGACATGGCACACGCCGAGGGAATTAACCACAGCAACGTGCCTTGGCTCTGCCCGCAAGGATTACCCGTGCCGACAGGTGAGCGGGTTAGAAAACCAGCGAGCTGCTGTAAGCCTCAGCTGGTTTCACTGCACTCCTTATCCGTAACAGCTTGCCATATGTGCCCAACCCCACACACTGAGCTGCCTTCCCACTTCTCTGCAGCTTTCCTTATTACCGCTATCGGCTGTAGCAGGCGCGACATCCCCGTGTGTGACAGCACAGGCTGACTGCAGCAGGTCCAGCACAGGAGCACCCCGCAGCCCCTCCGTGCTCAGCACCAGCTCCCAATGCCCAAACATCCCCTCGCTGCCCCAGCCAAGGCTTGGCTCGTGCTAGCCGTTAAGTGAAGAGCAAAACAAAACAAAGACCTTGGGAAAAGCTAGGCTGCCTGAATATGTAGCTAAGTAGCTCCTGGATAATTTCGTTCACATTCACCTACATCACAAGAACCAACAACGTCGCGGAGGTCAGCCGGGGAACGGCTCGGCACAAACAGGAAGCGTGATGCAGTGCTCGGGGCTGACAAGCAGAACCAGGAAATCGAGCTGCTTTTCCTCTCTGTTCTATACTGTCATGATCTATAAACCAGAAACACCGACATTTTCCCAGTCCATAGGTCCGTACTAAAACACTTCAGTAGCGTTTATGGGGCAATCTGAGGACTTCAGATGAAAAGGACTGGAGATATGAAACCATAAAACGCTACAAGTACTCCAGAGCAGGCAGTACCCCTGGGAATGACGGGCTGGGGCACGGATGTTACCCGCAGGCTCCTTAGCGGGCAATGCTCCTCGTAACGTTCACAGCACGGCTGTAAAACAACCACCCGACCGGAGGCGCAAAGGGCTTGGGAAACACATGGGAAAGGCAAAAAGCTACAGCTCAGTACCTCTGGAGGTGTCCCAGCTAAACCTTCCTTATCAGAGCTGGCGTGGTGCAACAAGTTACGTACTGGGAAGCCTTCATTTTCCCCTCACTGCCCAAAAGTTGCACTTATTTAGGCTGCTTATTCCTACTGCTGGAGTCTGGGGCAGGATGAGATGCTCCCTGAGGCAGCGGGAAGGGTTGTGACAGGGTTAAAATGGTAAGAATAAAATAAAACTAAATTGCATAAATAAGGCTAGCAAATACTGGCTGCAGCACAACTCCACAAACCAAGCGCTAGCAGGATTTATTAAATAGTCATAATCAAAACAAATGTCTCCATTAACAACTTATTATGCTGTAGAGCAGGATTAATTTAGTGAGGTGGTTCAAATTACTTATGGGTGCCTTTTATGATATTGAGACATTGGAGCAGTCTTCTGCGCGCACAGCCCGGCAGTCAAAATTCCTGTTGCTGTCGGGCTGCAATTAATTGGTTGCGGAGCACGATGCCCAATGCCTTCTTGTGCAAGCATGAGGGCTGGCCAAAACGTTTCTGTTAACCTTTGTTGTTTGTTTTTTTTTTTTTTTTTAAGCAGAAAACTGAGTTTTGGTAGAACAGTTTGCTTGCACACATTATTTGCTTTCCAAGAAGTTTCCCACAGCAAAGCCTTCAATTTTCAGCCAGTTAAATGCTGTAGCAGCTTCCTGCAAAAGAACTGAAATATTTCTGCTTTGCCAGCTTCCTCAAGACAAGATGCACGGGCACGCACGCACCCGGGCAGCTCGGGTTTATTCACCTTTATCCAAACCAGCCCCCAACAGCCTCCGTCAGCCTGTTTTCCATTCAGCCCGTGCGCCTGAGCCGCTCTGGCGTGATTTACGGGAAGCGGTCTGCGCTGCGTCCCAGCGGTCCAAGGTTCGCGCCGCCGCCACCCCACGTGCCTCTCCTGCACCCTGCCGCAGGAAGGCTGCAGGAACCCTGCGGGAAGGCCGGGATCGTCGCACTCGGGGCCGTTCCTTCCAATCACGTTTTACCCGCGGGCTGGCTGGTGGCTGCTCGGCTCGGGGTTTGTGTCCCAGCAGAGCCGGTGCGGAGGCATGAGCACCGCGCTGGCAGCCGTAAGGCCACGCACCACTGCCTCCTGCCAGCCGGCTCACAGTGAGCTACTGCTCGTTTGCTTTGTGCCGTGTGGCTGTGTCTTCTAAGTCACCCCTACAGACATCAAACAGGATTTGGTTGCGCGCCTCAAGATAACGCGGTGATGATAAGCGGCTGATGGGAGCGGGCAGCAGCGGCGGAGCAGGGGCAGCCTCTGGGCAGGGCTCTGTGCCTCAGAGCTACCCATCAGCCTCAGAAAACAGCATCAAACCAACACAGAACTTAATGCTTAATCCTTTTTTTTTTTTTTTTCTTTTTTTTTTCCTCCTTAGCAGGGTTTCTGTCCCCGATCAACAACAAAGGAAAGTTCCTGCTCACATCAATCAGCCTCCAGGGCTGTCTGGGCTGTGCAGCCCGTTCAGAGCCAAGAGGAAACCAGACACTCACAAATACCTGTCCAAATCAGGCTTGTCAACATTACAAGCCCTAACAAACAAGAAGAGTCGCCTGGAAGCTGCAACCCTTCCTGCTCAGGGCCAAACACAGCAATGTTCCCGGGCTCACCGGCGGTGCCCGGCTGGTCCTGCCCCGCGGCCGCGCTCAGCGCCTGCAGCACGGGCACCAAGGACACCCAGCACCGGGACTTCTCCGGCAGGGCACGCAGCCAGCAGCTAGGGACAGGACCCTGAAGCCAAAAGCTTATCCATACTCCAGCCATATTAGTTAAATAAAACAATAGTTAGTCCTCAGAGATACCCTCCCCCCCAAGTTTCCATGGTAAAAGAACGGACATTATCAATGAGGTTTGCTGAATGTAATAGATAAAAATCATCTTATGGAACATTCATTCAGGCTGGGTTTTGACCCTTGATCCATGTGTACACTTGGTTCTAAACAAAGGAGAACATGCAAGATAAATTAGTGGGGCAGGCATACTCCAACAAATAGATGCTTTTTTTTTTTTTTTTAAACTGTCTCCATTAAATTGATGTGTACATTGGCTAGAAGACAGCATTCTGCATTCTTCTCCAAACATACCAAACAAAAACTGAGCCAGTGACGTGATTCTTGTGATCAAGGTCACAGGCCTGGGACTCTGGTTTTGCTGGAGCAAGCATCCGAATGCTGAACCCAGGACAGAGCTCAAAACTTCATTTAACGTGGGATAAGTAGCAACAATTCAAACAATTTGCTTAGCAGAATGACAAGCACTGAGTGAACGCTTTCTCTAAAATGAATGAGGAAAGTCAGAAAGCTCAAGGGTTCTATGAGCGTGTTGTTTGGAGGAAGCTGCACAGAGAGCTGTGATGCTGCTGAAGTCAGAGGCAAAGCCCCAGACTTTGCTCCATCTCCTTTGGGCTACCCCCGACCAGGAGCTGGGGCAGCTCAAACAGAGGAAGGGGAGAGCTTGCTGCTCAAAGCCTTCTACCAAAAGAAGGAGTTTCCCAGCTGAGGCGCTCACCTGTGGCATCAGTGCCTTAAAATAGCAGTCGTGACGCTGCGATACCGAACAGCGGCCACTCCTTGCGCGCACGGCACGCGAGGGATCTGTGCCATGGGACGTGGGCAATTTCTCTCTGTACAAGGAAATCAACATAAAGGAAATACTTATAGATTATGTTGCTGACAGCAGAAAACCTGGGGTAGCTCATAAATCTATACTTTGACTCTCATCTTCACCAGCTGGATGTGCACAAACCAGGGCAGACTGCACAAACTGTTAGCCCAGCAGCTCTGACACCCGCCCTCCCTGCTCCCCCCTGCAGGCTTCAGCCAGGCACGACACGGGAACATGGGTGATTTGACACAACTCCACCGATCCATCATTCAGGGGAAAAAAAAATGGCTTTCTTTTCACTGGTGTATGCTGCACAAAAGATCAGCAGGAAAAAAAAAAAAAAAAAAACACAGGGAATGCCACCCAAGTTCCCTATAGCACAGCGCACCTCACCTGTTGGAACTCACAAAAGCAGTCACAGCTGCAGGGTACAGAGCAACACTGCAAGGGAATATCTCATCAGCACTATTAAAATAGGCTGCATTTTATTTTCAGACTAGCTTCTAGCCTTCCATGTAACCAGGCAGATTTGCAGACACGTTCCCTAAAGCGGCTCCCTTATCCTGCCCAGCGTGCCTGCTGCGAGAGCAGTGCCCGGGTGCACGAGCTGTGCGCATGCATCGCCTCTCCATGCCTGTGAGCTAGTTTTAATTTATATCACACCTACAGTGCAAATAAACATCTTTAAGAGATAAAAGAGTCTTCCAGAGCACCTTTATGCACGGAGGGACCTCCCATGTTTATGCTTGTCGCGGGCTCGTCACACACCATGCTTTTATTAACCACAGTGCTTCAGAGGAAGATGATGCAAGTGCTGCATGTGAAGTGTCAGCTATTTTGTACAGCCTTGTTTATTGTACCAGAAAAGTTCTTGCAAAATAGAACTGCTGCTGTCATATTTACTGACCTCCTCGGAAGGCTTTCAGCTGTGCCTTTCCCTTAGTGAAAAGGAGGCAAAACCATCAGGATGCAAAAATGCGTGCGCGTTGGTGGAGTGGCACAGCCCGGAAGCCCTGTCCATGAACCATGATCATCCCCCTCTCGCTTCTCATGGGTCTGAACTCCAAGGGTCAAATGGATAAGACAATCGTTTATCTTTATCTAATCTCTCTCTGCCGCATTATATCTCTACACGAACGCAGGCGGCTTTCTCCATGGCTCAGTTAAACATTGGTTGGGAGCAGCAGCAGTCACGCTGCACAGGGTGCAAATGGGGCTGGTCCATCTACTGGTCTACACTGCTGAGGAGCGTAGGTGGCACGGCTGTCACCAGGAAAGGATCGCATCGGGGAACTTTGATCCATGCAAATAATGCACGTGGAAGTATACTGTCAGCCCATTTTCTTTTATGTAGCTGGCAGCTACCCTTCTCTCAAAAGGGGCATGAAATCAGTTCAGCCTCATCAGTCCCAACCACCTCCATCATCACTAACCTCAGAGTCCTGCCACATTACAACATCCCAACAAAGAAAGGATTTAAAGCTAAGCACAACACACTGATAAAAACAGATGCACGTGATAAGTAGTAACTATGCACGTGCATAGCAAGCAGGTGGGTAAGATAACAACAGATCTCTAGAAGCACAATTATTATTAAACAAAACAGCAGTGCTGCATGGCACGGTCAGCTGGGGACCTGCAGCGTGGCCACTCCAGAGGCAGAGCAGAGCAGGGGCCGCAGCAGCACGCAGCAGAGCCCCACGCTGTGTGCCGGCGGCATCAAACAGCCAGCAGCACAGCCTTTCTGCCGTACGGCCCGTCTGGGAGCTATCCGCTTTTATTGTCCCCTGGAAATCATTAACTCCACAGCCAAAAGTCTAGGCAGGCAGACAGAAGCACAAGCGGAGACTGATAAAACAACTTTCTCCAGACTAGAACTAAACTCCCTTTTCACGTACGCTCTCAGGGTGGCATTGTGTCGCTGCAACGACTTGATAACTCCTGCCGTACACAAAAATCACGATGAGATGAGCAGCTGGGGCCGTGCTCCCACCCAGGCTACCTGCGGGACCTGCTGGTGGCACGGAGGGACGGGGCTCCTGCCGGCACGCTGCCGCAGCACCGCGCCGCCTCTGGGCACAGACACGCAGGGAAGGCTAAGGCCAAGTTAATAAGGCACACTGGCATCGTGTTAAAACCAATTTCACGCTTCCTAAAAGCAAGTCCTGCCTGTCCTTTTTATCAGGGAAAGAGAGAGGAGAAAGCACAGGCCCAGAGTTGTTTCCCCCGGGACCTCCCTGTCCCGCACACGCCGGCAGCGGGCGAGGTGAAGGCTGTGATGTGCGTGAAGCCAACCACCAGACAAAGCTGCCGAGCTGCACCCAGCTGAGAGGAGGCACTTCTTATTCAGGCAGCGCTGTTACAGGTGAATTGCATTTCGGAGGAGCCTTTTCCTGTAACGAGTGGCACAACTGGTTCTGCAGGCCTCGGTTCTGCAGGCCTCGTTTGTGCAGGCCTCATTTGTGCAGGCCTCATTTGTGCAGGCCGCGTCTGCTCATTTCCTGACGGAAAGCAAGGTGTTACACCGACAGCAGGCAGGTTCGGGCTAACCACTGGTGAAATAACTGTGTACCAGATGAACGCCGCCTGTGTTGTATAACTAGCACAAAGCCTCCCTAAGTGGGGGTCACTTGAAACAAACCATCTCACCCTTTTTGCAGACAGCAGAGGCCGCCGATCTCATTCCGGAGCTCTTCTGCACCACGAGGAGGAATCGTGGATGCATTTTGCTAAAGGCAATGCGAAGGCCCTGTAAGGCAAAGGGCACGGACCCAAATTCCACTTACACACAAGAAAATCCTAAAACACACCAGCGCGGACCATCCCGTGCTGAAGATTCTCAGTTTTCCCAGACACAGCAAGAGTACAGACTCTCCCGTGGCTGTCGTTATGACCGACCTGAAGGAGGAATAGATTATATATTGATGAATTAGTGGAGATTGACAGGCTCATTAGCAGAGCAATTTAATACGCTCATGAATGAAACTCCTGTGCTGCACAGAGCGAGCTGGGCAGCCAAAAGGCAGTCAGAGGAGCTGCGCATCACGACGAACGCATCGCACGGCAGCGGCTGGATGGCACCACGCAGACAGAGCTTCCTTTGTGTGGCCTCGGGCATGGCAGCAGCAGGAAAATGTGGCACCCCTGGGGCCACCCTGCCCTCTGGCCCTGGCAGCAAGGTCCTGGCCCCACGGAACAACCCATCCCGGCCCTCCTTAATCCTCCGAACAGCCCCTGCTTGGCCAACGCACCTGAGCTAGAGGGAAGCAGCTGCTTTCCCTCCTGGCCAGCAGGGAGCCAGTGAGGGACACAGCTCTTGGAATCTCCCTCGTCCTTTCCTTCAGTCAGATTCACCTCTGCTTCCTCCCCCAGTCCCAACCCCTTCCACCTCCTTCTGCAAACCCAGCCCAGGCTCCCCGCTGCATCCCGGCTGGTGGAGCTCAAGCCTGCATTTGGTGTCTGGTGAGTTCTCCACCGTGCCTCACAGCGGCTATACTAAAAAAAAAATCCAGCATTTTTTTTTTTTTTTAAAAAAAAAAAAAGTTATTTGCTTTTTTCAGCTAATGCAACTGAGCACTCTGCAGGATGGGGCTGTATTTGGCAGAGCTCCACAGCTGCCGCGCAGCGATAAGTGCGGCTGCCGCAGCAGCCTGCCTTCCCCTGCAGCAGCTCAAGATGAGACAGGAAAGGGTGGGATGGGTGTCAGCACGAGAACAAGTTGTGACAAACAGGAGGCTGAGGCTCCTGACTTACCAGAGATGCTGAGGAGGCCATCGCACCTCGCCCTGGGAGGGAGCAAAGCCCCGCACAGCTCCCTGGCACACACGAAGGGTCCCAGGGGAGCACAGACCCTAAGGCAGCCGTGGTTTTCATGCTTTGGTATGCCTTTCTCTCCAGCCACGCTGCAGACCATGTACAGGCTCTTTGTTGTCACACTGTAGAGCTGAACCTGACCTCTAGCTCTGAGAACAAGCTCAGCACGGCTGCAAATGCGGCGGCTTTCGTGCAGGGCCCTAGGACCACTGGGAGATGGGGCTCCCATGGGAGAGCTCAAAGCCGCTGCTGGAGGCTGGCTTTGGCTTCCAGAGCAACGAAATGGGCAGAAACAAAACTGAGCCATGCCCAGGCTTCCTGAACCAGGGGCTGGCAGCTGGGGATTCGGGCTCCAAGGGAAGGAAAGTCGTTGTGGACACAAGCTGGCTCATGGAGGCCTTGCAGGCGCTCCCTTGTGCCCGCCAAACAGCGTGGCTATTGTGTGCAGCCATTATTTGGATTAAATAAGAACAGAGAAACATTCTGTTGAGGACTGACAACTGCAAGCTGCGCTTCCAGCATGCAAGGGAAAAGGAGATGAGAAAGGAAGAGAGACTGAAAGGAACCACGCATTTCTCCGAGTGGTAAAAGCAAAGCTCTGGCACAAGATTTTGGTCCCAGGCTGGTAAAACTAAGCCCAGAGGCTCACGTCTTCCTGACAGCTGCACCCGACAGCGCGGGTAGGACCAGCAGCCCCCTACCCTCAGCCTGAGGTCCTCCTGCAAGACCTCTCGGAGCTGCTGATCTTCTCCCAGGAGCGGGGAAGGACAGGGAAGGCAGGAGGGGGAAGCACTCCGCATTTCACTTGTTTCACAACATCCTTCGGGCCGCTGAGCCGTGCTGCTGCCCAGGCCGGCTCCCAGCCCTCCAGGAGCTGCACCCGGGGCCACCCGCGCTTCTCGTGGGTGCCACCGCCCTCTGCAGTCCCCGGGGGAAGGCGCAGCTCGCTGCCACCAGCCCTCGGCTTCCTCTCCTGCAGCCCCAGCCTCGTGTCTCGTCATTTCCACCAAGTCTCAGCCCCGAAGGAAATTCATCTGAGGACTCAGCCACCCGCTGGGGGAGCGGTAGGGAGCGAGCTGGGGTACAGAGAACACAACCCAGTGTCCCCACGCGTCCAAGAGCAGGGCTTGGCCACCCCTTTCCTCCTCCCGTGCAGTTTAGGGTGAGCCTGGCTCAGATTAAAGCTGGTTGTTTTAGGCTCCCTTTAAGGTCAAGAAAGGCTTAGCCAATTTTATGCAGAACAACCCCTATCCCCTCCCATGACCTTGCCTCGTTTCTGCTCCCCACTCCTGCAGCCGGTGGCCGTGCGGCTTCCCCGGTTGCGTCCTGGTCCTGCGGCTGGGCAGCACCAAGCCCCTCAGCACCACGCGTGGCCCCAAGGGCTCTGCTCCGAGCTCCTGCTCCTCTGGGCTGCTCGGGCAGACCCCAAGAAATGCTCAGCAGGGATACTGGGTGCAAGGAATTTTGCTGGCTCGCATAGTGCTGGTGGAACTGACGATGCTCCAAACACTCCAGCTCTGCTGGTGCTCCAGCAGCTAACTTCTCAGATAAACATTTCTGCTTTGAGAGGTTTTTTTTTTAGTAAGCCATTCATTGTTACATATAAAAATCTACACGGCTTTCCCCTTGGTGCTAAAAGCGGAAACAGCACGTTTCATTTTGGGGTTGTATTAGCACGAATGCTGGAGTATTTGCTTTGCAGCAGCACGTTAATCACAGAAGCAGCCTGGCCTGTGGCTTGTGTGCAGAGCAGAAAGAAGAAGATAAGACGAGCATCTGCGCCGGGGGCTCCAGCATCGGGACACTTTGGGCTCTGAGACCAAGGCAGCCCCCCTTGGTCTCCCCAGCCCCCAGTGCCACATCCCCCTGGTGCCCCTTTGCCTCTGCCCCCAGCCATGCAGAGCACGCTCCTAAAAGCGCCGATGAAACGGCTGTTATTGCACAAACGCTGTGAGAGCACCACGGAGGGCAGCGAGGCAGGGCTTGTTCCCAGAGGAGGGCAGCTCGGGGGGAGCTGCAGCCTCCAGGATTCCCCATTTGGCTGACGCCTGCTCTGGGCACAGCGCGGAGCCGCCAGCCCCTCTGCAGCACAGACTGGTGCTGGTTTCCAGGGCCCAATAACCTGAGCAAGAGCTCGTGGGCCAAACTCACCCAGCGTTTAGTTCTGACAAAGCCCGTGCAGTTTTCCCAGTGATGAATTTGCAGCTTTAGCTCCAGAATCGCAATGGGCTCAAGCAATGTTTTGGTGCCGGGGCACACGAGTGCTCTGCCTGAAAACCAACATGCCCGAGGCTCTGTGAACATTGAAATCCCCAAACTCGCATAATCACAAGACACCCCAGTAACACGAATACATCTCCATTGTACTGTGTCTCCTTCCAGCACGAGACGAAGAGTGCCCACTCGCTATTCTGTTTCTCAGCATTATTCAAGTGGCAGCCCTAAGCCTGGCACTCTCCAAGTGCACTTAAAATCCTGCTCTGAAGACAAAACTTATCTCAGCAGCTCCTCTGAGCTACTCCGTACCAGAACACTTATTGTGCAGCCCAGAGCTTGCTTCAAAGTCTTGTTTCTTGAGCCGAGGCAAAGAATAGTGGAAATTGTGCTGCTTTTTTAGCGCCCATCCTAATTTTCCCTTAATTTTCAGATGGCATCAGCAAGCACTTTGTATACCCAAACCTCAGCGCTCTGCGAGCTCTGGTGCTGCTCCAGGCACTCCTGCAGAGCATCCCTGCCCCTGCCAGCACCGTTAGAGGTGCTGTGCCCCGCAGCCGAGCTCCCACGGCTCTGCCCCACCACAGCACGAGGGGCTCTCAGGGCTGCTCCACCTCGCTGCCGCCTGGCTCCTGCATGTGGCCACCTCCTGGCTCCTGCATGTGGCCACCTCCTGGCTCCGGCCTTTTGGGCGCGAACCTGCGCCCAGCACGCACCCTCACAAACCCTAATAAGCAGATGCAGCCGCATGGCCTGAGTGACACAGGTGAATATTCGCCGAATACAGACCGCCTTTCCCAAACACGCTCTTGGCTGTTTGCTGGATGGGGTTTTTCTTCCCGGCTGCAGCGTCCATTTCTGCACGCTCCTGATGCGCCCTGCGCCGCGGGAGCAGAAGTTTTGCTCTCCTCCTGCTCACCTACACCTGCACAGCCCAGGGGGTGGAGGGCTCTGTTCCCAAAGGGAGAGCGGGCAGAGATCACGGCTCTTTCCAGAGAAACAAGCTGAATTTCATCTGCCAAAGGTAAGGGTAAAGCTCCGGGCTTTCAGCTCTGGCAACACCAGCCTCTGGGGGACCCTGTTTGCACCCCAGCGGTGTTTACCAGAGCCACAAATAATGCTTGACCTGACGCAGAACAGAGGGAAATTTAGCTTTTGGTTCATTATAGTCTGTTTAAATCAACTTATATTCAGGCAGCAGATCTTTTCAGAATCTGCTCTCCCTTCCCGAACTGGAAGCTAACTCCTTGGGTTCGGGGCTAATTCCAGAGCAGAGGGCGGCCGGGGGGGGCTGCGCTGCTCCCAGGAGAGGCCACCAGAGCCGGGCCGGTCCCCGAGCCAGCCGCCTCGCCCCCCCCCTTGGCCGAAGTCCCGCACCAAGCACAGCGACAAGAACCAAGCTGAGGCAGGCGGCCAGGGAGGAAAACCTCCAGCTCGAGCCCCCAGGGCTGGCAGCGTTATAACCCCCCCGGGAAGCCGAGAGCGGGGGCCTGCAGGGGCACGGGGCGGCTGGGCTGGGCTGGGGGGGCTGCGGGGGGCTGCAGCCGGGGGCTGCCCCGGCCCCGCCGCTGGTTCTCCCACCCCCGCCGTTATTTCCCCACCCCGCCGTTACTCCTCCCGACCCCGCCGCTATTTCCCCCACCCTCTCCCCCTGCCCTCCTGGAGAGGCGGCTGCCGGGGGGGGGGGGGGGCAGGCGCTGCGGACCCCTGGTGCTGCCGCCCGCTCCCCGCAGCCCTCCCGGAGCCCCCCCGGCCTCCTCCCCAGTCCCCCCCCAGCATCCTCCCAGTCCCCCCCGCCTCCCCCCCCAACCCCGGGCCGGCGAGAGGCGCCCCCTTACCTGCGGCCCCCCGGCGGGGATGCTCGGGGCGCTGCGGGTGGTGCCCGTGGGTCCCGCTCCGCAGTGCCCCGCGCTGCGCTTTCGCTTTCCCTTCGCCTTTCGCTTTCCCTTTGCCTCGCTGCCGGCCCCGATCCCTCCCGGGCCGCGGAGGAGGAGCGGCCCCGGCTGCCGCCCCCCCCCCCCGAGCCCCCGGGCAGGGGCAGCCCCGAGCCGCTCTGCGCCCCCCCCCTCAGGGCGAGCCGGCTTCTTCCCAGCCTCCCGGAGCCTGGCCGGGCCCCGCAGCACAGGGGGCAGAGCCCTCGGATCCCCCCCCCCGAGCAGACTCGGGGCCGTGCTGGGACGTGGGGAGGCAGCGGGATGCGGGGGGGGGACAGCCCGGGGGGGGGGGGACAGCCCCGAGCAGCCCCTCCGTAAGGGGCGGATGCATGACCTCGGGTGGTTTGGGAAACGCTGTGGGAGCCACGAGATTTCTGATGGCTAAGGACAGGTAAGGGATAAGTCAAAAAGCAACTCGGTTCACGCCACGGTCAAAGAACCAGCCAGCTGCTCCCGGTTCGGACGCCTCGGGAGCCTCACCTCACCTGGGAGCCGAGCAGCCGGAGCTTCCCCACGCCGACAGCCGCGGCCAGGGGCAGGGGAGCCGGGCTGGGGCTTTGCACAGGCACCGGCACGGCCCCGCTCCTCCTCGGCGGTTCCGCTGCAGCCCTCCGCACGCCCCTGCTATGGAGCGTTGACGACTGCAAGCTGTAAAGCTCTTTTCTTTAGGATTTTAATCGGTTACCTGCTGTTCTTGGGAATTTCCTTCTGACCACTCTTACTACACGCCTTGGTAACGTTAGTTTAGGAGCTAGCAGCAGGTGCAGTTGAACCGCCTGGTTTCTCAGGAGGCAGGCAAAGAGGCGAGTGATGGAGGTTAAGGTAAGGTTTGGAGGTAAGGTCTGGTAGAATAAGAGGCCAAAGGCGTACGGTGTGAGTAGGGCAGAAAAACCACCTCCCTACAGCTGTGGATGCCCTTTTCTACAACCCACACTGGCTCAGAAGAACGCATTCCCCATTTTTGTTTGGTTTTTGTTTTCCTCTCGGAAGCACTCATTTCTGGAGACGTTTCCAGGACGCTACTCACACAGCGTTACCCCAGATCTAAGCAACGAGGCAATGCCCCCGCACACAGGCTGGTAGAGGGAGGCACCAAGGGTTTTACTTTCCTAAGGTTTTTGTTTGTTTGTTTTGAGCTGGAGAGGAGCACCGAGGGGAGGGCCTGGGGCTGGAGCCCAGGGAGACAAATGGGGTTTGCACAAGTGCTGCTGGGCTGCTCTGGAAGAACTGCCATGAACCGCTGCTGTTCAGAGGCACGCTGTAACCCGTTACAGCGAGCGATACATCAGCCAGGCTATTAACAATGAAACTTCACACTAACATCCGGGAGGAAGTGTTTCAAAGGGCTTCTAGGATTAATGATCTGTAGTCAGCTTAAATAAGGGAAGACGGCTGGTACGCGGTTTAGGACACTAGCTTGCTCTCCTCTAACATTTCGCTGGGTTGCAGAATCAAGATCCATATTCCACCAGTGGAAAAACCAAGCCCTGGGAAGCGACTTCCCATTGTCTAAGTACCAGTTTTATTTTTATATATATAATAACTGAGTTATCAGTTATCTAAATCATATTTGAAATTCGGGCCATGGGATCCAGACTCCCCCACTGTTCCTTAGGCTGCTTGTTGCCTCGTGTGATGCAGGGTTGGGTTTAATTCAGGTACTTGCCCTTTGTGAAATTTCAGATGCAGACAACCCAGTGCCTGTCCTGGCTGCCAGAAGATCCCCTGAGTGACCACTGTGCGCGTGGCTCAGGATTCTGCACCTACACGGGACTATTTTAACTTTTCTCCTTTACAAAACTTACGGAAACATAGCGACAGCTCAGGAAGCGTCATTTAGATGGATGGATGAAAAGACAGGAACGTGTGTGCATTTCATGATGTATTTATAAACTCCTCCAGATACTGGAGGCCTGGTTCTGGACCTTCAGATACACGCAAAGCAAACTGTTTTCTCTGCTGCACAGCTCCATCAGCTCCCCAAGGCTTTCCCCTGGCCGCCAGGGGCACCCAGCAGGGCTCTGCTGGCAGGAGCCCCCCTGCACCCTGATCCTCCCTGCTCTGCTGCGCCTTCCAAACAAGCGAGGGGGGGTTTCTTGCAAGCAGACTGGGCAGTGGCCCTCGTAGCCCCCCACTGACTCCGTCACCGGATGACAGGTTCTTTTCCCTTTCTGGTAGCACTGTCTCCGTGCCTCCCTGAAGGATTAAAATTAGCAATTCATCCAACAGGCAGCAGGGGTTCATTTGCAGAGTCAGCCAAGTATTCGGTTCTGTAAACGTCCCTAGCAGATTCCGGGTGCCTCATTATCTCATCTTTCTTCATTCCAACTGTTTTGCTGAACTTCATCCTGAAAGGAAATAAAATCGTGGAAGAACAGAAGAGACCCAGGTTTTAAAGATCATTTATGGAGCTGGGTCTGGACTCAGAGGAGCTATTTCTTCACAAGATTAATTTTTTTTTTAATTACTACTTTTTGCAGATACCAAGGCTGCATGTACGAGACAGGCCAAACGCTGATTATTGAACAAGAATACCAGGCATTGACAGGCAGGGTTCCTGAATTGTTTCTTACACCACCTAGTGTCGAACTTGGCTGACCCCGCTGGTGGTGCTCCTGCTCCTCTCCGAGCACTCAGCTTCGTGCGGCAACGTTTGCGTGGCAAACACCTCCCACACCACTCTGCCACAGACATGGCAGTCGCGCTGTAGAGAAACTTCTTGCAGCACCTCAATGATGTGTCATTTCTAAATACGTCTGGAATTACTGGTCCCGTGGTAGTGCCAGCAGGGCTGTAACAAATGAGGCAGCTCTGTTATACAAGTAACGCATTAAAACACGATGGAAAAATTACGAGGATACTTCATTTTAAAGAGAATTCCAGATAGGACTTTATTCAGAATTTTACAAACAACAAGCATTTTTCTATATAAAAAAAAGTAAGAATCAATTTAGTTACAGCTAGGAATATTTACATTCTTAGAAGAAATTTCCATGTGTTTCTATATACAAGGCTGTGGCCATCACTAGGAGGTTGAAGTACTCCCAAAGGCACGTGTAACCAATGCATTATGCTGCCTAGGCTGATTCTATGTTCTAAGAAAATGGTTTGCAAGTTAAGGCCCTATTCTACGAATAGTGAAATACAAGTTTATTCGCAGAGACAGTCCCAACAACTTCTGCAGGTGCCTACTGTGCTCAAGTGCACAGGCCTCTGGAGAGCACAACCAAGAACAGCCCCCATGGGTGAGACCAAGAAACGTGAGTAGCTGTAAACAGAGACGGGTGTCACTCACGTTCATCTCGGATTCCATGAGCTCAGCAATTCAGTATTGGTATCGCCGTATCTCAAAATGGAAGTCTCCCGGACAAAAACGATTTTTACAGTGTAGTTAGGTACACAGAGAAAGTTGTTTGTAAGTATTGCTCCTCCTCACAGGCAGCAGGCTGAAGGCAGTTTCGTATAAAACCACGAAAAGGTTGTGCAATTAAAATAACATGAATAAGCATTCAAACCCCAACCCTTGGCCTGACTTACTGCAGTCCCATTCCCTGGTCTATGCACCATCTCCCTGTGCTTTCTTCTTTCAAACAGTAATTTGGAAGCACAGGAGCAGGTGTTCACACCTCTTAAAGTGCAGTGTCAGAAGTGACCCAAACCTGCCTGCTTCTGAATGATAAAATACCAGATAATGCTGTTGTGAGGATTGCATTTAAAGTCTGGAGAGTCGAACCAGAAAATTCTGTGAAATAAGACTGTTTTGCATGAACAAGTGACCGAAGAAGTTATGGTACCTTTTGAGCTAACGGTATTTCCACCTGCATGCAAGGAAACCAAAGTCACAGGATTGTGCAACTTGCCCAAGGTGATGAAAAGAGTCAAAGAGCTGTAAATGAAGACACCCTCGTTCCCAGGTCAAGGCCTTAATACTGTTTTCCTTGGTGAAGATCCTGTAACGTGCACGGTTCTCTAGCAGCAGATAATTTTACCTAACCAGAAGTCTCTACTGTTGTAACGCAGGTTATGGGCATCATAACCATTTAGTCTGAAGTTATAAGAGCAGTGCATTTACAGAAGGGTCTCAGAAAACAGGTCCCAGTCCTGCTTCACATCCCTGTAACGCAAAGTGACACGCCAAGAACACGTCTATAGAGAAACACCGCCCCAGACAATACTGTTTGGAAGTAAGCCATGTCTGACAAGGTTGCGGTCAGCAAGCACCATCCAAAACTACGGTACTGTGCAGCACCAGTGCTTTATTCCACAGCTACCCACAGCCACCGTTAGCGTTGTAGATCTGACTCTTTGCCAGTACTGATGTCACTCTAACACCTGCTAATTACTGCTTTGGTTCATTTAATCTACGTCTTGCACAGATCACATCACCTGCCTGTTGATGCTATTAAAATAGTCCCTTAAGTTCTTTTGGAAATACTTAGTAGCTGGATTCTGACTACACACTAAAACAAGTTCCTTGTTTTAAAACAAGTTCCTTGTTTTAGAGATAAGCCTGAGGATCAGTGCAGGACAGCAAAGTAAACAGAAAACAACCCAGGATGCTATATTAATTATATTACATTGCTTCTGACTCACACTTTTTACTTTCAAGATTAGCAAGGAAGAAAGTGTATTTTGTGACACAGAGCTTGCCATTGTGTTTTGCAGTGTTAGTCATAACCAGAAAATTCCCCAATTAGGTTGCACCAAAAATAAACAAAAAAAAACCCAGCCCTCATTTAGTAAACATTAGAATACTTAAATATTCAAGAACAAAAGACTTGCTGTCAGGCACATACCTGGTTGAAACAGTGGATTAAAAATAACGGCTAAATCAGATGTTAGATGGACTTTAACAGGAATTTCTATAATAGATCATGTGTCAGGCAAGCACGTATCTTGTATCTTACATCTCAGGATATTTTCTGAAACAGTTTACAGGAAGAGGCTTATGGGACACAGTTGTTTACATTGGCAAACTCATCACAAGGAAGTTGCAGCTAACTGTGCTTTGCCTCAAATTCCTGTGGTGATCACATTTCTTCTACGACACAAAAAAGCAGCTGCTTCTGGATGCTCCAGTTCCTATCAGTTTAAAAGAGATAAGGTTTACAAAAATATATTTGCACTGAGTTTGTTGCATATGTAAGAATACGGTCTAAAATTTTCCAGAAAAGGTGCAAGGTGCGAAACCTGACAAATTCTATCATGACTTTTGGATGAGGGATGTTCACACCACCAGGAAGCCCCGCTGATTCATGCATTCTCCTGACATTTGTTTGCTCACTTCAAGGCCATTAAGTGATGTGCACTGAAGCTTGCAAAATTCAGACTCTCAACTTATGCACCATTTTCAAATTATGCACTCCATTTTAAACTCATCTGCCAAGTGCCTCTTCATCTGTCAAACAGGAATGAAACTGAACCTGCCGGAACTTTGGGATTTCTCTTCTCGAAAGAGCTGACACTATGGCAAAAGTAAGCTTCTCTATATCATTCTGTGGCCTGGTGACATCGGCCAGCTTCCTGCTGCATCCAGAAGTTAAAACACTGAACAATTAGGGGAGAAGATGCAGGGAAAGCAGAGCAAGCCCTGTAGGCTTAAGACATTGGTAGGAAGAGGGTAACACACAAACCCAAAGACTGCAGTCTGTGCAGAGTTTCTGCCTTCTTGCTTCCCAAATGAGCAGTCTGGAGGGCACAGAACTGCACCAAGCCAGTTGCTGCAGCCCGGTTAGCAAGGACAGGATACAGAGTACTGGTAATTCACCTGTTCAACTGCATGAACCGCTGCTGCACCTAGAAAGTAAGGCCCCTAACAGCTTTGACTATACAGGTTCAGGTTCTGTTTATTCAGTCGTTATAAGACAGGACAAAACACAAACAAGTGCCACAAGATAAATGCTTTCACCATACACATCTGTCACAGTATAAAGTAATGCAAGTTCAGGATGGCACAAACGAGACTCCGTGTACGTGTATATTGTACGTATTTAAAGAAACACAGGTAGTGCCAAGGGTGCTTCTACGACCCAAGGAATAATTTCTTGGCAGATTTTCAACATGATTTTTTTTTTCTTTAAGAAATTCACATACGCAATTAACACAAGTTAAGTGAAGTAACAGACCTCACAAAAATCAAACCGTTGGCACTTGAGAATCAAGAACCAGTGGTCTTAAACATATTGTAAATGTTGTTCCTGGTAAATTTTACCATGAGGTCAATGGAGTGGCGTGGATTATTGATAGTATGTGTATGTGCATGTACGTGGAAAGGACAGAACAAGGACAGGAGAATCACTTCCATCATCCAAAATTGCACAGAACATTTAAAAAACAAACAATTTGGACAGAAAATTTCCAACACTCATCAAAAAGGAAGAACTCCAAACTAACAACACCCTCTACACACACAGATGAAACCTTTTGCATCATTTAAAATAAATACAGCCTCGAATCAGGCCACATTCCAGTGTCAGATGTAAACAACTTCATCAGACATATGTAGTTAAAAACCGGCATTGGATTCCAGTGGATTTTGTGAGCAAAGCTTCAATGCTACAAGTATTTTGTGCAAGACTATCCTTTCACTACGCTGAGTTAAAACATTTCAAGTTAGAATTCCTTCTCAAAAATCTTTCTTTGCATCTTTCTGAATCTGTTAACAAATTCAGCACATGTAAAGTCACTTAAGATCACAAAGAGGCACGTTTTCATAACCTTTACTATAATAAATAAGTTTTCTGTCCAGAGACAGAAGTCAAGGAATCAAAACCAATTAGCAGCTTTTTCTAGCTATTTTAAATCCTTGATGGGCATCAGCTCTGGAGAAGGCTCACTGATGAATCCAGGTGCTCTGGTAGCCCTTGAACTCATTTTCAAGTATTGTTCAGCTGAACTACACACTTACTTACAAAGGGTTGACCAGATATTATTGTTCCATGGTACTAATGCATTAATGCGGCTGAAAATCTCATTGAAGGCTACACAGTATTTATGGCCATATAAAATGAGAACGTATGGAACACAGTGCTTAAATTTATAAATAAGGTTAAAATTGCAGGAGGAAGTGTTGCCACTAGCCTGTTCTAGAAGGAATATTAGAAGAAAAGTCCATTTAACTTTCAATCCACCAGGAAGCAGAGAGTTTCATTAAAAAGCTGTGCTCTTAAAAATCTCTGGATTTTCTTCTTCATCCTTTGAATTCCTTGTAGATGCAGGCCTGTATTCTAATCTGGAAAAAAATAAATAAATGAGAGAACAGAAAAAAAGTCTCTGATATCCTGAAACCTACTTGACATTACCGACTCCTGATTTTAACACTCCGTTGACTTAGTTGGACAGGTCCCTTTCTAACAAAGGGTGTGTGCTTATGTATCATCTTTGACTAGAGCCGTGGCAGGAGGCCAAACTCCCAATGCTTTTTTTAGGTTAGCTGAACCAAATTGGAAGAACTCAGCCCTTCGCCAGTACTTAAATGACTTTAAGAACCTAGAAAAGTAAATTATTTTGTAACAGTTTGATATTGCAGAATTACTGAAAACGTACAGACTAAAAATAAAGCTCATTTAACTAAAAAAAGGCAAATCTATAAAGCAAAGCATTCCTCTTGTACTTTTATTCCGCCCTCATAGCAGAATAAAAGATTTGGAGCTTAACGGGGTACATTTTACAATACACACTTGGGAAGAGGGACTAGGCTTGTAGTCAAGCTTTTGCATCTTCAGCAGAACTATTAACTAAATTACCAAAGCCAACTGGGTACCTGACAAAACCTAGGCAAGTCCTTCTCTCTTCTCAGAACCACAGGCTGGTGGAGGCTGGAGGAAGCTCTGGGTCCTTCTGGTCCAACCGCAGCTCAAGCAGGGGCACCTGGTGCTGCTCGCCCAGGAGCATGCATCCAGGCAGCTTCTGAGTATCTCCAGGAACGGAGACTCTTTGGGCAACCCGTGGCAATGGTTTGCCACCCACACAGCACAGGTGTTTCCTGATGTTCCTGTGTTCCAGTTTAGGACAAGAGGCACTGGGCGTATCACTGGGCACCACTGGAAACAGCCCGGCTCCATCCTCTTTCACCCTCCCTTCAGGTATTTATATACCTTGGTAAAACTTCCCTGAGCCTTCTCTTCTCCAGGCTGAACAGTCCCAGCTCTCTCAGCCTTTCCTCACAGGAGTGATGCTTCAGTCCATCTTGGTGGCCCTTCACTGCACTCTCTCCAGTCTGTCTCTCTCTTGTACAGGGAAGCCCCAGACTGGGCACAGAACTCCACGTGGGGCCTACAGAGAGGAAGGATCATCTAATTGCATCTTTGTATGGTTGGACGGTGTCTCTAGATTCCGCCCAGATTACTTGTCCCGGTTTCCACCGTCTGTATACATGTTTTTTGTATTTGTTTTGCCAGGAGCTTTTTGTTCATACATGCAGACTCTTGGCATTTTTACCTGTCTACCCTTGCATTGGGATGGACCAGTCTTGAGCTTGGAGGGGGTGATTCTTGAATATTAACCATCTTCCTTATGCTTCTCTCCAGGGCTTTATCCTCTGAGACTCTTCCAAGTAGATCCCTGAAGAGGCCCTGCTCTCCTGAAGCCCAGGGTTGCAATCTTGCTTTTTGCCCTGCTCCCTCCTCTCAGGATCCTGAGCTTTACCACTTCATGGCCATTGTATCCATGGCTGCCTTCGACCTTTGACTTTCACATCTCCAACGAGTACTTCCTTGTTTGTGAGTACAAGGTCTAACAGATCACCCTTCATTTTTCACTCTACCACTTGGGTCAGAGAGCTGTCATCAATGTCCTCCAGGAGCTTCCTAGATCGCTGACACCCTGCTGTGTCGGTCCTCCAGCAGATGTTGGCACGGCTGATGTCCCTCACGATAAGCAGGGTCTGTGAACATGAGGCTACTTCCAGCTGTCTGTAGAGAATCTCATCCACTTATTCCTTCTTGTTGGGTGGCCTACAGCAGACGCCCGATCCGTCACCCATACTGCTCTGCTCTGTAACGCTTACCCTTAATCTTTATGGCTCATCCATCCTGAGGCAGAGCTCCGTTCCTTCCAGCTGCTCTCACACAGAGGGTGACTCGACCTCCATGTCGTCCCAGTCTGTCCTTCCTAAAGAGCCTGCATCCCTCCACTGCAACACTCCAGTCATGGGAGCCGTCTCACCATGTCTCCGTGACTCCAACAAGACTGTGGCCCTGCAACTGCACACACAACTCTAACTCTTCATGTTTATTCCCCATGCTGTGTGCACTAGTGTACAGGTACCTCAGAGAGGCAGCCCAGCAAGCTGTCTTTTTTTTTCTCCCCCCCCCTCCCTTCCCCATAACAATACCCTGTAGGCATTTCCTTGCTTACATGCAAATGCTGGTGGTTATCCCATTTAAAAGCCTTCTTTCGTTGATTTTCCATTCCCTTTCCTTCATATAATGTCAACTCTGTCCACAAGTCCCTCACAAGGCTGCTGGTAACTGTCTCTCCCATGCTGCTCCTAGTTTAAAGCCCTCTTATCAGGCCAGCCATCCTGCTGGCAAAGACACCTTTGCTCCTCTTAGTGTGGTGGATCCCATCTCTCCCCAGAACACTATTTTGTAGACAATTCTTTGCAACTCTTCAGTCACTGTTATAACTCTTAGAATTCTTTTAAATGCACAGCCAACTTTTAACCAGCAGCTTCTGTGGCATACAGGTACCCTGGTCCTCAATTACTTGTGCTGTGACTCCATTAGTCTCTATAGAACTAGTCTTTCCTACTGCTAGTATGCTTTTTATACAGCAAACCAAGTACTTTAGCAAGGCTCTATACAAGGGAACGTATGCATAGGCATGCACATAAATTTATAGATAAAACAGATGTATTAAAATCAGAAGGATTAAAATCAGAAGGCAACACTTACCCTTTCACCAACAGCATTTGCTCAATTGTGTCAGGAAGAGGCATACCGTAACTTTCTGGCAGAAACAGAGTCAGGATTCCTGATAGCACGGTCAGGCTCCCCATCAGGATGTAAGGCAGGAACCTATCATAGGCACCTAGCAGAATGCAAGAAAAGCAAGCATCAGTTCTAAGTCACTGATACCATTTGTACCTAGGTACAGCTTTCAGTAAACAAAACAAAAACCTCTTGGCCTAGCACTCAAAGCACGTTGTTTTAAACATGCTTGAGGAATTCAAAGACTGGGAAACAGTAGTTATGAGAGCTGTCCCAACAGAATCAATAAGATTGTGAGCATCTCTTCAACAGGCATAAAACACAGATTTCTCTATGTTATAACTGTGTGTTGTTCAGATACGTCCTGAGATCCCATTTTTTAGTTGCAGTTTCACAAGCCACACGGATCTGGAAACCAAGAGAAGTCAGAAAATCCCAGTGACCCACAGAGGTGGGAGGCTGAACTGAGTCAAAAGCACATCTAAAACTAGCACGTGGTTGCCAGCTTAAGAAGAACCCAGGAGATACAAATAAGACTTGGTAGTTGGCGTCCCATTACAATGACGTGGAGAACAAGGGTCCCGGACCTACGGTTTGGACACAAGCACTGGAGTGCTGGGCTGCTGGACAGACTTCTTTGACACACGTGGTGGTGCCTGTGAAGCTGGGGCTGTTCAAGAGTCAGTGCAAGTGAGCAAAACTGATTTGGTTTCAGTTTCTTTTTTAAACCCTGCTACTAGATCTTCCATTGAGATGCAATTCTGTTGTACGCCTTGCATGCAGCACTAGAACAATGATTTCCACCATCACCATCTCCCCAGCACAACCGCAGACTAGTTAACTTACCAAGGTAAACGAAGTAAGGTGAGAGGATGCTGCCAAGTCTGGAGGCCATGGAACTTGCTCCAACTCCCATGTTTCTCACCACCGTTGGGTAAAGCTCAGCCGTGTAAACATAAACCATTGAAAAGGCAGATGTGATCCCAAATTTCCCCAACATCACGAGGAGAATAGATATGGCACGAAACTCTGAAATCAAAATGCAGTAAGAGCTTCTATAAAACTCTGACAATTTATGCTATCTATTAATTCTACTGTGTTTGCATAACTTCTGTCTAATTCCATTATCCAGTGTCATTTTTTTCCTGTACATGTCTACAAGCAACTTTTTTTTTTTTTTAAAAGCTAGGACAAACATGTTGATTTTCCTCTTGAGCATGGGGCTTTCTGCCAGGTTAAAAATAAGTACAACAGAACAAGAGCTGAAACGGTTCTTTCAGATTTCAGAGGCCAGATTGTTGCTATTGCAAACAATGCCATGTATTCCTTTTTAATACAATGAGCAAAGTTAATAATTTGAAACAAGTTATTTTTATTTTGCTGCTCTGGTTTCTCATTAACATTCCCAGCTACCAGTCAGTAATTTAATTCTACAATGCTGGGTTAATTTAATTCTACAATGCTAGGACAGTTAGATTTGAAGATCAAAATAGATCTTATCAGTGTCCAATTAACTGAAAAGGATTAGGAAAAAAAAGAATGCAATTCATGTATTGCCTGTATAAAATAAGCAAGGCAGTTCTTGTTCAATTTTTGTTTATTCTTTGATTTGTAAACAAGTGCTAAGCAACAAGCCCTCTCCCCAATTATATTTAACATCATTACCAGAAAGAGTCCAGAACCCTCAGTCTAACTGGCCTGAAGATGTACATTGTTTAATATCCAATAAATGTTATTTTGCCCTCCTTGCAGTTGCCAGACATTATTTTACCTATCAACTCTAATTTAGTAAAAGCATCTTTGCTTATCAAAAATGCTTCCACAATGACTGTCTTGAACAATGACTGTTCAAACGAGCCCTAAAGAAAGAGTGATTGACAGTTGTTTAGGAAGCAAGTTCTGTAGCCTCCTGTTAACCTCCAGTTAGTCTAGCCCTGGTTTTACACTTGGACTTTACCAGAACACCTTGCCAGGGATGTATGGTAAGGCAAAACTGGACTATGGTGCTGATCTGAACAGATCACAAAGCAGAAGACCCACCTATAAAAATGTATCTGAATTGCTATGTTGTGTCAGCTCCCAGTGCAGCAGCACTGAGAACCAAGCAAGAAGGGCATAGATAGGAACTGAATGTCTATATTTAGTCCCCTCGGGATGCTTTCCCTCCACATCTGCCCAATGCATGGCACTGGACTTCACCTAGCATACATGTTTGAGATCAACCAATGGTTCCATACGTGAAGGCACCAGCTGAATGAAGAGAAGAACGCAGCCTCCCAAGAACAACGCAGCAGCCATTGAATACCGTCGGGGGAGATTTCGAAGCAGCAGCCAGGAAATAATGTAGGCTGGAACTTCAATCACCGCTGAGAGGAAGCAGTTTAAATAGACGTCTCCATGCAAGTTGGGTGTGTCAAGAGAAAGTCCAAAATAACCAACAGAGATTATCATCCTGAAAGAAGCAGAAGAACATGATCAGACAGATTGGTCTTCCTCCTGAGGTTGCCGTGAACCTCTTCCCATCTGCCAATTGTAGAAATCATGCTGGTGGAGAGGGGGTGAGGTTCACGTATGCCTCCTTATTTCAGGTCACCCCTGAGAGATAAGTGATGTTAATTCGTGATCTAACAATATTATTTAGTTCTTATTACGGGTGGTTGTAGCTTTACCATGACAGTCTGAACTACTGAATTCTACAGCTTCTGAGGCCTCGAGTAGCTTCTCATTATGTTTAGAAGGAGACAGGAAGCTCTGGGAGGAGAGAATTGTTTCTGGATCATTACCCTCCCTGCTTTGTGTATTAAGTCAGAGAGGAGGAGTATGGCATCCTGGCAGAGCTAAACAATCAGGGATTTTCTCTGCCATGCCCCACACTGGCTGGACAGCACCCAAGTCGTGTTCGCATGGCTCTGTGCCTGGGTTGGTCAGGATAACAGGACAGAGCTTGGCGGCTGGGCACGCAGCCATCTTAACTGTGTCTCTGCCAAGCTGCAGCTGGTTTCCCTGTGACCAGGGAAACGCACAACTGTCCTTACTGACAAGATCTCCGGTGCCGTGGGAGATGCTGGGAAGGTGGTTATGCTTCAACAACAAGCAACAAGGTAAACGAGGTCATTGGATCAGGATGAGTCCAGGTGCGGGTTAGGCACAGAACACTCAGCACTGCCTTTCCTTCAGCATTCATGTGATAGCAGAACACAGAGAAACCTGACTGCACAGCACGAAGTGGATCACTGACCAAAGATTAGGTCTTTTTCCTCCTCACCTCGCAATGGAAGAACATTCACGGTCCAGTTACTTAAACTAAGTTGCCTAGTGTACCTGAGGGTAAACCCCTCGTTGTGTACAATATGCCAGCTAAAACTATTCTCTTCGAAAGTAGTTATTACATGGTATTTTTCATGATTCTGCACAACACTGGGCTGCTAAGAGTTATTTTTATATCAAATAAACTGCCTATGCTTGCTGGAACTCACTTCCAGTAGCAGTTTGCCTTAGCTTATCACATTGGCAAACCTTGACAGTTATAACTTTTCTAGCAAACTTTTAGGGGGTATTTACATGTTCCAGGGTGATGAGAAGTTAAACTTTCTCCTCCCTGATGCAAAACCAGCAAAGGGATTAATTTAAAAGCTCTCTAATTCCTCGAAACTAACAAAACCCTCAGCCATTTGCTGTTATCTATTATCCTCTTTTATCAAACTTCTTTTATGAGATCTTACAATTCTTAAATCTGAATATACCACGCGTATACTGTGCATTATAAAACACTGTTGTGAGGCAGCATAGGATGCTTTATATTTAATGAAATTAATTAAAAATACGTTAGGTAACTGACATTCAAGGTAAAAAAGAGTTTTAAAATGGCCCAAACCAACTAAATAGTTTTCTACAAGATTTGCAAGAGCACGTAGGCTATGCAACTGACTTGGACAATATCTGACTCTTTTGTGCAATCATAAAACTTCGTTCAGTACCTGGTAAAACAGCCCTTCCTCATGTGAAACGAAGAACCTATGTAACCAGAATTTTGTTGCTTCAGCCAGCAGGTCATTGTTTCTTGAGCTAACGAGTTTTGCCCATTCCTCCTCAGAACACCTCAGTGTTCAAAGAGCAGTTTCTTACTGTTTTGCTGCCTTTGTGCTTACGTACTCCCAGACCACATTCTTGCTTACCACAGAATCACTGACATAATTGTGATAGTCAGAATATTTCGGGTTTTCATTAGATCCAAAATGGTGTATGTCTGTTGTTTCTGGGAATCCACATCCTGCAGCTGGAAACAAACAAACAAAAGCATGGAACGTTAACATCACGCAAGCAGAATTATTGTGAGAACAGGTCCACTGCCTGACTTATACACCACTATTTGAGAGCATGTGGGTCCATTTCAGTAAGCTGCAGAGCTGAAACAGGTGCCTCACTTCTAACCAAATGGGTATATAGCCATAAGAGCCAAGTATCTGTGAAAGCAGTTGCTCCTTCCTAATTTAAAATCATTTAAAATTTAGGCTGAAATTAGTCATCATTTTCTCTGCCTGAGGCTCCATAAAGCAGCTGCTTGTTGTTACTTTAATACTTGAATTATAAAGCAACAACATTTATAATTTATATGCCACTACTGGCATCACTCTTGCATCCAGTTTTGAGCTCAACACCTTCAGCATCATGCAAGTCAACTGCACCCAGACAAGAGGAGAGAAACAAGGATGAGACATTTGAAAAACATGATCAAGTCTGAAAGAACACAGCTTATTTAGCCTAAGGGCCAGAAGACTGAGGGAGTCTTAAAAGAGCAAGAATGGTTTTCAAAGACCAGCAAAAAAGTGATAAACTGTCTACCCCTACCACAGAGGAGGCAAGAAATAAGATTAAACTGCAGCAGGATAAATTTAGTAAATGACTCCTCATGCTGGACCTAACAGTAATGTATTTAAATTGAGACAAACTGCTGAGGAGCTGAAGAGTCCCATCATTATTTATCCTGGTTTTGAAATCGCCTTGTAAGAATACAAGCAAAAAGACAACGCATCACTTCTCCCTTCCCCATGAAATTTTTCAGCTCTTCAAGATAAAACCATTTCCATGTAAACAGTGCAAAGACATTCTTCCATGAAGCACGCTAACAAGTTTTGTGCTTGATACAATTACACAAGAGGAAAGATTTTTTTTTTAATTTAGAACTTTAATTTAGACGTCTAAACAATGAGTAACAGGGGAGAGATATTTTAAAATATGTAAAAGGTGATATGAGAGCACAACTTGCATTGATTAAAACAACAAATTCTGATAAAGCAACACTATACGGCTGAAGAACAACTGTTTTTTCTACATGTGATAATTTATCATCACAAAAGATGGTATATTTTCAGGGTTTGTCAAAGTACTTGCTTAATTTTATTTTATTTTTTTAAATGGTCTCACAGCAAGAATGTGAGCAAGACTTTGGTCTGACAATCTTCTAGATTCTTATGTTAGGTGATTTTATATCTATCTGAATCTGCAAGCCTACTAACTATTAGAAACCTACCCAAGAAAGAAACAAGCATCCACCTTACCAGCTCAAAATTATAAAATGAAAAAAAAAAAAAAACTATCGCTGAAATATTTTTAATTCTGACACTTGTTGAAATGCAAGCTGTCAAGACAGCTCACAACATTTAAGCAACAACTTCTCTCTTCACAACTAGAAGAATCACTCTTACCTGATAGACCGCTACTACGTGCAAGCACAAAAAATTATATACAAAGATTACTTCCTCCTGTGATTTTCCAAGACTCGAGAAAGTCAAATTACACTTAAAAATGTTTAAAGACTGAATGTCTTTGGTTAGCACCGCATACTCCATAGTGTGTGCAAATGATTACAGATAAAAGGAAGTAAGATTGTAGCCTCAAAATAGTGCACTCGCTACTTCAAGCTTTTCTCAACTCTCTCTCTGCCTGGTCTAATTTAACACCCAGTACTCTGTACTAGTTCAGCTTGCAACATTTTTTCCCCTAAATCATCAGGCCTTCCAGTAGAAGAGCTGGATACATTCCAGGACACAACACACAATGAGGAGACAAAAGCAACCACTAGTTCAACTTAATTCCTCATCAGCATCTCCTCCATATTCAGGTAGGTGATCTTTTGGCAAGTTAATTGCTGGAGACTGATTTGGAGCCCTTAAGGTCTTGTCCCTCGATACAAAATATAAATTATTTCCTCCGTATCTTGTAAACCATCTTGTATCTGAGCTAATGCCAACAAGAAGTTTATGCAACTTCTGCATCAGGTCAAAATTATTTCCGAGCGCTATTCTGCTCTGAAGATCTGGAGGATAAAACAGTAGCCTGCTGCTCGTGCACTCCAAACGTCAGTGTATTTGCCTTTGGAAATCTTCGTTTTTTTATTCTATTAAAAGCACGAAGTTCTATTAAAGGCTTAACGTTTGACCGTTTCCCTTCTTCCTGAGCACAAGGCTCCCACCGCACAGGCTGCGGGCAGCTTTACAGCTCGGCCCTTTCTCATCCACCACATGACCCTCCTGAAGTGCTCTCCAGTTTTGCCACTCTTGGTTGCCAAGAAACCAACAAACAGGAAACAAAAAAAAGGGAGGAAAAAACAAACAAACCACAAAACAAAACCAGGAACACTGCAAAATTTAAACAGTCGATGAGAAACAGGGCCCAGCCTTTTAGCAGCTGTGTAAGCAGACAATACAATCCCCTAACGCAACAGCACAAGAAGCTACAGCAAGGGCAGGGAGAGCAAAGTGATGGGCTGTAAGTAAAACTATCACCCAAACATTTTCATTCCCCTCGTATTGGATAATCCAACCAACCGGGCTCTATTTATGCTCTGCAGACTGTTTGGGGATAGTCCCCTCCTGGACCCTAACTGTTTTGAAACCTCGGAGCCCGAACGCTGCGGGTGCTGCACCGGATTGAGGAACACTTCAGACAGGAGCCCCGGGCGCTGCTCCATCCAGACTGCTCATTCCAACTGTATGGGGCCCCACAGCGAGCCCAGATTTCTGAGAATCGTGCTGCAATGTAAACATGTTTCCTAAAAACTGGGGGGAAGATGCCAGCCTTCTGCTCTACAGCTCTTCAGCAAGCAAATGAGAGAACAGGGTAAACAGGCCACTGAGGAAGAACAGCTTTGCACAGATCTTGTCACAGCATTACTTTTACTTTAAAAAAAAATGGACAGAAGTTCTGCAGTTAAACAATTAATCTAGCTCATTTGCCTTTTAAACAGCACTTGAACAGCACTTCTGAAAGTTGATGTGCTTTGGTTTAATCTCTTTGGCCATAAATAAGCACTGTGTAAATATGCAGTGCAGCCCTCCCTGCTGCGGCAGCCAGCAGCTCCCCCTTGTCCAGTGTTCCCCAGGATCACCATTTCCTGGTCTTGCCCCTCCCTTCTGCTGCTTCTTCATCCAGCCCCATTCAGAGATAGGGAACAGATTAATTTTTCTTCTTACGAATGGGAGATGGAGGCATTCCAGACGCAGTGACCTTAAGCCAGTGTTGGAGTCAGAGCTCGTTTTCTGTTCTCTTGCCACAGTGCTGGCAGGGGGTAAGTTTTTATCCCTACAGCATGAGAAAGAATGTGGGCGGGAGGAAAAAAAAAAAAAAAAAAGGGTGTTCTAATGAAAGTCCAGTGAAAGAGCCATCAACAGACGTCCACGCTTTCCTGGCATTCTCAGTCTGTTCCAGGGAGACCAGGATGGCTCTCCTACTATCTACAAATCAGTCTAGATAAACAGGTTTGCCTGTACCTCAGCCACCTTCCAGCCAAATTAAGCTTTTTCAATCTCAATAGCAACACATTTGAGTTTAATGGCTAACCATTTTGCTCAGCCTGGTTGAGAGGCCTTGTAAAGTGAAGTGAATATACAAAGGTAGTGACAATCAAATTTCCTATCAACAGCTACACGATGTCTAGTGTCAATAAGAACACAATTGAGCAACCATGCCCAGACAGACTCTAGAGATCTACACATTCCCCTGGATTATGCAAACGATTTGTCTGTCTGATGTGTGAATGAACGCGGAGCTGATTACACAGCTTAAGGTCACCAACTGCTCAGACAAAGGGGAGATAACTAGAGGAAACAAGAACAGCTTTGCAGAAATGGAGTAGTTAGCAGTATATCTTTTCTTCCTCATCCACTCTAAAGAGGTTCAACTTTTGATCTCCTCAATATGGAGTGAAAATTGAACTAGAAGAACAGTAATCCAGTACCACTGGCCAGGATCAGTTTTATATTAGACTCTAAGCAAGCATAAAATCTGTTCAGAGCATAATTACTATCTACAGCCAATCACTAGGAAACATATTTCTGTCCAAAGAGGTCTGTGTCTAGAGGAAAACAAAGGCTAAGAGACTAGGAGATTAAGTGTTCTCTGTTGGGTCCCAAGACATACTCCTCAACATGGCCAGGTCCCAGAGGCTTGAAAGATCAGAATCAAGTCATTTGTCAGCTGCGTGGGCTAAGAAAGCCCACCAAACTCCGAGTCACTGGGATAAACTAGACTCCCTGCTAATTTGCTGACTTCATATGGGATATAGTCAGATAACAAAACAATAGGTAAATCAAATGCATTACCTCCCCTCAAAACTATGGCTTAAATCGAAAAGACAGCTGTTAACTGGATCAAAAAAATGTTTGCATTAGAATGTTGCATGGGATTGGGACAGCAAGGGCTTTGCAAATCTTAAAGAAGCACGGAAAGGGTATTATGCTTTAAGGCGTTTCAAGAAAAGGATGAACTTCTACCCATTTGAGAAATACATAATACACTGCAGGCATAACTCAATTCATGTGTTTGGAAATTAACTGCTTTCCGTAATCATTAATAGGTCTAGCAAACAACTTGACTGCTAAATGAATCTTACCTCACTAGGATCAAGTATTACATCTGGGGGTGTAATACCATTAATTTTTGCAGCCTTTCGGAGTATGTCTTCTGCCTCTTGAAATCGTCCCTGAGAGATTAGCCACCGTGGAGATTCTGGAATGACCCTGTAAGAAATGTTCATAATAATGTGTCAGCATTTCCACAGAATGCACTGCTGCAGAGACCAACACATATTGTTCCAGGCACAAAGAGCTCAAAACTTTCCATACCTTGCAGAACTTAGAGCAAAGACAATAGAAATCAGATTTACAAGAGCAGACTAGCAGGCTGAACAAGAACAGATTAAAATGAGTTCATGGATTTTAAAAAAATACTAAGGAGCTGAAGCATGATTCAGAAAAGAAAGGAAGAGCAACTAAAACCTTCCAAGTATGGGGAAAATGGTTTAATTAAAGAAATTCAGAAATGCGAACACATAAGCAGCATTCTGTACATTAAGAGGTATATGCTTAGTGACTAACGCCTATAAAATCAGTTCTTGACTTGCCCGTTTGTGACACTGTTTACAGAAAGTGGAATCTGCATGAGTCATTCAGCTTCATAAGAGAAGCTAGATGGAATCAGACACACTGTGTAAGTGAAGAAACACCACCACCATGTGGACTACTTAAACCTTACATGTCACATCACAAAGGTAGTATTTCACCAACCGTGGATGAAAATATTGAAGTCTCACAGGTTTTACAGCTCGTCATATCTGTATCACCATACCATTGCCCAGCTTCCCAAAATAACTGTTTTTCTTGCTGCTCTTAGCCCAGGCCTACTCCTAAAGTTCACTGATTTTGGCTGATGCAGGAGGACGAGTTTTTGCCCTTTTTTCCCCTCCCTCCTTTCAATATGGAATCACTTCATTTTCTAGAAGCCTACAGAAAATGAAGACTATTTTTTTCAGACATGAGTCAGAGATCAATGCTGCAGACTTGTGGCTAATAGACTGGGTACAGTAAAAGGCTACAGCCGCTTTTCACCTGCCCACTCCTGAATTTCATTGGTAAAGGCTGGCTGGCATCAGGATCTTAAAAATCTGCTGGCAAAGCCTTCTACAGACTAATGTCTTGCAGCTTCTTTCTACTCACCACCAGAGTGGGATGCAGAGCAGCCCAGGTAAAGTAAGCGCCAGCAGCAGCATCCGCCAGTCTCTGATGAAGTAAGCAAACAGTGGCAGCAACATGTAGCCAAATGCGTAAAATATGCAAACACCTAGCGTGCAGAATAGCACACGGATTGATTTGCCAAGAATTTCTGTGCCTGTTCAAAACAAAAGAATGAAGATTAGTGTTTTAACTTAATAGCAACCAGATATCTTACAAAAATACCTTAATAACTGGCTTTGAAATATACTACACTGGGTAGTTACAGCATATACACCTTTGCCTTCCAATATTTGAGGCACTCCAGATCTGTTTCATGTCATGATCCTGCATAAACGCAAGTAGTTACAAGTACAAAAGGAAGAGAATCAGGCTATAACTGTATTTCTTTATGTAGAAAGAAATACAGAAGTGTTAGCTACATGTTCTTAGAATCTCCCATTTTACTTGAGGAGCTAAAACCACCAGATATACTACAAAACAATTTTCTACATTTTTCCTAAATTAGGTTCTGACCTGTATTACCTTCTGAAATTCTCTTTTCTCTTGCAGCTGAAAAACTGAAATCTTTAGGAGTACACGTATGGTACATAAAAAGGGCCAGGCTACTGGCAGTAGAACTAAATGCACAAACAGAGCGTCAATGCTTTCCTTTAAGAACACCTTGGGACCTGCAAATCAAGAGACTTCTAAAGAGATCATCTTTGCCATTTCTGCAGAAATCAAAGAAGATTACATGAACTGCAGCAGAGTGCACGCGTTGATGTTAGCTAAACACTGTTTTCACAGCTGTGCTGGCCTTTTCTAGCCCAAAAGGAATTTCTTGCCAACATCTGGTACTCTGGACAGTGATTAGTATTACTTCCAGTGACTTCATTTTATTTTTTTTGAAATCTCAGATTCATAAGGTAATTCACATTCCCATCTGATCAAATATGACCTTAGTTAAACTGAAAGCAAATGAAGTAAGAATCATTATGCCTTTTAATTTTTACCACAGGATGTTTTAGGGAAACAGCGCTTTCTTTTACAAATTTGTACATCAAATACACATTTAGGTCCCATAAAGGACAACACAAATCCCTGAAAAATGGCATCTTACACATCTTATCTCTCCAACTAGAAGACAGATTTTGTTTCAAACAACCAATTTCTGGTTTTTGCCTTTTTAGTAAGGTAAGCCACAGAATTAATTTAGATTGCACTTCTATCAACTGGAAACTTCCAAAGAGAGCATGAGTTATCCGTGCGTGGTGAGAACACAATCTTAATAACAGTGTTGCCTGGCAAACCAAGCCAACACTAAGCCAGTATATAAAGGAGCAGGGAAGTGCATAGGACTAAAGACTGCATACTGTGCCCAGCAGGGCTTTCATACCGAGAACAAACGCTGCCACGTAGTTAGATATCTGTCCCATGCCGACCAGCAAAAAGAGCACTGAAAACATCTCCCAGCTGGTAGAGAAGACCTGTATGAAGCTGAAGCCAGTCTGCATTGCCATAGTTGCAAACAGCACATTCTTCCTGCCAAACCTTCCATGGATTTAAAGGAAAACAAAAAACAAAAACATCATTATACAACAGCATGAAATACACCTTCAGAAAGAGAAAGATACTATTACTCATTTGTATATCTGGGGAGATACAAGACATCTGCAAAAAAAAGCAAAGTTTGGGAAATATAACACATGCATAACTATCCTAAATACATTAAGAAATCCACTGGCCAAGAAAAAAAATAATATTCCTATGGCCACAAGAGAAGTCATCTTGAGGTATGTGCTGGAACGCTATTCCTTCCTTTGGGACAGGATGAGTAGGAAGACAAATCACCAGGAGCAAAATTATTTAAAATGCAAGAGCAGTAATAGATGCTGCTCCTCTGAGCAGCACAGATCAGCATGTTACAAAAAGAAAATGTCTGAAAGAGGTAAAACTCAGGTTTGTTAGATGCTACTGTCAGTAAGTGGTAAAAAAAAAAAAGCAACCTAATTTAAGGGATCTTAGCAGTTCTCTTGATGGACTGAGGCACTATGTATGAGGGAAAAGAAAACGGAATGGATGCTACCAAACCGGGAGCATGGGGATTACGTTTCCAACGAACAGAAACTCTACAAGTAAATTGACAAATCAGAGGACCACATATTGTTCCCTGGGAATCAGTGCAACTGATGTACTGCACAGCAGATCTCAGGGTCAAAACCAGGAAAAAAAAAATAACACAGAAAAAACCCACCATCTGCACCACAGACATTTACGGCAGCTCCCATTCTTTAAAGTTTGCTGGAGCACAGCCGAGCAGCAGTCGTGCTTTCCAGCTTCCACATACACAGCTCGCTGGACTCAGACGTTGCGTCTGAAGAAGTGAAGCTCTAAGTGTTGATAAACAGAATTTTAAATTTGACCTCAGAACGAGGAAAACAAGCCTCAGAAATCTCCCTGAACACAGTCCAAAGTAATTAGAAGAGAACATTATGGATTTTTCCGTATGAACCTTTTCTCCTGCATCTGTTTTCTGGCATAAAAACAGTTTGCTGCAGAAGTGATGTCTCTGAAAAAAATAATCAGGTAAAGGTAACATCCGCTAACAATCCTTGTAATGTTCTGGTCTAAGGTAAGACATTTACTCCACACACCGAGCGCACTCGGATGGGACAGTCACAGAATTAAGACGTGTTAGTAGTCGCAGAGAGACACTCAGAGCAAACTTCACATACAAGAACTGCTTGCAAAACAGTATCAAGGAGCCAGCGATTTTGGTGTATATACTTTACTTGTCTGAGAGTTGTCCCGATATGAAAGATCCGAGCAGGACACCCACAAAAAACAAGGAGGTACTCAGGGGTCCCTTCCAGTCGTTGTCACACACGAGATTCCACTGCAAGGAGAGAGAACATGAAAGGCTTCCAGTGAACAGGAATCCCCCCCTCTCCTTCCACGTACGGCTAAGCCCAGATGAAAATGCGCCCTTTGAAAAGAAAGCCTCCACAAAAGAAACGAGCAGCCAACCTACGGAACAGATCTAGCTCTATAAAAACGTGAGTTTTGGGCATGATCACTCATACACATATATGCGACTAACAGTTTCCTCGTGCACTCGACTCAGCTTGCCTTCAAAGGCCCTGCAGCCCCTCGAGCAGCTTTTTGAGAACAGACTCGAAGCTTTAGTTTCCTGCTTACGGTAAAGCCTTCTGTTAAAAACTTATGTTTCTAATTTATGAGGAATTGAACTATACAAACTGAAGCATAGGAAAAAATGCCTCCTCCTCTATTATATTTTAATACGGTTTCGAGAGAGACTGGAGATTCACTGCTCGCTGGGGACCTAATTGCAGATTGCGGCTCGTTAGGCAGCACGGGTCTGCAGCAGACACCTGCAAAATCCACCATGGTCAGGTTCTTCGGGAAAGCGTCAACTGCAATCTTTAGAATACGAATTGAAATATACACCAAGCAAACTGAGATTTCCAAAATGAAAACAAATCTTGGCAAAAAGAGGAAGAAATAAAAAGATACCTATTAAATGAAGCCTGCAATAGCTTGCGATCGCTTCCCACTTGTCTCATGTTTCTGAAACAGCATTCGTGTTATTTTTGTATCACTGTCAACAGCTATTACTGAAAGAGTCTATAATTTTGTTTGGGTTATTGGGGAAAAAAAAGTGTGTAAATATTAAAAGAAAGGACGAAAACAGCAGGGCTCCCTCCTCGCCCCTTACCTCACTGCTGTGCTACGGCCGGAGCAGCTCAGCGGGAGGCTGAGCGCAGGCATGGGATCTGGAGGCACCCAGCACTCCTGATGTGCGGCCAAGCCCTGCCAGCCTCTGTTATTCAAACACCTCCCCCAGGGGCCCTCTTTCAGCGTTTTAGCGATGGAAATTTTTAGTTTCCAATTCGCACTAAAGACGAAAATATTTACAGGTCAGTTTGCAGGTCAAGACGAAAATATTTACGCTGAGCACAAAACTAACCCCCCTCAGCCCCAGCTTACAAACAATCCAGTACCGGGCGTTTCACTCGTGGGGTTTTTTGTTTCTTTGTTTTTAAAATCTGTACTGGAGCAGCGCTCAAAGCTTTGATCTGCCCCGTAGGAAACCCAGGCTGCCGGGCTCCCAGACCAGCAAGCTGTCTGCAAAGGGCCTGCCACACACCAGACACCGCCAGCGCCTGAGTTTGCTTGCCAGCCATATGTTGAATGCCCACAGGAAACAGCTTTTTCCTTCCCTCTTTTGGAGGGATATCTTTCATGCCTCCTTGTCTCCTTACCATTAAGCCTCTGACTGCAGGAATCTCACAAATCCTCAGTTCTTCATAGCTCACCAGACCATAGCGTACGTTTTAGGGCTGGGTAATCACTGCAAATCACTGAATGGACAAGGCAGTCTGTCCCTTCGAGATCCCCAGGGCAAAACCCAACCGAACCACCCCTTGTTTCATGGAATAGCATCTAGTTTTGAATTACAACAGGAAGTTTTCCTAGAGAATTATCCTCCTTCATAAAGACTTACTCTCACCTGTGTTTGTGCAACTTAAGCTGCCAACCATTAGACCGTCTTAATTATAATCTGTAGAGATGAAGTCTTATTTGTTCAAGGTCACGGGAGCAAACACAACACACCTTTTCCCAATTTGTAACTGTATTCAAGGCATTTCTTAACCTCTCCTTTGATAGATCTGACCGTGGTTTTCTTTGTCTTCTATCAGACTTCATGGTCCTCAACCTCACTCTTGCACTTATTCCCAAAGCCCTTCCAGTTTCACAATGCCTTCTGAAGCACAGGCTCTAGCACTCAAAACAGAGGTCCAAGAAGCCCTACCACCATCATCAGCTAGGCATCATTACTGAATTTCCTTTCAGCATCACGATTTTCTAATATGCCACCAAATTTACACCATCCTTGTAAGGGATTTCACTTACTGGGACCGAAGGGAGCAGCATGAAGCCATGATGGGGGCAGCCCAGGCTGGCTGCTACAAGAAGGTTCCTCACCAACGAAGTGGTTGGGCACTGGGACAGGCTCCCAGGGCAGTGGTCACGGCACCGACGTGCTGGAGTTCCAGAGCGTTTGGGCAAAGCTCTCAGACACACGGTCTGATTTTGGGGTGGTCCTGTGCGGAGCCAGGAGGTGGACTTGATGACCTGTGTGGGCCCCTTCCAACTCAGATGTTCTCTGATTCTATAGTTACCAATGTCATGTAGACTAAAACCCATAATTAACGTATTTATGATTAAATCTGTATTTATTCACCAAATGCTTCATTCCTTGTAGACTAAAGAAAGTTTGAGCGACTCTCTGATGACTGTTCACAGAGCCTAATCCAGCCAAGAAGCTTTGGCAGAGCAAATCTAGGCCATTGGAAATATGCAGCAAGTGATCATTATCAAATTTATACAGAAGAGAGGTTCCTGTGGTTACTGTGTCTTCACATGACATTTATTAGGAAATCAAACACCGCTCCCAGCAGGCATCCTGCAGTAGCAGACTCGCCTACCCACAAAGAATCCCCTTTCCACCAGCCACAGCAACCAGACATCCTTTTCAGGAACAGAACTGAAGTCGAACTAGCCAAACAGTCAGCCCGGTGATTTATAGCGTATCATTACTAAATAAGTCATTATTTCCCCGCTGATCACTCCGTGCCTGTGAATTAGCCGTCTCCTTCCACCCGTCCTCCGCTCTGTACTTTGGCACCCAGGTTGCACAACACTTGGCTTTCCAGACACTGGCATGTTTGTGCCCGGTAACAAACATTTTCTTATGACCGCTGAGGCAGAGACATTGCTTGGAAAAGTTCATGGTTATAAAATGCCACGCTGCCCTGCCAGAAGCTTCTTGCGTCGGCAGGTGGAAACATACTGGTCCTTAGAACGCTGCTCTGATTACCAGCTTGTTTTTCTGCGTCTCTATTAACACAATTTTAGGAGCTGTTACGCCAAAGAGCACTTGAACCAGGCACCAAAGCAAACTTCAATATTAAGTTTCCAAGGGAAAACTACCTTGGTTGTGCAATACCGCTTATTTATAGCCATGAACTCCACGTGCACAACCACTGAAAGAGACGCTAAGGTCTGTTACCTCTCGTCCCTGCTGGTAAAGGTAGGCTGAAGAGCTTGGCTTTTCAACGCCTCACCAAACAGATCTGTTTGTCTGTGATGGTGGCACCGATCTCCCAGAGCCACTCTGCAAGCACGCCCTCCCCTGAGCTGCACATTGCCCAAGAAGTCACTGAAGCATCACTGCTAGGAGGCCAGCACCGCTCGGAGCAAGCATCCCGAGTAGTTACTGATTGAATCCTGCTGCTGGCAGAGCTGTGTGAGCACAGTACGCTGTGACCCAGTGCTCTAGAATCATGTGCTAGTTTCATTTCTCTGTCTTCGAGTGAGCCTGCTAGATAGCACGGCCTTTGTCCCAGTAAATAAGATAAGGTTAACCTCAGCAAGGTATTGTGGCTCCAAACAGAAGAAAACCCCATTTCAGCCCTGCTTCAAACAGCACCTACTGACACCGCAAAGCGCCAGGCTCCTGAACACTGGTACCCAACGCTCGTGCCGTGACACAGAACTTTCTCACCGCCTTTTTTTTTTTTAAAATAACTTTGGAAGAGGTCATCCTCTGGTGCAGTTTAAGCCTATCTCCTTACCCAAGCAGCCTGCAGGTCCTTTGGCTGGGGTGTAACTTCTTCCTGAAATGTTTGTCAGGTCAGGGCCATCCTTCATCTGCAGCCTCACGCCCAGCAGCAGTAACTGCTTGCACGTTGGGATCTACAGCAATCACAATGAAATTCAGACCACTCCAAGATGAAATTTGATCTTTTTAAAGCTGAATATTGTTGTACAGTCTTCTGCAAAGTGAAAAATAAAGGTACCAAACTAAAACTGCCAGGCAAGTTTAGGCAGATGCCACAAGTCCAGCTGATGATGTTGCCACATCCCAAGCAAAAAGCGTACTTCTAAATTCTCTCGGCACTGCAAAACCTCCAGGAGGCAGACTACTATTTTTATTTATTTTTTTCCTGCACGCAGGCTCTGCATCCATTGTGCTAGCAGAGTACCACGTGCCCTGAAAGGAGAGCTGGCCTTTGATGAATTACGAGCACTGAATCCCGCACTGGCTCTTATCCACACACTGATGCAGACCCCTTATCCCACATAACTTCCACTGCAATTTTCTTTTCCAACCTGGTCTAACAGGAACTAACAAAGCTCTAACTGCTAATGACAAGGTGCCAATCATATTTAAGCATAAAATTTGCCCAGTATTGTAACGCACTAGAACATAGAAACTGCAAGCCTAATTATAGGGAAGCTCTACAAAGCATCGGAAGTTCTTGCGATGCAGCATCACAGCAAGCAAATGCATACTGCCACCAAATGCATGCTGCTTCCAAACACATTTGGAAAGTTACAGAAGTAATTGAGGTCAACAGTATAATTTGGGACCACAGTGGAAAAAAGAGCACGTTTCTCGATGTAAAGAGAACTGTTCCACTGCAGGAGCACCTGTACTTTCCTGATACCAGTCCTAGAACCCTACACAAAGAAGGACTACAGCAAATACTAAAAACTTCGAAAGCCTTACACAGATACACCTGTTATATACGGAAAAGCCTTACAGGAAGAGGAATTTTCACAGCTACAGCGCATCGTGTCCTCTTAATCCTCTCTCTGCCTTTTAATTTAAAAAAAGAAAAGAAAAACAACACTTCTGTTGCTGAGAAGAGCACGCGTGATTGAAAAAAGAAGTGGGACAGTCTCGTGTGCTAATATTTGCTTTTTAAAAATCAACATGTTAGCAAGAATTCTTGAAGCTAATCCAACATAGCATGCTCTCTCCTACCAGTTGCTTCTCTCTATAAATCAAGGCAGGTTCTTAAAAAAATAAAAATAAACAAATCCCAGTCTCACAACCGAGCACTTACAACCACTGATGCAGAATCTGGTCTTGTTTATACTCATATAAATATTCTCCACTTAGTTGAGAGCTATGGGCATTATTAAACACCCTTTCCTCTGAAAATGCATTTGTATATTCCAAATACTTAGAGGTTCTAGACATTCTATCACAGATTTTAATCTCTAAACAGAAGTTTGCATCTACAAAATACTCCTTATGCTCAATTTCTCCCCTTGTAATTCTTTTTGAGTTTTATAGAGGTAAACTGAGAAACAAGCTGATTTTTAATCCAAAATTAAAGACAAAATAGGAACATTACCCCATAATTAATTCCCTACGGTACCTCTACATTAGCTTTGTTTCAATTTTAATTATATGAACTACAAGTCTATCATACTGTAAAAACACTAACCCTGTAAAAACATTCTGAGGCTAGAAATGTTTATGAGTACAATTCTGAAGAGTCCTGCGTTACGTGCTTCTTAAATTAGACCATGAAAACCTCAGCATTTTTAAAGTACATTTATCAGCCATTCATTTTCACTTCTGAGCTGAAAACTATACATTTTTCTTTCTTCCGATGACTATTAATACTAAGATTTTGCACCTACTAATCAGTTAAAGTCTCAGCTTTTTAGTTAGTGCTTAGCTCTGACACTCACAGCTGTGCCAGCTCACAGCTATCAATAGTAACTTCAGCCAGAAGAATATTCAGATGTTACCCTACAGCAAAAAAAGGGTCCTTCTACTGCTTTTAGCAGATGAAAAATAACGGAAGTCCTGATGTGACTTCTTGTCTCTGAGGCCACTGCACTAACACGATTGAAGACGTCAGCCAGAGCCGAACCTGGACGACATGGGCTTGATTTATGCTTCAGCTGCTGGCTCCCCTATTAGAAAAGCTTGTGGAAATCAAAGTTTCTATCACAAGCCTGTGCTTCTATTTTGGGTAACACAGCCCTCCTTGTCTCCCAGCAAAAAGGGAACATCAGAACCTCGTCACACAGCTGTACTACAGGGCCCATTTGTGTCACTCCAGCTGTCACCACCGCAGCCTCCCCTTGTTTCCTGCAGGTCTGGAGCAGCTTCAGGGCACGGGTCTGACGGCCACCTCGGTGTAAAGGTAACGGAACACTCAGGGCCCTAAGATCTGCATGGGAACTTTCTCTATACGTTCTTACAGGACCCAGAGCTCCAGCAGTACACCAGGCCTCAGGGTGCTTTAGTAATTCCCAGAGTAAGCATCCTTCCTCTGAAAAAAAAAATGAAACGTGTTAAGACTGCAAGAGGCATAAAACATGCAACTCTGGAGTACAAAAGGATGCTTGCATTGACCTGATTTCAATTTGATAAACAATCATGCTTCTATAATTAAAAAAATGAAGATGTGTACACAAAACTCTGCATCTTTTTAAGTTTCAGTCTGTAGGAATCACTCCCATACTTCAGTATGTAAGAATACGCCCAAACTATAATGTTTTAGTTGCTGTGTCATCTAACATATCCTCATTATATCATTTCATTCTAGTCTACTAGTGCTCAAATTCACTGCTCGGTTCTGTTCCCAGTTATTCAATATAGACCCCAACCAGACACTAAGCTTTCATAGACATGACTGGAAGTTAGCCTTTTCCCTTAATTACCCCAGTTTATATATCTTTCAGTCCCATATGTAAACTTTTATTGTGACTACATTCTTTTTTTTAATGGGACTTAGGGAGGAATAAGAATGACACAGATGGTCACTCTGACTAAAGAAAAACTTCTCATATCCCTCAAGCCACAGTATCTCAAGAAGTAAAAGATGAATAGGGATTTTGTTCCTGGTTGAATACTCCAGACTAGCTAATGGCATTCTGCTGTTAGTCTGCTTGAAAGAAAGAAAGTTCCCCCTCAACTGAAGAGGGGACTGAACGTGTTAAGTCTTCCTTCAAAAGCAGAAATGTAACTGAGGGCTTTCTCTAGAGTCACGAGAGATTTGTGCAAAAACCTTTTGTAAAAAAAATTCCCCCTTCCCCCTCCCACTGTCAGCTACAGAAATCTGGGACAAAGGTCCTCATGATTATTCAACAAGTTAGAGATATGCAACTAAAGGCAGGATTAGTGAATCATAAAAGCAGCAGCACCAAGCCAACAAATTAAACAAGTTTAATGTTGAAAACCTGCAAGTATGTGAAAGGCCACAGCTCTTGCAAAACTGGCTCAGAAACATTAATATTAAAGAGAAAAAATACTGCCTCGGTGCACGATGCCTGGGCAGCCAAACATCACCTCCCCCAGACGCAGAACATCTGCCAAACTGTACAGCCACCGGGCGAGAGCTGCTGCAGAGCCTCACCGAAATGTTAGCAGCTTCTGTTCCCTACAGATCGTGAAGCTGCTGGAGGGTACTCTGAGAGTTCGGATGTTGTAACTCGCACCCAAAGCTCAGTGAAGAAGCTGGAGGGACACAAAGTGCTGGCAAAATACGCCTCAGCCAGGCCAACCCCTCTATTAGGGCACTCAGGACAAAGCCAGTATGTTCGCCTGTAAATTGCCTAACTCTAGAAAACGCCACCTGCCTCATGCTGTCTTAAGAGTGCCTCAGCTTTTCACAACCGTACATTTCACTAATGACCAGGATCTACAAATCCAGAGCAGTTTTCCTCTTCATGAAAAAAGTAGTTCTTCAGTAATAGGTGAGGCGATGCCTTGTGCCAGCTGTCAAACGCCACCCGAGCCCCAAGGACCGTGCACGCTCAAGGGAAGTTTTCAACAATTCAAGTTTTGCCCTGTCCTTGCTTCCCCGTGCTAATGTGGTCTCCCTTCCCTGTGCTCCCTTCCTCACCCAGCTTCTCCTCCTGAGGCAGGCTTCTGCGCTCAGATCAGCTCGTGGTCATTAAGCACTCGAACATCCATCATCACCGTCCTCGCAAAGCAAGGAATATAGGCCTCTGAGCGGAAAATACAGCTACAGTTCTGTAAAACTTGTTCCCAGCTACAAAGAGGAAATTGGACCGTACAAACGGTTTACAAGCCTTCTGAAAAAAAAACTATCTACATTTTGAAATTCAAGTATTTCCTTGCATCCTAAGTCAGCCAGTGCCTGCGTGTCTCAGTACAGCTTTCCTCTGAAACAAGGACAATCAGCACAGCCTCACCTAGCTCTGTGCCCTGCCTGGGGATGCGGCTGGCGGGACACACCTGGGCCGGTCAGGATCCGGCCCGTTCCCGGCAGGTGAGCAGGGACGCGAGGGCAGCGGGCAGGTGCGGCGCTGGCACACGGCAAAGTTCAGGTCCTCTCGGACACAGCATCAAAACAGCACCTTGCTGCGTCCCACTGTTGTGCCCTGCACAACTCAGGATGACTTGTACTGCCTTATTTTTTTAAAAAAGGGAAAAAAAAAAAAAAAAAAAGGTTGATGTCATGAGTTCGAAGAGACATCTTTGAACCACCAAGCCCATTGTTGCTGGGTTGACCTGTCCTCCCCACGGTATGCATGCTGATATCGGATGAAAATAACCAAGCAGTCGATGCACACACACTACACCGGTTAAGACACGGCATCGGGAGGCTACTTGTGCAACTGGCAGCTGACAGAACAGACCAGCTTAGGCGTCCCACCGCGCCGGGAGCCCCCGGAGGAGCCGTCCCCTTGCCCCCGGCCCCCCCGGCGGCGCACCTCGGTGACGATGGTGGAGCGGTAGACGTCTCGGCTGTACTCCCAGCCGTCCAGGCACGGCTCCTGCTCCAGCTCCCCCAGCTGCACGTCGGAGCCGGGCCGCAGCCCCAGCGCCGAGAAGTTGGCGAGCGCGGCCAGGCGGTAGCGGCGGCAGCGGCTCGGCTCCTCCCGGCCGCCGCGCAGCTCCAGCGGGATGCTGGCGTTCAGCCACTCGCCGCTCAGGTTGGCGCCGCGGGGCACGGCGCACCGGTGCGCGGGGGTGCCGGCCAAGAAGACGATGGAGAGGCCGTTGAAGCCGTTGGGGACGATGCTGGCGCTGAGCAGGAAGAAGACGAGGCGCTGGAAGCGGCCCCACTCGCCCAGGAAGGCGGACACCTCCTCGTAGTCCCGCATGGCGCCGCCGAGCTGCGGCCGCCGCTGCTACCCGCGGCCCCGTCTGGCGCGGGCAGGAAGCGGCCGGCCCCGGCCCCCGCCGAACGCCGAGCCATGGGCCGGGCCTCGCCGCCGGGGGTGGGGTTTGCAGGCGGAGGGCCCGCAGGTGGGGCCGGGCCGGGTCGGGCCTCGGCGGCAGCGCCCGGCCTCCCTCAGCCCGGCCCAGCCCGGTGCGGCCCGGCGGAGGCCGGCCGGCAGCCCCCGGCACGCCGAGCGTGCGGCCGGCAGGGAGGCGCGGCGGGGGCTTGGCCGCTGAGGCGGAAGGACGCGCGCCCGGCTCGTCGCCGCCGCCGCCTCAGAGGCGTAGGGCCGCCCGTTCCAACCCACACGTGTATCAGAGAGTATAATAAAACACACATATAATACAAGAGCATCCATTAAATGCAAAATCCTCACTCCTGTTTTGGTTTCACACTGATGGGCAGCCGCCGCTCGGCTCCCTCGCTCCCCCTCCTCAAAGGGAGATGGGGAGAAAACACAACGGAAAAGGGTTCAAGGGTCGAGGTTGCTCAACCGATTACTGTTATGGGTAAAACAGACACAGGGCAGGGAGAGTAGTGTCATTTATTGCCTATTGCTAACAGACGAGAGCAGTGAGAACTAAAGACAAACTAAAAGCACCTTCCCCTGTCCATCTTCTTCTACCTCTTCCCTTCGAGCAGCCCAGGGGAACAGGGAATGGTGGCTGTGGTCAGTCCGTAACACTTCCTGGCTCCTCACACAGAGGCCACCCTCTTGCACTGTGCTTGGCCTCTGTTCTGCGCCTGGCATCTGGGCCTGCATGTTTTGGGCAAGCCGAAATGTTGCCATGATCAAGGTCAGGTTCCTTGCGGGGAGCTGGAAAGGAGCTTTTACAGGTCTCCACGAGGAGCCTGGCCCAGGCCCATCTCGGTGGCACGTACCAAACAGAACCAGCCCCATGTTTCCTTGCTAAGGCCTTGCTTTGGGTCCTTCCCCACATGCGAGCCTTCACTGATTGTTTTGTTCTTCGTACAATCAAAGAAAGAAAGTTGATAAGTAATGGCCAAAAAATCATAGCTCATTACCTATTGGCATTGTCAGGATGACAGGAAGATTCTGTCTGCTATGGAGTTCTGTTAGGAAGCCACACGATTCACACTTCTAACTGGCATTTTTTTTTGGTTGACATTTTCTCAGTTGGAGGTTGACACCTCCAATTGATAAAAGCCAAATGTATACCACATACAGCATTCTTGAGTGTGTGTATTGAAAAAGAGCTTTCTTTCCATTTTGGAATCACAGTCATGAAAAATCTCAAGTGTGGGAAAATGTGGCAAATGAAAGGGGCTAAATAGAAGCTAAACCTCAAAATCATCTTTGAGGATTTAATTAAGGGGTTTGTACTTGACCCTACAAACGTCTATAGTGGATTGCTGTACTGACCTGTCAACACAGCCTGAAAGCATTCTGCTTCTGTGGCTTTGCAGGAAGCCAGGATTGAGCCTTCTCAAAGCCAGAGAAACTGTACTAACAGTCATCTTCTGGGGAAGAGCTTATTTTAGGGCTTTATTTTCATACCTTATTCATGCTAAATACATTTTAAATTACTTCTTTAAACAGCTTTGCACGAAGTGTTACATTTAGGAGACATTATTCCTCAATGACAAACCACAGAGAAAGTAGGCTACACAATGCCAGTGCACATTTTTATTACAATAAAGACAGCAGTTACCAAGCAACAACTACGACATTTGTATACATGTTTTAAGAGATCCAATAAGCCTGCGTCAGATCTTACTGAAGATAAGAGATTACACAGACAGAACCAGGTAAATGTGACAGAGGAGAGAGCTGAGCATAGTGCAATCAATGGGAGAGATCCGATTGTGCTTCCCTCCCGTCTCCGGGTCAGAGCCGTACATACATCTCCCAACTGCACGTGAGCATGCAGGTCCCATCGTGAGCCCCACTGCGTGTCTGACACAGAAAACTCGCAGAAAAGATTGCAGTGAAAGTCTTAAATTGCTCACCAGCAACACGTTTATTTCCTACCAACAGCTATTAAACCGATGCTGTTTTCTTGAGCTGTACAATTAAAAATTTAGTAACTACATCAGCTGAAGCAATCTCCTTTTCTCCTTTTGACTGTGATCCGACACAGTAAGTCCTTATAACAACAACACATTCTTGTAGAGGTGCATTCCACTCACATAGGATTTTTTTTTTTTTTAAATCTGCCAATATTAAACTGTGACACTAGCTTTGGATGAATGGCATAAGCAGGAAAAATAAAACTGATTAAAACAAGGTATTTTAAAAAATCACAATCCTTTTTCTTATTTAAAAAATGAAAATTAGGTTTTAAGATACTACAAAGTTTAAGAATATAAAAATATTTACCTTTAGAAATACCTAAGCCTACAATCACATAAAATAAGTATGAACTTAATATAAAAATCTTCATAAAAATACAGCCACCTATATTTAAGTAAGTCCTCAAAGCTGTCATACGCTGATATAAAGGTTTTGTTCAAAAATCTAGTTATGTCTAAACAGCTATTCTAGAGATTAACTTTGTAATAAGTAAAGACAAGATTAAATACTGTTGTCATTAGAGAAATTCCAGTTTGAGAAGGGATGAGAACATCTGAGGTCATCAGCCTTACGCCACGTTACATTTGTGGCAAAAGCACGACTACAGAAAATTAGTATTAAAGGAAGTAGAATTTCCACATCCCAAAGAGCAGCCTGAAATGATTGCACAAGTTCCTTGCATTTAAATGTTATAAAGCTTTATATATGTGCTTGAACTTACAGGGAGGTCCTCACTTCTGCGCCAAATGCCAGCACAAGACAAATTGCCATGAATTTTCACAATAAGAGATGAGATGGTACTTTTCTTGGCCCTTACAGAATGTGAATCATGGCTGATAGTTATTTATAAATGATAAAAATCAGTCTACCTGTTCTAGGTAGTCTGGCTAGGCTGATAGACTTTATGTGGCCAACAAGTCCATGCACAACCAATAAATAAGATTTTTTTCAAACTATGTAGTGTTCATGAAACAGTAGTAGCACAAATCTAAGCTCTACTACGTGTGACTTTTCATCTCACCTAGCTTTGCTGAACTTTAAAAAAAAATGCACATATAACATGTAGGATTTGAAAAATAAGATACTGGCTTTGTTGGCATTCTTAGTTTTGAAAAAAAATCTGTGGTCCCAAATCGGCTCTTTTGAGTTCTCAATAGCTGCAGGTAAACAACTCCTGTGCAGAACGTCGGATTTTTGCAAGCATCAAATCCCCTTTAAATTTGTAAATGGTACAAAGGTTTTTGCAGAGGCTTTAAAAACTGAGATGAGCGTTCTCTGAAGGTAAAGCACAGTGTAGTGCATATTCAAAAGAGAAATGAAATGCTTTGAAAAAAAGACAAAAAGATTCAGAAAGCTGCTTGTGTCAACATACCATGAAAACTCCCAAAGCTAAAACCGCAGTGCATATTTGAATAGGATCACTTACTTGCTAAAGTCTTTGTTTCATTGGAAAGTGGGCACAGCCCATCAGAAGTGGGTCAGCAAGCTAGAGTCCTTACACGGAACATTCATGAAGCCCAGTGATTTCAGCAGGCTTAGGCTTTATGAAAAAACATCAGCTTTTACAGGGACGAGTGGATCAAAAGTGGATTCCGGGTCCTGGGAAACACACATCAAAAGCTACTCTGTCTCATTTAAAAAATGTTACTGTTTGTTAAACAATAATGTTATTTATATTATGGTTTTTAAACAAAAATGTTATTTCAGTGATGTCTACGTGTGCTTTGCTACAGCTAAACTCAGATTCCCCCTAGACTATCAGGCTTTGGTTACAGGTTTCAAATGAGGCTGGGATCTTTCCTTTAGATACATGTGCTGAGATGTTCGGTGACAGACACCCAGCTCCCCTTCATCCAGTCAATGCACACAGCAAGAAAAACCACCAGCATTACATTTGCTACCTTCTTTTTTCTTTTAGCAGCTTTCATTGAGTACATGACCGAGTAGAGTCACAGCTGTATTCCTGCCAGGAATCAGGACACAATCACAAACTAAGAGCCCTACGTGAGCAGACAGCGTCTGATCAGTAAACTAGGTATTTAGCTACAGCAGCACAGGGGATAATAACTATGGTGTGGCAGCACTGACTGTCGGGTTTTGTTTCCCTCTGGCAGGAAATGCATTTTGAGGATCCTGTTCTTCTTTCAGCCCCACTGACAGCATGCATCCGTCTTCACATCGGTGTTACCAGAATTTTAGGACTCTTCTTGGAATTCCTAGCTCCAGTGGCTTGTTGCCCATTTCTGAAACTGAAAGCAAGTACGAGACTGAGAAGCTAGAGAATATTTTACAGACACTTACCCCTCCTAATCAGCACTGCTAAAATAACCAGGTTATGGTACTTATATAAACATTGGAAAAAAACAATGTTTCCTCTCTGAAGTATGCCCTTCTGCATGGAAGAAGCAATGCAGCAGACAACATTTAGAACTTGAATTTAATTCAGTGACTGTAATTCAGTTACTTCATTCTGTTTATGCAGGACGTCTCCAAAGGGAATGTGGTTGGACTCCAGGATTTCCAGCTACAATTCATCAACTGCAGAGCTAAAAAGCTATGGGTCAGATATATGAGAAGTCCCTAATTGTCATAAATAGCAGCGTGCCCGTATCAAAGAACCTGACCTGAGAATTCTTCTTATTCTGAAAGCATAATGACAGCTCCGTTACTGACCCCGGGTTAGATACAGGCAATTCCAAGTTATTTGTTATTTTGTTTTTCTTTTTTTTGGTTAAGGGCAAATTCCATTCACAATACACATTCTCACTAAGGCAGACAGTATTTATACATTTGCATTTCAGCTAATTCAGTTTCTCTCTACGTGAGTTTTCCAGCCCACAAGAGCAGCTAGAAAACACCATCTCTCTCCACTGCACTTGCACTATAATGTACGACACAGATTTCAGGGGGCATATTTGCTCAGAGCACCCTAAATAGAATCTGGTGGGGCAGGAGGACTGTTGCTGTTTACAGCTATACCAGCCAAACAAACAACCAGGAGAAAGAGCTGTCCTGGTGTCTCTAACCTCCCAAGGAAAAGAGGCTAGAATATCAAAAGCCTGTGCTTAATTTAGAGTAACACCTAACAAATTTATACTGAAAGAGAAAAGTGTTTTGTAACTTAAATTGTCCTACTAAATGGCTAATTTAAATGCAGAGTTAAGGAGAGGGCCTTATATCCATGTTGCTAAGTTACTTACTCCTGAAAGGGAAAAACAATACAACAAAAAACGCTTGATGTAAAAGGATGGAAAGCATTGGGAGGCATGAAGCAACAGCCCCAAAGCGATGTGAAGGTCAGCCTTGGTTTGCACGTGTCCGCTTTCAAGCACATCAACCCTCAGGTTCAGAGATTCTGGGGAAACTGTACGATGTCAAAGTCCGTAAAATTAACAACAAATCTAAAGGGCGCTTTGAAAGCTTTGATGTTTTGCAATGGATCTGATGAAATGTTTGCTCATTGTGAAAAGGGACTAGGTACAAAGAAGTCCTCAATTCCTGTGAAGTATGGGATAAATGAAAGCTGACTTACCATTTCACCTTCAGCATTTGTTCAAAGCTCTCAGGCAGAGAATTTCCATAGCTCTCTGGGAGGAACAGGGTAAGGATCCCTATCAGCACAGTCAGGCTTCCCATGAGGATATACGGTAGGACTCTGTCGTAGGCACCTGGCAGAACACAGGACGTAACAACATTAGTTTATATTCCAGACATCGCTGCAATGCAGAATTAATTTGGAACAATTAGCTGAAACCTTTATAAAATATCAAAGGTGAATCCAAACTGGGTTACATCTAGTATCTGCCAGCAAAGACGGAGACTTTTCGATTAGAACTATAATGTATGCTCTAGGACGATCACCACCTATCACTGTCCCATGCTACACCCACGTTTTTCTGGCAGCCGATAGCTTTTTGTACATTTTCAACTGGGATAGCCAACATCTTTGCAAGGTAACAGCTCTGCGGGGATCACTGCTGAAAGAAGCAAGTCTTCAGTACTGGGTTGCCATCTGGAACCAAATCCTCAGTGAAATAATTCAATGTGAGAGACGAAAGTGCTCAGAAGCAACCAAGCACTCATTAGCTGTCCGGGACTGAGCATCCTGCTGGTTCCCTGCAAAGGGAGGGAACTGACTAATGGCAGCTGAACCATTAAATGTGTGCGTGATCCTTAAGTACCCTCCTTTTTGGAAGTGGAGAAGGCATCAGCCTGCAGCGACACAAGAGGCTCTGCCCTTGGTCTGCTCAGTTTCTGGTTCTGGACGAGAAAGCAGCGGCCCCTACCAGCAGCCTGCAGCCAGTGCACAAGTGCTCAGGCAGGATGTGGGACTTTCAAATCACAATAGCACAAAAATTAAAAGGTCTCTCAGTGAAGGGATTAGCTAGGAATTAAAGTATTTCAGGTAGAGAAAGTACCAAACTGAACTTGACAGCTTTATTTTTTAGTTGGGATACAGCAGCATGCTTTATAACGTGTGGAGTAAATTAGGAGTAAAATGAAGACCCCTGGGTATTTCACACATATAGCCAGAGTTTGTCATTTCATCTCCTTCTGTGGTCATAAACTGGATGAACTGCAAGCCCGAAGTTAGCCATAGCAGATATCAGCAACTCCCAAGTTTATTCTAAAACCGCCTAAAGTTTCAGAAACTGTTCTGATGACTGGAACAAGATTTTTTAAAGACTGAGCCTATGGAAACCTGAGAGAAAACAGAAACAATAAAAACTTCATCCTGTCTACACCTATCCATTACTGCTACCTAAGCTGCAACAGAGACTGAAGACCCTAAGGAGCATCACAGTCATTGCATATTTGTGCAGCACTCAGATGGTAATGAGTGTCCAAAACCAAAAAAAAAAAGCCTAGAGGTAATTAATACTTCTGCTTACAGACCTGCTTACAAGACATGAACAATGTCTTTTTCTTTTGTGAAACTCAAAGAGCTCTGCTTCACTTCTATAGTGTACAACGTGAAACCCAAAGGGAGAGAAGGGACTTCAAAGACAGCAAATGAAGGGGCTAGCAGCTGAACCTGCGCCTCAGAAGCTCAGATAATAACTCTTCTGGGCAGTTACGTAGCTCAAGGCAAGAAATGCAAGATGTCTCACCCAGGTAAACGAAGTAAGGAGCAATGATGCTGCCCAGCCTGGAAGCCGTGGATGTAGCTCCGACTGCCATGTTTCTGACCAATGTCGGGTAGAGCTCCACATTGTAGACATAAAGCATTGAAAACGCAGATGTGATGCCAAATTTTCCGAGCATCACCAGGCCAACAGACAGGGCACTGTAATCTGGAGGAGAAAAAATTAAATCAAGATAAATAAACGAGACCCTTTGCTTATTACTTGTATTTCTTTTACCTTTCAAAGCCTCTATCGGTGTTTTTTTTTTTTTTCATTTAAAGTTGTGTTGTTTTTCTTGCGTTTGTTTTGAATTCTACAGCATATTAGCCCCATCCCCAGATCGCTTGGCTGTGGACTTCCTGCTGAGCACACTGTAGAAGGCACAAGCAGGTTTTTCACTTTTCAGGTTTTATATTTCAATCAGTGAAAGGATGTTCTTGAAATGGAACAAAATTCTGGATTATACAGTAAGGAAGCACAAGCTTAAATCCACCCTGGTTTTGCAAAATTCTATGAAGATTTGCACACAGTGAGTTCTGGGAGGCTTGCAGGGTGTTTTTGGCCTTTACACATAACCAGATAAATCACCGTGCACTTTTGGCTCTCACTTTACAAGCTGGTTCCCCTGGACTATAAAAAGCTCAGTAATCTGACACAATAAGCGAGAGCCATGTGTGACTCAGCATATGCGTATATATATAAAAAAATAAAACTAAATCACAGCCACGAGTGATCAGCATAAATTTGACCTCAGATTCCAAATTTGATCACAGCTTCCAGGAATTCCACAGACCCGTTAGACAGTAGCATCAAATACCATAACACTGTATTTAATTAAGTGACGTATCAGATCTTGTACCTGTAGGAACAAGCTGGATGAAGAGGACGACGCCACCCCCTAAAAACAAGGTGCCAGCTATTGAGTAGCGCCGAGGCAGGAAGCGGAGGAGAAGCCAGGCGATCACGTAGGATGGGACTTCAACAACCGCCAGGAGGAAGCAGTTGATGTAGACATTGCCATGCAGGTTTGGAGTGTTAAGGGAGAGGCCAAAGTAACCAACTGATGTGAAAAACCTGAGAAAAGCAATAAGAACAAATTATTCCAGAAACACCATTCTCTGAACACCTCCGGTGCTGCCTCAGAGGTTGTTACAAAACTGGGATGCTGCAAAACATTGCCACCGACATCGTGGCTTAAAAACCTCAGTGGCAACCCCAACTTTCTAATTCTGGCATCCCTTGCAGCGCTCATATCCACAGCAGCGTGCAGAGCCCTCTGATCTCTGCCCTTCCTCCATATACTGAACCAAGCACTAGGCTTTGTGGAAGTCAGTCACAAAGGCTTTTTCACTGCAACGGGCTCATTAACGGCACCTTGAAACAAGTCTGGAAAGCTTCCCACGCCAGCTACGGTCCTACTCGCAGCAAACTCCAGGGACAGGCTCTCCCACCCTCGGCAGTTTGGTTACGTCTTACTGGACTCTTCTCAACAGAGCTGGACCTTCAGGATTCAAATCTCAAGAGTGCCTTACTACGGCACGCCAAGCGTGCTAGCCAGTTCCTTTCTGCTGGGGGAAATATGTACAGAAAAGGGCCGCAGTTTGTCTACACGGCACTATTTGGTCGTCATTCCTTGTGGTTGCCCAGGCAGGGACCAGGATCCCAGTGAGACAGGCACTGCACAGAAACGCAACGAAAACGCTGGCCATGGGTCTGGTTCTGTCTCTGCTTCGAGACATTTCCCTTCAAATAGAGATTATAGAGATGGGAGCTTCTTAAAAAGCCAACAACAAAAAAAAAACCAACACAAGTTGCTATATATATTTTCTTAATTATTTCCCATCTGAGTTGAGGCTACCATCCCCACACTCGTACACATTAATGCAGTGCGGGTGCAAGGGCCGCTGAGGGGCACGAACCAGCCAAGGACCACGTGTGGGTAGGCTCCGAGGCTGAAACTTATCTAAACCTGTGCCACGTGCCCTCAAATCAGAAATCGTTCTATTGCCTGGGTACTTTAGGAATACACATTTCCTTACCACAAAAGTAATGACATAATAGTAATAGTTGCAATGTTTCGGGTTCGAAATAGGTCCAGAAGGATAGCCTTCTGCTGCTGCTGAGGCTTCGAATCCTGCATCTGAAGGAAAAAGGAAGACAAAACCAAAAAAATTCCCACACCTCAGAGCACAACAACCTTTGCACACCCACACGTCTGGGCAGTTACGAGGTTACGGCTATCCCAGGGCCCCACCAGGCAGCCCAAGCTCCGCAGCGGGGTGCGGTCCTTAGGTAGAGCTCGTCTCTGCACCCAGCTGTACTCCACGGCACCTTCCAGGCTGTGTTAAACGGGTAGCACTGGGACCTCTGCACCATGCTGACTACTTAACAAGGAGTATTACTGGCAAGAAAGATGCTCGAACACCTCCTTAAGGATCTAACGCAGTCCTTCCAGGAGTAACCTCGTGACTGAAGGCATTTTTCCGTGCACTGCACTCAGCTCTCTTCCATTCAACCTTCGCAAACGGTGTGAGATAAATGCAAGTTATCGCCCACTTTTGCTGCCTGCTGCTTGGTCTCAAAAACACGTGAGTGATCGACAGCAGACCCACCCGCCGGGGCCTCAAAGAGCCAGGTCCAAAATGAAGGACAACTGAGCTCTGGCTGTGAAGGAAAGTGCTTCCAGAGTTCCCATAGCTGGAACGTGTGCTAGAATTTACAGCGTAACCTATGCTTGGAAAAGAAATCTTCAGCCCAGCCAAAGTTTGAGCAGGATGTTCGATAAATCAATAGCGCCAGCAACGGTGTAGCATTTCTCTCCTGCAGATATCACCAAGGGGGTGCGCGGTGCTTTGCTCTCTTCCGTATCAGCAGACACAAAACGCAGGTGCTGATAAGGTGCAGAAAGGTGGGATCTGACACACAGACCCACGGTCATCCTCGGCGCAAGGCTGGAGGCGTTGCGGATTTCTCTGCGCAGGAGCCATGCCCGTGCCTCTTCAGCAGGAGCTCTGGGGGAGGACGAGCTGCCAGAGGGGGAGGCGAGCACGAAACCCAGCCGTGCTGCTGCGGCCGTGAGCCTGCTTGGTGCTAGGCTTCCTCCTCTTAACCAATAAACATGAAATGCAAGAAAAAAATCTGCCTGCAGAAGAATTTCACGTGATCCGGTGCCTTCTCTCTAGTCACACGTTTCAAGGGCACTCGTAGCATTTGGTGCTTTGTGCGACTGGAGCATCCCGTGGGGCTCCGGCACACGTGGACCTGGACTCGGTGCCCCCGTGAAGAGCCCCTGTTAAAGTGCAAACCGCTGACACCGCGCTGGGACGGGGCCGAACGCGTCCTCCTCGGGTCTCCTCCGTGCCCGAAGGGTGAAGCCAGCTGGGTCACCCTTGCCTTGAAAACCACAACCAACCACTGCTGCGGAACAGAGCTTTACTGTAAAACGCAAACAAATAAGTAAGCCCTCTGGCTTCTCATCTTGAGTTTGCTAACCCAACACTTACCTCACGCCAATGGCCAGCGCCAGCCCCTAAGAGCTGCTGTTGGAAGCCATTCCTGCCCTGGCATTTCACAACAAGTCAACTGGCCAAAGGGGAAAGCTGCTGACGAGGTAAAGTGACAGGGCACGTGAAACATACCTCCGCGGTGTCGAAAATCACAGCCGGGGCTGGAATGCCATTTATTTTTGCAGCCTTTCGGATAATGGCTTCTGCCTCTTTATATCTTCCCTGGGACATCAGCCACCGAGGGGATTCAGGAATGATCCTGCAATAAGTTTCAGAATAAATGACTCAACGTTTTCACAGAAGTAAGGCATTATTAAAACCACATGTACAGTTTTTTTTGAACTACGCTCTCATCTCGCAAAATTACTTGTGGTTGAACATGGTCAGCGCAGAAGCATGCAGGCAATGTAATTCATGAACGCGTCCCACTGGGACCAGCGAAAGAGCTCAAGTGCATGGGATGTGCTTATCCTCCTGCTGAAGGAGATGCATGAGCCTTTCTCCTGGGGGGCTGCCTTTTTTCTTCTTTTATTTTTTTTCTTTTTTAAAGAATAACTGATGTCCACCAGAAAAGACTGATGTAACTGGACAAACAGAAAAATGGGGGTAGCTTAACCATTGTTAAGCAAAATTATTCTTAGGAAACTGCATAGAGAGTGGAAATGCTTTAAATGCACAGAGGGTATATTTAAAGGTTCTGTGTCACAGGAATCTATATACAAACCTCACAATTCTGCCACAGATCTGATGCAGGCTCTCCTAGGCGAAGGACAGAGGCACTGTCCCCATGCAGAGCTGATGACATTTTTTAATCAATTCCAAAGGTGCTGAGTGAATTAACGCCGACCACGGGACAGAAAAATCTCACCTTTCCTTAACTAAATCCTTTGACCTTAACAAATGCTTCCTCACTCCCTTTAGCCAGCAGTAATTTCAGGGCGCCTGTCAAGCTGAGAACAGCGGTAACTTTTCCTAATCTGTTTTTTCAGCCTTCTGGGGCAGAGCACCCACGGGCAAGTGAGGGCGCACCTACAGCAGAAGGTGGATGAGAAGATGGTGGTGGGGATGAAAAAAAACATGGGCTCAGCCACTGAGACAAGAGCATGGGACGGCTCAGAGGAGCTGAGTGGTTATGAGGGACCTAGGGGGCCCTCACAAGGTCCCCACCTCTGCTGGGTTTCAGCGTGAGCTCTCTTCTTGGCTTTCAACGCCAGCAGGGCTGTGGGCACTCTTGCTTTGGCAGCCAAAGCAACGCCCGGGAGCGCACACCTCTGCCGGACGACATTTAGTGCAGTTACCTGCCGGCTTTCCGCTCAGATTATAGTACCCATCAGCAGCTGAATCCTCATTAAACATGGCTTAAAGAAAAGAGCAGGGAAGAAACGTTAGACGGAATCATCCAGCACTACCACAGCTACGAGGTGGTTAACAGCGTCCAGAGCTAGGGGACGAACAAAGTTTCCAAGCTGCTCCGGAGAGCCGGTGGGAAAAGTGCCCCCAGGCACACGGTGAGCACCAGGGAGGATCAGCGGGCAGGTAACTGGGCCGAACACAGCCAAAACAAAAACGAAACACAAAGCAAAAAAAAAAAACAAACCACTGGGCCCCAGAGATAATCGGGCACAAAGGGGAGAGCATCGGGCGCATTGCACTCACCACCAGAGCGGGATGCAGAACAGCCCCGGGACGGTGAGCGCCAGCAGCAGCATCCGCCAGTCTCTGATGAAGTAAGCAAACAGTGGCAGCAACATGTAGCCAATTGCAAAAAATATGCAAACTCCTAATGTAGAGAATATAATACGAACTGATTTGCCAAGAATTTCTGTGCCTGTTTAAAACAAGGGAGGTTGGATTAGCATTACAACTCGTTCTTTGCAAACACGACTAAATACTTTACTGCATTTACAAAACAAAGCTAAACAATGTTAGAAAAGAGCAGTTTATCTTATATAACACTTTAATTGACACTGCCAAGGAGTAATGATCCAAAAGGTGATGATCATTACAGAGCTATTAGTATGGGGGGAGTTCCTCCAGATTTTCAGCGTTCAGACCTGCCCAGGAAATAAAAATGCCAGGGACTGTCGGGGGCTCCCAGGGCAAGGAGCAGCTTCTGCTTGCTGTGATTAACGCGCTGTCCGGCACAGGTGGGGGCAGACCGGGGCCAGCAGACTGCCAGGAGCCTTCCTGATGTGCTTGAATAAGAAACAGGCTTTGCCCCCTTTCACCAGTTTGGGATTTAACGCTCAGAAGTGGGGTGACAGGGCACCAGTTCACAGCGAGGTGGGATCTGGTGCTGGGTGTATTTTCTGGAACCGGCTGTGACACCAGAGCGGCACGCGGGGGTTGCAGGATAAAAAGGGAAGATACCAATGTCTGACAACGCTCCTGCCCCAGCAACCAGGCATCGCCAAATGACAGCGTACGGCACCAGCTGCGCCATGCACAGCCCAGCGCCAACCTAACATCCACTGAGAAAAATTGGAGACGTTGTGAGCCTTCACAAGCACTTCATCTCCAGTGCAATACCCTGCTTAACAGGGGTAACGCTTTGTTAAGTCTCTGCTTAACACATCGCATGCACATCCAGAGGTCCTCCTCACTTCTCATCGAGTTCCCAGACCCAGGTCTACAGAAATTTCCTCTCTGTCTGGAGCACTGGAAGTGCCACAGCTCCCACAGTTGAGTCAATTAACAAACAAATTACGCCGAGCTAACAGGAGGGTCTCGGGAAGTCTGCGGGGCGTGATTTAGCTATGTAGCATGCTAAAACCCTTAATATTGCAGAGCAATAGGAAAAAAAGACCAAAGACTTAAAAACCAACCAACCAAACCAAAAACCTATTTAATAGCTACAAGAGTTTCCATTTCAGAAGCTTGGGGTAACTGAATAAATTCACAAGAAGACGAAAACAAGGACTCGTAGGGACAGGAAGGGTGTGTTAAAAAATAAACTGTGCTGTCATCCTCTACTGATGGCTCTTGCTTGGGGGCATCTGGGGAGACGTCTGCTCCTTGAAGCATTGTTTTATACCTGTTAAGCAGTATGGTAAGATGTAGGATTTGTGGCATTACAAAGCCAATACGAGATAATATCTTTCAGCTATATTTCTCTTCTGTCTCTCCTCTTCCCTTATTCTCTTGGCAATAGCAATCCTGGGATGACAGCAGCATGCCTTCACAAACCTGTGTGTTGTTTTACAGTCTCAGAACTTGAACATGGAAAAAAACCACGACCTACAACTAAGGAAAAACTGGCAGAAAAAGCTGGTTTGAACGCAGAACGTGTAACAGGGACTGAGCCTGTGCATGGGGAGGTAAGACACGCTAACAGCGGGCTTCCAGCCGTTCGGATGTCGAGAGCTGGGATGGGAACCGAAAGGAGAAACCCGTGGGAAACCGGTCACTGGCAAAAACAAAAACCCCAAACCCAGCTGGTGCTGGGGAGTGCCAGCGCTGCAGCACAGCAGGGATTTACCCGTGCTGGTGCCACTGCTCCCCCTGAGCTGGAGTCACAGCATCCACCTACGCCAGACAGCACAAGGGCAGCGCCTCCAGGGCACAGGGAAAGGGAGCAAGCCTGGGAGCAGGAGCCCACCCGCTGGACGGGGTTTCTATAGGAGCCACTCTTCCTCCTGTGGGTGCATTCCCCCACCCAGCACCCTTGTCGTGTGCTGATTTTTGGGAGCTCCTGGCTGGGCTGGAGGAGCAGCGGGGGCGTGCAGGGCGCTCAGCTGCACGTTTTAGGGTGGGAAGCGCCGTGCTGCAGGAGTGCCTCTACTGAGGACAGACAGCTGATGACTAACCGCAATTAGGGAGATAACTCCTAAATTGCTTTAGCTTAATCCTGTCCTTAGTAAGAGCCCGCAGGCTTCCGGGGGAGTGGGAAGAAACACTGAGCACCCGAGGCACCTCCTGAGAGCTGGGAACGGCTCCGCCGAGCACCGGGTTGCAGAAGGAGCACCACGGCACACCAGGTGCCAGCAGGCTGCACCCAAACGTGCTCAGCACTGCGCTGGGAGCAGCTGCCCCACCTCTCAGCAGCGGGTGCTGCCAGGGTGCTCTGGGCCCCCCCAGCTCTGCCAAGTGCAGCACCCCAAAACCGCAGCCCCGCGTCCCTGCCTCCAGCACTGCCCCACGCTCCCTGGGGAAACGCGGGGTGAGCTCGTGCCCGATGTCACCCGAAGAGGTGACATCAGGAGCTACAAATTCTGACACCACTGGGTTAAAAGCCCACACAGGAGGCCGCACGCTGTGCGTGGAAACTGCTTTGCCCCGAGGGCTAACTGCCCAGAGCCCTCTGCAAACAGGGGGTGGCCAGGGAGGAACCCAAAACGGTGCTGCTGGCTCAGCCCTGCTCCTGCTGATAACAGCTCTCAGCCTCCCTCGAACTTTTCCTCCAAAGAGCACAGAAATAATGTTTGTGTTGATGTTTCCTGCACTCCTCTTTTTCTCTAAACCTGTAGAAAGCACAAGCTATAACTATTTGAAGAGATTCCTTACAGTAGCCAAGAGAAAAAAAAAAAAAACACAAAACATGCTGGCCTAAATTAGGAATTTTACCAGTGAGGATTTGGTGCCATCTCTAATTAACCAATGCAAGTTCAGAGGAAAAAAAACAACAGTACGTTAAGCAAGCATTTAATCTAATAAAGGCATATCCATACCCAGTATGAAGGCCACCACGTAGTTAGAGATCTGCCCCATCCCCACTATGAGGAAGAGCACTGTGAACATCTCCCAGCTGGCGGAGAAGATCTGCAGGAAGCTGAAGCCCGTCTGCACGGCCATCGTGGAGAAGAGGATGCTCTTCCTGCCAAACCTGGCGCCAAGGACAAAGGAGACGATTATTTAATTCATTCATGGAGCAGGGCTATGCAAAAGAGTGCAAGGGAGCATAAATATCCAAATTCAGGTGACACTGCTTAGCTGAAGTTAAATTTTTTATGACTTTTATGTATTATTTCCATAAGACCTAAAAAAATTAAATTTCCAAGACCTAGGAAATAAATCAATAAAAGAAATCAAGAGCAGAAACTTCAGGTTGTCACTAGACAGGAGCTAAGGAGCCCAGACAGTAGTATATAGGTGAGAAAAACTCTGAGATTGCAAGCCATGCAGCCCAAGGTTAGGAAACGATGGCGCTTAGGCTGCTGGCATCTACAGAGCATAACGCCACTGCAGTTTGGATGTGTTATCTAACTTTATCAGCTGGTTTCACCTCACCTGGGCTCAGAACACACACGGTTGTTGACAAAACTTTTCCAAAAAGCAGCGAATGCTAGCAGGGCCCGCTGGCTCGCCAGCTGCTCGGGCATGCACATCTTATCAGATGTTGCCAGGGGGCACCAGAGGGATTTAGCGATAATCTTCTCTCCTCTCAAACAGTAACGCTGCCTGACTTTTGCACCAGGGGCAGGAGATTAAATTTGGATCACGTGGAATTTAATACTCATGGCTTTGGGATTAAGTCTCACGTTGAGTTTTGACCCCCCCCCCCCCCAAGATGTCCCACCCCAGCCGCAGCGGCACAGGGCGGGGATGGCCACGGGGGCTGCAGCAGGGATGGGGACACGCAGGAGGAACGGGTGTTAGGCACTGGACACCTGTAAGGCCAAAACTTGATTGCTGCTGAGACAATTGTTAAATGCCTGTTGTATTTTTTTGGCGTTTTACATCTACATAGTTAGATGGCATCCCATCGTTGCTATTCATTTACAGGTTCTTAATTTCATTTCCAGCGAACCATCTCATCCAACAAGACACGTTGGAGCTCCCACTCAAAGGCCAACTTTTGCCTTACAGCTCCAACGACAGACTCCCAGTTAATGTGTGACAATGAACGAGACATTTATAGCTACCAGAAAGGGCGGACAAAGGAACGAGCTTGGGACTGAAGCGAAGACCAGCTCACCAAACTGCAAGGCTGCAGACGTGCAGAGACCAGTCGCTGGCTTCCTGACACGTCCAAATGGCAGCAGTTCCACGTGTGCTGAGGGTGAAGGTTGGGATTTTTACAGAAATTCAGCCAATTACCTGATTTTGATCAAAAGCCAGAGAACTGGACTTCAAAGTCCCTTATCCTTCCCTAAAGCACGCTCGCCAGCCGCGGCTGTTCCTGAGGTTTTGCCCTGCTCTGCTCCCGAGCGAAGCCGGCGGCAGTGGCGTTACCTGTCCGAGAGCTGCCCCGAGATGAAGGAGCCGATGAGGACGCCCACGAAGAACAGGGACGTCGTCAGCGGCACTTTCCAGTCGTCCTCGCACACCAGGTTCCACTGCAAGAGAAGGGCCCGCGCTCAGATCTGCCCCGAAGCAGCCTGGCACTGCCCAGGAGGGCGCCGATTTCCCCGTATTGTAGCCCAGTTCCCCCCCATCCTCTCCCCGTCCCTCCCAGTGGCTGGGGCTGTGAGGTCCCTGCTGCTGGCGTGCGCCCATCCTGCACCCACCGGGCTCCCCGCACCCTGAGCTGGGTCCCCATGGGGTGCTCCTGGGGACAGCTCGCCTGGCCTCCCTGGTGCAAAACCCGCTGCATTCCTCTGGCTTATGGGTTTGAGAGAAAGTACGCAAGAGCATGCACAGAGCGAAATCTCTTTTCTCCATCCCACAGAGATTTACTTCTTTTAAATCCCTCCTCCCCCTGGCATCCTCATGGGCGGCTCCGTGCTCGCTGCTCGTCCTCGCGGCCGGGACCGGAGGCTTGGGACAGGAGCCAGCGTGGAAACTTCCACCCGGCGCCTCCCGTCGCCCCACGCAAGACTTAAAAAAATGAAATCAGCGCAACGAGCCTCGGTGCACCCGAGGGAGAGCTGAGCACGCATCTGCCAGGGCTTGCTCACGTCCCGGGGAGCGATCCCCCGGTCAGGGCACACCCGCCGGGGGTGCTGCTGGACACACTTCAAACAGGTCGGTCGCAGCTTAGATAATTGTACCACGAAGGTAGGCTAATCAGGCTCAGATCAAAGTACAGCATCATTTTAATAATTAGCCTTGCTATCAGGGAGCGGGGACGTCGCCTTTACCGGGACGCAGCCTCTGCCTGGGGGGCGGAGGGGCTGAGCGGGGCGCTGAGCAGCACCAGGGGGGGAACGCGGGCTGAGGCTGCCCCCAGCACAGAAGCACCGGGCCAAAAGGAGCGACACGGGCTTTGGAGAGGGATCCCGACACCGTCTGACAGCACTCCCTGTCCTGCCAAAGTGAAACCAAACAACTGGCATTTCAAACCCACAGCCCGTGCCCGCTCCTGAAAACGCACAGCGCATCCTCTGCAACACAGGAGTCCTGCGGCCTGGGGCTGAAATGCACCTCAGATGCTTAAATCTGATTTATTTCAAAAGGAAACTGTCTCGTCCCTGCTGGGAGGAATAGGTGGGTAGGTGTGGGCCAGGCCTGGGCGGTTATCTCTGTTTATCTTAATTGTATTTGATAAGATAGGAGGGAGGGCGTGGGCCAGCAGGGCTCGGATGCTTCCAGGGATGCTGGACTTGGGAAATATACACAGGGATCTGTTTCACTTTTCAAATGAAATGGAGATTAAAAAAAAAAAAAAAAAGAAAAAAGGTGAAGGTGCGAATCAAGCCCTGGATGTTCCTAGAAAAACTGAGAGGACAGGGAACAAGGCAGCAGGTTCCCAGATTGCCATCTCCAGACTCGTACCGCTTTGTACGCTCAGCACAGCCTTGGGGAAGCCGGTGAATAACGAGGTGGCAGACCTCGCAGCCCGTACAGAACATCACTCAGGATATGAAAATCCGACCCCTGCTCACTCCAACCAGCAGGGGAGGTCGGGCCGTTGTCCCCGGCGGTCTCCGACTCCGACCCATCCCGTCTGCACGCTCTGCTTGGACACCGAAGAGCTGCTTTGGGAAATGGGGAGGCTTCCTGACACACACGCAGCCCCACAGGCTGGAAACAAAGCCCCTGTGATTAACATTTGCTGTTATTTAATTACAGCACCGCTGCACGCCCTGCTCAGGGCAGCAGCCTGTGCCTGCTTCTGCTCTGCCAGGCTCGAGGCGTGGGGTCGGCATTTCCAAAACGACTTCTAAAAGGCACTTTGGCTACAGCCTAAAACCAGCTAACTAATAATTTGCCCACGAAACTGCATTGCTCCCTGCATTTCCCAGCTGCCTACCTTTTCCCATGGCATACTACAGAGAGAAAAAAAATAACAATACCGGGTCGAGCCCTTAAAACTTGCAGGATGTGGTAAGGGTGTGCAGCGGCCGGCTGGTGGGGAAGGTTTTCTTTCTATAGGAACTCGCTGTATTTGACCAGAAAACACACAAACACAGTGAAATCCGTCTGACCCCAGGTATAGCTGGAGCTGCTGAGCAGAAAGGTGCCCCTTATATGAACTTAGGTGAAGTTCACCAAATCCTCCATCGAACACGACCCTTCCTGCCCCCGCCGCTCATGCCTCTGCAGCCCCGGCACCACGGCAGTCCCTGCAAGCAGCACTGGCTTCTTGGGAAAAAAAAAAGGGACATTTAACTTATTTCAGCTCCTCCTCAAGGACGGTGCCCATCCCAGCCTGTGCCCAGCACACAGGAGCTGAACCACCTGCAGCCACGACGTCCAAACTCTCTGCTGGAGGAATTATTCATTAACCAGCAAATAAGTAATTCTCTAACATCTCGGGCTAAGCACGCTGCAGAACAAAGTTCGTGTAAGCGTCCACGCGAGTTCCTTTTACCACTAGGAATTAGAGCTGCTCGAGAATGCTGCTGGATCGCTTTTTGGCCATCGCATCCCCGGGACCCTTGTTCCCAAGCTCCCGGCTTCCAGAAGGGTGAACTCTGCCGGCGTGGCCAGCGGGGATGCTGCGGGTCGACGAGTTTTGCGAACCGACCGGTCGGTCGGTCTGCTCATCGCTGCTGGGAAAAAGCCGCAGGGGAAGAGACAAATCCTTCAGATGCCTTCGCATCGCAGCACCTCCCACCCAGCTTCGTACAGGGAAGCTGCTCACCCCTGCTGATCCCCAGCCCCCTGCCTCCCCCGGGAATTCAGCCCCAGGCTGGGCGCAGGGGGCTGAGCAGCGCCCGCAGGTGAGCGGGGAGCAGCCTGCAGCACCGCCGTGGACGCTCGCAGGGCTCCTGCAGCAGGGGCACGCACCGTGCAGCGCCGTGGTGCTGCAGGACAGCCCAGAGCACCTCTCAGGGAGCTGACGGCCCAGCGCCGGGGCGTTATGTGCGTGTAAGTGCCCTGCTCCAGAGGGCAAAACCGCTGCTTGCGCTTGAGCCTCTAGTGACAGCCAGATCTGAGCACCGCTCTCTGGAATTAGAGCAGAATTAGGTTAAGTTCCAGGCGAAAACCCACAGCATAGCAAAAATACGTATGTTAACACTTAAATTAATTTCAAAGCACAGATGGCGGAAACTGCGGGAACGGCCAGGGAGGAGCAGCCCCGCTCTGTGTCAGAGCCCGCCCGGCTGGCTCGAGCCCTCCCTGCAAGTGCCGGCAGCGCTGACCTGGTGCAGCGGCCACACCGGCCACCTGGTCAGAAAAAAACCATCATTTTTATGTGGGACAACCTGACCGACACCCTCAGCCCCCTGACCTCGTTATGTCCTTTTTCTCCTGTGTTTTGGACACATGCACTTTGCTGACATCATCTCCACTTTAAGACCTACCATATGACTGAGCTTGGGACCCTTTGTTCCAGGGAATTCAGCACATCCCCAGATAACACCAGCACCGGGCTGGCACCTCCCAGCCTGCTCCTTTCAAGCAGCAGTAACAGGATTTGATGCAGCTGCATGAATCAGATGCAACCTCCAGCGCCCAATCCCGTAGCCATCAGGTTTTGCCCCTCAGCTGAGTTCCTCAGCTGAAGATGTTTTTTTCCGTCGAGCTTTCCTGATGGCATGTCCAGGCTCGTCTTTGTTATGCAGAGAGAAACGTTGGGCACAAAAATTATCATCACAAGTTTAACCGAGCTGCTTCTTCTCATGGTTTCATCACTGCCCGCTTTCCTTGTTTTAAAACGGAATTCAGTATCTTTCCCAAACGTTCGTGCCATTTTAAACAAAACAAGTATCCTCTTCCATCTGGCCTACAGATGGGAACCTGACACTTGGTCTCCACCATCCGAGTGTGTTATTTCCCCTCGGGTGCGCTCCAGGTCCCGTGGCAAACCCCACTGCCAGCACAGGCTGGCTGGGGGTCACTGCCCTGAGCATCCCTTTCTGCTGCACGTGTCTGCCCGCAGCACGTGTCCTGCAGCTGGGACGTCGCCACGGTTCGCCCACGGCCAGGACCGGGGGAGCTTCCCGAGGGATGGGGACTGAGCACAGCTGCTGGCAGGGGAGATGCACGCATGGGCTACACGTGTCGATGGGCACGCGAGGGGCATCCCTGCCCCGTGTCCTGCCCTCTCCGAGCCTTTCCCCATTCACCTTCCTCTCCCACACGCCTCAGTGCAGCTGAACCCACGTCTGCCCACCCCTGCCCGTGCCCCCACGCCCCCCTGGCACAGCCCCACAGCCGTGCCCGGCCAGCAGGATGGCTCCTGGTGGCGATGTCCCTGCTGAGTCACCGCGGCTGCAGACGAGGGGCAGGCACCTGCTCCCTGCCCACGCCGCGCACCCCGAGCGCGATCCATCGGGTGCACCAGCGGGGTTAATCCTTCCACCACTGAGCCCGATCGGGGCAGCACCCGGCTCCCCAAAGCTGTGCGGAACCCCAAGCCTGAGGTTTCCCTGAGAGCCCTCTCATGGCTGCAGTGACCTTGAGCTGTGTGGGATCTCCTGTCCCCTCCCAGGCCACTTGGAGCGACCCCGGGTGACGCCGCCTGTCCTGGGGCACGCTGCCCGGCCCACGGGGCCTGCCCGCTGCCAAACCCCAGCGCCGCGGGCGTGGGTTGAGCCCGTTATTCCTTTAACCCTGTCACACAACGCCGAAGAGCGAGAGCGGCTCCGCAGCTTTAGGGTATCGCGTTTTCCTCCTTTATCGCAGCTCGCCACCAGACGTGCAGACAGCCTGTCCCTGCTGGTGCACCGAAACCCCAAACAAGCGCTTCCATGACCGCCACCGCTGATGCTCCCACGACGCCTTGTGTGGATGTTGTATGGACTTAAAACCGGCAGCTTGGCCACAGCCTCAGGGCCAGGCTCACGCAGGAGCCGGCAGCAGCAGCCCCCAGCACCCAGTTCCACCAAGTCACCCAACGTGGACCTGGCGGCCACCAAAGGCGGCGCTGGGGCTGGCAGCACTGGCACAGGGCGCTGGGGCTGGTGAGGACCCGCAGCCGGCACCGCGCTGCCCAGCCCCAGCAGGGCTCTGCCGGGGGTGCCTGGTGGTGTCCATGTCCCCGTCCAGTGTCCATGTCCCCGTCCGGTGTCCATGTCCCCGTCCGGTGTCCATGTCCCCGTCCGCAGCGGGGCTGGGAACCAGCGACCGGGGGGGGGACCTGCCAGGAGGGTGAGCGGGCCGCAGCCAGCTGCCACCCGTCTATTTTCAGCCCTCACCTCCCCGCCACGGGAAAGCCCTCTGCAAACAAACCAGGCTGGGGTTTCCACCGGACGCTCGGCAGCGATAACCCGGACGGGCTGCACGGCTCCCCCCCCCCGTCCCCCCGAGCCCGGCAGCACCTCCCCTCCTCCCGGACCCTTCCCCTCGCCCCCCTGCCCCTTGGCGATGCCCCCACCCGCCTCCGACGGGCCCCCCCGGCGGCGCACCTCGGTGACGATGGTGGAGCGGTAGACGTCTCGGCTGTACTCCCAGCCGTCCAGGCACGGCTCCTGCTCCAGCTCCCCCAGCTCCACGTCGGAGCCGGGCCGCAGCCCCAGCGCCGAGAAGTTGGCGAGCGCGGCCAGGCGGTAGCGGCGGCAGCGGCTCGGCTCCTCCCGGCCGCCGCGCAGCTCCAGCGGGATGCTGGCGTTCAGCCACTCGCCGCTCAGGTTGGCGCCGCGGGGCACGGCGCACCGGTGCGCGGGGGTGCCGGCCAAGAAGACGGCCGACATCCCGTTGAAGCCGTTGGGGACGATGCTGGCGCTGAGCAGGAAGAAGACGAGGCGCTGGAAGCGGCCCCACTCGCCCAGGAAGGCGGACACCTCCTCGTAGTCCCGCATGGCTCTCCCCTCGCCTCTCCGCGGCTCTGCGCGCCCCCGGGACGCGGCTCCGCCCCGGCACGGCTCGGCACGGCCCGGCCCGGCCCCCGAAGAGGCGGCGCGTCCCGGAGGGCACCCGCGGCCCCGGCCCCGGGAGGGCGCTGCCGGTCCCGGGGCTCCCCGTGCAGCATCCCTGCTGTAAGGAGCCTGCTTTGGCAGGGGGGTTGGACCCGATGATCTTTCGAGGTCCCTTCCAACCCCTTTGTGCTTCTGTGATCCCCGGGGCGGGCAGCCCGGGGGCGCCCCCCGCAGCCGGGGCTCTCCCGGCCCTGCCTCCCGCGGCGCTTTCCGCCCAGCCCGGAGCGCGGCCGGCCCCACGGCAGCTCCCTCCCGGCAGAAGGGGGCCGGAGGGGGATGAGGAGCACCGAGCGTTTGTCATCCCCTGCGGCACAACGTCTGCTTGGCAGCGGCGTCAGCCGAGGTCGGCAGCGGCTGCTCCGGAGGGTCCTGGGGCAGCTCTGGCCCCGGGAGAGAAGCCCTGTGCGCCCCAGTTTCCTATCTGTTATCTGTCCCTGCCTTACACATGACTCCTAGCTTGCCTGCAGGGAGATACGTAGATAGCTGGCGAAGCCATTTCAGAAATCTGAGCAGCGCTGCCATCCCCGGCCATAGCTCCAGGGGCACTTGGAGCCACGGCGCTGTCTGAAGTGTGCGCAGCGCTTGGCGTGTTTCATAACGCCGCTTCGGGCCGGGCTCCCCCGATGCTCGTGACACTGCCGTGGGCTGCCAAAGCCTTCTCGGAGGAACACCAGGAATGTCACTGAGCCGCTGTGTGGCAGTCCTGCGAGTCCAGGGACGGGGCTGGTCCCTCTGCTGATGTTGGCACGGCACGGAGCGCGTGTGGCAGCTCCTGCCCTGGCCGTAGCGATCAGACAGGAGGGAAAAGGGGGCATGAAAGGAGGAGGAGAGAAGAGAACAAAAGCAAACAGCTCCCATTTCCAGTGTTCCTTCAAGGGAGCATGGGCCGCTGGCTGCCCACCAGCGAGCACCACACTGCTGCACAGGAGGACACGGGGCGCTGGGGGGGACACACGGGTGTGTGGGCACTGCCTGTGCTCAGCTGGCTGGGCTTTTGTTGTCTTTTTTATTGAAAGGTGCACCCCAGGCACAGGAGAGCGCTCCGGTGAGTCACTTGGAGGGGGACACGGCACAGCTCTCTGCAGGGTGCTGGCTGGGAAGCGGCCGGTTTGGCCTCGCAGGGCCAAGCTCGCCTGTGCCGGCAGCAGGCAAGAGAAGACAGGGAAACATCTCCCCAGCAGTGATCAGAGCCTTACGTGGGCGCTCGGGAAGGTGGAGGCACAGACAAAGCAGCAGGCGCTGTGCCACGGAGCCACCTCCGCAGCAGTGCCTGGGGAGGAGAAGCAGACGGCAGCATTTATCCGGGCCAGGCAGAGACCGCTGCTGAGCGGGATAAGCGACGCGCCGAGGTGGTGCAGCAGATGGAGAGGGCTCAGACACCGCCTGCCTGGAGAGGGGCGGGGGGGGGGAACATCTCCACGCCAGGCCTGAGCCACCGCTCAGCCAAAGCTGGCCCCGGTGATAAGAGCAGAGAGGGGCTGGCAGGAGGACGGGGGGCTCGGAGCCCGCAGCGAGGGGCTGCCCTGCCCTGCACGGGGGCTGCACAAAGACCACGGACAGACAGGCAACGCGTGAAGCCCCATGGGGAAATGAGGAGTCGGGAAAGCCTTGTCTTAATCCTTAGTGTTAGTGCAATTCAGCCGGCAGTAATTGTCTACAGAGGAATCCTTTGCAGTGCTCGTAAATAGCTGTGGATAGAGTGCAAATTTAGTGTATCAAAAGTGGTAATGTAGAAGACACACATGTTTATCTGTTTTACAGATGAGTCCTTAACGTATTATAAATTTCATATGTTCAACATGAAAGCACCACTGGGTTTTCTCTTATATGGTGAACACACACAAATTAGTAGCCAGAGAACCACCAGCTGTCCTAGCCAGCTCTGCCATGGCCCCACCAGGTCCTGCACGGCAGCACCGTAGCGCAGAGCGCTGCTGCTCTCCTGCCAGCCTTTGCTGGGTGCTCCCTGGATTGGAAAGCCTGCTTTGATCAAACATCGGGGATGGTTCTAGCCAGGCATGGAGATTGTGTGAGCTCCTGCTCTGCTCGGGGTCGGAGTGGTCACTGCCTGTGCAGCTCCACTCTCCCCCTTCTGCTTGGGCAAAGCTCCTCTCGAGGACCCTCAGCCTCATGGGACCCTCGTGTCACGCTCCCAGCAGCCATTCCCAAGAGCTGGGAATTAAGAAAACACATGATAATTCAGAGTTGTGTAATTCCATATTGTTTGCATAACACTTGGATCATGCAAAAGCTTGCTTATCGACAGGGCAAAGCAAAATCCATTTTCTAAGGGTGTCGGCTGGCTCTGAGCTGTGCCGGCAGCGGGGCGACGTGCCCAGCGCCCTGCCCAAAGCCTGCCCCCTGTGCCTGCTGCTGCTGTCTGCACCGGGGCGGCTGGAGCCGCCGACCATCCCACTGGGCTGATGGCATCTGGGACAAAATGTTTTTCGGCTCCTTTGAGCTCCCGCCCCGTTGCAAACCGGCTGTTCCGCCAGCAGATGTGACCGTGCTCACTCCCGTGGAGCACTGCTGAGGATTGCCCGCCGCAATGCTCCCTCGCAACCGTACCCATTTACAGGATGCGGAGCTTTTACGGGCAGTTGCGGCCATCGCTTCTCGGTTCCTGGCAGTGACGCGTGAACTTTTCTCCTCCTGAGGAGAGCTGGGCAGGCAGGATTATTTTTCAGGGTAGCACACTTGTGGCAGGCATCACATACACAGACGGAGACTGCGGTGCGGGTGTGAGGCTGGGAAAGCCCCCCAAGATACAGCTGCTCAAGGGGAGGCAGCTTTCCCCAAACCTACCCACCCCCTGCTAAGCAATGGAGCACTTTCACCCGGTGCACCACCACTCGAAAGGCAGCGCTGCAGCCTCCAGCTGCTCCTCCGGGCGCGGCCCTCGCCCGGTTACCTCCCAGAAGAGCTGCCCTCCCGGCGCACTGTGCTGTGCTGACCCGGGAACCGCCGGCCCAAGGCTGTAAATCCTCCGAGCACAGCATTTTTTTCCTCCCATCCCGCCCGGAATTGCGGGACATCCCGCCTTTCGGCGCTAGGTGGTGCAGGAGGCAGGCGCAGCGCACGGCGGGGCTGCGCTGCACCGGGCTGCGCTGACCCCCCGGCACCCCCCTGCACCCCCCTGCACCCCCACGGCCGGGGAACACCCCAGGACTCCCTGCCGGGGGTCTCCATCCCCTCCACACCCGCGGGGGGGGGGACAGGGGCAGGGACCGGGTGGCCCCCCGGGTCCCCCCCCCCCCAGCCCGGTGCTCGGTGCCCCCCGGTGCGCCCCTGTGCCGGGGGGGGACAGGCACCCACCGCCAGCCTCCCTGCTCCCCTCGGCTCAGGGACCGAAGAGCTGGGGCGCTTCCTCGCAAAAAATAAATGTTCTCGTTAAAAATACGGAAAAGCCTGAAGCGCGCCCGAGCACCGCCTTTGCACAGCCGGAGAGACCCCATATAAGTGAAGAGCCCCAAGCAGCAGCGCTGGCACAGCCCAGGCCCTCCCCATCAGCTCTCCCTGCATGAAGAGCTGCTCCAGGACTGCATAAAAATCCAAGATATTTCAATGTCCTGCTGGGAGAAGCTGCTCCCGGGTTTGGGGAGCGCTGTGGGTGTCCCTGTGAGCCTGTGCTTTCCCTGGGAGAAACTGAGAGGCAAAACAAACTCGTAGATAAGTTCCTGTACAGTCAGGAGCAGTTTTGTCTGTTTTATTATATGTGTGAGGAAGATCTTTTTTTTTCCCCAAAAGTAATTAAAATAGCCTCTTACACACATGAGAAAGGGAGGAGAGGGAACATTTTTTCCAGCAATCCTCTTTCTCATTACCTCCCCCCCTACAGCACAAGGACTTTTATCCCAACACAAATGGAACAGCTGAGATATTTTTTTTTGAAGGTCCCTGGGGCAGCCATCCAGTAACAAAGGCAGAGTTAAACAACTCCAAACAAAAGCAGCAGAAAAAAAGGGGGGTGTGGTGGTGGAAATAATGCGGGCTAAGTAGGAAACTTCAATGATGAGACATGGAAAAAGTTAAACAATTAGAACTTGAACCAATTTGGCTCCCATCCCACCTCATTTAGTTAATAAATGGTGCCCTTCACCACGTTTGATCTTAGCAGCAAAAAGCTTTTTTACAAAGCACGGAGGAGCCCGGGGAGGCGCCCGGCACGGGGCGCTGGGCTGGGAGCGGGGGTCCTGGTGCAAGCAGCGCACCAAGTCCGGCTCCGCACGTCTGCGTTCGGGGGGAACGGAGAACCACGGGCTGGAGAGAGAGTCGTCAGCATGTTAATTATTTGAATATGTGCACTAATTAGATCCGGGGTTGCACACCCAAACTATATGAAAATGGAGGCCTGGAGAGATCGTAGCATACGCAGATCCTCAGAGGCTCTGTTTTTCAAAATATTTAAGGCACATTCAGACAACAATTTCCATACGTTAATACTTTCCAAATAAAACCTTTTAGATTAACTATCTGTTGGAGGCAAATAACTGGCATTGCTTCCGACTTTCCCACGTACCAGTGAATTGAATAATAATCAGCTATTCAAAGCAGGCCTATCAAGATTTAGCTATGTAAGCAAACATCCCTCTATTGTACGGTCGCTAAACCCCAGCGAGCCTATCCTCACCCTCTCAGTGTTCACCTGAAATGTTAGAGCAGCCCTGTTGAGTCCTTAATTCCTTAATTACACACGCGTGCAGGAAGCACTAGATGAACTCACGATGTTTAATTCGCAATCGTTGGACGTTTTGTTCAGCTGCTTGGAAATGACAAGATGCTTTCCCCAACTCCCGTGAAAAAAAGCGTCTGGGAATGTCTCTTCCAAACAGTCTCTCCCATGGCCTTTGCTGCTGTTCTCCCTCCTGTCCGTGCCAAATTAACAGTGATTAGCGAGCCTGCCCCTCGAGCCGGTGCTCCCGGCATGGAAACGATCGCTGCGAGCCCGCTGGCAAACGCAGCACGGGGCGGCGCCAGCTCCTGCCCTGGCACCCGAGCAGCACGGGGACCATCCACCCCCCTTCCAGCTGGAAAGCCCCAGAAATAAAGACAAAGTAAATACTTTATGGATGGGAACCAGTCTTTTTGACATTTCTGGCCTTCTGGATGCAAACATGCAGAGACCTGGTGAGCTGCGTTACACCGGTGCCAAGGAGAGGGCACCCACGGGTGTTTGCAGGGCAGGGACATGATGGCCCTTCCCGGCTCTGCACCCTGTTGGGAGCAGAATGGCAGGAAAGGCTCATGATTTAAAAAAAACATAACAAAACAAAACAAAAAAAAAACACCACAAAATCAGCATCCCTCCAAAACCACATGACAGACCTCAAGCAAGACTCCGAATGCACGATGAGTTACTGGAGAGGTGCAGCTCTCTGTCCAGGGCTTGTGTTTTATTAAGGCTTGCGGAGTGGAAACCCGTGGATTTGGGATAAGAAAATCCTTTGTGCCATGCTTGGCGGTAGGGGCTGGCATGCAACAGCTGCGTGGCCCACGTTACTGCCTGAAACAGAAACGGGCTGGAAGGTCTTCTTTTCATGAAGAATTAGAAAAAACACCCTGCCTTTAAATTCAGGTAAAATTCAAGTCCCTTTTAAGAGGGGAGCAGCACGGCTATTCCCTCCATGCATCCCAAGTAGCACTGCTACAAGGGAAACAATGCTGCTGGGACTCACCAGCAGAATTTCCCCCCAACCAAAAAGGCACCACGAGCTTTCGAAACGTTTACCCAGCACCCGCCTTATCCAGACACCGAGGGCCTCTGCCACGCATGTGTGCTGCTGAGGGAGAAACCCGAGGGACGGATCAAAGCGAAAGCTATTAACGTGAGGCATAAAACCAACAACACAACTTTATTTTGTATTTCATACAAACGTTTTACAGAGTTAAATAGAATTAACAGGTAAGGCTTGTGCAGCTGGCCCTTGTTGTGAGCGGGGCGAGGCGGAGCCGTCGCTGCCTTCAGGCATCTGTTAGAGCACGGCCACGGGGACACGGAGCCAGAAACCAACCTGCCCCAGGGTATCGCTGTGTGAGGTGGCTTCAAGCTCCTCAGGGGGATCACACGAGCTGATAACTCACAGGGAAGAGTATCACGAGTGTGTGTGGAAAAACTGATTCGGGGGAATGCGTTTCCGAATTAAAAGAAAGGCGCAGGCGAAGCCCAGGTCTGCTCTCCCCACGTGGTTTCGGCACTCAGAGCCCACAGGTGCTGAACCAGCTCGTCCATTTTTAAGGTGTTCCCCGTGCTGGAGCCGCAGCCGCGAGAAGGCGGCCGCAGGTGGCACCGAATGGGGACAAAAGGCGCCAGGATGAAACACGGCCGGTGTGCAATTCCTGCTGCGGCACCGTGGGAGAGCCCCGGGGGGATTTCTGGTCCTGGGGCCGGGTGAGGCAGAGGAAGCAGCAGCGACCTGCGGGCAGCACGTGCGGTGCGGCCGCAGCTACAGAGGGTGCAGCACCACCTCCAAAGCAGCGCTGCCGGCCCCGTAACGCGAGGTCAACGAGGGAAGTCGGAACAAACGCTGCTGCTGATCGCAAGCTAACGAGCTCCAAGCAGAGGCCTGCAGACAAGGGGCAATAACACTTCATACCTGATTAGTGTTAGTCTCCTAATCACTTACAGTTGTCCCGAGTGTTCCCATTCAGCTGGCCCAACCTACTGAGCGAGGCCGTGCAAGTACAAGGAAAACAAGGCTCAGCTGTGTGATAAAATTGCCATGTGTTCCTTGTACTTCGATAATGAAAAATGCTGATGGAGAAGGAGCTGGGGATGGATGTCCTGCTGCCGGCATCCCTCCGGCTGCAAGGCAGTGCTCGGGGTGGGGGGGAAGCTTGCTGGGGGAGCAGCACCCCCCTGCTGCATGGCAGCCCGGCAGCCTTTGGGGTACCAGTGCTGCTGGTGTCCTGCTTTTCCCTCAATCACCTTTTGCCTTCCGCTTTTGCCAGGCCCCAGCTCCCTGCACCCCTCCAGGAGCAGTCCTGAGGCCAAAGCCCGGTGCCCGAAGGAGCTGCAGGAACCCCCGCGAGGCACCGCAGCGCCTGGTCTCCGCCTGGCCCTGTAACGCCCTGCCAAAACCCCGCTGATCCGTTACGTGGGGAAACAGTGACACAAAAATGAAACAGTTTGCCTGTACAGAAGGTACTTTCTCATTTATAAAGCACAGAAATGTGTTTCGGAAAGGACCTCATGGTACCAACCACACGGCTTCCATCATCGTGGCGGCATCTAACAGCGGGGTGTCTAAACTACACCTCTCTCCTCTAAACGCTAACATAAAAACGTTCCTCCAACAAAGCAACATCCCAAGATCCTCTATTTTTTTCCCCCATAAAATAAAGCGCACGAGAAACCTGGCTAAAAGCACAGTCTCAGGGGATGGGCACGGATCTGCATCAGCTTGCTCCGGCCCCGGGGCCTCACGGTGGGCTCAAACAGCTCTCACGTTACCTCCGAAGTGCCCGGGGGGGGGATTTTGTTTCCCCCTCCCCAGCTGCGAGGTCAGAGCAGACCCAGACGGGGAGGACCACAGAAGCGTAACCGAAGCCGGGTCGGAGTCAGGAGGACGGAAGCAAAGGGGCCGGGAATTCAGGCAGGAGGAGCAGCGTGGGGGCAGCCAGGTGGGCTCCGCATCCTGCCTCAGCATCCCGTCCTCAGCATCCCGTCCCCAGCATCCCCCACGCGTGCTGCGAGGCGGCCAGGTGGCAGAACAGCCAGGCTGGGAGCAGGGAAAGCCGTGCGGGATGCCCGGGGCGGGGAGGCACAGAGCAGTCGTCCACGGGCAGGAGGCTGAAGTCACGACAGAGGAATCAGCTTCTTTTGGTAAAGTGCCTTATGTTCTTCGAGCTTTTAAAACATCTTCCTTGCTTTTTCGGATGGGGGGGGAGGTATAGCAGTTTTATAGGAAAAAAAAAAAAAAGTAGGGAATGAATCAATATTTATGCAGATCTGGGATAAGGTTATGGCACAGACTAATAACCCGGCACAGCAACCCAAAAAGCAGAGTGTCAAAGAGAAGGGAAAAACCTGTTCATACGCTTTCAACACCATCCCCTCGAGATCCCAAGTGTAAACGGTTTTATCTACGAAAAGGCATTTTACTCGGGCTTTAGTAATCGGGGTTGATTACAGCCACATTGCAAAGCCGGCGGCGTGCATGTGGGTGGGCGAGCGCCGTCTGACCTCTGCGGAGCAGAGCGGGATTTAGACAAGTTCAACTTTAGCGTTCGGATAAACAGCCACCACGTCATAGCCCTCGGGGGGCTTAACTCTTTCCTTGGCGTGCGTCTCGCAGTAGAGCTGCTCCTCGATGAAGAAATACCCCCGCTGCTTCAGGTTGAGGCCGCAGTCGTCGCACATGAAGCACTCGGGGTGGTAGAGCTTGTCCCGAGCTTTGACGATGGTTCCCCTGGGGAGATGGGGAGAGCGTGGGTGAGACCCAGCGGGGCACGGGGACACGAGCAGCACCGGGGGCCTCTCCAGCCCCCTGCTCCTTCCCCATCACTTGTCCCCTTGCCGTGCCAGGGCAGAGCCGCAGGCATCTGCAGAACCCAGCACCGCCGAGCCCGGCCTGAGCAGAGCACGAACTACAAGATGAAGCAGAAAAGCACCTCTGTTCCCTACAATCTGACCCCACGTACGTCCGCCTGAGAGTAATTCCTCAACAAACTAACAAAAATAATTGCAGGCCTCTTCTACCTGACCCTCACGGCATTCCTCCCTCAGCAAGGCAGCGAGCGAGCGGCAGTGCCTTCGGTGCCACGCAGAGCTGCTGGGCGCTTACTGTGACAAGCAGGGCACAAACCGTTCAGTGAATCACCCACATTTTGCTGCAAGACTCCCTTAAAATGGGCAAGCCAAACTGTCTTCCTCGATCCCAGCTTCAGATACGGTGAGCGAAACAAACCAACACCCCCAAAACCCAACCAACCACCCAGCAATGAGGGATTCAGGGACTCTGCCGTAGCCTCTAGCTTGTATTTCTGGTGGGAAACGGCCTGGCCACGTCCCTGCGCGGGCACGCCGGGGCTCTGCGGGACGCGGCACTTACACGATCCCGTTCCCGCATCTCGTGCACTCGGGGAGCATCTGCATTCCAGACATGGCACCGCCGAGCTTCGGCACCGGAGGCTTGACGTTCCGGGGGTTGCTCAGTCTGTCGAGTTTTTCACCTGCCAAGAGTTTGAGACAGACACAGAGTGAAAACTTGTCCTCTGGGAGCTTTTTTTTTTTTCTTTTTTAATTTTCGTTAAGGAGCCAGACGAGTTCTTTAGTTAATTTTCCCAGGAGAACACACGCAGTGCCTGTCACAACTTGCTTGTAAGGAAGTACAGAGCAAAGAGCGAGACCAGCTCCCTCAGAAAGTCGCACAGCATTCACAGGTGCCCGCAGGACAGCACGCGGACCCTCTGCTCATCCTCACGGTGCGTGGATGGCGTCAGAAGCCCTTCGCTCCTCTCCCCTCGTACTGCCACAGCACCACCTCGGTACCCGTACATTGCCAAAAGGCAACGCGGTCTTCCGAAGATGAGAGTTGAATCTGGCTGCGATGCTATTTAGTGAGCCAAGAAAGAAAGACAAATGGCAAAAATCTCAAAAAAGCTCCAGGGAGAAGAGGTTCTAGCCCACAAACATTTGGGTGCACCTGCTGAATCCACCACCACCAAAGAGCCAAAGATGAAAGTCTTTTGGAGAACCAGGGAAATTAAAACAAACAAGACTATAATTGCATGCATTCTTCTTCCAAAAGGCTCATTTACTTTGATCTAAAATAGTCTAATCTAAAATAAAACCTTCTGATAGAAAATGAGGTTTTCTAGGACACGAGGTCTCCTTTCACAAAGGTCCAACTACAAGAAAGGAAGGAATGAAGCAAACGGTGACCCTTACAGGTGTGCTTCGACCCCACTGAGCTCTGTGAAGTTTCAGAACGGGCACAGGTGCTTTCTGGTTGAGGCATCTGTGCACGCTGCAAAATTTTTGGAAATTTGTGCTTGGATTTTGCTCCAAAGTGCCCACTATGGCTCTGCACTTTTTAAGGAGACTTCTCCGTACCTGCAATGAGTGCCTCACCACGGGTGCTGCCCAGGTTTCCATGTTGCATTCCAAAGGGCACTACCAGCAGCAGAGCCTGCTCCTCCCATCCCGCATGCCACCGCGCACCAGTGCTCCCAGCACCGCATGTGTCTGCACACCAGTGCTCCCAGTACCGCTGCAGGACAAAGCAGCCCTTCCTAACATGTCCATGGGTCCTTCCTCTGCCTTGCCAGGGAGGAACTCGGCCAGCTGCTGTGGGTGCTGGCTTCCCCAGCATGGATATGGGGTGTGCTCAGCCCCCGTGCTGACATTTAGGGGCTGAGCTGCCACCGTCCCCCTGAGACCTCCGGTGGGCACCCAGTCCTCTGGTGGGCTCCTCCGCTCGAAGAGCTTCGTGCCATGTGCCCAGGACGGGGCTGGCAACGCTGGAGAAGACAGAGCTTCCAGTAGAAATGCTTCCCATATAAATTAGCCCCTTCTCCGAGATACCCAGCTGCGCAGCAGGGGAGATCCTGACTTTAAAAGGACAACTCGCAGCAGCCCTGGGCCAAACTGGGTATTTTTGTGACATGCGTAGGCTTAAGGAAAATGGAACAGGGTGGAAGCTGTAAAACAACCCAGCACAAACACTCCCGGTGATTTCAGCTTTGCTGAAACATTGCAGAGCTTTCTGCCAAGAGAGATGCTTCTCACTTAGGTGCACCTCGTTGCTAACCCTTACGAAACACACACCGACAGCGCTGCAACAACCGAGGCACCGCGGGGCTGCTGCCGGGCACACACCCCCGGGCCTGCTGGAAAGCACATCAGAGAGGCTGGCGGAGCACCAGGATGTGACAGCAGCAGATTGCTGCTTTTTTTTTTTTTTCCAAAAAAAGCAACAACCAAGAACCAAAAACCAAACAAAAACAAATAAACAAAAACCTTATTAAAACGAGCAAGCCAGCAAAGCTGCAGTTTTGCTCCGTCTCCCTGCACAAGAATGGGAGGAAGAGGGGGAGCAGCTTTATTGACTGGGATTATCTCGGCCGCTTCCTATTTGCGCCTTCCTGGCGAGGAGATGTGGGGAGGCAGCGAGGCAGCACAGCACCGCAGCAAGCTCCCTGCCAGCCTGCGCCTGTGGTGCTTGCCCCTGGTGTCCCCGCAGCCGGCCACAGCCACACGGGCACCCAGAAAACCAAAACTGGCAGAAACTCCCGCTGTTCAGATGCTACCTGCAATCATGCTTCCTGTGAAGCAAGAAGCGATAATCTCCTAGTCAAAACACCGTTCTGTCATCTCATTCACAGAGACACCGGAGCGCGGCAGCCTGGCTCCCTAAGTCTTGCAGCTTCATAATGAGATTTGCAGTAGTTCTTATTTTCCCATAAAATCTAAGTTCCTGGATTCACATGATTAGAGTCCGAGGCTCTTGGAAGGAAACAAGAAGAAGATTTTAGCCCCAGCGATTGTAAAGAGAAGCCTGAAGGCTTGAACACAAAAGCCTCAATGGACTTAAGGTTGAAAGGCAAATAAAAAGAAGCAGAAATGTGTCGTTTGGGGATCTTATTCTGAATGGTCAGAGCTGGCGACTACCCAAGTTAACGATACAGACAGGAAGCTGGGCCAGAGCTGAGAAGTGAGCCAAAAGCTCCTGATCTCTATTCCTGCACTGCTGAGGACCATCCGTGTCCCTGCGTAAATGCCGTTTATTAAAAAGGCACACGGTTCTCCATCACTGATCTTACACAGCCACTTCAAATCACTGCATCCAAACAAACAATTCCGGGAAAGCAGCTGCCACGTAGATGCCGTTTGCAGATCCACAGACCTTCCACGTGATGCCCAGCTCAGCCACAACATTTGTCAAGCACCCAGATGCTGGCCCGAGCTTCTGCCCGTGCGCTTGACATCCTGATTTGAAACCTGATGAGACAGCTTAGCTCCAAGTCACGCGCAGCGAAACAGAGCAGCCCAGCCGGTCACTCTGTAAAAATGCCCCACCAGCTCCTGCCAACGGGTCCTTTGAGGCTTGCCAAGCTTCTGGGCCTTGGGAAGGGAAAAGGAATGGGGTTAAGCCAGCAGCAGCAACTTGGTGGATGTGGGAGCCATAAAAAGGGGGGCATAGAAGGAGCGAACGAAGGCGAGAGCCCAGCTGCTGCTGGGGAGGTTTCGGGGCCCCCCCGGGTGACATTACGGGTGCCAGCCGCCTGCAGACCTCCTTACCGTTCTCCCCAGCCTCCAGCATGCCCTGCAAGTATCGGAAGGATCCTGACTGCTTCGGCTCCGAGACGGGCTTCTCATAGTCCTGAAGCATCTTGTAGACGTCCGACTCCACATCAATCCCATTTCTGTTCCGTGGGAGAGACTTTACGGGGTCGATGCTGTTTGGAAACAAAGAGACGCTCAGGTCAGATATAAACAGCAAGTGTCAGGTAATCAGGGGTGTACCTGGGCTTACCCCACTTTCACACAGGTGCTGCGAAACGCCTCTCTTCCCCCGTGCCTCTCTGCCTGCAGGCATAGCCATGCTAGGAGAACAGCCGTCCGACGGGGACGAACTTGTTTCCTGCCTGTTCCCCGTTGAGCAACGCAGCTCGGGCAGGACCAGCCAACAGCTGCCTTCGGGAAAGAGGGCAGCTGCAAGCACTGCAAATTGCTCTGCCACCCGTGAGATGTATTGGAAAGAACTGGATAAAACGATGCATTTAATTAATTATGCAGGGCCAAGGGAATCCAGCCACCCCCGTACCGGTGCACAGGGAGAGGTTCCTGCTGCCAGCATGGGGGGGACAGCGTGTGGTGGGGTTACCCACAGCCACCCCTCCGGGTCAGTGTCGCTGTGGCTGGCTTGGAGTCAGCAGATCCATGTGCCAGAAAGCCCAGAGCTTCAATGAGGAAAGCAGTCTTACACGAGAACGGGATACGAAAACACTCTCGTGATTTACTCCCAAGTGCTGGCCTTCAACATCTACACCCGAAGCTGCCTGCATCTGGCGTGCCTGGGGTACGCTGAACTAATTGCAGTTTAAGCCACTGTGCCAGCTCGTTCGGCACATCCATACACAAACAGCGTAATTTCAAATGAAAAATACTTCGGGTAGATGTTTAAGCACCCTGCTGAGTGTTTTTATGCTGTGCTGAGGCCTAAGAGCATACAAAAGCCCCATGACAAAGGGCTCCAGCCCCCTTTCTGAGTGCACATCCAGGTCACTACAGAACCAATAAAAGCAGCAAGAGCCTTGAAGCCCATCAGAGAGCTGAACACGTTTCTGGTGTCACCCGGCTCCTTTTCTCCACCTGCCTTCCCCTCGTGCCCGCCAGACCCCAACCAACCTCGCCTGCAGAAGAGGCCGGGGCAGTGCCCGACGGTGCACAAATTCAAAGGGAAGGCACTTCTGCCCCAGTTCTGCTCAAACACGGACAGAGCTAATCTCCCGACTTTGGCTCACATGCAGATAACATCAGACTTTGTTCTTAGTATTTCTGTGTGGTTCTCATCTTTCCAAACTCATTAACTTTCCTGGAGGAGCACAGGGAATAACCTGGCTTGCAGCGTCAGTGAAATATGAATTCGTACAGGCACACCGCTCCTGAGATGAACACAAACTCTCATTGCCCTTGCATTTGATACAGACCTTACTTTCCTGCAGAAAGTTTTGCCAGTCCGTGGGAGCATAAATCATCGGCAGCACAAGCCATGTGAAAGCCTCGCAGCCCGGCCTGTCTCAGAGTTAGCATTACCCGCAGGAACTGCCTCTTGGCTATACAAAAGCTTCTTCTTTCCTATGAGCATTATTTACCCCGCAGCACCAAACAGATCACACATTTACGAGCATCCCAGTTTTCTGGGTTCATTTTCTCTGCGAGCAATTCCAGCGCCCATTTCAGGTGCTGGCTGCTGAGTTTGTGGAAGCACCACGCTGACAGCTACGAGGACAAAACCCGTCAACCCTGTCCCAACTGTGTGCTTTGAAGAAACAGCACTGTGATGCTCGTGACACCCCCTGGCACTGCCCCCGGGCCGGGGGGCTGGAGCCGGCGCCTGCTGATGTTCGTACAGAGCGTGAACACCGCGCTCGTCATACCTTTGGGAAGAAGCGATGTGGAGCCCGCTCATCTGGGCTGGCAAAGCGGAGTCGGCGCTGCTGTTGGCGTAGAGCCGGGTGGGGTTGTTGTACTGCAGGTTCAGCATCTGCTTGCTGTCCACCGGGCTCCCGGCGGCGTGGGGCATCGGCCGCTTGTTCAGCGCGGGGCCGTTATCCTGCACGAGAAGGGGAAGCAGAGAAACCCGTGAGGTTTATCCCTCTTTGTGCAAACACCTGAGGAGGCTGCTCTGCGATGTGAAGCTGCAGTAGTTAACGGTTGATATATCTTGTGGAAACTAGAGCTGTGCACCAGCAGAAGGAGAACTCGGTCTGTAATCAGATCTCGCTGAAGCTGTGCAGCTTTTCCTGGTCTCTAATCACAAACGTGCCTGCTTCTCCGGGGCTGGCCATTGCCAAGTATTCTCTGTTTATCCTCCTGTAAAAGCATATTTGTTATTTCCTCAAAAGAAGGGCTGTGAGTCTGCTCGAGCCTGCTTCTAATTCCCTGTTAATGCACTCCTGTGGTGCTCGGCCCCTTCGAACTGCGGGCAGGACTGCGGGCAGGGCTCCTGGCGCGCACCAGCACGCCGCGGCGGAGCGAGACCTGGACCCGGGGGCACACCCCTGCGTCTTGGTCTTCTTTCAACCACCTCGTACGCAGAGACCTGTGATTTCAGGAGGTTTCCTCCCAAAATAAGATCAATTGCAGCGTGATAAGTGCGTTGGTCAAGAGCTGAGCTTGGTATTTGTATCTTCACGGCCTTTTTAATTCTTAGTTTTTAATTTAATAAATGAGTATTTGCAGGGACAACTACGGGAATCTTTCTGTCGTGTTATCTCAACTCAGGAACTTGCATGCCACTAAAATGCAAGTTTTTCTAATGATTTTAGCTACATACATTACACATGTGCTGTTCAAAAGCTTTATTACTCAGTCCTGTGCATGCCCACAACCAAATATCGCCCACCCCGAGCCCTTCCCACCCGACCCAGCCCGGAGCTGCGAGTGCCCGGCACCAAGCTGCAGAGCCCACGGACATCACTGCTGCTATTTCCATTCGCCTGAGTCAGAAACACGTCTGCACTGATGAAATAGATGCTTACACAGGTGGCTGTAATCTCTGTAATCTGATTTAATCTGTCTCAGGGCAGATCCACCGGCTGTGAGCGATGCCTGCGGCTGCAGCAGGGCGAAGCTCGTGCAACGCCGAGCAGAGAGAGAAAACATCGCCCTGCGAACAAACAGCCAAGTGCATGCTGCGGGCTTTCGTACAAAGCTTGCTTTTGACTAAAATCATCCAATAAATACTAATGGGAAACAAATGTCTATCACTGGTGCATAGGAGAAAATACTGGCGCTTCCAAGCATAGTAAAAATGAACAGCTAAGAGAAATAAAAACCAGATCCTGCTAGAAAAAGATTTTGGAAGTCCGATCCTTCAGGCTCTTCCTTAGGCAAAACCCCCATTGATAAAAACAAAGCTTAATTAAGAGCTGCAAGACGGGGCCTTTGAATTCCTTGTGCCACCAGCTGAAGGGCAGCAGCCTCAGGCAAGCTCCCCGGGGCAGCGCGCACCACGCGTGCATGCACGTGGGAAAGCAGCTTCCAACCCAACCACTCCAAATTAGCTATTAAAAAAGGAATTTCGCTGCCAGGAATAATATAATTTTAATTGTTCCCCAATTTCTGTTCTAAAAAAAATATATATAAATAAATTAAAATCAGGCTAGAGGTTTCCAATTCCCAGATTTACATTATTATTTCAAGGGAAATAAAGAAACTACTTTCAACCGTGACACGGAGAGGAAAAGAAGGATCATAAATGTTTCGGGAACAAAAGCAACAGCACATGCTGCCTGGATGGCAGAGCTACGGACACTCAGGCTTCAAAAAGCCCCGATTGTTAAATCCCTGTGCACCTGGGCCCAAAGGAGCGCCTTGTCCATGGGCTTCCCCCCATGCCAGGCTCCTGCACCAGGGCCCCCGCTCTCCCCCAGTGCCACCAGGCCCTTCCCAGTCACCTCGGGGCTTGCTTTAAGCCACGGCAGCTCATAAAGCGTCCTGCACTGGTTCCTGCTAAACCCAGCAATTTGTAAATCAGGCACAAACGCCTCTGTAAGCTAAAGCTCACTGCCCTGACACTCTCCGTGAGGCACAAGAGCCTCTCTCTTGTCTTCCTTCTCGCTCTTCAGTTTCTCTGTTAAAATCCGTCCTGATGCATGAAAAACTGTTCCCTGGACTGAGTTCAGTCTCCTTTTTTCCATCTCGCAAGCTGCTTCGGCGTTTTCCCACGAGACCCGTGCAAGGCTTTACATCATGCACAGCGCTCCTGCATTCGTTTTCAGAAACCTAGAACCAGATGGGTTTCTTTCCAGTTCTCAAATTCAAGATCACAACGTTTTTTGCCCCCTTGGGACCTAATTTGCTTTTCTCTGCTGGCTTTTTTTTTCCTGCTTTTTATGGCCTCTCCTAAATTAAGAGGGTTTGCAAACCCTTTCTAAGAGCTGGCCTGCTCAGTTTCACCAAAGAGAGCTCTTTTAGCCCGCACAACAGAGACTTGAAATCTGTTTTCTCACGCTTGCCTTCTAGGAGCATCAATTACGAAGTGTAGCTGAACTGACACACAGCTTTTGGGGCTCCACGAGCCCAGGCTGAGCATTTCAAGCCTCCAGCTCCTGGCAGGAGCCGTGCACGTGTCCGTCCCTCTCCGGACAGCGCGGGGCCATGTGCCGGGTGAGGTCCGGGTGCAGGGAGCGGCTGGGTTCGGGTGGCTGCGGGTGCCCAGCAGTTCTGGTGACTTCTCCTGGCTGCTGGAGACCCCAAACCCTTCCCTCTGCTCGTCTTCCACCAGGGGAAAGGTGAGCAAAGAGGTTCGAAGACATTTCAGAGCAGACGGAGAAGAGCCGGTCTGCAGCGAGAGCCTCGTGGGCACCACGTGGCACCCACCCAGGTGACACCTTGATGAAAACGGGGAAAGAGAAAATTAAGTGCCGTGAGTGCCCAGTTCTTGTCAGCACCACTACACAGCATCGAGAGTGATAAAAGGAATTTTTTTTTTTGAAGAAAACAACCCGTACTGCCAATCAGCTGAAGCCTACAGGCTGCCTATAAATCTCACAGGGAAAAAAGTTCATGGGATTTGCGCAAGGAAATCTGGAAGAGAAACAGGCTGCTCTGCCCAGCTGATACATCGGGTCTGCATCTCTGCTGGAAACAGGAACGCTTCTTTGGCTTCCCTAACAAAAACCTTTTCTCCACATTAATATACTAATCTGATTTTCTGCTACGTTCATCCTTTCTCTCCAAGGATAGCACAACGGCACCCAAACGGGTGACAAGCAGAGAGACTGCGGAGCTGCCTGGTCGGAGCAGGAGCCGCACGGCTCTGCCTGCACGTCCCCGAGGGGCACAGCAGCCGTCGCCTCGCAGCCACCCCCAGCCACGCAGCACAGACCGTCCCCAGGCGCTGAGCTACGCACAGCATCCGTCGGCGCTGGGGCTGGTGCCTGCAGAGAGACCCTACTACAATATGTCATTTCCAGTCCCAGGAACCATCCGGGAGAACGCTAAGAGAAGCAGGCTGAACATTTCAGCAGAAATACAAATATGCTCCGGGTCTTCGCTATTTCCAGCCAAAACATTCGCTGGTTAAAGAACAAGACCTGCTTCGCCTGCTCATTAAAGCTGTGCTGCAGACTCCATTGGAGCAGATAAATTGGGATATTTGCTCCCCCGGCTTGCTTTTTAGGCAAATCTGTGATATAAGAGAAGACCCAGAAATTAAATACTTTTATCAAGCTAATCACTGCTTGAACAAGCATTCCCATAGCTAGGAGGAGTGTGCAGCCAACCACGAGGTTTGGAAAGGTTTTGAGAACTACTCTCAGTCTGCCTGTCTTCGGGAGAGTTTATCCTATTTTGTAACCAACTCTCGCAGGGTCAACAAAAAGCATAAATCTGTTCAGATTTTTAAAATATGTCAAGGCAAGCATGCAGTTTCGACTGCCTGCTTAACAGGAATAGTGCTGGGATCCAAAACTGGGAAGACTTTAAATCACGGATTTAAAGCTAAGCTCTTCCCTTGGCAGGCAGAGCTCCCACGTGCTCGCCGTCTCCGCCACTCTCGGTACCAGCCGCCGTCATTCGTGCTCCTTGCAGCGGCGCCGTGCAGCCTGCCAGGAGCTACCTGCCCTCGGCACTCACAGGATGTACTGCACGAGACGTTATTGCTTAAGTTTTGGGAATCTGTATTTCTGTCCTGATACACTTTGGTAAAATACATCCGACCTTCCTGGAAGGAAAAAAAAAAAAAAAAAAAAGCTATTTCTTCTTCGGGCATCGTGCAAAATGCCCCGTTTGTCTTTCAGCCTTTTTCACCTACAGGCCTTTAACTCTGTTGGCCAAAGGTTTTAGGCACGGCTTTAAAGGAGAAAAGATTTCACGCTGTGATCCAGAGCATATGAAGTGCACTCACTTCACGGCGCTTTCAGTTAGACCCTCGAAAGCCCAGGAGCACAAACAAAATGATTGGGCTCACCTCACAGCCTGTCAGGCAGAGACTGAAACCGAAGCCACCAACCTGAGAGGCTCGTCCCGGCTCCCACAGCCTCCACGTAAGCCTGCGGCTGATTCGGGGGAGCTCTGAGCCTCCTGCAGGCCTGAGGAGGCTCGGCCGAAAGGCCCCCAGGCACGTCGGGCATGCGGGTCCATGGGGACAGGACCGATGGTGCTGAGCTCCTGCGGGCCCGGGCGCCCGGCTGCTCTGGGGAAGCGGCTGCGAGATGTTTATTTTGCTAAGCCAAGGGGGGGGGGGCCAGTCCTGCTCTCGTTATAAACACGCGATGCACCAGACTTAAACAGAGCTGAAGGTCATTAACGGCTTGGCTCGGAGGAGAGCAGCTTTCTGTTTGATGTACTTCAGATCCCGTCCTCCGAAAAGCAGAAAATCAGCAGTCAGCATCGGCAGGACGTCTGCTGCCAAAATGCTGGATTAGCGACAAGAGCCTCGCTATTTGCACGCCGCAAAGCACCACTTAGCCACGGGGTCACCTCGAAGAGGTCCCTCTTGTGTGACCACGCTCTGTCACTTGTGTCCCCCCCCCAGGGACCTCAGCGGAGCTGAGCGCTCCAGCTCCTCAGCAGCGGCTTTGGACTTCCCTCTCCCTCCTTCTCCTCCCTTCCCTGGGGGGTTAGGAAACACAGAGGCTGGTGATGCTACACGAGGTACCCCAGGAAGAAGCTCCTGGTTCATCTGAGAGCAGAAGAAACCCTCTGAGGCTGCAGGGAGCCTCCTGGCCAGCCCAGCCCTGCTGCACCAGAACAACGGCTGCAGGCAAAGGCTGACCACCCTCGAGCAAAATCCCCCCCGCGCCTGTACCCCCAGTTTCCCCAGGCTCCAGCCTTCTGTGGGTGAAGTCACCGCAAGTCCTCTTCTGTGCCAATCTGACGAGCGGGTAGGCCTGCAGACACGCGCCAGCACATCCCTCAGGACCGAAATTCGGCCTCTGCACAGAAGACAGAAACGCAACGCAGCCCTCCCCTCCCCTCCTCTCCCCTCCCCAGCTCCTCAGGAGCAAGCTCGGTGCTCTGCCTCTGACAAACTGGTTCAAAAGTCCTGGAAATGGAAATCTTATTAACTCCCAAGGAGGTACGGGCCGGACAGCGCTGTGTTCACTCTAATGCACAAAACAGATTTACTTTGTGGCCAGTGTCCACAGGCAGGGGATGGATTCTCCAGCTCGGTCCACGCCGTACAGCTGCTTCTCTCCCGGCACGAGTGGATTTAAGCAGCTCAGGACCAAGAGGCGGACGGACAAGGCAGTTGAAGCAGTGAGAAGATAGCAGCTGGGGCCAGGGTTTGTGCCCAGGGACAGGAGGACAAGGACCCTCTGTGCGCAGGACTTGCCACCAGGAGCTTCCCTGGGAAACGGCCCCAAAAGAAGCCTGTGGCAAACCCAGATCTCAAAGGCTGCCCCTAATCTGTAGGAAAGGGGACATTTTAGCAGCTAACCACATTTAAAAAGTTCCCTGAAAAAGGTCTGCTACCCTTTCCCTGTGGGCCCTTCAGGTGCCCTGCTGAGGGGCCGGGTTTTGCAGAAGGAGCAGGCTCCAACCTCGCTTTACGGAGCTCGGTAAGTCCATCCCTGCTATTGAGCTCCGCTCGGGAGATGAACAGATAAGGAAACAGGGCTGGCACGGCTTTCTGAGCCTAGATGAACGGAGCATGTGAGTTATTTTATGAGACGGACTTCACGTATCCTGCCAAGTCCCTGTTTCGGTGTAAGCCGAGCACAAAGGAGAGCCCCACGCAGCACGTACTGCTCACCGCGCGCCTTCTGCAGACGTCAGCCGAACACCAAATCCCTTTTTCAGATCTCCCTGAACACAAACCCAAACCCTTAACACCCAGGGGGCGTTTGGGTTAAGGAGACGGCAGGCAGCGTTCGTGTGAAGCGTGACCCCCCCCGGCCCTGGCCCCTCTGGGGGCTGCAGGGTCGGACCCCAGCAGGCGCAGCCCCGGGGCCGCAGGGGAGAGCGGGGCCCCCACGAGCAGGGTCAGGTCCCGGGGGGACACAATTTAGTGCGAGTGTTTCTGTGCTGCGTTCTGCAGTTTCTGCTAAACCCCTGCAAGCTACGAGAAAAAGCATCACAGGCAAACCTCCATCACATTTTTTTAAAAAATTAATTATTAGAGCATGGAGCAGGGCTGAGGTGAGCCCCGAAATCTCATGTCAGTGTGAATTTTCAACCACAAAACTCCATTTCCAAGGTGCACGCCCTTCCGTACAGCAGCCGTGATTTATGCTAGGGCAGTAATTACACAAATACCCGGACCAGCCCTGCCTGAGAGCGGCACATCAGCAGTGAAAGCAGCAGACAGGGAAAAGCTGAACATTTCCTACCAGCGTTCAGTGATGCGTCACCTCTGACAGGATTACAGCAGCCTCGGCAGCAGTCATCTGAAATCTATTTGCACGGATGGGGAAGTTTCTGTACCATTTGCAAGTGATGGCTGGGGATTTCTTAACATCCAGTATTGTTCTGGGGGGAGGAAGACAGCGACCCTTTTCTGAAGGAGTGCTCTCAGGAGAAGCAGCTCTGGGATGTAAAATGAGGCGTTATTAAAGTTAAGCGCATATTAAAATTAAGTGCTTTTGGGGTTAGCTAGGAAAATATTCCAGCTCCGTATTTGCACATGTTCTGCACTATTCACACACACCTCCAGGACAGCACACATCTAACCGAGGGACGAGCCCTCCCCACGAGCAAAGGGGCAGGGAGCCACACGACTGCTTTCTGTCATCGGGGTGAGCCGCCCAGCCCCTCGGGGGGAACGTCTCCACCTGGAAATCTGGCAACGGGCACGGAGCTGCCTGCAGGACAAGGAGTGAGCGCTGGGTTCAGTGCCTGTGGGGCTGGCGTCACTCTGAGGGCTCCCCGGGGACTCGAGCTGCCACGGCACAGCTTTGTCCGCAAAGCTACCTGGCTCCCCTCCGTCTCTTAAAAATCCACAGCGATGGAAAAAAGTTACCCAAGAACGGCAAGAATGATTAAAATGTGTTTCCATTTATCCTGCCTGCCTCAGCCCAGGCGGCATGTTTTTAATATCAGCAGTGCGAGGGTGTGTTTAACAAGCAGACAGAGGAGGGCTTTGTACCAATGTATCTGCTTTATTAACACTTTTATAAAAAGCAGGATAACTGGGGGGCGTATGCAGAGGACACCAGATATACTTGCTGCGTTTTTAAAGTGCTTTCAGCCAAAGCCCTGCAGATGAAGCCCTTCGGCAGAGGCACCGCCGTGTTCGGAGATGAGAGCAGCTGCAGCACCGACACGGTGCGCTGTGCTGAGGCCCGGGCCGTGCCTAAGAGGCTCAGCTCAGTCCTGAGACGGCTTCAGCCACAAGGTCTCCCATGGAGCCAGAGCTAGCATTCACAAGGAGCAATTTTAGCAGAAGTTACCGCAGGTGAAGAGGCCCAAGGCTGAGCTCCTGCTCGAGCAGCCTCCCAAGGGACTCGGCCTTTCGCAGCGGCAGCTGACGATGCCCACTGCTCTTCACACGAATCTCTAGAGAAGTATCTCTAGGGAAGTGGGAGAGTACCACCGTGTTCAGGGTTCCTTTCCCAGTGCCCCACTGGCTCAGGAACACATCAGCACGTGGAAACGATAGCGAGTGATTGCAAAGGGCCATTCATTCATTTCAGGTGAGCGACAAGGAAACTGAAGCAGGACACTGGTCCCTCCTCCTGATGGTTGCTTGGTAAGAAGAGAAACGCAGCGAGCTACGTGTGCTTTCACACAGTGCGCTGAGTACACCAGCGTGCAGCTTCCTTACCTGCGCTGAGGGTCACCACTGAAACTGATGTTATCCAGTAAAATAATACGGCGTACATGTATTTTAGCTCTTCATCCAGTGGTAATTCCTACTTTGTCCCAAACCAACCCAAGGTGTTATGATTTTAGCAGAGCTCCTATTTAGCTTCAATCAGAACAAACTGTTTGAGTTATCTGGATAGAAGAAAGCCCCATTTTGAAGTTAAATTCCAATTTTCTTTTCCCTTTATCCCCAAGTTGTTCTTTCCTCTTTCATACATTAGGATCATTGAAGCTCGCTTCCTAAGATGCTGACTTACATAAGAGGTACCTAGAGAATTCCACATAAAGGCTTACAGCTACTGCAGCTCCACGCAGTACAACGCACCGAGGAAATTCATTTGCTTTCAGGGGATTCAATATTAGGTCACAGAACAAAGCCCCCAAGCACACACCAGCCTGTGAGCAGCTCCTTCACCCGGTGAATGAGATCAGCGAGTTTTGGAGGTGCAGGAGACCCAGACACCCGACTGAAATGCTGCCCGGGGACCTGCAGCGCGGGGCTGACTCCAGCTGCAGGGGCTGTCAGGACGCGGCATGTTTCTGCTGTTAGCAGTCCTCAACCAACAAGCTGGGAGTTCCCATGCGCCGGGAGCCCAGCGCCGTGCCAGGGCATTATCTCATCCCTTGTTTTCCCAGAAGGACGGGCAGGCATTTCGCTGCCTGCGCAAAGCTCCAGCTCCAAGGGGCGCGGGCTGGCTTGCCGCGGGGGGCTCGAGCTCTCCCCGCAGCAGGCATCACCCCGGCTGCACAGAAATCCACCCTCTCCAGGAGGCTTTAACCCCGACTTATAAAAATAAGGATGGCCTGTGGCAAAAAGCCCTTTGCAAATATGGTTTCCGAAGTTTCCTCTGCAACAGCAACACAGTAATAATTTGAAGCAGCTCTCTAAGCCAGTTAATCAAACGAGAAGTAATTCATCCTTATTAAGACGACGTAATGAGACCAAAAAGTTAACATAAGAATATTAAAAGAACCTTTTTTAAAAGACCCTTTTCAAGCTGTTCGGAGTTTTATAGCATCAGCAAAGACTGCCTGTGCTGCCACACTGTAGATACAGCTCAGTTCCCAGTAAGCCTCACAGCTTTTTACGTTATGGAAAATTAGTTAATAAAGAACTTGTGATTGTGTGGAACCATCTGGAGCCAAGGCCCACCACCAGGGATGCTGGCACATGCCCCCAGCTGGCCGTATCCTGGGGGCTGCGCTCATGATCCCTCCGTGCCACAGTTCTGCTTTCACAGTCAACCACAAAATAAGACAATATAGGGGAAAAGTTATAATTAAAAAAATGAAGTGAAGAGCAGGAACAGCCTTCCCATGCTGCCTGCACAACTATCCCACGTTACGGCACGGCTGGCTCTTGCTCTTCACTGCTCAGAGCCCGCCCCGCATCGGGCTGGGACAGCCACGAGTGCTGGGCATGGTGCGAGGGAGACCCACGGGGGGCAGGACGGGGACCAAGAGCACCGACCGATGTCCCCAGCCATCCTGTGACAACCACACCGGTGACATTACACAGGCATGGTGGCACCACAGCACCAATCCCACAGGACGCAGCGATAACCGCCTGCTGCGGACAGGCGAGAGGAAGGCCAGGCTCCAGCCCCAACCAAGCCAGCTGGCTCCGTCCGAGTGCCCAGGTCTGGGAGGACACACGTCCCCTCCCAGCCACGTCTGTGTGCTGCCAGCTGAACTCGCTGCGATCCCTCTCACCCCAGGCACGTGAAGCTACCGGCAAGGAGCGCGGCCACGGCTCTGCCTCGCAGCCCGCGCTCCCGGCCCAGCGTGGCCAGAAAGCTGTCACTTCCAGCAGCACGGCTCCGGTCGAGAAAACAAACATCCCACGCTTTTATTAGCACCACATGGCGGTGTTTTGACTGGACGGCTCACACCACAGGCGGCCGAGGACGGGGATTTTCAGGAAGCGATCCCATCCCACGCACCGGTGCTGTGCTCTCCCTGGCCATGGAGAGGTTCGGGCGCTGCTTGTGATGCTAAAATGGGGCGGCCAGGACTGATTCACAGCTGGGCAGGTGCTCACACCACGTAACAGTGATGCCACACCAGCACCATGGGAACTACGACAAGGGCACGGCTCCCTGGGGAGCACAAACTACTCCGAATGTCCCTGCGCAGCTTGGGCGGCACACGTCGGTGCAGGACAAACACACAGCCCCTGTTAGGACGCAGTGAACGTCACCAAATTCATCATTTTCTCTACAGATTCTCACTGTTAAAGAAAGCCTCGTGCAGTACAAAAATACCTTGGTTATCAGTTAAGTATTAGTTCATTGAGATGATTCACATTTCTGCTAAATGGGAGCAAGCAACACTCCCAGTTTCCAAGTTCTTCCATTCCAATGGCAATTACTCCCTGCAGTCATGGCATTAATCAAAGTTTTAATAAGGAGGATTGATTACATTCTTGGTCGGAGTAGGGGTTTTCCACAAAGCTCAGCTCACAAACCACAACAGAATTGAAGACAAAGAGCACAAGAGCTTATCAGCTGGTTCACACCTTCCACAGTAATAAACCTAGACAATAAACTGAGATTATGGGATACACGCTTTCCTAGAAATCACATGAATTTAGTCACTCTGCCTACGTTCACATGTCTCAGAGCAGGGGAACTCCAGCCAGAAGTCAAAAGACTTTGAAGACATCTTTGCCCAGGACAGCAGAAAAGTTGATTCTTGGATTCCCCTTGGAGGGAAGAATAACAAATGCTCCACGCTACTGGAAAGGCTGCTTGGGGTAAATCTAAAACCTTTTCAAAGATAACCCCAGATCTATTCGTGCAAATTGAGGGCAGAATTCCAGCAGGATTTCCCCCCCGCCTCCCCATGTTTCAAAGCAGACTGCTTTTTTCCAGATGCTAGGAAGCACACCTCAAGGTTGCACGTTCGGAGCCAAGCCGTTACTTTACAACGAGCCTTTTCTTTCCTGCTACCTAACAAACGAGGTTGCTGCAGGGACTGAACTGGCGCCACGCAGGACCGCAGCAGGTCCCGGGGGGGCTCCAGCCACAGCTGTCAGCTCTGCTCCAGGGACAGGACAGCTCCTGCAAGGGGCTTGCCACCACCCTTAGCATCAGGCAAGGCCGAGGATGTCTGCAAAAAAACAGGGCTGAGGACAGCTAATGGCCAGGAACCCGGGAGGACACCGAGCGAGGAGGTATAGGAACAGGTCTGCTGCCCACCTGGCTGCAGCTGTAGGAAGGAGCAAGAGCAGGAACGTGCTCGCTTTACCTGCTTTTTACCTCCCACACCTCTTCTGGGACCTTGCCACAAAGCTGTCTGGTTAGCCACCGACTACTCCAGATTTAGACATTTCCAGTGTAGGTCTGGATTCAGGGAAATCCATCACTGCCCCCTTCATTATGCTCTATGCAACTGACTAATTTTTAAAAAAAAGATCCACATGTAACATATATTAATAGTAAGAATCAAATCCAATCTGCATTAAACCTCAGAAATGTTGTATCTGGCAGTGGAACCGCTGCACATTTGTTCCTTATTTAACATTATTCATAAGGTTTTGGGCACATCAAAGACTATTAAAAAACCCCGTCAAAAAAAAAGATTGCCGTAATTGATTAATGAAACAACCACGGCCAGAACTCCCCGCCAAGGCTACAGATCACCCAGCAGGGCAGAGGGACAAGCGGTGTCCCCTCTGTGGCAGCCGGGGCAGGCTGGCAGACACGGCCATCCCACGGGTCATCACGCTGTGGCACGAGCAAACGCCCTCACCCCCATCTGCTGACTGCTTTCACTGCATGGGAATGCAAAATATTCACAGATTCCACGGATGTGTCACAGGGCTGCGACGGCCAACGCATTCAGGGGTGTGAATGCACCGATGTGCTCTTGGTGGTGCTCGGAGAGCCTGGCCCCGTCCTCCCAGCAGCCGAGCTCATCGTTTGGTCACCTCCCTGCTCTCGGTGCATTTCCTTGCTCCTCCTCGAAGGGAACAAGGCAAACACCGCCCCTCGGAGCATCACCCTGGCCGCTTCTTCATTCATCCTGGAGTGAACTGAGGGAGGGCTGGGGGCCTCGGGACCCTGGGATGCTCGGAAAGCCCAGCTCCAGGAGAGAGCTGCGCAGCCAAGCCAACAGCGCCTGCTCACAGGGGCTTTGTGAGCACCAAAAAATGCTCACAACGAGAGAGAAACCATGAGCAATACTTGAAAACTCAGCATCGGCTCCTGCCCCGTACCTGTGGCTCGGGCTCGATGTTGATCCGGTAAGCTTGCGCCTTCCCATCTTCCAGCACGGGGGGCGACCAGGTCTTCCCTTCAGCTCTGAAATGGGACATAAAGCAAACCCAGCTTAAAATTAAATAAATAAAAATATCCAAGGACATAAACATACACACAACCTGGCGGAAACTACACGCTAGAACACAGCAGGACTAATAGAAATGCCTTCTAGCAAGAAGGTTGTGTGACCCTGTATGAATAGTCTTGACCCTTCCTACCCAGGTGCTGCAGACAGGAGGCCCTAAAACCCAATTTCCGTTCACAAAAGCACCTTCAGTCCTTCCAGGCCAAGCCAGGGTGTCGTCACTGCCCAGAGGCTTCCCAGGAGGTTTCCCTGATCCCTTTCCCACCGGGAGCCTCGGGCACGGCTCCCCCGGGCCGCCCCAGCCGGCTGCTCCTGTTCTGTACTGCTTCTCACCCTCGCTGGGGATGAAGGGCGAGATCAGACGCCCAACACACGGAGCAGATCGCTGTGTTTAACCTCACAGCCTGCGCACCTCTTAATGCAAAGAGCAGCTCTAGTTCCCGTAGCCTGGGATCACCCGCTGCAGCCAAGCATCCCTCCTCGGACTCTGGCCCCAGCTGCACACCGTGTTCAGTTGTGGTTTAATTATCTGCAGAGTCCAAGTGTGAAGAACAAGGAGCAGTTTTAACCCCGCAATCTTTGATGCAAAGTTTTACCTCCAGTATCCTGTATCGAAACCTGTCAGCATGCAACCCTGCCTTTACAGATTCGGGGCCCCCACCATCACAGCTTTTTCAACAAAGAGCTTGCTCTTTGTCACAGTTAGAAAAAGATGTCTGGTTCTGATAAACGCTCTACTACAGTTATTTGATTTTAGGCTGGGACCCTGCTTTCTAAATTGCTCTTTCAGACTGCTGTTTGCTGGGACAGAGGAAGCTGACCTTCCCAGGAACGGCAGCGTTCCCAACAACCCCGACTCCATTTTTGCCATCACCCAGTGCTGTGTATATTGCTTCCACGTTAAGAATTTCATCTGGAGGCTCAGAACAATGAGAATACCTAATTGCATTGGCAGCAATCGTGGTTATAATTTCCGTGCTTTTTCCCCTTGCACTGAACTAGCCTGCTGTTTGTTCGCACTGCCGCCGAGAAGCGGGCGGTTATGACATTCCTGTTTGTGCAGCTCTGGAGACCACATGCCAAATACAGCTTAAAAGAAAAAAAAATCCCCGAAGATTTCAATTTGCCAACGAGTAAGAAATGAGATTCATAAAGCAACTTTGCTTCCAGGAGATAAGAGCGATAAGCAACAGCAAGATCTCTCCGCGCTAAGCCAAGGCACTGGCGGCGGTGCTGCCGGCGCTTCCACGCCGCGGTTCCCAGCCCACCGCACCCCGACAAGCCACGGCGGCTGTCCCGGGACACAGATAACTGGCAGCTCCCAAAGTCATCACATCTGTGCACTTCAGGACAGCACGGTCAGACTGCAGGCTTGCATGCAGAAGACCATTCGTAGTTAGCATTTTTAATGATTAAACTCAAGGGCTTCACCAACAATCCTTTAGAGCGACCAGAAGTTTTTGGAGTAAGCAAGACGCCGCAGTAAGCAAGACGCAGCCCTGTGCAGCTTCCAGCAAGGGCCGGAACAAACCCAGACTGACCTCGGCTGCAGTTTCCAGTTGAACTGCTCTGAAATTAAACTGATATGGCACGGTTTAGGTTCTGTTTGGCGTTTTCGAAAACTCCCTGCAAAGCGAAGGGGACTGGGGAAATCGCCAGCCTTACCAGAGTGAAATGAAAACCTTCTGAGGCTTGGTGAGGAGGAGACCCCTCTTTGCCAGGGGAACACGAGCTAACCCGAGGCAGCATCCCCAGCACGACCAGCACAGGGGGAGGCCCCTGTGGGCCCTGGGACGGGGGCACAGCAGGGACCTCGGGGTCACCACGGCCACCCCGAGGCACCCCGTGCTGGCAGCAGTCACAGCTCTGCGTTTAGGCAACAGCAAAAGCTAATCACACTTCTCCAGCGTAATGGGTGAGAGATCAGACACCGCGCTCAAATGTTCCGAGTTGTTTAATTTACGGCTCAAGGACGGGAAAAGCGTTTTCAGATGTGTTGTAGCGGATTAAAGTCAGCTATGTGGAAATCATTACTGTGCATTAACAATGCTCTGCTCTATCTTAATGGCTGCTAGAACAATCCTAAGAAAAATAACTTTACCCAGGTTAGTGCTAGGCCTTAGACATGGGGCTTCATGGGAAACAGACCCATTAACAAGACAACACGAAAGAAAATAAAGAAAGTTGCAGACACCTTTTATCCCACAATTTGTTTTCAAAAAGACTCAATATCATTTTCCAGAAATTACTTGCATATGCTCGCACATTTTACCGAAGTGTTTTTTCACCTGGTAACGATCTGCAAGTCTCCTTCCCTACGTTTACAGAGCTACATTCAAGCTGCAAGAGCTCCTGCGTCTTACTGAGTATCTACTTGCTCCATTATAAAGGGGTGAGCAGTGCCCAGAGGAGCGCCAGCCCATCCCGGGATGCTGCCACCCGCTCTTCTCATGGGGCGCACAGGCGTGAGTGGGCACCAGCTGCACGCCTCTGCAACGTGTGCATGTCGCTGCATTTCACCCCGATCTGTTCAGTCCCTCCCAGGGCAGTGACTTCAGGTTACTGCCCACCTCCCACCGCAGTGCATCCTCAAGGTCATGACTGCAAAGGTGATTTTTATTTCCCACATGGCCGTTACCCTTCTAAGAAGCAGGAAAGCTGCCCCAGAGGATGCTCGTGATTCCCCAGGATGCTGAGGCTTGCTGTGGTAGCCGTATGGTGCAGGATCAGTCCCTGCAGCGTTGCACGGGGCTTCCACTGGCTCTGCAAGGAGGTGAGGCTTCGCACATACTAGCAAAGGTGCTAGTGCTGGGTGAGCCCCGCTGCACGCAGAGGACCCAGCTCACGCAGGACACACGCAGGAGAGGCCGTGGTGCTGCTTCTCCCTTCGTCCCCCTTGGCTCGAGCTGTTCCTGTGGAGCTGGGCGCTGGAAAGCTGCCGGTTTTCCCCTGTTAGTCCTCGCACAGCTCCGAGGGGAAGCTGTGATTCACTTACTCAGTTGTTCTCAAGTTTCCAGTAAGAGCACATCACACCCTGTAACGGTTCCCACCTCCCAGCGCCGCGACTGCATGGCTCAGACGCGCACAGCCTCGGCCGCAGCCACGAGAAAAACGTGCACAGAGCCAGGGGAGGCTCAAAGTCAGCTCCGTGAAGTTCCAGGGCTCCGGGGGCTACGTGCCCGGCAGATTCATCCCTGGGCTTCCTCCTGCAGGGAGGCAGCTTCCAGAGAAGCTCCGTCTCGGAGAAGAGCAGGCGTGCACGCAGTCCGTCCGCGCTGCAGCCCCACACAACAGCCCCAGGCCCCTTGGTGCTGGTCTGCAGCCCCCACCCAGCCCCAGGCACAGGAGCCCAGGATTATCACCAAAAGAAAGGGCTTCCGACGGATTGCACTGAGAAAAGAGGCAGCAATGTTATTATTTTTTAAATATCAGACTCAAGACACGTGAAATCCTCTCCGCACATTACAGGAATACGAGCACACTATTCACGGGGCAGGAATAAACATGCATGCTTTCCTGACGTGGAATTTCTTCATTTGTGTACCTTAGAGACAATTTCAGTGAGGAAGAAAGAACAAAGTTTACCACGCAATCATCGTTGTCCACACATTTACATTATTTAAAACTCCGAAATCCCTGGCCTCCAGTCAAGCGCGCAGATTTTGTGATTGAACACCAGCCCTGCATGCCACATGTCTGCACGTAACAGCTCACGGGGGATGCCTAACGCCACCGATCTTCTCTCTCAGCTGCCCGGCGCCTGCCGCTGGCTCTGCCCTGCCAGACGCTGCCGCCTCGCCTGGGGACCCGAGGGACACGAAGCCGACGCAGGACCGGGCTGAGGCGGGCGCGGACATCCTGACCCACCCGGCTCAGCCTCCCCAGCGCCAGCGCTTCCCCCACACCTCGCGCTGGGACAAGGCACGGCGGTGCCGGGAGCGCCTTCAGCGCACGAGGGGCAGCCCCACGGACACCGTGCCGAGGGTCCCCCTGTGCAACCCTGACCCTCGGCTGCAGGGCACGCAGGGAAACGTTCCCAACGCGGGCTTGAGGCCTCCTCCTCTGGGAGGATGAAGCGTAACGCCGCAAACCGCCGGCTGGCAGAGGGCAGAAGCCCGGCGCACGCCTCCCGGCTCGCCCTTCCCCTGGGGGGGCAGCGGCAGGCCCGGGCAGCACCGCCAAGGAGGTGCCAGCCGCGTGCGTCAGCAGGAACAGCGATGCCACGAGGCCTCCTGTCCGGCGCCCGAGGTCCTCCCTGTGCCCAGCCCTCAGCAGCTCTGAAACCAGCTCTGCGCGTGCTTTCACTTGAGGCACGGCCCGATCTGAAGGAGCTGGCGAGGCTTTCTTTAAGAGCGCTAACAGAACTCCAACGTAAGATGTAAGAACAGGACGAGCCGCATTGCTGTGCTGGTTATCTCTGGGCAGAGCATGTTATGTGCTAGCCTGCGTGCCAACTGCCTTCCAGGAGGAGAAAAGGTTGGTTATGGGAAAGAACGCTGATTTTTAAATAGCGACTTCTTCATATGAACATATGCTGCTGCAGAGGATCCAGACGTGATTTATCAAGCTTGCAATTATTTTGTTAATTATTATTTTTTTTTTTTTGCAGCTCCTCACAGCCGAGGTGACTGCCGTTTGCTGCTGTCTGGAGAACAGGAGGGCCTGGCCCTGCCTGTTTTTACCGCGCTTCGAGTTTTGCTGCCAATGCCTGCAGCCACTGCCTCCCCCGGCCTCCCAGAACTAAATGGAGGATCAGGTGCACGCAGCTGCCCTGAGCCCCGACGGAGTTTCTGAGCACTTGTCTGGTTTTCCTTCACCTCACGTCTCAGTGGGAAGCCACCCATTTCTGTGCTTCCTTTGGAGACGCCTGCTGAAGGTCAGGTTTGGTGACCGGGAGGCTGCAGGCTTCCTGTTTGGGGACACAGCTCCGGCAGATCCCACTGCCGGTCACCGCCCTGCTCGCTGCATGTCGTGACGGAGCCGAGTCCGCCACCAGCCCCCTGAAACCAGAACATCCCACAGAGACAAGCACACCTTCCTCCTGCTCCCCAGCGGCCACCCGCTGCAGCTGGCACCCAGCGGTGCTGGATGCCCCAGGGAACAGCGCGGTTCCCTCCTGCCAGCACAGCCGCGCTCCGCACCACGGATCCATCCTGCTTCCACCCAGCAGCTCCTGCCGGAGCAGCCGCCACAGCTGCCCTGCCCAGCCTGTGATCCCTGTCCTGCCCCACAGCCTGCCCCAGCCACAGATGGGGTGCTCCCAGCACCTGGCTCCCATTACGGTGCCTGCAAATTACACGCTTGCGTCTGACCAGAAGCACTCGGTTTTCTTCCTTCCATTCTGGCTGCGTGCGCAGACTGCCATGCAGCTGGGCAAGAGAAAACCAAACCCAGGGCAACGTTTCTAATGACAGACTTCGGACAGATGCAGGCGTCTATTTGCAGCCCATCCACACAGTCACACCTCACTACTGCCAGCCCACATCGCTGCGGACGTCCCACTCGCTTGTTTCCTCCCAGGCACGGAGGGGAACGCTGTCTGCAGCGCACGGGAAAGCTTTACGCACTGCTGGTTTGTTCTACGCACAAACCACCAGTCATCCTCGTTACTTGTTTTCCCACCGAAAGCCCTTTTCAGGCAAATCTGATAAATATAATCAGCATCTCCCAAATCCGAGGGGCCGTTTTGCATTGCCAGTGCACCCAAAACCCGGCGGGTCCGGTCGGTGTCGGGACACCCGGGTCTGTTGGCCTGCCCCGTCAGACAGCCAACAACTCGCTCCTTTTTTCCTTGTATGGTTTTCACCCACTCCGACTTTCCTACTCAACTTTCAATTAAATTTGAACTTTCAACAATTTGAAAACAAACCCAATCTTGTTATACATCTCAGGAACACAACGTCAGGGGTTCACTGAGAAAGGGCACGGCACAGAAGGAAGCGCCGAGAGCACCAGGAGCTGGGAGCCCCCCGTCGCCCAGCTCACCGCCTCGCCCCCTGCCCACCCTCAGAGCGGGATGGAGCCTTGCTCGGCAAGGCACTCAGCACCCAGTCTTGTGTGCATTTAGTAAAAGACAGACCACTGAGCTTGTTATTTCAAATACTTCAGACACTATACTGCCTTTTTAATCACTCCATTGGGGATTTTGTCAAAGGGGGCATGCAGAAAGGGCGCTGCTTGGGAAGCATCCTTCGGGATGAGCAAGCAGCCACCCGTCCCTCCGTACACAGGGCTCTCTCAGGGCACGGTCCCACCGCAGGGCTCGGGAGGAGACCAGCAGTACTGCACACACAGCTGCTGGGCACCCACAGCCACCCCAGACACGAGGCCACGGCATTCCTCGAGAGGTGCTCCCGAGGCTTTGCTGGACGCGCTTCCCGCGCTGACTAACGGCTGGGCACAGGCATCTGGATTCAGGAGGTCACTCGGGAGACAGGGGAGAAGTCCAAGAGCCATGTCACCGAGCACTCTGCTTGGCCAGACTAAAAATAGAGCTAATAACGTGTCACTGGAGCTGCTTTTCTCACTGCAGAGAAAACAAGCTATTCATTTTTTCCTACCAAGAGCAAGGCCACGCTAAGGAGATGCAGAAAGCTCTCAAGGCCCGGCAAGGTGCTTGCTTTCTGAAGAACCACGTAACTGCACCAGCTGTAAGGTCTTGTTCCCAAAGCCAAACCCCACACACAGCCATTCCTCATCGTCCCCAGGTGCTGTGTGCATCGGTCTTGTGGCTTTAAAAAGGCAACCCTTTGCTCTGGAGCAGCAGGCACCAGGCTGGACATCGTCCCTCTGCACTGCGGCTGGGATGGGAACCTCTGCTGGGACAACGGGAGCCAGTCTCACAGATACTGCTGGCACCGAGCACACTGCCACCATTGCTGCCACGATCCCAGCACCACCAGCATGAGCTGAGCACCGCTCTACGCAGCAGGACTGGGGGACAGCAGGGCTGTGCCCGTACCGCCCGCTTCCTGCTGTCAGCGTGACTCTTCTGATGGGCAAAGCCACCAAATAACCCCGCCAGCAATCGCTAAAGGGGCAGAGACTGGGACCCAAGGCTTTGACATGAGAACAAGCCATCTCCTTACTTTCTAGGATATGGATGAACTGCAGCAGGCAGGACTCAAGAGCACCTGAAACCACTCCTGAACCACTGCAGTGTCAGCACAGCATAACAGAAAACAAAGCCATCTCTTTCTCTTAGCATGCCTACATGTATAAAGGTCAGAAGCCACTAAATTATCTCGTCTCAAGATGGCAATGCCATCAAGCCCATCAGCAGACAGCTGGATGCCATAACAGCTCCAGCTCTGGTTTTAACAACCTGCCACTGCCTGCCCTTAGTGGATGACTTCCAAAGCCTGCCCCAGATCCCGGGCGAGACGCCTTCCTCCTGCTCCGCTCTTCAGCCATAAAGTGGGGTCAGCAACACTGCCTTCAGGTTACAGATTAAAAAGTCTCCATGGAAAAGGTGATGATTTCATTAAGGTACTTGAGTCATCTCTGGCAGTGTCCTGTTCTAGGCACGGACAAAGCAGTTTCCGATCCCAGGCACGTCCCAGGACTATTTGAACCGCTCTGTTGGGCACTAGCTTCCCTGCGGTGCTGGATGGCAGTCGCTGGCACAGCCTCACATCTGGCTGAACGCATGGAAAGAAGTCTTCAAGCTGCCGTGATGACAAAGTTCCCATTCACTATTCATCTAAGTTTTATCTTCCAAATATAAACGTGTAACTGAGTAACTGCACCATTACAAGAGGACACTAGGCAATCTACAGATGTGAAAGTATGTCAATGTTCAGGGCAAAAAAAGGAACACCTGCGGCTCGATCTCAGTCAGACAGACGCCAGTTGATACTGGTGGCTAAAATGGGGTGAAAGAATTGGACTTCAGCTTATAAATTCAGGTAGTAGGAACCCACACACAAGAACACAATGCTGCCAGACTTCAGGTGAAAGCTGTTTTCAGCAAAACTGCATTCTAACTCCTGACAAAAGATGTCCCATTGTTGAACCACCAAATCCTCCTGCCACACGAGTGTTTCCACTTCTCTCGTGCTTTCAGACAGCCCACAGAAAGCTCCACCAGCACTGGGAGAGCGGGGCTGGGAGGGAATCCTTGTCCTGCTCCAGGTAGCCCTGCTGGGTGTAAATAGGTGGTCCAGCCTCCCAAAAACTTCGCCTGATAGAAGGCAGGACAATCCTCCTTGGCTATGTGAAGTTCTACCCACGTGAAGGGTTTTCTGTTTTATTTTTTCCCTCCCCTTTCTTCCCCAAAGAAGCAACCACGTAACCTGCATGGTACAGGCTGAGCTCAGCAGCCCCTGCTGCAGCCAGGCATTGCAGACCCTGTTTCGTGAAACCCCAGAACAAAACCAGGTTTCCCATCCAGGGCAGCGCTCCCTGCTCTGAGCAGGGCTGCTGCAACCATGGGCCGGGACCAGGCTTCCAGTCAGAAACTGCATATTTCCTAAAAGAAGTATAAACAGCAAGTGACAGCTCTTTATAGCAGGAAATGCCTTTTTAATCTGAAGTGGACAATTAGTACAAACTTATTTAAATCTACTGGAGATAACAGTCCCGTGGTAGCCTTATAAGGAGCACTCAGTAGGACTAGATCATTTGTGGCCTGCACTCAAAGTCTTTAGCTAAAAGATTAATTCCAATGGAAAGCAAAAGAAACAAACCTTCAGTTTGCCTTGAAATAGTAAAAGAAGTAAACAAAGAACTCACATGTATTTGGCAGCACCTTCAAAGGTGTATTAATTCAACAGACACTTTGGAAATTGATAGGTGGGAGTCAATCGAACAGGAGCTCCACTGCCTTGAAGGGTTCGACCCAGTTCAGCCTGCAGGAGCCTTGCAAGGTGCAAATGAGAACCCAGACACGTGTAAGTGACCCGGGCCCATGTATTGTACCAGTGTTCTTTCAGAAATAGTTTGTCTCACTGTTTCTAAAAACCACAGAACAACCACACAGGCTGCTGGGATGCATCAAGAACTGGATCTAACGGCACGCCTGCTCCGGGGCCAGCTGCAAGCCTTCTGGAGAAGTGTCAGGCAAAGCTGATACAGAGCACGTAAGAAACCAAAGCCCCAAGGCTGCCTTGTTCCCGCATCTCCCTCTCTGAAGGGGCACAGGCAGAAACCGCTGCCAGAGCAGCGGCGGCCGCCCTCGTTGGAAGGGCACGGGGAGCGCAGCATCGCGGGGCACGCTGCACCACGAGCGGCACTGGGACTTCTCCTCCAGCCTCCCCGGCCAGGAGCAGTCATACTGTGGAGCAGGGACAGGGAGCAGGACGGGAAGCAGGCTGCACAGAAATGCCCACAGAGGCGTTTCTCAGCAACACGGACACGGCACCTGCAGCCTGAGCCAGCGGCGTGCGGCACCTACCTGTTCACGGAGAGCAGCAGCTGGTCCATGCACGCCTTGATCTTGTTTTGTGCTTCCAGGTGCGTCATGGTTTCCGTGCTCTCCCCGTTAATTGCCAGAATAATGTCTCCTGGGCACAGGTTTGCCAGGGCTGCTTTACTTCCAGGGTTAATCTAGGCGGGAGAACACAGAAGGGTTACTTAAAAGAATGCTCACTTTAAAGAGACCCATTGAAACAAGCAGGTTGAAACAACAGTTATCTCTGGAGACCCACACATTTTGCCTCCACCAACAGCAGCTACCAGAGCTGGGACACAGCCAGGGCCATCCCTGCACCTTTGAGGGTCAGGGATGCAATGCCATCAGGTGCTGGCTCTCGGTGCATGAGCTTTCTGCCAGCCTCAGTACGTGATCAGGTCCCCTCTTCAGATCCGACGTCTTTATTCGAACAGATCTCTTTATTCAAACAATACAACTCCCTCTTTAAGGAAAGCTCCTTTAGCTTGCAGGCCCTAAAACATGCTGTGAGAATCAGTCCCTGAGGAGTACGTGAAACCCTCTACTTTGCATAAATATGTAATTTAGAGATGAGAGCAGTCACCCTAATTGCTTCCTGGGGAGATGTTACATTTGACATCAGTTTTTCCTGACCATCATTCAAATAACTTGTCTCTCTGCAGCTCTGCACGGAACATACCGCAGCTCATCAAGCATCCACAACCCTTTCCTACTGTTTTTTGTAGGAATGCCAAAGCCTTATAAAACTTAACGTCTTTCCTGAGGAACTAATGACATGTCCAGGTACCATTTGTGGTCAGACGTAAGGCCAAACCTACAGCCTATAAAAAAATTGAGAAATTGCCCTTTCGATTACATCAGCCCAAATATGTTTTTAATTTTTGCAGTACGATAAAGTGATACAACACAGACGGGACAGGTAAACACGCCCATTTAAGCTCTTAATAACTACACGTTTGTCCTTCAATTTCCTCCTCGGGCACCCAGAGCATCTGTTACCACTCTGCTAACCCAACACGTGGCCCAAAGCACGGAGTGGCTTTCTGCCCCCCATACCTAGCTGTATTTAGCGTAACAGTGCCTCGATTCCTTTTCGGCCTTGATTTACACCAGTGCTGTCCTGTCTCAGGTGATGGCTCTGTGCCTCACCGCGTCCAGAGGCGTGCTGAGGACCAGAGGGAGGCTGCCTGCCCCCAGGCCAGAGGCTGCCGAGGCCGGAGGCTGCCTCCTGGCAGGGTCAGCCGGTAGAAGTCCCATTTTCACCAAGTTTGGTTTCAGGATAAAACACAAGAGTCAGAAAACAGAATCGCTGCTCCATCCTCCCCTCGGTGCCCAGGGTAACCCACCTCCAGCTGCCTGGTTAGCTGCTGGGCACCGGCCCCCCGCGTCGTGGTGCCACCGAGCCCCTGCGATGACCGCAGGCTAGCACTAAATAAGCAGCCTCTTAAAGAAGGCACGCACACGTCTGCTTTCACCTTTTTCTTTCTGTTTGCTTTTTAAAGCTCTTATTTTCAGAGGGAATTTGCGGAGGGTTTAGCCGTCACACCGCCCAAAGCCCTGTGCACCCCCAGGCCAGCAGGCAGCCCGGCACGCACCGCCCCTGCAGCAGGGCTCCCCCCGCCACCACAGCTCCAGGTGCCACCGAGACACAGACCTGGAGGTGTTCGAAGAGCTCCAAATCACTTTCTGCATCTAAGCAGGACTGACAGCCTGAATTAAGCCTTTTGTTGCGTTGTCAGAGCAAATCAACATTTACCACTCGCTCTTCAATAGCTCCAGCCAGCTCTTTTGCTCTAAAAAAACCTGCCTGGCTACCTCCTTCCCCATCCTGGCTCCCCTATGACTCAGCCCAGAGCAAACAATAGGAGGTATTTCTTAACACAGCCCATATTAGCTGCAAAGCTCTGACACAGGGCATTTTAACCCCGGAGAGATTTATTTTTTTTTCCTGGAATTAATTTGTCCCGTTGTTTTTTTTGAACCTGGGTAAGAAAACACGATATTCACCCAATATTAAGGCTCCTTCTGCAGCCACAGAAGCTGCCAGACCTACCTGAAAGCCACCCAGCAGCTTAGGCAGTTCCTCCAAGGAAGCACCTCCATGCACTCGCACGTTGTCACACGTTTCCCTTGGTGTCCACCACTCAGCCACCGCTGCCAGCAGGCTTTTGGACTCTGAGCCCTTCAGTCTGACCCGATACAGCTGCGTTTTGTTCCTGTCTGTTCAATGCTGTCTGGATGTCTGAAGGATTTTTCCCCTTGCACTGATCTTAACCACATTGCAGCTTCCTTGGAGAATAAGCTGTTCATAAATGGGGCTCTTAGCTGTTTCCTATTTTTAGTTTCTGGTTTATTTCAAGTTATTTTGGCAGCATCTTCATATTAGCATTTTATGATATCCATGTAGATGACTGAGGGCTTGAAATGGAGCTGAGCTCCAAGAACTCATTAGTTTGAGATACAGCATCAGTGTCATAGCAGCTTGGGAATCGCTGTAACAACGTGTGTCAGGTCCAGCGCTCGTATTTGTTGGCAAATAGCCTTTAAAGTGCTTCAAGCCAAGCTCCCCCAACTTCCAGCTGTGCGAAGCCGTTGCCACCAAAGAAGCCACAGGCAAACCCTTCAGGCTTTGGGCCGCTGCACTGCACCTGAACACAGGATCAAGCCCTGGGCATTGCCCTACCTGCTCCTCCCCACGGGGATCCACACGGAGAGCCTTCCCCAAAGCCAGGATCTCCAGAAGGACAAGGAGACAATGTTAAATTTAATCTTTGTAGGAGAACATATGCTTGGAGTCAAGCACCCAGGTAGGGTGACCCTCTATTACCACGTGGAAGTGAACAAATAAACGAGGAGGGAGCAGGAGGGATCTGGGGGGCTGGGTCAAGCCCCCCCCGGCCAGCTGCTAGCAGCCAGCACCCACATCAGCAGCGGTCGGCTCAAACCCGAATGCTCCAGGTTCTTAACAGCCACTTTTCCAGAGGAAAACCTGCTGCTGAGAATCCACCCTCGTGAACAAATTAGTTTTTTGTAGTTGTACTAGTGACAAACCTAGGGCTGTGCGCACTGAGGCTCTGGCCAAGCGACGCAGGTTACAACCGGGTGTGCTGCACGTGGATGTAACATCTCCACGGGGCAGTGAAATTAAAGGCCAGTAGCAACGAGAGGCCTCGGCGCAGAGCTTTTAACAGAGGCGCCCATTCATGCCTCTGCTCAGAGAGGGCTACGGTCTGCTGTAACCACGGTATGCATGACATGAATGAGGTGTGCACAAATTTGAGAGTAACTGGATATATTGTGAAGTTAAAATCCCTGCACCGAGTCACCGGAGCTGTGTTCTCACAAGGGCCCTCCATCAAAGGAGCGGGTACTGAATAGGGAGGGTTACAAAGACAGCAGTGAGGCCTCTTTGTTCTTCGCTGCAGAGAACAAACCATTGCGGGATTAAGGCTAAATGGGCACAGATTGAGACAAGACGAAGGGCATGTGATTTGGGCTGGTGTAAGCAGCATCCCCGAAGCCAGGACAAGCTGCGGCCCCTCTCCCCGTGCTGCCCTTGCCGGGCTCCCCAAACCAAGAGCCGCAGCTCCCCCGGGGCGCACAGCACCCACCGGAGGCGTGCGGCCGCGTCCCGTGGTGCCGCCCGCGCCCTGCCCCAGCTTGCCCGTGCTGGAAGGATCGGGGCTGTTCGCGTGCTCCTGCTCCAGCCAGGCTGCGAGGACAGCCTTTGTCTTCTACAGCCCAAGGAAAAAGACGTGCCAAAGCCCAGGATTTTTAACTTGGTTTTTTTTTTTTGGACAACCATAAAAATGTCTTATAGTGGATTTATTTGGAATCAGGGCAGGATAAATACATCAAACACTGTCTCACACACCCCAGCTGTACTGTGCAGACCCCACGGCCACAGCCCTGCAGGCACGAGGCCACTCAGCAGCCCAGAGAGCTCTGCCCATGCCTTGGGCCGACTGCAGCCTCAATACTCATTCAGAGCAGTCAAGTGTATGGCAGAAGCACACCCAAAGCAAAAACCTTTAAATATTTTTAATAAAGCTACCCAGAAGTTCTTCTTTCCCCAGCTAGCGAGAATCCAGCCCCATTCGGAAGCCCAGTGAGCTCGCACAGCCATACCAGCGATGACCCCGACACGGGCCATGGCAGTGACCCTCACACTGAGGTGAACACCAGCTACCGGTTAAATTAGGCTGCTAATTATCATTATCCTGTGCTTCCCGCTGCCGTTAATCCAATGCCAGCTGATGCAGAGCTGGGCGAAGCTGCACAAGACCAGCGTGGTGCTGCTGGAGATGCCCTGGAGACCACCACAGTGCCATCGGGCTGGAGGATGCTGCCTCTCCGGGGCAGTCTGCACCGCGCCCAACAGCGCCGGCTGTGGGAGGTATCGCCAGGCCAAGCCACGCTCAGAAAAACCAACCGCCCTCTCCCCCAGCCAGGGGGATGCTCTGGAGCAGGTCTGGGAAAAGCCCCAAACCCAACAGTGGCTATCTTATCTGGCCGCTGGGGCCTCGTGCTGATTTACTGAGTGCTAGCATCTGACTCCAGGCCAACAAAATAATGCACGCCAAGGCAACTGTTGTATTAAGCCAGTCGGTGTTGGAAGCTGCGCAATCTCATTTAGTAAGCGAGATTATTTGCACTAAGAGGAGTTTACTCTTGAAACACACACAGCATTATTCTTTCCCTCCCGTCGACCAACGCCAGGCGCCTGCCAGGCCTGTAGGAGCAGTCAGGGCAGAGCAAACCTCCGGGGGTGAACCCCCAGTGGCGCTGTGGGTACAGCACCGCCAGCTCCACGGGGCACTGGGGACGGGGTGGTGCTGGGCACGGAGGGGAAGGGCACACGCAGCGCTGTGCGAAAGCACTTTTGTTCAAGGGAGCTCTAGAACTGGCCGGTACCACAAGCTGAAGCAATGAATGTTTCAGCAAAAGCTTAATTTGTTGTATTAAGTAATTATATTAACAGATTAACACAGTAAGAGTGCTACTGTAGCAGAACAGCTCATCCCATCCACTACTGGAACCATCTTCACAGAATTTAATGGGTTAAAGGGCACAATTCTGCACAAACCTACACAGACCACATAACTGGGTAACCAAATCAATAGCAGTTTGTTACAGGCAAGTCAGGGGAAATTTTCTGTTCTGCAAGCGTGATCAAAAGGGCCTGATTAAAGCCTCTGAGAGGCTTTCAAGATAGTGTGACAAAGTTCTCAGCTTTTCAACAAAGCGCGCTTGTCCTGCCGTCAGGAAGCACACCACAAGGCAGCTGATGCTCTTACGGTAGCAATATCTTTTAAAACAGGAAGGACCAAGAGTTAAGTGGCAAGCTAATGAAGATAAATTCCCCAAATCTTTTAACCGCTCCTTCCAGGGATTCTCTTCAGCTTTTCAAAGCATTGTTCTTTGAACTAATATACTTTCCTTGCCAATCCATTTATATAAGCAGTTAGAAAAGTGCAGGAGACCAGCATATCTTGATTTTGCTTGGGCATGCTGCACACCACAGCAAGCGAGGAGCACTGTTTACATAATGTGAGTTCATTTAACTCCTGAAGAAATAAGAAGGAAGACGTTTAAGAGCATAAAAGGGAAAGAAGCAGAGTACAAGCATTACGAAGGGCAAAACGCTCAAAACCCCTTTCTAGTCCAAGCGCTGATGGATCCGCATCCAAATTTAGAATCAGATTTGTAGCTTAGGTCCTAATCCAGCTCAAGGGCTGAGATCTCTACGGGGTTGAGGATGAGAATCAAGGAAACATAAATTGAACAAGATAAATTGAGCCACCTAGCCCAAGTGGAAATCTCAGAGAGCCAGCCGAGGAAGACACAGGTCGCTCAGCCGTGGGAGGGGGCTGACTCTGCAGGAAGCCCCCCTTGCTCAGCCCCACCACGCTGCCGCCCCTCTCCTCCCTCCTGGGGGGAGAAGCTGGGGATGAGCTGCTCTGCTACACCCAGCACCAGCCCACCACCCCCCCGGGTTCTGCCACGCTTAGGGTCACCCCATGCTCCCAGGGGGACAGCACGCCCTGCGACGCGGGTCAGCCCGGAGCAGCTCCGAGGTCCTCCAGGAGCTGCACCACAGCCACCATTTGGCACACACTGATCCAGCAGAGATGCCTTTATCACGGTCGGCAGCTCGTTTCCATTAGAGGGTCTGTGGCCAGCCCCGCTGTGAACCCCTCTATGCCCCCCAGCCCACCTCTGGGACTGCCACAGGGGCTGCCTGGAGCAGCTCCGGAGAGCCCCTGGGTGCTCGCAGCGCTCCCTTTAAAGCAGGGGCTCTCTCAATCCACCTTCCTGGCAGATATTTTCTTTATGACCAAAAGGAGAGCGGCAGAGGTGCTGTCAAGCAGAAGCTCACCACAAGCAGTCTGAATTCAGGCAGGCACCAAACCTGCAGCTTGGTCCCTGTGAAGCAAGGAGGCGGTCACATCATGCACCCTGCTGCCGCTGGGCCCCGTGCCACTGCCTTCTCCTGGTTTATTTGTGCACAGTAGATATTTCGCAGGGTTTGGCCTTTTGTGCTGGAAGCTTTACATGTGCTAAAGGCTTCTGGGAAACGTCCGTGGCTTTGGCTTACGGTGGATGACAGCATCCAGGCTCAGGGCACGGTAACCTTCCAGCAGAGCATCGAGTCCAAGGTGCCTGTTAGCGAACCACACAGGATTTAGTTCTTCCAGGCTGTTTCTCTTCCAGCCGTGCACTGCCCGTTACTGATAATTAGGAATAATTATTTAAAATAATCTTATTTAATCAGCTGTATTCTGCTTTTCTGAAGCTTCTTGTACTGTAAAATGTCATTTGCACGTACTCTGCTATTAGTCCACGAGACATGTTTCTGTAGAAGTACTTAAGGTTTAATGGGTGTGAATTTGAGCTGCAAGTTTCTGCTGCTCTGGTTGACAAGAAAGATTGAGTGTGGTACGGGCTTTGAAGGCATCTTTATGACATTTGGAAGATTTATTGGCTGAAATGCTCTTGCACAGCATTTTTTTTTTTTTAAATAGAGATACATTCTATATGGTGAGAAAGTTTGTTTCTTTTTTCCTGGTCTCTGCTGGCTGTAAAAACCACTCCAACGACACGCTGTGGCTCTGCATTTTTGCAATTGCTCCAAGTAACCCCGTGAATCTGGTACTTGCACAGAAACCTCAAGCAAGATGAGAAGCTGAAACCAAACATTCCCAACCCTTATCTGCCAGGGCTTACTGCAAGCGTGGTGTTAATGGCAGTGTACAAACCCATTACATTAACAAGCTTTCACTACATATATTAGTGTCTTGCTTCAGTACACATCCAGCAGCTCCGCACTGACAACAAATCAAGTGGAGTGTGTTCTGTTAACATGTTTGTTTTAGCTGTTTTATCAGCTCCACTAGATCTTGAGAGATCCGCTGTTTTCTTTCACACTCCAGCACCTGTGGTCACAGGTGGCTTAGAACAAAAATAATTTCACTAAGTGTTTGGGTATCTAAGAGCCAGCAGCCAATGCATTTTAAGAACTCTGAAGTCAAACGATTTAAGTTCAAATATTACATTTAAAAGGATCCACACCTCCAAAGATTCACTACGTAACACCTGCAGACTTGTAACATGCATTTTTCCCCAAGCTACCAGAAAAAACGAGTTGTAATAGACTTCACTAACTCCGCATAACCCATAATGACATATTTGTGTTAAAATTAAAGGACTGATCTACCCCCAGCAGGGCCACCTATATGTATCACCACCTGTTAAACTTTAAAGCAACAAAAAAATAAAAAGAAGCATTCCATATATTTTCCTTGCATGCTTCCCACACCAGCAGGAGCGTTTTACTAAGCCTTGATGCACACCTTTATTCTGTTTTATCCTCGTATCAAGCGAGATACACCCAGACGTTTTTCCAAAGTAACTCCAACTCTGCCTACCTGTCCCAACAGGCAATCTTTCAATCTGCACAATGAAGGTGATGTCAGTTTTCTAACAGCAACAACAAAAAGCTGAACACCCCAGTTACACCGAGCACTTTCGGCTTTGCTCCACCTGGCAGCGGCCAGAGTGTTTTCAAGGGTGTGCTGGGTTTATTTTGCTAAACTCGCACCAAGGTCAGACCTCGTATGAATGGACCTGCGTGAATCATTCTTTCCGCCCGGTTTCCCACTCGGGATTATCGGCGTGCTTGATTAGGGTAATTAGCATTAGGCTTTCATTCCAGCCTATTCTCCCATTACTGTCTCCTGAACCAGCACAAGCATTTACTTTACTTTCAGTTATTAAATAAAGCCTCGGTGATGGAATACATTCAGCAGCAAACATATTTGTAAAATATTTCTTTTAGCCCTTATCTTTATTAAATTAACTGTTAAGTACCACTACAGCTTGAAGTGTAACAGCACAGATTTCTCATTTGAGACCTTGCACCAAACAAGCACTGGGAGACTAATGAAAACAAAACGACAAGCACAACTAGTTCCTGCCACTTAAAAACATCACCCCACTTGAATCATTACGTTACAACAATAATATGCAACAAAGAGAAACAGCTAAGATCTCTTAGTTCTTCTATACAGACAATAGAAATACCAACGGCCAGCGGAAATCAGCCGTGTCTCTAGCTTTATGATTTTTATCAGCACAGAGCAGTTATTCCAGTCCATTTGGGACTGTTAACGAAGTGGACCGCTTCCATTTAATAAACAATCAAGTACATAAAATTTGCATATAAAACCAAAGGCAACAACCTTATGGCCTAGCAGAAAAGCAAAGGAAAAAGTCCTGTTCCCTTTGTTGACATCTCTGGTTCTTGCCTTCTCTGCCAAGCTTGTTGGGATTCACGCAATCGGGTGGGGATTTAGGGGGTTAACCCAAACCATCCCCCTGCGCCCAGCACTGCCCAGCCTCAGGTTTGGGCTCTGCCATCCCCAGCCCAAAGCATGCAGGAACAGGACCCTGTGGGCCACCCCGTAACATAAACCAGGGCTCGGGGTGCATGCATTTGGTGTGGAAGTGGTAAGGATCCCAGCATGGCACCGGGGGACCTGCAGGCAGCCCGGAGGAGTGAACAAAACAACGTTTATTGGAATTCCTCCATCGGCAGATTTCCTTCTGCGTATCCCAGCCTTTCATGGTACAAGTATTTGCTCAAACATAAAAGCTGCTTAAACTTGAGAGTCAACCTGAGCTCAGCACACCACACTACTCGGGTAATGGACTGCAGACCGATTATTTCTTGTTCCAGCTCCAAGCCAACGCTGACAAACACATTTCTTGCTGCTCTGCTACGGACCAGCAGGTAATCTGGTGTTGGAGCCAGCAGATAAAGGAAAAGCTGTGTTCAAAAACTACTTTTTGTTTCCAATACTGGATTCAGCCCGTTTGTCAACAGCCTGCTTCGCCAAGTAATTCTGACCAAAAGCAGCAAGTGCTCGGACTGACTCTGGCAGAGCTGGGCAGGGCATGACGCTGGCTGCTCTGAGAGCTCGACAAGTGAGTTCAGGCGATTAATACATTCAGCTACTCCAGTTACACTAATGACTGATTATCTTTTAATCCTAGGCAAGGGGTAGATCAACGGCAATCCCACACGGAACCACGGCAGTTACTGATGTGGTTACAGGCACAGCACTGAAAGCAGCTGAGTAAGTTATTCCACTTCTGCTGCCGGGTGTGCTCGCGGGTGAAAGGGAGCGTTGTGGCTACCTGCGTGAAAGCGGCAGAAAGCCCCCGTGCCACAAGCACAGACAGTGTCCGGTTGTTAGCCTCCAAGGAAAAGCAGCTGTCAGCTACCAGAAAATTAATAATGTCCTACAGCCACTTTCTGTCAAGTCCTTAGAGCTGGCCTTGGCCAGGTGCTTCGGGTCATTCCCCCACCCTATAAATATCACTAGAAGGAGGAACCTCTCATTACATGATGAACAACACCCGGCTTTAACTTGCTGTAACCACAGGGACAAAGCAAGTCAGGCTCCCTCCCCAGCACAGAGCCCCGGGCTGCAGCCCCCCCCCAGGCTCCCCACAGGGCAGCCCCACCACCTCCAGCCCTGCTCACTGTGGTCCCCAAGAAAACGGGGGAAGAAACCGGGAAAAAAAGAAACAGCTAGCACAGCTAGCTTTTTAAGTGGCCACATGAGACAGATGCCCTAAGCACAGCCATCTGTATTTGCATTTCCTTATCTTTAACACCCAAGATTTCATTTTAAAGACTTTAACACTTCACACTCCAGCTCGAGCCATGGCCTCAGCATCAGCTGTTCTCAGTGACTCGAGCAATCAGACCTTTGCCACTTGTCATTTAAGATTTATCAAACCACAGAGGGATGAGACCTGCTTTCAAGACAAATAAATCATTTCTTGACTTCATGAGCATATTTGAAACAGCTGCAAGCGACGGGGCTCACCACCATGAGCTGCACCTGTGCAAACGCAGGACTTCGCAGGGAGCGAAAGGGTAAAAGCGAGTCCTGGTAAGTCATTCAAGTCCTATTCCAAAGCAGCACTGTTTGAGGTCATTGTTTTTCTTGCTGCCAAATCCATATTTTTCCAGGTTTGTCCTCTGCAGATATTGCCACAGGCTTGGCTTTTCGTCCCGCCCCGGAGCTGGCAGCCCGGGCACCAGAGCGGTGCCTCCTGCTCCAGCACCGCACAGCCAGCTCCGGCTGCATCTCTATCACCCCTCCTACGGCCCCTCTTTGGGGTCGGGTCCCACCAATGCAACATTTAAGATTGCTCTGGGTGAAGTGACAGCACGCAGGTAGGTTCGGGAGAAGCAGCTGCGCCCTGGGAGGGTTCTCCAGGCAGGCAGCAAGCGGCTCCAAACAGCGCGATCCTTTACTGCCAGGGAGCTGTCAGGTTGGGAGAGAAATTGTTTCCTGTAGCAGCCTTGCAAGGACTAGACAAAACCAACCTATTGGTGACTGAGGATATTTTTCTCAAACCCCACGCAGATGAATTCATGTTTTACAAGTGACTGGAAGCAGGGTTACAAAGAGACAGACAGCCTTTGGCATCGAGAGCTGGAGATGTGGGTGGCTTTCAGATGTCTCACGTCCCAAGCTGCAACCCACGAGCCGCCGGCATCAGCCGGTCCCACACACACAGGAGGCTTGCTGAGCAGCCCCAGCCTCGTGCCCCACATCATCCCCAGCCCCACAAGGGCACAGGAGGGGGTGCAGCCACCCCAGCCCCACAGCCACCAGCCCTGGCCCGTGTCAGCAGCTGGGGCTCGCAGCTGGAGGTGGGAGCCCCGGAGTCTGCTCCCTCCTCCCACTAGGATCGCTGCTTTTTAGAGTATCTGTTTGTAATTTAATGACATTTTAATACAAAATAAATAAAAAAGCACTTTGAACCAGGCAGACGTCAGCCAAAAGCCTCGACAATCAGCCTGCAGAGAGGCTCCCTCCCACGCTTTTGTCTCCGGCCCTGCGGATCTTCCCCTCCTCCCCGCCGCTGGGCTGGGGGTCCGGGGGCTGCACCAGCCTTGGGATGGGCAGAGCTGCTCCCCCAGCTCCTGCTTCATCAGCTCAACTAATCGCCTCCCCATGAACTTCCATAATCGAAGGGGGCACGCAGCACACCTGCTCCCAGCCACATCTCAGCACAGCCCAGCTCCCAGAGCCCCCCCCCCCCAAGGCTGCCCACCCCCCAGCCTTCTTCATTCTGCCCCTTTAGGTGTTATTTCTGAAGCCAGCACCATCTCCGTGTGGTGGGAGCAGAGCCGGGTGTCGGCAGCCCCCAGCAGCGGCAGGGAGCCGCTCTCGGAGCATCGCCCCTCGCCTCCCTGGAAGCGGGGTTACAACAGGCCTGGGCTAAGGGAGTGCCACGCTCAGCAACCCCAGCCCCTGCGCTGCTGCTCGCTGCCAAAAGTAAGCCCGGACGGGGGGGGCATTATCCTCACACCTCCCAGGTTTGCTGAACCCACTTTGGGCCCATGCAAAAGCAGACTTTTTTTTTTCCCCCTTGCTTAACGTTAAGCCAAACTTTTTCAAAGCAACAGTCGAGCAGGCTCCCTCCTCTAAACTCAGATGTTCCTTTTCACAGCGGAAGGCTCGTACAGACACCCAAGGTCTGTGCTCAGCTGCAATAAAACCCCACGTGGCTGGGGGTTCGGGGAGCTGCTGCGCCCACCTCCCCAGGAGCACCCACGCCACAGCTGGGTGCCCGAGCCCCCAGGAGCAGCGGGGGCAGGCTGTGCCCCAGTCCTTCCCAGTTCCATCTTCCCCAATTTCCCTCCACAAACCAACCCTGGCCGGGCCACCTGAGCGGGGCAGCCCGGAATAAAAGCAGCCCCTCGAAGCTGGGCAGCGGGCACCGCTGGGCTCAAACACAGCCCCAGGTCCTTTTAAAGGTGCCTTCCTCCCCAGCTTTCTTTACAGCTCAGGGTAAATATTTTCCACTTTCTGTCACGGCTTTGGCCGGTGAACGAAGAGATGGCAGAGGGCTTCTGTGCGTCAGGAGGGCACCGAAGGCTGCAGCCGCCCTGCGAACCGCCCGACCCCCCCCCGTCCAGCAGAGCCCCCGAGACCCCGCAGCCCAGCGGGAGGGGCTGGGGGGGGGGGGGGCTCGGCAGCAGCCCCGCACCTTCCACCCAGCACCCAGCGCTCCCCCGGCCCCCCAGCACAAAGCCGAGCTGCCCAAACAAGAAGCCCCCAGCGCACAGCCCCGCGCCCGGAGCCCCCCGACGGCTCCGCGCCCGGCCCCGCGCCCGGCGCCCCCCGGAGCCTCCCCGACGGCTCCGCGCCCGGCGCCCCCCGGCGCCCCCGGTGCCCCCCGACCCCCAGGGCAGGGGGAGAGGCTGCGGACCCCGGCTCACCCTGGAGATGGTGAGCGGCGTGCTGAAGTCCTTGCCGCCCACCAGGCGGAAGCCCCATGGCGAGGGGCCGCGCAGGGCCACCGAGTGGGGCATGGTGGTGGTGGCGCCGGGGGGGGACTCCGTGCCGCTGCGCTCCGGCTCCGCTCCGTGCCGCCGCCGCAGCCCTTAAAGCTTCGCCCAGCCCCGGGACGGCCCTGCCGGGGCGGGGGGGGGGGGGGGGGGGAGGCGGGCCGCGGGGGCGGGCCCGGCCCCGACGGGGCGGGAGCGGCGGGCGGGGGGCCCGGGGCTGGGAGGCGGAGGGGAGCGGGGCGGCTCCGGGAGCCTCCAAGCCCCCTGCATCTCCTCCATGCCCCCTGCATCTCTTCCATCCCCCCTGCATCCCCTCCATCCCCCTCACACCCCCTCTATGCCCCCTACATCCCCTCCATCCCCCCTGCATCCCCTCCATGCCCCCCACACCCCCTCCATCCCACCCACATCCTCTCCATCCCCCCGCATCTCCTCCATCGCCCTCACACCCCCTCCATGCCCCCTACACCCCCTCCATCCCCCCCTACACCCCCTCCATCCCCCCCTACACCCCCTCCATCCCCCCCTACACCCCCTCCATCCCCCCCTACACCCCCTCCATCCCCCCCACATCCCCCTCACATCCCCCCCGCATCCCCTCCATCCCTCCCGCTCTCGCTTCTGCCGCTCCGAAGGGGCCCCCGACGGTGCCCCCCCGCTGCCGCCCTGTGCAGGCGGTGGCAGCCCCCGCGGTCATGGAGCGGGGCTCCGGCCCCCCAGGGTGGGGGGCTCAGCCCTGGCAGCTCGGCCAGGCTTTGGTTGGTTTTGGGGTGGGCGCTCGGGGGTGTGCGGCCCGTGTGGGCACCGCGGCACGCACCCTGGCTGCCCCCCCCCGAAGCAGGGGGTGATTGTTGTGATGTCCCAGTAAAACCAGAGGCTGTACGTTGTCCACCACCACTGGTATCCGGAAGGATACTCCAAACGGAACGACCTGCTTGGGTCAAAGCAGCTCGGGAAACCTCCATGCCAGCCCATGGAGGGGGGCTCGGGTGGCCAGGGCAGCGTCAGACCCCACGTTCCAACCCCTTCCCGCTGGCCGAGTGGTGTGGGGCCGCTATGGGGCTGCCACCCAACGCGCTGCCTGCCCCACATGAGCACCCATGGGGGCGCCCAGGGGATGCTGGTGCTGCAGAGGGTGTTTGGAGGCACGGAGGTGGGGTGGGTGAAGCGGTGGGCACAGCCGATCAGGTCCCTGCCGAAAACTGGGGTGCGAGAGAGACCTGGGCTTGGGAAACCCCGCTCCGCCTGGGCAGGGCTGGGCCGAAATACCCTGCTTCCAAACGGGACCAAACAAAGGAGGCATTGTTTGAAAAGTCCACTTTGGTGAAGTAGCTTCGTGTTGCCCGGTTTCTGCGACTTTGATTTATGTGCTGCTCGCTGTGAAATGTTTTCGCATGTGTTTGCTCGTGCCATAGGAGGGTTTGTCTGAGGCTGCCGTGCCCGGGTTCTCCAGGGGAATTTGGTCTTGGCCGGGGTGGGAACTGCGGCATTTAACCACGGGCTCTGGGGCAGCCCTGTGATTTAGCGACCTGAGCACAGCAAGCACGCGTTGTGAGCCCAAAATACAATAAGTTTTGTTCGCCTTGACAGAAACAGACCTACAGAAGAAGAGCCGAGACGCAGCTGGGACCAGCCGGGCTTTTACCCATCCTCTTTGTCCCATGCAAGCGGGTGCCTCCACCGCGCACGCAGGCTGCGAACGCTCACTTTTGTCTGTGCAAGGGCTGATGAATCATGCCTCATTCCTGCATGATATCACCGAGCTGCGAGGAGGCTGGCCTGAGGTTTCCTCGCTCGCTTCCCGGCCGAGCCCCGACATTCGCCTCGCAGGGGGCTGGAGGCACAGCTCGGGTCCCCCCTCTCCTGCTCGGGGGCCAGCAGCAGCGTGTGGCCCCGCGGGGCTGAGCCGGGCTGTGCTGCCCTCGCTCCCTCTGCAGAGGACAAAGAAAAATTCTCTTCTGTCAAAGAAACTGAGTTTGCTGTAAAGTGAGAGCAACGCCAACAGGGAAAAGGCAAAGAGCAGAGACGAACGGAGCTGCCGTTCCCCTGAAGTGCAGCTTTCTGCCGGCTATGGCCAGGGATTTATTTCCGTGGTGGTTTCTAAAACGCAGTCTGCCATGGGTGGCAGGCACGGCAGCCTGCTGGGGTTTAAAAGCAATTTGTTGGCATGGGAAACAGCTGATCAGAACACAGAGCCCCCCGCTATTAAAGTATTCGTTTCGGAAATCTGCTGAAAAAGCTGCTGACTTCAGGGCAGTTTCTCTTCGAGGCCTCCCGAGTGCTCAGCCCAGGCTGCCCCTCACGTAACATAAGGCTGATGGAAAAGGTAACCCGGGTAGAATACAATGGGAATTAGCCAAATCAGTTTAAACTTGTGGGTGTGTTTATTCCAAATTAAATTCCGTTCCAAAATGCATTAAACTGAGCTGAAGTGGAGCCAGTTTTAGTCTGAATAAAAGTATCTGCAGTCGAATTCCTCCTGCTGGAAAGTGTCCATGTGTAGACCAGCCCTCGGAGCGGAGAACTGCATCAGGAATTCATTTTGTACCCCTCTATCACCGGTGTTTTTTCAAGGTTTTTGGGAACGAGACCGTTAGCTGAAGAGCCCCACTTTCCCCAGGCACCTCGTTTCCTCCAGTTGCTCCCACACCTTTCCACATGTGCTTCCTCTGAGCAAAGTCAACACAGCCCTGCAGCCTGAAAAGGGCCCGGTCCTTTCAGGGAACAAAAGCGGACTCAGCGATTTCTTTTTCTTTGTTTCTCCGAACGTGATAACTTTTAAGCTATATTTTAAGTCGCTTCCAGAAATGAGTTCTACGTCTGGAACAGAAATGACAGAATCACCAGAAGATGATACGGATCTTGCTGCGGGAACAAGCCGAAACATTAAGCTAATAATACAGTATCTCCAACATGTTCGTTCTCCTGCCGAGTGCTGAAACTCTATAGCAAGCTCTAACAAAGACCATGCATTACTCAAAGAAAGGTCAAATGTTTTCATGAATTCAATCTCATCGCTCCATTTGCTGTGTTGTTTTTTTTTTTTCCTCCCAATATTTCGCTCTGCATATGTTTCCAGTGTTTTTCCACCCTGAAGCCTTATCGCCTCCCTGTTTCTTTTTAGCGTATTTCATTCGGGCTCTCCTTTGCCGCTGGGGTCACTGTCTGCTTCCTGCCTTTGTTATCACAGACGGACTGGGTAAACCGTGCATCTCCAGCGCCGCGTTCCCTGTTGAACCAGCACTCAGCTTTTCCATTTGCCACCCCCCCCGACATCTCACAGAGGTCCCGGGAGGACCAATAATTATCCCCCCAAAAATGTTTTTGAATATCTGCCCACATGGGAGTGATTTCAGGTGTTACAGCCTGACGGTTCTTCTCCAGGTCAGGAGGCTCTCCTGCTCTGCAGATCACCTTCTTCTGGACTGGGGCTGCTCCTCCTCAGGGCAGTTGCAGGAGGCTGGAAGTCAGCCACGAGCCCTCTCTAGCAGGAGCCTGGGGCTGGTGGAAGCAGAAGTAAGGATCTCTGACAGTTTCACAGTAATTTAAAGGTTGATCAGTGGGTTATGAACATTTTCTTCAATGTTTTCCTTCTTATTAGGATAGATGATAGTCATTCATAAGTCCCTTGGTAGGCATAATTTGCTTATCAGTCAGCCATAAATTATTACTGTACTCTTTGCACTGGCCCCAGGTCTTCCAAAAAGATTTTACTTTTATGCTGTGAAAAAAATACCCAATATTTAACGCAACTTCAATAAATTACTGCATTTGTCAGAGAGATCTGCAAAAGGCTTGCTAAGTTCAAGATTCTTAATTTTTCAGAGTTTAAGGTAACATTCAGCCTCTTGATTGATCTTTTTTTTGATGTGGGCGCCTATAAATCTCTACATTGGTCACCAGAGCAGGGGCATCCCTCTGGGCTGCATACAGCTCAGCTTGGCAAGTTTCTTGACGTTTCTGCTTTATTCCTGTAGGCACAGCTTGGGTTTCCAAGTGGCTTCGTGGCTCTCGTGTGGCACTTCTAACTCCCCTAACCCAGCACCGTTGCCTTGCAGAACCACCCAAATAACTGTGGGGTCCCCAGCATGAACACTGGCACCTGGAGTATCTGTGGTTACGTTTTCCGCCTCTCCATTTCTAGCTGGAGTATGTTTCACTGCACAATTAACTATTCAGCAAGACTACATGACCTGGAACTGGGAATGTGCCGGGAATTACACTTTTCACTCACCCGTCCGTCGTGCCCAATTTCCCCGTTAGAAGGGACGCCTCTGGAAATGCCAGCGCAGCACCGCGGTGGCGCGGCAGTGATGGAAGTTCTGAGAAGTGACAAGCCGATTATTTGGTGCTAATGCAAATTATTAAACTGCAACGGGTTCAGTAAGGGTTCACTTGGCAGGTCCATCCCTTGCACGGAAAGCCAGCGATAAAAACGTTAACCCAGCTTGTGCTCAGTGCTCGCCTCTCCTCACACTCACACGGTCAGGTCCCAGAGGAATCCGTGCGATGCCCATTTCCCTCCCGCAGTCTGTCCCCACTGCCTGACCCCCCCGGTGTCCCCCGAGCCACCCAGGTGCCACAGCTGCAAGCCACGGGGGACCCGGAGCAGCGCAGCCAAGTGTCGGAGCGGACCGATGCCGCTGAGCCCTCCCAACCCTCCCCGTGGTGCCTCCGTGACCAGCCGAGAGGGTAAGAAATAAAGGAGATGGTGCAAAGCTGGTGATTGCAAAGGGGCTGAGTCGGGAGCCTCCTCCCCGGCAGCCACACACGTTACGTGTAGCTGCACCTCTGCAGACACCCTCCGTCGTACGCTGGGAGGTGCAGCTCCCCATCTTGCTCCTTTAAGTAGCGAACTCCTATGTGATGAAAAGTTCGTTTTAATGTGACATTCATCACGTTCTGAAATACTTCTCGCAGCTTGTTTGCCCAGAGGTTCCAGATGAATGCCTTCTCTGAAAGAGCTCCTATTACACTGACGCCTGATGCAGCATGTGTAAAATTCCAAGCTCCGCTTAATTTTATCACCTGAGAATTAGAATACTTCTGTCATTAAGGTAAGGAAAATATTTGTATAGCTCCCTTTGTTTCAGCTCGTGGTGGTTACCCTAGGCGTGAGATCTTTCTCTTTCAGTGCGGCAGCTGTTGGAAATATTTTAAAATAATGTACGTACATGTTTCACGGGATGCACCTTTTAGTCCTTAAAATTATCTATATTTCATTTTTAAATGAAGGTGGGAATCTAACAGAGTTCCCTGGCTGTGCAGGGAATGATTAATAACGTCCCTTTAGACCATTTCCAAGCAGTTTAACACAGACACTGGGCATTTAAAGCAGCGTTGAGCAGCACACTGGATGCTCGCCTGTGGGCTGGCCCTCCCAGCAGTTGCACTCCTGTTTAAAAACAGGTCTTGTGCTGGAAATTCAGTTGTTGGGAGTTTTCATTTGTACGTTCCGACACTGGCTGTTCCTCTCATTATTTGTGATTGGAAACAGGCCCTGGAAATGATGCTGATTACACGAATTCAAAATTCTTGTGGGAGTGAAGACTCCAAGCACAGTTTCATGGCATTTGTGCAGCTGTGGTTTAATTTGCCCTCCCAGTAGTCAGTGTTTCTCAGAGTATAACCTTTCATGCATTAATCAGTCGTGCTTGACAGTTTCATCTTAATTTCCATTTCCCCTGAATAAATTAGCACTTTCTGGTGCCTTTCTAACCTTATGGGACCTTCTCCATATTCATGTACAACAAATTCTTAAGGGGTTTGGTTTATTTCTTTACTTAATAGTTAAAAAAATCCAAGCAATCCAAAAAACAACATCCTGTGAAAACATCTAATTTTGAAACTCATTATTTGGATTAAGTTGAGGCAAATTTCAACCCTATGGCAGATTTGACTGCCGGTTTGAAAAGGATTACTTAATTTATAGGCTTTGCAGAGTCTCTCAGATCTGAGCTATTATTTTGGCTTTTGAAAGTTCCTTGGCTAGTGCCCAAGTGTTGGAAGCTGTCATTCTGAATTCCGTTTAATTCGTTTGTTTGTCTAAATCATTTATAAAAAGTTTATCTCACGGATCTAGGCATCCCACAGAGAAAAAAAAATGAGCTGTGATATAAATCATTAGGGTAATGAAAGAAATCGAGGCGGTCCAGTGCAGTCCTTGTTCTGTAACCAGCTGCAGGTGCGGAGGGCTGCTGCCTCCGAAGTCTCCGTAGCTTTGTAGGTTTTTACAGGGAAAACTGTGCGAGCAGTTGTGCTGTGTGTGGTTGCTGATGCCTCCGAAGGCTCTCAGACTCTGCAGCACCAGCAGATTCGTGGCAGGGCCCAGGAGACCCTTTTTTCTTTTCAAAACGTGTTCAGGAGGTAAGAAGCAGGAAGGCTGGCAGATGCAAAACGCGGTTTGCTCTGCTGTCGTGACAAAGGGCGGTGAGATAACATCTACGTGCCGTGCTAGTCCTTGCTCATCGGGCCGCCAGCCACTTCCCAGAGCTTCGTGTGGCTGGGATGAATCCCTGCCTCTGAACCCGTGCAGACTAAACACGAGATAAGGCCGGCAGATGGGTTTCCCGGCAGGGAGCACCGGGAGGCAGCGACACGGCGATGGGCAGCCGTTGTCGGAGCACAGCAGCAGCCTGTCCTCGAGAAAGGGCAGCCCCAAGGAAGGCCGGGAGGAGGACAAGGCAGCTTTTCAGGGCTGATGGGAAGCTCACAGAATGTTCCCTTGTACTTCTCAAAAGCAAAGCATAGTCTTTTTGAATTAAAACTTCAGCGTTTCCCATTGGTTTTGCTGCTAAATGAATTGGCTCCGTGTTTTCCCCAGTTCTCGGTCCTGCTCCAAAGCACACGGATGGAGGATTTACATGGACCTCATGCTGGCCCCAAACCTGCAGAGGTGCTTCAGGAGGAGCCAGGCCAGCACAAGGGGGATGCTCGCTCCTGCTCACCTCATCCTGCGGGCCCAGATGCCAGGAGCGGGGCTGTTTGCTCCGGGGGTGCACGGCCTCTCCCGACAGCTTCAGCGGCTGAAGCAAGGCCGGGACCGACCCCGGCTCCCCTGCCGGCACTGCGTGCCCCGTGACTGATGAGCAGCAGTTGGGAAAACAACGAGAAACGCTGGCATAACACTGCGAGGAGAAGATGAGATTAGAAGCGATCTGCTTCTTCTGTAAGGCTAATTGTTCCCATTATGGGATTAAACTGATTGATTCCCTGTCAGAAGCAGCGCCGGGAAGAACAAAGTGAAAACCCCACGTGTAATGCGAGCCCGTGCACCGTGCACACTCTGAACTTCTCTGTTTTCTTCTTGTGAAATCGTGACAGACGTCAGCTGTTGGGGTGTTCTGCAAACAAACTTGATACGTCTTTATTATCATTATTTCATGTGGTAGAAAGCAAGCAATCGCAGCTATTCAGCAGATAGGTTCATGCCTTTCTTCGGGATTTCAGCATTTATCATCCCAGCTCTGGACCCCATTGATAGTGATGCTTCCTTTTTTGGGTGTTGTGCCGCTACAGAATGCAGACAACTGGAGAAAATTAAGCTGAATGTTCCCAATTTCTGCAGGTCAAGGAAAGTTTGCCTTTTATCGTTCAGAGATAAGTTCAGCAAACTCACTGTTTTTGAAAGGCTGAGTTCCACAGATGCCATTATTAAGCCTCAGGAATCACGGAGGTTTCCGTAGGTGGATTTCACTGAACCTTTCCAATCCACTCCAGAATATTCCACAGCCTTATCCTGACAGGGACAGAGGGGAAAAGCAAGCTAAAAAATGGGGCGATGAGCCACGCGATCGCCTGTCCCCGGGCAGCCTGCCAGGATTAACGCAGCCCAGTTCATCAGCTGCTGAGGGTGTGGGAACAGGACACGTGCTGTCCCTTTCCGTACCATCGCAGAGGCTTTTCCCCTCCCCTCAGGCTCTTCATCGCTTGTAGGACTTTTAAAGAAGTTATCTACAGAGGCACAAGCATCCTCAGGCCTCAGGTGAACACCACTCACGCAGTCACAGCATCACTTTTTTGTTGCCTTGTGTGAACTGAAGCAAACATCCCCTGGGATTGTATGGAAAAGGCAGGGCATATTTGCTGTGGTTTGTGCTGGATGTGAGAGGCGTGCTTAACAAGTCAAACTCTCCCCGTTTCCTCAGTTCATTGGATCGCTGGAGGTGGATTTCCAAAGTATCTTTTGAAAAATATTTTGCTTGAAATTTGAGGTGAAACGCTATGAGGTGCTCAGGCTGGACTGAAGAATAAACATCCATCATTCGCTAGGATTAAATGAAGAAACTCCATAAGAGCAACACCGACAGCAAACGAAGAAGCTCCCCAGCACCGTGCACACGTGCACTTGCAGCATGGTCCTGTCCAACAGCAGCAATCACCTCTGTGGGCAGTAATGACCAGAAGCCACGGGCTGGGCTGATCTAGCAGGGGATACAGGAGAAACAGCTGAGGAAATGCAGGTGTGATCCATAATTCAAGATGTACCTAGGAAAATTCCTAATGAGTTTGACAGGCATTAGCTCAACCCTGATTTTTTGGTTACTGTAAGAAAATGAATGGACTAAGCCTTCCTGCCTCTACCAGAGCCTGCAGGCCAAAGTAAAGATGCTTTGGTATCCAAATCCCACCATTCATGGGAGTGAGTCTCCTGGGCACCAAGTCAGACCAAAAGTCATCAAATAACGTGCGAATAAAATCTGCAAGATTGCCATAACCATTTGAGATCAGTCATTTGAATTACTGTGTTTTGTATCGTATTTTTCTATTAATGTTCCCTATCTCGGTGTTTGTGCACCCAGATTACAAAACATGTGACTGCGCAAGTCCAGAAACCCTGAATACAGGCCCTAACTTTGCTGAGTGGGTAAAAAATAGAATTGCCAATATTTGTATTCGAGCACATAAGCACGAATTCATAAATGCCTGCTGGAATGTAACATATCAACCTCCTTAAACAGCCGCATCCTGTTTCTTTTGTTCCCTTTTCTGCTTTTGCAGTGACTGTTGCTACAACACTATCCATCACTGCTCCTTTCATCTGTCAGGCCCCACAGCCGCCCGCCTACGGTGCCGTAGCTGCTCCCTCGGGTCTGGGCTGTCTGCACTTCCCCTGTTTGCAGTGTCAGGGTGTTGGTGCCCATCCTTTCCAGCTGCAGCTGTGTGGGCGAAGAGGTTATCCCCTTCGGTTCCTCAGCACCCTTCCCGTACCTGCTTGGCTGGTTGCATGAATAGGTTTCAGTCAAGCAAGATTAGTTTTAACAGGTTTAGTTGTAGGGCATTGTTACCCGGGGCTGAAATCAGGGTTAGGATGGGCATGGTCTGGGCTGAGACAGAATGTGGTGGCTCAGTCAGAGGGCAACGTACCTCGACATGCCTGCTCAGAGAAGTTCAGACACATCTTTTTCCGTTCCCTTCCTCCTGTATCATTAAGTTCTGGTCACATAAATAGGTAGCTAATAGGCTACAGGCTCCTAGCACTGAAGACGCTCCTATGATCTCTTCAGAGCATTGCATGAGGTTCCCTGGCAGAGCACACCCCTCGAAGGAACTCGTTCTGCACAAATGGTAACTTAATTTTCTCTTTCCCCTCATTCCACGCATGCAGTTACTCAGACTTGGAAAAGCCGAGCCTGAAACAAATGTTTAAAGTATGCTGAAGGATTTGTCATTACTCAGAGAAATGGGTCTGCCATTTAGCGGAGCACGAGGAAGTGGAGAGCATGCAATGTTCTCAGGAACTGCAGCTGCCAGGCCAAAGCTCTGCCTTCGCTTGCATCTGGGCAACTCATTTAGGCTAAGAGGGCTGCGTAGCATGATCGGGAGTAGACTTGCCCTCAGAGTTTAAATATAATAAAGGATATTTAAGAACCTGCAAGGCCATTAGGATACTGTACAAAACCGTGTCTAGCAGGACTGAAGTCTCAGATCGATATGCAGTGGCGTCAGTAGGAAGGCTCCCAGCAGTGACAGGGAGGATGTCGTTTCGAGGAGTTTATCCAAGGAGTTTAGTGGGCATTAGGATAACCTTCAATTCCACTCAATGACGAGTTAGATCATGCTCTTTCTTTTTTAACACATGCAGCTCCTCATGTCCCTCAGCCTTGCTCTGCCTTTCTTAGGGAAGGACCTGGCTGTGGAGCAAAGACGTCGCGTTCTGGAGAAGTAACAAACACTCTTACAAGTGAAGGAGGGCCAGAACTATGTAATAATGTTTCAAGTATTTGTCTGCTTCAAGCACAGTATTACATTATGGTAATTAAGCTATATCCAAACTTTAATTTAGTATTAGGAATATAAACCCCATCTGCCTCTCTGAGGCACTTTAGGGCCTTTTACAAACATTATCTCCAAATTTGTCCTCACCGGCACAACAGTAACGCATTTAACAGATGAGTAAGGCTGTGGCACCCAATGGTTAAACAACCAGTTGCAAAACAAACAGGCAGCTCCAGCTGGAGTCCTACCCGGCCTTCTGATCTGCTCTCCCGTGGTTTAAGCCAAAGATGGATGGGTCAGGAAACCCACGCGGGGCTGCAAGCCCTCGGCTGCCCCGTTGTTTGCTCCGAGGTCTACCCGGATAAAGCACCAGTTAGCAGGAGAAGGCAATGGCTTCGCCAAAATGAAGCTGTTTCATCTTTTAAAGACATCACACAAAATTGCATTTGGTTGCCAAAGAATATGGAATTTTTACAGCTGTTTAGGAATGCAAGGTGAGGTGTTACAAGATCAAACAAATCCTAGCAGTTCTGGGGGCTCATAAAACGGGAAGGAAGGATGAATTGTTCGGACCTTTTAATCCTGACAAACCTCTTTGAAGATTTAATATGGTGCGGGTTTTTTGGACTACTTTAAATCTTAATGTTGCTCTAAAGCCTGTAATTTTTTTCTCAGCACCACGGATGTCACTCCATGGTTGGTTCTGCTAAGTGCTCTGTCCCTGTGCAGCCGTGGCATCGCCCCGGCCTTCCTGCTTTCGGGAAGGACTCGTCAGGCCCAGGTTGTTCCGTGCTCTTTAGTTCACCCCAAGAAACTCTTGCTGCTCCACTCAATATCTCAGTCTCAGCACTACATTTAAAACAATCAGGGCTGCAGCCGAGGGAGAGCGAATACAAATACTTGGCGCTGGTCGATATTTGCTTTTCTGTTTTCATGGACGCAGAGTCAATTGTGCCGTTTCAGAAGGTCTCAGGAGAACCATGAATAGTTTAAACATGTGTTCAAGGAAGCTTTTTGGTTTATGGATCCCCAGGTATTTTTCTGAATTGTGCTTTTGTAGAATTTCTGAAATAGGTGTACTATTGTTCTTTTAAGAGACTGAAAAAAAAATTCTGGAGAGAAGGAGTATTTTAAACCATACTTTGCAAAGAAAGTGGAGTGCTGGGTTCATGCTAGGGGCAGTCCGGGGGGGTCCCACACATCCCCCCAGCCCAGCCCCGCCACCAGCATCCCCCCAGGTCAGCACAGCCCATCTCTCCACGCCTCACAGGCACGTGTCCCATGGACCCAGAGGACAGCCGAAACTTTGGGGGGAAAGAGAGCTTCCTCAGGCTTCTTGGATAGCATTGCTGAGATGGCTTTGATTTACAACAAAGTGAAGAGGCTGCTTTGGGGGCTGGATTTTCCCCGCGTTGCTTTGGTCATATGCAGAAACGTGTGTATGGGTTATTGGTCTGGGGGTTTGGGTGGGTTTGGGGAGAGGTTTTGCAGATGGCTTTGGGATGTTTCCAGTGGCTCTTGGGCTGAAGGTGGAGAAGCAGCAAAGTGAAGAACCGGGAGTGCTGCGGGGCGGGTGCTGCTTTTGCCCCGGCTCCACTCCCCCCCTGCAGATGCTCACTGTGAAGGCCTGATTAGAGAAAGGTTTTACGTTCACGGCGACTGTGCGCTGGCTAACTCGTCCTAGGGGGGTGCTGCAGGTGTGGCTGTGGGATCACGGGCTGCGGCTGTTGTATTGGTCTGTGATCGCTTTCAGAAATTTACTCATGAGCTTCTGCTGGCTAACACACACCAACAAAACAGCTTGAAGGACGGCAGCACACGCGAGGCCGGGCTGGGCCTCTGGAGGCCCCCAGAGCCTGGCTCCAGCTTCAGGCAGAGCCAGCTTGCTGGTCACATCCCGTTTCCCAGTCAGATCGGATATGAAGAGCGGAAGGAGCGATGGGCAGCGCTCCTGAAGTGCCCCAGGAGCCTCCCGACGGTTCATCACCCGAGGCCGGGGCGGAGCTGGTGCGGAGTCCAGCAGCAGGGCCTGCTCCGCATCTCGCAGCCACGAGCATGGGCGGCGGTGACTCACTTGGAAACATTTGCTGGCAGCCCGTCCTCAGCCAGCACACGGCCTTCGTCCCTCCTTCACGTGGAGCCCCCCGCTGCGTGCGCCATGTCCCTGCTGTGGGGCACGGGAGGGACCCAGCTGACGGCCACAGATCCCGGGGGAAAAAATCCCCACGTGTTTCTTCTGATCCTGGAAGGGGGCTGACGAAGGAAACGGTGCGAGCCCCTTGGCTGAACTTGGCAAAAAAAAAAAAAAACGTGGACAATGCTGTCAGGAAAATATTCTTCACTGGGTGAGTGAGGCGGCTTATTAGGGCTTGTCTCCGTTTCTGTGATGGTGAAGACAGGATCTGTGAGTAAGAGGCCGCCACGGCCAGTGTCCAACAGAATATTTACAGCATGCTTAGGGAAGCATACTTTGTCTCTCTTTTTGGACAACTCGTTGAGGTATTTTTAGACGCGGACAGGGCTTTCTGCTCTCGAATGATGTAAGGTTCCTGTTAGCTCACCAGATTGGGTCATCCACTGTAAAAAGCTAAAAAGAGACAGAATTACGCGCTCCGCTGGGTCCGAGCACCAGCTCGGCGGGGCAGGGAGAGGCTTTCTGCTGCTGACTCGCATCCGAGGCGCAGGGCAGGCAGGATGCAGAAGCCTAAACAAACCGCAAACCCCGACGTGGGATTGAGCTGAACTCCTGCTAATTTATCTCCATTTATGGAGCTATTTCATGTCAGACAGAATGCTGTGCTACTTCACGGCTGCTTCATTTGAGACAAAATATGTGATGACCTAAACAAATCCTGAAACCCACAAATTACACCCAGGTGGCAAGTTTATTGTTTGATTTTTTTAAAAGCCTTTTTTATATAATTCTCCTAGTGGGCGGCTAATAAGCAAGGCTGGATCTTTGGCTGGTGTCAGTCTGTGCGGTGTCCAAGTCTAATAATCTCCGCTGCTTTATGCCAGCTAACACTTTGCCTCATATATTTTCATGTTCTTATACTGAGAAAACTCATAACTTTGGTTACAGTGCTGATATTTGCAGAAAAAAAGAGGGCTTGACAGAGCTGGAGTGGTTGTTGTAAGTGGTAAAGAAATACTGTAATTGCGTATGGCTGTGCGTTGCATAACTGCTATAAAGGGCTTGCAGGAGTCTTTTTTTTTTACGTCTCCTGTTTTTTCCTCTCATAGGCAGACAAATCACCGTCACCTAGATCTCTCTATGTGAGAAACTCGAGTAATTTCCTTCGAACGTTCATCTGTGGCTTGTTAGTTTATAAAGAAATCTGGTTCTGTTCCACCGCCCTTCCCAGCCGCTTCCTCCCAGTTCCTGCGCTGCGTGTCACCAGCAAGGTGACAGCCTCCAGCTGTGGCACCCCCCGGGGGAGCACAGCCCTGACCCGTGCCTCAGGTGCTCAGCCCTCAGGCATCCCAAATCCATCCCGCATGGGAAGTTAGCAGCTCTGGATGCAGATACCAACCATCCCGAAGCGGTGGGTGTAGGCAGACGTGAGCTGCGGGTGCCAGGTCATGCCCAGATGCCCCAAATTAGTGCTGGGGTATAGAAAATGCCGTGTGGTGCCCCGGACTTGGTGGCACCGGTGCAGAACCCGCACCCAGGGCACTGCTGTACGCTTGCGTTGGGGCTGTTGGGGAGTGGTGTGGGCATGGAGGCGAGAGCCCGAGGGTGATGTACGCCAGCTGAGTGCACCAAGGGGCCCTAAGCACACCACGTATTGGCTCGGGCCCAGGCTGTGTCAGCCTTTCTGTCAGCATGGCTTTTTGGATCTGGCCAGGAAAGGGAATGGATTGCTTGCGATGTTTCCCAGGTATTTGCTTCGTAGTCACCGAAGACGAAATCTAGTCGGTTCCTAATGAAACGGGGATGTTTCTAAGCAGAATGCAGTTCTTGCCTTCGTTTGCTTTCCACAGCCCGGCATTATGTGACATATAAAACCACCCCATTTGTTTTTCATTGCCTGTGAGTAAATTCCCCTACGAGACCACCACGGAGCAGATAGAGCTGAGGAAGCCAGCCCTGCTGCCAGCCCCGTCCCCTGGCCCTGGCTGGGCACGCAGCTCCCTCGCCACGGGTGATGCTGGGCGCATTTGTGCACGCTGCGACTTCAGCATGGGGCACAGCACCCAGCAGCACCGTAGTGTGACACTCTTATGCCACAGAACGGTCCTAGTCCTAGTTTCGTGGGCATTTTTCATTCGGATACACTCAGTGCTCCGTCCTGAAGTATGGCTGGAGCAGTAAATGTGTTATCCTTGTGGAGTCAGGGCGAAGGCACGTGCTTGTTGGGAAAGGTGCTCCGTCTCTTCCATACCAAGCACACCTCAGTCATAAAACACGGTTGTAGTGAGTGAAATCACGTGGCGGATGTCAGTCGGATACCGTGGTTGTAGCCCTTCAGTGTAAGGAGAAGCTTTTGTGGCAGTCACTGCTGTTTCGGCAGCATCAGCAACCTGAGGGCCCATCAGTGGGGCTGCTCGTGTGCTGCGCCGGGGCTTCATCTCCTTTGGTGTCTGGAAGTCACGTTAGGAGCACCTGCTTCTCTTCACGGGCAATAACTTGTGCACAGTCCTGTATTTCTTTTGCATTTAATGAAGTAATTACTCCCCGAAGGACCCGGTACAAAATTCCTCTGCTGTTAAAGATGTGCCAACGTTCTCTTCGCAAATCTTCGGTTCCCACCAAAGTCAGTGGGAAGATGTCTTTTGACTTGCTGTGGCTGGGTTGGGGCCCTCAGTTGAGTTCACTTCAGGATAACCTGGAGGAAACCTGTCGTCTTCTCAATGTGGAAGAAATCATATATTCCACTCACTGTGATTTTGCCAAGGAAAAAGATATAGCTTTAGGTTTTCTGCTTTTGTGCTCTAGGACCAGGTGTTCGCAGAGAGCTTTGCTGAGACCAGTGCATGTAGGCTGATTTCCACCTTTGGTGTAATAATGGTATTAATAACAGTGTTACCAGAACAAATAATTTGATCCCATTAACAAAACATGTTCCCACCACTCTTAGTGTATCTGGGGCTCTTTAGATGAACTCAGCTGGTCTTGTTTAATTTGAGCTGGACTACTGAGTACACAGTTGGGATTGAGTTCAGGGCAGCAGTAATGCCCTACAGAACCTGGCTTTCTAATTACTTCAGATAAATGTTTCATTATTAGAGAGAATGGATCTTCTGCTTGGATGTGTCAGCTCCTCCTAACACAGTGCCCAGCGGAGCAGAACATAACACTGCTGAAATCCAGCGCAGATCTGCAATTAGTGCCGTGCATGATCTCTCATGAATGCGAGATTCTTCCGGATGCTCTCTCTGCAATCAGTTTATAAACCAGCTAATTTATAAATCGGCTTGCTAGTAAGCAGAGGTGAGGTCCTTGGATTAGGGGCACCTAAGGGACTCTGCCTTCACCGTGCTGAGCACCAGTGGGGTGCACACATAAAGCCACCAGCCCAGCCCCGGTGCCTCCGACCCCACCATGATCTGGGGGCAAGTCTCTGGCTTCCTCCAGGGAACACCTGGGGATCCCCAGGCAGGGGCAGCATCTCAGGTAGTTGCTTCTGCTCAGGGCATAAAAACCTCCCTGACACAGCCCCTCTGTGTCGGAGCCTGCCCCCCAGAATAAAGGCCGGCATTCTGCATTATTAGCTCACTTGGACACTCCACAGAGGCACTGCGTTTCACAGAAGTTTCTAAAGAAATTACGGTTCATTTTATTTTATTTTTAAAATAGGCTCTGAGGTTCATAAAGATTTGTTCTTTATTTACTCCTTGAGCCCAACCTGCAATTTCTTACCCTTTTTCTGTGTGACCGTAGCCAAGAAGCCATTACAAACCTTGGCCTGCAGCTTTCTGTGAGTCAGTGTCTGGTTTTACAGCAGAGCGCAGGCTGAAGTTACCGGTGGGGCTGTTTACATCGGATCAAGTTAATTGCCGAAGATACGCTTTGGGTTTACATCACTTCATTGTTATTGGGCTGTGCTCATCCTGGCTAAACACCCTTCATTTTCACCTGCTGCCCTCTCCTTCCCTTCCAGCTGTCCGGGCCCGGGAGCCCACATTGCTGTGCCCCAGCGTGAAATTCCAGCATCTGAGCCAGAAAACCCAAATTCCTGTCTCGGCATGGCCTTCACGGGGGGTTGCAGCTGGGAGCTGAGAGCATCTCCAAGAGGCTGGAGGCAGCAGCACCAGCGCACAGAGCAGTTCCCCACTGCCCTTCACCACATCCCGAAGCTGCTGCTGGGGTCAGACTCCTGCGGCTGCCGGTGCTGGTGTCTGCAGAGCGCCTCTGCCAACGATGCTTTGCCAGCTCCTATCAGCTGAGTTCCCGGCCCCACGTGCTGATTGCCTCATTGCTAATCGTTTATTTTGGGAAATCAGCGGTGGTGCCTAAATGGGGATTTTTACTGGCAAAACCAGCGCTGGGTTTCTGAGCGTTTCCGTTTCGCTTGGGTGCTGAGAGCGGGGAGCTGAGCTGGGGCAGGTCACAGCCCTCTGCCCTGCTCCTCCCCGCCTCGTTTTCCAAATGCTTCTCATTAATAAAGTCATGAGGAATTACGAAGGCAGAATTGCTCCCCCTCTGTGCGGAACACTGTGCAAAATTTGGAGGCCAGGAGCTGTACTTCTGGTCTCGAGGTGGACCTCTCAGCAGATGTGAGGAGGGGCTAGAAGCTCTTCCGATAATTTAGCATGATAATGGCGTTAGCAGGGGCCACATTGCAAACTTGGTTGTGAATGAAGCTAATTGCCCCGCCAGAGCATTGCCACGAATGCTTTAAACCCAATGAAAACGGATTGGCCTGGAATGAAACCAGTCATTGTATTAAAATGACCATAACATCTTGCGCGCATTTATTGCCAAGTATGCTGGCTTTTGGTTTGTTTGACAAAATACGGCCTCAGCTGCTCTCTGCAGTTTGGCACCGTGTCAGGAGACTATGGAAAACAGGGATTTCTATCCCACAGGTTTTTGGAAAGGAGGTGAAAAAAGGAAAAGAAAGGCAACATAGGGCGATTTTTACAGTAACGTCTTAATTACGCAAGCAAGGAATTTGATGGATTTTGTGTGGGTTTTATTTCCTGACTATGAGGGGATTTTTTCTGGGGGAGGGTGTTCCTACAGCCTCTCCACCATTCCTCCCTTTGCCCTTTGAATTACCCCAGCCGTGGACAGCAGATGTCCGTGCATGCATTCGGAGGAGGGAGGTGTAAAGGAAAAGTGACTCATCCGGTGCGTAACCCGCAGGAAAAAAGTGTGCTGGATGGAAAGAGGTGTTTGCAGCAGCTTACCCTCGGCCACTCGCTGCCTTCTCACAGGGCTGACTTGGGATTTAGCACCGTGCCAGCCAGCTGCCTTCGGATGGGCTTTAAGGACTGCGGCATCAGGAGCCCCGGCGTGCTGGGGGTGCTTTATCTGGCCCTGGGCATCTGCGTGGAGGTCACCCAGGACAGCCCGTCCCCAGCGGCAGTGAGGAACTGGAAGCTCCCGTGGGCTGCAGCCCTTATCAAAGGGCAACGCAGCAGGCGCTGCCCTGGCCTCTGCCAAAGATCAGCTCGGCGGAGGGCAGCCGGCCTCCTTGTCAGAGCTGCAGCGGGTGCGAAGCCAGGAGAGGCTGAGAGCTGGTTAGAGGGAAGGATTAGATGCTGTTGAAATGGAGAAACGCCTGAAATAAGCAAGGTCCAGCTCGGTGGGGACACGAACAAGGCAGGTAGGGCACCCTGAGCCCACCGGGATGCACGGCAGGGCCGAGCTTCTCGGGGCCGGGCGGAGGATCCCCGCCGGGGCTGGGGCTGCTCCCTCCAGGGCAGCATTTACTTCATGAAATAAATGACCTTTGGCAGCCTTTCCCTGAAAAATTTCACTTATTTAGCATGCTGTGCAAGATCTCACGGTTTCTGTGGCTTGTAGCTGAAGTTCTGTATCCTAATTTCCTCCCTTGTGCTTTTGGCTTTAAAAACTTCCGTCCCTATTTAAGGAGCAAAAGTGGCCTTTAGAGGTGTCGGTGCGTAAATCGGTTTTCCTGTGACCGCTGGTGGGGATGTGTCACGCATAACCCACCCCCCACCTCCCCCAGCAGCAGGAGCAGCTTGAACCAAGCCCCGCTGGCCCTGCGCAGCGAGGTGGGTGTTTGGAGACCCCCGGGTGCTGCTGCTGAACCGACTGAGACCAGAGCTGTGACAGCAGGGCCGGCCACCACCACTCATCCCCATTTCACAACCCCTAGCCCCACCGATTTCGGTGCTCACCACCGAGCTGCTCCGATGCCTGGTGGGCAGGCTGGGCGGCCTTTTGGTACCAACACGAGGAGCATGGCAGGCTCCGCCTGGCTGCCTCAGCTCGGTGTCGGGCCGTTCCCACCACCACGTCAGGTTTCCCCGAAGCTGAGCTGCTAATTTGCTGCTCCGATTGCTCCAGCGCTCCCGGCAGCGCTGCCTGCCCGCGTGCTTGGAGCCCCTCGGTGGCCACGTGGCTCCGTTCCCGGGCGGAGGGGAAATTGCATGATCGTATGGAAAATACCAATAATGGTGTTGAGTTTTGTTGCCGTGGGAACGGGAGCGCGAACCAGAAATACGGCACATCAAACGGCGGAAGGCTGCGCGTTGCGTAGGATGCCGAGAGCCCCAGCCTTGAACAGTGACATAGCAAAAGGGTGAGACACGAACGGCCACGGGCTGCTCTGAGGGTTCGTCTTCCACTTCTTCTGACCTTTAACTACAAATTGTCCCTCTTATGGCCATCTCATCATAGAATCTGACATTGTATGTGATTTTTCTTATAAATGGGACAATGTATTCCCTCCTTCCTCTCTTCGTGTGACTTCATCGAGAAATGAAAGGCTCTATTCACCTTCAGCCCGCATAAATATCTGCTGTTAACATGCAACTGCACGAGCCCCTCTGTAGCCTGCAGCCAGATGTTGGATGTAACTCTTTCACTCTTTCAGTCTTACCCTTAGGCCGCTTTTATCCACCAGTGAGACTCCAAGAGGAGCCGAGCCCTGCTGTGGTTAGCGAGCACATCTGCAGCTCTCCCAGCGCCAGCCCACGGGGGCGCAGGACAGACAAACTGCCCCCGCCGTGTCCTGCAGGCAGCACGGCCCTGCTGAGCCCCGGTGCAGGCGCTAACGAAGCAGGGCCGGTTCCCGTGCTGCTGCAGAGCACAGCTCAGCATCGCAAAACCTCTCCCAGCCCCGCTTGCTCTGTCCCCAAAGTTCTTCCCAGCGGCATCTGCTTGGATCCACCCCGTGCAATGTGTAGCTGGAGTGGTGTAATTACAACCAAACTAAGGACTTTGGCTTCACATTAAGGTCATGGCATGGAGTCAGCTCCCAGCATTTCTCTGCTAAGACTTTTCCACCTGCACAGACAAAAGGCAGGTGAGTGCAAGGCACCGATGCTCCGATCTGGTCGCTGCTCCGGTTGCAGGAGTCAGGGCACAGAAAATACCCGGTGAGAAGGGGGCTCCCGACAGGCCCCGTGCTGAACGCCCAGGAATTGCTGCTTCTCCAGAGCCGCTGGGGATTTGGTCCTGCGTTGGCTTAGGACACGCACATCTGCGAGGCATCACCCAGACGCGCGGCCAACCATCACATCGATGGAGGGGGAGGAACAGAGAGCTGGAGCTAACGCCGAGGAAGGATTTTCACGAGGCAGGGTGGGGCGGTGACACCACGGAGCCCCGGGCTCTGCGAGGGAGTCCCACGGCGGTGGCACGGAGCGAGGCCCGGCCTCCTGACCCATCCTCACCCTCACGGCCATGGCTGGGCCGCCGGGACCCCCCCGGGGCAGGCCTCACCAGCGAGCATCACAGCTCCTGGCCACCTTCCACAGCCGCTTCAGAAATGCTTTTAAAAGTCTTTTAGGGAGGGTGTGTTAAACACGCTGCGCTGCAGGAGAAAGCGAGCCAGCTGACAGGGGTGTCCGCGCGGGGCTGGCTGCACTCCTGCTGTGTTTTTAACACGTGGGCTGCCTCTCTGCTCACTCCGGGGAGGTGTTACATTTCTCTTTTACTTTCTCTCTTTCAGGGAGGGTTTCAGCCCAGCTCCCCTGCCCCTGCCAAGGCTGCAGGTTACGCCTGCACGCATGTGCCGGGCAGAAGGCTGCGGGGAGCAGGGTTCCATCTCCCTCTGCATCTCTGCAGCCAGAGCCACCCAAAACCAAGGTCAGGCAGCTCCGTGGTGGCTCCGGGACCTCTGGCAGTGACGGCTCCATCCACGTCCCCAGGCAGCTGCTGTGCAGGGCTGGGGCCAGCTGTGGTCGCAGGGCGAGGAGCTGGCGCTCAGCTCGCGGTCCAAGTGGGTGGGATGCAGGGCAGGAACTGGGTGAACTTTGGCGTCACTTCACTTCGCCTTCCTTGGGGAAGTGTCTCTAAGATGATGCAAAGAAACAGTCCCCGTGTGTCTCAACAGCTTTTCCAGCCACTAGAGCTGTGGTGCAGCTCCTGGCTGGGCCCAGAGAAGTCAGCCGGGGAGCAGCTGATGTGGGCTTGCCGCTCACCCGATTTTCCACCCAGGAAGTGACAGTGCCAATTGAAGTAAATTAACTTAGAATCAGCCTCTTTCAGGCCACACACTGTCCATAGGTCACTGGGGGGAGAGGGCAGCTGGGGAGCTCGTTCCTCCCCGCTCCTCTGTCTGCTGGCCTCAGCAGTGACGTGGTGACAAAGGCTCCATTTAGCACACGGAGCGGTGGCAGCGCACGGACCCAGGCCTCGCTTTGCTTTGCCAGGGATTCAGAGGCCGACACAAAGCATCTGTCTTGCCGAGCCAGCGTCTGGGCTCCTGCACGGGCAGCCTGGCAGAAGCAAAGCGAGCATAGTTCCCTCCCAGCTGAATCACACTGACACGAGGTAATTCTGCCAAGACCAGGAGAGAAACCTGGAATTACCCATCGCAGGATAACTGGGAACGTTGGTCCCACCAGTTTCGTGTTTCACTATCGAGCTGCTGAGGCATTTGCTGCTCTGCATTTGGGTATGGTTAAAGCTTCCAAGGATGAGGCCAGGATCCTCAGGTTTTGAAAAATATACTTCCATTCTTTCGCTTTAAGAGAAACAGAGCACACATCCTCAATATAGAAATCCCCATTGTTTTCCAGTTGGGTCATAATGGAGCCATTGGAACCATGAAGTCTGCTCTCTGAATTTTGTGCCAGAGTTCCTTTGTTCATACCCAAACTATGTACAGTGGAAGTTGGCACCACGTAAAAAATTAAATGTGATGCGCAGTGAAATATATTGCTCGCATGTGTAGCCACAGCATGTTGGCAAAATGAGAATTTATATTTGAGTTTGGATATTACCCAGCTCTGCTTCCTTGGCTAGCGGAGACTTTTCCCTGCAGCGATGATAACCATGATAACCGTCCCACCACAGCCACGCTGATCCAACACAACCACCGGAGGGGCGAACGGGTTTGTTCTGAGCACCTCCGGCCAGAAGAAATGTTGATCATTCCAATGCCCAGTGGAAGTTTTTAGGTGGAAGCGGATGCGTGGGAACGCAGGGCTGGAAAAGGCACCAGCCTCTCACCCAGCTCCGGGGGGGTGAAAGGTGGGGCAGAGCGGGGATCCGGTTGATCCTTCACTTTTCGGGAACCGCCTCCCGGAGCAGACGGCTGGCAGAAGCCCGGGGCTCCCCGTGCCCGTGCCCGCGCCTCGCCTGCTCCCTCCTGGCCGCTCCGGAGATCGCAGCCCGGGAGGCACCGGAGCATCCCCGGCCCAGCTGCCGCTGCCCTTCGGGGCCCTTTCCCTGCTCCCCCCCAGCAAAGCAGCGGCTCTCAGCCTGCTGCCGGCTGCAGCATCCCCTCTGTCCCCCCACCCCGGGAGCCTGCGGGCTGCAGGGGGCTCGGGGGAAAAGCACCCAGGGGGTCCGGGGGGAAAAGGGAGGTGAGTGGGAGCAGGGTGGGTCCCAGGGCGTGCAGCGTCCTGCAGCAGCAGGGATGTGGGTTTTGGTAACCCCGGCTATGGCGAGAGCCGAGGGGTCCCCAGCGGAGCACGAAGCTGGGTGCCCGTGGCCGCGGGGGTGAAGGCAAGTGCCAGCTTTCACCGCCGTGCCGCTCGGTGAGGCACAGCTCACGGGGAGCTCACAAAGCATGGGGAACCACGTTTAGGTCTGCGCCATGAAAAGAGAGGTGTTTTACCCCCATGGCCAGAGGCCAGGGCCCAGGGGGGAACGGCTCTAACACCTTGCTTTGCAGGAGGGAACGCAGCTGGAGCCCTTGGCGAGCAGATTTCCTGGGGTGCCGCAGAGACCGGGGCTGCAGTGCGGGGCCAGCACAGCGCTGGGCTCGTGTGGGAAATCACAGCGCTGCCCTGAGCTGGGCACCGCGAAACAAGCCGCGAAACAAGCCTACACCGCGAAACACCGCGAAACAAGCCTACTGCCACAGGTAGGAGGGAAAGCTGCTTCGCCCCGCCGGGGAGCTCCAAGGGAACTTTCCAACGGCCCAAGAGCTTCCTCTAATTTCCCGCAGCAAAACTGATCCCTAAAGGAGACGTGGGAAATGCAAATCCCTGCACGCAAGGCCCTGCCTGGAGCTGGGCTCTGTCCACCTGGCGCTATTCGCACTGAGGTGTAAAACCGCAGCTGCTGAGCTCTGCCACAAGCTGCATCCTTCGAGAGAACCTAGCACAAGCGGCAGTTTTGCCCAGGGCGATTCACTTCATATTTAGCTCCTCAAAATCATTACCAGGAAAGCACGTTAGGCCACGACGTCAGGGTGTGAGCCACAGCTAATTAAAATTAGCTTTGACTCTTAGGGCTTGAAACTTTGCTGATTAAAGGAAAGCCATTGTCCTGAAATTGGTGGGGTTTTGCTCTTTGCACAAGCTGGAGATTTGTCCATAGGCCAAAATTATTTTCCCAGTGACCTCTCCTCTGTCACATCCATGGATGCAATATAAACCAGATTCAGCAGACTAGAAAGGTGATTGAAGACTATTTTAATGATATTTTAATGTGTTTCTTAAATAAGACAAAATGTATTTTCCTTCAATTTCTTTCAATTTTCCATCCAGCTCTAGAGGAAGCAAAAGAGCCAAGGGACGTTTTCAATTTTTACAGCAGACATCATTATTTAGCCTCTTTGGTTGTAATAGTACACGTTGTCAAACACATCCATTTTCTGCGTGAACCATGAAACTCTGAATCTCCATTAGCCATAATGCCTCAGTTCACTAATTGCTAAATAGAGCTGAAGTAAAGACATATATAACAAAGAGCAGACTGGGAAATATAAACACACAGTTATACCGCCATAATTATATCAGGAATAATAATAGGAATAAAAATTCCCGTAAAGAAGCCTTGAGTCTGCTGCAACGTTAATTTTATCTCTTCCTTACAGATACAGGATGACACTTCTTGCAGTTGCAGCTGAAGTCCTTTGCCTGCCGACTTTTTTTTTCCCTTTTTGTTGGGGATTTTATCACATAAAGGAAGAACACACCCAATCCTGATTTAAGCTCTTTGGTTTACTCAGATGTGCTTAGAAAATGAGAAGCTGAACGGCACTTCCACCGCGCACGCTGCTGGCTGTGCAGCCTGTCATTATGGGGAGGACTCAGCCCCGAGGCTCCCCTGGGCCCCGGGGCAGCGAGCCGGCTGTGTCCCACCGCAGGCAGAGGGGAAGACGCGGGCTCTCAGAGAACCCCAACAAGTGCACGGTGTGAATTTACAGAGGGACCTGGGGCGTGGATACAGGCAGAAGATGCGCTGTCCCCTTCCAGCAGCTGAAGTGAGAGGGATTCACTGCCTCGCTTCATACCCCTGCGCCAGTGCCCATGCTCAGGCATTCGCTGTTTACTTATGCGGCGCACACAGTGCACACACTGTGCTGCTTCTGCTGCCTGGGAAGGAATAAAGATCGACTGTTCAAGTCAGCCAAATATTTTTAAAATCCGGTGATGTGCCAGAAAGGATTTCTGGGACTCCTGAAGTTAACAACGGCACCGCTGCATTTTGCCGTGCAGATGTTGCTGCTCCGAGGCGGGTCAGGACGGACACTGCCAGGGTCACCCTGCAGCAAAGGGACCTCAGAAGGACCCTTGGCTGGTCCCTGGGGAGGAGAATCAACGTAGCACCTTGCCTGGGAGCTGCTCCCTGCGGTACAGAGCTGCAGGGACCCTTCCCTCCTTCAAAAAATCCCTTCTGGAAAAATTTGTCTCAGTCCCACGTACAAACCCCCGGCAGACAGAAGGAGTTAAGCACCACAGATGATAACCACATAACGCACGGTGACTGCCAACTATCCTCTGTCTGGAGAGAAAGTTTCGTGCTGGTCTGACTGTAGCCTGGTTTGACATGTTTTTTGAAGGCCTGGCTTTTCATCCACTAATTAGTAGCCTCAATAAAATGCAGGTTGAGATTTTTATTTTTTTTTTTATGGCCTTTTAATGTCTTTTACCCACATTTCTTAAGTACATCTTTCCCTAAACCTAAAAGGAATAATGTGACCGACTGGCCTGTCCTATTTCTGGATTTGATTTATGCTGGAGTCTGCGAAAGGATGACTCACAGAGCCTGTTTTACATTGGCCGCACGGCCTCGTACGAAATCTGTGTTAAAATCCCGGGCATGCAGGGAGGAAGGTCTGCACAGCCCAGGACGATCTGCCTTCTCTTCCATGCTCTCTCCCGGTGTCAAAATGTGCTTCTCCTTCACAAGCCTTGAAGTTAAACGTGTTGCAAGGGTAAATCTCTCACAGGTTGCTTTTTGGGGTGGTCCAGCTGTGCTACTTCAAGGCTTTTGTTCCTTTCATCCGTTCGGGGTGACATTTGCTGCTGTGCAGTGAACACAAAGGTGAGGCAGGCGATGCTCTGCAGCTGTGTGCCCAGGTGCATCCCCGCATCTCACAGCCCAGGGTGCAGGGACGGGCAGGAGGAAGGTGTCCTGCCCCGGCTGGGCTGATGCTGAGCACTGCTGCAGCTCTCAGCACCTCCCCTCGCGCCCAGACAGCTTGCAGGATTTTTCCCTCGGTTCAAACAGGGAGCGCTGGGTGATTCATCCTTCCTGCTAGCCAAGTTTACAAAAGAGCTTACTCATTTCAGGAGGAGGGGGCCAAACTTCGATTAAAAAGCATAAAACGTGGATACGATTTAGAAAATGTTTCACCCTGGACGATGCCGCCCGTGCATGTAAATGGCGAGGGCTGCAGCTGCCCGGTGCTTTAGCAGAGCTGCTGGCCTCCTTCAACGGAGAAGTCGGAGCAGAACCCTGGGGGCACCACCCAGAACAGCTGCCTCACTCCCCACAGACCTCACCAATGTTCAGTGAGGGTGAAAATCTGCATCCCTACGTCCCCTAGTTCTTTTGGGGGACAACTTAGAAAATGCAATTAATATATGACGGTGTCATTGCAAATAACTTAAGGAGGATAGAAAACGTGTCTTTCCCTTCCCTGTACCAGACACTTCCAAATCTGTGTGGGTGCACTTAGTTTTAAATAAGCCAGTCAGGCACTTCCTGGTTATTTCTATGTTTGTAGAAGTTTAAATGACCTTGTAAACGTGCAGCTGGGCACGGTTCAGAGCGCTGCCAGACCAGCCCCAGCCGTACCATAATTACGTTAAACAGGAACACGAGCCGCCGGATTCCTCCCCGGGCTTGTCTTCCCTCCTCTCCTCGCAAACCCAGCTCGAGCTCCCCAGCGCTGGCGCAGGGACAGCTGGAGCTCCTGCTCAGCATGACAGACCTTTTCCATCTGAGCGGCGAGTGTTTATCTCACATTAATTCTCATCGGGCTTATCTGCGGCAGAACTTTAACAAACACATCCCCTCCTTCCATTTCTCTTGGTTGCACGTTGGTGTCCTCAAGGGGTGCGAGCTTGAATAACACCGCGTGCTGCCTGCCGCCTCCCCGGGTGCTCAGCAGTGTCAGAGCTCAGCACCTCGCAGGACTGAGCAGCGTGAGGGCGAGGGGCCTTTTCACCATTCCAGGAGGACCCTGGCACAGGTTTGGCTGCTCAGGAAACGTTCAGAGCAGGAGTTTGCTTGCAGCCAAGGTCTCTGAGTTCTGCCAGAAGACAAAACCTGGCAGAGTTGATACCTCAGTGTTCTCGTCCATGCACCTTTCCCCGGTGAGGGACTATGTTTCTCTAATGCTCAGGGGTTTTGATTCGGGATGGCCTCCTGACAAACGCTCCAGGTCAGGGCAGGCTCTGTGATTTTTGCTACCAGCTGATACCAGCCTGCAGGCACAGCCAGAGCAGGAGGCGCATTTGAGCACTGTACCCCCACTCTCCCTCACTTCAGAGCCCCCCTGCTTCTGCCCATCATTGACACGGAGTTAGCATTTCCTTTGGTGCCCCAAATCGTCAGCTTGCAAGATCCGTCTATGCACACTAAAGTGAGACTAACAAGCAGATGGCACTCCTGCCGGCACCACTTCCTAGCCTAGCATGACCTGCTAGCTCTGGTAGTTGCAAAGACACTGGTCACACTTTTGTCTGAGCCTTTGAACAACATATAGATGATGTTGGCATGCCTTTGTTTTGGGCTTCCATTCTTGCTTCTCTAGGATCTGGCGTGATTGTTTTTCATTCATTAAAAAAAAAAAAAAAAAAGGAAGTCAATAGGCAAACTGCTAAATTTGGAGTTTATTTGTGTACGAGGTCTTTTTACACATGTACTTTTAAAACTCAGTTTCAGAAATCTGAGCTCCACTGAGGTCAGAGGAGTTTCGTTATCCTTGCCTCCTCCGTTCTGACTCAGTGCGTTGTTTTATGGGAAATACTATACTGTACTATGTAAGTACTCCTAGATAGTTTTAATATTTCCTCTGCTAAGGTCTCAGACAAAAGTCTTGTAATATGAGAGGCAAGGGGGGCATCCAAAAATACTTGTGTGTGCATCTGGCAGCCAAGCTCTCTGCAAAGTGATTTGATCCCACTCTTAGGGAAAGTAGTGGTTTGAAACTCTAGCAGGATGCTTGCTTCTCCTGGTTTTAAACCAGATCTCAATGCCACAACTATTTAGGTGCTAGCTGGGGCTGTGCTGAGGTGAGATCAGCCTGGAATGGTAGAATCAGATGATGAAAAAACACCTCCAGCCGTTCCCCGCTGCTCTCCTCGGACCTTGGCTCAGCGGGCAGTACCTCCTCCTCCTCTCGGACCAGAAATCTCTCCCCCCTCTCCAGGGGCAGAAGCAAAGGAGCTGTTTTTAACCTGACACATGCTCCTGCTCCCAGCCAAGGCCACTAAGCAAACTCAGCAACTTCATGTAAAGGAAGAATTTCAAAGCAAATATAGCTAGAGCAAAACTGGTGCATTATAAGGATAACACAATACAAGACTTAGAAACATTATGTAGTCAAGGTTCTTTGTTCTAATACTGCGTCATATTGTCTATATATACAGTCGAAAGGACTGTACAGCTGGTTATTTGCAAGAGAAAAGACAGATTATTGTGTTCTTGTGTTCCCTCTAAAAACTCTTTTAGTCCTTTCCACTAAAATAGGGGGAAAAAATCTATTTCTCCGTAACATAAGAACAAAAAGTTTGTCATAAAAATAGGTTAAAAAAAAAGATCAGAACTGGATAAAAATTCTGGCTCTGAATCACATCATTAGACGAAAACTAATGCTGTTTGTACAGTCTCTAAAATGCACTAATATGTTCAGTACAGTCACAGCCTTACAGATTGCTTCTGTCACTGACAGTAATGTAATCTTTTGTAAATATGTGATGGAAATTAACTATACCCAAATAAATGTTAGTGCACAAAGTGTACATATGTGCAGCGTGTGGAGCCTTTTAGTAAGTTTTGGTGACAGGACAGCTGGACCCTTTTATTATGGTTTACGATATTAGCAGTTGCTAAAAGCTTCAGTGAAATTATACCCTTATGGTAGATATTTGTTTCCTTATTTTTTCCACTTTATGCATTCTGATATGAGTCATCTCCCAAAGTCTTGCTTCCTCAGTCACATTTCGCTAGATTTCTGTTCAGAGAGTGCATCGGTGATGAAATCCAGTGAAATCTGGAAGGCAAGAAGCTGCTTGGTGTTGGTGTTCTGTGTGGTCTGACCGAGTTCCTGACTCTACTTAACATTTAAAAGATGTTTTTCTGGGCTAAGATTTAATGACGATTGGTAATGAAAGTCACTTTTAATTGGTGTATCAGTTTGTGTAGGGGAAAAAAATGTAAATTAAATGTCCTTAGCGAGCCGGGGAATGATCTTCTCTGGCTCTGCTTCAGCTCCGTCCATGCCCCAGCGCCTGACTCCATCTGCACCGATGGCCATGCAGCGACCCCAGGGCCGAGCTCAGGCCGTGTGGAACCAACTTGTACGTAGGGGACACGGTGAGGACACAAACCATGCCCTAATTTCCCTTTTAAAACACATTTTCATCCTCACGAAGCTACCACAAGGCCTATGGGGCAGCGTCAGGCGACGGCGATGCCCCAACACACTCCGGTTTCGGTGTGCCCGAGGAGCAGCAGCTCCCAGTGCCAGCACTGGGAGGCGGGCGGGCAGCTTTCGTGAGGAAAAACGCCATCACAGGTGGAAGGGCCGGTGGGCACAGGTGGGCCCGGAGCCGGGGCTGGGCCCTCACCGCCCTGCGGAGCCCCGCGGGCCGCGGCCGGGCCCTGAGGCGGCGGCGGGGCCGCTACTCGCGGCATTACGGCGGGCGGGCGGGGCGGGGGGCGCGGCTCCCGGCGCGGCGGCGGCTCAAGAGCAGCGGGGCCGGGCCGGGCCGGGCCGGGGGGGAGCGGACGGACGGCAGGAAGGACGGACGGGAGGACGGGCCGGGGTCGCGGTGAGCCGGGGCCGGGGCTGCTGGAGGGGTCTCGGGCACGCGAAGGGGCCGGGAGCACGGCCCGGGTGCCCGCACCCCCGGGTCCTGCTGCGGGGTGGTTCGGGGGGGGGGGGGCAGCGCTGTTCGCGTGGATATCGCTCTGAGTCTCCCCTCCCCACTTCTTTATTTTCCATTTTTTAAATAAAAGTCCCCGCCTCGAGCCACCTGCGGCTCCTCCCGCCCGGTGTCGGCCGGCGCTGCCCGGGGAGCGAGGGGCGAGTCCGAGGCCTCCGGTGGCCTCCGCCGGGCGGCCTGGAGGGAGCCGGGGCTCGGAGCCAGGGCTCTGAGGAGACACAACAGAGACAGCCCCGTTCCTAAACCACCGGCAGCTGGCAGGGCTCGTTCCCCTTTTCCCTGCCCTGGGGCTCAGATGTGAGCGGTGCTGTTGCAGAGCCCGGTGGGGTCAGTGTGCCCGCTGCGCTAACCGGCTCCCTGTGTATTTCCACTCTGCTGTCACTTTGAGATGAAGCAAACGGCATCTTAAGCTACATACAGGCTTTTGGAACTTGCTTGTTCCACTCCCATCTCCGTCTGGTTTAACACGAGACTTGTTTTTTTTGGGAAATCCTTTTGCCGCTGTCAGTGGTTGGGCAGCGAGGCATGAGCAGCGGGGTGTGGGAAGGGAGGGTTTGGGGCAGGCCCGGCGGCTCCAGGCTGGTGCCAGAGCTGCAGCAGCACGCGTTCAGGGGCAGACAGGAATAATTCAGCCTCAGGATGCTCAGAACTTCGTTATAACCTGGGAGGAAGGAGGGCATGTACGTACAGGCCATGTTTGGAGCCCTCTGGCTTCGTGCTGCTGCTGTTCCTTGCCGGTGATCGCCCTGAGTCAGGCTTTCCCAGAAGGCGTTTCATAATAAAACTTCTTGCTCCTTAATTTTATAGGTGTGTTGTGAGCGTGAAGCTGATCTGACAGACCACTGCAGCCATCTTCTCCAGGCTGATACTTCAGCTTTCGGGCATCAAGGACCTAGGAAACAATCCTGCAGGTATGTTGTAAATGTCAATTGCTACCAGTAACCGCCGCTTGGATTTTATAGGCAGAGCGCTGTGTAACAGCTGTAAATTGGCATTGCTGTGACACTAACGGGCAGGAATTTTGCTTCTTGCTTTTGGCATAATTTCTTGAGATTCTTTTTAATATAGCCCTTTCCAGTGCAGGAAGTACAAGCCATGGATGTGATTGTGTATTTCAAAGACAGTAACAGCAGGGGGAGCACGATTTACTGTTTAGTATAAGTTTTTCATTCTAGATTTAAGTGAGGAATCTAGTCTGTTTATAATTTCCATGCTGTGCATATTGGCAAGCTTCCGAAGAAGCAAGCTGTAAACATAGCTTTTTCTATAGCTAGTTCTGATTTTTGTGTATGGCTTTCTATATGTCTGAGAAACAAGGACTCAGGGTAGGTTAGGAGGCATGTTCTAGGGTGATCTGAGATTCAGCCCCCACATCTCTGAGATAATGTCTTTATTTTAATTCAATTGCTGTTATCAGTTGAAAGGAATACCTCACTGACCACAGACCTGTCTTAAAAAAAAAATCTTCTTTCTGAATAGAAAGATTTTTAATGTTATTCGAGCATATGGGAGGCTATCTTAAGCGTTATGATATACTAAAACTATGGGCTCCGCACAGTAAAATGAAGTCTGAATTTTAATGCTGGAAAACAAGCTCCAGTGGGGGAAAAAGCATGCAGTCCTGCTGTCTTGTCTTCAGTAAGAGTGTGGGGTTTGGCTCTAGGCTGCTTCATGTCTGATGAGCCTGCAGGCACTGTGGAGTAAGATGCAGGCAGGTTTGCTATGCTTTAGATTTGCATGAATTTTCTTGTCCGCTGGAGTGCAGAAGATTTTTTTTTTGCTATGGTTTAAAAAAGTGGAAGTTAATCCAGATGCTTATGCTTTCTAAGGGTATTACAGCTAAGGATAACACAAACCATTTTATGTTCAAAAAAGGGCATGCAGTTCTGCATGGATGTACTTTATCCTCGTTAATGTGTGCAAATGAACAGCTTTTTTCATTTTGGATTGCCTTGAAAAGCACAAGCAAATCATGTTATATTATTTGTTAGGCAATTATAATTGTTTTCAGATGCATATTAAGCCTTTGGCAAGAAAGGTAGTGATGTAGGCATAAGCTGCTTTGAGCAGTAAATTCGGAGTGTACTGGGGGAAGGAGCTGGGAAGCAGTTGCATGAGGAAGAAGAGCTCACTTGTGAGGAGGCACCGAACGTTGGAAGGAGGCAATGCCTTTTCTCTCTCCCTGGGTGTGACCAAGAGCTAGCTGTTTGTAGGAAGGGAGCTGCATGCTGCGCTGATGGTGTTGGAAATCCTGTCACGAGGGTGAAGGTGTGCCTGGGTGGGACGCTGATAGGCATTTAAGGTCATACTTCTGGGTTGGGAGTGGTTGAGTGTTGGAGCATCTGACTACAGCTGGATAATAGATTTTAACCCCCTGGTAGTTTTTTTTCTGTCAACTGCAAGCAGTGAAAATTTGCTTTATTAGGATAAAATTACTGTTTCCTTGCTATTTAATAATTGTAATGAGTTTTATAGCTGCCATCATCTGCTGGCTGCAAGACCTTACTGCTACAAGGTGGATGTTTTTATGGCTGCTTTTCTTGTAGCAGTATCAAGACAATTTCTTTCTTGGCAACATCCTGAGTATGTATTTGCAATTCAGTCCATCTTCTGGCTTTAAATAAGTATGTAAGAAATCTTGCAGGTTTCTGTTTGTACCATTCTCCAATTAAATATAATTAGCTGTATGTGCAGCCATCAAGACTGATAGAAAGTTGTGGCCTACTTTTGAAGGTCTGTTCCTTGTGGAGGAGAAAGGGGATGAAGCCAGCTGCAGCCAGGTCAGTGCTTCCTGCTGCGTCTGCAAGTAACAGACTGTGGGTGGGAAGCCCAAGACAAGCCTGGCTCGTCCGAGAGTCCAACCTCAAATTGCTGCTCGAGGACGGACCATTCTTCAGGGCCTGGCACGTGGGCCTCAGCTGTGCACGCACCAAGAACTCATCTGGGGCCTGAGGTGGCTTCGGAATAGCGACTTGCTTGTTAGCTTGCACCACGATACTTTAAATTTAGATACAACACAGAAGCAGCTATTTTAGCAGTGGTTTTCCAGGTGCGTTCAGTAGCATAGGCAAGCACAGAAGAAGAGGCGGGCTGTGACCCTTATTTGTCATCAGCTTGTAAGTTGTTGCACTCTGATGGTTTACTGTAATTTAGGAAAATGATATATTGCACTTTGTTTCTTCTGTTGTTTTTTTTTTGCATGCTTTATTTCCCTGTAGCAAAGTGCGGGTTTGGGTCTGTGAGAGTAGAAGCAAACTAGGGAAGGGTAGTGTACCTTAACTGCTGGGAAGAAACCATTGCTCTGTGCTCTGAAAAAAAAAAAATGGAAAAAATGGGAAACCAGAACTGTTAGGAGTATATTAAAGTTTGATTTGGCTTCACTGGCATAAACTTAGACTTTGAATGTCTGTAAAAGTTTACCTAGTGAAATGCGGGGGGGGGGGAGTCAGTGGTGAGAGAGCTCAGTCTGGATCTTGGACTCCTTGGCACCTCAAGTGGCACAGTCACTTTTGAGAGATGGAGATTAGCAAGGCAGGGAAATACTTGTAGCTCTGCAGGGTGGGTTGGGAGCTTTGGGGTTTGAGTGGAGGACTGCGGACCCTCTATGCCCAGACACTGCGGTTGGAATTGTATGATGTTGGCTTCTGGAAGCTGAATTGTAGATAAAAATCTTGTGTGTAAAAGAAACACCTGGCACGGTAGTGTGTTTTTACATTTCAAGAGATGTAGTGTAGGCATTGAAAAATACCCTGTATTTGAAGGGTCCTAGCAGCATGTATGCGCCTGGCTATTGGCACAAAGGGAGTCCTGTCACATCTGGGGGGTGGGAGACTGGTGTGTTGGTTTTTTTCCTGGAGCTCATGTGGTTGTAATGAGAGTTCACAGCACAGCAAGTGCCATGCTCTGGCCTGATCCGTCATTTTAATAAGCAATGATAAGGGGTGCCATTTAGTCTTTAAATCGCCCAGACTGATCTTATGTCAGTTCCACTTAATTCTTCTGTGTGAGGTGTCTGCTAATTTGGAGCCTGAATAAGGCACTTGCTTTTGTTCCATCTTTCTAATTAGGCTGTCAAGGAATTGGAACGCTTCTTCTGCCTTGGGTTTTGTTCTTCTGAGCATAACCTTGTCTGGGAAGGGAAAAGCTGACATCCGGGAGCGGATAATCAGCCGTGAGACAGTTAGCTGAAGATGAGGGTTAGCACAGTATGTGTGCTACTAATTGTACATTTAAAAAAGCTGCAGAAAGTAAGTAGTCCCCTTACATATGCTTCCATTCCAACCAAACGGTACTTGTCAAAACTTTTTTTGGGGTGAAGAGGAGGAGAGGGGTTTTGTGGTGTTCTAGCTTGGTAGACAAGCAGATGTTCACGGGTCAGGTCCATTTTCTTATTTCTTGAGAATTTTTAGCGCATTTAATGAAGAACTCAGTCTAACTCATGGAGAAAAAATCCATCCTGGTCTATTTGGTCTAGAAGAACTTTTTTCCTTCTGCCAGTGCTCCCTGCAGTCTGACGGTACTCTTTCCAGTGGGAGCGATGATTCATTGAGGGCTCGCAGACCTAGAAAGTGTTTATACAATATCCATTCGGTCGGCTTTTTTGCTGTGCTGGCTGGCACCTTTAAGGAAAGGAGCGAAGCATGAAATGTGTCGGTGTACGTAGAGTTGTTGAGCTGTCTGTCACTGGAAAGGCTTCATGCAGCAGCGAGAGCGGTCCCTTAGGCGGTGCGAGCGCTCGGTGGCGAGGAGCAAAGCGCTGTAAGGTCTGAGCTCCGTAAGATCTGAGCTCCCAAGGCAGCGTGTGCTGCCTGCTCTCGGCTCCTGCTCAGGGGTTTTCTTCTGTGCTTAGCGCTGAACTGAGCCTAGTGGGCCGGTGCAAGTCCTCTGAAGTCCACTGCAGGGCAATGTGGCCGTTCTCACTGAAAGAAATGGAAATCCTAAATTCACCTGTGCAGCATGACATGCCTGTTACCTGACGATGCCAAAAAAAAGCCAGGAATGTAGGCAGAGCTTGTCCTACACAGACCTCTTATCAGCAGAGTTCAGGCATTTCTGAGCAACTAAGGTCTTCCATTCTCTGAATAAACATGGTTTTATAAGTGTCTTTTTGTAGTTACTGAGGTGCTAAGGCCCCTCCTGGCTCATCCCCTCTTTGGTAGCAGATGGGCTAGCTGTAGTGGGGTGGGCGCACACGTGTGTGTGTGCACGCACACTTGTGCTCTCCAAGAATGTGGTTATGACATCACTTTCAGCCTCCTGTCATTCGTTATTTCTTGCTGGCTTTCTGAATAACAGCTGCGAAAAGAATGTGTACAAACAATGTGCACAAACCCTGCAGCCAGGTGTCCAGCTTATTCAAGCAAGAGCTGATTTCCCTGTTTACTGAGGGTTTCTGTTTATTGACTCAAGTAAATCTGAGTAGGATGGCAAAGCTGTTAAAGATCTGCTATAAAGACAAGCTGCTAGCTGTAGTAAGTGTTCTTCTTGGCAGATATCCTGAGCCATGAGAGAACATGGTGGGGAGGTGCAGGGAGAATGCGAAGTTGTGTTGTTTTAACTGGAAAGCTCCCTCGTAATTGTTTTGCCAGGCTTTGTGTAGTGCATCCAAAAAAACACTCTGAGACGAGAACAGACCCTGCAGATGGACAGTTCTGGCTTAATATATCCCAACCGATGTACTTCCCAAGCGCTCTTGACTCGCTGTGCTTTCTGCTATATCATTTACTGTGGCTTTTAGTGCTGGCAGACCTCTGCGTGGCACCACTCATTCAGCTTCGCTTGGTTCTCACGTTACCCATGTACTAGTTCTGAACTAACTTAAACAAGCCGTTTGGGAATATGCGGTTTGCAGGGGGGTGAGAAAACTGGGAAAGGAGAAGACTACTTCTGATGCTCTGAGACGCTGCTTTCCTGCTTACTCATGCTCGCAAACTGTTGTGGTAAATGTTTCTGGTTTCTCATGTAGACTTCTAAAGCAATCAATAGAAAAAAAAATTAAGCCATCTTGCAATGTGATAATACATGTCAGAGCTGTTTGTAATGTTCTTAATGATGGTCGTATCACTGGTGGGCTTGTTCGTGCCCATGGCACCAAGGAGCCTGACTGAGGGTTAGGGTGTATGGTGCTATAGACGCAAGAAACACAGAAGGAGAGGGCAACATCCACCTGCCAGCTCCTGTTTTGTGTTGTGCAGGCAAACACGGAGCTCAAGGGAACAGTGAGCTAGAGTTGTCTGGAATTACCCTATTTTAATGCTTCCCATATTGCATTGCTGAAATTTTAATTTTCCATCTCTTTTCCCTTCCCTCTTTCCCTCCATACCCCTTTCTCATCAGATTTAGGTGACTGCCTTTTGTGTGCATGCTGTTAATGTATTTTTGATTAACAGCAGGTCATGTGTGGTCACTTCCAGCCACTGAACTGTTTACCCAGCTACAATGGGTAGGAAATAGGAATTAGCGCTGTTACATTAAGGAGAGCTGTTGTTGCTGTGTGGGTGTTATGGCAGCTCCTGAGGGCTGGTGGCGGTGGCTGTTCCTGCTCCGTGAACAGCAGCTCCGGAGCAAGCTGTGGGCTGACCTCTGGATCTAAGAGCAGCACAGGATCCTCCGAAATTCACTGGAGCAGGCAGACATCAGATCTGCATGAAGAATTACAGCTCCCAGCAAGTTCTCCTGCATGGACTTTGCATCCTTCACCCCCTCACTTGTCTTCTGTCTTCTGCCGTGTCTGTCTGCTGCCCGGGCTGGGTCTCCTCATGCCCACGCCGTGCTCGTAGAAGCGTAGCAGTCTGCTTTCTGCCCCTGTCTCAAGGGGCTGGGGTGCTGAACTGGCACAGCTTTTGAGATGCGAAAGTCAGGGGCTGTGCCCAGAGGCCAGTGTGCTGGGACGGTGTGTTTGAATAAGCAAAGCTGGAAATTTTCTTCCAACTTTCCCAACGTTTGCTGCCACTTCTACTCTACAGATTGCTATATTTCTTTATTTGGCTTTCTCGCTATTTGAATTTCTAGACAGCTTTTATATAACAGTTTCCTAGCATGCTGCAAGTCTGACCATTAGATTTAGACCTTTATTATTGCTGGAAGATAGAACTTTGTATACTCTCACTTTCCAGCTGTGAATTTGAAGGCATCGAGCTGCACTTGCAGAAGGTTGTTCTCACTGTTTGTGTGGACAAATACGTTGCTTCTGTTACATCCATCGTTTGAGCATGTCTTCTGTGCAAGTCCCTTAGAGGATTCCAGATATTTGAGACTGTTTTGGCTGTTCCAGACTATTTGAGACTGAGCTCCTCAGCATGAGGAGGATTTTTTTTCCAAGCTTTACTGATCACGGCTCAGTATTTCAATGACCCAAATAACTTTCATGAGGATGCAATGGTTGAAGGTGAAGATTAATGCCTTGTTTTTCCTCGAGAATAAGTTAGTCCTTTTCAATCCCTTTTCCTTTGAATATGTTACAGGTTTAAGCTATCTAGAAGATGAAGCCCTGTCTGCAGTTGGTGTTTTTATCTTCTTGATCTGCCACACAGAAGCAGAATTCTTCACTTCAATAGGTATGGCAAGAACCAATGCACAATGTTATGATACAGCTCCTGAGATTGCCAAAACTGTTAATCCCCACGGCTGAATTTCATAACTTTCCTCATATGGCCCTATCAAGCACTTGCCTCATCAGGGAAAGTAACTCCTCAACATCCTTGATGCTATCCTGCTGTGAAGGATCACCTTCTCTTTATGCTTGCCTGTTTCTGAACATTTCTTAACTCTGAAAAAACATCCTGCTGACTTCCATGTACTTAATTATTACTTTGCAAAGCTGCAACTAAAGCTGCTATTGGGTTTGTAAATCACATTGAGTCTTTCAGTGGTTGGACTTTTGAAAAGCAAAGCTTGTCGTAGTACTTCGGATTGATAAGCTGGCAATTTCCGCTAATGCTAACTAGGTGAGACTCTTCAGTCTATAAATGGAGGAATTTCAGACTAACTTAAAGTTAGGTTGTTTCCACAGATACCCATATTGAAAAGCTGTAATTTTAAGTGATGCTCATAGTCAACTAGTAACTTACTAGTGTGACCTCATCTGTATCCGTATGTAGAACGGATGTTATGGCAACTATTTGCATCTTTTGTTGCTTTGACTCAATAGCTGTGTTAATGTCAAACCTTTCTTTTGATTATCTGGCATACAATTATAGTACTAAAAGTAGTTCAGAGGCAGTGAAACAGTCACAGTAAAGCTGTATGAGCAATTGAAGTTGAGATTTTAAAAGCCCTTTGAAGCATCTGAATGCCGGACTTGTAAGCCCCAAAATCTACTATGCATACAAGCTTTAAACTGCACATATTAAGTTTGTTTGTTCTTTGTTGGTTTTAATAGCTCTACAGTAGCTGAGGTCTGTCTTGTCTGCTGCTGGAAAACTTCTCTTGTATGTGATTAACATTTGGTCGTATTCTTTTTTTCAGGTCAAATGACAGACCTCATTTATGCAGAGAAAGACTTGGTGCAGTCTTTAAAAGAATACATCCGAGCAGAAGAGGCCAAGCTGTCTCAGATTAAAAGGTAGGGGGAGAAGTTTGCATGACGGTGAGGGGTGACAAAATGCAGAACCTGTTGTGTTGGATTGAACTACACCTTCCTGTTGCCAGTCATAGCCGTTAGTTCTGGTTAGCATTTCCTCGATAAATTCTCAGAGAGAACATGGGTAGTAAGCTGCATGTAACTTATTCCCACAAACCTACAGAGGGGGCCCTGCTTCAGATATTTTTGAACTTAATCTGTTTAGTGACTCTGGCGTTTTTCTGCTGCTTGCCCTGTCCCTGTGCCATCACAGTACTCCTGTGGGGAAGACACCTATGTCAATCAGGAGCTTTGTTTGTGTGAGCTGAATGCATGTGGCTGCCGGTGCTCTGCTAGCTTCTAAGTGGTGCGTCATGGCAAAATATCAGCTGCACTGTGTAGTGGAGAGCACACTGAACCTGACTGCCCTCCTGTGTTGCCTTTGCTCTCAGGAACAGTGTTCTTGCCTGCCTCTCTTCAGTTACCTACCCAACTATAGCACAGCTCAGATTATCCTGGTGGCTCAGCTCAGATGAAAGGTTCTTGCTGACAACCAATACTTCCTATGTCCCTTAGGACTACTGTTGCTTACCTAGCTAAAAGTAATACCTAACAAGGCGTGACACTAGAATGGTATGAGGTCCAGGTTCAGGAGAGTTTTGTGCCTGTAGCTGGTGGAGCCATGCTTTCCAAAGACTTTATGAACTCCAGACTGTATCTGGCTGTTTGATCTCCCTTTGGGATTGTAGGGTGGGGTTAGGGTTATGAAGCAGTGAAATGATATGAATTCCTCATCACTTATGTATGCCTAAATATTCATTTCTTGAAAAGCTACCCTTCTGAAGAAAAGGTGTCTCCTGTTCAAGTGTGATTAAAGAGGATGTGAGTTGAATATATGTATAAACTGATCTTTAAAAAAACCAACACGCTTGCATGTGTCAGTCCGTCAAAAGAGATTTCTTTGTGTTAAGCTTTCAGTTGACTGTATTCTTGCTTATTTATAAGCAAGAGTATTCTGCCACTGTTACAATATTTGAGCTCTGGCATCCAATATACTTTGTAATAAAGGTGCTAAATTTCAACATTGAATAGGGTAACGTTTTTCACTACTGTCTAATTAGTTCTAGAGATGTTTGATTCAAAATATTGTGATGTGAGTAAAGAGTAGGACTTCACCTTATTACTGCTTTGCAAAATAAATATTAGAAGTAGTGAAAGCCAGATTAAAAAAAGGAAATGCGAGAGACTTGTCTCAACATATTGTTAATCTGATATCCCTGCAAAGGATCTCTGTGTGTAATCTTAGTTTTGCTTTCTGTTGCAACATCACTGTTCACAGAATAAGCCAGGCAATATGGTGATACGTGGCAATGCTTGTATAAAATTGCTTACAACCACGGTTCATTCATTGCTTACTGGGTTTGAGATTAGACTTGAAGGGATTTCTAATGTTCACTATTAGCTTATCTCAGCAGTGTTTTCTTCCTATTGAGTACTGGGGAGCGGAACACAGAGCCTGGCCAGATTTTTCTATTAGGCCTATTTCTTTTAGCCTATTAGGGGATAATAGGAAGAGCAGCAGAAGAAATTCTCAATGTAGCATCAGTGATATAACTGCCAGCAAAGCATGGCATCCCACTGCTGCTTTGAAGCTGACTGGTGCATGCTAGGTGACTGACAGCACTCTTTATGTACTCTACCTGAGGGTTTCCAGTCTGAAAATCAAAGTTTGGGGTTTATTTTCCATAAAGCTAAAAAGCTCTGGGGTGTTGTTTGTATTTTTACAAAGATGGATTAAATGATACTCAGTGTTGTGCTCTATATATCACTTTTATTTTCTGAAGTGCAGTGTGCTGAAAACTGATGGCTTAGACTTCAAGAGCTGCACGTCTACTGTAGTAAGATTTAAAATAAAAAGCAGGGAAATAAATTCCTTCAGAAGAATATTGTGATTTAAAAAATAAATTGTACTCCACTTTATCCTCGTAAAGTTGAAAGCTTGACAGCTGGTTATGATGGCAAAAGCAGCAATAAATTGATTCTAGTGGTGTAATTAGGGTGACTTAAGAAGGAAGACATGCATTCATAAATTGTTCTCAGACTGAGGCATGCAATTCTCTTTCCAGCTGGGCTGAAAAAATGGATGTACTGACTAGCAAATCAACCTCTGATCCAGAAGGGTATCTGGCACACCCTGTAAATGCATACAAGTTGGTGAAGCGTTTAAATACGGATTGGCTGGAATTAGAAAACCTGGTTCTTCAGGATACAACAAACGGTAAGGAGCTACAGCGAAGAAGGTGCTGGTGGGAGGTAGCCTTACAGCACTGTTGCTTCCTGTCATCTTCTGGAAATTTGCAAGCTCAGCTGTGGTTTACTGTTGCCAAGTTTGTTTGAAACTTGAACCAATGGCTGGCCTCTTGTTTTACTTGCTTGGCTAACCAGTAAACTCGGTGCTTGAACAGGACAGAGTCAAGACTCAGAAGCTGTTACCTGTAATAGGCACGTTACATCTGGGTGGCTTGTGCTGTTTACGACAGGAGAGTGGGATATGCTGAAATGGGCAGTTGTGTTAGAAAAGGTTTTATGCCTTTTATTGAGTTTTATATTCACCTGTGTAAAAGCTTACTCATCTGTCTTCCCAATCTGCTGCTTCTGTAAGCAGTCGTTGCTTTTAAACCATGTTGATCAGTAGATAAAACTTAAGAATCAAAATGAGACCTGCACTGAGCTGGTAAAGGAATTCTTGTCAGCTCCATTGCTAAGAGTTGGCAAATGTCTCGTAACTGGATAATATACAACTGCTATCTGTAAACCTGTCCTTCTAAATCAAAAGTTTCCACTACTAATCTTTGCTCTTGCATCATATTGTTAGTGTCTGCTTGAATTTGCTTCCTTAAGCTTATTTTCTTAAATGCAAGCTTATTTTTACTGGACCCCTTGAAAGTAAGGGGTAAGAAGGCCTGTTTTTCAGGCAGAATGGCATGTTTTCCCTGTCTCCTCTGCATTTGAAGTTTTCTCTCAGCCAAGATTTTTATTGTTTTTTGGAATAGTCGTCCTAGAGACAAAAAAAATACTTAGTTCAACCGAATACTTCTGTCTGTAATTCTTTTTCTAAGACTTCCTTTTCCAGTTCTGCTTGTTGCATGGCTAGAAATGGCTGAGTTTTCTTCTTTGGTTGATTGCCTCCCCTTCCCAGCCAACTAACCTGCTATACAACCTTGATAATACTCATTTCTAAATGAAATGCACTACATAAAATGTTGCCTGTTCTTACTTGCCAGATTTAAAAGCCTCTTAACAAGTCAGGTTCTACTCCTGTGTAGGGTTTTCTGGATCAGTGTTTCTGTCCTGAGCTGAGATTTGAAAAGTCCTTATGGCTTTATGGGTTGAAAAAAATCTGAGATCGTTGTCCAGTGCTATGATCTGCAGTTGTCTCTGGGTATTTCAGAAGGAGAACTGGTGAAAGCTTAAGCTTTCATGCTGGGAGGAGAGTGAGGAAGCTGAAGATTTAGATTCACATTGTACTTCAGTTGTGTGCACAAGTAAACTGTTGATAGTTATTTTATCTCTTGTCATTTGCCCATGAGCTGTTTCTTAAAATGGGACAGAAAGCAAAGTTTAAATAAATCAAGAGCCTAATGAGAGACTTCAAAGCTAAGTTACCTGAATCTCAGAATTCCAAAAAAGCAGATAATTCTCCTGTGTTGGTCTGGAACTGATGCTTATTCAAACCATGGAAGTAACATTATCTTTCCCTTTTAATGCAAAGGCTTTATTGCGAATCTCACAATTCAACGTCAGTTTTTTCCAACTGAAGAAGACGAGACTGGAGCCGCAAAGGCTCTGATGCGCCTGCAGGACACGTACAAGCTGGATCCTGAAACGCTGTCTCGAGGAAACTTACCAGGCAAGTGTACAAAGGTCTCCTCTGTAAAGAAAAGGCAACAGGCATCCTCAAACTCTCAAAGTCCTTCTTCAGTAGTGCTGAAGGACCGTGGCTCTGAAACTGTGCAGCTCAGGCACTTGTGGTTGTGTTTATTTTGGCATTTTGAGAGCAGCCTGGAGGTTGTTCCCACCCAAGCCAGGGAGCCATGATCTGCAGTGACCAGCTCCAGTAGCACGTGTTTTATTTCTATTGTTTTAAAAGGAAATACTGATTTTTTTTTTGTAATCACCATACCAAAGCAACAGACAAACTTGCTTGTGCTGGTTACTGTGTAGGCAAATAACATGGCAACTTCCTGTCCCTGAGAGCTTAGAACTGGGGGAAAGAGATGCTCTGTAATTCATTGTTCTGATGGCTCTTCCAAAGCTTGCTTCTGTTCTTGTTTGTGATCTTCCAGTGAGGTTTGGCTGAATCACTTGGCTCCTTTTCTTTATCTGTGAAGTGGGGACTAACAGTACATTCCACAGAAAGATGTTTTGGGAACTACATAGATGGTGTTTGTGATATTGTGATGTTATTTAGGGCAAGGCATGATGTTAAGAGGGCATGGCATCAAATTGCTCCAGGGGAGTTTCAGGTTGGAAATTCTGAGAAGAGAAATCTCTTCTCAGAGAGGTCAGGCATTGGAATGGGTTGCCCAGGGAGGTGGTGGAGTCACCGTCCCTGGGGGTGTTTAAGGACAGGTTGGATGTGGTGCTTAGGGACATGGTTTAGTGGGTGGTGTTGGTGGTAAGGGGATGGTTGGACCAGATGGTCTTGAAGGTCTCTTCCAACCTTAAAAATTCTGTGATTGTTTGTGTTCTGGCAGCTGAGTGACTTTGTGACTCCTGCTTATAAGAGATTTGCTAGCAACCATAACCTCTTCCAGTAACGCTATTTACAAACTGAGTAGGCTTCATTAGAGTGTGGGTAGTTGAGTTTCCAAAACAGTTTATGTAGGTTATTAAGAGTGAACTTAAAATGAAGTCATATCTATGCATCTGTTGATCTGGAGCAACCGGAAATCTGTATGCAACTAAACAGTCAAATGGATACCTAGCTTGCCTAAATATCAATCAGCTGCTTATGCACAAGTATACATCTCAAGTAAAGAGCAAACAAGCTAGCTCTGCATATAGCTGGGCTTCTCCGATCACCTGCGTTAACTTTGTTTCAGTAAAGTTTGCTAAGCTGTCGGTCCACTCTGTCTTTTTTGATAACAGAACAGTGTAATACTAATTTTGTTAAACTTTTTTTGGTTTCCAAAGGGACGAATGCCACAATTATGATGGAATATAATCTTTAATTCCTGAAGGTGATTGGTTTGGTACAGAATGTAAAACATTGTCAGTGCTTTTTTAGAAGCCTTTTATGGATGATAAATTGTATTTTCCAATATTTGAAGGCAAGGATGCTTCTGTGTGGATTGCTAAAATTTTCTTTTTGTTACTAGGAACAAAATATAGATCATCTTTGACAGTGAGTGACTGCTTTGGTATGGGCAAGACTGCTTACAACGATGGAGACTACTATCACACAGTGCTCTGGATGGAACAAGCCTTAAAACAGCATGATGAGGGGGAGGACACAACAGTCAGTAAAGTGGAGATCCTAGATTATCTCAGCTATGCTGTTTTCCAGTTTGGGGACTTACACAGAGCCATGGAGCTCACAAGGCGCCTGATATCCCTCGGTAAGAACCAAAGACTCACTATTCTGGTACTGGGAAGCATGGCCAGCAGCAGCCAAGAACAGTCATGGTCCATATATATTGGTGAGCTGACTGGGAGGGTGTCCTGCCAGATGGCTTGTAATAAACATGAGTTATGGGAAAAGTCTACTTGTAAATGAAGTATCTTCTGCAAGCCATCCTATAGTCCATGCTGTTATTACCTAAAGACTAAATGCGTCTGACTGGTACCAGTGCTTAGGTGTACTGAGATGCATTTGGTAATGGTTAAAGCCTGGGTTTAAAGTCTCAAGTGTAGATGAAGGCTACCATGGACTCGGGGGGAGTACTGCCTCTTCTATCAAGTCCTACTGACCTCTTATATTTCTCCTTATATTCTTCTGTGCAGGCACTCTTTGATGCCAAGTGAATTCTTTGAGATCTTAAAGTGTATTTGAGTAATCAGATCATAGATGGGGTTTCTTAAAGCCTGCTTTTATCTCTGGTCTGTTTCTAGCTTTCTTACGAGTAAGCAAATAAACAGTCCTTCCAATACAGCTCTACCTACCTCTTGGGTTGGGAAGGTTTATCCTCTTCAATTAGAATTAACATCTGACATCTACTGTCTTATACATTTGTATGTTTTTTAAATCAGCTGTGGTTCTTAATCTAGATGCTGGCTGCATCCTGAGAGTAGATGAAGCTGTTTTATTGAGGGGGAGGGGAAGGGTAAAGATAATTTTAACATCTGCAGACATTGGAATTCACAGATTAAAATGTACAGGAATATGAATATGTATTGAATCCAGCTCCCTCTGCAATAATGTTTAGCGCTAATAGCAGAACACAAATCCTTATCAGCACCAAACAGTGGAACAGACTTGGCAGTCCCTTCTGGGAGTAGCAGCTTCCTCTGCTCTAGGCTAACCTTCATCTAGCCAATATTAGCCTGTTCTCCAAGGAGTAGTTACTTCTTTGGCCTTCTGGGTTAGTTAAATAAGAAACACAACGAGCATGGGAAGGTCAGAAGCAAAAGAAAACTGTTCTAGGTGCTGGTGTCCAGAAACATAGCGATGAATAGGAAATTGTTCCTCCTTTGTTGTGCTGGGTCAGGTATAATAGATGGTTAAAACCATGCGTTGTTGGTATGAATCAATAAACCCCATCATCAATAGTCACTAGTGATAGGTCTAATGATGCTAGTGATCCAGGATACCTCCCTTATAAGCCTGTTATAAACATCAAATGGGTGCTATAGATAAGCTGGTAAATGTTAATGCTTAACTTCTGAGCTTCCAAACTTTACAGGAAGCCTTTGGGACTGAAGTTTGTGGCTGGGACTCCACTGCAGTCCTGGGTTAAAGCGTGCTTGTGCAGTGCAGGTGAGAAGCATTTTGGAGAAGGGTGCAGCAAGTAGACTGGCTTGATCTTTGCTTGGTGGCCTTCTCCTGGGTGGAACTAGGCAGGCCAAGTTTGAAGAACAGGAGGGTTGTGAAGGCCAAAACCTCTATTTTTTTCCTGCCTGAAATGCATGTTTTGTGATAGGTCCTTCCAGAAACTGTTTTGCAGGAATGTGCCTAACTTCCATTTGCAGGGACAGAAACTTCCCAGCACTGGTTTTATGGTGCAGACTGGAGCTATTGCATTTGGTTGCCTAATAATGCTTTAGGAAGGGGAGAATTACTGATGCAAAGGCTTGTTTGTATTAACAGTTCCTGAGATATGCATAAGTTGCTGATCCTGTGTGTTTTTTCCCCAATGAAGACAGCACTCATGAGAGAGCAGGCAGTAATCTGCGATATTTTGAGAAGCTGCTGGAGAAGGAGAGAGAAGAGAAGTCAAGAGAGAACTCATTAAACAATACAATGGCAACAACAGAACCAGTGGTGCAAAGTGGTGCATACGAGAGGCCTCTTGACTACTTGCCAGAGCGTGATATCTACGAGGCCCTTTGCAGAGGTGAAGGGGTGAAAATGGTAAGAGGAAGGCAAGGATTTTCTGACTGTCTTTGCATAAGGATGATCAAGCTTGCTGATGTGTGTTACTCGGTTACTTTTTTCAGAAAATCTAAATGTAACTCTGTCCAGGATGAGATTTGTACCTTATGTCCCCAACTCTGTCTTAAGTTACTGTAAATCCTATACAGAAAAACAGCTCTCAGCTGTACTTCTTAAAGTCTATTGAAAATTGCTGAATAGACAAACTCATAATCAATTTCAAATGCTGGCTGTATTAATATAGTAGGAGGCGTTTTCCACGGAGAGATAGTTACGGTTTGCCAATGTTATGGAATCACATCATTCCTTCTCTTTTGTGCGTCTTGACTGTGTCCCCCTGGGGTAGTCATTTTGACCAAGCAGTTTCTGGTACCTCTCTTCAAACCTGGCTTTAATTTCAGTGCAGGGGGAGGAATCCATTTGTTCCACCTGCACAGTTGTAATCATAAGAACTGGACACTTTTTTTTAACCGCTGGTTATTTATGTATTTATTGTATTTGTCTAATTTGAAGCCTGTTATGATCTAGCTTTCCAAGAGATTAGTGTTTCACGTGTTTTGTGGTATCTTGAGTGCATAGTTTCACAGAAAATTGTAGAATCACTCAGGCTTACTTCAAATTAGCTGTCAGCTGACAGCTTTTCCAGTGTTTTTGAAATAAAGCACACTTTTTCTTGCCTGTTTTAAGTTCATGAAAAGTGCTTGAGCAAACAATGAGTTTTACTTAGTGTCTTGTTTCAGACACCTCGAAGACAGAAAAGGCTATTCTGTAGGTACCATAATGGAAACAGAAACCCTCATCTGCTCATAGCTCCCTTTAAGGAAGAAGATGAATGGGATAGCCCTCATATTGTACGATATTATGATGTCATGTCTGATGAAGAAATTGAGAAAATTAAACAGCTGGCTAAGCCAAGGGTAAGCTTCCTTTCATCTCTCTATTGCCTACATACTCAGTGCTTTAATCTATTAGCAAAGACTAGGCAAAGGATTTGAGAGACTTGGTTTCATACTACAGATAATACGCTGCAGCTGTGAACCTAAAGGGAATGATTTTGAAACTGCCAAGTGATTTAGAACCATAAAGACCAGGCTCCTGAAGGTATTTATACAATGTTGCAGTTAATTGTGCAAAATTCTCAGTAAATGGCTTAGGAATTTTTACTTACAGAAAGTCTTAAAACTTTTTAATAGTTTTGCTTATGCCACTAAAGTCAGAGGAACTCTTCATATCACCTACGTAGTGTAGGACTGGGATCAGTCCCTGTAACACTAGGCAAATATTGTAGTCTTAAGATTCAGATAAGTTTTTCATTAAAAAAGCAACCATTTTATTAATTTTTTTTTCAAAATCTGTCTAGCTCTGCTGTAGGAATAGTTTTGAATTCTGCAGCACTACTGAAAGAATGGAAAATGCAAGTCCTGTGATGAAATGGTCATTAATAAATACAGCTTAATTTCAGCCAGGAAAATTTAGTTAGTAATCATGGAAGCTTTCAGACAGAACTCTGAAGTAGTATGTTAGTTTTGGGCTTGGAAAGAGGAGTGCTTCCTTTGTTCTAAAATGTATTTACAAGAAACTTCTACTCTTAGTTCTAGGCACTTAACATTATCTGCAGTTTACACTTGCCAATATTTTTTTGTCTTGTAGAAAAGCAACATCTGTACGTGATATTCAAGTTGGTTTTCATGCTTGTTTTGCAAAATGCAATCACTTACTCCAGTTCCAAAAAACTGTTCCAACTTTACAGGCAATACATCAGAGCTGACTTTTGTCAGCTGCTCAGCACTGGAAAGGGTCAAGACATTTCTTCATTTTATTGGTGTGGAAGCCTGAACAGACAAAGATACGCCATTAGATCAAATGCTCAGTGCAGAAATCAAGCAAGCGTGTACAAGCTCAAAAATGGCAGCATAATGAAAAGTTTGAAAAGCTAAATTGTATCCCAAAAGCTGTGCTTCACTGTGTAAGTGAAGACCAACATTCAGTCATCCTGGCTCTTCTGTTATGATTTATGCAGGAGAAATCTGGAGCAAAATAACTGAGTCAGAATTACGGGAGTAGCTTTGCCAAGAACTCTGGTATAGAGACAGGACAGTTAACATGGATTGTAAGGTTGGTTGGCATCTAATTGAGGAAAAAACGAAGGAAATATTTGCATTTTTTTCAGGGTATGCAGTTAAGTTTTTCTGGGAGCTATAATTAAGTGGAAGGAAGAAGGCATGATTTTAAGTGTTTGTGGTTTGCAGGAGTTAAATTTAAATGTGGTCTGACTTTGCAGTTAAACAAAGGAGTGTCCCAGTTCTCGTTCTCAGTTGCAAGTATGAAAGCAAAGTGACCTGTTAAGCTAGTAGTAGTCAATTGCTCTGACACCACAGCAAATCTGATCAGTTTTGCCAAGTTACAAACTTTTCCTGCAATTACAGTGATGTGGCCTAACAGTGATGCATTACTTGCTGTTCACAACGTGTAGGTGAGCTGTAGTTCTGAAGTATTACCTTCCTAATGCTGTACCAATATCTCAGGCTGCCACTGAGATTGTGTTCCAGGCATCTTTCAATTGGAAAAATTTGAGCATGATAATGTTGAAACTTGTCCTCAGGAGTCCTCTACCGCTGGATTTGTGTGCCCCATAACTTGTAGCTCATTCTGTAAAAGTTTTCACCCGTTATTTTTCATCTGAGAATGAGGCTGTTTTTTCCCAGTCCACATGAGGAACAGGCTGATTAAATTTATGTAGCATCCAATAATTCTTTCTGCCAAGAACTTAGGCTTCATATGTTGTTAACTTTAGTTGTTGTTCCCTCTTGCTAACATTGACTCCAGCTGTTTAAAAAGTACCTTAAAAAACCATAACTGTTCAGCACAGACTACTTGTGGATTTAATGAATATCATGGCTTGTGCAGTCAGTCGGGTTCTCTTTCCGGAATAGCTGCAGGTGATGCATTGCACTTGCATTTCTGCATGTGTGATTCTAACATGAAATCGGAACAAAGTCTAGGCTGGAGCTTTAACTTCAATCCTTTGATATATTGAAATTTGACAAATCGGCTGCTGATTTTTGGTTAGGATGAAGAAAAATTATATATTTTTAACCTATAGTTGACATGTTTCTTCCCACTTGGGATTTTTTTGACACAGCTGGCACGAGCCACAGTACGTGATCCCAAAACCGGTGTCCTTACAGTGGCTAGCTACAGGGTATCAAAAAGGTAAGCATAGAGAAGAGCTCAGCTTTAAGATTTCTGTGCTTAACAATCCTAATCTGCTACCTACAGCTGAAAATGCAAAGCGCGTTGCATGTAGCAAAAGCTTGCACAACAAATGCATAGTAAATGGCTCAGCCATGTAACTGAGGGCAGAAGAAGTCCTTCTCGCTTGGGAAATGGGTGGTTGTGGCTTGTGTTCTAAAATAACGTTTAAATCTTTCCTATCCCTTTCCCTTGTCCTAGCTCATGGCTGGAGGAAGATGATGATCCTGTTGTGGGTAAGGTGAATCAACGAATGCAGCAGATCACAGGGTTAACAGTGAAAACAGCTGAACTGTTGCAGGTCAGTACTCTTGGTTCTTACCGGGATGAAATCTAACGACTACTTCTTGGTCAGGACGGTGTGCTACTTGCACATACAAGTGTAGGCGTGGATCTTACTCAACTCCTCCTAGGGGTTCTGTTGTCTGCTGACTGAACACATGAGTTCCCAGGAAATGGATAGGTAAGGGGCTCATGAAGAATAGCGGGGATGTCCCTGGCTGTAAGGACCTGCCAGGTAGATGCCTTCCCTTTGTGTGACAGGCAGAGACGAATGGAGGCTATCTAAAGAATACCAGATAACTTTGCACACAAATCTGATTTACCAGTTTGTTTTGAGGGAAATGCCTGACACTTCTGAAGACTGCAAAAGCTAGTAAAATACCCATGCTCAGGTTCTGCCTCTTCAGAGGAGGGAGCATGGGTGTAATAGAACTATTGCTGCTCATTTGTGTTAAACAGGCTGTTGTAGTGATAGGTAAAGAGTGCTGCTGTTAAAGTTTCTCGGTGCTAAATGTTTCTTCTCAGGGGAACCCTTAAACTATGAAAGAGAATGCTTAAGATGTCTTTCATCTGCATACCTCATTTCTGGTAATCTATAGAAAAATAGGGTTAAGTGTGTTGTAGATAACAATCTTTGCCACAAAGTACTGTTTTTCAAACAATGTTTTGGATCTTTGAGAATTATCTTCTGCAGCAGTCATTTGCAGTTCAGTTTTTCTTCTTCCATGCTGTAGGTTGCTAATTATGGAATGGGAGGGCAGTATGAACCACACTTCGATTTTTCTAGGGTAAGATTGCTCTTAATTATTTCTTGGGGGTGTGTGGCAGTGGGGAACAGGTTACTCTGAGAACTGTTGAAACCCTTATTAAAATGCCTTGTATACTAAAACACTCAATGTATAGCCCAGTTGCATGGGATGAATAATGACCTCTGGAAAGCTTTCACACTCCCTTCTCTGATGCTGAGTTCAAGAGAACGAGGAACAAATCTGCCTGCCTGCTTATCTTTGGCCCTTTGGTTCCTTGCGCAGTGTAGAGATGTTAAGTCATACAGCAGTTGTATGTGCTCTTTCCATTACTTTATTAGGAAATTTAGGTCTGCGAGCTTTGGGTTGTGAGTCTGAGTTGTTCCATGAGGCTTATGAGTTTAGCAGGGTTGAGTCCTCCTTTGCTGGGTATGTTAAAGCACTTTGCAGGAACTGGCTGGGCAGGAGACATCCTCCCACTTTCCTTTAAAAAAGTAGCTCTTATGGAAATCTGAGTTTTAGAGCCATTCTGGCAAAGCCCTTATTATGGCTACAGCTATGGGGGCTGTGAAGAGGGAGGGCTTTGTCAGCTGTGTCCAGGATGGCAGTGCTATGGTGAAAGCAGGAAAACTTGGAGCTGGTACGTGCTGGATCTATACCAGGCACTAGAGGGCTCTACCTGGTAAGTGACAGCTCTCGTTAGCTGCAAGAGAGGAGAATCACAGAGTCATCTAGGTTGGACGAGACCTCCAAGATCATCTAGTCCAACTTCTGAGAAGAGTAACAAATTCTTCATTGCTACTCTAAAATGGTTTTGGAACTGCGATCATACTGGAGAGCTATGGTGACCAGTACTTACAAACACAAAATCCATTTATGATGCCTTGTTTTCAAGTAAGAGCCATGTCTTCAATTGAATCTATCTTGATTCAGCTTATTCCAGTGTTTTTTTACCAGGTAGAATGGGTTGCTGCAGCCATAGAGCAGCCCAATAAGTGAGTATGGAATTGAAGCTACCTTACTTAGCACTGTTAAAAAAAAAAAAAAAAATCAATCCTGATTTTCAGTGCTGTGGAAGCTCATATTCGTTAGCTTTGGCCTGTTGAGAGAATTTTGCTGTTAACTTTAACGCTACTTCGTTTCCTGAGTCAAGCAAATGCTCTTAAATTCTCTTCAGAGCCTTTGAACTTCAGGACCTCAGACATCAAATTGGCCAGTATGGTCTTTACTTTTGGATTAGGCAGCTGGGACAGAGCTTCATTTGGAACATAACCTTGGCTGCAGTCATCGGTTAAAGCAAGGCAATTGTGGAATTTGCCATGGGTTTGGACTGGTCCGCCAGGCTCTCTGTGCATCACAGACTTCAGTGTTGTAATCCAGAGGCATTGCTGTGTTTCACCATCTGATCAGCCTCACAGCTTTTTGTTCCCTTACCGCTCTCAAATTGAGACACTTAAACTGTATATTACAACTCGGAGATTACACTGATTGCTCAAAAGTTACCAAAAGATCTTTTGATATTATTGAAGTTCAGAAATGCATGGCTGGACCAGGGTTTGGCAGAGGTGGTGGGGGAAAAAGGGAGACCCGTATCTGTGCTGTCGCGTTGGCTTTTAGATTGAATTTGTTTGCACTGATGCACAAAGTTACACTTTGAACCCATTTCAGGAAAGACCTTTTATTTCTTGAACTATTCAAGTAGATTGAACTGTCTTAGGGATGGTGGGTTTCCTTGCTGTTTGTTTTTCCTGATACCAATTTCTGCTGTTTTGACTGTTGAAGATGATTGTTTTTGTGTAGAAGAGTGCACCTTAATGTCACTTGGCTTAAATTAGTACCTGACTGTTAGTAATGTAAATAAACCTTTAATTCTGTTTTTTGAAGGGAACAGAGATGTACTGGAATTCTAGATGTTTTCTGCTTCTAAACTGGCACAAATATGATCTCATACTTAAATGAAACTCAAAACGCTTTCTGCAGAGTAGAAACTTTTTGCTCTTTTTGATGTGGTCCTTAATTGTAGATAGGCAACCACCTGAGAGAAACTTATTACTGCTGTTCTATTTCATCACTGCTAGTGAGAAATGCATTTCCTTTTCTCATGACGTTCCTTCTCTGAGAATCACTACTGCATTTAATGAGAATTAGTATTTTACCTAAAGCATGTTCAAGCTGAATTTTCCATATTCACCTCAGCTGTTGACTTTGGATCAGTGTCTAGTAAAGTCCTAGCCTGGTGATAACTTTCAGGTTACTTAGTGTCTGTGCTGTGGGCCCAGAAAGCATTGCTTCTACTCTAATGCCCTGAGAATTGCTTCAGTGCTATTTCTCCTTATAGCATCCAAGTGCAATGTGCATGCATTTTGCACCGTGGCTGCAATTTCCAATGGCTTTAGAGCTGCCCTGTGTGAAGTCCCATCTTTATTCCGACTCTAAATTGAGTCTAAAGTTCTTTCTGCAGAGCTACACATAACTCTAGTGTGAGCCAGTTTGGAACGTGGGTTAAAGTTGTTGTCTGTTACAGCGACCCTTTGACAGCACACTCAAATCGGAAGGAAATAGGCTAGCGACGTTTCTTAACTATGTAAGTACCTCTGTTTGTCTGCTGTCTGTGAGCTTGAAGTTTGCAGTTATTCTTATTTAATTTTATAGAAAGATGAGCCAGATGCTTTCAAGCGGTTAGGGACTGGAAATCGTGTGGCCACTTTTTTAAACTATGTAAGTATGATGATCCTTTATGCATTGAGCGTAACTTTTAGCAGCATCTTGTTTACAGCTGGTACAGTTTATTTGCAGAGATTTCCTGGTATCTGGAAATAGGGTCGTATTTATTCTTGCAGCATCAGGTGCTGTCCCATTTGAGTTAATAGAATTGATATTCTCAGAGCAGAAAACTTCAACAGAGCCCACTTTCCCCTTTTGGCTACTCTACTATGAAATCTTTGATTTCATTGGATTCCCACTGGTGGGAGAAAGGAATGTGGTTTATTTCTGTTAGTTTCTCAAAGGTGAGTACGTGGGGTACTCATATGATACTCTGTTTGAGAACTTGACTATCAGTCATTTACTGTGGGGCAGTCATGTTCTTCCACCAGTGTTTGACAGCACTTGATGCTGTGGTCTGTCAGCCTCCATTTTAACTTCTTGTCAAAAGCCAGAATTGCTCTTGCATAGCTGTTGCTTCAGTAAATGGAGGAGACATAGCTAATAAACTTGATGCAGCTGGGGAAGGGGCTATAACTGCAGAACTGAAAAGATCCATTAGTTGCATGCATTATACAGCCTACAGACCATGTACACTGAAATCCTCGCAGGCACTTAATTGGCACTGATACTAGTGGCCTAATGTTTTCACAGTAGTCTTGTTCTGACGGCACTCGATCAACTTCTGCTCAACTATATGGTTAATTAGGATCACCTAATCAGCTATATCTAACTTTTGAGTGTTAATTTCAAATATAAATTGTGATGAGATCATTATGGCTGAGCTAGTATTCTCAGTGCAAAGTGCATCTCAAAACAGAATCAGAAATACTTTCAAGTGGAGAAAAGTCTCTGAAATGAGTCAGAATAAGATAAACAGCTGTGAGATACTGCTGCTAAGAGGCTTTAATTCAAATTGCCTCAATCTTTCTTGCTTCGCAGACTCTTGAACAAACCTTGATTTCAAGTGAGTGCTCCGCATCGTATCCTCTGCCAGTTGTACATGGTCAAAGGCAATTTACCCTTTGTATGTCCAAGTAGAACGTATCATACTTGTACCAATGTCCCTACTAAAGAGTGGTTTGTTGCTAAGATGTAGGTATTAACTGGCAAAGTTGCATGCACGTGCTTTCTAGTTGGAAGGGGCAAAACACTGTGCACCTATGGCATCTTGTGCCCTTTTATTGTAGGTACCAAGCAGGAGGACACCAAAGTGGTAATAACATCTGCTTTAAACAGAAATCCAAGTTACAGTAGAGAATACGGGGGACTTGGGGGATTGCATTCATGATTGTTCTAAATTTGGTGGGAGTTGGATCTGACTCAGTTGTTTCTTGTAATTAGTACCTGATCAAAAACTTACTGAAACTGTGGTAAGACTTCCTATTTTAATGGGAGTCTTTCCAGTAACTTCAGGTTTTGAATAAAGTCTGTAGAGCTTATAGTGAATCCACCATAAATGATAAATTCATTGGGCTAAATTCATTGCAGTGTAGAAGGGCAAAGCGTAAAGATGTAAGCATTTCTTTAGACCTATACTTTGCTATATGTATTTAAGCTTGAGATGCATGAAGCACTTGAAGTGGCATGAGGTTGTTGAACGACATAGAAACAGTGAGGAAAAGTGAGATTTTTCTAATGGTTTATAGTTTCTGAAGTGGTTGACCAAGATGCATAAACTAAATTATGAAAATAAGTTCCAAGGACACGGTTTCAATTTATGAGGAAATGTGTGGTTTAACAGACACTTATTTTCCTAATTGGATCATAAACCAGAATGAAATTCTTGAAACGGACTTACTCTGAAGTCTTCTCCCTTGTTAACAAGCTAGTACTCTAGAACATTGCAGGTACACAACTTTTTATGGCTAGTTTGTGTAACAGATTATACATAATCCAGAAGTGCTAAACAAAAACCTTCAGCTGGAATAGCAGGCTTTGCAGTTCCTGCTGATCGAAATGCATCCTTTCTTCATTAATGCCTCTTGTAGACAGGTGCCAGTAGAAATCTGTTAGGATCTGGGGCACTTAAGCTTGCGGGACTGCATGTACAAAAGTGCTGTAAATGGTCAGTTTGCTCACTTTGTTTTCTCAGATGAGTGATGTAGAAGCTGGAGGAGCTACAGTTTTCCCAGACTTCGGGGCAGCGATATGGCCCAAGAAGGTAAAGTCTCTTCGTGTGTGGCTTGTTCTCCTCTTCTCCTTTTTCTGTCCTTCTCAGTACGGTCTGGCATCCATTTAAGTCAGTGAAAGTGGCAGTGTCTAATGTGAACAGTTTGTGTAGAGGTGTTCTTAACAAGTAAGGGTTGTGTTCACTCTCTGTGGTGAACATGACAGAGCTAGAGTTGGGACTAGATGTTTTTTCCTGAGTTTGTGTGCCTGAATAATTAAGTTGAGTGGGTTTTGGCTAATCTCAAACTGACTTGTGTTTGCAGGGAACAGCAGTGTTTTGGTACAATCTTTTCAGAAGTGGCGAGGGTGATTATAGAACAAGGCATGCAGCTTGTCCAGTCCTAGTAGGGTGTAAATGGGGTAAGTAAAATTCTTTTAAGAACAAAACCTTATATGCATGCAAAGGTGATGATATACTGTACCCTTATAACAGCACCACCTAAGTTATTAAATGCTATTTTAACTTCAGGAATTACTTGTCAATACTGAAAACTTACACCATCAATGTGAAGCAGTAAGCTATCACTTTTTCTAGTGAAAGCATCTTTTGTGGCAATGATAACAGAAAGCCTGTAAGAATGTCACTGGGTTTGCGTAGTATAGAATCATAAAATGCTTTCGCTTAGAAGGGATCTTACAGATCACTTAATTCTAACCCTCCTGCCATGGGCAGCAACACCTTCCACTAGACCAGGCTCTTCAAAGCCACATCCAGCCTGGCCTTGAACACTTCCAGGGATGGGGTGTTCCTGGGCAGCCTGTTTTGGCGCCTTACTACCTTCATAGTAAAGAATTTATTCCTAATACCTAATCTAAATCTACCCCTTTTTAGTTTAAAGCCGTTATCACTTGTCCTATCACTATGATCTATATCTGCATCAGGATGACTTGAAGTATCAGTTGATTAGAATCAGGCCCGTTCCTACAAAACTTGTGTATAGTTCTAACTGAAAGGGGGGAGAGGTCTTTGCAAACATTCACATCTACCGTACACCCTTTGTGGTTTAAGGGCATGAATAAACAGTTAAGTGGGGCCTGAGTACTTCTGCAGAGAGTGTCTAAGGATTATATATACAGGGAACCTCTTCAGCCACAACAGTGTGCCAGTTAACTGAGCCACTTACACAGAAAATGACAGAAGAATGTTTTTATACAAAATACAGTGCATACTAGAAAGAAACCAGGTGGTATTGCTTATGTGTTTTTAGATTTTTCCCTGTAGCACTCTCCCACTTCAGCTTGCCTGAGAACTTTCCTGCTCATGTTATCTGATCAGATGGGTGCTACCATGCTTCCTGGAAGCACACATTCTGATATGCACGGCTAATAGGAGATAGATGCTACCTCTCGTTTGCCTGGGATGTCCGTAGTCTGTCAACAAGGGGCTGTTTCCTACCTTGTCCAGCTGTTTGGTCACTGGGATATTCTGTTAACTGCTGAAAGTAGCCTATATTTCTCCCGTCATCCATTCCTGTACCCACCTCCCACAACCTCCATGGCGTTCCCCTGGAGTGCTTTGTAAATGACACCAGATCCACAACAAACTCCTTTGTTCCTATTGTCCAATTGTGCAATTGGGAAGACCTTTTCTTCCCCAGCACTCTGAATCTTCCTGTTTACCATTGGATGGGTAAAGAGGTATAAGCAGGTGTAAGGCTTTACCTGAAGTAACACTCTGGGTTGCAGTAATATGTACAGACTGGGTGCGTGGTGGTAACTAATTTCACATCCTTGTTCCACAGTTTCAAATAAATGGTTTCACGAAAGAGGAAATGAATTTTTAAGACCTTGTGGGAGAACAGAGGTTGACTGAAATCCGACCTGCTGCAGGCCTTTGTTTCTTCATCTCCTTTTCTACTGTTTGTTCTTCCAGTTCATTTCTAAGAAATGATCCATCTTTTTTCCCCAAGATTCCTGGCACTTTACCCAAAGAGGATAAAATATGTAACACTTGTGAGTGAAAGTAAATGGCTTTGTACACATACTTGTGTTTTGGTAGCTGTTATTTCTCAGTCTCCATGTCCCATTCCCCAACCTCCCTCCCCCCTTATTTTACCGGTCTTCCACCCTCAATTTTCTCTGTAGTAATGGTGCAAACAATGAATGGTGCAAACAATGCTGTGGGCGATTCGGTGTTTTTGAGTGCCTGGTCTTGTGCCTTTTGTACCTCAGAAGTTTTAGATGTTAAATATTTCTTTGAACCAAAGTTTTTAAGTTGTGTACATGTTGATTTTATTGTATTTCTATGGATCATGAGTTTTGAAACAAATAAATGTTCTTTCCAAAAAAATGATTTTCTATTGTGTCCCTAACGAGTACCTCAGTGCTTTGGTTCAGGGAGCAGCGGGCCTTTGCTTTGTTCTTCACTGAAGGTGTGTTGCTTTGTTGTCCTTTACTTTTAGAAAGACGTTGTTTTGGACAATGCTTTACTTGGGCTAGATCACAGCACAACTCTTGCACCTTCTACTGAAGCTGGAAAGCTTAACTTGTGTATTAACAATATGTTGTCCCACTGACCCAAAATGTGCAGCTTGTCTGCCCCCGTGGTACAAGTGATCTCAGTACAATAGTCACAATACTCATGAGAAGCCCTGCCCAGTGTTATGTTTATATTGGGAGGGGCTATCTGGACTTGATGCAAGCTGTTAGAAAAACCTGAAGGCCTTTTCAGCCGTCTTGACTATTCTTGATTCTAAGAGCAGGCATCTTTGCTGGTGAAACCCTGCATTTTTCCCATGGGAGCACTTGATCTAGCAGAGCACACCTACTGAACTTGAAGTCAGTAGGACAGTTGTGTTGCTAGCAAAACATTAAACTCATTTAAATGTGTTGTCCTCTCTCAAAGCAGAGTAAATTGTAGCTTCCTTACTTTAAGCTGAGAAACAGAAAAAGCTGTGTATTTCTCCTAATAACCTAAAAGAGCCCAAGTTTACCTGCCTTCAGACTCAACGCAGTCCAGCAAGTTTCTCTTCTGCAGGACATAGTTTAATAGTTGCTCTCTAATCTCTCACAGCACTCGTTTGCTTGCCATGAACGTTGTGGTTGTTGGCTAGCTGCTCAGAATATTTCATTTCTGACCTCTAGGTTTCTTAGTAAAATCTCTCAGCACAACATAAAGCAGAACTCCTTATTTCCCAAGTTTACAACAAAGCGTTTGACATATGACAGCATCACAGATGTGAAGATGAACTGAGAATGAGCCAAACCCACACTCTCTAGTTGGACAATTTTGGATTTCAGAGGGAGGAAGAAGAATCTACTTAGACTTTCTGTTAACTTACCACGTTGACAGATAAAGTTCACATCAGGACTCTGGCCAAGAATCTGTACCGAATCTACTTCTGAAACTGTAGTTGGCTTGCAAATACCATTGTTAACAGAGTTGTATCATACTGAACCTTTAAAGTGAATTTCGCTTGCTTGTTTTCTCTAGGAAAAAGTGTATTTTATTCTGAGTCTTCTTCTACCTTTATTCAGACCATCCCTCAGCAGGATGTGAGAAGTTTGGATGCAGAACTGCTTGAATGCTAAGGCTTTTTATGTCGTATGCAAGATATGCTTGCTGCTAATCTGAGCTGAAGAAAAATAGCTATTTTAGAGAAAACAGCAGATTGAGTTTGGGGCATTCTGTAACTCCCAGGCATGTTTGTGCATTTTGGCCTTGAGAGGGCTTTTATGCTGGAAGAACTATATTTTTCTTCATCCATGGACAGGGAGCTTTTGTAATTGTATCACTGGTACGGTAGGTACTCAGTAGTTTGGTTTAGACTGAGACAGTGTCTCCTGACATATTGTTGACTCTTTTTCACAGGGTTTAAGTACTTAATACAGATATTCATACGCATTGCGAAGGCTTGCTGTAGACAAGTGGCTGCCAGACACTTGGGAGTGCTTGGGGATCTTTCAGAGGGGATCTTTCAGAGGTCTTCAGGTTGGCTGTTAGTTACTTGTTGACACTGTCTCTAAGGCACTGCTCTACATGATAGGTGCTGGTGGAAGCAGATAGCATGTGAATTCTCATGGAAAGATGGTCTCTTATCATGACTTATCTAGTCATAAGAAGAACCACCCCCAGCCCATGCCAGTAATCCGCATCCAGTTTGAGCGTGTGGTTTCTTAACCCCTGGCCTGATTGCAACTGTGTGGACACACGGTGTGTCACTGAGCAGTAATGCAGCCCTCCAATTGGGTTAGGAAACCACCTAAAGCATAAATCCTCAGCTGTGTAGGCTCAGTGAAGTACTTGATCTTGTCTTCTGCATTAGAAGCTGCTGCTTTCCTGTTACAGTGGAAAAACGTCTATGTAATCATCTTAGAGGGGAAAACCAACATCCAGGCTAAAATGTATAGGGTGGTGCCTGGAGAAAGGGTTTAGCTGTGACAAAGCGAGCCCTATGAGCAAGGCTGCTGACCTCTTACTCTATAGTATTCACAGCTGGGAATTGTTCCGTGCCTGCTTAGCACTGTGTGTGTGTGTTTATCTGCTGTGGGAAGAGCATGAGTAAAGCCTGTTAAGGAAGGATAATGAAAGTGAGCTTTCATACCTTGAGGATTTTCATGATTTGGGATTGTGGGAAAGATGCTTGATAGCGTGGACTACTTGAAACCCTAAGGCAGCCTCCAACCGCTTGCATGTACCCTCTGGGATGCTGGTGCAGGTGAGAGGAGAATCTTGCCTTCCCCTGCAGTGCCTCGTGGAAGCTCACCTCGTGGCAGAGCACGGCAGCCTGTACCCTGTAACCTTCCTCTGGTCTGTCATTTTGCCCACAGCATCACCACAGCAAGGCTCCGTTTGCAGAGCCCTGGGAGAAGGGACCTCCCAGCCATGCTCCAGCTTTCAGACTGCCTTTGGCTCAAGTACGTGCTTCAGGGCTTTTCTCTTGAAATTCCTGGTAAGGCCTTGAAAGAAAATCCAAAGTGAAACCTCCCTGTTTGCTCAGTGTTACCCATCAGCTAGGTCAGAACCCTCGATACAGCTGATGAATGATTTTCCCCTTAGAATCTGTTTTTCCTACCACACTTCCCTGGTGCTCACAACCCCATCAGCAACTTAGATGGGCAGTGGGCTTCTCCTCAGCGTTTGTTGCTGTGGCTGGGCAGGCAGGAGCAGTGCCCGTAGCAGCCCTGGCGAGGAGCAGGGCTGTGGTTCCAGTTGCGGGGTGGGTGGGCAGCAGGCGCCGCGGAGGTACCCAGCCCCAGTACTGCAAACAAAGCCATGCAGGGCTCTTTGCTGGCAAACGAGTGTGTGGGTGAAGCTGTTTTGCAACAGGTTTTTTGGGGCTAAAAGATATACTTTTTCATGTGTTTTTGGGTGGGCTGGCAATGGCAGGCCTGGAACGCACTCTCAGCATAACCCAGGGCATTTCTAACTCCCTCGTTCATCCTAGGGCACTGCTGAGGAGCATTCGTTAAATGACCCTTTCAGACCTGCTCATTTTTCCTTTCTCTGACCTGAAAATGGCCGAGCGCTGCTGCTCTCCGTGTGCTGCAATAAGGGCTGGGCTCTGGCTGAGCTCTTGCTCGGAGCATCCTCGTGTTCCTGCTTCCCGGCGCTTCTGTTAGCGGGAGCTGGGCCAGAACAGGAGAGCTTCATTTGGTGGTGTTCTGACGGGCTGCTGATGAAAAATAGTGAAATCTAGTGGGAGTCACCTCTGGCCCCAGGCTGGGAGGGTTTCTCCTTCAGCACTTGTTGTGCCAGGCCCCAGCTGCAGAACAGAGCCGTGGTGGTGTAGAACAGAGCCGTGACGTTTGATGTTGTAGAACAGAGCCGTGATGCCGTTAGCCTTGTGCTGCTGTGGGGAGGTGAGAGCCCGCGGTGGCTGAAGCCTGGTGGTGATGTGCATCTAGACGAGAGCAAACTGAGCAAATACAGATGGCCGCTTGTCCAGTTGTTAATCTCTTCGGGCCTTGGAGTGCTTTATCATTCCTTATAGCTGCAGAAGATATCGCTGTCAGCGTCTGTAGTCTGTAACTGCAAAGACCGTGGAAGATTGGAGGTGTCACGTTTTGCCTCCAGTCTGCCAGCCGGGGATCAGCGACCTGAGGGGACCTCGTGAACCTTCCGAGTGTTCTCAGCTTGGCTGGGCCGGGGCTGGAGTGACTCACGCAGCCGTGGTCCCCCGGGGTGCAGCGGTCCTGGTCTGCAGGCCAGAGTGCTCTCCAAGTGCCACATCTTCCAGGAGGAGGAGCCGGAGCTGCCTCTGGCACCCACCCCATCTGCTGCACATGGGCTGGGCCTGTGGGGCCGCTCGTCCCGCTGCCTCCAGCCCCGTGTCCCCGCTTTCCTTTGAGCATGGCAGCGGGGGACCACCAGCCACGTGTGGCCACCACCAGCCGCACAGCCACGTGCGTGGCACCGCCGGTCCCTCGGTGGCAGACCTGGGGTGCTGCCATCTCTTCCAGGCCCTGCCGCTGTGGCCTCGCAGCGTTTGCACTGGGTCTGCGGCGACTTCCTTCGCTTTCATCTTAGCTCTTGAATGAGAGACACAAATGAAACACCTCTGACTCAGGGAGATAGGTGAATTTGTAAGCCCTAATACCACACGCAGCCCTAGTCTGTCACTTCCTCAAAAGTGCTAAGTTTTTCACGTTCTCGGGTCTCGTTTTGCCTCCACTCCTGCGTTGCACCGGAGCGGTGCTGAGCAGCGCAGCGCGGCCGCGTCAGGGCGAGGGAGGTGGGGGCCAAGCTGTCCGCAGCCGCTGTCCTGGCTCTGTGCACGCCTGTGGGGCACCGCCCTCGCTGCAGAGCCTCTTTCGGGTGTCCTCCTTTGTCGTGTGAAGGCCTCAGCTGCTTTCTGGGAGCTCCCCCTTGATCCTGCACGGGGCTGAGCACTGAGCTGGTGCGTCCTGTCAGTCACTGGAGGGAAGCGGTGCCTGCGCTTGCACCCTGCACAGGAATTCAGATTTCTCAGTGACTGGGAATGGTATCTGAGTAAGACCTGAGCACCTGAATCGTTTTGTGACAGAAAAACATCGGCCCCTCGGTGCTTTCAGGGGGAGGCTTTGCACAGGCTGCGCCGCTCCGCTTTGTTGCCTGTGCGCCCTGCTCTAAGCAATAACCTGGCTTTACTAGATAACGAGCATCGTTTCACTCACAGGAAATAGGAAATGGTGAGTTGTGTTTGGTTTTGAAGCGATACACAAGAAACATTCTTGTGAACGTGGGTGCATTTAAACCCGGAGGAAAACAACAGCAGGCCGGGACCATGCTGGGGCACGGAGCGGGGCCGCCGGTGCTGGGGGCTGCAGCAGAGGGGGCTCCGGCCCCACACTATGGGACAGCAGGGGGTCAGCTGTGTCCCGGGGGGCAGCCGGTGACTTAGTTTGGAGTGGTATTTCCATCCTTGTTGGTCCTGACCTGACCCCAGAGGCCGCTGGCAGCAAAAGTGAATCGGGCGCCAGGGTGTGCGGGTGCTTGGGCCTGCTTCTGTCACGTAGAGCTGTGCCCGTGCCACTGCTCTTACTATTAAACCTTTTTTTTTAATATGCAAAGAAACATAAGATGAGTAAATGTCCTAGCTGTTGCACCTTCCCAAGCAAGTGAAAACAAGAAGGATGACCCAGGTGGGGCTCCTGTGCCGGCGCAGCTGCCCGGACAGCGCTGCTCCGTGGGGGGAGCCCAGCCGCTGCTGCCCCCTGTGTGCCCAGGAACCTGCCAGCACCTTGCAAACACAGAGGGGGACGAAAAGTTTAAATTATTGCACCAGCTCTGCAAATAAAACCAGGGCTGTGTGAAAGCTGGGGCCTGGCAGCAGCACTTCCTTTCTTGCTTGCCTTCCCTCTGCACTGCTGAAAATGTATGCGAAGAAATTCCAGTGGGGCCTTTTGGTTTGTGGCTTCACAAAACCTCATATTTCATCCCCAAGGTGTTGTTTCAATAAGAATAAATTACGGGCACATAAAGACTGTAAGTTTTTAAACTTCTAAATCAAGATTTGCTGCTTTTGTGCACTGCCACCTCTTTGCTTGGAGTCCCCTTCTCTGAACCAGAAGGGAAAAGCTGCAAGATGCAGTCCTGGCAAAAAGAGACGTCCTTCTGGGTATTTGTGTGCCCCACTTGCAGAAGTGTGCAGCTGCTGAGGTGGAGAAATGCTGACCTAGGTGCCACAGGACCAGGACTTGGGCTGCACCATGTTTTCATCAGGGGCTCCCTGGACACCGGGGGTGGCTGCTCTGCAGGGCGAGCACCCAGCAGTGCCCTCAGCAGTGGGACCTCTGCTGTGGGGATGCTTGTGCCACTTCTGTCCGCTTTAGTCCCACAAACCCTTCCACGCCTACGAGCAGCTCCGGGATGTGTACGGGTGTTTGCATGATGAAGGTTTGCCTTTGTTCTGAAATGTCAGTCAATAAAAGAATTAGAGAACAGTTGGGAGGAAATGCTCTAATGATTAAAAGCCATTTTTAGCTCATACCTGGGAAACCACAAGCTCGTAGCTTCACACAGACCAGAAGCTGCTTACAAATCATCTTTGCAATCAGTGCCTCTTTCCCTTCACTTGATGCTCATCTCCTGTCAGTGCACGGCCATGGCTGCGGTTGCACTTTGTTTGATGTGTTTCAGAAACAGCAGCTCTGAGTTCACAAAGTCAGAAGTCTGCCTTACGCCGAGCTGGGAGATTCGATTAAAAAAACAAAAACAAAAACAAAAACAAAAACAAAAAAACTAAGCCCCATCTGCCTGCAGCAGGGCTGGCACACCCTGAAGCGCTACGCTCCCTGCAGCACTCCTGGCTCCTGTAGTTCAAGTTGTTGCTGCTGCCAGCCTGGGCTTCGGCTCTCCCAGGGCCTTGCAGCAGCTTCCAGCAGCACGGCGAGCACCACGTCCCCAGGATGGGCCGGATCCAGCGCTTCCTGGCGAGGCTGAAGCTGTCAGAGCCCCAGGTGACTTGTGAGCGCCTTCTCTCCCTTCGGACCAGGCGTCACACCTGGGGCTGTGGTGAGCGGTGCTGCTGCTCAGCCTGTGAGCACATCGTTTTCTCCGGCTCCACGGCAGGTTGGTGACAGCTGCCTGGTTTCCACCAGCGTGAGCTCACACAGAAATCATCGCGAGAACTGAAAACAGGGGAAATGGCTGTGGAAGCGTTTGGTCTCTAGGAAATACTTCAGAAAGCCTGCTTGACTTGAGGTGGTGGTGTTCAGAGCAGCCACTGTCAGGGACTGGGTGTTCTTGAAGCGCTGGCTCGATGCACAGATAGAGGCAACCGCATCTCCCGCCCCATCGGCTGGGCTGGGCGAGCTCAGCACTGCTCAGCACCAGGACCAGGTGCACGGAGCAGAGCAGGGCTGCGGTTGGGTTGGTTCTGTAACCAAGCTCAGGGGCTGAGCAGCTCTGTTCCCCACTGGAGGCTCTGGGGCTCAGCCCTGCAAAGCACCCGGGCTTCCTTCGGCAGTGCTGTGTCCGTTCCACCTTTCTCCTACACATTTGGAAGATCAAACTCTTCATGTGTCTCTGAGGAGATGGCCAAGATATCTATGTGCTCAAAATAAGGATTTTCAAACCCATGCTGGTGTTGTAAGAAAAACGCCCTGGGCTGTTAATCTGTAGGTAACGTTGCCGGTTAGTCAAACACTTGACCCATGTATTTTCTGAATGTAAAGTCGCACTGGTCTGCAATTTGGCTTTAATTTTTCTCACGTCATTATTCACTGATCTCTTCCTTTGTAGTTGGTTCTTTGCAGGTTATTTCCCGTGCAACACTTTTCCATTTCTACCACACCAGGCCAAACTTTGAGGACAGACACGTTAAGTGCTGGGCACGGGGGCAGCCTCTGTAAGCAAAGTGACACAAACATTTTCTGGTGCCAAAAAGAAACAAAGCAGAGAGGCTACACCCACAACAGCCAGAAAGGACACAAACCCATTTTTTTGCTGCTGCCTCAACCGCTTCAGCTCGCCAGGGTCCCCAGCAGCGAGCATCCCCTGCAAGCAGCAGTGTCGTGGGCAGGTGCTGAGGGTGCCGCGGGGGGAGCCGGGTCTGATGGCATCCAGCTGGGCGAGCCGGGCATCAGCTGCAGCCCACAGCCCGAGAAGGCTGAGGAAGAGCATTGAGTGCTCGACAGGGAGGGGTTGTTTCCTCGAAAACAGCTTGCCTTTATTTAAAACGCTTTTATTAAAAAATGTACGTGTTAAAATACCCCGAGTGAAATTGAAAACAGAGTCCGTGTTTTCGCTGCTGCACAGTGAGCTGATGGGATGTCCTTGTGAGGGGGGCAGAAAAATAGAAGTGCCCTCGTCTCCTTGGCTTGTTACTCGTGGTAAGTACAAGTTATTTCAGCCACTTTTATAACCGGGGGCAGAGGGACCCCGTGGCTCCCCATCCTGACCTTGCAGCCCCTTTGCCACCGTGCCTTGCGAGAGGTGGAGGGCCCGGCAGCACCGCCTGCTCCCTGCTGCACCCCGGCCCCAGGACAAATGCTGCACGTGGAGGGGCTGGGCTGAGCAGGGCCCCAGATGCCCAGAGCTTGAGGGATGTTGGAACGACTGCCCCCAAAGTGTGAGAAAGAAAAACCTGCGGATGTTCTTCATGCAAAGGGAAGTCACAGAGCTCTTCTCTGAGCTGGCAGAAGACCAGCGTCTGAAGGGCAAGGAGACCTTTGCAAATGAAAGGTCACTGAGGAGAGGAAAAAGAGAGAGAGCTGATTCTTGCTGCTGCTGCTGTTTGCACGGCAGCTCTGGGAGCAGCGAGCAGCGAGCACCCAGCAGCCGGAGCCTCCTGAGGGTGGCTGAGCAGCATCGAGAGCGGCTCTGGGGGAAAGGGGCAGCACGGGGCAGGACTGGTGCACTTCAAGCCCCGGGTGATTCAGTGTGTTTGGGAACAAGGTCTGTACAAACCCTTATTTTAACCCAAAGATACTTTGTGGGGATCCTGTGCCCTGGGGCTGCTCTGAGTCACCCTGCGGTGCCCGCACACCCGAAACATGGGGAGTGCAGCACATCAAGGCAAGTCGTTGCTGACTTCCATTCTTAGCAACGTTTTCCCCTGGAAGCCACCAGCATCGCTCACCTGCGTCCCTGTGTTCCTGGAATACGCGGGCAGCGAGGACCTGGGGGTCTGGCTGGGGGCTTCCCGTGGAGGCAGCGGGCAATCCCTGCTCATTCCCAAGGGATTGATCCCATTCTTTTCCAGCTGCTTGTTGCAGGCCTGCAGCTCAATGTCTGAGCCTGGCTGGGATTTGCATGTAGAAGCCAGTATCAAAATCCCATTAAAATGAGGTGGCAACGAAGGTGGGATTTTACTGTCAAGAGCTATTTTTTGTTGTCGTAACAGAGATCTGCCCCGGCAGCGAAGCAGTGCTTGTAGAAACCATTTGGAGCTGGCAATGATGCTTTTTTAAACAGTGTCTTCCACTAGAGGTGTTCTGTGGTGAAGCAGCCACCACTTCTGCGAGTGTCAGGCATGAGCAGAACCTTTCATGTGATGTGGATTGTTTCTAAACTCCTGAGATGTTGCATTATTATATCGACCAAGTGTAACTTGAACAGCTTTCCATATAAGTAATGGCCACAGTGCAAATAGTTAATACCTAACATTGCATTTTAATGCATTTTAATTCAAATAAGGAAATGCTGTCGTTATTGGGGAGCTGCAGAAACAGAAGGGGGCCTCGTAAGGACGTGTTCTGCAGAACTGAGAGGTTCGGCTGAGTAACAATGGGACAAGGGACGTTTCCGATGAGTGATTTGAGTCCTGGCTAGATCACAGAACAAAGAAGTCGCTCGAACTTCTGGAAACTGCACTCTGCTTTCTGCTGGATTTCCAGCCCGCAGAGCAGAGCCGGCAGCACGGGACAGCCCCGCGGGGACAGGGAGCAGGCGCCGCGCTGAGACCCTCCGGCCGCGGCGTGGTGTGGGGACGCTGCACGGCCACGTCCTGCTGCTGGTCCCTGCTGCAGCATGGCATTCAGCTGGGAAACTGCGGTAAGTTCATCTTTGTTGCATTTTATGAGCCTTTTCTGGGAGGGAAGACTGGACTGCACAGGAAGCTGAGGCAAGGCAATGACCACTGCGTGCGCTCTCAGCTCCTGCTGCTCTGCCACCGCAGCCTCACCGCAGGTTTTTATCAGAGGGAGGTCTCTCTCTCGCTGCATCACACCTCTCTCTTTTCTATTTTCTAGCTAATAAGCCTTCCTTTATAACTTCTCAAAAGCTAAAATACTTTGTAAACGCCTCTCAGCCTAGACTGTAAGTGACTGCTCCATGTAGCACCTTGTCACCAAAGCAAAGCCAACAGGTAAGTGTATTTCCACTACACCACTCGGAGATTGCCAGGGGCATTGAGGCGGCCTTCCTTCTGGCCGGTGGGGATGCGATTTGCACCAGCCACGAGGTTTTTTCACCGTTCAGTTGAAATACGCGATTTTTGGAAGGCAGCGTTTAAGCTGAGGAAGAACCACTGGTTTTACACAGTGAAATCGCAGGGGGACGGTGGCTTTGCCAAGAGCACGCTGCCTGGATTTACGGAGGGGATGCAGGTGTGCAGCACCCACAGGTGTGGGCTGGGGCTGAGCACCGCTGATCCGCTGGGACGCCTCGTGTGTCCCCAGGAGAGCGGCCGGGAGGTGACAGGGGTGGCATTTTCACAGAGAGCCGAGGGGGAGGGAGGCAGGGACAGGACGCTCCCACCCCTCTGCTCCGTCTGTGCGCCCGGCCAGGCCCCACAGGCGGGGAGGGCCCTGCTGGGCGCTGTCCTGCACGGAGCATTCAGGCCCCGTCGTGAGGGCGGGGAAGAAACGTTCATAACGAGCTATAAAACGTTAAAAACCTCGCATGCGAAGCGTATCACAGATCAAATATGCTTCAGGACACGAGAGCCCAGCACTTATGGAAGTTGTTAGAATTAAGATTGTGCTGCTGCCAAGAACATTAGATCCAGATTTTTTTTTATTATTTTTTTTTTATTTTTTTCCATCGCCTTTGAGAATACTCAGAGCGTTGTGCTTGAAAAGCCTCAAAGTCTGGATGAAGATTCAAATAACTTAGGAAATTGGATATGGAGAAATGGGGCGATTTCAGGATTGTTTCTGAGCGGAATTAGGCGGGGTTTCTGCAGAGCCCAAGTCTTCTGAAAATGAATTCTTTTATACCTTTCGCACGTGGTTACTGCCAATGGCAGCCATGGTTCTAGTCTGCGGATTACTGATGGAGCGTTAACGCAGACAAATGATTTAATGCTTGACATTTCTGCCCTTGACTTTTTTTTTTTAGTAAGGTATTTTTTAATGATTTTTCCGTTCTGTATGGTGGTTACTATTGCTATTGTTAGAGAAAGGTATGGTGCCTTTTAATAAGAACATGCTCGTTGCCCACTGCAGCTCATTGCATTCATGACTCAAGGATGTGGCTAACAGCTCTATCTTTAAAGGGGAAAAAAAAAGCTTAAAATATTTCAGCTGTGATAAATAGGTACTTTAACCTCAGTGTCTGTCCTGTTTCCTCACTCTTTGATAAAGTCATGGGAAAGAAGAAATAATTTCAGTGCTGAAGGTGTCTGGCTGTGCCTTTGGGTAAAATCCCGTGGGTTAGGTGTGTGCAAGTCTTCTCCCTACCATCACTTCAGCAGGTACTTTCAGATGGCCACGGTGGTAAATGGTTTTGACAATCATTCTAAAACAGGCCTCTTCATTTTTCCATAGAATCAGTGACCTTAAGAGCAACCTGCATCAGAGTCTTCGTTTTTAGCATCTCTGCCCAGCTTTGGTTGTTTTATTATGGGATACATTCTCCAATTAAGACGTTAAATCCAGACGCGGCGCGGTGGGGCAGAATTAATTTTTTGCTTGGTTAAATGCTTCTTGGTTCTTTTACCCTGTAGAAGCCTGTGGGATGCCGGGCACGGCCCTGATCTTGAGGGTTTGTGGCTGGCCGGAGGCTGGGGCCATCTCTGTCCCCAGGGACCTTTCCCTCACCCCAAGTGTGAGGCCAGCCCTGCTCAGTGGGTGCGAACCACAGGCAGCCTCAGTGAAAGTCCTCCTCGGTTATAGTTCTATCTAATGGGTTTTAGATGACATGAGAAAGAAAACGAAGGCCCAGTTTTCCTGCTAAATCCCATGGTTTGTGCGTCTACGCAAATGCCGGGTCTGAGTCCCTTCGGTTTGCTGTTTGCTCCGCTCTCGGCTGACCACTGTGAGATGGTGATGTGGGGTGCCCAGAGCAAGTGTAGGGACAGCAGGAAGGGAGGGCTGGGCTGCTCGTATAATTTGCACCAGAAGTCTGATTCATCTGTTGGAACAGAAACTTGCAGTATTACTTCTTTCCACTTAAAGTTCCTGGGAGGGATGTGAGAGCTCTCTGCAGTGCTTCATGAGTGTTACGTGTTTCAGCTGCTGTCGTGCACTGCTTGTAGGGGTTGATAATGCAAGGCAGGAGCTGGGGTAGGACAGGAACTACTGGGATAAAAGTGCTGAACAGGGATAAAAAGTGCACGGGATGCCCAGAAAGGTGGTGGAGCCTCCGTCCTTGGGGATCTCCCAAACCTGCGTGTCCCAACACCTGCCACAGCAGGGGTGAGAGGGGAGAGCAGCCCGGCCTTTGCACTTGCCCTGGTCCAACTTCATGAGGTCCCTCTCGGCCCAACCCTCCAGCCTGTGCAGGTCCCTCTGAACGGCAGCACAGCCCCCTGGGGTGTCAGCCACTCCGTCCCATTGTCCAGGTGACTGATGAATAAGATGAACGGGAAAATTCGGATGACACACACTTCCCACGTGTGATCTGGAAATCACACACAGAATTTCTCTGGAAATAAGGTGGTGCTGAAACAGAATGTGAAACTACTGCAAATTACGGGGTAGGTCACCTTAAATTTCTCCTCTGCAATTCTGAATGAAATTTTATTAGTTTGCAAGTTGAGGTTAAGTCGCTGAGTGTTGTCCTTGAGTAATGAGCTGGGATTTCACTGCTTTCCCTATCCGGAGTCACGGAGCTTTTCTGTGCTTTGCAGCTTGGATGGTCTACGAGCAAAGCAAGGCCCAGTTCTCACAAAGAAGTAGTCATTTCCACTATACAAATCACTCTTGTTCATGGGGGAAGAAGTCAAATACTGACTGTCATGAGCTAGAGCTACCCTAGGCTGTGTCAGACCCTGGTGGATGGGAAGGTTTGCGTGCAGGAAGCACCCACGTGCATCATGCAAGGCAGAACAAATGCTTCCATAAAGAAGGAACTGCTGCTACGTACCCAATATAAATGGTTAAGGTTTAATTCTGGCTTGTTTTCCCTTTCTTGGTGCAGGGGCTGCAGGTGTATGCATTGAGAAGTAAATATCTGTACAGAGATAATGAGTTCGAGCTATGAGTGGGCAGTGGGTGCCTGTGGTTTTACCTCTTTACAAACTTAAAACAAAAATGAGTCATGCTGGGGATGCTATGGGACTTTCTGATAAGGTCAATGGAATATCATAATACTATCGTTTCAGAGGTAAGCCCAAGCACCATGTCCAGAATTTTGAAAATTAAATTAAATTAAGTTAAAACTAATGTCTTGGAGGAGCTGCTGGGGCAGGCTGGGTGCTCTGAGGAAAAACCCAGACCTAGCTCAGCAAACCTGACCATAGGAGATAATAAATTTACGGTCTCCACTATGAACTCCTTAAAATCGTGGACTCCCCCAGAATAAATGTCTTACTGATAAAAACAAGTTTCTTCTGTCATCCATGGTTCATACATTGACTGGTGCACACTGTCTGTGTTTCTGTCAGGTTTGTGATTCTTAGAAAAGGACTTGGAAATTAATGCCAACAGATTCTGCTAATATGGATCACTGAGTGTGAAATGGGTATGAACCAGTGAAAAGTATTTGAACAGACTGGCTCCAGGCGCTTTTGAGGATTCATTCTGTTTTTTCTCATGGTGTTGGACAGGAATATTTATTTCATCTCTAGGGTTTGTGAAGCTAAACTAAGTGCTCTTCAATTGCTTTTTTTTTTTTTTTTAACAGTTATTGTCAATGTACAGTTCAATTTCAGCTTCCAAACATCACTGTGATGTGGGTGTTCCCAAAGTGCTCATCTTGCATTGGATGCAGAAGGATGCAGACAGCTAAACTGAGACCCTCCAATCCCATCCCAAACATTTTAACCTGGAGATGCCTGATGGTTCGAGGTTTTCCAAGCACACTAGAAAAATACTTATGTTTGGAATGAAGCCTGGCAATTCAACAGGTTCTCTGTCCGTGTACAATACACGCTGTGTCTGTCCTTCTCACCATCACTCAGTAAGCTACAAAAATCAGTTCTGACATCCCCCTCTAGACTAGATACTGGTTAGTGATTAAGGCTTTATGGGAAATGGTGTAAACCTTCTGGTTTGTGTCTGCATATGAATTTTCTATATTTTTACATGTGTGATAAATCCTACTTCCATTATGAGTCATTTCCATCATTGTTAGTGACTTGAACACATATCCTTGTCCAAAACTCATAGAAGCTGGGTAGGCCATGAGTGCCAGAGGGGTGAAGCATGTTCGATGGCAGCAAACGTCTAAGCACCAAGATAAGCTTTACCTAGCCAACAGGTATTTGCACTGTTTCTGGGTTAGAAGACCATTCAGTGACTCAGTCACGTTTTGTCGCAGTAATTCTGAATCCTACCTCAGCCTTTTGTTAGAAGAGCTGCGGGTTATTAACTGATGCCAGCTAGCTCCTCTACGGTACGTGCCAGTTGTCTTTTGGCTCGTTGTCATGGCAAACTGCGTTTCTACCCAGATTTAGAGATGTCAGCAGTCTGGGTTCCCCGTGTTCCTCAAGTCTTGAGGACAAAACCCTTAAGCTCTGGTGTCTGCAGTTCGCACTGGTTCAGTGCTGCCTGTGTGCTCAGGAACAGAGGCATCAGGCAAGCAGCCTTCGAGAGACCGATGCCATTCACAGCCTCTTCTGTCTGGTGTCTTCCCATTGGTATTGCAGTCAGGGAGCGCTGATACTGCTGCGAGCAGAACTGCTCCTTGCCACTTGTTTGAGCCTAGGTAGCCTGCATTTTATTTTATTGTTTAAAATTCTGTTTTATGTCTCTTCCTAAGACTTTGCTATCGGCAGAGAAACAAATATCTCTGTCAGAAAAACAGCATCTGGCACCTGATTTGTACTGAGTTACGCAGAGCTATGCAAGGACTCATGCATGGGATATCATGCTCTGTCTTTCCAAAGCATGTGAGTCATCACAGTTCTGGATCTAGTCATAAACCGTATGAACGCTGCATACTGAAGAGATGTGAAAAATCCTAAGCAAAATCTATTCGGTATGCAGATGACACATGAAGCCGCTACACGTATCTGGTCAGATTCACGTTAAAGCGTATTGTAAAGAACAATTAAAAGTGATTACTTCAGTGCTGGGTGAGGTCTAGCAGGTTGTGTCCGTACCGGGTGCCGTGTCCCTTCCCTCCTGGGCACCCCCTGGATGAGTTTGCAAAGCCCCCGCTCTCCGCGGGACTGCCCTGCGGGGCTGTGCTGGGTCCCATCAATCCCCGCTGGGCACCACAGACCCGAACCCCCCACACCCGCTGTGGGATCGCTTCCCAGCCCTGGCTAAAGCGTGTGAACACTTCTTCTGTCCCTACGTGCCGAAACCCACGAGCCTCATGCCTTTCTCTGCATCCCTGGTGACACAACTCAATTGCATGTTTGGTGACCGAATGATACAAATGACGACACTGGGCTGAGCTTGGCATGAAAGGTTTTTATTGCTATGTACAATTTAAAATCACCCACTCGCATTAACACTTACTATGGATTCTAGTTTGTAAGAGGCATCTCTTGCTCCCCATCCCCAGCTGGCCCCAGCGCTGCCCAGGGGACCCTCTCCTCGGGCCACCCCTTGCGGTACCTCCGCAGGCGAGGGCAGGTGCAGTTCTTGGTGTACAGATCCACCTCGTTTCTCACAGTGCTGGTGCAATTGACCGCCTCGTTGACCCATTGCAAGAATTCTTTCATATTACATTTAAATTTTGAGAAATCTGCTTCCATATCTGCGCAGTCATTTTCATGGTTTGTTTTTTTCTAAGGAAAAAGAGTAGATGCTGGTTGATACAAGAGTTACGGAACAGTTCCACCCAAATGCTGCACGTTCTCCAGGACCTCCCCAACTCCCTGGTACAGAGCTAGAAGCAGGCCAGCTGTCGTTCACTGGCCTCAGATAATTTCACCTTGCAGATTTAAGACAGGTCAGAGCATTTCACCCGTAATATCCAATTTCCCTTATAATATCCAAATCCTGGAGACACAAAGGGAGCCCAGGATGCGCTGTGTGGTCCCAGCAGCATCCCAGCCTGCTTGTTCTTACCACAGAGGTTTCAGCTGCAGCAGTGTGGAGTTCAGCATCTGGGTATCGGTTTCATCTGCAACTTGCAGGCATTAAGCAAACTGATGCATATCTGTTTTTCTTCCAAAAAGAAGCCTGTGGCTCTGTTTCAGGTCAGCAATTACAGCCACTTTGAGAACACATGTGAAATCTATTTTCCATCACCTTATTTTCTCTGTCTTTCTCTCTTTTTGCACCTAATAAATCATCATCATTACTGCAGGTCTAAATATTAATATTATCTGTATAAGAATGAGTTTGTGCGTGATAGACAAACCTTGATATCCTTCCATGGAGCTACAGCTGGTCCAAAATTAAAAAGGAAGAACAATTTCTTGGCTACCAGACCTCAAAATATTGAGTTAGAGTTTACCAAAAAGTGAGCAAGAAATTATGTGACAGGTGACATGTTACTGAAAAACTTCCGCTAATTCTCTCTAATTCCTTCAGGGGAAGTAACTTTTGGGGAACGTTGGTGGCAATGTCTTCTCAGCATATCCATAGACTTAACTAAAGGCCTTATCCGCCATCATATGTGAAAACTGGTGCAATCCAAGGGCTGCGGCAGCCTTGCCTGGCTGGGAAAGATCCGCTGTTTGCAGTGGCTGGGATTGCTTTGCAAGTGTCCAAGAGAACTAACGAGACGTTGAAAAAAATCCCCAAGTGGATAAATCCCCAACCTGGATAAACTGATAACTGCAGGAAAATGTTTGAAACTAAAATCAAATAAATAGCGAAAGCTTACCTTCAGAATTGAACAGATTTTTTCAAGCTCGCTCATATCTCTTTGAACTATGGTCATACACACAGATATGTTCAGTCTGTTTAGCTCGTGAATGAACTTGTCGATGTTCCGGTGTGCACAGTTTTTGCTCTAGGAGAAAAAGGGAGAGTAAATGGTGTTCTAGTTTACAGAAAGAAGAAGAAAGGAACAGTTAATAAACCATATTAAATAAATCAACTATAATTTTCTCTGGAAATCTTAACTTATTCTATCTGATTTCTTTTTCGTACCTTTTTAAGAAGTCATATTATATGTGCAGTATTCGTAACTATTACAACCACAAACTTTGCAATAAAAGTGCTCCAGTTTCTGCTAGTGGTGAATTTGACAACATTTCAAATTTGATCCAATTCCATTGAAATCAGAGAGAGTTTTTTGTTTGTTTGTTTTCCTTAGATATAGGATGTTTACAGATAGCTGTTTTGAGCATTTTCCCTTGTATTGCATCAGTTAGTGAACAGATCTTACAAACATCAACAGAAATTTCTCCTGAAAAGCATTACAAAGAACTTAGAAAACTGAGGAAAGGCATACCATTTGTAACTGAGAGCAGTTAGGACTAGCCACATTCAAGCAATCTTTTAAAAATAGGACGTGGTGTGTTCAGAAAGCAAGAGGAGAGCTGCTGACTTGAAGAGGAAAGGCTGTCCCCTGAGCCAGCCGGGGCTCTTCCCATCAACGGCGGCTCTGTGCCCCTCTTAGAACAAATTTTTGGGTTCAGATCCCCCTTCCCATTCCCTCACGGCTCCCAGAACCACGGCTCTTTGCCAGCCCAGCAATCCCTCTCTTAGCTGCTATTTTACATGTTGCCTTTAAATGTCCTCAGACCTCTCCGCTCAGCGGTTATACTTTAAGCTTATAATCCATGAGTCTCTTTGGAGATTCCAACTGAAAATAACAGAATAAGAAACAGCAGCTTCTTACCTTTAAGCTAGTCGGCGTGGTGAGATATCCCTGAAAAAGACAGAAATCAGTGTGTTACGAATTTTAAATCATCTCAAAAAGCAAGCCTGGTGTGGGGGAAGCAGAAAATGATTTACATTTAAAGATGTTTTTTCAGCATCCAGTAAGCAAATTATTTCCTCAATTATTGAAGTTTTATTGATCTTCTGCAGAAATGGCATTGCCTTCGGAGGAATAAAGTAACTGGATGCCCTACAGCTGAGTAGTAACAAGACCATGTAAAAATACATTTTAAAGGTGTTGTATCTGGGAGCTCAAGTTTGGTCTGAAATGTGCCTCGAGTTCAAGCTCCTCTCCCTTGGCAGATGCTAAGCTCACTTATATAGAGAAGCTTAGTTAAGGGCAGGATGTGATTACTATCTTATCTCAGTTATGAATCAATAAAATAGGAAATAGACAACAACTTGAGCTGTCGAATTAGCGACATATCTCATTTGAGAAGCATTTATGATTAGTGTTCCAGCAAACTTCCTAAAGGCTCTAACTCCAGGGCAACGTTTCCATGCAAGGAAGAGCGATGTACAAGGGCACTAATGACGTGCAAGGGCACTAACGATGTGCAAGTTAGTGTAAAACTTACTAACGTCTGAGGAAGCTGGAGTAACACAGCCATAAAGACCATCGTTTCTTGTCGGAGGAGACTGCGTCCTATATTGCCGTGAATTACTGCAGCTTACTTCTTTCAGTGCCCCCGTGGTTAGCATCTGCTGAGGATGGAGCCCACAGGAGCGAGGTGATCCCTGCATCTCTCAGCATGACCCTGTCGGGAGTGTGGGAGCAAGGGTGCACACTGATGTACAGCACTGCCTTGCAAAACATTTTCTGTGGGAAATATCTTTTCTGTGACCTGACAACAAAGCAGAAGGTGGTTTGTTCATCATAATTACTAAGAGTGATGACTGGACCTTATCCTGACGTCATTAATTTTTTTTGACAGTGCCGCATAAATCTTCATTCTCAGCTGTCAACTGCAGCTTATCGTTCTGGGGGAAACCTTCATCGCTTCTCTCATCGCACTTGGGCCCTTCGCAGGAGCAGTGAGGTGCTTGTTTTTATGTGAATATGTGAGCGAGGGGGGGGAAAGGGACCAAAACCCAAGCGGAACACCACAGGCACCCGCCCAGGGGCGCTTGGGGTGGGATGCAGCAGGAGGGGGACGAGCTCTCCCCGCTCCCCTGTGGGCTGCGGCTCCTCAGCACAGCCAGCTAAGGGTGGGGTAACCACATGAGAGAGGGCACTTCCAGATAACTTGGTGTTTGAGGAGCAATATCATGAGAGCAATTGCAGAAGCAGGGCTTAGATAACACTGAGATAATGCGACTCTAAAGTAAAAAAAATAAACAAAAAAAAATAAATCTAATTGTTCCATGATGGGTTGCAATGAATATGGTTCATACAAGAAGTATCACCCGAGGGAGGTCTCGGTGAGGAATCACTTCTGGCCGTCAGGAAGCAGTGTGAAAAGTGAAATTATTAACCACCAGATTTTGGGCCAAGCGTACCTGGTGGTCTGGTAGTCTGCGTCTGCCTGGGGACACCGCGCGGCTCGTGCTGCCCCACCTTCTTGTTTGCTTGTTAGCAGCTCTGACTTCAGCAGAAAGCTGCAAGGAAGGCATTTGACAATGCCAGAAAGAAATAGGCTTGGCAAGTGCTGCTTGGACGGGGTTAGCAAGGAGCCAGGCTCTCAGCTGCAGCGCATCAGCCCAGAGCTTTGCAAATATCCGCATCAGCCTGTGCCAGCTGAAGGTCTGGCCCAAATATTTCCCACATGTTCCAGTTTCTTCTCTAAATCTGTTTGATTTTCAGAGATGGTATTTCACGTAAAGTGCCTGATGATGTGCAGAAGTGGCAGGTTGGTTTTACCGGGTTTCATTAGGCAAAACTTTTCTGTTGGGCGAGGCACACGTTTCATTTTGAAGTCCTATGAATGCAATACGAAAGTTTGGGACAGGGTGGTGTTTCGAGTCCTTTGTCGGGACGTTTTGCAGTGCCCCTACTATAAACACGCACCTGCGTGTTACCTTTGTCCCCGTTGCTTCGCCGCTCGCTTAAGGTGCCTGGTTTGCAGAGCAGGCCGTCCCCCGCTTCCAGCACTGTGTGGAAGGCTCTTGTACAAACACCCACCTGGGGGACAATCGCCAGAGCTGCGCTGCCCAGTCCTGCTTGGCTTCCCCTCTCTAACAAAGACCCTGATTCATTCTCTTAAAATGTAAGCTTTTAGGATTGAACTGCTCGTGCAACGGCTCCCTGGTGTCCAGGCCCCTCGCTCCCCAGTGGTGCTGGTGGGACACCAGGGAGCCTTTGGGACCGGCAGGCTCTTGTCCAACAGCACGTAGAGGTGGTTAAAGTGAGTCAAGGAAAGCAACGTTTAAACGCGCTAAACCGGCACGTAAAACCAGTGAAACCAGTATCTCCTTTTCTCCGACGTGAGGCTCAGCATCTCCCGGGGCTGCAGGCAGGGAGCCCACCCCCGTTTTGTCCCGCGGGGGGTGTCCCAGCCCGGCCCGGAGCCGCCCCCCCGCGCCGGGCCGCCTGGCCGGGGCTGCCCCCTAGGGGCGGCCGGGGGCAAGGAAGGAGCCGCCCGAAGGGGGGGGGGGGGCCGGGTTCGGGGCCCCCCGCCAGCCCCAGCACCGCCCGGAGCCCCCGGGGCCGCGGCTTTATCGCAGGTGAGTGCGAGCCCGTGCAAAGGCTGGGGAACAGGCTGAGCTCTTGGCCGTGTCCCCCCCCGCATCCCGCGGGGTGCTGGCCCCTCTCGGAGCAGCCTCTCCCTCCCTGGAAGGCTGGAAATATTATATATATATTTTTTTGCATGCAATTGTAAAAAACATCTTTTTGCAACCATGGCTCTTTGCACCCAATTGTAAAAATCAGATCGCCTTTTTGCAACCCGGTGTCTTTGCTAATGCTTATGTAGTCTGTGATCTCCCCCCCCCCAGCCTCTCCCACGGCACCGCTGCTAAGATTTATTCCTCGTTTAGCCCCGGTGCATTTGGCTGCTCCCTGAAGACAGCACCCCAGCAAACAGCGAGGTGCTGGGCTGTGAGCCGGCCACGCAGAGCGTGCAGCCTGTCCGGCTCCTCAGCCGGCTGCACGCCTAAACTGGGGCTGGGGGACAAGTCCCCCCGGGGCTGCTCTTGGGCACCATCCCATACACCCATATACCCGCTGTCTGACTCCCCCTCACAGGCTGTAAAGCCACTGACACCTTGAGCCTCTTTTTCTAAGCATACAGGATTTTTGTGGGTACTGGTTAATGATTTATCCTTAAATATTTGGGGGAGGCAGGGTGATGATGACTGAACCTACTGTTTTCACCCTGTTCACACAATGAATACCGTGTCTGCCCTTCCCCAGCCCCGAAGGAACTTCTCTCCAGGTGTTATTAAAAATACTAGCTAATTCCTCAAACATGTCAGCTCCCTTAAGTGACTGCTGCGGGTTCTGGCGGGGACTCCCCTGCCCCTCCAACCTGCCCTTTGCTGAGGTCTGCATGGGATCGGGGATCCCGCAGGCACAGCACGGCTCCTACAGTCGCTGCTGTGGGCTAAATCCTCTGTGAATCAGGGCTCCTAGGGGAACTTTCTTCCAGGTGCACGGCGAAACCTGCAGAAGCAGGTGGTGATGACGGGCCAGGATCGTGAAATTCCAGCCGGAGAATCCCCTCGGAGGGGAAGGCTGCCTGGGGATGCGGGCACAGCCGCGGGCTGGTGCTGTGCCTCCCTTCCCACCCTGCCCCAAACGAGGTCTGCGCTGCCCCTTCGCTTCCTTCTGCGTGGGCGAATCTCCCTGCGATCGGAATATCCACCGGAGGGGAAAGGCGAGGTGCTGCAGTGAGCTGTCTGCCACGAAGTGAGAGCAAAGGAAGGAAGAACCAAAACCACGACCCACTATTTAGGCGCTACGTTTACCCTGATTTGAAAACAAAAGTGGTGTTACGTGGTGTCTGGACCTCCTCGTAAGCTGCTACACAGAGCAATTAATCATCTCTACAGTTTCTGTGTAGTTTTGGGTATAATACCCTCCCGAAACTGCCAGAACCTCACCATTAGAAGACCCCGATCAGACCAGTCTAACATGTTTGGACTGAATCTTCCTTAAATCACCATAAAACATCACAAATGAAATGATGATAGTTACACAGTTGTGCAAGAGTTTTATTTTGCATAGATTCTCTTAGAGTTCGATTACATTCATAGAGTTCTGCATAAAAATTTCCCAATTTTTTAACTGCGTGCTGTCTTGGCAGCACACAGGTCTGTTCAAACAGCCATATCTCCACAATTTGCACCTCTCATTTTTTTACATTTTAAAGCGATTGTCACTGCCTTGGTAACAGTAATGTTCCTCACTTTGGTTAAGATAAACACTTTAGCATAATTTAAGGAGTAAAAGTTGCATCCTTGCACAAGACTCTCCCCTGACTATTACCATAGACTCTTCTAAAAAGATGCAAAACCGCACTGAAGGCATCTGGAAACATCGGGCTTCCCTTCGGCAGCTTATACCATCCTCACAAGACTCAGCAGAAATCACCTTTGTGTTCACAAGGCGAGAGGGGCTGAGCCTGGAGGTGGAAATCCAACTTCGTGAGGGTCTGCTGGGGCCAGACGGCTCCGAGAGCACTCGGATGCAGCTGGGAAAGGTGCAAAAGAAATAAAGGTGCGAGGGAAAGGAGGCGGTGCCCACGGAGCCCTCCGCACACACCAATAAATAAGGGTTTCCTGAGTTAAATAATTATTGCATTTCTGCATTACAAAAATAAATAACGGGACATTTCTGCAAATAAATAGAATAAATAAATATGAATAGATACAGGAATAAATAACGGCTCCCAGTAGCCTTGCTCACTAGAGTGAGGATACTCAAACGAGGACACGCAAAGCTGGGGTCTCCCACCAGGCTGGACCAGGGGCACTTCAATCCTCTTTGAAGACTGTGCTGGTTTCTCCTAGTGGCCATAGTGGTTCAGGAACCTCAATAAATATTCCAAATTACTGTAAAAGTCCTTTTCTTCTGGCTCCCACTCATGTTCCTGGGGGGAAAAGAGAGGAAGAAGAGTTTAAGAAACATAATTTGGGCACACAAGATGCATTTTGTTTCTTGACTGTAGTTTTTTTAAATACTTTTTGAAAAAATAATTTTAAGTCCATGAAAGCACCGAACCTGGAGGCAGCTGCATGCTTTAACCATGCACACATTTCACTGCAACTTGGACAAACACTGGGATATCTTTTACAGTAATCTAAGCACCATAAAACAGTGAGCAGAAAGTCCATCCCAAGCGTACCATCCGCCCGTAGCATGTCTTCCCGGCAGCGTGGATGCTCCGCAGTTCCTGAGCAATTTGTCTCTCCATCGGCGTCTCTCTGCGGCTTTCCAGGACTTTAATAAATTCCTCCAGATAGGTGATGGCGCTCCCTTCCCACTCCTCCCTGGGAGTTATGTTGTTCTGCAATAACAAACCTCGGTCATTCCTGCTCTTTCTTTACTGTATCACTGGTGCAAGAAGCATCCCACTAATGGAGCTGAAATGCTGATTACATGAAATGACGTAACCCAGCGGGACGCCTCTTTTGATGGCAGAAGAGCCTGCCAAAGGATGGGCTTTGACAACCACCGGATCCCCCTTCTGTCTCAAAAAGCACACAAGCCACACCACCAGCGACCGGCACTGCAACGTGAGCCGAAAAGCAATCTTACCGGAGGCGAGATTTCTCTGTTGCCCTGCAAGAGATTGATAAAAACCACATTAGCAGATGCGCTACCAGAACAAAAAGCCGGCCGTGCGGCGAAAAGCAAGCGGAACGGAGGTAACCTGTAGCTTCTCAACGTTGCTGATGGTTTCCAGCAGGAGGGAGCTGGCAACGCAGGCTGGCCCCGTGGCCGGCGGCACGGGGACCGAGGCACCCAGCGCCCAGCAGCTCAGCACCAGGCAGAGCAGCGGCAGCATTGTGGTGAGGCGCCGTGCTCCCCGTCTTGGCTGGGGACGGCTGGCTCCTGGCTTCCTTTTATACGTGCACCGTGCGAGGAAATGATTAATAGCTCACCGCAAATATGCTCAAACCGAAGGCGAGAAGTCACCTGTAGAGTGGAAGTTGTTACTTTCTTATCTGACGGGGGAAACTACATGTTTCTAAAATAAAGATCCCCCGTAATTCAGTGGGCACTATGTAGTTCAGAAGTTTGAGGCTAATATGGTTTCAGATACTGGAAAAGCCTTATGATGCTAGAAGGATTAGTAGCAGATAAACCAGGGCTACCTAGACACCACCCAGATCTTCACATTTACATTTTCTCTCCTTGATGTTATAGCTCATCTTCACTTTTACCTTAATAAATGCTTCTGCCTCGTTCGGTATCGTTGTCCTAAGGAACCCGTGGCTGACCCAGTGGTGCCACGCTCACATCCAAATGACAAAATGAGAGCCCTCCAGAGACCCTGCGGCTGCTCTGTGAGCCAGGTGCTCTCCGGAGGATGTGAATCCATCCGGCTGGCACTTCCCTGTGCCCTGTCCACAGGAGGTTTGGGCGAGGGTCACCCCGTGTTGATGTGCCCGGCACTGCGTGCCCCCGCTCAGGGCGCACGGGTCCTGCATGTCAGTCCCGCAGCAGTTTTTCCACCTAACTGGCAACTTTTTTAGCGTGTGTTTGGTTGGATGCTTCAGGTCCTTCTGTCATTTTGCTGGTTGTTTTCTGGGGAAAGCAAGCGGTTGTCCCTGCCGCTGCCCACTGCAGAGCACTGCCAAGCCCGCGGCCGGGAGCTGGAGGAGCCCTTCTGGAGGCAGAGGCGTGGTGCGGAGCAGACTCTGCTCCCCTCCCGCACGCCCTGCCTCTGCTGGCACAGGGATCGTGGCAGTTTTCCTGCCTTGCCGGACTCCCCCCGATGTTCCCGGCTTTCCCTGCAGTCAGCAGAGCAGTCTTACCCCAGAGCTGAGGCCGGGCCACCGTGCGTTATTGCGGTGGTGACCGGAGGAAGGCCAGCTGTGCCTTGTGCTGTCAGTGAACGAGCATCAATTCAGTCCAATTGCAGGTGCACAGGGGGGAACACCTGTCCCCACTGTTCTTATCTGGTTTCTTAAAGAAAACCCCGTTCCTCTGATTTTATTGAATTTGGGGATAAGATGAGCACAGCGTCCTGGGCCCCTGAGTACCACACTCAGTGGAAACCAGAACTGCCCCCGGGGCTCAGACCCTCGCCCCCGTCTGTTCCCTTCCTAGAGAGCGGGTGGCCCAGGGCTCCGCGCATCCCTGGCCCTGCTGAGGCCGGGGAGAGAAAGCAGAGTAAGGAGTGCTTTAAAGGGGCCTAACGGGTCGCAGGTATTGCGTGGACGAGTGCACTTTCTGGTGCTGTACATCGCAGCCAGTTTCAAATCACGCGGAAAAAAATCTCATCCCTTGGAAGAGGCGGGGGGAATCAGGGCTGAGGCTAAACTTCCTATCAGTGAGCACCAGCGAATTAGTTTTTTTCTCACAGCTGGCTGAAGAAATGAGAATCTCTGTAGGAAGAGCAGAAGGGAAAGGAGTAGGCAGTATGGACTTTTACCGCTGGAAAAAAAACAGAACTGCTGCGTTGGAACCCCACCTTGTTCTCTTTATTCTTTTTATAGCAGCTAATGACAGGCAAATGTGTTCTTAGATTGCAGCCAGGATGGAAAAAAAAAAAAAAAAGCTGATAAAATCAGAAAGGAGGATGGAACTTGTGGTGTGCTCATGTACGTACGCTGATCAGTTGGTCTCTAACACACTGACTCATTTGCAACCAGTCAGAACTGAAACCGCTGTGACCACTCTGCTCATCTCATGGCAGGATCGGCGCTGACCTTTCTTTCCTTTCCTGCAGCGAGGGGATAGCTGCGGTGGGATGCCGCCGGGGCCCGGGGAGTTCCCGGGCGCACCTCTGGCCGCCTCCGCCAAAAAATCCGAGGAAGACTTGCGCGAGCGAGATGTGAGCTCCGATATGACTCCGCTGACATGATTTCACTGGGAAGAGCCATCCGAAGTATCCCCGTCCTCGTCGGACACCGAATTGAATTGACGAGCAGAAAATGGGTTGGCCCGTTAAGGAGTAACTGAAAGCCTAACAGAAAACTAACCGAGCAAATTTAAAAAAATAAAAAATTACAAAGAAATTAACTGAAAGCTAACGGGAGTTGTCAGGTTTCTGAGTGTGCAGGGATGGTGGCCTCCATTTTTGTGAGCCGGGCTCTGTGCGACTGGCGTGCAGTGTCAGGGCGGTGACGGTGCAGGCTGCTCCTCCGAGCAAAATTCACCCTGCGAAGGGTTTGCTGGAGAGCCTCCGGGTCAGCACCACGTGTGTGGTCGTTATGTGCTCGGCACCACGTATAGACTGCTCCAGTAGGAGTTAAGCCAGCTGAAGGGTGATGGATTGTCATACCAGGGGAAAGCAGCCTTTTTGAAGTGATTTTACTCATTTATGCCACTTCATCTCAAAATGATTTTCTTGCTCTCCCTGCTCGATGAGAAGATTGATCAATGGCCCCTTTCAGTCCTCTGACTATCCTCTTCGCGCTTGTGTCAAGCTTGTGCCTATGCATCCTTGCGCAACCTGGAAATGTTTTTATTTCTCCCCAAATCCTCGCCCCTGCAATATTTATAGCCTTCAGTGGCTCTCGTGCATAGCTAGGCAGAGCAAACCAACAGCTCCTCAGTCATGATGCGCTCCCCATTCCCTTCCTTTGCCCGTTCCTGTGTCTCTTCCAGACTGAACTAATCCTGAATGTGGGAGGCTGAAATACATTTTTAACATTTGTAGAGCTCTTTGCGGACCAGCATCAACACCTCCTCGTCTCAGCACTGGAAGGAGTTAAGAGTGTTACATCTCTGTGGTCTGCCTCTGCAGAAGGAAGGAAACCGTGCTTCTCCAAGCAGTGCGGGGCAGTACCAAACGCTGCTCAGAAGCAGCAGAAAGGAAAGTTGCTGCTGCTGGGGGCTGCGCTCAGCCAGTGCATCTGCAGCAGATGCGCAGCTCTGCTCCCCGGCCCCAGGACATTCCTTTCACATTTCGTACTCTGGCTGTGGTCGCTGGTTCACGTCCAGCCGTCTGGACAGTGGGCTGCTGTCCCTGGAAAGCGGCCCTCGGAGCGCGGGTCCGAGCTGGGCTGATCACCGAGCAGGGGCCGTGCATTTGGGAACAGTCCCTGGGCACAGGAGGACCGTTTGGTTAATTAAAAAAAGATCTCCACGGGTTTTATTACTTCCTCTGCAGTTACTCAAAAAAATACCTGTGAGTCACAGTGGCATGTCCTTCCTTCACAGGGCCAGCAGAGTATTATACAGATGAATGGGCTCAGAAATGAGTCCCAGGCCAGCTCACTGGTCACATCGCAGCCTCCAGACCCCCTGCCTCTGTTCTTTGCAGGCTCTGCCAGGGCAGACTCTGTCTTAAGGGGGATTTAGCAGGCTCGGCTGCTCTCGGACTCATGGGCTTTTTTGTAGCTCACCAACTTTGGGAAAGCAAGGAAAACCTCCCTGCTCGCTCGAAGAGGTGTTGTACCAGAGAGCCACGGTGATTTCCTTACTTTTCAAGCAAAACTAGAGGTAAGTTCTGAGTTTCATAGGATCCTAGAACGACAGAATTGTTCGGGTTGGCAGGGACCTTGAAGCCACCCAGTGCCACCCCCTGCCCTGGTCGCGCCCCCTGCCCCCAGCCCCCCCCAGCCTGGCCGTGGGCACTGCCAGGGACGGGGCAGCCCCAGCTCCCGGGGGCAGCCTGTTCGGTGCCTCGTCACCCTCGATCATTTCTCTGTGAAATTCCAAAAAAAAACCAAACAGCTGTCTTTTCTGCCACAAGAGATTTCCTGGGCATTCCCTGTGCCTGTCCAGCCCTGGGACTGTGGGGTGCTGCACGTGGGCCGACAGACATTAGTGCATGCATGCGTCCGCCCCCGGCCCTGACAGCAGAAGCCGGGGCACACCCCTCTCGAGCAAGCCAAAACCCAAAAACCTCAGCCATCAACACAAAATACCCGCTCCTATTTTCTGTTAGGAAACGCGCCTGCGATTTCTAAAATCCTCCATCCACGGAGAAGTAATTAAGGGACGTCCCTGAGCTTGAGTTCACGGTGTCAGTCCTCCCGAGCTCCCCAAGACCCCGTGTGCGTCGGGGGAGCAGCCGTGGCCCCACGCCTCCCGCATCCTTTTAGCTGCTGCCTATCAGATGTGTGCGGTGGCTTTGGCAGCTGCCGGAGAGCAGGCAAACAGCCAGGCCGTGCTCAGCAGCGGTGATTCACTGCCTGAGAAGGCACCCGTCTGAAACCGTGCGCGGCCGAGAGAAATGCAGATGATCAATCCAAACAATTTGTAATGGGTGTTTTCAGGCGCATCGTCCCACCCGCTGACCATCTCAGATTTGGCGCTGGGGAGCGGGTCACCAGGAAGGGACGATTAGTTTTTCGGTTGCAAAACCACCTCATATTACTGAGAAAGGAATTGTGTTCCGAACGCGGCTGTTTGCGTGAAAGCACGATCGTGTTCTGCAGAAAATAAAAACAGTTTGCGAATCCCGATAAATGACTAATGAGAACTGAAGAACAAAAATAAAGCTAGTTAATGAGGGAAAATGAGTAATCCACCAAATACTTCAAGAAAAAAAGCGGGGAAATTACCCTTGAAGAGTATTAATCCAGATTTAGCTGCTGACTACAACTTGACGGAGTGCAGGCTGCCTTCACCTCGCCATGAATGCATCACCGCCATCTCCACTGGGACAGTGATGCCACTTCTCACGTCCATCTGGCTTATCCTTGGGGCGAAGAAATGATGTCCCTCGAAGCGGTGCTCAAACAGGAGAGGAGAGAGGAGAGGGAAGGAGCACGGGAGCAGCGGATCCATGTGCAAGGTGCTTTCCGACGGCTCTGTGCCCGGGGAGCCTCTGGCAGGAGCACGCTTGCACTGCCCCGGGCGATGGGGATCTGCTCCTGCCTGGGGAATTGGGGAACCCGGGTCCCGAGCTGCAAAGTGTGGCCTCGAGGTTGTGCCTGGGTCGGGACCCTGCAAGGAACGGCACTGCCGTGAGTAATTTCTTGCTTATCAGAGAGTGCCCCACATCGCTCACACCTACAAATCCTAAAAGTCGAGTGTGCCTCTGCTCATGCGGCCTGCCCCACTGCCCCGCTCTCTTCCCCACCGGAGCACAGGCACTCGCCTTTCCTGCTGCTGATGGGAGTAAGCGGCAAAAGTTGTACAATAAAAGACTGCTTCCTCTGTGAGCAAGTCTGCAGCTGCTTAGCTAAGATTTGGAGCTCCGCAGCAGCTTAGCTAAGGTTTGAAGGCATGTGTGTTTTATTGTGCTGCGATGATGCAAGATTCTTATCAGCGTGTTAAAACAATGATGCAGCAGTCGTGGTAACCAAGCGCCGGTGCCAGTGCCAGCACTGTCGTGCCAGGGACGTGAGTGTGCCACCGTCTTGAACCTGGGCATTCCCTGCACCCCTGTTTGCACACCGCTCCGCTGGTAGGCTCAGCCGTATTCGGGTTATTTACGAGCTGCGGTGTGGGATCAGAGATAAGGGCAGGGCTCTCGGAAATGACCGCAAAATCGGCCTTTCCCTCAGGCTGCCGAGGGGCTGGGGCGCCTCTGAGCCCAGCGGGGCAGCGAGGAGGACGCTGAGCACCCCGGGGAGCACCGCAGGCCCCAGAGGAGCGCCCACCGCTGGGTACGGCCGCGGCGCTGCCCCGGCTGTCTGCTGGCTCTGCTTTGTCTGGAGCCAGCCCAGCACTGGCGCTGTTATTAACGCTTCGCTTTTCCCTTTTGTGTTTGTCAGAGTTTCCTGGACTGCTGTGCTGAGAAAGCTGAGCGTTAGTAATGTTTTCTGCTTCGAACACTGACTTTTTCCTCCTTTTCATGCTCCTGCGATTCCGTGACTTCCCATTTGTCTGAAAAGTGAATTTAAGGTTTAACGTAAAATAAGTAAGTGTAATTTCAGATAACGTATGTCAACGATTAAACACTTCATTGCTAGCAAAAACCGATGACACCTGGTAGCAGCAGGACTCTCTTCAGGGCACCTCTCGCTATCCCCTGAACTTCTGTGGCACCGGCAAGGCCCCCGAGGGCCGGGGCGTCTGCTGTGGGTGGGGGGCTCGGGGAGGAGGCTGGGGCTGGGGCCGCCCTGCAGCTCCTGCGGGAAAAGCCCGGCACCAGCACCAGCACCAGCACCAGCACCCTGGACATGGGGCTTGCCTGGGGGGCTGCAGGGGGTGTGTGTGCGGGGGTGTGTTCCCCATGGCCACCACGCAGAGCTGTCAGCGGGGAAAAATAGTAATAAAAAATTGAAATAATAATAATAATGATATATATATATAATATTAAAGGTTATATATACCATATATCATATAGCATATATAGTATATTATATATCATATATAATATATTATGTATTATATATTATATATTATATATTATATATTGTGCATTATGCATTATACATTACTTATATATATATAAAACATATATATATATATAATTTATTCTTATTTATTTATTTATTTTTTCTGCGCTTGCTTCCGCCGCGGTGGCTGTGGTTCTGAGGCTTTGGGGGAGTTTTCTGGCCTCTCAGCCCCCCCGTGGCCACGGAAAGCTCCCTCCCCCCTGCCAGCTGCGGGCCCGGCTTTGCGGAGCACCCGGCGGGTGGCCGCAGCCCCGGGGAGCCCCCGGCCCTTGTCCGCTCCCCGGCGCTGTTCAGGAAGAAAGGCAACGGCACAGGTGCTGAGTTCTGGAAGGTTTATTTCTGTAAAGATCCACCAGCTTTCATGAAGGGTTACAAACAGTTAGTGAAGGTGAAGGCAACGCATGCAACGCGTGGCGCGCGTCCTCACAGCCCAGCCGGAGCAGTGGCATTCCTCTCGAATATCATTTTATTAAATATTAACTTGTAGAACCTAAACACAGCGCACACACCTTTTAAGTACTTCCCATAGCCATGGATACTCAAACAATTTGAAAAACAGGTATTACCAAATTCTTCTCAATAGTCAGCTCACAGGGGATGTGGGAAACACCTCGTGTCAGCCGGACAGCTGCTGAGGAACAGCAACCAAGGCTGCCGGAGAAGTGTTTCCATTTGTATTGTCCAGAATGTGGTTAGATTTGGGTGACACCACTTGCTTAGTCAAAAATAAACCACGCAGTAGTTTAAGCCATCGGGTCAAAATGTCAAGGGAGGAGCAGGTGGGGGCGCAAACCTCGGCCTCCTCCAGTCCGGGGCTGCTGCAGGGGTCCGGAGGCCCCTGGGGGTCTGTCCCCATCCCCGTCCCCATCCCACAGGGTGGCTTTGCCCTGGCTCCGAGAGCACTTGGGCGATGCTGAGCCCAGGGGATGCGGCTGGGGATGGTGTGACAGAGAAATAGGGTGAGAGGGAAAGGAAGGGGCATCCACAGAGCCCTCCTCACACACTGATAACAAATAGGTTCCTAAAGAATGTACTTAAATACATCAACATCACAATAAATATATCAAAATATCCGCAAATTATAAATAAATAAATAAATAAATAGATAAGCAAACAAACAAGTTTTTCCTTATGGACCAACACAATGTCAGTTAAACTATTAGGACTATATAAAATATTTAAGTCTTATTTAAAATACCTCAGTCTTTTAACTGAGCAACCCGTTTCATCATTAGAGAGAACATCTGCTCTCATAATGTCATTTATATATATAAAAATATATAAATATACATACGATGTATACCTCTGTCTATAAACATTCCATAGGCATATTCCTGAGAATAAGTTAATAATAGAATCACATTTTCATTTGCTGTAGAGTTATGGGTCTTCATTTCTTCTTGGGTTTGGTGTAGTCCTTCTGGTCCGGCTCACTTTAAATTTTCCCGTTGAGGTGTAGCAAGAAATCTTCAAGTGTTTTCACGAATTTATGTCTTAGTACTTTTGCAGTCTTGCATTTTTCATTAATATCCTTAAAAATAAAAATAAAATAAGAGCACAATTTAGTAACCTGAATAGGAGCATCACATTTAACTCTGTGCTGTTTGATGCATCCATTTCTTTCAAACGCTCACAGAGTGCATTTCGGGGGCTCAGGGAGCCAGCCCCTGGAGCTCAGGGCCCCACGACGTCGTGCAGGTGACAGCCGATCGGGCACCTGCTAAGGATGCCCCGAGCTGCTGCAGTTACCATTCACATCTGGTTGTTTTTCATATCATTATCTTTCATACAATTAAGATTATAGAGGTGAAAATAGCGGCATATGCTTCCTTAGGGGAGAGTGCTTTAAGGAAGAAAGCAGACATCTTTACACCCTTCCTCTTAATTATCAGGTGAGATTCCCAGCGCCTACTGCAGCCAAAGCAGTGCCCGTCCCAGAAGCTGCGTCCCCCAGGGGTGCTCTTACTGGGAGCCATAACTGAATGCTCTGCTGTTGGGTAGCACTAAGTCAAACTTACTTCGGAGAAGAAGATTTTGCACTCGTAAAGTCTGGACAGTTGGGTGATGGTGTTTTTGTTCTTCGTCTCATTTTCTTTCAAGGACACCATGAATACATTCAGGCTGTCGTGCACGCATTTCTGCATTTGAAAGAATTGCACATGGTTATCTTCAACAGCCGTGTGATAAGTCAGTACCACATACGTAACACATCATATCCTGGGGATTTAGATACCCAAGAAAAATGCTAACCTACCGAAATTAAAAGCTGCATTTTCAAACACAACCCCTGATTTTCTATTCAGCAATTTAATGGACACCAAACTTAGAAAACCAAAGTAAAAGCTATAACTTTTGTTTGAAAAGTGTTAAATAAAAAAATGTAATAGTAATAATAATAATAATAAAAAAACCACGCTGCCTTCGGCAGGAGCTGCAGGTGCCATTGCAACCTGGACATGTGAAACCTGCAAGTGTCCAACAGGGTGAATATGCCTCAGGGGAAAGGAAAGGAAAGTCAACCCTGAGTTAGGAACGTATTTCTTGCTATCATATCTCCTTGAAAATTAAATGGAATTGTCTCAATGAAATACAAATAATTATTGCTACTGGTCAGTATTTTAAACCTTTCTCCCTGAAAGCCAGAGGGATGCTCTTTGCCTCCTGTTAAATTAAATTAGGAGGTGGGCTCCTTCCTCACACTTGTGCTGCTCGTCTCCTCTGTAAAAAGCTCCTTTCCATGAGACTGCAGGAGAACACAGCTCAGGGAATTAATGGGTCTGTATGGGGTACAGACCAAATAGTAACTTCGAACTAAGATGATGGGTTCAGAGCAGAGAGGAGGCCAGTGCCCACTGCGAGCCATCTGAAGGACAGTAGCAGGGGCAGCAGCTTTCTGTAAGCTCTTGCAGCCACTTTGCGCTTCCCTGGATTTCTGGAGCAATCTCGGTGCTATCACAGTTGTGAAGTGGAAAAGAAACTTGGGGATTTGAGACAAAAATTTTAAATAGAAGAGATGTATGCAGGTTCTTACCTTAGGATCCGTAGGTCCAACAGAGAAATCCTGACCAAGAGAAAATGAAAATTAGCAACTTTCAAACAAATCGTGGAATAGAAAGCAGCCGGGTGCAAGCCACTAGGTGTAACTTACTGTTACTTCTATCTCTGTTCCATTCTTCACGCTATCGAGAAGTTCTTTGATGATGGATCCGCTGGAGCAGTGGTCCGGCTGCGAGGGTGCTGCGGTGCTGGTGGACCTGGTTATCGGCATCGGTGCAGAGCTGCAGAGCACCCCCAGAGTCAGCAGAGCCACGAGCTGGGCCAGCATTGCGAAGTCAGTTCTGCACTTCGGCTTGGTGAACTGTGTGTGGCTCTGCCCTTGGCTTCCCTTATATACACAGTGCTGGCTGGAGGAAATGATTAATATCTCACCACAAACATGCTCATGCTAAAGGGGAGGCGGGGAAGATTTACCTGAAGAATGGAATCTGCTGGTTATTCAAATGATTAAGTCTGCGTACTTTCTTTATCAGGAGCAATCTTGGTGTAGAAATCTGTATCTGAGCCCCTTCTGTACTTCCAAGGCGAGCTGTACAACAACTCGAATGTAGATGAAGTAGATATTTGTATACTGGTGTGAAGTTAGGAGAGGATCTGCTCACAGATCGCAGATAGACATGTATACACACAAGTGCAGGTGGTGGAGAACTAAAACTCATGCTATGTTAAATCTTCAGCACTTTTAGAAGTTTGAAGCTGAAGTAAAGAAAATACACAGATTCTCCCAGAAAGCTAGGGTTATAGTGCTCAACCCTGCAATGTTTATGTTTTTTAAGATGCCTCTTAAAACTACCACAACTGTTCAGTGCAGTTTCTACAGGGAATTCTGTGAACGAAGTCTGGAATATATTAGCAACTGGAAGCATTTTCAAAATCGGGAGTATAAGTTCAGCTTGACTCTGCATCAGGCTGCCCACCAGCCAGAGGTACCGAGGTTCGCAGGGTTCTTAGGAAAGGCACCGCAGCATCAGGGCAGGTTTCACAGCTGGCTGAGCTGACAGAGCAACCGGGAAAGTCTGCGTAAGTAAAGGTTGTTACCTGATACCAAAATCCCAGCTCCTTCTGACACGTGCGATCCTACCATCCAGATCCCGCTGCCAGGACCCAGTGCCCCCTTCAGCCAGGCAGGCAGGGAGCTTTTCCCTGACACTGCAGGGAAAGCGGCAAGCAGATCCCATTAAATATGGGCAGAGCTGCCAACGCACCGGACAAGCTAATTGTGAATCTCACAGGGAGAAACTTGATAAACAATGATTCAGAAGCCTTCTGGACTGTGAACACAAAACAACCGTCTTTTGTAAGAACAGCTGTCCCCGAGGTCGACTTTAAAGGAGGATCTGCCATGGGCGCAGCAGTCCTGGCAAGGACCTGATCTGGTCCTGGGCTCCGTGGGACAACGGGCAGCAAGCAGTAGCTGTCCGCGTGTCACTGAAGGTCTGGAAATGCAGTCTCTGTATCAGAGTGTTATCAGGATATTTTTTACTTCCTGGGCTATTGAAAATGTACTTGCGGGTGCTGGGTGAGGTTATGGACTTCTCCTGGGAAGGCAACGCAGTCCCGTGGTGTTTTCCCTGTCCTGAGCTCACATCCAGAGCAAGAAGCAGGAGTACGCGCTCTGACATCCACTTTTTTCTTTAGGGTGTACTTTGCTCTTTCATCTGGTACTGCTAATTAAAATCATGATGAGTGCAAGAGCCAGAGCAGAGTCCTAGAGCAGGGGCTGTGCAGAGACTTGCAAGCTGATGGGGAATTGTTGCATATCTCCTGTTTTGAGAACTTATGTATATGTATGCCTAATACTGGAGTTTCACTTATTTTCCCCTGGTTTGCTTATGAGAGTATGATGTAGTCTTGAGCAACAATTTCAATATTTATTTTTTTTCTACTAACCAAAGGAAAATCCAAAGAGTGTACTGTTTTTCTCAAACATTATAATTTGACATGATCTGCTTTGCCCTTTTTTCTTTATTACCCTCCAGAAACCGAAAGAGGTTTTAAAATCAGCTTGTCCCATGGACAAGCTGTGGTGTTATTCCGGATGGACCATAAGGAAGGGGATCTTTGGGGTGAGCAATGCTCGCTTCTTAGCCTATGTGTGGGTACTTTGTTGACCTGCAGGTCAGGTAACTGAATGCTCCCTCTTGGTGTAGCTCCTGTGTTACCTGGTATGTTCAAGTCACACATAAATTTTGCATTTTTCAGTTTCTAAGATGTATTTTGTTAACATCATTAAATACATTTATCTCCTGAGGTGTCAACCCTGCTGTAACAATCTGCTTTTCTCCCTTTGTAGCATGAAAAAAATTACACCAGGACAAGCACTTTGTAGGCAACACTGGGACATTGCACAGCCTTTAAAAATGTAAAATTAGAAGGAAAAGGAGAGAGCATGTCTCCCAGGGCAGCACATTATCAAATCACAGTGTCAGTACACTTTCTTCCATCCACCTCAGAATTCCATCATATCTATAGGGTTTCAACTAAGGGGTAGTTTCCAGCAGTGAGCAATGGATTCCTCATAATTTTATTAATATTTTGGCCTCGACAATTCTTTCCACATTCCTGCCATAAACAATGACACTCCTCTGGTAATTCCCCAGCTTTTTAGTGCAGCTGTCAGGGTCATGAATATTTCAGGATTTTTTTTTGGTGTTCTGGACATTTTTTCAGGCAGAGGCAGTGGCTCCTGTGTGCAGGCGAGGGCTGAGGGCTGGCTGAAAGCTTGGGTAGGATAAAGGGATCATGCAGAGGTAAATGAATGGTTTGGGAAGAAAACCAGCAGGTGTAAACTGTATTGGTAAAATACATAAAATGCATCAAGTGATTTACAGCAGGCCAGCATAAAGCAGTTACTCGCACTGTCCTGCAATCAAGACACTTGCCAGAAAAAAAACATAAACCAGTGTTAAACTCCGGGATTAAAATCTGAGATAAATACCAGGACTATGAGTTTGATGATTACTATATTGGACTCAATCTAGATTATTAGAGTAAGCAAATAGCTGCGATGAAGAGGTTATGGAAAAGCAGTGTCGCCGTCTGGCGTCACCATCATCATTCTGAAGGAAGTGCTTCATCAGGAAAAGGCTTTTGCGTTACAGGAGTGAGACACTTAGGTTTCCAGGGAAATGAAGGACAGAATAAATCTCTGTCATGGCTTACTTCTGTGCAGCCTGCTGATATGTCCCAGAGGGAGCACGTGCACATTTACAAAATGTAAAACATGAAACAAACAAAACGCACACAGGAACACAACAGGCAAGCATTGCTGATATTTGCAATCCTTTGGTGCTGCTTGGCCATTATGTATTTGTTCTTTTGATCATTTGCTTCTGTAGGTGTCACACCTCATGCCTTGCTGCTCTGCAAGCTCCTTGCCATTCTCCTGTCCCCATCCTGTGTTTACCTTTCTCCACTCCCAGGAATATCCACAGTTCTCCGGGTTTTCCAGGTTTGTTGGCAACCAGCCGCTGTCATTGCAGAGAGCCTTAGGAACTAAAATAAGGAATTGCACCACCTCTCGCAGACCAAGCTATGGCAATCTTATCTAAATATTTTTTTTCCTACAAAAGACAAAGACAACTAGTGTATTTTCTTGACCAAATCTCCTACGTACATCCTGGTTTACAGAATCTTTGCTCCAAATTCTGCAATAGATGAGTAAGAACAGCCGTGTGTTGGTGGTAAAGGAAGAGCCTCAAAAAACATAACCCAGTTACAGAGGGCTACATGGTCAACATATAGATTATCACCTACAAATAAATCTGATAGGTTGTCCTGTGAGATGTGTAGTATTTGTAGTTAAAGCCTTTAACTTCAAACAGCAATAATGTTTTGTAAAATAGTGAGCATCCGACCACGGTACGAACTTTTGCTATGTATGAAGCTACAGATTCCTTACAAAATAACGTACCAGTCTGTTCTGTGAAACCTGCTAAAAAAAAAATCCTTTCTAGGAAATAACAAACCTGTGGCAAACTTCTGGTATTGACCTATACTGGGGAGGGGGGCAGAGGAGGATTTATGCACAGTCATCGTTGGACTTGACGTCAGTACCTGCGCTTTTTCTGCGTGCTCAGCCAGAGGTGCCTGCAGACGGGGAGGACATTCAATGGACTGCGGCAGCACAGGCTGGGGATGCTGCGGGGGCAGCAGTGGGTGCAGGGGGCCAGCACCCACTGCAGCCTGGGGACGGGGGTGCAGCGGGACTGGGACTGTCACTTTGTGCCACAAACCACAACTGATGAGCAAAGTCAGAAGGGCTTTTCCGGTCCTGCAGTGGTGCCAGACGACACAGGGGAAGGAAAGATGGCCTCTCTTCTGACTCCAAACTGAATTTCATGCTTACAAGATGAAATTAATTTCTCTGAAATTAGCATATTGAACTAGTTCCATGCTATCAGTATAGCATGAGCAGAGTATATACTGAAGAAAACCCTAATGTTTCAGTACATAACCCAAGTCCCAGGTGGGGCCTCCCCACAGCTGTCATCATTCTCCATGACAAGCAATCATGTAGGAAGGTGTTTGCTTTCCTCTGTGGTGATGGTGTGACTGGAAACTAGATGACAAAACAGATGAATTAAGGGGTAATGTACTGCACCCACTGCAGCACAGATCTTCTGAGAGATTGAATTACCCTGACATTCAGCATCCCATTAAGGTGAGCTGAAGATTTAATTGGCTTTTTGGGTGCTGTCTTTCTGGAGTGAGCTTCTGCAAGAGGGTAGATTTCTCCCATGCTCAGTAATCTCAATTCTATTGCTCTTCTTCCAATGACTTTTTTCAAAATGTACATATTTTGCACATTTTGCAAATAGCAAATGTATGTTTTCTCCTGGAACTGTCAAGACCTGCTATTGGGTGATCTCGATTAAATAATCCTGTTAATTATGTTTGACCAACCAAACTCCCGAGGGAATAAAAGAGTACCAGAAATATCCATGTTGGAAAACTGATTTATGTTACACAGATTTTGTTCCCAGTCCTCTACGGAAGGTTTACAGAGGCCTCGTCACAAAAACCACAGGTGCGGTTAGCAAGTGCTTTTCTGTACCCTCCGCAAAATCTTTGCGAGGTCTTATCTGTGTATTGCAACGCGTTGATGAGTGCTTTAACAGTCAGTTCTGGTGGGTCCCCAGATTCCCATCTCTGAAGTGGGCCTTTGGGAACGGGCCCTTCCGAGCCGTGTGGCAGCCTGCAGGCTGCGGCGGCTGCAAGGCCGCGGGCCGAGCCAGCCTCCCGCTGGGCCGCAGCCTCTCGCGCTCCTGCGCTGGCCGTCAGACCGTCAGCTGGTTTGGGGCGAGGGTAGGCACATTTATTCAGCGCCTAAAAATACAAAACACAGCCTCAGGTGTGGTAGATGGGTTGGTGTGGGTCTCCCAAAGCCCAGAGGAGGTTTTCAACATTTTGAAAGTAGTTATATGCAGGGGGTACAGTGAGGGCTTCTGTTTATAAATACTTTCCGTGACACGAGTTTGAGATGGCTGCATTGGCACTACCTGCATGCAAGGCATTTCCCATAGAACTGGGGAAAAATATAAGCCCCTCATCATGATAAGCCCCCAAACACGAATCAGTGAAGCTCCATGAGCTAGATCTGGCAGACAAGACTGATTTTACTGTAGCAAGTTGTCTGGGCAAAAACATTGGGATATTTTACGTAATAAACATGAAAAAACCCAAACTGACGATGAGAGTCTGATGATCATCAGACCAGTGTCAACAATTTTTTTCCAAATCCATCCTGATGTTGAAGGAAGTAGCCTCAGGCGCACCGGGCCTCAAGTGGCAGTGGGAAGGGAATGGAAACTCCTCGTTCCCGGCGGTGGTGAGCCGATGATTCTGGGCTGATGGCAGGAGGCAGCTGGTGGTTTCTGTTTCCAAGGAAGGATGCCGCCTATGCACAGTAACTGCAAAGAGAATGGAACTTCATTTTTTTTTCTACAAAACTAAGAAAGAAACTATTGTCATAAATCCAAATTTGATGATTTGATCCTTGCTGCCAAGGGTTTTACCTATGTATCTTTCACAATTTCGTAACAGTCTGGGATACAGCTGATCTGGTAACTGTTTAAACAAATATTACCTTTTCCTGTTGTCTGTGTAATGAATCCTTTACTGGATGACCACTTTTTATACATTATTGCTAATAAGAACTAAGTTAAACACTTAAAAACAAGGAAATGCTAAAATGAAATTTGCTTTTGCAGCCCTGAATTGGTCTCATTATGTCAGGCTTTCTAACTTTCTTCAGTTCTATTTCATACAATTTTTCCCATGAAAGGTTTGTTCGGCCTCATGTTTGCTCAGGCTGGACTTATTGGCCTGCAGCAATTGTCCTGTCTTAGCATTTTCTAACTTTTAAGTGGTTGCTTTGCAACCTTAATAATCCTTTTAGGCAGCTTTTCCCTAACTAATTTTGAGGGTTTTATCAAGTAAAACAGAAATCCCAGGCACAAAACCTTGCTGAGTCACAGTTCACTCTATGGTTAGGAACTGGGTGAACTGCACTATATAAGGTCATAGAGACTTCAAACGAAAGGTCGTTTTTATGTTTTCAGTCTTACTAAGCAACTTTTTTTTTTCCTTAGGCCTATTTTTAGAAACAACTACCTTGTCTGACATCTTTAAGATAACCACTCAGTCAAGGTGGAAAATTTCAGCCTGGAGGTTACATGTTGGTAAATCTACCGGCAAAGAAGTAACAGGCAGCGCATGAGGCTCACCGAAAAAGGGAAAAGGTGCATCTTTTGAAATTGTGTTATGAGAGATCTTCACACATGCTAAAACCGGTGGGATTCAGTACCTTGGAAAAAATGCCTCTGGTTGCGTGGGAGCTGGTGACATGCACCTAGCACGTAGGCTGATGCGTCCCCATCCCTCCTGGGGCACCTGCTGCTCTTGGGCATGGTGCAGGTGCACGGCTGCACACAAACCAACTGAGTTTGGCACACGTTGCAGAAAAGGGCAGGGTATGGGAGTTTAGTCCTTAAAATAAATGATATCTTTAATGTGTTATTTTTTGTTATTTTATTGTTATTTTTAGATATAGTTCTAGGCTAAATTATGAAAGAAATATCACTTTTCAAGCTATATCACATAAGTTTCTTACTTTTTATCCATCTTTTTCATGGAAATCTCTGGCAAAATCAAAATAACTTTCTGGAACACAGATCCTATAAGGAGCGGCTGAGGGAACTGGGGTTGTTTAGTCTGGAGAAGAGGAGGCTCAGAGGAGACCTTATTGCTCTCTACAACTACCTGAAAGGAAGTTGTGGGGAGCTGTGGGTCGGCCTCTTCTCACAGATAACTAGTGATAGGACTAGAGAGAATGGCCTCAAGTTGCACCAGGGGAGGTTTAGGTTGGAAATTACGAGATGTTTCTTCTCAGAAAGAGCAGTCAGGCATTGGAACGGGTTGCCCAGGGAGGTGGTGGCGTCACTGTCCCTGTTCAAGGAAAGGTTGGACGTGGTGCCTGGGGACATGGTTTAGTGGGTGACATTGGTGGTAGGGGGTGGTTGGAGCAGATGATCTAGGAGGTCTTTTCCAACCTTAATTATTCTCTGATTCTGTGATTTTATGATTCTTCTCACTTAAAGGTAGCCTCCAGAGAATGACAAACATCTTCAGACCTGTATTTCCCTGGTTTTAATTAAATTAAGGTAACTTAGCTACTATTTCCAACTTTGTGAACTGGTCAGTATACAATGAGAGTCCCATTTACTTTAATATTTTCCCTTTTCTGACTGCTAGAAAATAGAAATCACATTTGTCTAATTCAAGCAGCTAACTGAAAAGCAGCATAAGTTATACGGGGTAAATCATCATGGTTCCACCACTGTTTTGTATTGCAGTTGTCAAAACCATGAGTGAAACCAAAAACAGAAGTCGCTGTGAGGCAGCAAAACCCAATCTCATCCCCCGGGTCACGTTTCGCCGTCCCACCTGGAGCGAGGCTGCGGTGGCTGCACTCCGGCTGCTGCGCGGCTGCGGGCAGAACCCTCTTGGGCAGGAGTTTCTCCACGATCGGCGATGCCTCACCAAGAAAAACACCGGGAGCCAGACGTTAGAGAACCCTGAATGAAGTTTGTGGAGCAAAGCGTCTCAAATTGCCCCCTGGATCCACAGTAGCTGCAAGATCCTTCCTGTGAGTTTAATCACATCCTGACATACCCGTATCAGCTGAGAGCAACGTCACTGTTTAGAGTCGCTGTGCTATTTTTAGGCAATGAAGGGACAATTTGTCTGTCACCACTTCAAACAACATTTTTTCTCTGTGACTCTGATATTGTTTGTCCCACCGAGCCATGGAGACGGTCGCACACAGCCTGTGCCCGTGGCAGAGCGCTGGAGAGTCCACGCTGCGTGGCAGCACCCCGCAGCCGCCAGCGGGCTGACGGCAACGGCACAGTGCTGAGAAATCAAAGCCAGTCATGCTCAGGGCATTCAAAGGAGAAAGAAAGGGGAGATTTGACGCTGCTGTGAGGATTTCAGCCTGTTTTTCCCCACCTGGGTGCGGAGAAATAGGTATCTCACTCGATCGTCTAATAAAATACAGCGTTTCATTTTTTTCCACCTGTGGGAAAAGAGATTTAGGTTGGGGCTGTAACGGTGTCATTTGAAAGCAAGCAGCAGGCAGTGCCTTTATCACCGTTGGCCAGAAGTGTCATAGGAAACACAACATCCTTCCTGCTGCTGTGCCGCTTGTTGGCAGCTCCAGCTGCTTTCCCTTTCGTCTGGGGAGAGAGGAAAACATCTCCCTGTAGGGAAAGCCTTGTCCTGGCTTAGGAGAAGGTCTCGAGGTCTCTAGCGTGCCTGAAGACAGCTGCTTTAGCATCCAGGAGGTGTTTTCAGAACACTAACATAAATGGAAATCAAAGCCTTCTATGCATTTCTTAGACCACTTGATTTTCCAGCACACCTATATCATCCGTCCTTAAACTCAGCACTGCAATGTTTCCCTTATGCTCAACCACACAAACGCAGCTCAGGCATGTTTCTACTTGCTGACTATGAAAGCCCCAAAAATCTGTATCAATAGCTACATCATAACATCGTCATGTATTTGTGCAGGCATGTGAAAATAGAAATACTATCTGAAACTCTCTGGGCCACCTGGGAGAAAGGCGTAATCCCAGAATTTACCTGCTCGTGTTTCTGCTTTTCTTTCATAGAGAGTAGACAAAAATAACTCTTTTTTTTTTTTCCCCCTGTTAATTTTGTCCATTTTCATTTCACTAACCAACTTCCTCCTTTTGGTTCCGTTATTTCAAACTCTGCTCAAATCGGCCTAATGCTGTATCGCTATTTCCTCTTCCAAGAAAATCATCACCAATAAGTGTGTGGATAAGCACAGCCCCGTGGGATAATTTAGGTCACTGCTGAAGCCCAAGAAACGGGAGCGGAGAAGAGCTTAATTTTGAGGTTTCTCACAACTCCACAGTCAGTTCAGTGTCCACGTAGGTACCAGTCTGTTCGTGTTTCCACTCTCTGAGCCCATGGTTTTCAGAAATGATTACTACTGCTTCTGCAGTGGTCTCCAGTTTGGGAGGTATAACCTGAGACACTTTCTGAAATTACGGATTATACTGAAACTGACACAAGCAATATCTGAGTGCCTGCAACTCTGCTTTCACTTAGAGCATCACTGTATTTGTGCTTACAGACTTGCAGGTGGACAGCCAGGTTTCAGAAATGTGACCATGCATTTTGGAGCTCTACACAAAATAGCTGTTTCATTTTAAAATGACTCGATGATGGGCTATTGGCTCACGTCTTACTGGCTCACTGACCACTGTGAATTTCTGTGTGGTTGTAACTTCACTATGCTCACCAGCTCAACAGAAATATTCCTGAGGTCATTAATGAAGTGAATTAAGTGTCTGTTGTATATAGTAAATGCAATAGCTTCTTGCATGTAATTCAATATGAATGTCTAAATGTAATTAATGAGCATGAGATGGCTCTCAGCTTTTTGAGCTACTACTATAGAACATACTAACTTTACCAAAGAACATAAAAGACTAGATGAACCAGGCAGATCAAAGGTCAATCATGACCCAGTGTGCTATGAGCAGCAGTGGATATTTAAGGAAAATGGTGTGAGATACAGAGTGCACAGAAAGGTCTTTCCTCATGATGTCTTCCTGACAGATGGCCCTTGGTGATATAAGAAGACTCTGAGACAAATATTACACCTGATCGTTGTATTTAATGCCACAAACAATGTTATTTTCTGAAAATTTAACACTTTTTTGAACCTAAGCATAGATTTTCTTCCCAAGATCGTGGGCAGAGTAAGACTTATGTAGAGCCCCTTGCTGTTTTTAGTGAGGCTGTGTTCCCACGTCCATGTCTATGCTTACCAAGACTGAGATTTCTGTGCTGCTTGCTTCCCCAGTCACTCATCATCGCTTAGATGGCTGGACTTGATGATCTGATGGCTAGACTTGATCTTGAAGATCTTTTCCAACCTGGGTGATTCGGTGATTCGAACATAGCAAAATCGTCCTAGAACATTTCCTACTCAGCTTCAGAGAGTATTTGATATCACTGCATGCTTTCTGACATTACATCCAGATGACATTACGCAATGCAGGTCCTTTGTACTGTTAATTCTGGCTTTAAATCCTGCTGATGACACATGCTGCTGTGAGTAGTTCTTCTAAAGTAATTATATCATACAATGACATTTTCCCTTTAGTTTGACTGAAGTCAGTCAAACTCGTTATCTCTGGTTTTGTTTATGTTCTCTTTTTACACATTCAGTTCTCCATCCATGCATTGAGGTAAGGATTCATTTCTATTACATTTGTATTGTTAGACCATACAGTGCATTTTATTCCACTGCAAGATATATTCTTTGATTCCAAACAGTAACGAAAGATTTCACAGCCATTTTTGCTGTTATGTTGCTAACAGTGATCTGTTCTTTCCAGGTGGCACAAATGGACTCCATGCTGATGCTCTTACAGTGCTTCTAGAGTGACCACCAAGTTCAGATTCAGCCTTGATATTCATATCTCATTTATCTTCAATTTTGAACAGGTTTCTAAGTTCTTAACCTTGTTATTACAAAGCTTATGTGACCTATCCCTTCTATCATCTAATTAAACCAACATAAACAAACAGCTGGCAGTCACTCGTAGCAAGTAGAGAAACAGCACAAAAAGCCCCAGTAAATATCTCGTTGTCTGCAATGAAAATGCTACGGGCTCTTGTTTAAAAGATGCTCCATTTCGGTACAACCTAAATATATTAAATCGTGAATAAATGTGTGAAAGAAATAGTAATAAGAAGTCATATAAAAAGCATTTCAGCCTGCACCTTCAGTGGGCTATTTCTGCAGCGCTTTTGACTTCTGCTGCTTTTACTGGCATTGGCTCAGTCCCCAGCGCTGTGTGTCTGCTTGAGCTCTAACAGCAGATGGCAGCTTACTCAAAAATAGAGGGGCAAAAAGGATTACTACAGGAGAAAACAAAGCAGAAAGATCACTGGCACGCTCTGCCAGCTTGCTGCTGTTGGCAAGGTCACATCATTGATCAACAGCAAAATTCAGCCATGAGGGATCTCTGTGCTTGCCTAGGCTGGGGAAGTAAAGTGCTTTGCTTCTCTGTGTAGCATTTACAGCATAAAAGGAGCCTGGTCGCTTTTTAAATAATACGATCGACACTTCATCGAGTCACCAGCGTATATGACCTGTCACTTTACAGTCACAGCACAAGCTCATTGCCTGCACAATGCTGCAAACACTGATGTCAACAGATCTGCCTCAGCTCCCTGTTCACCCTCCTCTTGAGATTCCTCCATGGCCTGATGAAGAAGGGAAAGAGAAGCAAGGGTAATTTAACAGTTAGAATAAAATTGTTATACTCCTATGAGTCCTTCACCTTAAACCTGTGACAAAATAAATAAATAAATAAATATGTAAATATTATTCTTTAAAACTCCACTTCAACTTGAGTTACAATACTGTCAGAAGGTGGCACTTTCACATGGGCTAAGGCATTAGATTTGTCATTTCTTTACTCAAGAGGTGCGACCCATTAGCCACAACCCAAATCACCATATCTGTGTTTCTCCATTATCCAAATCCAAGGAGAATTAATCTAACAGAGGCACAAAGGTCATTGCAATGTATGTTTGTATTTGTACAAGGGAGTTGATGCTTTACTGCCAGACAGAGGTGTAACATAATTTGCTTCAAGAGAATTAATCCTTACTGACCACAGCAAAAGTGAGATAAAAGTGTGTTCCTGTTCATTGACAGGAGTCTTCTGGATTCAAGCTGTAAGTATGTCCTCTAAGCCAGAAGAAGTTAAGCTGAATATCTCTTTTTTTGCCTTATGTGATTGCAGCATAGCTGGCACGAAGGGTTACGAGATTAAACAACTGTTCTGTCCAACTCTGATATCTTAATTTGTTCCGGAAAACCCACAATAGTACTACTTGTTTTCTCATTTCTCACTGTAATGTAGGAAGAGCAGGACTAGAATGTATTGTTCTCAAAAAGCTCTTGTAAGTTTTGACTTTGTTTTTGTAGCTGGAGCCCTCTGAATGGGCATCTGCTCTCTCCTTGCATAACCCTACCAGAAGTAGCTCAGAGAGTTCATGATAATGAAGGCATGTGAACAGAAACAAATCAATAAAGGAGGGCATTGCATCACTTCTAGTCTGATACCTGCTGGTGTTTTTGTGTCCTCAGAATGAAATAATCTATTTTTCTTAGTTTGCATAGACAATCCACTGACTTTTCCTGTGAATAGTTAAGTAGTGGTTTTGTCTCTAGCCTTTTTCTTGCAGCCAGGAAGATTTTTGTCACTACAGTCATCCATCTCAGCTAACAGTTGTGCATAGGTTAAAGAAAATGAAATTGAGGAGAGATATTAGAAATTGTCCCTTGGTAAATTGCTTCAGAGTCCAAGAATTACAATTTGTGTGCATACGTGTATTTACCAAATTAAATGTCTTTACTGTGAAAGTTTAACAGATAAAAGTCAGTTAATTAACGCTGTTACAATATCAGGTGGGACCCTCATTATACCAAGCAGAGCCAAAGGTTTAGAGACAGCCTTTTTCTGCAGAAAGTTCGTACCCGTCACAGCCGCAGGGGCACTAACAGGCTTTGATGGCCCTGACCAGCCTCAGCTGGGCCTCTGCCCACACCCTACCCATGGACCCAGCCCATTTAAGCTCAGCCTTGGGGTCTTCACGGTTTCTGCTTGTGTTGCAGAAGCGCTGCTCTCCAGCTCAGCTGCAGCCATACCTCTTCCTGACCGTGCATCTTGGTGATTTGGACCCTAACCTGTGGATGGACTTCCTGACTTGGCCTCAGACCTGCTTCATCACCCTGGCTGCTGAGGCCCCTGCCCTTCAGCTGCGTTGAGTGTGGCTCCTGGCTTGTAGGGAGCAGCTCCCCCTTGCTCTATTCTGACAGTAAGTCTGCTCTTGCCATTGAGACTGCTTCTGTTGGTGTGCATCATAGCTTAAGCAAAAGCTGTCAACAAATCCAAAAGTTTTCAATCAAAATTGTTAATAAAAAGCTTGGGGGCGCTTTGGATATCTATGTAGCGTGTAGAGGAAGTCTTTGCTCTGTTGACTTGGGGGATGATTTACATTTGAGTTCAAGGGGCTGATCTTATCTCTTCATCTAGCAAAAATGCTCTTCTTAAATGTTCAAGGTCACAAAAATAAGGGCAGTGGGCACCATACAGTGTGGTTATATAGCTTTTAGCAGCACTTTGTGCTGTTCTTTTGGCTATGGTATACAAAACAGAGTTACTGCTCTGTCAATCCCATCGCTTCTCCCTGACTCGGGCTGCCAACTAGCACAGCTCCGCGTGCTGTGCCCGTAGCAAACGCACCATCTGCCCGCCCCAACCCTGTGCCGCTCTCCAGCTCTGCCCAAATTCCTCCCTACGAGGTGACCGCGGGTCAACACAGCAGGGGCTCAGCCGTACTCCCTTCCACAGGTGGGAAGGAAAACCGGCTGGAGAAGGGCCGGGCCCAGGAGCGGGAGCAGCAGAGGGGGGCAGAGCCGAGCCCCGGGGTGGGCGCGGGGCCGGGCGCTGCCGCTGTCCGTGGTGCTGCAGCGGCGGGGGGCGGCTCCTGCGCCGCGGGGGGAGCCGAAGCTGTCGGCGATTCAGCGAGCCCAGCAGGAAAGTGCTGTAGCCCTTTCCACAGGTACGTGTATTGTTTTTTGTTTTTTCCCCCAGAAAGTCTGAGAGGCGTAGTTCTAGAAAGCGGAAGCCAAGCAACGGGCTCGGATGAGGTCCTGAGCCAGCCGATGTAGACTCACCCGTGTCATTGGTAGCAGGTGGAGGTAAAGCAAATATCTCAACTTCAAGAAAAGACATGATGAGATGGTTCACACCTTTCTAGCTCTGGGAGGAGGTGATCATAAGATGGAAAGCTACAGGCTTTTCGGGTTCCCCTGTTAACAAAATGACTTGTTCCTGAATTGACTCACAAAAGCCTTCTCATGCTTTTAGATATGGCAAAATTGGGTGATGTTGTGGATTCCTCTTCTCCACAGTTTGCTTTAAGGTATAGATTAAAATCTGTGGCTTCCCTCTTCATGTGAGCAGTAGCCCTGCCAGTAATAATGTGAACTGGCTGACCAGTTCACCAATAAAAAACAGACAATGGATCAAGGTGAAAACAAGGTGTAAAAACCACCTTGCAAACCAAGGTAAATGAAGGGGGAGGGAAAAAAAGTCCCTGCCCAGGAACAGAAAGCAGGGAGGTCCGAACAGCAACATAAGGAGAGGGAGTTTCTACTTAATAAATCTGGGACATTTTGGAGCAGGGCATCTTATGGTTTGATATTAGACTAGCTTGCTTGGCAAGGGGTGATATAAAGCTCCAGAGAAACACTGAGACATGATCGGAATACCGTCAAACATCTTTTGAACCAACAGAAAAGGGAAGCTGAAATAGCATCCTGAATAGCATCTTTACTTAGCAGATTCTTGCATTGATTGCCTCAACGAATGTTGAATTATACAAGGGCAACATGATCTCATAATTCTGCAATGATACAGAAAAGAGGGCATGATTACCATCACAAGAAACCAGAAGGGCAGACAGCTGATACTGAAATGTGGGGGAGTGCTGAGTCACTGCATTAGGTGCTGCCATAGTAACTATTTACCAGCTGGTTGGGGATGAGGAGAGACTGAAAAACCTGAAATAGAAATTTAACAAGTTGCAGCTTGAAATATTACACGTCTTTAAAAACAAAACTTATCAGAATGGAACACTTTCTAAGAAACTTTTTTGTATTAACTTTACTTGGGGGCAACTAAATTACATCAGATTATTGAACGGGCACAGAAGAGTATCAAAAAATAAGAAATAGATGATATCTTCTCTTTTAGACTACTGTTGTTGCACCTAATTGTGTGAACAAGTAGGAAGCACTTTGAATTTGTTTATTCACAGGGATTTGGCATAGTTTATATTTTCTACAACCCAGACCAAGCTGTGATGGAACAGAGTAGAAGTATCTTCTGGTAGCGACAGGTTTTGGAATGAATTTGAAAACTTAACATAGTTTAGGGAGGAATGTAAGCACAAAGGCCCTGGTTGATCTTTTCTGATGTTGCTCTCTGGTGTGGATATTAAGAAGATTGTTGTTGGTCTGTTACTGGTTTAAATCTCCTGATGGTGTAAGGTATGGCCTCTGCTGCAGAGAGACGGCTCTGTGGTGTTGTAGCAATTTTGAACACTTCTGTGACTCATGAGTTCTGAGTAAGATTGAGTGACTTCTCACTGCGGAAAATTTCGGCATCATGACAGGTGTCTGTCACTGACACCTCTAGAAACAAAATCTCCATTGCTATCATCCCAATGAGGGACACGATGAGTGAGAGCACTAAAATGGGCTGCTACGGGGGTGTGAGCAACTTCTGAAAATGACCTCAGATAGACCTTGTGATCAGTTGGGCTAAGTTTGCCCTGGGATCTAGTGTACAGAGAAGCAGAAATCTACTAAAGGCTTAAAATATAAGTCAAGAATTAGAAGAGGGTTTACGCGCACAGAGGCAGGAAGCTTGTGGTGAAACACAGGATGTCACCAGTTTTTTTTAAATCTACATAGAGATCGGAGGAGCTGCTGCGGGAACTGATGAGGTCAGGAAAGCTCTTCCTTGCTTGCAGGGCACAGGCGGACACCCTGTGGGTGCCCGGAGGTCCAGGTGGTAGCTGTTGTGTCAGTGATCCTCACTTCTCTGCTAGGAGGAGGAAAGGAGTTTTCAGGACCCAGTGTACGACTGTATGCGCAAATCTCTTTGCTGTGAAGCTTAGCGGAGTTCTGGGAGCTGGTGGACTTCAACCAGTTCCTACTGCTCCCTCCACTTCCCTAAAGTAGTAGTATTTAAAAGATTCAATTGCCTGAAAAGCCAAAGGATCCCATGGGATTAGGATGACTTAATTTGTCCTATCCATCAGCTCCAGTGTTGCCATTTCTGGGCTCCTGCAAACTTCCATTAGCTAGAAGCAGGGCTCAGCAAATGACACTGGTGGTTTGGGGGAAGTCTGGGCTTTTTCAGACATAGTGGCTGTGAGATTTTGGTTGCTTGCTGAAAACAAGATGTGCTGTCAGTCTTCAAGCACACAAAACTTGCTGCAGGGAGGAAGGTACAAAGTGGGGTAGAAAACGTTCTTCCTTATCTAGAAATAAGATATCAGCAAGAGGCTAGACAAAAGCTCTTAACTAAAATAGACTGTTTAGCAGTAGAGATGATTTTCCAAGTCCAGTTTTATAGCTGTTTTGTTTGATTTTGACACCAGGTGTAACTGAAGTCACAACTGTTGCAGTCTGCAGCAATGTTTACCATGAGACCTGTAGTCTGAGGAAACAGATACAGTTGTCTTCAGTTCCCAATGCACTTGTTAGCACACTTAATGATGTCTTTTTGCTTTGAGACCAAAGATCTTGGAAGCCCACTTTACTTGAGCAATTGGATGTAGCAATTTCCTAACAGGTTTCAAGAGTGGGCAGCGGTGACACCAATGCAAGTGACATCAGTTTAGTCTTTCGTATGCAGGATTTTTTTTAAAGTCCTTTTCACAGTGAATCAGAAACCACCCTTGAAAAGTGTCTTCTCCCTTCAAATGGAAATTCTTCACTTTTGTCAGCTCCATTCTCACCTTAAAGAAAATCAAAGGTTTTTATCTTCAAAAGGAAGTGTCTGCCCTGGACAGCTATAATCAGTGCTGAACAAGTGCTAATTCCTCATACGTGCAGGGATTTCCTTGGTGTACCTTGCTACGTGCTCACAAAGAGTTAAGCAGCTGCACATCACAGCTTTGAGCAAGCAGTTCTGCCTGCCTTGCAGATCTGCCATGTTAGGCTCTCAGAAGGCCGAAGAACAAGGCTATGGTGCCTGTTCTTCTCCGTGCCGTTCCTGACCCACTTTTACCCCCCTGGTGCTGTGATTACCGGGGGACGTAACATTGGAGTCACTGCTGGCGCAGCCGTTGTAAAGCCTTTTTCTACAAAGCCTTTCTACCATGGAGCCCAGATTAATTTTCTACTACCAGCTTGTTGGGGAAAAGGTGGAATCCATAAGAACATAAATCTGCTGTCTCCCCGCACCCCCCTCGCGTTATTTGCCATCACTAGTGCGTTTTATCTCCGTTCGTGCACAGCCGTTCCCTGCGTTTTAAGGCGTTAGAATATCTGGGGCGATGCTCAGCCGTCTCCTAGGCACTGGAGCTGGAGGTATTTCGCTCTTTCTGCTGGGCAGGGCTTTCAGGACCGCTCCTGTGCAGCAGAGATTCCCTCGGCCCAGGAAGGGGAAGCACCAGCCATGGCGAAATTTCCCCCCCCCTTCCTCTCCCCTCCCCTGATGCTCTTTGCGCGTTCGGGCAGGGAAGGGATGCTCCGGCCCGGCAGCCTCAGCCTTGGCAAGACGAAGCCGGAGGGTTCGCCGGGATGGGGAGAGGAGGAGGAGGAGAAGGAGGGGGGGGCTGCTAAAAATACCGCCCTGTGCCGGGGGAGCGCGCCGGGCCGGGCTGCGCTGCGCAGTGAGCGCGCCGCAGTGCGCGGAGCGGGGAGCGCCGCAGGCATGCTCGGCCCGCTGCTGGGCTCCGCCGGCTCCGGCTGCCTGCTGCTGGGTGAGTGCCCCCGCCGCTATCGCGACAGGGCCGGGCTGTCGCGACATCCTCGCGGGGGGCTGCGCGCTGCTTGGGGGGGGGGGGATGGCTCCGGGGATGGGGAAGCGCGATGGGGGCTCGGCCGGGCTCCCTGCTTCATCCCCCCCCCAGCAGCCCCCAGGTTTATGTCCCTGGGCTGCCTGCAGAGGGGTGCTCGGTCCGGTGATTTATTTGGAGTGGGGCTGGGAAATAGGGCAGCGTGCGTGGGTGTGCTCCCGTGGGTGCGTGTGCTCGTGGCTGTGTCCGTGTGCTCGTGGATGCGCGTGCATGCTCGTGCGCTGTACCCGCTGGGCAAGGGGGCTGGATTCAAATCCCATTGTCTGTGGGCAGGCAACGGTGCTTCGAAGCGTGTCTGGGCTAGAAAACGACTGCTGGTCTGAGATAGGTGCTTCTCTGTCAGGCGTTAAGGGGTTCGGCTTTAAGCGGTCTGCTGCACTCGTTCAGGTTTGGGTGCTTTGAATCTGGGAGTGCCTTTTCCAAGGGAAGGTGAGGTTCAATGCCCGTGCTGTTTCCCCTTTGTCCAACAGCTTTCCTCTAAACAAGCAGACTACCAAGGGGAAGAAGTACAAAAGGGAAAATGATTTTTAAAGACAGCGTCTTCGCATTATTAGGTAAATATTCTGCTGGGTAGCACCAAGAATGGAAAACATACAGCGATTGTTTATGTGCATGTCTGCTTGCTGCTTCTGACTCTGAAAAGGGATGTTTCACCCTGGAAAAAATAGGGACCCTAGTATCGCTGGCCTGCATTTTGTCTTTGAAAATATCCTGGCAGCTCCCATAAAGTCGGTGGGCTTACAGCTGCTTATATCAGCAGCTTGAATCAGCTGCTTTCGAGCTGTGGCAAAACTCATGCAGCGCTAATTTTGCCCAAAGGGAATTAGATGGGTGAATCAGAAAGCAGGACTCGGCTGGGAGGCTGCAAGGCAAGTGTTTGTTACAGTATTTTGGGCCCAGGGCCCCAGGGACTGTTCGGAGCTCCATTACCAGCTCCGGCAGGCTTGTTTATGACAACAGGAGGAGAGCGGGGCGGGCTGGGGACGCGTCTCGTGGGCCAGCACCTGCTCCCAGGCCTCCGCGTGCACCCTGCGGCATTGATCCCAGCGTGTCCCCGTGCCTCCCGTCTCGGTGCTCGCTCTGCTGCATCCCAACGCGTCTCCCTCACGTCTCCTGCTGTCCCAAAGCGTTCGTCCATTCGGGCACTGCCCTGGCTCATGGCCTCCCTTAATTCTTTTCCCATTTGATTTTAGTGTGGGTGGGGACTTCAGCCTAATGTTGTGATCTACAGAATAGGTGTCTTTGGAAGACAGGTGCGTTGCTATTGCCTCTGGTAGACACAGCACAAGTCACCTAAGGGAGACGGATCCCGTTGGCCCAGGGGGGCCCCATCCGACCCGGCAGTGCCACGTTTGCTCAGCTGCATGCTCTGGCTGCTGCTCTTGCTCGTGGTCCTGGTCTTCTGGTGGCTCCATCCCGTAGGCACCGCTCCGTGCTGCCAAGGAAACGTGGTGGCTGTGCCGATTTGCTGAGTGAGGTGCTCTTGGGTGGCCATCACAGCCCAGCCCAGCACTCTGGGTTATTTTAAGTGAATTTCTTGCATCTTTACAAGGCTTTTGAGTAGTTGAGGATGGGTCTGTAATGCTCACCTCAGTGAAATAATGGTGTAAGTCTGAGAAGGACAAAGACAGCTGTTTCCTAATGCGCAGACGAGCTCTGTTACCTGGCTTGGCAAAAGAGCAAACAAACCCAACAACAACCTCTGCCCCAGGGAGCTGCACCTGGGGCTGGTTTGGCTGAAGCATGACGAGGTTACAGCTGAGTCCCCTGCTCCTCTCCCCTTGAGTAAAAATAGGGAATCCCAGAGACTTCCCCGCTCTTTTCTTCCCTCCACACTTCATGCGACTGCATCCCTGCGCCAGCCCCGCCGCTCAGCATGAAGGGGGGCCCTGTGCTCCCCTGGCTCCTGCTGGTCAAGCGGGACCTGCGGAGGCACGAGGAGGAGGCTCTGCCCCGCCACCGCCGCTACATCCCAAAATATTTGTCAGTGCGTGTTTGCGAAGGAAGCAGAAGGTTGATGTGGTGCTGCAAGAGACTTGTACGGTCCCGCTTCTAAATCCGGTTCTTGCACTGTGACTCCGGAGTCCTTGAGGATGCCCTGAAATGTAGGTCCTGGGGTAAGGAATGTTTCCTGCTCTGCTTTGTGTGGGAAACGGAGCAGATGCCCAGGGCTGCTCAGACCAACCCATGGAGTGCTGGCTGCTACAGGGGAGGCAAACCCTCTGTTATTTGATGGGATATATTTAGTTGCTTTTATTCTCCATCTCTCTATTACTTTTCCATTTGAAGAGTTGCTAGATACCATCAAAAGGAAAGAGGAAATGTTTCTGGATTTCTCTGCCTGCTTGCGGGGGGAAGGCAGCGCACAGCAATTTTTCTCTGCTGCTCTGGACTAATCTGGACATTGATTTGATTTTTGTCTGCACTCTACCATGGATATAACAAATATTTCCAAGTAATGAAAAGAGGAGGAAAGCTTTGAAGACAGATGGTAAGCTGAATTAACTGAATACCCGTGGATGTAGGAAAGCTGACTTGGGAGCAAGCCAGGGACAAAGAAATACCACATCGCACCAGTAAGGGTACAACTGCCGTGGTTTTCGCGTCACTAAACGCTGCAAAGCACCACTGGGTTTAAACCTTTCCTGTTTATTACATTTCCATGAGGAATTTGAGAGGAATATCAGCATCTTCCTTCCTCCACAGTACACCATTTCAAGCAGTGCCTGCAGCGACCTGGCGGCAGGTCAGGGCAAGAGAGAGAAGTGGCAGGACACAGGCACACACCTCTGCGCTGGCTGCATGGCACCGAGCACGGCTCTGTTCCCGTGGCTTTCATCTCGGCTTTGCTAGATTAGTCCTCCACGCAGACCCAAACAAAACGATTGGCTTAATCACCTTCTTTTTTTATCATCAAGGAAGAAGAAAGAAGAGCATCTATTAATACAATTTTTATTTTTAAGTGCTCTGCATGCGCTCCTTTGGCGGTGGATCAATACAAGTAATGAGGTTTTCTCATGGCTGCTCTTTATGTCCCTCGCGCTGCTGAGCGAAGCCAAAGCCCTGCAGGCCCCTGGAGCCAGGGCCCGAGCTGTCCCCGCTGCCGTTTGTGCAGGGCTGCAGGCAGCGGGCGCATGGGGAGCGATGTGCTCTGTGCTCTGCTGCTGCCCTCGGCCCTCCGGAGAAGGTCCTGGTGTCCAAACTGCTTCGGCCTCTCTCCTCCCCTCCCTCTGAACAAGGGCTGGCAGTGCCTGTGAACCCAGATGCTCTCTGACCCTGGGAGTAGGTCAGATGCAGCGGAGTAAGGTGTGCCAGAGAGCACCTGGCTTTGTGCTGTGGATTAATAGGCTCGAATTTTATCTCTCAGATCCACAAAACCCCACCTTAAGAGTTGGATTCCTCACGCTTCTTTCTGAGCTGTCCTGTAGCTTGCTGTGAGCCCAGCCTGGCTCCCAAGGGACTTTTCTTTCCAGACGTGCTGATTCCGAGTCCTTGCAAATCCTTCTTCTGGAGCCTCCGAGGAACTGAGCGTTGTTTCCCTACAGCGTGACACAGGTAGATGTTTTGCTGGGCTCGGATTGATTGCCATCGCGTGCTATCAGCGCTTACTGATGACAAGTCGCTCACTGTGTCGAATCCTCCTCTCACTGTAAACATTGTCACAGAGCCTTCAAGGTGACCCGCGGCCGGTGGGGAAGGAGGTGAGGCCAGGGGAGGCCAGAGGAAGGAGGAATTCTGGCTTTTTGTTTGTTTCATACGCTCTGTATATAGATAAAATTGTTTAACCTTTGGACTGGAGACTGCGCGATGGAAATCTTGGTGGCTGGTGATGAGGAGGGTAAGGCAGGGAGGACGAGTGGGGATTTTTAGCCCGGAGAGAACTTCGGAGCCGCGTGGGCAGCCGTGCCCCTGCTCATCCCGCAGGGCCCGGTGCTGGTCACCGAGCTCCGGGGCCGCGCTTTGCCCACCCGCGGGGTTTTACGGGCAGTGATGCTGCTGCGGGGTGTAGCAGGTGCCTTGGAAAATCCAGTCCGTCTCAAAACGCAACCCCTGCTTGGTGGGGGCTGTTAGCCAGCAGGGTGCTTGTCAGTCTTGCCCCCTGTGTGGTGCACCGCTTTCCGAAATGTGGAAAGAAGATAAATCCAACCATCTTGTCCAAGCCCATCTTCCTTTGCACCACAGGAAGCTTCTCAAAGAGACGTATCGTTCAGTGGAAAACACCATCTCATCGGGAAAACCCCAGCGAAGGGAAGAAAAGTTTTTTTACATCTAGATCTCTGTGCGATGGTGTTGCAAGAATGCAGCTCACATTTCCATTTGCTCAACCGTGTGGCTGCTGTGGTGTAGATACAATCTGAAGACAGGCCACACCACAGGGAAGCAGTTTCCACTTCACTACTGCTAAGTAACACTGCAAAATCAGTGTAAGGTGGGTTGGCCTCGGTGAGGTCAAGGCGACCCAGGGATGTCTGGGTTTCATTATTTGGCTTTTCTCCCCCGGGCCAGCGGTGTCGTTCGGCACAGGGACCAACAGTCCCTGCCCAGCAGAGCAACTGTTCTAGGCACTGAAATCTAAGCTTCAACCCAGTTTTGCTTGTGACCAGTCCAGATGCTGCCTCACTGGGTGCCAGAGCAGCAGCTGATCCGTTTGTTTTCCCCGGTGTTTCCTTCCCAGCCAACAGCCCAACCTCCTCTCTGACACCATTGCCCCTGTGGCAGCTCTGTCCCCATCCTGCCGGCTCCTGGGGCTGGGCCCCCTCCTCCGGACAGCTTTACCCTTTGGAAAGGATGGGGTTTGTTGGATGGAAAGCCTCGCAGCCTTTCTTCCCTGGGCTGGGCGAGCCAAGCCACTGTGCTTTTTCCTGGCTGAGAGAAGGGGCTGAAGTGGCCTTTGCTTCCCCTGGGGAGCCGTGGGGGGCCGAATTGCCCCAGGGGAGGATGCGCCAGGGTCTCCCCGTGGCCTCCAGAGCAATGGCCAGCTCCTCTCCCAGGCTGCCGAACCCTTCGGATCGGCTCCACTGGCAGGGCGGGTGTTGCTGCTGCTAAGCGGGGAGTCGAGACCAATGACTGCGGGGGTCTTGCAGCCCTAGCAGCGCTCCTGTTTGGAAAATTCGAAAAAAAATATCAAACCCTTGATGCGGTTGGGGATGGAGGCCCTGCCTGGGATGGGATGGGACAGCCACATCGTGTCGCCCGTGGCTGCTAGGTGGCACCACGCGAGAGCTGCCGTACATCCATTTGGCTGGCGTGCTGACATGACCAAGCTGATTAATGCCTTTTTTCTTTTTTTTCCTCTCCTTTGGAAACATATCTGGGAAGAGAGCAAACCATTATTTTGTTGATTTAAATGACTTAGTCTGAGCTATGTTTGCACTGAAATAACAAATGATGTGAATGATCGTCTTTTTTTTGCAGAATTTTGTATAGACCAGTATTTAGGTATAACAAGTGGAATGAACATTATTTAGATATCTTTTGAAGATTGTTTTTAATGATGGAGGAAAAAAAGACATATCAGAATCCCTCTTGAAATTCTAAATATGTTTTAGCTTGTATGTCCAGTAAAGTTCAGTTTTAGGCAAAACCGTTATTTGTAACTGGAGATGAGCTCATGCAAGGTCGCTTTTATTCTGCAAAATGTTCTCCTAACTCCTGCTGGCTGCTTGTGAAGGGTCGCCTGCCTTGTACCGGCAGCCTGACGAACACGAAACCTTCACGAAGCGACTTCCATTGCGCCCATTTGGCGCTGTTGGAGGGCCCCTCCCCGGCACACCCCACGTCGCCGCCGTGGGCGCTGGGGCGGTTTTATGAAATAATTTCATTTTTGGCCCCGGCCTCTGCTTGGCCGTGGTGGGACGGGGTCAGGGGCCAGTTGGGGACGCGGGGTGAGCGATCCCCAGTGACCTCGGCGCTGCGTGGTGCCCCGGCCTTCGTCTGGAGCTGCCTCAAAGCGGGGTTTGTGCGCGGCCTCCTCCTGGCTGCCGCTCCCGGCGGCCGCAGAGGCCAAGCAAATCCCTTCAGCTGAGAGGCTGCTGAGGGTGGTGTGATGCTGTGACCTGCCAGCAACAATTCAGGCCTGTGTTTCGCTTGGGAAAAAGCATTTGCATATCCTCTATTCACTTTATTTGGTTAAACACATTTGAAAAGGCAAAAGCTCCCAGCCATTGAGACGGAGGAAGGGGCTGAGGGTGAGGCCCCCCCCCTCCGCCTTAACTCTTTGAAGCCTTGCTCTGGGCAGAGCAAGGAGGGCAAGAAACAGCGATGTCAGAGAGAGAGACATCTTAAAACATCCAGAAAGGAGGCTGTGAAGGCTGGAAAGGGGAAAGTGCTGGTGAAGGGGAAGAGCCCGGCAGCAAGGAGGTTGCAGAACTCCCCCGTGTCTCTGAATTGTAAATTCGCCTGTGTGCATCTGTAGAGATTTGGGGAGAGTCTGCCGAAATCGGCACGAACTGAAATGTCTTCGGAATGACTTGAAAATATCTGTGAAAATAGGAGCGTTTGGATAAAAGCAAGTTGCACTCATATCAGGAAGGCAAACCTAGGGCATGCTCTGGGGTGTGAAAATCGGAAAGCAGAACTGACTAGAAACAAAACCACAGCTAGACTAATTGCTGTTTAAATTAAAGTTTAAATAATCTCCCCAAACTAAATCAACAGCAAAGATCCTGAAATGTAAACCGAGAGTTTTAAAACATTCAAACAGTAAAACCGCCTGCTATTACTACCAAAAGAAAAGCGATCATTTCAGCGAAGTATTTAATTTTGGGTATCCAGGAACACCTCCGAGCACAGCCCAGCCACAGATTTCTCAAAAGCCTCCCTTGTGGTGATGGCCACGCACCCTTTTCCCTCACCTCCCGGTGCGGTGCTGGGCAGCAGCCCCGTGCACCAGGGCAGGATCCGTGCCGTGCCCACCGTGCTCAGCCACAAAATGGAGGCTCCACTTCTGGGTGCCTGGAAGATTTTCCTTGGGTGGCAGCTGGGGAGAGCTGCATCAGCAACCAAACCGTCATCGTGGGTTTATTTTTTTCCCTTGCCACTCGTCAGCACCGTTGCAGTGTAAGGAAACTGAGGGCTGGTAGGAGAAGAGTCAGAAACACTGGTCTGGTAGGCTCATGTTAGTACCCCTCATTATTGAATTGATCCTCTGTTCATACAGCATTTCTCCTTCTTGCTGCTCTTTGTAAGTGGTCAGAAATACATACTGCACAATCAATATGAGCATAACGTCTGACCAGAAGTCATAGGAAGGAAAAAGAGTCTGCAAAATAGCAAAATATAAAGTTGCAGTCTCCCAGTTGGACATGACTGTCATTATTATAATCAGCAGCTGTTTTCTGCACTTACTTCATGGTCAGGGCAGCATTTTCCATGGATGGGCCTTAAGGAATCTCCAGTGCTGTTGGCAGGTTTGTGCTCAGGAACCGAAGCTATTGCTCTGGGCTAGAGGAACGTCCTGAAAGACCAAGTAGCAGATATTGGGGGGTTATCCTCATCGTCTCAAAGTGCTGTGTGGGATGAAAGGAGCAGCGGCTGCAACTCTGGCTGTGGTTTCCTGGTGTGCAGCCTCGGTTAGCTGCTCGGTCGGCGCTGCATCCTCCTGGCCATAAGCATCGCTTGGTTCAAAACTCAACCTTAATCTGTATTTCCCATTAACTTTGATAAAGTGTAAAAACGTAGAGAAATTCAATAAGTTTCTCTTCGACAATACTTCTCTTTCATGTTGTGTTCAGTCACAAGCACTAAAAGCACTGGGACTTAATGATATCACTTTTTTTTTATTTTTTTTCTGGACAGGTCGGGTGTCAGCCAAAACACATAACAGTCCTTTGAAGCCTTTCCATTGATTTTACTGGTAGTTGGATCTCTCTGAGCTTTACCCTGAGCAGTAATCAGCACAAGAGGTGAAGTCTTATTTCCTTTGTACCTGCAGAGTACAGACACCCCTGCTACTTAACTTGCTAAGGTGACGGCCAGCTTTTGGCAGCTTCTACAGGAGCAGAAGCTGCCTGGCTCCTGGTTTGAAGCTCCAAGCACTCTGCAGCTCCAGCTGCCTGGCTGGGGCTGGGAGCTCAGCCCCAGTGCTCAGCACCCAGCTCAACTGGGCCCCGCTAACGTGCCTACAGCAGGCCCTTGGCCTCTGAGCTGCAGCACCATCAGCTCCCACAGCAAACCCCGCGTTTGGGTGAACTGCGAGCTTTCCTCAGTGGCCCATCCGAAAAAGGGAAGACAACCGTATTGCCCTAAAACACTCTCCTGATTGCTCTGCTCCATAAATCGCTTGGTGGAAAACGATGGGGCTGCTCACAGCCTGAGCTGTTTGACTACAAACTCCTGTCCGGCTGTAGCTCATAAGGAACGAGGGGCAAGGACCGGAGCTGGTGAAAATTGCTGAGCTCCCATGAAGGCAGCGATGTGATGCTGATTTACACCAGCAGGCCATTTAGGCTGGCACTCCCAGCCTTGCTCTGGCAATTTGATAAATTAAGCCTGATTGCAGAATAGCCACAGCCGAACCGAACGCATGATGTTTGACTTGCTTGCCCAAAATCTCATTAAATATCTGTGCCCCTTCATTCATGAATGCTTGGAGTTCTTTGAGAACTCTGCAGAGAGGCAGTCTTGGTGAATTGTGAAGCTTTTCTTTTGTTATCAGCGTAACATAACAGAACCTGTTTGGGTCTCAGATGCTGTTTTTTGCTTTGTGCTTAATATGTTGGCCATAGTTTTATTCCCTTACTGTTTTATTGATTCATGTGGTTCACATTTATTCTACTATGGCTCTGAAGTCTTTAATTTAGTGGACTAGGACTGGCAGCACAGACTTCAACATTGTCAGGCACTGTAAAAATTCATTTTGTGATGGGATTTCTCAGAGAAACTAAAAAAAAAAAAAAAAGGATGCTGCTTTTCATTTTAAACCAAGCACTCGCAGGAAGGCTTTGTAGTTTTATACCCAAAAACCTTGCCTGGATTCCGCTAGGAGCCGTAAAGCTTTTGGGAGGTCTGACAAATGGACGTGTCCAAACCCCGCAGCCCCCAGCACCGGGGGGGAGCCTTGCAGCGGGCGAGCTCCGCGCACCCTCCCGCAGCCGGGCTGAGGATCCCAGCTCCAGACCTCCAGTGCCTCAAGGGTTACAGGCGGGCGCTGCCGCCGCGCTAATACGGACTAAGCTGATATTAGCCAAGCTTAACTTCTTTCGGCAGTTTGCAGATGGGAAGGGGGTGGGACGTCCTGGAGTCAGCAGTTCTTCAACAAGTACGTGTACGGGCGCGCTGGCGGCGGCAGCCCCAACCATGAGCTGACTGCCTGGGAAGGGAGCGAAGGACGGCCGGCCTGCTGCCGCTGGTGAGTCTGCTGTTGTTGCTGCTGCTGCTGCTTGGTCGCGACGTGTCGGCTCTACGTGCAGCTGGCTCCGGCCCTGCGAGCACCCCGAGGGGCTGCAAGCAGCATGGGGGAAGCCCCTGCTTGGTTTGGGGTGCGCGGAGCTCTGGGTGCTGAGCAAAACAAAACCACAAAAATGGGGCTGAGCAAAACAAAAAATGGGCTGCGGAGAGGGAGCGGGCGCTGCTGCTGCTGGAAGCGGTGCTTTGGGCTGCGCTGCTCGGGGCTGCTCCGGGGGAGAGCCCGGTGGTGCTGCCAGCAGGATGGGGATGAAGCACAAGTGGCCAAAAGGGTTTGTGGCTTTTGCAGCTTCCTGTTTTCTCAGATGTTCCGAAGAGCCTTAGAGGGGGAAAAAGCTGCAGCCCCAGCCCTGGCTGAATTTCACAGCCCCGTGCGGGCTGGGAGCTGCAGCCACAGGAGCGGCGGTGGCTTCTCCATCCAGCCCGGGGCTCCAGCCCTGCGCCTCAGAGCACCTCGTGGGTGCAGCGCTGCCCCGGCCACGTGCTGGGGACAAGGTCATTTAACGCGGGGGTGCTGGTTCCTGGGGCTGCCTGGGAGGGCTCAGCTGGAGCCATCGGTTTGGGCTTTATTCCCCAAAGCTCCTGGCCCCAGCGCGGGCGTCAGGGCTTGCTTTGAATAGCAGGAGACCAGCGAGCTTGTTTCATTGTGTCTGACACCCTGCGTGTTTCTAGGCTATGTGTGCATTGAGTTGTTACCACCCTGAGTTCAAGGCAGGCTCTCTGTGTCGCTCGTTGCTGGCTGTGGGTCTGTCCGTGCTGCCCTGGCTGTGGGGGAAGCTGGCCGGGATCTCCTGGTGCAGGCGGCGATGTGTGTCTTTGCCAAAGCTTTGTAGGGACCGCGGGTTGAAAGTGTTAAATTTATGCACGATCCATAACAAAATGCTGAGGCTTCACACTGCCTTCAAGCACACAAACGTGTGAGCGCCCCATCTGAGAAGCCTGCCAACGTGTGGGGTCATTGGGGTGCTCCCTGGAGGTTAAGCACAGAACGTGCAAACCTTACCTGTGGAGGAGATACCCCTTGCTGCGTTGCTTTGGTGTGTGCCTGCCCCTGGTGCCTGCCATTGATGTGGCGATGGGGACGGGCTGGGGATGTGAGGAGGCTGCTGCCAGGGGCTTGGGGATGTTCCTGGAGGGCAGAGGGCCCCCCCTGCTCCTGGAGGATTACAGCGTGGCGGGACGGTACCACTGCCGTGCCTGTGTGCAGCTGCAGGGCATCCTCAAAACCTGCCCAGACCCGGTTATTTGCCGTTTTATGGCGCAGTGAGATCACTACCTAACGCAGTGGCAATTTCTACAGAGAACGGCCAGTTTTTACTGACCTCGCGCGCAAGAGAGGAACCAAGGCAATGTTCCTTTAATGGCACCGTGATACCCTCCTGTGCAGAAACCATGCAGAGATTATTTCGAGAAGCTCTGGCTGGTTGCAGGCACTGTGTGGTGGTGATGCCCGCGGGGGCTGGCGAGGGGCCCAGGCAGGCGGGCAGGATGCAGCAGCTCCGTGCAGCAGGCGAGGCCGTGCCGTGCCGTGCCCGCTCCTCCTGCCTGCCCCAGCCGTGGTGGTGCAAAGCCTCCCCGTCTGCCAGTTGCTTGCCTTCGGGTCTTTTGGCAAGTGACTCCCTTAAGCCTTGTTCTCTTGCCCCTTCCTCCACTGCCGGGTTGCCAGAGGAGGTCTGCGTGACTTGCAAAGCCACCTCCAGCTGCTGGTTGGTTCGGGATAAAGCTGGCATGGTTCCGGCACTCCTGTTGCACAAGCAGGGGGGCAGGATGCAACCCTCCTCTCTTTGGGTGCGCTTTGGGGTCTTTGCTCCTTCCCCTGTGCACACACAGGGCCCTTCAGAAAGCTCTGCAATTTGCAGGGCACTTGGTTGGTAATTAACCTGTTCTAATTATAGACGGCTTACTGGGAAGGATACAACTGTATTTATTATAGTTGGATCATGACACGACTGTTACTTTTTTAAGCTGCCATTTTCAGTGTAGTTTTCTAGCTTCAGGTTCCAGTGACAGCCACGGCGCTGGCTTCGGGGGTGCCTGCTTGGCACAACACGCGGGGGCTTTCGGTCTGTCCATGTGCGTCTGTCCTTACTGTGTTGGCAGGTCGGTCAGTTCGGGAGCTCTTGTAGCTGTAATATTGGCTTAAAGAGCATTGCTACTGATAATAAGCGCTGTGCTGAGCTATTATATGGCAGGTCTCCTGCAGCAGCAGGTGCAGCTCTGTGGCACAGTGGGCGCGGGCAGCATCCTACGGGCAGCCCCAAGCCCAGCTCCGGGAGCACGCAGCGTGCAGGTGACCGCGCTTCACGGCTGCAGCTCAGCTGAGCCCTTCTGCACGGGCTTCCTACAGGACTTTCAGTATTACAGAAGGAGACACGAAATTAGGAGTCAGTTTCAGTGCAGACTGAGCTGACAGTGAGGCTCACGCCTTGCTGAGAAGCGCTGTACAAAACACTTCTGCCTGTCTCCATCCCCTGCAGGACTAACGCCGAGCATGCCATTGCGCTCCCTTCAGCGTCACAGAAGGTCTTTTGTTGGAAGCCTGTTTAGGTTTCTGCGTCACTTTGGGTGCTGTGCTGCCAGGGCTGCCATACTTGCCCAAATATAGCGTGGTGGCCATGCAGGGCACTTATTTTGGGATTCAGAAAATGCTGTCAGCTGGTGCCTGGGGGGCAGGAGGATGTCTCTGTAAGGCGGAGGAGAGCACCCACCTGTGGGGGGGGAGCCCCGTGGCACATCCAGCAGGTTTGGATCCCCCAGCCCCTGTGCAAGCAGAGCACACGCCAGGAGAGCAGCCCGAGCCAGCTCCTGCCTCCTGGCCTCCCTTCACCCCTCGTGTCACTGCTGCCAGCCTCGCACACGTCGATCGTGAGGGTCCGGCCACGGGGAGCGGGGTCTGCAGGAGCACAGAAGTGATGCCCCTGGGTTAGGCTTGGAAATGTGGGTGCGGCTGAGGTAAACAGCACTGCTGCAAATTACAGCCTCCACCCAGCAATTAAAGGTGAGCTCTTCATTAAAAACAAAGAAACCAGAGCACTGAAGTAGGAATTAGCAAGGTCTGGAGCTGAACGTCCCCAGGGCAGCCGCGTGATGGGTGCTGCAGCTGGAGCCCGTGAGCCTGTGCAGTGCCCTGCGCCGTGCTGGGAAACAATTTGGCTTACTGAGGTCCTTAGCTGGAACGGGGCCTCTAAAGGCAGCGCTAAGGTTTGCTTAAATCCAGTCGATGTTTGCAGGCGAATAGCAAAACTTCTCCTGGCAGTGAGCCGTCAGGCTGTGTGCAGAGAGCCACCTCCGTCTTCCCTGCTCTGCAGAGCTGCCTGCCGCGGGTGCAGAAGGCTTTTCCCTCCCTATTCAGTGCTTCTCTTTGTGCTCTGCCCCAGATAACTATTTTTATGCAATTATTTAAGCTGTTTGTTCTCTGCCTGCCACGCGGCATCCAAGCACCATGTAGCATGCAGGACAATCAAGCATCAATGCCACTCAAAAATAAAAAGCAAAACAAGTCTCCTTCACAAGAAACAGGATTTACAAACAACCGGGGTGCTCAGGGAGGGTTTGCAGACTCTCTGGAACCGGCTTCCAGGACTGAAGGCCAGCCCTGGCAGGAGCAGCACGCGGTGCGGTGCCGGGACAGGAGACAGCCCTGCACCAAACAGGGGCTGCAGGCAGGGCGCAGCGGCGCGAGCCCCAGCAAACCCCCACGGAACCCGTTGGCACCGCCAGCTCTTCCAGGTGCCCCTGCCCCTGGCACCTCCACGGTGCTGAGAGGGAGCAGGTGGGCTATGGGGTGCAATTTCACCCAGTGAAATTACGGGTGAGGATTTCTGGTGTTTGCCCCGAGCGCAGGCAGGAGACCAAGGAGCCAGAAACACACCCAGCTTTTGGGCTTGTGTTTGTCCTGGCCGGATTGGGGGGAGCCGCCTGAGCCCGCATGGGGTGAGCGCGCAGCCGCCGCGCTGGCACAAGAGGGTCAGGACATTGTGATGGGGACAGAAACAGGCCAGGCACCGCTGAGCTTTGTCCCCTGAAAGCCCAGGCTGGGGCTCTCGGCCTGGCCGGCAGAGCCCTGTGGCTGCAGCACGTCGCCGCGCGACGAGGCGGAGGGCACTTCAGCAGGGAGGCAAGCTGCTTCCTCGCCATGCCTTCGGGTCTGGTAGGCTTGAGAGGCAAGAGCTCTGAGCCGATGAGCTTTCCCCTTCTGGTGGGAATCTTGAAATATTCGCAGGGCTTCCTAGCGCTTCCCCGTCAGAGCGGTGGCGGATTGGGACCAGCATCGCGGCCTCAGCCTTCCTGTACGCGTCAGTCGCGGTGGCTCCAGAGCACCGCTGCGCCGGGCTGCTCGCGGTGCCAGACGTATTTTTAGGCCGGTTCCCATCTGTGAGCTGTTCCCGAGCGCGGCGGGGAGGTGAGCAGTGGAGGACGAAGCTTTCCGGGGTGGGTTTGGCGTTGGTGGCAAATAGGTGGCACGGACACAGAGGGACGAGGCCGCGGGGCGCTGCTGGCTGGCGGTGGGCTTTGCTCTCTGCGGCGTTACGGGCGTGTAAAGTAAGATCTCCACACAGCCTCTGAATTATTCATCGAGTAATTTCTCTTGGCAAGTGACTGGTATGCTGTAGATATTTTAGATACTTTAAATACTTCTGTTTATGCTGTGATTATTGTGCTCCTTCTGTAAAATTGGCCTGTCAGGACATTGAGCCCCTTGTTAGCATTTTTCCCTTTTTAGCGGATGGTTGCAAGGACCTTGTGTCTTGCAAATGCGTTTCAATGCAAATGCATTTCTCAGCAGGGCCGGGAGCGGGAGGCCAGTGCCGCTCCTGCGGGTTGCCTGGAGATTTGTGTCCTTTGTCTGCGCCTGTCCTTTGGCGCTGGGTGCGAGGAGGCTGGTGGCACGGCGGGACTGGGCGCTGCCACCGGCGACGTCCCCAGCAGCGCGGTGCTGCGCGGGGTGCTGCGGAGGAGCTGTGCCGCTCGGGCACCAGGTCCTTGGTGAGGAGGAGTTTGCTCAGGAACACAGTGCAGGAGCGTGAGACGTCTCTGCAGGAGCACCAGCAGCACTAGCGTGAAGCATCACTCCCCCAAAGTGATATATGTGATACACGTGTGTATGTGCGTATATATACATACAAACGCATCCATATGTGCATTAGAAAGTCCTTTGGAAGCCCTGTGTTGGAAGCAGGCTTTCTGCACGCAGCGTGTTCCTGCCCACCTCCCCTAGGAACCTGCCCCCTGACACCACCAGCCCGGACTCACGCCCGGCCCCGTGCTGCCCCGCTCCCCTTCGTCCGTCCGCGTCCTCTCCCCGCAGTAACCAAAGGTCACGCGAAAGCATCGCCGGTTCCCTCGCCGTGAACTTTATTTGCCTTATTCCTCTCAGCAGACCAAGGAGGCTTGGCCTGGATGCGACGCCCCCTTTCCGAGGCAGATAACTGCTGTGCTGGCTGCGGGCTGGCCCCGTGGCTCCCCCAGCCCCGCTCCATCCATCTGGCCCCCGGGGTGCAGCGAGTCCCCGCCGGCTCTGCGGCACGAAAGCGATTGGGGCTGAAGAGGCTTGCGTACCATCGAAACGTCAGTCTTTAATAGTCCTGCTGGCAGGAGGCCAGCCGAGCAGATTGGACGTGTCTGATTCCCAAAGGGAGGGGAGAGGGACGTTTTTCATCTAGTAAAAATAAGACTTGCATCTTGCTTCTCTTTCATTTCTTGCTCTCTGGGTGCTGCTCCAGTGTCCCTGGAGAGATGCTGCACCTCGCCAGCACTGCATCCCTCTCCTCCTTTGTTCGCTAGCAATGGAAATAGGTGTCCAAAGCAAATCCGTACTCTGCATCAGTTGCCTCTTGCTTCTTATGCTGAGTCCCAGTGTAATAATCCCCCCCCACACACCCCCAAATTGACTTTTTTCCATTTTGAATCTTGACTCAATGAGCTGTAATGCAACCATGAGGGCTGGTACTTTTGCTTTGATTCTGGAAAGAAATATATCTTTGTGATTTGACCCTGCAAAGAATTAGGTGTAGCCTAAGTAAAACATGGTAATTGTGTTTTATGTATCTGGGAGTCAACAGTTTTGCTCACAGTTGGAAAAATCACGTGCACAGTTGGAAAAGCACGTGCAAGAGCTTGTTTTGATCTGGTTTTGGCGGGTTGGAGGCATTTTTTTTAACAGAAAGCACAGTTTTGATGATAATATAGAGTCCCAAGGATCAAAGCAATGGTACATCACGAGGAAGCCACAAGGAGCTGGCTTCAGTGTGATCTGTCTGAAGGCGAGGCAGAAGCCTTGCAGTGGAACATGCCGCTGCCCAGGAGCAGAAGCAGGTAACATCTAAGGAAGTTTTAGGTAGTATTAACCTTGCACTGGCTGATAATCCCACTCAGCTTCTGCTGCGTGCCTCCTTGTTCAGAGCTTTTGCCGCTGACCCTGTTTTGGGATCAGAAATCTCAGTCTGGGGCCCGTGGAGCCGGAACGAGGGGCAAGGCAGCTTTCAGAGCACAGAAATCTTGTGCCGCTCCACTGGAGGGAGGTTCCTCTACGTCTGCCTCCTGGGACTGGGACAGCTGAGATCCTGGAGACTCCGTGTCCTCGGAGAAAGAGGGCAGCTGCTGGTGCCACGGCCCCAGGCAGCTCCCGGGGAGGGAGCAGCTGAGCCGCAGCCAGCCCCGGCCGGTCCTGTGCAGCCGCGTGCAAATGGCCTTTTATTTGTGCTCGGATAGAGGGAGAGCCATAGAAGCTTTGTCTGGTTTCCAGCACAAAACAGGTCATCCCGCCCCCGTTCCCACCTGCTGGGGATGCGTGGTGGGCCGGCAGGTGAGGGCATCTTGTGAGGAGCTCTCCTTCCCAAGCAGGCAGCGGGGTGATGGCACAGCCTGCACGGGTGCGGGCGCTCGGCTGCGTGGGGTGAGCAAAGCTTCCCCGTGTGCACGCTGTGCACGCCGCGGGGGTCTGAGCCTGTTCCCACGCGGGTTCGTGCCGCTAAATCTCCGGTTACAGAATCGCTTCCAGCAGGAACGGGATCAAAACCGAATCGCACAATGGTGCCGTTTGTATCTTGCATGCCAGAAAAATATTTCGGAATCGCCGCCGTGGTGCCTGCCGCTCACAAAGCCGGCTGGCAGTTCGGAGCACAGCGCCTCTTCTAGCTGGCCGGAGACTCGCTGCAGGAGCCCTTTTCACCCCGACCCACGCGCTGCTCTGGAGGTGTCAGGCACGCCGTGCAGTCTGGCCAGCCCCAATCAGGCACAGCGCTTAACTCCTAGCAAGTAACCCGCGTTTTTCCCATTTCAAAACCTTTTTTTTTTTTTCCCATGTTTGTGTCTCTTTTCTCTGCCCTGGGGCTGTTCCACAAGCCCAGTGGTGATGCGGTATGGGGCAAATGTCCGCGTTGGTGCTTCCATGTGCCACTTTGACGCTCCCGGGGCTGCTTTCCGTAGCTCCCCGGTGGGTGAGAGGCGCCAGCACACAGCCCAAGCAGCCAGGGCTCGTTGCAGGGCGGGGGATTCACCGCAGGTGACAGAAATGGGGCAGAACTGCCAGGGAGGGGGTGCGGAGGGCATCCTGCTGCGGAGACCAGGGTGACTGCAGAGGCTGTTCGCGGTGCGCTCGGGTGTGTGATGCTACCTTGCTGGTGGGAAACCAGACCCAGGGTCCGTGCTGATTTTTTCATTAATATTTTTTTTACTACTATTTTTAATTACATGATTTATAGGAGAAATACAAGCGGGGGAGGCACAACCTGCCCTGGCAGCAGGGTGCCCCAGCAGCGCGGCTCCTCTCAGACATGCCCGGGCCCCTCTCCTGGCCCCGTCCCGAGGCAGGTTCGCTGCCTCGAGCCCATCAAGTACGGGCTCATCGTGAGGCACCTGGGGATGGAAAATCAAGATTAACTGTTGCAAAAGCCAAGCTGGGTGAGCTTTGTAGTGCCAAAATCAGCTGTGTTTGGAAACTGGGGTCAGTGCATGAAGCTACAGGTCTCAGGCTGGATGGGAGGAACCAGAGGTACGGGGGTCTCCCCTGGACAGCTTAAGCTTTCTCCTAGGAGCAGGGTCCTGCCTTCAGTTTCTGTATTTAGTCTTCACTGAACTTAGATTATTAAATGAAAATAGGAGAATACAAGCAGACGACTTTGTGGCCCTACTTGCCACACTAACATCTCTATTTAGCTCTCCCAGGGATCCTAGCACTCTTGCTGCTGCATTAGGAAGAAAACAAAGTGAATATCTGCATTCACGTGTATTTTCTGTTAATTCCTGTTAGTGGCATCTCCATCACTGTGGCGTCCTCTGAGATGCCCTGCAGTGAACTTAGTGAGTCCCTAACAAGACGCACTTACCCATTTTTTTAGCCGGGAAGGTTCTACAAATCCTTGCAGACATTGTGGCTGCAGGAATTCCTGTGCTCCCAGGGAAAATGGGCCAGCAGCATCCTTCAGCAGGGAGAAACAAACTTCTGTCTCGCAGTCAAATTTATTTATTAAATCTAGCCGATATGGTTATGAATGAGGAACTCTGGCATGTGTGTGATTTGCTGTGCAACAAAAACTTGGGGTCAGCAGGAAATAATGGCCCAAGTAGGGACTGAGCAGAAGGCAGCAGAGTCTGGCACAAGCGGGCAGAAAAAATAAACGCACCGCGAGCGTTTGGCTGAGGTAAACGTGCTGATTTTCCCCCGTAGCTCCCGGCAGTGGGTGGAAGGAGCGCAGCTGAGGTGCTGTCCCCGTGGGCCACGAGCAGCTTTGGCTGCTGCAGCACGATTTATGGCACCGCGGGGCAGGTGCTGCCAGCAGCGCCCTGCTTGTGGCACACGTGGGGCTGCGCTGTCCCTACCACCGCCTCTAAGGGAGAGAGAACAGGATCACAGGGTGGGATGGGTTGGCAGGAACCTTAAAGAGCACCTAATTCCTTCCCCAGCCCAGGCTGCCCAAGCCCCATCCAGCCTGGCTGTGGGCACTGCCAGGAATGGGGCAGCCACAGCTCCTCTGGGCAGCCTGTTCAGTGCCTCGTCACCCTCACGGTGAATATTTTTTTTCCTTACGTTTAATCCAAGTCTCCCCTCATTTCGTTTAAAGCCCTTTTATGTTCTGTGCAAACCCCGACTGCGCTGTGCCCTTCTCTTTGCTCAAGCCGAATACCTGCCGGTAATCGTAAGTGATTCTTGTTTCTGTATTAAAGCATCCTGTCTTTTCCAGAGCTGAAAAGCACATTTCTGATGTCTTTAGATATCTTTTTTTCCCAAATCCAGGTACTGATGTAAATCTCACCCTAACATATGTCAGAGGGGTGCGAAGTTGGTGAGGGAAGGTGTGATCACACGTCCTCCATTACCCGTATTATAACAGAAATACTTGTGTTCTGGTGTGCTACCAGATCTGGCTGCCAACACTTGTTCTTTTTACTACAACCCTGGCTCTCACGATGCTCTTGCCGGTGCTGTGAGCTCCCAGTGTCCGTCGGTGCCCTGTACTGGGATGGATGTGCAGGAGGGCCTGGCCCTGGTGCACCCCATCGCCCCCGTGCTGCCACTGCTTCCCCATTCCCCGGAGCTTTCCACCTTTAGCTTGGCTGCACAGGTGCTTGCAAATCACCGCTCCCAGGCTGGTGCGGATGGAGTCTTCTCAAGATTTCAGCGTAACCAGCAACCGTGGCAAACTGGGCGGCTAACTTTGGTGGGAGAGATTGTGTTTCTGGGAGCAGGCAGTTTTAAGTGGGACTGGCCGAAATGCTTTTGCACAAATGGCTGATTCATTAGTAAATGAAGAGCTCCCTCACTTTTTGTAGCCTGCTAGCGATGTTGTGTTTTGCAAGCTGCTTTTCATAACCTGGTGTGGAGAAGTACCGTGAGGGGAGAGACCGGCGCTCCACCTCGGTTCATCCTGCTGTTGTTGCAGCCAGGTTGATTTGTACCAGATGAGCAGATTTCTGGAGAGATGCTCAAAGCTCGGGAGAAAATGACACCCTGGGTGTAACAGAAACATCACTGAGATGCTGCTTTATCTGCTGTGATCATTGCAATTGGTCCTGGAGGGGCTGGGGGGGGAGCTGGGCAGCTGCAGGATCTGGCCCGTGGGGAGGACTGGGCCAGAGCCCACAGAAGGGAGAGATGCTGCTCCCACCTTTAGCCCAATTGGCAAGGTTAGCTGTTCTCTCTGTCTTTTTGCTCTACAAAATTGAAAACTTCCCCCACAGCCCGGTGCAGGGGGGGCCCATTTGCGGGCTGGCACAAGGCAGCCTCCGGAGCTCACTCGGCATGAATACGGGGAAGGGCTGCGAGCGGGTAGTCCTGACCTTCAGCATGTCCCAGACACTGTTCCCAGGAGGAAAAAAGCTGGTTTGTGTTAACGTCAGTGGTGCTTTTGTGCGGGGGGCCCCGGGCCCCGTGGGGGCGAAGCCCCTCCATTCATCACTCGGTGTCTCTGCGAGCTGGAGCGAGACCAGAGGGCGAGGGGAAGGGGCTGCCCGGGTTCCCGTGGCAGAAAAGCTTTTTCTTTAAGATCTTGACTGCTGGTAAAGTCATAAATAGCGCTGTGGGGCTTAACAGGAAACCTTAACTGTTTGGATCCCCCCCCCCCCGCAGCATCTGCTTGGCTTGTCTCTCGCAGGGCTGGCAGTTGCTACAGGCTCCCTGGCAGGGAGCTGATACAGGGCTGTTACTGCACATACAAGTTATTTAAAATGCCTCGTGTTTACCCAGCACCCCACCACCAGTCCCCGGAGCACGGCCTCGCCCGGCCGAGCCGCCCTCCTTGTACCCGCAGCAAAGCCACACGGGCAGGTACGAAGGGAGCAGGCGGGGGACAGCAAAGTACTGCTGTCCTGTGCCCCAAAACTTGTCCCCTCGCCTGCCTGCCACCAGCTGAGGTGTGATCCTCTCCCATGCCAGGGCTGTGCCCGAGGGGGGGCCCTGGCATGGGCCCCCCAGTCCCTGCGGAGCAGCCGGGGCGGTGCAGGGTGGAACCCGGCGGTGCCTGGGCCCAGCCTGATACCCGGCGCTCCCTTATCCCCAGCCGGCACTCCCGGGTGGTTTTTTTTCCAGGAAACTTTGAAGCGATGCTGTGAAACTCTCTTTGGCTCGAATCACCTATAATTTAGCCTGACATAAACCATAAGGAGCTCGAAGCTGAGAATGCGAAGCTGGCACAAACGAAGAAAGCGGTGTTTGGGAGCGTGTCTGCACAGCGTTTTGTGCTCCGAGGCGCGCTGGCTGTGCCCTGCTCTGCGTGTGCCGGTGGCTGGAGGTGGCACCGCATGGCCCGACCCCAACGTCCTGTGCAGGACGGCTCGGCTCCCCGAGCTACGCTCCTAGCTGGGTCCTGCTGCAGTAACCACGTGGCTGTGCTGCCGGTGCTCAGGTGTCCTTTAGAGATCTCGCAGGGATGTTCCCTCTCCTCTCGCACCTCTTCCGTGGACGCTGTTCTCCTCACGTTAATTATTTTCTGGCGGGCAGCCCCACGAGGCGGCAGAGCGGTGCGTTGGCAGCGCCTGAAGAGGCTCCCCTCTTGGCTCTTGCAGAGTTTGCCGTGTCGCTCGTGGAGAAGATGCAAGCTCAGGAAATCCTGCGGAGCCTGCGGCTCCCCGAGTTCGACGACCTCAGCCAGTTTTTCCGCAACCTGCCCACCACAGCGCTGGTGGGCATCGGTGCCTTCGCGGCCGTCGTGGCCTACTGGTTCGCCAGCCGGCCCAAGGCCGTGAAGCCGCCCTGCGACCTGCGGATGCAGTCGGAGGAGGTCGAGGTGAGGCTGGGGCGGCACGGGGGAGGCTGGATTTCACCCGGGGTTTGCAAGGGGGGACGTCCAGGCAGCACTTCTGTGCTCTGCGGGCGATGGAGCCCTGGCACAGTACCCAGAGGGGTGCTGGGGTTTTCTCCTCGGCCTCCAGCAGCCTTCTGGCCGTGGGTTGGGGGAATGGGGCCAGGCCAGAGGCACCCAGAGGTGCCTCCAGCCTCCACCAGGCCCGGGGCTGGGACCCCAGCGGGTGCTGGGAGGTGCTTTTGTTCATTTTGAGCTCTCCAACCTCATCCAGAAATCAGCAGCGTTGTGTGCTGGGCCAAGGATTATTTCACTCCTTAATTCACCTTTTTCTGTAAAGTGAAAAACTAGAATCCAGCCCACTAATCTATTCACTTAAATTTTCAGTAACATTTTGATCTTAACTTTGCTTTACCTCCAATGACTGAAAATTACAGCAGCACATTTACAGGGACACATCCACAACCCGTTGTCCCTACAAGAGTGTTAAGAGCTCTCGGTCAGCTCCTCTTCTTGTGCTGGCTGCTCTGAGTTCTGCAATAATGAGAAGATATACCCAGATCCATGGGTGAGGCTGAGGAGTTATTAATTTTCATGCTTTTAAGAGGCTTTAAAGTTTAATGAAGCTGCTCCGTTTTAAGGAGGAGAAATATTTCTGAAAATTGTTTCAACTTAAATTCATGTCTGAAACTCTAAGATAATTCAAAGTCTTCTCCTGTGTCCCCTGTGAAACCTTACTGTCTTTAATTCCATCAACTTTTTAAAAGGGCAGGAGGAATTTAGATTCTCCCAGAAAGTTTACCCTTGTGGATGGGTCTTTACCGAGCCTCCCTTCCTACTCGCAGCGCTGTCCCTGTTCAATTGCTGTCTGACAGCGATGGTGGCATCTGTTCGTCCGTCCTGCCCCACCTCTGGGAGTCACTAGGAACTGCTCCCTGTCTTTTCCCTCCTTATCTGGCTGCCTGTGGCGTCAGCCCTGGTTTTATCTTCCTGCCGTTATCTCCTGGTGGCCTGAGCTTGCTTTATGTCCTTCCTTTTGGTCTGGATGTCCTTGACAAGGTGCCCGTGGTTCTGGGGACCTGCAGAGCCTGGAGCGATCGCTCCCCCCAGGGTGTCCCCACTCCATCATCCTCACCAGCCCAAACGTCTCAGCCCCATCCAGCATAATTTGAGCCAATAGTTTTTATTTTATTTTATTTTATTTATTTTTTAATTTTAATTTTAATTTTTTTATTTTTTATTTTTATTTTATTATTTTTTATTTTTATTTAATTTTATTTTCCCCCATGTTATCTGGAGATTTAGAACTCCTCCTTGGATCTCTTTGGGAAATAGCAGCCACCTCCTCTGGTGATGAGCAGGGTCGTGTTCTCGTCCCTGGGATGCGGTTCCCCATGTTACATGGGTGCTGTGGTTCACGTTACACCTCTCTGGCACCCTTGGGTGCCAGGGCAGGAACACAGCAATGGATGCAGAGGCACCGTCAGGCGGTGCTGAGGGCTGTGTCGTGTCGTGGTGCCATGTCGTCTGTCACGCAGGGCCTGGACGGGGCGCGCCGGTCGGTGATCGGGGACAGCCCGCAGCTGCTGACGCACTACTACGACGATGCCAGGACCATGTACGAGGTCTTCAGGAGGGGATTCAGCATCTCCGGTGAGAGTATGGTGGTGGGGAGGCAGGGAAAGGGGGGGAGCCTCAGAGCTTGTGGGAGGCCCAAAAAGGCTAGAGGCCTAATGAGAGTATGAGGCCCCAACGTTTTGGTCACTGAAAGACTACAGAGGCCCAAAACGTGGGAGGCCAAGAATGATTTTAAAGCCCAAATAGTGTAGGAAGGGGAAAAATTGTGGGAGGCCCACGGAGACTGTTGGAGGCTAGAAGAGTGTAGAGTCCCGAGGAGCTGGAGGTGTAAAAGGTCAGAAGGGTGCCCCCACATCTGGGTGCAGTTTTGCTCCTATCCCACTCCTCCCTGCCTTTTGCAGCACTGTTATCCGTGGGAGCTGGGCCACGAGGGCCGCAGCGCTTACCTGGCCCTAGGTGCCCAAGGAGCTTCAATGTCTCTTCTACCGATAACTGAATAACTGATTTACAAAGTAATCATTAGGGATCTGTAATCAGGGTTACTGTCTGCAACGTGCGTTATTTTGCATTTAACGCCATTGAATTTCACTGTTCAGTCTCACGAGGTCTTTTTGCTGCCACTGGCAGACAACTTAATGCCCTGAGTTTTGCTCCGTCAGCAAAGCTCATCATACATGATTAATTTCCAGAACGTTTCTGGATATATTAAATGAGACAGATCTAGGTGTAGATCTGTGGACCCCAACAGAGCTCAGCTGCAAAAGCTGCCATTTATTTCTGCCCGTTGCTGCCCTTTCATCAATTATCCATCCAGGTTACATGTCACTCCACAATGGGGCAGGGCAAGGGGCTGTGCCCAAAGCTCTTGGGAAAGCGGGCTGTGGTGTTTCGGTCCATCACACCTTGCCATGAGCGATGGTACCACCAGAGAGCTCTCACACAGAGGGGGGATGAATTTCCCACTCCAAAAAGCCAGGAGGACTTCACTGCTATATCATAACCACTCGTGTCTGCTGCTTGCGATGTCCCGCCTTGCTGAACACACCGGTGTCATTACCGCATTGTTATTTTTGGTACCACCGAAAACCTCAGCAGAACGCAAATATTCCACCCCATGAGACAGAGGTAAATCAGTAACTCAGTAGGTGCACAGAGGGGTGGATTTTGTGCAGAAAGTACAGTCAGCCGATGAATTAAACTTCTCAAGTACTCCTCCTGTCACATAGCGCCGTGTATTGTCTTGCCCGTCTTCCAGAGTGGCTGTGTTAAAAATAGCAGTTTTCACTTTGAAGCCATGATATCAAAAGGCAACGAAAGCTTCAGGAGCTGGCATTCGGGCCGATGGTGCTCACTGTGAGCTTTGTCCCAGCAGCGAGAGCCGAGCCCGGTACCGATGGCTTTGTTCTCCCAGGGCTCTGCTGCAGCCCCACGACACTGGGCACCAGCTCCAGCTCTGTCCCCTAACTCCGCCGTCTCTGCTTGTGTCTTGCAGAAAACGGCCCCTGCCTGGGGTTCAGGAAGCCCAAGCAGCCGTACCAGTGGCTGTCATACAGAGAGGTGAGCTGGAAGTGAGCCCCCCCTGGAGCCTCGTCCCCTGGCACTCTCGCCCTTCGCGGCAGAGGAACGGGTGAACAGGCGCCGCAGGCTAGCAATAAAGTAAAAAATTGGGCTTTTAGACAGCCAATGCAGTAATGTGAGAGCCTGCCCGCACAGCTAAGCCTTCTCTTCAATTGCTGCTGCTTGTGTTCCTCTTTTTTGTGTACCTTTTTCTCTCCAACTTCCAGGTGGCAGAAAGAGCAGAAGCTCTGGGCTCGGGGCTGCTGCAGCAGGGCTGCAAGCCATCCACCAAGCAGTTCATCGGGGTCTTTGCTCAAAACCGCCCAGAGGTGAGATTTGTTTTAACTCGATGCTGTTTTACTAATGTTCTTGTCTTGTGAGCTTGCTTTATGTCTGAAGCTCACTCTCAAGTGTGTTAAGTCTGCTCCCACTGCCCCCTTCTCACCTCTGTGCTTTGATGCCCTTCGGCAGTGGATCATTTCCGAGCTGGCTTGCTACACCTACTCCATGGTGGTGGTTCCCCTCTATGACACCTTGGGTCCCGGAGCCATTCGTTACATCGTCAACACAGGTAAAAACAAAATTAACGTAATCTTCTCAGAAACCGGCTTTGTTGCTTGGAATGGTCCGTTTCCTTCTGCTTTCCGAAAGATGGGTGGTTTCACTCACCAAGTATTTTGAAGTCACTTGGAGAGGTTTTGGGGGGGCCGCCGTGCCCCCACACCAGGTCAGGGCTGCTCCCCATGCTTCCCATGCCTGGTTGTGCTCAGCTGTGGGGGGAATCGCTGTGGGGCTCCCCACTGCTGCACTTCCTCACGTTTTGCCTCCTGGATTTCCTAGCCCACATGGTGTGCAATTTTGGCATTTTGAACTGAATCCCAGAATACTCCTTGGTGTCAGCTACAGCTTCGGCTTTGATTTATGTTAGCTAAAATTGCAATGGTTTTCTAAGAGAAATATGTTATATTCTGGGAGCTCTGATGTGAACCTAAAGTGAGTACTAACGTTGACATGATGTTAGCTATGAGGAAGCAGCCAGTCTTGTGTTAAAAAAAGATTTACCGAAAACAACTTGTTTGGCTGCTTTCCTTCCAGCTGACATTTCCACAGTCATTTGTGACAAACCTGAAAAAGCCAGAACGCTCCTCGACCACGTGGAGAGGAGAGAAACGCCGGGTCTCAGCTCCATCATCCTGATGGACCCATTCGAGAAGGAGCTGATGGAGAGGGGAAGGCGCTGTGGGGTCCGCATCCAGACCATGCAGGAGGTGGAGGTAAGCCTGGTTTCCCACTCCTTCTCATACACTTTGTATTTTCTGCACAGAGGCAGTAAAAAATGCTGGGACTTGTGAACTGCATGAGAGGTTAAGCAGCTGGGGCTCGTGGCTGTTAATATTGATGCGTGGCTCAGTGCAGTTCCTCATAGTATTATCCCTTATTGACAGGATAGCCAATATTTTAAACTTCTCTACTCAAATAAGACATCAGCTGCTCCTTGAGCCTGGTTGAGACACAGTCCTCCTCCATGTAGGCCTACATCCTCACACTTCTTATGAAACAGCCTGGCTCCAGCTCAACCAGCCCAAGCACTGCTTGAATCCAGGGATATCTTTGCAGTTAACGCAAGAAACTTTGGACACAAAGGGTGACCTAAGTGCTAGCCACAAAGATTTCTGCTCTGGCTCACGCTCTCCCTTAGTGGTTTGCAGATTATTAGCTAGTGGGTTACACCACATGAATTGTAGTGGAAATCATTTTTGTTACTGTAATCTCTTTCAGGACTGCGGCCGGGAGAGTCGACATGCGCCTGTGGTGAGTGCTCTCATGCTGGCTTTCCCACTCAGGATTGCACTGGCCATGGCAAACTCATTTCACCTAACAAACGAGGGGCAAGCTTGCTCTGGGCAGACGCAGGCGTGCGTGGGTCAGGGCAGTGTGCTGTAACCCCCCCTTTGCAGAGGCAGCCGGGGAGCTCAGGGGCTGGCAGTGCTGTACACTGGAGATGTGCGGTGTTTGCTTCATATGCTCCGTCTGGGACTCTTAAATGAGATAATTCATCCTTGCTGAACCTGTTAGCAGGACAGTAATTAAATGCCAGTGTTAAGCCACGCTAATTCCACTGCCTTACCCCGGTGGCACCGGTGGGACGTGTTTGCAGCACTGGCTTTGTGGCGAGGTGCCTTTCACTCAGAAACAGTACTTGGCAATATTTCTGCGGGATCTTTTTGGAAAACTGCATTGATATTTTCACCGAGGGTGCTCACACTCTTACAAAGCTTTCAGAAGAGGCTTCTAATTTTCAGGCCATTTATTTAATCATTGGTGACCCAAAATGGCACGCACGGTGGTGCTGAGAACGCAGAGATGCTACTGGGAATGTGAGCCCTCAGCGGCTTCAGCTAGCTGTCCCCTCTTGTGGCTAACCACACTTTTCCAGCATTTATCTGGAAGTCGGTGAACTAAATTTTCCCAGACACCCACGGGTATTGACAGTGCCTTTAAAAATGCTAGTGGCAGGGTGGAGATGGTGGCTAGATGATCACAAGTAGGAAAAAAAAAAAAAGAAAAAGAAAAAAAAAAGCACATTTTTAGAATGCTGAAATATCAGTTATGGCTGATATCAAAACCCTAGGAATAGCAAACACTGTTACTGTCTCCTGTGTGACCGTATTTCTAACAAATACTCTTACTGACATCAGGCACAATACAGATACCTCAGCTTTTTAAGGAGGTGGAATTTTTGCGCTAAGAAGTATTGGTGCGTATTCTGAGATGCAAACCTTCCATCGAAGTCTTGTTATGCTAAAGCACAACCTTAAAGCAGATGGAGCAAATCATCAGGGAGGAATGGGGTCTGTGTCAATTGAAGATACCTGATAAAAGAGATTTGCCAAGGGCAAGGAAAGCATTTTATGGCAGAGCTGAAGTATAATTGGTTTGATCTTTATGTTTATACAATGACAACATTCTAGCACTGTCCCTTGCGCATTTGATTGATATGATTTTCTTTTTTTTCTCATGTTTCTAGCCTCCTCGACCAGAAGATCTATCAATTGTCTGTTTTACTAGCGGCACTACAGGTAAGGAATGGGCATTCTATTCATGAAATAATAGATCATTAAATTCGTTATTAATACCACATTAATATGTGCAAACATGCTACTATACTGACATGACAATGATATTTGTATGTATTTTAATATTTGAGAATATCTACGCTTCCATAGATTGCAGCTGGAATTCCCTGACATACACTTGGGCAGTACGATTTTGCGGTTGTCCGCAAATCTGCCCATGTTTCTGCCTCCCGTTTTGCAGTGCAGATACGAGGCACTTGGCTGGAGGATATTTATCTTCTGCAGACATTGAAAAAGAGAAATGCTCGTCCAGAGCTTTCCGTTTTTCTCCTAAACACACTGTCATCCCTGGCCAAGCCCTGGTGCTGGTGTGCTGCCGGCCCGTCCTGGCGGAGGACAAGCAGCTCGTTCTCCTGCTCAGGGCAGACGCGGGACTTTCTCCTCTCTCCACACCCCGGTTTTCTTGCAGCTTGCAGGAACTTCCTTCTCTCAAGAAGTCAAACTCGTTAACACCCACCAACAAGTTACACAGGCAGACAGAGGGACAGCAGAGCTCAGATACACGAGGCGTGAGCGCTTGGGAGAGCGCGTTTCCATTACCCGCAGGGAAGGACTGGGCTCTAGGGACTCAGGAGCAGCTCTTCCAGGTTCCCTGGGATCTCAGGACTGCCTGGTGCTTGGTCCTGCCGCAGAGCACCCTGGATTTGGCCCCGCTGGTTTAGGAGGCGGGAGGTGCTGTTTGACACCTGCAGAGCCCGAAGCATTGCCTACCTCTGGGAGAAGATCAGTATCGCAGTCAGGTAAGTGGCCTTTATCAAGTACAACCCCTTGCTGCTCAGTTTGTGTTAAAAAGCTGTGTTTGCTTTTGCATTCATACATCATTTTCAGTTTACTTGGAGGGTTTTTGAGATCTGTGCATTTCGGGCTGCACAATGCAGTGCACGGTGCGAAAGGAGCCTGACTGCCCAGCCTCGGCTGTGGGAACCTAACAAGAGAGGGCTGATGTTAAAGTCCAGATGAATTACTTTTTCAAGTTGCATCTTTTTATTGATATTTTATTTTCTAAGTTAGACTTTATTCTAATTAAATTTAAAAAACAAAACCCCTTTTCTAGTTGCAGTACAGTCATGGGCCAGTTTCTGGCTTTGTGCTTTTCCTAGGACTGTGCCTGAGGTTACAGAAATGGGACAGCCAGGGAGCCCCTTGCTTTCTCGCACCCAAACCCCAGTTTGCAGGCCATCTGCAGACTAAACTCTCCCAGAGCAATGGGAAGCTTTGTGAAGCACCACCCCATCCCCTGCTGCTGGAAGGCTTTGCACGTCACCTTCTGTTTTTTTCCAGGGCTTGTATCAATGCTCTGACCCATTTTCCATGCTATGTTTTGGTTGTAAAATGCCTGGCTTTTATATAGACCATGTTAGGACATTTTTAATGACCAGATTTAGAATTTTATTCCAAGAAACATGTTCCCAAGGTCTTTTTCAATGCTGAAGGGTTCCAAGTATACTTGTGTGACATGAAACCAATCTTTGTTGTAGAGTTTGTAATGTGGACATTGTGGAGTTGGGAACAATTTTAGCTGTTTATCAAAAAATAAAAATAAAAGTAAAATAAAATACCAGAAGTGGATTTGAACGCATGCTTTTCTTTCATTGCTAGGCCCATCTGGCCACACGCCTCCTCACGGAGAAGGGAGACACTGAGACCTCCGAGCTGGGAGCACAAGATGGACTCTCATTGTTGCACCAAAAAATCATTGGCACTCACAGACAGACCAAAGGTGCACAGATGCCCCCAAAACACCAGGATACAATTTTGCATGCCGGCTGCTCCAGAAAAGCCATTTCCACAAGGACTTTCCTGTAACTGGTTGGATAAAAATTGCTTCCCAGCTACGCTGCCTGGCAGTGGAGGGTCCCTGGGGGAGGAAGGCGCCTGCGTCCCAAGATGCTGATGGAGCACAGCACCGAGACAGTGCTGGAGGTGCTATTGGAAAAGACCCATTTAGCAATGTGGAAAAAGTTTCTTCATTGTCAAATTGGCAAAGCAGCTTGGCACTGAGATAAAGAGAAGCTGCCATACCGACCATTACCCGACCGGGATCGCCGTGCTCCCATTTCCATCACAGGACGGACAAGCTGTGTCTTTATGAGGAAGCTCAAGCTTAAGAGCAGTGTCAGAGATGGGGCTTGGACTTTTAAGAAAGAACAAGCAGTGCCATTAAGTCTTTTCTTCCAGAAGTGGTCATTCTGGGAAAAGGCTCGTGGCAAGGGGCGCCTATTCTCTTAACTCCCAAACAGCCAGAGGAACTAAAGAGGGTGAAAATTCACAGGAATCCCCTGGCCCAGAAGGCTCCCCCTCCCTGGCGGCAGCACAGTCTGCTCTGGATTTCTCCTGATGAAGAGCCCGGGGTCTCAAGCACCCGAGGAATCTCCCAAGGAGCCTGCGGAGCTGTGTCAGGGCGCAGGAGGGCCGAACTGCCAGAGTTGCAGTTTGTGACCGCCCGTTAGCAAAACCAGAGAAATTCCCACAGCAGCGCTGAGCGCGCCTGCGGGCAAAGAGATGCTTGCACCCACTGGGGCTGAGCAAGCACAGACGCAGCCAGAACACCACGAGCAATTTCTGGGCGGTCAGCGTGCATGTACAACGGGCGCTTGGTTCGAGGAGTTTTGAGGGCTGCTGGACCCCCGCGTGCACCCAGCTGTGAAAATGAGAGCCTCAAAGCCCAACCTGGCGAGCCTGTGTGCAGGGCGCTGGGGTGGGAGCTGTTGGCAGAAACGCCGGCTCCAGCTCCTCCTGGGAGCGTTGGAGGAAGACGGATGTACGCGAGACCAAACAGCCTCCTGTGCGCTGTGTTCAGCTGTAAGGATCCGGGACTGAATTATTCAAAGGCACTTGGAACACCGAGTACGGATTTTTTGTAAACTGTATTGTGTTCAAAATGCCCTGCAATAAATGTGTGCAATAATCATTATTTTCCCTTGGGTCTTTATTTAACTATTGCAGTGCCGGGTGTGAAGCAGCGTCAGTGAGGCTGCGGGGCACAGGGCTCAGCGCTGCCAGGAGCCAGACGCAAATTCTGGCTGACTTACAGTTTTCCGAGGCTGCTGTATCCGTCATTAGCAGCATCGCAAAGCTCCTGGCACGCGTCCCCGTGCGCGCCGTGCCGGGGCCACGCAGGGTGCCTGCAGCTGAAGCTCCTCGCTCTGCTTCCGCCCGGTGCAGCAGGAGCTGGGCTGCAGCAGCGCGATCAAATTAAAGCAATCTGCTTAAAAACACGCTGCAGAGGGAGGGTGATTCTGTAATCTTTATTTAAGCTGAGCTATTCCTTCTTTTCTGAAGTAAACCCTTTGAGGGTGATGCAAAGCGACAGTGCTGGGACAGGAGGGCACAGTGCTGCGGGCAGGGCCCTGTGGATGGAGCCCTCGCTCGTGTGCGCACCTCGCTTCTGAGACACCTTGTTCGGTGTCTCCAATAGAAATATTCATGTTACGCTGTGTTTGCAGTATCACGTTAATAATTTCTGAATCTTGCAATAATTGCCTTTGGTAAATGTTACTGCACATGAATGACTGAAAATTACACAAGTTTTAAAGTCCATTTAAAATTAATATTTTAACAATTTCCTTTTTTTATTTTTTTAAAGCTTTTGGAAATGAACTGCTGGCTTTTAAAATCACCCTCTCTGTTTCCTTTCAGGAAACCCCAAAGGTGCTATGCTGACTCATGGGAACGTGGTTGCCGATTTTTCGGGCTTTTTGAAAGTGACGGAGGTGAATACCCTGACTTAGAGAATGTCGCCGTGTGCGGAGCGTGGGGGTTGAGCGGTGTCCCTGCAAGGGCTGGGAATGTGCCCCTGCGGATAACAGGCCAAATTTCCCTTACTTGGGGCCAAATTCACAGCAGTGGGAGCACGTCTGAGCTTGCAGTGCTGACGGGCATTACATCGCCATGCTACCAGCACGGGCTCCCTGGGGCTGCACGGTGCAAAGTGCTGCAGAGGAGCAATGCTGGCTCCTGCAAATCCTGCACAGCTGTGACCGCTGCCTGAGAGAGCAGCGTCCACTTCTGGGGATGCCCGTGCAATGTCCCAGTCTTTATTTGAAAGCTTTCTGCATATTGTGTATGTGTATGGGAACTTAAATATTTATTGATTTATTTATTTTTACCAGAATGGTCAATTTAATATTAAAGTATACTTTAGTTTTAGATATACATTTAAAAACAAAAACAAAAAACAAAACAGCACTGGTCAAGTACATGTATAATACGGTTCATGCAACATGTAAAGTTCTGTTTAGAAACAGTATATGAAGCACATTTGCTTTAGCAAAACATATAAAGAATTATATGCAGCTTGTACCTATCAAATATAAAGAATCTAGTTTTTCATAGTAAACAGGCAGTTCTGTAAAGCAGCAGGGCACACGTGGGATGCACAATTTATCACAGCGTACCCCTTGTTTGTTTTATGGTTGCTGCTAGAAATACTGCAGCCTGATTATCTTAATCCTCGAGTTTTCTGAGATTTCCAGGCCACCGCTGTAAGGAAACTTGGACACATGACATGAAAAATCCCCCTGAGCTCCCATGTTCGAGCACTCGCAGGGCGGTGACTCCGGTAACTTGTCGTACGAAATGTCACTGTGTTCGCTGCAGCGAGCCCTCGGGGTTCGCAGTGCGGAGCTTTGGCTGGCTTCGGAGGCAGCGAGATGCACAAGTGGAAGCTGATGCCTGGATGTCTCTGAGACTCAAAGGGCAGGAGCGTTTATTTTGGAAGATAACCACTTTACAGGGAGCTGAGGGAACTTGGCGTCTTCCAGGACTGGCTCACAGAGATGGATTCAGTGTTCAGTGACGGCAGTGGGTTTCTTTGATTAATCTCGAAGGTATCAGATTCAGACGTAAGTCTGGTGTGTGTGGCTGTCAACCCAAAGCTTCGGGCACCAGGGCATTGCTGGCCTCGGTGCAAACGCCCGCAGCCAACCCGCACGGGAAGGGCAATTTCTGACCGCAGCAACGAAGTCGAGAGAAGTGCTAAACACTTGACAGCGGTATCAGGTAGTGAAATACGGATACCAAAAGCTAAGGGGCTTACATATTTTTGTGCTGATTTTGCTTAGTACAGCGGTTTTCATAAATGGGGGGAAAAAAAAAAAGTGAAGTTAGAGCTTTATTGTAACGCTACCCTCAAAAGCCATGAAGCTGTTTTCATTTTATCTGTTTAACTGGACAGCTGTGCCAACTGTGAAATACTAGTAAATGTCATCGTTTCGGTCCAATTTCAAAACAAACCATTTATTGTCTGGGCACTTAAAGCAGTGCAAAAAGAGCAGCATAGCTAGTGATGCTAATGGTTTTACATTACTGCGCGTGCAGAAAATGAGGCCAATTTGAAATAACGTATAAATAGATCTGCAGGTCAGATTGACACACAATACAAATCGGGATGCTGAAAACACCCAGGTGGTCAATCCTGTTTGACTCCACTAGGTAATGGTCGGGAGAGCGTACCCAAAGCTGACTTGCCCAGATTTAACCTCAGTAAAACATCTCCCGAGGAAGGAAGTGGTGCTCCTCCGTCCACCGCCGTGTCCCAGGCCACGGAGTATCGATTCCGTCACAGCAGGGGAGATGCAAAGTGGGTATAAACTGCTAATACCAGGAGCCAAAAGCTTTTATACCCATTTTCCACTAACCACTGGCCTTGGTGCAAGTCAGTGGGTAATCAAGCTTTCAGTTTTTCTAATCCATAATGTTATGGCAAGCGTTAGCCTTGGAAATGCAGGCAGACAGGTTGCTTTCCTTCGGGGCATGGACCAAGTAAGGCTCTTGTGGCCACTGCTTAGTCCAGCCTCTGAGACAGAATTAAAACCTTGGCAAACCAAAGGCTTTGGTTACGTTTTTTTTTTTACTGCATAACTTTTTTGCCTTCCTTTTCCCTACTGCACCTGTCTGTGGGGCAGTGATAATGCACTTAAAATCACATTTCAATCGATAAAATGAAGAGAAACACTAACAGAAATCGTTAATTTCTGCAGCTAAGTGATCCAACATATCCTGCCTCAAATCAATGATTAACCTAAGGCGGGGTGGGGGGGGTGGAGAATCTTTTCTCTTTGACTGTAATAATGCTGGGAATCTCTGACGGGCTCTGTGCCACGTGGAAATATGGTGTGTCCACGGAGCCCTGCTGATTTCGGGGAGGCTCCAGCAGGTCTGCACACAGCCGAGAGTGCAAACCGTGGCCTGGGCACCTCGTGGCAGACAGCGAGCTGTGTGGACACGGTGTGCCTTCGCCGTGGAGAGCCTCTCCGCTGCCCTCTGTGTACATCTCCGTGCTCTGTACTCCTCCCGCTAACGTAGCTCACTGACGCTGTGGCTTTAACGCTTCACTTCGTGCGCTGCTCCCTTCCTCTCTCGATGATCTGTACCCTTTTGCTCCTCTGGTGCCATTTTTCTTTTTACCGTTTTATGACTTTCTTGTTGTCTTCCTGTCAGTGTTTCTTTCCTTTCTGTCTCCCATGCCCTTCACCTGCAGAAAGTGATCTTTCCGAGACAGGACGATGTGCTCATCTCCTTCCTGCCTCTGGCTCACATGTTTGAAAGAGTTATACAGGTAAGAAACTGCCTGAACTGACGAGGCCTCGTGGGGCTCCTTGTGCTTTCTTCCAGAGTCAGTGGTCTCCCACTTGTGAGGATGTACACATTTCCTATTTGCCTTTAGCACACATGTTTGAGAGAATGGTACAGGTAAGGTCCTAGCGTCAGTGGAAATCGCCTTTTTCCACACCAAAAAGTAAATAAAATACTAAATAACCAGCGATATCTCATAGCACTAAAAAAGCTTGTACTCCAGAAGTGCCACGTGGTAACGCCGGGGCCGGAGCGGTGCCGGGAGCGTTTCCCAAGCTTTGGGTTTGGGAAACGGCCCTTTGTCAGCGGGCAGCAGCCGCCTGCAGCCTGGCAAAGCGCTCTAGGGTCAGCGATGGTGGGAGCAAAACCAATTCTGCACCATCATTTTCGCCAGCCTGCAGAACTGGCTTCTTGCATCTCTTTCTGAAAAGACAAGTGAAATTTGTGCTGTGGTTGGTGTGCTGCGCAGGTCAGATGAGAGGAGCACATCAGCCCTACAGCCTGAAAAGCTGGGGGCTGAAAACCGATGCAGTGTGTGAGCAGGGGACTGGATTCAGCTGCGGCTCTGTATTTTCTTAGGGAGGGCTGTTCTGGGCTGGAAGCATGCTTTCTAGTCAGACAGGCATCCGAATATGAGCCTTCCGCTTCTTAGTAATGTGCCAGAAATAATATATTCTGCCATGTTAACACACCTGCAAATTGGAACTGAAAGCCCACGAAAGATTTGGGGAATTACAGCCGGCATATTTTTGCTTGAAAGCCTAATTTTAAGAGGCAAGTTGGTCAGTATGCCACCGCTACTCAGGCAAACCTCGTTGCCAGCTAATAAGAATGTAATTATTAAAAAGTCATCTGATGGGGTAAAAAAATAAAAACCTTTGAAATCACCTACCTTCACAGGATGCTGCCAGATGGAAAGGGGCAGCCCTGCAAAGCATGCAGCTCAAAGGAGAAACAAGGAAGGTTTATCCTCTCTGCTGAAAAAGCTCATTAATATAAAGATTTTTCAGAAGGGCTAAGAAATTATTCCCAAAATTATTCCGCACAACAAACACCATATCAGCTTCCCTGGTTTTAGCCAGCATTATTAGTTCGTGGAACTTACAGTTAAAATTAGACAGATCTGTTCGTTAGAGGTTTCTGCTAGTCATCTCGTCACTCACAATTCCCAGTGAGCCCGCAGTGATGTTATAATCCTTTTTTTTTTATTTTTATTCACATGCCTGTGCAGTGTAGTACGCGATTTGGCAGCGCGATGCCTGTTAAACCCACATCACACGTACGAAATTCCTGTGGTTTGGGTCCGCGGGGAGGGAGCCTCTCGCTGGCTGACAGCGCAGCGAGAGCACTCCGCTCAGCGTGGCAGGCTGTTGGGCGCAGCACAGAAAAACTGAGGTGTCTCTTAAGGCACGTTTAGCCACTTTGGCTGCCTGGGGAGCGGAGCGCTCCAGCGGGAGCTGATGCTCTCACCGTGCCCTTCCAGCCTCGTGGGATGGTGCACAGCTCAGTGGGGCTGGGCTCAGCTCCCGGCACCGTGGGTGCCTGGCCGAGGACGTACAAGCAGGACAGGGATGCTCATCCCTAAATGCACTCGAGTGGGTGCACAAGCCGTGTCCTTCCAGTTTTAGCAAGGCAGTTACTGGCTACCAGGGCTGCCCTTCCGCTGCCAGCTGGCTCATCACAGCTCTACTGCCCGTCCAGCTCTTCTCTCATCTGATGAAAAAGTGGCCTCTTTTCTTGCCAAATACGAAACTTCTGGATCTATGCGAGCAAAGCACCTTTTAAGAAGTGGGCGCCTATTTCTGGGATACAGGATCAGGCACTGTATTGCTAACGTAGTCTATATCGTTATGTTTAAACAAAACTAAAGCATTAACATCTAAAATCCGTCTGCTGCTCACTATGTTTCACAATGTTTCTTAATAATTTCTTTACCGACATTAGGTCTTCGTGCTGTGAGCTGCAGGGGTAGGTCCAGGCTTCAGGGGTGAAGTCCGGACCCGGGTCTGACCCTACCTCAGGCTGCTCCAGGGAAAACCCCTTTCCCAAAGCTTCGGCTCCTTGCTCTTCCAGACAGTGGCAAATTTGGTGGATGCCGAAATTCTGATAAGTGCCCAGAACTGTGTGTACATTTCCATTCAGTGCAAAATTGTCTGTAAAGTTTATATATGCTTCTAAAGCACCATTTTTGCCACGCTGGAGAGCAGAATTTCAGGAAGGGCATTTCTACGTTTGGGAGGGATGCTGTACCACGGGAAGTAAAAGCAAAGAGGTTACATGGGGTCTTTTTTCTTCCCGTCACAGTCCGTAGTGTACTGCCACGGGGGGCGGATTGGGTTCTTCCAAGGAGACATCCGCCTCTTATCTGACGACATGAAAGCTCTGCGTCCCACCATCTTCCCCGTCGTGCCGCGGCTGTTAAACAGGATGTACGACAAGGTGAGCTTAATTTTGTTCTTCTTGTAATAACGAAGTTTATGTCCCTCTAGGGCATATCTGAAAGAATTCCCTCGGTCCTGGGGATATCCTGAGCAGGTTATGCCGTTCCTGCCTTATTGCAAACAGGTTCTTACCTCGTGTAAGTGATAGAGCTGCTCCGATCTGTGGGTCTGTGTTATGTGGTGTGGCACAGACTGCAGACGTGTCGATAAGAAACCCCTCTGTGTTAGACCCTTGCCCTGCTCTCTCTGAGGTTGCCAGTGGCACTGACAGAGAAGAGGCGATTTCTGGGCAGGGCAACACCAGTCAAACCTGCACGCACTAAGACGCTTCGTGCCTGTCGACAGGCTTTGGAACTAGAATCTTTCTGGTGGCAACGACAGCTTAGAATTGGGAACTGCAAAATGATGAGGAGGATTTAGGCAGTGTAAACATGAGGTTGGCTTCTGGATCCAGAATTTCTTTAAAACAAAGAGATGGTCTTGAAAACTCTGTTAGAAAGATGTCTGGTTATCATCTTCTCTGTTTGAGCAGCAGGGAATATTTCTTCCTCGGAAGATTTATCCTTTAAAGATGGGCTTAAAGCACAAGCTACTGGGCTGACTTTCCCCCACAGTCAGGCATGTTAGATCAGAGTTCGGGTACCTCCTTCCCTACCCCCAGCAAAGCCACAGTGCCATCTTATTTAACCGTATTTCTGACGTTCCTGTACCCTGCTGGCACCAGCAGAGCCGTGTAGCTGTAACTGTGCGAGCAGGTGCTGATGGCACTGAGGGACGTGGTTTAGTGACGGGACTCAGTAGGTCAGGTTGGTGCTGGGCCCCCTGACCCTGAAGGTCTTGTCCTACCTTGATGGCCCTGTCATGCTTTCTCCCTCCCGCCGCCCAGATCTTCAGCCAGGCAGACACCTCTCTGAAGCGCTGGATTCTGGAGTTTGCCGCCAAGCGGAAAAAAGCAGAAGTCCGAAATGGGATCATCAGAAACGACAGCCTGTGGGACAAGCTGTTCTTCAACAAAATACAGGTGAGGAATTTCCAAAGTAATTCTTAAGTCAAAGAACTGTCATTTCTTCTGGCAACGACTGGCTTTCCTTGAAGTTGGTGTGATCTTCTTGTCTGCAGCAAGCTGGGGCCAATTGCTGCTCGCTGGCAAATTGCAGACTGAAAATTTGAGTAGAAAAAGGACGCGAAGCATAGTTTGTTGTTCCGTTAACTTTTGCTACGTTTCTGTTTTTGCTTATATATTTATTCTGAAGTCTGAAGCTGTGTTTAAGGCACAGCATGATGCCAGAGCCTGCATTCGGACAGGCGATGGACTCAGTAGCGCTGCTCTCGGGGCGTTTTGCTCTTCCTTCTTTATTTGGGCTCTGCCCGTGCCCCAAAGGTGAAGGGTTTCTCCCCTCTCACACCCTACAAGGGGTGGGGGGGACGATGGCATTCAGCTGCTCCTGTCTCCTCCCAGAGGGGACGAAACTCAGGGAGGTGGTCAGGAGGGGGAAGGAGGAGTGACTGATCAAAGGGATGTGGCTCCAAAGACCTCTGTGAATTCTTTACAGATAACAATTGGATTTAGGGATGGGTTTCAGCTGGGCATATTGATAACGGCTTGTTTTCCTAGGAAAACAAGAATAAGGGTGTAGAGAAAAATGCACGTGTAAATCTTGATTTAACAAGAGGGGAAAGAAATCAGACTGCCCTGCTGCATGCCATACACCCCCTTGGTAATTAAGATAAAATAAAATAGCTTTAAACCAGGTTTTCCAGGCCCTGTACTGCTCTGGGAGGCTCTGATTACTTCATTTTTAATTGGATAACTTATCTGAAGATACGCCACTTTATTTTTAACTGCAGAAACTGACTGTGTCTTTCATCTGCGGATTAGATGACGGCAGCTTGCAGAGAACAGGGCTCATGGTGCTGAGGGCAGTGGGGCCGCAGGGTGCTCTGGGAGCTGGGGAGCCCCGGCACCAGTCCAGAGCTGCGTTGTCTTGTGCTTGCTTCGTTTTACTCTTAGAAAAAGAAAAGGAAATGAAGTGGGGGGGAGAAGTAAAAGTTGACATGGGAGTGGGTGTAGTAACCTTCACAAGGATTGGAAAGTCACCTGCCTTAAAAAGGGAGAGCGTTATTTTAAATGGCTCGAGAGCCTGCCTGTTTGCCATGGTGGGGTGTAAATAAGCAAAGAAAAGCATCGTGGGGCAGAGCCTGCTCTTTGCCCCGGGGTTACCCGGAGCCAGAGGCGTTCCCAGGGCAGGAGCAGCTCCTGTGAGGGCACAAGGGATGCTCGTCCCCAGCACTGGACGGATTTGACAGAGCAAGAGCTGTGTCTTTGGCATTATTTCTGCCTGAAGGGCAAAGTTACTGCTTTTAAGATTTAGCCGGCTTTTTATTCCTGAGGCAAGATTCAGGGTCAGTTCACATTTCCATAGCGCGGCTGAATCTGGTCTAGAGGGAGCAGAAGTGGGGCCATTGTGTGCAAGCTCTGCATGAGAAATATGCCCAGTTTTTGCCATCTGTACTGATCTGTGATGTATTTCTGATTTCATTGTCTGGTGTTGAGCAGGCGAGCCTCGGCGGCTGTGTCCGCATGATAGTGACCGGCGCTGCCCCTGCCTCTCCCACCGTCCTGGGCTTCCTGCGGGCGGCCCTCGGGTGCCAGGTGAGCCGGGGGTGCCCGTGGGGAGCTGGGTTGGGACCTCAGGACTGCCAGCATCTGTCACGACAGCAGGGTTTGCAGCCTCAACAGCCTGGTGTCCCTGCGGCGGCGGGGCAGCAGGGGACAGCCGGTGGCCTCAGGCAGGCAGGCGCTGCTGTCACTGCAGGCAGCTGCCAGCACAAAGCATCAAGTCATCCCACCTGTCCCAGCATTTGGTTGACTGTGCAATTAAGCAGGCCCGTGCATGTGCTAGGAACTTCATGAGGTTTGTTCTATATATAAACGGGGAATGGTAATCTTCAGGTGGCCATGTAACCCAGTTCAGATCTCCTCTGCACTATTTCTCTCTGACTGGGAAGCCCCAGGCAACTAAAAGGCCTCATTCAAGAGCCTAAAACCAAGTGTAAAAAAATTAAAAGGTGTATTTTCAAAATGTCCCAGAAACATAGCACTTTATTCCCCATCAACAGCTCCCTCTTGCAGAGTAACATCCTTCTTGGCTTAAAAGCTAATTGCTGAACTTGTCTTCACGCTATTTTCAGCTCTACGCAGCCATGGTGATTGATAGTAAAGTAGAGGTAATTTTGTATTCAGTAGGGGCCAGGGAAAGCATCCGTGTGTTAAAGCTGTGCCTGTGCATTGCAGCGGGCAGGGCTGGTTCACAGGACAGTTCCTAGCACTGTTCTGCAGCAGCGCAACCGCACACGCTACTTCAAAGGTGCCTGTTTCTTTGCCAGGTCTATGAAGGTTACGGCCAAACAGAGTGCACAGCTGGGTGCACCTTCACCACCCCAGGTGACTGGACGTCAGGTAGCTATTTTCTTCCACCTTTTCCAAATTATTTCTGCATACAGATGCAATTCCTGCAAGAAAATCAAGTGTATCTACAACCATGCAAGCAACTACTAATGAAATGCAAATAAAACATATGTAAGAGAGCTGACAAGTGACTTGCAGTCTTTGATTTTCAGGTCACGTAGGAGCCCCTTTGCCCTGCAACTTAATCAGACTGAAGGATGTGGAAGAGCTGAATTATTTTGCTTCCAAAGGAGAAGGAGAGGTAGCAACTCACATTTTTCTATAAAATTCTCACTAGTTAACCCCTTATTAAGTCACAGTGTGGTTACAGAAGCATTTTACCTTTTCAAGGTGTACGGTTGCAGATTTATTGCATGTTACATGAGGGTAGGAAAACATCAATTCACCAGCAGAGCAGCAAAGCATTCATTAGCAAAGGGCCACAACAGTACTTGCAGCCAATGTCATGCCTGATTACTTTAAAAGCTAAGACTGAATTAATTAGTTCAGCTAGGAAGAGCTGAATTGCTGTGATTTCTACATTGCTGTTGTTTTTATATATTGCATAGAAATTAAATTTAATGTTTTTTGTTTGTTTTTAACTGCAAGCCGAGTGAAAATAAACTTTAAACAAATCAGTTTTGCATTCCTTGCTTCATATATCCACTAGTCTGAAAAACATTCATAGGTAATTTTATAACTCAATATATTTTAGTTTCATGGAGCGCAGACATTAAATCGACCTTTAAAATATTTCAATATCAGTGAATTACTATTTAGCTTGTTAGCAATTACAGCAGAATAATAAAATAATTTATTAGCATCTCTGACTGTTTCGCAGATATGTGTGAAAGGACCGAATGTTTTCAAGGGTTATCTGAAAGATGAGGAGAAGACGACTGAAGCACTGGACCAGGAGGGCTGGCTTCACACTGGAGACATTGGGAAATGGTTACCTGTGCGTACTGACCAGCTGCTTGTTCTCATGTCAATCTTACTATCCCACATAAATTTTCAAGTACTGAAGTTTCCAAGTAGATCTGTCTTTACAAAGGATTAAGCTTATTTTTTCAGAATAATTTCAATGCATCAGTGAAGCATTTTCTGATAATTTAAACAGCACTGTTTAGAGCAAACTGTTTACCAGTTACTGGGAGCTGTCATTTCTTTCTCCTAACAGAATGGGACTCTTAAAATTATTGACCGGAAAAAGCATATATTTAAACTTGCTCAGGGAGAATATATTGCACCGGAGAAGATAGAGAATATCTATATCCGTAGTGACCCTGTTGCCCAGATCTATGTCCATGGAGACAGCCTGCAGGTAAAAACGAGTTTTTCGGAAAATCTTACTTTATTCCTTGTAAATATTAGTCAGAGGGCTGGGCGTGAATGGGGGGACAGCGTGGGTGTGTTACACCACACTTCTGCCCTGATGTCTCTTCAGTCCTGGGGCTGAACAGGAGCTGAGCTGCTGGCGTTACCCTAAGCAGCTCGGGGGATGTTGTGGCCAAAAATCACACCCTTAAATTAGCTTTGGTGTCACCTTTCGGGTCTCTAAAGCCCTTCTTTGCCATGCTGAGGATGGTAAGCCAGATGAAGACTAAGCCACCACTGCCTGCCTGTTTTGACCAATCTCATCCCAAGACTGGCCAATTTGTGGCCAATCTTTTTTGTTCCCTCCTTCCAAATTACATTCCTGTCCGCTGGTTACAGCTGCATATGCAGCAAAGATGGCTTATGTGCGTATTTGTACAAACATGTACAGCCCCTGAAACCATCACAACTCATCCCTCTGGACAGATTGCCCTCAGAGGTGAGGCCTCCCTTGGCCTCGCAGGTTGCCCGAGACTCCCGGGCCCACCAAGTGCCTGTGTACAAATGGCATGGGCTATATTCTGCTCTGACTTATGTGTGAAAAGTGTCAGTAATTTAATTAATGTCCAAGTAGAACACAAACCCAAGTGAAGGTGTTAATTTTTTTTGGCAAATACAGGAACAGTCACGGAGAACCATTCTACCTGAGAAAAAGACACAGACATCAAAATGCACCTCACTACAACATGACAGCAAATTACTGATGTAATTGGTCAAGAAGTGATACACACTCAGCAAATTTAACCCGTTTATGTATTCACTTCAGCATGGTGCCTTAAATGTGGCTCAGCCTTTGCCTGAAACTGCTGCTCTCTTTCACCTGCAGGCCTTTCTGGTGGGAATTGTGGTGCCAGACTCTGAAGTTATGCCAGGCTGGGCAAAGAAAAGAGGGTTTGATGGAACATACTCAGAACTCTGTAAAAACAAGGTTTGTTTTTGTATCTGTCTGCAGTCCGGCCTTGTGCCGCTGTGTGTAACCTCGTCAGAGGTGGTCTCTGCTACTGGTGGTGGCAGTAGCCAGAACTGTCCTGTCACGGGAAGCCAGCCCTGAGGGAGCCATCTTCTAGGCAGGGCTGACCCGGACGCAGTGCTGTGGGCCTGGGGGGAGCCCAGTGTCTGCCTGGCAGGGAGCAGTACAGCAGCCCGAGAAGCTGTGCTTGTGTAGATGTTAACGAAGGATCCCAGCCTTGCTCCAATACTGGCTCACCGAGCCAGGTCACAGCACCGAACACCGGTGCTGCTGGGTCACCCCACACGTGTCCGTGGGGAGTAATTCTGCCTCCGAATCTGGCAAGTGGCTGTAGGATTGCAGATTTAACGTCCACCCCTCAGCCCTTCTCTGTGGGGAAGTACTAGCCAGACATTTCCTACTGAGGAAGGAGTTAACATCGCCGCACTTAGTTTTGTTTGTACCTTGCTTTATTAGAGTATTCGCTAATTATGTGCTGTCAGTAAGGCACTTAACTTTTCTCAGAAACATGTTTAATGATGAACAATGGCGTTAACTGCGTGTAAGGTTGTTTCTGATATTTCATGGGGAATTTGTGTGTTTTAACCCAGGAACTGAAGCAAGCAATAATGGAAGACATGGTACGGTTAGGTAAGGAGAGTGGACTTCACTCCTTTGAGCAGGTAAAATGAAACAATTAATACATTATTCACTGTGGTCAGACAGGCGATTGATTGGTCTATGTATGTTGAACAGGAGATTTGTTAGCATTTGTTGTGTTATTGCATATTCTTCCTGTAGCTGGCACACAAGGTCTTTTGAAAAAGAGGTTTAACGCTGACAAGCTGTATTTGTTCCCTTGAAAAATATATGTGCCACGGTTCTGACTTCTACTCATGCTTGACATTTGAATTAAATTTAGAGAAAGTTGTGGGTGCAGAGGTAAAAATCCAACCCAGGTACATGGGTCATGTCTCCAGTCTGATAGGCGGGATTCAAGATGAATACCTGGAGGACTCTGATTCTTCTCCCACTGTAAGAAAATGGGGCTGTAATTGCCTTTTTTATAATTGCCATAGGAAATGCTGCTGTTTTGTTTATTTTCAGCCTGTGCACTAATCGTTTTCTGATGCTTGTGTAAATATTCCTGCAAAAGAGCCACAAACACTTCAGGAGAGATGTGAAATCAATAATGAAATATATAGCATTAAAAATACAGTAAAAAGAAAATAAAATAAATGTAAATAACATATTTCTGTTAAAATAATGAATATCTTAATCAATACATATAAGTAGCAAGGGGCTTTTTGCTTTTGTGTAGTCTTTTTCTGGGTGGTGACTCCAATGAGTAATTCACCATATCTGAGTGAAGCAGAAGCAACATTAAACATAAACTTGTTATTCTTCATTTCCCTGTTACACACGAAAATGAAATGATATTAAAAAGAAATGAATTCTAAAAGGAAATTCAATATAAACATGGTTTACAGCGCACATTTGTCTGTGGCAATAAGTCTGGTTTGCTCCTGCTGTGGCATTCACAGTACGAAATATTCTCAAGCCATCTACTCTATCAGCATTTTGCAGCTCATAAAGTAGTGGGGAAAGCCTGGCCATCTTTCCTAAAATTAAGAAGAAATGTTGCGCACTTCAAAACTAAAGGGCTTCAAAATTAGATCTTTGTTGCTATAGGTAATTTTAAAACCCACCCTTGAGCCAGATAGTATGGCCAGTGATCTTGTACGAGGGGATCCCCTACATGTAGAAGAGCCACTCTCTTCTCTCTGTCCGCAGCACCGGGGTCCTGAGCTGGGACCTTGGGCTGTGAAAGGACAGCTCTGGCTTCTGTAGCCAGCCATCTCCAGGGTGCAGGCTCTCTGAAATTGGTTGCAGCAAACGGAAGAAGCACTAATTGTATCAACGCTGATTATGGGAAGGATGTCCCTGGGGAAGGCACTGGTCAACAAAGCTTACAGGGGAAAAAATGAATCACGTAACCTAAAAGGGATTTTAAAACCGATCCTCAATCTATATTCCTGCAACTCCCAAGCTATCAAAATGCAAGACAGCCCAGTTGGGAAATCAACAAAGCAGCAGATGGCTGGGGAATTTGTCTGAACTCAGTGGCTTGTGACCAGCCACGCAGCAGCTTTCTGCTTGCTCCCACGAGCTGGATCCTACCAGCACTGCAGGCTCCCTGCTGAACTCAGCCACCGAGGGCAGCCCTGTGGCATTGTTTGCCTGGGAAGGGAGACTTCACATCGCTTTAATTAGCCTGTAGGACACCATCAATTCGTTTCCTTTGGAGACAATCCTCATGCACACTCCTTGTGCCTGCAAAGCTGCGCAGTAATTTTGCAAGACCACATCAGTGGTGCTTGCTTTCTTTGCAGTTTGCTTTGCTCTTCAGAAAGGTGATGTTCCTTAGCATGACGTTTCTTCTCCTTCCCTCTCCTTTCTTGCGTAGTTTTTCAGCTGAGTGAAGCTGCAGTCACGATGTCACGTGTGGCAATGCTGTCCCTGGTGCTCTGCCTCCCCAAGTTTTGGCTTTGGTTTCATGCAGAAAAGAGGTTTATGTGCTCCATTTTTCAGTGCGTCCCTTCCAGGGGGCAGGCCAGTGCAGGCACAGGCCAGGTGTGGTGGCAGGATTGGGTGTCCCCACCTGGGCACTTGAGGGAAATCCTGGGGGCCTGTCGAAGTGTCCTGGGAATGCAGGAGGGGTGGAGGTGACCTCTGCAAGGCTGCTGCAGGCAGCCACGTTCACCGAGTGTGGTGCCTGGGATCTCTGCTACAAATATATCCCTTTTTTTGTTCCAGGTAAAAGCCATTTACATTCACTCTGATATGTTCTCAGTACAAAACGGTTTGTTGACACCAACGTTAAAGGCTAAGAGACCAGAACTGAGAGATTACTTCAAAAAACAAATAGAAGAGCTATATTCCAGCATCTCCATCTGAAACCACAGGAAGAATCTTCTGAATAATGGACTTTGTAGCAATATTAGAGTAATACTGAAAAGTACAGAGCCAGAATGACACAGCCGAAACGGATAAGCATCTGAATCTTACATTTGAGCCTTTTGTTTTAGGATTTCACCACTAACCATATTTTCCCTTTTCCTTCTTTTTTTCATCAGGTGTGATACAATTTTTACTCTATGTACACAGTAGGGCACTACCAAGAATTATGCTAAGTTGTCACAAAATATACAGCAATTTCAATCCATGACCAAGTAAATTATGGAAACTTATCATATTAATAACTACAAATATTTCAAATTAAACTAGGGAAAACTTCAGGTATGTCTGTTGATATTTGATTGTATATAACCTAACACGTTAGAGACTAAAATTGTGCATAATTCAATAATGTGGTCTACCTCAAGCTGTCAGTGATTGATGGTGAAAGCCTGTTTTCCCTGATCTGGAACTTCAAGCTGGATATTGGTTTATATATTAAGTGATAGTTTTTATATTTTCCAGGATGTAAATTACATCGATTTGATTTAATCATTAATGATCTAACAACCAGAATAGAAATAGGAACAAATCTCCTGGTATTTGTACTTAGCAGGCCTATTAGTATATTACACCTAAGGGATTAATATTACCTTGAGATTATAAGAACACTCTAGCAAGCGGTAGGGTAGAAGTCCCCCTGTTCCTCTCCATCCGAACCCAGCCCACCAACGGCATGCTGACTTCTCCCCAGGGCCTCCTCCAGCTCAGCCCTCGTGGGCATCCCAGCGACTCAAAGGATGCTGGAGCGCCGCTGGCTCTGCGGAGCTGAACAAAGCAAAAAAGCCTGCACAAGGGCCAGCGCAGTGAGCTCACATTAACCCATGTGCTCTCGGTCCCTAATTTATTACTTTACATGCTGCTAATACTGCATAGTCTGGTCGGGCCAGCTGCCTTTCAGAACAGCACTACAGAAATGGAGCGCGAGGCAAGAGCTGCGATCCTGAGCGGGGCTGAGCAAAGCAGGTTTGTTCGGGAGAACGGCCAGCTGGGGGTGTAGCCGTGGAGGGCATCCTCCGGCACGCTGGGGATGAGGAACACTGCTGCAAGAGCCATTTTGGTTGCAAAGTGATGCGGCGTGGTAGAGCCCTGGATGTGGCTGCAGAAAGGGCTGCTAGGAAAACATCCCCACATTCTGATGCCTCAGTTCCCATTGACATCGCTGCCAGTGGCCTCTCTGGAAAAGGCAGCCAATTTCGGGATGAAGCCTTGGATTCACCACCAGCCGCAGCCTTTGGAAGGTCCCCATGGAACAGGAATGGATGCTGGAGCTCTCTTCTGGTGTAAAGCACAGTACAAAGCAGTCAGAAAAGCGTAACGTCAGGTACTGTGAATATTGGGACTGTTGACGGCTTCCTCCTGTGACAGGGTCCTACACATATCCGTGTATGTTAATAGCTGCTGTTTGTTGCACCAGAGCGTGCTAGCATGGAGCTGTGCCTGCTAGATCTTCCTTGCTAGGACAGTGAGAGCGCACATTTTTTCTCTTAGACTGGAATCCATTGTAGGCTTTTGAAGCTAAAAGATTAAATTATTAATCTGAATTATCTCATTTTCCCTCTGAAATTCCATTGCATGCTTTAAAAATTAACTAAATTGAGTTAATGAGTTAGTTTTACACAAAGACTGATTTATTGCAGTAATTTCGGAACAAAGTGATACGAAGGAAGTTGTATCTGTTAGCATAATCACTCACACACAGAACAAGGCAATTTGAACTATCAAATGTGGAAGTGTTTGTCTGAGTCCCTTTTGTGCCCGATTCCTCATTTGATTCCAGTGTAATGATTCACATCAGTCCAAGGCAAGTAAGAAATATCACTGCTGTGACCAGATGGTATTGTACGTTCATTTTTTTCCAATATACACAGCAACAGCATCCCTAGGGAGTTTGGGTGTGTGCCATGAATTACTGTACAAAATCTGGCCCTTTAGATCAGGTCACACAGGAGTTTCATCTCTGAGGAGTCTGGTCCATCTCCTGTCTGTATCAGCCAAAAGACAGCAGTCGCATGCTTCAGAGCAACGAAGAACTAAACTCAGTTCAATTTCCTCCCTTCTAAGGCAACATACCTTTTGAATTAAAATAAGGGTAACTAGTCATCGAAGAAAGCATAGAAAAGCTGTTTTCCACTGACCTTTTTCTACCACCTAAATTGATTTACTTTTCTCCTAAGGTGATTTCAGTTTACCAGACTCTTCCGGACCACTGAACTCTGTATGAGCAGGGAAGCTCCGCATACGAGTTTACTTAAGGCTTGGATGGCTGTTATCTGTAAGCGTATAATGCTGCTTTGGTACTCAATAATAAAAGAAAAAAATACGGACCACAATAGGATGAAGCAAAATTTGAGAGAAATATGAGAGAAATTCACTTCTGAAGTGTGAATATTTTCAGAGCTTGTGGAAAGCTCTTTGAATAAACTAAGAGCTGTCTCTGTTACTTTCTTGTGTAATCAGATTTTCCTCTGCCGATGACTCTCTCACCATAACCATAACAAATGTTGCAAGGGATTAAAACTTGCCATGAGCGCATGCGCAAAGCATGTGCTAGGCATAAACATGCTTCTCTTCAAATTCCAGGAATGTTTGTTTTTCTTTGAGCTCTCTTAAACTAATGGACTTCTTGTGACCACCAAGGAAACCCCCGGGGTTGTCCAGCAACCAGTTTATTTTTTTTTCTCAAGATAACCAATTACAAAATTAATTTCTAATCCACTTCTTATTTAAGGAGTTGAGACTCAAGAGCCATTGCATAAACAGCAATGCATGTTACGCTTTTCTGTAAACAGCATTATTCTTGATGGATTAAAGATGACCATTTTTAACTACTGTCGTTGCGGCATTCATTCTGCAACCAAGTACGTGAGAAAACAGAATGAGCCCACTGAAATCAGCACGGCTCTGCTCTGGTACTGCAGGTGGGATTCATGCAAGAACACCTTTGCCTTGAGCAGTCAAGTGTGACAAAGTAATTTTACAGCCCCTTTCCCCAGAAGGCTTTGTAGTATGTGCTGCAGATTGCGACTTTCTGTATTCTCTTATTAAAAATGGGAGGTTCTTCCTGGGCCTGGTGCTATGCCTGTGAAATCACTGGAAGACTGCCTCCAGTGCTTGTATATGAAAATCAGAGTAACGTACTTTTTCCAGGAAGAGAATATTGTTTAGTTATATATTTTGTATGTTCTTTGCTCAATATGTTGCACAGACAAAATACCATTCTGCCACAAAAATGGTCAAAGACACACAAAAGTGTGCACAGAAACCATGAGACAGTCTTAATGCCACGTTGGCAGAAATGCACAGAATTCTTCTGTCCTGAAAGGCACATTTACAGGTTCAAATAGTTGATATAGATCAGGTAAGAGAGAAATGGTGAGTTGTTTATTGCTAAAGTACTTTTTTGCAATCTGTCATCACTATTGGTAAGTATCCGCATCAGTAAAGTCCAATGTCATTTTTTGCCATGGATATGATTTTTTTGCTTATAACAAAATAATCTGACTTACACAATCTTCTGGAATGAAACAAATCAACTAATTTTATTATTATTATAATTATTTTCCATGTGTTAAAAGCACAAACTGGTGATCTATATGTAAATAAATTGCTACAAGATGAATGTAAACTGGGAAATAATATACTATTTTTGCATGGTAATGGATTACTTAAAGACCTCTTGATGCCTTACATAAAATTTGGCAAAGCATTTTATTTAGAGGCAATTCTATCTGCATACTCTTTGTTTCTATATCTCATTTTGGTTTTGTCTGTGGAAAGAGAAAAAAAAAAGTTGACACCAGAATTAGATTTTTGTTTCTTCATGGAATTAACATTCTTCAGTACTTTGCACATTTAATGGTTTCTACTCGATACTTTCTCCTGTTAAATGAAGAAGCTGAACCTATTCTTTTTGGAGGAGAGATCTGGATACCTGTAATAACTGGGAGGAATACAACTTTAGATCTGTGGAATTGTTCCAAAATAAAATGTTTTCTGAGGCATCTAGAGCCCCTTTAAGCCCTTCACTTCACTTCAGCTTTTGTTATATATTTTAGCAAAGTACAAGCAGCAAACAAATGAGGCATTTTCCTAAGTGTTGCCTATTCTATTTTCAACTGAAAGTGAAGGGAACGAAATATAACATATACATTTGTGTAAAAAAAATAATCAACTGTAAATTTTTCCGTTTTGGTATATTAGCATGTATATCAAAAAGTCATCTATGGAAACTTTTGTAAAGAATTAAACTGTCACATTTCTCAGAACTGCTCCTAAGATTTTCTCATTGACTGACCTACAATAAAATCTCTTTTTTAAAATCTGTTGTTACTCCAGCACTCTGTCCTCTCTATGAAGTAATTCAGAATGTGTGCCTATATGAAACGCGTTGTAAAAAAAAATAAATGACCAAAGGAATATTGGAACCTGAGATTGATTTTAGCAATCTTCTGCAAAAAAAAAAAAATAGTTGCAAAGTCCTCTGAAGATGCAGCAGTCTTTCTGTAATGGTTTCATTTTTTTTATTTTAAATCAATAATAATATAACAAAATGTATATGCTTGTTTAATATGAATTGACAATTGGGAATGCATAGTATTTTTTCAGACTATGTGTCTAAAACAATAAACTTTGAAAGCACTCAGTCTCTATTCCAGTTTTTGCGTGCAGTTGCATCTATCCCTTTGCTGGTCATCCAGTAACGCCAAGGAATTATCTTATTTCGCCTTGTTAAAGAAGCAACGAGATTCCTCTTCTCTATAAACACAAGCTGAAGCATCTGGTCTGATCACCAAAGGGAATATAACGTACACGCTTCTGGCTGCAAGGCGTGTCTCAGGCCTCAATGTACCTGCAGATTTCTTAGTCACGGTCAGGGGAGCTGAGCAGCAGCAGCAGCACACAAGCCAAAGCCACCAGACGGAAGAGTGGGATGGGGCTGGAAGTTTCATGGGGAATGGTACTTTCTGGTGATTCATTTTTCGCCAGAAACCAGGGCCTGGCGCTCGCCTTACGGAAGGCAGCCACCGCAGCTGCGGCCTGCCAACACCTCCCAGGTGTCCCAAGCCTGAGGGCCCCAGGGCTGATCCCACGGGCGCGCCCAGCCGCGGGCGGTTCCCCTCGGCTTCCATTTCTCCCTTCCATCCTCGCAACCGCCCGAGACGTTGATTTATCACCCGCCCGGCGCAAATCCCCTCAGGCCCGATGTTTATCGATGTAACGCCCAGGAAAATCCAACCCTCCCCATTCCCCCGCAGCCGCCTCAGCCCGGGCGGAGCCGAGCCCGGCGCCCACCCGGCCCCGGCCGAGCATCGCCGGGCTGCGGGCCCCGGGGCTGCCCTCACGGAGGACCGGAGGGGCCGGGCCGGACCGGGGGGGCTCCGGGCTCCGCGCATGCGAGACGCGCCCCGGCTGTCCCGGCCCAACGGCGCCCGGGGGCGGTTGGAGGTGGCCGGGTGCCTCGGGAGAGGGCGGCCCCTCGCCGCCCCGGAGGGGAATGGAGCGGTGCCGGTGGCGGGGCGGCAAGGCGCCGCGGAAGAAGCGCTGCTCGTCCCCGCTGCCCGGCGGGGCGGCTGCCCCGGGCTGCCCCAGCCCGCTGCAGCCCTGCCGGCGGCGGCTGTTCGGGAGCGCGGCGCCCCGCGGGCCGCAGCCCGGCCGTAAGCGCCGCTCCTTCCCCGCCGCCATGTCGGGGGGCGCTGGGGAGGGGAGCCGGGGGCGGTGTTTGACCCAAAATTGAGGTTTTTGCGGCAGTTTTGGAGGCGGGTAGGGGAGCTGTGCGGGCTGGGCCGGCCGCCGGGGGAGGGCGATGGAAGGCCCCCGCGGCCGGGGGCGCTTGGGTTGGGTTCTCGCTGGTTGTGGCCCGAGCTGCCTGTGGCTCGCGGCCTGGGAAGAGCAGGTCAGGAGTCAGGGCCCTGTGCTCTGTCCTAGCCATTAGTGAGTAATAAAAAGGAGTTTTCTGTTTCGTAAGGTACTTCTTTTTTCTTTTTTTTTTTTCTGGCCAGCAAACCACTTCCTCTGGAAACAGCGTGACAAAACCCCTGCCCGCCTCTGGAAGGCTTTAAAAATTTGCTTAAAGCCGTTCCTCGAAAGGAACGGCCTCAGAATAGTATACAAGTTTGTCAATCTCCTGTTAAGAATTGGAGGCTTTAAGGAAAAAAAATGTGGTCAGAACGGGGTTTAAAAACTGATGGTAGTCTTGGGACTTGCTAACGTAAATGGGGAAGGTAACGTAACGTAAACGTGGGAGGTCTCAGTTGTCTATGGGTAGGAGTTTAAAGAGTTTAAAGGGTGCAGTGAGCATCGCTTCTGGTCTTGGCCATGCTCTGCTGGCTCGTGCTCGTGGAGGCGTTTGGTTCTCTCGCGCAGCTGGCCACGTACAGCAGGCAGCCGCTGAGGTCTCTTCGCTTATACTTGTGTGTATGGGGAAGAAAGAGGGCAAGGGGTGAGTCCTGATCGTACGTTGGCCAGCCCCGAAGCCTGAGGAGTTTTAGCTAAAGGGCCCTGTACGATGCTAGGGCAAGGCAGCACGTCAGACCTGTTGCTCAGCATGGAGATGCTTTTTTAACTTGATGTCCTAAAAGAGCGACTCTAGAAAAGTTAGGCCATTTCAAACTCTAGGCTACTGAAAATAAAACGTAAAGCTCTGAAACCTCTAAAACTAGCTTGAAGATATTAAAATGTGTCTCTGATATTTATCGGAGAATTACAGAATGGCTTGGGTTGGAAGGGACCATAAAGATCATCTAATTCAAACCCCCTGCTGCTGTCAGGGATACCTCCCACTAGAGCAGGTTGCTCAAAGCCCCATCCAGCCTGGCCTGTTTCTGAAGTAATTTGCTCTTTCTTAAGTAAGCGTGTCATCGCCTTTGGATTATATACAGTGAGGACCAATTTTTATGTAGAAGTGATTGATTATGATGTTACTAATGAACTCCATTTAAAGCCAGGTTAGACTCAAAGTTCTTTTAGGCTTGGTATAGCAAAGGTCACGTCCAAGGTGTCTGTTTTCCTTTTAATTAACAGATTTCTAAAACACCTGCAGCTGTTCTTGGTCTTGTTGATATACTGATGAAAAAAAAATGCTTGGGTAGAAATGATAAACCAAATCTAGACTTTGCTGTATTTGTGAAAAAATAGGGTCAAAAATTGTTGTGAGCATGGACAAGAGAGATTAAGATGCTTAAAGGTGTTGTAGTTAGAAATATTCAGTTGAATTCTAACATTAAAACTAAAATTGCCAAACTAAATACTTCTTGTTCCCTAGGCCTGAGGGGAAAATCCAGTGTGAAAACCTTACCAAAAATTAAAGAAAATTTTGAAGTCACCGAAGTGAGCCATTCATCCAACCAAAGGTCTGTTAGAATACATTTAAATGCACCGTAATTAACGCTAGCTAATAATTTATATTGTCTTGCCTCTTGGAGATGCACAGACTGAATTCCTGGCACACTGATATTTCTCAGGCTATTTGTTGACAGCTCGTAAACACATTTTGTAGTTTTTGTCAGCTTCCTCTAGCTCCATGTATTGAGCTGAACTCTGTTCTGTTTTTCCAAATGCAGCATACAAGTGAATGTCAAAGAAATACCAGGCTTGGAAAAAAATGAGGAGAATATAGAAGACAGCACTGTACCGCTGAAGGTGAGAATGCTGTTTTACTATTTACCTAACACTGAAAAGTGACGTAAATTCTTTCTCTACTCAAGCAGAGCTTCTTGTGAGTTGTATTTTTCAGACATAACGTGGTCCTCTAGTTTGGTGGTATTTTCCTGTGGTTTTGGCCAGCACAGAAGCTGTTGGTGCTGTTGGTAGCATGGCAAAACACCAGTGCAAATTGTCTTTGGCAAGTCACTGCTGCGCTATTCCCCACATTTGTACAACTGGAACAAAGAATTTTGAGATGACTGAGCGGAACTGTTCCAGGACAGTTAACGCTGCAGTTGCATAAAAAATAGGTCATCACATGTGTTTGAACTGAAATCTTCTACAAGGGCCTGAAGTGATAGTGATTTTTTCTTAAAAAAAAAAAAAAAAAAGGCTCTCACTTAGAGTCCACCAATTTACATGACCTGCAGACGCTTAGTTTCATAGAATATGTTGTGTAAACCATGTAAAGTTGTCTGTGTTTATAGGAACAGTCTGGGATTCTGAAAACGTGCAGCATGAGTTCTGCCTAACTAAAAATCAAGACAAGGAAAGTCATTACTCCACTGCTCTTATGTATAACTTCAGCTGATGTCAGTATGTCACTGGAATTCTCACCCAGCAAAGACTGTAGGATCAAATTAATGGATGTTGGTTATGGATTTTAGAACTGTAAGTCAGCTTGCAGATTTGTTGATGGCATGTGAAAACAGTGCTACAAATCATGCTCTGAATAGCGAGTTTAGGTGATAAAGTACCAGACAGTATGTTTCTTATTGTCTGTTAATGCAGGAATACGTGTAACTGCATTTATTTGTCTATATCCAGTTTTCTTAGGTTGTTTGTATTGGTCATTTAATTTTAGGAATCTCTGATAATCAACTTTGAAAGTAGAGACAGTCTGAAAAATGCTGATGTTACTTCGGGTGAGTATGGTGATACTAGGTAATTTTACAGAATACATTGTATCTGCATAAAACTAAATGTAAAAAATCATTATTGAATTTTAATATTTCTGTAAAAGTACTGGTGTGCGGTTCTTGTATGTTATGAGACAGTAAAGGTGTCGTGATCTTTGGCTAGACTTCTGCCTCTTATTTCAGCATGTGCTTGGTTCACATGACTTGGCTGTAGGCAGCCCAAACAGCACAGGAAATACTCCAGGCAGGTGAGTGTACCTTGTACTTAAAGTCTTTTGCATGGCCGGCATACTTCTAGCAATTAAACAAGCTACTGATCTCAAACTTCCTGTGCCTGTGTTTATTTTAAAATCTTCTGAGAGAACTGTCTAGCTTATTCATTTAGGAAAAAAGGGAGGAGGGAGGGGAAGGCTACAACACCTGAGACAGTCTTGAGTCCAGCCTGTTGAAACCACATGATCTTGGTTTTATTGTTGACAGAACTACTTGTTGACATGAGTTCTTCAATTTACTCAAACATTCGTTTTTAAAAGCTTGTTTCTAAATGGTTCTTCAGGAAATAAATCTGGCTGAGGTTTATTACCTTATCAGAGGCTAAATTCTTCAGGTATTTCTGGTGAGCCTTGGATAAGGAAGGTGTCTTCTGGTAGCTTATGGTAGTATAAAGCAGGCGTCAGGATGTCCTTTGTTTTTAACTGTATTATGAACCAGTATAAAAATATTGAATTGATAATATTTAACTTATCACGGGAGTGGAATTTAGCTAAGGAAACCATGATGGTTTGTACAAGACTTGGAATCCCTCTTTTTTTTGCCTCTCCAGATACAGGAATGACTCTTCCCACAGGCGTTTCAACATTTCTCCTGGAGTGTTTAGATACAGATTCAACTGAAGATTATAACACAGGTGTAAGTGAAAGCCTGAACAGTTGTCCATCCCCTGAAACATTCAGAGATGAGGCAGGTTTAGGTGAGACTTCTGGTTTTTTTTTGAACTGTTTGATGCCATAAAAATTCAGGGAACTAACTACAATAGAAAGACTAGCGGTCTCTGTTGGTGTGATGCACCAGGTCAGATCTTTGCCATGAGCCAACTTGTGCTTAATATGAAAAATGTATATCTGGTCTTCCAATCCAGAGCGAATCAGGACCTGATATAATTTGAATTGTACTGTAAGCTTAGAAGTGTTTGCTGTTAATACAAGCTGTTTGTAGGGAATGACCAGCTAATCTGCCTTCAGCCAACCTTTGAGACAAATTTCTCCCAAACTTTTCTGCATCTGTTTGAACCAAGACAATGCTTTCACTTTGCTTTAAGGTTATTGTCTTGCAAATGAGAGTTCTGTCAGTTTGGTCAAAATGTTAGTAACTCACTCAGTTCTAGTATGGGAAGCTTGCACTTATATCTTCTATGTCCAGAGAGAAGTAATCTGTACTTTGAGGACTTCGTTAAATACAAGAACTCCACGCTCCTGGACTCCAGCAAAGCGGTGGCCATAGATAAGATACCACAGATCTCAAATCTTTCAGCAATATTAGGTAATTATTTTCTACAATACTGAATAATATATACAGAAACAAATTTCGCTGTAATACAAGGAACCTGTATAAAATGTGTATTGATCATTTTATTTAAGACATGTCTGAGGAATGGGGAATAGCTTCTTGTTGGAATTCTACGTTTGCTTTTAATATTTTGCTTTATAATTTATAAAGTATTAGCATACACACTGTCTGGCTTGCTTAGCTTTTTCTTTTAAAGTTTAGATTTTGTGTTTTTCAGAACCTGTATTGGAAGATTTTCAAGACCAATACACAAGGTAATCTGCAAAGCAGACTCTTTGATGCACCTGAATGCTTAGGTTTTTCCTCTTTTCAATGATATTTTGGGCAGTATGATGTGATCCTGCAAACACTTCTGGTGAGTTTCAACTGCCTGTGTCCCCAACTTTCAAATTGATGCATTAAGACAAGCAAGTATGAGTTTGCTTTATGGACTTCCTCTTTCAATGCTACAGCTGTAGGGAAACTGGTGAAAGAAAACCCAGTGCGGGCTTTTATGGAAGTGGATGTTTATCTGCAAAATCCCTAAATAAGTTGCTTTTACCCACTTATACTCCCTTTGTCAGATTTCATTCAGTTGCAAACACAAGATGTGTATGCCCAGGTGGTCTGGTCAGGATTACCTGTGCAGTACAGACTATGAGGAGCACCTGTTGTCAGCTCCTTATTTTCGGTGCTTGCCCAGGACAAAATTAGTTTTTGGTAGATCTTTTATTTTCTGTAGCAGTCATTAGCTAACATGGGGGCCCACCTTTGCTTCAGGATCTTGCTGAGTTCAGCCTTCAGAAATCTTAGGAAAGGTTGCTGCCCGCTATTTTTTGTTTTATTGGGGATATATTTTTCCCTAACAGGAACGGTATATGTGATGTGCTGCAACCCTGTTGCTGTCCTCCTGTTGTTAGGATGCCAGGTTTGCTTTTGGCAAATCAGCTGTGCTGTGGTTTTATCACAATGCATGGTCTTCACAGAGTCTTCTGTACGCTGGCTTTGCCACAGTGCAGGCCTTGTGGTTCTGGCATAGACTCGCGTTCCTCATATTTGTTTCTAGGAATGATATCCTTTCTTATAATGCTTGTGCTGCTGTTTCCAGTCTTACACACAGACATTTCCATTCATATGTTGTGTAAATGATCTTGATATAGTCTTGCCGTGTTGCAGATCTCTACACAACTCAATCTGAATTTTATTGTGATCCTAAATTTTCCCCTGCATCCTCCTTAAATACGTTCTGTCCTAGCGTGTTACAACGCTGAGTACTTTTCTTCAGTGACTGTCTTCTGTAGCTTTTAAATAGCAAGTGTCTTCAGAATAAGCTGTTACTTGATGATAGATCATAACCTATCAAATAACTGTGAAGGGTGTTTAGTAATTTTAAAGACCCCTTTCACTCATTCTATATTTTTCTACGATTTCCTTGTATCTTGTTTTATGAACATTAACATTTATTCAGAACAGTTCACTTTTTTCTCTTCCCCTAGAAAGAGACCATCAAAATGCTGTGATGGTTCTTCAGAATTAAGTGTTTCAACTACTCTGGCAGGTAAAGTATCACAGGGTAAGCTCAACAGTAGCTAGAAGGGAAAGTGTGAGTTGAAAATCTCAAGCAGATAAGATGCGGTTCTAACTAACTTGTTAGGGGGTGACAAAAAAATGAAACTGCATTTTTATATTTAATCGCCTGTGATGCTCAGTGAAAATTCATTTTCTTATTTAACTTATCCAGCAACAAAACTCTTAGAGTCATACTACTTACTTCAACTTAGCTCCTATTAGCCTTCACAAACAGGGTGAGGAGTCCCTCCTGTAACTACAGTTCAGAAAGGTGACTGATGCAGTTCTGGCTCTGGCCCAGGCACCACATAATTTTCCTCTGCTTAATTTGGACTATAATAGCAGCAGAAGTTGCCACTGGCAAAGACTGCAGTGATTATGCAATTCCTCTGCTCCCATAGTAAGTGTGTGTAGCAGTAAATAACCACGTGAGCATACAATTAATAAGCAACCTTATTTCCTCAAGGAAAGAGAGAGTAAAGGAGTAAAGCTGCCCTGTTGGGGGGAGGGAGAAAGGCAGATACGAATTATATTGAAGTAAGTATTTGTATGGGTGGCTTTGGAACAATCCCTATTTAAAAACCATCCTGTAAGACATGGGTTGAAGAGTAGCTGTGGTCTTTGTTTCAAAATTAATTTGTTTGTTGGAAATTTATCACAGGAAAAAAAGTCTGTAAAATTACAACTGCAAGAGAGAGAACTCCAGACCGAAAAGCTGGTGTGCGTTGTTCTTCACCAATAGGACCGGAAAGAAAGGTGAAAGATGTTCGGTAAATCACTAGGTTGTAACACAAACGACTTGCCCCTTCCTTGTACAGGTGGAAGTCCCCACCTAAAATTGTTGATGTGCATTCAAGCATAGTTCCCGTGCAAGGAGTGCTTGCAGACAATGGCAGAGTGAAGACATAGCTTGTGGTTTGCCTGTACCTCGGGATAGCTCCAGTAGCGCCCCCTGGGCTCACTGTTTTTCAGACTGATTGTGTCACTGCTACCAGCCCAGATGTGCAGAGCTCGAGTGTGACACTAAGATTCTTTTTGTTAGTGCTTACCAGGCTTTAGAGATTTGCTTTAGAACATGAAATATAACCGTTTCATCCTTTAGCCTGGCATTCAGACTGCTGAACCCAAAGGGGTGAAGTGCAAGAGAAATGAAGAGCTTTCTAATCCGTTAGAAGATGATGCATCATCACTCAGTCAGCTTGAAAATGTCCCAGTAAATGTTTCAGCCAAATCAGTGGGGGTGACAGCAGAAGCACTGCCATCCAGACAGACAGATGCTGTGGTGGTAGGTATTTCCATTGTGCTCTGCTGATGAATAAAGGCATAAAATTGAAGTGAGAATTCCGAATCGTGGCAAAAGTAGCAATTAAATAGGAAAAGTGTTAGGAAGTGTTTTATCCCCTAGTTTTAAGGGGACCTCAAAAGTATTTTTTCTGGGCTGCACTGAACTGGTTCTCTGTCTTAATTCTGGAGTGCATGAGACAAAAAGCAAATAGCTGGAATTCAGTACTTAAATGCTAAGAACTGTTAGTAATTTTTAATGTAGCTGCTATAAAGCAGTATAGTCTACTAAGGGAATACTGTAGGAATAATAATGAGTAGACAAGAATTTTGTATTTAATTCTTCTCTGTTTTTGTTTAGCAAATGAATTCTACTGTGCTGATCATGGAGGAAAAAAAAGCCCTAGAAAACACTGATTATGCTCAGCGTGCAAAGCTAGATGTGAGTGTGTATCCTGCTATACCTTTTTTTAATGATTAAAGACAAAATGGTCTTTGGCACAATCCAATTCTTGCTATGCTGATGGTACGATACAAACTACACAACAAACTGTTAAATACAATCAGCTGAACAGTTTAAAAGAAAAGAAAAAATCTTAGGTATCTTTTTTTTTCGCATTTTTATAACATCTTCTAACGGAAAAACAGCACTTAGCCTTACTTCCATTACCTCTTCTTTCCAAACAAACTTGCTATTTAAATGCCAGTTTGGATTCTTTGTCAGTAAAAGTAGTGCTACCACTTCTGTCAATATGGGAGTAGAAGTAATGTCTCTGTTATTTCATGCCATAGCTCCCACCAAGTCAGCAAACTGTGATTTTTGTAGAAAAAGGGAAACTTTAAAGAGAAAGATAAATTTATTTTGCACCAGGTGATTTGGAAGGATTTAAGTTGTAGAACTTAATATACTGTTGCAAATGAGCTTCAGTTTATGGGCACTAGATTAACAGATAGAGAAGATCAGGGTCTTGTTACAGGCTGAAAACAAAAACTAGGAGGCTGGAATCCTAAATCACATTTTTGAAGCAATAGAACATCTTTCACATGAGCCAACAAATGTTATCTAATTGGAATTGTTGTCTGTTCTTTAATTGGGCAGCTATTGCTGCATGTTTTGTATTTTGGTGGGGCTATAGCTTAGCTTGTCACCAGCCTCATCAGGGGAAAAGTTATTCCTGAATACCCCGTCCATATGTAAATTCAGAAGAAATTATTTGTGCATCTCTGAGCTCAGAAAAAGAAAATGATCTTCAGAGTCCAGAAGAAAAGAGTTCTAATGTTACGGCACTCCATAAATCCAGTCTTTACATGGTAATATGTACAGTACTATTAAATGGTTGTGTGACTGAAATGTCGTTATTTTTTCAGCCTTTGTGTTCCGGAAAAGAAATCTGCTCCATTGTCAGAACTTCACCAGGTGGTAGGTCTTCCAGGCATCACCGAATTCCAGTTAACACAAAAAAGTTCCGCCTTCCTGAAGGAGTGCCTGAAGGTAATGGAATACAGAATTGATTCACTGTGTGAATGATAACAATCTATTTGTGTTTAAAGGCTTTTTTAAAAATCTGAATATTTGGAAGAATCACAGGGTTAAAAGTTAAAACGCCATGAAAACTTCAAATCCTGACTTAACACTGTTTTCGCATAGTGGTACTTACAGACAAACTACACTAACGCTTTCTGCTTGAAGGGTGTTTGATATATCAGTGCAGACAGTCTTAGAAGTACAAAGGCTACACCTGCCAGTGTAACAGTGGGAAGAGCTCACAAACTGTCCATCTGCCTGCATCTCACTACAGTCGGTTGACTCTTTCCCCAGCTGGCCTGTAGAAGTGTCACAGTATGGACTGGAAAGTAACACTAAAATAAGATCTTTTGTCTTCACAAGCCAATAACTTTCTGTCTGTCTTGATCATCTGTTTATCTTTTAAGTACCTAAAGCTGCTTCTCCTGCTGCCCAGTCAATAAGATGATACAGAACCTGTTTTGCTAAATACTTAGTTGGCATCTCAACTTCTTTATAAAACTGTCGTGTTTTCTGTTTCATTATCATGGGAGGAACCTTTAGTTGGCATTGTTAAGATATCAGCTGGTTGACAATTTTCTGCTGAACAAATTCTATTTGAACAACCCCCCTGTCCTGCCTGTAATGTTAGCTTCACTCTCCGTGTTGTTAGACAAGATATTCCAAAACTTCTGCTAAGCGTTTTCTTGTAGCAGGTGACACGTGCTATAAAATATTTGCCTTTACAGGGCTCAGCAAAACTGGGCTCTTGGCCGCTAAGGGGGCACTACGCATTAAGTTACTGATTAAGGTACAGGACAAGTTGAAGGTGAATTCTTCTGAAGAAAACTAGAGCTTTGCACTTCAATATGGCTAATTTAAACTAACGTATAAGCTTTTGGAAAGAGAGATTTGTATAGAAAGACTGTCCCTCGAGGGTATTTAAGAAAAGCTGCTTTTGTCTGATCTGTCTTCAAAGCTGTGATGAAACTTCCAGAACAAGACATGGTGTTGCACATCTCCAGTTTACTTTCTGCTTTTTTGACTTAGCTTCAGTTCATTCAGATCTGTTAGCAGTGTTTCCATTTCATAGGCTAGATCATTAGAGACAGGAGGTGCTAGTAGGTAACACTGGGAATATCTGCGCCTCTTCAAGGTGCTCCTAAACACAACTCTGAGCTTCATTGCTTTGAGCTTCATATGGAGACTCCCTAGAAAAGAAACCAACTTGTTTAGTAAGTTCTTATCCTTTATCTTATTTCTAAGGTGAAGATGTCTGACTTCAGCGTTCAGCCACTGGCAGGTTTTATGGCTTTCTCAGCTAAACTGAGCTCTTTAGCATCCACATTTTTTCTCTGGAAGTAGTTCCTATAATAGGGTATGTTTTTCTTTAAGGATTGTCTATTTCTTTCTAAAGGTTTCTGTTCTTTCTCTGAGACCCTCAGCGTAGGGGGAAGCTCCTTTCTTCACTTCCTAGATTTTTTTTAAAACAAGAATGAGAACTGTGTACAGAATTGTCTCATTGCTACCACAGAGTTAAAATTCTCTCCCTTTCTGATCTCTCGTGAAGTTTCTCAGTGTGCCGCTGGATGGCATATGTCTTCCTAAATTTAAAACGGTTCTTTACAGACAGTGTCTGCAAGCTGTATTCATGTGTCATATATGCTGTTTTAATCCAGTGTAGTGATGCTGTATAAGCATAATAGTGTTCAGAAATGCTGAATATGCACAAGTTTTCGATGGAATTGCAGGTTCCTAGCTCCAGATATTCTCCTGCTTTAACACAGCTTGAGTGTATGCAGCATCTAGAAGGCAGGGAAGTGCTTTCAGTGTGTGTGTTAACTAATGGCAATCATGTGATGCTTCCGTACAGATCAAGGAACTCAGTGTGACAAGGATGTAAGGTCATGTGCCTGAGAGAATTGTGGCAATACTGAACATAGGTCATACTTGGTAGGCCAGTGGGTCTTAGGAAGTGTTGCTATCAGAACAAAACTTGTTCTTTTGTTACTGCTTCTCTAGAAGAGTCTGGGAGTCGGAATTAACTTCCACTGATTAAGGGTGGGGGGATTTTTGTATGCTGGTTCTTTCCATCTCTCCTTGAGGAGTCTTTTGTGTGATACTCTTTTTTCGTTAGGAATGGGCGTACGCTCAAAACTGTTTTTCTCTTCTCACTGACAACTGACTTAGAAGATTTAGGTTACTCCAAACAAGTTATAAATAAATTTTCTTAAACATTTCAACAGCTTGTCAGAGTAATAAGCTTTCTCTTACACTTGAAAATAGCATCTAACTTATCATTCTTGTTCCCAGATATTATTACAAGTACCAAAAATTGGATCCACTGTAAACGCAGATGAGGCTTCTGGGTTTCAGCAGGAGTCAACGGAAGAAGCAAAGGGAGGTGAAACGGAAGTACTAATAAGTAATTAATGGCCACATTTTTTGGCATATACATTATCTGAAACTTAGTATACTGTTTGCAGAAAGTTTGTAAATCCCTTACTTGAACACTTTAATATTAAATTTTTTGTACAAGCAACTAGATCTTGTTCTGGGCATTGTTCTTTGAAAACTCCATAAAGATGCTTTTTTAGTTCATTTAGATTTTTTAAAAGCGTGACTCAAGGACAGCAGACCAAATTCCATTAATGGATCTATTTTTGGCTCTTGCTGTGCCAAGACTTCTAGATTTTTTTTAGTGCTATTGGCATTTAAAGATGTGACCTCTGCTTGAGGTAGGAATACCCAATTTTGGGATGCTTACATGAGTCATCTGTAGCTTCTTAAAATTTCTTGCCTCCTGTCCCCATCATGTTCCCAGGTTGCTCTCTACTTCCCTACTTATTCCTCTTTTTTTTTTTTCCAATCAAGAAGTAGAGAATGCAAGTCTCCCATGATGGCAGTTCTTTATGCTCTTGGCTTAACTTTGTATTATATCTGCAGTCTGGAACTGCTTTGTATTAAGTATCAGTGGACCTGATCCTTTATTTTGTGGTGCACATTTGGGGCTGATACTGATGGATTTCCACGGTGAAACAATGACATCGTATTGTCATAAGTCTATTGAGCCCTGTTTGTGTGGTGGGTAATCTCAACACCGAATTTACGCTGTGATACAATATAATTTCTTGGCAGAGAGGTTGATCTGATGCCCTGTGGATAAGGAGCTATATGCTCTGTGGATAAAGGCTCAGAAGGCCTATCTGATCGTCGAAGATGAACAGCTCTTTGTGTCTTTTAGTAGCTTCAGACTTGTGCAGAGCAAGCAGGTGCCTTACATGAATACAAGAATTCAAAACAACAACAACAAAAAACCTTCATAGGTGAATTGTCAAGCACTGGCTGTTGGTGTTCTGGATTTTGCGGTTATGCTCATGCTACTTGGCACATAGGTTAGATTGCCAGTGCTTCCAGTTCAGTTTGTGGATTGTTAATCTGTAGAAGTCATTCTTCAGCATGCCGAACGCCTCAAACACTGACAAGAACACAGCTCTTCTCCACTTGCATGTACTGCACGTTAAAGTAAGTTGGATCCCTACAAAGTTCTCACTAACAACACCCCTTGCTCAGGCTCTTTTGTAGAAATAAAAGAAGTTTTTTCATGTTTTAAAATAATAGTTTATCTTCCTAGACGTCTTGAAATCTCTTTCTCAGTATTATCATCCCGAACTTGCATGCCCCAGAAGATATTTCCACGTTTCCAGGAAGCATGTCGAGAAGACATAAAATCCCCAACTTTAATTGGTTTGACAACTTCTGAAAATACCTGTGCAAGTTCAGACCTCAAGCCTTATTGCTCTGGGCCAGAAACAAGTATGGATAGATGCTTATAGGTTTAGTCTATAAACAAATACTGTATAAACATATTGTATGGCTCAAGGTTAGAAATGATGCCATTAAATTATTTTTCCTTTAAGCATTAGTAGAGAGGAGTAACTTGCCAGTAACTTGTTGGAGCCCTCTCAGGAAAGCTTCTAATTATCGATATCCTTGTTCTTACAAATGCTAAGCTGCTGATAATTAGGTATGCAAGAATTTAGGGCCCCTAGGAGATGCAGGTTAGCTCCCTGGTGCAGCTTTAAGGAAAATTAAGTAATGTATCTAATTAGTTGTGATTATGATGATTGTTCAAGTAAAGGATGATCCAGAGTAAAAAAAGCGTCTATTGTAAGGGTTATTCTCGGAGTCCTAGGAAAAAACGTATTTTGTCCCCAAAGCAGTTTTAGTTTCTGTTCAGGAAATAGACTGACAAACTAATTGGAGAATGCAAGAAGAAAAAGTAAGTGTGTAACTGTGGAGTTGGCTGGAACAGCCTGAAAATTGCCGAGTTCTGCTTTTGTTTTTTCTCAGTGTGATAGGACTATGTAGGAAGACAGAAATATCACGAACCGCGATCTCTCTTGTCCTTCCCTTCAGTTACGAAAGTGCTGCTTCTTATTTTCATCTTCTGTCTGCCTCTTAGAGAAAGTATAATTAATTGCAAGGCTAGCGCTCTGCCCGAGGGAAGGAAATTTTAATCATTTTGAGGCTACAACAATATCCCCTCTTGTTCCCCTTTTCTGAAAGGGTAGGCATTTTCCCATGTTTTGGTTTCAAACCGAAGAATGACTACATAAAATTTCATTCACAGTGGAAACTGGCTCTTCCATGTTAGTGGATAAAAGTTACGGGTCACAGCCAGTTAATGGACGGTAAGAGCTTATTTATGCAGTGATTCAGGAAAGAAGTCCGCTCGATATCAATAGGGCTGCTCTGTCACAGACCTAGATATGATGAAGTCTTAATGGCTTGAAAGGAATTGCAGTGAGTCAGTCTGTGCAAGAGCTGTGATAGTGCTTTGTCACTAGAAAATGAGCATTGTAGATGAATGTTTCGGAAATGTTTTATACAAAAAAAAAAACCCTCTCAGAAGGTTTTCATTAATACTTTTCAGTTACTTTTGATCCTAATGGTACTTACGGGAGGCAAAGTGCTCGGAGATGATGAAAGATGTTTTTTCTCTTTCATTGAAATGCTACGGGAGTATGTGTGCCTGCTGTTGGAGAGTAAAGCCATTAATATGCAAGAGGCTCTATATCTTGGTCCGTAATCTCTGTAAAGACAGGCCAGGCCCGATGCCCAAGGCGATGCAGACTGGACAGATAAATTGAAACTCATGTTTTTTGTGTAGGTATAAGGATTTGTCCGTGGGGAGGTTTTTACAGGAAAATGGATGGTTAATCACATATTTATCTCACTTTCTCTTACTGTCCATCATCTCTGCTACCTTGATTAACGTATGTTAACCAAGCTTCAGAATGCCTTGCTGTTAATTTAGGAGCTTTGGGAACAGATTAATATTTTAAAGGGATGCTGTCAACTTGAGTTTTAATGCACTTGAGATTAGCTGAATCTTCAGTGCTGTAAATTATGAAACTGTTGAAAGCTCAGTTGCATTTCCTGGCCAAATTCTATGATTCTGTATTATTCCCTACTTGAAGGTTTTATTTGAAACCGTATTTCTATGCTGACTTTGAAGGTATTATATTCTTTCACCATGTGAAAGCCTAAAGATCAGTCGTCTGTATATCTGCAGCAGGCAGGTGTATCCTGCATACAGAACAAAGGGGAAAAGATGCATCTGAACGTTAATTCCTAGTTTCTATTATAATCATCATCAACTTCTAGCAGGTGAAAAGCAAGAGTTCCTCCAGGTGGCTGGTTACATCTATCTACAGAACGATCCCCTGCACGTGTTACCCACTACACTATCCTTGTTTAAAAGTATTTTAATTTAATGTTACATCATAGTAACATTATGTCTTAGTTTAATTCCATTTTCCAGGGAAAGCAATGAATCACTTCTGTTTACCCAGTTCTTAATTAATTAGCTTTCTGCTGGTCTTGTGTCTACAGAGGGAGACAGTGAAGGAGGCTGTTAACTGTATCCAGTGTTGCCATTTCCTTTAAAGCTGTATTAATAAACAGTTCTGCTAAATAAATAAATAAATAAAATCTGCAATTCCTTTTGATTTTATAAAATCTATCAAACTCTTTTTTTTTTTTTTTTTTGCTTATGTTTGTTCTGGCTTCAACCGCAGCGCATCACGTCCCCGATGCCGCTCTGCAGACGGATGTTTTATTTGTTATGATGGCTTCCTCTGCATGCAAATGCCTGCGGTCCACCTTCCTTCCCGTCGCCTGACTCGCGGAGGGCTGGGGCTGAGCGCCCTGCTATTTCTGTCGGGGCTGCGGTGCGGGAGAGGCCCCTCGGGCTGCGCCCCACGCCGGGGCCGGCCGAGAAGAAAGGGGGCAGGAGCTGGGGTCCCGCAGCTCCGGGCTTTAAGGGAGGAGACGAGAACGCAGGGAAGCAGCAGAAGGCTGCTCCGACGGCCTCTGCGGGGCTGAGAGGGGCTCGGAAGCGGGGCTCCCGGCCGCGTCTCCCCGGGCGGGAGGCGGCGGGGCCGCGCCTCGCCCTGCCCCGCGCTGCCCCCGCCGGAGCCCCGGGGCTCCCCCGCGCGTTCCCGGCCTGGCTCCGCGTTCCCCCCCCCGCCGGGCGCTCCCGGGCTCGGGGGCCGCGGCTCCTTCCCCGTCCCGCCCCTGGCGGCCGCGGCGGGTGACTAATGGCCGTCATATGACTGTGACACCGAATGGAGGCGGGCGGGCGGAACCAGCCGCGAGGGGACGGCGCTCAGCGCAGCTCGGCGGCGGGCGGCGGCGGCGAGCGGCGGCGGCCGGGGGGCAGCGGCGGCGGCCCCAAGATGCCGCCCACCCTGTTCCAGAAGCTCTTCAACAAGAAGCACGGGCTCGTCTCCCCCGCCAGGGACGCGAGGGACGACTGCGTCTTCAGGTGAGCGGGCCGGGGCCCCCCCCCGCCCCCGAAGTTCTGCGCCCGCTGAGGGGCTGAGGAGGAGGAGGAGGAGGAGGAGGGGAGGAAGAAGGGCGGCAGCGCCCCTTCCCCCGCAGCCCTCCTTCCCCCGCAGCCCTCTCCCGGCAGCGCGGGGCCCCTCCTGGCGCCGCTCCCCGGCTCCCCTCAGCCTCCCCGCCCGCTCCGTTGGCCCCGGGGCTCCGTCCCCCGCCGCCGGGGGCGCCGAGCCGGAGCCCCCCTCCCGTGCCCCGCCGCCGCCCAGCCGCCTGCAGCACCCCCCCCCGGGCCGCTGTGAGGCCCCCGGAGCCGGTGTGGGGCCCTCGGTGGCTTCCCCAGGGGATGCTCGGGGCCCGGGGGGGGGGGGAGGCGAGGAGGCGCCATGCCGCTTGTCACGGGCGGGCGGCTGGCGATCCGCAGGGAGCAACCTGAAAAATGTGCGGGAGGGGAGGGTTTGGGAACGCCGAGTTTTCCCCTACAGCCAAGCCAAGCGTAGGGGTTACGGGTGAGGTTCGTCGTGATCTAACCGCAACACAACTGGATCCACCGAAAGGTGCCAAGCACAACACCGGCAGGCAAAAAAAAAAATAAAAAAAAAGGGAGTATTTTCTCCAGGAGAGCCCGTCCCGCTGCCCCGAGCCCCAGGGGCTGCTCGGGATCTGCCCCCATCTCAGCGGCCTGAACCTTGGTGGCCTTGCCAGGGACAGCCTGGGTTCCGGTGGTCCCCCAAAATTCCTCGTGTGCAGGGGGACGTTTCCCTCGGCACCCCTGCGCCAGGGCCTAGCCGTCGCCCAGGGCTCGGTGCAGAGGTTAGGGCAGGGACTGGAGCTTTTTGTGGCTGCGAAATGAAGTGCTGCTGTTGCACAGCCAGGTAATTGCTGCGCTGGAAGGCGACGCGGTCCCGGTCTTGGCTGGAGTGGCCAAAAGGTAGCCTGCAAAATCGTTTTAAAGTGCAAAGTTTGCGACTCGAATGCAAATCAAACGCGCTTCGCTAGTAAGAGTTGTGCGCGTCTCGAAACTCTTCTACCAATGTCATAAAGCACTCCTCCATCCCGTCCTGACATTTATTACCCACCAGGCTCAGAGATGACCAGCCCTTGGGTTGCCCTGTAAGGGGAGATACCTGGCTGATGCGCTCAGCTTACGTGGTGGCATGCGTAGCTGCCCTGATAGAATTTCAGACGGCAGTTCAGGTGGTCAGGAGCATAACTTCAGTAACCGAAGCATCCCGGTATCGACGGGTCCGTGGTGTCCTTACACAGGCAGGAAACGTGGCTGGACGCTGCGTGAGGTCTGGTGCTGTAACGACGACAGCGTGCCTTCCACAGCCACTGGTCACAGCTGCTCCCACGCCTCCCTGCCGTTTACTGGAAGGTGGTCCCTTTTTTTTTTTCTTCTTTTTTGTATTATTTTTTAAGAGACAAAACTCTGCAATTATGTCCATGTCATCCAGTTTTCTAAATCAGCTTAATACTGGGCTCAGGACCCTTGATGGGGAGGGTCACTAGGGCTGGTCTCTATAATTGCCGTGCCTTTTCCACCCTGTTAAGACTTCTGGTAGCGATGAATTTGTATGGAGACTGGCGGTTAATTCAACAGCTGCAATGCAGACCCTGGGGCAGAAGTGTGGGGATCACGCCTGTGTTGAAAGAAGCGAAAGTGAGTACTCTGCAAGGAGGCGTCTCTTCTTCCCTCTTTAACATGCACCGTTCTGTGCCAAACTGGATGTGAATTTTCAAAAAGATATGTCACGCTGTCTGCCTCACCCTCCTCCGCTTGCGTAGTGCCGTTTTGCCTTGTGATATGATCTGTCAACCAGTAACCAGTGAATTTGCAGTTGTTATTTATTTTTTGGCAGACCTGTGTAAAATCCCAAGAGGAGGCTGATGGTTCTCCTGGCGGAGACAGGGGGGAGTGCGAGACCTGGCTCTTTCTGACAGGAGCCAAGTATTATATTTCGAGGACTAATACAGATGCCCTCTAGGCATGTTGCCTAATGGCTTCTTTTGTTTTCCAAATGGGGATAAGTCTTGAGTTAATCCTCACTATATATGGCCTTATCAGTTGCTGGTGAAACTTTTGGATAATGCACAAAACACAGACCATTACTTATTACGGCTGTGAATTCAGAGACGGGAAGCAAGCGCTCTGGATTTTTAGTCTGTTCCTGTGTCTCCAGCAAACCTGAGGGCAACACGCTCATCAATTTCAGTGGTACAAGATTGTGTTGGTATATTATTATTGCTTATGTTTTAAATAACAGAACTTTTTTCCAAATATTGTGAACTTGGTTATTGTTGTTTGCCTTCACTGTGAAAGCTTGGTCCTCTTATTGAGGAGGCTGTAGAATACCCATAAAAAATGCATGAATTCACTTAATATATTTAGGGATTAATATGTTAAAGAGAGAAATCTAGCTACTCTGGCATGGTATCAGTATAGCAAAACATATAAGGATGATTTTGATGCTTTTTTTTTTTTGTCTGTGAATATACTTTGCATTTCATTCAGGCTTATTGTGAAAATTTACTAGGGCATAAATTCTACTTACCTGAACTTACTTACGTTATTTCAGAAATAACATAATGCTTTTCAGGGGCAAAGTATTTTCTTTACTATCTTTTTTCCTGCTTAGAATCTTTCTGTCCGTGATGGGTGTTGAGAGAGAGTCCAGCCAAACCGGAGGTCCTTCAGAGCTAGGTGCTGGAGCGGTTAACAGCTCCGTGATGGGACCAGTGAGTTAGCAACTGTGAAGTATTTGGTGATGTCCCAGTTTGTGGTCTTTTTTCCCCACATGCACGAGCCATTTATGTTACGGAAGCGCTGTCAGGAAGTCACAACAGATCCACTGCATGTTGGTAGTTCAGCCCTTCAGCTTGGCTGAGGACAGTTGGCAGACTTGGTCCATACACTGAAATGTCTCTGCACAGTGAGGCACTCACAGGAAGAGCAAAAACATTCAAAGTTTTAGTAGTAAAATATGTTTACAAGGAACACCTGCAAGTGTTCTAGAGAAGAGACAACCCCTTAAGCTGTAAGGTGTAGAGTACCAGCTGTCTACTGCAAATAATACTCACGTGAGTGGATTTTCCCCGAGGGCAACTTCTGCTATAAATAGGATCCCGTGGCCGTGTTGTAGCATCTGGCAGTGGCCGCTGCTGGTGACAGGAGACGGGACTAGCTGAGCCCAGGCTTGGGCTGTTACGGTCATTAGGAACTTGAGATTGCAGGTATGCTGTTCTCTAGAATTTCAGGTGCAAAGTATTCATGTTATAAAAATACATAAAGCTGTTTGTGTGAATCGTGTGCTGTACAAGTGTCTCAAATGTGTATACATTTTTAAATACCAATTAAATGAACCCTATTAGAAACTCTGTTTCTAATCAATCTCCCCAGTAAAGTGGACACAATCTTTCAAAAACTTCCTTAAACTAAGCAGAAGCAGCCACACGTTTCTGCTGAGTATTGTGTGTGCGCACACGGTGTTCCACTGGGCGCTTGGATTCCTGACTGCCACAGAAGCTGCTTACAAGCTGGTATTTCTTTTTTGGCTTCCTCGCGGTGCACTTCAGTGCTTTGGAGAGGAGGGAGCTGCAAAAGCACTGATACCTTGACCATCGTTTTGGTCTTCAAAACGCACTCGGTAGAATGAGCCCAAAGCTCAGGAAGTTGCTGAGAGGTCTCCGTTTATGTCTTTGTTGTTAAGATACGTTTCTTCCTAACTTGTGAAATTTGTGGACGGTATTTCCGATGGTAAATAGAGCTGTAAGGGCTGCAGCAGAATTTTTGTGTGAGGGTGAGTCTGTTGAGACAGTAATTGGGGTTGCAGCACTATTAACCTCTTGCAGAGGGGGAAGGATGCTCCTGTAATAAGGAATCACAGTACTGGAACATTTTGGGGTTATGGGTGGGTGGAGATGCAGTGCTTCTTTCCATCCTGTGCATCAAGTTTAAGTGCTTGTTCTCTTGGATATCTAGACATCCTTCCCACCTAGCGAGAGGTTAGCGGGATTATTAATTAGGAGTTCTTTTTACACTGAACCTCAATAAAAGTTTGTATCTTTTTTTTTTTTTTAACCTAGGGAGCTCTAAAGAACCATCTCACCCCGAGGGGCATTCCACTGATGTTTGCAAACTCTGTTTTGCTCTTGTTGAAGCACCTGTTGTAGAGGTACAGCTGTGTGGTAATTGTTCAAGCTTGAAAGAACCCCTTCTAGTTTCGAGTCTTACCAACCGTATGGAGTTTTTTTGGGCACGTTCTTCCTTTAGGGGTTTGCTTTGGTTTTCTGGGTATTTCTGAGGACAAGAGCAGCTTTCCAGGTGGGAAAATACAGGAGTAAATAATTTTAAATGTTACTTTCTTTCTACATGGAGAAGGCCATTTCCAGTCATTCTGGAACAGTGCTTTCAGGGGGTCTTTCTGGAAGAGGTGCTGTTCCTTTATTGGTGGTGCTTTGCCTGGTTCATGAGAGATGAAAGGCCTGAGGCTGGCTGCGAGGTAGTGTTACCTGAGGTCTGTCTAGGCAAGTATCCCCCATCAGGCCAGACTCCTTTTATTTCTCTGTGGCAGTGACTTTAAATGGTATCCTGAGAATTGTTTCATTTCACATAATTTTTGGCAGCTGGATTCATCAAGGGAATTGCAATAAACCTAGAGCTGGAAGTGGGTAGTGTGACACCGGGGTGCCTCACCAGGCAGTTCCTCTGCAGAGCTGTCAGCCTTGCACAGTAAGAATGCTGTGCGCTTTCTTACAACGGCATAACTGCTTCTCGAGCCGGGAGCTGCTTTCTTCTAGAGTGATCTACACTGCGAAGGGATTTGGAGACAGCTAGCAACATGTTACGGTGGACTTTTCATGAGGGAGACTGGAGTAAGGTAAAGGAGGAACATGAAAGTTGTCTTTACGTTCTTTTTCCAGTCAAAGTTTTACCCACAGAACTTCTTGGTAAGTGCTCGCATTGTTTCTGAAGGTAGCTAGCACTGACGTAAATGGTGTGGTATCGTTGCAGGGACTACTTTGCGTTTGTTCCTCCTGTGCTCAGAGCAGGGGTAACCAGCAGAGATTACTGTGTTGCTCTGCAATTTTTAGGTACCGCTTTATTAGAAGCCTCAGGAGTTCAGAGCTAACAGCGTCTGGACACCGTGGTGTCATCAGAGCCAAAGTCTGAGAGACAGCTTGGAGTTTTGGCTTGGTTAAACCACTGCCAGAGCTCCTACTGAATTTACCTCCTCCAGCAAACCAGGTATCCCACTCCACCCAGTGAGGGGCTTTTCTGCTGCACCAGAGCCTGCCGAAGCCTGGGGAGTCAAGTCTCTTACACAGCCACGTTAGTTCTACACAGCCTGCAAATTTATTAGCCTAACAGCACCTCACGAGGCTTTTTCAAGCTGTTCCGTGGCAGCCAGTCTGACCAACAACTGCTATTAGTGAAATGCTGTGTTTTGATATTTGTTCACTTCTGGCATTCCACAAATTTTTCACCGGGGCTGTAAAATTACTGGAATATTACCACCTCAAAGTCTTAACACCTCCAAAAAGAGCTTTAGCTGGACTTCACTTTATAACAGCTCCTGCTTTTCATCATTTCCAGTTATCTGGTGAATTTGAAAAGCTTTTGTCCCATAATTTTTAAGATGATTCAAATCCAGAAATTTTCTTGTGTTTTTATTAAGCCCATTTCTGCCTTTTAATGTCCCTTAAGTTTTTTTAAGTCCTTCTTTTCTGTAATATCTCTGAAAGAGTTTTTGGCTTTTTGGTTGCGTTCATTAGCTTGAGTGCAGCTAGTTTTTAATAGATGCTTGATTTATGCACAGTTCTCTCTTGCTACGATGACTTTGGCCTGTATTTTGAAATACATCGCTGTTTTCCAAAGGACTTCTTGTTGCCAAATTCTGTTTTGCATTTCCTGTCATCTGGGCTTTTACATACCTTCCAGTGCTTTCAGTCGAGTTTCGTCGAGGAAGGAGAAAGATGCAAATGAATCGCTGCCAGTAAGCTCCTCTGGAGACAGGCGGGGTTTTGACGCTTTCTGGTGAAGGTCTCCAAGCCAGAAGGAGGTCTGTAGGTCTCCTGGTGCTTCTCCAGGTGGGCATGGGCTGCGTGAATCCGGTGTGCAGAGAAATGTCTGTCAGAAATGTCTGTCAGAAATGTCTGTCAGAAATGTCTGTCAGAAATGTCTGTCAGAAATGTCTGTCAGGCCTGGAGCTGGGGCTGTGCGGTCCCTGGGGGAGCAGTGTTGCCCCATGAGACAGGGGCAGGTTTTCAGTGGCCCAGTGGGTGATGGCCATCTCTCTTGTGTTACTGTGTGGTGCCGGGAGTTAATTTGGACCAGCACCCTGTCGTGTGAGGGGTGTGTGACCGCAGAACTCGCGGGGACCGAACGCTTTGGGGACGGCTGGGTGCCAGGCCCTGCCTGAGCTCGCCTTAGCGCCCTTCATGTCGGTTCCTCCCATGCCGGCTGGGCCTGGCGCTGCCTCCAGAGCCCTGGGAGGACGTGGCGAGGCCGCTTCCTCACCATGGATGGCACGAGGTGCTGGAGGCCGGCCGGCTGCGCTGCTCCCAGAGCGGCGGCGTTCTCTGTTCCCCTTCCAGCGCCTCAGCTCCTTCCTCTAAGTGAGAAATGGTTCTGAGGAGAGGCTGCAGCGGGTGGGCCGTGCGGTGCCTTCCAGCGCTGGGATCTCCGCTGGTTGGGGCGTGCCCCTGTCATCTGAAGGGGGCCCCGCTGCCAAAAAACAAAGCAGAGGTCTCGTGAGATGGGCTCGGCTCCTGTGCTCAGCCGCAGAGCCGAGGTGAGCTGGCACCTGATCGCCACAGTGGGAGGCTTCTTGTCACGGTCCCTGTGCGTACGTGTAGCTGTACTGGAATAAAAATGCTCCTTTATGTGTGCGTTACAGTAGGCTTGGCAAGCGTTGAAAGAAGGTGTTTCTGCAGAGCTACAGGTGCCGATTTTTCCTTCCTCCTCTAGATGAGGTCGCGGGGGCATAAAGAGGTGTCTGTGCCGGTTTGTCCACTGCGAGCTCTTCCTTCTCTTCTGAAGCAGTTCCACCATTTGTCTTCTGGTGACTGAAGGTGTTTTGACCTGACCCAGGTCCCAGACCTTGCTCTCCTGCAATGGTCAGCTCCTTTGGTGACTGACAGGTTGCCCTCCCTGTATTTTCATAGGGGTTTATCCTTTGCTGTGTGCACACTTCAGAGTAAGCGTATGCTCCTAGTGACAGCTTGGGCAAGTTCAGGCTCCTGTTCTGGAATAAACCGGCCCGATGTGACTCGGAGCCTGAAACTTCTGCTGTAATTTTGGCTTAATGCAAGAGGCGACCGCTGTAGAGACGTGCTGTACAAGTGGAAAGTAACGCGCACGGTGGTTTCATGCTCGGAGGCTGTGCGCTCTCCTCTTGCTACATCTGGAGCAGAATGTCTGCAAGATCACATGTTTGTGAGTAACGTCAGGAAAAATGCAGAGCTCAGTCGCGCTAGCACATCCAGGGTGGCTGCGGTGGACTTCCAGAATCAGCTGAGAGCACAGCTCGTCTCCGAGCACTTGACAAAAGTCTGAGCGCGTGGTGTGCATAGAAAACCTTATTCTGTATAGTATTTGCTGGAGGGGGGAAAAAAGGTTATGCCCATTAAAAACAGGAAGTAATTTTAGTCGTTTGTAAATGACTTGCTAATGCACCAGCTGCTCCACCTTGTACCGAGTAGTAACAGAATTCACAAAGGGGAAATACTCTGGAGAAACTTGCACAAAATGCACGCGATGTTGCTGTGCTTAAGGAATTTCTCCATAAAGATCCCATTCAAGAGGGGCAGTCCTTTCTGCAGGGTTACTCGCTTATTTCTAAAAATATATGCTCAACTGTGTTCTGCTCTGGTAGAAGTGTGAACAGTTACTATGTAGTCTTTGTATCAAAAATGATTTATTTATTTTTGCAACAATGCATTGTGCTGTTGCTTGGTGCTCTACCAAAGCTTTTAATTGAGGTAATTCTGCACGTTTACGTAAGAAGTTCAACCTTTTCCTCTTCTGAAACTGATAGCTTCTGTAGATATTATTATTCAGAATACAATGCACTACAGAGAAACTTGTTCAAACATGTGAATTATACAAAATGCTACACAAACTGCATATAGAATATTAACAGTGTGTGTGCAGCACGTGGCCGCAAGTACAGCGGAATTTTTACTCTGGAATTTTTCTGTCTTTTCTGAAAGAAGTAATTTTGTAGCCGATATCAAATGTTTAAGCTTTGGGACTTAAGTAGCCTGACTACACCAAAAGCTCTTTATTTTAAACAGCCTTGCCTGATGTCTTTGGGGCGATAGCCTGGGTAACCTCAGCCTTTTGTCCATTCTCTCTCTTTGAAACTACGGCCTTGGAAGAAACCCTTGTTTTGTACATGCGAGGGGCTTTTTGCAGTGCTGTCTGTGTCCGTTAGTAGCAACGAGCTCTGCTGCAGACACCTTCTGTCCACTTCAGCCTGAGCAGGTGAGTGAACCAGCAGCAGCCCCGCATCAGTAGCTTGAGCCCTGGGCTTTGCTGAAAGCAGCTGTCTCGACGCATGGAAATGATCCTCACACCCCGCTGATCGGCTCTGTTTCTCCAGGATACTTCCACAACATCGTCACTGGGGATTTTGACCTGAAATGTGTAAAATCCATCAGAGAAACGGTCTTATTTCTTGTAATACAGGTACTGTTTGTGCCCTGCCCCTTCATGGTATTTGACGCAAATCCAGATGTGTGCTTCGTTAGCAGTGTCTTTCCCTCGGCCCAGCTAAAACGTCAACAAAACTTAACACTTTTTATTATATCACAAACCTTCTACCCTTTCAGTCTATGTGATATATAACTGGAAAGAAACAGGAGCCAAGTTGCAGTTCTCTGCCATCTGTTTTAGTAGATAAATGAAGAAACTTCGAGCTCTGTTCAGCCCTGACTTAAGATCCTGGCATTGCGCCTGTTCAAGCCAGAGCAGTATCTTTGCCCAAATTCCTGTGTCATTTTCCGTTTTAACAGAGAAAGTGTCTTGTCTGAGCATCGCCCCCAGGAGCTGTCGCCTTGCTGTACACTTTTGTTGTTTTTGTTTTTAGCCTCGGTACTTATGGAAGCGGTGGCTTATGCAGTGCTGCTGCTGCTGCCCTCTTAGCGATTTCTGAACCTTTTGGTCGCTTTCGGTCATGTGTGATGGAGGTTGTGAGAACAGAAGTGCGAGCCAGCTCGGTTTCTGTACCTTTACTGAAAATCGTGCGTGTGCCGTTGGGTATCCCCTCGGGCACCTGGTGGCCGCGGCGCTCCGGTGGGCGATGCGCTGCGGCGGGCACGTTGGGAGGGACGTGGGGACTGGAGTCTGGGCGGCTTGGGAGGTGACACCCGATGTGTGGCTTTGTGGACAGCCACCAGAAAGGCCACTCCCGGGTTACTGTGAACACTGGAATATCAAGATCTCCATTTGCTGGGTGGTTCTGCTTTCTGCCTAGAACTAAAATACACACCGTCTACCCAGATTTCTCTTGCCTGCTGCACCTTCCTTGCACAGCTTTATCCCAAGGCAAAAACAGGCCTCCAGAGGCTGTGGGCTCAGCACAGTGTGCTGTGATTTGGGCAGCTGTGAGAGAGGATGGTAAGTCATAAGAAAGCATTTGAGCTGTTAGCAAATGAATTATCCAGTAGAAATGAGATTATTTTTAAAAATTTTATTGGCTGCGATGCCCCCAAGAAGACCTACCTGGAAGATGTTCTTTCAATTTGGAGAGTTCAGCTGAATGGTTTATTTACCCCTCGTCTACTAGGAATTGGTAGGAAAGTGGTATTACTTAGGTGTTAATGGAAAGTAGGTACAGACGATGAACTGTGGGTGGTTGTGTGCACGGGGAACATAAGTTGCAAAACACAGGGTGAGCGCTCTCTCCTCAGAAGCTTGTTCTGGTTGAATGACGTTATCTGAACATCAGAATCTGTAAGGCAGTTTTTCTGCCAGAATTTTCCTGTTGCTACAGGAAAAAGAGCAGCATTACCCCCTTAAAGACAGACTGAAAGAAACGCATCAAGTCTTCGGCCAGTGAATTGGCTTGCAGTGCTGCCTGCCTACTATTTCAAGGCAGTCCCAGCTCTGACATAAAACTGAAGTAGTCAGAGAAAGGTGCTGTGTTGACTTGTGTGTGTGTGTTTTTTTTCCTTCAGTACCTAAACATATTTCAGTTGCTATGAGTTACTGGAAATTACTTTCTTGGTAGAAAAGGAAATTGTTCTACTGACAGCGTGGAGGGTTAAGAGGCTGTGAAAACAAGCACGTTGGTTTCTTAACTGCGTGCATCTCCCAGGCATGCAGGAGGCACCAGTCATGAACTGATGGCCTCTTTTTTCTTCTCTCCAAAACAGACATAGTGGCAAGGTATGGGATTGATAGAGCAAAAAATTAAAACAGCTTAAAGTAAATTCTTACGATGTTATAACAAAATTATACTTCTTATGTGAACAAAATTTTTAGTAAGCTTTCTTTTTCAGATAAGCAAAAATACCGATTTGGTATAAGGCTAACTTTAATTTACCTGCTTCAAATTCTAGTGTTTTTTTTTCATAGTATCTTATTTACAGTTGTCTCCAAATCGGTTATTTTGGTTAGTCTGAAAGCATATCTATTTAAAACGTGTCATCACATTACCTTTTCGATGAAAGCAGTCACAGAGCTGCTTGGTGGCTTCTGGTTGTGTGTTGCGTAAGCCTTTTTTCCACGCTGGGGTCAGACGGTAAGGTTTCCGGAGCTAAGCATGTGCTAAACGCCGTTTTCCCTTTAACACCACGTCTTAAGTGGTTTTTATTTAGTTACTCACTTGGATTTGGTATACGCTTGTTTAAAGACTGGTCTTTTCTGTACGTAGCCACCAGAGAAATCGGCTAAACTGCACCTAGGAGGTGACATCGGTGACGCCCGCGCTGGAGGAAAAGCTGTGCCAGAGGAGGGGACTTCGTGAGTGGAGTTGTTCTCAGCCGTGTGCACGGAGAGGGAACAGGCAGTCTGACAAGGGGCTAGCTTCTATTTAACATATTTTAAAAGAGGAGCAAATAGAAATTAACACAAATACAAAAAGGCCCAGTCCTCTAAGGGGCTGAGCGTCCTCAGTTTCGGCATAACTCGGTGAGGTTTGAAGGCTTTCGGTGTCACAGACTTGAGCTTAGCAAGAGGAGATGTAGGCTGGAAGGAAAGAGATCCCAGAGAGCAAGAAAGACCCTGTCTTCAGATCTCTGTCTCGTGTGTGTGTACATATGCATGTGTGCTTCAGAACACTCCCCGGTATCTTTGCTTTCTGCCTGCGGCCAGAGCATGCGTGTGCCCGCAGCGACACGACGCAGAGGGCTGAGCAGCGAGAGCCTTGGCCAGCAGAGCGCCCGCTGGTTTGTAGTAAGGCCTTGTGCGTTCCCCCAGGCGGTGAGAGAGCTAAATCGGGTGTATGTGTACACTGCAGATAGGCCTAAATTGTCTAATATCATGCTGGACGGACTCGTTCGCTCCTTAGATCAGAAGAGCATTGTTGTGAGACTTCAGTGTGAGGATTTATGGCGGTAATAGGTGCTGAATAAACATGAGCTAAGATGTTGGCAGCAGAAGAGATGGGAAGACTTTTTGAAAACTAATCTTTATTTTCGATCGCTTTCTCTTGTCCACCAGCCAAGAAGCGACGGTGCCCTGCCTGCTCGGTGCAGCGCTCGCTGCCCGGCAGCAGCTGGAGCCCACCGCGGGGGTCTGCTGATGGAGAGGGTCCGGCGGGTGCTGGCCATGGCCCGGGCTCCTTCCACGTCTGGGCAGCAGCACCGAGAGGTGCAGGGGGCACGGGGGAAGGTGCGACACGAGCAGTGGCAGCTGCTGAGCATAACAGAGAAAAGTCAGGAAAAAAAATTTCAGGTGGAAATGCTGAGGTGGGTGTAACGAGTATAAAGCGGTGGCGTTTTGGAGTTGCCCTGCGCTCAGAAGGATCTGTGGGAGCGTAGCTGGAAGCAGCTGGAGGGCGCTGCCATGACTTGGTGCACACGTTTGATGGGCTTGGTATTCCCTGATCCTTGTGGTGCTCTCCCTGACCATGCCGCTGACCTTCCTGGGTCCTCTGCTTTGGGAACTGGTATTCACACGCAGAGGAATAAAAGGGTTAAAGGCCAGATCGCTTTCTTTTCCATTTTTCTGTTCTTTTCTTAGTTTTGTCCTGTCCGAGACCTGCCGTGCTGCCTCTCCTCTCCGAAGGTTTCCCCTGGGCGCTGTAGCGTCCCCTCCTCCTCCTGCCACAAGCAGTTGGGTGCATCCTGTTTGGGGTCACTGCTGTGTCACTTTAAATGACACGCACTGGAATGAGAAGGGAAAAGAGAAAGGAAGAGCCAAGTGAGCGATTACTTTGCCAACAGCTCCTTTCCAAAACAAAAAAAAAACAACCCGGGCTGAAATATCCCGGTGGCACTGACAGCTATTGCTGTCCAGCACGTGATCTTTCTTTCCTGTTGATGCAGCAGAATAAATAGCTTCATGCGGTGCTGTTACCGCTTCGCAGCGGGGTACCCGCAGCGCCAGGTTTCTTCGAGTTCCCACATCTCACAGATGCTCGTGTGGATGGGCCGAGTCAGGAGAGCAGAGATGAGGCAAGAAAACGCTTTGGGGTGAGAGCGCAGAGTGGACGTGCCGCTCCGTAGGGGTGAGAGGAGAGAATAGCTGGTCTTGCTCGTGTCAGGCTGAGGTATGTGAACCACAGAAGATGCACGCGCTGATGCTGAGCTGATCGCAGCTCGCCTGGGAGTGGCTTGGTTTGCTGCAGCCCCAGGGGAGCCCCTCCGGGAGGCTGGAGCTGCTCCCCCTGTGCTTGCTGGCTGGATGTGCTGCGTCAGGGTGCCTTGCATCTCCCCAAAGCTGTCAAAAAGGGGGTTCCTGAACTCGGTGGACGTGTTGATGAAGTGCAGCCTCTCCCGGTGGCACGATGTTGGCTTTATCAGGCGTTCCTGTTGACTCTGTGAGGCAGAGCTGGCTCGGAGCACGTGCACAGCAGGATCCTGTGACGAGGAAGGGGTGCGCTTAGCCTCAGTGCTGATACTCAGGGAGGGCACGTGGATCTCAAACTGCCATTTCTTTATCGCAGACCAAGACTTTAGGAGTCAGAAAAGCCATGTGGGCGTGCGGGGACTGTTTCCAGAAGATGCTCAGAGCCTGCACGGATCTGTCAAGTGGAATTTTCAGTAAGACTTGGCCAGTTGAGCTGTTCTGCGCCGGAAAGTCCCCCTAGATGGACAGGTGTGTGTTTGAAGGCTTCAAACACCTAGAATTTCCTGCCCATTGGAGTCTATTAAAATGTCACTGGAGGCCCTTCCTCGTGAAGAAATACAGAACGGGCATCCAACTGATGAAAGTGCTTTTGAGACATGCATAAGTGCTAAACACCAGCCTAGTTTATAAAACCGTGCGGTGCATTCGATTCAAGACACCTGTAAAGGAGGTGAATTTTGTTCGGGGGCTGGATGCTCAGCTGGCTGACGCTGGATATCAGCCCTTACTCAGGTGTCTCAGGTTTGCTAAGTTTTTGAAAATCTTACTACACGGTATTTTTTTCAAGTCCATTTTTTCTGGTTTTGATCTTTTAAACTATTTTAAAGCATAATACGTGTTCTTTGAGTAGTCTTCCTTTTACTGTGGTGGTGTGCAGAGCATAGTTAGAAGTTCAAGGCAGAAAGCACCCGTCCAACCCAGCTGTTTTCCAGGTCTGGCGGTAGTGCGTAGCGCTCTCCTGTTGGACTTTTCATTGACCCCAGCCAAGTGCACGGATCACATGCAAGGGACAAAAGAGCCGTTGAATACCTCTCAGGGTGGATTGGGACCACAGTGTGATTCCTTAAAACGCGTTGCGTAAAGCCCATTCTGGCCGTGCTCCGCACTTGCTCAGCATGTTTGACATTCAAGTCTATTTTTGTATAGTACTGACCTGAAGAGCCTGGATCTGGATTAGATTTGGATTAGGGTTTGGGATAAATAGCACTGGAATCTCACGTGAGTTCTTTTGCAATTTTTGCCCCGAAGGAACCTCCTGAGTTAAAAACTCGCTGTCTGTTTCATCATGAAAATTAGGCCCTTTATCTATTTTGAATAAATGCTATCTAAAAAAGAGTGACAGTGTATTTTGTATGTAATCTATCTGCTCTAAATACTTCGGTCCCTTAACTTGAAGGGCTCATCTTAGGGCTGGTAGAACAGCGGATCCCGTATGGGTAGCTAATTTGGTAGTTGCTGTGTCCCTCCTAAACTGTGTGTAATTACAAAAAGGCAGATGTAGGGCTGAGAAGCCCTGAGCTGGTCCCACCTCCCGATGTGCTAGAGGCTGCAATTCTTCCCTTTCTTTTTTCTTTAAAAAATCACAAGACAGTGGGCAGTCCTGTACTGTCCTGCCGTTCTTAGAAACCCAAGGCTGTGAGCACAGAGCAAGACCTAGAAAACCGAAGGGGACACCAGGAAGGTAGGGTACAGGACTGCGAGCGGCAGTGAGCGCTGGCCTGCAGACCCAGCAGAGGACTTTGTTCAGCTCGCTTTGGTGATGGAGCAGCTCCTGTAAAACCAGCGGGACCCCCACCGGTGGGACCCCCAGCTGCAAGCATGCTCAAAAGCTCTTCTGCTTCAGGGCACCAAAACCTCCCGGTCCTAGCGCGTGTGCGCCGGGTGCCAGGCTGGGCCGTTTGCCTGGCAGGCTGTTTTTTTGCTAACGTTAAATGAAGTTGTGTGGCTGGGTGGCTTGTTTGAGCATCTGCTTTATATTTGTCCTCATGTCCTTACGAGTTACATAAAAGCGAAGTCAAGCAGTGCCTTCAGTGTCTGTCTGCTCTATATAGCTCTACCTGAAATAGTTTCAGGTCACCTTTGCCTGCTTAATTTGGAAAACGACCGAGCAGCATGACTCTCGCCTTGGAGAGCCGAGCAGTCTCGGCTCCTCGCAGCTGTCTTAGGGCTCTTGCAAGAGCCACGCAAACCAAGATCTCAGCCCTTCCACAAGTGCAGCAGGCGCCCGCTCGACTCGTAGAGCCAGTAGGGGAGCGGTGCTCCGGCCACGAGCGGGAGCCGAGCCAGAGCAGGCTCCTCTCCCGGAGAGCAGCACATCTCCTGCAGGACGATGCCCTCCGTGTGGCTGCTCCCTGCCCCTCCTGGGCGTGAAGGTGTTCCCGCTGTCCTGCTTGGTTGCCTCTGCGTCGGCCTGGCACTCGCCTTGAAGTGCGGCGGGGTTAGCAGAGGAGCCTGGCTAAGGGCTCCCCGGCGCGGAGCTGTCCCTGGAGCAAGAAACTGGAGCTGCAGGCCTGGGCCAGGCATCGCGACGGGCTTTCTGTCGGTGTTCGAGGATGCCTGGGTCACCAGCGGCACGGCTGTCCCGGTGGTGTCCCAGTGCCTGGCTCCCGGGAGTGGCACAGGCTAGCACTGGTGGCTTTACCCAGCTCTAGGTAATGGTGCGCCACGTAAACACACTGGGATTTCCTTCCACAAGCACTGGTTTGTTACGCTGCTTTGTACAGTTACCCTCTGCCTCCTTTTTGCAGTTGTTCCCGTGTAACCGAGATGGGGTTTTGGTGAAATCCGAGGGGGGAGTAGGACTGAGTCAGCGCTCCGCTCCAGCCATGTGCTTTGCTTTAAGTACGTGAGGAGTTTCGTTGCTCCCAACGCAGCCGCTCATGTGCTTAGCATTAGGCATGTGTTTTAAATAAGTTGCTGATCCAGGGCCTAATTTTTATTTTTTTTTGGAGAAAGATCTACCCAAGTGAGGGTAAGACTGCGAACACAACATTGAAAATGTTCCAGACTGAAGGGTTAATGTCATGTTCTTTGGGAGGAAAGCTTCTGGCATTTAACGCGTTTTGGTGACACACCGAGTTGATGAAAGGTAGCCTTTGCTGGAAAAATGATCATCTTTGATGATTTTATGTGACTCTGTTAGCGACCTGGTAACATAACAAGCCGAAGTCCAACGTGCAAACCCAGGCTTTAGGCTGAAAGCAGTATTTGGGGATTATCCGTACATCAAGCTTCAGTTGGACTGAGTTCATATAAATAATTGTCCTCCAGCTTTTCCTATTACAAATACACGGAGTTTGAGAAATTGGTTTACCATGTGCTGAAAATTTCTTTGATATTTTTAAAAGCCTGTTGCTGTGGCAACCGGACCCCATAACAGAAAAGCTCTTTGGTAATAAGAAATAGTGTTGCAGCTGGGAAGGAAGGCACAGCAAAATGGCTAATATTCCTTTAAAAAAAAAAAAAAAAAAAAAGGCAGGCATTGTGTCCCGAAGCTTGGACCTGGATCACCAGACAAGGGCGCACCCTGCTTGCAGGGCTTGCTCAGCTCCAAGCTTGTAGCGCAGGCGTTCAGCCTGGTCTCGGCTCTCCTGGGGGGGAAAAATGGGGGCTCTGCAAGCAGCTTCCTCCAGCGTAGCTCAGTGTATTTTCTTTTTCATGCGGAAGGGTTGAAGTGATTCGATGGTTTGGCATATGGGCAAGGAAACATGAGTTTTGCTTTTCAGAACTGGATGTCCCCTTTGTGCTTTGCTAATACAGAAACTGGCAGAACAGGCATTACTTTTCCTTTGACGTTAGGGCTTGCAGCCCTGTTTCCTTGTGTCTCATGACTGAGTGAATCAACACCTAATTAAACAGTCACATGAGGGACAGAGTAAAATGCTGCTCATGCACTGATCGTTGTGAATCCGTGGAGAATAACTACTCACATCTGTCTGCCTTCTTCTCTGAGGAACCCTGAACAGCTGCAGCTTTTTGCTTTTTTCTTTTTCTTCTTTTTTAAAGAAAAAAAGCTCACATAAACCTTAGAGAAAGCGGTGCTGTCTGTGCAGATAAATGAGAGCTGGCGTAGGGGAAAGAGAACACTTGGAAGCACTGGACAAAATTTCTGAGAAATGCGAATGATTCGAGTTTGGGCTGGGGATGACTGAGCTGAAGGCTTAGAATTGAGGTCCTTGCACGTTTCACGCTCCTGCTGCTGTATCTGAAAACGCGATTGCTGCACGAGGGAGTGCAGTAAGCTGTCCTGAGTGGTCGGGGAGGTTTCTGGATGTTTTCAACATCAGTTGTAATTCCTCTGTTTGCAGCAAGTTACAAAGGGTCCTTAAGAGTCGCTTTCCACATCTGAGCAGCAAATACTTATCTGGAGATTTATTGGGCTCTCAATTCTCACTCAGTCACAAGTGCAGCCGCCTTAATCAATTACGCGGAGGTGGACTACCGCCAAGGAGCGCTCCAAGCCCCGCGCTGCCTGTTCAGGCTCTATTACTTTCACCACCGAGGCGATGCTTCCCCGTAAAAGCTCAGGCAACAAGTACAGCAGGGTGCCCTAAGCACCACGAGCAGAGGGCCACCGCCACCCCGACCCCGTAGTGGGCTTCTGGGCTTCTGTATGGGGCTGGCTGGGCCGTGCCACCCACACCCTGGTCCACAGTGGAGTTATTGCCGTTGTGCCCTGGCACCGAGGCAGCGGTGGCTGCTTGGGTGTTTGTGGGGTGCCGTATTCCCAGCTGAAGCTATCCACCAGGGGTCATCCCGGCCTGCGAGGCCGGGGGGCTCGGGGCTGTCCTGGGGCCAGCGGGAGCCGGGAGCTGCCCTGGGGACCGTGGGCACAGCAGCACCCGGCCCCGCTCGCCCACCTGGGCACAGCTGCCCAGCCCCTGGCTTGAAAAGCATCGAGAAAATAAAATAAAAAGCGGCCGTTTGAAGGCTAAAAAGCTAGAATGCAGAAGTCCCTTATTTCTTGAGACATCTGTCTGATTTTAAAAACGGCCGTTTAAACGTGTTAAATTAAACTCAGCGTTGGAGCAGGAACCGCGTGGTGTGTCAGGCATAGCTGGAGCACGTCAGTAATTTGTGTGTGCACCTTAGAGCTTTGTGTTGTGTCTCATTCTGAAATAACGCAGTGAGAACCTCAAGTTTTCATGTGTGTAAAAAGAAACAAAAACTGCCATAGTCCTTACAGTTGCTAGGAAGAAAATACAAGCCTTAAAGACTTCGGGCTGAAGATAAATACAGAGAATTCAATGTTTGTGTATTAAAAATGGGAATATTAGGATTGTTAACCAAGGTGCTCTTGTTGCATCAGGTGTCTCGTGCGGCACAGAGGCAGGTTTTCTTGCGTGACGCGCGCCTCGTTGTCTGCTGGAAACTCCCACGTGTCAGGCAAAGCTAGGTGCTGCGCGTCACCCGGTGTCGTGCTGTCATCTGTGTTTTGAAGAGGGGGTAGAAAACAAAAGTTAGTTTTATGTCTGGATTTAAAGACTGAAAAACCTATTTTGACATCTCCAGAATCCCACAGCACAGCTAGGGGAGGAAGGGGGGACTTCCCCCAGAGCCCTCCTCTGCTAGCCCGGGCAACGCTGGGAGATTTCAGAAAATTATTTATTTCCAACAGCTACTTGTGTGCATCAGGAGAAATGTGTATTGCGTCTATTTTCTCCCCGGCTTTTCATTAGACACACACAATGCTGAACTATTTATTTTTAATAGCTGCAGTGAAAGATTATTCTGCTCTGCGCACCCGAGGGTGCACAATACCAGATCTGTTCGGCGGGGGGAAAATGCCCTGTTGTCTTGCAGTACCAGTTGGTATTATGGAGGTTTGTTTGGTGTCTTATTTATAGGAGATGGCAATTGGAAATGTGATACAAAACAAACACCAATGTTCCAGTAGCTTAACCGTGCATCAGGTTTTTACTCTGCTAGTTATTTTTATTTTAAGCATCTTTTATCATGACTTGAAAAATTACAACAGTAAAGGGACGGTCAAGCTGCTGAGGTCTCAGTATCCACATTCTTAAAAGAAAGAACTGTTCCGTATCGCACCCTCCAGGAATGCTCCGAGACAGATCTGTATTTATGCTGATGCTCCTTTATGCCTCCCGTAAAGACAGTTTATCCCAGTCATGAGACCTGATGCTAGTGAGAATCCTGCGGGTAGAGAGTTTATAAGCTTTGCTCCGGTGTTGTGTGTGTGCTTGTTTGCTTGTTTTTAAATCGCATATCAAAAGCACTTCGTTTCTTTAAAATCTGATTTGCTTTAAAGAGAATCATGTCTAGATTTTGAAAAACCTATGGACTACTTGCAGTGCTCTTTGTTGTCGTATTGGCTCTTACTGACCTTTGCCTGGGCTTGTGTTTGTGTGTGCCTATCTGTGGTATGTGCAGGTACGTATACAGAGGGGTTGTGCTTTAATGCTGGCCACTCTTCTTCCTCTCCGGTGCTGAGGAATTCAGTGGAATTTTATTTTTTTTGCAGGGATACAAAAATGCACAGAAAGCACATTTTTTTAAAGTCTAGCTCAGTGGTAATTCTACTAAGGCAAATATTTGTAGAGAAATGGTATCCAAGTATTTCTAGTCAGATTTCAAATAAACTCCTAATTGGTTTTCTCTCTTTTTGTCTGGTGTGGCTTCTAGCTCCTATCTTCATGCATTACTAAGCAATAAACATTTCTTGGCTTAGTTACTGGTTCTTTGTTGTGTGCTTTTACAACATGTGTGAGGGAAGCCTTCTTTCAGGAGAAAGACTAAGAAAACTTGTTAAGGCAGCAGAGAACAAAAATGAATCATTTCATTACTTTTTTAGCCTGTGGTTGGAGCAAACTGTTGCCTGCTGACTTTAAAAACAGTTGATTTATACCCAAAAGTTGCATATGAGCCTTTGCTGTAGTTTTAAATTAAGTTTTCAGAAATGCCTGTGGATAAAATGAAGAAAGTAACTTTTTTTTTTTCTTCCGTGCAGTTTTGAGGATTTTGGCTTATGTTTAATAAGGAGCCACCACCTCAGATCCTAGTCTAGGATCTGAGTGCAGGCTTGGACGCAGCTTTGAAATACTTTACGTACCTCCAGGTGTGCCCAGAAAATCTCCCTGTCCTCAGAGACTTAGCATCAGGTGTTTCTGAGCAGGTCTCTCCCCTGGTCCAGCTCGGCGACCAGGAGGTTTGCTCTGCCTGGGCGCTCACCTGGAGGAGCGCGTGGTGCACATCTGGTCTTAAAAAGGGCTGCCTATTTTTTGGGTGCGGGGGTGGAGCAGCTCTGAGCAGCACCAGTCCTTCCCCCAGCGATAAATGTTCGCTGATGTGGCTGAGGCTGAAGCCCTGCTCGCTGCCCGTCGGCCTTGCGGCTGGGTTGGAGCAGGAATTCCTTCCAACAATTTTTCTTGGTCAGTTGTTGGATGGAGGCTGGGTCTGCTTTCAAAGCACTTGTCTTCAGTGCGCATCGGGTTACCCTGAGGTAAAATGGAAACTTTAGATGTTACTCCTGTAAATAAATGTTTACATAATATATCACACTGAACTTCTCACTATTGCATCCCTAAGAAAAAGGTCACTTTTGACATCAGTAACCTTTAGAGCGCAGTGCGCTTGCCACACAGGTAAAGGAGGCTTCTGTGTACAGCGCATTCCTTTCGCTGCACCAAGGAGGTAGCAGACGGAGGTCAAATGCTATTGCTTCCAGGTCCCAAGGCTTGGCATTTTAAGCTTTAAAGGCAAGGCTTGGCTTTAAGGCATGGGTCCTGCAGTCACGCACATGCTTAGCCCTACTCATGTGAGTAATCCCAGTGAATTCCCTGGCACTACTCACACACGAAAAGCCAAGTCTGTGGTGTCCGTCCTTGTGGGATCAAGGTCTCCACACTTTGTTTCTAAACAAGGAATTTCCCCTGAAACACCTGTGCTCGCAGCAGATCATAGTTCTGGCTTTGGAACCAAGTCTCCATGTCGTAGTTTCACTGCTTTTGTGTCAAAACCCTCGCACAGCACCAAAGACAAAAATATTACCGCCACGGAAAAGGCAAGGGCAAGACTCCCGTGGTGCCGGTAGGTTAGGGACCTCTCACAGCCTGAGCCCAGGGGATGTGCAGCAGGAGAGGAGCTCGGTGGCCGGGGGGACAGCACCTGGGGTGCTGGCATTGCTGGGTTTTGGGGCCGGAGTGTATGGCCCAGGGCATCGGCTCAGCCGCTGCGTGCCGTCCGTAGCCCCACACTTAGCGTTGGGAACAGGAGAGCCGTGGGTCTCTCGCTGCCCCTGTGTCTGCAGCGCTGGTGAAGCCGGTGGGGCGTCAGATGCTGAGAAGGAAGGGAAGCGGGAGCTGTGGTGCTGGTCGCCTGCCTGTATCCATTTGTCGGTCGTCGTCTGAAGAGGACACAGAAGGCGTAAGGCGGGCGGTTAGCCCCACGTACGCCCGAGATGGGCGCTGCCCGCTTTGACGCACATGGCTTTTCACACGCCCTGCTCCTTCCCCGCTGCCCACACCGTGAGGAGAAAGGCCGCGGGCTGGCAGCGGGCCCAGGGGAGGCCTCGCGTGCAGCCCTGGAGGGCCGGGAGCCCCCTCTGGGCGCTATCGCCCCGCTCCCTCGGCTCACCGAGCCCCCCCCTCCACCTTGGCCCGCAGCAGCCGCGGGGCCCCTGAGGGGCCGGGCCGGGCCGGGCGGGGCGGGGCGGGGCGGGGCGGCTGCCGGGAGGCTGCCTGAGGGCCGCCGGCCCCGCGGCGCCGGGAGCCCGGCCGGGGCTGGCGGCCGCTGCTGGCCGGGCTCGGCACGGCTCGGATCGGCTCGGCACGGCTCGGCAGGACGCGGCACGGCACTGCCCCGAGCGGCGGGGACCCAGGGGGTACAGCGATGCTGCCCAGGTACGGTCGCCGCGCGGCTCTTTGGAGGGTTCGTGGCTTGGTGGGGAGGAAAGAGCGAGGCTTTTCCCGAGGTGTGAGGCTGCGGGAGCCTGGGGGATTAGTGCTGCTGCCCACAGCTGCGTGCCCAGTGCCCCGAGGGGGGGTTATTGCCCTCAGTGGGTTCTTGCCTTGCAGTTCTGCAGAAGGGAGCGCGATGAATAACGTAAAACCCGGTGTGTAACGCTAGTGCATTTAACCGAAAGGAAGTGTTTCTCGTTTGTCTTCTACTAAAATAATTTTACTGAAATTTATACTGAATTTCAGGAGAGCAAGAGCCTGTGTTTGCGTACGTGCGTATGTTTGCACACGTGTATGTGCCTAAATCATCTGGAAACCGGACAGGTGCTTTTTGAACGACACGCATGAAATAGTCCCCGAAATCTTTTATCGAGTTACTAAGATTGACTGTCAGTTCTGAAGCCGTGTAAGTTGCAGAGTTCCTGAACGTGTTACACACCTTTAACAAAACTTCCAGCCTACTTATTTTCGATATCACGCTGCAGGTTATGATTAATGTGTTGACTAGACTGCACCTAACCTGTATATATTGTGCCTTTTTGCTTGTGGAAAGACATCTGGCTCGTGTATTAGACTTTAGAGTATAAATTAAGTATCTTAATGAGAGCCGAGTGACTTAGTAGAGGGGGAGAAAAAATGAAAACAAACTGAAGTCGGCTTCATATACAGCTACAGGACTGGACAGAGCCAGGGACCATGGAAGCCAGTTGCCGTTTAGGTCCAAGTTTCTTACACCGAGTGTGAAATATCTGGCTGACTGACTGTGCCTAGTGTACAAAGGGTGCTTAGCACAAGCAGCAGAAGTTTCCTGGATCTCAAGTAGTGCAGCTATTCAAGGTGAGGATTGCTAAGCTGGTAACTGAATGAGACAGATTTATAGACGTTAGCATAGAGCTGACCTCTGCAGTGCGACGATGCCTGTGGACGCCTCACCCTTCCTTCAAGAAATGGCAAGGAGGTGGCTTGGATTCTTTTTTCTTTTTTCTTTTTTAATTTTTCATAGAAACATTATTTCCTTGTGCTAAACCGTAAAAACATCCTCAATGAAAGCAGGCACTAGTGGTGAGCGGTTGTCCCTGAGGCGATCCTCTGTCTGTCAGCTCTCCCAGGCTACCCAGAGACAGATCCTTTGACTTTTGCGAAACCCCGGCTGAGGTCAGAGTGATAGAGGGCAGCGTCACCCGAAGTGCTCGGTAAGCTCCTTCACAATCAGTTGTCACAGGCTCCCGCAGTGGCCTTGGTCAAGTCACAAACACCAGCTTTCCCTGCAGAATCAGCAGGCATTCACCACAACACCCTGGAGTGACCTCAGCTCTTATAAAGACAATTATCTTGCAAAATTTTTTTCTAAGTATACGCCCGCGGTTTCTCTAGCGTAGGGATCTCCTTCCTCCTCCCAGCCTTATGGCCATGTTATGTCACTAGCAATTACATGGAATCTCTCACTGAAAATGCCAGCTTTGCAAATTAGCGATGCAGTCTGGATCGTCCTTATCACGTGAATCCTGATAATGTTCTTCTGCATCTCAGGTGCTCCTATTAAAAAATAAATAACTTGCCCATGCCTCTTTAAAAAAAACACTCTGTTGATGAATGGTCTTCCAAAGCTGGAAGCATCGTTAACTTGCCATACATTGCTGTTCTCTTTGGTTTCAATCTAGTTGCACTCTTTCAGAAAGATCTACACTGTTGTCTTTGTTTAATCATGGTCAAATAATAAGGGAATTATTGAAATGCATAAGAAGGTATTAAATTGTATAGAATACCCTCCCTGCGTGTCCTATAGACTCAACTTTCATTGCATCTTCTCAAAGAAAAAATTCCAGTAGCAGATACTAGCAATGTGCGGAGGAATTTGGGCAGAAGAAGGGAATCCCTTGCAGAAGGCATCTCAGAGGTGAGAGTTGTATGGTGCGGTGGTTGGGCTAGACAAGGGCCGTTTGCCTCATGCTTCCATTCACCTTCCCTTTAACAAAGCAGCCGCAGGATCCTATACGCTACCAGGCCGTATACGTGCGAGTGAGCGTGCTTCTGTGTGTGTAAGCATCTGCGGAACTCGCGGATAATCTGCATCTGAAGTGTCCCAGTGCACGTCTTGGAGCAGGCTCCTGTTTCCAGTGGAAGCTCTTCAACACAAGGGTGCTTATGTGGAAGTTGCCTGGGTCTAAGCACCGCCGTAACAGCAGAGGTGAAGACCATCATGTGCAGGTGTTCCAGATAAGCTCTCAGATCCCTGGACCTCTCTTCGGCTGCTCATCGGAGAGGAGTGAAGGAAAGCATTTCCTTCCACATAGTGTTTTACTATTGCTGGTTTGCTGGGCCCAGCCCACGAGGGGGGCGCGGACAAGGTAGACCTGCTGTCCGCTCTGCCATGGCCGTCCCTGTCAGCCTTTTAAAAAGGTGCTAACATGAAAAACATGCAGAACAGATAAGCTAGCATAAACTATAAATATCATTTGCGTAGATGCGTTTAAAAATAGTTTGAAGTGATTCATCACCAGGCAATTTTTATAACTATGGGTAACATGATGTAGGAAAACAATAGTTAGATAGTTGCAACTTACTTTTTCAATGATTAGTCAGGGTCTTGTTTTGAGCAATTTTACTTTTTAGAAAACTCTTCTACAATTCCTGTCTGATTAATATTTTGATCAGTTTGCTTCAGTTGTTCTTTCAGCATTCTAAAATATCTGTGTTAATTGTTAAAGAAGTAATCAGATACTACCTAAGTTGTGTTAATATGAAATAGCTTCAAAAGTTAAGTCTTGAGCAGAAGGAGAAATAGTATTAAACTACACCCTTATTTTAATGAAAAAGCGCTGTTCATGTTGTAGTGGAGGCAAGGAGGAAGGAATGTACTTGTTTTCCATTACAGGCAAAAACCTCGTATTTTAATTGGTGGCGTGGTAACGAGGGATTTCTGTGTCTGCTTTTTCATCTATTAAAACTTGCCCGGAGTGTAGTAGTATCAGTTTAAAGCCATTCAGTTACCTCTTGCTGACAAATGTCTATGGCAGTAATAAATTCCAGGAACTGGATGCATCAAAAAATCCATCCTTGGGGAGAACTGGCAGTTGGATTGCCGTGCGACTCGTGGAGATGTCGCGGAACGTGTAAAGGATCTGCTCATGTAATCTGCAGACACTCCTGGAGGTTAGGTGCAAAAAGACAGGAGAGCAAAGCGGGGCCAAAGAGAGATAAGAGCTGACCAATAGTAGGGCATAAGCGTGAGCGGGCATTAAAATAGCATTTTTTAGGCCTTGGTTTCATTATTGTTAGTTTCTAATAATTTCCTTGCTAGTCCCGTGGAAGTTTGCTCTCCTGTCCCCAGTTATTCCTCTCCCTCCGTGCTTTGTGCTTGCGTTAGTGTCTGTGCAGCCGTGACATGGGAGGGAAGGGGCCCTGGCCTTCCAGTTTTTTTGTGATCCATTTTAGCTACATACATGACTTGATTACAGCAGTTTCCAGCCAAACTCACTCTGTTGGTGTGACATCTCTCGGCAGAGCCAAGTATTCAACCCAGAATCCAACCAGCCTTGGGTAATTCTCTGAATTTAGTCTCCTTTGCATTTTTTTTTCAGATGTTAAGAGATTCTATGGATCCATACAAATACATGAGGGGAGGGGATGCAGAAGACAAAGCCAGGCCCGTCTCAGGGTGCCCAGAGCCAGGACAGGAGGGCACAGACCGGAGCACAGGGGGTTCCCCAAACACCAGGCAGCGCTTCTGTGCTCTGCGGGTGCCGGAGCCCCGGTGCAGTACCCAGAGAGGTGCCGGGGTCCCCTCCTCGGGGTCTCCAGCAGCCGCGTGGACGCGGGCTGGGCAAACGGGGCTGGGCAAGGGGCACCCAGAGGTGCCTCCAACCTCCACCACGCCTGGGGCTGGGACATCTGGTTTCTACATGATCAGCTTCTGAAACATCCCACCCAACATTTACATGTTATTGATTCGTACCCCGTTCTATTCATATAGGTATTTCTGAATATCTATATGGGCCTGCTCAGAAATGATTTATTGCAATTTCTGCCCTCACAGCGCTAACTTTGTGGCAAAGGCACTGGTGAAAAGGGTGAAATTTATTTTTTTGGATGTAGTCAGTTCCAAGGAAAGACCACGCAACAACAGGCAGGTGATGCAGGAAAAGCTCCTCGTTAAGACAGCTGTTATATCCAGAACAGCACGGGAGGTGGAGGCTCACCTTTCCTTAGCATTACTGGAACATTTGATTCTCCAGCTCCTAGATTTCTGCAAGAATCTCGAGAAAACATCAGCTAAATGTCAAAGTTAGTTTCCATTTATAAACACAACTAATTATATTCAGAAGATGTAGGTCAGTTTCCATCAGGCTGAAGAGCAGCGCTGGAGTTTTGCCCTGTTCTATTTGTTTTGAGAACGTGCCCTGCGTATTGCACGCAGGAATCTGTACGTTTCTGGGGATAATCTGTCCAGATAGCGAGCTTAACGGTGCTTTCAGGCTGCTGACAGCCAAAGCAAAGCTGCTCCGTGTTCCGTTTCCTCCCAAAATGTGCCTCGCCGCGAGGTGGTCGGGGCGAGTCGGAGGTGCCAGGCTGCCCGTGTTTACCGTCTGTCTGAATGAACTTTCCCCCAGCTCTCTCAAAGTTTCTGCTGCTTTGGGAAGTGGCCCACTATTGCCAGGGAATGTTTTTGCAAGGCTGCAATGTGCTTGAGGGCCGTGTTATGTAACAGAGATAGCGGCGATTTGGAATTATCACAAATTGTGATTTAAAATATCTGCTAAATACTTGTCTAGAGAAAGTTGAAATGTCATGTGAAGAAGCTGAGAAGTAAACAAGCTCTTGTTACCTTGATCAAATATGTTTCCGAATACAGCAAGGGTTTTATATTTAGCTTTCTCTCCTCTTGGTGTGTAATCTGCTCTTGGAGCTTTTTATAAGTAGACTTCCCTAAGATCTGGAACAGCTACTGCCCTTCTTTGCCAGTAATTTCAAAGTCAAATATCAGAAGTACGAGGTAATGGAAGACAGGCCTTTGTCCGAGGGTGAAGGAAACTCAAATGTTCTGCAAGGGTGGAGCAAGTGGCAGTACCTTTTTGGCAAGCGGTTTGTTATTGCTGTCGTGTACCGCTTCTTTATAGGACCCCCGGTGGCTTATCTCGAGCGATGAGTTTCCAGGCCTCTTAATTTCAGCCGAATAGGAGGAGATGGCTCCCCCGGGAAGCCAGGTTAGCCGGCAGCCTCATGCGCCTCCGTCTCAGGCTCTCCGAGGAGCCCTCCCCAGCTCTGCTGCCATCCAGCCGCTCAAGTACGCCTCACGCAGCGTGGAGTTGGTTTTTCTTACGTTTGCTGAAATGCAAGGTGGGGCTCGCTAGCAGGGGTCCCTGCTAAACGTAAGCTCTGCTCTGAGCACGCCATCGTGCTTGGGTTTTGGTTCAGTTTGCTCGGATCGTGGCGGTCAGCTCTTCGTGCGGCCGTGTCCCTCTGCAGACAGTGCTTTCGGTGCCCAGGCAGAGGGTGCAGGGCTCTTTGCCCCCAAAGCTAAACAGAGTTATTTCAGTTTCCAGTTGCTCAAGCATTTTTCTTGTAATAAGTTGCTTTGGACATTTGTTGCACACTGTCTTCTCTGCAGCTTCTGTTTTTTTCTCTTCTGTTGCTAAATGGTGGGGCTGAGAGGATTAGGAAATGGATTTCCTCTCTCGGGGCTGAGTAACTGTATGTAGTGGTGCTTAGTTTCACCTAGCCGGGACTACTCTAGTTGTAAGGCCTGTGAATTTATCTCGGGCAGTCTTAAAAACTTCTGATGGGCATCTGTGGCTTTGGCAGTCAGATTGATTCTCTGCTGTGACCTATTGTAGAAGTTGTTGGCTATAAATCATCATTAGCGTAGTGATGACGTGAGGCATGGGCGCAGAGAACAAAACTTTGCTTGGTGAATTAGAAGGACAGAGGAGAGTAAATTTACCGTGGTCTTGGAGTCTAGGATCCCAAGATTACTTTACTCTGTATTCTCATTAACGGGAGTCTTTTTGCTGAAAGTCTTTTGCTCCTTCTTGTAAACTTGGAGCCGGTATCCTTCGTTAGTGGCTGGAAAGTTCCAGGTTCTCATTTCTCACTTCTTGGTGTTTCGTGCTAGCGCTGCTTGCCTAAAAGCCAAGGATAAGCAAGATAGAATTTCACTTGATCTAGGAAATTGCTCGTAAGTAGCTGAAAGGTGATTCCGCCTGGTTTCGTGGACAGAGCAGGCATCTTGTTTCCTGTCTGCCAAGCACCGAGCAGGTAGGAGTGAAAATGAATTCCCAGGCCCAAGCGTAATAACACTTGCTGGGCTGGTTGGCAATATTTGGGGGATGATTATTTTTTTTTTTACTATTACTGTTTTTGTTGTTTGTTTGTAAACATACCCTCTGGTGTCACAACGCGTGTCCTTTTCCGTTCTGCTTAGAATAGAAGGCCATTTGTTCTGGACCTTAGAAATTGAAGATGATGGCTACAGTGCAGCTATAAAAGTGAGCGTATGCCGCGCTAGCTAAGCCTGAGCCCTGCCAGTTCTCCCTTTGCAGAGCTCCTCCAAAGTCAGCGGCATGAGGGAAGGCAGAGGCTCGGGAGAGCCCCGCTCCACGTTACTGGCTGCGGAGCGGTTTGGGAATAGGTGTGTTAGAAGAGGGCTGCTGCGGGTGTTCTGCTGACCCGGGCAGTAACACGGCCTTGAATCACGGTGGCTTAAGTGGAGATTATTTCTGACTCTGAATATAGCAAGGACCTGAGCGTAGTCAGGTCCAAGCTATGCGTGGTTGTCTGTTCATGCATCGTGACAGATATATCCTGGTCTCAGTGTCGTTTATAACTCTTCAGTTAGTTCCATACGTGTGTGTTACTGCAGTTCTCCTATGGCTTTGGCTTTGACTTCAGGAACCTGGAACTTGAGGAAAACGTTAAGTACCACAAGACAGAGCACGAGAGCTATAACGCTGCATGCGTCGTCGTGCAGTGGCTGTAGCAGAGTGGTGCCCTTTATGCCACTGTAATTTGGCTACTTGCAAGTGTAGGGGAAAAAAAATCAAAAAGGCACAATTCTGGCTACAGGATCAAAGCGTTTGATGAAATGACATTGCACTTGCCGGATATTATGTTTTAATAAAGTTGGATATAGAAATAATGTAGAAAGAACAGTGTATTGAAGAGCTGTAGTAATTTGATCTTTCTGGTGTTCTGTTTTTTAATTAAAGCTGGCCTTTGCCGGAGTTTGACCCAAGTCAGATCCGACTGATTGTGTATCAGGACTGCGAGAGAAGAGGACGGAATGTCTTGTTTGACTCGAGTGCTAAAAGAAAAATCGAGGACGTTTCGGTGTCGGTGAGTATTGCGATTTACGTGGCTGTATTCTGTATTTTTTAATATTAGACTGATAAAGTACAAATGTTCTGGTTTAGCCATATTAACATCGGTTTTATGCAGGGCTATATTTAAATGCCTGTGAAGTTGCAAATTATTCAGGCTTCACTGATTTCACTCTTAACAGCTTTAGATACTGAAGTGATCTTCTTCTTCCTGTGCTCTCTACTTTCTGCTCTTTCCAAGAGGAGGATTCTTCCGCGGGGCTGCAACAGGCAATGCTAGGAGGCAGAGGCAGGGCATAACCCGATGTTTATTGACAAGCTTTTATGACATGGACGCTTTCCGCTGCGGGATCTGTGTTCTGAGTCAGAAAGTCCTCCCGGTCCCGTGTCCTCATGTCCTGTTTGGTCAGCTTTTGCCAACTGTTGTTCCCATGCTTTGCTGACAGCTCTCACACAAAGTTACTTGAAAACTTTTTTTTTTTTTTTGGCATGGTTTGCATGGTAATCTATTAATTGAAACTGTAATGGATGCAGTCAGAGGAGGATACTTCCTTCTAAGGGCTCTGGCCAGAGGATTAATTTCTAGCCACAGTGCTATTGTAAGTGGTTGTGTGAGGTTGGACAACTTATTTCACTGCTTTGAACTTCCCTTTCACCATCTCTACAAACATTTGCAAAGCATTTTAAGTTCTGCAAGCAGAGAGCACTGTGTGAAATGGAATTTATGATCACAGCTGCTTTTAACCCTAGGACCTACTGGGTTCCATAAGCAGGAGAACACAAAATAACGCGTTACCTGCAAGCCCTGGTTTTCGTGTTGGGTATTGGATTACAGCCAGAAGAAGGTTCTTCATCCTGCTTTGTAAACTCCCCCAGCCCGTTGCTGGATGCTGCCAGCCTTGTGCTTCCCATTGTGATTCTGAGCTTTCTCCTTCCACATATCCTAACCTCAGGGAGCCGATTTGTGTGTCATAAGACACCAGCTTCCAGGCTTCCACAGTGCCTGTGCTAGCACAGTTATACCATGAATTGAGGTCCTGATTTCCTAGTTCTGTTTAAGAATGTGTGACGTAAGGCAAGTCGAACAAATGTTCAAGAAGATCTTTAAAGAGGTTTATTGCGATGAATTGCTGGCTTTGCTTATTACCATTTCTTCATTAATAAAAGTGGCATTGTGCAGTATGAACCCTCTTGCTATATTTCAATTGATTTCTTGAAAGCCCAAAGCCTCTGTAAGATAGATCTGTACTTGCACAGTTAACTTGCAAACTTCATTGTTGCGTGTTATTTCACAGTTAGTTGTCTGTGGCAGCTCAGTAGCAACAGAACAAACAGCGGATAATGAAGCTAATATCCGTATTATCTCCTCTTTATTTTCTTCATTAAGGGGAAGGCAGGGAGGGGGAATAAATTATGTTCACGTTCCCTTTGATATGAGTATGTGAGGCTGGTGGAGGAAGACTGTTCCCAGAGTATTTGAAGCGCCCCTAGTTGTGTCTGGTAAGTTGGTACGTTTTCATTCTTTGTTGTGCTACTAAGAGACTTGGAAAGAAAGTATACTGAAAACCTTTACTTGCTATGGTATGTGCCTTCTGCAGCATTCCGATAATGTAATGTTAGGCAAAACTTTCCTCAAGAAACAAAACTGTCAATAGTGGAAATGTTATACAGGTGAAAACGTGCACGAGTCCTGGGCTCAGCTCGCTGCAAGCTGAGTACAGCCTTGCACAGCTAGCAGTACACACTGGCCATTTTCAAGGAATCGCATTGTTTATTTTTCTCGTTCTTTATCATGATTTTCATTAGCAAAGACACACCCTGCCTATACAAAGCCCGATCTTGGCTCTAAGCACATTCCAAGGCACTCTTGCCCTTTTGCAGCAAGACGTGTGTGGGCCGGGCGCTCTCCCTTGTGAAAGGCTATCTGTTAGCGGCTCACAAAGGGCAGCGCTTTCTGCATCTTCTCCCCCCGCCCCCCATTTCCTACCGTGATTTATACCTCTGGATTTACAAACACACCCAGGGGGAGGTTGTGAGAGTGCTCAGCGGTGGCCAGGCTGTTCTGGTTAAAGTCTGACCAGTTTGTCTAGAGCACAGAGCTGAGCGGATGCCATTTTGCTCCGTGCTGGCAGCTGGGCTCTTCAGTTCCTATCCTCTGTTGTTTCTGAGATCTGTAACAAGTGTCTGATTGAAAGCGATTATATGCCTGCAGCAACATCCGATACACTTTTCTCTATTGTATATTTTACATATCAAAACTCAGTGTGTGTCAGGAGGTGTGTGCAGTGCACCAAGGCTCGGTCATTTGAATTCCGTAAGGGGAGGTCTGGTTATAAAACTCAAGGAGCATTAGAGCAAACTTGTCCAGAGGCAGACGTTTAAAGAAATAAAACTAGCCTTCAACTTCTTGAGGAGTAAAAACCACAGAGTTTGTGCTCACGCCAAGCTAGGCTTTAATTAATAAAGCATTACTGAGTCTAGATTTTCTGTGAGGGACGTGTGATTATAACACAAATAAGGATTTTGTGTTTTCATTGGACATTAAATCAGCCTCCTCTTGTCTTCAATAAAGCTAAATATTAGGTAAACAAGAATTTGGCGAGAGCTTATTGTGCAGAGACAGACAGAAGGCAGCTGAGAGGTTCCTGGTATTGCTGTTACAATATTTTAATAGTTCTAGAAGATTGCAAATTTGCTGGAGTTTTGATTTTAGAATCTCTGTAGCAGCAGTAAAATACATCTCTTTCCAGGACTTCAGGACTGGAGAGAGAATGACAAGTAAATAACCCTGCTTCCCAGTGGGCTCGTTAAGCACTCTTCTCATTTCGGGGACGCTGATACAACAGGTGCCCATGCTCTGCCGCGCGCTGCAGAGACGTGATGTTTTCCCTGGGTCCCGATAGAGTTAAGCTTGACGAGCAAAGCTGCGAAGCCGCCTGGTGACTCGGCACCGGGAATGTTGGCCCAGGGCTGTGCCAGGCATTTCCACCCAGACGGAGCCGCGCTCGGCAGCTGTGGGCACTTGGCATGTGGAGGGAGGCAGATTCCCCTCTGCGAGCCCCACACCTTTTTTGGTACGAAGCACAAGAGGTTCTTCCCCCACTTTTCAGGGGATGGCCAATGATGAGCCGGGCTCTGCAAGCAGATACCTGCTGCAGCGCCTGGACAGCTGCGTCTTTCCTCACAAACAACCGAAAATTAGCTAACCCTCCTGTTTTAGCTTTGTCAGGGGATCCCGTAAGAGATCGACGGCCTTTTTCAGCCCTGTGACACTAGATCATGAGCAGATGTCTCAGCACAGGCGTTTGCATGCTGAGTGTACGAGGGCAGCATGTGACAGGAGAAGTGGGCGCTGCTGCCGCCCTTGCTCACAGCCGTGGTCCCCACCCAGACATCCACGTCCCCGGGGCTGCCTCGCTGGATGGGGATGCACCTCTGCTGCAAGCCGGTGGGTTTGTTCCAAATCCTCCGCTAGGGAACTGCGGCCGTGTCTGTTCCTCGTGCTGCCAAGTGTCTGGTTCCTAAGGAGACTGCATTACTTGGTTCGCAGGTGACAGTACTGCGGCCTGTGACTGGTCTCTGCTGGGAGACTCACTTCTGTTTGTCTGTTCTTTTTCCTGTGACGTCTCCCCGCCTGCCTCCTGCTCACACGTACCCCCTCGCCCGTCTCGCCTCCCTGCTCGCTTCCCCGTGTCCGTGCAAGGGCCGGCCCAGACCTCCCTGCACACGTGCGTCCCTCTTGGGCCGTGCTCAGCTTTCAGGCCCATGGCAGGCGTGAACACAGGTACTCCGAGGGCCGAATTTCAGGCCAAGCGTGACAGCCAACTCCTTTGGGGTGCAGGCACCAGGTGGCCCAGCCAGTGCTGAGCTTTCAGCCCTCACCCTGCGTTTCCTGGCCCTTGCCTGAGTGCTTGGCTTCTCAACCAAGAAGCCAACCACTGCTCACGCGAACCCATGCGAAGGCTGTTAGTGTACTTCGCTGCGCTGCTGCTGCTGCGTGCACGGGTCATGTCATAGAAATGGTGCAAAGACAGCTGAAACAAAGGGCTGCCACTCAGACGGGATAAGGATGCCCCAGGAATGGTCCGCACGGGAGAGGTGCGGAGTAAATAACGAAGCTGGGAGGGGAGCCTTGCCTTGGTGTTTTCCTTAAACTGAATGAGTTTGAGGACGGGGTTGGTTTCTAGCTGTCCGGTGTAACTGCTTGTTTTCCTTTTGTGTTGTCCACAACAAGGTGGCTTTACTGCCAGGGATCTGACTGAAGAGAGGTGCCGGTTGACATGTAAGGAGCTGAAAGATCTCCTATGTCTAAAGATCAGCCTAGAGGAAAGTGTGGAAGAAGGGGTTCAGAGGGACCATGAGGAAGGGGAAGAGGAGGGAGAAAAGAAAGCAAGAGGCAAGCTGTGCACTGTGCTGAGTTCACATCCAGAGCTGGAGTGGTTTGGCTGGGAAGGGGGAAAGACAATGAATCGGAAAAGGGCCGTGGCTTGTTTCCAGGATGCAGCGACAGAAGACGATTTTCAGAAGCTGTTTGTTTGGAAGAAGTGAAAGTGAGAGAGCGAGAGAGAGGGCCAGGGGTGCACGCTTTGAGATCTGGAGGTACAACCATAAAAAAAAGTGGGTTTGGATTTGGAGAGCAAAAAGTTCGTTTTGCCATGTAACCTAGTTGTCTTTATCTTTGGGATAATATAACTGAAAGGTCATATGATATTTGATCTCCTACTGCGGCAATTTCTTTCACTCCAAATGTCACATTTATCCCAAAGCAGAAAAATGGCATGCTGTTTTAAACAAGCGGGGATTAGCCACGTGTTCTAATACACTCCAGTGCTGGATAAATGGTGAGCAGTAAATTGCTTTGAGGGATTAGTAATCGGATAGCCAGCCCTTTGCTTTTAGGTGAGTTGTGTGAAATCAAGACTCCGGTCTCTATCTCGCTCCCTGTGGACAGGTTTCCAGCGAGTCAGGGCCAGCAGACAAAGCCCCCAGCTGTAAGCAGCGGAGACGGAGCCCTGCCACCTTAGCTCTGCCTGTTCTCTGCACAGAAACAGAACACCAGTGGGGGAGCAGCAGCTTGTCCTTCTACTTCTTTCACTCACCGGTGACAAATAGAGGAACTTGGCAGCTCTGGAAATAGTGAGAAAGCAGCGCTTGAGAGCTGCCTTTAAGAAAGATACCTGGATTTTTACAGCAGGACTCAAAGGGAAAGAATGAGCGCCTGTTCAGGCTACTCTCTTGTCCTAGACAGAAGCACACATTTAACTACACATTTAGACCAAAAAAATAAAGCAAAGGAGTTAACTTATCAATTTTGGAGTAATTTTTCAGCTTTGTGAAGTTCCCTTTGCTGAGTAATGTGCTCTAGAAATGGGGTACAGAGTTCCCGAAGAATGGTGGCTTTATTTGAATACATGGATTTCTCTGTCGCCACCACCACAGTGGTATTTGAGCACCGGTTGTTGCAGAGAGGTAGAGGAGTGTAAAACATACGATGACATTTCTCTTTCCTTCTGTCACTCACAGCCCCTAACACACATGCATGCAGCCTGGTTTTAGTTCAGTGCACCAGGCTCCTTTTCACTGTCTTATTATCCCCAAACCAGAACTTGTTTGGTGGAAATTCCTCTGCCTCCTCCTCCTGTGCACAGCACCATGCATGTTCTTTCCACTCACTGGGGAATTTATAGACACGGTGGCAAGGAGTTAAAGGTCTTTGCTGATAGAGGTGCAGAAAAGAGATTCCAGAAGCAGAACCGTGGAAGAAACCTATTCCGTACCCTGCCTTACTATAAAGGCAATTTGCTGTACGTTACCTTCAGTACTACCTGGTAGGTCTCCAAGACTCTCAGCAAATTATGACCTCTAATGTAAGAACTGTGCCTGTCGGGAAGTCTTTGGAGCTGTCGGTATCTGCAGAGAGTTGGCAGAGAAGGAACAAAGAGCACGGCCGCAGCGGGGAAGGCAGCGTGGCAGCCGGGAGCGGCAGCTGCCCGCAGCATCCTTCCAGCAGATGTGCTGCTCTCCAGCAAAATGTGCATTTCGGAGCACTCCAGCAGCACTGTGCCTAGAGAGCTGCTTTGCTGCAACTATATATTTGGAAAGAAAATCCAGAGTTTTGAAATTTTTCCTTATACAGTTCTTAAATAATTAGGTTGCCGCTTTGTTTTTGGAAACCTGGCTTGAATATGTTTCAGATATTATGCTGGAATGCAAGTAACCCCACTCCTTTGTTGCGTACTAGCCTGAGATTGGTTGCACCTAAAGTTGCATTGACCTTTGGAGTCAGTGACAGTGGAGGAGAGGGGCAGTGCAGGTACTTGATCTCACTGTCCAACAGGTTATTCTTGAGCACATGGTAAGTTTTTAACAGCACAACAACCAAAGTTTGCCAGTGGTTTGCATTTTAGGAGGGGTTTACTGTTTGAGAGGTTCCATAAAGTTAAGTATCTGATAGATCCTGACCTTTACAGACTCCTCACAGGAGTCTTGGTTCAATAAATACCACTGCAGATACCAAGTGACTATTCTCCTGGTTCCTATTTAGATTAGGCAGCTGTTACCTCAAGATACCAGACTCCCCAGTGGATCTGGGGAAAGCTGCAGTGCAGAAAAATGCAGTGGAAAGGAAAAGAAATCAGTTAAATGTCAGTAATTTGCAAACTAAGCCTGTTCTTGTAGTGCACAGAACATTTGTCACTTGTAGAAATGCACTTACTGGCTTCACAGTCTCAAGGAAGCTCACTCACAATAGGAGCTTTTTAGAGGGAACTTTCAACATCTGATGGAAAATGCAAGCTGAAATGTGGTTTGCCTGCAAAAGCTTCTGTAACCCTGTGGATCTTATGTGGTTTTATCACATGATGCTTGCCTAGCCTAGGACATTGTTGTTTGTGTCAGAGATAAAATGCAATTCTAGTTCACGAGTTCCTACTGCAGTCATATGATTATCATTCACATGTTCCAGCCATTGTGCACTGTGCTCCAGCCACAGATACTTGCCATTAGCAAATCCGCATATTGCAGGAATTCAACGTACTCGCAGCGTGTTGTAATGAGAGGATACTACTGTGGGGGGTGTATGTGGCAGTAAAACACAGAACTCGGTGGCTGGTGGACGCTTCCTTCCCCTCTGCCACCGATCTGCTGATCTGTCTGCACATTTCTCCTCCAGGCTCTCTGCGGCAGCAGCTCTATAATTGGAGCAGCAGTGCAGTGGGGAGCTCGATAATCCCGGACATTTTCCGCTGCTTTGCCTAAATCTTCCCATGGTTAGGGCCAAGTAAAAGCCACCTGGTGTCTAAGGTGTTCCACGCAGAAGGGGAAAAGACAAACGGACAGAGCAGTAACCTGCACAGCCTGGGCTGGACTTGTGGGATCCTCATCCTGTCCCTGATCAAAATCTGCCAGCCCTCCCCAGCAGTCAGGGCAGTCTTCTTCTTGTACACGTGTGGCCGATTGTGGAGCAGAGACACGAAGCTAACACCCTTATGAGCTGGGTGTTTCACACTTTCCCTATTCTGCCCTTTTTTTTCTAGCTATTAAAGACTGAGACATGCTTATGTTTTTGCCTGAAGTGGGAGCTCGTGATGAAAACTTGCGAGCCTGGAGATGAAGCTATGCCCCATAATGGCACATCAGTGTTTCCGTCAATCCTTTGAACCTTGCTTGCGGTGTTCTTTGCTTCCAGCGTGCTCTTACCGGTTGGGAGATTGTATCGGAAATGTTAATTGAGAAAGTCTCAGGGCAGAGTTACTATGTAATTTTAAGCGGTGTGGACTATTTCTGTCTCTCAGTGCTGCACACTAGCAAATGTAAATAATGTCAACCTTGCGTGGGTGTTTCCAAGTTTAATGAGTATACGAACAGTCCTTTGAGATCTCTGGGTGCAGAGGGCTGCCTAATACTGCTGTAAATGGCATTAACGTGGGCTGATTCTGCTCGGGCTGCTGGGATTCACAGGTGAAATCATAAAGGTTTTTGAATCTCGAACAAAACATTGGCGGAGCATCTCCAGTGCCAGTATTGATAAAGTTTTGTGTGTAGGGTCACACTCCTACACCCGGATGATCCCACGTTTCAGTTCCAGCTCCATCCGAGCCCTTCTAGCTCCCTTTTTTGCTGTGCTTTCTGTCTGAATCACGCATCAGAAATCACCCCTTGGACCATTTCTCCATCATTTTGTGGAACTCCTCTGGCTTCTCTGTAACACCAGCTGTGGTTTTCAGCTCTGTCGTGTTCAGCCTCACAGAGCACTCATACTGAAAACAAAGGGAAGGGAACGGGTCTCCTCCGTGCTACTGCTCTGAAAGACACGGGGACGTGGACACAGCAAGGAAGAGATCCGTAAAGTAACGCCTTTTCTTCCCACTTAGCCCTGTCACACGAATCTCTCCCGAATTCTGTGTTGCTCTGGCTCGACCGTTCCCAGTCTGGGCGTTTTTCTGTACATCGGGAGCTGCGTCGTGGCGTGGTCTGGCTGGCATCGTCGCGGTGCGGGCCGTGCATGTCACACCGCTGCCACCTCTGCCCCAGTGGGCACAGGCAGTGGGGTGCAACAGGTGGAGCCTATTGTTGCCGTCCTCTGAGCACTTTGGTGCCCTCCTTTCCCCTAATCCTGGGCCTGAAAAAGAGATGGGTAAAGCTTCAGAGAGGGACATCGGCTTAGGAAAATGGGGTTGGAGTGATGTGCTGGCTCCTGGCTAACTGGAAGTAAACCAGCTCAGCTCTCTTTCCTACAGCCAGGCTGCGAGAGATGCTAATAAATACTTTGTTAACTGTTTTCTTGGTGCATAAACCATTCTGCTGTTAAATGTCTTGCCCAGACAGGTAAGTGCAATAAACATTGCACTAATCAGTGGTTTTGTGGCTGGGGGTCTCAGTGTGGCACATGTTGTGTGTTTCAGAAACTCTGCAGCGATGCTCAGGTGCGAGTTTTTGGGAAGTGTTGCCAACTGAAGCCCGGAGGAGATAGCTCTTCTTCCTTGGATAGTTCAATCAATTCGTCCTCCTCATTCTCTGATGCAAAAGAACAATGCCCAAAATATCAGGTGAGTTCCCTTCCTTTTTTTTTTTTTGTCTAACTATGTCAAATACATACAACAGGTGAGGTACCGAATGTTTTTAAATGCTTGAAATTAAATGCTGGCTGGGAAGAGCAATTTCTAGTCAAACTTGGACTTGGTTCTGGCTGATTCTTATTTAATTCTATAGCCTTGGGTTTGAATAAGTTTAAAACCAATCAGCTGGGTCTCTGAGGACCGTTCTTCAATAGCAGAAGCTTCTCCGTGACGTTTGTTCTTTGTTATGACCTAGGTGATAACAGTCAGTGTGATCAGACTTGGCACAAATATCCCATCTGGGTATCAGTGGGGTAGTTTATTTCACTTGATAGCTAAATGCCAGGGAAGCAACACAGAAATATGCTGTGTGAAGGGATTGTCTGTGTAACAGCTTTATAACGAGGGTTTCAGCACACTTGAGTTACATTTTACATAAGAGATTTTGGCTCTGGGAGTAGCTAGAGTCATCTGACACGGATATATTTCTGTCATCTCCCCTTCCATGGATCACAAGTGTTTTATATTAAGCCATCCTAAAATAGAACTGAGCCCTTCCACTCTTTGTAATGAAGTAATTGTGTGTTTGAGGGAAGCTGCTATCTCCACGACGTATTCTGAAGTACAGTACTACTGATGTCTTCATCTACTGTAGATCGAAGTGAAGAAGCTTTCGGTGCTGACTTTCCCACTGTCGTGCTAGCTCTCGCTATGTTTGGCGAGCTGCAGATTTTTCTTGTTTTCTCTTTCACATCACATTCTTTTCTACAGTTTCAAAAGGTGGCTGAAGGTCTGTTTTCCATTCCTCCCTTCCTGGAAGGGCATTTAGCCGCGGTCATGGAAGGAAGAGACGTTTCTGTCTGCAGCTTCCTTCCAGCACGGGGCGACCTCCCTCGTGCATTGTGCGACCAAGAGAAGTGACGTCCCCCCACTAGCCAGAAATCCTCTCTCCTGCTGGGCAGCCTCTCTACAAACAACATTCAACGTTATTAAAGGAAATTAATTTTAGTGGTTAGCACGGCAGCATATTTTAAAGTTGCGGAAAGTTTTCCCTTTTAAGTCCTCACTTCCTCATGCATATCTCCCAGTCAAAATCTTACCGAAGTGAACTGATGTGTGGCCATGTGTCTGGCTCGGAAAGTGTGCGAGAATCTTCCAGCTTAAATTGGTCTTCCACAGAGTATTTGCTGTAAATTATTTACTGCGTTGCCAGTACTCCTTCCAGGCCTCCTCAGCAAGCGAGCAGAGGTCCATAAATACAAGAGTTCTTTACTGCATGATAAAATCTGTATCGTAATTTATCATGTATATGAAAGGGCCCTAGTAAGTTTGTCCAGGCGTCCGTCAGCCTGGTATTTCCTGTCTTCTAACTACTCTATTTTGTACCCTCGGAAGCTACTTAATGGGTTTGCAGTATTTATAAGTTCTTCTGTTGCTTTTTTTAATGGTATAAAATGGAAGTCCAAGTAATACAATGTTAATAGGACGTTTACGTAGTTCTTCGTTTCCTTGTTTTGGTACACTTTGACAAGGGATGGGCAATTCTGATAGTTCTTCAGAAGGTGAAATCTAAGGTTTTGGACATTATTACGTTAGCGTTACTTCTGGACTGAAAGTCTTCCAGAATTGTTGATCACAGCATTTGAGATTTATCTCTGTATTGCATATTTAATTTATATATGTACTTAGCTATTAATAGGACAATATGCACAGCAAATGGAATAGTAAATGCTTGAGGTGTTATATTAAGAAAAGTAATTTCCAAATAATGCAAATGTTACTACCTCCAATATGCTAATGTGCAGTAACAAACACTTACTGGTGTTTTATGATCTTTTTTAATGTGAGCTCGTAAATACGACCTAGGGAATTGGTTTATGTTCAAGCTGTCAATGCTGGAGGTTCTGCCCTTTTTTACCAGATGCTCCTTGGCTATTTTTCATTTGAGTTTTTAATATTTAACCTCTTTCCTCAGCTGATTGCACTCTACTTTGGTCTCAAGTGACCTTTATTTTGCAGATCTAAAGGCAAGGATTTGAGCTGGAGCGGTGTTTCCATCCTGAGTGCATTAAAGATGTGCGTCTTCTGTTATGCATAGCTTAATAGTTGCCATGAAGTGTAGATGAAATGCCAGACAGAAAGAGACCATGGGTGCATCTTACCACGCTCTTTGCCTTCAGCATTGCTTGCCTCTGTCTTTCAGAGGGAAGGGGAACCCCTATAATTAAATTTGAAAGCAGCAGATTTTCACTTGCTTTTTTTAATTTGGTTTCTTGACAAGGAAAATCAATAATTTACTTTCAAGCATTTCTTTCCTCAGCTGTAGAAATAGATTTTTCACACTAGCAGAAAGTAGAAACCAAAACTGACCCATCAAGGGCGTGACATTTATTCAGAACAAGCCCTTCAATTGGAGATCTGCAACAGATTTAAAAAATAGCAATCAGAATATTTGGCTGTAATAACTGGTAGTTTCCTCGCGTCAAGGTTTCGTGATGCTGATAGACCCATCATTTCCCAGAGCCATTAACATTCATTCTTGTACTTCCCCGGAGCTTCTGGGTTGGGGTAGACTTATTCAAGTCTAGTTTTTCCAGTACTGCCTACAGTGCACCTAGACAGTTAGGCAGTAAGGCATCTTGGAAAGTAAGGGTGGAAATTTCTGTGTGACTCAGCTAACAATCAGATTTTGCCTTGTCATATGAACACGAGCAAACCTTGCAATTACATCCTCATTTTTATAACTCTGATTGCTCCTTTCAGGTCTCCCCTATCTTTCTTGCAGTGATAGCAGACTTCAGAGGTTAATAGTATGTCTGTTAAAGGACTGTCATCTTAATTGAGAGTGCTTGAGAAGAGCTGGAAATTAGGGAGCGTTACAAGTGTGCTGCCTTTTGGTCGATTAGCATTTCCTTGTTCTTGCCCTTGTTCTGCGGGCTAGCATTGAGTGGTCATCTCCATATCACTCCTTATTCCTGGTAGGAATCCGTGGTGTGGACACCCTGTCCTTGATTGTGCTATGAGCTCACTGTCTGACGCTGGGCAAACATCGAGATATATTCCAAGCCTATTTAGGAATCCAAGTGAGGATCCCGCGCGTTCAGAGCTTTGATAAGGGGTACGGAGATACGTCACCTAGCATTTTCCAAGAACAAAGTTATTTCCATGGCTGGTTTTAAGAACATTTTTTGGAAAGATTGCTCTGAGGAAGTGTTCTGAGTTATCACACACCTCAGAGCTCTCTTGCATAGTAGCAAAGTATCTCGTCTATGAGCTGCCTGAGCTCTGTGAGTGCGTGACCACAATATTTTGAATTAACAAGGGCAAGGCACAAATGGAGAGCCAGTTATAGCATGCTGCTAGCCTAGAGAAGAAACAGCCCTGGATAAAGAGACGGTAATCTCAGGCATTGACAGCATACAAATAAGATGACTGTCATCTGAGCAGTCATCTGCAGTTGATTGCCCTGAGTAACATTGTAATTTTAGGGTTTTGTCTGCGGCGTTTGATCTAGCCTGTGATCCTGTGCGGTGGCGTTCCTCCTTTGTAGTCGGCCAGCGTGCCTTACAGCAGGCTCTGGCCAGCCAGCTAGCAGGAAATGCTCATCTCGAGCACGGCATGTAGCTCGGAGAGCTGCAGCTCTTCCCTGGTACCATTGCAGGAGAAGGTACCAGGAACCATGAGAGAAAGATGTTTCAAGCACAAAACATCATCCATGGCTGAGTTACTGAGTGGGCAGTCTGCGTAAGATCACCGGTGAACTTGTGCCGCCTCTTGTCCCCCAGTTACGAGGTTTAGGCTTACTGGTTCTGTGTCATCCACGTGTGTAATCACACCCTTTAAGCTTCTTAGTCCCCTGACTCAATGCAGCTTGAATCTGCCCCGCTGCCCTGGATTGGGTAGGTGTGTTGGATGATTTTAGTGGTTTACTGCACAGCCCATTTGAAGATCACTTTCTGTTCTAGCTTTGTCTTTACTGAACTGTTCAACTTCATGTGTTCGACAGTGTTAGAGAGAGATTTTGCGTGTTCATCGTTTACATAAGGCCTATTTTACTTCAGTTTATGTTGCCTTAAATGGAAATGTGCTTCTAAAATGCCTAAAAAAAAGTGGATTTTTTTTTTCAGGGTTCTCGGTGCTCTTCAGATGCTAACATGCTCGGAGAGATGATGTTTGGCTCTGTGGCCATGAGCTATAAGGGCTCCACATTGAAAATTCACCAGATCCGGTAAGTTTCATTTTTTTCCTGCTGGTCATTTCAGAAGATTTAATCCTCAGTGCTAATTTAGAACGAACTGAATGCTGCAAGTGTAGAGCAAAAGGAATTTCTGGTTTGCTTTAAAGCTATTCTGATGTCACTTTGGACACAAAAGGTTGTTAAGTTGTGTTTAGGTCTATAAAATCTGGAGGGTTGTGAAATGGAAATGAAAAGCCTGTCTTGGCACTGCTTCTGACTGACATCTTCCGTTTTGACCTCTAGCTCACCTCCTCAGCTCATGCTCAGCAAAGTTTTCACAGCTCGCACTGGAAGCAGCATCTATGGAAGTCTGAATACGTGAGTCCGTTAGAAATCCTATCTATTGCTTATGACCAGATGAATGTAAAAAACATGGAAGACCTTTTTTGGAAAAATAGCCATCTGTTATATCCTGCCACTGGTCTCCTCACCTTTCCCTTGTGGTTGTCTTCACCTCAGTTTGCTTTAAGCGAATGAATGAGCCATTCCCTTGGAGCTTGCTATTGTGAGGCACAGAGGAGACGGGATGAGAACAGAACAGTGGAGTTGGGGAATTCAGTCCAAGATGAAGAAAAAGATGTTACAAAAACATCAGGCTTTGGACTGTTTGATATTTTGCTTTCTGTGTGTTAATTGACCCACCCCAGAATGTGGCTTGTTCTAGTGTAAGTCTGCATTCTTACCTTGTCTGTTCCATTTGAGCCATAATGAAGTGACGCTGTATTAAACTGAAACACAAATCACAGGTTTTGCTGTATGTTTTATTTTCTGGATTTTTTAGGTTGCAGGACAGTCTTGAGTTCATTAATCAAGACAGCAATACATTAAAGCCTGACCACAGTACGATTATGAATGGACTTCTTGGGAATATAGGTAATTACAAAATGATTTTATTTCCTATTATCTTTGAGTAATCACAGGTTCTAGAATATGAAAGTCTTCTAAGTAGAATCAAATAAAAAAATCAGGGAAGCTAAGAACTTTACAGAAAAATAATGTTGATGAGGTTGGGAGGAGAATAAATTAATTCAAGGAACTGACAGCGGATTAATATATGCAGCTAAGCATATGTATGTGAAAATACATAGAGAAATATGTTGGAAAATAACAGTCTGTAGAACTTCTAAGCAGCACATCTTAGATGAGGCAGGATTGATTCTTCCTGGCTTAGTTCCCCAATTTTGTTTTTGTTAATAATTTCCATTCTGTTCTGTACTCTGGCCACCTTAGCACATGTGGCTGCATATTCCGTACAAAGTTAACCTTGCACAGTTGCACTTTAGTTTTTGATCAGATTAGATGGATGGTGGTGGTTTTTTTTTTTTTTTTTGGTCTGATCTTTGAAGCTGAGCAGTCTTGAAAAATGATTTGGAACCTTTGATTCTCAGCCATCATGGAAGTGCTGTGGGTGAAGGCTTCACAAGCTTTAGATAACAGAGTGGAAGATGTTGGCTTTTCCCCATGCAGGCAGTAGAGCTGATAGTAAAGATACTGTACTTGAATGCTCAGGTGGAAGCACGTCTTCCCTTTCCCTTGGTTTAGATGATCCGCTTTCCAAACAAAGTGTCTTTTATGGTAGGTGGAATAAGACAAAGTGTCTTTTATGGTAGGTGGAATAAGGGACTTCTTTTTACACTTCATAGAGTATTGCTGTCTGTAAAATATACTGTTCTAGGGTTGGAGGTATGGAGTGAATTTGTTGATTTTGTTACCCTAACTGGGTCTCTGGCTCTTCCATGGCCCTAATTCTTGTTGGATGCAAGTGTCTACTTCTCTCCTTCCCATTGACTTCAATGCACGGTGTAGAATTATTGAAGCTAAGCCTGAGCTTAAATGCTCTTCAAACTGAAGAGCTCGTATGCCTCATTAAAATCATTCCCAATTGTCCGTTTTTGAAGGAAGCCAGTGTAAGAAGCTATTAGCTATTAGATGCTTCCTGAATTTACGAAGTCAGAAAAGTTTAAAATATATATATATGCATTCTTCTTCTTTTAATATTCAGCATTCCTTTCGGACTTCAGTTGTGATTTCCCACTAGTGCAGGTGTGGGTGAGGTGCCCCATCTATGACAGAAGGGAACCTGTCCATTTCTAAGGTTTTATTTGGGGTTTGTGCTGGCAGAAGTGTCCGTTGTATGACCAGAGTGCCATAAACTGCAAACTCAAACCGGGGCCCCGCAGCTCAGGCGCAGACCGAAGCTGGTTTCGGTGCCTGCTGTGCGCTCCCAGGAGGAGCACCGCGGGGCTCAGCCGCTGGGCACCCCGCGAGAAGCGACGAGGGGGCTGCTGGAGGAGGATGCTGAAATGTCTGTAATGGAGCCGCGCGGTTCTCAGGCTGTCGGAGAGCGTTTGTTTACAGTTCCCATTTCGGCGCGGAGGGAGCCTTGGGTAAGGCAGGCACCGAGGTTAATCTGTAACTGCAGCGTTTCTGACAACTCTGCTAAATACCAGAGGCTGCTCCTGACTCGCCGACTCTTGCCAGGCTGTGATAGGAGAAGGCTCTATGTGTTTTGGTTGGGAACTATTTACAAGCTGCTTTTTTTAGATAGGCTAGTTTAAAAAAAAAAAAAAAAAAAAAGGGAGCTAGTCATGGCCTTTCCTCTAATGAGGAGTGAAGACCCAGGAGGACGGAAGGGAGCTTTGTGGGAGTGCAGCCTTCGCGTCTTCTGTAGTCAGTAAACTTTGAGCAGGAGCTTCGAATCTGGGAGAGGGACTGGCAATTAACTCATTAAAACTACCCGTTTATTTCTTCCAGCTCTGTGTACAGTAAATACACTCTGCCCCTTGTATATATACGGTCCAGTGTTACTTTTAATCCAAACCGCTAGGACTGCTAACATTTTATTTTGTATACAGTCGTTTCACTACCCCGATGTACTGTCTCTGTTCTCAGAACAGCTACTTCGGCCTGTAATTTTCTCTTGGTTCCACCAAGACGAATTTATGCCTGCCTTCCCTCCCTTCCTCCCCCATCGCCTTCAGCCACGGCGTTCCTCAGACACCCCCCCAGTGTGGATGTTAAAACAAACATTGTGCTCCGAGATGAATCTCCTGTTTGTGATCAAGTTCGGCTTCGAGCCTGCATAAATTAATCATTTTCAACACAGAAAAATAAAATAAATAAAAGCCCATGGACAGAAGCCCATCCTTATACGGGAGACAGTGTAAAGCTGGCTCTATTATTTTTATTCTATACGTACTGTGCATTTCAACTCTAAGCCATACTCCTTGACTCAACGTTCTTGTTAAGCGTAAGACCTATTTTCCTGCATACGTTAGTCTGCATTTATGTTGGCTTATATCTTCTCCCTGCCCTGGCCCCCTCCCTACAGACTGTTCTGCTTTACTAACCTCATTCTTTCATGTGTATTTTACGTTTTGCCATGTAGGTCTTTCACAGCTTTGCAGCCCTAGGCGGGCATTCTCTGAACAAGGTCCGCTCCGCCTGATCCGGAGCGCCTCTTTCTTTGCAGGTTTGCAGTGTGCTGTGTGCTGTGCTGTGTGGCTAGTCTAGCTGGGGTGACAAAACGTGGATTTGTAGTGCAGCCCTGGAAATAAGATTATTATTTTTTTAATACAAAATGGAGTGATTTCTGCTCTCTTATCTGTTTGGATGCATGCTTTAAATCCTGAGGACAGCAGGTATTTAAATAGTCCTCTTTGGGGCTGCTTGGTTGCTTTTTTGCTTTGTTTTGTTTGGAAAACTTACACAGATTTAATACAGGATTTCATCTTTCTAGAAATAATATTTCACAATAGTGTCAAGCTATTTTGATCTGGACTTGTTTCAAACAAACTGTAAAAGCCAAAAGTAACCTAGGTTGATACAAAGTGGATTTTTCCTGCTTTTAGTGTCTGGGTCTTATTTCCATGGCTGAGTAGCTTCTATTTCACAGGCATATTTGTAAAATACATCACGTTTAAGTCTGTTAAGCCTGATACACTTTTGATCTTCTGTATATGCAGATTGTGAATCTGGATAGCTTATGGCTTAGATGAACAGCCAATACACTGCTCACAATTTCAAAGTATTTATTTTCTTCAGGACATCGTTGTAAAATCCTTTTAAAATTATATACATAGTAGCTGAGAAGGCCGGTATATGAATGAAATCTTGTTGATATTGGTTTGTGGGTTTTTTTTTTTTGGTCTATACACTGAATGCTACCTATGTGGCTAACATCTTTTTGGTAGACTACAATTTTATCAAAAAATACCCATTTAAAGAAATAGTGAAAGTGAGCCTGGTTCAGTTTGTACTGAAGTAGGTGTATGGACTGCAGAAAATTACACATGAGCTTTTCAAATAAGTGCTTTGGCTTGTTCAGCTAAGCAGCCTTTCTTGGTGATGGCCTTGTGCAGTGCTGTTGATCTGAATTAATGAGCATGTTTTTGTTTCAATAATTACACGGAGATCTGCAAACAAGAAAGGAACTGTATATTCCCCTGCTAATTGGTGTTCCTTCTTTTACAGTTCACAGCAACCCTATGGATATGCCTGGGAGGGAGCAGAATGAGGACAGAGACAGTGGTATAGCGAGATCTGGTAATGTCAGTTCTGTGTATTAACCCTGTAGACTCTGAAAATATTAAGTACTATCGACTAGGTAGTCATCTATCTTGTTACTGAGACATCTAGATGTCATCAAATAGCTTTCCTGAAATGTGACCATTGTTTTTTGTTATATGTAAGCATTAATGTGTACATAATATGTATGGACAAATACCTTAGGCATCCAGGGTATTCCATTAGGAACGTCACAGAGCTAATCTGAACAGCAGTGCAGTTTATTAAAGCATACTGCAAATAAACAAGCCAAATTAAATATTGAAATGAGATTGCAGTATTTTTATACAACACTTGTTATGCCTTTACCAAATTGAGGAGGATAGTAATGCTAAAACATGAGTTTGCCTTCACAGTACCTCTCCCTGCCCTCATTCAGGATATTGGGCACTGAGGGTGGAAAGGCCTTTAAAAGATGTGATTAATGTTACTCCTGTCTACAAAGAATTTATTTCCCAATGCTGGGGGTTGATGAGCAAGGTGCAGCCTGTATGTTGCTTATCATATAAAACTGCAGGACTGTCCCACCCTTGTAGTGCTTGTATAGCTTGTTAATGTTGTTATAAACTGGTTATTTTTAGATAAGAAGCATTGATAAGCAAAAGAGAAGGCTCTTGATGAGCAACGCCAGTTTATATTCAGGGTCATAGTTGAGTTGCTGGTATTATTTTCCAAATATTCTTTCTCCTGGAGAGATTTTTATTTACTGCTCTTATTCTTGCAGCGTCTCTTAGCAGTCTGCTCATCACTCCGTTTCCATCTCCGGGCTCTTCATTTAACAAAAGCTGTGCTAGCAGCTACCAGCGGCGGTGGCGTCGCAGCCAGACTACCAGCTTGGAGAATGGGGTCTTCCCTCGATGGTGAGCTGGGCGTGATACTGCTGGTTGCTTCCCATAATTTTCCACCATTGTCAGCTTGATTCTGCTCTTGCATATATACACCTGTTCTTGCTGTTGCTTTCTGTGGCCTTACAAAGGTGTAAGTCAGGCTGCAGTTCAGTACCTGACCTTTTCAGTATCCATTTTCTTCATGCCAGTCATTGTTTTGCACTAATGGGAAAACCTTTAGCAAAACATAAACCTGTAGGCTGTACTTTTGAGGATGAGAAGCCCTAAAATCCTACTCAAATTCTTGGCAGAGGTAAGAGAGAACTAGGATGCCATATTCTAATCCCACAAATGCTTTGAACCTGGTTCCAAATTTTGTGATTGCGGGGTTAATTAATGATTGCTTTTAAAGAATTCCAAAATGGGTGTTATTGAAGGGTGTTATTGCTTTGACAACACGTGCAAACAAATGGTGTTCATTGGAGTTAAGTGTTCTAGAATTTAATTGCACAGGAAACCAAGGTACAACTTTAAACAGTGGATTACATTAACTTTCTGTTTTTTCCATGCTTCAAGGTCCATGGATGAAAGCTTTAACTTGTCAGATGACAGCTCTGGTCCTAGCCCAGGAATTGTTAGGAAGAAAAAGATAGCAATTGGAGTTATTTTTTCACTCTCAAGAGATGAAGATGAGAACAACAAATTTAATGAATTCTTCTTCTCACATTTTCCACTTTTTGAGAGTCACATGAACAAACTGAAGAGTGCAATAGAACAGGTAAACACAGTCTCTCTTGATTCTTGCACTTGCGTTGCTATACGTTCCCCCTCAGCCCTTTCAGATTTAATTTCTGACTCTTGTTACTGGTTTACAAAAGAGGGATCAATTTGCTGCCTGCTATTGGAACTGCACCAGAAAGGAACTTTGCTCCACGACATCTTTGATGTTTCTTATTGCTAGCAAAAGCAAAGCACGGAGTGAGCACAGAACGTGTTGCATTGTGCTACAGGGATTGCTGAAAGCTACAACAGTCATTAGGCTGTGTTGGCTCCCAGCAAGCCCAGGATCAGCCATGGGGGAAAGGTGCTTTTAAGGCCACCTTTACCTCCCTGCTTCAGCTGTATCTGAGCATTGTGGATTACAGGATAAGAGCCTATCTCTAGGATATTCCAGAGTAAATAAATATCAGCTTCTCACTTTCCCTTTGCTTTTTTTTTCCTTTTTGTTTTAAGCCCCTGATTCTGATGTGTAGGAAACTTTCAAACATGTGGTTAGATTTGCTTCAAATCTTTCTTCTAGGAAATACTTAGTGGTTACTTCACCACTGCAATAAAAACTTTGACCTCTTTTATGCCTCGAATGATGAAAAGCACTGAAGAATCAGAGGCTGCAAATGCATGTGCCTCACCTATCTTCCCTCAGATATGAAAGTTGGCACTTGTACCATCATTTTATCACTTAAGAAAAAATTATTTGCATGACTGGTTCCATGAAAGATAAAGTCAAGCACATGACTTTGTTTTCCATTTTCTGTGCTTCTGTAACTATGTCTGGTGTTACTTATCTGTTTAATGATTGTTTTCAAGGCTATGAAAATGAGTCGTAGATCAGCTGATGCCAGTCAGCGGAGTTTGGCATATAACAGAATTGTTGATGCCCTTAATGAATTCAGGTGAGCAGTTTGTCTTGTATCTTTTGCGTCTGTTTCTTCAAAAGCACTGAAGTGGTTTAGAATGACCTCCTCCTTAGTGCAGGATTTTTTAGCCCTTAGAGTTCTTATCTGAAAAGGAAAATGTTCTTGACACCTTCTAGAAAAGTACGATGTCCAATGTCTTCTGTTAAAGTTAAGTGCCATAAATGTATTGGCGATAGCAAGCCATTCTATTCTGTTTGTGGTTTTAGATTTTGTCAAGTGCTTGTGTCCGTAAGGGCTGAGCATGAGCAGGGCACAAGTGACCAAGGTTTCGTGTGCATTAGGTGGTAATGAAGCTCCCAGCAACCTCTTAAACTGAGACCCAGTGAGAGGGCTATAACTGCAAGCCCACGTTAGGGAAATCCTCCTCTAGTTGATATTTTCTTGATGTATGAACAAAACAAGACCTTTACCCCGCTCTAAGTTTTGCTCTAAATGAGTTTCAGATAACCAGCTACTAAGAAGGAGGACTATCATCTTCACACAGCAAAATGCACTACTGTAATCGCTTGCTATCAGTACCTGCAGAGAGTCTCTGTTCAGCAGTTAATATACAAAGTAATGCAGATAAGCACATCCCTGGCATTTAACTGTGTGTTCTTTCCATAGTTTAAGTAATGGGGAGGGAAATAAAATGAAATCCGTCTGTTTCAAGTGATTCATCTCCTCTCAGATGGGAGTGGCAGCGTGCCTCCTTTTACAACCAGCATCGAGCTACTTCTTAAAGACATGACACAAGACAAGGCTCTGATGCTTTACAAAGAAAATTGCCATCAGGATGCATTTTACTTAACGTTCTCACTCATTTTTCTGTAGTGCTGCATGCTACCTGGATGCCATGAAATAGGTGGTGTTGCAGGAGGAAGGCACAGTGTTTTTTTTCTTATTTTTAGAACCTCCCCCCAGGGAAGTGTGGAGGGAGGGCACAGGATGTGTTCGGCAGGGACAGGAGGCAAGGCAGAGAGCACGTGGGCCCGCAGCAAGAACGGGATGGGATGAGCTGTGCCAAGAACCAGAGCAGAGGGAGCTCGAGACTTTTTGAGAGCCGCAGACTCTGCCCAGGGGGCCTGGGACGGGTTAAGCAACTCTGAGCAGCCACGGGCTTCTCTGCTGCCCCTCCCGGTTCTCTTCTTCCTCTCCTCCCCCTTCTCACCCCGAGCAATTTCTTTGCATTCCCATCCCCTGATAACACCATCTGCCCAGCTGTTTTCCCAAAACTTCCCCCAGATCATCCCCCCCCCCCCCCCCAGATACATTCGGTGGACTTTGTCCCTTCTTTTCCTTCCCAGCTAAGCGCTCTCGGGGTGGTGGAGGGGGCATTGTGTCCAGAGTCAAAAGCAGGAAAAATGAGTCTGAAAACACCGTGCTGGCTTTTTCCTCCTCGAAGGGAGGTTCACGGGGCTGTGCCCTGCAGGGCAGGGAGGTAACGTCCCGTGTGCTGTCCCATCCATGCCCTCCAGGGCCCAGGGTCGGCTGTCTTGTCTCGCCGAGCGTTGTAGGATGCGGTCCCGCGCATGACCCGGCCGTTGCGTAACCCGCGCTGGGAGCACGTGTGTAACTGCCACTTGGTGCAGAGGTTTCCATGGCTATACAAATATTACTCTTTAATAGCGTAGTGAGGTAAATTAAACCCGGTTTAATTTTGTATAAATGGATTTCCCGGGGCGGCGGACTTGGGCGATTCTGTTTTTTGACGGAGCGCGCTGGGAGGCGGGCAGGCAGCCGGTGCCCCCGGCTGGTCCCGCAGGCTGATACGGCCCCGAGCCCTGCTCGCCGAGAGGAAAGCCTTCTCGTACCGATAGGAAAGCCTTCCTGTACCGTGCAGGAGCCTTTCAAAGCAAAGCAATATGCCTATAGTAAGAAAAAAAGGCGTATTTAAATACCAGAGGCTGGATGCGAAGTTGTTTTGGCACGGGTTCAGCAAACCCATTTAGGCCACTATTATCTCTTTAGGCGTCTGCGTTCCCACTGAAGTCACGGGGAAGTCAGGAGCCCGAGTCCTTTGGTGAACCTGAGACTTGTGTTGATTTCTACCCTCTTAAGCAAATTCCGCTGGAGGGAAGAAGGGTGCTGACTGCAGTGGGTTGGTGTTTCTAAAACATAATCCTGTGCTGCTTTAACTCCTTGCAGGTGTTCTGTTTTTTTTTTTTCCCCTTTGGAAGGAGAACTTTTTTTTTTTGAAAATGGAATTTCAAAGGAAAAAGGAAAACACAGCTGCTTTCCCTGAAAGGCCTAGGCTGCTTCCACAAATCGATGCTATCGCCACGTTTGCCATCAGCGCGGTGCCCGGCCCCAGGCCCACCCTTGCGCCATGAGTCGTTTTGCGACACTTTTCACTTTGTAAAGCAGCGATGGATTTAGCTAGTAACACTTGACTTAAAGGCTTAAAACTCTTTGGATGTCAGATGTGCAGACACATGACTGATGAAATAAATATTGCAGCTCCCCTGGTCCCTGAGCCCAGTGCCACACTCCGATAACACTGTGCGTGCAGCAGGCTCATACCTGCGTGGCAGAGACGCAGACTGGCAAGGAAGCCCTGAACGCAGGCCTAGGGAAACACCTTTCTCCACTTTCTGGCAGCCACGTTTGATCTTATTTTATGCCAGTAATTTTTAAGCAGCTTATGGTGCTGCGAACAGTGGTGGGTTTTGCTGGGCAGCGCTGGCAGCAGAGCCCTTAGGGGTAGCCCTGTTCCTGTGCTCCATGTTGGCTTCATTTTTGAGAGGGGGAAAAAAAAAGGGGGAGAAAATCGAGGGCAGGAGGGTAGCGAGCAAATTCACAGCCGGTCTATGTTATAAACCACCGTTGTGTTTTCGCTTTGGAAGCAATACCCAAAGCGATGCTTGGCTTTGTCACGACGTCGCAAGCGGTAGGTAGCAGAGCAGCTCTCAGCACCGTGCCGGGGGCAGCAGCGCTGTGCTGGTGGGGACGGGGAGCTGCAGAGAGCCACCGGCCACCGCATCCACCGGCTCCTGCCTCGTGGGTCCTACAGCACCGGCAGGGCCGTCCCGCACCAGCGGGCGCAGCAGGAAGCCGAGCGGCAGCAGCTGACCCGCGCCTGGCAGCAGGGCTGGGCTGGGCTGGGCTGTGCCGCTCGCCTCCCAGCCATCTGCACCCGCAGGGCATGTGAAACCCCAGGGGGCTGCCGGGAGGAGGTTCTTTAGGCCTTGTTTTCATTCGGCCGGTTGGTGCTGAGCTGCGAGGTCTGCTAGGTGTAGCGGTGCTTCCTGAGGAGCCCCCCGGCCCCTGCGCGCCACCAGCCCTCGCTCCTGCCCGTGCTGGGTTCAGCCTCCCTGAAGCATGTCCAAATTTCAACCGTTCTTAATGCGCCGCAGCCCCCGCGAGAGCAGGGTCTCCTGTGTGCACGGGGACGGGGGGTGCTGGAGCACGGCTGGGGGAGGGGGCTGCTGCTGCAGATGGTCGGGGGGGTCGGCTTCAGTTTTAATTGCTAGCGGGTTTTAATCTGGTTAGCGTCCCTGCAGTGTGGTTTTTTATTTTATTTGTTTTTTTTTTTTTGTATTTTTCTGTTTTGTTTGTTGTTTGGGTTTTTTTTGCCTTTTTTTTTTTTTTTTAACAGCCGAAGGAGAGCGTTTCCCTGCGTGCTCGCGGAGCTGGAAGGCATTAATCCTTGCCCTTGGTGTGTGCCGAGGCTGCTCGGCAGCGAGGGTTCCCTGCGCTGCAGTCACATGCCTGCTGGCCGCCCGCCAGTGCAATCTGATCTCGCGCTGAGGAAACACTATCAGCTGCAGATGCAGCCAGGGTTACCAGAATAGTAAATAACGAATCACAAGACCCGGTCTATCTTTTCAACGAAAACAAATATTTTAATATGTTGGGTTTAGTTTAGAAGTAGTTTCTTTTTTTCCAAACAGCGGAGCTGCCTGCTGCAAGAGGCTCGGCGCGGTTAGTTTGCATAGGAAGCAGAAACGAGCTTTATTTTAGGTTGAGTTGTTTCATTTATCTTCAGCTTCTCTGGTCAGCTGCGTCTGCAGTGTACATTTTGATACTTGTCTGGGGCTTTGAAACTCGTCCAGCTCTGAAATTCCCAGTCTTGGGGTTTCTCCCTTTATTAGGGCCTCCTTACCCTCCGCTCCAGTTAATGGGCTGTGAACAGAAAGCTTTCTCTCGGTAATCCCATCTCCAGCCCCAGCTCTCTGCTACCAAGGCGCTGCGTTCCCAGCCCGTGCCCGGTGCTGAGCCGGGTGCTGGGGGGCTGCTGGATGCGACCCTGGCCTCGGCTTCCCCCTCCCCAGCCAGCCCAGGGGGTTCCCTGCCTCTCCTCCTGCTCCGGTGGGAAGCTGTCAGAAAATCCGGCTTGTAAGGAAGACCGGGCTGATTTTGACTGTTGTCAGCACGTAGTGTGGTGATGTTTTTAACGAAAAATGCTAAAAAAAAAAAAGAAGGCAGAGAAGGGCCCAGCCTCTCTCTCCCCGAGCAGGCAGGGGCCGCCTGCCCTCCTCGCGCTGTCCCGTCCTGCCGCAGCCTCGGTGCGCGGGGCTCTGCTTCCTGCAGGCTTTCACTTTAAGCGCTCAGCCACCGAAGGTTTGGCAGCTGCTGCTCGAGAGTGTTTGCCTGCCTGCCGTGCACAGCCATTGCTTCGGTTCTGGAAGTGTCTGTGAGTTTTAGGCCAGCATGTCCAGAGAGGATCTGTATAAATCAGGGGTGTTCCTAGACATAAACCCATGTCCTGTAAAGCAAAAGTCTCTCCTCCAGAAAAAGCAGTACATGAGGTGGGCAGAAACCTGAATCGATCAGCCATTTCCTTTGGTGGATTTTTTTTTTTGAGGCTTATATTTTTAGTGTGATGAAAACCTAGCTCCGCGTAGTGTCGTAATGCAGGCGTTGTGCTTAGAGCAAAACCATAATTTGGTTTAGATCAGGAGTTTAGCAGTAATCTGAGGGGGTTTAACCTGGTATTTCGCTGCAAAACCAGAGTTTTAATCATACATTTACTGTTTTCTCTGAAGTCAAAAAGGATGTGGGTAGGTGCATAATCCCTGAAGCCGTGGGGTAACTGATTCTGATGCATTTGAAGTTATAGCAGAGACCTGGGCCCCTTCCCTGCAAAGCCACGTGTCGGTAGGTTTGGCGTGGAGAGGCACCGGTTGTTAAAGCAGGGGGGAAGTTTTTATAAAGCATTTGTAAGGCATTTTTATAAAGCAGATGCACATAAATTCGCACTAGTCACCAATCAGCTATGGAGGAGTTCTGTGTTTTGAATGAAACGTAGTGAAAGCAGGGAAGCAACCACAACAAGCAGTCATTCATCTCCGTCCATTCAGAGCAGGGCAGCCGCTGACTTTTGTCAGTGCCCGCCGCTGTGCTCGAGGTGGGCCCGGTCAGATGCACCACGTACCTGGGAGGTGTCGCTCTCCCAGGGGGAAAGAGCGTGAATTTGTTGAGTATGAATTGTCTGAGTAGGGATCTCTGCCTGTCACTGTTTGGTTTAATTCCAGATTTATTTATTTCTTCCTAGAACGACCATTTGCAACCTCTACACTATGCCGCGGATCGGGGAGCCCGTCTGGCTTACTATGATGTCGGGGACACCGGAGAAGAACCAGCTGTGCCATCGCTTCATGAAGGAATTCACTTTCTTGATGGAAAACGCTGCTAAAAACCAGTATGGTGGATTTTAGTTTTTACATGTATATGTGTTTACGCCTTTTTTTTTTTTAACAATTTTTAGATCAATTTTTAAATCTTGGTAGTAAGTGAGAAAGAATCAAAAGGCCATCCATAAATGCATTAGTTTTTAAACAGAAATATAGTAAGCAAGTACCTCCATTAAATGCCTCCTTCCATAATCCTCTAAATCCGGGTAAAGGCTAAACATTTGAAACGCGTCCATAGGAAGCGCGTGATGGGTGTGTATGTCTGGAAGGGGATGAACATACCTTGGGAAATGCATTCATCTACCTTTCAAAATCGGTTATCATATGATGAGCAAGGTTAGACATTCAGTAAGAGAGAGCCACGTGTGTAATGCTGTCTGACCGCAAATTGCTATTAAACCCGACTTCTGTAAAATGTCCCTAAAGAAATAGTTTGCTTCGTTAGCATTCACCTTTCTGCCCTCTGGACAAAGCCCTGAGCAGTTGTTAAAAACTGAGAAGGAGAACGCTCTTGGTAAACTCAGCAGAATCTGATAAATTTACTCTTTTGTCAACAGTTCATCCTCTTTCCCCAGGGCATGAATAGGGGAAGTTTTTTAAGTGTTTGGCTGTACTGAAAATCCTAAAACGAGCACAAACATGTGGAGCTCAGTGGGGATGAGCAGAGAGCCCAGCTGTTAGCTCAGGGGAACGTGCTGTGGTGCGATGGGGAAGGCGCAGCTGCAGGGGAGGTGGCACCCGCTGCTCCTCACAGCCTTCAGCTTTGCCACCCGGGGTAATGCTGTCATCTTTTCCCTCCCCCAGACTGGGAGGTCACAGTTAGTGGGCAGTGTGTGCACTTTCTCCTGCCTCAGTGCGAGGGAGAAACCGTAGGGGTTTATGAGGGGCTCAAATGTGCCTTCCTAAAACAAGTTCCCGCTGCACTGGAAGCTTTTCCCCGGGATTAGCCTCTTTCAGTCCCTGTCACTCTGAGCCCTGTGCTTCTTATTTACATTTAAACGGTCATTTGTTTGGGTTTGTTTGGTTTATTTTCAATATAGCGAGATTTACACCGATGGAAGCCAGAGGAAAATCAAGCCCTGTACCGTTTGCAATCTGGTTTTAAGTCTGCTTTCCTCTTCTGGCTGTCTCTGCTCAGGAAACAGGGCTAAATTTAAGCCGTAGGGATTGTGATAGTTGTCAAATATTCAAACAGCATTATTTTGAGGCTTAGTGTCTGTTTTCCTCCCTGGGCACTGGAGCTGCTGCAGCGGCCGCCAGCACCATCTGTCGGTGCGCGGGAGGATCTTGGGCTGAGCTGCCACACGCTCGTCCTGCAGGGAAGGGGGACTGGGAGGGAAAGGCTGTCCTGTCCTCCTTGGCAGCAGAAACCGTGCTCTATTGCTACAGTAAATCACATAATCAACACTTTTCTGAAAGCTTTTTTGCCTAGCTGGTGACAACTGATTTGCCTGTGTAAGGACAGAGCCTTTCAGGCTGAGCTCTTTCTTTTACTGATGGTATTAGGGAACCTGGGGGGTGGTGGTTCTGAAAAGGAGCAGCCATACATGCTTAAATTGCATCACAGTTTTATAGAACAACACAGTACCTAGCTACTTTACAGATATGACAGCAACTATCATAGCCTTCCTCCTCATTTAATAGTCCCAGACCTTAAGGATGTGGGATCTGCACCTTGGAGCGCTCGTGTCACAGCGGCCACAGAGTGCCACCGTCTTCCTACAGTGAACAACAGAAGTCGGTTTTGAGGTGTTTTACAACACAGAGCTTTCAAAATAGGAAGTCTCATAATTATTGCCAAAGAGAGGAACTGGGTTGCCACAAGTTTAAAATGTTTCATTTTACTTTAGATGTCTGTTCTAAAAAAGAGCTCTGCAGGTGTGGGAGAGGACCAAAAGTAAGTCCTCTGCCTTTGTTAGGCTGTTTCTGCCATCCATGACCCATGCAGACCATGGAAGTGCTGTCAGTTTAACATGTTTAACCTGGGAAACATGCTGTTCAACATCTTACTTTCAGGTTTTTACCAGCCTTACTGACTGCGGTCCTGACTAACCACCTGGCCTGGGTCCCTACGGTCATGCCGAACGGCCAGCCGCCTATACGAATCTTCCTGGAAAAGCATTCTTCCCAGAGCGTGGACATGCTGGCCAAAACTCACCCGTACAACCCGCTGTGGGCACAGCTCGGTACGTGGCAAACATCTCTAAACCGTGTAACAGCGCTGTGTAAATGGGTCCGAGCGGGGTGATTTTTATGGATGCTTGTTTCTTTTCCCCCAACACGTTAAAACTTTTTTGTTTCCTACTCAAAACAAAAGTATGTATTTCAGGCTCAAAGGAATTCACTGTATTTTTTTTATACATGCTGTATGTTTTTGCAATATCAATTGTAAAATGGCACCCAAAAAGTAAAGCCCTCTTTAGTCATCTATGACAGGTCTCTTAAGGTCACCTGCCCTGGTGATGATGAAGGATTCTGGTCCTTCTCTTGTCCTCTCTCCATAAAGAAACCACGTTTTGGTATTTTGGGATGCTGCTATTAATAAGCCTGATTCTAGAAAGAATAAATCGAAGAAATTCATCTTTTGAGGAGAAGTGGCCATACTGTCAGTACAACAGGCAGAGGTGAACCTGGAGCCCAGTCTTCCAAGCTGTCAAAAAATCCGTATGACCCATCGGAGGGCTCAAGGGGAAGGAAAAGAAGAAGGCTTCAGCTATGCAGCTGCCACTGACACTTTTTGCCTTCGTTCTTGGCATAGGTTTGTGTCTACTGACAGCTTTCTTTTGGTAGGGAAAAGTTCAGCCCAGTTTCCAGACTATCCAGGGTAATTCGGAGCAGATGCCTCCTCTCTTCCCTAGCTATATAAGGAACCTGGGAGACCAGCCTCCAGAGCCAGGCACTGAAGTTAGGTGGTGCAAATACTCCCTAATAGATGAGATCAGATGTCTCCCTACCAGCGTGTCATCTTACATAAAACACCAGCAGCTTCATTAGAATTCTCTGTATTAAAACCAAAATACTGGCATAGCTGCCCTCTTCTGATTCAGTATTTTTCTGCTGTGGGCTTGGCCATTGAAAGATGGACAACTGTTGTCCGTTAGAGGAATCATTTGTTTTAAAGATGCAAAACATTTGTCTGTTTTATTTCCTGTTCTAGGTGACTTGTATGGGGCTATTGGATCACCTGTGAGATTAGCAAAAACAGTTGTGGTTGGCAAAAGGCATGACCTGGTACAGAGATTGCTTTACTTCCTCACTTACTTCATCAGGTGCTCAGAACTTCAAGAGACACATCTTCTAGAAAATGGGGAAGATGAAGCCATAGTCATGCCTGGAACTGTTATAACTACCACGCTGGAGAAAGGGGAAGTAGAAGAATCCGAGTATGTGCTTGTCACCATGCACAAGAACAGGGGCAACTTGCTACCGAGGGAGTCTGAAGAAATGAGAACTCCCAACTGTAGCTGTAAATATTGCAAATGTCCGATTTCCCTTGCACAAAACATAGAAGGTGTTTCACAGCAAGAGAGAGAAGACACGCAGAACACTCCTAAGGTAGAGCTGGAAACGTCTTCAGACGAGAGCAGAACTATTGTTCCTGATGATTGCCAGGAAGATGCTGTTGATGTTAAGCCATCGAGAACCTGCCTGGACACTAACCTGGAGAGCGTGGCGTGCGCAGGGGCGGCTTCACCAGAAAAACGTGTATCGACAGAATCTGGTTTAGAGCCAACAGCAAATGTGTGGAGGGATGAAGACCCGCTGGAATCGGGCAACCAGGCAGTCAGTGCAACAAGGTCACCCGGTATAGCTGTGGAAAAGAAGCCTCCAGATAAGCTCTTCTGCGATACGTTTCCTTGCGGTGCTGCTGAAGCTCAGACAAAGGTGACTTTCCTCATCGGAGACTCCATGTCACCTGATTCAGACATCGAGCTCAGAAGTCAGGCAGTAGTGGAACAAATTGCGAGGCATCACAGCCCGCCAGCAGCGGAGGAAGGAGTGTCTGCTGATCAGAACTGTGAAGCTAAACAAACTGGTGAGGACCAAAATAGAGACTGTGGGACAACTGAACCCTTTCCTCAAGTTGCTAGCGAGCATCAGAGCTGGAATCCAAACCCATACAACGCTGAGAGCATGAGTCTGTTTGATGAATATTTTACTGATGACAGTTCAATTGAAACCCGGACTATTGATGATATTCCAGGGCAAGCAGCTACGGACCTTCTTGCTCACAGCAGTAGTTTAGAGTTTTCTAAAAACCTGTGTACAAAGACTAGCAAACCACCTAGCGAATTTTGTAAATTTATGGACTCCGTTCAACAGGAGACATACAAAATCTGCTTTGCTGAGCAGGACCAAAGAGAGAAAATCTCTATTCGTGTCCCCCATGGGGACAGAGAAAACACAGAGAAAAAGGTCGCCCCAGGAATTGATTGGGACATTCCAAGAAATGAGAGTTCAGATAGTGCCCTGGGTGACAGTGAAAGCGAGGATGCTGGTCATGATCTAACCAGACCAAGCAGTAACTATTACGGAGGAGAGCAAGAAGATTGGGCAGAAGAATATGAGATTCCTTTTCCTGGGTAAGTACTATTCAGCAGAAATAGAGACCAAAAAAGATGCAGCCTCTTATGTCACATGTTGGGAGGAATGCAGGCTAACTTGGCATCGGTGGTTGGAAAAGTGTCTCTTGAGCTTGCTGGTTGTAAAAGAATATGGAGAGATCAGTGGTCTGGAAAAAAATATTAATCGTGCATTGTGATCTTGGCTCGTATCCTTTTCTTCCACAATGGCTGACTGCAAAAGCTGACTTTAAAATGTTTCTTCTTAAAAATTGCTTGAATGGAAGTTAAAATAGATATGATAAATGTGCGAATGCAGCCTCTTTGAAAGCTGAATTTGGTATATATGATTGTACATCTCCTTGATATGCCTTTCTTGCAGGTCAAAATTAGTTGAAGTGAACTCTGTCCAGCCCAGTATTGCCAATTTTGGAAGATCCTTACTGGGTGGCTACTGTTCGTCGTATGTCCCTGACTTCGTTTTGCAAGGAATAGGAAGTGATGAAAAGCTGAGACACTGTTTGGTGTCAGATTTGTCTCATGCTGTGCAGGTAATTAGGCTATATTTGGTAAATGTGTTTGTCGCAGTAGGAAAGGTAAATGTTTTCAAACCCACAGATCTGCAGGAAGGGGAAACGCTTACTGGCACAGCTCTCTTCAGGCGTCTCCGCTCCCAGATCACCATTTTTTTTTCTCGTTTCTCAATTAATGTATTTGAGAAACATTGTTATTTCCCTGCAAATCTGGAGCACAAAAACTTAAATTCATGCTGAAGAAGCCACCCGAGAGGCCTGTGGCCTTGGGAAGATGGATCTCTGTGCTGAGCCTTAGGGAAATTGGAGTCTTGCAGACATTGCAGCCCGCTGACAGCCGAGTGCCCACGGGATGCAATGCTGCTGAGCAAGATTAAACGCGGAGGCTGCTGTGTGGCCCTTCCCAGGCACGGAGTCGTGCTGCAGTGGTTGTGCTGGACTCCCTGTGCCCCCCCAGGACATCCCCCTTCTGTGCACGTCTGGCCACCGTGCTGCTGCTGCTCGTGGGGCACGACGTGTTCCCGCGGTGAGGCCACCAGCAGCGCTCGGTCCTGCAGGGACACCAGCTCCTTTCGCACTTGTCACAGCTTCTGAGGGTGCTGGCTTTGTGGGGAGAGGGGAGACCGATATCAAACGGGAGTCCTGGGGGGGCTTGCTGAGCCAACAAGCCGCACTGGGGCTCCATGTGCTCCGTTCTTGAAACCTCCCTGGCTCCTCCTCTGAAGAGGAGGCGAAACGTGCTGGAAGGAGGCGAGCTGAGCGCAGGCTTAGCTGGGTGCTCCCTCTGCTGGCCCTCCTGTGGCAGCAAACCAGTGCCAAGTGGGAAGAGAGCTGACCCCGTGAACACTGCCGTGTTCAAAAGCAAGTTGGGTTTCGGGTGCTTTCAGTTTTAGGGGTTTAAAATACAAACAGTATACTTGGAAATATGCTTTAAACATGTGCTCATTTTTACCTATATTCAGTCAGAACTCTGTATCAAATACCCAAAGATAAAATTATCAGCCAGTGCCACACTCACAAGCCTGGAATAAAATGTTTGATAAGGACTATCCTTCCAAGACCATGCCTAGCTTACAATAAAGCTCTGTTTTTAATGGATGGAGCACAATTTTTAGCACGTTACCGTGCTTTAGGTGAGGCGGGGTCTGGGATGCTGCCCCTGCTGTCCAGGGTAGCGATGCTTTGTGAAGAAGCCAGTGTCAGTTGCTGTTCTCAGAGGTCTGCTATTCTTTTTTTGTTTCTAGCATCCTGTTCTGGATGAGCCGATTGCGGAAGCCGTCTGCATTATTGCAGACACGGACAAATGGACGGTGCAAGTGGCCAGTAGCCAGAGACGGATGATCGATAACAAGCTGGGAAAAGAAGTGTTAGTCTCCAGTCTTGTCTCTAACCTGCTTCATTCCACTCTTCAGCTTTACAAGCATAATTTGTCTCCAAACTTTGTAAGTATGAATGAAAATCGAGGGGGTGATGTTCTTAAAGCATCCTTTCACTTCAGAGGTTAAAGATGTTGTAAGGTTCTGCTCAGTTTACTTGTGCATAGCCACAATTTCAGTAGCCAGCACATCCCCTGATGTAGCTGCCTGAGCTGTCTATTTAAACCCTGCTCTGTATTCAAGACAGCTGTCTCATTAATTCTGATTTAGAAAACGATCAAAAACTTCTGCTCAAAAGTGGGAGTCTTGCCAGTAAAGAAAGATCTGCTAATGTGTTACTAATTATTCACCTAGACACGGGCAAAGAAAAGGCAGTAGATGTGTGGAGTCTGGGGTGTTCTGCTTGGAGGCTGTGTGCGGTTTGACCACGGCGCTGTGCTGTCCCTGACACGTCTTTCTTTGCTTTCTAGTGTGTTATGCACCTGGAAGATCGGCTGCAGGAGCTCTATTTCAAGAGCAAGATGCTGTCTGAATATCTCAAGGGCCAGATGAGAGTTCACGTCAAAGAGCTGGGTGTTGTGCTGGGGTACGATCACTAACTTCCTGGTGCCAAATCCTCCGCCTGGGTTTGTTCTAAGCACAGAAAAATGGATTCCTAAATGGGACTGGAACCGTGGTGTGGCATAAATCACCCATGGCTGCAGGCTTCTCCTTAGCCATTGCTTGATCCCGAGGACCCCCCAGCCTCTCTCTCTTCCCTCCGGGCAGGAAGCTGGGCTTAGCACTCCAGAGCTTATCGGGCTCGTTCCTTAGTTGGTCAGTGAGCACTGAGCAACGTGGGGCACCCGAGTCCTCCAGGCTGACTTTCCCTGCATGGCAGAAAACACCCTCCGTGTCATGTAAGGCACATAATATGTCTCCGTGGGCGTGGGGCACAGGCAGAGGAGCTATTTACAGGGTGTTTATAGGAAAGCTCTGAATATCTCTGTGCAGGAGAACAGGGTGAGCAGCGAGGCACATGGAGCTGGAGACGGGGAGGAGCTGCAGCGCCGTGCCAGGGCTCCCTGGTAGCGGCAGGAGTTGAGCCTGGCCCTCTGCTCCCGTGCTTTGTTCCCCAGCTGCTGCCGCCCTTACTTGGAGGGCAGGAGGGGATGTGCTGGTTCTCCTCCCTCCATCTGCCGTCTCACCTCTTTGTTGCCCCTGTGAGAAACGAGGCAGGTAGGAGCGCGGCGCAGGCCTGTCACCTGTCAGTCTGAGCAGGCACGTCTGGAGTGGATGCTAAAACCACCCGGTGGCTGGAGTTCATAACCCAGCTGGCAGTACCGCGTTAGGAGAGAAGCACGATTGGCTTGAATTCTACTTGGGGAATGTCCTGCCACTCAGAGCTGTGCACGCTCACAGCCCAAGTACAAACACTCGGGCTTGAGCGGGCAACAGAGTTCCTAATGCACTTGTTCAGCCCAGCTGTGTTTTGGGTCAGATTAAACGTGACTCTTTTGCTTCCTTTCAGGATTGAATCCAGCGACCTCCCTTTACTGGCAGCTGTAGCAAGCACTCACTCTCCGTATGTTGCCCAGATACTGCTCTGAAATGCCAGAGGGCACAGACGTTTACCTTTTCCCCCTGGAAACAAAGTGGAAGACAACTTGTTCTGGATCCTTTCTCTTTGCAGCAGCTGAAACAGCCTGCTCGCTGAGCTGCACCATCTCCATATATGACTGCACATCGTGCAAACACTTGGAGACTGTTCCTCTCCCACTTGGTCTTTTGTAAAAAAAAAAAAAAAAAAAAAAAAAAAGGGATAAAGAAAGGAAAAAAGGAAAATGAGTAAGCCCAAGAGTTCAACCACGGAAAAGTGAAGATCTTAGCGAAAGCTGAAGATCTGCATTTTTTTTTATCAGTTTCTGCCACAATGGCTAACTGTAATTTATACTGGGGAACGCAAGGAAGAACTGCTTTGAGAAATATTTGATGCTATTGCCAATTATAAACTTAACAAGAGAAGGCAGCAGCTGTCTTCAGACTGGCTTATATCGGTTAGGATCGTGTTCAGATCTGTAATTCTCAAGCTACAATGATTTGTAAACAACTTCTACTTTTTCACCTAGTAGGCAAGTTCTGGATACTTCCCAGAGGAAGAACAAGGGTTGGAGGGGGACTGTTTTGTTTTGTAAAAAGCTTATTAATGAATGACACTCAGCTCCAAAATTTATTTATGATCTTTCTCCTGAGGAGAGGGAATAGTGGGGGGGACAGGGAGGAGGCAGGGAGAGGCCAACGGGCAAGCTAAAGGTGGAGATTCTCTTTCTTGGCTGGATGTCGTAACCAGTATTAAATGTTTATAATGTTTAAATGTTGCTTTATATTAAGTGATGCTTTTTTTGACAACATAATCAAAATGTTAGGGAAAAAAAAAAAAGAACATTGGCTGAAGTTTCCCCATGGGGCCCCCAGGATGACATGACTATTACCTCTAACTTTTTTATGGTCTGTAATGTTCTTGCAACATCATATTATTTTTACAGCAGTCAGCCAGCTATTGAAATAATGAGCTAGAAGTAATTGTACCAAAGCATTGGGGAAAAAATGAACAGACTCTTACCCTTAATTGCTCAGGTAACTAATTGATATATTTTTTAAAACCATTCTACAAAAAATGAACATTGATTACACCATAGAGTAGTAATACCAAAATTATTTTTGGACAAAGTATACCCTCGATGCAGATGGCTCTAATCCCTTTTCTACTCGCTTGTGTAATTACCAGCAGGAAATGTTGTTTATTTTATTCTCAGCATTTCTCCTTTACTCAGCCATCACCGTTTTGTCATTGTATATACAATAGTTGTAAGAATAGCTGATGGAACCAATCTGGTGTAAGTAATGTAAATATCCAGTGGTAGGTGGATTATGTTTTCAAAGGCTCTACTACCTCAGTTTAACTGGACACTTCATTATGGGCTTTTCTTTGCTTATTTGTCCTAGCAGCCAATTCATGTTGCTGATGTTTGGTTCTGTTTCCATTGATTACGTTCAGTATATTGGGCTTCATGGATTATCCACAGAAGTAGGAGATACGTGGTCACTTGGTCACTAAGCTGCATAAATGATTCTACAAATATGTCATTCTGTAATCATATTTTCAATAGCATAGCGCGCCTTCTATTGTTGTTTGCAGAGTTATTTTAAATACAATCTATTTTAACCATTTTATAAACTTGAAAACAATAGGAGAGATCCCTGCCCCACTGCTCTCAATGACAAAACTCTCCTTCCTTCCTTTGCTGGGGCCAGATTGCACCCACCGTGGTTTTTCAGTGATATTTAAAATCTGTAACTTAAGACTCTGTTCCAGGAAAGACCTACATGGGCAAACCCGCACCAATTTCCACGCAGGACAGAGTCGACGTTAGCGAGCAAACCCAACTTTAATACAGGCAGTGTCATCTGAAACTCTTTTGTATATAAAATCTAATGCTGACTGCTGCAGGGAAGAAACTTGTGTTTATTGTGTGATCTAAGGAAATGTTTCTCCCCTATTCTTTAAGCGTCCTCTCTTCGCCACACAATTGTATTACATCTGGCTTTTGGAATGAGCACAAAATGCAGGGGCCCAGTTGTGTAAACACATTTTTAAGGAAATACAGGATTGCGCTCAGAATCCGAATTTTTAACTCTTTGCTCTGACACATGGCGTTAGCGCATGGATGCGCTGCTGCTGCTGCCTGCGGTGCGTTCTCGGACGTGTTCAACCTGAGCGCGTGGTTTGGGAGCTCCACGCCATCGTCGTGGCACCTCGCAGTTGTGCTTACAGCGCGTTGGGACAGGACACACCATGCTCTCCATTTAACCTTCAGTAGGCAAATCGCGGGTAGCGCTTTGAAGCGGATTTGACTCTGGAGCACGAGAAGCCCTTGCACAGCTTGAGATTAGCGTTAACGTGAGAAGGAGAAGAGAGTTGGTGGTCAGTGGCATCCTTCTCTGCTGCCTTCTGCCGGACACAAGCCATTAACATCGGCGTAAGGATTTGTTTGGTCACTCCAAGGCGAAGAGGCCACGGATGCGGCTTCCTCGCCACGTGCCCAGGGGTGCCGGCTCCCCGCGGCCCCGCGCGGCGCTCCCGGCAGTGTTTTTTTATTGCCATTGTGGTGAAAACACGAACGAAGCTGTCGTGTGCCGGGGAGGTTTTCTGGAAGTGAACTTCTAGGGTACGTGAACAACGTGGTACGTGTGTCAATTTGGTAAATAATACAAAAAGGGATCTTTTACAGGACTGTAGCGTTGGCTTTTAAAAAGTATATCACGGTTGTTTATGTGAATAGACGACTAATGCGTTTGGTTTCTTTTGTTCCACTATTATCAATCTCCATTAACATGTCTTAATTTTCTGGCTGAAAACTAAGTACTAGGCACGCAAATTGGCAAACGTTTTTTGTTTCAATTGGCAAACACTGGGCTGCTAAGAACAAAAAATATTTCAAAGAAAGGATTTTACAAAACCTTGCCTCTGTTTTCCCTATGAGATATTATAGATGTTTTATGACAATTTTTTTGCTTTCTCTAAATTATTTAGATGGTGGTACTTGTAAAATGCTGGGTAAAATGTACATACTTGTTCTCTCTTCTGTTTTTGTATATATTTCCCAAGATGTGCACTTGTATTATAATAACCATTCCCAATTTTAGGGGAAATTTGTGCAATAAATACAGTATGTCAATTTATTTCTGGAACGTTCTGTGTATTTTTTTTATACTTGCAGTAAGAGTGTGCTGGTGACACTAAAAGCTCTAACCATCTCAGGCTTGACATCTGCGCGCCTCTTACCACACGTCCCTTTCTGGGTCTGCTTCGTGGTGCTGCAGCCGTTTTCTTCGGGGTCTCTGAAGGAACTGGTCATTTCGGATGGAGGTTTGTGCTCGCTGTCCCTTCGGTTGTGAATGGCAGTGGTGCAGAAAGGGGCAATCAGACAGGAAGGCGGTCCTCAGCGTCTTCGCTGGTGCTGGAAGAGATGTGTGCATAAAGCAGCGCTCCTCTCTCTGGGCTGTACATCGTTCGGAAATTTGCCTGCGAAGCGGATTGTCCCGCTAGCAGGGTGTTTGTAATTACTGCCCTACAAGAGAAGAGAATTTTTGCACGGAGAATTTTGTGTTACCAGAGCAGATGATCATGAGGTGTCCTCCTGACAGGGGATGCGCGAGGTTAGAGGGGATCATGCATCTCCGCGTGGGTGTTTGGCCAGAGATTATGTTAGCAGTAAATTCAGCAATAGAATCACTGCAGCATCCAGAAAATGCTGATGGTAATGCCCAGAACTGATTTCCCTCTTATATCCCCAGCCAGACAGGGATACAGCACTCGCTAGCCACTAGCTTTTCACGCATTACTCCTTTTCTGGAATTCCCTTCATTTTCCTGATACAAAGGAGAAGTTAACTAACTGCTGCCTAGCCAAAAGCCGGCGTGCAAGTGCCGCAGCACCTTTCATCCCCTGTGCGATTCCCCGCGACTCCGCAGAGGAGCAGGTGGCTTTGTCCTGGGCGGCGTAGGGCGGTGTAACAGCGGCACTGCTCCGGGGGCGCAGGGTGGGAGGCAGCTCTGCACGAGCTGCGGTCTGCACGAGCACAGCGCTCGTCCTGAACCCTTCGTGTGTTCTCTCTGCGAATGTGATGCTCAAAGTTGAGCGTTTACCATTACAAACAGTGGCCTTGTAACCGGAGTTAAATGCAAACACACACCCTGGGGATGCGCGTGTCTTTCCGAGGCTGTGTGCTGAAAGTAACGCCTCTGTTTATGCTCTGCAGTGTGCACATTCTGTTCCAGCCATCCCCTGACTTTTTTCATGTGGTACAATAACAGCTACAGGCTTCGTACACCAGCTGCGTATTCTTCTTGTCTTGCCTGTGTACAACAAAATCATCTTTGCTATTGCTACAGGCAATTCGAACTGCATCACTGCTTGGATTTGGGAAGTGTCGCTAGCTCGCTGGAGATGCTGTTTTCCCAGAATCGCTGCTTTTCAGCTTTGACAAAGAACCACGAGTTCAGATCCTGGTAGGATCTCTGCAGGCTTTTAGAACAGCAGCTGATTCCCCAGCAACGTGGGCTCTGCTCGGAGACCTCTGCTGGCACAGAAGGTGCCGGGCGAACGCCCCGACCCTGTTGATGCCCCTGGAGATCGGCGCTCGGTGCCGAAGCTGGCGGCGCGAGCCCCTGCCCCTGGCACGCAGGCGGTGCCACCACGGAGCCTCCCGAGGGGCTGCGGATGCCCCTGGGACGTGGGCCGGGAGCAGCAGTGAGGGACGGCGTGTTGGGGAGGTGCTGCGGCTCTCCTTGCCCCGGCAGGGCTCAAGGCACCGCGGCTGGGCAGCATTTTCTGCCATGGCACCGTCTGCTGACCGTCCCGCATGGCCGGGTGCATCCCACGGGCTGCGTTAATGCCCCTGGAAAGGAGCAGCTCCCGGGGAGCCTTCGGCCTCGTGCCACCCCCTTGGGTCTGGCACGGGTCTTCTGCTCTCTTGCAGCCCATCTCCGCCTTGGAAGCTTAGTAGCACAAGGACCCGTGTCACGCCCCCTTCTTTGTTTATTTTCATTACCAAAAATATTTGTACAGCAGCGGAGTTGTACTTTAAACCTCCGTCCGTTCCAGCTGTTTGTTCCCAGCTGGAGCTGAAGACATCTGCTCGGCGGGGCGGGCGCCACCGCGCACATTTCGGCTCCAGCTGCGCTCCGGGGCAGCCGGCCTCGGCAGGGCACGGGGCGCTCCCAGCACCCGTAACTACTGCACACCAGAAAAACGTCCAGAAATGAGACCATGTCAGCACGGAGCTCCTCCTGTGCTTGGAGACGTTACCGGTGAGGTGCACGTGGCCTGAAGAGCTCCACAAGCCCTTTGCAGGCCGGCTCCTGGCTCGCCTCGGCCCGTTACCAGCCGAGCGCCCATGGGATCAGGGGCAGCCACCAGCACAGCCCTCCCACTCTGGCCGCACCAGCAGGGCCCTGCTCGGTGCTGGGGGCTTTGTTTCCAGGCTTCACCCATCCGGCACTTTCCAAAGCGCTGAGAGAGGGGAACTTTCCCCAGCCGCCCGCCCTTGGCTGCTCTCGTTCGGTTTCCAACCGCCGTAACCAGAAGCTTGCTTCAGCTGGGGCTTGTTTCGCTCCTCAACTCCCCAGCGCGAGCTTTGGTGCCGAGCAGCCCCTGCGCGGGCAGCGCCGTGCTACAGAGGTGCTTGTGAAGGGTGAGCTGGGGAAGAGGGTGCAAACAGGGCTGTGAGCTCGATTTTTTTCCTGCCAGAGCCACTTCTCACTTTGGAGAGTTTAGATTCATTCGAAAAGAATAGACGCGGTAATTCTTCTATAATTACTTCAAAATCACAGCCACGGGCAATTACGTTTTTCAATAGCTTATTGAGTGCACTGAATCCTAAGAAATTAAGCACCAAATTTTCAAGGAGTAGATTTATTAATAGCAGCTGTAACTAGAAATCCTGCCTAATTTTGATCGCTACCAAAAGAGCAGAAAGAACAAGGGCTCCTGTTTGCATGCATTACCAGGAAGCCTGATAAAACTGGAGGGAGATATTCTCGGCGAACAAGATAATTACAGCTGTGCTGCTTGTGCTGCAATAATTAATGATCCTGCACTTTATTCCACAGGCTTGTTTTTCTTGTGCAGCTCAAACAGTTTAATAAAGGTCTTGATCTCTGTCGTTTCACATGACATTGTTCTGATGCTGGTGAGGCTGCAAAAGCCATCAGCCTGCGGGCAAATTTATTTTTCAAAATAGGGTTTAAATCTGCAAACCATTTCTTAAATTATAGGTTAGTATAAACCAGGCTCTTCCCATGGAAACAGAGTTTTTTAAGAACTAAGGCTTGAAGTGATCTGGTATTAAAATCTGAGACCCCCATCCTCAGCTCGAGAGATCTGCGCTGCATCTGGCCGACTGCATCCCTTCGCAGCCGTGAATTCCCATTCCCATTTTTGTGGGGGGGGGGGGTGGTGGAAACAATCCTTAACCCAAACACAGCTTTTCAAAGACGTCGTAGCGGGCTGTCACATCCCCGCCTGTGTTTTCCCAGGCTTGCTCGCTGGGAAACTGCTGACCCCGCTGCGCGCGGCTTCCTGGGGCAGGTTGCCCCCCGCCCCGCCGAGGAGCCGCGGCTTTTGGCAGCGCTCCTGGGAGCCCGCACGTACACGGGAGAAGGCCCTGGGCTTGTAACCACGCTCAGCTGGGGCAGTCGGAGGGGAAACGTCCTCCGTCAGCGGTGTCTGCCCTCCGCCTTCACCGCCGGCAGGCAGAGCACGGGAGCTCGTTAGGCATCTCTAATTAATTTGTGACTTGGCTGTTTCCTGTTCGGACCATCCAGTGGGGAGGCAGCTGAGCATCATTACTGGAGCACGTGGCGGTCTTGGTGCCACAGGGAGGAAATTACTTTCTCCAACAGGATTGCATCCCCCTCCTTGCCGAAGCGTGCCCGTGCTCTCACCAAGGATTTCCGGACCGCTTTTCCCGGAGGGATGTGGGGCTGTCGCCTCCCCTCTCGTGCTGCCGCTGGCACCCGTCGCCGCTCACCGTCGGCGGTGCCAGGCCCCAGGAGCTGCCCCGGCCCCGCTGGCGGTTCCCATCCGTCCCTCCTCTGCCTCCTGGGCGCAGGCTCCTGTTGAGCTTTGCTTTCTTCAGTTTCCTATTGAATTACTCTCGCTGCTGTTCTCGGTCGCAGATCCTTTACCATTTGTGTGCATCCCGCTTTTAGACCGCAACTGGAAAAATCTCCGGGGTGGTTCCTGCTACCTCAAGGTCTCCTTAACTACAAGCCCACAAATTGTTTCCATTTCTCTCGGTCTCTTCTTAAAAAGTGCAGCTCGTTTGTAATTCTCTCCTGGAGACAGAGTCAATTAGCAGTTCACAAAATAGCAACTGCTACTGCGAGTGTTTATGTAAAAGGAAACACTTCTGCTGCAGAGGCAGCTCTGCCCTGGACAAAGCCAGCAGTGAAACCCAACTGTTTAAACGCAGCGCAGACATCTGTGGAAAGAATCTGCCCACTGGCCAAGACTCCGAGAAGAATATCAGTCACTAGAACAGTTTGAAGAATTCAGCTGCTGGGATGCGTGCTGGTAACAGCCCCGGCTTTCAGCGCGCTGGGATGCCACTGAGCGAGTCCCTGGGGGCCGGGGGGAGCTGGGGCGCCCGCAGGGCAGCTCCTCCGCGCGGCGTCGAAGCGCAGGGAGCCCGACTCCACGGCCCAGGAGAGTCAGAGTTTGCTGGTTCGGTTGCAGTCGTTGCACTCGCGATTATTAAAATCACCTCTTTCCTTGACACTACTGCTCTTGGTGCCACAGTGCTTCTGGAAGTGAGTGTCCGCAGGCCAGGCAGATCTCTGCATGAATTTCATCGCGTTCCCCTTTTTGATGGAAACAGCAAAGACCTCTCCAGCCGTAGCTCTGCCGACGCCCAGGTAGCAGCCTCCATCACTGCTTCAGTATTTCAGGCCAGGGAACAGCTGCATCTCGGCTTTCACCTAGGTGGCGTGCTTAAAAATCGAAATAAATTCCTTCTGCCTCGGTGTCGCCGCTGTTGTCCCACCCGACAGACCCACCCGGCGCACGCTGCGGGTGCTGCCTCTTGTCGCTCGCAGCTCTGCTCCCAGGTGAAGCCCCCGAGCGAGGCAGGGCCCTGTGCGGCGCTGGGGTCATTAAATACCAGCGAACAGATCAGAGGGGATGACCAGGAGGTCTGCCATCGTGCGGAGAGGTGATAAAAGCAGCTGCCGCTGACGAGGGCTGCCTCAGTGCTGGGGACCCGATTTAGCAGCGTGCAGGAGCCGAGCGCTTGTGAGCTCACTCATGTCAGTGGGAGCCGTTTTCAAGACCCCGCTCATCAGAAAGATCAGGCCAGCAGCATCGAGATGTGACTGAAACCAGAGGACGATAGAGGGAATTTTGGCCTACATAGCTTCGCAGTGAGTTCACAGCGCATTCCTGGCTCCCAGGCCCACTCTCAGTCTCCTAAACCATGCAACGTTTCTTCGTAATCAAATTATAGTTTGTACGCACGGGCAGGGACACAAACACCCGGCCACGTCTCTTCCTACGGATGTACAAGACCCGGGCCAGCCACGAGGGCACCACCGCGGCTGCGAGGGGCTCGTGGCTGCTGGCACCAGCAGCGAGGAAAGGCCGAGGGTCTTCCCTGGCGCGGGGCGCTGTTCGGGCAGGGTAATGGCTCTCGTAGCGTTTCACCAAGAACGAGCGCGTTTTCTGTTGCACAAAGCGGAGAAATCGCTTGTCGGGCAGTCATTAGCAATTTCTTAATCGAGCTGATTGCCAGTTGAGAAAAAGTCTAGACTGCTGGCCTGTTATTTGGCAGCGCAGAGGTTGTTTATTGTTCTTCCACATGCTCGGAGAATTACTCCGTTTGCTTAAAAGGGGGGGAGGACTGAAATCCTATTTACTCTACTCTTTATCGTATTTAAACTGGCTGCCCTCCGTAGGCAAGCCATGTTTTCTGCGGGCTCAGTGTTGTCAGCCAAAGCGTTGTCCACTTGCAAATGTCAGAGATACATGGAAGGATAATACTGAGTTATGCAAGCGTTTGGCTTTTTGCCTCTGAAAATAGCTACTCGGGAGAAAAATACAAATAACATTACATGTTCTCTCCGGGTTACAACAGGTCACAGTCGCAAAATCGCCAGTGTTTGTGAAACCGTCTTGCAACCTTTAAATGTACAACTCTAAGCAGAACCCAGAAATTAATTAAGGTTATTTTTCATTAATTAAGGAAGTAACGAAAGATTTTGGAGTCAGATGTGTTGAACTGGCCACTGATTGCTGGCGCGGGGTTATCCCTGGAAGGAATCAGTTCTTCTTTTGATTTTTGGTGTTCAGCTCTGTCGATGCCCGGCCTGTTCTCTCGCCCACCCTTCCTTTTCTAGTGGCTCTTGGCACGGGGCTTCCTATAAATGAGGAATATCTTTCAGCTAGGGTTTTAACTTGATTATAACAACAAAGGAAATGCAAATGTGGAGTCACTGGCTCCAGATTGCTTCCTGTCAGGGCAGGTTTTCCCCCTCCTCCCCCGTCTTTGCTTTTTTCAGCCTAGAGCTTGGACATCTGTACGCTGTTGCTGGATGCCTCAAATATCCAGACAGGTCCATATGCTCTTTCAGCTTTTGCCAACAAAGTGCTGAGGCTGGAATCCAATACGTCCAGGTTTTGTGCAGAAAGAGTGAAACGGCAGGAGACAGACAGGCCGTTCGGTAAAAGCGCCTGCTTCAGACAGAAGGAAACGGAGCCGTTCCACGACGGTGTGCGTGTCTCTGGTGGGGTAAAAACTTCTGGCTCGGAGCAAATCAGCTGGTTTTATCTCAGACGGTGTTTTACAGCAACTTTGAATGGTTTTGTCAGTTCTTGCTCTGCTTTACGGGGCAGATGGGAGGGCCTGGTGCCCTGGCTGCTGCCCTTGGCACGCGGCCCTTTGGCCGCACGGCGGGCACCCGGCCGTCCCCCTCTGACTTGCAGCCCAACCTTTCGAGGGACTCGCCAGAGGGCAACGCACCTCTCGACGGTGGCTCTTCACATTTGGACGTGGAAATGTCAGAGGCAGGTGAGGAGCTGCATGCTAGCAAGCGCTGCTGGCCACGGGACAGCCGGCACGGCTTTGATACAAGCAGCGCTCCCTGTCCTCGCTGGCAGATTTCAGGCTCCGTGTCAATGGGCATCTTTGTTTTCAAGGAAACGTTAGCAGGCCAACAGCAAATAACCTCAGTCGCTGTTTGCTTTAGCAGGCTGTGCCTAGCACGGGACTGCGGTCCCAAAGGCACGACCGAGTAGGCGCTGCCCGAAACAACACCCAGAGCGAGGGGCTCTGGAGCGCGGCCGCTCGCTGGCTCCCATCCCCGCCGCAAAGCCCTGCCCACGGAGATGCCCCCGGCTGCCCTCAGCCAGAAGAAATGCCCGAAGCTGGCCAGAACCGAGGCACAGTGACCGGCCACCGTCTCCACAGGACGCGTTCACCCACAGCAGCTCCGGCTCCAGCTCCCCATCCCCGTCCCCGTGCCCGCCGGCAGCGCTCAGCTCCTGGGGAACAGCAGGGACCGGGGAGCGTGAAAAGTGAGGGAAATTGTCACCAGAGGCAAAGCATAAGCAGAGAAACATCGTGTGCCCCGTATTTAAAAATTGTTAGGTTTCCCATTTGTTCCTGTCTCGATGATTAGGGCTGAAAAGCAAAGGTTTGGCTGTAACGACCTCTGTAGCTGCTGGCATGTAAGTGGCCTTCCAGTTTCAGCCTTTGGGGAAAATGCGTGTGGGAAAGGAAACCTGTGCTAGCGTTGAGTTAAGGAGAAGAGGAAAGATGGGTTTTTAGGTTTAAATTTTTTGTTATCGTACAGCAGAAAGGTGAAGTTAAAGACCTCATAATTCTATGCATTTTGACATTTTACCTTTACCCTTTGCACTGAAACTGGGGAGCTGTGCCTCGGAAGGGGCAAAGTAAGTGGTAGAATACGAAATGACCGATTCATACTCACTTCTCATTTTGCATAAAATGATGTGTAAGCTTGCAATTTCTGGGACGTAATTTCAGAAATTGAAATTTTGAGTGGCAAAAGGCTTTTTTAGAAAGGAGCTCAGTATTCTTATCTGTGCAGGTAGGTGGTCAGTGTCACAACATTGCAAAAATGTAACTGCCCTGCAAAAAGTGCCCTCGCACGAAATTCCCAACTGTCTCTGTGCATTCACCATTTCAGGCACTTTTAGCGAGCCATAACAAACACAGAAAATTAATCATCAGAATAAGCAAATATGGTAAAACAGTCTGAATAGTGTCTTTCCATTGGGGGATCCCAGAACATTTTGCTTTTCCTCTGGTCAGGCAGAGAACTAGTTTGTATTTTCGTTGCAGTGTGGTGAACACATACTTAACCAGCCTTTTGTCAATGATGTGAATGAATCTCTGAAGGGGATTTTTTTTTTTTTTTTTTAAAGCTGAGAAATCAAAACTGATAGCCTAAAAGCCATATTGGAGAGCAAAGAAGGAAATCGGCGGACTATAATAGATCTCATGGGAACGAGAATTGTATAGAATACTTGAAAATACAAGAAAAAATATCTTGGTGTATGATGATTGTGTATTTTTCCCACTGGGAGAGGTGAGGAAATTAAATTTTACCCTGAAGACTCTGGGACGTGTGCATGACGGTGAAAGGTGTGAGGTGAAAAGACAACTTTGCAAGTGGCGGTGAAGTCGAACAACTGAAGGCACACACCAGCACAAGGCCACGCACTACGTAATTTGGCTGATCTTTTCAAAGTCACAGACATTTGAAGTAGAAACATTTAATCTCCTTAGATTGCGATTCATCTGTATAAATAGCAGCACACCTTTGCTTCTTACATGTAAGGCTACACATATTATTTTTTTTTTGATAAATAAAATATGATGTGGTGATGCTTAATTAGGGTAGTGATACAATCCAGACAAAAGGGAAGCAGATTTTCCCTTCCACACAGACAACAGGCATCCTGCTTGACCACATCCTTTAATCCCAGCCCTGAAATTACTCACTTGTGAAAGCTTCTTAATTGTATTTAAATACATAGGCTTTACCATGTGGAGACATTAGCTGTAACACCAGTAAGCAGTTAGGATCAAGACACTCATTTCCATTGTTCTCGAGATATTTGGGAAAATAAACCTGACAGCTGAAACAGCCCCTGGAATAATTGCAGCTATTACAGCCATTACATATCCAAATTCAGGTATTTTTGGAGTGAGGAAAGTCTTGTTTCATGAGCCAGTTGAGCCGAGCAATTAAATGGGAATAGAAGGTTTTGATCCTGTTTGGTACCTCTATATACACTGCTCGATACGTGTCCATTGGCTGGTGTACAAAAAGTAAGAGAATTTGTGGGAAAAAGAGAAAGGGATTCTTTGGCCGTTAAATTTATTCCCACGTCGAGTACCCATTTCTGCATTATTTTGGTTGCAGAAATGCCAAACAGCTAGAATAGCTGGTAGAATGAGTTAATTTCTAACAACCAGGATTAGGATTTAAATTATTACAGATCCATGAGAACTTCCACGGCATAGATTTCAGTTACACATTTCGTTCTGTCTTCCATTACGTTTTTTTCTTAGTCAATTGCGCTTGGGGAATATTAACTAATCTTTTACATGACACCTAACTATAAACTGAGCTGATAAAGAAACATTACTCGATTTGCTCTTAGATCTCTGGTTAAAGAAAAAGAAAGCATGAAGGGGAAAAAAAATTGTTTAATAAAGAAGGCTTCATGCTCCAATTCTTTTCCACTTGCTTCTCCTCGATTTGGATTTCTGGCAGGGGATCTCGGAAGATTCCCACACTACCGGAAATAACATTTTATGTAGTAAAGTTGAAAAAGGATAACATGTTCTGCCAAAGAACTTGTACAAACTTCTGACCTTTGGAACAATAATAGGCATGGTATTTGGGAATGTTAATTTTATTACTGCAGTTCAAAATTAACTAAAAAAAATACAGTCTCGGTAGACTTCATGAGAGTGAGACCCTGTCCTTACCTGACGGTCAACCTAGAGAGCACCTTACATTGTCTGTCCCTAGCGGAAACAGCGTAATGCCTTTGTGATCTTATGAATACTTGCTTTTAAGACCAGGGCCATCCATTCAACTGTCGTTGTGCCTGCAGTGGTACTAGGCACAACACCAAAAAGGTCTACAGTTAAGGAAATGTCAAATTTCCTCAGATTTGTCTTTGAAGGAAACACTAGAAATATTATAAATCAGCTTGGAATGGCCATTGAAGTCCTTCAGTACAACAAAGACAATTGTGCCATAAAGGGCAAGCGGTAAAGAGAACTGGAAGAAATACTGGAGAAAGGGAAGAAACAAGAACACTCTTGTTTATTCGGAAGGAAAGAGGAAAAAAAAAAAAGGGCATTGAAGTACAAACACAAGCTGTGTGCCTGCACGGCTTTCATCTCATGGCTTTACAAAACTTGGCGTGAGGAAGGAAGTCTTCCAGGGCTGCGGTCCCCAGGGGCAGCCCTCTCTGGAGATGCAGGCCTTCAGGGGACGTAGAAATGGGCCTGTACCCACTGCTGCCAACCCAGGGGACTTATGAGCAATTTAAGTGCCTTTTTTAGGGCTGAAACACGGATCCCGGGAGCGCCTTTTGTGGCACCGCCCAACCTGTGCCACGCAGGGGTTGAGGCTCTGGTGTCATGCAAGGCCTGCCCTGAGGTCTCAGCGCCTGAACCCATAGCCGTAAAGGTCAGAATCAAGATTTTATTAAATGTGTAACGATTTTATTAAATGTGTTAACTTTTTTATTAAATGTGGTTGTGGAACATGCTGCGGGCAGGAGCACGGGATTGAAGACACCGTGCTAGTGAGGAGAACGGGACCCCTGCCCAGAAATACTGCGTGACTGGGAGAAGCGTGTTTTATTTGACGCCCAAACGGGACTAACGCAGAAAAGGGGCCATTCCAGGCGGCCAGGTACGGCTGCAGGGATCCCAGCCCCGAGCCGCCCAGTCGCGCCCCACAGCTCTGTCCCGGAGCCCCTCAGCCCCCGCTGGGCGGGAACCCCCCGGCACCGCCCCGCGCATGCGCCGCGCCCCTCCCAACCCTCGCGAGCCTTCCCTCCGCGCCTCTCCCCGCCCCGCCCCGCGGCGGGCGAGGGGAGGGGCCCGCCTGAGCCCCGCCCCTCCCTCTCGCCCCGCCCCTCGGCCTTCCTGCTGATTGCTTTGGTTAAAGGGCCCGCTCTCGCGTTTTTTTCCCCCTGGCCGGGGGGGAGTGGGGGGAGCGGCGCCGGGAACCGAGGCGGCGGCAGCGGTCCGCGGAGGCGGCGGGGCTGAACCGAGCCGAGGCGGGCTCCGCACACGAGCCGGGAGCCGGAGGAAAGTCGGAGCTCGGCGGCGCCGCCGCCAACTTCCCCGCCCGCCCGCGTGGCTTTGTGCGCGGCCGGCGGGCGGAGCCGCGGGGCTCGGGCGGGGCGCGGGGAGTCCCGCTCGGGCCGGTAACTTCCCGCGGCTCGGCTCGGCTCGGCACGGCCCGGCCGCCGCTGGGGCCGCGCGATGGGCAGCGGCGGCGGCGGCCGGCGGAGGGCGGCGGGAGCCGGGGCCACCTGCCCCGAGCCCCGCTGCTGAGCCGGGAGCCGGGAGCCGCGGCCTCCGCCCTCCGGTCCCCGCCGCCGCGATGAGCGCGGCCGTGGAGCCCCGGGCCAAGCAGGCGCTGCGGAAGAAGCCGGCGGAGAGGACGGCGGAGGTGAGCGAGCCGCGGAGCCGCCCCCCGGGCCGGTGCTCACCTGCGGGGCTCGGAGCGGGGCCGTGTCCCCCTGTCCCCCCCCCCCCCCCGCCCCGCGTTGCTTTCCTCGGGCACCGGCAGCGCCCCGGGGGTGGGGTGGGGGGGGGTGGGGGGGGGTGGGGGGGGGGCTGCCGGCTCCGGGGTCCGGGGGGGGGTTGGCGGGTCTGGGGGCGGTCTGAGAAATTGTCTTTCTCGGCGTGATTTTGCGATGTGTGCAGGAATTGGGGGTGCGAAGCGCTCCGCGGGGTGGCCCTGTGGGGCGGGGAGGCGGCTGTTGCCCCGTGGTGCTGGTGGGAGAGCGGGGCACCCGGCCCTACAAACCCGGGGCAGAGCCCCTTGGGCACCCCCTTGTGGGATGGGGACCCCCCCCCCCCCCAGCACCCCCTTGCCTCGGGACACCTGATAGTTCCTGCTCGGGTGTCTGCTCCCTACATTAATGATGAGAGCGCTCTTCCACGCCTGCCTCTCTTCTTTCTGTCTTATCCCTATCGGCCCCCTCTTGCCCCAGACCTCTTCTCCCCGTTGCTCGGCTCTGCGCCTCGCCCGGCAGCGTTCCCCCCGCTGCATGGCTTGTGGCTGTTCCCCCTCCGTCCGTCGTGACCCGGCACCGGGTGGCTCGGCCGGCGTGGCCGCAGGTTGCTGCTGCTGCTGCTCCCCGTGTCCGGGCCTCCTGGCTGGGAAGGATTTTTTTTGTGGTAGGCATCCCTGATCTTCCGCTCCAGCTATTGTCGTGGAATTCTGTAGAAACGCCGCCTTCTTTGGGGTAAAACTGCCTTAAAATATAAGTTTTGCGTAGCCGTGTAACTCTGAGCTGCCGGATACCGCGGTGTCCAGCGCCTTGGTGCTGTGCTCGGGGCTCGCGTGGCTTTGTGTGGGTTCCCCTGGGCTCTGACACCAGAGGTGTGTGCAGGTCTGAATTTGCTGAGGTATCTCAATTGGGGAAATCCTAGGAGAATAAAAGCCCTTTGCTAATCTGACTAATAGCACCTCTAAAAATGATTTAAAAAAATCTTAATTCCCTCGCTAATCTGGCCCCTTTTTTTGGCAGGCACTTAGAGACACTAACCAGCGAGCCTACTCGTGATTAAAGTTAAACACGTACTTAAAACTTGGCAGGGCTGGGGCCTCTGCTCTCGCTGCCTGTTGCTGAGCGGGTAATTACGGTCCCATCGCTTGTTTTCTTGGGGTACTTTCTGTTTACGTGGGTTTAGAAACTCCCCTGGTCCCAAGGAAAGCTTTTCCCTTTGGGTCCGGGAGTCCCTCTGCGGGCACAGGGCGCTGCCCGACCCCGCTGCCGCCTTGCTGGGTGCGATGGCAGATGGGTACGGGGCGATAAGGGAACGAGAGGAAGCAATTGCAACAGTATTTTATTTTTTTTTTATTTTTTTAAATTTTACTTCTCAAGTTGTGCCGAGCACCCTGACCTGTCGCTTCCTCCCGGAGGCACGCAGAGCCGGCGCGGGCCTGGCAGGGGTGCGCCAGGCGGTGACTCCTGCCTGGAAGCATCCTGCGGTGCGCGGGCAAAGAGCCTGACTTCGCCTCTCCCTCCTCCTCCTCCTCCTCCCGGGGAGAGGTGTCATCAGCGCCTCCCACGTGAATTCAGCTGTGAATTCAGCTGCGTGGGGCTGCTCCTGTCCTTCCACCCCCTTGTTGTACAGGGGGAAAAAATAATTCCCAAACCGTGACTGAGATGTTACGGTGAACCAAAGCTCCTGGTCTGGATGAGTTCCAGTCGCTTGCAGTCCCTCTCTGCTCCCCCTCTCTGTCTCTGCCCCTGCCGTTTATAGGAGCAGCTCACCTGGGTGTTACAAATTACAGGGCTGGGGCGGCACTGATTAGTAGCGTGGTCTGGTGCTTCCTAACTATCAGCTCTGTGGCAGTCTCTGGAGAAATACAGGTAAATAATACCCTTGTCAATTTGCGCTTGTGAGTGGTGTGATTATGGATGTGACTGTGATTTTCAGGACTCTTTCTTGACAAAGTGTTTTAATTTGTAAGCACTAAGGAGCTAAGCAGGGAGATATTAAAATATTTTAATAACTTGCTTATTTTGGAGCATTATCTAGATGGCTTGCTTAAGTAAAAAATTTTTAATTCTTGCTGCTATAAATATTTTTGTTTGGAAAATCTCTGTTAGGGCAAGTTTTCAGTGTTGTGGTAACATTCCGATGTTTGTTAATTGTTAAAGTGGGTAACTTATGCATATTAGACATGTACACACTTGATTTTTTTCTTTGGTAGCTGTTGCTCAGATACCTGGTGTGCTCTAATTGTTAATTTCTTGGGGAGGGATTTTGAACTCCTGGAGGTTAGCTAGCATTGAACAATACAATGCATCTGTATGTAATGGCTATTCTGTTACTCTATTTAGTAACTTTTTTTGGAATTACCTAAATCTGGGAAATCTATGAGCAGCTTCCCCCTCCCCTGGCTCACTGTAAACTCGTATAGGTGCGTGGTGCGAGCTGGCTGTGCTCGTGGAAAGTCTTTTAAAGTGTTTGCTTGTAGGCTGATAGCTGTGTGCGTGTGAGATTGGCTGCCCAGGATTCCAGTCCCACGTTCCTAAAACGTGTGATTCAGAGGTTACAAAGAACCGACTGTGACAGCGTGCTGAGGCTGCCTACCAGCCTGTCTGTCTCGAGGGTTCAGCCTCAAAGCGCAGAACGTGCGGGGATTGTGCCAGATGTTGGTTTTGATACCAGATTATCCCAACAAATAATCCTTCAGCGCGCACTGTCCTGTCAGATGGAGGAAACTTTTTTGCTAGTTGAACACTTGTTCACCTAAAAAAAAAAAAAAAAAAAAAGAAAAATTCAACATCAACAAAAAACTTGTTTAATGTTTGAATACCTGCATTTGTCTTCCAGGGTTATGCTGATGTCTGTGTGGTGTTAAATGTGGGAGTACTTACACATGTAGATCCTCTCGATCTTGCAGGCTGGGAATTTGGGATTTGTGTACTTCCATGCGCGGCTTTAGCTTTGTCTTGTACATCTTTGTGCCTGTTCCGTATGTCACAAGTGGGGATATTAAATTAGTAATTTGGGAGTATTTTAATAGAAGGAAATTGTTTGTTCAAAGCGGTAGGAGGGAAAGACAAATGTTTATGCCACCATGTGTGCTCTCTCATTAAAGGCTTAATTTTTCGAGGCCCAGAATTGCTTATCTGATCCATACAAAGGCTGTGATGTTAGTCTGTTGGGGAGTGGTTTAATGCCTACAGCAGATAAGGTCTCTAAGGCTGATAGGGCAAAATAGCAAATGCTTATGCTCCTTTTTTTCTCCTTTAACTCCTGTGAGCGTGCTGTCTTCATCTTTATTGGAACCCTTTCCCAATGTCATCTCCTCTCAGTTCTTCGTGACTTTGTTCTAGGCAATATTCCCTATCCGTGGTGAAAAAGCTTTGCTTTTACTGGACTTCAAAGAGTTAGCTTATTTTTATACTGTAAGCTCTCGTATTTTCCTAACTTTGTACCATGTCTTGTTTCAGCAATTCTCGATTAATGTTAATTCAACTTTATTTGGCAATACTAACTCCTCCTCCTCTTCCTGTTCCCTTTTTATTAATACAGTGGAAAGGGAAAAAAAACTAATTTGCACAATTGTGTCATAACGGAGTCTGCTATTTGGAGTGTGTATGTGATGCTTCTTGATGGCTTATAAATAGAGAAATATATCTGCACGAATCTAAATCACGCGCAAATAGTACATTGATGGGCATTATAAAATGGTTGTAATAAATAAAATAAATTATTGCTGACAGCGTAACAAAGGCACTCTTGTACTGTAGCACAGCTGAGCCAAACAGAGGAGAACATCTGCTTCTTGTTTCCAGAAATAACTGGTATTTTGAAGTGTTTTTTCATCCTTTTTAATAATTTTCTGTAAACTCAGTAGGTGAAATGGGATTAGCCTTTGTTAAAATTCATTGTTTCTGCAGTTCATGCTGAGCTTTTAGCATTGTAATGTAACAACAGTGTTGTTTTTGAATAGCCATTTAACGTAATCAGAATTGTAGACTCTCTGCAAAATCTAGATGCTTGCAATTATCTTAAACCCGAAAAGAGACTTGAATTAAATGAAGTTGCAGATGCTGCTTTGTATTTAATAAAAATTCCTTACTGTTAGGATGTGGGCCTCCAAAACTGGGAAAGAGTAATGATGGAAACCTGACTCCTGCCGTAATTTTCTACTACCTAACCTCTGTCTTACATTTTCTTTCTCATTTTTTGTTAGTGATATGTTCTTTTATAGCTGGTGCTTTCTAAAACTTTGTCATGCAAGTAGCAATTTCAGAGCTCAAACTGAAGACGCTCAGTAGTTACGCAGTGTAAAATATTGGAGTTTTTTTTGTGGCTCTGTTTTTGGTGCATTTTTAAGAGGGACTCCCAGCCTGTGCATCAAGATGTGACCGGTGCTGTGTTACCTCTGTCACTTACCTTGCAGAGACCTGGTGTGCTCTTGGCGTGTGACTGTGTGTGGAAGTTGGAAGAAACCTCTAAAATGAACACGTTGGTTATCTCTGGGTCAGGAAGGAGATTGCGAATGCATACGGATATGCCTGTAGTTAACTACTAATAAATTCCTGGCTGGCGAGTTCCGTACCACATGCAGATTGCCTTTCTGTACTCATACGACAACAATTATTATTTACAGTTACAAGAACATAAAGCCTTGTAATATAATTATGAGTACTTTACAGGCAGCCTTGTGAAGGTGACAGATACAGTTTTGATTTTCTAGTCGCACAGAGTGAAAATAAACACACAAAAATAACTTATTTCATCAGCCAAACTGTTGAGTAGCTGCAGCTTAAGAGAGGCTTGAGAGTGCTTCACCCCAGCCCTGGGCTCTGCCTAGGTGACACCAGATTTTTCTTTGGTTTTATGTCGCTTATTTAAAGTTCAGAGCAGTCATACCTGAGAAGTGACACTGTGGATATCATGTTGGCGGCAGATGGATCTTAAGACTGAGGTTTTCCTCACAAGAAGGGTGCAGTTTCCTAGTCCATGAAGCAGGTCCTGAAGTTCTTTATTACTTTAATGAAATGGCAATAAACCTCTCTTCCTCCTTAACTTCCTTGCTGTGTAGTTTTCGGCTGTAAGTAAAACAAAAATGCAGTTTTTCTTTCCAGGCTGCTCGTTAAATGAACACGGTTAAGCTCACAATAAATGCAGCACTGACAGTCCTGCAGACTGTGCATAGCCCGGTAACGCTGCCTCGGAGCTTTGGGAGACCTGGGTCTTAGCCACCAGCTCCGTGTGTTAGGAAGTTGCACCTTGACATCCGAGTTGATCAAGAATGATGCTCTTTGATGGACCCTGCTCAGCCCTTTATTCCAAAAATTCACGCAGACCAGCTGATGCAGGTATGCCAGTAGTCAGACGTGCAGGTGATGCGTGGTGTCCCCCCTTCCTGGGAATGGCAAGGACAAATCTCTCTTGTGGATAATTAAAATTAACCCTGCATTGTTAATCTGTCGTGGCTGAGCGTAGGACTGACTTGGAATTCACCAGAATGGAAAGCAAAGTCTTACTTAAATTTAGGGGAATTTTTCTGTGTTTCTTCAGTTGTTTTCCTCGCTTGGGACATACAGTTGGTTTGTCTGCTTCTTGGCCAGAAATGCTTCTCAATCTGGCGTATGTTTCAATACCCAAATAATTCAGATTATCACTAGTTGGAACTTCAAGTACGACACACTTTCTGAAGCTGAAATCAGCCCTAAATTAGTTGCACTTAAGTAAAATCCATCTGTTGTTTCAAGTGAACCGAAGTACAATATTGGAGCATCTACCAGTTTTTAACCAAATGTCAATATGTGTAAATACTCAGCTGTAAGAGGTTGAATGTCTCTTAGGGTTTTTGTTTATTTCTGACAATTTTTTGAGCTTATTTTTGTTGCTCGTTCAGCAGCAAGACTGAAGCGTTGCTCATATTAGTCTTTTGATTATTTGTCTCAGACACAAATAACGCCACGCCGAGCTTTGGACAAAGCGCCGTCGGTGTTCGCAGACGAGGGCTTCTTGTTTGGGAGCTGCGCAGATGTTGTGTGTTGGCAGTACCTGCGCAGGAACTGCACTACTGCTTTGCAGAAATAAATATTTCTTCCAACTTTCTTAACAGTTAAGGCCTGTTGAGTTGGGTCAAATTTAGGTTCGAGGTTCCAGCCAAATAGATCATTTTTCAGGATTCTGTTTTAGGGCTGAGTACATACAGTGGCTTCACTGAAGTGTCATTATGGCATTAATGAATAGATGCTGCTTAAATTTAGACTTTGTCCAACAAAGTTCCCTTGTTCAAAGAACTTAATATTAAACAAGTAAGTAATGTGAAGGTTTGTTGGGTGGTGAATTTCTCGTGTTTAGCGTCAGTTTCCATATTAACCCGTCTTGTGGGTGAGGGTGTAGAAAACTGTCCTGGAGAAGAATACTAGGGCAGGAGTGAAAGGAATAAACTCAGATGGAAACTTTGTGATTTGTAAACTGCCCTGAAGCAGGTGTGTGAGTTCTTGATTAGTTATTTTCACAACAATTTTACAATTTTATGAACCAAAATTGCTTTAAAAGGTGTGCATGGGGGGAAGCGTGTTATCCAGAATAGAACTGCATGTTTTTATTGTCATGTCTCAGGTTGGGTGAAATGCTAGAGAAGGTAAACCTGTAATAAAAACTTGGAGAAGTAGATCCACCTGAACGGTTGTTATCAGCACCACCTTGGGTGATGAATAACCTGGGAACGCTCTTGTGTCCTCCCGTCGGAGGCTGGGACCTGGCAGGAGGCCCTGTCGGGGCGTTCTCAGCTCTCGGGTGCTTACGTGGGGTTTGTGGCCGTCGGTGTGCTCCTGGAAGTGCCGTGGCTGTCGGCGTGGTGTGACGCATCGGCCCTGACTGCGGTCACGCCGATTTCCAAAGAGTTTCCTGTACGTTAAAGGGCTGTGTGGTGCCACCTTCCCTGCTGTGCAGAGCCTTTGGCTGCTCGGACCTGACTTGCTGAGCCCAGCCCTTGTGCATGGATCTTGCTGGTTTGTAACTGCTGCTTTTCCCAATCCAGAGCATCTCCACCTCTGGCCTGGTAAGAGTGGAAGGGCACAGATGTTGCTTCTGCGTTGGGTGATGCTTTTGGGTTTCACGTGCAGAATTTGAAGGGTTATTTAGCCTAAGTCAGCTCCTTGGCGCTTCCTTCCAACCCGTTTCAGCCTGCTCAGTGGTCAGCCAGAACCAGTTGGGTTTGCTGCTCAGCGCTGGGTTCCTGACTGCTGCCCGTGTGCCGTGACTCATGCGAATTCCTGCGTGGAATGGGAAGGCTGCTGTAGGGAGCATGTACGTGTTCAAGGGGAGATCAAATTACAGCGCCCTAATAACTCTGCGGACAATGGCTCATGAGTGTCAGCATTGTTTGCAGAATGCTCAGGGTTTGTGCTCGGTGAGTCAGGGAGTTACACATGACAAGGTGGAAAGCCTCTTCACTGTCCTTGTTTGTCTCCTGGACATAATTTCCAGCTCTGATTTGTGGAAATGAGCTGCTGAGTAAGAGTGTGGTCCTGGTACCAGCGAAAGGGTGTCTTCGAGCGTTGGCTTGTGTCTCGGCTCAGCTCCCTGCCTGAGGTGGAGCCGTGAGGCTGAGCAGTGGTGTTGGTAAGGCCAGAGAGCGCAGGCTGCTTGTTGCCAGTTGGGCTTGTGGCTTCCAGCATCCCTCGTGTCCAAAACTTGATGGAATTGTGGAGTCTGAGCATCCTGGTCAAGTGTAACGAGAACACAGTTATTTGTCTGGCGTGTAGTTATGCAAAAACGTGACTGGCTATGGCCTCACCTTCCTGTGCTCCTGCTTGTTGGGATTCATTTGGAGGATGCAAGGCCACAACAAAAGCAGTAAGGAAAATGTTCCGGCTTTGTAATCGGTGACTTTGTGCAACTGTGCTGAGTACGTACAGGCAGGTACCTATCACATGCCATGTGTATGGCTTTTAGGTACCTTTTCAGGAATATGGATATAAAACAAGGATTTTAAAGGAAATTTATGTTTTAGGGTGCTCTTGCAGCAGGTGTGACTGTGTGGCAGGAGGAAGGATGGTGGCTGTGGGCATGGGCTGTGCTCCAGCCCTCAGGGGCCTTGCTGAGCCCCACAGGGCCGGCTGCGGAAACCTCCCTCGGCCTAGCAGCAATGCTCCTGAGTGCTTTGTGTCAAGCCTTAACGTGCCCGTGTCTGGCACCTGTAGGGACAGATTTGTCTGAAAGTCCTATACCACATGTGATTTGATCTCTCTTTTTGTCATTGCTGTATTTTTTAAGCCCTACATTCTGTTACCATCCAAATACAGGGAGATACTTTAGCTCCACTTCATTAGCATTGTGCCTGTTGATTCAGTGCTGGTTGTTGGTTAAAGGAATTTGAGAAACTGGTGTGGGTGTTGGTAAGAATACTTAATTAAATATCTCCAGAATACATCAAGCTCTCACTCTTCCTGTGAAACGACTTGCGGAGCACTGTCTTCCCTCTCGTCCTTCACTCCTCTTCCCTTCACCCTCTGATGTTCTGATGCACATCCATCCGATTCTTTTTGTTTATTTTTTGTTCCAAGAAGCTGGCTTTGGAAGGCCCTCTCAGTGGTTCTGGGGTTTTCTGGCCTCACGGTATAGTTGTCAGCACGGCTTTTGTGTCTGGGAGGTTACTGTAAAACAGAACCTCACTGTTTTCACTGCGTGATTGTCAGAGCGTGCTGGAAGCTCACGCAGAGAATATTTGTGGATCTTTTTCAAGCTGTTGGCCAAAGCGACAATTTGGATCCCAAAACTCCTGACTGCGAAGAACAGAGATGACAGCAGCTTGCTTTGTGATCGTCTTCCCAGCAAACAGGGATTTGGGGGCTCAACAGACGTGATTTTGCAGACTAGGTCAGAAGTCATTATTGATTAAAATATTGCAAGGCCCATTTCTCTAAGCTATGATGATAGGATGGTTGTAAACTTAGCTTGTAGGAGGTTGAAAATGACTCCCTCTTTCTGAATATTGCTGTCAGTGAAAACTTGTGATGATGGGGCTCTCTTGCTGGTGAGTGGGCAGTGGTACGGATTTGGCTGCCGATCTGCTGAGGCCAGGCCGATGACCAGGTAACCTGGTGCCAGTAAATTCCCAGCGGGAAGCTCCTCTTGGTTCTTTTCGGAAGGTAATACGACTTCTACATCATCCAAACCTTACGCATTGCTAAAGGAGCAAATGAAGCCAGAGTGCGTCAGGGCAGCTCAGTTTCCCAGTGATTTCCCAGGGAGCACTGGAAGTGGTGTTGCCCTAAGATTACTTTTCCTATCCCTGCTTCCAGTCACTGTTCCTGAAAAACTGGTTTTTCATTTCTAATGGCAGCTATGACAGCTCTGGGAGTGAAACCAGAAATTATCATGCGGTCCTGGAATTCTTTCTTGAACTTATTTCCTTTAATGCCTATCTTTCCCCATGTTGTGGGGTCATGTGCTTGGTTACAGCTGCAGAGTAATAATTCAACCAAAAGCTGGCAGTGATGGATTTAAATTTGAATGTGTAATGTAACGTTTTTCTAAAAAGAAAAATAAAAATACTTTCTATTGTATTGTCTGAATTCAAACAATGATTTTTAGGGACTTTGGAGTAGGGTGTGTTTTACAAAACTGTTCATCTGAGCTAAAAGACAAGCCCAGTGCCTCATGATTAACCTTGCAATAGGAACTCCTTGGAGATGCTAGAATAGTAAGGAAGGGCGAGAAAAGGGTGTGGAAGGAGGTGGGAAAGAACTGCAAGTACTGTTGGCATTCAGAGAAGTTGCCAAATGGAAGAAAAATACATTTCTGTTCTGCTTTTGTTCTCTAAAAATGCAAAGGGTGGAGGGCAAGCAGTCAAGATGTGTAGGTGTTTAATTCCTTGTAGAGGCAGTATTAAAGCCCTTAAAACACCATACTAAATACAAGTCATCATAAAAAAAAATATAATTATCTTTTTAAAAACAATCTCTTCAAGTAGTATACCAAAACTCACTTTGTGTAGGCTTTACAGAGGAGCCTTTCCATAACACTTATAGGAGAATTAGTTTTGCCAAAATCACTTTATATAAGGACATCTGGGTGTCTGTAGCACAAATAAAGAATGAGATGATAATGCTCAGTCCTAAAAAACTTGGATGTGTGCTTTTGGAGGACGCTGGGGTGAAAGTGGCCAGGCGTAGTCCACTTGTGCCCAGGCACTTTTTTTGAGGAGGGGAAGGAGAGAAGCCAAATATCTTCAGGCAGTCATCCAAGCAGCTATGGATGCTGCTGTTTCAAGCACAGATAATGCTCGTAGTGCCAGCTAATAACGCTGCGTGCAAGTGTGCTTGTACTCACGTTCTACGAGTGCAAAGAGCTGGTAATGGCCAGGTGGAAACGAGTCTCTTGGCATTAAGAGGTGGCTTGTGGTGGTCTTGTCAATGGCAAAGAAGCTGAATGCTGTCTTGGGCCGTACGTTCTGGGTAAGATTCCAGTTTGCAGGGTTTCTCTTCCCACCCTCTAAAGCACGTGCAAAAATTTGTTTTCATTGGGAAGTATATTAAAGAACTGATCTATAAAGGATGTCAGGAATGCTGATGTCCTTTCTTGTAAGAGGCTGGTCGTTGCCATAACAGTGTTTTGCTAATGCTCCTGTTGCCAGACAAGCTATTTTCTAAAACTAGGAGGTCTTTTTGTTCCAATGACCTCAGGCTTAAAATATAGAGGGTTTTCCTTTTGTTTGATGAAACTGATACACCCTTCTTCCCCTTTTGATGATTTCAGTGCAGTATTTTGGAAATACCCTTAATTCAAGGAAGCATGCAGAAATTATTTAGCATTCTGCATCTGGTTTCTCTAGGTTCCTTAGCTCTGCTAATTATTAGTTATCTTTTAGCTTGTCAAGAGGGTCTAGAAAATTCTCTCATAGAATAGGGGGGAAAAAACACCGTAACGAAGGGATTCTCTTTTTTTATAATCTTTTTGTGCCCGATTAAAGTGTTGACATTTAAACAATCCAATTCTCCAAAGACTGATGAATACTGAGCCTCAAACGTTGGTCCTTTTGGTCCGAAGGGAAAGAGTTCTTACATTGTGTTGCGTTGCAGGCCTGCAGAAATTGGCTTTTTGGTCAGATATGAATCTCTACAAAGAAAGAGTTCCAGAGCTGTCATAATACTTCTCACCTTGACAATTTGCGTTTACGAGAGCTGGGGAGCGAGGTCTGCCCTTGTAATGTGTGTTGTGTGTTTAGAGTTAAAAGGTCTTGGGATTGCATTGGCTGCTGAACGTCGACTCTGGGAGGATTTTTATGCTCTTGTCACAAATGGCTGTGCTTGTCCATGGCTGCTTGATATTGTGGGTTATCTGGGGATGATATTTACTGGGCTATTTTCAGGGTTCTGTGTGTCATTATCTAGCCTAGCGGTAGACTGCCGTGATTTGGCAAAGTAGAAGTGGTTTTTTCCAACTTGTTGCAGAAGGAGTTTCTGTTCCTGTTTCCCATTTGAAGTAGGAAGGAAGCTGGCAGCCCTAGGTTAGACTACTGACCTCCTGTCCAGTAAACTCTGCTTCCATTTGTGCCGGGCAGCAATGCTTCCTTCAGCAAACTCTTCTGTAGATAACGTAACGCTACATGTGACTCACAAGGTGGCTGGTGGAGGCTTCAGACTGCGCTGAACTGATGTATGCCATGGTCTGTTGGTGCTGGAAGAGATGGTCCTTCTCTGCTCCTTTGGCAGCCCAGGTTTGCTGGCTAACACAACTGAAAGCTGCTCGCTGTCCTGGTGGGTGAGTTTTCTGCCCGCTTACCAAAGTAAACTGGGTCACTGACAGTGCTGCTCTAGAGGAGGAAATGGGAAAATACGACGAGAGTGAGCTGAGGTGGGATTAGTAGGCTTGCCCTTTAGCATGACAGTGACCCGTAAACACCATTTCAACTATACTCTGATTTCTTTAGTTATTCCTGGGTCCATCTCACATGAGAGATCTCTGCCATAGCCAAGGCTTTGCTATGAGCTTAGAGTCTGAATTTTCAGGTGCTGTAAGGTGCAGGGGGCTTATTAACAAAGTAAGAGCTGCATGGAAGCATTTTTTTGAGATAGGAACATTCAGACAGCTAAATTATCACACTTACTTTCTTAGTAGTATGTGTCACTGTGATATCAAGTACTTGGCCAGTAATTATTTTGTCTCTGAGACTCAGGTCGGTAATTATTTTTGAATCTCTGTTCCTCATCCAGCTAAATCAGGAGTTTGGAAGAACACACTCTTATGTCTATCTGCTATCTGAACCTTTTTCTATGTGAGATTTCCCTGTGCTTTGGTGTCCTGTGAATTAATTGCATTGTGCCTTGCCTCCCTGAAACAGGATTTTTAATTGCATTTTTTTCTAGCCTTAATAACAAAACAAACAAAACTAAAAAAAAACAACACACAAACATACAAGCTAAAGCTTTAAGCTGTAGGAGAAGATATGTTTTTGGATCACTGCTCTACCTATAAAATTAAGGCTTCTGAGACAGAAGCAACAGTGTACGTACATGACACCATCTGCCCAGAAAACCTCACTTGTGGAACTTGGCCGTCTGTCTGTAACTTCTTTTTCCTTTATACAAGACAGCATTATGTCAGCGAGCACTGCCCAAGGAAAGGGAGGCTGCTCAAATTTCTGGGTCCTTGTGCTGTGAATTTCTAGAAGCCTCATTTAGTCCTCGGTTCAGGAACGCGCACACCTGAATTAAAGGCACAATGGTCCTTGCTAATCGGTGGGCGATCTCCGTACAGATGTTCAGGGGCACAGTCCAGCTGGTGTGAGTGCTGGGGAGCATTTCTTAGCTGGCGTGTCTGTGCTAGCCTCCCGGCAGGCTGTCTCCTGTGCCATGGGGCTGCTCTCATGGGTGGAGCTCACAGCTCAGCAGGGCTGTGTTGTTTTTTATTTTTTTTTTTTCCCCTGTATGCATTGGCTAGAGGGGGATTTACGGAGTGCAGCAGACCTACAGCAAACAGCTCGGGCTCTGTGGTGCTGCACAACCACGGCTGGTCACAACCGTGGCCTTAACAACAGCTGAAAGCTTCCCCTCTGCCTCGCTTAGGTCTCGCACGTGCTGCAACTGTGGCGACGTGGGATGTGGAGGTGGCAGAGTTCAGCGTTTAGTGTTGTGACCAGTAACGCTGCTTTCATTTTTTTTTCCAAGCTCTAGCCAAGCATTTTGCAGCTATGAGTGCTTGTGTGACCAAGAGGAGCACTGCAGGTGACAGGTTTGTTGGTCATCCTGGCAGGCACGGGGTGCCCAAGGAAGCGCTGCTGTGGGCCAGCTGCTCGAGCAAGGGGCTCGTGCACTGTAAGGAAATGCTCCCCAAGATAACTGGTGCCTGACTTTCAGTAGTATTGAATATATAAAATGTCTGAACTACAATGAGGGTCCTTCTGGTTCTTTTGGAGGCGAGAGGGAAAGCAGGATGTGTTCTCCTTTTCTGCTGTCACGAGCATGACTGCTCAGTTATCATCGTGTTGTAATCTCTTAGCTGCTGCTTCCAGCTTTGCTTTTCATCGCCCCGCACCTAACTTCTCCAGGGTGAGCTGATGAGTCAAAGTGCAAACCTGCCTGGTGCTCAAAGTAAGCTAGTGTTGGGTATTTTTTAATCTTTAGCGAATAATGGCAGTTTTGCAAACAGAAGGCATCTTTTTAGCACTGCGTTCAGATACTGAGGTGTATCTAAAGGTGGGTTTTGAGGTGATACTAAAGGTGGGTTTATTACACCTCCATAGGTATTCACTTTGTATGCATAAATAATCAACTGTAATTACCAGGGAAGATACCTCTACCTCTGATAATTGTGTTCATTTGGTTTCAAACTTAAAACTTGATGTAGATACGTGAGTATCACCTCCGTTTGGATCCTTAAGCTTCTTTGTGGTTTCTGACCCGGGTATTGCTGAGAAACCACAAAAGCAGATCCTATAGCAGTGCCTCAGAGTCAATTTTGAGAGTTTTGCTGTGGTGGCTTGCGTTGAGGTGTAGCGGCTGGGGAAGTCTGGTGGATTTTTTTTTTTTTGCTACAGGCAAAGGTGCCAAGAGCTACTGACTGCACTCTTTGGTTTGGTGAAGGGTGTGTGTGTCTATCTGCCAATGCATGCATACACATACACAGGTGTGTTAGCACTTCGGTGTAAGTGAGAGGAAGCTGTAGCTGTAGCAGTACTAGAATTTAATTGTAGGGATCTGCGTTCAGGTAACTTACAGCTTCTCGAAGGGACGGATTGCTGAGGATTGCAGCAGCTTTCCTGGACTGCTGTGTTGGGCACTGCCTGGTGTGCCCTTGTACTGGGACCGAGGAGGAGTTGCTGCTAAACATCTTAAACATCCTAATGTTGTCCTCTTCAGGAATTCTTTCATTGTTCGTGATGGTAGTGTTATGGGAATAAAGGAGCTGGAGTTTGATCATTCTTTTTATTCCTCCAGTGGTTTTATTGAAAGAAGAAGGAGAGTTTCATTTTTCATGCGATATTTTATTCTGCAATTATTCTTCTCAGTCTTTTTTTTTTTTTACAACTTGCTGGTGTGTTATCATTGATGCTGAATGAAAACAAAGTATTTTAGTCAGAACCAGCGTGGTGAATTTAATATTTTACTGTTGCACAGAACTGTTTTGAGACAGTTCCTAGGGCCGTATTCATCTCCGATACCTACATCTGCGAGGGTGACTCAAGCTGCTATTGGTAAGAGATCTTATTTTGACTTGTGTTATTCATTAAGCAAGACTTAATTTCCTGACAGGCATGATCTTTGCTTGCTTTCGCAAAGAAATACGAAATGATATATTGCAAAAACGATAAAGGTGCCATTGTAAAAACTGCGGAGTGTTCTTATCCATTTGTATAAAAATCCTAGGATTAACACAGTGGAGACAAGCAGCAGTAAAATATTGTTCCGTCTGTTAGTCTTCCTATGTGCTTGAGATACCTGTTGAACAGAGCTTAGCTATGGAAATTTGCTGGTGAGGTTTGCTGCCGAGGTCCTGCCCAGCAGGGAGGAAGGGAGCCAAGAGCAGCGCTGTGCCGCACGAGCACGGCCGCGTGCACACCCCCAGCCCAGATTCTCACGGGAGCGAGCTGCACGCAGACGTATTCCCGAGTCGTCGGGACCGTCAGCATGGAATCGGACCTTTGGATTTCATCCTCCACCTCCTTTCTCATCTTCCCCAGGCTTCCGTGCCAAACTTCTTGTGAGAATCAACTTTCTCCTTTCCCTACCCGATCCTTTCATTTTTCTTAAAAGGAAAAAGGAGATTTTTAGGTGCTGGAACTTTTTTTACCTCCTTCTCTTAAAGGAGTAGAGAATGTCTGTGAACCAGGTGAGCTGATGTCCTTGGAATTAAGACAAAAAAGGTTTAACCCAAGCACTGTTACTTGGGGGATGCTTGCCCTCTGGCAGGGAGGTTGTGGATCCCGACACGGAGTTAGCTGCTCACCTAGCGGGGTGTTGATTGAAGCCTGAAATTGCTTGTTTTGCTTTGCTGATTTTGTGCTGCTCTTAGGGTCTTTGAGCTCTTAGTCAAAAACACTTGATAGAAAAATCTGTTTGATATATGTGAGCATCGCGACCACTTTTGGATCTCCCGAGCTTCCCATCTTACTGAACTGTGAGCTCTGTTCTCAAGGCAGCCTGCTCTTGGTTTTCTAGTATCAACACACAAATCTGCGAGATGTATTAAAACCGAAGTAATGAGCGTCTGGGAACTTTATGGTAATGCTTTTCTTAAAGGTAGTTTTTCATAACTGTACTTTTGTTCTGAGCCACGATAAGGGCTGCATGCGCTTCAGATATTCAAAGCGCTCCGCAAGCTGCTGGCTTTGAAGCGCTGCCGTTTGATGTTCCCGTCTCTCCAGTTTGGGGCCTTTGGTATTTGCTCTGAAAAATCCAAAGGAAGTTTTTTTTTTTTTCTCGGGCAAAGTCAGGGCTCCAGAAATGCTGACTCAGTGTGATGAAACAGCAGTAAAAATAATAATAAAAGAGAAATTCCCTCCCTCATTCCTTCGAGTGTTTGTCTTTCTACCAGAGTCTTATATCAACACAGTCCAGGGTCCTTAGGTGGAGGGTGTTTATCTGCGTTGGGTGTGGGAGCTATTGGGAGCAGAGAAACTTTTTGTTTTATTTTCGTGTAGGAGTACTTTGCTTTTTTTCTTTTCTTTCCTGGAAATATGTTGTTGAATGGAGGTACTTCGAGTCTATAAATAAACTGTAATAGTGGGTTTAGGGCCTCTGTTCTCAAACCAGATCTGGCCTTTTCAACTTTTATTGAGGATACTTCTATTCCTTGGGGGTGAAATGTAGTTCTGAAGTCTGTGCCTGTAGCCATGTGTGCATGCTGTAAGGAAATGCATTTAAGACATAAACTGTTTTAGCCCCTTGGAGAAACTTGCTACATTTGCAGGAAAAAAAAAATAAAAATCCAAGCCTGAAAATGTTATTTCTGACAGTCTGAGAAACAAAAGCCAGATTTTTAGTTTCCTGCTTGTGGCTATGTTGGTAACTGATGCTGTCAGTTGTAAGTGCTTCCTGGATTTACAACAGAGAAATGAGGTCCCTTTTTATTTTTCTGCTGTATAAAGATAGCAGGCTGACATCTCCTCAGCTGGGCACTGAGGATGCCTCTGAAATCCCTATAGTGGGTAGCCTGGTAATCGAGGCCAGAAAAGCATCACCTGTTACGTTCCATACAGGAGTTTCTTTACAGAATATATGCTATTTTTTTGGCTGATTAATAGCGTATGGCTCTGAAGTGGCTGGGCCTGTTTCCTTTATACAAATGATACTTGAGTGCAGTCTGAGTGTGACCCAAGACCGCGCAGGAGTCTGCTGTTAGTGAGTTTTGGCTTGTTGAATTTTTGGTATTTCTTACATTAAGTTGTGTGGCGTGGTTACGCTCTGTTCCTTAGTAGCGCTACTTAAACGGTGTTTTTCTCTGCAAAACACTATGGTAAAAACACTAAGTTAAAGTCTCCTGGTAACACTTTCATTCGTGTTATTGATTAAATGATCTGTTCTCCCTTATAATTCCTCAATGTTTGTGTTTAAATTTCTTAAAAGGCCTCCAGCCAAACAGAGTTACGGCTCCCTTCAAAGTATCCTAAGTGTGCTGCGCAGCTCTCAACGAAGGCCCCTGGAGCTGGTGTTTTTACCGCTTCTCTTGACTTCTAATACAAGTTTGTTTGTGCCACTGAGCAGGCAGAGCCTTCCCAGGTCATCTCGTCTCCTTCCATCCAGCCCACAGATGGGGACGGGGAGGGATTGTGCCCGGCACGGGGCTCCGGAGCCGCATCGCCGCAGTCGGTGCGTTTGCGACAGCCGTCTCTGAATATATGGAACGTGGGCTGGACAACTCCGGCGTGTTTCTGTATTTTTGTTTCGAGTATTACATTATCAGGAAAGAATTTGGGAGGACTATTTTTACAATTGGCCTTAAACAGAGGATAAAGGAAACAGCGCAGATCCCAGCCTTCGGTGAAGTAACAGGAAGGGAAGCAATGAAAACCATAAACCGTGCTGAGTAACATTTCCTCTCTTCTGCTACGCCCCCCTACGGGTGACAGAGTCTTTATTGAGGCTGACAGGATTCCCAATAAAAGCTGCATTCCCTCTATGTAAGGAGCCTGCTGAATCACTAACGCCAGTCAAGGCGGCAGGCTGGAGGGGAGCCGGCTGTTTGCAGCTTGCTGTCCCTTTTCCAAGAACTACTTCAGTTTGCTTTACTGAAATGTAGGCATTCTAATTAATGATTTTAATATAGAGACTTTCAGCCGCTGTTCCAGAGGGTGTTAAAATCCTTATCCCGATACTGAATGCATGTTGGATCCTGCTGAAGTTTCTTTCCAGCCTCCTTTCCCATGGTACTTGGTGCTCAGCGCGGAGGCTGGGGCAGCTTGCAGCCATGCAGCCTCCTGCCCCCCGAACTGCCGTACCTGGGGCTTCTCTCCAACGTCAGTGGAATGCGTCTTACAGCTGCTACCAGATGGTTTATCTGTCCTTTCAAAGGCAGAATTTTTTTTTAATATGTTGTCTGTGATACAGATGAATCTGTAACACCTTCAGAAAACACTAATGCTTTTGTTTGCTCTGAAGCATATAAAATAAGCATCCTGGCAGCTGTCTTTTCTTGCCCCGGCAGAAATACGGATGCAGCACCCCGTCAGCCATGCCGTGTGCTTCAAGAAGCAGGTTGTTGTGCGGGCGGGGAGCCCTGGTGGCTCGTCAGCACAGCCAGACCGGGCATCAGGAGCCACAAGTGAGCCAAGCGTGCGTTCCTGCAGCAGGAACTGAACGTGCTGCGGTGGGGCGGAGGGATGGGTTTTGTGCCATGCTGCGGGACAGGTCTGCCTGTGAGAGCCGTCAGCCTGGGACTTGCTGATCGAAGCATCGCATGTGGGAGCTGGAAGAAATCCACTGGATCGCTGAGCCCTGGCTCTGTGGCAGTGCTGCGTGGTCCCGGTGTCCCCTTGCAAGTGACACGAAGCATGTAACGTGCGGGAGGGGTTGTGGAGGGATTTATGGCTTCCTTGGCTCCTTGATAGCTCGGTGCAACTGCTGAGGATGGCTCTTCGTGAGATTTATCAGAACTCGCAACAGTGAGCTCATTTTGGAACAATTTACTCCATTTTCCTTAGAAATAGAACAGATTTCCTGCTTAGTGTTTTAATGTAATCATGTGTTACTAGCACACCTGGCTGGGGTCACATCATTTAAAGCATCAGGTTTTCATTTTTATGTTTGCTTTTGATGCAATAATTTCGTTCTCATTCCAAAGTGCCCACTCTTAACGCTGCAGGAGAGTTCGTCTTGGAAGCCTTACTTCTGCCTTACAGCGAAGAAATGTGGTTCATGCAAATTGCAGTTGCTCTGGCTGGATTTTTTTTTATTGTTCAGAAAACTTTGTGTTCAGAACGCTGTAGTTGAGACCACCCTCATTCCTCTGGATCTTCCATCCCAAGCGCTGTAAAGCTGCTCCCAGGATTTAAGGGAAAAGACTGGGAGAGAAAAGGGTGAAGCAGGGAAGTGACACAGACTGCTCGGGTGGCAGAGAGGCAGGGATACCCTCCTTGTTGGGGGCTGTTCTGTGCTAAGCAGAATGGTAATTGTTATATTTACCTGGTTTGCTCTTATGTGATGAGTTTTCAATGCATGCTGCTGGTGATTCTTAAATTTTTCCTCGCACTACAGTTGCGGCGTCTTGTAGCAATTATGTGAGCAGGCGTCTGGCGGGGAAAAGGAGAAGTGGGCAAGTATTCACTCCCTTCAGAGTGCTTTGGGACAAGGACATTGCTGTAAAAGAAGGCTGATCTACACAACATCACGCTGCTGCTGAAATCTCCCTGTTTTTCTCTGGCTTAGCGGCCGGCCCAGCTTTGTGCCGGGAGGATGCGTGTGTCGGGCGATAACAGCTGCCGCCGACGGAAGCCGGGCGATAGCAGTGCCCCCGGCAGAGCCCTCCCTTGATTTCTGCCCTCCTGCCTAGGCGCACGCTGTTCCCCACACAGCCCAACGCTGCACGTGATGGGTGTGAAGGCGTCGTGCCCTCTGCTCTGCAGACGTAGCAGTTGTTTCGCCACTTCCTGGCTCTCCGGGCCTTCTCGTGGCTTTGCCTGGCGTCTGTCCGGCGGGCGGGCATCTGTCCTGCTCCCAACGAGGGCACTCAGCTGCTGAGCTCTGCACTGAGAGCAGGAGGTGAGGAAGATGAGTCCTGTGGGGCTGCTGTGCATGCAGCGACCACGTCCCAGCTCCTGTCGGTCTCCAACAGCAGCTGCTTGCTCCCCTCTGCTCTTTGCCCAGCTCCCCGCCTTCCCGTGGCTCGCTGGAGCTGTAATTTTAGCTGGGCGGACAGAAAACGTGAGCTGGCTCCTCCAGAAATACACCGGACAAGGTGTAGTTGTCCGCTGAACACTGAGGAGTACGTCTGGCTGTACTATGTCAAGGCAGATACTGTGCGTAGTTTCAGGGTGATAAATGCACTGAAAATAAAGATTACAAAATAATAATAAAAAAATGAACTTTGACCTTGATCCCTAGTTTTGTGCGTGTGGAAATACTGTTTTTTTGTCAATAATTGCTCTTCAGATGGGTTTTGGCAGAAAGATGTAAAGAGATTGTATGGAAAGGTTCTGTAATTTCTCAGCGAGATCTTTGAGTTCTGCTCCCGTCCCATTTATTGTTGCACTTTGGTACCGTCCTTTTTTATAGCACTTTCTCTCTGTAACGGATAGATACCTGCAGAAGTAATCTCTGCCCTTTGTACTGTGGTTGTGTGTTTGTCTGGCGTTTGTAACCGGTGCCGCAGTGTAGATCAGATGTTTAAAATAACAGTTTCTAATCCTATTTTTGGCTTGGTAAGATGGATTTGGTGAAAGGAGCACTGCGGGCTGTGGTTAAGGACTTCTCGTGTGCGGTACGTGCCGTGCAGCTGGGCTGGCAGCGTCCAGGTGGGTGTGCAAGGGTACGAACCCTGCCTGGCATGTGGGCTTGCAAATGCTGTGCCAGTGCTGTTGGTGCCATAGAATTGTTCACATTGGAGTGGATGATCTTGGAGGCCTTTTCCAGCCTTTAACCTAGTGTTAAAGTCCACCACTGAACCATGCTACTAAGTTCTCCATCTACGCATTTCTGGAAGACCTTCAGGGATGGTGATGGGCAGCCTGGGTGGATGCCACACACCCCTTTCAGTTAGGAAATATCTCCTGCTGCCCAACCTAAACCTCTCATGCTGCAACTTGAGGCCGTTTCCCCACATCTTATCATTTGGTGCTCGGGAGAAGATCCCAATCCCCCCCCACTACAGCTTTCTTTAAGGTAATGGTAGAGCGTGATGAGGTCTGCCCTGAGCCTCCTCTTCTCCAGGCTGAACAACCCCAGCTCCCTCAGCTGCTCCTCATAAGACCTGTTCTCTGGACCCTTCACCAGCTTTGTTGCCTTTTGTTGGACATGAAAATAATTAAATGAGATGGGAGCAATGGAGGAAACCCCCCCCATGTGTGACTGGTGTGAAATTTTTACATTATCTGGAAAAACGGAGCTGCGGGTAAACCTCCCTCGTTAGATTTTACAGGGGCGTGTGAGGAGAAGGAAGAACTCCCCTGGCTGTCTGTGAAGGATCTTTTTTAAAACAAACAGGCGAACAAAGCTTTGTCAGCATGACATTTAAAGCACGTTGCATGGGTGCACGCTGTGCCGGAGCGGAGATGACACAACCTGGGGGAGATGTGCTCCCATGCAGGTCTGGTGCTGCTGGCACCCAGCGGAGCTGACGGTGGGGATGGCTCTTCCAAAATCCCTTGCTCTGATTTTATTTTTTTCCATCTTTGCTGTGGACTGGATGTCCCTGAGATGAGGGATGCTTTCTGGGCAGGAATCCCTTTATGCTGAGGCCGCTTTGTGCCACGGCCAGGGCGTGCTGGAGTAACCTGCTCTGTGGAGGTGTGAGGAATAATCCTCGAGGATGCGGTCACTTTTTGTATGTGCAGCCTGAACTTTGTTGTGAAGCGTGAATACGAGCTTTTATTCCGCTTACAGTGCTGTGTAACTCATGACAATAGGACTGCTAATGTAACGCATTTAAAAGACATCATTATAACTGTGTCTCAACTGAATTATTCAGAAGGAAATGTAGGCAAGCGTGTGTAGACACAACACGTAGGAATGAGTGAAAAATTCTGGTCATAACCCTGCTGCTGCCTGTGGCCGGGCCTGGCCGGAGCTGGAGCATCCCCAGCCGGGCAAGCAGGGCCCAGGTGGAGGAGGAAGAGCCGGCCATGGGGGCTTTGCTTTTCCCTTGTTGCATTCAGGTTTTAACTAGCAAGATGCTGCTAACTACCGGGGTGCTCTGTGGTCGGAGGATACCTCTGCCACGGCTCGGTGCTGGACGTTTTCTGTCAGGGAAGCTGGTGCGGCTCCTGCTCAACAGCCTGTCAGGGGCTCGAGCGGCCCCGGGCTGCCCACAGGCCCTGGTGGTCGCGTTTGGGGTCTCACCCCAAGAAGCGTTGTGTTTGGGATCTGTTTCGGGGATCTGTTTCGGAGCTGGCGCTCGTGGGCGTTTCACTACAAAAAAATCGAGTACGTGGTAACTCACAGCTGAGGGTTAATACGAGACTGGGCGGTGTGAAACGGATGCTTTATAGATGGAGCATTAAACATTCAGGCCTTCTGTTTAATTTTCATGGGTTTGGTAATGACATTTAGAAAAAAAAATCAGTTTTATTGGTTTTACGTGGCCTGCAATTACATCTGACCTTTCCCTTGGTATAACAGTCTGTGTCCGCTATATTTCTAAACATTGACTATTAAACCAACGAACTTTTCTAAAGTAAATCTATTGTAAACTTTGAGGCTAGCATTGGTATTGATTTATCTTTTGTAAACACCGTATAAATGCAGTACTTGAAAATTCAGAGCATGTTTTCCGAGGCCAAGCTGGAGAGACTGCTGCGTGGCGTATAATGATTTTGTTGTGCATGTATTTAATGCTAACAGCCCACCTGTTCGGGATAGTAAATTAAGTGATGAATAGCCCTAGTGAGCTTTTTCTTAGCATGTGGCCTGCACCATCAGCACAGATATTTTTGTGACTAAAGAGAATTCTGTGTAGTGAGAAGTTTAAACAGCTGCTTCTCCTAATTGCCACTTCTATATAAAGTCCAATCTTTAAAGTGAAATCATCTGCAAGTTTTAATATTGTTGCTTCAGAAAAGTTGCATTTTTCCGTGGTTGCTATCGGGTGGCTCTGATGCGATGCCGAGTCTTCATAGTAGGAGGTGGGGGACAAATCTAACTCCACGTTGTCTTCGCCTTTGCCGAAGAGTATTTTGGAGTGACTTTTAACGCGAACTTCCAGTTAGAGGCAGTAGGATGGAGCAGAGTTTGTAATGGGGATACCAGCTGGGTCTCAGATAGGGAAAATATTTCATGTCCGCACCTAATGTTCTTATTATGAGAAGGTACTGTAGTTCTCTGCACTATGAATTGTAGTGAGACTACGTGGCTTAGGTTTTCTCCAGTGTTCTTTGCTATTAGCAAGGTAACTTTGCAAGATTGTAATGACTCTTCTAAATAGGGGAAAAAATGGCAATGTTTCAATGATTTTTGATCCTGGAGGAATAGGACTGTGCTGTTGGGTTTACGCTGTATGTCGTTTGCTGCAGTATCCATTCATATAAATCATTTTCAGAGAGGTTTCTAATAAGTCTGCTTCAAAATCTATTTCGGGTAACTCTTTTTGCATCAACTGAACTTTGCCCTTTTTGCTTCAGCAGCTTAAGTGTGAGCAGGGTTCTCCAAGCCTGTGCATGTCCCAGCCTAGCTACTGATCCAGGCCTTGTTCCTCTCTAAAATTGTTTTGTAAGGCTGTGGAACATGTTTTGGAACCTTAGAAAGTAGCACAGAAGTGATTAGATGCTGTGAATGAAGTTGCTCATGTCTTTTCTTTTTTCTTCCCTTGTTTTCTTTTTAGGACTTAAATACAATCTACTCTTTCCTTCATGGACTGGACATACTGTCACACTTCAGGGAACACCAGCTAAGGTAAAGTACAACGGAGCTAGCTAGCATCGCATAACACAGCCAGCATGCAGACAGTTTTTGTGGAGATGAGCAAGGTTTTTCCTCGGCCTGCACTTCGGGGTGGCAGGACATTATCCGAGTCCATTGCTGAGCTAAGTCACTGCAGCGATGTGGCATCGAATCCAAACTAATTAGCTTTGCTAACAATGAAGGCAGGGCTTACTGCCATATGTCTGCAAAGGACTTTGTAGAAAGTACCCTGTGTTAACTGGATTGCAAATGCTTTTTAATGCCGCAGACACTCAGATGATCTCAGAACAAAAAATGGAAGGCCAACAAAGCACAAAAAGTGCGTTGGAAGTATTTTAGTTCCTTCAGTTCTGTTGCTATGGGTAATTCCAATGTGTAGGAGTGATTTAAACACTTAGAGAACAAGTTGTATGTTATCTATTTGGGTAATGAAGAACACCGTAATAATTTGAATTTTATGGTTAAGCACATCCTTTGTTTAGAACAAAAAAGAGTGGAATTTGAGGTCTCAAAGCCTTAAAGTGATTCTGCTGAAATGTGATCATTAATGGCTTATGATCTTTGGGGATTAAAATTGAAATTAAATTTCTTCTTCCTCAGAATAATGTCATCAAGTGCCCGCTATGAGAGGTACAAGGGCAACCAAGTTCTCTTTTGGTAAGTACATATCGCTGATGGGAGTTCTCCAGCAGAAGTGTAAGCAAAACCACTGTTTTACATGTTTTAATATCACTTAGTAATTGTAAATACAAGACTTTACAATGCTTAAGCTTGGCCGGGCCAGTTAAAAGCTTTGACGAGAGGTGATTGTCATGGCAGTAGGATGCTGACGATTGAGAGGTGCCCACGAATTAACAGCGCAGCTCCACGGGCAGCACAGGGGTGCCTGTGCCCACACCAGATCAATTAAAAAAGCAATCAGTGCTGCCTCGGGTGGCTGGTGGGAGCGGTGGCGATGGCTCAGTAGGTGGCACTCTTCCCCTGGCGCTGGCCGCCGAGTGGGAACCTGGTGCTAGCATTGTCCTGTAGCAGAGAATGGAGCTCAAACACTTTAAAAAACCTATTTTTTTAAGCTTAAATTACTAGAACTAGTATTTTAGCTTCTTTTTAGGTTCCTGGTGGGAGTCAAATACGCTTGTTCGTCACATTTTAGCATTGGCTGTGGTGTATTTAACAACTCACAGCTAATCCTAGTTTCAGTGTGAAGCACGCCCTCCAGCACACCTGATCTAAGTTAAAGAGCTGCCACGTACTGGTTCTCGTGATGGGTGTGCGCGCCACAAAACCCTTCCCAGCACCAGGTCGTGGTGTAGATGCAGAGTTGCATGCTGTAAATGAAGGTGGCGTGAGGCTGTAGCTGGGAAGCGTCGGTGCAGCGCCCCACGAAGAGACAAAATCCCCCGCAGTAAAGCACAGCAGCGTCTGTGTGGGTCTGCAGCTCGCGGCTGTGGGGTGCGAGGGTTGGTAAGGCCCCTGTCCCCCATCTAGGACCGAGGGACGCAGCGGGAGGCCACGCTGTGTGGGCACACAATGCGAGTGTGGAGGAGAGCAAAGCAGGAGCCGAATGTATGAGTCTTGTGCTTTACCCACACGGCCTGACAGGTCGATTTAAAGTAACTGTCCGTGGTGACATGCTAATCAACTTTCCCATGGAATGAAAATATTCCTGTGTTTGTACTTCTGTGAACACCTTCAGTGTAACTAAGTGTTCTCACTAAAATATAACAGTTTTGTTTTTGCTAAAAATTGACATTTATGTCACTTAGAAATCTAACTGTAAGGCATAAGAAACATTCTGGATGTAGATCTGTTTAGAAAATAAAAATTAGTTCCTGGTAGTGTTCCTTCAAATCTCTTAAGTTTCTGGTCCGCGTACCTAAATTTGCAAGGTGGCCGATACTTACTTTACTACAGTAACATTTTTGGTAATCTATTGTTGAGTTGCTTTAAAGAGAAAGTAGATGTCACTGAGTTTTGGTACCTTTTCTTACAGCTCAGAAACTATTGCAAGATGCTGGTATATACTGCTTTCCGGTTCTGTGCTCATGAAGGACTCCATGTTTTTACCACCTTGCAGGTATATAGAGCTGTTTATTATTATTGTTTAAAGTAATCCAAGATCTTATTTTAATTGAATGTTCATGTTACTGTAACATTTTCCATTTAAAATTTTTTTCATTTTTTTTTCTAAAGTTGAGTAGTGGAAAAAAGCGTTCTGCTAATTTCATTTAAATTCCCTTCCACTTTTCCTGCATGCAGTACTGCACTTGATGGCTTTTAAGTCTTGCTTGGCTGGATTTTTTGGTTTGAGAGAATTTGTATTAGGCTTTTTAACTTGGGGGCCCTTTATACAAAGCAGCCACACAACAGGAGTTACTCAGAGTTCCTTGTCTGAAAAACACCAATGCAGATCACACAGCTTCTGCCCCTGCTTTGAGATTGTTTTTAATGACATACGTGATTTTTTTGTATGAAGCAAGAGAATAGAGGCCAGTGGTGTTGGCTCCAGAGAGCATATGACAGAAATCTGACTGCATCTTACAGCTGAAGCACAGTGAGAGTTGTGGCGTGCTTTAACTGAAGCATGGTTTTTGTCCTGAGCTGGACTTTGCTGCACTGTGGTGCTCTGCTTAACCTTGTACCTCACTCAGAATTTTTACTTCACTGTATCTCAAAGCTTCGTGTTGCTTATTTGCATTCAAGCTGCACTTCTAGGCAAGGCAGGGGTGTGTTTTTTTTTTGTTAAGTTGACTTATCTTGGTACCCAATTTGGGCACTTTTTCATGAGATTAATAAAAAGTGTTGCTACCTCCATCAGACAAGAGAAAGGCTTTCCCTCCGGGGCCGTGGTTCTGTGGTGGGCTCCATCTCCTGCGGGCACTGGGCAGCTTCATCTGCAGCCACATCCGCTGGTGTGCTCGCTGGTGTGCTCTCATCTCCTGCTCCAGCCCTGCAGAAACAGCACAGTGGGGGGAAAAATGGAGCTTTGGTGTGCTAAAGGTTTGGAGTAGAAATGCAGACGTGTACAATTAGATAAGCTAGAATTATAGTTAGCTAGTGAAGAGTCAAGGTGGGCAGAAGGATGCTGAAACCAAACCTTTTTGTTTCCCCCAATGTTTTTGGCTCTGGTCTTGCCACCAGCAAACCAGTCCCAGTCCCCCTTCGCCTTCCCTGGGGCCCGGAACACAGATGGGGAAGGGGAAGTGCTGCTTGGATGTGAAAACAGGGGAAGGAAGAGCACAGCTTGCTTTCTACTTTGCTAAATTGCATACTTGCACTGTCCAACTTCAACTTATAACTTAAAATAAATAAAAAAATAAATAAAAATTAAATAAAGAATCATTATAGTGCCATGTAACAATGTGATAAAGTTTGGTTACTTTTCCTGGTCTAAATACCTCAAATTACTCTTTTGTAGTTGAGGGAGCTGCAGTCACCAATCCTTTATGGGTTATTTTCATATGAAACAGTGCCTTGGATAATTTAGGAGTGTTCTTTTCATAACTGTAATTAGCACTGTTTAATTACATTTAAAGTAACACTTATGCATTATTCCTTGTCCCCAACCAAATCATTCTGAAAGGAAGCTTAAATATGCATCTGTAAGAAAACACAGCATTGCCTTCATTCTCATCCCCTTGGGTATTATAGGAAACAAAAGTAACTTTTTTTGCTTGTTTGTTTCTATTATTTTTTCCTTTTGCTTAGCAGTGAGAGCGGAAAGGTGAGTGGAAATGACCTGCAGTGTATCATTAGGTGTAAAGCATCTTTGAAATATTTTTTTTAATTGATTTTTTTTAAATTCAAATTTGATAACATAGTAGGAATAATTAAATTACCTGAATTGATTGTAGTGGAGCTGATTTGTGGTCTTCCCCCCTCTTACCCCAGATCTTTTTCTGTATTTTAGTATTGCTCTGTGCATTGATTTCTAGAAAATAACGTTTAACCACCTCTGGCAATATTATTTACCCTAATGGAAAGGGGAAAAATATGGCTTTAAAAAATAATATGAAGAACATTTGTCCATTCAAACAATCTTTGGGTAAAGAACTCGATGCTGTGCTCTTCATGCCTAAGGAGCATGTCGTGCTACATACCTGTCTGATCTTAGTGACATAAACTGTATGGAAGAGAAAATTGTTTACGATACTGATTTATCTGTGGTTTTTTATTCCTCCTACAACAGTAAAGTGATCGGAAGCGTAGGAAGTCAAAAACAAAATCACGCTTGAAGTGTTCTGAGGCTGCTGAGGGGAGTGGAGGCATCCTTCCAGCCAGGGCGTTTTTGGTAGGCTTCCTGCGTGGCTTCCAGCTCAGACAGGCATCAGCTAAAGCCCAGCTATTGGATTTGTTGAATGTGGTATAAATGTGTCAACACGTGAGCAAAGGCGAGAGAGGTTAGAGATGGGTGTCATCTGCACTGAAGTGATGCGGGAGACTGATGATGGCTTTGAGACATCCCTGGGGAAAATAGGTGAGGACCAAAATAGAGCTCTTAACGTGAGGCAGGTTATAAATACCAGCAATGAGAATTTAGGCTTTATGGAGACTGCCTAGGGCTTTGAAAAGGTCACGAGCCTGGTTTGAATAATTCTCAGTCTGGAGGACCTGGGTAGGCAGAGGCACTTTCTGTAACAGATACTAGTTAGCAAATGGATTCTAGTTTGAAACTCAATCCTTGTCTGTAGTTCATAACTTCCCTCCCTTCCAATTACGTTTGTAACATTGGCACGGCAATTTCAATTTTATTTTTCCTCTGGAGCATTTGACAAACTTCATGTTTAAGGAACTCCTGTACGTTTCAGGGTTCTTTTGCTCGGAATGTTGGAGCAATTTTTCATAAGCCTTAAGAAACAAGATACTGGTGTGTGTCAGTTAAAGGCATCGAATTTCCTGGGAACAGGGGGTTTAAAGGCCCCTTTTTCTAACAGTTATTGTTTTCATCTGTTTTATTGGGTTATCATTGTTCAAAATCAGGGTTGTACTGTCGATTAACTGCTTGGTAACTTTTATTTAATAATTGTTTGAGAAACTGCTGGTAGAGTTGGTTATCAGTGAGGTACTTGTGGTCTCCAGAAGTAGGACTGGAAGAGGGTGATTGACCATTTCCTGGTACCTTCTCGTAACACTTGTGCCTGTTCTATAATGTACCCAGAAGTTACCTTGATGGATGGGAGGAGATTTTGGTAGACCACCGTTAGCTTAACTAGCTAACACGCTGGTTAAGCTCCCCTATTTTTCCAGGCTTGGTTTTATCTAACATTTTTGGTTATTTCTGAGTCAGTAGAGCTCAGAAAAACCTTCCTGTTCTTCTACAGATCTTTAAAAGGTAAGATATGTAGATTCAAACCTGCACGAGGCACAGCCCAGGTGAGGCATAAGAAGGTGGGCAGCCACTGCTTTATCGACTCGTTGTAGGCTCTTGAATGAGTAGGGACGTGCACTTGAGAAAGGCTTTCTGTTCAAATGGAAGAATTACTGTGCAAGTTGTAATTCAGAAATTGGCTTGAAAATTGGAGGACTAAGACCTGCATGCGGGTAGGATAAAATCTGGTAATTATTTTGACACTGATAATGATGATAAGAGAAGCTCTGTAAGTTATTTATTTTTACATAAGAAGCAGATCGATCATTAATACCAGGTACAAAGATGACACAGCCTTGATTTACCCTATTGCCTGGAGAACGGGTTTGTCAATAGGTGTGGTACAGCAGGAAAAGAATGTGCTTCTAACACGAGAACGATGGCCAGACCAAAAGAACGGGAGTGGGGGGTTCTGTGCAAGGAAAATCATGTCAGCAAGCTAGAGTTTTTGTGTTAACCTTGCTTGTTAATCAAGATAATTCATTTGAGCAGGATATTTGAAGGAGATTACTCACAGCAAGATTAGCCATAGGAAATGTATCAAGGACCTGGAGGAACTTTTGAAGCCAATTATGTGGATGACAGCCTCCTACAGCTGTGAGAATTGAACCTTGAAGAGAAAAAGACAAAGTCTTGAAACATTCAAGATGTTACTGAAAACAAACACTTCTCTTTTCCCAGCTTTTCCAAGAAATTTGTGAACAGCCTTTCTGAAACCTCACAAGTGGAGTAAATCAGTGTTGTTGTCCTAAATTCAGGTAGTGCGTTTGTTGGTTAAAAACAAGTGTTGTTGTTCTTTTTTCTTCCCAAATCTAATTAATTATAAAAGGGATTGTTTTGGAAAGATGATGGTTCAAGGATGCCTAGCAGGGGAAAAGGAGGTTGAAGCAGACTGATTTTTAAGGAGATGAGGTAGCTGGCGTTTGGAGCAAGCGGGCCACAGGCAGTGAATAAAGAGCTGAGGAGAGGGCTGGCTGGCTGCGCTGGGCCCTCCTGCAGCCAGCAGGGAGGTGTCAGCAGCATCTGAGAAACTCGGAGCTGCCTGGAAGTCACCCAGCCGAGCTGAGACCAGGGCTGGGGCATGCTCGTGCTCTGCTCATGGCATGGCGTCTTCCCGGGAGCTGTGGATGTGCCAGGGACTGAGCAAGCCATTGCTTTTTTTTCTTCTGGGGTAAAATTAGAAGGCACAAATGCTTGAATCAAGAGAAATTGTCATAATGAAAGAGGAACTCGGGTTTTGCCTTATGAATAGTGGCTTGGGTTGAAATTATTTTAGCTTATTTTTTATGAAGTTAATATTTGCGGATAACAATCTTATAATAAACAGCCACTGCGAGTTGCAGAATAAAGTTTTTCAGACTCTTTATGTGACAGTACCAGCAGCACAGAAAATCCCGTGCTTTTACAGGACCATCAGTGCTGGTGAATAGGAATAGAGGATTAAGGACTTGCAACTTGCACATCTTATATTTCTTGGTTTTTAGAAATCTTAACTTTTGAGGTTTGTAACTTTGCTTTCAAATGTATTATACCTCAAATGTATCATCTAAAACCAATCAGTTTTACTTGTAAAACCTATGTTACTATTATTTGTGCCTTTCAGTGAAAAAATGAGAAGCTCAGAGCTCCTGTGTTGCCAGCTTCTGACATGGAAACATATTTTGGCATTTTTCTGCCACCGGTCCTTCCTTCTAGGCTTCCTGCTCAGGGTGTGCCTGCTGTGTCCATGCTCTGTCTGTGGCTGTAGGCGAGGGGCTGGGGACGTGTGTCCTGCTCTCTGAAGCATGTGCATCTTACTGGAAGTGCTCCTCTCGTTACAAAGCAAGGAGAGTACATGGTGCATCTCTTCTGGCATTGAATAATCTTCTGTGAAAGTCTCAAAAGTATGTAGTGAAGAAGGACTACATTCAGACTTCTCAACAACTAAATGATCCCATCGTCTTGTCCCCCACTCCAGTCGCTTCCTTTTGTTTTATTTGTAGTTTCTTCCAGCAGGTGTTCTATGGAGGTTTCACAAAGTGCTGGAGATGATAATTGCACCACAGAAATGTTTTTATTTTACTTTTTTTAATACCCAAACTTTTAAATACCAAGAGACGTGAAAGTGGAAGCAAAGGGCAATGTGCAACATTTTAATATCCAAAACATATTTTTATCAAGGCTATCTAGTCACATGGCCTGGGATAGTTGCACAGCTTCACAGAAAGCGGTAGGTAAGATACTGGCTGCCTCAGAGCATCAGCATGTTCAGAGTACAAGGTAATTAGGACAGACATCTTGAGCTCGCAGCCTGCATATCGCGGAGTGTGTTCTACAGCCTCCAAAATCATTCCCAATTAAAACTTCCAGCAAGCTTAAGAGAGAAACCTGCTAAATGTTGCTGTTGTTGACAGCTAATGCAGAAATGCTTTTTGATGACCGAGCATTAATTGAAATCGGTATTTTGCATTCAGCCGCACATCTTGTGGTTTCAGGTTTCCTTTAGACCATTTTCTGATGAAGTTAAGTATTGTAATATTTTTATAATTAAGTTACTTTGAAATGCTCAGGACTTGCACAGCATATGGTATCTCTGAAAACCCTGCACCTACATTTGCCAATTTAAAAAGCAGTAACACAAATGAGGAAAACACACTTGTGTTAACCCTTTATTGACTTTAGCTCATCTATTACCCATTCTGAATTATCCATTAAAAGTGAAGGATTTCAATCCCTACGTGTTGCTTCATTTTTCTTTTTCCCCCCTTTGGAAAGAGTGCAGACAATAAGAAGTCTGTTTCTTTAATGTAACTTCTGAGCCATGCTACTCTAACTTCTTTCCCCGTCTACTTAATTCTGCAAACCGAGGGCATTTGGGGCTGTTCCTTGGTTGGAAACCAAGGGGCAGTGCTGACAGCTCACTGCTGCAGAGCGCCGATGGGATCCCTGCCCAGTACTGCCCTGCCTGCAGCGAGCCTCAGCTGCAGCACAGCCTCGCGGGTGGCAGTCGACCTGAGAACCACTGAGGGAGAGTAAGCCTTCCCTGCAGATGCCCTGAAAAAACAGTAATTCCCGTGAGGGCTGGTGTCTGACACCGTGACCGCAGGATGAGATGGGAGGATTCTGCCTCCTCCGTGCACACACCGCAGCTCTGCTATTGCGTACCTTGAGGCTAGGCAGGCTCTCCCCTCTTTGATTATTTCCTGGCCAATGACAAGGAAATTAAGCTTAAAATTACTGCGTGAGAGTATTTAAATTGGGGTTCAATAATACCAATGGTTGTTCCACGCCATTTGCAGTGCATCGTGTAGGACACGCAGCAGTAGCTGAGGAAGGTGATGGGGGATTTGCCTTGGGGCTGAGCAGCAGCTACCTTGCAGGAGCTGTCCTGGATGTCGGCTGGAACAGCTGCCTCGCATAGAGGCACTCTGAGGAGAGGAAAAATGAAATGCTTTTCAAATCAAGAATGAGCTCTGACTTGTGAAAAAGCACTTCTATTTCTATATATTAAAAAACAAACAGAAAAACCAACCCAGACAACGCTTCCTTTTCTTATGCAACTCGTCTCTTCCGGGCCAAAGCGTGTACTCGGTGAGAAATGTTTGTGCATTGCAGAAACCCAGCCAGGTTGCGGAGCGAGATGACTTGACGCGTGAGGTCGCTGGGTTCTCTTCGCAGTGGCAAAAAGTACAATTTGTCTTCTCGCTGTGTTCCCGAAAGCTGTTTGACAGGCAGTTTGAGAGGAGAATATTCATTAAAAACAAAATATCTGCAGACAATTACAAACACGTTTCTTGGCATAGCTGTGCACTGGTGTATCAGTGTCCTAGCCCGGTCCTACGCCTAATACAGCGCAGTGTTTGTTGCTGCAGGTAACTTTATTGACAATCACCAATAATTACATGCAGTATTAATATCAACTCAAACAGCCAGGATAACTTAGGATTTTCTAGTTCCTGGACAATACAGAACAAATTCTCAAGTGCCTGACATCTCTATATTGAAGGCTTTGCTATGGGAAAGATCTGAAAACATTGTTTCAGGATGCAGCAGAATACTTTAAATCTGGAGATGCCTGCTAATTAGTGTTCAAACAAATAATACGGCATTCAGTCTCAATCTCCATCTGTGTTTGTAGGCTGAAAACCCGTCAGGACAGGCTGTGTTTGTACCTTTAAAGTATCTGCTGTATTTTGAGCATTGCATAATGAAAAACCATCAGTAATGAATAACTCCAGTGTACTGAAGTCAAGCAATTTTCAAGTTAAATGTGGTTACTGCTCCTTAAACTTGTAAGTCTTGAAATTCCACATGTTTCAGCACCAAATACTCAGGTCACTTAACAGCTGGATATTAAGCGTTTTTAGACATTTGTGCTTAGAAAACTAAGTATTTTTGTACAACCTATTTAAAGAAATACTTTGTTATATTCAAGATACGTCGTTTTGTAGGGTTTTTGAGTAGGTTGCAGTGTTGAAGCAAGGCATGTTATAACAGCTCTTGTGCCTTAAGGAAGCTTTGAAGCGTCCTTGTTGTGAATTGTTAGGTTGCGTTAAAATGCCGGTGCTCCTGGGAGTGGGCACGAGACTGAAAATCAGCGTTCTCCGGTAGCAAAGGCTCCGTCCAGCGAGCAGTTCTGGTCCGTCCCCTTACCGCAGTAAAGCTGAGCAGATGCTCAAGTGCTTGCAGGTTTAGGATTGTAGAGTTGAGCTTCAGTCACGGGTGGCTTTATCTGTATTATTATCTGTATTAGCAAGTCGTGCAGTGGGGAAGGGACAGCTGGACGGGGTGAAACAGCTGATGCTAAGAGCCGTGTTATTTGGTGTGCTGGGCTCGTATGTTTTGGTAGCTCCGGTCTGATCCCATGGCCTGAACGCCCATTAGTGGTTGATGCACGATACCCTGCCAGCTTAACTTGCATTCCTCTCTCCTGTGATGCCATTGCTTAAGCATTTTTAATTATGAATAGCAGTGAATCAGGAGGAAAACAAGGTTTCTTGTTAATGAGGCACACATAAATCAGGCATAAACAAAGCTGCCTTTGATATGTGGAAGACGTTTTTCCTATGACCGTGTTGCAAGCCAGTGAGTGAGTGTCTGAGAATTAACGATGCAGATGTAATGGATGAATATTAAGTGACAGAGGCATACAATAAGATTATAAATAAAAACTGTGATGTAATTTATATGCCCAGCTTTTTGGGCTTCTGACAGTGGGAAGCTATAGAATAATGTTTAAATTTAAGAATCCATAAAAATACATTTGGTTAAATATTTTTATAATATATTTTAAAATAATTTATTATTTTATTAAAAAACTTAATAATCAGGCCATTAGAAGGTTTAATAGTTTTACCTTTGGTGTATGTGCTTTGACATAGGTATTTACTGTATCGTAAGGAAAGCTTGATTTCCATTGGTTTCATGTTTTCTTCCACTTGGAGTGTTTGTGTTAGTCAGGGCTTAGTTTCTGTTTATTCTACACATTTTGCAGTGTAATTACATAAGACAAGTAGGAATGAACATTATTCTTGAGCATTGTTTAAAATTGGCAGATTAGTGAAATGGCTTCTCTATCAATTAAGAGGTTTGCTGACGTCGCTTTCATACTAGTCAAGATATGGAATAAGTAATTTAGAAAGTTAAAATCCATGTTTCCCAAACATGGTGGTTACGTTCATTACAGAGAGTGTTAAAAATTGGTATTTTTAAAACATGGTGATTATGGCTGGGGAAAAACCATCGCCATGCCTCCTCTTGCTGAGAGCTGTGTTGTGGTGCAATCAATAAAACGTCACACGATGCGCACTTGGAAGTAATTAAACTTGACCTATTGACTTGTGAATATGAGTAGTTTGTTCTTTAGGATTAGGAGGGTGGGTTTTGTCTTTGGAACATAATCCTTTTCTGAGTGTCCAGTTGTTGTAAAGTGCTTGATGGACCAGAAATGATAGTGCCAAGAGCTTGACCTTTGATCTGAGCAGTGTTCTTTTTCCTATATCGTTTTTGTGTACCCTCATTACTTAATTAACAAATGATGCAACAGAAACAGAGGGGAATTTGACAGTACCTGAATTACATGGACGTGTTTATGTAAAATAAACTGCAACCCTTCCAAACCTCTAGTAGTCTGATAAAGTGTTTTGTATACAACAAAAATGCTTTGCTTGAAGAATATTCAGTGGAAAACTGTCCTAACTGCGGGGAATGTGAAAAAAGTAGCAATCAGTTTTGTCATAAAACTGATAATTATTAAAAATACAGAAATCAAATCTTCTGGTTGCATGCAGTCCTTTTCAGATTTTTGTTTGAAGAACTGTTGTCTCAAATTTTCTATTGTATGAAGTAGAACTAAAGCTGTAACTTTTTTAATGCAAATGATACTCGCGGAAGGTTGTTTTCACTTTTTTTTTTTTTGTGGATAAATAATAACATGAGTTTTGATCTACTGCAACTATTCAAAAACCGTAATGCTTGTATCATGTCTGTGCAGGAAAAGCAAGAATGAAGTCGTGAAAAATTCCCCTCCCAGCTGCTTGCTGTAGACACGTAGCACGTACCAAGTTTCAATGTGGAACTTGTGTTCCTCTGGCCTTCTGCAGCAAGGGGCAAGAAAATTCCAGTTGTCATTTATGACTTCATAGCAGGCATTTCATTTAGGGATTATTTTTTTTCAGTAGACCATTAATAAAATCAAAACTTGACAGCTTAAACTGGTGTTCTCCTGCTAATTGCAGCGCTCTGTCCTGACAGCTGTTAGGATTACACTGATAATTTATTTGCTGGAATAATACGAAGCTTCGCTTGAATGACTTCACAGTTTAGTTCCACGGCTTAACTTCCTTTCCTGAAAATGCATGCATCCTAGAAAAGTTTTTGTATGATCCTGTAATGTAAAGCTTAGAAGCAGAAGTCTTTTAAGTTTTCTGCTCAGTGATAGTGTTTCAGGGGATATTTTCTGTACCGATGGCTGTGTAACTCGAATGCTTTATGTGGCTGAAGTTTCAGATGAACTTTCCAAATGTAACCTTAGTAAAAACTGATGGAGCTGATCCGCTTGTTAGGATTTGTCTCCAGATTTGTTTTAGCCTTGTTTTAATTCACACATTAATCTCTACTTCAAGTTAACTGATTCTTCAGTCATTTCTTCTGATAAGTGTTAAATGTTGATTGCTGTTGACAGCCTGAGTTCCTAACACAGCAGCTCTAACTAGAGAACTGCTAATCTGATTGGGATGCTGTTAATCACGTATTTTTTTCTAGCTTGAAGTCTGCATGGGATAGCTTTCATTTTTGCAAAGCTGTGTGGGGTAGGTCAAGCATACCTAGCTCGAGCTGATAGCTCTGTAATGAAGACAAACGGGCTGAGTACGTGACGCCAGATGCTATTACAGCCACAAATTATGTGAGTTAAGAGGCTTTTGGTCAGTGCCCCCAAGTACCAGCCCAGCAGCATCCAGCTGCTATCAGCTCCTTTTGCTGCTGGTTCCAGCACCCCCGTGTCTGCCGGCATCGTGCCTTCTCCAGAGCTGATCCTCCTGAAGCCACCTCTGGTAGCCAAAGCGATTTCTTGGCTTCTGTTTTTAATCGAATGTCTCTTTTACAGACAAGATTGAGGGACACCCACTGTGTGGTTGTGGTCTTGTGGCAGGGGCACTGCGTGATGGTCTTCAGGTGTCCTGATGGTAGCAGCTTTTTGGAGTGATCAGCTGAAGCGCATTGCGTTGCTTTTAGCCTCTCTCCTGAGTTGCTGTATTACACTGCCCATCACGTTGTGGCATTTGTGCTTTTTTGTGTTTCTCAAATAGCACCCATCACGGTGGTTCAAGAAGCAACGTGAGTGCGGAGATCGCAGGTTGGGGCTCGGATTTGAGCAGAGGCTCTGTCCTGTTGTTTGCTGCGAGGATGAAGAGGGGGATGTGGAATTGAGGGAACTCTGATTAAAGATGCTATGTACTTCTGAGTTCTTCAGTTTTATATATATTTGTTTTTACAAGGCCTGTTTAATGCTTAATTAACATTTACTAATGTGTTCCTGTCAACACTGAAATGCATGGTGAGTGGTTTTGTGCATCTCCAGTAATAATGATCTTATGAAAGAATGTTCTTTATATTTAGGCTTACATAACAGGCTGTGATGAGAGGTACTGAGTAAATTAAAAAATATATAATGGTACTATATTGTTAGAATTTTTCATACAATAATTTCATCATTTTTTCAGATTTTGAAGGGTAGCATAAGGTGCACCATTGCCAATTCATTTTATAATGAAAAGGTAAAATAGGCTGTTTGTCTCATTTTGTCTCATTCCTTTTCTTTTTTTCCATCCCTCTGTAGTTTTGGCAAGCAGTCTGGAGGAAAACGAGGATGCGAATGTATCATCCTGGAGCCTTCAGAAATGATTGTGGTAAGGCAAATTTTTCAAATGTATTTAAATCTATTGCTGGTTTCAGCAAATTCTTTCTGTGTCTTATAGCAGGAAGCTTATTGTAAAGTATTCTAAAAAATTGCAGTAAAATTGCCTTGATTTCAATTATACCTAGGGCTGCTATCGTAACAGCAATGGCTATGTACATTTAATCTAGATGGGTAAATGATGGTGATGATTAGGATGATTGTGTCATTCTTCCTAAGATTATGTTTACTTGAGTTCCAAAAGCTTACCAGTTATGTCTGACTTGAGCATTCCTGAATCAGGCAACAATACTCTATCCTGAATATTTTATTTCTATCCCTACTCCGCCCCCGTTTCGTTGCTTTTTACTGGCCAGGCCAGCAGTACTGTGTCTGGTAGGAAAAGCGCTCTTAGTCCCGGCTGTGCAGTTCCACGCAGTGTGAAGTCTTTTGGGTAAGAGGAGAAGGAATGTAGGAGTGCTTAGCCAAGCTCGGAGGAGAAGGCTTTCAGCGTAGTTGTCATCAACCTTTTCTGCATCCAGCTTGCTTTTTGCTACTCCAGAATCCTTACACACACTGCCAAGTTCATACGTACTTACAGATTCAGTTCGCGGGTCGATGTATGCACGCTGTTGGCAGAGGGAATGTTAGGGTTGCTTTTCCGTGGTGCAGACCCACGTTGTACCCTAGCAGTGTGGCTGGGACGCAGGAAGGTCTCCTTCAGCTTTGAGTTTGAGATGCTGCTACCAGAGCTGGAACAAAAACGCCTGTTGTACCAAGGGGCTGTGTGTCTGTAAGCAGGCTGAGATCTTCAGGCTGCTACTGATTTAGCTCCCTTATGTCTGGGTATGATGACATTAAAACTAATATTTGTTGATGTGTTACTCATTGAGTATGTCAATATTCAGCTTCTATGAGAAATTCAGTTCTCACAGTATACTTAAAGCCGTGGACGTCACAGACATCCTGTACGGAGAGCTCTTGGTGCCCTTTGTGCCTTTCTCTCTGCGCAGTGTCGGTCTGATTCTGCCCGAAGGCCTTGATAGCATCAGCAATGTTCTTTGCTGCAGACAGTTGTAAGCTGCAGCCTGCCACCTCGCGAAGTGAGCACAGGTGAGAGTGCAAGTAGCCTCCTTCAGTCTTCTGAAGTGAAATTGTCACTTGCTTATTGAAATTACCCAGTCCTGGTCTGGGACCAGCTTACGCCTTGAGGGGTGCCACAGAACCGCGTGGATGCGATCTGTGCAGCCGTGCTACATGAATGCCCTGGGAACTTGGGTTCCTTGCTGCCTCTTTGCTTTCTTGCCTGATAAGAGCAGCTGCTGAGGACTTGGTGTGCTGAGCACGCGGGTGTCCACTGCCGCTGGTGAGCGTAGCCCCGTGCCTTGGTGCTGCTCGCCTGCCCCCTGGGAACCCTGCGTGTCTGTGGCCCTTCAGGCTGGGGCAGCCGACCGAGGAATTTGGCCTGTTTCTAAACAAATCAACAGCTCAGACTAATTTCACTAACAAACGAGTTGCACAACTCTTTGCTTACAGAACTGGCGCTCCAGACGTTGATCGAGCTGGTGCGCCGCTTCCTGCGAAAATCCCGTAGACTGTGGTGCAGGCGCTGTTTGAAGTGGGGAGGCTGCAGCACGGAAAGTATGCGGCTGCTCCCAGGGCTGCCCGGTGACTCACCCACCCGCTGCAAGTGGAGTTGCCGCTTTACATGAAATATTTTCCATGGGCAAAATACATGTTACTGCTACTGTTGTATTTAAAGAGAAAAAAACACAACAAAAAATACGAGCGAAAACCCAACCAACAGAGGAAAAAACAAAATACAAACAAACATGAAGGGGTACATAAAAGAGTAGCTTCTGCATAGAGCATACTACAGGAAAGAAAATGACCTTATTAAAGTATTTTAATGAAGAAATCGGAGAGTTTTGTGTGTGTAGCTTGGGGGAGCTAAAACTGCGATGAGGTTTTTCATAGGAGTGCCCTGTCACGGTCATGGAGAAGCTGGCGTTGTCCGTGTCAGCATTGCCAAACCCTGCCAGTTGTTCCTGGAGAGAAATGCACAACCTGGACAACTGTCCTCTCTCAAAACTCTTTCTTGAATTTTCTGTAACTGTAGCTAAATTCCAGTGAGAGCATAGAGACGCTTGAAAGTACCTTAAATTCTTTTCTGGAACCCAGCACATTTTTCTGTAGGAAAATCAGTGAACTGGAAGTCTCTAGTCATTCATATTTTATAGGTAAATCTAGCTAAAGGAACTAATAACTTCCATTTTTCTATGTAGGCCTTCCAGTGGGGTGAGAAAAGAGCATCAGCGTGGTGGCACGCACCTTGCTAATGGTCTGCACCGACAGAAAGTGCGCTTGAGTTTCATTTCCCTGATTAATTCTTACTGCTTTCTCTTAATTCTTTTTATTTTGCCAGGAGTTTTTCCTTTTTAATATGCATTGCACCTCAAATTGTATGTTGCATAACAAATATTTATCTTCAAGCAAGAGCATCAGGGGTTTAACCTACCTAAAGAACACCCTTCTCAGCTTTTGCTGCTGACTGATTTTTCCTGTTCTTTCTTTCTAGAGTGTAAATCAGTTGAAATGGGAATCCTTTGGGAACTGACCCATTTTAAAGGCCATAAAATGTGGTCATCTTAAGTTAATGAGGATAACAGATAGTGTGTGAATAGGCATTGTAGCTCATATTTTGGAGGCTGAACAATCTATTGAATTAATAATAGGGCCATTTATCACTTCAGAAAATGGCCCAGAATTGCAGCATATTTCCATGTACTGAAGTCACTGAAGTCTCCCTTCTGTGGAACAACAGTTCCTTGGTGTCTTCATTTCCTTCTTTAGATTCAAATGTAAGATTTCAGAAGAGCTGAAATTTGGAGGTGAAATTATTTCAGTGCTAGCACCAACTGCGGAGTGAAGTTGAGGATAATCAATTTGTTTTTCTATTTTTTTTTTTCATGGCAGCATGCGTTGTGGGTGAAGCTGTTTGCGTGGAAGCATCCCGCAGCTGCCAGAATTCAAGGATAATGAAACAACACCCTTGATTAGAAACTAGCCAGTTAGCATGCTGTTCCAGACTCTTTATTACGTGTTGGAAATGAAATAATCCCCAGAAGTGTGCTAGGGCAGCAGCCACCAGCAGCACTGGTGCCCCGGTCCTTCATGCTGCCCGTGTCCCTCAGCTCCAGTGCTGGGGCCCCAGCGCGCAGCATCCGCAGAGATGCAGAACCCTTCCGTAGGAGTCGTCACCCTTCTCAGGGCAGTGTGAGGAAGCTGAATGTGAGCTCTAGCAGCAGAATTCTTTGGTTTTAAGCAGGTGAAGGCATGGCTGAGTGACGCACAGCAAACGGGAACCCTGCCCTGCACCGCCTGCTGCCAGCGCTGCTAACGTGCAGCAGCCCAGCACCAGCTGTGTGCATGCCTATGGATCGCGAGCATAAACGGTCTGGTGGTTGGCTGGGCTCAAAATGCTGATTTTGCTGGTGGTACTCAATTGGAAGCTGTGTGGTGTAAAGGTCTTTCCTGGTGCTCTGATTTTTGTTTTGCTTTTGTCGGTTGCAGCCGTGGTATTAACCGAAGGAAGCAGGTGGTCTCAGTTCTGAGTTTCCACTGGCAGTTGGTTGTTTTGCCCTTACGCTAACAAATCACGTATTTATGTTCGCTTCTTAGCTTTCAGTTAGAACTATGGAAGAAAAATAGCTTCATCTTGCAGTAAGTGTTCACTTTAGTCTTAAAAATACTCAGTTTGGGGCTTTAGTATAATAAAGGTCTGCGGTGTTGGGCTGGTCGTCGTCCTGCAGCTTCGGGAAGCCTCCGCTGCCCAGGTCAGCGTGCTGCGCTGGAGGAGGCCTTGCTGTAGTCTGCATGATCCTGGAAGACTGAACCCAGAAGAAAAGGGAAGTAATGTGTTTATGGAAGTAGTTTCTGTAGCACATACAAAATTCAGAACAAAATCAACGTGATTTTGGTTACTTAATAGAGTAACCGTAGGAAACCAAACTTCATTACTTTGGGAAGCCTTCTGCGTAATTTGAGCAATGGTATTGCTGACTAGAAATCAGGGTTTTCTGCTACATGAAGAAGGGCTGCAGTATCCACAGTCATAACACTTTTTTTGAAGATGCTAGAAGGCCCGTGTGAAGTTGTGTTGTCTGTCTGTATGCCTTCCTTTTTTTCACTTTTTTCACTTTTTGATAAAATGTGGTGTGAGGCTAGGTGTTTTGTTTTGCTTTTTTAAAAACAGTGTATCTTTATATTATATTGTTAGTGTATATTTTTCTCTGGAATTAAAAATAACCCACAAAGCAAGCCCTGTCACTTGCACCTTCCTTTGACCTTACGTAGACCTGGCTGTTTGGAAAAAGCAAGGTGGAAACTAGATACGATGTTGCTTTGGTGAATGGTTCAGATATTTTCAGTTTCTTACTACCTGTTAATTATTTCTAATTTTCATTCCTTTGTACCTTTTGAATTTTAATTGAGCTAACTTACACAAGTGTGCAAAGGGAGGGCTGCATAAGCCAACATGAAGGTTCTTCTTCTTTTCCAGTGCTGAGTCTTACGCTTAGGAAAGCACGTTAAAAAAAAAAGAAAAAAATCATTTAAGCCAGCAGAAACTTCTACAGAGTAACTGTATTGTAGAGGAGCTTCTTGCCTCGCTGCAGCCTATTTGCATGCATGTCTGCTCTGTTTCCTGCTAGGATGTATTTTTCCAAAACATCAGAAGGAAATGAGGAGGGATGGAACTGCTTTTTATAGAAAAAAGGAATCGTAACTAGTAAGATAAAAAGCTCCCATGTTGGCTTTTACTAAGAAGATAAATTTAGCTTATTCTTAATGTTGAGTCGCAAATAAAATTTATCATCAAGATATAAATGAAGATCCAGTTAATTCTTCATAATCTGTTGGAAATGATTAGAAATGAGAATGGGATAGGGAAAGTAGGACCGAGGGCTATTTCCAAAACAACAACAACAAAACCACACAAAAAACAACAAACACTTGGAATGTTTTAAGTTTTTTATCTGTGATTGGTACTAAAAATAAGTTACGTTTGGAAAAAATACCAATAAAAATAGAATGGCAGTCAGTGGCTTTAAGCAGATTGTAAATATGCAAAGGATTTAACTTCTGTGTTGAAGACATCCTTGAAATAAGCAATGTTTATAAGTCAGGTTGTATAATATGTGTGGGTGCACAAGAGTTTCTGCTGGTGAGTGACATTGTTCAGAGGATACGTGTACTTTTTTTTTTTTTTCAAACTGTTTCCTGGAAGGAAACTGTGGCCTCCGGCTCATTGTAATAACGTCGCTCTGAGACATGCAGCACTGGTTCTTCAAAGTGTCTGCAGTCGTTTTCTTGAGAAAAGTTTAACTGTTCCGAACTTATGTTAGTTCCTTCCTCATGAGCTTGCTACGACTCCATCGGCTCTCGGTGCTATGGAAGAACTGGATGTTTAACCAGGAGCCTGAACGTGTGTTTCAGGTGGAGAACTCCAAAGACAATGAGGAAAACATCCTGCAAAGAGAAGTCCCGCTCAGGCAGTCCCGTCGAAGGTTTAGGAAGATCAACCAGAGGGGCGAGCGCCAGACCATCACGGACAACGTGGATGCCAGCAGTTACATCTCGGTGAGTCTGGTCTCCGTCTGCTTGGCGTTGTGCTGTTGGGTTTCCGTGTGCTGAGGAAAGCTGGTGAGGTGAGATGAGATGGTTCGCGTTTGTCGTATTTGTTAACGCGTTTCTCTTGTTGGGGAACAGTTGAGTACTTTGGATTTGAGCACTCCAGGTGGTAGCTGAAGATTCAGGCAGTAGTTTGAAAAGAGTTTGTTTGCTTTATGGGTCTTCTGTTGAGCGTTGCAAATAAATCTTAATGTTTCTGCTGGACGGAGAAACGGTCGTTCTTGCTTTTTGTTGGCTGTAACTGGAGTTCTTCTGGTAAGATGTAGCAGCTGGTGGTTTTCTTTTTGTCCCTAATAATTTAGGCTATGTTTTGGAATTGAGTCAATCACAAATATGCAGTTCAATAAAGTAATAACACTATCGTGATACTCTGTCACATTTACGTGATCAAAAATAGCATAATGGTAATTCAGGCATCAGAGTAATGGCAACTCGTTTGCTACTCTTTAAAAAAAAAAAAACGCATCACAGACTACATAATCTGTTCTGTGTGAAGGCACGTACAGCTGTGGTTTCGAGGTCACAATGCTTTTATGAAGGTTTCTCTTTACCATTATTTTTCACGTACAAACTTCCTGCTACTAGCAGGATTTATATGTGATCTAGACAAATTATTTCATTGGAAATAGTTGTTCTGGATAGTTTGATTTTTCTTTGAACATCAAAAGTTGAAAAACAATACTAAAATTGAAATTCACTAACTTTGATTAGTCTTCAAGCGCAAAAGAAAAAAAAATCAGTTTCTCCCCCTTTCTCCTGTCTTTTCATCTCCCTATGTGGTGCAAAACCTTTCTTAGTTGTTAAAATTCAAAATATCTAAAGTGTGCAGTTAGCGAGAAACTTAAGACATCTTTCTGTTTCAGAGTAAACTGCTGGTTTTTTTGCATGTTGCTAGCTGTTGTAATGCAGGTGGGTGATTTTTAGACTTTCCACAGCTTTAGCTTTTCTGTGGGTAAAGGTTACTTCGGCATTTGTCAGCTAAGCAGAAAAGCTCTCATTGCTGTGACAGGAAAAGAACATGCTACTTGAAGTTTAACATCCTCTGCCATCTCATTTCAAGAACTGTTGCATGTTTTTTATCACTGCTAATTAATCTGAATTAGTTATTGATGAAAGGAGATGTTGAATCCTCAGGTTCTGGGCTGAATGACTTATATAAGGCTTTATTAGGAATTGAGTCTGTTCTGTATATGAAAATCTCCCTCTTTTGCTGCGTGGTGTTTCTGTAACATTGAATAAGCACACAAAAAATAGTTGTTAGGCTTAAGTGCCAGGAGGAAGAGAACCTCAGGAGTAGCTGACGCTGACGCTTGCTATGCTGCTTGCCTGGAAGGGTGCATGAGAAGGGACTCGTCTGAGAACTACGAAATTACACGCCTCCTTAAATGATTTCAGAGACTGTCAGTTACTGATGCAAGGAGTCAGTGTGCTGCTCTTGCAGGATTGTGATTAGTCAACAAATGATGACCCTGTTAGGGTTCTTCTTTGTGTTGATTTATTTCTTATGTTAACAACCACGTGGAGTACGTGTCTGTCTTTGCACATACAGGTTCTTGTTGTAAATCTGGTGGCTCAGATTTATGAAAATATATATTTTGATCACTGTTTGATGGGAAACATTATAAACTTCATAAATGAGCAGCATACTCCTAAATCTGATTTTGGCACTTAATTAGGAATATTATAAAAGAGTCCTGTTAACACTGCTAGGTGTTTTCCTGGATGACTGAGTGCTAAGTGGCAGGAGACCACCTTTCTGAAACAAAATCTGCTAGCTGTTGGGTTTCGGCAGCCTGCACTGAAATACCAAGCCTTGCTTCCTAGCCTATAAACTCCTAATTGGGAAGCGTCATAGTCACAGTACTTGGTGTAGTGAAAAGTAATTTGTAACTCAACAGATGACTAAGAAATCAAACCCAGCTGCCTGTTTGACAAGTAAACAAAACAAAGGATGCCTGTATTTTTTCCATATTCTGTTTTAATCTGGTAAAATGTTTTTTTCCTGAGGTATATGGTTTGTTCTGTGCCTGGGTTTAACTCTTACCTATAGGAGTCTGCTAATACGTGTCCATTGGTTCCCACTGATTTTGAAAAACAGGGTTTATAAGGTAACTGTGTGTTTCAACCTGTTGGAGTATGGGCAGGATGAGGAGGAGGGTTTTTGAATGAAACTCCTATTTGACAAGAACTTACAATAACATTTCTGCCAGAGTGGGGAAACTGTTTACAAACTTGCCAGCACATTTCCTCTCTGGCATAATACTAATGAATAAATGCAGCATTTTATTTCACTCTCCAGCCTGTTGCTAAATGCTCTGTGACAGATGCTGAATGTGGCTTGATGGACCTTTTGTGAACCCTGCTTGATCAGAGGGCTTGGTACTTTATGCGCAGTCCGCAAGGAGTTTGTGTGGGCTCCAGTGGTACAATGCTACAGAGTACACAACATGCTGCTGGTTAAGTTTTGAAGCTCCTAATTGCTCAAGCACAGGTGGTTTTCTGCTTTCTGAAGAAAACACACATCCTATAGGTATTGATGTTTGGTGTTGCTTTATCCCAGCTCAGAATTTTTCCTTTGACAATTAAAAGCAAATACAAGAAATCTTCTGTTTAGGGGCAATTATCTGTGCAATCTCCATTAACTCCTTTAAATGTAAATCTCTGCTCATTAAATATAGTACGGTTAATATTTATAAAAACAAGGATTCACCTTAATCGTGAAATGTTACCCATTAGTTTGTGACATGAGCTTGCATTGACTTCTCACATGGAGCTCCCTGCTACTACTTGTTGGAACGAGTTCTGTAGAAATCCCTGTGGTTGGCCATGAGATAAATATTTGTGTGCAGATTCTTTAATATTTTCAATTATTATTACCATATTTGAAGCTTTTCCTCCTATGCCTCTTACTTAAGTGAAAGAGCCCAGATACCCAGTTTAACTGTATACCTTCAGGGTAGTTGACATTCAAATTATTACTGGTATCTTCATTTTTTTTTCTTTTGCTTGACTCAGTGTTAAAAGTCGATCATCTGGTTGGTTTCTTTGATGAAGGAGTTACTCTTTAGACTCCTTTACTATGTTTTTATGGTTCGTACAACAATGGTGTTTCACAAGAACACTGGTTGCCTCCTGAGTAAGTTTTTTTTTAAAGTTCTTTTTCTTGGAGGAAAATACAGCAAATGTACACTAACAATGTTCTCTTTCTTCTCACTCATACTGAACAGGTTTATATTTCTGCTTCTATCTTTAAAGTGCAAAATGGCATGAGTTTCTTCGTACAGTACGCATGCAAATGATGCTCAACCTGCTCTCATTAAGCAGGTGAACTGGCCACGGGCTGGTTTCTGCTCTCAGGGGTTCCCAGTAGCTGTGGCAGGGTTTTTCCTGCTACTGCGTTGCCAGCAGTGCCCTGGGGATAAATGTGAGTTTGGTGAAAGGCTTCCCAAGTGCCTTTCCCAGGACGTGAAATAGCACTGCTGCCTGGGGTGATGGCAGCAGTGGCTGTCTACCCGAGGCCGGCTGAGCATCCGCTGCGGTGACGTGGGATCTCTTTGCCCCTGTCTTTTTTGCTTTCATCACTTGATGAGCATCCGCATGTTGTATGTCACCGTGGGTGACGTCCTGGCTGTGGGGTAAAGTGAGGTTGGAGTCACAGAATCACAGAATGGTTCGGGTTGAAAATGACCTTAAAGATCACCTCATTCCAACCCCCCTGCTATGGGCAGGGCCACCTCCCACTAGAAGGTGCCCAGTAGTTGGAGTCATCTGGAGAAAAGTCCTGTCAGACTTAGTGAATTACGTATAAATGTGCCATTGGTCTTAATTATGCCTGCTCTTGCTTATTTGTTAGTGTGGTTGCATATCTTCTTGGAGATAGGCACTCTTTGTGCATGTGACTGTCTCCAACATAGATAAGAATCCAGACAGTAACCAGGGTCATGCAGCAGGGCATTATCACAGCTACAATGAATATTTAGTCATTCCTACTTCTGAGTCTAGCTCTCAAGCCAATAAATAATGCAGCTACGTTTTTTCATTACAAAAGAAAAAGAAGTAATTATGATCGTCTTCGTTCAGCTCTGTTCCAAACTTTAGTGAACATACAGAAGGTACACAAAAACCTACAGCCAGACTAAAAACAGACGACTTTTTACATTAACAGTTCTAGGAAGAAATGTTTAATGTTAGCTCTGGTGCTGTTAAGAAGTTAAATTGCTTTTTTCATCTTGGATCAAATATTGAGAATGTAAAGATAAATATTTGAAACATTTACTGTTACAAAATAAAACCTGAGTTACAGTAAATTCTGTGTTTATATTTCTTGCAGTGAGCAAAACCAAATGGGGTTTAACAATCTGATACAAATTTCTCCATGACCATCAAACCTGTAAACTTGTATCTTTTAAAAGTTTAAAATCTTTGCACACATTTTTGACGGTTTCTCTTCTCTGTGATTTTTGAGAAGAATATTTGTATTTCTAAAAATAGTGCATAAAAGATATAATACACATTTCCATTGAGTTGTGACCACAATATGATTTATTTTTTTCATCGTAGAACAAAATAAATTACTAGCAAACTTTTATTAGTAATTCCCTTTCTCAGACATGAAAACTTACATTTTTTTTTTTTAAACTCTTGTAAGAGGACGGTGAGGTTTAAGAGATTTATTATAATACCAAGTTTTGAGGACAGTATCTTAATACCACATCATGTAAAATTTTTCCAGGGACCTTGTAGAAGCATTTATCTTCAGAGCAGTCTGTCACCCGAGGACTGCTTGAGTGGCAAGTTTCTTGTTCTGTGATCATTACTTAATGTAATCCTGTCAGAGGCTGCGGTTAGTGTAGGGTATCTCACAATTGTAGGGGGTTAATCACATTTTTATATATTGCGGCAAACCCATTAGGTTCTTTCCCATCACTGATCCTTTCCCTTTTAAATGCTATGGGTGTTTTATAATCTATTTCTAACTGCCAGGTAGATTTGCTGAAATAGTACCTTTTATTGATCTAAACCAACTAATACTGACTTGCAGCATGCCTCCAGATGCCTTTTGTTAAACCTTGAGCAGCATCAGCTAACATGCGTTTACTTGGAACATCAGCAGTTAATTTCTGTGAGGCTGTGGCTAATCTGCAAGTGGCTGAAATCACTTCTGGAGCTGTTTTAGAGCTGGATGATTCCAGCTCATTGTTTTTTTAATGTGTTTTTATCCCCTCCCACTTCCTCTTTTTGTCACTTTTTTGTTGTTGTTGTTTGACGATTTGGGCTTTATTATCTAACGAGTCGGAAAGAAACTTCAATCCTGCTGAAATCCACGGGTCTTGCTGTGTACTTGGTGGGTACCGAAACCCCTGCAGTTGGCAGCTTCTCTGGAAGTGTTGTGCAATGCACAGAGATCGTGCAGGTTCCTTCCTCCTGCCCTGTTCCTATGATGGAGGTTTTTCTCTCTTCCAGTTTGCCTTAGGTTTTCGGTGGCGTATGTCGTGTCCCAGCTCACAGGCCGCAGCGTGTGCGGGTGCTCCCCGGGCCAGGCCGGCCACAGCCTCTGTGAGAACCTCGCCCCCCGTAACTGCTGCCGGCAGCCCTGCTGTGCTCCTGCCATTTTGTGTTCCTCTTCCTCCTGCGATAAAAAGAAGCTGCAGCCGCAGCGTGCTCGCTTCTGTAGCAGCCTGCTCCAGCTTTGTGGTGGCCCACGTCTAAATAAAGCCATCTGCTCGGCCGTTGCTGCTCGGAGCAGGCCGGTGGGGCTACGACCGCAGCGTGGGGCTAGGAGGGGACGAGGCCCAGCTTTCTGGAAAGGGAAATCGGAGCTGCTCTGGGGGCGAGGCTGTAAATGACGTCTCAGAGGGGCAGCTCTGAGGTGCAATGACATCAGGGCAGCCGCTTCCTCGGCCCGCTGGTTACCGGTGCTCAGCGACAGCACTCGCCCCACCGTGGTGCTCATCTGTCCCCTTCTGTAAGCAGGAGGGAGTCACCAAAAGCACGTTGGCTCGGGTTTTGTTTCATGTGTGGATTCTGCCGGCTCGTGGTGTCGGCCCTGTTACCGCCAAGGGCGCCTTGTGTGCCCGTCGCTGGTTGTGGCGGTCGTTACAAAAACACCGGCCCTGTGTGCCCTGTGTTCAAACGTTTTCTGGTAACTTCCATAGGCCCCTGGTGGTTCCCCAGCCAGTTAACGAGTGTCTGAAGGTTTCTGAAGAATAATGACTTTGATGTGCTATGCATGAAATAAGTAAATACATACTAAAAATATTGCCCTTCTGTTAAAATCGGCGTTCTCGAGTTCTTTCTTTAAATAGCATATGCAGTATGTAAACCCCAATTTATCCATAACGAGGTGGATTGTAATTATTCAAAACTTATATTCAGGAGTTTCCCTGAAGATTTTACAGACGTGACAACCAGATTATACATAAACTGTGAATTACAGAAATCACCTCAATTCTGAGGTGACACGTGCAGCTGTGAACAACACTGAAGAGTGCTGCAAAAATGAAACTAGCTTAGACTGAAACGAAGGAGGGTTTATTTTAGGCAAGCACCTGTATTTTCTCAGGTCTGGCTGCGTTGCTGGCGGTGGTGTGCAGCGTGTCTTGCTGTGAGCCAGGATGTTGCAGGACAGACAGACAGCTTTGTGGTTTGCCACGCCGAGAGCCTTGCTTCTTGAACGAGATACTAAAAATTGATAGGGAAACTGATCCTGAGCGTAGTCTGTCCTCAGGGAAACCTCCCCATGCCTTTGGGATGGAAGCAGGGAGCTGCTCAGACCTTGCCCTAAGCTGGTGCTGGGATTTGCTGTTGTGCCTGGTTTTGTTCCATGGCAGCTTGTGGCTGAAGAATCTTTAAATATATCAATGAATAAAAATAAAATCTAGATATCTTGCAAATTAGCATGCATAACAAATAAAAAGTAATGTAATTACTAAAGTGCTCTCCACACAGTAATCGGCTATCTGTTTCTTTCTTATCCTTTCACCACATAGACAAATTTACACCATCATGGAAATTAACTTAGTTCCTTGGAAAATGCCTAAGAAAATATTTTATGTAGCATGTTCAGAGAGTTAATCTCTGTTTTGATGGACCCTAAGGGGTTGGGTGGCAGTTCCAAAGACATTAATTCTTTATAAGCAGCCTGTTATGCAAAATAGATTGAGAATGATGTGCAAGTGTTGTGGCCGCTGCTCATAGCTGTGTAATGTCATTCTGGTGGTTAATGGTAGAAGGCAGTGCTATGTACCTGATAAGGCATTGTCAGGGACTTCAAAACCTTTTGTATATGAGTTGCAGTGCTGTCAGATCCTTCTTTTGAACATTACTTTATTATTTCAGTGTTTTGAAATGACATGCGAGTGGTGTCTTGTAGAAACTGATGGGGGAGTAGGCAGCAAGCTGGTAGCCTGTGTGCAGATGGATGGGAGCAGGCACGAATCTTTGTTTCCTGCCGTCCACCTGGGCTGTTTCTGTTCAATGTGCTGTAATGAAGTAAGCAGCCTGCTTATGTGCTCATTTATAGCCAAGTCAGCCTTTCACTTGTTTGTGGGCTTATGCCTTAGAGAGGAACAGCTTTGTGAAAAGTCATTTTGTATTTTATCCTGAGGAGTTGGGAGTTTGAGTTGTTGGGTTGAATATCACGTACACTAAAGGACTTCATTAAAGCACTGTGATACTGTTGTCTTCAACTTTAAGTTAAAATGTTCTTCTAATTTAGAATATGGAAATTTACGTCAACTTACAAATGTTCTGCGGAAGCTCTCTGGCCCAAAGCTGGGGACTTGAGAATATTCGGAACAATTTTCAGTTAAAATCATCATCAGAAAATGTCGGTCCATAGTGCAAGCATTTGGATACCGTTTTCCTTGAAAAACTTGGCATGAAACCACTGTATGAGAGAACAGCTAGAAGAATCTGTCTGGTTTTGGCTTAGAACTGACTGCTATTTCTAATGACTCTTAACAGCATTTGTAATTTTACATTTGATATGTAGAAACTTTTGTTAATGGGGAAATATTTGACAGATGAAATAATTGAAATAGCTGATTAAATGAAGCCTCTGACTAAATGGGTCAATCAGCGTAGCTTTAATTCCTTCTTGGAACTTTGTTCTTGCAAGTCAGAGTTGCCTTCTGTTGCTGACTGTTAAAGCTTTTGGTTTTTTTTTTGTTTGTTTGTTTGAGGTATTGTAGCCACAACAAACTAGACACTTGTATTTATGATTTTGAGTTTGTGTCCTTTAAAATTTGTTTAACAGCTGTGATGAAATGCATGGTGGTTTGTCAACTTGCAGTGTAGGTATGTCCTCTGGCCAAGCCCTTGCTGTATCTGCTGAGATCAGTTTTGTGGCTCTGGTGAGAATAGCTGCGATTCTCCTGCTCTTTTGTTCTCAGTGGCAGAAGGGAACCTGAATGATGCTAAGGAAAAATTTCCACAAGTGTAGTCAGCTTTCATGGAATCACAGAACGGCTTGTGTTGGAAGGGACCTTACGGGTCACCTAGTCCCAACCCACTAGATGAGGTTGCCCAGGGCCCCATCCAGCCTGGCCTTGAACGCCTCCAGGGATGGGGCACCCACCGCTTCTCTGAGCGGCCTGGTCAGTGCCTCACCGCCCTCTAAGTGAAGAATTTCCTCCCAACCTCTAATCTAAATCTCCCATCTTTTAGGTTAAAACCATTCCTCCTTGTCCTGTCGTTATCTGACTGAGCTTTCCATTTGTGAAGGCAATAAACGGGGGCTCAATCATGCCAGGTACTGAGAAAGCTTGGAAATCACCGTGCCGTGAAGCAACTCGTGTGGTAAAGGGTCTGGGCTGTGCTTCCCCTACACGTTGGGTTTCAGGAGAGCCGGACTGTAACCGGGCCCGTGCTTGGTGCTATGGGCACCCTGTGCATAAACCTGCTGGTAAGGGCCAGCAGGTTGTGAGGCAGCCCTGCCACGGGCAGCTCGCTTCTCTTCCTCCCAGGCTGGGGAACACCGTGCTGGCCCAGCCCCAGGCCAGGAACCCCCATGTTCCCCCTGCCTGGGGTCAGCTGGAGCCCAGGAGCAGCTTGGGACAGAGGCTGCACGCAGAGAGCACCACGCTGCCTCCGGACACGGCTCTGCCCCTGGCTAGAAGCGCCTGTGAGGTGCCGTGCCTGAGATAATATTCACGTCACATGCAATCTGCAGGCTGGGTACCCTGTCTGCTAAGAAATGAAAGCTGACTGTTTAAAATCAGCCTCGCGTAGAGAGAGATCCCCAAATTTCTCTGGTAGTGGTAGGAGGAGTCAAACCCTTCCTGCCCTCTCCTGCTCTCAGGCCTTCAGTTTGGTGTTAATCCTCCAGAAAAATGACAGAAAAAACATTGGAAGCGGCATTTTAATGATTATAACCTCATCTGTGGAGTTAATGCATTGTTCTCAAGGTCATTTAATCAGAAGCCTTTTCCTTGCGGGAGGGGTGCTGGTACCTCGTGGTCTGAATGGCCTTACCCTGATCATTTAACTTGAGATGTAGCTTTATAAATGTGGGAAGAAAGAGTGATGCTTCATGTTTGAATTCATATCAACTGCAAAACGTAGGTGACTTCCAGGATGAAAACGAGAATATACGTTGGTGGGATTTTCAGTTCCCAAATCTGAAACTCTGTCCGACTTCCCGGTAAGGTGTCAGCTGAACAAACACGATGTGTTCAGGTCGGCGTTAGGTTTGGGCTCTGATTTCAGTTTGGAGGCTAGATCAGGGGAATGTTTTAATGAGCAAAACTGCAAAAGTGCTTGTGAAAATTTGGTGTGGGATATTAGAGATTTTGTACTTCTGGTATCTCTGGGCGGTTCAGCCCCACAAACCGACCCATCTGCTTTCGGGGCTGGTGTCCACTCATTCTCATCACCAGGGAATTTTGGGCTGTGTACCTTCCCCAACCTCCCCACCCCCTGCCGAAATGAGGTGTCAGGAAGGAAGGGGGGGAGCGTGATATGAATCACCTCTGTTCAAACTGTAGCAAGGAACTTTTTATTTGAGCCTGTGGCGGAGGGGGCTTCCCCCTTCTCTACGTGCCGACATTGCCCTCGCTTGCTATGCTGATCATGCCGCCTGGCTCTGCGGAGACTGCACGAGCAGAGATCTGCAGGGGAGAGCTGTAATTTATAAACATATTTAAGAAAGTATTATAAAACGTATAAATCTGAATTTCTGCAAATAGGAGATGACCTTTCCATGCTTAACACAACAGCTGAAAAAGGATGGCTGGGGTGGTACGACAGCGATGGAGAAATTGAATCCATGGTGCCTTTTTATTGTTCCTTCTGTATTGCTGGCTCTATATTTAGAAGCTTACATCACTTTAGTTATGATGACAGTCTCTCCTCCCGCTCCGCTCCCTCCCTCTCCCCCTCCCTCCTTCCCCTAGGATGGATCGGATTTTCATACCACTTATGAATCCTACAGATCTTTCAGCAGGATTTTTCTACGGCGTGTTCATAAGTGCTGCTGCGGAAAGTGATGTACAGAAGGAAGCAGTTGCAGCACGTAATGTCACCCTGAAGGAGGAATGGAGCTCGCAGCACCGCTCTCGCTGCCTCCATTTGTGTAAAAGGGTCAAGAACAGGGTGGAGAGCTGTATTTTTTTTCTTATTATTTTTTTCCTTTAAACAGGAATTCCTGAGAAGCCCCAACGAGGGGCTAACCTTGCCACAAAGTACAGTGATTCATTTAAGATGCCGAAGTTAAATGGTGGGGAAAAATCAGAGAAGCATGCCGGTGACACTAAATCAAGCAAGCTTTGCCAGCGTAGCATGGGGACGCATCCAGCTCATGCCGCAGCTGGCACTGCGCACAGCGCTCCCCGCTCGCCATCGCCTGCCTTTTCAAAGAGATTTAAAGTACTCAAATATATTGGAATAACCTCTTGATGCAGGTGCCACTAATGCCTAAAATATTTCTGCATTAGGCTGCTGTGTTTGGCAATTCCCGCTCGCAAAAACTGTATCAGAATGAATTATTTTAGCCCGAAACATCTTTGCCTGAGCGTGCGGGGTGACAGATTGCTTTCCAAGCAGCTGGGCTCCCTCCCCAGCCCCCTCCGCGGGCCCGCAGTCAGGGCGCTGCGCTCGCCGCTGCCCTCGGAAAAGGGGGGGAAGAGGTGGGGGAGCAGACGGGGGGCCTGCTGCTGCTGGGGGACACGCAGGGACAGCGTCCCGGCGGGCGGCTCGCTCGGAGGACAAAGGGACAGAAGTCGGCAAGGCGGTCGGCACGCCGGCAGCCTGTGCATCCCCAGCCAGCGCTGCGATGGCTGTTGGATCGGCGCTCGCCTTCGCCGCGGGCTTGGCACAACGGGCTTGTGTTTTGTGATTGATCAGGGGAAAGTGCTGTCCGATGCGGGTCCGCTGCTGCCAGCCACGAGCACTTCCTGATTTGTGGAACTTTGGTTTGTGGTCTTTTTAAATGAGAGGAGACTCTAATCCTGTTTAACCGAACGTGAGTTTAAGTTATGGAAGGCCTTCCTGCCCTTCTAAAAACAACCCATTTTTCAGTGACTTAGCCTTGTTAGACAATTGGAACATGCAGATTTATTTAACAGTCGGGAGGATTCAGATAGTATTATGGGAGGATAAAGGGAATGTGATGCATAGAAACATATGGAGTGATGCTTCAAGCATGAAAAGAAACCAGTGTTAAGAGACAAAGACCTTTTTTAATTCGGAGACTGCATACCAAAGATTTTTTTCCCTTAAGATTCTCTGAAAACCTGGAATCCTGCTTAAAATGAGAAAGGCGATTTACTGCCTGGGATTCTGCCTGTTCCTCACAAGCATTTTGATTGCGATCACCATGGAGCAGCCTTTGTATCTGCCTTTTCCCACCTCCAAGTTGCTTTAGGTTTGAGATTTATCATATAGCAGATCATATATCCATAAACGCAGAGCGTCGTGCTGCGGGCAGCCGGGGGCTGCGGGGATGCATGCATTAAAACCCAGAAATTAGTGGGGGGATGCCCCAAAAGCTCCAGCCTGGAATTAGGTCAGGTTTTCCCCGGCGCGGGCGGGCTGGGCTGCGCAGGAGCTGGCTGCATCCCCGGGGACGCAGCCGCCGCGCTCATTGGCGGCGCGGGCAGAGGGATGATGTCATCCTCACTTAAAGGCAAAACTAGAAGGAAATAGAATTTTGTTCCCATTATTGAGCTCGTGTTTACAGTAGTTGTAAAATATGGCATCCACGCCAAAACCTTCGGTGGATTGAATTCCATGCACAATGCAGTGGGTTTAAAATGCAGCCGGGAGATGAATATCTGCCCGGGTTAGTTCAGGGGGAGAGTTTGTGTGCTATCGGTGTGCGTGCAGGCAGGGAGAGGTTTCCTTTGGCTGGCTTTTTTTTTTTTTTTTCCTTGATATAAATTGTGATGGTGGTAACTGTAATAATACAGGTAACACTGCGTGGAAGTATTTGGACGTTCATTGCTACTGAAAATTTGTCAGCGTGGCTTTATATTTGATGCTTAAGATGCTTTTGATTTAGGAAAAAATGTGAATTATTAGGAAAGATGCAATACAGTTGTATGTGAGTTGAAGCTGATAGCTGGGCTATTGTTTAGTATCGAAGGAACAGTAAAGGAAACAGCTATTTATGTAGCTGGTGTAATGCCTTTCAAAAGCTAAAGGAATGATCTGAAAATCTTTCGGCTTTTAAAAACAGATATTGGCTTTGCAAATTTTGCAAGAGCAGGACTAAAGTTCGATTTTTCCTTTATGTTTTGATATAAATTAAACCCCATTACTTTTATGAAGCCTGGCTGCATCCATTACCGTTTCATTGCTGGGCAGTGGTTAGGTGAATTCAGACAGCAGTGCTCATTTTTGTCCTTTAAGGCAGCTGCGGAAGGTGCCAGGGGAGGGGTTTCCCTTGGGCTAAGGCCCAGCTCTGGTCACAACTTGGGTCGTACGCCTGGAAGAATTCAACTGCTGGCTGCCTGCTGAATGGAGCCTTTGGTTTGGGACGGGGTGGGGTGTCCTGGTGCTGGAACTTGGCTTCTGCAGTGTGGGGATCTTCTTCCACGTGTCCGTCCGTTGGAATAGCTGTCTGTGGATCGCCTCAAATGGTCCAACTCCGTATTCGAGAGCAAGCAAACAAAACCAAAAGAAGGATTTTTGGCCCTTGCTGCCACCAGGCCACTCTCTGAAGATGCTCTTCTGCGTGGAAGGTATGGCCTTCGAGCTGTCATTCGGTTTTGGAGAATTAACCTCGAGTCTGGTGCAAACGGGGAATAGGAAGACATGGCGATGAAAATTCTTTCCAAAGAGAAGAAAACGGAAACAGTGAGTGCCCCTTCTTGCAGGTGAAATAAACGATCCTGAGAACTAAATACCGGCTCTAACAGAGCCAGCACCCTCTGCTCCTGCTCCTGTCCTCTCCCGTCCTCCCCTCCCCTCGCGCAGCAGCAGCAGACATTTGCCTTCTAGGAATTGAAAGCATCGCGGCAGTCCCAGCTCAAAGGTGTGGGATCTCGTAGGTGCTTCCTCGGAGCAGCTCTCCAGCAGGCTGGGCTGCCATCCAAGGCACTGAGCTGCTGACAAATTTTCCGGTTTTTAGTTGCAAAAAGAAATGATAAAACTAAATTGACTGCTGCAGAATTAAGGCAGTTCTGTTATAAACGGAATTGGTCTTGATTGGAAGAAAGAAAACATAACTTTTAGCATGTTTCAAACCCACTAAAAATTATGAATATTAGAAACGTCACCTTTCAGTGAGGAATTTACTTCTCATTCTAGATAAAGATCTGCTGATGGGTGTATAGGATGAGACAGAAATGTTGAGATTCCTGTATGACATGTATATAAAAGCAGAAATTGTTTGATTATGGGTGTATCTGTGCATGCATGCACACATGTGAGTGTCTGCAGATTTTTTTTTCTACCTTTTCTTATTTCTAAATTTGGATGCAGAGATGAGAAATGATTCACCTAAATGCTGCTGAAAGCCTTAACAGATACATGAGCTTCAGGGTTTTTGAGCCGATTTAGAAAAAGAAGAATATTCAGAGCTTACAGCATATGCATTTGTAGATCCTAAAACGATATAAAATGTAATGTAGAGCAGGGGTGTTTTGCTGAGCAGTTGTTGTACCGATATGTGTGTTTATATTAGGTCAATAAAGATGCTCTGCTGGCTGCATCTGCAGATACAGTAGCCAATTGATCTAATGCAGTTTCTAAAGGCTTTCTATACAGGTGATGTCATCCTTTTAGCTCGGTTCCCCTCCCACTCTCTTTCCTCCTTATTAGATATTTCATCTTGCTGCGGAGCATCCAATCGATGGGAGCTTCTCCTGAGGGAGCTGCTGAGAAGCAAGCAAAGATAGTAGGAATTAGGACTCCAGCAGTCAGTCTTGCTGTAAGCCATGGACGTACTGTTTTGTCGTGCATTACAGAAGTGTTTTAATTGGAAAAGCTAGGCGTGGATTAACCGTAGTATCTGGCTGATGCATTAGAATACTAAGCAACACTGCGGAGTTGTAAACTGCATTAAAAAAAAAGGAGGGGGGGGCAAAAGAGAAAAGGGTTTGTATTGCAGAGGCTTTTAATACATTCCACAGTGCAAACCTGTTAGAGCATATATCCTGGAGCTACAGTCTGGACACTAATTCAATTTTGCAGTTATGATGGACAAGAGTATAAAGAAGAAACTTTAATATTCAGGGCGTGGGATTCCTGAATTGCCTAGGATGTTGAAGAACCTTTGCAAAATTTGATCTACAATATGAACGTGAAGTTTCCGAAAAGTGAACCTGAAGATAAGCCACTCGTAAAGGCATTTCAGTGAAGAGAAAAAAGGAATTTGAAGAATTCTTATCTCACCTTTTTATGTATTGTTGCTCTAACCTGCAATTCTAATCCATTTCAGAATTAATTCAACCTCAGCAGCACTTTTTGGGTACGCGCCTCGTGCCTGGGGGAACCTATGGATATTTGTGTTTGAAAAGCTAGGAAACACTTTGACTTGAATTTATGTGCGTGTTAAAACTGGAACATTTTTATAGGAATTGCTGCTGCTGCTAACTCACTGCAACACTGAAAACTACTCTGACACAGGAGAAGCTGTAATCGAATTCAGTGTGAAATTCAAGCCTGACAAGTTGCATACATGTATATTTGCTGCTTTGGTTTATGATTTTTAAAGAGAATCCAGAGAGGATTTTACTAAATATTTTTCGTCTGAGACTTTTATTTGAGAAAGGAAACTTTTTTTTCTCAGCCTAAGAGATGGCTTTTCTTGTTCGATGTTATGCCAACTGCCTGCAACCGTGGGCCTCCAAAGTAAGTACGATTTTGTCTGTGATGCATTTCTCTGAAATGTATTGACAGCCGTGGTGCTGTCTGTGCAAATGCTCACTTCTCCAAAGCCGAGCGCTGCTCGGATGAAATGCTGGGCTCTGGCTGTGCATGGACTGTTCTGGCAGAATAATTTCTGAACGGGAAGGGGGGACCTTGAAATCTTGAAATTGTTTTATACGCTAAGAGCTTACAGATGAACAGGAAGTGTAAAAATGCCATTTTGTTACGAAATGTGTAAAGCTTGCTTTTTAGCCTATTAATATATAAACAAGTGTAATGGAAGTATAACATTTTTATGACTGTTTGTCTTTATGGCTAACTTGAAAATATTGATATAGAAACCTGATTTTTCAAGCTGTATGAAACTGTACTGCTTGCTTCCTTTGTGCATCATTATGGAATCGGTTAATTATTTAGCCAAACTATGTAATTACAATTAGCTTTAGAGGACACGAATTGTCTGTTTGAAGATGCAGTATTTTTGTCAAGCTGGGGGGGGAATAGTGTTTCTTTTTAAAGAAGGTAATGAAATCTAGAACGTTCGAGCAAACCAACTCACTGATATAAAAGCCTTTAAATTAAGAATATATATGTATGTATAGATATATGTATACTGTTAGTCAGACTCTTGCAGTTTGGTATGCTTTCTCAGAAAATTACTGGAGTGACTGGTGTTTTATTAAGACTGCTACTAGTACAGTAACCCAAGACACAAGAATTGACTTATAATGCTGAGGCCAGTGAAATATACCTTTTCTCTTACAGTTTTTGTATTTATGTCGCAGAAGCTCATGCAGGCTAGAATAAGGATTGTGCAACTTTCTCGTGTGTTAAAGCCAGCAGTGCTCGGAGGCAGTGGGTTGGGATCGTGAGATTCGTCGGTGACTTTGGAGCAAGAAATTTGCTCTTGACTTCGGTCCCAAAAGTTTGAGGTCCCTTCAGCTTTAGGGACCAAGCGCTGCAGCGGCCTGGAGAGGCACAAGACAAGTCCAGCTGGGTGCATGAAGTTCACGGACATAATGGTTTTTCCCTGCTTATTTTTTTTTTACATCTGACGATGTAAATGGAAGCTCACTGTTTACAGGGAGGGAGGGTGGGAAATGCTGGGATTTGGGGTTTCCAAGTGCAGTTGCCACCATTAATATCTGAATACGGGTCCATGTTTGTGGCCCATCTGGGCTGTTGTGCGCGTTTCAGCAGCGAAAGCCGAGGGGAGCAGCCGGGACTGGGAAGGCAGAGGGACTTGGTGTGCTCATGACGGCTCCTAGCCTCAGTGGTCACGTTGGCAGATTTTGGCCTGTTTGTGTCATCGTTTGAGTCTCCAGTATACGTGTAGATTCCTTTACTTCCTTCCCAGTCTGTAGACATTAAATACGAAGGGATTGGTTTCCTGAAGCTCGTCTAGCCCGCACCGCCCTTGTTGAGAAGGTCTGGACGGGTAATATTGCTTAAAAACTGGGAATGCTTAGTCACGTTTGTGCTTCAGCTGAGGCTGCTCTTTCAGGAGAGTTTGGGCCTAAGTGAGAAACCACAAGAAAAGAAACCCTGTGGTCAAAGAAGGGTTTGTGGAGGGTGGGAAATAACAATAATTGGAAGGGCTTTTGACCCCTGTGTCAGCACAATACCCGGTGGATTGCTGCCATTTATTCACTCATTTGCTATTCAGAAATGAAATGCTATAAAACGTTGGGGAGAAAGATGTATGTTTGGTTTTGTTCATTTCTCTTTCTTTCTTTCTTTCTTTCTTTCTTTCTTTCTTTCTTTCTTTCTTTCGGCTGATGCAAACTTACTAGCTGGTTTAGCATCCCAGTCCACAGATAAAAGTTGTTCATCTTTGAAACCACCACAGAAGAACCCCTTGTAGCCCTGTTCTGCAAAACCATACAAAGCTCCCCAAAATTCCTGCAACCCCTCCCAAGACTTTTAGGACTCATCAATTCTTGACGCTCTGCAACTCTGAAAAGTATGCATAGGATTAAACACACTGATTATCTGAGTTATATCTGAGTTCATTCTGTTTAGTTTTTGATCTAAGCTCTGTTCCATAAATCTGTTTCTGTGATGGGTGCTTTATAATAATACGTATTTTAGTAAAATAACTTGACTTCAGAATTTCTAAAATACGCAAGCTTGTAACTTTTAACTTGTAAATGTCAAGTAATTTATAATCCCATTCTGTAGCTGGAACTGTTTCTTGCTGTAGAGCAGTGACCATCTGATCTTCCATTTGTTTTCTCAGTGATTAAATTCAGAATTCTGTAGACTTGCATAGGTATCTGTCCCAGATTTTTTAACTGAGTTGCCTTTAAAGTGAGGTATAAGACAGCAGTTTGAGAACGGACTGTTGACTCAGTTGTAATTATAGCTGTTCTGAATGTGCCAGTAGCATTACCTCTGTTTAATCAGAGCAAAGTGAAGTCACACTCCTTGTGACTAATCAGAAAGGTAAGCTTTTGTGAAGGTGCATAAAGGAGAACATGAGGATAATTTTTTATGGCTACCCATCGGTGCAGGGGAAGCTGCCTTTTGGAGATGGCACCCCTGGGAAGAGGAGCTCTGGGGACAAGGGGTGTCCATGCCCGCTAGTGTTGTGTGTACCCCTGGGAGCGGGGTCTGTGCCTTTTGGCTTCCAAAAGTGAAAGGGATGCAGTAGACATCTGTAAAATAACCAATGCAGTCTATTTTCCTGCATAAAATGCTGCCAAGAGGAGGATAAACCAAGAAAAAAAACTTTGAGGAGGATGAATTTCTGCAGTGCACCTGAAGGTTGGTTGCCGAGCCATCCAGCCCTGCTGCGCAGAGCCTTGTGGAGGTGAATGGTATTTCTCGGGGCTGCACCGATATTTGGAAAGGTGTCCAACAATGCTCACTGGCTGCTGCAGGAAGATGTCGGCTCTTCCTTCTGTCGGTTGTCTGGAGGTACCAGCGCAGGAGCAGAGCCCCACGTCGGAAGCACATCATGAGAAATGGTCTCTGCCCTAGGTCTCTGCCCTAGGGACCGTGTGCTCCCTGGGGTGATAGGCTGTGGAAGACAAAACGCAGAGAGACGCAGGCATCCTTCGGCAAACGTGGTGAATGCGATGAGCAGTGAGGAGTGTGGCAAAGCTGTCCCAGCTGTCAAGCCACTGACTTTGGAGGGACATAAAGGAAAGTAGAAGACTGCTTCCACAGACAGTATATTTGCAAATGAGGCACTCAACTTATGCTAAGCAGGATTCCTATGATACAAACACATTATTTTAATGCAAACAAAGATTTTGATTGTCTTTATAATTCTGATTGTAACTTTCTCAGTGTTTGCTAAATTGACTGTAGTGCACTCTCTGATATCAGACTCTTAAACACAGGCACGTTATGAAGTTGGCATTAAAGAGTTCTAAGCCTAAAGATTTAGATGTGTGGGGTTCTCCAGCGACAGAAATTTCATGCACAGCCTAAAATTCCCAAGACTAGAACGCGTACATAGCTACCCTATCTGTGTGTCAGGAGGGTCTGATAGGGGAAATAGGAAGTGATCGGATAACATTTCTATGCAGGATATTTTAAAAGGGATGCTTTTTGTGATAATGTACTTTTTACAGAAAATGATTTTTGACTTAATTTCTCAGCTTCTAAAGTGTTCGGTTCTGAAGGGTAACAGTTTCATTTAAGATCCCAGGTGCACATTAAAATTGTCTAACAACAGTAGACAGCAGCTTATTTTCTCCTTTATCTAGGTTATCTAGGCTTCTGAGTTCTCTTTCTGCTGTTCAAATAAAATCTGTTAATGCTAAACATAATAACAAAAGGTAAGTTTGCTCCCTAGAAGTTTGTGTTGGGGTTAGAGCAGAAAACTGGAAGTCATTTTGCAGTCCCATTCCTATTTCTGCTGCTGTCTTGCAGGGGTGTGATGCAGGCTTTAGTTAACCATAAATAAAAGCAGTCTAACATCATCTTCCGACTTCAAAGGGCATCAGTTTGATCTCTGAGATCCTGAGCTGAAACCTTCACGCAATTAAAGATTATTTTCAGCTCATCAGAAGAAAAACAGAGCTTGGATAGTGGCTCCTTGATTTGATTCGATGTCATCCTCGTCTTTGCTAATGCACTCATGTGAAACGTAGCCCCGGCAGCATGAATTTTAAATGTTTTCGGTGCAAACAGAGTAACTGACCCTTTGCTTTGTTTTTTCGGTTGATTTTGACAGCATCTTTCTCTTCCTCTTGACCTCACCTCTCCCCTGCGCCTCCTCTGTGCCCGCAGCTCGCAGCTCAGCTTTCAGCAATGCCGAGCCCCCCGCTGTCACTTGGGGTGGGTGCCACCCATGGGTGCTCATCACCCCTCTGCCTGAGCTCCTGGGCACAGGCACGCAGCCTCTGACAGCCCTGTGAGCTCAGCTCTTCAATCACTGATGGTTCTTTCACCTCCTAGCCGCTTGGTTTGTATGGTTTGGTCCTGTTTTGAGGTTTTTGGAGTTCCAGCCAGCTCCTCAAAACATTTATGGCCTCTCCTTTTCCATACTTCCAGATCTTTTCCCTCTCCACCCCCTGCAACGGCAGGATTGCCTCGTTTCTGTGCTGTAACTGATCTGCAGGAGCACAGCCTCTGGGTTACTCGTGGGGCAATCTGAGAGCTGAGGGCTCGCAGAGACCTTCGAGGGCCTGGGCTGACACGTGGCAATCCGTTACACTTAGGTTTTTAGCTATGCTTTCATAAACAACTTGCATGACATTTTAAGTAAAACTTTTTCATGCACTTTTTGCTTGACAATTTATGAAGACTAAAAAAAAGGTTTAATATGAGCAACGAGGCCACTTACTCTAAAAACTTGCATTTTCTCATACTCCAGTGTACAATGAGTTTGATGTTAAATGCAAGCACGCATCTTCCTACTTTCAACAGAAACAGCCTTTTCCTGAAGGATTGTTTTTATCGGAAGTTGGCTCTTAATATGCAAACAAACATCTATCTTTTCATTTATTTCCTCCTGGGCTTTGTTTTTAAACCGGCTTTGTTGCAGTGCTGCGTACAGCCAGGAGCTCACTCGGGACCACCCCGTTGTGCCCCTCTCGCTTCCACGAATGCCTTTCTGTACGAATGCGGAGACGATGGGGACGGAAGGTTGGTGCTTCTTTGTTCTCTGGAGGGGCTGGGGGCCTGGATAGCGAGGGATGCAGCCCCCAGCCGGAGCTGAATTGGCACGTCCATGGCGTGCTGCGTGCTGGTTGCATGGGCCATGCCTCCCATGGCTGGTGCTTGCCTGGCCCTACAGCGAGGAGAGCACGGATCAGCCCCAGGGTGCGCGAGGAGGGACCAGCCTTGGTATTTTACCAATCGGTGCATATAGAAGTTCATAAATTATTAGGCAAAGACAAAGCTCAGTGTAGGTGCGGAGCTCCGCGTGCCCCGCAGCGCCTTCTCAGGAGGCGAGCTCCCCAGGCGTTGGGGCTGCCGGGGCTCTGAACCTCAGGCTCCTCGCACAGCTCATCGCCGTGCTGGCTGCTGCTGCAGCTTCTCTGCAGTAGTTATCCAGCCAACGCTGCTCTTCGTCCTGTAATGAGTTTTCAGTGGCAAGAACAAACAGCAAAATTTGAACTTGAGCAGTGAAAACGTCTTTTTGAGTTCTTATTGTAACATTTTCATAATAACAGAACATAATTCTTGGCGTTATACAAATGTTACGTTGTGATTAGGCCAGAAAATAGTTGCTCTGTATTAATTGGTGGTTGTAAAAACTGCAGCTTGTGTTTACATATTGGGTATTCCCAGTATTATGGGGTTTCATCGGCGCTTTTTCATACCGAGGAGCATCTTCACAGCCAAAGCCCCTCCTTCTCCAAAGCCAAGATATTTGCGTGGCAGATGCCGAGTATTATCGTGAGTTAAAGCGGAGCGGTGATCTATAATTCAAACATATGAAAACCAAATTAAAATTGCATTACGTATGTACTTTAAGGCAACACCAGAATTTACTTTGAAATTCTGTCCTCATGTCGCCTTATTGTTACTAAGGAAACGTAACACTTTTGAGGATTTTGTTTTCTTTGCATGGTATGAGCCATAAAGACCAAGACGTTCTTGGCTGCTGGGGGCATAGAGCAGCCTCTAGGGGGTTGTATTTTTTTTGTGTGTATTTTTTTGGTTTTTCTATTTTCTTTTGTAAGCCTGGGGTTATTTTAGGAAGACTACAAGGAATGCTTCTCAAGGCGCTGCAAGGCTGTTGTGAACGGCATTGGCTTGGTCGCTATTTCTTTGAGATGCTTGTGGGTAGTGCTTGGAGTGAGTACACACCGCAGCTAATGAGCTGAAACAAGGTCTGAAAAAAATCTGTCCGTAAGTGCATCCTGTGTGCGTTTTACAAAGGGGAACTCGGAAGCTGGGAGAGGCACCATTTTTCTTTGCGTGATGTTATTGAAGGTTACGGGCTTTCAGCTGAACCTGTTGGGCAAATATTTGATCCATGAGTTGGCGACCGCCACCCCCTGAGCTGAGCTCTCGGCAGGGCGGCTGTCATTCAAGGAGAAGGCTGGATGCTTCGGGAGTTTAACTTCAGGACTGATCATTGCCTTCGTGGAGCCAATAAATAAATAAAAATCAGTGCTGCTCTTTAGAAAATCATTGCTGCTCTTCAGAAATCTAAAGAAATCTTCTTTTGTGCCATTGGCGGAACATCTGTGGTCTTTGAGGAGATGCTTTTGTTTGCATTAAGTAAGTCGGTGAGTGATGTCAGCATCCGTAATTCAGCCGGGCTCGCCTTGCCCTCAGAGGAGCGACTTTCTCCTCTCCCATTAGCACAGCTCTGCATGTGTTTTATGCTTACACATGTCTAAACTGGAGCGGAACCGTGGCTTCTGTGCAAAAAGTGAGCACGTAAACCAGAGTTAATTTTACATAAAATTACCTAGAAAAAAGGGCTAATGAAAATATTGAAAAATAACTTCACTCTAGTGATCAGTGGTTTCTCATGATTTTACTCGTGAGATATATGAGATATTTGTCTTACTGATGCTAAGGAAAAAAAATACTGAGTGTTTGTTTTTCCCTTCAGATGGAATAAGTGGGATGGATGAGAACAAAAGTGGTGTATGGAGAGGTTTGCTTGGCAAGAGGCTGACAGCATGTGTGTGTGAGTGAACATCGGTGTTTTTTGGGTTAGTCTGTTGTGGAAAGAAAAACCAACTAACTAAAGAAATAAGTTAACTGGTGAAAATGAGCTAACTGGTTATTGAATTGCAGGCACTAAGTGAGACCACCAAAATACCTGGTGAATAAAATGCTAGAAAACAGGGTGTTTTACTGATGGTACAGCTAGGAAGGCATCTGAACAGAGAAATTAGAGAAGCACCTGTGCCTACCAGAAATCCAGAGCAGTGCTCTGGTGCTGGCCAGAGCCAGTCAGCTGCTGCTTCAAAGCTGGTACGGACCAAGGGAAGCTGATTGCCAGTTCCAGGGAGTTTTTTCTACATGGAGCTTATTTAACGTGATCGAGTCTTTGATCACAAGGTATTTAAAATAACCAGATTTGGGTTGTGATGACCGTGATGTGGGAGGAACGCAACTCATCGCATCGGTGGCTCTTGTCACAGTTTTTCTGCAGTAGTTATTTAGCCAAGGCTGCTCGTAGTCTTGTTATGTCTTAGCTTTCAGCGGTGAGAACAAATGGCAAACTTCGGTGATGGATATCCGAAGACTGAAAGCGCAAATGGGAATGAAAATGAAGAAATGTGGGCAGAACTATTTCGTTCTAATGGTAACTCTACGAAAGACTTTGAGTCAAGGGCATCAATGAAAAAAAAAAAAGGCATGCGAAGGGATGGGAGGAGGCTTTTTTTAACTGGCAGGTTGTAACAGCCTGAACTTTCTGCATCAGCCAAGAAAGGGAAATTGCTGCCCTTGAAACACTTGGCTGTGATGGAGCTCAAGTGGGAGCATTTCCTAAATCTCAGGGGTTACCGAGTGCAATCACAGTTAATGCCCTAAGGGTGTGTTAATGGGTTCCGACTTAAAACAGTGAAAACCTTTTAATGGAAAATCACAAACGGTAAGCAAAATAATAAACGTGTGCCTTAAAATTGGGATTGCTAGGCGGCGTAGGGGTGCAGGGGAGAGGTGGGCGCGCAGCACCGTGCGATGCGGGGCCGCGCAGCTCGTCTGGGGCTGTTCTGGGGGAATCAGCGCCCTGTTTCTGGATATTCCTCGTGCTGGCAATGTTTCAGGGAACTTCAGAAAAAGAAAATAAGGTGTAAGGTTACTGACAGCCTGTAAAACCAAGGACAGAAGATTTGCTTACGCAGCCTGTAAAAGGACAGTGTGTTCCCTCTGCGTCTGAGGCTGGTGCTTCTCCTGTGTCCAGCCGGGATCGATCCGTGGTGAGCTCAGAGACAGCGGCCTCGGAGAACTGGTGAAACACTTCGCTATCAAGGAGTATCAAATAAAGGGCAAGCTGAAACTCTTGCTTCCTTACTGTCAGTTTTTTCTTCCAGTATTTTCCATTTTTAATGGATGCTATACAGCAGGAGAATTTTACAGAGACTGCGCTTCCTGTAGCAGTTCTTTTCTGGTGGTGAGTCCTTTGGTCAGTGCCCTCGCTGCAGGATGTTTCTGAGCACGTTTCTTAAACATGCCACTTAATGCAGCATGAAACACGATGGATGAGGCTTCTTTTACATGTAGCAAAAGGTAATTCATAGGTCCTTTGTCCTTCTTTTCAAGGCTATTTTGCCATTTTTTGTATACGCCCTTCCAACCTGTGTTTTAAGGTTACTCGAACTGTTTCAGGAGATGCTGTTACTTATTTTCAAAACTTGCAGAGCAAACTCACAGAAGCAGCTTTTCAGTAGGAAAGGTACCGGCAGACTCTGACGTCAGCCCCCCAGGAACTGCAGCGTGCGGAGCGCGGAGCCCTGCTCTGAAGGAGGCTCTCAGCCCTTTCCCTGTAAAGAATGGGGAACAGAGGGACAAAACTCTCACTTTACCCCCCTACGTGTTAACTTCTGCCCAGTAGTAACTTACAACTTACGTGCCTGCTTTCTCTCTGTATAAGCTCTGCAATGACTTTCTATAACCTTAATTTTTAGGCAGAGCCTTCCTTGGGAGCACGTAAAGGGAAGTTTATCCTCAGGCTAACATTCATCTTCAGCATGCTTCTGAAGGATGGATTGGTGGCCATCTCATAAAAGATCCCGTAATTTGTTCTGTTGTACAGGGCATGTGCGGTCTTAAAATCTGCCATACCAAAATTAGCTTTTAATTTAATTCCCAAGTATTCTGTGTGACTTCATTGCTGAGAGTAAATGGTGTTTACGTAGGAAGTGAATGTCACTGCAGACGCACTCCACTCGGGGCTGTAGAAGTGGTCTGCTAGCTTGTGAAATACAGCGTACGTCGGAATTTGTTCTCCAATTAATTTAAAAATTACAGACATGAGACTTGGAGAAAGTTGGCAGGTCACTTGTATAGCCTGTGTGACCGTAGGTATGGATATAAATATTAATGTGAAACTAAATTAATTACAAAGACTCATTTAGAAAATGAATTTTAGTTGGAAATCCTTGTTCAAACACAAACATCCCAGTAGTTTTTGCTGTCTTGCGTGCATCTTCGGCGATCAGATACCTCAGACTGGATGTCTGGAAAACGAGATACTTCAAATGTGATGCAGGGAGATGCAGCTCAGTACGGCGCTGGATAGCTGGAAAACAAAGTGGAAATGTGTACGTGTAAAAATTCAGTGTCGCCAAATTGCTGCAAAGCATTTGGTGGCAGTGGAGGAAAAGTACTGCGCCTTTGTAAATCTGGGGTGGTATTACTTCTGTCAGAACTAATTCTTTTTGTCTTTTTACAAGATAGAGCTGCAACCTCTTAGTTTTGGAAAATCTGGAATTGAATTGATATGTGGGTTTTGCTTCAATCATATTTTTTTTAATTTGTGGTTCTTTTTAGGGTAGTACTTCTCCATTCCTAGAAGTTGAACTAGAAACAGAGAAGCAACATTTTCCGAGGTATAGCAATTAAAGCACGCTTTTTGCTTTGTAGTTTCTATGTTGAAATTATTGTTTTACTTCGGCAAAGTAAGCTCAAGTAAACTTTTCAGGAAGATGCACAAAGTAAAAACTTGGATGTGACAACTACTTAATCGATTGACAGTGGCCTAATTCTTAATAAAAAATAGTTACTGTGGCTGACAGTATTGTACTGTAATATGTGAGTAGATATGCCCCAGAACAGCCAAAGACTTGTAACATTTTAGGAGGTTTCTATGTGATTCAGCCTCTCTGTCGAGAAGTTTGTGCAAGAAAGATGCAGAAGAGGATGCGTGCCTTGCTTGTGTGCTACCAAGTGCACAAGGTGCGGTACAGAGCATTGCTGCCATTTAAAATGCAATTGTAGACATAAGTGATCTGTCACACAAAATAATATAGGGATTTTTGCAATGTCTGTATATATACACGCATGCATATGGTCTTAATGGCTCTTCTCCTTCCACTGCTGACAAATGTTGCCTCTTATGTTAGCGCTTTGTCAGAGGAATACGTAGGGCTAAACGAATCTTAGAGATGAAGGCCCCAGTTCATACACCAAGCAATCACATGAAGTATCTCAGCTTTGAGATGAGATGGAAATGGGTCGTTTTACTGGTAAGACCAGAAATATCCAAATATCCACTGTCCAATGATGTACACAACGCTTGGTGTCATTGATTGCGTAAAAAACTGAAACCAAGTCCATTGAACGCACTGCTTCTCCACGTAGTTATTTTTCTTGCTGCTGTTGTGTCGTCTTCAATCAGTAGCTGGCAGATTCTGAGAAGTCTAAGGAGTATTTTGGGTGGGGAATGGAATTGCCAACACTTTCTTTTTTTTTTTCCCTGAGGAGTTCCCTGGTAGTGAATGTAATACTGCAAAAGCCTCTCTGTAAAAACACAGCCGGTGAGTCTTTGCTGGGTGGTGCCTGCTGTACAGGAAGGAATATGCAATTTTCTCTAATGTCTGGTGTCTGGTTGGGGTGTGTAGGCGTGATTCCATGTTGTGCGAGGTAGGTGACTCCATTTCTAGCCGAAGCGCAGCGTCTCTGGGCCTGGCTGGTGCAACAGCGCCGTGGCTCTTGGCTGGGGGCTGTCGGGAACCTCAGCAGTCCTGGGAGAAATCACGTATCAAACGAGCCTCTGCCCTCGTCATCAAACGAGGCTGAGGAAGTTGGTAATTCTGTATTAGATCAAGATGCCCTGCCTTGCCTGTTTAAACATAAAAAGTATACCTTTGGGAGTATACATTGCTGAAAAGCGAGAAGGCAGAGCTGGGCTCCGGGGAGCACCAGCCCACCGAACCTTCGCCCTCGGGCACAGTGCGGGGTCGCTGCGGCCCGTGGGGTGCTCCTTACTTCTTCTGTCTTTCATACTGCTTACGATAAACAAAGTGATTGAAATGCAGCACGTTTTGAATGGTTTATTAGGAGATGAATAATTTTGAAGCAGATTACGGGATATATAGGGTTGTTCTTGTGTGGGACTTTTTGGACAAAGTTACTGGCTGTTAAAGTTGCTCATGATTAACGTTTATAGTTTTTATGCTTGTATTACTAGGTTCTCACCAATTCTTTCATTCTTCTTTAATTTTCAACCATTTTCAGCGTGATTTTAGCAAACCAGCGAGCATCTGTGTAGGTCCACATAGCTCTGTTGCCGGTCCCCCAGTGTCACGCGTGGCACCGTGGAGCCGTTGCCCCAGGACACCTCACGCAGTGGTGGGTGCTGTCGGGTCCCTGTCCCCTCCTGGTTCCTCCCTTCCCGTTTCAATCCTGTCTCTCCCCACGCAACCTCCCTGGGTTTTGTCCATTGCCCTTGACATCAGTGGGTTTCTCCACACTTTTCCCCAGGACCACCCTTTTTACAAGGATGCCCAAGGACAGGAGCCCGCCAGAAGCCTCCTTCGCAGATGCTGAGGGAAAAGAAGCCCAGCCTGCTGTCGCCTCCGAGCCCGTGTGGCAAAACACGCTGCCGTTGGCACGGGCTTCTGAAGGACTCAGTGTTTATTTCCTTCTCAGCAGCTCGCATACGCCGCTTGCAATGTCTTAAAAACTGCCCCGTCGGTTCAGTTCTTCTGGAGCGCCGTCACTGACTGTACTTTGCTGGCCCCGTGGGAGGGCAGAGCTGGAGGTGGCTGTGCGGGCTGTGGCTTCTGGTCTCCTCCGCTTCTGGTCTCCTCGCTTCCTCTCCCTGCAGCTCGGAGCCGCAGTATGCCGTTTCGGTGGGGGGGTTGTGCTAAATGTCCCTCGCTGGGAAAGGTCAGGCTCAGAGACGTGCGGGGCGTCTGTGTCAGGACTGGCAGTGCCAGCAGCTCAGATTTGGGTTCCAGGCTGTAATTTCTTGGGGTAGAAGGCGGATAGTGATTGTTAGTAGCTCAAGCGGTATGTGAATAATCTTATTTTCTAAACCATTGTTCTTGAGAGTTTCACGGATATTCAGGGTTTTCCTGCCAGCGGGTACTGTGGCACACGACTAGCCAGAAGGTACCGGGGATATCTACACACCGCTTCTGAAAGTTTCTGATGTGGACATAGGTGAATGTTGCTGTTTTGACCTTGTTTCCATAACATACAATTTTTCAAGTTACTGATGCATTTGGAATAAGCTTCGAAGCTTCTCCCATGTGGAGATCGTAGTTGAATAAGTGAACGCTTTTTGCCGGTAGTTCAGACAATTTTAAAGCACTTCGAGCAACTTCATTACCACATCCACGAGTCCTTCCCGCGCCCGCTGTCATGTTGGTACAAACACATCCGATCCCCGTATTGCTGCTTAGCGAGCTCTGAAGGAAAGAACAATCGGTTTGGGTAATAAAAATGACATACAAAAGACAGAAGCTGTGATTTATTTTGGGAGATTGAGTAGAGTGGCAAGCAGCACTTTAAAGGTCACTCGTCTCAAATAAACCTTATATCTCTCTCCGATTTAAAGAGATATTGCAGCGTTTCCTTACATTAACCTGCACGAAATGTCTTTTACAGTCTCATTGTGAAGTCCAGCAGGAGCATCACAGACGCCCGCGTGCTGTGTAAGCAATGGGGACTGATGGCGGTGCTGGCCGGGGGAATGGAGATCAGTTATAAGTGATTAATGCCTTGATCAAAAATACTCCCTGGGGAACGGTGCTGGTGGTTTGAGCTGGTCTTCAGCGTGTACTTATGAAAAGTACAGACAAATTCCACGCACAACTCTCTTCTCATTGTGAGAGCTGCATTTTGGTCCAGCAGTCGCTCTCAGCCTTGCTGTATGAAACGGCCTTTGTCATGAGGATCTTAAATTGTACACAGAGTTAGAGAAGACAAACTGCTGGGGCAGTGCTGCTTGAGCCGTACTGAAAGTTTGTAAATCATTAGGAATCTGGATAGATAGTTTAATTTAAACTGCCTGGTGTCAAGTGGTGCTACCAGAGCCCGTGCGTGGCTGGACAGGCCTCTGGCAGAAGCCGCGCTGCGTCCGGCTGTTGGAGCAGGGAGATGGCGAGGACGGGGACCCCCGAGGAGCACACAGCAAAACCACGGTCACATTGAGGTAGGGGCAGTGAATCCACCCAGGCTGATTTGTTCCGCCACTTCCTAAAACTCCTGGGTTTCTCATTTATGCCAACCTACGGCAGGTCGGTGCCTGCCAGCAGCCCTGCCTCGTCGCGGGCTGGCTTGCTGCTGCCTTTCCTCCTCCCTGGCAGGCGACGCGCTGACCTCGCTCCTGGGCACTTTGCATCCTCCCAGGCCAGCAGCGGGGCAGCATCTGCCCGTGGCATGAACGGAGGCAGTGTCCTGAGGAGGTCCGGGGGAGCAGCCTCTGCCCGCACCGTGGCCTCCTCGGTGCCTTAGCTGATGCCCACAGCTCGGGGAGCTCTGGGGAGGCAGCGTAATGCCCGCTGCCTCCCGTCCGTTAGCAGGAGATGGATGGTGCTTTTCCAATTGTGGCACAAAAACGTGCGGTGTAAGAAGTACCCCCTGGATTTCAGGTGAGGCCAGCTGGCACTCCCTGCTAGAATTAATTCTCGGCTTGTCCCGCTTCGCTTCCGTGCCGCTGCCGGTCGCTGGAGAGGTCGCATCGCGGCGTACGTCAGCTCCTGCCGCGTGTGCTGGCGTGACGGGTGCTCCTTGCCCCGCCGCGCTGGGTTTCGTCAGCTGAGCGCTGTGACCTTTTTTCTGTTCTCGAGTCCTGAAAATAGATTTTTTTTTCAGTCTCTAAAACTTTTTGGTGGCTAAACATAGTCCTCAAAGCGTTGTGTTTCCTTTGTGCTTGGATGAAGTTCGCTGCTTTGTATCTACCGCTTGGAGTGGGTTTTTGTTTTGTTTTTAAATGGAGTTTATAAAAGTTTAGCAATGTTTTTCTTTTCAAACCTTTTAAACAAATTTCTCCTTTTCCAAATACACATGGATATAAACGTACTAATTTGAAGGATAAATATCTTGTACTTTTTGAAATTAAGATGCATTCAAAACAGGACTGTTGTAGATATTAGCGTATTGAAAACTAATTTTATAGTCTTTTTGTGTTTTCAGGTTTGAGTGACGATTGGCACTGGGAATGTACTGGGGGTTGACAGATGTCACAACATCCCCCGTGGGCTTCATGACAATTCAGAAAATCAAAATTACGGTGTGTGTGTCAGAGGCCTCTCTCAGCCTTTTGTTTTGGGCTGAGACCTACAGCACCAGTCATGGTTCCAAACAGATCTGTGAACGAGTGTTTATTAAAGTGCTCCTCTTACTTAAAAGTCACCATTTATAAGGATGGTATTGGATCAACAACAATTGTACAATACTGTCCTTTAATTAGTAGAACTGAATATTATATCTAGTGGCTGACGCTTCCGTGTGGAATTTCGTTTGTTTTACAGAAGCAGCCTTTTCCCTTTGATCAAGATAGTTGATGCTGCCAGAGTAATTCAGATTTTTTTTTCTGTATAAGAACGTTTTTTTAAAGGAATACAATACAAAAAATTCTTTTCATTCAGTTGAGCATAAACCAAATAATGTATATGTATACGATACAATGTGTTTACATATTTATATACATGTTCATTTATGGATAGGTAAAATAGAAGCACTATTGTATTTGCATGTACCAGAAATACACAATATCCCTGCTTTGTACTCATCTCATGAAAAAAAAAAGGCAGTTTATAGACCAAAACTTTATTTTAAATTACTTAACTCTTTGTTGTATATTGATGTTTTCTGAGGCTATTCTTGAATTAAAGGCTTGAATTTGTGAACAGGTATCCTTCTCCATATCGGATTGCAGGACAAGCTAATGGTAAAGTTGTAAGCTATTTGGCTGGCATTGTCTCATGTTTATCTTATGGGCTCTTAATTCTGTTGGTGTGTATCAGTGAGCTGTAAAGAAGCTAGACCTTTGCTTCATAGAAAGATGAATCATTATCAGTTATATAAGATAAGTATGATTGGGCAAGCTTAGTCTAAATTAACATTTTCTCAAAATACATGTCAACGTACAAGTGAATATTCAAACAGGTAACAAAGGTTTTGCAGATAACTTTGTCAACAAATCTGATTTACGTGTTTCTCTCTTTTTTTTTTCCTGCCTTTCCCCAAATCCATTTTACTTGCAGCTTCCAGCTGATCTTACCAAGATGCATCTTACAGACAATCCTCATCCTCAGGTGACTCACGTCCCTTCAAGCCAGTCTGGATGTAGCATTGCCAGTGATTCTGGGAGCAGCAGCCTGTCTGATATCTATCAGGTAAAATTGCATTTGTTTCTTATTTTTCCTTCTCCTCCCCCAGCTGGAAATTGCATTTTGCCTTTCCTAATTGCTCTGGGTAACATTTTGTGCTGCTGTGGTGTCGGCTGTTTATCAGAAAACACAAGGTCAGGCTTCCACTTCCGAAGTTTGTTTGTTATTTTTGCTGTTGGCTGGCAGGATGTGTCAGAAGCTGTTGCACAGAATTTGTAGAAGTGTATCTGTAATGATACGTGCATATTCTGCTTCTGATGGCAATTCATTCCTTGTTTTCCCTTGCCGTGAGTTTTGTTAGCACTGAGCTAGGTGACGGTGACTAGAAGAGGGTGGCGATTACAGTGTTCGCAGGTGAACATCAGTGTCAGTGTTTAACTTCATTATAGTTTTATTAAATGCTGGTTAATCACAATTTATACAGGTGATAAATTATAATGAAAAATTAGTGGAGTTGCAGTACAGAATGGAATAAAATAAATGTAGTAAATCCTTATACCATTTAGCATCGGACTTACACATGGAAAGAATTTGGTTCCAGTTCATTTCTTGCCTTATCACATGTAACAAAGACTTAGGCGTTGGTTTTGACTTGTCTTGTTAATATTGAGAATGTCTTGCTCCTATTAATTTTTTTCTGGAAGGAAGGAAATCGGAGTTAAACATTCCGTAAGCAAAACAGTGGCTGTTTATCTGCGGCTCCCCTTCCTGCTGCTGCTGCTGCTCGTGCCTGTGTCGCTGGGGCGAGGTGCCACCTCCGCAGCTGGGAGAGGTGAAGCGCTGCACGGGGAGATACTTTTCACATCTTTATATCCCAACAAGTGTGCTGTTGCTTTTAAAAGTCACATTTAATGATACGTGCTGGACTATGGTACAAATTTCATGAAACAGTTTGTGCCTGTCAAATACTTCCTTCCTTGATTATCTGTGTTTGTTGTCAATAAGATGTCCTGTTCTGCAAACAGAAGCATGGCCATAAACCTGCTCTCTGCACCAACTGACTGTAGAAATTCCAGTGTTGCTGCTTGTGAATAGAAGTTGAGGAAAATCCAGAGATAACTTAGCTGTGTTGTCTATAAAAGAACAAGAGCTACTGCCTCGTGTCAAATCGCAGAGCCAGGTTCATGGGTGTCTTTCATTCTGGTTGATGAGGGTGGTCATCTTGGGTTTGTCTTGGTAACTGCACAACTATTCCACTTTTAAGCTGAAAACTAACTACAATATCAAATCTTAGCAACTATTTAGCATTATGTAGGTGTAACTGGATCTTAGACACCTGTTCCCTTTTCATGGGTACTGTTTGAGTACTCTTTCCACACCAGAAACAGAGATTGATGTTGTATCTTATTTACAGCAAAGCATTCATAGTTAACTTTAAAGATAAAACATTAGAAGCAAAAATCCTTTTAGAGTATTAAGTAGGACAAAAATATAGAGAGACTAGACTGTTAATCTGTTATCTTTAGATTTGCTCACTGCCAGCTGGGGCAGCAATAGCTTGCATCGTAGATGATGGTTTCAAAATGCACCTTTGATTTCTGAGCAGCGGCGTAGGAAGATTTTATTCTACAGCTTGAATTTTGTTTTCCCTTGGAATCAAGTCTGTTGACTCAAAATAATTAGTCAAAATCAACAGAACTAGTCTGGGTATTGTACCCTAACATCTATATATTGAGGCTGATGGGCGATTTTCCTGACCGTCTTCTGTCTGCCTGCCTACCTGAGTGGTTTGGAAAGATTGTTGTAAGTGAAAAGCACTTGAAATATATTATTAATGAAGAAAATATCATTCCAGTAATGAGTGAATACTCTATCATGTGTGGTTAAATGCATTTGAAATGTTGCATGCCTATTCTTCAGAAAATGCCAAAAGATCATAATTGTTAAACAAATAAGAATTACATAAATAAAAGAAATAATAGAGTAGCATATTTATCTGCCCTATAACATAAACAGTGGTGAAATGTATTTTTGTCTCTGGAGGAGTTAGAAATTAGTTAATGTGAAACTGAGTGCAGATTTTATACGAACTGGAAGGAGTGAGGACCTTTCAGCAGGAATCTCCTTTTCAATGACATTCACCCACCTTTTTTTGCAGCTTGTAGGGAACACAGATCTCTGTAAATCCTGGTGGGAATTCCGAGTCAGTCTGAGGCAGGTCACCGCTGTCAGACTCACGTGAGATCTTCAAAGATGATCACAGCAATACATGATCTAGCTGCAGTGTCATTAATTTCTAAAGACGGCACTGGAGAATCAACACTGTAGATGAAGATAGGACGTGCAACAGACATGTCATGGGGGGGGAAAAGAAAAAGCTATGTTTTCCCCTGTTAAGTTTTTAAAGCATTTTTCATATCTTGTCCTATGTGTAACATGCAAATAGTAAGCTGTCACAGAATGCTGGGTATTTCACCGTGATTTATTGCAGTAACTTTAACAGTTAGTTTGGGATTAGTCCCCTATTGTTTGTTACCCGCTTTTAACTGCATGTTGTGTGATAAAGTCATGGCACAGCATTTAATTCAGCATTATGTGCAATGACACATCAATATAGGCAGATTTTGAAATCAGAAAGAAGGGTTTAAAAAAAAAAAAGTTCCCTCCAGGATTCATTATGGTATTATGAAGGTGGAGAAGCTCCCTGATATTCACAGCAATTTGTAGTGTACTGGCTTAGTAGCTGAAAATATTTTTGGTAGCTTAAAATACAGCTTGTCATAAACTGAAAAATGTTGCTTTACTTTTGCAGTCGGTTTCGTATCTATTGCATGCCAAACTCTCTAGGACTATCATTACTGTCAGCAGAGGAACAGTATTTTTTGAATAATATTTATTAATGTAGTCTTGATGTGACCTTTTGAATTAATGACATCTTAACATTAATTTTTACAGTAAATAGTGCAACCATAATTCCAGAATAGGAAACTGATTGGAGCCAAAGAATGAAACATTTTGTATTGAGATTTGGAAAGGTTTTCAGCTCATCTGTGTACACTTTATTCATTGATAGTGTTGAAATGAGGTTTCACTTGTTCCAGCTGCATCTCAGTTCAGGATGTTAAACAGGAAATGAATGTAAAGCTGAAGGTGAGATCGGCAGAAAATGAGTTCTGCCTGTAAGCACTGCTGTGAACATACTGTATTAAGCCCTTAGTTGCTTATGAAAATAAATTTATGAAGATATTTTCTCCCTTCTCCTGTACCATTACTTCTCCCTGTTGAAGCCTTCAGACTTTATGTGGCAAAATGTCCAAACGTGTATATTGCAAATTCCAGCTTGCTTGGAATACTGCGAAGCAGGTCTTTTTGTCAGACTGCAGACCTTTTGTTGGATGTGTATATTTGTGTGTATATGTATATTTAAAAGTTTTTTCCTACAATTTTTAGAACAGCTTAAATTTAATTTGCATATACAGTTTTTTCTTCTCCTTCATCTCATTTCTGACAATGTGCTCAGCCTCCAAGCTGGGTGCTTAGACAGAATTAGGGGAGGCTGCGTAGTTATGCATGTAACAGTTGAAATGAGGGATTATAACTTCTGCAGACAGCCCCTTTGACTCGTAACAGGTATCCTCAGGGAAAAGTCATCCTGCAGGTACTGCACAGAGCAAACGCTTCCCTTTACTCTTTCATGGAGTAGGCTTTAAGGAGACTGGCAGTGGTAACGTAGGTTGTCCAGATTGTACTGCTAGATGTTGGTGGGCATGGTCTCCCTTACAGTGTAATGAATTCGTTGCCTTTATCGATGGCTTGCGAAGCTGTTCTCCTACTGACTGACAAATTCTCATCTATTTTTCCTTATCTGTTTAGTTCTGCCAGTGGTCTGCGTAGTGGTTCTTTTCTCTCTCTTTTTCTGTCATCTCTCATTTGTCACTTTGGCAATATATATTACTTGTGGGCAGCACCGTTATTGCCCAGCAATAATTCTGGCTGTGGTTAAGGATTTGATATTAAAATGGATTATCTATAAAATATGCATCAGGGAGTGTCCTTTACTAAGGATTTCTCTATCAATTCTGTAAAAAGTCTTGGACACTTTTCCCATGAAAGAATTGACGTGAAGGGAAGGAAAGGGGGAGAAAAAAACAAGGAAACAAGCTCTTAATAGCAGGCTGTGTCGGGAGTTGTGAGCACTAAAATACTGTATCATACGGAGTTATCACAGAACAGGAAATCCTTCATGTGGTGTATTTAATACTTTTGTCTGTCAGTGTATGTTTCAGACACACTGTAGTGGAATATGTGTCATTATCACCAAAACGTTTTGAAGGCTGCTTCTGACATCTTTAGCTCCCAAACCAGTGTGTAGGGCATCTGTCTCCTTAAACACGTTAACTGGCAAAATCTGCAGTGGTGTATAAAGTAATAACGGTGTGATTTTTAAAAAAGCAAACAAGTGTTTTGACAGTAAGCCAGTATTAACTCCCCACTGCAGCACGTAACATGTCGTTGGAGTCTGTTCCTGCTGACTTGGCAACAGATTTTTTTTTTTGCCCTAGAGACCCAGTCCTGAAAATCTGTATTTGTGCGAAATTTGAAGTTTGGACCTTCTGGTTACACTTTATAAATTAGTTGTTCATAAGTTTTCTGGTAAGAATGATACTGATATTTGATAATGGAAGCAGCGGGAGCATCATGCCTGGGAAGCACAGCTACTGCTGCAGGCACTGCAAAGTTCTCCGCTTCCTTCCAGCGCTGCCTGGCCCGCCCCTGTTCCCTGGCCCATCTGTATATCATCTTTAAAACAACGGTTAAGGACCTGCTATTTTGTAGCTTGATCAAATTATAACTTATCTATCAGGAAAACAGAAGATTGGTTTCTTGTCCTATGTAGGATATAGAATGCAAATTTTGAAGTGTTGGTTTCCTGTAGAACCTATATCCTCAATTTTCTCACCTTAGTTTACAATAATTAAAATGGGAATCAGTATTGTACTTTCTCTTACTCTGCCTGGAAAAAAATAATATGAATTGTGGCTGTTTAGATGAAGAAATGCTAGAAAAGTCCTTGAATAAAATGCCGTACTGATCATGTGCTGCCAAGGCTCTCCAAGCACAATTTGCACTTCGGCTTAATTCCAAAGCTGTTAATGTGAGCTACATAAGCCAGTGAAGTGATGTAGTAAAAAAAAAAATAATAAAATAAAAGATTTAACCCTATTTATTGTTACCCTACTCTGAACGAAATAGTTAAATGATGTAATCCTTTTTTATTAGGTTTGATGGATAATTATTGAAATGAGGACACACTCAAAGATCTAACGATATATCTAAAACTCAATATTTTTCTGCCTAGAAAAGAAGGCAGTGCTGTTCCATCTGTCCAAGTACTGGGACTTGCATTAGGAGAGCAGCATGGAGCGTGTAGGAAGATGGAGGCAGTGCTGTCTGCTGGGATTTAATCAGACAGCGTTGGTTTTGATGATGCCGCTCAGTCTTCCCAAGCAGTTACCAGTGCTTCAGCACTCCAGCTACTTATGTCATGTCTAGAGCTTCAAGTGGTAGGCACGAGACAGGATTAGTAACCGTCACTGAGTTATTGATGAAATAATTCTAACTTGAGAAGAGCAAAGAGTGTTTTATCTCCGTTTTAATATTCAGCCATCAAAATGGGCTCGCAGTGGCCGTGGTTGTGCCAAATGGAGCACAGACTTGCAGCAGCTCCGGTTTGTGGTGTGATCATTTGCTGATAGCTCTCTCTCCAGCCATTCTCTTGAAGTGGATGGAAGTGAAATGTTGTAGGTACGTCAGGGAATTGGTGTTAATGAACGATGCTCTGACTTTTTTGTGGGGGAAGGTTCTAGTGGGACTCTGCCCCTAGTTGCAAAAATGACTGGCAATCAAGTATATGGGCATAGATACTTAGATATACACTTGTATATATAGATAGATATACACTTAGATACATAGATACATAGATACTGTGTTCGCTTAATAATAATAATGAATAAAGCAATTTCTGCAAGTCTGTGTATAATTGCCTTACACTTCCAAGTGAAACATCTTGTTCAAATTTTTGAATTTGAACAGAAAAATGAATTGCATGCTGGCTTAAATTAAACAGAAGTGATTGAAGGAGTATTCTGTGGAAATTGAAGTTTCGAAACTACTTTTTGTTTTTTTCCTTGCCTTCCATCTGTTTTGGAAGGCTATTTTCATTCCATTACATCATTTAAACTTTACATGAAAAAATACTGCAAACGATTCTTGTGTGATGCTGCTTTTTGGTGCCAGTATTGCTTTATCTTATACTGTTGCTTCATGTGTCTGCTCAGCGTGATGTCTATATTGCCATCTATTGATGACAGCAGAAATGTGTCTACAGACATTGAGTAACCAGCGTTGTTACTGAATTAAATGATTATTTGGTCAATATTAACTCCTGAATTTTGAAAAAACACTTGCTCTCATGAATTCACAAGAAAGACCAAATGCTATGAAGTAAGAGTCAGCCAACAGAGATGGGAGTAGTAATCCTTACTTCCTTTTTTTTTTTTTTTTCATATTTATATTCTCCACCTGACATACTGAACTGTATGCCAGGATGAAAGTCCATGTTACAATATGGAAATGAATAATCGATCAAATCCCTTTAATTTTATCCACTCACCCTGGGTTAGTTTTCTTCCATGTGACACTGTTGGTATCAATGGTCTTACATTGCCTGTAGTTCATTGGGAGCGTCATAAGTAAAGAGAGCAAATGCCCAGTATGCTAATTTTTTCAGAACTTGCGATCATAATTCCTGTACCATGGTGTTGCTATTTAACTGGAGACATTGAACTCTTTGTCTGATGGATGTCTTCTTTTTAGGCTACAGAAAGTGAGATGGGAGATGTTGATTTAACGGGTCTTCCAGAAGCACCTGTAGACTCTGAAGATGAAGAAGAAGAAGAAGATGAAGATATTGACAGAACTTCAGATCCACTTCTGGGGCGAGATGTTGTACGAGAGTGCCTTGAGAAAGAGCCCGCAGATAAAACTGATGATGATATTGGTGAGGAAAAAAAAAAATCTTTATATAAAACTGTATCATATAACATCAGTGAGAGAAGCATGTATGTAAGCCGTTTAATGAGTTGATGTTAAATGTATATCTTCATAATTATGGATGATGCTTTTAGGAGACTGCTTTGTTCTAGTGATGCTGTAAATGAAATGATCTTTCTCTTACTATCCGAGAGAGTATTTGTTCTGAGAAGCTAAGTATTTAAAAAACAAAAGAAAACAAAAAACTAGTCTTTGAGACTCGTAAGATGTTAAGTATCACAGTTACTGTGCCAGCTGATACAAGGGTAGCAATGTAATTTTGACTGCCTGTAACTATAGAGTTAATCACTGAATGTCAAAGAGAACGTACTAGTCCTGGAGTATAGATAAGTTAGATAAGCTTAATTGTGCAAAACACTTGAAATTAATTTATTGCAGTGTCTAACTAGAATTTGATGTTAGTTTAATGGTAAAATTTGGGTTATGCTATACTTCTGATTATTTCTCTAAACTCTAGAAAAGCATTTCATGCTCTTAACAAGCTTATAATTAGTGTACTGTAAGGATATTTTTGTTCTCCTAAATGTTTGTAGTTGAAGTGCTTGTACACTTAGCTAGATTGCTGCCCTAAGAGTCGAGCAGTGCCCGATCAGGACTGCCGAGCCAACAAAACGCATACTGGGCTCGTTCAGCTGCAGGCACTAAAAGGGATTGTAATACCACTGAGCAATTCCTTCCGTGAATTAAACTGAGGTTTAATATACCGGTGGGAGGGTAAGGTATCTGAGGAGCCCCAGGGCCTTGCAGTCTTCATACCAATGTTTCCTTTGTCTAACAGAGCAATTATTGGAATTTATGCATCAACTCCCGGCCTTTGCAAACATGACTATGTCTGTAAGAAGAGAACTTTGCTCAGTGATGATATTTGAAGTAGTAGAGCAAGCAGGAGCCATCATACTTGAAGACGGACAAGAAGTAAGTTTAAGTGCTAATATCTAAAAGAGTTTGTTTATAAGGGTTTTACCTGTAGCACAGAAGAATGCATCATTTCCATTGGTAAAATAACTCTTTTGTTATAATATAGTTTCTTTTACATACCAACATGGAGATGTATCCTTGAACAATGTATAACCGTAACATCTAAACAAATCAGGTCTAACAAATTATGACGTTAATGTCTAAATTAGAAGCAGTTTCCCTACACATTCAGATGTTCGAAGAAGTGGTCAGGCTCCCAATGTAGGTACTCTGAATCATTACCTTGAAGTCTTTCCCTGTCCTTTGTTCAAGAAACCTGGAATGTCTGTAGCAGTTCGTCACTCCACGAGGACTGTGTGGACTCTAATCTCTGTTAGTGACCAAGTGGGCATGTGGGGGAAGAGTGTTCATGCTCACTAAATAGTATGAATATACTGTAGCAATTAGCACACTAATTAAAAAGCAATCTATTCATCAGCATTGCTCCCTACTGAGTTAATACTGAAACGAATAAAGAATGCTGAAAAGCATTCTTGTTTCACTCAGCTTTATTGCTTGCCTTACAGTGCACATTTCTAGTGAATTAAACGTTGCAAAGCTGTGGTGGCAACAAACTGGAGACTGCAAGAATAAGGCTTTCTGAGATAGGAGTGTTGGAACAGCTTATGAAAGCTGTTGAATGAGCTTCACTTTTAAAATTTGCTTTTTTACTCCCTCTAGCTCGATTCTTGGTATGTTATTTTAAACGGCACAGTGGAAATCAGCTATCCTGATGGGAAGAGTGAGAGTCTCTGTATGGGAAATAGCTTTGGGATTACTCCCTCTCTGGAAAAACAGTATATGAATGGAGTGGTCAGAACCAAAGTCGATGATTGTCAGGTAAGATCACATTTCTATAGAACTACCTCATATTTTTAAACATCTAACAAAAGAAAGCAGACTAGTTGTATCTCAAGGCATGATCTTTATTCAGGAGCAGAAAAAAGGATGTTGGTATTTGATGGGTCACGAGCTCTGCTGCTGTTAGATTAGTTGTACCCTCTTTCAGTAGCTGAGATTTATTTCACGCTGCTATTGTGTGAGAAACAGGAACTTCTGCTTTGTGCTGAAATGTAATCTTAGTCCACCCTAGTCATGCTATGTATGTGATTGACGTGCAGTAAGAACAGATAAGCAGAAAATAGACATTTCCACTTTTTGCAGATTTTGTTCTCTATATGTTTAACCTATTGAGAATAACCTTTTGGAAATGTAAGATGGTGACCAGTTCCATTGTCTTCTATTTACAACTTTCTCATGTAATTGAGCAGAATAGACTGGGGCTGGTAACAAATGCTGTGCAATGGTGTTTCCATCAAAGCAAGCGCAGACATGGGGCAGGGGGTTACATGCATGTTTTAAACATTTATTAACAATCATGTGTTGCCTGGGGGCAGTTTGTGTGTATAGCCCAGCAAGACTACTGGAGAATTCTGAACCACGTGGAAAAAAACACTCACAAAGTCGAGGAAGAAGGAGAAATTGTTATGGTAAAGGAGCACAGGGAGCTGGACCGCAGTGGAACCAGAAAAGGACACATAGTTATCAAGGTGAATTTCTTCCCACGCTTTCTGTTAATGTTAATCTATTAAACCTTTAAAACCAAAATTGTATTTATTAATAAACTAGAACACATCATCAGTTCTGTCTGTCTTACGTCAAAGATTTAATTCAAAGGAATTTATATTATTCTACAAATCTACTTCCATCTCCCTTTTAATACAGCTAGACCTGTTCGTCAGATATATTGAGTTTTGTTTTGGGAGCACTCCCTGTGCGTCCTTTTGTATTGGTCCATTTTTTTGTAGTTTGGAAGAAGAACTGAAATTTTATTATAAACAGAGTTATGGGATGTTACTGATTGTTCTGGCCCATTATTAGCTATGCAAAACATTTGGTCTGGGAGAAGCTTGAAGACTCGATTTAAATATGTTAGTTTTTTTTTCCTTCATTTTTATAAAACTGAAAATTGAAAAAGACGTATACTGCTCACATGGTTTTATGCTGAGGTACTCTCTAGAGAGAGGTAGTGATGGGAGATATCAGCTTTATTTGCATTTAATTTTTAAGGCAACACCTGAGCGACTCATCATGCACTTAATAGAAGAACATTCTATTGTGGATCCAACTTACATTGAAGACTTCCTTCTAACGTACAGAACATTTCTAACAAGCCCCTTGGAAGTTGGAAATAAACTGTTGGAGTGGTTCACGGTGGACAGCCTCAGGGATAAGGTTGGTTTGAGACTAGAGATTAGTATTTGTAGTGAAAATTTCTCCAAATCGATTCCTTTTCGTATCACTAGTGTTATACTGCAGCTATTTTTAAATGAACTAATTTAAAGCCAAGTATTTTTTTTAGTAATATCAAGGAATAATCCTGCACTCTCCAAAGTTAGGTTTGTCACCGCTTTTCTTCTGCAGAATGGTAAATACTATTTTCTATTTAATTTTAAGATGTAAATGCCAGTCTCTCTGAAGTCCTTTTCCACCAGCAATTCAGAAATTGTGTTCGTGATCTCTTGAACTTACTACTTTTGTTCTCACAGCAGCATTATGCTTGTCTTCCATAATTTTCTTTTGTAGAGCTTTTCAGTGTATTGAGCCCATTTTATTAGAGCAGCTTATTACAAAGTGTACTTGAAGTAAACTGTGCTCAAGACAGATGAAGCTGATAAAAACACTTCTGTAAATAGAACCAGGTTCAACTCTGTGCAGCTGTACGTGCGTGAAAAATATACCTAACTTGGAACTTGTATTCATGTCCTATTTGTTGAAAATCACGGCAGTAAAATTCTTAGCCAGCAGTTTTGTATGTTCTAGATTTGAGCTGAAAGAAACTCAAACTATCAAAACAGCACTTTTTTTTTTTTTTTTATGGTGGAGAAAATTTGCTGGGATCCTTTCCTACGGTTACTGCTTCACCCCTTTTTTCATGCAGCACATTTTAGCAAATACTGTTTTTTAAGAACAGGAATTTAAAGAAGGAAAGTAAAGAAAAACTGTCTTAGCAAATAAAGGAGGAAGTCACTTGTTTTTAGAAGAGAAGCTGCTACAGATTAACTTTTTTTTTTTAAAATAGAATGGATGGATAAAATAGTTGTCAGACTGTCTTTATCATGAATGGTAGTAACTCTGTAGCACATAAAAAAAAAAAAAGCAACCCAAACATTTAACTTAAAAAAAAAAAAATTGGAAGAAAGGTCTCTGTTTGTTTGTTTGTTTTACTATTACAGCATACATCCTAGAAACTTCCTAGGAGAGGAGGTAATTAGGATGCTTTAAAAAGATACATTTAATAAATGGCATAAAGAAGAGATAACCGAAGATAGATTTTTGCACCAGTAAGTACTAGGTGATGTAATCAGCTAGATACAAAAATATTTGTTTCTTAGTTCTTCATTTGACTTCACAACTAAAGGAAATCAGGAAATGATTTCAAGTGCAAATGGTTTCTGCTTTTGTTAACGGATGCATTAATCTGTCATATGTTACTCTGTCATGTCCTTGTATTCTTCTTTGCTTATAGATTAAACCCTATAGGAGGAAACAAAAAACAAAAAACAAAACTTTATGCATCATTTTTTTCAGGTTACCAGAGTGGTCTTACTGTGGGTGAACAACCATTTTAATGACTTTGAAGGTGACCCTGCTATGACTCGGTTTCTGGAAGAATTCGAGAAGAACTTGGAAAATACGGTAGGAGCAAAAAAGAGTGACTGTCACACTTTCTGATGTTATGCATTTTCATTTTCCGATATGTTACCAGGGATTAACACATTTTAGTTTATATGAAAGCAGCTAATGTTGCTTTTAACATGTGTGTATTTTTTCTTAAATACAATTTTAGGTACAAAGCTCCTATAAAATAGTACATATGGCACTCATTTGTGCGTCTTTGTCCTCTTTTGCAGTAATGCAAAGTTTATTTAGTAAGATTTGAATACGTAGGATCATAATTTCTTTTTCTGGCACTTTTTATTTTTTTAAACAACTGTTTCTCCATTTCTAATAAAAGAAACATTACACTCCATTTTGTCTTCTATGTTACAGAAAATGAAAGGACATCTCAGATTGCTGAATATTGCTTGTGCTGCCAAGGCAAAATGGAGACAAATTACCTTGCAAAAGCCTTCTAGAGACTCACCTCTCTTTTTCAGCCTCCTTGGAGGAAGTGACAAGGGTTTTGGTATTTTTGTAGAGACCGTGGAAACGGGCAGTAAAGCAGCAGAAGCTGGACTTAAGCGTGGTGATCAGGTAAAAAGAACAAAGCTAATTTCAAACATCCACCTTTTGATTTAAAAAGAAAAAATCTGGTTCAAATGACTGTAAAAAGTAAAAAAAGAAAAAAAAAACAAACCACACAACCAAACAAGCAACCCCACCAGCAACAAAAGAACCCTCTCTCTATACATCATGCTATTTTGATACCACAGTTCAGCTCTAGGTTTGTGTATTAAGTATGTGTTTCTGTTAAATAGTTTTTTGAAATGTTTTGAAATATTTCAAATACAGAGTGGAAAAATAAACCAAGTTGTGGTTGTTTCAGGAAACTTTCTTAAAGGAGTTATAGTTAGGTTGAAGCCATCAAATTGTTTGGTTGGCTGGTTTCTCATCTAGCATGCAGCATCACGGTTTGAGGCTGGTGGAGCCTCAGGTCACAGCAGGTGCAGGTCTGCCCTTTGGTTATAACACCAGGTCTGCAGCTGGTGATCTGCTGCTTTTGTTAGAGTTGCAGTTCCTAACTGCAGGAACGGTGTGCCTGTCGCAGAAGATAAATTTGGTTACAGTAGTTGGCAGGTAGCGATGGAGGTCTTGGCTTGTTTACAGGATGCAGCGTTACTGAAGTGATCCAAATCGTGATTTTACAAGGAATATTTTCATGCTGCAACTACTGTAAATATGATATGATAACTTCTGGAAAGTTTATAATGTGCGTGGGTTATCGCATTTATATTTGCAACTGTTGTAACTCCATTATAGACAGCTGTTGTAATAGTTCATTTTGTATTTCTTCTTAAAGATAATGGAAGTAAATGGACAGAACTTTGAGAATATTACCTTTGTGAAAGCTCTGGAAATCTTGAGGAACAATACTCATCTCTCCATTACCGTAAAAACAAACATTTTTGGTGAGTAGACCTTACATGTTTTCCTGTGTATGTGACTAAAAATTCCAGTCCTTCTGGCTTCAGAAGTGCAATAGGATTTCAGCTTTCTTCCAACTTGCTCTAGAAGTGAAAGCGTGTGCAGGAGTCCCCTCATGGTGCCTCCGTTTGCTCGGATACGTTTTTGTGTGCCAAGGACTTGCACATTGGGTGGCGCAAGGCCAGCATAGCCAGCTCTCTGCGCCCTGAGAAATCCTCAAATGACTGCTTAAGCGGCTTTAGTGTCCCTTCATGTGATATGGCTGATGCAGAGCCAAGGGATCTGGGCCAAAATATTTTGCCAAGAAACAGCAAAAATGTAAAACTGGATTTTCATAAAACTTTTTATAATGGTTGTAAGAACGGTAGGACAAATTGCCTTTATATCTAGAATCGATAAGGGAATATAAAAAGTGGTATGGTATATAAATGTTAGCTTTTAATTGTCAGTGTGAGTATAAACATATTAAACCTCTTTTAAAATCTCAGTCAAACCATCTGTTCTTTTTCCATAATCCTGTTCAGGAAACAGAATAACCATAGCTACAGAAAGAACGAGACTATATGTACAAGACAGATTCTTCCTCTGTAGTTGTATCTGAGAGCTAATGATGGTTTCCTTCTCTTATTTTCTTCCTGTGGTCACCTGCCCTTGTTCTGTATGGATTTTCTTTTCTTTTTATGATTTTCTGGTTATCTCTGTGCAGGTTAAAAAGTTCTAAGATCTTAGCGGTTGCTTATTACCATAATTCTAAAAAAGCATAAGACTGCTGTAATCAGTGGTCTAGTCTAATATCAAACAACATAAAATAAAGCATTACTGCAACCAAGGCAGTGATAGTTACGTGCAAGTGGATTTTAACCTCTTCTCCTGCTAGCTGATAAAATTTCCAGATGATTTCTCTGATATGTTTTAATGAATTCACGTCTCGAAGCTTTTTTTTCAACTGCAGTACTTATTATTCTGTCCTTTTGAGTGCCTGGTGCTAACAATGAGCAATCACCATTCTTATATGTGAATTTATATAGTGAAGACTTACAGCCATAAATTGTGTTATGTAATAGAAATATGCAATTTGACTACGAGTATAGATAAAGACCTGTTTTTTGCCTTGTTCCCAGGGACCGTCTTGGAAATCAGCTCTGTACAGCCCTGCATTTTCCCAGTACCATGATTTCAACAGAAAATAACAAATTTCTGACAAAGATTTTAAAATAAACAAAACATTATGCATTAGTAAACCAATCTGAACAGTTTGTTTTTACCTTTTATTTGTGGGAAGAAACACAATAACAAAGACTATTTTTTTGCATAGAATTACATCTTCTAGGAATGTCAGTAATAGACTGGCTTAGCTTGATAAATGCAATAGGAAATTTGATGCGCCTTATGTATTACTTAAAACAAAAAGGTGTGGGGGGGGAGGAAACATCAGTCCATCCTGAAGTTGTTCTTGAGGAAGCGTCTGCATTCTGTTACCTAAAAGATGCAGACAAAAAAAAATCAATAAATATATAGAGCTGATTGATGTGAACGGAATGGTTCCTTGTTATTGATCTTACTGAAGGGTAGAATAGCTCTTAGATTTGCTGTGGTATGTCCTGATTTCAAAAGTAGCTGGGAGAATCCTGCTATGCAGAGTGGTTCATGATTTTGATTAAACATTTAGGGTTACACTTTCTGCCAAGGAACTCCAGAGCAAAACTTAAATGGGAAGAGAGCCACACCCTTAGAATCAAAACTAAATGTAATACAGAGCCTGGCTTGGCAATACATTACGTTTTTGGTTTTGGACTCTTTGGTTCACTTTTTCTGTGGGTACGTGGTTTGAGGAAAGAAGCATGTAATGTGAAAGTTTTAAGTGTGCAAAGGTAAATCACAATGTTTGTATCTCTTCTTACAGTGTTTAAAGAGCTGCTCTGCAGGATAGGGCAAGAGAAGAATGGAATTCCACATATTCCAAAAATTGCAGAAAAGAAAAACAACCGTTATTCCATCCCAGATATGCCTGGAGATGTGGAACAGATGTTTCCCCGTGAAAAAGGAAACAAAAAAATGAAAGCAAACACTGTATCTGGTGGGAGAAACAGAATCAGGAAAATTTTGGACAAGACTCGATTCAGCATCTTGCCTCCAAAACTGTTCAGGTGTGTCAAACTCTTCTGGTCAAATGGTAATTTTTCCTTAATAAAGCTGCTTAGTATCTTCACTCATGTCTACGCTGCTTTTCTTATATTTTAAATGCAGCAAATCTGACCCATAACTGCAGAACAAGGCCAAAATATCTTTTGTCTCCCAGTGAACAGTATCAGATATGCTTTCCTCTCTTTTTCGAAAGCCCATCTACGATGTGTAATTAAAACATGACTGCCGTTATCTTTTCAAAAATTCATTCATCCCGAGATGAATGTAAGGATCTTCACACATCTCATCGAAACAAACCTGTTTTGCAGTGACGGCAGCGTGAGCCAGTCGCAGGATGACAGCATTGTTGGGACTCGGCAGTGCCGGCACAGCCTGGCCATCATGCCTATTCCGGGCACGCTCTCTTCCAGTAGCCCCGACCTGTTGCAGCCTACAACTAGCATCCTGGATTTCTCTAATCCTTCAGGTAAAACAGCAGTGTTAGCTTGATTTATAGGATAATTATAAGGCAGCTGGTTTGCGGGGTGGAGTTGCATCTTTTTACCAGCTTCAAACACACTTAGTGCGGTTACCTCTTTATCTTGTGCTCCTAACAGGTCCAAACTGGTGATTCACTGAAAATGCAAACTGCCCAAACCCCACTTGCCTGCTTTTTTGTAATGTGAGGCCTAGCTTCTTTTTATAAAGAAATGTGTTTTGCCACCTATAAGTATCTTTGATTTACCAGAGCTCTGGTGGAAGCAGGTTGTCCTCTGCGCCTGTCTTGTTTTATCTTTGCCCAATATCAGCAGTCCTGGTGATTTGACTTCTCCATCCACCTTCTTTGAATATTTATTTCAAGCAGCATGGCAGGTAGAATAAAACAACTGCAGTACCAACACAGCATTATTAATTTTTAGTGTTTTACAGACATTAAGTTCATTCACTTGTATGTCTGAAAAACTGGCAAGTGTTTTGAGATTTGTAGTGTGGGCTTCCATTGCTGGTACTTGTAGGAACACAATTTATGGGGTGGCTGCAGGAGGTATTTGTTATATGCAGCTGCCTGTAAACATGTAAAGTCAGAATCATGTTTCCCTATTTCAGATGTAAGTTCTGTGCATAATTATGTATTTTGTAAAGTGCCTTCTGGCTACGACTTATGTTTATGTAAACTTGCAGATTTCCCCTTTAAAAGGGACAAATATATCCTATCAAACGCATAAATATCCATAGCAAATAAGTTCCTTTTTTTCCTGCAAATCCAGTTTCTTGCTGTCTGCATGAGTGAGCTACTCATGTGTGTTCTCTAAGAATATTCATTTAATGCTATACAAGTTACTGCATAATATGAGCTGTGGATAACTGGTCCTTACCTTTACTTCAAGTTTCCTAGAACAAGTATACAGTCATTTTTGAACAGCAGAGAAAACCAAATTATTTCTGACCATGTAATATATACTTGATAAGTTTTGTAAACATCTAAGTCTTGATTTGGTGTTGACACAATTTTTTTCTTCTTTTCTGCCTGCAGCTGTTGGGTTTTACTGTAAGTATCCTGATGTATGGCATCCTGAAGACCTTAATATTGCATGGCTTGCCTATTAGACCTAACATGTTGCATTGATGTAGTTATACTGTCAGGACATTAGGTAGTCATGTGCCCTGTAGCCTTCCCTTTAATAAAAGGAGTCTGTAGGTTCACCTTATGGGCACTGTAATCTCATGTCAGGCTGCTGGACTGAGGCTGTGAATACCTGCATTTTATTCCCATTTCTGCCACTGACCCACTGAATGACCTTTGGCAGGTTACCTCGCTGGGACCTTGCTTTACAAGAATGAAATTGCTACATCCCTTTTATAGAAATTGAAGTTTTGGATGATAATGTAGCTTGAGGTTTACTTTGTTGTTTTGTTGGACTCCGTATAACTAAAACTTTCTGCATGCAAACTGGAAATGTGTTTTGTATTGTAGCCATGACTTGAATCATGTGTAGAAAAGAAAGTTTTACTAATATTTACCTGCTTAAAAGAAAAGACCCTAAAGATGGGCACGTGATTGTCATACGAGTTTCTATAACCTGGTACTTATAAGATACTCTATGATTTGGTTGCATGGTGATTTCTTTATTTTTCTTTTTTTTTCTTTTTCCAAATTACGTATTATGTTGCAGTTTTGGCATTAAACTTGAGTGTGTTCTGATTTTTAGGTATTTTAATACCATGGTATACATGCTTTGGCTCTCTGTTAATTTTTGATGGTTTTTTACGAGTGCAGGCATTTCCCAAATTATTCAGTGTATCACTCTCCACTTTCACTCTGAAATGAGCGTGTAACGCTTGTTTTCCCCTTTTATTGCCCCCATTCACATCAGCTAACCCCAGACCATTAATGTGACTATTCTGGTATGACCATATGTGGTAGTCATAATAATGAAACAGTAGAATTAGTTTTCAGTCAGATATTTTTTTCAGTGTAAAGCTTGACACCAGCACAGGACAGTGTGCCCCAGGGTGCTGGTCCCCTCGGGCAGGGTCTGCCTTCCCATCGCCTTCCCCAAGGCCTCTGGTACCCTGCCTGGCTAGCCACAGTCTGTGGGCATGGCACTGAGGTTATTAAAGGCTGGTCAAATAACAGGGAGAAGGAAGGGCTGTTATTACAGCCAAGACCTCTACAATAGCCCTGGGCATCTCTGATACGGGACTTAATGACACGTTCCCCTCAGACATAGATTTTTGAATAGCTGCAAGCTTGGAGGATGTGGCTGAGGGCTTGGTGAGAGCCTTCCTCCTTTTCAGTTCTGCAGAAAACCCATGAATGTCTAGTTGTCAGATTTTATGGGGGGAAAAAATTGTGTTCCCATGAGCTTTTACTTAGCGTGCACCCTGACTTTTGACAACTTGTTCTCCCCTGGTCAGCTGGGTTTTGAGAATCAAATCTTCTGTAATAACTCTAATGGAGATAACTATTTCCAAGCATCGAGTTGTAAACTAAATGTGTGTTTCTTTAGATATTTGTTTCCTGATGTAGGATGCCCCAGATAAAGCTGTTCTCTGACGCATTTATAATTCATAAAATGTATTATAAATAAGTGCGCTAGCAAAAGAATTAACTGCTGGCAGCAGTTTAGTTTAGTTTCTTCAGGTTGAGAGAGCAAGTTTACAGCTGGATGCGAAAGCAACCAAATCTCCCTTCTCCTCCGCGTTCCCTTGCCCACAGCACACGTCTGTGCTCAACGGCTTCCCGATCCCAGGAGGAGCACTCGGGGCACTTGTGTCGGTCCTGGATCACACAAAGACAAAAGAGCCAAACAGGAACGGTGCTTCCAAATCTTCTGACACGCTGGGAGGGACAGCGTACAGGACAGTAATATGACATGTAGATGTCTTGCGTGTTGTGGTAATAAGCTAATATGTAAGTTCACTTGTGGAATTGCAGAGAGAAGTCCTCTTCTTCCATTCAAATTTTGTTGAAAAGAGTGATTATTTAAATGAATATTCATCAAGCGATAGAGAAAATGACCTTTTATCCTTTCACGGGAACAGTGGTTCATATGTTAAAGGTGCTGCTTTTCTGTTATTTTAGACATTCCAGACCAAGTAATAAGAGTTTTCAAAGCAGATCAGCAGAGCTGTTACATTATCATCAGCAAAGACACTACAGCGAAGGAGGTCGTGAGTCACGCAGTGCACGAATTCAACTTGACGGGAGCCCCGGAGACTTACTCCCTCTGCGAAGTGTCCGTCAGCCCCGAGGGAGTCATCAAACAGCGGAGACTTCCAGATCAATTCTCAAAATTAGCCGACAGGATTCAACTCAATGGACGGTAAAGGCACCCTTGTTTTGATTTCAGTTTGGATTTATTTGACTTTGCCTTTTAGAACGGAAACATCCAAAAGAAACATTGGGGAATGATGTTTTAATGAGCAGTGTTTTAATGAAAATAGGCAGGTATCTATTAAGAACAGACAAGTAAATGTCAGTAACTTACTCTCCCTTCACCTCTTTCATTCCTGTTTCACCTTCCTTCTCCATATGCAAAAACCCCTCCCTGACTTTACAGCAAGCTCTCTTGATGACAACTAAGGTCAACAGGTTAGGATAACATATATAGTGGCTTACACTTAAAAAGAAAACTTGTATTTCTTCTGACTCTTTCCATGTGTACTTCAGGATTAAAGCGTACAATTAATTTCTCAATGATGTCATGTTGCAATGAACTGATACTAACCTGAGATAAATTCTTCCATTTCTATGTAAACTGTTATGAAAGTTTTCAGAAATGTAAAGTGCTTCAGCTTTATCTGATGTCCTGATCCATACCAGAAAAAGGTTTACTACAGTAAAAAAAAAATCTTTAGTTGTCTTTGCTAGGCAACAGAGAGATTTATGAGGAATAAACTTCTGTGTGTCTGAAAGTGAACTGCTTTGGACCATGCAAATGAATTTTCCAGCTACATTTTCATTTCCTGAATAGTGTGAGCTTCATGTAAATATTAATATGTCACACAAATTTATGTGAGAAACCACACTGAATTTGTGTAAGAAATGGAGAAATACATTAATGAGAGATTTCTCAAGACTAACGTGCATTTAAAATGTTATTTTACTGCTAAATTTACAAATGGAAAAGTAACTGACTTTTTTCTGAAGGTGAAAACTGCAGCATGTTACTGAGCATGGCATAGAAAACATTAGCAAGGAAGTAGACTAAAACAGCTTTCGAAGTGCTGGAGAATGCGGTTTTTACTTCAGAAATGGTGGTATTTTATAAAAGCCGAAATACAAAGGTTGTGCTGTCCCTTTCTGCCTCTGTCTTAGCCTCTTATTCTCGAATGTCAGCGAGGTGGAAATGCTCTCACGTGAACACCTCTGTGGTGCCAGTAATATCCGGGCTGATTGCTGTGGTTCAATGTCGTCGTGCTCACAAACCCTCTGTAGAGTCTCTCTAACATTTTGTTGCAACTCATTTGTTCATAGGTATTATCTAAAAAACAATATGGAGACCGAGACCTTATGCTCAGATGAGGATGCCCAAGAGCTATTGAGAGAGAGTCAAATCTCCCTCCTCCAGCTCAGCACCATCGAGGTCGCCACTCAGCTTTCCATGAGAGACTTTGAATTATTTCGTAACATCGAGCCTACGGAATACATCGATGACCTCTATAAGCTGGACTCCAAAACAGGAAATGCTCACCTGAAGCAGTTTGAGGATGTCATAAATCAGGAGACGTTCTGGGTTGCCATGGAAATTCTAGCAGAGCCCAACCAACTCAAACGAATGAAGATTATTAAGCATTTCATTAAAATCGCCCTCCACTGTCGAGAATGCAAGAACTTCAATTCCATGTTTGCGGTTATAAGGTAAAGTACTTCCCATTTGTCAGATCTGATTTCTGGTGTCACAAGCAATTTTGTTGATCTAAACTGAAAAAAAAAAAAGTGTATCTTGAACATATTACCGATGGTGCTGGGTAGTTTTGAGAGAATTGCCAAGCTTTTCAAAATGCTTGGACAAAAAGATGTATTGTCACTGCGTTCTCCTTCCTCAGCCTCTGAAGGTCAGGCTCATTGCGGTGGCTCACATGACTGTCTCTTCCTTAACTATCACGTCGCAGGGAAAGAGAAGATTTGGACAAAAGTGCTGTTTGAGGAACTTCAGGGACCTGCTTGAAAGTTGCTGCCATTTTCTATGATTCTGGCACCAATTTCCCTTTTTTCTCTCATTGTTACTTTTCAGTGTGCACTGAGTCATATCTGCAATGATGAGATTTATTTTATTTCTTCCTTTCATTGTAAGGACTTCCTCAAATCAGTCTTGTTTTAGTTTAATTTTCCTTCTCATTCTTTCCAGTCATCTGCTCGCTTCTCTATTTTTTCTCTTCATTTGCACGCTTAGACTTTCTCTTCTGATTTATGCTAGATGCTGCTGCTTTGACTTTAACAGCATGAGTCCGACATTTCCTTTATTTGCAATTATGTGATAGCCAGATTGTATTAAAAGAAAAAAAAAAAGAAAAAGCACAGTGATTCATCAGACAGAGATTTGGATTCATGCTGTATCCCAGCACCAGTACTGTCTTTGCAAATACCATTTTATAATATCTTCTTCCATGTCTAGCCAGTGTAATGAATGATGCTAGTTTAGTTATACAGTAAAGAATTAATAAATTCCCTTAAAAGGTACTGTACAAGCAACCACGAGGGCTGTGGCTACTCATTACCTGGTGAATGCAAACGTGGATACTGAGTGCAATTTCTGTTCCTTGCTTCCTAAGCTCTCGTGGTTTATTGTATGTGGAGAAATGGCTGTTCTTCCTCCTGAGTTCAGCCTCGTGATGCTGTGACTGAAGTGGTCTTTGGTCAAAAAACAGCAAATGGATTAGCTTTTTGTTTTGCCCATATTTCCAGAGGAATATGTTTCTGCTAGCGTTTGCCACAGGGATTGTCTTTCCTGCCTTGCATTTCATGTTAAACTGATGCCATGTGTTTTGTGAAATAAGAAGATACCGTCCTAATAAGTAAGAGGAGCTGTGGGGGCATATGGTAGGTTTTTCATGTGAGAGAAGGCTTTGTGACTTTACAATAGCACGGGGAGAACTCTATGGAAAAAAATCAATTACAAAATAAGTTTTTGAAGCTTTCAAAATGAGAAAAAAGAATCTTAAAACAGTAAATTCAATATTTGTATGATTCTAGGTTTGATAATGAATGCTGGAGACTATCACTTTCCAATGCTGCAGCTACAGGGACTTTGCAATCATTACCAAATTTCTTGGGCAAAGTTGGTAACAAATTATGGTGGGGGTGGATGTAGCTTTTTTTTTATTGCAGCAAGCGAATTGTGGATGTTATTACTTAATGAGAACTAAAAGTAGCAGATATGCTACACTTTGTTATAATGCCTTCAATCGGTGCTCATTTATAAATGCTCCAAACATTTTCCTCTGAAATCTTTCCGCTTCTGCTTGGGATAAGCTGTGCACTGTTTCCACTTGCTTCAGCAGCCATGTATTCACCTCATTAATTTTTCACCCTTTTTGTCCTTATTGAGGTATATGTTTTTTACAGGAGAGAAGTGGTTCTTAAATTAACTGGGCATTGGCGCTGTGTTATAGAGGGATTGTTTTGGCAAGCTGACTTGAAAGTCGTACTTTGTGAATAAGGAACAGTCACACTTTTTACAGTTCTCTTTTTTGCTTGCTCACAAGAGTGAGCAGCAGTGTTTTTGTGATGAACTTGCAACCTGGCATCCACCCAGCTTTCAGTTAACCTTGTGAAAACTGTTTTTAATCTCTAAAAAAAGCCCCCACAACCCTTCACTTCCTTACCAAAGGGAATGAATGATTCCACTACCAGCTAATAATGAAATGTGTCTGCCTTGCAGCGGGTTAAATCTAGCTCCAGTAGCTCGTCTCAGAGGTACTTGGGAAAAGTTACCGAGCAAGTACGAAAAGCACCTCAGAGACCTTCAAGATCTTTTTGATCCATCTCGAAACATGGCAAAATACCGCAACATCCTTAGCAGTCAGAGCATGCAGCCTCCAATTATTCCGCTCTTCCCTGTTGTCAAGAAGGATATCACATTTCTACATGAAGGTAATGTCAAACATGGAGAAATAATAAACCAGGCATCAAATGCGTTTAGCCCTTTCTTCACTGCTCCCTGATTCAACAAATGCCTAAAAGAAAGGTGCTGTTGGTGCGGTGCTTTTGATGCATCCCTTTTAGGAGTAAAATGAAGTATAATTGGGTGCATAATAGAAGAGACTGATCCCAGACAAAAATTAAAATTGTGTGTTTTTAAAATTTTGAAAGCAGTGCTAAATCGCTATCATAAAGTTTAGCATGAAGGAGTTGGTGAGCGTGCTACTAGTAATTACACTACCAAAGAAATGTATTTCTCTTACAAAAACTTGTTGCTGCAGTGTTTCTAGGTTTTCATTCTATGTTGTGGCTTTCAGACAGCTACGATGATATAACACCTCCTACTCTTGCTTTCAGCATTTTCAAGGGGTTTTGTTTAAACATTTCGTTTTTTGCTCCTTACACAGAGTTGTGTTCACAATCGGTTAAGGTGAAGCATTCCCAGCTATACCATATTCTTGGTTTTGATCTTTCAGAACTATTTGAACTAATTGCATCAAGTGAATGCTGTTGATGTCAGTTTTATTTATGTGATTTTAACATCTAAGTCAATGAATTTGGGCATAGTTCATGTGGTCCTCTTCCCTCCCACTAATATGTGTTATTTCAGAAATAGATTAGCAAAAGCAATGCTGGATAGTGTGAGTGGGCCTGACTGTCATTTGTGTTTTGCCAAAGTTTCTTGTTTTCCTGCTCTTTTGACTAAAGCAGTCTCGTTGGCAGGGAGGGAGGAAGGCTAATGTGGGAGACCAGAAACACATTGCCCATAAAAAAAAAAAAAAAAGAAAAATGTGTTCTTACTCTTTGTGTGTGTTTAATTACGCAGGAAATGATTCTAAAGTGGACGGCCTGGTAAATTTCGAGAAACTCAGGATGATTGCCAAAGAAATCCGCCAAGTTGTCAGAATGACCTCAGCAAACATGGATCCGGCCGTAATGTTCAGACAAAGGTGTGCAATTTAGAAAGCTAGTAGGACTGAAGGTGTCTCAGAGTGGGTAGGGATCTGGGTTTGCGTGTGCATTGTTCTGTTAGTATTTCATTGTGTAACATACCATTGACATTGACCATCAGAACCAAAATCTATCAAATTATAGCTGATAGATGCTCCGAGGAGTTACTTTTAATGACTACTTAAACAATTTGCCTTCATAAAGCACAGGAGGAAAGGCTCAATAAAATATTAATCAGTAGAATTTTGGGAGAGGTGTAGTATCAGATGAAAATCATATATAAATGAAACAGAAATCACCCATATATAAATCTGAAGTGTTGCTTTTAAAACAACAAAAAAAATTCAACGATAAAGTATTTCTAAAAAAAAAAAAAAGTAACTTATTTATTTGAAGCACAGCTTGCTCCACCTACATAACGTTTTGTATCTTGAGGCTGTAAGGAGGTGGAGAGTGTTTTCTTGTCTTAATTTTTCCTTTTTTTCCTGATTCGTGATATCATCAGGCTCTGTGTTAACAAACTGCAGAGTAAAAGCACCACGACTTCTAATCTGATGGTGATTAGCTCTAGATTATATTTAGTGGAACTAAGTAATTTCCTGGATCTGTTTTGCTTCCTCCTGGCTGAAGTAAAAGCACCAGCGGCCCCATCGTGTCTGTGTAGGATCCCGATGCCACCTCTGTGCAGCCCAAATGGGGAGCTGGGGACCGTGAATCGCTGCAGCTTCTGCGTGGAAAAACGGCAGGATAACCTTTCGAGTTGCCTGTTAGCCTCTTAGCGTGTCTGCGCTGGAGACAGAGGCAGTTTCCCTGCGGTCTTCTAATGGTCAGGATTCCCAGATGATAATGAATCCTGCTTGGTTTTTGTTTTCAGGGCTGGCTATCGGCAGACATAAGAATTTTGATTAAAATTGGTCAGATGGAAGTATGAGGCAAAAATAACAGATCCCTTGTTAACATTGTTTAGAGATGGATTCCCTTCAAAGCAGAGGGTCACCTTCATGCTCTTGTATTTGAACTACCCAAACTTCCCTTTTAACATAAAATTATAAAGTTCCTTATCAGTAAATTATGGTTGCTTTTTAGAAAACGTGAAATTGATCTATAAATAGACTTCCCTGATTCTCTTTCCACCTTCTGAGACCTAATGAAATCTAATCATTAGCTGAGTTTAGCAGTAAATAAATAGTTACCCTTTAGTATCTTTTTCAGAATTACAGAAGACATTTTAATGACCATAATTTAAAATGTACATACTGGCATAAAATGCATAGGCATCTAATACTAGCGATAGTGCCAAAGATTAAAAGAAAATAATTCCATGTTTTCATCATTTATATTCATTTTCATTGCCTCTGGTGTTTGATCTATCAGTTTGTGTTATGAAGCAGCAACAAATGTTTTTGAAGAAGATTAAAAATGAACAAGAAAAGATGTTTGTTAGTGGTAACATGAGACTTGCTAACAAGTTCATTACCAATTAATATAGAGCATCTAGTTTTTCAGCGGGTATTTGGCAAACAGCTTGTTTTCCAGCAAGCAGTCAAGAGAAAATAACATCATAAACTCGAATGCTGATGATTTCTCATACATTTACTGTGGTCCTAATGCATATAATACGTTAATGTAATTGCATTTTCTACAATATGAATAAGTTAAAAAGCCTTTGCTTGCTCCATCAAAATTGAGTTTGACTTACGGGACATACTTAACAAGAATATTTAACCTGAGTTTGGTTTTTAAATTCGGAGCTTAAACTTAAAAATAAACAAAAAACTGATAGATGTTCTTCCATGTTGAAGTGTTTGAACGAGTCCTGTCCTTGCATTCCATAAAAACATTGTGTTGTTGTGTGAGAAGAATTTGCTGTATAGAGATCTTTTCTTTTCTGTTCTTTCCTGTCTACATCTTTCTTCCTGACTCTCAACTGTTTTATTTTTTTCCTGTGCTTTTCTGTTCAAATACATGCTTCAATGTATATGGCTCTTGCTTACAGGAAGAAGAGGTGGAGAAGTTTGGGGTAAGTGTAGAGATGAATGCAACTAAGATAAATAAAGATTATGCAACTCTTAACATACTGCATCCTCCTCGTTAGTGCATGCACCTGAAATACAGCATGCATTTTATTAACCCTGCAATACATATATTTTGGAAAACAGGAATAAGGGATTTACAGTCAATTTTGTACTGCAGCTATAAAGATTCTGAGTTGCTTCTGTGTGCTGGACAAGTTTTTTGCGTTTTGGCTTACTGCATAAAGAAAAAAGCTGCTGTGCAGTTATACTGGAAGGCGAACTATTTTTGGAAATAAATAATGCGGTCTTTACATGTAACAAAGTTTTAAGCCATTACGCACTTTAAACTGTAAAGATGAATTGTGATAATAATATGTAAATTCCCCTTCTGAAGTTTGAATTTAAGCTTCAAATTATTTGTTTTTAGTATATATTAAAATGTATTTCACATTTCATACACCAGAATCCTCACTGAAGTTTTGTATGTGTGAGGATTGACTCCTGAAATGACTACAAATGAGAGTAAAAAGATTGCCTAGTGAAGTAGCTGACACTTCCACATAACAAGTGATTTTAAGATGACATGGTAGCAATATTTTGTGCGTTCTTATGTGTGTTTTCGCACACGACCTGTTAGCTGTGTTCCTCAGCCTATGTGCCTTTGCACTTTGAAACTTTACTTATTATGGGCATCTGGTTTAAAGCCAGCTCTGCTTTAGCGTGCCAGCATTTTGCAGGGAGGACGGATGCAGGAATGCTCCCGGTGGTTTGCTCTTGCTGCAGTTGCCTTGCAAGCCTCAGAGGAAGCTTAGCGTGGCAGAGCCGTTCAGCAGCAGCGAGCACCCAGGCTCAGACGTACCCTGCCAGCAGTGAGGGTGACAGCAGCAGTGTCTGTGCTAGGCGGACAGGGGAGAGCCGGCTGGGATGCCAGTCCCTGAAGCGAGCTCAGCATCCTGTAGGTGTCCCCAGGGGGGAGCTGGGCTAGCAGTGGTCGGTGGTCAGCGATCACCTGCACCCAGCGCCGCTCTCAAAGAGAGTGCCTGGACCCCTCTAAGCACCCCGTCTTGCTGTCACTGCCTTTCCTCCCAGTAGTTTGGTTGGTGATCTCTAGGCTTTGGGATTGCTGTGAGCACAAATCAGTGATAAGAAATTATTTTTAAGGAAAATGGAATGAAAATGATTCAAAAAGTCAAGTCTAGATTTAAAAGAAGCTGTGTACATATGAAATAAAAAAATACATATATTATTAACAGAAAGATAATTTATCTTCCTATAAAACAGATAATAGTTACCTGTAGGGGAGATCAGTGACTCCTTGGTTCAAATGGGAGTCAACAGTCCATCGTGCCATCTCTTGCTCTTTGCCTGCAATAGTCTTAACTTTTTATTTAATTAAGCTATGCATTTCCACTCTGTTTTTTAAGCTTATATTTTCTCTTAGTTTAATTTATTAAATGTCTCAGAAAGTATTGCAGGCAGGTGTCTTCCACCATTTCTTTGTTTTTAAATTTGGTGTGTTTGATTCTTCAGGCTTATTCAAACAATATGTTTAATTCTAACTCTTAGCTATTACAGTTCTTCTCTGCTGGAGTTTGTTTAGTCTGACACTTACGGTTCTGTAAATGCACCCAAGATTTTGATAAGTAACCTTACTAGGAATTTAGCCCTTGAAAATAAAGTTAATTCTGTGATCTCCATTTATTAAAAAAATAAAATAAAATTGGTTAGGACAGAGGTGGCCATATGACTTTTAAAGTTGAAGCAGAGTTGATGTGTATATTTAACTGTATCAAGGTCAATTGTTTGGTCACTGATTCAATGTGAACAGGAGTGACAGCCATGAATAGTAATTGATGTGCATTAATGATTTAGTTGACTGATTTATTTTTGCTTCAGTTGCTGATAGAATTGGCAGCTCAGAATTAGGTGTATTCAGGAGCTTTGTCTTTCATAAGTGTGAGTCTGTACATGTCTGAGTATATGTATGTCATCACTGCCTTCCTGACCTCTGTTGGGATACGATTTTTAATGAGCTGCTCTTCTGTGGGGTTTTTACTTAATTGGAGAAAGAAATTAAGTGCGCAACAAAATGTACTTTGCATATTTAACACAGTTTTTCCTTACTTAAGCATAGTCAGAAGCTCAGTTTTCTAAGAGGATTACAGTAGTCACTCACTTGTGTAGTCAGCTGGATTGTAAGAAGTTTCTGGCGTAAGCCTGAAGCATACAGTGGGTACCAGCTTCCTTAAACCAACAAAGTTGTCAAGTTTATCCACTATTACCGTCTGCAGAAATAGCGTGGGTTTTGCAGAACAAGCCTGTGATTCATTAGCAGAGCAAAATGGGTACTTTACACAGTGTTGCGCCTCGTTCTTGCTAGTTCCACACTTTCATGTGCAGTCCTTTCCTAGGCTCCAGTTGCTGCTATCAGTTTTACCAGAACATTTTAAGACAACTGTTGTTTTAATGCTGTTCATCTTTTTAACTCATTTGCATCAGCATGCACTAGCCCTAACTGAAGATTATTAATCTGCTTTGGGGTGTGCTACTTAAGCTCCTCGATGCTGCCGAGAGCCAAAAATTGACCGCTTTGCTCTTTTCTTTTCTAGGTCTCTGAGCCAGGGCAGCACGAACTCGAACATGCTGGATGTGCAGGGAGGCGCTCACAAGAAGCGAGCCCGGCGCAGCTCGCTGCTCAACGCCAAGAAGCTGTACGAGGACGCCCAGATGGCGAGGAAGGTGAAGCAGTACTTGTCCAACCTGAACGTGGAGACAGATGAAGAAAAGATCCAAATTCTGTCACTTCAGTGTGAGCCCGCGTATAGCACTCGTAAGTATAGTGATGTGTAAGGGCGGCATTACCACCAAATCGGTGAAAAGGTTGTTCCTTCCCTAGAAACACCCATTTAAGACTTTCTGTTCTCCCTCCAAGAAAAATTGCTCTAGAAAATAGCTTGTTTGTCAATTCATATCTTAACTAATATGGTTTCAGCAAGCCAGCATTTATATTCTGATCTTGGTTGAGTTCAGAAAACTTCAATGATTTTTTTTTTTTATTTTGACCTTTAGTTCTTAAACTCCGTGTCTTTTTAGCAGTCTGGAAGGGAATTCAATAGTACGTTAGCTATTTTCTTGCCCTGCTGTCCTTGTACAGAATTAGGAAGGATAAAAGTAACGTTTACCATATGAACAGCAAGAAAATGAAAAGAGACAAAATCAATATAAACTGCAATGACTTACAGCTTAGAATAAACAAAGATTGCTGAGAAGCAGAAGTCAAGTCAGTATTGACTGATGGGATTGACATGGCTCGACAGTCAAAAATAGAGGACTACAGCAGGACAGTTTTCATAATTTGAAGTCCTGTGCAACTGTCCAACTAAAACTATTATCTGCTCTCTTACACAGTGCAGTAAATTCTTATTTCAAATTGAGAAGAGGTAATTTCATTTTATTTTGGTTCTTAGAGATTTTCAAATGCCCCAACCATGGAGTTGTCTCAAAATAGAACAGTAATAACCTTACTAATCAAAATAATGTTTCATGCTTGTCCAATGTACAAATGCAGCATTTTAAGTCCTTTTTGTCCTCAAATACCATTTTATCTGTGATGAGATAAGTTAAGATCATGAATAGATGACGACATCTTGAAGATAAGGTTTTAGGTCCTTTCCATAATTCAGTATTAGGAGTGCAAATTCCTGTTATTTCCCAAAGTGCCTCCCTATGCATTTCTTCTTAAATAGCAGTGATATAGGAAAAGGCCATACTTCATTCCCTTTTTGAAAATGTGAAATCGTGTTTTCACACGGATCTTATGCCTGAGGTCGCAGGACATCACAGGTAGCTCTGAATAGGAAGATGCAAGGCATCTATATGCTGACAGAGAGAGGTATGCTTCTCGTGCTCTGTTCAGCTACGTAGGTAATGGAAGATACGTAATGGTGTTTTTATGCACTCTTTTTTTTCCCGCTGTAGAAAAAACAAAGCATGCCAGGATGAATTCTTAATAGATGATATATGTGAATACATAACAGGTGGTTGTATTGTGCCCAGGAGACGAATATAAATGTTATGAGGTTATTTTTCAATTCTTTTAAATTAGGCACATATGATTTAAATAAATATTGTTTGTACAGTGCTAGCCATAGATATTTGGAAGTTAAAATCTGAGAATATACATTGACTGTTTTACTCCCAGCAGTTAAGCAAATCAAGTCCTTATTTTTTTCTTAAGCATCAAAAAAGGAAAGTGAAGGCTAAATGTACTTGCAAGTAAATATAGAAGAATGTCATATTATCAAAGTACCTATTTAAAAAAAAGGGGGGGGGAAGGTTGATAAGTATGTAATTTGCAGAGCTAGCAGAAAGAATGGGGAATGGATGTGGAGCATGGGGGAGCATTTCCTTGTGATTTTTTTTCCGTTGGAGCTGGAGAAACAATGTTCCAGGGGGAGGTGCTCTGCACGTGGTGTATTTGCCCACATTATATATATAAATTGTGATGGGGTAGATTTGAGTCAGGGATCCTTGTATGTAGTTTTGGAGATGGTTTTTGTGCAGATAACTTTTTCTGCTCATGTTCAGAAAAGTAGGAGGTGTACAGCTGCCCACTCTTATCTCAGAAGTGAAATTCTCCTACCTTTGCTAGCAGGAACAATGAGCAGAGGTTAATCTGCAATCCACACATTTCCAAGATAATTTAAGGGGAAGTCAGATGGCCTTAACTTCGGAGTTTATTAATTGCAGTGTAATTAAAGTAGAAACTGAATCAGCTTCCTGCGTTGCAAATCAATTGTGCCACCTAGTGAAAGGTTTGATGCTGGATGCAAAGCAACCATTCCTTCTCCCTTCTGTGGCATTACGTAATTTTGAAGGAGATGTTGCTGTTAAGCTTTTGTGCCCTATGTACAAGCGTTTAAAATGTGGAATTTAATTGTAGTAGAAATAAATCATATTTTTGTCTTTGGATGAAGTACTTCTCTGACACTTCAGAGAGTTCAGTTTTGTTAATGTCATTTCATGCACCTGTTTCTTCAGTGCAACAAGCTAGGAGTGTTCGGAATACAAAACATTTTGAACGTTCTGTCTGCTTCATACCATGGTTGCTTTTGACTGTTGGTACTTAGAGTAACTGTAATCATCCTGCCATTCAAAGTGCAAGACATTTATGTCCAGTTTTTCCATAACAGTGACAAAGAATTTAAGTGAGAGAAGAGGGGCGAAATCCTCCGAAATGTCTCCAGTACCCATGAGATCAATCGGCCAAACCACTAAAGCACATCAGCATCAGCAAAACAGAATGAGTCAAGTTCTTCAGGTTCCAACTGTGAACTTATATCCCAGTAGAAAGAAGGGACTGACAAAGGATCATGTCACATTCAGTGAGTATCTTCAGCTATCTGGAACTGTTTGTAGCTGGGTGGATTATTTGAGACCTCTTTATGCATGTATCTCAGTTAATCATTCAAGAAAATGACTTAGACTTCTAACTAAAGAGATCTTACTATCTCTCTTGAACAGGCCAGATATACAGCATTAAGTCTGTTACTCTATTTTCCTACATTCTAAAGAGATCATGCTTCAGCTGAGTAGAATAGCATAGTTAGTTTATTTTCATGACAAAATGAAGTATGATACTTCTCAATGAAATTATTGCAACAAGTCAAATGCATGTAATATTTTAAGCTCTGGAACACAGTTATAACAACCTTATTGTCAAAAGGAGAAACACTTGTTATTAGTTGTTCCTAGTGAGCTCTTTTGTTTCTACGTTTGCCAGTTGCAAAGCAGTATTATGAATTAAAATGCTTTTGGTGTATTTGCATAACTGTTGGGTCATGTAAAAGGTAAGGTTATTTTAAATGGTGGGTTATTAAATAAAGTTAGTTGCAGTTAGTAAATGATAGGAAATGGTTCTATGATACGCTGAGCATCAATGTTCATTAAAATAGTTATAGAAAAAAGTCTATTCCAGCATATGTGTTACAACAGTGGTTGTAGTTACTGTTTATTCTCAAGTCTCCTCTTGAAAGCCTGTGCATCTTGATATATTCCAGAAGTTTTGTTGAGAGGTATTTCTTTATTCTCTTATGTTAAGTGTTCAGTGTTAATACAGCAAACTGAGAACTTTAATGAACTCTTTACCACCGTCCTCTGCAAGATAGCAAAAGATACCGAATTATCAGTTTGCTAATTACTGTGGTAAACTGGTTTTGCTAATCGTGCTGTGTTTTGTATAGTGCCTGCAAGTACTGATTTAAGAACTCCTGATTCAGAAGATCTTGAATGCGTTTGTTGGCTATGACGAAAATTATTTTTAGGGCTGTCCCAACAGTGTCATGGGCAAGGTTTTCTTCCAAGCTTTGTGCTTTATACAGTTCTTAGTCCTTTGTCAGAACTACAGCGAGAGTATCTGTTGGGATGGTTCCAGTTGTGGATGTTTCAACACATTTCAGTGGAGCAGCTGGCAGTAGCAGCATCGGTGATCATGGCATGCAGAATTCATCCAAGCATCCGTTCCCATTTTGTTGAATACTTCAGTGATTGTTCACGATGATGTTTTTGTGGCCACAGATATTGCTAACTTGAAAAAAGAATAATACGTAGTAAATGATTCCATTGTTGTTATAGGTACAGGTTCTCCACAGAAGTCATTAAGCTTATCTGAGGAAGTAAGTACTAAGAAGCAGACAGAAGACACTATGTCCATGGCATCTTCTTTGCACTCCAGCCCACCGGCTTCTCCTCAGGGCTCTCCACGCAAAGGTACGTGTGCTTCATCAGTGCTCACAGTGTGCAGCATCTGTCTGAGCAGCTTGTGCCAGTGCTCTACAAAAAACAGGGTGACAGTGTGTGGAACATTCCTTGGTAATTACATGTAAGAGAGACAGTAATTAAGTTATTTCATATCAAGAATAAAGCCCTGCATTTCTGTCAATTAATAATAGACATTATTTTCCAAAGTGTTTATATGTTTTAGCTTTAAAAGTGACCTAATGTGTAAGGAGTGGAATAACTTCAATAAAATAGCTTAAGTGCTTCTGACAGAATTCCCAATAGGTCTTAGGTGCTTTGACACCCACCAGTGCATCAGTCCAGATCTAGGTGACCACTTAGGTGAACATGATTCTCAGACCTGGGGATTTCCTGAAGACAACGAGGTTGCATGCAAACTGCAACGGTTGTGACATCTTACATTTTTGCTTAAGGTAGCTGGATTATCGGGTGATTAGATGGAGCTGGCGATAAAATACCGTTGTAGTTCTCCGCAACAGATGGTTTTGATAGCTGCGAAAGAAGTGCATTCGTCCAAATCCCAGAGTTGTTATTCATATTTATGTTCTTGTGCACAGGGCTTTGTATATATCCCTGTCTATCATGATGCCCCAAGAATCCCCTTTTTCTGATATCTTCATCTTAAAAGACCTGCATCACTTCATCGTTAGTCAAGCTTGGATGGGAATTCATTTGAAATCTCTTAACACCACTTTCTAGTCAGCCAGTGTGGTCAGTGTTGAACAGTGTAAGGCATTTCTCCATCCCTGCTGCGCTGCTTTTGACTCACTGACAGCCCAGAGCCACTGGGTTGGCATGGCATGGCATGGCGACTTGCTGCATCTTCTCACCTGTTGCAGTGTGAGATCGTGCTGGCCCATCCACTTCGACTGTCACAAGATCTGTTTCTGTTAGAGAATGTCACTTGTTTTACTTAAACACGGCGTATGTACAAGAGCCTTAACTCCTTGGACTGCCAAACCTAGTTCCACTGCCAAACCTAGTTCCACTGAGATTCCACTTCTCTTGTATTTCTCTGATAAACATGTTATTTTTGCTGAGTTTCTTTGTAAATAACGTTTTATTTCTCTGGGGATTATTTCATTAATTCAACTTGCTTTTCACCTATTTTTAGCACTGAATTAATTTGATTAAGGTAATCCGTATCCTGTTGTGTGTGTAGTGTTAACGGCTTATTGAACTAAAATTAGGTGCTTCACAGACAGCTGGAAGACATAATTTTAGGCATGAACACATTTCACTAAATCTGAGATTTAATTTTCTTTTAAGTTGTACCCAAGTCATGTGCAAATAAGACTGAAGAATTATTTTTTAAATCAACACATTGCTTTTGCTGTTACTTACCGAGATCTGTCTGTGTGCACTTCATTGTAGTTGGTAACATCCAGAGGTCGGATAACTGCAGTCAGATGAATCTCTCTGGGTCTTCCTCATCCCTCGCCAGTGAAACCAGCAACAAGAACAGCGGACAGCGCAGCTACGGAATAGGTGGGGCTTACTTACAAAAGAAAATTCAGATGATTGTCAAAGCAAGAGGCAGTTCTGACATAAGTGAAAAGGGAGAAAGAAAGGATGAGAGTGAAAAGGCAGAAGCCGAGCGTGAGCGCAGGAGAGAGAAGGGACTGCTGTTTGGAAGACTTAGGGAAAGAAGCTTCTCCAGGGAAAGAACAGCTTTTACTGCAAAAAGGGAAACAGAGCACAGTCAAGCCTCAGAAAGCAGCAAAAACCAAAAGGACAGAGACAGTGATGCTCTGAACACAGCAAGTATCTATAGCAACAGCAATCTACTGACATGTGACTGTCTACAGATGAGGCCTAGAAGGAGGAGGAAGACTGTCTGATGTATTTTTAGAAGAAAGACTATGATGTCCATTTCATATCAGATACACTCATGTAACCTAAGTTATGTTAGCATTATGCAGTTGCATACAGGCTCGTTAAAATATGTTTCATCTTTTTAATGTACTTCCATTCACCTTTTCAAAAATAGAAGATATTTGTGTCAGTATAACTACTACACCCTACAGTGTAGTGAAGGAAATAATGTGAAGTTTAGAAAATCAAGGGACAGGTACAGTGAGTTCTGTTGCTTACTGTTTTGCAAATGCCAGTGAAACAGAAAGTTCTATAATGTTCTTTACATTTGACTCGAAGTAGTGCTTTGTACTATGTAAAACAGATGATCGCTTCCAGCGTTGGTGGGGTTTGTGTGTATTTGCATTGGCCACATCTTATTCTGCTAAGCTTTCTAGCCTGGCAAAGATTTGCATTTAGCCTGTTTATGTATGTGTGCCGTTATTTAATGACTCAGCTTTCAGATAGTGCTCATCTGTTTAACAAAGAGGAGACCTTTTGTTCTACAGATCTTTGAGGTACTTGAAGAATAGTGTCTTAAAAGGGACACAGTGAGAACGTTTCTTGACTGTAGTACAGTGGTGTTAATTTTAGAGAGCAAAATAAAGAATATGAGGTATTATTATCAAAGGAAAGGAAACTAAAATTTGATATTAAAAACACTAGTCTTAAATTTGTTATTCATAAGTTTGTCAGTTCTCTTGTTTGATAATATTGATGATATTTAATTCTCGTATAGCTCTTAAAATCGTACAGCAATAAGCAAGCTTAAACTGTGAAATCTCTCAAACTATGAGCTGTATGCTGAGTGGCATGTATGCCAGTGTCTCTAGATGCCGTGTTATACGATCTTTGTTGTTTTTTTTGTGGACTTGATGGCATCGGTCTTCTGTATTAAGTTGTGTGAACCACTGGCATGGTTTTCAATTGCCTGATCACATTTTCACCCAATTGATGTGAATATATGACAGTCCAGCTCAAAGGCACAGGCAGGTAAAAATGAAGTGAAAAATTGAGCAATTGCCAGGAAATTGTGTAAAAAAAAAAAAAAAAAAAATCCTAATCTGAGGACTATGTCAACTGTGTATTGATACGGTCTCCTGTAAAGACGGCAGGCAATGTTTTGATTAGTTTACATACATTCATTTAACTATACATGAAGCAGTGTTGGTGCAGTATTTTCAAATAAAGGTTCTAACTTTGTAATTTCATGCACGTAATGTAAGGCGTATCGTAGTCTGCTTCTCAGTGAAGGCAGGATAAGGCAGGGATGTATAACTCGACATGCAGTGGATTTGCTATAGAGAAAAAATATTTAAATACAAACAAAAACAACAGACAACAAGACAAAATAACAAAAAAACAACACAACAAAACAGGTATTAATCCAGGACCTGTTGCCCTCAAACAAATGGGAACAACCCACAGCTGCGGGACAGAGTTATGTGAGGCAAAATATTTAAAAAAAAAAAAAAAAAAAAAAGGCAGCAAAGCAAATGGCTTTACCAGACACCTCCTGAATTCATTGCCTGACGGTACAGCAGGATGAGCTTCACTCTGCCCATAAGATGGACTTATCCAAATAAATAAATGCTCCAGCAGTCTTGAAATCTGAGCATCTGAAATTTTGGGGTGTAAAAGAGAGATGAAACAACATAATGCCTCATTTCCTGAGTTGCGAGCCCCTTCCCACCGGAGCGGGGTCAGTCCCTAACATGAAGGCCCTCAGTGTGGTTGCCCTCAGACCAGCACAGATGCACTTTGCCAAATTCAGGGCATTTCAGTTCTATCCCTCATTCTCTGAGGTCATCACAAGATTTAATCAAGTTGTCCATACTGAATGCTTTTTCTAATAACGGTCTAGGGACAGGTATCCCAAGCTGAGTCACCTTAGTTGTGCCAGCGGAGGAGTATACAGGATACATGTAACCAGAGCCCATGGAAGACCCTAATAAAGCAGCATTTTTTATGTCTACTACTAGTACTAGTGGAAGGTTTTGGATGTATGGGGCTATACACATCATTTGTATTTGAAACAAGTTACTTGAGGGCAAAGGCAAGCAGAAAAAAAGTGTGGTATGTTTTGCTCTGAAACTGGTGAGGTCTTCAGCTGTTTCCCTTCTGCGTGAGGAGTGCTGGTGTCTGGTCCGGCTCCTGCCAAAGTTGTTTCCCACTTTTGCTTCCTGATCTGTTAATTCTGGAACAGATAATAAAACTGAAATGGACCATATGGCTTATCCGTGAGTGCTAATAGCTCACTTTTACCTCAGTCAGCATCTCCTCAGCCTCTGCCAAAAGCCTTTTTTGAGTCTCTCATGACAGTAGGCCAGAGGAAACTGTGGGAATGCATGGCTTTTATAGTAGGGGACTGAGTACTTGTAAGATTGGAAAGATCTGATCTATCCACCCACTGTGCGTGCTGCAAATGCTGATCCTGTTGACGTTGGTTTAACCATATGGTCTGGATGGCTGTGGAGTTGCAGCTAGGTTACGGGGGGCACTCGGCTTGCATTAATAAATTGCAGTGCTAGATGCTGGCAGATGCTAAAAGCTTTAGTACTATAAAAACTTCACTGGACTGATTGTATGCAAGTAGGATTTGGTGTTATTTTCTTTAAGTATCCATGATACGTGTGTTAATGCTCCATTGACATACCCAGTGAACTCTCTGACCAAGACGATTTCTTCTCCTCTCCCGTAGGCTACGCCCTCATACCTTCCACGAAATCCGATAACTTCTCGGACTCCAGTCACAGCGAGATTTCGTCCCGATCCAGCATCGTGAGCAACTGCTCGGTGGACTCGATGTCGGCAGCGCTGCAGGACGAGAGGGGCCTGTCCCAGTCGCTGACGGTGGTGGACCCCGCGGGGGCGGACAGGAAGGAGCACCCGCAGCCGCTGACGGACTACGGCCAGCCCTGCCCCGGGTGAGACGAGCTGCGTCGGGCTGGACATGGTCCTGTGGCATAAGAGAGGGGAAAGAAGCTTTTGGCAGGGCGCAGTTACAAACTCTAAGCTGTTAGAAGCTGGAGTGTTGGCTGCTCTGTATGGGAAGTGCACGTTTTCCCATGAAACGTACGGTATTACGTGGATAAACAACAGCTTGCTCGCATCACTGGGGTTCAGATGGATGTCTCCTGCAGGAGACTGCAAATGTATTAAAAGTTAGTATGACGTCTAACAAATCACTCGCTGTGAGGTACTGAGAGAGCAGAACAAGAACAGGATACCAGCAGTATCTCAGTCAGCAGTACCAGTCACTTAACGTACTCTAATATGATTTTTAAGGATTTTTTATTATTATTCTTTGCCTAGGCAGAGTGGAAGCTTGCTGCCGCTGTCTTCCTGAGAGTTTGCACATGTGGTCTTGTTACCGTAGTGCAATGAGAACGCATCCTGAGGTGCCCCTTAAAACTGAAGCTTTTTGGTTTTGTTTTACTACATTTTAAGCCTTGATCCACAGAATTTAATACGTGGGAATCTCCTTGGGATAGCGTGTTCTGTCCTCAGATGTTGCAGCTTCAAGTCAGTGAGAGATTCTCCTTACATTTCTAGTCTTTACAGGTCGTTTTAAAAGCAATCTAATCCTTTATGACCGAACACTATATGGAGCTGTGTGTTGTTTCTGTATAATTGATTTTAATACACCAGTATTCTGCAGAGTTCTCTCCCCTGTAAAAAGAACTTGGCGTATGCTTTGCCAGGTCGATACAGCCTTTAAGAAATTGTTATGCTTTATCCCATTGTGCTAAAATGGGCATTAAAAGGTGCGCTTCATAACCTAAAGTAATTCCCTTTTCTACAAGGCATAACAGATGCTGAGTGTAGACAGAGCTCAGTGTGCTGAGCGAAATGCCCCTTGCACTGGGTCACTGGCACCTTGCCTTCTGGATGTGCAAAGCCGCCTTCAGAACTGAAGCGCAACGCCAAGGACGTTGCTGCTCTATAAACTGTGTTCTGTTTGCAAATCAAAGGCAGATTGTTCAAGGTTTGTGGTTGCTCTTCTGTGCCTTAGTTTCAAGGGGTTGTGGAGGTAAGAAACCAGATTTTATGCTAGAATTTAAAAAATAGAAAAGCAAGGGGAAAAAAAAAAGTTGTTTGCACATATCTGAGAAATGTTCCTCTGTCTCCCAGTGTGTCAGTAAATGGGAAAGTGTTGAATTTTCATGTTGTGCTTTCCATGCGTTTGTTAACGTAACCTGAAATAGTTAAGAGACTTGAATAATGCCTAGCGCTTGTAACTTCTTGTTTTCTAAACTCATGCAACCCTGGCTTTATTTATTTTTTCTTAATTATGTATTGACAATGACTGGAGCTTCAAACAGGCATTTTTTTTAACAAGAAATTTAGTTTTTGAGGTTTCAGAATTTCTGCCACTCCAGATCCCTTCCACAAGTCACTTATGCCCAGTATTTCCAAATGCTACTGAAATATAACTACCTCACTCTGACTTGCTTTGACCAAAGGCGTTTTTTTATTCTGAACACAAGTATATTATTTTGTTTTTGTTTTACAAGTACAGAGAAAAAGTACTGGTGTGGAACCAAGACGTAATTACACCTCTGCTTTCTATCAAGTGCTGTCTTGCTGTAGTTGATAGAGGAAAGCTGCCATGGACCAGGCTTTTAGGAGTCCGCGGTCAAGCCTCTTAGTGCTTGCTGCAGACTTGCTCCTTCTTCCAAAGAGGAGCTGCCCTCCTGCAGCACGCACTAACAAGCCAGGAACAACAGCATCTCTGTGCTGGGCTTGCATGTGTCCTGGCCTTGCTGCATACCGGTTTTAAAACCAGAGATCAGTTGCCTCTAAAACCAGGTAATTGTCTGCATACACCACTGTTGTTTTAAATACTGATGAGTTTCTGATTCCTGTTGTTTCCAACTGCAGCTGGTCAATCACAAGGCCCGCTCTGATCAGAGGGATGGCCTTCACCTCGTCCATGAGCAACGAGGAGATCTCCCACGACCACATCACAGTAGAGGCAGCAGACAGTGGCCGGGGAAGCTGGACTTCATGCTCAAGTAGCTCGCATGACAACTTCCAGAATATCCCAAACCAGAAGAGCTGGGATCTCCTCAATTCCTACCGCCACACCCAGCTGGACGGACCTATAGCTGAAGTTGATCCCACAAACTGTTACTCAGAGGAGGCTTATTTATATTCCGAAGCCTTTTCCAAAAACAACAGGCAGTCGAAAGCCAGCGTGGAGCTCGATCAGTCTCGGCAGAGCTGGGCCTCCTCGAGCTCTCTGTCGGACACGTATGAGACAAACTATGGGACGATTAAGCGCAGGGGGCTGGAGAACTCTACGTCAGAGCAGACGGAGGTTTTGGACTCTAAACCAGGCACTGACACAACTTACAAAACTGTTACTTCGAGTACAGAAAAAGGCCTGATAGGTAAGCCAAGCCAACGGCTTGTGGAAGCTTCTACATCTGTTTTGCATTTTGATATTAAGTTGTTAAGAAATGACATCAGCAGATCTGGGGGCTGGATTGCATGTTAAATTCAGCTTTACATGTGGTTTTAATCAGAACGCTACTCAGAGAGTGTGTTTTCAAACCACCTTCTCTTGCATTAGGAAAATTGAAATAATAAAACAGCACACTTCCCAGTCACTTTATAGGTCTGCAGGAGAACTGTCCTTGTGAAAATGTCAGGCAGTTCCTCCCTGTAGTAAGACCTTTTATTTTTTTGGGTGTTTTTGGAAGCCCTCGTCACTGTAGACTTTTCTCTGGTAAAGAGCAATGAGCACAGCTCCTTGAAGAGTCCTTACAATACAGACTTTCCATGATCCTAAGAGAGAAGAGTGTGATTGCTGAGTGGTACAAAGCACCTCCACCTCTGGAGCCGGGGCACGTTTCATCCACAGGACTTCTGTCCCCGGAGGCTCAAGGGAAAAGCAGAGTCACTTCCCATCCTTGCTATGTTAAACTGCCATTTATTTGGGTACACAGCTGCAGTTTGGCTTCATACAAAATGAGAAAAACTTACAAAATGTCTTTTCAAAGATGTGCAGTTTCACCAAGCAAGATGTTCTTCCACTGTCCTAGTGAGTTTAGCAGCCAAACTGCCGAAACAGAGGGAACTGGGTTACGAACAAGATAAAACATGGAGTGCAAAGCTCTCTAAACTCTAAGCCAAGAGTGCAGCTGAAATGCAATTTAATTACTGCCTAGATTGCTAGAGGGTTTATGTTATCAAAGGTAATTGTCTGAACAAACATTGCACACAGGGTGGAGGTCTTGGATTGCATTCCTCCTCCTTGCTTTGCAGAAGAAAGGCAGCGTGGTGGAGCCTTGCAGCAGGCTGGCCCTGAGCTTTCTCCTGTGCATGGACTTTGCTCTTGTCGCCTTTCAGAACTGCTCGTGAGCTGTCGAGCTGTCTTAGGGCATGGCATGTTAGCTATTCAGGACATGCTGTCTTTGCTCACAGCTGTTTCTCTTGGTTTTAACTCTGTATATTGCACCGTATAGCTCGTCTCCTTGATGCAGTCATAGCACGCTGGTAAGAAACTCTCAGCCGTGTGCTCCAGTAGAGCATGCATATGCCTACTTAAACAGAGAGCTGATACAGGTGGATATGATTTCTGGTTTGCAAATGCTAATCTGATAGCTATGCATCATCATACAATATGCCAAAGATATTTTTGCTTTATTTCACCATTTGCTTATTCTGTACAGACAGCTTGTTACTAGAGTCTGTAATGACTGCATGCATTCAGAATTTTGTAAACAAAACAAGAATCTTCAGTTCATTTGCTTAATGAGAGCTGGTGTTGGATAGTCCCCCAAAAGAATTGGCACATAACGTTCTTGCCTGAAACCTTTGAAACGGAGCTGGAAAGCCACTGCCCACACACTGCTGCCAGAATGTGGTCTTGGCAGAACAGCCAGCGTGCTGACTGCGTGCACACCTCTACGTTGTGCAGCACCCAGCGTGTCTCGCTGCAACCTTTGCTTTACCAGCAAGAAAGCATGGAATGGTGATGTTTCTTTATAAAGTGAATTATCTGAGAAGGTGATCAGCTGCTTTGAAGGGGGTCCATGATATACTTAGTTTTGCATCTCTAGTAGGTTCTGCTTAAAAGATGAGGAACATGGACCGTAACATTATTGTTCTAATCGCTTAAGTTTAGTTGTAATTATTAAATGATTTTTCTTAGCAGTTCCTAATGTTGTAACAGATTTCCCAAGTAATGATCTAAGCTTCAGCTGATTGCATTCTGCACTCCAGTGTTTCACCTGGTGATACCACACATGGAGAAGGAAATTTTTTTGTATTTCTGGGAGCGTACAGGCAGCAGGAGAATGTTTGAGAGTCTGTTTTGTTTAAAGATGAAAGACTCGAGATTTTTTTTTTTAAAGGAGGGAATATTTTAATGGGAACAGGAGAGGATTAAGGAGTTTGCAGGAAGAGGACCTGCAGCCAGCAATGCAACTCCGTGTGGAGGGGCTTTGTAATCCCCAGGAGCTGTGGGTGGGTGACAGAAACTACGGACACGTAGTGCTGTGGACGTTAAGTGCTATTAGAATGTTTTCTTTTGATAACATTTGTAAAATATTATCATATAGAGCTTTGCAAAAGTGCACATTATTCCAACTTAGGAAACAGATGTAGCTTTCTCCTTTGAAGGAGAATATACCCACCCGTCAGTACTACTTCAAGGCCAAAGAGGGGCTTGCCAGGAGGGCCAGCCACTCCCCATCCCTCCAGGGAGAGCAAAGCCTCCTTCACCTCCCATTTATTTCATAGGGACCCAGTTCAGTGCTAGTTACCTGAAAATGGTTCCTGTAAATCAGTAGTATAAATCTCTGCCTCTACCCGCGTGTATTTGTTAAACCTCATACTACATGAATTCAGTTTTGTTTATTTTACTATAATCCAAGCATGAAGGTAAAAGCCATCAGGTATAAACCAACTCACTCCTGTTACTAACACCCAGAAATCTCACATATCCCCAGCACAAAGTACAGCTTTATTTTCATTCTTTCACTTTGTTGTAAGATAAGAAAATATTACAGTTGATGAAATAATTGAAACCGTAAAGAAAGCGAGCTGATTTAAATGTATCCATAAGAAGAATGCAAATGCACTGAAGTAACAGATTTTTAAATTATCCTACCTTTGAAACTATCCTGTTGCAACACGCACATGGAAAAAGCCCAATTTAACATGCATATGAGCCCCTGAACTGGGGGTGGGTGGGAGGGGAGGTAATTTACTAAGTTAAGTTTTTGTTTGAGAGCCAGTGGGAGCTGAACGAGCGGTGAATGGGGAAGGAAGGTGGAAGATGAATTATGTGGGCTGGACATTACAGTTAAATACTATTGTTGGTAGTCTGTTTGACTGCAAAAGGTGTAACGGAGCCTTTCCAAAGGCTTTTGTTTCCATGACTATTCCTGGTTATTCATCACTTGTAAACAGAGAACATAAATTAAGATATAGGTTAAAATAATTTAAAGTATGTATATGATAAGCCATTATTTACTACTACAAAATTCAAACTAATGAATGCAGACTCTATATACAGTTTGCCTCATAGGAGGAGTTTCACGTGATACTAGTTTTTTTTTCCTATAGCACAGCTGATTTGATAGCTTAATGTCTTATTACACATCCGTGAATACACTGATATTTTATTATAATGAATTTCTCTTAAGCCACTGACCTGGCTTTTGGTCGAAGTCAACCTGCAGTCCTCACTGCCAGCTATTAGCACGCTGTGCAAAATAACTTTGGGCTAGTTGCCTTAATTTCATATGTTTCAGTTTCCCGGCCTGTAAAAGGGTTAGAGCAGACTGTAGTATTGCCGGGCTGGCTCTCCCTTCACACCTTAAAGCTCTTCAGCACCCTGTGGAGGAGCGGTGCCGCGGGAGCAGGGAGCACGAGGAGCGCGGTAACTGCAGGCTGCGTGCAGAGGTGGTTACAGCCCTGCTCTGCTCCGCTGGCGTCCTGCCTGAGGAGCTCCCTGGCTCTGTTCTGACTTCTCTCGAAATAAGTACAAAGCGTAAATGAAAGCATAAATATCTGCTGCTGTCGTTATAACTAGTGTTTCTGCATTTGCGTTTTGTTATCAGTTTCTGTTTTGCCATTGTAACATTTCATGATTTTTTAATGTTTTGTTTGCTTTGTTTTCTCCTTTAACATTTCCATTGCTTATTTCTCGTGCCAGTGTACTGTGTCACCTCACCTAAGAAGGACGATAGGTATAGGGAGCCTCCGCCCACCCCTCCGGGATATATGGGGATTTCTTTAGCGGACATAAAGGAAGGATCGCCCCACCACCCACACCTAAAACCTCCCGACTATAGTGTGGCAGTGCAGAGGTCAAAGATGCTGCCCAGTGACCTCTCTAGACTTTCATCAGCATCTCTCAGTAGCGAAGCGGTGGCCTGTATTTCATCGAAGATGCCTCAGTGGCATAGTCGGCAGCCGTCCAACCCTAAACTAGCAGATATGACTGACGCAGATAGTGAAGAGGATGGTAGGTGAAACCTGGCTCGGTAGATGTTAAGTGAAGCGCCGTGTAAATCTGGTCTGTGTGTACCTCACGATGATGTTCTGGGCTTTCTCTTAGCTGTTCTTTGAGACTGAATCTTTATTGATCTCTGAATATACAAATATGTTTGTATGTGTGTATATACACGCACGCATGTATGCGGTGGGTATATATATATCTGTGTGTATATACACACATTTAAAAAAAAATCTTCCATTTAGAAAAAACATCTTGACACCAAAACACCAAACACTTAATTGATATATATGAGACCTCCCAAATCCAAATGAGATGCTTAAGAACATGTAGATGCTCTTTTTGCTTTAAAATGTGCTTCCTTTTAGTGGTGGTGATGACTTTAAGGGACACTGTCAGGCTATAAATTGCATGCAGGCAAGCTCCAACCTGCCTAGGTTAAATAATTGATGTCCCACTGCTTTAGGATGGCACTGGGATGGTGACCCAAATCGATTCTTTGCAATTCAGATTTGATTGTGCTCTGTACGATTCTCAACTTGTCTCACCTTTGTATTCTAACATGCTGGCACTTAGCTGCATTAATCCTCAACAGCAATTTCTGGAGAATGAGTTTAAAATCATTGAAGAAAATAGCAGTAAATTTTTTTTTCTGAAAAGTGTATTTAATAAACCCTGACTATAGCCCACCTTGGCCTGCCAGTGTCTCTTCTGGTTGAAGTCTCCCCGATCTTGTTTGAAGCAAGAGCTGATGCTGCCAAGCACAGCGTATATCTTGTGATCTAAATGCAAGAGATTTTTAAGACTGCTCTTGTCAAAACCAACTTGAAGTGAGAGGAAGTACCACCTAATTGTTTATCTGCTGATTTACTTTTAATACTTACTGATGTGATCTCTCTGCACCCTTTCTAATGAACTAATTTTTTATTAGGATGTTGCGGTCATTTCTTTCAACCTGTCTGACTCAAAATGAACATGGAATCTAGATTAAAACAATTTCTGATGCCAAATAGTCCTATCTTGGCCCTTCATAGCATGTAAACAATGTTTAACATATATATTATTACTGCAATTCATATTTAGGGTAAAACTTTTTAAATTGCCCACCATCAATTCGGTCGTGATATTAAACGTTTTTGATGTAAAAATGAGGAAGTAATTGCTTCAAACATTGTAATCCAACCTTTTCTAAACTAAATTTAACCATGCACTTTCAGATGCGCTTCTCTTACTGTTTTTAAAGTGTCTGGTTAATTTTACTTGGAAAGCCTTTACAGTGATCACTGCATGTTGGGAAATAATGTACTGGCTTTTCTCCCAAGTCAGTAGCTTTGGGGACATTGGGGGTTGCATGCTAATAGTTTTTGGAGCATATGGGATTTTCTGTTTTGTAATACATATTTATTATATGACTAATACCTCAGACTGCTTGAGGATTTGTTAAATGGCGATACTTAGTGTGTTGTGGTCACTTGTTAAGACAGCAAAAGCATCGCGGTGAAGCAGTGAAGTCTTAACAGAACCGCTCCAGTCAGATAATGGGTACTGTTCTGTTCTGTCTGCATCCAAGGCAGGGGACCGATGGAATAATTTGCTGTTTCTTCTTGTTTTGCAGAAGATGAACAAGTATCAGCAGTCTAACCATCGGGCTATCTATGTAAACCACTTCAGAACACGAGGGACGTGGGAAGAAGGACCACGTGAATCTGTTAGCGAACGCTAACGCCTTGCTGCTGCTAACCTCAGTCATTGTGTTTGCCTCTGTCACGGACAAGATCAAACTGGTCGGGTCATAGATCTCTACCTTCCTTCAGTCTACCACAGCCTACAAAACTATTTCTGCCTGTGAAAACAGCAAACCATTTTCAAGGAGCGTGCTGACTACCTGGGTACTGACGTTGGTATCCTGAGATGGACAAGGCTTCGTGCGCTGGGGAGGACTGGTTGTCACGGCCACTTGAAAATTGGAAGCATTCTTCTGTATGATACCATATAATCCTTGGTAGTTTTCCATTGTCATTATTTTCTACGTGACCATTATATAAATCGGAGAGTGTTATTTTATGAACTTTAAAAAAAAAAATCAAAGTGTCAGCAAAATGGAAGGACATTACTGCAGTATCTGAAAATAATTTATTAATTTAAATTTTTTTGATGGGAATTTCCTTCGTGTTGGGAGTGCTCTGGTTGGCTAATATGGAGATTAAATCAATGTGATAGTAAATTAGTTAAGTGTAAACCATTGAGCTCTCAAAATAAACACAAAACTAGAGGTCTACCAAACGGGACATTATCAGGTGCAGAAATACGTAGGTTTTAGAATGGCTTGGGGTATGTACGAATTGTAAATATAGCTAAAAGCCTTGCAAAGTGTGTGCGTCAGCCATGGAAGCACTGCCATCTGCTGGTCCTGCCTGCAACGAACACAACAAAACCCCTCAGCCCTTCAAGTATTTGGAGGAAATTTTTAGCTGCCCGCCAACTAAGGAAATAGTTGGCATTCCCCTCCCTTATTTAAATAATCTTTTTGAAATGTGGAAGCTTTAGCTCACAGTGAGCTATTAGGTGAGTTTGAAGCTTTTCCAAAAGAGCTTTAACCAGGTTTTGCCCTGCAGAGTTCAGCATACAAAGTGTGCTGCTGTAATCCAAAACTGAATTGTTTGTTGTGGGTTTTCAGATCATCCCACGTGTTCTGGCCTTTTACCAGAGTTGCAGAGGATTTAGGTGCAAAGGTTATCCTCCTCCTCCCCCCCCCCAGTCACATTAAAATTTCTGAAACTGAACCTTAAATGACTTAGTGCTTAGATGTGAGTATAATGCCTTTTATGATGGGTTGTGTTCATCTGGAGTATAGAGATGATCTCAAAACATATTGTTTAAAAACTTAGGTAAAAATCTTGGTGGCACTGATGTTGATGAAATTTGACTTACATACCGCCAGTATTAACGCGCAGTCCTCTAGTTTGACTATGGTCGAGTAAATTGCATCTTTGATTTTGCTCAGCCAACCAGAGTGCACAGGGGTAAAACTGGAAATACCTGCATTTTCTTTCTTTCTTCAAGCACATGATGCCCCATTCTAGTGTTAAATTGGACATGAATGTGTGAATAATATATATTTAAACATTTAATTGTAAATCTTTGTTGTGATGTTTACAGCCTAAGCTAGAAAGAAGATGTTTGTCATTTTTACAGTGCCTCAAAAATTATTTCTATATCCATAGTTGTGAAGAGCTTTAAGATTTTTTTTGTGTGTGTGCAGGGGGGTGCAAGGTGAATGCAACATTTTCAGAAAACGACACAAGTACCAAAAACAACCCAAAGCCTTTGATGTGCTTTCCCCATAGCAACTTGGGACTGATACTACCAGGTGAATGTGCATGACCACGCCTGCGTCTGCGCCCGTAACTGTGCCAGACGGAATATTGCCGCGGGGCTGGAGGTGCCCCCCCGTGGCTTGTTCTTCTGGAGACGTCGGTCGGTCAGGAGCAGCAGCGCTGAGGAAGGGATGCCTAACTCACAGCTAAGTGGTTGGCTGTGTTAACTTTTGGCACAAGCATCTGAGGAGCAAGTCGTTGGAAAACGATATTAAGAATTAGTTGAGGCGTATCATAATAAAATGCATTTTGCTTTTTCGAGGCCTTAATGAATATGATGAACCTGCACAGGCCTTAATGAGTAAGAATTAATGTAAGTGTCAAAGCAATGCAGGGCAGAGTGATTATTTTCAGCACATATAACGTTGATAATATAACTGTTAAATTGATATTTTGTGGGATATAAATCCAAGTCCTAGCAATCCCACTGCAAGCTGTAGTTGCTTGTTAACTTCTCCGTGGAGTGCGCAATATGCTTCGTGTTTCATCCGAAATCACGCGTTGTGTGCCAGGTGAACTAACTCATGCGGTTTCCATGACCTCGGATGTTGAGCTGCCGTTTATTTCAGCCTGTTGAACAAAAGTTCAGGGGATAAAGGGCTGTGGTCCAAGCGGCTTCCCTTTCCCCGGAGAGCCTGGCAGTGCTCTCTGCGACGCTGCGGGGAGCTCCTGGTCCTTGGTGGGAGTGGGGCTGGGGCCGCCTCCGGCAGCCAGCGAGAGCAGGTGAATAAATCACCCCTTGAACCTTGGTGTTTGCACATCAACAGCCTCAGTCTGTTCTGCAGGACTTTTCAGGACACTGAGAAGTTCTTAAAGTGAGCGAAATTCTTGCTAATCATATTTTCCTAATATCCAATACAGCTAGTGTAAATAAGTCATGCATAAACTATTGACAAATGAGCTCCTACTTCTGCTTCTCCTGACTTGCACAGTGTGGCTTGCTTCTGCTTGTCCTTGCTGTGATTTTTTTTGTTTGTTTGTTTTAAAATCAACCGATCACATTGATCGGGGCCGATAGCCAAATGTAGTGTGTCTGGTATGGATTTGAAGAGACATTATCCCTTTTTTTTTTTTTTTTGGTAACTAAATTGGAAGTAAGACCGTGGTCAGGACCTGTTGTACACTGCTTTATTCAAGTGATGTCTTCTGGGTCGCAGACTCCTGGCTTAGTGCCTCTGCCAGCTTCCTTTAATCCCTGCTCTGACTTCTGATGATCAGCTGAAATGCCGACTGTCACGTTCTTCCACTCCCAGACCTCCGTTTGCTTGCTTTTCTACTGTTTGTTTGCTTGTGGCTTGTGGGTGAAAGACTTACTTCGGCCATTTGTGATTTAAACATACAGTATTTCATTGTGCTGTATAAATCTTAATCTTCCAAGCAAATCACGAAAAGAGCAAAGCAATTTTGAAAACTTTAATTGGCCTCTCCAGTTGCAGAAAGGGGAAATGAAGATAACTGAGCCCCTGAGTGCTGCTGACGTCCCCCACAGATACAAAGCGTGAGATGGAGATGCGCAGGTATTTATTTGCAGTGCACATCTCTGCAGCTTGCACATTTGGGACAGGATGGGCTCAGGGCTGGCTGCGTGCTGCTTCCCAGCTCGTCTGGCTCGTCGGTGGCCACGGGATTTGCAGCCCAGAGGTGAGCAGTGCCGCGCTGGGAGGCGGTGGGATGTGAGGCCCCGGTGGATCCCCACTGCCCGGGGTGTCCCCAAGGGGGTCCCTTGCCCCGAGGGCTGAGCCTCTCATCTCCCAAGTCACTTGATTGCAGGTAACAGTGGAAACGTGAAACTGGCATTTAAGTTTTTATAAAAACATCAGATTTTTTTTTTTAAAGAATAAGCTTCCCACTGCCTGTGCAAAAACAGAAGAAAAAAGGGATACTCTCTCTTTAGAAAAGCTTTACACATTATATTTTAGGATGCTTGTATAGAGGGCAATCTACCTTGAATTCCCAATCCCGCCTTTGCTTATGTTGTGCTTTTTATTGTTTTATCTTTATTTTTGATATACCTGGAATGCAGTTTAGCTTGGTATTAATTAAATTCTAAATATGTGAGCATATTGGCAAAACTGCACAGATGTAATGATATTCCAATAGCAATTGTACTGCACAAGTCAGTGATTGTAAAGTATTCTGTAACAAGCAATGTTTGTCTCCTATTTTTTGATACCTCTTACACTTATGTCTTTTAGAAAGACAGTGCCTCTGTATGCTTTTTGTATTTTTACTGAGTGATTGTAAATATTTGTTATATTTTTGGTTAAGAGAATGTTTAAAAGTACTGTTTATTATCCAATCTATTAATATGTTGGAATCAATAAACAATCTACATACATTAATAGTTTCCAGCAGGTCTTTTTTGGCAGCTGGCGATGCGGAGCCGTGGAGCACCTGGGGAGCATCGCTTGCCCCCAGGCTCGCCGAGGAGCAGCCACCACGGGATTTTGTCCTCCAGGGAGTGCTGGCCCCCAGGTTTTGGCTCTGCCTCCCCCCTCTCAAATTGTACATGGGGGCAGTGGCTGGAAGCGCACCCCGTGTACGTGGGGGTGCACCCTGCAGTGCCAGCGTCCCCTCCTGTCCCATGGGAGCACAGGTGGGATGCCACAGTGGGGACATTTTGGGGACACTGGGGTGAGAGGTTCTGCTCACAGGGCCAGGCCTTACGTCCCCCCCTTTTCCCCAGAGGAGCTGCTGCTGCCCCATCAAGCCCCAAATGCTAGGTGCAGCACAAAGCCTGCTGCAGAACCCCCATGGGGCTGCAGAGCTCACCTTGCAAACAGTTTAATGAGTAGAATAAAATGGTGTGGGCAGTGAAGGGGGGTTGGAAGCACAGAGATGAAAATACTTTTTTTTTCTTTTTTTTTTTTCCTCCCTCCCCGAGCTGCTGGGGGTGCCCAGCCCAGCTCCCTCTGCAGGGGCTGGGTTTCCTCCCCACTTGCCCCATGAGCCTTCACCCTGTAACTCCCATCCCATCCCATCCCACTGTGCTCCTGTAATGCCCATCCCATCCCATCGCTCTGTCCTCCTGTAACTCCCATCCCATCCTATTCCCTCTGTCCTCCAGCCGTGGGCGCAGCCTGGCTCGAAGCTCTCTTCCCGCAGGGCGGTGCAGCAGGAACATGAGCAAGCTCTTAGGGAAATCTGCAAAGGCAGCAGGTAGCACTCAGGTTTTATTGGAAAGCCTAATGCCATTACGGCCACGGTGAATGAGCAATTCATTTTGTAAAATCAAATTAAGAAGCAGCAGTTTCATTAGTGAGCGCTCTTGTTTAATGAGTTATTTTGATTTCGCATTTTTCTTCTTTCTTTTAGTAGCTCTGAAAGAAAAAAGCAAGCCGCGGTCTTGTTGCCAGTTTGTCTAGAATCGCTTTGACCAGGTACGGCTGCAGAAGCAGAGGTGGGGCAGCAAATGGGATCCCGACCTGGGGCCTGATCCCTCTCCTGCCTCCTTCCAAGCCCAACGCACAGCACGTGCTGCGCTGCGTCTCTCACCCCGTCCTCACTGTTCCCTTTCCAGACCTTTGTATTAGAGCTGCCCGATCCCAAGCACCTGCTGGAGCGGCGTGTAGCTTCTTGCCTTGATGGAGCTTCGCCTTTCATCTGCTCCAGGTCTCCAGATCACCTGAAATAACGGCCACTGCCTCAAACAGCTGCTGAGTGAAACTCGAGTTGCATTCCCAGTGTCTTCAGCTAATGTATTTTCTAGTTTTCTGCTGGAGCGCAAGGATCAGTCCAATTTTACTGGGAAGAATTAGTAGCTGCTTGTTACTTTGCAATAATGTCATGTATCATGTGCTTAAGGAAAAGCCAAGAATTGTCCCTCCAAAGTCGATATGAAAAGAGATTAATCCCCGCTCATAGCACAAACGACTGCTCATTTAGCAGATGCTGCCTCCACGCAAACTGTTTTCTGTTTGCATAAAGGAGGAAATTCCAATAATGAAGGGAACATGGCTGGGGTAGGCCGGGCCAGTCTTGGTCAGAGGTTTTCAGCTCTTTACCATTTATTAAGGGAGCGAAATGTGCCAGAGCGGCAGTGTCTGAGCACAAGGAGTGCTACAACAAGTCTCTGCCCCACACTCTTCCTCAGCTTCTAATTCCCATGATTTTGAGGCTGGGGAAAAAATATTTCAGCCGACCTCGATTCAGGAGGAGCAGTTAGAGCCCACGATGTCATGACATCAGCTCTTGTGGTTTGTCCCAGAATTCACGGTATTTTTAACTTTCCTGGAGGTACACGATGACATGATCCTGTTTCTTTTTCCTTTTTTTTTTTTTTTTTGGTTGTTGTAGCTGAGCTGACACTGTTGGTGGTGCAGGAGGAAACAAGTTGTTTGCAAGAGACGAATGTTAAGCAGGTCCCACATCTCCGGTCGTTCCTCTGTATTCATCAGAGGAGGAGAGTAATTACCAGTATGCCAATTCTGTAAGTCGATCTTGGCTTGGGAGAGATGAAGAAAAATGGTAATAACTGAATTTCAACTGTAGATCTAGTTGCATTTAACACTTATGAGCAGCCATAAAAATGAAGGTTGTAATTGTATGTGCAATTTCAAACCTCACAACGTAATTTTATATACTCAAACATCTGTTTTAGGATCATAGCTGACAGTGTCAGATAATTGGCTTTTTTTTAGACCTATCAGTTAGGCACCATCAAGTTTATTATAAATTCAAACTCATCTATTAGTAAACACGACCCGTGTTAAACAAAGCCACAGGGCAACTGTCCTGGGGATGGTAGGTGCGTGAGATTTTAGGAGCAGCCAACATCTGCCTTGCGGCAGGGACGATGCCCATACCCAACAAAAGTCATTTGTCCAAGGCAGGCGCCAGTGTTGTCCCTGTCCTCTGGGAATTGCAGCTAATGGTTGTGGGGAAAGCCTGTGAAACAGGGAAAAAATGGTTTGGGAGACTCCGTGACCTGCTGGCTCGGGACTGTGAGCACACTTCATCTCGGTGCCTTGTGTTTTGGGATGGGCACAGCACTGATGTCAGGGCGGATAAACAGCCAGCCCTTCCTTGTCTGAAGGATTTGCAGGCTGAGGACACGGGCTGGTACAACATAAAGCTGTCACGTGCTGTCTGAAAGCGTGACTGCGGGGATGAATTTAGTTGTGAATGTCCTGGGTTTTCCTGTATGAACTTATCTGTTAGCCTCTTTGGTGCCCAGCTATAGGGGAGCAGGCTGGAAACCTGCACCTCCCTTCATTGCTCTCTCTCTTTTTATTTTCTGTACTAATAAAAAGCTACCGGAGAGGAAGGTCTTGTGCAGAGGGGAGATTTGGGGAGAAGATAATGCCCTCCCCCTGGGGGTGCTGGCTGTGCACGAGTGCCTGGATGTGCTGCAGGACCCCCAGGCATGGGGGGTGCCAGAAGCCCTCCATGGGGAGTGCTCCCTGCAAGGGCTCTCCCCGCTTGCTCCTTCCCCTGGCATTGCTCAGCACCTTGCCAAGCAGCTGTGCTGCTTGCAAGGCACCTCGGCCATTTGCCTTTGCCATCTGCAGAGGGAAGTAATTAGATTTAATAGAAGTCACCCTCGATTTTACAGCAGTGGTAATTAAATGTAATTGGAGATGTGACTTCTAAACAAGGCCGTATGTTTCTCCAACAATACGTTTGACATCAGAAAGAGCAAACAAGTAAGCAAGGACATGCAGAAGTAGGGTGCGGAGTGGAGGCATTGTTTTATCCTCTCTCTGTTGGGTTTGCTCAGCCATTTCATCGCGCGCTTGTGCCCGAGCTTGATTCAATACTGCTGGCCAGTAATGGGAAACCTGCTGGTGCTGGAGCACCTTCTGTACCATTAGCAAAGCAATGCTTTTAAAAATAATAACAGTGACAGAAAGTAAGAAATTTCTTGGCTTTCTGCTGCCCTTTTGCTGCACGGGGCTGTTGCAGTGCCACTGCCCGGGGGGCAGGAGGAGGCAGCGGCTTCATCACCGCCACAGAGCGACGTCGCCGTGGGGCCTCTGCTGCTCCAAGAGCCCTCAGTGACTGAAGCACGTACTGAAAGTAACTGTCAGCCAATTATACATTCTAAAACTAAAAAGCTGGTCTTTTGTGGCAGTACAGCCTTCAGAAGCAGAGAAACCTGGTCAATTAGAAGTCAGCCAAGGGGAGTGATTAAACGCGGCCCTGCTGCTCGTTCTGCGGCTGCCTCTGCTCCCCATGTCCCCCTGCCCTGTGACGGGGCCTGCCGCTCCCCCGGGCCTTGCCGAGCCACCTCTGGGCCTGTGCAGGGACATCACATTTCGTCACCGAGCAAACGATGTGTGGCCAGCCAGAACCCCTCGGATCGATAATCCCCTGACAGGCAGCCTTTGGAAATAGCGTGAAGCCCGACACAGTTGTTCCGCTTATTGCAAAGGATCGAAGGAACACCGGGGTGTGGATCGCTGGGCTCTGGCAGCGTGTCGGCGCTGGGTGGATGTTAAGTGCTGCGGGTGAATGGAGCCGCTTCTTCCCCACTGTGGCCTGGCAAAGATTTCTGTGCGTGGCCACTGATGGGCAAGGGGAAGCGCTGAGGGGCCCGGCTGCGCCATGGCCCTGTCCCTGTCCCTGTCCCCATCCTGTCCCCCTCCAGCAAGGCCTCGTGCAGAGGCTTTCCTTGTGGGCTCAGCATGCCTTTCTCCTGCAGGATTGCAACAGATGCGAAGCGATTTTTAACAAAATTGGGGGGATTCTAATATTCACCTTTTTTTTTTTTTTTTTTGTCAGCTAACATCTTTTTGAAGAAAAGCAGCCTCTTCTGGCTGTGGAGCCTTGCTCCACATATGTCTCAAGTGAAGCAGCAGCGCATAAGGTACAAATATACCTTATATGCCAAGGGTGCACTAAATACGCCAAGATTTTCCTGATTGAGCTCAGCTTTAGCAGGGGGAGGGAGGGGCGGCCGAGTTGTACCGGTTTCTGGTGAGCCCGTAACGTGCTTAGCGAAGTTGTCAAGGGGAATTAGCGCCGTTCAACATCATTCAACCGTCCTTAAATCCTGGTTCTGGTTCTCACAAAAATCAAGCACTTCAGCGACAAAATAAAATCCGCTTTGACACACTTCATGGTTTTAGGTCGTGTCCATCCCCCTCCTTCCCATTTGATTTTGTTGTCTCAATTTCAGACATCAGCCAGGGAGGATGATGGCAATGAACGGCACAGCAAAATGAGAGAGCCCTTCCCAGCTTGTTATGTGCTATGTTTTGTGAGGATTTTGGAACCGGGAGCGCTAATCCCAAACTGACACCGCTTTGGTGTTAAAACTGGTCAGCCTCCTGGGAGGCCAAACTTGGAGTAAATGCGAACAAAATTTCAAGCTGCTCATCTGAACTCGCTGTGTTGTCTCGGCTCCACATGCTTTGCAGGGGTGCCTGCACCTCTATCCTCATGGTGTCCGTGTTGCACCAGCGGGGCTGGGAGGCCTGGATGTTGTGGTGACATGGGAGAGGTGGCTTCTGCTGCTGCCAGCAGCCTTCCCACCCCAGGCCCTGATGGCAGCCCTGGTGTTCCAGCACCCGAGCACCGCTTCACATGGCCGGTCAGCCGGGCTCAGATGCCGGGGGATATTTCCCAGCACAACAAATAACTCAGCTTTCTCCATAGTGCTTGAGTGAATGTAGGCTCCCAAATCGAGGTGCCAGTACTTCTGGGACGTTTCCAAAAAGCACTTGGCCCTGGCCTCTGCCTATCTTTGATTTCAGTGGGAGGACGGCAGTTTCTGCATCCCCATCACCGCTTATCTGCATCCTAAGGCGCTTTAGCACCTGTGGTCTGCAAGACCAGTCACGCCTGAGGATGGGAATTACGGTTCCTGAAGCCACTTGGACATGTGGCACCAAGAGGCTGCAAGGAACCGGGGCTGGGCTGAGTGACCCCACTGCTCGTTCCCTGCTGCTGATGCCAGTGGTCGCATGGGGGAAAGCTGTACATATGGGATTGGAATGTGGCGGAGGACCTTGGCATCTATTAAGGGTTTCTTTTCTATTCTTAGAGAATTAAGCCCTTGCAATCCTTTTACATTGCAACATCTTCTGTGAGCTGCAGGGAATTTGCTTGCCGTATGGACAGGATCCGCACTAAGCTCCTTTTCCACGTCGGCTGATGTTTGCTGTGCATCAGAGCAATATTTGATCCCTATCTGGTTTTCTTTTCATCCCCCAGAAGACACACCTCCCACTCTCATGTTTATGAAATTCAAATGAGCAGAGAGTCAAACAGAAAGATCCTGTGGCATGAAGTTTGTGTAGAGCTTACGGGGGAGTTGTTTACCATTCTATTCCAGCTGCTGCATTTAATTCAAGGGAGCTTGTTGCTGAAAGCTGCCACTTCTAAAGGCTACTTAAGATCTTGGACATGTTCTATCCAAAGAACAAATAAACAGTGGAATATTTGAAATGGTTAAATTATTGATGTAGCTTGTTTTTCCTCTCTCTTTTTGCATTTTATTTTTTTTCTGGTTTCTGTTCTTTTAAAAGCTACCAGCGTTTCTGAAGCTTCACATTGTTGTCTCTGGGAAGCAAATGCCTAGGGAGGAATTTTAATATTGCTTTTTCTAATTGCTAGGAAGTGAAGGTTAAGCAAGATAATCAGGCGCTGGGTATTGCTGGCAGATGCCACTCATTACAGACACAGAAGTCTGGTATCAGTTGTGATACGGTTTAGTGTTGCAGCAGTAGTAAAACCGGCACAATGTCATTAGAGTCTTTATAGGACAAACATTTCAGAAGCTGGCTCTATATACCCGTGATGTCTGTGCAAACATTCTTGCTCGCTTTTAAAGCTTGAATAAAATCCTAGATGATTGCTAAGCTAGTCGTAATGTCTCCAAGGTCAGAGGAAACTTCCCATATGAGCTTATCTGTGTAAAAGGAAAAAGAAAACTCTCTACCAAACTAACCCTGGTGCCTAAAGAAGCAGCATAATAAAAACCTCTGTAAAGAGGGAAGATTCAGATAGTTAAATTGTGAAGGACCATGATTTTTCCTCCATGGGACAGGAACTGCTAAACGCAGCTCTACAAAGCTCAGCGGTTGAAACGACACTGGTAAATGTCTGTTGACTTCTTCCCTTGTTTTGGCTTTAAGCTATATCTATGCACGATACAATACATATTTATTTGGGGTGCTCTTGTGGCTTTTTAATAGATTTCATCTGCCTTTGGACAGAGATTTTCCTTTGGTGATGACTCTTCATCACCACTGTTAGCAGCCTGTGCTGACAGATCGAGATGTGGCTTTGTCCTGCTCTTGTAGCTGGAGGGGATTTTTGTAGCTCTGTAGGGCTTTTTCGTTCGTTGGGATGCTTTGCCAATGTGCTGTGCACCTGTACAATGTCAAATACATATTGCCCACAGCAGCATTTAATAGACTTCCTGATGTCAATGTGAAGTCAATAACTCAAGATCTTAATTGCAGGACATGTCTGGATGCTGGCTCACCTACGATTTTTTCTGTGTCAAATAACTCCTAATCTTTTGAACAAAACTGGATTATTTTTTTTTCTCTATGACCCTAGTAAACAAAAATAACATCGTGAACTGCAGTGCTGTAGAATAATGTTCATTGGTCTGGAGAAAGTGCTCTGAGGTGTGTCCTTTTCTCAGTGAGATAAACATTTACCAAATTCTTCGAATAAGTCAGATTTATAGCATAAAAAGGAAAGTATTTGAACATTTCCATTTGTGCGACCAGAAAGGAAAAGGTGACATATATGCAGAAATATTGGTTAAAAGCTACAGTCACTCTTATGCAATGAAAGCGTAATATCTTGATCCTGTGCTGCTCTTTGGGAGTTTCACCTCTTCATGCTGTTGATTATTGAGCTCCTATTACCCTTAATCAGTCAGCAATTCAATGCAGAGCTGAGGCTCAGGTTCTCTTCCCTGATTTTCAGAGCCCTGCACTGGAATTAACCCTGGCAATTTGTCAAGCCAGGCCTGAGAGTCAGGGATTTTGCCTCCTCCATTTTTTGGGAGGGGGCAGCGCGTGGCTGGAGGCTCGGCTGCTGCCCCCCCCGAGCAGGCGGCACCCCCGGCTGGGTGCCTGCAGGAGCAGCGGTGTGGGGCCGTGGTCAGTGGGAGCGGGGGCTCTAAACCATGGATCAGGAGCAGCCCAAAACAATCAGCAGGTGCAATTTCTTATAAAGAAATTTTGGTAAATTTGGTAAAGGCAGCCTGTTCTCAAAAGAAGGGAAATGGCTTTTATGGAGGATCCTTGCAAGTCCCCCCGCATACTTTAAAAAATAAACAAAATTTGTTTTTTATTTCTAGGTGACCTATTCTCATTTTTTTTTTCTGGTGTACCCTGTGAGACAACTGGCAACAGAATGGAAGCATTTCTTAAAAATTAAAAGAGGATATTAATTTTAAATTCACATGCTTCTGTGCAAAACTTTTGTGCTGAAACACTGGTAAAATAGCTGGAAATGCTGCTCAGATGCTCGTGGTGTTTGTTTGGTTTACAGCTGCAGTCTCAGCTAGGTGAGATCCTAGGGATATTCTTTGTTGATATTCTTTGTTGCGATATTTTTCAGGCACCCAAAGAAATACATGTATAAGTAGTAGTTGTGTAAGATGAATGTGTGGTTGCAGCTGAGCATGGCAGGGACGGTAAGAGCAGAGCCCTGACCTCCAGGATAAATGATCTTTCCTTTGCAGTTTACTGAATCCACAAATTATTGTGATTTTAGGAAAAATAAAACTTTCTGAGATAGCAAAGGCCAACCCTGTATCTATCTGTTGAGCAGGCAAGCAGTTTCACATGTCTCAACAGCCAGCCACGCTGTGGCACGGCCAGTAAGCCCAAAAGATGGCACTGTGCTTCTATTGCACTGTGCAGCAAATTCCCTCTCCAAACCAGACTCACTATTGAGTCTCTCTCAAAAACATTATTTTTCCAAGGCTTTACATACAGTAAAGTCCATTATTGTGAAGGCCAAATTGCTGCCAAAAAAGCCTTCAGCTAAAAAATATATATCTATAAACTAATAACACACCATTCTGATGAAAAATAACACGCAGGGAAGGAGTTTTTCTCAATTATTAATGGCCAATGTTTGTTACATCGTTGTGTTTAGTCCAGGAAGCCTTGATGGAGAGAGGCAGCTTTTCAACACGAATGGCACTTCAACGGGCGCTTTGTAAATGTTGCAAAGAAGAGCCCTGGGATATTTTAAAGCCCTGCTAATGGGAAGGAAGGGAACTGCACGCTGTGGAGACATGGGGCATGGGGCACGTTTCGGGTGCGCCCTGGTGAGAGCATCCCCAGCACAGCCCTGCGAGCCCTTAACATGAAGGAATTTAGACTTTGGGCAAGGTAGGTATCAGGTGTAAGCAGGGAGAAGGTTCTCGACCCTCCGGCCGGTGTAAAAGGTTTTTTCCTTTCCGTAAAGGGCCAACACCTTCCCCAGAGCCAGCACCGCTCCCGTGGTTCCTCGCCTCTGGTTATCCAGCTCCCAGCCGGATGAGTTATTTAGGGTCAGAACGTGATTTAAGCACTCGATCACGGCGTGCTACCATTGTTTGTGATGCTACCCTTTGCCTGCCCTTCCCCCTGCCCACCACGGCTGTCGCGGAGGAGTCGCGTGGCTGAGTACCCCCCTGCTGTGTGTGTGTGCCCCAGAAACAAGATACCTTGGGAAGGCCATTTTAAGAAAGAGATGTAAAATACCATTTTTTTTTCCCCCAACCAGACTGCTATTGGCCAAAATATTGCATTTTCTGGCTGCCTGTTCCCAGCTGGGACCCTGCCCAGAGGCCAGCTCCTGCAGCAGGGTGGATGGCAGCTGCCCTCGCCAGTGGCTGGAGACCCTGGAAGACCAGCGATGGTTTTCGGAAGGCATCACGTATCCCTGTCCCGCTCCTCCTGAGGGCTTACTCTTGCAGGACAAGCACACTGCTGCGCACACAGAGCTCTGCAGCTTTAGGAGACTTAAGGTATGTTGGTGGAGGACTGGGGTGGTAAAGGCGTGCAGATTTTGGGGAGAAGAAGCTGTGTCACAGTGCAGGTTTCCTCCAAAGCAGCTGGGCTGGCCTTGAAGGGCTGTTGCACCCCCCTGCCCTGGCAGCTCTCAGACAGCTGACAGCAGGGTTGCAGCCCAGGATCACGCCTGTGTAAGCGTCTGCAGCAACCCAAGAAATGGAAATTTAATGCCGAAAGGGGGTGGAGGCAGTGGGCTGAGGGATCTGAAGGCACTCCTATTCCCTGGTGAATTCACTTAGCCTGATTGCTTAATTGGAGGTGATAATGCAGCGTTTTTTGATCTGGCAACATCTATGCTGTGGTTTATGAAATTGGCTGAAAAGCTCAAGACTAGCTGAATAGTGGATGAAAGACCCCAGAAAAGAAGACAGGAGGAGAACAAAGTTTATTTCATTAAGAAAATGCAAGTATAAAGGAATAGAGCTTTTCAGACCAGCCTCATTAGAAACCTAGACAAATTAGTGACATTATGGCTTATTAAGTTTCATTCTGCCAAGGACAAAAAACCTTGTGGCAGAAAGCTTACAATAGTGACAAAAATAAATGCTAAGAGAAACTGTTTTCTCGCTTAAACACTACCCTTTAATATAACTGCAATCTCTTGGTTTTAGCTTTAAAAAGATGAGGCCATTTATTTAAACATAAATCAGGAAATGAACTGACTGTGTTTAGCACCTGAATTAGAATATTTCAAGATCTTGGGTGGCTGAATATCTTCAGAAAAATGCAACCAGTGAAAATGTTTTCCAAGGATATATTTGTGGGGAAGAGATTCACACGCAGACCTTTTTTTTTTTTCTTTTTTTTCTGAAAGCTAGTTTGTAGTGGTACATGTGCAAGTGCATACATATTGATTTTATTAATGAAAATTAAGCATGTACAAATTTGCCTCAGTGGAGACTGCAGGGTAGAGAGAAGGAAGGTTAACCGTACTTAGCATTTATATAGTTTTCTTCTTCAGGATTCTCCGCACATCGCTGCTCCGCGCCAGACCCTTGATTGGGATGCAGGGCTCCTCGCTGCCAGGCTTCTGTCTCTGGGCTGTGGCACACATTGTGAGAAAGACAAAACAGAAATAAAGATCTCTTGGCCAGCTGAAAGTAATGCAAACTCAGAGCCATTTGGCACCGGCCCTGGATTTAGGCACAGACGAGTTCTTGACAATTAGAGAGGGGAGCAGAGTCCTGGGCTGCGGATGCAGGCGCTTCCTAAGAGCGAGCCAGATATCACAAGGCTGCTCTTGGTCACGTGGAGCAGGAAAAAAACCCGGTGTGAAATAAAGGAGATGCTGCTTGGTCCGTGCCCCAAATTAACAGGGAACATGCCAGCTCCCAAATCTGGATGTGAAGGGCTCCCTCAGCCTCTGCCTCACTGCTGCCCCGTGCCCTTGCTGCTGTCCTGCCCTACGGTGTCGTTGCACAGCCTTGCCTCTTCCTGAGCTGAGTTGGTATTCCTAACACAAGAGAGGCACTTCATTACTTTGAACTGATTTTGACTGACAACGTCCCGCTGATGTGCTGGAGTGGAAAGGCAGCGGCAGGCTTACGGCGTGTTGCTAAAACAGGAGCCCTAACAGGACCACCACTCACTAGCCAGGAGTTTTAGGATCGCTACACAGGTATGTATGTATTCCTTGCTGAAGACTTGCGCAGGCTTTCCTTACGGCTGACACACGTGTGAAGCACCAGTGGGATTTTCAGGTCTTGTGTCACCTCCTGCCTCACACGGAGCCTGCGGGGGCACCTGTGCCATGTGGCGGCTGCTCGCACCGCTTCTGAGGCAGGGTGGGATGGCAGGGCCAAGGATGACGGGGAGCACAGCCAGTGCTCCGCTCCACCTAGACCTCTTAAATGCTGTCTGCATAACTGGATGAAGTGACACAAATCCCACTCTTTGGCCAAGACATTAAGGTGTAATAATGCCAGCCTGCAGAGCCCATTAGCAAAGTGCCCACAGGAGCTGACGACCCATGGATGCAGCGGGCATCTCCAAGAGCTTCCACTTTGCAAGTGGCCTTTCGGGGCATCTCCTGGAGAGATGGCGGAGCTCCAGGACTCCACTGGGTACGTGTCACTCACATATTTTTCTGCTTTTTCCCCAGGCCATGCAGCTGCAGGACCCGCTGCAACGCGCGGATGGTGCTGGACTTGCAGGTGAGCTGGGCCGGGGGTGTCCTTGTGCCGGGGGTGCACGGCTGTGAGCGGGGCCAGGGACGAGGGTGGGCTCAGCTCGGCTGCTCTCCCCAGCCCGTGCCCGGCTCCCTGGGCTCCGCAGAGGTTTTGCTGCTGGCTGCTCAAAGGCCCGACAAGAATCTTACAGCAACTGACAGAACCAGCCTAGCTCTCGCTCGGTTCAAATCCCTCGAGGTGCCAATCTGCATTTCCAGGCACCTACGTACCTCTGCACGTCTCCCGTTGGGGCACTGATCTGGCACATCAACCTTCAGGTAAAACGGATGTTCCCAGATCTCAGCAGTTTCTGAAATGAGAACCAGAACTTCTCAGAGCTGTGATGTGTTCAGAATTGCCCATGCCAATGAGAAAGTAATTTCTGGAGATTTGCTTTTTTTTTTTTTTTTCTTTTTTTTTTTCTTTCCTATTGCATGCATTTTAAAGGGCTTTTGTTGCAGTTGTTTTTTTTTCGTTTGCACTAAAGTGAAAGGCAGGAGAAATTTCTATCAATGGTAACACATAAAACATATTGGGAATTGTTTGGGTCAAACAATTTTGCCCTTTTATAAAATGATGCTTTAGGAATATTATCACATATATTGGTTATATTAGCAAGCTGTTTACCCAGGCAACTGAGAGGCAAGTGCAGCCTGCCAGTTTCGCAGGAAGACAAAGACAGAGTGGAGAGTGTTTATACGGTCCCGCATATAAATGACTTATTTATTTCGATAAGATTTTACAGAAATCCAAAGGAGAGCTTTGACATATAACTATAAAATGCTTATCAGCATGAAATAATGCCCACTTTCTGTGCCTTATGTGCTGAGCAGTGGTGATACCTACCTGGGTAGGTGTCTTTGGTTACTACCCTCTCTGTACATGTATTTTGATGGTTTCAAAGGGTTTGTTCATTTTATTCTCCATCAGCCCCACCCGAGGCAACAGCACCTGCTGAGCAGGTCGCCTGCCCTGAATTTGTCTCTCAGTGCAGCTCCTTTGCCCTAGAGGTGGGACATGAGCACGGTGGAGCCCCCCTGGGGCGCAGGGCTCAGCTCTGGTGAGCATCACAGTGCCGGGGCAGGGAGCTCTGCCCCGTGGTGGTTAGGGAGATCCGTGTGTGTTCCTAGGAGCAGCACATCATGGGTTATTAGGTTTGCCTTTAAAAACAATAAAAACAAGTAAACAAGGGGGAGAGAGAGAGAAATAATCCCTCAAGAATGAAAAATTACTTAGAATACGCTGTCAAAACAGCAGTGCTACAATGCCACTTCTGCAATTACAGGGATCGTGCATGCATGAGTGATGAGACTTTTACATATATGAGAAATGAGGAAAAGGTCTTTTAAAATACACTTTAGTTTTACTTTATAATTGTGTGGATCCAGGATGATGCATCACAGAGATATCACTATGCTGAAGTATGAAATTGTTTGAACATTTATTTTTATCTAGAAGTGGTGCCATGAGCAATGCTTCAGAATATTCTGAATTGACTAGAATTATATTAGTCATATCTTTATTATAAAGACAGTAATTTATTCAGTACATTTAGAAGGTTCTGATTTTCATCTCTGAAGAGCTGAAGGGTCAAAACATAAATTAGAGTAGCACATGGCAGCGCTGAAAATCCATGCTATTCAAGGACTAACAGTGATAATATCTTTCAGAAAACTGCTAAAACATATTTTATGCAGTGGGGAATTTGTACACCTGGAAAAAAGTGATCATGCAATAGGTGAGCAGCATGGGGGAATTAAGTCATAAAACGGTAGCGATAAATGAAGGGTATGCACTGTTTTAAAAGCAGTCCTGGGAGCTGAGCCCCAGTAGGGCATCCCAAGTCCACGTCACAGCAGGGACACTGCCACTTTGTGTGCCTTGTCCAAAGAAGTCGGATGCAGTTTTTGCCTCTCTTGGCTTGTCTGCAAAAAATCCCACACGGGATTTTTAAGAGTTCCTATTTGCAAAGAACTTTGAATTCTTCATACGGAAGGTACTGAATAATGCAAACAATATCATTATTCTGCAAACCGCTGTTTAATAGCTGCAAATTGCCTCTTGTCTGGAGTGTAACAGACTGCACTTACCATTCACACCTGTCGACTGCTAACAGTGATCTTGAGGATCACTGTCCATAATAAAAATAATTAATCCCAGAGAAGAGGTATTCTAGGTAAGCCTGGGTTTCTGGCATTGTATGCAATGGCATAAAAACTTGATCACCTTTAATGTGTATTTTTTTGTTGTTTCCACAAGAAGCAGCCTTGAAAATCTCAGATGTTCACCATTTGGGCTCTTTAAAGCAGCCTGCATAGTCAGTCCTGTGCTGCGTGGTCCCGAATTGCAATGCTGTGCTCATAATAAAGCTCAGGTTTTGTTTTCATGTACCAGGTTTTGGTGGTTCAGTGTGTTTGAGGCTAGCACAGCCCATTTGGGCTCTCTCACTCAGAGTCACCGCTTTGTTTTTATTTTTAGCTTGTGCAAGTGCTATAAAATGTTGAACCAAAAGTTCAGACTAACAGGAGACTCATATGCAGAGGAGAATCACAGCACTGCTTTTTCAATTATTAATGGGGAATCTGGTATTTTGAGCAATAAGTGTGTAGGCTGGAAGCTTTCGTGGTTGTTTTGGAAAATTCAGCTGTTGCTCATGCTGGAGGAGGTGAAGCATCTTTCTCTGGATACAGTCTCTTCCCACCCTGGCAGTTCTGAGAACTGCTTGCGAGCATTACAGATTTTTCTCCGGTATTTTCACCTGTGCCAGGACCGCAGGCACTGAAGCGGATTCTGCTGCTAATTGCCTCCATGAATCTGGAGAGCGGTGCAGTGTGTGTTCATATTGGCTGTCCTCTTCCGGGCTCCGCTGACACAAGCGTGTGAAGACAAGGGCATCTCAAAAGCACAAATTGCTTACTGACAGTATTGGATTGCTTGGTAACCATTTGCTTAGGGCAATTACCACTAATTATTTAACGGAATTGGAAAAGCAGAAAAATAATCTATAAAGGGTACTAGGGACACATTACTGTGTGATAATGGGATTTTACAAGATAGACAAAAAATACCCGACTCTAAATGTGTCTGGGTAGATGTCCAAAAAAGGAAAAAATATGTTTCTTTCCTAGGTGTGATATTTCATGAAAGAACTAAAGACTAAACCACATTGTATGAAACAGAAGATTAGGTTTTGGCTGATATTTATTTACAGAGTAAGGTCTTCTAGATAATTTAGAAATTACATAAAGTGCATCTAATTTTATTTCCCCAGCTACATGCACGAGGTTCTAGCTAAGCTAAAATTAGCTATGTTTTTTGTCTAGACCATCTGTAGATGTAATTCTATCGTGCAGAGTACAAGCACACCCAGTCGTAGCACGTAATGACTCGAGACTCCCGTCCTCTCCGAGGGGAGAGGAAGGAGAAGGGCTCCCGCCTCGGAGCTGTGGGATGGGTTTTTCCTCCCCTCGCTCAGGGTTTCTGCTTTCTGTCCCAGCACCCCTTCTGCTAAATGACCTAACCTGAAGTTGGGCTCGTGGCGGATTGTCACTTTGTTTTGTTGCCCCTGCACCTTTCATCTGTGAAATGAGTGCAGTGAAACCTGTTTAGGTCACACGGATGCTGCGAGGGTTATTAGATTAAAAGTGTTTTTGGACTGTCAGTTGGAAGAGCAAGCCCAAGTATTGACTAATGGTAGTTCTGGGCTTCACTCAACTTCTGTATTTAATTAAGATGGCAGCTTAATTTGGGACAAAGTTGTTTGATCATATGAAGCTCCCAGCAAAGAATTGGGAGAGCTGGCTGGGACGCAGGTGCGTGCTCGGCGGCTGAGCACTGTCCCCTCGGAGCAGGGCGAGATGTGCCCATCGCTCACTGGGCAGACCCTGCCTGTCCCCTCGTGGTCTTTGGTACAAGATGTTCTCTGCAGTCCTCGCCAACGCGGTGAAGTGATATTTGCATTGAGAGCTGGTTATGTTGGGGGTGATCTTGCTCATTGTTCTCCTGGGTGCCCTTCTAGCTACTGAGGTACGAGACAAGGGCTCTGCCCCTTGCTGCTTTTACTTTCAAGGAAAGCCATCTTCCAGGTACCAGTGTGGTGTTAGCAACAAAACAGTATTTACGCCCTTGGAAAAACAACCAAATTATTTGGATTTGATCTAGACTTGATTAATTCCTACATCTTCTTTTGTGTTTTATTACTTTAATTACTTTAATTGCTGGTACTCTAGAAACAATCCTTGGGCTGCAATGTGGCATGGAAGTACTGTGGGAGTTTGTTTACTAAAATTCTGACCTGTTGGGTATTTGTATGTGGGACAGGATCCAGAGAGTCTAGAAAGGATGAATAGTAATAATAGTAATAACAATACATCAAGGTATAATGTTTTCTGCTGAAAGGTATTCTAATTAGTACCACAAGTTTGTTAACAAGCAGTAATTGCAGCTTTTTTTGTTGTTCGTTATAATTAGAATTCTCATTCCAACAATTCACATTTGTTGGAGTCCATTAGGAGAAAAAGAAATCTGTCCTGGCATAATCCTGTTGATACAGGACTGAATGGAACCGGGGGTTGTAATGCACACTGGAAACCCATCCTGCGTGGGGCTGTTTGATCTTTGCCAAGCCAGAAATGCCTCTCACAGGGGGTGTCTGTGGGCAACGCTCCCAGTTGGCAGTCCTTTTGCATCGTGCTGGCCAGGCTGTGCTTCCTGAGCACTGCTTTTAATGCGGTTATAGATCCGGGCTGCTGTGCCATCAGTGCTGGAAAAAAAATACTCTAATAACGTCTTCCATTCAAATGGAACCTCACTGCATTGATTCAACGTATAAGCTCTTCCTTATTGTTTAATCTAAGGAATTGCTCACCGATAACAAGATTTTTAGTTGCATTTAAGTCATAATGTTACCCCTTTAATCACCTTTGTGGCTTGTGAATTGGATGCTGAGATGGTTTGGGCCTCTGGTGCCAAAGCACGACCGAAGGTTCATGGCAGAGCTGGTGCAGGTAGGCAGCAGGGCTGCGTTGCTGTGTGCCACCGCAACTGCTTAGACATGGGAAGCAAAGAGAAAAAGAGCAATGCAATCAGCTGGCCTAAACAAGTGGCACCTCTCCCGTTGCTGTTATCTAAGAAAGATTGTTGGTTTGATGGAGAAGCTCTAGATAGAGGGATTTAATAATGCAAATTTGATATCTAGGTTTAAGAATCCTGTAATTACAGATTTAATCTATCTGTTGATGATATCAGACATTTCCTAGGTAGCACTGTTAGATGCTATTTGTAGTCAGCCTATCAGCACAACGCTGCTGCGTGCTTCAGAAAGTTATGCAAAACAACAGCATGACCAAAATAAGAAAACTGAGATGTGGAAATGCTGGGACTGGGCTCTGCTCCTTGAGAATGAGACTCTGAGATGCTTTTTATAACCTCCCGCTTCACTATCTTCATATTGACTCACATCATTATGCAAATGCCATAAATTGCAATAAAATCAATTAATGTGCTATCAAGTCCCATAAAAATATGCACTCATTAGTTTACTGCTGAGACAGTATTTCTGCTCTGCTTGCTTATGGCCAAGGCAGAGGAGGGCTGTGCGCGGTGCCGGCTCTCGTCGTGGGAATAGCCGGGTCCCCTTCTTTCCGTAGCACAAGGGGCTGGGTGGCCAACGTCCCGCTTGCATCCTTCGAGCTGGGCACAGACCAGCTGGGATGGGGTTTTGTGAAGATGCCTCAGGATGTGAGGGAACGAGGGCAGTGGTGGTGTCCAGCCCTGCTCCAAAATCTAACCTCAGGGCCTGAAACACCTGCCCGCGTGCGGGCTGCGGACAAGCTGTGACTGGCTGAAATTGGATAGAAAATGTAGGCGGAGAAGTAATTCCTTATGTAAACGTTTCGTGGAGAATTGTAGCCTGTGAAAGGCAAACTCTCTGCTTTGGTCTTTTCTTAGCCCTTTTCTGTAGTACCTATATCACAGGGATCGCGATTTATTGGCCAGGCAGTTCTTGTTCTTGCTGCCAGCCTGGCGAATGTAGGCTCTGCCCACAAAGAGAGGCTCTGCAGGCTGCTGAGCAGTGCCTGGGTTCTGTGTTGGTAGCAGGAGCCCTCCTCTGGCCCCAAACCCCCCTGCCTGCCTGGGAGGGCTACCTGCAACAGCCCTGTCGTAGCAGCACGAAAATAGTGCAGCAATTCACTGCAGCTCTCTGCAGTGCAGAACTGGCTCCAGTTTTTGTGCAAAACAGATTTCTGTGGAGCTGGCTGGTACCTGAGCTCAAAGGGATGTCTTGGCTAACTTGTGCATTCAGTATTACCGGGAAAAATAAAGGACTACTTTTTTGTCCTGACATTGCAAAAATAGAGCGATCTTCTCCTTAGGTCATGTTATGTAGGAGACCTCACCCAAAAAGGGAAATAAATTAAATAAAGAGATGTTTACATGAAATAAGTGTCCTTAAGCCAGGAACTGAGTGATATCTTTCCCAGAGTGTTAATTTTGAAAGATTTTTACCCGAACACAGTTTCATTTAATACTGGGATGTCTCCATTGTAGGATGCTGCCTTGACTTTGGATTTAACAAGGTCTTAATGCGTATGTCCGAGGCTTGACCTGTCTGAAGGGTAGTTTAGGAGAAAGTGCAATCGCACTATAAATAATTCACTTCTGTGCCTTGGTTGCCATTCGCTGTAGCCCTTTTAATACCCCATAAACTCAAATGTACCATGCTGTTTCTCTCAGTTTCAAACTGCTCTCCCAGGGACAGAAAATGGAATAGCACCATCAGACCATATGCTGTGGAGACCAGAGAGCAGATGAAATTGCAGTGGTACTGACACATGCTTGATTTTTCTAGTTGTAAAGTTCACGTGCTGAAATAGCTCGTACCTTTGTCTCTGTGTAATATGCATCGAGAAGGCATTTAAGTGACAAGTCCTATTCGGGACGCAATGTCACCTCAGGCTTCAAAGTGCACTTTGGGCTGTCGGGCTGAGCGCCCAACTAAATGGGCCACGCTTCCAAAAACAACAGTAGGTGTCGTTCTTTAGATGATATGACATTTCCTCATCCGCTCTTTATTAAGTCGGTGGGGGGAAAATTGTAATAGAGTGATGTGCAGCTGTCCTTGGTAGAATAACTTATGCGTGATTATTTCCGAAGAGCTGGCCCCACAGCTCCAGCAGAAGTTGATGGGAATGACGAGTGCTGAGTGATTTGGGGCCAGCACAAGGCGCAGCCCTATTTAACACATCACCCGTGCCCTCACCAGTCCAAACGGCCCTGCTAGGTGACAAAATTATGGGGATTTTTGTTAAATCCACCTCACGTGGAACAAGAATGGAGAGCTGAAGCTCCGAGATGATATTTGCATAAGCCTCCTTTGCCCATCTACATTTGGGTTTGATTGAAAATCAAAGTGGGGTTCACCCCCCCACTCCACAGAGCACCAAAGTTATCACTGTGACCTGTTTCTTGCTGCTCCTTTTCCTCCTTCTCTTCACATGCTTTAGTGGACTTATTTCAGGCTTATGTCATTGTAAGCAAAAGGACTATCATCTGGCTCATGGGCACCTTGAATTTGTCAGCAAGGAATCCCAAATGAGTTTTTCCTGGGTTATAAAATGCACAGCACCCCTAAGGCTTCTGTCCCAGCTGGCAGGAGACCTGGAATCCCTGCTCTACCTTGTACAAGCCTCCATTAAGCAGTGCAAAATTGGTCCATTTATAATTCATTTTAGTGTCTAAATCTCAGGATGATGTTGAAATGACTCAAGCTTCCTGGAGGACAGCCAGGAGTTGTCCTTACCCTTTCTTGTTCCTCCAGAAGAAGTGTGTTTTCAGCACAAAACTCAATTAGGATGGCAGAAGTATGCTAGAGCATGTGGGAACAAACGCTGCTCCTCAGCCATGACCCCATTCAAGTGCTTTACATCTAGAGCTGGGCATGGGCTCTGGTGTGGAGGAGAAGGCTTGAAGGATGAATTGTTACCAGGTCCCCAAACCTTCCTAGCCTGGCCTCGTATCCCTAGCCCAATTACGCAGTGGCCTCCCTTCTCTTAGCGTTTAATTAGTTCTTGTTTTCCCAGTGTCATAAGTTCTTAATTATTACTGAAATGAGGTATGAGAGCCTGGCTCCACACACGCTGCGTACTCGGCAAATTCCGGGTTAAGCTGGAGAACGTTTTCCCATCTCAGGGAGTTTCCGCCTGCACCGGTGGATCAGTGTCTTGGTTTCGGAATAATCTGGCTTTAAAGCTCCCCACTGCTGACTGTTTTCCTCAGCTGCCTTTCTGACCACGCCAGTTCCCTCTGCTTCCTTTTGCCAGCAACGGAAATCCAATGTCTGTAACCTGGTGGCAACTTCGTGACCTGGGATGTGACAGCAGGTGAGACCACAGAGCTATGGAATGGAACCGGGGGAAGAACTGGGCCGTCGGAAAGGGAAATGCGTCTGTTTACAGACAGCCACGAGCCATGCTCCGTGAGCAATCAAGAACCAGTTCCATCCCTGAAAAACAGGGTCATCTGCTCCCCAGTGCCCCTCTGCATCTCCCCATAGGGTTATCTCCCAGCCGTTGGCTTCCTGATGCTTACAGAGTAGCTAAGCTTTGGAGACAACTTGCAAAGGAAGCCGCCGCCTGGGATGTCTGGTAGCCCTACAAGGGACAGCTGAATTTTGCAGCGCTGTCTTTCTTCTAACAACAGCACTACTTTTTATTCCTTTACTTGCTTTACGGTTGCTTTCCTTTAAGTTTTGGGGTCAAACAGGTCCCCTGTGTCCCCCGACCCGGCGCGCTTTCCTCCACCTGTGTCAGAAGCTGTGAATGTCACATCGTTTCAGTGCCAAGTGATAAATCACCTCTGCCTGCGGACCGCAGGGGTGGGGGAAGGCACGATTAATATCCTGTCGGTGCTGGCAGCAGGTTTTTGGCGCGCTTAAGGAAGGCAGCTTTGTAATGGCTTAATGCCCCCTTGCTCGTAAGCTTAACTATTAACCACACGCTTAATAAATTTGCTTTCTCACGGCTGGGGGGGGGGGGGCAGAGCAGTGACTGAGCACTGGACTTTTCCAGGCTCTGTGCCTTTGCCAGCTCATTCTGTAATGCTGCAGAAAGTCATTTAAATGTCTCCAGTATGTAAGTTTACCCAACTGTAAAATTGGGTGTAATAAGACTTGCTTACTTTACAGCTAAGGTTTAATTCCATTTTGTTTGCTGTGCGGTGCCAGACCCCATCCAGCAGGTGTAATGGGCGAGGTGCTCTACACGGGCAGCAGGGAGGGCCGTCCATTAGCAAAGACGTTGTCGTAAGAAAAGCCCTGGAATGGAATACAGAAAGCAAACGGCAGCAGACAGAACCAGATAATTATCGCTCCCGTATCACGTAACCCTCCAGGGAACGAGGTGAAGGGGCTCGTGGGGAGCGCCTGTAGCAGAGGGACGAGCACTGCTGCCAGCCTGCAGCGAGCTTTGCAGGCTGGGCCCTGGGGAAGCCTCGCGCGCCCAGCGCCTTGCCCTGTGCACTTCTGCAGGCACACGCGGCGGGGCGAAGCCGAAACCGAGCAGCAGGCTGGGAAACCCTGCTGCTGCACGCTCGCCTAGACCCCGAGAAATGCCAGTAAGAGCGACACGCTTGTTTTAGCTCAGCTGCCCTCAGGCCGCTTTGTTATGCTGAACAGCCCCGTTGCGCGGAGCGTGTATTTTGTTTTAAGTGCACACATTTATCACCTTCACCGGTGATTTATAATATGAAGCAGATTCGAAGAATATGGGACGTGGTTTCTCCTGCCTGAAAGCTTTCTGTTTGTGTTTCTTTTTTCAGTGCTTTCACACGGCGGTGCGAGTCCCTGCCTATCTGGGGGAGAGGTGCTCCATCAGAGGTTGCCAACCTTTATTAAACTCCTCTGTGTTGTGCTTGTGGCTGGAGGGCAGCCGGGCCGGGCCCCGTCTTGGTCTGCACGTGGAAAAAGTCACTGCCTGGAGGTGCTGAGAGCCTGAAAATGGGAGCAACCGGGTGATGAGGGATGCATGGCCCACATACAGGTGAGAATGGGGAAACGGCAGTCACAGACAGATGCACTAGGTGCAATTTGGCCGTGCCACTTCCAAACAGCATAACCTCTTGTTCTCATTGCCTGCTTCCAGCTCAGATTTGATGCTGCTCTCGCCGCAGCACTGTGCAGCGTTGGGCTGGGGCCAGCACCACACCGGCCACCGACCAGCGGGGGTCTGTGGGGACCGGCAGTGCCCGTGGGCAGGGTGTCAGAGGCAAGACCCAAACTTTTATGCACTCTTTCTAAGTGCTAATGAACCTCGTAAGCAGCGGCTCACCGAAGGATATCAAGTCCCAGCTGTTCTCCCCAGGGAAGACAACCTGGCAGAAATTGCACACTATTTGCTGAAAGAATCTCTAGTTTCTGGAGCCGGTTCAGATATACGGGAGATGGTTAAATCCGTGCTTGCAGAGGGATCGCTACCCTAAGGGGGGCTAGGCTCCTTCCAACACAGCTGTGCTTTCCTTATAAAAATATTTTTTTCCTTTTTTTTTTCTGGTATTATTTTCTCCTTCAAACCCTCATGATACCTGGTCACTGGTATGATTTTTGATTTCCAGGTGAGAAACAGAAGGGAACAATTTTATCCAGAGCACCCACCAGAGAGGTGCTCTGTGTGAATCGTTTGTGAGCCTTTACTAGGGCAGGGTCAGATTTCCAGCAGTGAGATCAGAGAACCTCAGGTGCGTGGCTGGAGAAATTCAGTTTTTTTTCTATTGCTTGATTTACTAGTGCTGACATAAACACCATAGCTGACATTTTTGAAGTAATCATAGAGAGCCCTTGGAGCTGAGCGAAGCTGAAGGGCAAGGACAACATCTGCATTCACCTCCTACCAGGAGAGGATGGCAAGTCCTAGGACAACAGCAAAAACAAAGCTGGAGGGACAGGGGTGAAACTTATGTGCAAAAAAAAAAAAATAAATTCTATTTTGAACTTTATTGCTGAAATGATAAGGCTAAGCAAGTTGTGCTGGAAACTGTTCTGGCTTGCCCATAGAAGTTGTTCATAATCTACAAATGACATTAAAATCCACGTTGCTAACCTATCTGCTTGCAGCTGTCTTGGTATCTGATGCCTAAGTTACCACGGACATCTTTATTTTGGATTGTGTTATAGGAAAGATGTAGGGTTATCCTCTTACAAGTTACACATTAGTTTCACCCTCCAAGATAATAATTTCTTATGGTTCACTGTAATACTTAAGGCAAAAGGAAGCATTTTAGTTCTCAGATGTAAAAATGTTGCAGCTTTATGTAACAAATTTTTGGCATTACAAAAGATCTACTATCATCAGTTATTTATTCACAGTTATGAATTGCATTTTTACATTGCATATTGCTATAAAAAGAGAAGATGCAACATTTCTTTCAGTTGTTGTTTTGTTTTAGTAAATTGAAAGCGGTGATTTAAGTTTCTGCATTCAGGTTTATTTCTGTCTCCCAGTGGAACAATATAATCAACAATACCTACTATCGCTTTCATTTTTAAGGGAGGATGGATGAACCAGCTTTCCTGTGCATCCTGTATGAAGTTAAATTAAATACATATTTTGATTTTTTTTTTCTATTTGGTAGCAAATGGATATTATTTAGAACCAGAACCAAAGATAATAAATCCTTCCAATGGTAAATTCCTTACTGTTCATATTCTCAGACAACATATTAATGAATACCTTTTAGAGGAGGTGAATTCTAATTTTTCTCCTGTGGATGAAGTGCCTCTGGACTGTTTGCGAAACTGAAAAGGAAATCCTAGTTGCATGAAATCTCGTGTAATAACTGACTGGCGATCACTGAATGGGCTCTTGCACATCTTGAGCACATTTGATAGTCCATATGTTTTAAGTTTGCTCATGTAACCATATGTTGAAAACTTCCCCAAATGCTACTTTTTCTTATTTTTGGCTGTTTTGAAGTTCTAAGAAAATGGCTGTCTGATGGTGCAACCCCAGATTCTCCAGCCTGTGCCAAGCATATTGTAACCTGTTACTCGGTGGTGACCCGACACACAAAGTGTAGGAGGAAACATTAATAGCAGGGAAACTCGGCAAGTGACTGCCAGGAGGAGAACAAAGAACAGTGTTTGGGAGATGCTCTGACTGTTGTTTTTAAGTGAATCAAGGCTTCCTGCTGCTTTTCCTGTTGTTATTGTTGTTTCTTCGTATTTTTCAAGTCACTCCAGATGGAAGAAGCTTTGCCAAGGGAGCCTGGCTTTGCCAGTGCACCTCTCCGGTCAGTGGAGTGAGAAAGGTTCATCAAGCGGGCAACTCACGCCGGCCATTCACAGAGTATGGAGCCTGGCTGAAAAGATTGGGTTATGGGGCTAATGCTGGCCTGTAAGAATACCTGCTTTAATCGTCTGCTCCTTCGGTGTGTTCAGACTTCTGGTCGTACCAGTGACCTTGCAAGAAAGCAGAGAGATTGAGGTGTGAGAGCAGCCTGCAAACATCAAGGCTATGGGGAGTGGCGCTAGCACAGTTTGGTATGAAGCTAGGAGTCCATGGAAGAGTTTGTTTTTTTGTTGTTGTTTTTGTTTTTTAATGCTCTCATGATAACAACTCTCTATCAATCCACTACAATGTAAAAAAGCCGTACACAGTTGCTAGAGAAGCTGATGCATAACGACTCCAAATCCCAATGTCATCAGCTCCCGGCAACAGGAATTGCTCAATGTCTTAAAATAGCTGCTTGGGTAGTTCCCGTCATGCCCAAAGCTGTTGTCACCTCAAGGTCTTCTTGCTTGCATGGCAGTCCATCTGCTTCCCACCCATGCAGTTTATCAGCAGGGAGATACATTGCTGTTTCTGCAGGCAGCTAACTTCTCATCAATCACTGCTCAGCATCAGAAGAAACGGGGTGGAGCAGAGGGCCCTTGACTTTCCTTTGGGTTGGTGGAAGAGGGAAAGTGTTCGTGTAGCCGTAGCAGAACTGTGTGTTAGCTGTATGAATTCAAATGAATTTGTTTTGTTCACGCTTTCAAAGTTCTGCTTGTAACAAATATTCATGCAAATTTGCTCTCAATCCACAAAGATTTTTTGCTCTCAGATGATAATGTGGTATGTGGTTACTCTTCTGTAACTTAAGACCATAAATTTTGAGAAGTTTCATGATCATATGAATGGAAATAAAAATATTTGCTTAGATCTGAATCCCTAAAATAGCACATATTTGGTATTTACCTATTCTGAAGTTAGAGTGGCCTGTTGTGGGAGGATTCACAGCTTTCCTTTTTATTGTTACCATTTATGTTCCTCTCAACCCTTCTCAGAGCAGACTGGGCCTGACTCTGCACCACCAGGAGCCTGCTGCCGTGTCGCCCCTTGGAGCAGATGTGGGACCAGCTCAGTGATTTTTTACGTGAATGCAGAGGTTAGCGCACATGTTTTTCAATCACCACCACTGACATTCTTGGAATAGGCTAAAAACTTCCCATGCTGAGTTCACTAACCTCGAGCACTGGGAAGGCTCCCCTTTCCACCCCTTCAAAGGAGAGCAACCGAGATCTCTCTCTCCCAATTCACTAGTTTTTGGGCTTGTTTCTTCAGACTGCCTCACGCTTCAGGAAATGTGTTTGTGCTATCAGGATAGCATTGTATTGAGTGTTAGGTTTTCGTTTGCAAATGACCTGAAATGGCTTTTTACCAAAACTAAAATGACTTAAGAAACAACTAGAAAGAAAAAGTGAAATATCTTATGATGCAGAACTGTAGCCTATCCAACAAATGTGGCTCTTTTCTCTTTCATTGGTAATAACTGCATAAGAATTTTAATTCAGAAAACAAACAAACAAACAAAAAACAATCATTGCAGAAGGATATTATAACTGATAACAAACTGTAATCTCAGTGGACAAAGTGTTGCAGATGATCAGCATACAACCCTGTTTCACATGCACACCACCACAATTTTCTTCTTCGGGGCTTGCTCATGCCCTTGCATGAATTAAGTCTGTTTCTGTAGGAATTTATAGATTCTGAACCTCTTTTAAGGTTATTCTTTTTGAACAAGGGAGACATGATGTGAAACGTGAATTATCAATGTTCACTTCCAGAAGTGACATTCAGTGCTGAGCCTTGTTGTACCAACTGTGATGCAACTAGATAGAGAGGCAGTGCACGTGCTTACGGTGGCTGTTAGGAATAATAGATGGAGTTGGATGAATTGTGCAAAATGGAAAGCATGTGTTTTCCTCTCCATTTTCTGCTCGAGAGTACATTATATTTTTGTATCAGCTGGGAAATGCCATTCTCTTGATCTCTTCGTGCAAGCACTAAGCAACTTGCACTGAAACTGAAAGGCAGCAAACCAGAAGTGCACAAAGGAAATCATTTTCTGACCTCAAACATATTGGAATACGGAACACGGTGATACAAAGTGTCTAATCCCTCTATCAGTGCTGAGTCCTTAGCCTAAATGCTAAGTGGGAATGCCATGGCATGGCATTTAGACTGAGGACTCAAACCTGATAGAGGGATTAGACGTCTGATATGACAAAGAGAAATAGCCGGTGTTATTAGAGGCAACAGCAACAAAAAGTTTCTGGAGGGAGATTAAAAGCTCATACTTGTGAATTTCAACCAGCATTTCTCAAGCTCTGCAACGTCCTCACCAGCTGCATGGAGGAGGCTTGGGAAGTGCTACTGAACCAGGCTGCTCTTACTGCAGATCGCAGGAGGCTTTTCCAGGAGACAGGAGTATCAGATGTACGTTTTCATATCTTGCTAGGAAATGTGCGATGATGGCCAATCCACATACAGGCTTTTCCAATGAATTACTGGCCTAGTTTGATGTTGCTTTGGTTTCCTCAGCTGTGCTGGTTGTGGCCCTAATGCAACTATATATATATATATATATATTAAATTAAATTAAATTTAAATTTAAAAATTAAAATTTCTTTATTTTGTCTAGCTCTGAAGTATTTAATGAAGGATAAAATAAGATAGGACTCCAACATCAGACATATTCCAAGTCAGAAAACAAGAGCTTTATTTCTTGACTATAGTTAAAGGCGTAGTACCTGGTAGAATCATGGCTTTGGTTTAAGTTGGACATCACCCAAAGTTTCAGCACAGCCATCAGCAAATTGTTGAGAGTACTGTGCTTTGTGTGCCCTCTGTACTGGCACCAGCAAGCGCATTCTCTGCCTGTTGTTGTATCTGTTTGATAAAGGCAGTCTCAGGGTCATTTTTCAGAAGCGATGTAAAGGTACCACAGCCGTTAGCATACTGACGTGACATGTCAAGGCTCCAGTGTGTCAAACTTTTTTTTTCTTTTTTTTTTCCCGACAGCAATGAAGTTAATGTTAAAAAACAAAACAAAACAAAAAAACATTTTTTTGGTGCTTAGGCACATTCACACTCACTAGCAGCTGACTGATGTGGTTACTCAACACAAGATCCATAAATCCTGCACCTAGAAGAAGTGCCATTCTTCATCCCAAAAGCTGACTACAGTTTTTTCCTATATAGGAATATATATATATATATATAGGAAGCCAGGACCCTGAGTGAAAGCAGAGGCAAAAGCAATGTGCACTTGGATGGACGGAGAGCTGGAGGCAATGCAGGGCACATTCTTCCCTTGCTTCTGCCATGGGTGAGCAGCAGCAGCCGGAGCAGCTCGGTACGTGCTGGGGTGGCTGCCCATCGTGTGTGTTCTGCTGGCTCGGGGGTAAGTCTCCTTCTCAGTCTCAGATCAGAGGGAAAAGCCTCTCCCCTGGTGGGAGAGGTTGTGCTGAGCATCATAGAACGGAATAAATGCCTGTTGTTGTGCAGCTGCTGAGCAACACTCCGGGCCCTGCACAGCATTTGGGTGAGAGCATCCTGCTGGATGGCAGCTTTGATTTTCCACCGTGGAGAGGCATCGCAGCACAGCGGGAGCTCAGCCAGAGCCAGAGGTCATTCTGCAGCATGTGCCCAGCATCGGGGCACCTTGCATGGGTGAGAGCTCTGCCGTATCCCTGCTCAAGCACCTGAGGTTTATTTGGGCACCCGGGAACCCCCCTTCATGCACATCCCTGCCTCGTCCCTGGGGAGGCTGGAGTGAAGCCACTTCATGTCTCCAGCTCCATTTGCTCAGCCACAGGACGTACCTAGTGCTGTGCTGAGGAGGTTAACACAGCATCAGGAGTAACTTCTGCACCGCTCTGTGATGAGAGGTGCCATGCAAGTGCAAAGTATTTTTATTATAAAGCATTTAATAATAAAGGGTGCCTCTCGGAGGAGAAAATCCACGAATAACTGCAGTGGAGAGGGCACTCCATTTTGTATTGCAATCATTGCTCAGCGAATCCCCCAGAGAAATGTTTGAAATGAGTGTGATATCTTCCAGGGAGATCAGTGTACTTCCAGAGGGATTGTGCTCAGAAACCTCTGAAGCTTCTGTTTCTATAGCTTTGATGGCTTATAGCCTTCTCTATTTCTATCATAATCCTTCATTAGGTTTTGCCAAACTGTTCCAATTGCTATAGCAACTCTAATGAAATCTTGCTCCCTAAATAGCCACGCCAATTTTATCAGGTCAAAATCTGCCCTTTGCAGCTAATTCGCTGCCTTTTGACCATACTATTTTTCCTCTGAGTGGAGAATTTACTGTGAGAAGAAGCCCAGAATTATTAACCCAAATATTTTTTTTTTCCCCTTTTCAGCTTAAACCAAAGGCTTTCTTTTAAAATCAAGTGTGTATTGGACTGTGTGTGCAGGCAAGGCACAAATCCTCTGGAGATAAGAGCTGAGGCCTGCTTCCTGTTGCCTTGAATGCTGCTGCTGGCTGACCTGTGTATTTGGAGCAAGATAATGGAAGTCCGGCATCATTACAAAACAGCACATGTAAGATTTCTTTCTAATGGCCTACAAATCCGGAGAGAGTGCAGTGCACATTTTATGATAACATTTCTGCTATCTCATTGCAGGGGGATCCATTCTGGCTCGCGTTCAAGCCCCTGACAAGGCACTGTCCTGTCGCAGTACCCCAAAGCACTCGGTTTCCCCTTTTTCATGGAAATCCAAGACCGCACTCGGCAGTGCCTTTGTTGGCATGTGAGCGTGTCTCTAAGTGAATTGTAATGTCTCTTTTGCCACTTTCCTTCTGGAATAATATCTTCAGTGCAAGCAGGAAATTTTCTTCCATCAGCTGCTGGTGAATGAGTTCTTCAGGCTGGTTATTTTAAAATAATTTGTGTAACTTTGAGTTGGGAGGAATAGGATGAAAATGAAAGATCAGTGGCACGCTGTTCCCTGAGTTTTGGCTGGCCAGCCAAAGAGCGGAGGCAGACGTTCCCCAAGCAGGCAGAGATGGGATTATTCTCTTTGGCTGGACAAAGGGTTTTTTGCTAAATGAATGACTGAAGTCAAAGCTATATATGACAGTGCTCTAATCATAAAAACAGCATATTTCACAAGTTTCTAACTCAAAGTCAGGGAAAGGTTGAAAGAATTCAGAAGCTGAAATAGTCTGCCTAATGTGTATTAGGGTACTTTGAAAAGGTATTGTGAAACTTCCATTATATCTTCCTACGTTTTACATGAACTGAGGCCTTCCTCTAGCCTAGCTTGTATATATTTCTCCACAAAAGGAAATGAAAAAAACTTTTTCATCACTATTGGAGAAACATGGTTAAAAAACCCTGAGATAGCGCTTATTTCCCCAAATCAGAGAATTGCCTAATAAGCACAAAGCTACGGAGTCTGGGCTAAATTAATATTCCTTTTGCTTGCAGACCATCAGTAATTCCAGAATCTGAATTTCATTAGGGAGCAGGATTTTTAAAGATATGTGAGGAGCGGAAAGGGGGTGACGCCTGAATTTTGTTAATACTCAGTGCTAAGTGCAGGCTTGCTGTTCTCCACCGATTCGCGTGCCGTGCCTGTCACCCCCGTGCCTTGGCTGGCATGGCTGTTATGTCATGGCTGCCCTGTGTCCTCTCTGCCCTGTACTGGGAGAGCTCTCTCAGCACAATGTTTTGGAGGGTTTTGATCACAACAGACTGTGCAAATGATCCGAGGCTCTCGGGACGGTGCCGTGCAAGTTAACTGCTGAAATGGGACCAGAGCTCTGGTTCTATGCAACTCTGAGTTTGCAGCAGCAATCACACTGTCTTTTACTTCTTTGCCTTCTCAGAGGATGGCATAATCTAAACATTGTGCCATGCTCTATAAAGTCTCGCCCTGTGCCCCCAGATAGCCACAGGCAGTTTGAGAGGCAGGAGGCACTTTAGAGTTGTAAAGCCCGATCATAAAGCAGAAGGATCCCTGCAGCATCCAGGCATCAATGGTGTTTCTCTGGTCGACTGGATGACACAAGTACTGTTGTGCTTGAGAAACAGTGAGGCATTGGCAAACTGATGGAAATGGGGAGTCTCTTGCCTGATTGCAAGGGAAACCCCCAAACAGATAACCCTGATAAAGCTGCTCTGGCAGCGCTCTCACTTGCCTACAGCTGTTTCCAATTTCTTACACTGTCCGATGAGATTTACATCCCCGGCCCACATAGCTGATATTTAAACAGTGCCTCATTTTCCAAAAATAAAGATTTGTATCTCTTTAGATACATGCCACGTAAATCCCGTATAACCAAAGCCTAATTTTATTGGAAGCAATGCATGTGCAGGAAGATGCGGGTAAGCCATCAGAGCTTGCCGTGCAGGTAAGCTTTGCAGAAATCAGCAACTGAAAAGTTGCTGAAAACATTATTGTTTTACATTGCAGACCAGTAGCAAGCTCATCAAATGAATCGGGCAGGCTGGAGGCAGGCGTGCTGCGATCTCTTTGAGAGGCAGCAGCCGCAGAGAGAAAGGTCCGTAAGGCAAAGTCAGGAGGATAGCAGTTGAAATCAAAGCAGGGTCTGATTAAAGTGGGAATATTATGATGCTGGGGGAATATAAGATATAAGAGTATAGTAGATGACAGAGGGCTAAAGAAGATCTCCAGAAGCAATATACAGATTCAAATGGTGATACTTCAGTGGCTGGAAAAAATGGTTCATGATGAAAGAAAAGGGCTGGTTCCCAAGCAGAGCCCCCCAGTAGCATCACAGTGCAAATATTGGTTTGTTGAGAGCCAAACTTTGAAATTCTTCTCTGAAAAACTTGCTGCCCTAAATTCCTTTTCCCATACTCACATTCAATTAAGTGTCTGTTCACTAAATATTTCATAATAATCTCATGTCACCTCAAAGTCTTGTAGGAATATGCTGGTACTTAGGAACTTTGCTTCCCTGTGTTACAGAATTTTGATTCCTTTTATAAGTTGCCTGAGCTCATTATGCATTTAATAAGCCGCTGCAGCTGGCCACATTGTCTCAATTCTCTGCAGTTAGCAAATGCTGCTTTGCTTTAGCTTCTGCTAATCATGACAACCAACCTACTCACATTACTTAAATCACTAATCCCATGAAATAGCATAGTGTCACTCTCTAAAGCAGATAAAAAAAAAAAACTCATCTAAAATGAAACATCAATCACAGAGAACAGTTATACTTTAAATGTTAGCTACAGGGAAAAAAAAGCCAAACCCCCTCTCTTTTTTTTTTTTGTTTTGTTGATAATATTAACTTTAGTCGGGAGTTTTCACAGAATGCTGTTTAATTCAATACATACACTAAGTTAAATTACCATTTATCTGTAAATCTGCTATTATGCTTAGTAATTAAGGCTTCCTCATCCTATGCCCATTTTAGCTGGAAAGATGGAGAGAGCATTTTTGATCTGTGAGCCAGAAAATAATAACTTCTTCCTCCCAGCATTTTTTTTGGTGAAAGGTAATGTAGTGAACTTGAGAAGTTTTCTATATTGAAGATTTCTTTAAAATATGTATTTTACCAGCTAAAAGAATTCCCTTGATATATGTGTTTTTTTCCAAACCTCATTTACATTTCAGTCCAGTTTATTTACCTAGAAATTTCCCCACATCTGTTCTGGGAAACAGGGGGCTCACATTCTGGAAACTTGTTTTCTGGAAATAACTTCTGAAACTAGGAAAATATCGCCAGCCAAGAGGGTGATACACATCCTCTGCACACCCTCTTTCCCTCCGAGACTCCTTGGGGATGTAAGAACTATCCATGGGCAAAATTCTCATCCACACCATTTCATGTTTAGTTTCTTTTTTCTTAAGTGGCAGCAGCTGAGCACAGATGTCCAGATTGGCAACAATTATGAACCCAATTAACCCAGTTAATGGCACCACAGCCCTTTGCGAAGTGACAGATTATCGCAAGCAGACATGGTACAGCCACTCACCCCTATCGCATGCCCTTGTGTCACCGAGAAAATGAGTGGAGGTAGGAACCACCAAGTGATTAGCCGTTATAATGTTGTTAATTAAGCACCCGTAGGAAGTTTGCCATAAAACTAAAACTAATCTTCTTAATCTATTTTGTCTATCCCATGCTTGGCGCTGTGTTATTAGATCACATAAAATAATCTTAGTCCAGTATCTGGGTAGTAACTTCAGAAGAAACTGGGAATGTGAGGCAGCTGGGGGTGAGATATTAGGGGACGTAACCCTGCCATGGAGTACTCACTGCTGTGAGTGAGAGAAATTAATTCAGATCAAACAGCTCCTGAGTTCCACCAGGATCACCCATTCCCAGTGACTGCATGCAGTGAGCATCGTCAGGTAGAGCAGCCAGGAGCCTATCCCCATCCCTCTGGATTGCACATTTTGAGGTATGCTAATCCGCAAGTTTACAAATACAGTATTGCAAGCTGTTTTTGCAAAACTGCGAGTGGTTTTTCAGCTTTGCAAAGATTTCACAAAGTAGGTAAAGGCAAATAGCTGATTTTTGGGTAGGTCGTCCTGCATTCCCTGCATTCCCTTCTATATCTTCTTGTCTGGTTAACAAGCACCTTCTGGCTTTTATCGATGGATTCCATGCAAACTAACCAGCTCTGAACTCCTGCCTCCCTGTTCATTAGTTCTGTTTGTCCCCCAAATTAAACTGTTCTTCCTGTGTGGTGTCACAAGGCCCATTTTGTAGATGGCCAAACCGAACAGCAGAGTGCTGTGGTAAGTCAGCCAGGGCAGAGCTACTGCTGCAGAAAGAAATGCAAAAGCTGTGTTTCAGAGGAGATTTTTGAGGAAACTGCAGATAATATCCTGGACTGTGTTATCCATTGAGATTAAATTGAGCGTAATCCTATGCCTATCGCTACACTGCTGAATGCATTTAACAGAAGAGATTTATTTCCCCTCCTATTATCCTTTCTTTCTTCTTTCCTCTCACACTCCAGGCTGCTTAAGAGTTCAGGTTTTATCAAAGAAATAAAATAGTTTAGCATGAAACTTCTGCACTTTTTGTCATCTCTGGGAGATTTCTGGAGTAATGTTCATTTATTTCAAGGCTCTCTTCCTCCCCTCTGCTATTATGATTCAGGACTTCGGGGATCCATTCTGTAGGCAGGCTTTAAAGGTTACTCCCTTTAGTACCTTAATACCTCTTATTCTAAGGTTATTCTGCCATTTTTTCCCTTAGAAGTCTTCAATTTTTGTTTTAAATGACAAATGTCTCTTCCAACCTTTTTGAAGAGAGCTCCTCGTTTTGCAGCTTTTCCAGCTCTTTGTCTTAGCACGTCCTATTTCTGATCGCAAATAACCGCAACGGTTCTAAATTCTTTCTGCTGCTATGGCAGTTTACAGCCAGCAACAAAGTGGCGTCTGCAAACATGTAGGTCTTCCTGCATGGTCTTCTGTGTTCAAGAACAAGCTTAGTCTTGAAACCACTCTTGATATTTCGAATTCACTTTGAGGAATAACTGAGAAACTGAGCCTTGCCAGGACAATGGTTCTTGCTCTGTGAATTCTGAACCGGAATAGGTGGCATCATTTGGCTTTTGAGCTGACAAGGTTGTCTGATTCTCCACCTTTAGGACAGCAGGACCCACCTCCTGCTGAGCTGAGATCTCTGTATCACTTATCACTTATCGTGAAAAGGGCAGAATGTATTAAATTTAGTATTTAAATTCTCAATTTGTTGCTTAGTTACATATGTCATGAAGGAAAAGCAATAATGCCATGATTTATATAACTAACTGACAATCCAAATTTTAAGGTTTGAACAGTGAATATTCATACCATGTTTATGCAAGCGATTATCTACAGGGGGGAAATGTCAAGAATAAATTCAACATCTTCTCTTGAACATTTTTAAGAGAAATAAATGAAACTTGACAAATAAATTATTGGTTAGTCTGAGTACTTGGCTGAATTTTACAATCATATCTGGAAGTATGGTTGTGCACGGGATAACTCTTCTCTTTGCATGATATTTTATCACCTCAATGAAGGGTAGATTCTGCTTTCTAAATTCTGTTGTAATGCAGAGTGTGCTCGAGCAAAGGTCTGTACAGACACAAAGTATGCTTCAGGAAGGTAAAAAATTAATTATTGAAGCATAAAGTCTTCAGTTCCTCAGGGAAGAATGAGAATGCATTTCCCCTTGTCTGTACCCTGTGCAAAATACACCAGGGACAATAGGAGAGCCCTTTTTTTTATTATAGAAGAGTTTATATTTGGGAATCTGAAAAAGAAATGTCTTTGCCATAACAAATATACAACAGCATTTTCAAAGGGCTGTATATTCTGAAATAAGGAGGTTTGCAGAGTAAAGAATAAATGCATTTCTTCATTACTTCTGATGAAAAGGTACTAAGATTTTGGTTTTCCATTTATTGTGATAAATTCCTCTTTTTTAGAAGTAATCTATGAGTGTAAAAGATTTATAAACTCCTCTAAAATACATACTTTCACATAATACGTGAGTGTCTCTGTTCTGAGTAGTGATCAGAGAAAGGAGGTGAACTGCTCGTTTGTATTTATTTTTTTACAAATATCCTTGCAGTAGTCCAAGAGCAGTCCAGCAGCTAACCAAGTTGATAGGAGCATTTCAGTATAGTCTATACCAGGTCTTCAAACTCTAAATATAGTATATATAACTTTGGGTATTCACTCACTTCTTTTTATTAATTTTAATCTTGTTCTGTCCTGCATGTTGGGAAGAGATTTACGCTAATCTGACAAATACTGAATGATCTAGTTTAAGTTGCCGGCTACTTTACTAATTTCTGGAAGACAAACCACGTCAGCTTTGTTCTGTGATAGAAATAAACCTCTGTAATTTAAGCAAAGCCCCAGCACTTTTCTTGTGATTCTTACAAGTTTATAAAGAAAACTACCCTGTTATCTGTCTCTTTATGCACATGGAAGGGAAAGGCAAAAGCTTTCTTTTCTCAGCTCTGTGTCTCTGAGCTGCTTCACAGAAGAGAATTGCTTTATTTAGATTTTTGCAGGATGCTGCCTTGACTGGTTTTGTGCATGAGCTGAAATATATTTTTTTTCAGCTAAATTTCATTTCAACTAAGAGCCCTGCAACAAAACCCAGATCAGGGCTGGATAAAGTGGTGGTGGTACTTGCCACGAACAGGTGCAGCCTGAGACCCTGGGGGCAGCGGCTCTGTCCAGTCATTTGGAGGTCATGTGGAGGCCTAGACTCAAGTAGCATCAGGGTTTTTTTTTTAGAGATCAATGGTTGACTTGCCTGAAGAGTTAAGAGTCATTTGACCGTAATAATTGGACCTCATATTGACTTAGTGATGAACAGAACCCTGTCACGGGAACGTAAACAATCTGCGAGATGATTTGAACAGATGAGCTCCACCATGGCTCAGCAACAAGAAAATATACTCCACCTGTCAAGATATACCTTTGCACAATTTATGAGCTGAGAGCATTCAGTGCGATGGAAGATAAACTTGTTAGGGAGCAATGATCTGACCTCCAAGAGCCAAAGGACCTGGGGCCAGCCTGTGCTGCTCAGCCAGGTGGACCTTGATTGTGATCCACAGCTGGGCTGGAAGGAAACCAGGGGAAGGAGGTGGACTCGTGCCCCTCTGCCCCAAAGGCCAGTTGGAGGGAAAAGAAGGGCTGCCCTTCAACGGTGGGAAATAGGGAGGTCAGACACCCTTCAGGCGCTGCAGACTGTGGTAGAGAGAAGAGCTTTGCTGTACAGGGTTTGGGTGAACTTTGTGAGCTGACAGACTGCATTCTTAGGGAAGGGCATGGGAGAAGCTTGAGCATCCTGCCCAGAGGGCTGCAGGCCCCCAGCCAGCTCTTAACTAAGCTGCTCCTTACATTTTGAGAGGTAAGAGACCCACTCAGCCCCCTTCTTTCTGAGGGATATCTCTTGAGGCTTCAAATCAACGGTATTATGTCCCACAGCCCATCCTAGGAGGTTTCATTACACTCGACAGATTTCAGCTCACCAACCTCGAGTTTAGAGTGAATGCACAAAGAAAATAAAAGTGTACCCAAACTTTCCAGTCTGTCCCTAAACCAGCTGAAGTGACCGTCTTGCAGAAGAGTGTTCTGGGCACAGTCTTTCAGATTTGTCCAGTGTTTCTATCCTCCTTTTTCTGTCTTCTCCCCAAATAGTTGTTCATATCATGGACAGCACTCATTAAGCCTTGCTGTTGTGTAGCTGTCTGTGCACTCTGGATACAACAGAATGCTTGGGGCCAATGTGCTGCTGGGGGCAAGATATTGGGGAGCACTTAAAGTCCTAACTCATCACGCTGAATATTATTACTTCTTCAATTTGAAGTGAAAGACTGGACTGCTGTTGCTACACTTCTGTATGATGTTTTTTCCTATTTATTGTAGCAAAGTTTGCTGTCAGTCATAGGAGGTGAAAACTGGCTTCTTTCTTTGGGGTATTCCTTAGGCACCTTAGTCAGTCCTTTAGCTGTGTGAATACGACAACCAAGACCCAGACCCGCATCAGAAGTTTGCCATCAGAAAGGGGCCAAGTATGAGCCTTCACTGCCAGGTGCTGACCACCTGTGCTGGAGGAAATGTTCAGCTGTCTTCTCAATGCTCGACTCTGCCTGCTCACAGGCATCTCAGGGGCACTGTAAACTTGTGGAAAAGAAATCATGCATCTGCCTGTAGAAATGATGTCATCTGGATCCCAAGAAACTCAGGTTAAGTCAGTGTGCTAGGAGCGTTTGCTTGTTGAGACAACAGAAATCACTCTGAAGGCAGAACTGCTGGAGCAGAAGCGGAGTAGAAATTCTTCAGGAAGAGATATCAGAGATGAAAAAAGCTCCTTTATTTTACCTGCCCTGCTGAAGGTGCACTGAGGAGCATGTTTTTGTGTTGCCAATAAAACTGCCCACCCAGGGAAGCAGTCTGACCATCTGCCTCCCCAGTACACAACGATAAAACAGAAGACAAACAGTTTCAGTGTGTAAGTTTTGGAAGACAGATTGTCAATAGCCATTGCTGCCTTCAAAATGAGAGGTTCGAATGGGAACAGATAATGGATTTAGTATGTAGTTAAAAGGCTTCTTCTGTGGCCCATTTTTATTTCAGAAGAGAAATGCTCCTGTTGGATGGCTGGCACGACTCTTGCTCCATTTTTTCCATTAACCTTAAATGTATTCAACAACACTAATTTCATTAGACATTTCTCAGGAATATCTCACTCATCACCAGGATCTCTACTATCAAGTTAGTTAATTATCTCGGTGCAGACCATTAATCTTAAGTTCTTTTATGGTGTCTTGGATTCTCTATAAATGTCTGCAAAAAGTAACTATTACCCCAGTTTTACATTTTTGTGGATGTAGAAGGGCAAGCAGGACTAATGGACTGGACACAGGGTTACAATAAATGGTGACTCTTCTGAATTGTTCATATGCTGATTCTTCCTGGCCCATGTATTTCTGTTTGGGCGTTGGCACTGTAGGGATGCAGTACAGCAGTATGTTTGTGGGAGAAACTGGAGCTCTTTGCAGAATAACATACAGAATCCACTTGTGAGTGAGCATCAGCATCCTCAGAAGCTGTGAATTACCACCAATTGCAGGGTTGGTACCTCTCATACCAGCCTCTGCATTCTTCTCAAGAAAAAAAATAAAATAAAAAATTCCTCCATCTCACCAGCTATCCTTTCCATTCCATTCATTTCTGTGCTGCTTCATTCTCTTTGGGCTTGTAATGGACATCCATTTCTTTTCCTCATTCTCCCTCTCTGCTGCTCTCCCTGTTCCAGTGCTTCATTACCAGGGACTAAATTTATGTAAGGTATATTTAAAAGCTTAAACCTATTTTTAAGCAACTGACTAATTCCACACACCCCCCCCCCCCCCCCCCATACTGTGTTTAGGATATAGGTCTAGCTAAGTGATTAATCTGTCTTCTTGAATAATGCCAAAAACGTTGCATCAGCATGAGAGGATCTAACCTTTGAAAAATTCCCCCAGGAGCATCCATTTCTGCTGGGGATTTTGCTGCCAGCCAGAGCAGTTAATAAAAAAGGGAAAGCCAATAACACTGCCAGAAATTTTTGCCATATAAAAGTCAGAGAATCAGTTAGAGGCTGTCAAATGTAATGTATGATATTATTAATAAGGAGAATTCAAGATCCAAATGGGGCTTTTTGTCCCAGAGATTGGGTCATGCGGAAGCGGCTGAGGAAATAGTGAGTCTCCAGGTGGAACTTCCAGTGGGACAGCGTTGGAGCAGACTTCTCAAAGCCATTTATTTTATCATTTCAGGAGGATCAGTGAGGAGAAAATCGTAGAATCATAGAATGGTTCACTGAATGAAAGACAGCAGAGGAGATATTCCAGCTGGAGGGTGGGGTGCCCATTGGGCATGTTTCAACCTTTGGTCTCTGAGGACCTCAAGATGTGGACACCTTTCCTTCCTGGTCAGCAATGTGGGCTGGGGACACTCAGAAGACATCAAGGAACAAGGTAGGAGCCCATCTGACTGCCCACCTCGTCTGGTTTCAGTGCTGAGACACCAGCACCATCAAAAGGAAATCTTCTTTGGGCTTTTCCACCTTAACTGATGTTTTTTTTTTCTCTCTTTCAGATGTTACACACCAAAATCATCAGTTCACATCATGCAGAAATTCGCAGTGCCTGAGAAGAATTAATTACACAGTCATCATGTTTCCGTAAAACTACAGGGTATTTATTTATTTAAATATTTGTAGTGTTTGTTTCATGCAAATGATCACAACTCTGATTATCTTAGGACACAATGCAAATTTAACTTGCATCTAGTGGGACGATGTGCTGGTACAGCTGGTTGGAAGCCAGGCAGCTTACAGAAATATTCATAAGGCATCCTGAGACTAAAAATGGCTTGGTGACCTCGGAAAGCTTTTTAGCAGCTTCTATAGAGTGAACAATTTGCTTGACAAATCCCATCCTCCTTATTGTGTGTGAATTATCCGCCCAAAAAAAGCTGCTGATTTTAAGTATTGCTTCATTTTAAATAATTCCTCAAAGCTGCATAGACTTCCTCAGGGTTGTTTCGTTACCAGCCATTTCTGCAGGGGGGGCGAGCTGAGCTCCTGGTGACCCCCATTCCCCGGCGGAGCATACTGCTTGGAAACAAACTCCTGCTGCATATATTTGGCTTCATAGCTTTGTTTGTGCGGATGTTCAGCCCAAAATGTTGTTTCTTTGAGCTTATCTGTCACGTAATTTTGCCAGAAAACTGGCAGATAATAAATGCTACAAAGATGCAGATGGTGCAAATTAGTTTAACGCTTGTAACGAGTTCTTTGGAGCTCGGCTTCTCCTTGGTTCTTCCAAAGTCCTCGTCAGCAGCAAGGAGGCCTCACCCCAGGCACTGTAATGGGTGCTGGGGTGCCAGGGCGGGCACCGGGGTGTGCTCAGAGGACGTGAGTGCTTTCCCCAGGCTGGGAAGGGCCTCGGCCACATGCACATGGATGTGGCTTGGACAATTTTGGCTACCAGCCTATGTCTGCTCTGAGGCCTTGCTCCTTGTGCCCTGTCTGAGGCCAGCTGGGGGGCTCTCAGAGCCACGAGGCCTAGCAGGGGATGAGGGCTGTGGAGGAAACGCTCAAAACCTGATCATATTTTTGCTTACATAAGCTTGCGATCAGGCTTCAGTGATCATTTTAAAGCAAAATTGATTCTCATCCTGCTGTGTTACTGGTTTGCTTTTATTTTAATTTAATTTCCTTGGATTAAGGGCAGCAAAAGCACATTGAAGGCTGTTTCAGGTAGCGCTTGCTGCTTGTTCTGCCTCCTGCAAGGAGCAGTACTGCGGCACCACTGCAGAGGGACAGGCGGGCAGCAAAGACATCAATAACATAAGTCTCCATGCCTTATCATCCTTAATAGTGTTTTTGCTCAGCAAAACCAGTAGGTATTAGGTTGTAGGTGGCCATCCATTCTTTTGACGGCGCAGGTTTTATTCCTGTAATCGTCTCACTGCCACAGCAGTGCTGATGGGTGAATACCAACTCTATTCTCCCTCATTACGGACAGGCAGGAAGGTCTGTGGCAAAACACCCAGCTGGAGAAGTGCTTTGGTGCTGAGGTGTAGACCTGGTGCCCATGCTCCTCGGCGTTATCCTGTGCAGCTCCCCTCCCTCTGCAGGCCTGCTCTCCCTTTCACCTGGCCACTTGCTAGCTCTGTGATTGAGCTGTGAAGTAAGGGAACATTTATCTTTGCAAACAAACTGAGATGAAGTCCTCCCCTTTAGAGCCCAGGGAATAGTTACTTTAATATTTGGCATTTTATATAGATAATCTGCCAGCAACAGAAGTGTGTTGCTATGTGCTGCACATATGTCTCGTCTCGTCTCCTTTAACCCTCTCACTGCAAGGGATCATTTGTAACATCAACAGGAAAACTCCCAGTTCCCTTTTCCCACTGGAAGGCTTCCAAACTCTCTAATTAATGAACTTTTTTCCTCGTTACCCATCATGAGTTGTTCATCAGCTCCTGCCTGAACTGCAAAGTGATGTTGAACTGTCTCAGGAACTCACAGCCAGCATGCCCTTTCATCAGGGGAAATCTCTGAGTATTTACTTGCCTAGATGGTTTCCCTCATATGTAATTGTGGAGCTTTCTCTCCAAGGATTTAAAATACTTGTTGACGTGGCAGGGAAGGCACACTCTGCTGCTCATCCTGGTGCTGCGTGCAGTCTTTAGGGACTGATGTATTTCTCAGTATTCTAAACTTTCAAGTACTTTGATTTTAAAGCTCTTTGCACTAATAATATTTGTCTTATAATGCTGTATTAAAAAAAAAAAAAAAAAAGTAAGGTTGAAATGCCATAAAAGATGCTCCATGATGCAGCCAAAATCCCTACTGTTCTTCATGGTGTAAGGCCATATAACTAAAATTTGAAGTGGCATATTGCATTAGACTTCCTTGAGATAAAAATCGTACACTGCACTTTTCATGATATCTTTATTTCAGCAACATTAGAATATCAACATATTACCACCTGTTGATAATCTGATAGAACATATCCAACTTGCCTTGAGTGAGAAAATATTCAGTGCATAAAAATGTTACTATTTTCAGTAAACCCTGCCAAGGATGGAGACACCAATTCACTTACTTTAAACTTGCCTAGCACCTTTTGATTGCAGAAAGGCTTTGCCGGAAGACCTGACAGGACTAATGCAAAATGCTTCAGAGGACATATTTGCAATATTTTTAATTAAAACCAGGTGAGATCAAGACACTATGCTTCCAAGTATGCTGCACTATATTAGCTGTATTATCTTCTCAAATGAAAGCACACGAGAAACATGATCCATATTTCATATATCCTCATTCTGGGGAAAAAAAAAAAAATCAAACCTAATTACTGATAGCATTAAAAAAATGTTTAATTTTTCTCACCTTGCCCAGTGTAAAAGTGCACTTTCTGGCTTCAGTTTCAGCCCTCATTGTGTTGTTTCACACACCGCCCGTTACTCGTGGCTGAAGGGCATTTGCTCCCTGCACGAAGTGATCTGCCTCAGCATGGGCTCAGGCTCACAGAGGTCTCCATCGCATCTGCTGGCTCTGACCCGCCACTGGTAAGTGCTGTGTTTGATAAAGGGAGTGAGTGTGTTAAAACAGAGATTACTTAAATGTTCAGTCAGTACTCGCATTGAGACAGGGCTGGAAGCATGTCTGAAAATACATAAAATGTACCTTTATGTACAGAGAGGCTAATGCACAGGGATGCCCTTTTGCTGCTATTCTTTGGGGCATTCTAGAAGCCAGGAAGGAGCAGCCCAGCACGGAGCAGGTCAGGCTGTGGTGGCTGATGGTGCCTTGCAGTAAGGAGCTGGGGCGGGTCGGCGCTGGGCAGGTGAAATGCCCACGGGAACCGACCTCTGCGTGGGGTGGCTGGAGGCTAGATGCACGCTGCAGCTTCACCAGGTCACGGCTGTCATCTGTGTGCCAAACAAGACAAATCGTGGGAATTTTCCGATTCCTTCCAATATGTCTGCGTGTGCAAATGACACTGCCTTTTATCTCTCTGTGTTATGAGTGTTACCTTTTTGGGTACCTTTTGGTTTCCGCTGTCACTCTTCATTTCAGCAGATAAACATAACCAACGTGCAGTTATGCAGAGAAACCCTCTGTTTCTCAACCCTGTGTGGGTCCTGGAGATGCTGCTGGGAGTATCATATTCTCTTATAACATGCAATTCATTTTTCTCTGAAAAGGTACCTATTTTAAAATCTGAATTAACATATGCTGTGCGGGCAGTGAGCAGAGAAGAAAATACTTCGGAAGCTCCTGCTTTGGAGGTGTCCCTTCAAATCTGGGGCAGGGAGAATTTGCACCTGTACCTCCGCAGACACAGCATGATGCCAGGTCAGAGCCTGTGGTCTTAGCTATGTACAGTGCTTACACTGAGCCTAAGTTCAACCTAGCTGGCGTTAGTGAAGCCAGATGAGGAGACTGGTATGGCTGGAATGTTAAAATTGAATATTGAGTTGCAAAGAAATGATATATTTAGATGACATTTTTAATAGATCTGGAGGATTTGATCACCAAACTAAGATTTAGCACTTGTTGAATATACATTATTGTGGTTTCACCATTCCCCAGCTGAATTTCATAGACTGCATGAGTATAAAAAAATATGCCAGGAACATAAATGTATGTGCATGCACGCTCAGAGGCACACTCATGTGCACACACACACACACACACATATGCATGCACACAGACAGTGCATTGGCAGAGCCAGACTCAGGAAGCTGAAAACTACTGAACCAAATCAATAAGGAATTTAAACAGTTCCAATTATCATTCGCATTCCTTTGATTTACAGCCCATTAGTGGATACCAGTGAAGTAACAATTAGGTGTTAAGAGACTGAAGGCCAGGTTAATTTAGGAAGAAGTGGGTTGATTTTCCAGCTGAAGATATCAACAGAATCTCATTTCATTCAATTCAGACATTTCATTTTATTAGAGATATATTTGCTACGGTACATATCTTTGATTATCCCTATAAAAGCAACATTAGGGACATTTGGCTGTTAACTCAGTAAGGAAAGACGCAGTTGAAAATACAGTCCAGAAATGTCTTCTGAATTCTCTCATAGATCTGAAATGCTAAATCCAGGGATACCAGGAAGATGATCCTGATGGTTACAAGGGATGCCCGAAATTGCAACTGGTTGAGACAAGCACTTGGGAAAGGTTTCAAGCCGTGTACTATGGTTTTAAGTGTCAGGAGGTCAAGTTCGGGGGATGAGGCACAGTGCTTGGGTCTGTATATTCTCAGGAGACATACCGAGGTCTGGCTGCTGTCAGATATGGTACAAAGAGAAATCCTCTGTCTGATCTGTTTTGAGTTTCTATGTGCTACAGCTACAGGAAGCAGTAGCAAAACGGTCACAGATGCACAGAAGAGTGGTGTGCTTAGCAAAGGATGCAAGACTGTTCTGCGTGCTGCTGGAGGAGAGCCCCGGCCTTGCTGCACCCCCAGGACAGAGCAAGCAGGTCTGCTGTGACCCATCGCTGGGTCCTGGGCTGGGCTTCGGGGCTGCTCTCTGGATGCCGCTGCAGGTCCGTGCTTCCATAGAGGCACCGGGCAAAGCAAGTAGCAAAGGAAGAGCTGGGTCGTTTTGGCTTTGGTGGGTGTCAGCACTGGGTTATCTCTTCACACACAAAACCACATCCCAAGGGGAAAAGATGTCGCAGATCATGTGGCAAAGGATGGGGCCGAGCCTCATAATGTCTTCATCTGCTGAAATATGTCTCTGTTTTACTGATTCCAGGCAGAAGCGTGCTGTGGCAGTCTCCCCTCTGACAGCATCATCTGCAGGTTAGTGTTTTGTCCGCGGTGTGTCTGTGTTGACTCTGCCGCCCTGGCTTGCCACCTGAATTGAATTTCTTATCGTGTCTCTGTCTGCTGCCAATAACGGATGGCGATCACTATTCCTCAAAGCAGAGTATTGCACGGTGGGAAGACAGACACAACCGTGGTCTGTGAGAGTGCTACTGAAAGGGAGAAAAGGGAAGAGGGAGACGAGGACAAGTCCAGGAGCTTGGGGAGTCTGATGTAAAATGCTGCAGGTAACATCAGCTCGTTGGCAATGAATCTTTCCAACCAGCATGGCCAGTGCTGTGAGGAGCGAGGCTGCTGCTGCTTTCTTTAAAGCCAACTTCCAGCAGCCAGAGCCCTCTGCAGTGCAGTGGGAAGGAGCCTGCAGGGCGAGCAGGAGGTGCAGGATCCAACCCGGCCTGAACTGGGCAATGCAGGCGGTGGAGCAGGCTCAAGTCCCCAGGCAAGCTGAGGGATGCTGCAGCCCTCGGGTTCAGGGTAGGGATCAGCCCCTCTTGTCACTCACAGCCCCCCGGGGCCAAGCAGCGGGAAATGTTCTCATACTTGTTTACTAAAAATTAGATTTTCATCTGACACTTATTTCAGCTGTTTGTTCTTGTTGTCCTTATTTTCATTAATGAGAACACACATACGGGCCCATGCACAATTACTTACCATGCTGAATCAAATGTGAAATGGTAACTTGGGAAGATAAAAGGCTTTCTAATGCTTTATCAGTTTCTCAAGCTAGCTATTCCTGTTTCTATCTTGAGCTTTAAATATTTGCATTAAGATCCAGATTGCAAGTAACGGGTCTCAGAATAGCATATGAAACAGGAATTTTAAATGGATATGTGGAATGGAAAATGTGGCATTCTGGAGCTGGGCTTATCTGAGTGAGCAGCAAACAAGCTGCAGTCTGCTAAAGCAGCTCCTGCTGCTCAAAAGGACATTCAGCAGGGCAAGGCGGCTGCTTTTTTCCGAACTTGAAAATGCTGCCTTGCTGCCATCTTCCTTTCATAATGTATTTTAATCAAGTCACAGGATGGAGAATTTCTTCTTTGCAGTCAATCCAAGCCAGGAATCTATAATCTCATCCAGAATTACGTTATAAATAGGAACAATTTAATACTTTTGTATAAATTTATGTCCACTATGTGGTTTGGATTTAATATGAAATGTGTTTTCTCTGCACCTGGATGGAAGTGCATAAATGAAGGCTGCAGGAATGATTCAGTTTGTATTTTCCTGGTCGTGAAGGGTAGGTTAGTCATGTTGATTGCTGATCTCAGGCAAGTCAATTAATGAAGTGTTTTCTCTCACATTTTCCATAGCAGGTTGACGTTTGTTGAAACAGGTAACCCATGAGTAGAGCTGTATCATATGTAATGGGGAAATGACTAAACAACCAGCCATTTTGACTGGAGTATGTACCTGTGAAAGAGGAGTCAAAGCAGTCGCAGTTTCTGACCTTCATTTCCATCAGCTCTCCTGCTGGATGTGCAGGAAAGGGCGAGCACTGGCATCAGTGGGTGCCAAGCGGTCCCCAAAGCCAGGCACGTTGGGGCCAGCAGGGCGACACGTCACTTCTCATGCCCATGAAGCACTGTCACTGTCATGGAGCACAGGCTAAGAATGAGCTAAAGCTTACCGTGCTTGATAAATTCATCAAAATGGCAGTGCAGACACAGGGGTTTGCTCGCAGCAAACGCTTTTGTTGCTCAATGTGGTCACTTGCACAGGAGCCCCTTATGCCAGCCAAGCAAGGATGCCTCGAGGCTGAGCTGCTGAGCTCCCTGGCTGCGTCTGCTATTGTAAAGACTTTAATCCTGCCTGTGTGAACGTGCACATGTGTGAGAAAGGCTGCTAAGTTGTGTGTGCGCCTGTATTTCCAGCGTTCATGCCCACCGCAGGTCGGTCTGTTGGCCAACCCACCCCTCCACACGGGGGCATGTTCCTCCCCTGTATCAGCATTGCTGGTCGATGCAGACATGCCAAAAATACTTTGATATGAAACACTCTGCCCAGAAGCTGGGGAGCCATAGCTGTTGTCACACAGCAGCTCCCACCACAGCCTCTCGGAGTAATAGAAATTCAGGAGGGCTGTGGGTGGCATAGAACCAACTGTCACACGACTGGTGAGCTAAAGGCCAAAATTAGGGCTGGGGATAAGGGGTGGAAAAATCACGATGAATAAAAGGACTGCTGACAGCAATTGGAAATTAATTACAATGGCACTTCATGGTAATTCAAAGTTACTGTCCCATGCCCTGGTAATTGTTGATGAGTGAGATTAGCACGGATCATTTCTATGTGAACGCCTTCAACAGAGGCAGAAGAGCAAAAAGACGTAGGGCTGGGCTCGGGCTGGTGGAGTTAGCGGGGAGGTCTGCAGGCAGGTCCTGGCCAGGAGCGCAAGCACTGGGGATGCACAGCCCCAAGCCCCAGCCGCAGGGGAGCTTCACTAAGGAACATTTCAGAAAAACAACTTATGGTGGTCAATAGTGACAAAAAGAACCTTTTTTATTTGCACCCACTAAGTGTTTTCCTTCTTTAAGTCTGCTGATAATTGCTGCCGTGATTAGATCACGCTCTGCACTTCCGAAAGCAAACAGTAAATCTAAGAGAATGAGGGGTGAACTCATTTTGGCAACTGTTTACAAACATTCATTTCCTGTAGAAAGCCAACAGATAAATTACTGCAGACTTAGTCAGTCTGCGTTTTCTGCAAGTCCCTTGGTTATTTCTTCCACAATTTAAGTGGCAGAACTGGGAGCTTCAGCGTTGGTTTGGCAATGCACTCTCTGGAGGAATCGCTGCTGTGTCACTGCGCACGGCTTCGGTTCACAGCTCCAGCACAGGAGGTAACGTCCCCGGGCTGTAGCTCACTGATGGCTTGTTATGTTTTGGAAGGGATTCCACTCAAGAGACCATAGTTAAGATATACTCTTCTTTTTAGATAGATAGGTAAACTTGTCAGAGAGAGAGCAAGCATAGTTATTTTGAAGGTAGTACATAATATATATATATATTTTTCCATTTTAAAAAATGGACAGCTCAGACTATTACTTGCAAGAAGGGGCTTCATCCTGCACTCTGGGTCACAGCGTGTATTACTGCATACCTCAGTAATTCGGGTGCTCTGCAAAGACCATAGCTTCAGGTTAAGCAGGCAGGAAGCCCGGTACAAAAAGGCAGGGCTTTGTGAAGAGCTGCTCTTTCCCTTTCTTTTTGTGTATGTATACATATGCATATAATACAAATAAAGGAGGCATGCTTTACCATATTATATAGGCAAAGCTACATTTACATTTAATAAGAATATAGTAAGAAAAAAAAGTGGTATACAGATTAAAATGCAAGTGAAAAGGAGTCCTTCTTTTCATCCCAAATACTGTAGAAGTCTGAGGAGCTTTTTCGAGGTTATCACAGAATGGCCGAGGTGGGAAGGGAGCTCTGGAGATCATCTGCTCCATCCCCCTGCCAAGCATGGTCACCTAGAGCACGGTGCGCAGGATGGCATCCAGGTGGGAGTTGATTATCTCCGCAGAAGGAGACTCCACTGCCTCTCCGGGCAACCTGTGCCGGTGCTCTGTCACCCTTCCCAGTAAATAAATGTTTCCTCATATTCAGCTGGAACCTCCTGTACTTCGATCTGTGCCCGTTGCCTCTGGTCCTGCCGCTGGGCACCACTAAAAAGAGTCTGGCCCCACGCTCTTGACACCCTCCCTTCAGGTACTTAAACAAGGCTGTACAAAATGGAGCAGGATTGAGGGCAGAGCTTTTGTTTCATGTCTTCTTCCTGGCTCTCTTCATCCTTGCTCATGCTGCAGCAGCCTATTCTTTGTTTAGCCTCCCGGAGCAATCAAAGAAAGAGCACGGACTAGATCCCTAAAAGCAACTGAAACACGCATTTAGGGAACTGCCCTGAGGGTAAAAGCATTCTGATCGAGGAGCTTACTTGAAGTTTAACTAGGTACTTGAAAAAATATACTTCTAGAGATGATAAATCAGTAATACTACCATTCATTATTTTTAATTTAGAGGACTTCACTTTAAATTTTAATTTAGAGTCTTTAAAGAGGACTTCACCACTTTAAGTTTGGATTTAGAATGTTGTCTTAGACTTATAATGTGCCACATTTGCAGTTCTGTTTTATTTAATTATTATTTTAATTTTTTTTTTTAGATGAATTATTATAGAGGAATGTTTTAAAACCATGTTTAAGATGCGCTGTTTTTTCCTCTAACCAGAAACCTCTGCTCATGGCTATACTGTTTCATTACCAGGCCTATCTACATTTGTTAGCATTTACCGTGATCTTTGTTACGGGTTCTGCAGAGATACATATAAACACAAACCTGAAGATACATTCAAAGAACAACAATAATTCCCCACTCAGTTAAACACAAAATAAAACAACAACAACAAACAGAAGCATATCTCTATAGCATTCCCTTTAACGGTTAGAAAATGGGGAAAGCATTAATTGGATCAAATCATTTAGTGAGTTTTCCTGTTTAGAAAATAAGTAGTGCAAGTTCCCCAGCCTGTTTTTTTTTTTTTTTTTTTTTAAAGTCACTTCTGTTTATTATAATCCTAACCATCAGACCAACAGCATTTGCATTTTGGCCTGGAAGTAGAGTCTGTACATTTGTTTTCATCAGGAGCATTGTATTGTTCTTGTCTGAAACAATGTGGCAAAACATCACAATTACACCAAGCAATCATTTCAAGTTTAGCCAATAATTAGGGACTGATTTATGGCAAAAAAAATCCACTTGGGAAACATGATAATAGTCCGTATATTTCTTTGGGTCAGGCAGCCACGTTACATCAAACACTAGATTTGTTATTCCATTTAAATAATTTTGAAATAATTAAGAGTTGTGTCGTGCATCTGACTGAGCAGATCTGAAGCACAAAATCATACATCTAAATTATGAACTGAATGGAGCATTGCCAGCAAGAGCGAGACATGAAATAGTTGCCTCACTTTGGCGGCAAAAATAAGTGAATCTGTGTTTTCTCCACCTCTGTATTACAAAATAATTGCTATTTTCTTTATATCTGTTTCCCCACATCTGCGAATGTGCTAAACATAAATAAGAATGCTAAAATATAGGTCCAAATGATATTGGGAAAATGTCCATGATATTGGGAAAATGTCCAAGCCTGTGCAGTGCTGGGTAGCTGCACCCATGGGTGCACTCAGGGGACATAACTGTGCTAGCAGCAGCCTCACCCGCCTACAGCACGGCCGAGGTTTGGTTTGCAGGCACGAGCATCACCCCAAGGCTGGGCACCTGCGGACGGAGCGCTGCAGACGGGGTTAGTCTCATGCAGGTGTCACGCTGTGTGAGGGCATCCAGTCACGCTTCTGTCAGCTCCACAGGCACCAATTGTTAGGTAACAAGTCCCATGCAAGCTTATTTCTAATTTCCCTAGGCACAAGTAAAAGATGTCTGTGTTAAACTCAACAAACCAGAATTTTGGCAGAAAAAAAAAAAAAAGAAATTGTTTCTAGACACTCCAAACCCATCTATTGGCTCGGAGCTTTAATTTGACATCAGTATAATGGCAGTAATTTGGAACTGCTCCCATATTTTCTTCTGTAATTTCCCCTTCCTCCTCAATATACACTGAATCATCAGAAGATGTTTCTATAAAATATGTATTTTTTTTTCTGGGTTAAAGCCAATGAGCTGGAAGCAGTGATGACTTTTTTTCTGCGCTGCCTTCAGTGGAATTTGCATCAGTAATGTTCGTGGCAGAGAGAATGTATAGGGCTCATGATGCTTTATTATTTAATTGCTGCTCAATGATCACAAAAATAATTGCAATGGAAGAATTAGGCATTTGCAAGGAAAAATATTACTTCTGGAATAAAAGAAATGTTGAGAGGAATGTGGTCATTTAAAAACTGGTAGTTTTGTACAGGATTTGGTAATTTCTCCAAGGACGGCGAATTGTTAAAATTACCACTTGTAAGATGAATGAGTTGACAAATGCCATCGGTTGTGCTCCGGTGCACATCGCGTCGCCTTCGTCCTGCAGCGTGTGCACGGGTTTAACACACAAGGCATTTCCGTGGAGCAGCCCCAAGGGCTGGGTCACCATGACGCGGGTATTTTTCTGCCTTTGAGTGAAAATCTGATTGATTTCATGAGCTGCCTTGATCACGGTAGGCGATTCAGCCTGCTCTAACAGCCAGAGCCCTGCCCTGTTGTGTCACTGGCCGTTAAGTGGGCTTCCAGCTCAGCATCGCGTGCCCAGGTTCCATACGGGGAATTTTTTGCAGCCTCTTTTTGCAGTTTGGTGTTCAGGCTTTGAGGATGACATGAAAAAGGAGAAGAACGTACCTTATCCCAGCAAGGTCAGTGGTGCTGCGCAGACTGTATCGTCTTTGTAGAGTGCTTTGCATTTAGCAGCAACACGAAAGGGCCCTTTTGGTAACCCCCCGGATACCACAGGCATTTCATGGGCACTTCACTGGCACACAGTGTGAAGGGGACGTTTCCCTGTCTCTGTAAGCGCCCGTAGGTGCATGGTGGTTGGTTCTCCTGGAGCTGTCGTGGGACTGGCTGTCAGGAACCAGAAATAAAGCATTGTAGGAAGGGAAGAGAAATGTGGCAGGCATAATGGCTTTTGATATCACTTTTATCCATCTGCAGGTTTCAAGGGATCATTCCTAATGGCTAGAAGATTAGTTAAGCAGAGAGCCAGCCCCCAGCTTCATGCAAGCGGTGTCTATTTTCGCAAGGTTCAGCAACCACCACAATCCCCATCAAGTGCCAGTGTCAAATATGCACATCGGCAGGGCATCAGGGCAAAGATGACGCGTGGGCTTTGCTCAAAGCATTTCGGGTGGTGGTGGACGCTGCTGGCTCTGCATCCCACACATCGCACCCGGCTCGAGGAGCTGCCGGCAGAGCTGCTAAGCCAGCACCACGTGCGTGCTGCTCCCTGTCTGGTGCACGGTGCAGTCATAAATCCTCCCCGGTAAGTGATTCGGGAAAGAACAAACACGTAAAATGAATCAAGCTGTGTGTGTCAGGCAGCGGCGTGTGCTGTTTGCTAGACTAAACAGTGGGGTAAGGCTCTTCAGGGGATAAATCCACTGCATCAGCCTGTGCTAATGCTACCTGCAGTGATATAAAACAGGAGATAAAAATGTGCTTACTTTGCTTTAGGTAAAAAGCACATTCCTGTCTGATCTGCCGGCTTGTGTGTTCTTGGTCCAGGCTTTCCCAGAGACCTGTTGGCATCCACTCCTGTGTTCTCCACAAAAGCCTAGGGTGAAAATGCCTCTGGTCTGCTGCAATCTTCAGCATAAGAGCTTTCAGTGCTCAGGACAGAATTCTATGCTTGAATTTTGATTTCCACAAGAAACGCAAGTGGTATGACCTGCATAGTCACATGCAAAACAAATCAGACAAACTGATTTGTCTTTTGAAGTTCGTAACGTGTATTTTTATTCCCTTTTTCAAGGCACGGCGTTTTGTTTGTGGATCTGGCAGGAGGAGAGCATCTCCCCAGGAGCTGCAGCAACAGCGAGGGGCTGGAAGGCACCCGGCTCCCTGCAGCCCCAGCACCGGAGCCTCTGCGGGACTGCCCACGCTGCTCTCCCTGCCCGCGGGATGGAGGCACGGCTTTTCTGCAGGCATCACATCCTCCTACATGGCAGAGGCTGGGCAGGATTGCTCTGTAGCTCACAGACCTTTTGACCACTGTTTTATTTTCCTTTCATTCTCAAGTCAACCAGATTTACTGCTTGCAGAGTAAATATTGGTGCAACCCCCAAGGGTCAGCATCTAGCAAAATGAGTGGTGTTTGCTGAGGAGGTGATGGGGGGGCTGAGGAGTGGCAGACACCGACGCAGCCGTTTTGAGACTGCTCCCAACGCCGGTATTTTGATTTTTTTTCCCAGTTTCTAGCAATACCACTTTTCTGCCACTCTGCCTCTCCAGAGTTTCTGCTGACAGGACAGAACTGCTGGTAGCAAACACATTATTCATTGTGATTGAGTGCCTAGTAATTACTTTATATATTTTTTCAATTCTCAAATTAAAACCATTTACTAGTAGGAACAGATGTTAAATTCAGGACTCTTGTTGATTGTTAGTGTGACACACACATGAAATGTTTTAAACTAGAAGGCTGATTGAATTTTAAATATGCTGATCACACTGGTGAAATTTAAAATAATTGAAACTGGGAATAACTGAAACGTTTTCAAGAAGGGATGACAGAGGTGGGGTTTGCTTTTCAAACCCATGATTGCACAAATCATGTTAAGCTCTGCAGAGGAAATACAATAATTTTCTGTGTGTTGCGGAACCAACCATGGACTTGCATGGTACTTCGTGGTACTTTGGTACTTCAAAATGGCAGGAGAAAAGAACTTAGAGATGAACGTAGAATCTATTTTCAAATCAATACCTCAAATGCTATCCACACACTCTGTAGGAATGTGATTTTTTTGTTTGTTTGTTTATTCAATAAAATTATATTTTTCAGGGAATCCATCATTATTGCTTGCTGTGGGCTTAGCGCGATCCGTCACAAAGGGTGCATCGTGTTCAAGGGGCCTGATCCCTTGCAGCTCCTTTGCCTGTTGAAAGCCCTGGCTCGCTTTCCCCAGCTGGAGAAGGTTAAGTTTCACTCTGCAAGGGCTGGTGCTTAAAAACGGGAGTATATTATTCCAAACCACCCACCACAGGATCAGACCCTCCGGGCTGGACGTTCAGGCTATAAGGGCCACCTATCACCGTTCAGGAAGAGTTTTTTGGACTTCTCTGGACAAATTTGTCCATGCAGATATTTTGCATAAGAACATAAAAAGCTCAACAACGTATTTATGAGAAAAAAAATGTCCATTTTTATTACAATGAAAGATTTTTTAGCATTGTGTTTCCTAGTCATCCTACACTCACAGTAAGTGTCCCTGCTGGACAGGGGGTACGCATGGTTGGCTCCTTGGAGCCCGGTGTGGGGGCTGCCCCCTGCTTGCCCTGAAGTCACTGGGGGTCCGGCACAACATCTGCACTATCAGCTTAACCAGCCTATAAAATGGGTTATTTGCCAGCTGCACAAAGGTGTTCAGAGGCTTAACTGCTGTTTGTTGAACTCTTTCCTATATTTGAATTAGAGATGATGCATGCCTTGTATATAGAGCTTCTTTTTTTTCATAACCTGACTTTGTAGGATTTATTGCATACAACGAATGAAAATTGGAGTTTGGATCGTAATACAGTAACAATTACAATTAACCTCCACAGCCTCCACGTGACCCCCAGGTGTTGTGTTTAAATCACATTGCTTTTAATTAAGTTTAGCCGCCAAGTACTGCTTGTTCTGAAACATTTCACTGGCACTTCCTCTGCGAGGCAATGCTTTAAAGCCTGAAATGTTGTGCCCACCTGATCCCATGCAAACTAATGCCAAAAGGTAACAATGCAGGGTGAGGAAATACAGCCTGAAAAAGCAGTTTCAGAGCAGGTACAACTTTTATTTGCCACAAAACACTTTGGTATAGATGTACTTTCCTCTTACATCTGATATAATTTACAGACTTACAGAGCTTGCTGAACTTCTCAAAATGAGAAAACTCCCACTGAGACAATAAATTGTTGTTGCACTGAATGATCCTCGACAATCTATTGTCACAATAAGTGCCACATTAAAGCAGCCTGGCACTGATACTGGAGAAAGTCTTATGACACCCGTTGTCTTTTGGGGCTGTCATGGTTTATTATGTTCATGATCCATGGAGGAAAGGTTGCTAATAGCAGACATTGACCCACTGGTGGTAATTGCTGTGAAAACATTATTCAAGCTTATTAAGTTAATGACAGAAGGATGAGGCACTTCCTAAAAAGTTAGTATGGCATCACCAGAGATACTTATTTATTTAACTGATTGATCATTTAAAGGTTTATAAAATGCCTTCTCTGTATGGTAACACCGCATAATTGTGTACATAGGAATTAAACAATCCACAAAGCTGAGGCAGAACGGTTGTTGCAGATCTGATTTTCATGTAAAAAATCAAGACTTTTATAGGCTTATTTACATAACAAGTCATGGTCTAGCCTCCTTTACCACTGTCAGCCTGCCATGGAGCTGCATTCAGCTGTAAATTTTTATGGTTTGGAGCCTGTGGAATATACAAAAATGGTCTGCATATTTTAGTGATCTGAAATACTTCTGTAGTGAAGAAGGGAGTATAATTTTCTTCCAGCAGAATGAACATCTCTTCCCTAAAACTGTGATGCTTGTATTCTTTCCCAGGGCAAAGCTATGACTTTTCTCTTTCCAGTTGATGCCTGCAGGCTGCCTCCTCAGTACGTGCTCTTCTCCGTACCAGAAACAAATCTATTGCAAACCTCTGGGTCTGAGCATCCCTGATGGTCTGGAGCTGGGGGCGAATATCACTCACACAGCTCTCTGACTGGTTAAACCAAAGTCGATGAAAAGCTGCTTACATAGACAACAGGTAGGATAGGTGCGCCTTCCAGATGGGAAAGTGCAGCAGAAGTAGTCAAACTGCTTTGCAGGATAAATGTTCTAACAAGAGGGTCTCTGCCAAATCTGATGACAGTGATCTCTAAGACAGACATCGCTGAGCCAGTGAGGAAATCACAGCCTGTAAGTTATAAGGCAAAGCCAGGAGCCTGATGCAGTTCTCTCAGCAGAGCAGAAGGAGAGGAGGTTAAGAGCAAAATGATGGCCAAGGCTACTCTGCTCTTGTTTCTGCAGTTGCCCCAGGTATTTCCTCCAGGCTCAGCCGTCAGGCTCTCAGCTTTCCTCATTTTGCAGTGATTTGACTTGCAGTCAAAGGACGGTTATAGCAATTTCATTCGTGTCATATTAAACTCGTTTGATTGTGACCAGAGAGCTCTAGAAATGGATTGATAGATTTTCAAGTTCAGAAGAGGCCATTCCTCATTTAACCTATATATCTGTTGCTACACCATCTCACACCTTCTAAATCTATTAATCTGCTTGACAAACCTGAAAAAAAATGCGTAAACCAAACAGATCTTTTCCCTATCCAGTCTTCACTGTCCTGTCTAGGGCAGATGTGGCAGCAGCATTCCTGCTTCATGTTTTGCAATTTATGACAATTTTATATTTGCAACCCATACCTAGCTGCTTAGAGGATACATGAAGATGCTGCATGTCTTGAAAAGTTTTCAGATACTGTGGGCAAAACTTAAATTTATGTCAACGTGCATTAAATCAGTCCTGCACCTTTTTTAGCAGTTATGACTTTGAACTTCTACATGAAATAGAAACGGTGACCCTTTACAGATAAAGTACATAAATAAACCTTTGCTTAAAAGTCCTTTAGAGAAGTCAGTGCTTTATTGCAGAAAGTCACTAGTCACATTCCTCTCTCATGTTAGAAAAAAAGACAAAAACAAGTGTCTGCTCTGTATTTAATGGCTGGAAGAGAAGTAGGGCTTGCTACCTTAGTTTCCATCTTATTTTTAACTGTGTAATTCAAATAAAGATGAAAAAAAGGAAAAGAAACAAAGCAACAACACAAAACAGAAGTTAATGTTTTGACATACCTCAGTTCTCACCACCTTCCCAGCATCTGTGCTACCTAATAAAAAAGCAATCAGATGGACGAATGAGTTTTCATGGCTTTTTTTGTTCCACACACCGCAGGGGGCAACATCTGCTTCTCCTCGTTCTTTTCCCCCCTTCGAACAGGTAATTAAATACAAATTACTAAATTAAAGCAATGGAAGGAATTAATTAAAAATAGGAAACTTCAGGCTTGAGGGTCTTCACCTCTGTCCTGCAGAAGGTGATGCTGCTGGTGGGAGTGCGGTCCCGTTCGTGACCAGCCTGATACCCAGCGCTGTGCTGGAGCGCCCGGATGGGTGCACGTCTACACTTCCAAAGCTATCGCAGCTCTGACAGCTCCTATCGATCCGCTTGTATTTGATATTGCTATTGGTGGCTGAGCGGTGCCAGTCAACTTCATTCCTCGCTTTGACAAGGCCGTGGTATGGCTGCAGCTTCCCTGGCATTCTCAGTCCCTTGTGCGAATACTGATAGAGCACCATCAGCTTAGGCAAGAGTCATTAAAAGGCGAGCTGAAATGTTAGTCATTCAAGTATTTTTCCAGGTAGAGTTTGCAGTTCTGAACATCCCTGTGTGAACATCAGATTCTGATATTCTCAGCACACAAATCATCTTCCCAGATAGAAATTCAATACCTCTAGTCAGAACTACCTGTTAAAACTTAGACAGTGGATTAAATATTTACTTGTTCCTTCTTGTGGCTCACCAGGAGAATTTCAAGCGGCACCAGACGCTGAGGGCGGCTGGGCTGCAGCAGGCAAACACCAGGGCTGGGGCAAAAACTGGGGCAGGGTGGTGGCAGCGGTCCTCAGCCGAGCCCCCACCCCCACGGCACAGCCCTCGTGTGCTGCCTTCGCCGCGCAGCACGGCGTGTGGGCGAGTGCTCGGTGCTTTGGGGACGGTGTGGGTCTGAGTAGGAGTGGGCTGGCGCTTGAGCACGGAATTGCACCATTGGGATAAAGTGCTTCGAATCAGAGCCTGAATAAGGTCTCCTACAGTTAAGTTTTATAGGCTTGAGATCTGAGCAGTGTGCTGGCAACTGAACTAATAATTTTGCTATTTAAGAATCAAATGAAATAAGATTCTAATCTTTCCATACCTTTTTTTCCCTCCGTACTCTTAAGAGATATCCATCCAACCACTGAATATTTTGTTCTATTTTATTTCATCAGAAACTGCTGTGGCCAAAATAATTCCATTTTTACTGTTGGTGCCCAGTTAATGTTTCCTTTTATTGCATTATTCATCCCACTCACTCAGCCTGAAATAAACACTTGATTGTCACGTAAACCGCTCTTCAAATGCACTTCTGAACCACATAGTTATAGTAAAAAGTATAGTATAGATTATAATATAGTGGTTTGTACAATATATTACAGCAATATTAACCCAAATGACAAGATACAGTGGATGTGAATAAGGCCAGGCTTTCAATGGTAATACACCTGAGTGATGCTTTTTTGTGTGACTTGTAAAGGTAGTTTATAAACACATCCAAGAACAGTTAAACAAGCAATTCGTGCACAATGATCTCATTTCACTCAGCCATATGGTCTTTATATGGTTCGCATCCTTTTTTCCATGTACAGTTTTTCCCTCTTGAATGGCTGCTTGCTCTAACATCTGCGCAGCGTACAGAAAAGCCTGAAATCTGAAGCAAAAGGTGCCCTGGTCTTGTATTCGCAAATAGATAAGAATTTATTGCAGGAGCAGAGGATAACTGTTTTGAGTTTTTCAGGCTTTTCCGTGCTTTGAAAATGACTGGCAGAAGGTCAGTGAATGTATGGAGAGGTAACGTAAGAGAAGGCTGGCAGATTTTCTTTGGCTGGCAGATTGTCTCTGCAGCTCACATACATTTTATGTATTATATTTCATAAAAGACAGAAAAAAGAACTTCAGTGCAATATACTTTGGAAGTTAATTGGACTAGACATCCAAGTCTTAAGTAAATCAGCTCTATATCATTTGACACACAACATTACTTCAATTAGTATGACTTTCACCATTACCTAGACAGAGGAAAAGATGTACCATGCTAATCAGGATATTAAAGTGACACTAGCATTTATATATTATGGATATTTACTTAACAGATGAATGCAAGATAAATGAGATTGGCCTAGAAATCTTTCTCAGTAGAGAAGATGTGGATTTCCACCCCCATACCCCCCCCAGGAAATTCTTTCTTGTGCCTAATCCAGTTATCAAATTTTCAGTGCGTCTTACGCCGATACCTCCTGCCCACGTGGCAGCTCATGCCACAGCTCGTGGCTCGTGCAGGGTTTTCTGCACATACGGAAACTGCAGGGAGCCTGCAGTTTTCTGAACGGCCCACGAATCTGAAAGCTATTTTGAGGCAGCTACTTTACGCGTGTTTTTATGCCGCTTGACCTAACCGCAGATAATGGATCAAAATCTGGAGTGTGAAGCCACACATTGAACCCAGTTTTCACCCTCGGAGCGCTGTGATCACAGAGTCCCTAGGCTGATGTGTGGACTTCGTAAAGCTGCACCTGATAAAGGGCCAAAGTCCGTGCAGATGTGCCTGTGCTTAGGGCTGTGGACATGCACCTTCTCTAATGCTCCCCAGGTGAGAGCCAGGGACACCTCAGTGTCTTCCCACCTCCTTATTTCTGGATCATGCAAGCAAACCTTTGACACCCGTCCGCAGTGTGCAGGAACCTCAGTACAGAGGAAGGAAGGTATCCGCCATACTCCAGAGGGACAGATGTAAGCTTTCCTGAGAAAGCTTGTTTGTTCCTGTTTGCTTGTTTTCTTGGGAAGGGGCACATTTTCAAGACTGGAAGAACAATGAGATCCAAAACAAAGACTCTGTTTCCTGCAAGGCTGCAAGGCTGCAGCGCCTTGTGTCCTGCCCTCCTGGCCAGCACAGGGCCTGCTGCTCTGCATTCAAGGAGCAGTTAAAGGCCGTGTGAAGCAACTCCTACAGTAACCTTGTACTAATATCACTGTCACGATCGTTTCTTGGCCGTCCATCACTCCGGTATCTCTGTGTCCTCAGGCAGAGCAAGTATTCCAGCAGCAAAGGAGCTTTGATTGCGTCTTACCTGGGGCTCAGCAGGGAGGGCAGCTCTCCCGTAGCTCTCGCTGGAAGGGTGAATCTGCTGCCTTTGCTGGATTTTTTCCAACATGTACAAAGTTTTGGGAGGGGATTTTGTTTTTAAGTGACAGCGATGCAGTGATGTGTTGTCTCCTGTGGTTTTTATTTTGTTTGTTTAAATTTGAAAATTAGTTTATTTCATGCAGTTCATGTTCATTCTTCCCCAAATCTTAAACTTCTCAGGGCAAAGAAGTTGACAAAAGTTGAAGGTGGTGACACAAACCATCCATACACTCAGTGAGCCTCACTGGGACTTGTCCCAGACCCTATAAGGAGGAAGAAAGGGAATAAAAGAGTGACTTCTTCCAGGGAAAGCACACAAGCAATGGTCTTTCTGCACAGCTGACCTGCTGTGGACATCCCCCGGTCTCATCCCCATCAAGCACTTGTGCTGGGGGCTGTCTTTGTTTCCTACGAAGGCAGAAAAACTGATCACCAAACCCATCAGTACTGCCTTGTTGGCTTCTCCTTCAACAGAGAAAGTCAGCGAAATCCAGCAGCAAGCAAGGCTTGTTTTCTTGGAGTGTGATGACCATTGGCAGGGTTTGTATGTGTGACTGACGTGGTAGATTAATTTTATAATAAAAAGGCAACTTTCACATAAATGTCATCAGGAGATATCTTTAGTGCCATGCTCATCTGCCCGAAGGGACGATGTGGTTTTCTATTACTGCTCAGATGCACAATAGCATTTCTCGGCTGATTTAGTTTTGTTTTTTATATTGTGCTTCTGGTTCAGTTACAAATACAGACAGGCTGTGCCATTGGCGTTAAAGCATCCATCCTCCAAAACACGGGTTCCTCTAACGTTCCAACACTGAGGGCACCTAAGAAATCAATGGTCATTTCTGAAAATGTGGTAACATTGTACCTTAGAAATAGGTGGATGTTTGGGTTAACATTTTCCCTGAAATTCATTGTTTTGTCCAACTATCTTTTCTAGCACATCTCAGGTCTGGTGTAGGCACGGAGCCTAAGATTTCTGTATCAAGCGCATCTCTTTCTGTCACATCTATTTGTTTAATTTTACAAAGATTTGGAAAAAAAATGCAGTTCACACACAGTCAGCTGGGGTATTTTAGATTTTTCAGGAGGCACATTAGTCAAGGATTTTGCCCACATTGGGCAGGCTGTGGCCTGGGCCACTCCCTCTAATTGCATCTCTGACAGCTAAGTGTATTGTCAGAAAACAAAAACAAACCCCCACAGATTTTTGACGTCTTGATATTGTGACCTTAATGATGCCTTTTTTAGCACAGCATCTGGCTTTGCCATGCCCTTGTATGCATGTGGGGTGAAAATAATATATATATAAATATATATATACACACACACATATTTCCATGAGTGGACGTGACCTACCTTCCACATTCTGCCTTACTCTTTTTACTGATGTTATCTTGCCATGGGATGGGGGGGAATGCAAGAAGAGCCAAGTTGATTCTCCTGCTATCTTATTGTCTGCAGTACATAAATCTTGAAAAGTGTGCTTTGAATGGGAAAGGATACCAACTTAATGATACATTTACTCTAACTACTGCTGGGCATGCACAGAATCCTAATGTGTGCTGCAGACTCTTCATTGTAACAGATGTTGCTCTCTGCTTATAAAGTAAGTTTATTGCATTAGCTGTCTGTAAGCAGTTTACTCTCTAAAAGATTCATAAAGTAAATTAAAATTATCTAATTATTTGCTATCTAATTTAATAGAGGGGTGATCTTGATCTTCAGTTATTACACATATGTTTTGATATTGCAAGCCAGCGTGCCAGAGGTCCCTTTCTGAGCCCTGAGCATGACAAGAGACCAGTATTCACACCCAGGCGCGTCCAAAGCAGCCGTGAGAGCCTTGTGGGATGGCGTCGGCTGCGTGCAGCGGTGCTCTGCGGGTGCTGGGCGCTCCCCCTGTCCTCCTGGCACCCACCCACCTCCTGCGGCTCTTGGCAGCTTGTTCTGCAGGCGAGAGCCCAGCTCTGAGGTGACGTCTCAGCCGTGTCCCTTCGTCGCAGAGACGTCACGGTGCCAAGCAAGCGGAGCGCTCCAAGCAGTTCGTAGGCTTCGCTAACGGCCAGAACATTCTTTATTTACTAATCCCCGGTTAACTCTCCTCTCCACACCTAAGTGACCATTTTGCTTCCAGATCTGATAAAAAGCCGCCTGCCTCCTGCTCCCTGGGGTCCTGGCTTTTTGCTAACAGCTTTGGCCTCCGCCTCGCAGGCCGTTGAGCTGGGGTGAAGGGGCTGCACCCCCCACCGGGGAAGGCACAGCGAAACGTGCTGCGGCCCGTCGCCGTGTGCTCCGCGGTCAGCCCGGGTGCGGGCGTGCTGGCATTGAGCAGAAAGTCTCACACACTTGACGGGAGAGCGGGTGAGCCCTCCTTTTATTGTAATGCTGATACCTACATTTTATCCTGTAATTTTCTGAGTCATTATAACAAATTGCTCATGCTGGTGTCACTCATTTCCCCACAGATCTCTTAACTCCCAAGTCAGCGTGTAGCAAGCTGCAAATGGTGCTTCGAAATGAAAAATCACAGGTGTTTTCTGGATGCCGTCCAAAGGAAGGAGCACAGATTTCAGGCAGGAATCAGACCACGTGGAAAGATCCCCCTGAACGTCTCAGACAGTCAACAGACGGTAGCTGTGACATGAGGAGTCAACCCCCTCACCTGGGAAACTCATGGCCGCGAACAGCAGAAACATACATTTAAATAAAGTCTTCTTAAAAAGGCTATTAGTAAGGACAGGCTGAAACAGTGACAATGCCACGTCACAGACTTTGGTGCTGTAGGAAGAACTGGGGACACTGTGTCCAGACTCCGCTAAATGTAATGAAAATCCACATAATCTTCAGGGAACCACTTGATTATATACTGTATATACATAAGGAACACAACACTAAGGAAGTGATTTTAGCTGTCAGTCATCTTACCTTTGAACCTTCATTATGCCTTATATAAAACTTCTTTCTCTTTGGAGCTTCTCACTGTATTTCTACCTCACAAGTGAGCAATGTGCGTGGGCTGTAGCTCCTACCAAAGCACAGTACGGGTACATATATTTTTTTTTTTTAATTTTTTGCTCCTTTGTGCTGATTCTTTTTGCTTTGGATAGCAGTGCCATATTGCTTTCCAGTGCAGGGTACGTGTCTATATGTGCTCTGTTATTATTAAACCGTGGTAATGGCTTTTACTGGCCTTGAATAGAGGATCAGCCTGGAAAGAATCTTCTGAGATGATGCTCGTGCAGCCCAGGTTAGCTACTTGTGGAAGACATTTCCTCTTTTCTTTTGCTAGTTGCAGTTTAGAATTTTTTTTTATTATTTTATTTTATTATTTTATTTTATTTTATTTTATTTTATTTTATTTTATTTTATTTTATTTTTTTATTTTATTTTATTTTATTTTATTTTATTTTATTTTTAATTTATTTTTGTTATGCAGAAAGCACTGCAATAAACTAGTATCATCACCTTCACAGAGTTAGTATCTGTATTGACTTTGCTAGTTTATTCCTTTCGGTCTCTGATTTATTCAGGGACAACGAATGGGGAAGTCTCATACCTTTTCCTTATCCCTCTGTCCACCTGACAACAACATTAATACACCAGTTGAAAAAGATACCAACACTTAGCAGGATTCCTTATGCCTTTGCTTAAGACTGGACTTCATTGAGGGTGTCTATTTCTGGTGACGGAGAAGGAAATAGAGACAAGAGGGACGTTGCATTAGGCTGCCTGTATAGAGCTGCTCTGTGTTGGATCTCTCAGAGTACATCCAGTGCTGACACAAATTCATTTCCAAGTCCCGAGATCGGAAGGCTCGTGTAGGTGCGTGTTGATTAATCAGCCTCCCCTTTCTCAACAAATTGGCTTGCAGAACATTAAAGGTAGCACTTTTCATCACAAAATGTAGCAACTCATAAAAGCAAATGAAATTGCCAAATATATATAAAATGGCAGAAACACAGGCCAAAAGATCTTTATTAGAGAAGCTGAAAAAAATTATTTGGATCAGTATTAATTTATGATGATGTCCAGGATTTCCCCTTTGCTGCTAGTTTTTCTCTGCAGTGACTACAGTTGAATTCCTGAGATACGTGTTAGTTGTGAAAAGACTCACAAGGTGGCTGAGCTTTAATACCTGAAGAAATACAGACCTGACATCTGTAGGAGAATACTTTCTATTTGGCTTTGAAAAAAAAAAAAAAAAGCTGTAGGAAAGCTATGGTGCTGGGTTTTAATGTACCATGTTGTTAGCGATAACTGCTTAATATTTTACTCATAGATTCCTTTGGGTTCACTTAAACAGTGGCCTTCCTAAGCACAGCAGAAAGAAGTGAAATGATAAATTAAGATAGGTCAAAGAGGAGAAATTATTTTAAATGAATACAAACACCTAATTTGTCTGGACTTTTAATGAATTGAAACGCCGGAGTTGCTAGAAATGGCAGCATTGTAAATCCTATTTATCTTTACTAAAATTTCCTTACTTCTTCCCACTCCCTGTTCGCTCGTCCATCAAGTCCACGTGGTGAGGCTTGCTCTGCCGGGGTGGAACCAGAAGGCAGGGTTCCCGGTCCCTTCGCACCCACAGGGCCACCCTCGCTAACACCTGGCTGGGTCTGCACGGGCATGGTGGGGACCGGAGCTGCTGGGCGGGGAAGGGCTCTGCTGCTCCTTGCTGGGTCCGCAGTGACGGCTGTGTTAGCATCCAGCACCCCCCCGGCATTTTTCATGTCAAGTATTTCAAATGCATCGCAGAGGAATTGCACGTTTGCCACGCGGGTTGTGCGCTGTCGGCACTGGCTGGTGGAGCTCGGTGGTGCCCTCCTCTGCTGGCCCGTTCACAGCCCGCTGTGCCAGCTTGGTACCTTTCCATCAAAAACCAGACCAATATTGGCCGAATTAGGGGATGACACTTGGAGGGGAGCTTGCTTCGTTGCCAGAAGGTTAAAAAGTTCGTAAGTGCAGTGAGAAGATGCGAATTAGAAAACAGGGGTGGGAGAGGCTCCGACAGGCTGAGTGCAAAGCCAGGTTTGAATACTCACCTGTTTTATTCTGCTACAAAGGGCAACGAAGCCCTTTTCTCTTGATCACTAATGAGCTCGTGTTTCCGTTCCTGTTGCTCATTACTTGCAGAACCCATCAGGCCGGGGGGACGCTGCCATTTATTACAGGTCTGGCCATTGGCAGGTGCAGGTTAGGCATTCCTGTACCGTAAATAAAATGCTAAATAACAGCAGACGTGCAAAAATACAAAAAGAAGAGAGTCTGAGGGTGGGGGGCGACAGCACAGACCAACTTACATTATCTGCTTTCAGTGCTGTTTCCCAAAGGACTTTTTTTTCCCCCTAAACTCTCATGTCTCATGGGACGGTGCAGTAACAGCTGCTGAATCCCAAGGAGGCTGAAGAAAAGGGACATTGGCTGCAGCTCCGTCCTGCCACAGAGTTGTTTAGAGGTGGGCTAATTCATCTGCAGTGACTTTATTGTAACAAATATTATTCAGAACAGAGCGATCACATTATATTCTAGAAGAAACAGACAGTCCAAGGAGAAACCTATTCACACTATATCATGGAGAGTAAGATGAAGGCTTTTATTTACTTGGAAGCCAGTCAGGGCATTAGTTCAGATAATAAGGGCTGGCTGGGAAAAGGCACCCCTGGGGCCAGACCATGAAGGCACGAGGCTCTCGGAGACTGCAGCCTTGTTTATGAGTCTCCTTCCTTTCCCTGTGAGAGGGATTTTTTTTTCCCATTTATTCCCAAGTGAGGGAAAAATCTCTAAGGGTCAGACTTCCAAAACAATTTCTTGTGCGTTTCTTTCTTTTCAGGTGATGGGCAACGCCTTTGGTCGAGCTCTCATTGAGTTACCTTGTGCAGCCACAGCTGTCTTCAGCTCCTGGGCTTTGCATTTGCCATCATCCTGCTTGTCCATGAGGCTTTCCATGAGGGAAGGAGCAGAGGTTAACCTCGGCATGCCTGGGGAGGAATGAGGGAAAGCACAGCATCGAAGGGCACGCTTGCAATGTGGCAAGTTGGAAAGGAGGTGCAGTAGTGCATTGTGTTCCTTGCTGCCATTCGGATGTGCCTCTGCAGGTGGCATTCCCTTATGCCATGTCCTGTGGAGTCAAAATGCTTCACCTTTGGAGGGAAAAGACACAGGGAGCCATATCTGAAAGGGTCACCAAAGGAAGGGAGCAGAAGTAAAAGTTAGCACATCTGCTTTGCTGAGCATACTTACAAAAAAAAAAAATCAAACACATTGCATAAGACTGAAAATGCTGCAAAATGTATTTATTACATCTCTTTATAATCTGTATATGCAGCACTTCCAGCTGCCATAGTAACTTCTGCGTTTACTTATATTCATATCTGGCTATTTTTAACTAGTGATCCTGGACCAGAGGCTGCCTCTCAAATATTACAGCTAAGGGTAACCCCAAACCGTGCTGTACAACCGCAGTCCAGTCTTTACTTCTGTAATAAGAATAATAACTTATCGGTGGTTTTGTCAGCACAGAATGATTTTTTTTTTTTTTGCACAGTCCTAGTAGGAACACTAATACATTTGATATCAGTGATTTCTATGGTCAATTAGCACATGCTGGGGGCTGCTGCCTTGCCCTGTCACTTAATGATTAAATCATGTAATGATATAACCAAAAATGTAGTAAATAAAATAGGACAAATGATTAAATTCAACCACTAAGGCATTAAAAATAGTTTGTGAATATTTATTATGGGAATGATCTGTCTAATGAAGATTTAAACACCCTCCTCACTGAACTGATGCTACTTAGCTAAAGTGTCTGTTACTGTAGGAATGAAATTGCATGCCCCATGGGACAAGGCATCTTAAAACAAAAAAAAAAAAAAAAAAAAAAGAAAGAAAGAAGAAGAAGAAAAAGACACAAATGGGTTAAACGTTTGTTCTTCCACTGAATTACAAATTGGGGCTGCAGTTGCTGAGTTTTCTGGTCAGAGCACAGTCCATATACTGAGTCTTGGGGGCACAGGCCACAGGGATGCAGCCCAGGAGGAGGGCTTTTGCTCTGCGTGTAAGCAGGGATTTTACTCTGCCTGCAGTAACTTGTCTTCAATGGGAATTAAGCACATAAACCCTTACATGCTGAACTGAAGACATAAGTGATGGGATAGTTAGTATACATCATTGTCTTCTGTTCTTTTGTTTTGTTTTGTTTTATTTTATTTTATTTTATTTTATTTTATTTATTTTATTTTATTTTATTTTATTTTATTTTATTTTTTATTTCTTTTATTTTTTATTTTTTATTTTATTCTGAAAATATAAATCACAAATAGCTGGAACATTGGCAAACCCAGTATTTCTATTGATTGCTTCATACTCAGAAAGCTGTTTCTCCTGCCAAATATTTTTAAGCCAGTCGTCAGCCAGGGCTCTGCTTCTGTTTATTCTGGACTCCACGCAGAGGAGGAAAGCGTGCCATGAAATACTGCCCAGAGAGGCAGGAGGTGGAAGGACACCTGCGCTGTGTGCACAGAGCGGTCGGCGGGGCAGGTGCCAATGCAGGAACGAGCTCTGATGCTGTCTCTGGTTCCCTGCTTCACTTTTTTCGTGTACTTGGAGCAGGGATGAATGCTTCCCAGGCAGTCCTGGTGCAGGTGTCAGCTGGGGGAGGAGGCCTGTCCCTGTCCCTGTCCCTGTCCCTGTCCCTGTCCCTGTCCCTGTCCCTGTCCCTGTCCCTGTCCCTGTCCCTCGGGGGCATCGCTTGCACCACCCTGCCACCCACCCCTGTGTGAGCCCAGGCAGTGAAGGGCTCGCAGGGACGTTTCCCACTTTACCTGCGGTGCTTTGCTCTGCTGCCTGGGGGAACATCTCTGCGGGAAGCCCTGCGGGCTGGAAACCTCCACCCTGTGTTGAGTTTCAGCCTGCAAAGCTTTGTTGTCTTCCACAAGCCACTTGACACTTGGACTTAATTTAACCTCAGGAGCAAAAGTAAATAAATAATGAGAAAAAGTGTTTATTTATTTATTTATTATTTATTTTATTTATTTATTTTTCACATAAGTATGCTGGAAGCCACTCATTGTGTCTGATCTGTTGAAGAATTATGGTAATGTTGTATTAGATTTCGTGCAGCGCTTGGCTCCCCCCTTCCGCGCAGCAGGGCTGCGGTGACCGGCGCTGCCCCGTCCCTGCACCCGCAGCAGGACGGCTGCCGCAGCACCCAGCTCAGCCTCACCCAGCAGAGGTGTCCCCAGGGTTCCTGCAGAGCAAAGGATCGTTTTTAACCACCTGCTGGCACTGCTTTCACGCCGTTTGCTGAGCTGCAGCTCTCCCAGCCAGTCACTGCTGCTACTCTCGTTATAGCACAGGTCTCCTCACAGGTGAAGCCAGCCCTCCAGCCCAGCGCTCCAGCAATAGGAGGGGATGTCCTCGGCCAGGCACCTCTGTCCAGCTCAGAATTAACCGTAAATTCTCCTAATACCTTCGTATGACCTTCCCTTCTCCACATCTCCCAGCCAAAAACGGTGGAGAAGTGCTGCTACTGCTGACAGTGACAGTGTCGGAGATGGGTACAACTATGTTTTTGGTGTTTCTTTTTCATTGATGTAAATCTAAAGCCCCCTCTTCTGAAGGCTGTTACATCAGGAGTGCTCTCTGCCTCCTGCAGCCTCCCAAACTAGCTGGGGAAGCAGGGGAGGCGGCGATGGGCTGGGTTTGTCGGCCTTCACAGGATGCCCCAGTCTGCCAAAGCCCCAGCTGGGGCAGCAGTCACACAGCCCCAGCACCAAGCCCCCCGGTCTCCTCCAGCGCTGCCTCCAGACACAGCAGCTTGGCTTGAATCTTCCTAAAGCGACTCATGAGGTTTGCCTAACATGCCTTTTTCCTTCCACCGGTGAAGTGACAGGAAAACCCTGGCACACTCCACATTCACTTTATTCACCCAGCCTGTACAGGGGCTGGACGACCTGGGCTTTTTACTGGCGCTGAGTTTTCAGCAAATTGCTGCCCCCCTGTCCTGGCCTGGCCTCCCCGGGGAGGTGTCAGAGGGATGGCAAGCCTGCCCCTCGGCCACAAGGCACCTGGCTGCGGGCTGAGCTCTTCTGCAAGCCGCGTGGCATCCATCAGCCGCCTCCCTCCTCTCTCCTGCAGCACTGCGAATACATTCCTTGCCCCCAGTGAGCATCTCCTTCCAGGCTTGCATTAACACCGTTGCCACCTCGACTCCTAATTTATTGGTCAGAGTGTGCTTTTCAACAATATTTACAGCCTGGCTTAATAGCGTGTCTGCATTTTGCTTGCTGCAGACGGTAATTCGGGGATTTGTTTGGCTGACTTAAAGAAACACTTTGAAACAGCTGCCAGTGGGTTAGGTTTTATTGCTGAAAGCATTTACATAAACACGAATTTAACACATTCTGTAGCCTCACGATGTTTGCGAAGACAACCTCTGTGCTGCCTTGGTGATGTCTGGGAGGGGTGTTTGACCCAAACCCGCCTGTAGCTCCCCAGCCCTGTGCCCTATCCAGAGGTCGGGATATTGCTCCCATGGCCATGGGACTCTGTGCCTGCTGCGCCACCGCTGCCCTTGCTCACCCGGGGTGGGTGAAGCTGCAGCTCGATGCGAGCCTGCTCGTAGAAAGGCGGTGAGCAGCAGCCTGTGGGCTCCTGGGGCCAGGTTTTCCTTTTTTTTGCCATTTTTGATGTAATTCCAGGTAAGCGTTGTCTACTAATCACCTTTATTTCCCTCTGTGACAGTAACGTGGGGTGATGCATTTGCCTGGTTTTGCTCAGGAGATGCAGGTACTGCAAAGCGGCTTTGCAGGACATCCAGGGAAAGTGAGAGAGAGCAGCAAGCGCTGGGAGTCCGCCTGCATCTAAATTTCAGAAACCAAAACTAGCACCTTCACTGCTGCCCTTGTTCCTCCCCCACATTGCCCAAAACATCCCGCCTCCATTAAAATGCCCTCAAAATGTGTCTGGGAAACGAGTTGCCAGACGTTGCTGAAGGTGTTGCTGGCACGCTCGCTGTTACTTGTGAGCGTTTTTCCCCCTGCTCTTGCCTCGCAGTGTCGCATACGGCTGCGGGAGCCGCAGCTTCAGGGTGTTCATTAGCGCGTCCCCGCGCAGCCCCGGCCCCGGAGCCCCCCGGGGCCTCTAAGAGGAGAAAACAAATGAAGCTGCGCTCGCTGACCGTAACACAAATTGACTGCTACTTGCGCTGATGTTTTCAACATAATTCATTTCGGCTCGAACATGTTGACTATCTGCATAATTTCTCCTTGAGTAGTTTTACTGCCATATGGGACACTGCGGACCTCGAGCTGCCGGCTCTGCCTGTAACCCCTCCTTGCTTTAATCAGTCCCACGGAGCGCGCGGAGCCTGGCTGCCTGGGATGGAGCCCCTGGTTTCTGCGGTCTCGGGTGTGATATTGCCCAGCTGGTGAGGACCAGGAGCTCCACGTGGTGTCGGAGGCAGGGCTGCAGCGCTGCAGGGATGCTGGGGCTCTGCAGAGCTTGGGGCAAGGCATGCGGAGCAGCCCCTGATGGTGAAATGCATTTTTAGGGTACAGAGAGGGTTTTAACCGTCAAAGCAGTCAAGTTGGGGGTTTTCACCAGCACTGATTTGAGCTTCTGAAGCAGAATAGTATCCAAGAAAAATGACTGGCTTAGCCTTGCTGCACAGGAAGACTTCAGAAATTCTTCAAAAATCTCCTGTCCTTTACTACTTAGCCTTAATGCAGAGCATAACCTCTAGCAGCATTTGCTGCAGCTAATACTGATGACAAGCTAGGATGTCTTTCAATGCAGACTTCATGTCTTAATTAAATGGAATTTGTTTCAGCAAATAATGCTTGTCAAAAGTGCCTTTTTTTTTTTTTTTTTGCCTCTTACAAAGATGCTATTAGACATTTCGATTATCAGCCATCTGTGTCTCAGCCTTACAATAGCTCCAAGTGAAGGCAGGCTAATTTTTCCCAGGCCAAAATTGTAATTATGAATTAAACACACAGGAATGTCAGGCCAATCTTAACTATAGGAACAGCGAGCCACAGTACCCTGAGCATGAGAAAAGCAGGAGCTCACCCGTTCCAGCCTTTGATGCCTTGGAAGCGCCCCTGAGCTGCGGCTCCCACCCCGACCTCAGCTCTGCCCGCGATGCCGAGGACAAAGCTCCCGGGGCTGCGTGCACCAAGTCCCAGGGCTTACCCAGCAAGACGGACGGACACAGATGGACACAGATGGACACAGGTGAATCAATCAGCAGGGGCCGAGAGCTGCCCCGACCCGTGCCCTGCTCCATCCCACGAGCTGCTGTGGGACCGCGTGGGACTCTGGCCGAGTGCCGTGGCGCCGATGGCAGCAGAGGATGCGCTGCGGATCGGTCCCCAGGCCCGGGGCTCTTGTACCTGCTTGACAGAAACTCAGCCCTGGCAGCGACGGGTGGCAGAGCCCGCACGTGCCTCGTGTGTGTGCCCAGGAATTGCAGCGCAGGGGCTGCTTCCTGAGGGCAGAGAGGAGCCGTGCTCATCGCGCGGCCTGCGTTTCAGCCGGGCGTGCGGGTGCATCTCTAACAGCCACTGACTGCACACACACATCCAGTGCAGAAGGGAGGCGGTCTCCTGTCACCAATAATCCCAGCAATGAAAGGATAAAACAGACAATGCCAGCGTGAGTTTAAGTTTTATTATAAAATTTACGGAAATAGAGCATTTCCAGAATATCTAGAGAGAGCACTTTGGTGGGATTCTCTTTTGCCCCTCCTCTCGCACCCCAGGTGTTACTGCCAGCGCAGTGTCCGTGGTACGGTACAACACAGCACAGCAAATACAGGAGTAGTTCAAACGTCGCACAAGAATTCTGTGTTGGTACAAATCTCTACTAAAGTTAATGCATTAAAAATAATTCTATATTTTTACAAATAAGGGGGAAAGTTCATGTGTTCATGCATTAAAAGAGGAGTTTTTTTCAGGCAACACTGTTTTTTTTTTTTTTTTTTTTTTGTCACAGATTTTCCAGTGTATGTGTTCAGCACCGAATATTGTCATTACTCTGTTTTGAGACAAATGACCCTGACTTTTAGTGAGACTGAAAGGGAGGACGTGCTGTTGGTGTGTCGGAGCATTGCATGGGCAGCAGGGCATGAATCAGGCAGAGAGGCTCCTCTTTTTTTTTTTTTTTTTCCTGAGCCACAGCTTTCCTATTCAATCACAAATTTTCATTAGCTTTCAGTGTTCTCAGTGAAATCTGGGAAAGAAGTAAGATGTTTGCCTTTTACTTGGGGAGAGGCACTTCATTTGTTGGGTTGTTATTTCTGGCCACTTGCTCAAATATTTGTCCAGGGGGAAGGGGCAGGACAGTTGTCCTGTGCTTGGGAGGGCTTTACGCCTTCGGAAGTGGGAACTTGGTTTAGCTGGTACACTTTAGGGATGTGATTATTTTTCCCATGAGTGCACACAGGGCTTTCAGGAGTTAGTGCATCTGTAAACCGTAGTGTACTATTTTAAACTGTATTTAAACCGCACGATTAACACAGCAATTGCTTTTATTTCTAAAGCAAAATAAATAAATAAATAAATAATTCCTCTTTTTGCCCCCTCCCCTATCTGATAGTCTGATATACATACAAATCTCTGATTTGTAGTTTAATGCCAGACCCTTTAGCTAACGCCGCAGCATGCTCAGGTGCACTTCTCCAGTCTTGCTGACCAAATGTGAGAGGGCACGATGCAGGTCTCTGCTTCTTTGATGGCACAGCAATGCTGTGCCTTCTGCTCCAGCTTTTCTCCTGCACCTTTGGCTTCACAAATGGCCAGCAGCCACTGTGGTTTGTGCTGATGTGGTCCATGTGTGAGGGGAGAAAGGACAACATCGCACCAGGATGCTGTCTACAGTGTGCTGTATATATTGCAATTCCCCTCCCTTGCAATAAAAGATAAAGGTTATTGAAGAGGATTGAAAATTAATAATAAAAAAAAAAGATTTGGAGAAAGTGTTTCTGGGTGTGAGAAAATGCCTTGACTTTAGAGAATGCAATGTACATCAGGGACAAGCTGATGTAGCTACTGGATTGAAATAGTTTTACAGAGAGAAAATACTGAGTAATTTCGGTTATGGGACAAAAAAGGCATCACGTGTGCCAACGGCTGGATGCCAGTGCTGGCATCTTGGGGGTCAGAAAACTACCAAGGGAGACGCGGCCTCTCAGGGGCATTTCAGCTGGGCTCAGCATGGGCAGGGATTTTAACTGCACGAGGACTAACGTGCTGGTGCTCTGGGTGAAAACAGCAACCTGACGCTGATCGGTTAGGTGGGGTGTCTGCCATTTCAGGTCAGCCAGTTGAAGGCAAATGATGCTCCAGCGGGCAATTAATAAGCCAGTAGTAAGCCTCTAGTTGTGGTCTGCCAGAATTCCCAACACCGTGTGTTAAAGTCACTGTTTTGGTGTCCCTGCATAAATGAGCCCAACGCAACACCGCAAATACAGATCAATGTAATATGATAGATATAGATATAATAGATAGAATAGATATAAGCATAGCTGCTTATATCGCACTGCCTGCACAACAGGCTGTGCACGTCTGATGTTTAGCTCAGAAGCAGCTTACAGCAGGTAGTGGTCTGGGGGGGTTGAAAGCAGGAACTAATACAGATTTTTATTTTTATTTATTTATTTATTTATAATAGAAATGACTAGCAGATTCCTTATTGCTCCCTCCTAGCTTGGTTGGACCTGCCAAAGGGAAGTGGGAGTCCGAGATGCTGGACCATGCTCAGGCCAGGCTTTGCAATCCCTCAAAACAAATCCTTTGCAGAAGTCATGCTGCTCCCTGCATGTCAGCCCTTCTCCTCCTCCCCAAGTCAGTTAGCATCTGGTTTATCATGGCCTTAAATAAAACATTAAAAACTCTTCCTCTGCAGTACTCCTTGCAGTAAAAAATAAATAAAGCTCCTTTTCAGGTAACGCTCAGCTCCCTGCCCTGCCGTGATTTCAGCGCAGCCGAGCGCCGGCGTTCATTGTACGAGCAGGAGGCCCACGGCCCCGGGGCCAGCTGCATGGAGCCGGGCATGGCATCACACATGTGTGGCTGCGGGAGAAACCTTTGCTAATCTGGGAATTTGATTTTTTACTTCTGGAAATGCCAGTGCTCTGACCTTTGTGTGTTGGGATGGGCGTCTCGTTTGATTTAGCGCTTGTCTTGTTTACCGGGCGCAGCTGGCTGGCTGCTCGCTGCTGTGCTCACTGCCTTTATCTGATGGCTTTGGACAAGTGTCAAAGGCACCACGGACTGCCAAGGGTGAGATGCTGAAGTGCTTAATTAAACAAGCCTCGAGGCAGTGGCAATTTGCATGGTGGAGGCACTGCAGCAGGGCTTTTTCTTTTTTGAAGTTAATATTGGGAAATGTTTAACAAAAATAATGTTTTTTTTTTTTTTTTTTCTGGTCTTGCTTTTTGTCTTGCAACTACAAGCATTTAGAAAATATGACCCATACTCCCCTGCATTGCCCAAACTGTAAGACATAAGAGAGCTGCAAGAGCCTTGTTTACCTTTGCTTTTTGTGCCACTTGCATGAGTTTTCATCCCTTTTCAAGATGCTTCCGTTTTGTTACAATCAAGGACAAATTACTAAAAAGAAGGAAAATGAAGGAAAGCAGAGCTTCTCTGCAAGCCTGTCATGTCTGTGAGAAATAACTTCACCCGGGCACATCTCCCCAGCATTTCCGTACGAACACGTCACTGCTACAAAGAGCTCTGGGCAGCAATTTGGCTGGTGCTGCAGCTGGGCTCGTCCTGCTCCAACCATCCTCCCCTGCAAGCGCTGTAAGTCCTGTCTACCTGTTCTTAGGTGGCCAGGGACTTGGGCACCCAGCGTGTTTTGACAAATAAATCAGGCTGCACTGGCCGGCTGTCATTGCATGAGGACTGAGGTATTCAAATAAATAAATAAATAAATAAATAAAAATAATAAAATAAAAAGAGTTGTGGCTCTGTGTTTGCCCCTTAGTGGCACGTGATGCCGCTCTGTGTCAGGCTGCAGCTCAGTCCCACCACTCTGGCACCAGAACCGAGTCAGTGCCTTTGCATTTTTGGGGCATCCTGGCTTTTTCCACATGTAAGCAGCAGTGAAATACGTCTGCCTGTCTGTCTGTCTTCTCTTTCCAGGGTCACGTGCAACATCCTTCCTATTTTTTTATTTATTTTCAGAGATCAGTATCAGAAAAGAACCAATCCTCTTGTTGCTGCTGTTTGAAAAGGGTTGGCATTGCAGGTGTCTGGGTCTTCCTCGAGCAATCTGCAGGTCATCATCAGTGCTTGCAGCCCCAGCGTGCTGTGCTTGGCCGGGAGCTAATCAAATGCTCAGCACCTGAGAGAGAGGGTGCGCAGGGGAATGAGCTCCAAGAGCAAGCAGGTAAATATAAATTCAATCACTGCTGTGTTTTCCATAACCTAACTGCATTGCAATTTTTTGGGGGGGGTGCATTCAAGAAAAAATGTGCAAAGCAGCGAGTCAGGCAGTAAGTGTAGTGTCAGATGTAATGCAGCACAGAAACCAGGTGCTGGCTGCTTGCCTTGCAGCATGCACTTTGTTTGAATGAGCAGGATTTACCCTGGATTTTCTAAGGGACAAAGTATCCAAGCGTGAGTTGTAGGATACACAGTAAGACAGGGAAATCCCTGGGGCCAAGTGGTCCAGTCCCAGTCCCAGTCCAAGTCCCAGGGGTTCAACAAAGACCAAGAACAGCTATGAAAGTCCCCCTTTAAATGTTTGCTTAAAATAACGCCCTGAATGGGGGAGAGACCAAAGGGTGCTTAGAAAAAATATGCGGGCATCATGCCATGTCTGCGTTGTTGATTAACAACCAGGTTGTACACTCACATCAACTCTTTAATCTCCCCCAGCCCCAGTTCCTCCTTTTCCATCATTTCGTTGACCTGCTGTAAGGTCAGATGGGGAATTAGCTCTTATCTCCTTACAGAGCAGGGAGCTTGGCCTCCTGATCTGTTTTACACAGTACCTAGCACGCTGCTGGGCACCGCAGTAATTAAGACATAATCATGGTATAAATCAAGTAAATAAGTACTTGTCAACAGGTCATCAGGACTCCTGCGTCTCTCGGGCAAAGCCGTGTTCATGGGGGTCAACACAGCCCGACGGCCAAATCCTTTCCATGGGGGTGAAACGTCTTTCGGCAGCCCTAATGGCCAAGTCCCTTTTGGCAGGGGCAGCTGAGCAGTCTGCCACCGATCCCAGGGGTGTGCCTACCTCTGCCATGGAAGCCTTTAGGAAATGGTGTTATTCGGTAGTGGTTAAAAAAATATAAATAAATGATGTATTAAACGGTAAGAACAGGTTGTCGCAGATTCCAGCGCAAGGCACTTGTGACTTTTCTCTCCAATTTAAAAAAAAAACAACACATGGACAGTTTCAAAATAGTCAAGGGGCTGTACAGTGAGGTTAAGTAAAAACACTCAATTTAGACAATGGAAATATTAAGGGAAATACTAAGGGGAAACGCTATTTGCATTACACTGCTATTTAGCCTCAACATTGAATGGAAAACGCATCTGATCTTGGGACCAGTCTTATTGTCAGCCAGGAATTATTTTCTTCTGTGACCCGAGTGTCAGAATACCCAACGGATATGGAATAACTACATGGTTGTTACTTCACTTTAATTTCATTTCAATTAATCATTGTGATTAATTAATCAATTTATTAGGTAGGAATTAATTGTTAATTGGTGGAGAACACCAAGAGAGTGGGAAAGAAACTGCAAATAAGGCAATGCACCCTGCTTTTGACAGAGCTGGAAGGCAAAAATGACTTCTGGCTGACATTTTTTGAGTATATATAAAATCTCCATGTCATAACAAAAAATAAAATCAGAGTAACAAATGTGCAGCACTTTAATGTCAGAATTGACCATCATTGGAACTGTTCACAAGTAGTGTGGACAATCTAAGTTGTACTTCATTTTCTAAGTATGATATATAGCCGTTAGGATAATTTAGAAAACACATCACCAGAACTTGGGCTGAAGGGGAAGAAAGGGAACATCTTTGAAAGGTCCAGGTGGGAGTTTTCAAGTGAACGCTATTCCAATAGTTTGCAACAAACAGGAAGAAGTGAGGTCTGTTACACATCTTTCACAGCCTATATATAAACCAGCCTCAAGAATATTTACCTGAACAGATATTTACATTTTTTTTAAATATTCTTAAAAAAGTAATATTTGATCTATGACACAATGAACGTCTCTACAGGGAAACATAGGCATAATAAAATATTCAAGAAGTCATAAAAGGTAACACGAGAGCAGTGTTTGGCCTTAGTAAAACACATTTAGGATGACTGCAATGTATGGATACAGCTTCAATCAAGAAAGGAGTTGTGCATATTTAAAGGTACTTACAAAGCTGGTCTCCTCCTTTTCTTGACATGGGTATGTTTCCTAACCAGATGAGTACAAAATCATGGACACCATGCATTGCTAAAGGAAGGCTATGCCAATCTCTTTTATATGCCTGTGTTGCAATGATGGGATAGTCTCTTCTAACCCCTATGGCTCATAAGTGAAAATACATGTAGGTTTAAGCCTATGGGTGTTGAAGGGCAATTTAAAGGACTCCATGTTTAATGAATTCATAGGATTCATCTCCTGTTCTCGTCTGTCTGAACAGATTTTTATATATTCTCTATAGAACCGAAATGGTTTAAAATACTTCAGGTCTACAGCCATGCTAAAATGCTTCTCTTTTGGTTAAAGTTGAACATTTAAAGCAAAGATTACCCCCGCTAATCTGCATCCTTCTCATGTAAAAATCCCTCTGTGTGCATTGTGAAATGGGTGACTTCAAGCATCTGTGTTGGAAAATAATTACTGCGCCACTAAATATCACTGGGTGTGTGCAGCACTTGCTTCGTACAAACTCTGGGCAACAAGGTCATTCTCAAAAGGAGCTGGGTCTTTCAAAAGGCCAATGTGTGGCTCTGATGCAACAGATGTTTACCTTCAGAGAGAGCTTTCACCAACATCAAGCCCACATTTTCAAAGCAGCATGTGGGATCCAACTGCTCGCAGACATCTGTTTGCAGTGGCAGTGGTGCTCCCATGGCTTGCACCACTTTGCGAGCCGTAGCTGCTCTTGCCCTGATTACTTCATGGTGATGAACACAGAAAGTTACAAAAAAACAACTAGAAAAGTTTTTATGTCTTTCCAAATGTGCAAATGGATCTATACTTTTATGGGAACTGAACTTAAATTTTTCAATGCCAGCTGTTGCATTCTAGGGTAATTCAGCTGGTTTTACAAGAATCTCTTTGCTCATAACTAAAAGATAATTGACTATAAACAAGTGTACTAGAAATGGGGAGAAAAAAATACAAAGAAAAATTGTTTCCCAGAATGCCTGAAAATTAAGGCTACAACTAGAAAGTGAGTGAGTTTCCTATTTAAAATACCCTATGCCATTGTAGCCAGTATTTCGTGAAGAACCCAGTGACTTCAGTACTACTAAATATTCAATGAGAGAAACCAACAGTTTCTAGAAGCGTTTCTGCCTCCTGTGGGAACAACCCTAACTAATTCTCTGCCCACTGAAGAGCAGATTTTGTATCCTGTGCCCAAGCTGACCGGACTCACAAGCTACTTAAGGACTAATGCCCCCCTTCTCAATAAATATTTTTATACAAACTCTGACCCCCAAGTGCTTTCTGGCTTTTATCCACTCTAATGGCCTGGATATTTCATGCCAAATTTCTCACATGCAATCATACACATATGCATTAGAAGAGGCAGGACTCATAACATTGCTTTCAGTAGTACCAGGAGCAAAATTAAGCACAGAAGAAAGCGAGCTGACAGTTACTATTTCTGTTATGCCTCCTTCTGAAATCACATCCGTGAATCCTCCCAAAGCCATCCTGCAGAGAAAACTGATCAGTTTTCATTAAATCGCTCTCCTAGGTTTCTGCGGTTTGAAAACTGCTCTCTGATGCTTATTTTCCCCTCGTCATCCAAAGGTGAATTTTAACTGCAGTCATCAGGTGGGGCAACCAGCACAGCGAGCGGGCAAGGTGTACGGAAAGAAAACGGATGGCTTGAACGTAACATAAAAGCCCCTCAATACGGAAACTCAAAATCTGTTTTGTTCTACAGATTCACTAGGTTTTGTGGCTTATGGGATATCTCGGTGGAGATATTATTCGCTTCCCAGCATTTTTCTCATAACCACAAATCATACCCCTAAATAAAAAATAACCCTTCAAAACCACTTCCTATTAGCAGAGCGTACCTTATAAAACTTGCAAGTAGACCAGTGTTGTACCATGAAGCCTATACAGGGGGTTTTTGTTTTTTCTTTTTTTTTTCTTTACCAGTGTAAAAATATACAATGCTACTGCTCATTTGTTGCAGTGTAAAGGTCCAACTGGTACTTGCCTGCCTAAGGCTCTACTGCTATTGCTCTTTCATACTTCTCCAACCCAGACCACTGTGTTACCCCTCCTTATACCTGAAACCTCGCAACGTAACGTATTTTGCTTCCCATTTATAACAAACAACGAATCTTTAGCTGGTGTAATGAGATACTGTCCAAATAATCCACTGTCTTTCATAATTCTGTTGTGGCTGCTCCAGGGCCAGTCTTTGGATGTGATAGGGTCCTTTAAATTCTTCAATACATTCATTTTCCCCGTTGACAGCTCTACAAAAAGCACATCTGTTTGCAAATGTGAAGTAGCATATATATAGTACTGATTGCCTTCAGTGAAAGAGGGCTGAAATGTCAGATCAGATACGTGTATGTTTGTTTGTAAGTCATAAATCAACTTGATTTCCCCCTGGACAGTTACAGCCTGGACTTTGATCCTGCCACTGTCTTCATCCGCGCTGACCAAGTAGCGTCCGTCCGGGGAGACGTGAGGGGTGCCCGACACGTCGCTGTTGGTGCCGATGACAGCGTCGGAAACGCTGTCGATAAGGAGCTGCGGCGAGGCAGCCCTCGGCCGGTTCCTCCTACACTGCACCAAGAAGTAGCCGCCCAGGTGGGTGTAGGCCATGGTCTGCGGCACGCAGCTGTAGTTCCTGAAGCTGATGGTCTTGACGTGGGTCACGGTTTCCAGGTCAATTTTGTGGACTGCGGATTTCGATTTGTTAAAGATGAAGCCGAATCTGAAATAGGAAACAGGACACTGAGAAGACATGACTCCGGAGACATGGTGGTGTGCTTGAAAAAAGAGGAGAGTCATCGGAACTGGGAAACTGTCCTCTTAATTTTGTGTGCAATAAGGCTGTGTGGTTTCTGCAAGAAACCTCTCTTGTTTTAGTGCTTCTAACGTGCACTAAAAGGAGGAATACATTTCAGTGCAAGTTAGCAACTGATCCTGGAAGCCTGAATATGTACTTGGGTATTTGATTCCAAGTCTTTTATTAGGAAGACCAATTTACCATAGGAATATCAAGGCTTTTTATTTTCTTTTTTCTTTTTATTCTTTTTTTTGGTAGGTAAAGCGCATTGACCAGTTATGTATTTAATCTGTTTCACTTCTAGATAGAAGTAATTCATTATATACTCGAGACTTCCTGGAAACATGACAGTGTTCGACAGAGAGCGTCTCCCTGTCAGGCTGGGGGCAGAGAGCACCTTTGAACTACGCTTGTAACCACGGAGAGAACACCAACGTGCCCAAATCAGAGCATCTGAGGGCAGCTCTGACGCGTGCTTTGTACCCGCGGTGCCTGGGGACCACTGCAGGAGCTGCGAGGCCGAGGTGTGGAGCAGGCTGCGTCAGGCGCCGTCCCGCCAGCCCAGGAAAGGTGGAAAACATTTCTCAGGGCAGATAATGAGCAAGGGTGCGCTGGAGAAAAGTGGTCTTTGTTTTCGTGCTCCAGAGAGGGCAGACAACAGTAAGCAGAGGAATAAACGCTCTCTAAAAGATATATGCTGCAGCACACCTGACCTTTGCTGAAGACAAAAAAGGTCAAGAATAGCCAGGAAGGGTTTCTGCTTAATTTGAGAGGGAGCCCATAGAAGCAGCCTGTTTGTGTTCCCCTGGATTCACAGGTCACTGGCACCGACTTACAAAAACTAATTCTACATCTTTTCATCCATTCAATGCAGAGAGAAGGAAATGAAGTGAGTGCTTAGTTTTGTATTTCTTCCCTGAAAGATATAAAATTGTTTTTTGGAACATGGAGGACTGTGCTTCTGTGCAGATAATAGATATTTTGCTTAAAACACTGGGTTTATTTTTTTATTCTTAATCCATCTGTCAATGAGACACTCAGCAATGATTTCACTTCTAAAGAACGAGCCAATGTAGTGTATGATTCCATGAAAATCACTGGGCTAAGCCTTTCATTTTCCCATTACATTCACATCCATTAGAGACTTCACAAAATATCTGCAGTAGAGATTCGTAGTGCACTGTGTGTGGGGAAATTGGATATGACGCTTGTATTTCTCCTGGATGAACGCATTTTAAGTACACTTTAAAAAATGCTTTCCTTTACAGCATTTTTTTGAGACTTCCTTAATACTTGGCCAAATGCCTGAAGAAGTTAAAAATGGTTCTTATCATAAACTTTAATTTAAAGTGGGTCAGAATGTGTTTTATGTGCACACAGCTGCAGAAGAGGCACAGTGCTTGCATGAAATCTGTGATCTGAAATCTCAACGAGAGCCTTGCACTTAGAGAGTTTTTAATAGACAGCAATCTACCCTGGGAACTAATAAAAATGGATACATTTCTAGATATCCATCTGAAATAACAGGCAGCTGAAATACATATGCAGGAACATTTGCATACAAATATTTTTTTGGCTCTCAGAAGAGATTGCTTAAATATTCACCTTCCCGGGAAATGCTGGAATCGCCATTTATTGTTTCTGAGTGGAGAATTTAGAACATGATCCCAGTAAGTCTCATTAGACTGTGAGCAATTATTTTTTTGTGCTGAAGGTGAGAGAGAACTGACAAAGATCTGGCCCTGAACAAATGAAATGGGAAATTAGGCACGGCATTCTCGGCTTTGCACATGGAAAACTATAGGCAGTTGTCTACATTTAATATTTTTCCTGGAAGATCATCTGTATGCAGCTGATTAATCACACTGAAACAAACAAACAAACAAACAAATCCACAAGAAAACAAACAAAAAAATTGTTCCATTTTCCTGTCTTTGAACCCAGACTTTACCTCCGCAACCCAATCTTTAACATTCAGCAGTCGTCTACCTCCTGGCACTACTCTTACTCATACCATTACTTTGAAAGCAAACTGGAAAAGTGAGGTAGGGAAAAATTAAGAATGAAAACCATGAAGTATGTCTTATTTTGTGCTTCAGGAAGCAAAGTTATTTATTTTGGATCAGATTCAACACATAATAATTTAAGTGTGACCTCAGTGTTCCTTGCAGGGAATCTAAGCTTACTGTAAGGAGCTACTTTATGATTTTTGGCGTGTTTAAGTTAGTTAAACTATATTGGTGACAGGAGGTGATTAAGCAGTTGTTATGTTATAACATGGTAAGAACAGTATAAATTGCTTTGTAGTTATCATCAATTTTGATAACTTTAATGGGAGGCTTCCTGTTCCTGCTGGGAAGCAGTCAGTATTACTCCAAGTTATTAGTATGTAACTTATGCAATCTCATTAACCACTACATCACATTAACATTCAAAACTGATGGTTTGTAGAGGTGGTTTGTTTTTTTCTTTCTTCTTCTTCTTTCTAATGTGCAGTGCATATCATTTTTCTGCTCAAATCTTACACCTCACACACGGATCTAGTAACAGATTTTGAACAGGTAAGTAGCTGGAAACATGTGGAAGGCCCATGCTTTATGCTTCGAGCAGCATAAACTTTTACCACTTCCAGCAATAAATCCTTGATCCAAAAAGTGGTTTTGAGACAAGGAAGCCAGCTTTCTGGCCATCAAATTCCCAGCACAAACAAGCCAGGGCAGCATGTTGTGCTTTGCTGCACAGAGGCCCGGCTGACCAAGCCGAGGTCTGAATGCCCATGCAAGGGCTAAGGGAAGCTGAGGTTTGTTTCTCGCTGTTTCATTGATTTGATGAATAACTGTAAATAATTTGCTCAAGCATTTCTCCATTTCTTGTGTGAAAATGGAAACAAGAATATTTAGCTCAATCACAAATTCATTCATTAACATTTGTAAAGTGCTGTAAGATTATTAGACAGATCCTCACTAGAAGTGAGCAGTATGGTCACTGTCAATATTCATTAAGAGAATTTCTTACCTAACGTGATTAATAATAAGATTTGTAGGTGGTATAAAAAAATCATCCACTCCTTCAAATGGCGTGCGGATAACATGCTGATACTCCCCTGCACTCGCCTCTGGTATTACCTGCAATAAATACACACAAGGTTGTGTGCAAGAAAAGCAGAAAGGTAAATACAGATTACACAGTCATACACGGTGCCGAGTGGCTTTTCCCAAGGATGCAGTAGACTCAAATTGATTAACGACTTCAAAATACTGTTTGGTGTAGCCGCCTTGAAAAAGGTGTGCTAATAAATAGTATTTGAGGCTTGACATTTGTAAGGTAAGTACACAGCTCTACTTTCATAAGACGTTTATATTGCAAGAAAGAGCAGTCATGCAGGAGCTGAAATAGTATGACAACACTAAGACCACAATAATTTATTCCTTGCTGTCTAAAATAAACAGTTATTTCACGGTCATATTTATTAATCTCACTTAGGTGCACAGTGATAATTTACCAGCTCGAAGGCTCAAACACTAACTCACAGCAGTTAATTATCACTTTGAAGGAGAAGACCTGTTCATCCACCTACTGCACCATACAAGACTCATAGGAGAGCAGAGCAAGTCCCTGCTGCTGTTCTCCCCATGCCATCCCCCAGCACAGCCCACACCCCTGCTGCCACAGAAACTCTGCTCCCCGACTGCTCCAGACATGGAGAGGCAGAAGTTTTCAGTAATGAAGATGTTAAATACTCAGATTATTTGCTTGGTTCAAGATGACTTTAGTCTATTCACTGGGATACTCTGCTCATGTAATGTGCAACAGTAGTTGCTTTGAGCTTATAGCTACATAATTCATTGCAGGAAATGCTAAAACCCTACAAGGTTCAGTTCAGACGGCCATTCTGACCGTGCCATTTAGATTTCTTCCAATTAAATTGCTCAAGAAAGATGCCTGTTCCTGCACAGTGCTTTCACGAGGCCAGTAATGGCTGAACAACAGCATCCCATTAGTCGGCTGCACGGGCTGTTTGATAAATCTCCGACTTCCACAGAACTAGTGGAAATTTAGATCTACTTGCACAGTAGCATTTTTATTTAAAAAGATATTTTATTGCATGACAGCAGCTAACAACTCCGGGTTTGAAGAACGAACTTCACCAGATTAGTTGCTGCCCACCTTTTGGGAAAAGACGGTTGGAAAAAAAAGAAAAGATCTGCTAATGCTGGTGCTAATCCCACTCTCCACATGTGTAACTGCACTATATAAAGCTAACGGAAAGGACTATCTGAGAGCTGGAGCCTCATAACAAGTTTCCAGCTGTGCAGATGGTGTGTTCTTTTTAATAATCACATGCTTGAGCCATCTCTCCTTTAATTACAGAAACCTCTCACAGCTGGGTGGAGGAAATTGAGCTGGAAAGGGTAAAGAGAGCCCATTTTGTCTCCCTACACCCTGTTCAGGAAACTGTGCTAGTGCCTAGGTGAGGCTAGCTGGTGGCACTGCCTCAGAAAACTTTGTTGATTTGCCCCCATTCTGTTTCTGCTGAAAATGCCTGTGTTGAACTGCCGGTCAGTTCCTCATTATAACGGAAAGCCTGCAGGTTGTGGATACTACCTTGCACAGAGTGTGCTCGTCCCACACTCATGGGGCATTGCCTCCAGCAAAGCCTTGGGCAGCCCCACGACTGGTGTAGCCTACAGATTTGCAGGTTTTCAGGTCAGAAAGCAAAGCCCCTCTTCTCGGCTTCCTCACTCTGTTGCCGAATGCTCTGATGTAGCTCCAGAAGCAAATTTTCTGGTAAAAAGATATTCATGAGTCTTCCATGGGTCCAGAAAGGGTGGGCAGCAGGTGTCAGAAAATACTACAGAGGGGAACGTCTGGATGGATCAAATCAGGTTTGGTGTCCACTTTGTCATATGACATACAGCAGCAGCAAAATGCCCAATTAGATGCCTACACGAGAAAAGCTAATTCCCCAGGGCAATCCAGAAAAGGAAGCTCATTTCGATGTCCGAGCCTATGCACATTCCTGTGCCCCGGAGTCACGCTGAGCGTGAGCAGCTGCAGGGAGCTCACTGGCTTCGCTCCAGTGCAGTCACTGACACCCAACAGCAGAACATGTCCCCGAGGTTTTATTTTTGCTGATCGTGCTTCTTTCATACCCTCTAGATTTTTTTATCTTTTATTTAAATAATAATACATGGTTTTCAGAAGCACTGAACAAACCCTCCACCTCCTCTGTTAAAGATTTGCATTTCACTGTGATAAAAATTCTGCTGCATTATGCTCCATCATCATTGAAAAAGAAAGCTTAAGGCTTGAGAGAAAGAAGTGAAAAAATAGGTAAAGTTTAAGGAAAATAAGTAGCAATTTAGTGCATTGGCAGAAAACCTGGACTTCCACACGAAAGACAAGAAGAGGTAAGTGTCTTTACCAAAGCAGAGAATAGGGTGGTTTTGCTCTAACCTTAATGAGAGCGATAGGCTAGCAATCCCGAAATGAGTTACAAATCTTGAGGCACAGTGCAATGCATTCACCTTTCAATGTTCCTTTTCACACACAATGCACCCGAATTGTTTGCAGACAGAAAAAATTGCAGGTCTTCGTAATGTCTGAGAAGGGTGCACTGCACTTAGTCCTTACCCTATGCTTTCCCTGAATGTGTGTTGCTCAACCTGACTTGCACCTCTGCTGAAATACTACCAATAGGCTAGCGAGTGACAGATTTCTGTACAGAAAGTACGCTCTTCCAGGCTTCTTGGTACCCACTGCTTTTAGACCTCAATCAAGCTAAAAAGAAGCTGCACTCACGCTGGCTGCACAAATGACTCGGAGCATCGCACGCTCGTGCTGCTCGCAGTCAGCTGCCAGCCCGTGCTGGATGACTTTATGGCACTTGGCTCTGTCATCAGCCTTAAAACAAAATAGACCTTGGCAACAAAGCCATCCTGCTGCCAGCCCATGGCACAGTCATTGCTCAAAAACAAATTAAACAGCAGGAAAAATATGTGAGGATGGACAGAAGAGGGATGAATAAAACACACTAGATATGCAAATGAAAAAGCAGCTTTACATCCAGACCATTAAAGGCTGTTAATTACCTGCAAGCAGCCAGTCAGCAGCTTGCTGCTGAGGATGTCGAGCAAAGGAAGGGCAAAGGCTCGGGTGCAGAAGGGCTTACCTGCAGCGTTGGCGAGGATTTCCGCATGTCACCCCAGCTAAGCACCCACACTTGATCGTGGGATTTGTCGTAATGCAACTTGGTTGGTAACGGGTCAACGTCCAAGGACTTGGAAACAAAAAAAGAGAGATACATATTTACATAGTGATATGAATTTCATTATGCACACAACACACATTACATTAGCTTACTGTAGACATTCCCACGTACCACTGTTTACGCCCATGTGTACAGCTTTGTACAATTACCTTCTCATCAGCTGAGAGATCAGCAGAAGTACCAGCAATAGAAAATCTGGCTGCTCATCTCCATTTTCTGGCTAGACGTCCCTCCGACTTCTGTTACTTACAGCAGATCAGGATCCAGTTTCTGCCTGAACTATACCTGTGTCAGTTCATTCTTCCTAACCTACCTGTAACCAACGTCAGGGAGCAGCTCAGTAAGCATATGTCAGAAATTAGTTCTAGCATTATTTTACCACGTTAGCTGCAAGCCCAGCTGCAGACACAGCCCTGAGACAATGATCACCACCCCATAAAGGAATTTCTTCCTGCCAGTGAGGTTTCGGAACAGTGAATGACAGAGTGTGACCCCATGGGTGAAAACAACACAGGCCAAACTTTTTAGTGATGTCAGCAGATCCACTGGGCAAAAATCTGTTTATTTTCCTGTATCAAAGTCTTTTTGAACTTTTGCCATCCTTGAGTAAAGATTTCCCCTTGTAAGTACCTGTATGGCTTTCTGAGTCTGGATATCAATTATCATTACTCTGTGCTGCTTAGGCTGTGTCACATAAATATATTTGTCTCTGACGTTGACCGCTGAAGCCCAGAGGCAGGATTGAGTGCCTTCACCTTCCACTCTAGGACAGATCTCTTCCTGCGGAAAAAAAAAAAAAAAGAAGAAAAGAGGATTAATTTCTACAAGTTCAGGGTCTGAAGCTGTAAGAAGGTTAGCTTTGAAAGCCACAGAAAACAATTCCACGAGGATTCCATTAGGATGAGGATTGTTTTTCTTTTCTTTTCTTTTCCTGGAAAACATGAAGTAATTATTTTATTTGGTACCACACTACAGCCTGGCCCTACCCGGTGACATCAAACAGCTGGACCTCCTGCAAACTCTGAATTTAAATAACTACATAGTCTATGGATCTACCTTTTGAAGCACACCTTGGTTTAGCAAGACTTGCAGTGCTGTCAGCACTTAACAAAAATAGAAATATCACTGTGTGCTCTGAAAAACAGGGATTTACATTAATTACATTGTTTGAATATCAGCTTTATATTTTTCACACATTCTTCATTTTCAGTTCAGGAGAGCGTGCTCTATGGTGGTTGTGCTCAAGGGAATAGAGCAGAATAGGCAGGGTCCTACCATCTGTTGCTCCAGCATAGAAACTTCTGTTCAAAAGGAACCAAATCCTGATACTTTGGACAAACCTTTTTCTCAACTGCCTTCTGCCATATTTTGCTGCAGATCTTCCACTCACTGAGTCCTGTACACAACGGGTATTAGCTTCAGTGGGAGCTCACTGGCACCCTAAGTTTGAAGAGTCACACGTGATCTCACGAGAAAGCCTCTGCATGTTGGCTGCTCTACAAAGTCGTGTCGCTTAACGTGAATGGGCATTTATGTTGCACCAGGCTGTGGTGCAGAAAGGAGGATAAACCAAAGTGAACACGTATATATTTCAGTGAGCACAACTGTTGGTTTTAAATCTTGTCAATGCAACAGCTGGGTCACTGTAAATAATGGCACAACCCCCCATGGGGGAAGCAATCAGGGCAGCAGAGCTTATTGAGGGCAAGGGGATGCACAAACAAAAGCAATGCCAGCACCGAGTCTGTATCAGAGCAATGATCAGGGATGAAAAGATTTCACCTCTAAGCAGCAGAGCCCTGCCAGCTCAGTACCTCGATGGAGACCCGTGTAAGGGCTGAAGATACAAGATTCAACAGCTTGGCTGAGCTTTGCTTTCTGGCCCTCCAGCTGGGCTGGAGACTGTTGCTACAGCAAGCTAAAACAAGCTACAAAAGCCAGCCTTGTGCTCCCAGCAGCCATCCACGCAGCTGAGCACCGGACAGGCTCCAGATACGCTCCAGACTGCCCTCCTCATCCTCAGCAGCACACCCGGCAGTGGCACAGAGCAGATCCTTGGCCTGGGCTCTGGCAGCACAGCATCCACCCAAACCAAGGGGAGCAGGGAGGATCACCCACCCTTCAGTTACACTGCTCAGCTACGCCTCTAACAGCAAATGAGGACACTTTTGTTGTAGGAACACCCTTATAAATCCTAGGCTGGTATCACTGTCTGCATGGCAAACACTCAAGATGCTAAAAGAGAAAAGGGAGGAAAAGAAGTCAAACCTCCCAATACCACGGCAAAGGGCACTATGATATCCATAGGAAACCCTCAGAGGTCTCTGAAAGGCAGCCAAATAATAACGATAAAAGTCCCTTTTATGCCCACCACTGTGCTGACATTATTTCTTTAAGGGCCTGCTCTCCTCTGTGCTTTTCAAGCTGTTTCTCCAGAACCACCTCTTCAATATTTACAGCTCTTTGGAAAGGAAACACAAGATGTCTTTCTTTAACTAGTAACAGCTGAAGTGTGGCTTAATAATATTAAGTACACACTAAGTAAGTTTTGTTAAAGTATTCCAGTAGATAAAAAAACACTATCAACCACAAATGTATGAGTTTTAGAAAACAATGAATACAGACTCACGGAAAGATCATGGCCCATGGTAGCAGTGCCTAACCCAGCCTGCAAGGCTATGATCATGTTCTGTTTACCCTGTAAATCGAACTTTTCATAAAACTAAACGAAGGAGTGATTAACAAAGCATTTCTGGATGTATTTCAGCACCTGTCTTTTAGGCGATGTGATAGCTTCCTGTGTGTGTACATGATGTGTGCTGTTGTAGAGGAGTACATGACACAGGTCACAGAAAACATTGGCCTCTCAGAGCCTCCAGGCACACATTATCCCACCTGCCACATTGAGCTCCCGTGTACGAGCCAGTGCTTGAAATTCACTGACATTGCAACAAATTTCCCTTGTAATTTCCTACAGCAAGGATTAGGTAAACTTGGTGCTGGCAGAAAACGTCAGACAGCAAGCAAGGATGGTGTGGGTCTCTGTTTCAGCAGCAGAAGATGCAAAGGACCAGCACGGCACAACAAACCTCACCGCATCCTCACTCACCTCCCAGCTGTGATTCAGTCTGGGAAATGTATCCAAGGTTTATCCCATACGTAGTTCCCTTAGTTTTCAAGTGGAGATGATTAACCTCAAGGATGTCAAATGAAGCCCACCATGTCACAACGTAACTGTCAACCTTTGGTAGTAACAACCTTTGAAGAGATTAAGAGAAAGTTTCCCAGCTGTCAGCTATAGCTGCTGGGTTCAGGACTTACGTAACTCGTGAAAATCCTCTCTTCGGGCCTGATATGCCTGCGGATTTCACATTCATTTGGCTGAAGGACTGTGATCCCGTCATCAGAAAAGACATAGAACATATTCCCAACACTCAGGCCTTGAAGGGGGATAAAGCAAAAGGAGAAGCATTATTTTTTCTGCATGTATCCATAGCTGTTAGGACTATAAGAACTCACCCACTTCCCCCAACAAACAAAATCTGCCTTACATAAAGGTTGGTCATTTGGATGCAGTCAGTGCATTCACAAAATCAAATTTCATGTCACAACGAGGGCTTCAAGGAGTGAAGAGGTACAGACACATTCAAAAATGCATTGCCTTGGTGGCGGCAGTTGTACACCAGTATTGGTGTTCAGGTCTTGTGCTAACGTACAAAGCAGGACTTGAGTTAAATAAGCCTCTGTGTGATTATTATTGTACCTCCTCAGACTATGGCTTTGGTTTGTTATGATTTCATTAAAAATAGTTTGCTAATAATTTGAGAACCGAGCGAGAAGCTTTAGTTTAAATTAATCTCCAAGCTGTCCTATTACAGTAAACTTGACTTCTTGCAACTGTGACGCAAAATGAATGTGCTTAACAGCTGTCCATGAATGAAAATATATCCTCTATTTTCTTAAACTATCTGAATGAACTATAGCCACCAAAACAAATACATTTTTGAAATCTTGCAAACTGTAATTCACAAATGTGGAGTACTTCAGCATTGCAATAGCACTCATTTATCCACAACTGGGGCATTCCGGGAGATTTGGAAAACTAGCTGTCTGTCACTGCTTTGCTGTTAGAGCATATTTTCTCACTTCTGTCATGCAGAAATGCCTTAAAACACTGATAATTTAGTTCCTCAGCTACATGCAGTTGCAGGAATAAGCATCTTTGAGAAATGTTCAGGATCTTTTCAAACGCTCCAGTTAGAAAGATCCAAGCATCATTTCATTTTTTTGTTTTTTGTTTTTGTACCACCACCAGTGAATGTTTGCAATGACTACTGTCACCCCCAGCAATGCTGATGTGTACCTATCTGCCAACGCTATGGTGATGTGATAATTTGGAATTTCTCATTAATTATATTTTAACTATGGAGAAATAAGTTCCCAGTTCTACAGATCTGAACAATGTTCAGCATTACAATTCCTTTGGCTGCTCCTGTGGTGGCAGCTCTAAATCCTGCTCATGTCTATAAAGTTTCTCACATCTCAAGTGTTTGCATGATTGAGGCAAATTATCACAGGAAAACTGCATGATACAAACGTGTAATTTGGATAAATGTATTTTTTTGGAGAATTTAATTGAGTATACAGTTTAGTAAGGTTAGGAGGGTTTTTTGGAGCCAAAAAACCCTCTTCTTGTGCCAAATAAGTGGCTTCAGAGGACAAGTTCTCAGAATCAGGTGCTTGCTGTACTGACAGTGTTGAAGTTAAATCTCTCTAAAAAACAGAAATACCCCAGTCAGGGCATCAGGCGGGTACAGGAGCTGGGATCCTTAAATGTGATGCCATGGTAAGGGTTCATGCATGTAGAAAAAAAGCTACTGAACTCCCATTGACAACTAGGTTACCTTTATTGACTAAGGGCTATTTATTTTAAGAGTACGTTAAAGCATTTCATTTGGGCGTTTTGGGCCAAACCCTGCGCTCACAGCATGCACACAGCTCCCACCACCTTTGATGGGATTTGAGTGAATACCAGAGGGCAGAGCTTGGCCCTGTCTGGAGTGAGTGCTCGTTGATGAGGTGAGTTCTGTAATCCTAACAGGTGGAGACAGGCAGGCAACAAACTACGGCCATTGTGAAGATGCTTATCATTATTTTCATGCACAATAGTAGCGTGATTTTATCTAAAACTCCAAATACGATGAGTGTGTATTTCAGAATTAAGGCCTTAATTTGTCACAAAAATACTTTTCTAATCATTTCACCTCAGCAGACTTAGAGCAAGTGACTTGGCAAGTCCTACCACTTATTTTATAGTAAAATGATTGCAAGTTTTACTGCTGACTGGTTAAAATATGACACAATTTACTAACAACATTCAGGTACACTGAAGGCATGCTCTTTTCAGAGTTTATGAAATGAAATTAAAATGCTGTTGCAGTCAGTAATCTTCACACTGATTTTTAAACGAAGCAGGTGTTTTACAAGTCAGACTAGGCATTTTACTGTGACTTACAAAGTATTTGCCAGGTCTTGATTGGGGTACATATATAAACAAGCTCAGGGGAATTGGTAAAACAGACTCCAGGCTGGATTGCACGGCTGCTACAGCTTGGTCTGGGGAATTATTTCAATACACAGGCGGGCAATGGAGAACTTTGCTCAGCTGTAAGATTGATACTAGTGAGGCTGGTAATAGACTTAGAGCTAGAGGACTAATGACCAGGGTTATTGCTGGTTTTTGCCCCCCTTTTTAACTGAAGACAGGTTGGATGACACAACTAGTTCAAAATCTAAAGCCAACATACCTCATCTGTATGACAAAAAACTATTATAACAAAAAGACCAACGAATGGAGAGGGCGTTCTAATTGTAACCCGTCTCATCTGAACCATTCCAGATGATGCTGGCTCTAACATCCTTATTATTTTTTCATCAGCTGAAGAAATAAAGCATGGACAGTTGTTGACTCAAGACTGAAATTCAGGAGGGCAGCAGACGACAAGAGTTTTCTTTATTTGAGGAACATAGATGTACTGAGATGTACATCTGCATTGCTCCCCTTGGAGATCAAAGGGCAAATCCATCACAGGGCAATACTCTTTGAACCAATACGTGAATAATTTTCCCCAGTTTAATCTAAATGCTTGAAAGTATTTAAGAACTTACATAAGGTAACAAAAAGGCTTTCAGCTTTTTAAGTGCATGCCTTTATATAACTGATGATTGCCTGCTGGCAAGATATGTTCCCTTTATCCAGGAATAAAGAAAGCAGCACGCACTCTGAAAATGAACACTGGCATGAAAACAAATCTCTACTTTTGGGCTACACATCATTTTCTCTGTACAAAGACTAAAAACTAGATTGCACACTGAGTAAATATTGCACGTGCTTCCAGTCCCGTGTTTACCTGGCAGGTCATGCTATGTGCATTCATGTCTGGAGGTTTTCCTTGTGTGTGGTCTGTGAAAGGTTTTGAGGGAGGACTGGTAGACTAACTTTCAAAATGATCAACTACTTGTGTTAAAACTGTGACTCACAGCAAAAGATTGTTCTGTGCAATATTCTGAATAAGATCTTACAAATAGCTTTAGTTGACACAGGCCTGGCGAGCACGAGAATGTGATCATTTTAAAGGAGCGCAGGTCTACCAGTCCAGTTGTGAATATTTCTACTTACACTTAAGTTTTCATTGTAACAGAATTGAGAGCTTATATTAGAACGTAAAAACAAAAATACCATTCCTGTCTACGAGCCTTCTCTGTGCCAAGATTTCACATGTTAAGGTATGTTCGGTGGATTCTTTGTCTAGAATGAATGTGCTGAACAAATATACAGAATGTAGACAAGGGAATAAACCTACTCTAAAGATACTGAAGTGCTTAGGAACATCAATAGTAAATCTGCTTTTACTGCCTATGCTTTCCCTGTAAATTGCTCATACGTTTATTTAAAATGTGCAAGGTTGATAAGCAGTAAGTCCATATTGTTTAGCAGAATTATAATAAGACTTTCTGCAACCAACTTCTTAGTTGTTCTTTAAGTATTTCTATACATCTGGTAGTGTTATCCAAATACTTTCTTTAAAAAGAAGTGTAAGAGATGCAGTATTAAATCATGTAGCATTATGCAGATGATGCTGGACTGAGAGATTTCATTTCTAAGCAGAAGGGAAATAGCAATTCTTAGTGCCCGTAATGCCATTTACAGGTACATTGGCAGTACAGAGACGCTCTTCAAAGCCATGCACTTGGCACTTGTGGGCGGTGTACAAACTCTGCAGAATTGTCATAGGTGGTCGTGCCACATCTCATGACCTCCAGCCGGCTGCCTTTGGTGTGAGTACGTACCTGCAGCCAGCAGCGGGACCTCAGCTATAGACCTAGGCAGCACCAGCTACTAAGGGCTGGCGCTTTCCTTCTTTCCCCCAAAATCCTTTAGGCTAAGCCATGGCAAAAGCTCCAAGCCAAGGGCACAAAGCACAACTCCTGTTGTGGGTACCTGGGGGCACGACTTACGAAACAGTCTTTGCACAGAGACCTCCACGAGGTTGGAAGGGCAGCAAAGTCCCAGCTTCCTCACATGCAAGTGGCAGACTCAAGAACTGTCATGCCTGGACTTCTTGGACAATCCAAGAACCTTCTCCCAGTGAATAGGATGCCCTGCTCTAGCAGGCTGAAGTGCCCAAAGGCAGGAGGCTCCCCACCGATGCCTCTGGGCACCGTACTTCAGGTGGCATATGGGTGAGTTGCTTGAGAGCTTCTCACTGTGTGTTTTGGAAACAATTACAGCACCAGTGCATACAAAATCAAATCAATCTTGACTTCAAGTGGCTCCATAATATATTTGAGTCAATTAGCTGTTTAAGGATGCTTTTCTTCTAATTTGCCTTCCAAGATACGCAGATGTTGACCTTGTGCAGGGCATACTATAAATTTGATCAAACTAGAGATCTTAACTGCCAATTAAAACAAGGAGAAATGGGGCAACCTTTACCCTGCATTGATTTAAAAGATAGAGGGAAGTAAAACTTGAGGGTGTTTTTTGCTTAACAGACAAGAACACGATTTTTGTTGCTCACCTAGTAAACATCAATACATGCTACTAAGGAGGAAGAGTTTAAATTGCTTGCTTAAAAATGCAGTGTATTGAATTTATGCCTTACATGTTCAATTATGGTAATTTGGGAGCACTTCTGACACTTGTGTAATTGTTAATGTAGCTTGGGAATCTCAGGCTACTTGCATTGGTGGCAGTTCATATGAAATTCCCATTTTTCTGTACTTTATGGTCATTTATTATTCCATCATGGGAAAATGTAAGAAGTTATCAGTAGGATTTATTTCACTGGAGTGACACCTCTCATTTAAATACTTTAGCTTTTAAACTTCTGGTCTGTACTTAATCTGGTAACTGCAAAAGTTGACAGAGTTAGTGGCAAGTTAGTGCAGAATGGCCCATCATGGAATCACTAAAGCAGACAAGCACATTATCACTACAACAAAAGAACTTTACTGCAGTACCTTCCTCTCGCCACAGTATGTTTGCAACTGCAGCATCAGAAAATTGGGAAAGCCAGAAAATAATCAAGAAAAGGGAAAAAAAAAAAAAAAAACAATGTCAAAATTTTCATTGTAGCAAGTAACTGAATTAACACGCATGTTTAAATGAACTGTTTAACTTGTGAAAACTGTAACATTCATCCTAGTAAAGTAAAAATAAGAACAGATACATATTTCTAAACACATTTACTTCTTTTAGAGACAATTCTGAAGCTATGACATGGGAAAAATCCTCACTGAAATGAGGATAACTTTAGCCTGTGCAAAGATCAAAGTCTTACAAAACAGAAGATGCTATCTTCAAATGTAGTTGTAGGTATGGTACAGGCTGTGGCTTTCTGTACAATTTCAAGTAGCAAACATGGCATCTTTCAGAAGCCTGAGACTGGCAGTTAGAGCAGCCATGCACTTAGCAGATTTTCTTCTTGGAATTTCATGCAAGAACTACATTTTCTTTTAGTATTCAAACCCTCCTGAAAAGTACAGCTATATTTGAATTTCTGTTAAGATACATCCAATTATTTATCAACACGCTGTAATTTTCCTTGCTTAAGTATTCTTGGGGAAAAGACTGATATTAATAAGAGTACATAAATCCATTTAATGAGGAAAAGAATATATTTTTTCCAAAGAATTGCTATGAGAATGCATATTTATGGCCAACTTCTATATTAATAGCCAGAAAACAGCAAAATCACATTTGCACCTAGACTTTTAGTATCACCGTGAACCCAGGCAATCTCCTAGGTAGTTAAGGCTGAAGGATTAGGAAGGATCAGGCTCTGTGAGCTTTTCCACAGAGGAAAATCATTAATTGTGTTTCGGGGACAGTATGGACAAGGTAACACAGCCACGCTCCTATGGGAAATACACAACTGAGAGTTCCTGGGAAAACTTTTCTTTGTAGTGGAAGATAATTTCATGCCAAAGGAAACCTATTTTACTAGTCAGCAATGTAATTACAGATAAAATAAACAATTAAATCAGAACATTTTCCAAACATCTAAATATTTGAGAACTTTCATTCGTAACTGTCTTTAACAAAAAAGTCTTGTATACAGAAATCAATATTTTTTTTCTGAAATCATAAATAATTCAACAAAAAATTAAGTTTTGGATTCTTGGATATCTGAAAAAATTGCAAATTCATTACTTTAGTAAAGGTGTTACCTATACCACACCCCAGCATGATTCTGGCACATGAAAGGCCTCATCATTCTAGATGAACCGATTTTATCTTCCCCACACAGTTCCAATCCTCTGATCAATGCACAGACAAAGTTGTCATTACCTTATGAGCAAAAGTCCCACATAGTGCATGCAATGGCCTAAACTATTAAATTGCATGTATGCCATCTCATTTTAAATATGCTTTAAAGAAAAAAATTATGTAAAAAATTCAGCTTACGGGTCTTTCTTGCTGAATCTTCTATGAAAAGTGAAGATATGTCCTCATCCACTCCCACTTCATTTTTAGCAATGCAGGTGTAGGCACCAGTGTCTTCATAGCGAACACTACTGATATGAAGTTCGCTTCCATTTGCTGCAAGAAAGACATCCTCCCGTGAGCGGGGTTCCTCACTGCCGCTAACTGCTCCCCACTGCCACGGCCGCAATGTGGGGGATTCCCAGTGCACAGCACTTCCCCGTACATAAATGGAGGTATTTGGGCAATTCTCATGAGTGCTGATGTTTTGTTTCTTTCCATTAGCACAAACACTCTGTGCCAGAAACAAACAAAGAGCAATCCCAACTGCAAAAAATAAATGAAATTTCATTTATGTCTCCTTGTTAATAAAAAGAATGCTTTGGCTTTAGCGGAGAAAAATTCACATTGATTTTGGAAACAGTTCTTCATCAGATCACAAAAAGCTTGGGAGAAGTCTCTCTACAGTTCCTCCTATCATTTTGCTTTCTGCAGTGGGGCTACTGTCTAAAACCTTTGGAAGATTTTGAGACTTTGCACCCAGCCACGCAGGGGTGTCTGTGCTACCAGTGCTGGAGGAGGTCTGCAATGCACCACAGAACGATTGGGATGGTAGGGGGAAGGTTCTTAATATCATTACACAGAAATTTGCAGAGAAATACTGTTGTCTTTCATTGCATGTTACATCCTTATTTGAAACATAAGGACCAACAAGAGTGAAGAGCCCAGTTCCCACTGCAGAGGTGGGTGTGAGAAGACACGGGAACCACAGGCTGATTCCCAGCGGACTTGCAGACTTGCACCCTGTGAAGTCCTTACACCCAGGAACAGATTTAATGCATCTCTCTTCTGATTTGCACAGATGCACACAAGAGGCAAGGCAGTGGAGAATCACAAACACCGTCTTTTACCAGAACACTGTTACCACTTATATCAATCGATACTGTATTACCCGAGAAATTCACTGGAGGAAAAGATAAAAAGGAAGAACAGGGGTTTTCTAACACGATTTTCAACAACCATGGCTTAGTGAAAGTACAAGAACTTCTAGTTTAAAGTACAAAATAATCCTCCTTAATCCCCGTCTACAATACTTTAATTAATCAAAATTCTGTTCTTACCTAGGAGCGTTAGCTGTTTGGATAATTTTGGCATGATATCAACACCGTTCTTTAGCCAGGTAATTCGGGGATTAGGGATGCCTTCGGCGTGACATTTGAGGCTTGCTGACACGCCGGGCTCCTGTGCCTGCGTTTCAGGGTAGACGCGAATCACCGGCGGCACTGCGGGGAACAAGGAATTGGCGACGTTGAGCTCACCTGCCCGCTGCCAGCCCGCGCTGCAGAGAAGGTCTGATCCCAGAGCCGAGGGAATGAGCTGTGGCCTGGTTTTCAGCACAAGCTACAGCGAAGATTTTTCTACAGCCCAACTTCAGGGCAGAAAACAGAAAATAGTAATAGAAAAGAATAAACTAATATGCCAATGCCAGGGAGCAAGCTGGAGATGGGATTTGGTACTGAGACCATTCCTGCTTTCTTTCATTAAGCGACTGATTGAACTTCAGGGAAGATGGATTAAAACTTAAGGAAGACACTCACATACTTAAAAATTAAAGTATAAATTCAACTGAATCTAGTAAGGGAGGAACTGAGTCCTTGCACATCATTTTCCTATTAGATGTACCATGTTATTCAACATTTTAATCAAATATACATAAGGAAATGCCCTATACATTTATTACTTGTTATTCTAAACAAATGTGTTTTCGTTTTGTTTTTTTCCTTAGAGGCTTTCAAAATGTGACTTACCTTGTTTCAGGAAGATGCCTCTGAACTCTTTAATATACTAAATTGACAGAACAACTAATTATATTACCATTTCAGACAAGTTCATTGATTTTCAATCATGCTGCCTTCGTTGCTCAAATCAACCAGACTTAATACTACCCTCTAACTATTTCTTAACAATATTCTCACATACTTTAAAGGGGATTTGCAACATTGCTCATGTGGAGGAAAACCACCAGCATCCCTCCTTCCTTTCACCTCAAGGGACTTAATAAAAGGAAATGTGAAGATATGCTTCACATCCAGACCAGCAATCCCATCTTGAAAACGAAGGGACACGTCGTCTTCTTATATATGGGAGGGCTTTAGAATGCCTGAATGAGTCAGTAACAAACTTCCACTGGAAATCACTGGTTTAAGGTATCTAACTCCCTACTGTGTTTTTATATTGTCCATCATTAGGCTCCAGGACTGGCAAAATTAAATGCACTCAACAGTTGCTTTAGAATAAAATGAAATCTGTATTTGCAGCTTGCTATATATCTATATATCCATATGGGGATAGTTTGAATAATTACAGTCACTAGCATACACTTTACATCTTTCTATTTCTATTTTTTTATGAGCCTTACCAGAGAGAGATGTATTTTACTTCTGTCTAACCTACCAGCTGCTTAAAAAAACACTGAGTCATCAGCTCTGGTTAATACTTGGAACAAAATCAGCCATGACAGAAAGCCCTTAAGTCTACTTGTTTTTATAGCTTTAAAAGAGAGAGATTGTTCAAGTGTAATCTGAGAGGAAATGCCTAGGGGCAACTGGAAAGCAAAAAAAAAGTGGATGTAAAGGCATGTCTTTAAATTCCACTTCTACACTGGACATGTGAACTTATTTCTTCTTCTTCCACTTCCTTTACTTGTGAAGAAAAGTAAATGTGTTGTAAGAAGCATGGCAGTGAGTAAAACACCCCATAAGAGCTTTTTAATCAGAAGGATACCAAAAAGACAAGGTTTGTTTTATTGAGTTTGCAATTTCTAAATAAAAGCACTTACTGTTTTTTTTATCTTCTCTTCCTGCCATTACTGTCAGGGTTGATGCTCCTCCTGACTTCAGGAGGTGCCAGATCAAGTGGAAGAAGAGCAAAGGAAGCGATCTGCTGTTGGAAGCAGCCAGCAGCTGTCAGAGCCATTCCCTGCATTTAAGAGACAGTGTCCACGCAATTTGGGTGAATAAGACTGTGAGTCAGGAGCTTCTGATTCCTTCCGTACCTTGGAAAATTAATTTCAACTTCTCTGAGTCAGTATCTCCAGGCACAGTAAGGTAAAGGCAGTCATTTTTGTTCACTTTGATAGAATTTTATGAAGGTCCTGCACTCGGTGCTTGTTGCGCATAAGATTTGTTTGCTACTAGTAACAGTTTTAAATGAAACAATTTAGGAACTGAGGTCTGTTGAAAGCCTACGTGATTTATTCAGATCCATAGACAAGAGTAAGTAAGTAAGTAAGTGCACAGAAAACAAGCTCACAAGACCCAAGCAGGTTAGATGTCCAAACCCTGTGAAGTCAACTGGCAGTGAGTATTCAGTGCTCCTGAGTACTTCTGTAAATTTCCAGAAGGCAAATACCTGCTTCTCCCAGTTCACAAGCAGCACTGAGCTGCTCTGCCTGCCTGGCTCCGGACCAGAGGGGGGTCCCTGGATCAGGATCAGGCCCTTCTCCAGTGCATCGCAAACTGTCAAAGGCACAGAGCAATTCTGCTCCAAGCCCAGCAGTGCCTCCTCACCCAGTGACTCTGAACAAATACAGCCCTTCCCAGGCACCTACCACTTAATGCTCTCAAAATCAGCGCTGGTTGATTGGGTTTTCTTAGAACAGTTTGCTGAAGGCTTTCCTGTTTGCACAGACATGCATGGCAGCACTCCCAGTGCCTGCCGCAATGAAGGACCACCCCTCCTAGAACCACGGCCGTCCTTCACAAAGCAGGTTACATGCATCTCTCATTTTTTTTTGCCCAATATCTGCATCCAAGAAATACACATGTTTTTCCTGCACAGCTGAAAATACAGCAGATTGATTATGTAAAAGGTAGCTCACTGCATCAATATTCTGCTTGAAAATTGGCTGAACTTGAAATTACAGCAAGGTGCACATATTTTCAGCAGTAATTAATGAGGAAACTGTTTATTTTCACCTATAAAAATATGTGTTGCACCTCTGTTCCTGCCCTGTTTTCATTTTCCTAGTCCTTCCACTTGAAAACTTTTTATTTCTTCTCCCTTGTCTTACATAATTCATTGCACAGGTAAATTATGGCATGCAACTGCCTTGTGATAACAGCAAACTGCAGAATGCATTTTTATTGTCCTTGCTACAAATTAATACATTCCAAGTAAGCACATTTTACTTTAAACTTGCAAAGATTTTAGCTCCACACTTTGGAATATATGGATTACCTTTTGCTATTTCCCTTGGTGAATATATATCATTGCTAACCATTACTGTGCCTGCAGCCAAAGGCAATATACAAAGGCTATTATCTTAAGCAAAGTTGAAAAAAGAGAGGCATTCAAACAAGTAGGAGATTAGGTAGATTGCCTACTACTGCATACTGAATAGTACCTTACTTGTGAGTAGACCAATTCATTACAGTAAAGCAGCTCAGGTGATAAAGCACACGATGCGTACAGATGGCAGTATCAAGCCCTAAAGACATACATTGCTGCTACAGGACCTATATACTCCAGCAGTTACTTGAATTAATACATTAATCATTTACTTCAGATGGTTTAATCTCCCCATTTATGATTTGAAAGGAGTTTGCAGCTTTGTATGTTTTCTCTTGAAATGCCGCATTAACAAAACTTCTGTTTGAAACACCTCTCTGTTACTGGAAACCTTGTCCTATCGGACCTTTACCATTAGGATGACGATCAAATAGCTTTGTAAAACTCTTTACAAGAAATATGATATTCTGATTTATGCCGATGTTTTCCAGAGTGCAAGGACCAAGGAAAAGGATGCCCTACATTGAGTAGGCTCTTGATTTGCAAACTATCAATTTTCATAGTTGATTACAATTTTACGAGACTTTTTATTCTCAGAAATTCTTTTTTCCTCTTGAAAATGATAAATGGCTTTTCTTCCCTACAGTTAGTGCATGCTGTACGCATATCCCAAGCAATATCATACATAGGAGAGAACATAATTTTCCTATTGTTCTTTGCCCCTCTTGATCAAAGACATAGCACAAAACATGAATTTGTCATTCCTAAACTTTGTGCTGCCTTTCAATACGTCCTTTTCTTCCAAAGGCATTAAGGGCCATGTGTATAAATACACTGACTTAAATTTTAATACTGCTGGGATTCATAAGGTTGATCAACCCAACCTAAAGATAACACACCATGTCACATGTAGGCAGCATGTCACGTTTGTTTCATGCTTCTTGTCCAGAAGACACATCCCAGTGGTTTGGGGCATTCATGGGGTGGTCTTCGCATTTTCTGCCTAACAGCACTCTCATTTCTGCTTGTCAGTAAGAGCATCTGGACCCACCCATGTTATCTGTGACACTGGGAAACAGCTGAGCAAGTTCTAGCAAACCCTGGTGAACACTGCACACGTAGGACTTCTTCCTGAAACCCCCAGAGGTTCACAGAGCCATGTGTTCTAAGGCCGAAGCTCACTCCAGCGCTGCAAGTGAAAACACAATTAGCTGATCCGATGAAGTAAAACCCAATCAGGTAACTCAAAAGCAGGCATAGGAAAAATGCATGTTTTAGCTGATTCTGTGTGTTGATTTTCACACAAAGGTAAGTGCTACATAGCGTTCGGCAGCTGAGTAGAACAAACCTTTTTTCCCCTTCAACTAAACAAAGGAAAAAAAATGCAAAGAGGGTGGACATGACCAGGATCAGATCATTTTAAGGAGAAAAGGACAATAAAATGTTTTGTAAGGTAGACTGAGGGAACTCAGTGGGAGCAATGAATCAGGCCGCAGATGGCATGAAAAGGAACAGAGAACACTGGAAGATTGACTGCAGCTTCCAAAAGCACTGAATTAACTGAAACCCTTCCCAAAAGTAGGGACATGCCCATACAGACAGAGAGCTTGGGAAGGATCAGGGACAAACCCTACTGCTTCCATTTGGTTCTTTCCCTACTTGTTCCCAATAGAGAGACTTGGGGTCTTCGCTATTAAAAAGAAAATAATTTTTTGTGTGTGTGTGTAGAATAATAAAAAAAAAAAAAAACCAAACCAAAACTGTCTTCAATACTAAAAGAAAAGAAAAAAATCTACATTTTTGTAGAATAATAAAATGAAACAAAGCAAAACTGTCTTTTTGATGCTAAAAGCGTATTATCCCCTCCCTGGAGGAGGCAGGCAAGCAGATACACCCCAGTTCTGGCTCACTTATTTCTGTCACATTCCCTTACAGTTTGAGTCTAATACAGAACAGCAACAGCAAAAAGCCCAGCTTGAAGATGGAGTTTTTAGTCTGATACAGACAGACACAGACAATCCCCAGCACTGAACAGAGCCAATGAACTGTACTTAGGCTCTCTGCATCTCTGCTCAGCTCAGCTTCTTCCCTCTACTCCTGTCAGAAGAAATTCCTCAATTTGTCCTTTATGGTTCTAAAAAGCAAGAAGGATTTCTGAGACATGCTCTGCCTTCAGAAACCCAGGGTATGTCTGAGGGTAAGCAGCGTCGTCCTGTCATCGCTCTTGTTGCCCCAACATCAGTTGCTGGGGGAAGCACGACACAGGCAGAACAGGAGAGAATTTAATGATGTGGGCAGCCAGCCACATTAGCAATTGCAAAACCCTGGTTTTGCAAAGCCTAATGGCTCATACAGGAACATTAGATGCTGTGAGACAAAGATTTCCAGACCCTACAGTGTTTTCTAGCAAGTCCAGGCTGATATCAGAATGCATGGCATTTTGCCGTATTTAAAGACTATATAGCAACTTTAAAAAGACAACATGGTTATATATTTTTTTCTTTTGTATTAATTAGAAATATCACATACAGCTGTGGTATGAAACTTCTATTTAAAATGTGATCTTCTCAAGAAGTTAAGCTAAGAGGCAGGCACACGTACGCTCCAGCTCTGCAGCTTGAATCCAGCCCTCCCCACACTCCAGCTAGCTTTCGTCTCATTGCAGTTTTAGTTTCAAAGCCTTTGGGCCTTAAATTCTCAGTGATGATACAGTCTACATCGTCGCCTGCCAACTAAACTCCATTCAGCTCTCAGAATATATCACATAATATACACGGGATTAAGTTGTTAGCTTGCTTTTCTTTCAACTGCTGTTCATCAAACAAATGGCACTTTGAGGAAGGAAACCTATTTTCCCAGCTGCAGCACGCACAATCTAGTTATCCATATTGCTGAGACTTTGCAGTTTACTATCTCAAAAGATGACAAATTGTTATGGAGAAACATTAAGTTGGTTTTCATTCAAATCAACTGGATGCTCTGTGCTCTCCCCTGCGCGCTCGCTGGGGGTGGGGGGCACTTAGGCACATCCCAGGGACCTGAGCTGCCATCAAACCTGAGCCCCACGTCCACTGCGGTGCTCCTTAAAGTGCATAATTACCCCTTTTTACTGTTTGTCTACGTGTCAGCCTCTCTCTCTTAGCCTGGGTGGAGCTGTGTGCTCTTACCAGCCGATAAGCTCTCCTTGGCAGAGGTCTGTGCACACCTACAGGGCGAACTAAATAATAATTTTCCTTATAATGCACCTCCAGTAATAAAGTTGTTGAATTTTCTTGTAAAACTCAGTATGTTGAGGCCAGAATATTGCAGTATCTATTCATAAAGGTTACCCTGTCCCCTGTTCCTGAGGTACTGCTGGTCGTGTCAGCACACCGGATTCAAAGGGACCTGCAGCACAGGGGGATGGGGAGCACAGCTGGTGCAGAGGGAATCGGACAGGGAGCAGTATCGATTTGGAAAAGGATTTACATTTTTTTTTCAAGTGCCTGAAGTAAAGATAGATTTGGATGTGCCGCGGAGTTGGATCCTCCACGGGCTTGTCCCTCAAGCTCTCGTTCTCACCCCAGCGAAGAGGCGTGAGCTCGCTGCCATTTGGTGTCCGGTTCGCACAGGAGGAATTGACGGTGCCGGATACAAAGTGGGAAAATCAATCATGTCCAGAGGGCTGGGATTATCTGCTCTTTATATGACGTGGGCAGCGAGGTGTCTTCTGAGGTGCACACGTCTATCTCCTCAGCCCCTCTGATGCTCCTGGCTCAGAGCCCCCAGCGCTCCATACGGCACGGAACGCCAGTTTAAGCTAAGGTCATTTTCAACTAAATCTGACTGACTGAGTTTGAGGTCAAAAGAAAGATAGTGAAGGCCAGAATATAAATTCCACCAGGCTCAAATGTGGTCCAGGGACGCAGGTGAATGAGGATGCTGGAATATGGCCCGGGTGATTCTCTCACTCGTAAAACAGTTTGCCCTCATTTTGCAAGCCAGTGGGCCATATCTGCAAGCTGATGTAAATAGCCCTCAGTTGAACCAAGCTGTCTAGAGCCAGGTAATAATCTGGTATATAGCTACAAGTTGGATAGCTAGTTTTGGAAACACAGCGCTGTATTTAAATATCGTGGGCTGTTTCATGCAACAGAAATTATTTTCTGGAAGATGAAATTATTGAAGCAACAATTCTGTTGACAAAAGTAGTCATTAGTTTAAGAGAGGCTCTGAAACATTGCTCGTCGCTCTCTGGAAACTGTAAAACAAGCTGTCAATATCTGCTAAAGCCCAGCTAATTATACATACGGCCCCCCGTGCTACCTTTCTTTTTGATCGCCTGTGTGATGGCACGAGTGAGAAGCCACTAGCTGCGTTTGCTCTCACACAAAGCCCATTTGGTGCGTAGCTTTTCGTGTCTTCGTGCGAACGAGATTAACGGGCAACTTTGCTTACAGGAACATTTTCAGTGGATTGTCATATATGCCATTTACTAACCATTCACCTGAAGGATGTGGGTCTGATACAGCTCTTCATAGCCGTAGGCATGACAGGTGTAATTGCCCATGTGAATAGTCGTTACCTTGGTGATGTAGAGGGAATCGTCTTCTCCAAAATCCTGCATGTAACAAAAGACAGGAAAGGAGCCTTATTATTTAGTAAAAATATTTTAAACACCACATGAAGGGAGGTCACCTGTTCGGCGGTTTTGATAGTATCACAGCTTGGGAACACAGCTTGAATTTTGAACAGCGAGTTTTGAAGTTCATAAATCAACACACCGGAGAAAACGAGCAGCAATTTCAGAGTAAGGCAAAGTAACTCATCTGAGAATACGAACTTTTGTGCTGGTTGTTAACAAGGTGCTCTTTGCACATAAAAAGATGGCAATCTCCAGCTGTTTAATTTACAGGGAAATTTAATATCTACCCATTAACCTCAGATGCCTAAAACATTAACTTCTGGGTGGGTTAAAGTTTCCTTTATCTATGCTGGTTCTTAGAAAACGCACTGTAACCTTGAGACTTGATGAGAAAGAACTGAAACTGTTTGTCAGCTAAGACAATATCCTCGGCAGGAGACAGGAAAGACGACAAAAAGCTTTCTTTTAAGGAAATTTACTTCAAATCAGCCTGCTTTGATCTGTAACTGGTTGACAAGGATCTTTCTCCCCCCCCTCCCCCCATTTATTTACCCACATCTGCTCCTGCATCGCACTTTCTGATTATAGGCGGGGAGAATATAAGTTGTTAGCGAGGTTTTGGCACTGAATATTTTGCACAACTGCTCTGTTTAGAAATATATTTCAAATTCTAGTTAACAGAAGCACAGCACTGGTGGGTATACAAAGCAGCATTTCTTGTTACCCCATTAACATTCAGACTTCTGCAGCTCCAAAATGTTTATACTTCTATGCAAACCCAGAAGGATACATTTAAAAAACAGTTAATGAGCTTAAAGTATGTTTTTTCCTTAATTAGCTCCATGTGTGAAGCATGTTAAATAAAACTCTTTGCAGAATTTCACTGCAAAAAATATGGTAAAAATCAATCCACAATCAGGGTGGCAGGAAGCCAGTGCAACAGGGTGAGTGTTGGAGATGTAGAAAGGCAAAGTTGTGCTGCTCGTAAAAGCTGAAAACTCCCAGCCAACATGTTCCCCTGTGACATGACCGAACCGATCAGGAAGGACAGCAGGAAACAGGAACGCAAACCTACTCTGCTGGCTGGGACACAACACCTTGGGTCCCCATTTCTGTGTGATGGAGAAAGGGAACCCGCGCCCAGGTTTGCAGATTACAAACAAGACTTGTTTGATCATTGGAAAGGTTTTTTTCTAAAACAAAACCATTCGGGGCTCCTTATACCTCACGCTTTCTGTCTCTTCAGGGTGCACCTGCTTCGCAGTTTGAAGCTCTCCTTTCCAACCAGGACACTTAGGACATTTCTGAGGGAAGCTGCGATCCTGCCGCAGACTTGCAAAGCCAGCTGGCAGCCCCGAAGGAAAAGTACAAAGCGGCCCATCTTTTGCAGGATGGGATTCATCTGGCACTGCTTCTGCTGGCTCTTGAATCTTCTCCAATAACTTGCGTCTGGCACCAGAGGAACCTCTTCATGCCTCTCGTCTCCTTGACAGGCCTGCACTGGCAGGGCAACGAGAAGTTTGGGGACTTTCCTATTTTTAGACACGTTACAAGGCAGATTGAGAGCAAGCCCTGAAAAATAGAGTTTACAGGCAGGACAACAGGCTCACTCTTCCCAAAGCACAACCTTTGACCTGAGGGGGACAGAAATAACCGCTCTGTATCCGCTATCTGCTACCCTGTCGCTCTGACAGCACGACAAGGCACAAATGTGTGTACAATTACGAACGAGAGTAAATCCATAGATGTTCCTGAAATTCATTATCTGTCATCAAAAGCATCTCAGTGTCAGGCGGACCGGGCATCTAGACTACGGGATGAGTTGGTTAAACTAAACAATCCATTATTACAAATATCTACTCAAAAATCCCCATTCGAGCATTTGCCTTATTTTCTGGTCAGCTAGATCTTTCCTGCTGGAAAGCAAAGACGCGTGAATGACTGCAAATAGCAGAGAGACCACCCCTGTTCAAGTGATATTTACATGACATAGAGAAGGCGCTTGCAGTGGAGGGGACTTAATAACAGTTTTTAAAGTTAATCCCAAAGCAACTCGAATTGAGTTTAGATCAATAAAAGCAGGATGGCTACTTTTATGGAATGATTTATACGGAGATGTGGAAAAACAGGACAATAAAATCTTTTCTGTTTTAAGTGTGTTGCTTCCTTTAAGTTATCTCAGAAAAATATTATGAATGCTTGGTTTGTGCTCTGTAATTGTCTTTTTATGGACAATCTGTTTTTTCCAATGCATACAAATGTATTAATATAAGTAAAGACCCTTGCAAAAACAAACTGATGCAAGATTACAGTATTATTCTCTTCCTCTCCAAATGCATTTTTCTTGTAAAGAGAAGCTTTTATTGGCAAAAGCATGGTTTATGACTTTTAAAAACTATTTTCTGACTTCCAGCACTTAAAAAAAGGTTATCAAATGTGATTTAGGCAACGCTATCATTTATGTCAGGCACAGAAGGAAAATATCTGCTCCGTATTAGCACTTGCACACACACAGCAAATTCACATGGAGTACAACATTATTAAGAATCACCAGCATTAGAGGTGGGAAGGAAAAAGTGGTTATTAAATTCAGGTTCAATACTTATCCCTTTGTTGCTACAAAAAGAATTCTGAATTCTGTAACAAATTAATGACTCTTCCTGCGTGCTTATTTATTGCAGTTTACAGTTTCTCTTTGTGTTTCCCTGTGGATATAATTAGTGCATTAGGGTTTCACGGCTACATTTTATATATATGCATGCATTCTTATGCACAAACACCTCCCATATATATCTTATAAAGGCACACCGGGGAGTGTTGTAACACCCCAAGCCCTAAAGCATCAGGACAGGGGAGCCGTCAGTTCCCCAGGAGCCTCCCTCGATCCTTTGGCTCTCACCTCCGGGGGTCCCACAGTGGCCAGGGGCCACGCCACACGGGCAGTGGGCACCCTGGTGCTCCCAGGGGATATTTGGGTGCATCTCCTGCTGCCGTGCAAGCTTGTGGTGCCAGCTAGCACTGGCAGGGCATCCAGCGGCTGTCTCAGCATGCAGGGAAGAAGTCCTCAACCAGGAGCTGCAGGCAATTTTACCAAGCTGAGAAGGAAGAGCGGGTCTGTGAGGACTTTTCTCCCCTCAAAAACATGCACTGTGCGAGTGAGAGCTCTATGAATAAAAGTTCTCAGAAACTGCTTAGCACGAAAGATTTTTAGAGTCATGTTATGAACTTGCTTCATCCATCCATCCATCCATCCATCCAAACACACTCACGTAAACTTTCCTGGGGAGAACTGGCAGGGGAGAGGATGGGCAGGCCATAGGGAATGGGAAGAATTCATATTAAACAAGGACAATGGAAACATTTCCGTGTGCTTCAACGTTTTCAGATGGCTTTTGCTTGCAACGGCAGGTTTCCAAGTCACTACAAGCCTGAAAACAGTCAAAAGGAACCATGAACATCTATAAAAATGATGTATCACATAGTTTTTCTCTCCCTAAAGCTACCACACCTTTCAAGCAGAGTATCTCAGGGCTGCCCAGGAGTCGCAGTGCTATGCACCCCTGGGAGCTGGGACTGCCCTACACCTACCCCCAACAAGCAAAACGATGAACTGTGGAGAGATCTTTATGCATAATACCACGGCAAAGGATTGGGAGCCAGGAGAAAGGCAAAAAAGTCACTTCTGGGGCATGTTTTCCCTCCTTTACTGCTGAAGGTGAATTTTCTTGTGAAGGGGAAGAAAAAGAAATGATGAAAATGTATGAACAAGAGGCAGATACCCTTCTACCAGCTACAACCAGCCGAGCCTTGCATCAAAGCAGCCAGATAAGGATAAGGTGTTCATCGCCTCTCTTTTATGAATTTCATTATAAAATAACACTTCATGTTCTTGTAAAAAAAATAAAAAATAAAAAAATACGCAAGCTGTGCTTATAATTTCTCATAATTGATAAGGTCAACTAGTGACAGATGATAAATTGACTTCTCCAGCAGTTTGTCTCATGTTTTCTCTCCCTTTTTGGAATAAAAAGTTCTCTGCCCTTCAAATATGCTACCCTTCAAATAAAGGACTGATTAAGTGATCTCAGGATATGTACGAACTTTTCGAGATTAAAAAAAAAACACCACCCTGCATTTTAAATTGATAACCGTTGAGTAATCCAACAAAAAAAAATCGCTACTGCACACACTCAATTTCAAAAAATAACAAAGCAGATCCTAGAAAATGGATATGTACTTTTTTGTACTGTATTTCCTTTCCATCACTACTGATTACCCAAGGCATCGGTCTCTCCAAACACAAGATTTTTCATATTTATTTATCCCATTCCTCCCTTCTAATGCATTCCCTGGTCATGCAATCTGCTGCAGCTCAGAGACACCGTGCTTAGAAATGTGTAAAACATTGCATATTGCTTGTAAATCTAGTTCCCATTCTGTCTCAAGTGAAATCCAATATGCAACTGTAATGCCACAAATCTCCTGCCCTGACACCCGGGGACGCGGCCAGCAAAGAGGGAGCGAACACGGAGCCGGGCCTGCCGAGCCCCGCGGCCGCCTGGGGAGCGCGGGTGGTGCTGGAGGGTGCTGCCACTGGCACCTGCATTTTTGCCCTTTTCTGACTCTTTTTCATGAGTCTTTCTAACAGGTCTTGAGGTTGTTCTTACACAGAGGGGAAACGTATATAAAACACTTTTCCCCATCGACTCTCCTGGGAGAGTCCCAAAGGCGGTTGATATCCCCTCACCACATCGACTTCTAAGTATTTATATTGGAAGTAAAGGCAGAAGAAACAGCTCGCTGACTGATCTATCCTCTTAGGAGAACCCCACCATTTGCTTATATTTCTTCTTAAATAATTTGTACTTTTCCTTCACCTTTAAACGCCTCTCTTCCAGCACTTTCCACTCAGCCCAAGGAAGCCGGGAGCCTTCCCCGTGCACTTTTGGTGCATACTTCAGCCAAAACCAGTTCCTGGCACTGGGGCTCACTGGTGGCACTGGTTTTCCACTAGAGTGAAATCAACGCCGTCACAATTTCATAACAGACAACACAATGATGAAAATTTGTTAACCAGTTCACTTTAAAAAAGCCTGCCTGATCCTCAGAGTCTCGCTCTGACAATGTTTACAGGACTTCAAAACAAAATGTACCCAAGCATTTAATGAGATGATTATTATGCAAAATCTACAACAATGGCTATCACTTTGAAAGTGATTTCTCCACACTAATCAAATGTCTCTGATCTTTTTTACAATAGATTCATGAGTGATTCATATAAAAATAATAAAAACTAAATTAGTCATGGGCTCTTAAATCACTTTCTTTGGTGCTCTTAATAATTCATTTCCAGAGACAAGCTGAGAACTTATGCTTCATTAACATTATTTGTTCTTGGTTTTACACATGCTATCTTATACTTTAGTAATCTACATGGAGAAAAATTCAGCCTTAAGCAAATTCCAGAAAAGTATTGCAAACACAGCCTGATGGGATACTAATTTATCTGTTCTTGTTTTTCTGCTCAAATACTTTAGAACATAAGACTTTGCTGGAGAGCCAAATAAATTTTTGGCGTGAATATATGGAAATGGTCTTTTAAAATAGTTGTACAATTATAGTACAGATAAAAATGGATGTATTTTATATCCTGAGAAACTCATGAGTCAGTATGATGAGGAAAATCCACAGTAGGTCTTCCTGCTGGAGCTGTTGGTGGAAGGGAGGAACGAGCATCCCAGGGATTCAGTGAAATGTTTCTATTAATTGGATCCACTGGACATTTCAGAGAAAAGCAAAGATTATGACTGAACAGGTAAGTAACAATCTTGGGAGAAAATTATATTCATAAACTCCAACTTTCTCCCTACAGTACCAAGGCAGGGATTCATGGATTTTGGTCAGTGATTCCACCGGTCAGGGCAAGTACTGGGGAGTACAACAGATGCTGACGAGCCCTAATTCTTCTCATTCTCAAATTTCTTCTAAAGCATGTTTGTAAGCATGCCAGCCTAGTTACCTCAATACTTCACAGCAGATGGTTTTAATAGGTTCAATCCTTTCTTCCTTCTCATTTTTAGAAGATTCACACTGTATTTATAGTTCTCCTTTTCTGTTATAACACCCAGACTGAGTGTATGCAACGCATCTAGAGGAGAATGAGATCTAACATCTCACATTTCTCAAAAATTTCACAAGGTTTGTGACCTACACGCCTGTAAAAAATGCAAGCAAAACAAAACCACCCCAGGCTGTTAAGAGTAATGTCTTCCTCCACAAAAATATGAAGTTTAGGAAGACGAAGCCTTATACTCTACCGGGTATTTAGGACCAGGTGAACAGCCGTATTGTCTCCATAGAAGTATTGATGCATTTGCAGAAATCACCTACAAACTTTGGACTGTGACCCAAAAATAAGCTATTCCACTGAAGGCACCAGGTGCATACAAGTTCCGTGGTCTTTACTATACAAAAGTGAGAGATTACATATTCCGAAAATACTGTCAGCATTAATTTTCCACTTAACCTCTATTTTAGAGCCTGCAAAGACCTAAGATACTATAAACACTGTGCAATTTCTTAAACTTTGATTTGAAAGAGAAAAACTTGGCTTTAAATATGCAACTTCCTGTAATTTACTCACATCACTGTATTAGTGCAGCATCTAGGGTGACACGGGTTTTGATCATTTTAATAGCCTCATTTCTATTAGCAGGAAATTAAATGGGGTTATTCACACGTGATCTTTTCGTGATCTTTTTATTATTTAACAATGGAACTACATTAAAAGCACCAACAGGAATTTATCTCCTTCACGCAGCCTGTCCTAATGAGAAATCTAATCCAGGTGACTCATACTTTCAAGGTTGGCCATTTGCCTTGGTCTCCAAATACTACACATGGAAAATGGACGTTAATATGAATATGGAGTTGGACTCGATGATCCTTATGGGTCCCTTCCAACTTGGGATATTCTATGATTCTACGTATGAAAGGTGCATCAAAGCAGCTAGGCACAGATCTTGCATGAGCCATGAGATACACAAGGAGATAAATCTTCCTGGGCATGCAGGTAAACGTGGATTATGAGCAACAAACGATTTAGAGAGGTCTATGCCCCCATGGGTTGACTTGTGCGAGCTCCATATGCTTAGCGCACCATGGACCTGACAGCCCACTGCTGCAGAGGTTTGCAGCGATGGAGGCAGGCTAGGATTCAGCTGGAGCAAGGCACGCAGATTTGTATGGGGAGGAGGAGAACCTGTTTTGAAAAGAGAATCACTGCTTTTTCTCCAAGCAGCACCATATGTCTCTGAGCTAAGCCTATGTATCTCAGGTGTCTCTGGGGTCCTGGGTGATGACAGGAACTCCAGCAGCAAAATCCACACTGTTTTCATGCTGCATTAGCAGAGGCTGGATGGCTGAAGGTGAGAGCAAATGTCTCTCTAATATTCTCCACTCATGATCGTCTAGATCCCCGTTATATCCCACATTATCTACCTATTTTTCAGCTGGAGTAGTGCTTTATTTAATCTCTGTTCAGAGCTGCCTCTGTATCTGCCTCATCTTTGTTCCCCTTCTTTGCTTCTATTACAACCTTGTTGAGATGGGACGACTGGGACTGCACATACTATTCACCACGAGGCATATCAGGGATATCCTCTGGCATAATAGTGTTGTCTGCTTTGTACTCTGCTACTTTCCTAAAAAGTCCAATCATTTTATTTGTTAGAGATATTTTATCAGCCAGCATGGTCCTCCCCAGGCTGAGTCATGCCCCCATACCCATGTTTTTTCATAGAAGATTAATAAAAATAATAGACTGCATAATAGAAAACTGAATATGCATGAAGTTGATACAAGGGAGGAGCATTCAAGACGTACTCGAGAATTTGGCACAGGGACTTCTTACTGGGCTCTTCTCACTGCACTTCCTGCAAGATGAGCTAACCGAGGCACACAGCTGGCAGTAGTACAGTAAATAATAAAGCAAATGATATGCTGCATTTCGTTAGCCCCTGGGAGTATGCTTTTTAAGCACAATTACTGATTTTTCATCAAACGAAGAGAAAGACAAGCGACGAACTAGCTGCAAAGCACTCTCACTTCCCTACCTTATTCACTGGTGTGCTTTCCGCAGGGTGGGAGCTGGCTCTGAAGTCTTGCATTTGCTCCTAGATGAGTTTGTAAATTTTTTTTTTTTTTGGAGAGCAAGAGCATATTATCCTAACTGGCATCCGTAGAAATGAAGAAACCTATACTTTAATGACGTGTAATGAAAAGCGTACTTTTGAATTAATGATCTAATGCAGATTTGAGTTACACTGTACAGATTACTACGAAAGGAATAATGAAAAATACTCATGAATGTATGTTATAGCTACCTGTATTATACTTGGTAATTCACCAAATTCTTATCTACCTAAATTCTGTAACGTTTGTTTTTGTATGATAATATTCTGTTCTCTGTTGTTTATGTTTTTATCATGCTTCTGTATGATAAGCTTTTGTTTACAAATTTTGTTTATAAATTTATGTATTTTTGTCTAAAGATGATGTCAAATCATGTGAAACAATGCTCTATAAATACTGTATAAACACATTTGACTCCGTGAAGAGTGTTTTATATTTTCAAATTGAGGAATGCTTTCATAATCACAGATTTGGTTAAACATACTGCTTGTTCCTAGGAGGCAGAAGTATATTATTTTGAAAGATGACATATTTTAACCACTTTGCTACTTGTAGTCAAACATCAGTTTATAGTTACAATTGTAGTACAATCTCACCAGTGTCAGCTACCTTGCAGTTATTTTCTTCATGAGAAATGTTGATATGACCTTTTAAAAGTATAGCTCCAAAGGCACTTACAATGGATAAATAACCTGGATGGGTAATATATGGATAAAAAATATCTTTATGCTAAAAGCAATCTTAAATGTTTGCAAGAAAAATCATTTAATTACATGTAGCATTAAGATGGCTCTTTTGTAATAGGTATGTGACAACTCATTAACACATTTCTTCACAGACAAGACAAATTATTAATATGTTGCTTATGAAAGCTTCTGATTAAAAGAGCAATGGAAAGTTAATAATATTTTGTTGCCAATCAAGATATCTCATAAAATTGATTTAACTAAAGCACATAAACAACCAGGCTTTATAGTAATCTTCAGCCTCTCAGTACTGTGTAAATTTAGGATTATCTAGGTTTTTGTTGACTTTGTCACTTCTAGTACTAATATGGAATACTGACAACCTTCTCATAGCACTTTTATCAAGAATCTGGAGAGAATAAAGCCACAAAGGACTTCTCAGTGGTTCCTTTCCTCTGCTGCACTCACACCTTCTTAGAAGAATTCTGGGTTTTTTTTTTTCAGAGTTGGGTTTATATTTTCATCTGATTTCCTGAATTAGCATTTAGAAGAGAAGGAGTTTAATTGAAATATAATACAAGGATTTTTCCAAGTGTGTGAATATCCTGTAGGTTTGTATGTGATTACCACTGTGCCAGGAGCAGGGAGGATTTTCTTGAAGTTAAAAAGGTACAATTAATCTCCTGTTGCACTTCCAATTAGCCAAATTGCTAAGCTTATTGTAAAAAGCAGAAATGCAATTGCGTTTCTGCTTGAGGCATACTAAAAGAAAACTGAGGTAATTTAATTAACCGACTTCAAGTGTATTAAGGAGCACACTGCCTTTACTTTCCTGCTGTCGGTGCCTTTAAGTAGATTATTGTTTAACGCGAGTTTCTGCACCCACAAGAGGCTGCCACCCATCCCGACCCGTGCCATTGAAGTGTGCGTGGCTGCACTTACTTTCACATCACAAACCTCAGAGCAAATGTTGTGGCTCCATCATTGCTGCATACAATGATGAACCCCAAACAGAGGCGTGTTCCCACTTTGAAGGCTCCTAACAAGTGCTGCAGGTGTGCAGGTGCCCCCCCCTGGTAGCCAGAGAAGGGACACACCTGAGCTTGAGTCCTACAGGGAAATAAAGGACCACAATCCCCAAATTGCATCACCTCAAATAACTCGACCAGCATACAGATGGCGGTGATATATAAGGAACATAAAAAGCTTTACAGTTTAATTAAAGATGGAAAAGGTGCTGAGGTGTTTATTAGATAAAAAAATGTTGACGTGCAATAGCACCAGGTGTTATATGACAAGGTGAAAGAGATCATAAACTGACACATGAAACATTAAAATTGAGGCATAAATCCTGTTTTTCCTCTTTGTGAGTCTCAAAGTGCTCTTCTGATATAGTATCAGTGAAACTAGTTCAAACAGACCAAAAAGCGATGGGATATATATATATATATATATATATATATATATTTACCGCTGAGTTCTGTGGGACTGTCCAAGGTGTGAGTAATCATTCGGGATCCAGTTATGTACAAGGACATAACTCTTTCTCTTAACATTTAATAACAAATGCAAAAGAGAATTACTTGTACGTAAACCAGAAAACCACTTGGGCCAGCGTTAAATTAGGGAGGAACTAGGACCTGAGCCCGAAAATCTACCGCTCACAATCCTAACTAAAACAACTGGAGTTATAAACGAAGCCTCGGAGCCACGTGCTGCCCTTCAGGGATGTGTTTGTGCTCCGACTCCCAGATTGCCATTTTGTGTCCCATTCACATATCAACTTCCAATGCTCCTTTAAGATCAACGTGGTCATAAACAGAATTTCATAAAGATGATACAAATGTGTGAAATTTTCCTTACTTTTTTTTGGTTAAAGAATTCTGTGACTGCTCTTTCAGAAGATTTCAGAACAGCTGACTCGCTGCAACTCCAGCCCTAACTTGGACCCAGGGACAAACCTGAGCCTGTAAATACGGTGTCTCAGACCGACCTAGTGAACAACACTGCTGAAAGAAAAGGCTTTTTCTAGACTCTGATCACACAAAGCTGTTGAATTTACTTATTATAGATTAAACTAAGCACGCTGGCAGCATGTGTAGTCTGTACTCAGCTTAATCTGTGTCGAAGAATAGATCTGTTTTGAAGAATGCTTGAACAGGACAGCAAGCTGTCAGGTCACCCATCTGCATGTTTCCCTCTGCCACTCTCCCACTACAGCAGGCAATGCCTGACTTTGCGCGTCGTATCTTGGCTAGTTTCCATGTATTTACAGTGACCTAAAAGTCATTATTCTAACCCTGGCACTGACGGATAGCTATAAGAAATCTGGTCAGGTACACAAGCTGTGGGCTGGCTGGGCAATCCTGTGCATCCTTGTTACTGCTCCTCTGCAGACCTGTACCAATTCTGTAGCAGCTCCTTTACTGGTTTCGTGTTGGATTTCAATGTCATGCTCCAAATGGCAACATAAACTGCATTTGCAAAAGGTAATCCTTGCTCTGATGAAAAAAAAAATGTTTAGATGGCTACAGTTACTGAATTTGTGTGTACAGTAGTCACCTACACACAGTGTGCACTATTTTCCTACTAAGGCAGAGTTAAATAATGCACTAAGTTGCAGTGCATATTTCTGTACTGTATGCTGTAATTTTCATGTATTAATGCAGAAGAGTAAAACAAAGACTTTTCACATTTCAGCAATCCTGAATACACAACAATTTAGGGAGCTACAGTATTGACTGTAACAACTCCGAACTGAGTGGTTATCAAATTAACGAGAGCTGAACAAAAATATAAATCAACTCTTTCTGTAGTGTAATTAAAATAAAAACTGATTTACTGTGTACTTTAATGCAAAGAGAAATGAAATACAGACCATATTTTTTACACTACTTTCCACTCTCCCCATAATTAAATGTTATTAAATAAATGAGTAAGTTTATATGATTATTCAGGTATTCTCTTTACTACAAACTATGACTCATACATCAGACCAGTGCTGCGAATTAAAAAAGAGATTCATCTCCCTTCCTGCGAAGGTACCACCACACCCTGCTGAATTATCCCGTATTTTAAACTGCTCATCAGAAATACTAGCCAGGAAGTGAGAGATGAGAAGAGACTGAAAGGCAAGTGGAAGAGGAGGACAAAGATTTATTTGATTTAGATAGAGGACAGATTTCATTGCCAGCAGTAAATGTGTTGTTTCATGCTCTTGATGAACCTGGTTCTTTGTACCAGGAACGAGGCACCTGAGAAGTTAATGGTTTGGAGAGCTCTTTCCCCCAGTTTTCGGGGCTACTGCTTGTGGACTTTTGATTGCACCAAACTGAACAAGCAACAAAGGATGAAGTATCCTTGCTAAGCAAATGCTGGGTTATTGCAGTACTGAGTTTTAATTCCGCAATAACATATTCCAAGCACCCAAGCTCTCAGCTGTTTTGCTTTTATTCCTTCGACATTCACATAAAAACAAAATATCATGCCAGCTTCCAGTTTTCCATAATAATAATAATGAGATAAAACTTGTTCCCTTAAAACTATCATCTGTTAAATGAAGTCGTACTCAAGCCCTAAAACCAGTAATGGAGGACTTACGTTGATATCCTCTAAGTCAAGGAAGTTGAGGATGATGCCGTTGCGTTTCCAGATGATGGGGGGCCGCAGCACCCCACGGATGCCGCACGTCAGAATGGTGCTCAGGCCAACCGTGATGGTGGTAACGCTGACTTTCTGGTCCTCCGGCAGGCTAAGCCGAACCACCTCTGCAAAGGCAACGAAACAGGAATAATGCAAAATAGTACCATTTTTATCATTTCAAGTCACAGCTCAGGATGTGAGTTTACCTTAAGAGTTAACAGCTTTGGTGGGAAACACTCCTGCACTCTGTGCGGTCTCCACTACGTAAACGCACCGAATAAAAATAAAAACCAACATCCACTTTTGAAAAGATCACTTTCCATCCTTTCATACGCTCTACTTGAAAAATCACTTTAACAACTCTTGAGTAGCAATTCTGTTACATTTGTTCACTAAAATATTTGCTCCCTTTCAGGAGCCTTGGGCAGCCCGGTAGGACTCGCTTCAAGGTACCTATCTATCAAGTGTCGGTGGACACCTTGTGCAAAACTGGCTCGCACAGCAGTGCCTGAACAGCTCTGCATCCTTTCTCCTCCGGCTTCCACCCAAGCGAGAAGTTAATGCAATGTGCCACAACCCGTACTCACTTCTGTAGGTCTGAGGCTGACTTCGGGCTGCAAAGATCAATACAACATCGCACGTCGTGTCTGCCAGCCGTTAGCTGTTCTCCTACTTAATATTCCCAGCGCTACTTTAGAAACAGCACAAGGTGTTGAAAATAAACGGGCGCTATAGTATCGGCAAACGGTTGATCGAAAATAAGCATGTTCAACCAACTTAGGGCTATTTTTTGGGTTGCGGTGGTTCCTTGCATGGAACAAGAAGAGGGCCTGATACAGGCCATCAAACAATTTCTGCCCCTGAAACCTTAAAATCTAAAAGGAGTAATAGAGGAGGACTGGGAAGAGGAGAACATCACCTGCCCAAGAGAGACACCTCTTTAAGCATCGCCCCGGGGACCTGCTGGAGGAGGAGGCCCCAGACTGCGGCCAGGGGGGTTATAATGCCCGGCCACCTTCATCCACCTGCCTGCAGCACGTAAAAGCATATAGGTACTAATAACACAGCTATTTCCTGCATAAAAGAAAGCTCCTTTTTTATGAACAAAATATTTGGAGTACACTTGACAGGATAAAAAACTGATAATTACAGTAATATGTAGCACGGAGTAGGGCTAATGAGGACCATCTCTTCTCGAGGAGAAATGAAATAGAGGGTCACTCATTTACGAGAATTGTTTTTTCATCTTACTGCTGTTTTCTTCAATTCCCTGTGCTGTTTCTCACACTGCCTGGCACATCCTGGGCTCCCATCAGCTCCCTCTTCAGCAACTTTTTTGAGTGTTTCGTTACAGTAGATTTTGAGGCTTCCTCCATGCTCCAAATGGTAACTAAGAGGCTTTGATTTTTCATTTAAAAAGCACAGTAATGAAAAATGTATTTACTTTTACTTAAGAAGATACCTTGTGTAGTTGCCATTCTTTGATGAACTGCATCAGGACAAGAGGTGACTTTTTAGGCTAAAGCATGTATTTAGTATAGATTACTTTAATAAAAACACACTCCTCTCCTGAATATTTCTATGGATTATGTTTGAAGGCATCTTATGACTAGCATATTAACTTCCAAAAGTCTTTCTATTAACAGGATTATTTTGTGTTATTTTAGTCAAAGCTTTACTGCTACACTAGAAAAGATTCATTTACACAACCAGATGCCTTGGGATGGAAACAGAGATGCCCTGGGAGGATAGGAGGGCTGTGCTCCTCTGTTTAAAAACACAAATCTTATTAAAAAATCAGAATCTTGTACTTAAGCTATAGACCTCAAACACACCGATGCTAATTGGACTGTGTGTACAAATCACTCAAGTCACCATAATGATTTTGTGTAGAATCCTCTAGATTACGTATTGAGCTGTGCATTTTAGTTTTTAAAAATCTTTACGAGATAAAAGGATTTTTACTACACACATAAAACTGAACAGAACAAATGGGTAATATTCACAAAGCGTGCTCACTTGCAGAACACGGGTTGGAATGGAATTTGATCCTAAAACTGAGCAATTTCGAGTTCATTTGGATATTCTGCAGGATGATGCACGCACAATACTTTTGTATATATTCAGTAGATTCAACCAGTATCAGTCCTAGCTTATCATATTTATCAAGTCACGTCACACCCGCTATTCTTCTTTGGGATTTCAGCTGAAGTAAATTCTCAGCCTAGTCCAACGACAAAGACAAAAGGGGTGTCGCCAACCAATCTGCCACCAATAGGAGAATGGGATGCTATCACTTTTGACTTGATTTTTAACAGTTCAAGACAGGGGTAAAGCCTTTGCAATAATCACTTTTAAGAAGAAACGGATGTAACTGTGTTTCTGTGCATCGGAGGTCCTGAAATAATCTTTCATCTGGTAGTTTGCAAAATACAGAACTAAACTGAGGTCAACAAAAGGCAGCCAGGACACTGCAAACTCTTTGGTGATGGCAGCAGCCCAGCTCCTGAATGAAACCTGTGCACTTCCAGAGACAAGGCAGTGCCTCAATCCAGCCTCCCCTGCCCAGGGGGCTGCGTGTCCTGGCTGGGGACAGAAGATGATGCAGGGGAAGGATCACACCATCCTGCTTCTCACACCTTGTCTCTCTGCTGTTAAATTCAGCCCCAGAGAGGTCAAGAAGCAGCGCGGACTTTGGTCTGCCCCAGGTGCTGCTATTCTGATGTTCTTACATCAAATCTCTTGCAATACCAAGTCCCGCAGTGACATATGTAAGATTGTGAAGTCTTACTAATTCCTTTTCTTGTTAAAAATGTCAAGATATTGTTGAACGTTTTCTTCTGCTCCTCCTCCTCTCCAATTTTGCTTCTTAAGGTGCTAAGGCAGGAGTTGCACTGCACCTTTGCAAGCTCTGCATACTAATGCGAGTAGGTATTACTTGTTGTGCTGTTTTATCATGGAAATCTTTTCTCTGCTGTCATTTGCAGCCCGCCAAAGGCAATCATAATTTCACAATGAAGACATGTATAATTGAGGTCATTATAGGGAGCAACCTGGAATGAGCATCTATGGAGAAAAACTCATTGATTTAGCGTGGCGTAGAGATAATTTACATAGTAAATGTCGGTTGCCTGCCTGCCTTTGCTCTTGCTATACTATACAGAAAAAGATTTCTTTTTTTTTTTTTAAGTGCTTCATATCATTAATTAGATCTTTTCACTTAAATCTAAAGAAAATATATTTTTAATACATTGTTACCACCTTTAATCGTTGTTACATTTGTTCACAGATGTCCTGTCCTGCTAAAACAGAATATGGAACAAATGACTTTATTGCTTAGATTTTGCTGAGGGGACAAGGAAATCATTTTTTAATGCTATAACTAGCTGTTAGGTGGTATACAAAGCACCGAAAAATAGCACTGTTTGAAGAAATGGATGAGAGGACTTACTCCAAAGAAAGTCTCAATCACAGATTCTCACCCCCAAATTTACTCTCCTGAGCAGAGACCTTCTGCTTGTGAACTGAAGCACGGACAGTGCAGCCCTAAATACATCGTGTTTCTCCAGCAGTGGTACAAGTCAGGATTGATTTAATGGCATGCAAACTTTTGCCTCCCCTCAATTCCCCAAGTCCTGCAGCTGTGTTTAGGCGTTGCATTGCATTAGTAATTCTGTTTATTGTCTTGTGGCCCAACATTGCAGCATGAAGGTCAATGGTGATTTTAGCATTTGTTTCAATAGGTAGAAGTCTTCTCTGTCTGAATACATTCTCAGGTGAGGAGCTGACTGAATCAAGAAAATCAAAACAATCAATGGATAAGAGGATAAAACATGATAAACCTTTAATAATTATTTTTTCCTCCAACAACTTTGATGAGAAGTGTTTGGCTTTGCATAGAGAAGGGAGATCAATTTTAGACTTTCTTAAAACTGAGCTAATTGCAGCTAATGGATTTTAAAATGTGTTGCATGGGGGATGCATTATAAACACACAGCTGTACACAAGATTTATCCAGCCAAAAAAGACTCCATCTCGTGGTGATACTGTTTGAGGTGGGATGTGGTCATCTAATTAGTCACTGCAGAAATTAAGGGCAGTTCACAGTGGGTCTGAATCTGGAAAGCACTGCATAACACACTTATAAATTACTCATATTAGCATCACTGATTTAGTTTCTACCCCAGTCCATAGACTGAAGAAACGAATTAATAAAACCGTCACCACACAAATCAGCCTGGGTTCGCGTGCCTGTGCAAACCCATCACACCGGCTGTTCTCAGGACTAGCTCCAGAAGAAATGTTGCCATGTTAACACAGTTTGCTGGTTATTAAGGTTTGACAAGCCAGTCTTCTCCAGCAGTATTTACGGTCTTCTCACCTGTCCACAGCCAGTGAAGAATTATCCATCGCTCAACCCCAGAAGAGAACTCCATTTTCTGAACACCAGCCTTGAATTACAGGAAAGCCAGTCACGCTACTAAAATGTTTATGTTATTAATTAACAACATTAGAGCTCTTAATGAACGCGATTAAAGTTGTTCACAATTAATTAACCCAGAGAATTCCTACAGCTCCCACATTAGCTCAGAGCAGGTGATGGGGATGAGTCTTGGCTTTATAACCTGTGGGAAGCAGCCCTGGGAGCTGGCTCTGCCTCTGGTGTGAGCCCTGCTGCCCTGCCATGGGATGCTTCAAGAGTTTGCTTTCCCAGGAAAAGAGGTACCACAATGCAGCATTCCTCTAAGGCTTATAAGCTTAATTAATGTGAATGATAAAATGATTCCCAAAGCTAAGTAGAAATGTTCATACCTCAGCTTTATTTTGTAAGTGTAATAATTCAAGTTCTTAATGTAATTTATAAATCCTCAGGACCTTGGGCATGCTACTTCAGGAAGTATTTTATTGTACATTCTCCACTAAATTAGTAATGCTGTTTTCTAAGCCATAAAAAGGCATAATTATATTGCTTGCAGTATGAAAGAATTCAGTACTTTGAGCCCTCTTCTGTCATTACTCATGAAGGCCACAGGCTAGGACTCCCTGAGGCAGGTCCCAACCTGGCAGTGAAAGCCTAAAACCTGCCTTGTTACAGAACTCAGCATAAATACATGCAAATCTTCAGCTGTCTCCACCCCTGGTGCTGGAGGACAAGACCCTGTCGCACATCCCTGTCAAGGCTGGACAACTCTTCTAGCCTGTGTGAGTACGAACCAGTGAAGGGTGAGCTGTGTTCCCAGTTGTTGCAGTCCAGAGATACCAAGGGTGTTTCTTGCCCAGCCCCTTGAGGAGGAATTCAGACCATTCCTTCAAACCGTCATGCATATTTAAAAAATAAAAATAAAAAAAAACAGCTTTAAGATACGAATTTGTATCAAGCACATTAGCAGCGCTAGCAAGCTTGCAAAAAATCCTTCTTACTGACTTTGAACCAAACACAGTTTCTTCGTGTGCTGTACTCAAAAGATCAAATTCTTTTCTTTCTAAAGAAAAGAAACAACACACTTCCCACTGTAAAATCCCATCCCTGCCCTCCTGTTGCTAATCAGAGAACATTCAGTTTGTGCAGAAAGGGATAATTCATTCATTCTTGAAAGTACATGAATAAATATAAGTTGTTCAGTGCTTAATTATCTAATCTCCTGAGGGTGATAAGTGATAGATTCATTATGTAAATAGGCATAAGTAGTCTATTTTAGAGAATAGTTTACATAAATGCATTTGTTTTTATTTTAAATTCCTATTTCCCACAGATTGAGAGCAATGTTGATATGATTAATTTTTGATAAAATATTCCCGTGTTGTGTCAACAATGTCCTGCCTACACTGTAACAGCCATGCATTTTCCCAGTCAATTTATTAATTTGAAAAGCAAAATTGCTAATGGTCTAATAGGCTCTCATAATTACTTCTGGTAGTCATGACTGTTAAACACTTGACTCAAAAGATTTGCTTATCTTTTTAAGAAGAGTCAAAAATACACAAGAGTTTCCTGCTCTACCTCGCTCCAAATAACTACTGGGGAGAAGTATTAAAACTTTCCACTGAACGCACAGGAAAAAAGAGCGTTATGGTTCGGGGACGGGGAGGAGTTTCAGCTGCTCTCTGTAGTTTTGCACTCTCTACTCTACCTTTCTGGAATTGAAGGAAACGATTAGTAGCATCAGTGGTTTCACCACCATGGAAGCAATATCTGTTTTTTTTTTTTTCTTTTTCTTTTAAAGTATCAGCATTTTTAGGAGCTTAAAAGTTTTTTCCAGTTCTTGATAGATTTCTTAGACTCAAAATGGGGAATTTTTTAAAATTGGCAGGTTCTTTCAAACCAATGCTGCTTTTTAGAGCAGCCACTATCTGTATTTAAAGTACGGTGTTAAAGAGGACCAAAAACATATGAAACTACTAAACTTTCTTTTTTTGAACTTCTATAAGTTACAGTAGCTGAACTGATTTATACCTGATTTAAGGCAGAAAAAGATAGCTTCTGGTAGAGGATATGGCATGCCAAGTTTCTCCCTGGAGTGAATTTTTATGGCTGCTCTATAAACCCCCAGGGTTTATCATGGAAATGCTGTCAGACCATTAAGTACAGCATGACTTGTGGGAACCACTGTAATGTGTACGTAAATTACTTTGAAAATAGAGACGAGTCAGGCCACAGGGTATTTGGGGTTCAAGAAGCATTCGCACGTAGTTTAAAACCACCGAGACATCAGAAATGGCTGCAGTGAGCAGCTCCAATCTTGTACTCTCCATTCATTTCACTTTGAGTTCGGGGCCAGCAATATGCAATGAATGTGATAAACTGAAAAATGCATGAACCAGGAAACAAGGAGCCCAGAAAAAAGGCTCATACTTCTTCTAAGCCCTAGATAAAGGGTTTCTAAAAAAAATCCCAAGCATTTAAAATGAGGTGTATTTATTTCTTTCATATTCCCATATTTACTGCGTTCATAAACAACCAAATCAGCGATACCACACATCTCAAGTTGTAAATAAGCATTAGTAATATTTTGCATGGTGCTTTCATTGCTCTTTGTATGGATGACTGCAAATTTAGCTGTGGTGATTATATGGATTTTGTATCTTTTCTGACTGCAGCTACGCTCAGGATACTTAAGAAATGCAAGGACTCTGCTCTTCCAGGCTTACGCCATCCCAACTTGAGCTATTTCATCCCTCTTCTTCAGCTTCCACCCCAGCCATTGCCCGTTTGGGTTCTGCCTCATTAAAGTCAGAGTTCAGTCTCTCCCCAGGGCTTCTGGTGATTTTCCTCGCAAACAGCTTCCTGGCTCCCAGGCCAGCAGTATAAAACCTGAGCACATTTCATTCCCTAAATAAATTAGGGTTACATAAGTAGGGAGAAAACAACGCAATCAAAAGTGAGTGATGAGAAGGCAGAGCCAGCTATTTCTGCCACGCGCTCCGGGTGGACGAGGGACTTGCCTCGTGATATATGGAAATGCCACCCCCCAGGCTGCAGAGCAGAATCAGTGACATGGAGACTCAGCTGCTCCGGGCTGAGCTGAACGTGGGTCTTGAGGAAGCATTTCTCCATGTTGTAGTGTTGGTGTTGGCAGTCCCAACTTGGAGGGTGAGGCTCCAGACTGATTTGACGTGTACTGCAGCGATATATAGCTCTGGAGCTGGCAGGAATGGTGCAAATGTGGCTGTAAGGATCTTCCACCATCTCCCTGCCCATCTTTCCAGGGACATGGTAATTCCCCCTGGGGCTCGGGTGTTTTCACCAGAACCCTGTGCAAAAAACCAGCTTCTGCCTTCCTCCTGCATCCTGCACTCTCCTTCGCCCCTGCAGAAAGCTGCCTGGCGGCCACGAAAGCAGCTGGCAGCGCTGTGTAGAAAGGCAGGCTGGGGGAACTGGGCCCTTCCAGTTCTGAATGTCTACTTTGGCTGAGCTAGTTCCTTATTTCTGCGTTAAGGAGGTGTTTTCCTTACGTGCTAAATGCGACTGGGGAGCTCCTTGCTGCTGCAAGGCTCCTTGTTGGCTCTGCGGCTCCAGTGAAATGGTTGCAGAGCACTGGGAGGGCTCAGCCCGGCCAAGCAAGGGTACGGCAAGGTTGTGCTGCAGCAGCGCTCACCCAGATAGCATCTTGTATTTTAAAAATACATCGGTTGATAAAAACTTCTGCATCAGCGCTCTCATAAATGTCCTTCCCATATTGCAAACACAAAGTTTAGGAGAAAGTCAGAAATGTGAAGACGGAACAGCAGTAATTCGGGAAGAAGCAGGTAATTAAATAACATTCCCTTCTGGTGAGGAGGGTGAATGAAACCAAAGAGCAAAGACCAGCACCTGAAGAAAATCCCCTGATTCATGTTATCAGCACATCTTCTGTTGTGGGCAGGTTTTCTCTCTGTTAAGCCTTTCCAAGCCAAATCCCCTGCAGTTCAGAGGCTTTTAACAACCGTGTGGAAAAGGCCAGGCCATTCACCAGCACTCCTGCATGAGGCCCGGCGGGCAGCGGGGACTTTCTACACAATTTTGAATCAGCATTTCAAAGCTCGGCGTTTCCGTGGGTTTAGTCTCCACAGGGAATTGCAGGACGGGCAACAAAAGGCCGAGAAGGGGCCAGCGGGGAAGTGGTAAGTACAGGCTTCCCGCGGCTTCTGTGGCTGAGTGGAAACCTCTGCAGAGAGCTTCAGAGGTGGGGACAAGAGTGGAAAAGCAGAGTCCTTGCCCAGAAAGAGAGTGGCCCCTGCTCTGCCTCAGTTTCCCCCATGGAACAACCCTCTCCAGGCCACCCTACAACTAACCCGTTTGAAAAGGCTTCTCCACAACCAGGGCGATAGAAGCCATACAAACACCCGCAAGCATGTCGTGTCTGTGGACTTCTCATTGAAAATCCTCAGAGGTTCACAGATAAAATCCACACATAAGACTGAAATTTAATTACACAAAAGTACTTTGAAGCGGAGATTTGCAGCAACTGCTGTGAGAAACCTAAATTCCAGTAACACAAGAATGATAAATGCTGTATCATTGAAAGTAACAGGAAAAACAAATCATCTAAGCTATCATATTAAAAGGCATATTGAAAAGCAAGATATGCCAGCAAAACCCAAGTGTGGCCAGTCATTCTTTGCGTACCGACCAACATTATCATCTCGAAACTTTTAAATCTTCAAAGCAAGATGATTTATGGCAGCTGTTCCTTATCGCTCAGGCTTGTAAGCGCTGTGGCACCAGAGCAGCCGGGCTGCAAGGGGAACGCGGACGGGCAGCATCGCTGGGGCTGCGCCGTGGGGCCGGGCCCTTCTCAGCCCTGTCAGCGCACGCTGCTTTAGAGCGGATGGGGCTTATTTAGAAAGCAGCTATTCGATATTTTGTTATCTTATATCCCCAACCTTATTTTCAACTATTCATCCTTTGCTCTGACAGCTGAAACGATTTGTTTCTCCATGGATTTTTCCATAACACCCTGCACTGTTAAATCCGCTTCAGAAACGCTCGTGAGCACCTCTGGTGTGTTTGAGCCACTGGGCCTGCTCCTGTCCCTTCCCCGCTGACCACGCCAGCCTGAGGTAAATGCGGTTTTAGTCATCTGTTCCAAACCGGCGGTATATAAAAGAATGGGCACGTTTCCATTCCTCCTTCCTATTTTTGAGTTGTTCCCTTCTCAGCTTCTACCAGCTGTGTCTCACGGTCTCTGTACATGCTGTGAAGCGGCTCTGTGCTACCAAATGCCTCCTCCCTGTACAGGTGGGACCAACACACAGAGGCTTCCTTTGTAGTCACTGAATACCATCTTGGATATCACCATTTTGGTGCCAGTTGTTAAATACCGACCTTTTAGGCTGCTTGCAGCAGGTACATGGCTTCTTTACTTATAATGGTCACCAACTTGAATCAGCTCGATAAACATTTGAGGAATGCACGTTGCGTTATATATAATGAATTACTTCTGGTTAAGTCTCTAACATAAATACAAACACAATCATTAAACATATGTATCATTTACAGCAGCTCAGAAGAAACTGAGTGGACCAAGTGAAAGCTTGTTTAATGCTAAATTATTTGCCAGCGTAGCAGCCATATGCCAAGTGCCACAAATAACAATATTCATCACATCAAGTGTCTGGGGATACTTTCTTTTAAGATCTTTAGCACTGCGCTCATCACGAATGTTATCAACCAGATGCTCTGTTTTTCCAAGACACAATTCACTCCTAATGTGAAGAAAAAACAAAACCACTTGGAGTGTGTTTTGTCCCTGAAAGATGGCAGCACAACTGCGACGGGCTCAGCCAGTGGATCTGCCCATTGCTTGAAAGGCTAGGCTGTACTCATTTCTAGGGAACAAATCTTACCAACGTAGTGACTTGAACTATTAATACGGAGTTACTGACTGAATTGGGATGGTTTGTTTGCACCTGGCCTGCCCGGGAAGGGCTCATCCTGACACTCAGATTGCAAACCCATGTGCTGCTGCTTACAAAACACATAAACACCATCTTTTCCATCACACTGTGCACACAGGTACATGCAGACCTTGACCTCTCTGCACAGTGGCTAGGTTGCCGTGTTAGAGCCTTAAAGCAAGCAACAGAAAACCCTTAAGGATGAGGTCTTGGCCGGCAGTGGGGAAATGCAATCACAGAAGTGGTTAAAGCAGTGTCCTTCTTTTAGCCATTTTTTCCCTGAGCAGTAGCCTTCCTTGCCAGTTCTAACCAGAGCTTTCTGCCCCCCTATTTTATGTAGCTATGCAGAGACACGGAAACAACATGTGAAATACGTTCATTCACTCACCAAAGATCAGATACAAATAAGTACATCATAAAAAGCCACTATCTTGTGCAGAACATCAGCACTGATTGCTCAATTGCTTTTGCTAGTATCTTATCTAAATAATAGTTCCTTAATAGGAAAATCTCAGAACACAATGTTTAAGTGTAGCTATTGCTCACGACGGTAAAGTAAAAATTAAAAATTTCCAACATAAAACTTGCAGCCAGTATGAGTATTAACGAGATCTGTGGTTCGTTTGTACATGTCAGTATATATTACCTGTTGTGTACACTATGGCTTTGATAATGAAATGATTTTCACAAACATAACATGACATTCATTCACTAAGATATAACACATACCTGCAGGGCATTTGGTGAAAAGCTTTCTGCAGTACTTTAATTGATGTATAGTCCTTTGTGGCTTATATTCATTCAAAGCCATCTCAATCCTACATTGTTAATTGGCTCAACTATGTTATTATTAATTTGGGTAAACAATTAATGTTAATTTACAGAGCTATCAGTCAGTTAGTCCTAATGCTGTTGCAGCAGTAGACTTGATGTCTGACATGGTTTGGTTTGGATTTGACACATACTAGTTAGACACAGCATACCAAAAGGGCCTAGCCACGATCAGGAATTCCTGGTGCAAAGCTTTGTTCAAACATGAACTAAAAACAGCTTATGCCCTAGAGAACTGCAATGGAAATAAGCAATAATGACAGGAGACAGCACGGGAAACCAAGGCATGCTTAAACAAAATGACTCGTGTCAAGCACTGCCAGACTCCACACTTATGGGCAATACTGCCCAAACCCCCCAAAACATCGTAAATTACTGATGTGAAGGATTGTTTCTCTGTTATCCCTGAATGCTGGTTTCTGATGCTTGCGCTATGGTGCACTACAAGCACTTGGGATTTCTCTGGCTCTGGCAAGTCCCCAGCTCCATGAGTGAGTGTTTCTGGCAGTCATTAATCCTAGGTGGAAGGGATTTAACAAGCATTAGCTAAATTATCCTGTTTGAGCCAGGTGACATGAATGCTCTTTCATTTGTCTTACAGTTATGCTTCGGTCTTTTGCCAAACCTCTAATTTCTGTCTTTTCTACAATTTTTCCTTTCCCTTCACTGAGGCTACATCAAGCAACGCAGCAAAATGCCAACACTGGTGGAACTGTGAGGACTGGCTCTGATACTATAAAAAGGGCATCCCACAAGTGAAAATCAGGGCATCATAGAATGACGTGTGTTGGAAGGGACCATTAAAGATTATCTAGTCCAATATCCCTGCCACGGGCGGGGACATCTTTCACTAGATCAGGTTGCTCAAAATGCCTCCAGCTAGTGCCAAAGTCAGAAGATGCTCCTCTTTTAGTCCAGGTCAGATGAAAGAGAACAGCAATTGTCCACCCCCTTTTTAAGACGCCACAAGCAAGGCAAATCTCATCTCTCAGCACCACCAACATGAACTTTTCAGTAAAACCTCTTCAGACCCGCTGCAGAGCAGTGGTTGGTCGGCCCACTGCGAGGGCTGTGGGCAATGCTGGATGAACCTCGCTGGATAGGTGGGAGCAGAGGTGCAGGTCAGGCCCTCTGAAATGATCCCTGCTCTTCTGCCTTTGGCTGTCCTCCTGCTGCAAGCCTCTAACTGTCCCAGGGTGCGAACCAAGGACTGACGTGCACAAGCACCCTCGTTCTTTGCCCCAAATTAAAGCGCGTCTATGCCTGTAATTTTAACCCCCACCCTCCGAAGCCATAGCGATTTCATTATACTTCATGCACTGCAAATCATTAACTCTCAGTATAAATCAAGAACCATGCTTATTTAAGAAACGTCAAGGATGAAGTACTGAAGTCAGGGACATATTGTGAAAAAAGGCTCTTAATGATTCAGAGTAATATATTTCAGATGTTAGAGCAAACAAAGCATTCATAAACCACTGCAGAACTGCTCCTTTCAAACTGAATGGAGCCTTTATTCCCAAGCTACAGATAATAGTGATTGAAGGAAGGAGAAAAGCCAAGGACATTAAACCAGGTAAATCAGTGCTCCCCAATATTTCCAAGCAAGGCAGCACAGAAATATTTCATGTTGATCTCCTCTAATACCTTCCACAGCCTGCTGCAGTGTGGAAACTTGCTTAAACTATTTTTTTCTAGCTTCTTCACTTAGCAGTACCTGAGGGTAGGAAGTGCTCATCAAAATTTATACCACACATTTAAGGAAAAGGCATGCATATCTCCTGTAGGGTTACAAAGGTTGGGAGGTAAAAGTCGCGAGATCCCTTCTTCCTAGTGTCCCGTTAATATATGGCTCACGGGCTCCGCACAGCAGCCGTGTACGTCCTTGGCTTTGCATGTCCTTGAACACCACCCCGCGGAGGACCTCGCCTCTCACTCCTGCCAGAGCCCTGCTAGTGCACCAGAGGAACATCTGGCATGGGGTGGTCTCTTGTGAGCACAGTCTCGGGAAGATTTTGGGTCTGAAGTGTCCTCCCGCCAGGACTGCAAGGACCATATTACCGAGGCTTACAGTTTGCTGCAGCTTGCGGTGGGAGATCCAAACCTGCACTTATTCTTGAGGCATGAAATGCAGCAAACGTCCAAGATCTCAAAAGGGTATTAACGACTGAAGAGGGTGTGAGCGGTTTATGTAGGATGACTAATACAGAATGGGAGACGCTGGCATTTGGCCAGGGAGTCAAGGTTGACAACAACCCTTCTATTACAAAAAAAAAATGATGTGGGTGAATCTGAAATGACTACAGATGGTCAGGTGTTGATTTTGCATGTCCTTTGAAAGACAGTACTGTCAGCAAAACAGTGCCTTCTAACCAAATTTTGAAGTGCAATACTCTGTCAGCAGGAAGAGTGTTGGCTCTTTAACTGACTCATCAAAACAATGTTCTTTTAGTTTCCTCTAGTGACTTTCCATTCAAGTACTGCTCTGCTGCTGGTTCTCCAGGATAAGAATAGCTGCACAATTCAAGATCCTCTTTTTTTGCCTTTTTTTGCTTTTTTTTTTTCTCCCCAACAATATTCCTCTATGGAAAGAATGTAAAAAAAATCTTTGCCTTACAGATGGTGAGCTGAAGCAGAGGTTATTTAGCTGCAGTTACACAGCCTATCTGAACCAGAACCGGACACACGCCTTATTTCCCAAGGTTACTCCTCCAGCCTCTCCGAGATTACTTTATAATCCCATTATGGGTGGAATTGCTACGTACACACAGCTCCCTTCTTGAAGTGCTCTTCTTAAAATGTGAGCAAGGTTTGAGTCTGCAGTGGATGTTATGTCCTGTTTTAACCTTGGCTTATGCAAAAGTTTTCAGAAGGGCGGAAGGGGGACAGTTACCATCGCACCTGAAAAAACAGCCTCAGAGGCAACCGGGGGCTGGACTCAAATATGTGACCACTGAACTGATAGCCTGGCACCACAAGGAATGTCCTCAGAAGACTTTCTGCATCCTCATGCTGTTATTTCACACTGTAAGTCAGCATTGCTGGAGTATTTTGACCTTTGCTTGGCCTTCACATGCGCTCTGAAGCCCCGTGCCACCTACCTTCCCAAGAGCGAGGCAGGGTGTGCTACCCCGTGGCAATGGGGAAAATAACTCTCCTCCTCAGCTGTGCTGGCGCCTTCCTTGCCTATCTTATCCACTTCAGCCAAAGCTTTTCTTCACCCCCCGTTTGTGATGGAGATGACACAGGGCCCTACAGGCCAGGCGCTTCCTGCTCATCTCCTCCCAGGCTCCCCCAGCCTCATCAGCCCGATGTCACTGTCACATTTATCACGGGGAGACGCACGCAAACAGAAAACACAATGGGCTAACTCATTTATTTCCACTTGTTATTGATAACCTTTCATGACTTTCATAACTCTGCCTCGCTCTAGCACTCATGAGTTATGAGGTCATCTGTAACTCAGGGAAATAAATGAAGTTTCCCATCAGTCTATTGTATATGCCCATTTATTACCTTTTTATTACCAACCTTTAAAGTTTTATCCCCTAGTATCTTGTTTTACAGTGGCATAACATTCAGATGCAGGCATGTATATGAATCAGGCCAAAACAGTTCACTTCGGTTGGGTTTCACCGGAGGAAGAGTGATGCTCATCCACAGGCACCAGCACCGTTTTTTTCTGAGCCATCAGACCCTGTTCGAGCCTCCACAACCAAACTGTGCCCGTGCTCAGGATCATCTGTTTGTACTAACCGAGGCTCAGTGTTTTCTTCTGCCTAATTCATGCTAAGATTATTTCTGGAACAAGGTTTGCCATAGAAATGAGAAGCCATATCACACAAATCATTAGTTTGAAGGTTTAGAGAAGGTGTTTGAGGGCTGGCTGCTGAAGGATGGGATGGCTGCACAGAGCTGCGTGCAACAGGCTGAATAATGATCCTTTAAAAAGCTCCAGCTGCAGCATTTCTGTGTGAGTGCAGAGCTTCTTAACAGAATCATTTTTGTCTTTGACCTGTCAGTAAAATGCCAGAAGAATAAATCAGAAGGTACAGTAATCCTCAAGGTAATGCTTAGTTTCTTTGGCTGTATTTGCCTCAGGAGCTCCTGCGCGCCCGAAGCTTTAATGACCGCTTTTGCAGGACACAGCAGCCTATTCGTACGCCTCCATGGCCACGCCACGACTCCCATGGGGTCCTCGGCTTCACAAACCACGAAACGAACCACAGCCAGTGCTGGCTGTCACGCACCCTCCTCGGGAGCAGGAGGGAGGAAGGAGGGAATGCATTTGCTAGCTAAGGGCAAGCTCCTTTGAAAATTCTGGGCTACAAATTCCCAAATGGGAGCATTTTGAAGACCGGGCAAGCACAGGAAATCCCTTCTTTGTGCAACAGAAAATCACTAAGGTCCAGCTTCCCTAAGTCTAGTAGCAAAGTAAACCACGAGGAAGGTTAGAGCTGTTTTCCAGAAGTTTTGCATGACACAAGAGATCGCAGTTGCAGAAATCAGCTGCTGATCAGCGTAGACAAGCACAAAATAATTAGCCCATGAGCACAGCACCTACCGAGGGAGCAGCTGCTAATTGCTACAGTCATGTGCAACGCTTAATGGGACATCAACATCGATTTACTAATTTATTTATTTTGACCTGAAACTTTTGAGGCCATCATTTTCAGTAAGAAAATCAAAGCAAAGCTATTACTGCATGAGAAAACAAGCCAAGTGTTGTGACTTCTCTTCCTTACTGTTCCTAGGTGGCTTTTACGAGGAGCAAAGTGTCAGTGCCCTCTGAGACTGATTCTGCAGCCCCAGAACTGGCCCAGGACCTGAGATGTCCAGGGTAGGGCCTAAATAAAGTCCTCACTAACATAAGAGGACAATATCAGGATCACCCATGGAAGCTTTCATGATGTCAAAGGACAGGAGACCTGATAACACTGATATATTGCCGTACTTATAAAGAGTAAGAGAGTGCTATAATAAAGAAATATGGGCAGACTGGAGAACTCGGAGCAACTTCATAAAAGAAAACGAAGAGATCTTCCAAAATGTTTTTTCAGGCACTTAAGTGAAGTCAAGAATACGGAGGGAGCACTGGCTGGTTGCTGAAGAGAAAGCTAGAAAATAAATTGAAAGGGCATGGAAATTGTTTTCTCTGTGGGAATCTGGGCTGAATTCCACAGCTCACGGCACCATTTCCATTGACTTTGTAGAAAGTCAGTTTGCTCTAAAAATATAAATGTTAATGTCCTTCTCTGGAACCAGAGGAAGGTTCCCCCTCCCTGGATGGCAGGGAGGTCCAGGAACAGCAGTTAATGCTGACGGACTCCTTACATGCAGCTCAGGAGAGGGGACTGGGGACTGTCGGGTCTGGAGATGTGAAGTACATTCAGAATTCAAACCTGGAGGATTTTGTGCTAAACAAGCCACTGCAACAAAGTTATGTTTCACCAACTCATCCTTATGTAATAAATAAAAAATGCACTTATATGATGCATCTGAAAGAATGCTATATGTTACCTGTTGAGACTCCGTGCAGTTCATTCCCTGTTGAACAGATTAGATAAATTAAGGGAAACGCAGGGCTTGTGCCAACCTTGACCCAAGGCTGGGAGCTGATCCTAGAAAAAGAGCAGCAGACCCACACACCCCTTCCTGAGAGGATGCTCAAGCTCCCCTAAATCCGTCCTGGAGAAGGGATACCAGGTGCTTAAATACCCACTGCCCCTGGAGCAGAAACGAGGACTGTGACCCTCTGCTCTTCACGTAACATTTTCCCATTGAAAACTGGGCTTGGTTTTATTTGTAACAGGAAAAGCCTTTACTTAGGTATCCCTTTTTTTTTCCATAATTCTGCCTTTTTTTGTGAACCAGTTTTGTGACCCTTCTCCAGTAACATTTCCCTGCAAGCCCTGCTAAGAGGCTGGGTCTATGGCAGCTGAGCTGCAGAGTGTACAGCCTGCAGAAGACTTTATTGGCAGGAGGGTAGAAGACTTTTACAATCCTTTACAGGTGAATGGGGAAAACTCAATAATGTTCACTATCATTATTGAGTATAGTTATTAGCTTTGAACATTTCCTAAAATAAGCCTGTCATTAAGACAAACGTCTTGTTAATGGTAGGAATTTCCCAGCTGAAGCATTAAAAAAACTGCAGTGCCTGCATCGTTAGCTGCCTCAGAGAGCTTCTCGGCTGTCCTCTGCTCCACGTCACAACGGCCAGTGCCACCTTCTGCGCCTCCTTCTGAGCCACCCCCACCCCGGAGCCTTTCACGCAGCGCTTCCTGCTCTCTGCAAAGCCCTTCGGGGCTCCGTCAGGTGCTGGTCCATCCTTTCTGCATTGCAGAGGAAGGGAGCAGCTACACTAACTCGGGGTGGAGGAGAAGAGTGTGACGAGGCTAGAGGAAAGGCAACCGTGTCATACCCTACAGCAGGTGGCACGGAGGATGGCTACCCACTGCGACATACTTGCATCACCTTTCTGAAACCAAAAGCATGTTTTCCATTACAAAATGCAATGAAAGAAAATAAATATTTTATAAGCCTAAGGGATCCTGACAGGTTTTTTTCTCTCCCTCAGTAGAATGAAAGCAGCTTTAGCTCCGTTTCAGAAGTTAATACCGTCAGTATGAGTACACACTGGCCACAGACCCGGTTTCATACCAAGTGGTTCCCAGTACCACTTGTACTGTGGGAACAGTCAATTTTAGGGATAGACTACAATGATTTAAGTATTTAACTTTTTATGTTCATAAGTCCTGATTCCTGTCTTCCAAGGTCTGATTTTTAACCTTACCTTGATAATCAAACTTTTGATCGTGACAGAGGTGTCTCTGAGACCCTGCGCTGTTAACAGCACCTGAAGCCAGCAAAAATCATCTTGCACTTGAACTGACCTTGGCAAAGGGACTTCTATTGACATAAGCGAGTTTCCAAGGTTCTTCTCAAAATAATAGAAATACATCTTCCGTAATGTAATTTGAGAACTAGCTACTGGGCTGAGGGCAGTTTTGATTTTATTGATATTAGTTTAGTGAACACTGTATATTGTAAAACTGATAGAGTGGGAAAATGGCTTCAGTAGATATCAAATTTGATGGAGCTGGTAGCTGACTGCAGATGTAAGTATGGGAACTATCACCTAAGGAGGTACTCAGTATTTCATTGGGGATATTTTAATGTTTCATATTCAGAATAACCTAAAACAGTGGCCCTGAAAACAATAAAATATGCTTGTATAAAACTGCCATTTATGTGCAGTTACACTTCATTATCCCTGTAATCTAACATGGTGGCTCAAAAAGGAGAACATGAACATTTTCTGAGTGATTTAGCAGGATGCTTTAATGATGTATTGAAAATGAACATTGACCCTATGTAATAGGTGCTAAACTGACACTCTTAAAGCACTCCATCCGTTTCACTTAGACTGACTATCCTTCTTAAATCATCAGTGTGTCATTTTTATGATGCAGATCCATCTATTGAGACTATAGGACTGTGAAATGTCATAAAAAAAAAAGCAATAAGAAAAAAAAATTAAGTTGCAGGTGGCGAGTATTAGCATTTCAAAAATGTTCTGTTGCATTACCCTATTATTCCATCTCTGTCAAGGGGCAACAAGATTCGATTCTCACCTTAAAGAGTCGGTGCTGCTGAATGCATTAGCTCAGTGTGCGAGGAAGGCTTGTGCCAGCTGAAGGGCATTTCACAATAACAGCAAAATATATTTAGGACTAAATTTGATAGGACACGAGGGTCAGCCTCCTCCTCAGATGACAAAGCCATGATTGCTTCTTTTCTTCTCTGTTGCGTTCCTTGGCTCCCAGGCTTTTCACAAATTAAAGTGTTGAAACTTTTTGCCCACCAGAGAAGCTGAAATAAAAAGGACGGTGGCAAGGGAGTTAATTGTAACCCTAAAAGGTCAGGGTCTCTGCTTCTCTGCTTGGCAGGGTTCGTCTGAATGTTTATGCAATGCAGCCTGAGGACTTTTTGTTATGGAAAACAGCACCAAAGTGGTTCCCTTCAGCTTATTTCCAACCCTTGAGCTTTACGCTGAAGTGAAATTATAAACCAAGTTAAAACCCCTGAAATCACCGCAGGGCAGAGAAACTTCCTGTGCATGATGTCAAGGATTTTTAGTACTGTTTAAGGGCGTATGTGAGGCTCTAAGTGGAGCTATAATTAAAAATTGTAATTATTCATAATGATTTCCTAGAGAGGAGCAGGCTGGCACTTCAATGGTACGATGCCATCAGATGTTCAGATTTTTGGGGCCTCAAGGATTCAGCCTGGCTCTCACTGAAACCTGCTGCCACCAATGGATTTTTCTACTAAAACATACTTTGGGAGACCATGTATGATTTGATTATGTAGTGAAATAGCTCAGGAAATCTGAACCTGTAGCATCCATTTCTTAGACCATGGGAAGAAGAGGGAAGAGGATCTTAGCAGCAAGCCTAACCTGCCTGGGTCTGTAGAGGAACAGAAATTCCCCCACAGGACCCCAAAGCCTGATTAAACCACAGTATTATTGTTTTAGGGAGTGCAATGACCCAAACATTTTTAAAGACCCCTAACAGATTTTGATTCTCAGCTCCTAGAGAAAGTAAAAACTAAATCTTTTGAACCCTTTGCAGGTGGTGTAGAAATAATCTCTATGCAGTTTTAAATCCCAGCACGGGACATAGACGCATGGCCACAACAATGGACATATTTCAAATCTTGTTACTGAAAGCACCTGAGCAATTCTAACCACAGTTCCCAGAAAGCAAATAAAATGGCCCAACTCATTTCAGCAGCTCCTGGCATGGAGCATCGCAGCTCCAATGGTTCAGTTTGGCAAAGGCAGAGGAAGTGGACACTAAATCTCTCTCGGCGCCTGCGACCCACTGCTCTCCCCACAGCACAACCAGCCTCCTGCTGCCCCTTCCAGCTTGGCCCCGTGGTTTAAACACCAGCAGCCTGTCTTCAGGGACTTAAATGTAGGCTTCAAAGCCTGCTGGAGATCAGGGGGTTGTTATTACTGCTTGCAAGGCAATTTATTTTAATTCTTCCTAACTGGCATACGATGATTTTCAAGTTCTCAAATTCGCAGCCTCTGCAGTAGTCTTTCAGATGTCCAAGCGTATGAATGTGTGAACTCGTGTATACACAGATGCACACACAGTTATACATCCCCAAAGCACACTTCAGTATATGCACTTCTATAGACATCCTCCCAAACCCATTTCATTTCCAAACGGAAATGCATAGGAAATACTTCTTCTTTGACAAGCCTGATATTTGTGCAGCAAGTGAATTGGGAATGATTCACCCCTACAGTAAGGAATTTGCAAAACATATTCTGTTTACTATAGCAAACAGGTTAAATTACGGCTGCATTTTATCTTTCCGTTCACAGAAAGCTGGCTTTTTCTTCAGAGGCTTTCATCGAACGGGATTCTGTCTGTACCATTTTCCCCTGTGACTGGTAGCAGGAGCCTTCAGTCAGCACTTTCCTTCCTGGAATAGGTTTTTATTTCAATGGCTTCTGGAGTATGTGTTACTCAGTAATAAATAAGCACTAACCAAGCTGGGATGATTAAAGATCAATTAAGGCATAATAAATTTTATAACAGATAGTGGCAATAGAAGGTGGTTGTGCTGCTCAGCCCGGGGCTGCACCTCTTGGCACTGGCAAAAGCTGAAAGATGGACAATTCCACCGGTTTTCCTGGGTCACTCGGCAGAGGCTGATCTGTTCAGATACAGGGTGGAGGGAAAAAGGAAAGGAGGAAGGTGTAGCCTGGGAAGGGGCTGCGATGCATGGTGCTGTGTTAACGGCAGGGTGCTGGTCCTGAGTTTCCGAAGGGATGCAGTTGTGCTCTGTATTCCTGTTGAAGCCAGGCAGGAAGGTCCATTTAAGGACTGAGATATAAAACATTATATATTTTACATTCATTTGACTTTGCAGACTGTTGCATTTCTGCTAACAAACAACCTGCCGAGTTACCTAAGCCAACCCAGGCGCTGCGGGCTGGGCTCCTGCTTTTCCTACCTGTGGCTCTCGCAGCAAGCGCTTCGCCTGCCAGCAATTAACGTGATGGGTGATGGAGCTGTGCGAGTTAGACGGAAGCGTAGGATGGGTCTAATTAAGTGATTCATCAAATCTCCAGGGCAAACAAAAGACATTTCCATCATACTGTTCTAGCATGAGCAGTATTTTGAGTCAAGCCGCTCCCTGTCTACGCGTCCTGCGCTGGTCTTCCCGGCGCTTCGGCAGCGCGCTGAGGACACGTCGCACTGGGTACAAACAAACAGGCTGAACGAAGCCACCAGCACCAGCAGAAAGCCCCTCGCTTGCTCCGATGGATTTTGGCTCTGATGCCAAGTACCCAGTCCCATCCCGGAGGAAATGGGGAACGAACGAAGGTTTTTCCACTCGATCATTACCTATATATTCTGCTGAATGTATGCAAAGTATTTTAGAGCTTATGCTTGCACTTAAGGTAGCCCCCGCCGCTGCTGTTGTGAAAAAAAACATTTAAAGCTGACACAAACAGCCTTCAAGCACACGTCGGAGAGGAACTTTATGGCACCGCAGAGCCAAACAACATCGAATTACCTGCCCCTTTTTGAGAATCACTGAGACACATATACATTATTTGCCTTTTACTCAGCACTTAGCATTTCCATTGGCTCAGGTTTTAAATATCTTTTAATCATCCTAATATTCTTATTATTGTAATATATTACTGGGATATTAGATTGCGATTCAATTAAAAAATGTCATCTACAGGTAATTTATTCCATGCTCATTATTAATGGAATACTGTAGCCTGGTTGGCATTTTCATATAGTAATACAACTCACTGTACTCCAGAAAAATATAAATTATATTTTATCCCTTATCAGCCATTGGAAGGCCTGCTTTTGCAAAGACCTCGCTTTGCATTTTCTCGATCCTCTGCTGGGGGGAGAACTAAACATCCTTTTTTTGTCTGTTCTTGTGAAATGCCCACCGGCATTGCTGCGTTGGGTGATGTTCCCCGGCCTCCATCAGTGCGGAAGCAGCGTGACTTGTGGTTGATCCCTCCTTGGTCCACTTGCGTCCGTAAAGACCCCAGAGAATGGCAGCATGCGTAGGCGATAAGAAGGATATTAGGATGATTAAAAGCTATTTAAATATTAAATGCTTAAAACTAGTGCTGGATAGAAGGCCTTCAGCAAGTTATTCCAAGATTTTCAAAAGCATTCTGGGGACACGCTGAGCTCAGGGGCGAAGTCTAAACTGAAGATTGGTGCTTGCTAGGGGAAGTCTGCTGATCCGGCCCTGCAACGGCAAGCTGCACCAGCAAATCTGCCGTGTCCACGTGCCATTTATAGGGGCGTAAAATGAGCTTTGCCGCTACAGCTTATACCAGCCCTCGCTGAAACACCTATCCCGGCAAAACACTGATTTGCTGAGCCCAACGCATCTGCAGCAGGGTTATTCCAGGTAAAAACCATGTCAGAAAGCCTTCGCCCCCCGCCCCGACTGACATCGCTCCGACAACGTTTGCAGAGCAGCAGGGCTGGGCAGTGCCCGCAGTGACTCCGCTCTTCAGGGCTGCAAACCAAAGCCCAGCGAGCGCCCAGCCCATCGGGGAAGCCGTAAACCTGGTGCTGTGCCCAGGCACCCATCGCAAGTCCAGGTGCCCCCAAGCGAGGTAGGAGGCTCTCGAGGGGGTGAGGAAAGCGGTGTTTGCAGGCCTGATGTTTTTGGTGGCGTGTCCCAAACCATGCCACCCCCGGCAGAGGATGCCTGGCGGAGCGATGCCCTGCCTCTCCTCCATCAGCGAGGGGCACCGAGGCAAAGCGCAGGCCTGGCTCGCCGCCCGCCCCACCGATCACTTCAGCACAGCCAAGGGCCTATTTGTTAAAGCACGGTCTTGGGTATTTTGTTTGCCTCTGGTTATTTAGGCTGAAATAAATCAACAAACAAATCAAACTCTGCTCCATAAATCTCTGGAAATATTTAAACCGTACTTGCTCCTGTGACTCTTTCTCAGCTGAGCATCACTCAAGTGCTCTGCTCCCTCCTGCGTTCTCCCTCTGGGTCGAGAGAGAGACGCAGGGGAGCCACGTCGGGAGGCTGCGGTCTGATCCCAGGTAAATGCTCAGCCGGGTGCTGAACATGGAAGGATTTAAAGCATGCATTTTAATGTCCTTCTGAATTGAGGCCAGAAGCTTTTTCCCTGGGTTGTCCCCAAAATAAACGGCCGATCAAACTCCTGCTTTGAACTTACACGCGACTCCCCAACAGCACTGCTGCTCTTTTGAGAAGAGAAAGCTGCGTGCTTCCTCCTGTGCAGGGGCAGCACGGCGAGACACGGCATGGCACAGCACGGCGAGCCTCGCTGCGTGCGCGCAGACACAGAGGGACAGCACGGGGCACACCCGCGACGACACGCGGCACGGGGCTGCAGCGAGGCGCACGCCCTTGCTCATGCTCTCACTCACCATAACAAAAATTATCAAGCACAGTTCCTGTGCCCAAATTAACTGCACGACCGCCTTGTGCATGGAGGCAGTGCACCGGTCCCGGACTGTCCCTCAGCCCCGCGGGGACGCACGGCTCCGTCCCACGCTCTCCGGGCCCGGGGGGGCCGCTCGCACAGCCTGAGCGACGAGAGGCACGCGCTTACCATTTTGAACTGCTGAAGCACACTTCATGGTAATTTGCATCAGGAATTAAAAAATGCATTTTAATGAGTTTCTTTTAGCTGGCATCTTGCAGGTGTCAAGAGAGAGCCACACGGATTGATCACAAAAGCACTACTTCTGCTGGTGGGGTTTAGATGCGAGGTTAACTAGCCCCCCCCCATTGCTGTGGGGACTGGGGGCTGATAGATTTCTCTGCTCTTTCCTAATTAGAGGCAGATAATCACCGTGACAGTGATAAATGTCATTGTACACAGTAAATTTAATATTACAAATATTATTGTGTGGTTTTTACTGCTGTGTCAAAGCCCTTTGAAACAAATTCAAGACTTAGATTACAAAGGAAGGTTTTAAAAAATTTTCTTGTAAAAACCTATACAAAACCCAGACAAGGTCACTTCAAGGCTCAGAGATCTAATTAGCAGACTGCTGCTCAAGCAGAGCATTCCTCCAACTTTCTGGTTATGGCTCCTGCATAGTGTTTAAATCCCAGCAATATATGTAAAGCAGCAATTCAGCATTAATGCCCTGCTGGATATTACAGCTTTGTTTTCATTTAGTTTGTACAAGTGCTGAGAAACCCCAAATCCAGGAATGAATGTTTCGAATTACTTGGTAGGTAAATGAAAGATTTTGGACTTCTTTCTAATTGCACAGCCTAGAAGAAAACGGTACTATAATAAAAAGGGACCCAAGATCCTGTAGCATGTGAGAATAACGCCGCTGCTGCACCACTGTGCTGGCATTTCACGCCTCAGGGGAAGGATGCGGACACCTCCAGACACTCAACTGACATCAGAGAAAGAAAAACCCTCTCTGTACATACCCTAGGGCACAAAAAGCCAGCCGTAGACTTGTGCAGCCCAAGAAAGACCGGCCAATGTGCAAACCAGGGCAAAATGGAGCAAACTCCAAACTAACAGCAAGGGAATTATCACCCAGGTGAGGCACAGGGTGGGTGGGAAAGGTCGCTGTAGGCAACCCACGATGGTCAAGTAAAGAAGACATCTCAAAATCCTTTCTAGCACATGGAAGACACAGCAGAAAGCGTGGATGTTTTACAGCAGTAAGCTGGCTCCCTACAAGCACACACCCAAACTGACATAGCAGTGACCTGTAACATTTGTTAACTATCTAGCACTAGAACCCCCAAATTATTAAAATTAAGGTTTGCCTCTAAATTTGGGCAATGTCACTCCTGCAGGAGTACAAAACCTCTCACCGTTTGATGTTCCCAGGTCAGACACTCACACTTAATTGTCCTAAACGTTCACTTTTCTAGCAAAATTAAATAACAGCCGAGTACCAAGGAAACCATTTACCTCTTCCTGCAATCTAGGGCCGTGCCTTAGACCACTGGGAACAGAGAGGGAAGCTTGCTCAGAATCTCCTCAGACTTTGCAAATGCTAAACGCGATTTTGATTTCATAGACCTCGAGCAGCTCATTTCCTGTGCCCGCAACGTCCTCCTGTGTCAGCAGGAGATCCTTGAGGACGTCTAATGACGGATCAATAGGAAAACCACATAAAATCTTAATGCTAATTTCCTTTCTCACTGTAGTTACATTATTAGTGTCACACTTTTCGGAAATGACCATACATGATGCTCGAATGGACAAGCAATATGGTAATGAAAATAAATTAACAGCTCCGTGTGCGGCTCTAATAGATGAGAACAGCCTCATTTGGGGTTATGACAGCTTCATCTAGATAACAACCAAGCAGTCTTGTGTAAGTGCAGACCATGCCCTAGGCCAAGGCAAGGACCACGTCTATCTTTCTTAGGGCTTTTCTCTTTCCAGTTGTGGTGCATCATCATTCCCCACCGCTAGGTTTCCACCCCAGCTTGCCAGAGGACACACGTGATTATTAGAGTTACAGTTTGCATTTAAAGGTCTAACAAATTTCCCAGATAAATTTTGCACATATAAAACCTACCAAAACGTACGGTTCCACTTTTGGAATGGCTGACAGCACTGCAAACAAGTCTGCACATCTTTAACTCAGGCATACATTTGCAGGGTAATTACGTGGCAGGAACTCTAATGTAATTAAAAATAATGCAATATAAATTGTTGTGGAAAGTTAATCTTTTATGCATGCCTTATTCCTTACTCCACTGGAAGTGGGATTATTTTGATTCAGATCGAGGTGGCAGGAGGTTTGCAAATAAGCCCAAATACTCAGCACTGGTATTTCATTAAATAGCATGATACAGAAATACTACTTTGGGACTATTAATAGTGTTGAAACAATCATGTTAATGTTGGTATTGCATTAAAATTTTCTCGATTACATCAACGACTTCAAGCTTGTCTGTGGGTTTATCTTACTACTTTTTTTTTTTTTTTTTTTTTTAGATCTACAGCTCTGTCACAAGGCAGACAACACACATGCGGCTCTGCTACATCAATGCCAAGCACAGAAAAATGCTGCAAAGGTCATCTCGGATTGAGCTTCCCTGCAAAAGCAGCAGGATGGCACAGGAGCAGCCTGAGCCTGCTCTGGACGTCTCAGCGAGGGGGGTAATTTTTTCTCCAGTCACCTATACTGGCAAAAGCTGTCTCACACTTACACCATCCATACTGGTTTAAAGATGATTGATACTGCTCCAGCTTACTTCTCTCAAACTTTGCTAACTCACATCAATGTGATTCTTCTATCCCTGTGTAACTCAATCATTCGTTTCAAATATGCCCGTATGCACAAAGCAGCAAAACCTTCTAGCACACAGACAACGTACAAAGTCTATCGGTTCTGTCTGTAGGCAAAATTCAAAATCTTATTATTTTCTTTCTGTTCAGAAGTACGAAAATGAGTCCTTTGTGCGCATTCCCCTCCAGTGACCTGTCAGAGGAGGATATCTCCTTCTCCTGACAGGTCATCCCGTCTGTCTCTGGAATAATCTGACGATGTCCTTCAGACACGCGTGTCCCTCCCAGCCTGATGTCTGTGAATGAAATTCCAGTTGGAAGTGCGACTGCTGTATTTCAAGAATTTCCCCCTTGTTTTGTTATGTTGGAGGCATTTATAGTGTCTCCCATTCCGCCTAATGAAAATGACGAAAAGCTTGCCTGATCCCATCCTGGGTTAACGACAAATTTCAACAAATGTCTCCTGTTCTATTACACTACCATTAAACATTTCACGCTTATGCCCTAAACACTACTGGTACTAAGAAGTAGTATTAGTGAAAGTCTAGAGAAAGCTTTCCAGGGAAACTGCAAGGCTTCCAAAGATTTTCTCCCAGTGGTCCCCCCAGAGACGCTCACCGCAGACAGCAGGAGCACGGCCAGACAGACCAGGCTATGAATTACCAACACGACTTCCATCACAAAGACGCATCGGGGCACGGCGTAAATAGCAAGAGAAAAAATAACATGCCAAGATGTAATTTGAAAAAGTTCAGCTGCCGTGAGCCCTATTTTACCAATGACCCAAGGGAGGGGACTGGAAGAGCTTTTATGAACTTCACGGAGGGACCTCATCAGGCTGGCAGAGTGGGCTCGCAGGAACCCTGTGACGTCTGACAAAGAGAAATGCCCACGATGGGCAAAAAGATGTTCATCCCTGCAGGATGGCAAGCTCCAACTTCCCCTGACCACGGTCCGTGCTATCTTTGGATAGCCCCAGGAAGGTATGGCTCAGGTACAGAGTCCGGGCAGCTGCTGGCCGGCTCCAAGACCTCACGCTGCCCTTCCCACAAGCATCCCGCCTGTGCCACCACTTCACCCAAAGAGCTGTGCTTTTGTCTGAACTTCTAGCGAGCTGATTTGGCAAAAAACAAGACGATGTCTGACTGTCTGCATCCGTTTCAGATGCGCATTAAATTTCCCATCAGTGACTCCATCCATCTTTCACTCGCTGTGGAGCTGTGTGGATTGTTTACAGATAAACGAGAATGAAATGTAAACTCCCTTCAGATGAGTAAGATATACAGGCCATGTCACTGGAGCTCCACAACACACATTTATATAAAACAATAGCCTATGCATGCATGGAAGAGTAGCTATTTCTATTTTGTGGTGACACTTATTCCTGCCTGATATAGAAGTATCATTACAGCAGGCCCCAGCTGGAATTGTTCATAAAGTGCAGGATTTTATTTCAAGTGCACCAGCCTAATTTCAGAGATGTACACACGAGTATATGAATTTCTGCAGAGATACAACGTTAGTCTGATGATAGTGTATTTTATTAAAGAGAGCCTCTAAAATAGCAATTTCATTATTTCTATTTCTGCGGGAGCGGTAACAAATTTTATCCATTTGGCTCGAATCAGTCAGTTGATCTGGAGATTTCTGCCAGCTGAAGAACCGGGGGAAAAATGAAGATGTGCATCGTGGCCTCACCTGCTGCCCTGCGAGCTCTGCACCTGCCCCAGCCCTGTGCACAGGGGCGCAGGCAGCTGTGGGCGCCCTGGGTTTCGGGATTTAGTGCTGGGAAGTCCTAAAAACTGGCAGAGCCCAGGCTGGGGAGGTGCACGCTAACTTTCCTGCATGGGGATTGCCAGAGATACAACCTCTACACTGGCAAATGGTCTCTTCTTCTTCTGGTGGGGAAAGCTGGGGATGCCAAATTTTTTTTCCTCCTACACTTCTCAGATAAAATGATTTTGTTCAGCAAAACAGGTACGAGCAGCGGAAGTGGGGCTTTTCCAGCACATTTTCTCTGGTCACAGAGAATAAATAATAAAATGTAACGACAAGGCACTGCTTTACGGGCCCACTCGATGTGCCCAAGTCCTGTCCTTTGCCTTTCCTGCTGTCGCAAAGCTTTGGCCAGTGCCGCCGCTCCCTTCAGGTAAGAAAATTTTTAGGCTTCCCGGTAAAGGTCAACGCACCGAGCATAGCCGAAATCATCAGCAGCCACGTTCTTCTCAGAACTTCAGAAGAAAGATAGGCAGGGTGCTAAATAACCAAACTGCCGTCTTTCCGCTCTCACTGTTGCAAATTGAGAGCTTTCCAAAGACAGCCCCATTATTAATGCCATAAATCTGTTACACTTTTTATTCAAACATGCAGACAGGGATCCACGACCCTTGTGACAGGTAATTTACTTTAAGGGACTTACAGAAGAAACCTTGTAAATCAGTTTGCCATTTTTTAGAAGGTAAAACTCTCAGCTTGAGATGAAATAATTTAAATTATCTTTCTCTATATATATCTGAGACTGGGGAAGAACCACGGGTTTAAAAAGTGCATTAAGATTTTATTAGTACCTGAAAAACTGGGAGAGTCAGCTGCTGGGTCTTACTCGACTGCTTCCTGTGCTTTGTGAAAAAGATATCTGAAATAATTTATCACCTGTAAAGCTTCCACCAAGCATTTGTTCTCATTGATCCTTTCCATGCACAAATGAAAAACAAAGATGTGAAAGCATTTTTCTGACACACGCATTTTTTCTTTGTGATGACTGAACAAAGAACTCTAATTTCTCTTTTCAGTCTGCAGAACAAAACCTCCAAATGCCTGGATTTCACGTTCAAAGGCAGCACTGCCCCTTATTATGTACCGGGACCAGCTGCATCACCTCTGCCAGCCTCCAGGTTTGTACTCCCAGGACGTACATTTGATTTGCAAATTCAATCAGAGAATGGCATTGGTACACGCACACCTTTCGGGTCTGTCTGCAAGCGTAATGCAGCAGCAGATCGGTGTATTAAGTCACGGAGCCTCTACCTGCATGGGAGGTGTGTAATCGGGCTGCCGTGAAAAAAATAAAATAAAAAAAAGCTCACGTGCTTCCATTCAGAATTTTAAACCAGCCTGGTCTAATCTTGCTTTTGTTCTAGATTTGGTTATTTATTCTCTGTCTTTTTTGAACATGGATTTTTAAAGATTTGGACAAACACCTCAAAGAGACCCCAAAATTAAACTCAGACTTCCTGGAAAGTGAGAGTAGAGGGCACAGTTGGTCAGGAACAGTACAACGGGTATTTTTGTCCAGAGCAGAAACGTACCCAGGATGCAGTAACTCGTGGTAATCTTTGGTAATGTTTTTCCTTTAACTGAATTGTCTAGCACAAGCAGCAGCGCTGAGTCTAATTTGAGTAGAAAAGTAACAATATAAGCTAATTTGTGAAAGACTTGTTTCTAATACCACAGGTTTAACATATGCACTACGATACAAACTGTCGGAGTCTATAAACTGCCTTGGGCTTTGTGGAGTCTCCATATGCTCCATCAGTAATTATTTCCGTCCTAAAATATTTATTGTGCCAGACTCTTACACTGGCCGAACAACAGACAGCATCAGCTAGCAGGAGCCAAATTCTCGGTTTGCCGCTCTGCTCGGGGCTCCCCTTGGCGGTGGAAGCTGTCCCCAGGCCACCCGTGCCCGGCGGCTGGCAGGGGGCTGCAGCCCGGCCCCTCGCCTCCCACCCTGCTTGGAGCACGCCAACGGCTCGCGGCAGCGAAACGCCGAGCTGCACGCACAGCAGATGCCTTTTACAAAGAGGTTTATTAAAGCAGATTTTGCAAAAGGTGAGAACAGACTCGAATACAGATGGGAAATCTCCGGTCTGCACTAAGCATGCAGGAGGGAGCCGGGGAGGTGAGCGACATTATGCCGAGGAAGGTCATAACGTATCAGACTTTCTCCCTTTCGGCTGACTTACACGGAAACTATACTGCAGATTGCGCTGTAGAAGCCACCAAAGTGCTCAACAGCTAGAAATCCACCTTTTCCACCTTTACCCAACCCTGCCTCAGGCCTCCAACACCAAATAGCCCACAGGAGCGGAGACCCATCGCCGACCACCGGACAGAGATGCCTGGACTGGTGATGAACGTTTAATGATAGCGAGGACGAGGGCTCAGCACTTCATTGACGTTCAGATGCTGAAGCTGGAAAGAAAAACTTCCCCGCGGCTACCACGAGAGGGGATGCTACAGGAACAGGCACCAGAGGAAGGCAGCCGCGCACCCGCCCTCTCGCAGCACAGCCCAGGTAGGTGCGGGGGGCAGAGGTCCCAGCTCAGCACCTCCTGCGTGGCAGGGGGCAGCTCTAACACGCAGAGCACGCCAGATACCTGCAGTGACTACGCAGTTCCCCAAATGGGGTTGCAATACGGTACGGCCCTCAGCAGCTCCCAAGCACACCACCAGCCGTTGTCCAAGTTCAGCGCAAAGCCTCTTAAAAAAGGTCGTGACGGACCGTCCTTTTTTTCGTGGTACACCTGGACCTTACCCAGAGAAACGCAAGGCACCTCACAGTAAACAAGAACACCTTTCTTTTCATTAATTAATTTCTGCGTGTTCAAATTCAAAATGCAGAAGTGGAACCTCTCCTAACTCGGCGCATGCCAGCTACCGACTTTGCTCTCTGCAGTGTCATTTCGCATTCATGAAATAAATGAAATATGTAATTGGAAAACTTGAAATGAATTTTAAGCCCATTAGCAACAGAATAATATTTACCCCAAATGGCAATGTTTCTCATGAGATAAGAAAAATACACAGAGTCCTACAGCAGTCGTACTGGCCTAGAATGAATTAGGAGTGAGAAAACAGCTGTGGGTTACGTCGCAGCATCTCAGCATCAGGGCTTGCATGAGAAGGAGAAAAGAGCTTGCAATCCATATCGCACACATAATTCTTACCAAGTAAAACAATTTTTGCTACAGTTTTTACAGCAGTGAATTTATGAAACGATAATGCGACTGGGCAGCCAGGGAGCAGCTCAGAGCAGCAGTTTCACTTGCACGGCTCCTGCTCCTACACCACCACGCGTTTTTAGTGGAGTGCATGTTCTATAGACACTGCAAAGTAAACACACCCACGTTTGTGGGGAAGGTTTCAACACAACATCTTGGAAAAACATGGAAAATCACTGTATTAATGTTATGAATGCTTCAAAAATGCAACTATACATTATACATGCGTATACACGTGTGAGGCGTAGATACTTATTTGCTGCAGCTGGCTGTAAGGAATCCTAGGTGTTAACTCAGGCCCCCAGGAACCCACCACTCACCACTTCTGTTGCTGAGCACTCAGCACAATGCAGCGAATCTGTTTGCTGATTCAATGGAAAAGAGCCTTAAACCATTTTTTTTTTCCATCCCAGGAACTTAACCTAATCTCTTTGGGGTTATATTTTCCTCATCCCTTGCTCAGCACTGCACTAGATATTACTGTATAATATGACAAAAAAAAAACCCACTGACATTTACACAAACGTATGAAATACAGCCCTATGATCGTTCACCAATTATAGGCTTTTCTCAGCACCATGTACAAAATCTGATGATGTTTCTCCCCAAAGCGGAGGATCTCTGCGTGCTACCTATTACAGGATGTCAGGCAACACCTCCTCTAAGACCTCAGTCCTGTGTTCGATCTCCTACTGAAAGCCACAGGCTACAGTTCTCCGAAAGCAACCAAAGTGCCACTGTATAAATATCCTCATTTGCCAACAAAGAAGTCTTCTACAAATGTAGTGTAAAGCACTACGTGGCTCCCTTTGCAGGTCCCAGCGACACACGCAGATGTACTGCTGAGTCCTTTAATTGATGCACAGAGCATCCCACTTCGCTCCTTCCCCTCGTCCTCGTAAATCCCTCTTCAATTTGTGAAGAATATGTTCCTGCTGGGACCTCCGCTAACCACCTTTCCTTATTCTTACAAGATTTCTCATGCTATGGAAGCTACTGCCACAGCATTTATCTTTCACAATCATTAAAGAGTAAAAAAGGATTGTGTCATGTTGAATGAGCTCGGATTTGAATCTTTATCTGATTTGCAGGCCTGATGTATGAATCCTTCTAAGTTTCCTTTCCTGTAGCTCCACAGTCAGGTTCTTTCATGTAAAATATTTGCAAAAGAACCCCACATGTTGCTCACAAAATATTATCTTCCACTGAATCAAGGCATTATAATAAGCCTAGCAGTGTGTATTGTACAGTAGATGTGATCACCCAACTCTGAAATAGTTTCCATTGATGTCGTACTCAGCGGGACCTAACAATCCCACTGCAAATCAGGTAATTTGTTTTAAAATATTACCAGTTAAGTACTGAGATGTTTTCTTTAATGGTCCAGAGTCTGACCTAAGCTGGGAAGAGAGTGAATATCTTTGCACTTACCGGGAAAACCGGCACCATCTGACTTGTGCCGGGAGTAAAGCAGGGCACGTTTTTAGCGTCTGCCTGCTGATCTGCCTGTGAGCATATCCCTACTCACACAACGAAGGGGGCAGTTCTTGCACAAGCATCTAAAACTTACGTGGAAGGGTAAGTCAGATGCAGCAAGTTCAAATAAACGTGAATTATGCTGCAGATCCAAGCCACACGAGCTCCTCCGAGGGATGCTCAGCATCTCAGAAGCAGCCCCGCAGTACCGCAAACAGCACCCACGCACGGAGCCGACAGGGACCCCTCGCTCTGCCCAGGAGAATTAATGGGGGGACTTGATACCCATGTACAAACTTGTCCTGTATACATTAAGTCTCATCTAACTATACCGTTGGCTTTCCAGATTGACAAGAAGCTTGGTTGTTTGGGATGAGGCATACAAATGAGGAGACGTGAATCACGTTTGGTTTAAGAGGAATGGGTATCAGGAGAGAAAAAGGCAAAGGCTAAAGCAAGACATTCATAAAAAGAAAGGGTTCCTTTGAATTAAAAATATATTTTCAACTTTTAAATTACGTCTATGTTTTATGGGTGATAGGCAATGATGTGTGCTCACCTTAATACACTTTCTGCAATAAAATGGAAGGGAGGAACACACACGCTCTAGGACTGTATCTGGATTTCCAAAATTTGAGACTGAGTTATATGATTAGAGCAATCAGCTCTTTCCTGAAGGGACAGAAGAGTTTTGGTAAACTACAGCTGACACGTATAATGAACAATTCAATTTCGTGAAGATTCAATAAACGATAATCCGAAGGGCAAAGTTCCCTGTTGCTGACAGCTGCCAGGTGAGAAAGGGGATTTGTTTTTATTAAAGACAGAGAAAGAACCACGAGGTTTGTATTCACAGGGATCTAAGCAAATACATGCTGACAAATTCAACAGTCCGGGTGGTTTTTGATAATCTCTGAGTATAATTTCGGCCATTTTTTTTCCTGAAAGTTTATAAAACAACTCTGCTGTTGACAGCAATGAGTTGCTGTGCACAACAGATCTCGTGGCTTTGGGTATGGAGGATGGCTTGGACCAGTTGTATTTAATGATGTCCTAAAATGAAACGGTTGGCATTTCCACATTGGTAATTCCATTCCTAGCCTACCAGATCTTAAGGATGACTTTTAAACAACCAGGGAATACGTGCTCGCAGTGGTCATCCCTCCACTGCCTTGATGCAGTCCTCCTGTCCTCTCCTTACAACCCCAGAGCACCCAAAGGCGCTGAGCGCACACCCGCAGCGGGGAGCCACGGACCTCCGAGCTCTGCTGCTGCCAATCCTCAGCAACAAAGTAAAATACCGTGTGAAGGGCAACTCTGAACTGTATTATGCCGTCATTCATGTAAGTCTGTGACAAATCTGTTAACTCCAGCAAAGATCCATCAATAACTTGCTGTGTCATGCTGTAAGTACAGAGCATGCTCCAAATACCTACCTTGTCTGCTAATTTATACCCCTGTATAACAGATTTGCTTTGTTTCAGTGTAAAGTCCACAGCTAGAATGATTTAAAACTGCATTACAAAATACACTGACTTCTTCCTGTTTAAAAACCCCATAATGTTTATAAAAAAAAAATCTCTTAAAAAATATAGGAGTTATTCTAACAGTTCTCCAGCAAATATTGCTTTTGCACCAAACATAAAGTAAGCAAAACAAACAAACAAATGAAAAACACACAAAAAAAACCCATCGCTTTGAAACTAATAACGTATAATGCTTGGAAACTGGCACTTTACCCTTTTACTCAAAATATTGCTGGACACCTGGAAGTTATTAGATACAGTAATCATTTCTACTTTGCCTCCAGTCTACATTTTTCCTCTGGGTCACTCATGAAACATTTTTAATCCTATAAAAAAAAGAAATCTAATTCAAAAAGTATTGATTCCAGATATCTTTTTATCTTTCTGACTTCAAACTCCCTCTTGGCTGGCTTCGTTGCCTGCATTACTCCAGTGTACGTGCAGGTGCACAGCACGATCTCACATGCACAAAACTTTGCCATTACCTTTTTTTATTTTTACAACCATAAAAAATAAACCTGGCTGAAACGTCACCCCCTCAGACGAACGTGTAGGTGACATTTCACAGCCACAGCAACGTCTGAAAGAAGGTGGGAGGTGCAATGAAGTCCTAGGTCACTTCTACCACGTCAACAAAGACCACGAACGATGACGTTGACCTGGCGCCAGCCGTGGCTGCCCTCAGAGGTGTTGGTTCGGGTTTCTCCCACTGACACCAGTTTTTCGTTAATGGTGACAATGTTCCTAGTCCATAAGATTGAATGCAAGGCGAGGCAATAGATTGTCTTCGGGATGAATGGAAAGTTCAGGTATTTCTTGACCGACTGCAAATATTACAAGTCTCATACATCTCTTCACAGTCCAGGTATAAATTATGGCTACTTGGCCACATTCCAGCTTAGTTAATTACAATCTTACATAAAATAATATCCTGTCTAATTTAATTGGAGGATGACATAATAGGGGATTCATATTAATCAGAAAATTCCTGAATAACAATTCATTTAAGAAGCAATTTCATTATGGATTTCTATGTATTAGTGGAAATTTTCATTAGAAATATAAGCTATAACCCTCACCTCATTATATTTTTGCAGAGATCTGTCTAAGGGTTTTATATGATTGGCATCACTGTGGTATCTGAGTATCTTCTATGTGAAATCAATAGCAATATCAAAGCCCATAACTTGATAATGAAGTTTCCAAAATGAGAATAGAGCTGAAATCCCTTCTCTTACACCTTTATTCTCTTATGTTTTCATTTTAATTTCAGGGTTTTGCTTGTGTAGAGGTTTGGTGTGTTTTTTTGTTGCTGTTGGCCTTTACAACCATGCAAACGCTTGCAGAAGAACTTGCAGAATCTGAGGCCAGATCTGACACCTGGAATGAGGCAGGACTTTGGTCACAGAACTTTTTTACAAGCAGATCAAATCCTTCGACAGCACCCAAATCACTGCCGAAAGCACCAAGCCCGAAGGAGGAGGACAAATATTGACGACACAACGCTGAAAAATAATTCAGAGCAGCAAAGAATAAATCCTGGAACAGGCTGCGTGGCCTCACTGCCTGTAACAGCTGCTTGGTGGCTGTGGGTGCTTTCCCTTTTTTATTTATTTTTTATTTTGAAGGAAACTCAGGGCACAGCAGCCCTACACATCAGAAGAGTCCCACTGACGTTACTCCTAATTTACAGGGATCTACTCAGGGGCCCCGTGATTTCAGGGACAATAAACGCACTCCCCTTCCCTGTGTCACTTTGCATTTAAACACCTTGAAGGTAGCACTGCCAGGCGAAAGCCAATGCTCTTTGCTCTCGAGGTGGCAGGGATGGATGTCAGCCTCCCACCTGAGGAGGACATGGGCCAGGACATCGTGGCTGAGCCCTGACCTCGCTCCTCTGGGAGGCTGCAGCCTCCACCGCCTCCTCCCAGCATCGCAGTAACTGGTGCCAGCACCCGAGCTCCTGCCTTCCACCCTGCTGCTGGGCTGCATTTACTGCATTTCATGCTTTTAACACCCAAAACCAAGCTATAATCTTAGTGTCCTCGAGGGCACTGTAATTCAACACTGCAGGTTAAGAGGCACCCGGCGGTCCGGGGCAGTTCGGTTCCCTGCTGTGCCTGGCACTGCATGTGGCGTCCAGCCTGAACTGTGTGCGAGCCACAGGCTGGGCAATAAAACCCCAGGATTTGTGCGGCTCATATAAATAAATGCAACCCAGAAGAAGTTGCTGCCCCAGACAGTAATGTAACCGCTATGAGAAGTTTACAGCTGGAGCGAAAGCTGGGTGGCAGCGGTAGCAAGGCAGAGCGTGCTGGGAGTGGCACGTCTCCCAGCCCGGACACACGTCCTCCCTTTTTATTTAATGCGGGGAAAATAAATTTCATTGTAGCAAGAAGCTTGGGTAATTTCCTCACTGAGGTTAGATGCTTCTTTGACTACGCTGACTGCTACTTCCAGCAATAATGCCTTAAATCTCCCTGGACAGGGTTTGATGGCACAGCAATAAAAGTGTCTGCGCCCTGTTTATACCCCAGCTTCTGCTCCTGCGGCGGTGATGAACACCGCGGCTGATCCTCCCAGCACGGAAACACCCTTGCTGTCATCGCGGCCGGCTGGCGGTTTCTCGCCTCCTGCTTATTACTCTCACTTGTTGGAAAATCAGACTCTGGGTCCAGCTGCCGTCCTCCTGAGGGTGCGCAGCCGCTAACAGCACTGCGGTCACTGGCGCTCCTCTGCCATGGAAGCGATGGCCGAGGTCCTCCCCGCCCACCCTGCTGCTCACCTCCCGTCCTCCCGGCCTCCATCCAGCTTGGAGCAAACCTCGCCGCAACGCGGCGGCTCCAATCGTGACGGCAACTCCCACTGCTGGCTCCGGCTTTTGTTACCCCCCTTGAAGGGAGCGATTTTGTCACCTGCTCAATATTCACATCATCAAGAACCGCTTGTCCCGCTGTGCGCACAACGGGTGCACTCAGCCTCTAAGTGGAAAGCCAGCCTAGGGGACAGCTGTTGTGAAGAGGAAATTTTGAATGTGAATTTATTTTTGGGTTCCTTTTAAGCCTCAATAATGCTGGGAAAGTCAGAATTTCAGGGTTCAAACTGCCACAGGTGCCTCGGTGCCAGACTTTGTGGAAGCTGAGGACCAGAGGCGAGGAGGATGAAGAAGGATGCTCTAACACTGAAGGATGCTCCTCCCTTTCCACAGAGTGCTTTTCCAAAAGGTCAAAGCCATTGGAAAACTTGTTTGAGTGATTGGCATGAAACAACATTTCCCCTTGCACTGATAGCAATAAATACAGATAAGAGATCTGCTGCCAAGGACCTGGGACTAGTAACTAAACCTCAACATCCAGGCAACGCTGTAAAACTACAAAGAATAGGACGAAAAAGGCAAAATCACTGCTGATCGCTGCTTAATCATCCCTAATCGCTGCTTGGTCTAGGATGAGGCCATATATCCTACCTGCTGCTCTCAGACAACCCCATCGGACGAACCATCCCAGCACATAGGGAAAGGTGTTGGGTGCCGCGGGAGGTCTGCGGTTGCGTTTGCTTTCAGCCTGTGTGTGCAGCGCACGCTTTTCATTTAAAACACGTGCAAGAGAGTGGGACACAACAGCTCCCCTGAAACCAGGCAGCGTGTCCCCGAGGGTCACAGGTTTCGCACGGAGCAGCCCATGCACCCCCAGGGGCATTCAGACCACGGCTCTCCAGCAAAGACTCCTGAACATCGTTTCTCCATCTTGATTACACAGCTCAAATGCACATCTCATTTACGTTGAGTGAGATAAGGGGATTCTGGCCCACAGGGAGCGCAGAGCCCTAATTTCATTTCATTTAGCCCCCAGGCACAAGACTTCTCTTTCTGTTGAATTATTACTGGGTAGCATTAAGATGTATGGCCTGCCAAATATGTTTAAATGACTTTTTGGTCCCCATCATCACCATGAGAAAGCTAACAAGATCTGTCCAATCTATCTGAATAGAGACGGGAAGGAGGAGGGAGGTGATGGCAGTAGTTAATGAAGCAGTAAAGAACCAAGCCTTTTAAAAGAGAGGAGAGATACTAAATAATTAAATATGAAACGGTAACAATGGTGTCACTGCCTAACCATATTTTCAGAGTATACATGTTCGAAACAGCTCCATGCATTTCTTCTCCATGCTTTCCAGGCAGGGGGAGCAACCTCTAGCAGAGCAGTACGCTGAAGCACCAGCAAAAACTAATTCCAAGAAATAAAAATCCCCCAAGAAAACTGCACAGACCCATAGGTTCGTTTCGGACATGTGACGGATAGCCTGGCAAAACAAATCCTGCCTCAGGACACAGCGTGTCCACAACACACCCTAGAGGCTTTCATCACCGTGTCGGCTCCTTAACGCAGGACGCCCAAGCACAACCAACAGGTATGTGTTTTACTTCTGATAAAATTTATTTCTTACTTAATGAGTAAGTACCACAAGTTCTGGATGGGAAAGCTGCTACATTTTTAAAAGTGATAATGGGCAAAGGCAAACAAGTGAGAGGAAAGATAAATTTCTTAAAATCTACTATCGCTGGAAGTCCTGCAAGTAATATAATCAAGTAATAGAGAAAACACTGTCTTATTTCCGCATGGGACTGAGTTTCAGGCACTTTACACACCCACTGTGTGCAATCTTTGCCAAAGCACTGGCAGAGACCCAATCTTCAGAAAAGCAAGCATATGTAAAACACACGTGAAAGTGGAAAACCACAGAGAGGTGTTGTACCCGGAATGACGGGGGATGGTGGTGGGGAATACCTGACTTCAAGCTGCCGAAATACCCCCCACACTCTAACTGAAGTGTCATATTAAGCTAGAAACAGGAAACATGAACTGTATTACCATCATTTCAACTACTTATGGCAGCCAGAATAAATCTGAAGGGTTCAGGGAACCCCCCAGATCTCCAACTTCCCTTTCCTTTCTGCTTGAGAAAACGCAGACAAAGCGGGAATTGTGACTGCATTGTTGCACAGCGGTAGCAGCGAACAAACTGAAATTACTCAAAACTTTGTCAGCTTTCAAGAATACATGAGAGTATCTAATTGCAATGTATATTTTTTCTTAAAACAGCAAGTCAACATTTTTTCCCAGGTCCAAGTATTGTGCATCTGCGTGAACTTACCAGGACACAGACCTTGCCCCCAGCAGCAAGAACTACGGTGGGACAGACCTCGCCATGTTATGAGAGGCACCAGCGTGACATAACTCTGTTTTGATTACTCTCCTGCTATCTTTGAGGGGAGGAAAAATATGGAAAACATCTCTGGAAAAAGAAAATAGTCTGAATTGCATTTTTATGCAAATGAAGTAAAGATAAATTCTGCGTCTCCTCAATATATTTCTACTTGCCCATAGATGCAATAAAAAGAAGCCTATTGAAAGCTTTTCATCCCTCCGAGAAAGAAAGAGTCTACAAGAAAAATGAGTACTCCGCACAAATCTAAGCAGTCAATTTGTTAAGCAACCATGGTAGCTCCCTCCGCTTGGAGCACCGGAGCAATACCACCAAGAGCTGCGTACTGCTGCGTGAGCTGCATTAGGATTAATTATTTTGTGTTGTGATGTCTGGATGGAAGGGCGGCAAACAAATGAAACGGCAGTTTCTCTGGTGCTGGCCAGCAAGGAAGCTGCTTAGGCTATCGGCTTCTGCAAGTGAGCAGGGAGCTTAAAGGCAGATCAGTCGAGCTGCCTGTCGTCGTGCCATGCGCTGATTTAACCTCTTTGAACCCGAATGCTCAAAGATTAGCAAGGCAGAGACGAAAGGTTTGGAACGGCCATGGTGAGACATGTTTAAACTGGCCGGGTGAATTGCTTGAACTGTTATTTTTTAAAATCTTTCATGAAATGAAAACAGACGAGCAGTAGATGTTCTCTGATTAACCAGTCCGTCCTACCAGGGCAAGTCAAACACCATTCACAGCTCTGTCACTGCTGTTACTGGTAGTACAAATGAACGTAATAGGGCAGTAGCTTTTTACCAGGCACCAGCCCAAGAAGTGTTGGTTGACTTCGGTGTCTAAGGTGACATGAGGAGCTCCCGAGGATGCTCTCTACCTGTGGGAAGCTTAGCAGGGCCTTTCTCCCTTGTGCTCCCCTACGGCTCCAGGCAGTGAGCTCGTTCTCCAGTCCTTCCCTCAGCTGAGACACAAAGAGGGCTTTATTATTTTTTTTATTTTTTAAATAAAATTTGGTATATCTAAAACTTTTGCCTCTCATCAACGAGTAGATACATCCAACAATTCTGGGGGAGGTGGGAAGGGGAGATACGCAAACAGATACCTGCCAGGTGCATACAAACAATTAAAATTGAAATACTGCCATCAGATCCCAGACTGAATCCTTCCAGACAGCCTGGCAAGGTCGAGATGTGGGCTCCTCCCTGCCCTCCTGGAGGACAGCTTCCTCACAAAAACATCTTTTCATATACTCTTATTTACTGTTTTCAGCCCGGTAATACGATGGGAGAAGACCCGTTGTTTTTACTGCTGTGACAAGGTTAGTGATTTAAAGGAACATTGCTGCTTTTTAAAAAAATCCCCTACAAGGGAACTGACAGGTGGTTCACTTCTATAAATTCAGGTTCACTGATTTAAGGACACAGCCTCGGAGCACAGATGGCACTGCATTCCCTTTCTTATTGTTTCCTGCGAGATGTGTTATTTTTCTGGGAGGCAGTCAGGCTGGACATCCCATGCTCCGCAGGGCAGAGTTACAGAGCGCAGCCACAGAGATTGGTTCTTTAAAGAATCCTTTCTTGACGATTTCTTCATCTTCTCCTGCCACCATTAGAGCAGATTTAGCTACAGAAGAGCCCAATACAAATGTTTCCACACAGACACAAATATTACTTTGCAACGGCCCGGGGGGAACCAGTTCACTTTTCAATGGCTTCAGTCAAGCACCAGAAGAGCTCAGACCGGGTCCCTGCGGCGGAGCACTGAACAGTGCAGCTCTGGCCCAAGCTGGTCCTGCCCAGCGGTGGAAACCAGGATCTGCCCCTTTGCCGCCCCCCATGTGGCCCTTCCCTCGCCTCTCCCATCCCTTCCCTCGCCTCTCCCATCCCTTCCATGTTCCCAAACACTCCTCGTCCTGCACGCTCAGGAAGATGGCAGTTAACTGCACCTGCCCGACACAGCACCAGGGCCTCCTGCATGCTCAGTGTACAGTGAACGGCTTACCCACCTTTTTTTTTTTTTCTATAGCAATGAAATTACACCTTCTTTCGGCAAAACTTTTCATGGTCCGGGGTACAAGCCTCTAAATTTTATTGCCACAGTTAGGTTATGTTTAAATACTGCCGTGAAGTGATGGCATTTAAATCACAGCAAAATTTGGCACCTTGGTGCTACGGTTCCTTTCTCCTTCTGGCAAAAGGGGGGCTGTGAGAGACACCGCTTACAGCTACACATCGGTTTTAAAAATCCACAGCGTGATCCTGTACCCTCTCTGTAAATCGCTCCTCGCTATCACAGTCATCTCAGCTTTCATCTTACCACGCTCCCCGTGCGCGATGCACCAGGGTGACCGTCCCGGGCTGCGCTCCCTACACTGCAGACACAGATAAATAGCGGCTGGCGGCAGCGAGCCCCCTGCACCCGCGGCTCAAACAGGCACCGCATCAGGTGGTGACAAGAGAGCAGCAACGGCAAGGTCACGCTCTGGGGAAAAGTCACTCGGAGGTATGCTGGAAACGAAGGAAAGTTTTCTTCAGAAGTTTCCATTTGAACTAGAAGGCACTTGGGCTTTTTTTAAGAGGAAAAAAACGGAGCGTGCAGCACGGAGACCTTTGCAGCAGCAAGAAATGGTGTTATTGTAACAGAATTTGCGCATTTCCGAGGGCTGTGGTTGGCACTGAGGGTCTGTCATCGTGGAAGGAGCACCCGGACCAAGGCAGGCTCCGTGCACAGCTACTGGAGCCCTTCGGGCACCAGCTGATGGGTGAGACCCCACCAGCCAATTTTCCAAACCAATGTGTGTGCTGTAGGTGGCTTCTCTCAATGTAATTGCCAAGAGCCAAGCACCTTTGCAGGGTGGAAAAAAGAAAAAAAATAAAAAAGGAAAAAAAAGCCAAACAATATTAGAAAACAAAACAAAACCAACTTCCATTAGGCCTACGCACCACGCAGAACCCTTTCCTCCAAACAGTACCTGATATGCAATGCAAAACAAAACAAGAAAGGCAGAGGGAAAGACCCAAATTCCAGTTAATTTGCTCTCCCTCTGCAGAATCTAGCTATTCATTTCTATTTGATCCATAATTTTATCAATAATTCTTTGTTGTATCGCATTTCTTAGAGCTATATAGCAGAAACAGTTTCTTCACCTGTAATTGACTAAACAAGTGAAATGAAAACCTGTTCAAATTACAGCCACCTGGACGTTTTAAATATTCACGTCACAGACAACACGCCAAGACCCAGGAAGACCCAAAACCTCAGAAATTTGCCTGTTTTCCCGCATGCCTGGGGACTGGCAACACTGGCAGCAAACCAGAGGGGTCTGCACCCATTCCTGAGTCCCACTCAAGAGATATCACAAACACAACAACAAGAGGGACTTGAGAGTCATCAGCAATGTCCCCACCAAAAGAAACTCATCTACTCACAATTTAAGGCAACCATTTTTTACTCCCGCGAAAGGCAAACCTCCTGTAAGGAACTATGACAGAGAGGTCATCAGGCCTTTGGCTGCGTGTTGTAAAAAACATGTTGGAAAAGTGTAAACAGAAGGACAAAGACCAACAATTTTCTTGGGTAGTGCGATAAAATATTCCCAGTCATAATTTGCAGGCAATTTTAAAAATTAAGTCTTAATAACTGAAAGAAATTGCTGGAAAGCTACTATGTATGTCTTACTACTTCCAGCACTTCTTTAAACTCATTTTGATGTGTTTGCTCTACAAACTCTGACTCCAACCAATTTCTTCAGATGGCGGATAAAATCCAAGGAAATTTCCTGTCATTTTGATTTAACTAAACCCTGTGATCTGACGAGACTGTGATGTTGACACAGTAGCACTGTTTGAGCATACGAAATTGTGAATACGTTTTCTAAAATATGGATGAAGCTCCCCGTCGCCTCGTAGAGGCCTGTGCCAGGGGACGCCTCTCCCGCAGTGGCTGCCCCACTGGGAGACGGCTCGGCCATTTTATGGAGAGGGCAGGAAAATGGATCAATAGGAGGCTTTTCAGCACCTGAGACCGTGAATATTTACAGATGGGTGTGCTCTGACACACCAGCAACTCAATTTTTTTAAGGAAATGATTAAAGTTACAGGTGTGTGCTAGGGGAATTAGATAGCCAGAGGTCATGCCAGCTTAAACCCAGAATAGACAAAGCGCGTTCGTGTGTGTAGAATTTGCATTTCAGATATAAACTTGGTATAACAAATAATAGATTCACAAGAAATAACATACTTTAAAGTCCACCACTGCTGGGCGTGCAAGAGACCGAGCTGAGCGCTCGGGACGTCACCTGGAGGGAGCGGCGCAGCCTTCAGGTAACCGGGGGCTCACCTGAGCTCCCAACCCTGCCGACTAATTAAATAACACTTCATCATGGCCAAACCATCTCCCTTCCATTGCCTGGCTATTAGGTAATACTTCACAAGGTAGTTTTAAGAGAAACTACTATTTGGCTACTTGCAGAGCCCAGCACCAGTTATCTCCACCGCGCTGAACCAAATCTGTTGTTTCAAGAGACTTAGCACGGTTATCATCTGACAGCTGCTGAACCAACATGAAATTGGCTGGGCCTCTCGATCCAGCTCCTATGGGGCATCATCCACAAAAACTAATAACAACAATAGTAATAACAGAAGGAAACCCAAAGTCCTGACAAGAAGCATGACTGCTTCATCAGATATTTCAACCTCTCCTATGAGTAACTTGTATTTAGCCCTCAAAGTAAATTATACAGTGCGCTGACAGACACATAATGAAATTGCTTTGCCACCGGCCCTTTCGGTTTCTTCAAAGTTTCTTTTATTATAGGAAATTAGTGGATCAATTAACGCTTATTGACGCACTTATTATTTCATATTTCATCTGATGCAAGATCTGCAACTTAGCTACCACCTGGGAGGATTAAAGCAATAGCTCGGTACGATGCAGTGCCAAGTCCCTCAGCTCTCCCGCCCTTCCCTCTTGCTTTCTCCTTAAAGGAAATTACAGCTGCCAAGTCTTCCCTTGCCTGATGTTTAACGAAAGGAAAGTTGATCAACGATCGCTTGGAGCTGCCCGTCTTCTCCCATGAGTCAAAAAAAGGAAGCTAACCTGCCACTCTTTCTTATTTTTTAAAGCTCTTGTATGCATGATGCCTATTGCAGGGAAAATCTTTTATTCCCCAATGTCCTCTGTTAAAGACCTCTTACAGAAAAGGAATCCAACAGTTCATTACTTCTATCTGCTCAACATACTTTTGACATAATTGTATTAGTGCCTAGTTGCAGAGCTTGAGAAGTGAAATCTGAAAAGCGGCTTTTTGCCATCGGTTTATTTATTTGCGGAAGCCCTGTTCGTGCACTAGAATACAAACCATGTTATTTGCAGTTCATATAATTTGTTTAATGCACGATGTTCAAGAGGCCACCCGTGCTAATGCATCAAAGGAATAAGTGAGTTACTCTCTCCCTGCATTTAAGGAGGAAACTACCGTCTGAGCCAAATCCCTCCTGCCGATGCACTTGGCTTTCACCTAACTCGAGTCAGCGAGGGGGCACGGAAAGGGAAATGCTGGAGGGGAGAGGCTGGGGGCTGCGAGGGGCCCCCCAGTAAAGTTGCTCTGCTGATGCCGACTGCACTTCTATTCTCACCAAGAGCTATTTGACTTGGTAGGTGTCCATGCATCACCGCTAGATGAATGCGTGTTATGTCCATTATAAGTCGCTTTCATCTTCCATTCAGCTGCAGTAGTTGGACGTCAATGCATTAATTACAATCCACGGGGCCTGTTCATCACATTACGCTGAAGTATTCAATAAATACAAATTAACATACTGGAGCCTTTCCATGAACATATCTTGCCTAACTTGGAGTGAATGGATTCATAAAAATACATCTTAAAGCATAATAAGGAGGAAAATAGCAGTTCTGTAACAAATTTAGACTAATATACATCTTATATTTTAGCAGATGATTGGTTAGTAAATTGCATTAAAAGCAAAACAACTCTATTAGCCGTGCCAGAAGATGCATTACACATCCCAGCAGGCTCCAAACTGTTCCACCTAGGAGAGACACACGTGTGTTTGGTAGTTTATATTGCACTGTCAGACTAACGGTGAAACAAAACCAATAATAATTAGTGCTAAAGTAAGTGGAGATGTGCTCTCTAAAACAGTCACATGCCCATTTTATATCTTCTTAAGCCCATAAATTACCACGTGGGCTTATCTCTGAGGCTGGAGATGATTTAGGTGACTACCACAGTGTTACACGAATTAAAGGCGTACAGTGCAGACTTCTACTACAGGAGAACCCGGCACAGAGCTCTTTCTTGCTAAAATAAAGTACAACAGCCTCTGACACCAGTAATGACCAAACGCAACCAGACACCATCACAGCTTCTGAAACAATTTTGCCTTCAGGGCCTAGAGGAGTATAAATCCAACCTAGTGATGCCCACAAATCAGCTACAGGTGTCAGGATTGCCATGCTCTCGTTCGGGGCTTTAGGACAGAAAAAGCACTTTTCACCTTTTGGGTGGGACGGGAAGGTCCACGCACCCCACCCCAATCAAGGGGTCTTCAGCATGCAACCCCAATCTTCCTGTGCAGGGCTTGCACGCTAAAGAAAAACACGTTAGCCTTCCCTAGGATAGTACAGAAATGAGATGTGTTATTTCTGATGCAGCAGGACCTTCTGGTGTAAGTTAGGAGAGGATGAAAAAGTTGGCAGACATCGGCCTGGGAAGGCTGCCTCCTGCCCTCCTAACCAGGCCCTGAGGGTGGCTCATTTTCAACCTAATTGTTATGAACAGCAGCAAACGATAATTTTACACGTGGACTTATACCCACAAACAAGTCGATCCATCCTCGAGAGGAACCCTCCCCTGGGCATGTAAAACAGCAGCTTCTGGGGACACAGCACGGCGTTCACCACCCTCATCATACAAGCGCTAGCAAATGTTTTTCCTTCGGCCACTGATTTTATTAAGAGCATTCGAGAGGTCTGTGCTAATGGAGATAGATTAGATAACCAGAGCAATATTAAGACTGGACAGGCAGTAGCAGTGCTGGTTTTCCTCTCATCAGATTGCTACAGGCTCAGTACACAGCTCCTGAATTTTCATGGCAGAAATGATTTTTTTTTCCCACCAGGCAAAGGGCGCCTCAGATCGATAGCCTTAGGGAGGTGAGTGGAATATAAAAGGGAGACATTCGTGCAGCAATATTTTTAGGATTCTAACTGCAAGAGCTATCAAATAATAGCCGCCTGACTGTATATTCAAAATATGCACGACACCTTTTGTTGTAAAATGAAACACTGCAGTGGCATTGCCTGAACTCAGCCAGTGCTATGTCAGCACTAGTAATGACTCCTGGGTTTTCACAGACCAGGGCCAAACTAATATGCCCCCTTTTTTTTTTTAAATGTTTCCATGCATGAAGAGCAGCAAGGCAAGCAGGCTGTACGCACAGTTTCAGCCAAGCGGGGTTTGATGGACGACTCCGTGGTAGCATCAAACACTGTGTAAAGACGTATTTTCTCCACAATTAAAATGAAGCATGAATGACATGGAGAATCAGGTCACAGAGCCAGACAGGAGAACAAAAACACAGGAACAGACACTCTGGGCAGCGTCTTGCAGGAAAACTTCAAAATCAGCCCCTACCTGAGAGCAATTCCAGCAGCAGCTCTATCAGACTGGAGCCCTGCACTCAAACTACAGAAAATCAGGCTGTGGGAAAACCTTGTGAAATACAGTTCACGTTAAAATACATCCTGAAAGTGTATTTAGAAAGTTACCTCAGTCTTTCAAGCTCTCCTGTGTTCCATTTAATTTCATATTTAAAAAGTACCTATAGATTTTGTAATCACAGGGTGAGGATATTTTTACTCTCCCTTTTCACCGTGCTCCTTTTCTGGTGCTTTGCTTTGAAATTAATGTCATTCCCACTCCCGTATGTGCTCCCTTCTGTCCCCCTCCAAACTCCATCACAGCTCCAGCAGTTTTTTGGGGCTGTGACAAACAGCACTGCAAAACTGACGCTGTGTGTTTCTGGTCACAGAGCAGGCAATTGCTCCAAATGCCCTTCAGTGTCCAGTGGGGTATCTGTGACCTTTTTCTAACACTTGAGTCAGGTTTTATGATGAACAGAATGACAAATACAAAGAAATAAGCCACAGACTGGCATATACTTAGCACATTTTTGTTTCTTGGTAAATCACAGCCACGGATTCCTTCTACAAGCAGCAAGTTTCTAATAATACAGCTGGGATGCCTGTGCTCTGGTGAAGGATGCACAATCTGAGTGCGGCTCAAAACATGAGTTCAGTGGGGCTGTACTTACTGGTCTGCAGAAACGGAAACAAAAACGCTGCAGATGTACCTTGTATACTGCAGAGGGGAAAATCTCAGGGCAGAGCGGTGCTTTGGAGGCCTGAGCTCCATCATTTATTTCTACTGATAGCTCCTGATGTTCTTCCTGAAGTTGTGACCATCCAAAAACTTGAGAATGAGCTTTTTATGATGGTGCTAAAGACAGACACTGGCAACAGCTGAGCTTCACCTCAAATCTTGATGCCACTGAAGCATCTTCAAAGCTTTTTTTACTTTTTTCTATAGGTTAGTGCCTTTAGAAAAAAAGAAAAAAGAAAGAAAGAAAAAGAAAACACCTCTTTTTGGAAGTATTAAAGCAGAACCGTCCTTTGAGTTCAGCTCATTCAATTTCCTACTGCTATTTTATTTCAGTTTCTATCTGGACATCCTGGATTTGTCAAGGAGATTTTCTCCTGTGAAGAACATGAAATAAAAACATCTCAGCTGTGGCTCTAGATAAATTGTATCATTGCACCAGGGATATGTACTGTACTTGGTAATTTTCTGATGGCTGCTCTGGCATTTTGATTAAAAAATTAGCACTGTAGCTCTGTAGTGCTGTCCAGTGTCAATAAAGTATGTGCTAAATGAACTAGGAACTGGTTGATGGACAATCTCAAAAAGCAGTTCTCACTGGGGAGCTCTCTAACAGGGCTGCTTCTAGCGGCACTGCACGGAGAGTCATCCACAGCCCGAATCTGTCCAACGTCTCTGCGAGGTCTGGAATGAGCACAGGCATCCCAGCTGACGTTACGGACACCGGGCACGGATAAGAGAGGCCAGCAGAAGACAGGACTGATGCACTGGGCTTCCAGGGTTTGCTGGCAAGCTGGGCCCATGCGCAATAATTAAAACCACATACACAGTTATATGACCACATGTCCAAGAGCAAGGAATGCAGGACACAACTGTAACGTGAAAACCCGATGATATAACTAATCCCTTAGCAGGGAGACGTGCAAGAAAGTGACACACGACAGTGGCCAAGGACCAGCGTGATCCTTGCCGGGACAGATGTCACCCTCAGCATCGACGTCGGTGGTACTCAACCTAAACGCACCACGAGCTGCCTGAAACAAACACACGAGCCAAGGTGTGGCAGTTGCAGCCTACACATCTGAGGCAGATGGCAGATACACTTCTTCTGATATATTGAGGAACATTTTGGGGCTTCAAAGCTATGAATCTGACAAACAAGTTGGGGAAGAGAAGATGAAGAGCATGTAGATGGAGAAGCAATTCAAAGCATCCATGAGATGCCTGGAAGGGAAAACAGAACATACGCAGCAGTGTTTCTTAGATGAAGGAAGATTTCAGAAGATAAATATAGCTTTAGCAATTACTGATTACAACTTCCCTCATATTTAGTAACAAAAACAAAAACAAACAAACAGATTTTTGCTTCATGACTTTGCTTCATTTGCTTCCCAAATTCCTTGGAAAGACATTTACTGAAAAAAAAATATAAAAGGAACTACAATGCAGAAAGTTTAGGTCTGATTTTCAGAAATCAGCTCTGCTTTTGCCAGAACAGAACAAAGCCATAGGAAAGCCTGCAATTCTACACTCTCTGCTAATTGAAAATGCAAATTATAATTTATAGATCCCTACCTACGTGATCTGAAGGTGCGTATGTCAGTCTGAAGGACTGCCAGTCATTTTATGATCTCACCGACATTTCTATTTGCTGTTCACTGACGTAATTTTGTGTCTGCAAGCAACTGAGAACACTATTATTTGTGTATGTGAGATTGCTTCAGTGAACATTGCTGGTATGGATCAAATAATTTTTTGGGAAATGGTATTTGCCTGCTTTTACGCACCGGTGAGTCACTCATAAATACTTATAAATATTTAGATATTCTGCTCCTGCAAGAGTGTGTGTAGACATTTGATATGGTTTGTACTACATCACCTCAGAAGCACTACTCCACACTGCAAAGTCTTGCATTTGAAACCAAGATTAACAAATCAATGCACCCTGAAGAGCATGTTAAAATCGCCATTGTATTCCGGTGTTTTCTTTGCAATTCGTAGAGAATAGGTTTCCAATAACAACTTGTAATTAGTTCATTTTCTCTTATTCAGTCGTTATATATTAAGCCCACTGACATTTTCCAGATGGTATCTTTCAGAATAACAGGTATTTGGAAAACTACTAGAGTTTGGCAACTCACATTTGAGTGCACTGCTACCCGTGTGCAGCCGAGACACACGTCTGCGCAGAAGGAAACAGCAAAACAGGCATCGGATCTCGCTGCATTTTCCTGAAAGAAACTGGATAGCAATTCTTGACCAACAATCACAAAATCATTCCAACCACCTATCTTTGCCATTAATCCTATCAAAATTTTAACTCGGGACTCTCTGTTAACTCAAATCCTAATGTAAAAATATATAGACTAAGCAGACTACAAAAGTGAACAGCAAACACATTTGGATGAATTTATCTGCGGTCTCAACATGGAAACGTTCCCCTTCTTGGGCCAGAGGCAAAACCACGTCCCTCTTTCCAGTGGTAAACATGCATCCACGTGGAACGTATTTTTTCTTGATCTTTTCTTGTTTTTCCCCAGGACCGTATTTTAGCTTAGGAAGCATTCTTGCTTAGATTATGTTTGTCTTTATTTTTAACACATTATTTTTTTTTCCTCTGAGGTAAGCCTTTTACTTGGTTTAAAATGAAACAAAAGCATTGAGAATACACAAGATGCTACAGAAAGACCCAACTCTTCCAGCTCTTTTTGGAACCACAATCAGTGCAGGACACTGTGCTGGAGCCCAGTGATGTATTTTAGATTTGGAGCTCAGAGCTGAAGGCTTTCACAATGAGGAGAGCTTTAAAAAGAAAAAGAAATTACCTTTTTTTTTTTTTTTTCTGAATGTTTCTGATATCAAGGAAAACAACAGGACTGAACATCAAAGCAAAAAAGGTTTCTTCATTCAAAAATTACCTTCCCACTAAAACTGAGTGAGGATGAACTCACTTCGAGTCCCAAGCGAAGTGTCCTAGCAGTCAAAATATCATTTCCAGGTGCAACAGGACCATGTCTATCGCTAAAGTCAGGCATCTCACACTCAAGGCAAGGAGTTTGGTGCTTCTGAAGATCTAAGAAGTCCACAAAGACCCCTGAGAGCTCAAGCGCCTGCCTGCAGCTTAGCCCTGGGCTGGAACACAGGCGTCGGAGCGCACACAGCCCCCAGCGCTGATTCCCATAGCTCCACGCTATGAAGTGGCTGCATCTCCCTACAACACAATGCTGCCGGTTCGGTCCTAATAAAGCCTAAAAAACCAGTGCAGGATCCCAGCTCGGCTGCAGAAACACAGTTACTAAATGATGCTGCAGTGACTTTAATGCCCGCTGGTGTTTCCCATCATCCCTGCTCAGCCACTCTGCATCTGCTACAGAAATCTAGCTAAACAGTTTAAAACTTCTGCTTTTTGCTTGATTTTTAACTTTTAGTTTAGTTTTTGCTCTAAGAATGCGCTATTGAATTCATTATTCCAGAAGACACCCAAAAAAGTTGCCTTTATGCGCAGCAACACAGCTGCACGTGACTCCTCAAGGCAGGCTGGAACCGCTTGCTTTGGCCAGCTGAAGGAAACCTCATGTCTTTCCCGAGCACTTCGCATCACCTCTAACATTGCCTCAAACCGAACGCAGAGGCCAGCGCTCCCCTGCCTGCTGAGGCGTGTTTGAAGTTTGGGTATCACATAGCTCACAGGAGAAACAAATCAATGCCGGTAAGCTAATGAATTATTTCCAACTTTGTACCAATACCTGCAGCAACATGAAAGAAAAATTACATAGCAAGGAGATTACAGCTGGAGAGGCTGAGCATGGTGCACAGATTGTCAATACTTTAGGAGAGCGATTTGATCCTGTAGGTAACTGTTGCTACAACATTGCTAAAGAGAAGACCTCAAGCAAAACATTTTATCTCACAATATAGTTGTCCGATATAATTAACCAAGCTTGACCAATCTGGCTGGAAGGTAGCAGCACCAAATGCCCAACCCCACGTGCCACACCAACAGGGAGACCACGTCTGTAAAACACGCAAGTAAACGTTTCATCTGGAAATGGAATTTACGGATGCAATTTCAGCCGAACACCTGGGTTTCCAGTCGCACGTGGAATACATATATTATGGACAATTTTTCCGAATGTGTGCATTCATTTTCCTCAAATGCAATTTATTTATATCTTTCCTTAAGATGAGGTTTCTATCACGAATAGCAACGCTCCCGAATGTTTCCTTTGTGACTCCACCAGCTCCCTCGCCCCCCTGCCCCAGCAGCCCCCGGTTAGGCCCTGCTGCCCTTCCCCGTGGCAGAGCTCTGCAAGCATCGATCTCGGTGCTCGGGTGACGGTTACAAAGCTCTATCGACGAGTAGTTTCCAGCGAAACAGGAATATCAGAAATATAGCCCGCAAAAATAAATCTGCTTTATACTCTGCACTTCTGACGAGGCTCGGGAGGATGCCTGGAGGAGTCGGGAGCGAACGGTTCCTCTCACCGCGCAGTCTTATTGCCTGACGGGGAATAGAGCTATGGGAGGTTTTAGGACCTACGGGAGGTTTTAGGACCTGCAGGAGGTTTTAGGACCTGCAGGAGGTTTTAGGACCACTGCGCTAAGTCTGGAGCCAGGCTCACTGCTGCTTCTCTGCAGCACCGGCAATGATTTATCCAACAGCCATGCCCAGCCCAGGCTCCCGATTCATTTCTTTGTTCAAATTCACCCATAGTGCATTTTTTGATAAATTTCAAGGACAGTTAAAAAAGGAAAACCTGAACTAAATGAGAATCAGGGAAGACCACAAACTTCTTGTAAAGAGTTTAACAGCACGATATTGGTCAATGTGAGAAAATTTAAGAGTGAGAAGAGCACATAGCTCCTGCAACCTCTTCTGCATTCTTTCCAGCACAAAATTCTCCTCTTCTAAACTCCATTTGTGTTTGTTAGATAACGACATATCCCATCGATAACAACATATCCCCCCTTCTTAGAGAAACATCAGTTTTCTCTCTACACATAACGGATGTGCATAACTGGTTGGAAAATATAACGGGACTGAAAAATAGTGATTTAGTATTTTTCTTTCAAAAAATTTTTTTTTTTTTGGTCCAGACAGGACATCTAAGATCTCAAAATGTCACTGCAGAGCCACTGGAAAGTGTGAGATACAGCACAAGAACTGCACTCTGAAAATGCGCGAGGCGACCTCGGCAAGCTGTGACTGCTTGGGGATGTGGGAATTATCTTGTGTTATAATTTCTAATCTGACCCAGTGAAATACCCCTGATCTTCTACACAACCTCAGTCAAAAACCTTTCTAAACACAGCATGACCTACTGGAAACAGCTGCCACAGGGTAGAGCAAGGGTGCTTGCAAAAGGCCTTTTTTTTTATGCTTTCTGAAGTACAGTGAATTGTAAAGGCAGGCTGTCAGAAGTGGATGTTGGTCAGGAGAGCGCTCTAATTGGCAAGGAGCTAGAATTTAAGGGGATTTTATCATAGGCTTAATAACTTATTAGCTAAACAATGTTGACAAGATAAAGCCATTTTGATGGAATGCATGTTTTCCCTCTCTTCGACATATTTGTGTTACAAATGGACCTGTCCACATCGATGATAATATAGATCTAGAAGATTACACTGATTTTTTTTTTTCAGCTAGGCTTTCACATCTGCCAACCTGCTACTTTCCCATCAGGGAAGACAACAGGAAAGCCAAAAGTGACATGCCTAATTCTAATGACCTCCAGTCAGATACGGTTCCAGAAGTTATATCTAAAAATCACTCATCTGAGCATATTTAAAACAGGACTCAGCTGGGTGATGTGCTTGCCAATTTACTCGACTATCTCCATGCTGATTAATTAGATGCATACTCTGCGTTAGTACTTAGGAAAACTAAGCTTCTTATTTATTACTCATTTATTGAATCTTTTTTGACAATAAAGAGGAAAGATAACAGACAAGTACACTTACTAGTACTCTCTCTGGTTTTGAAAATCTTGACATCATCATCTTAAAAATGAATTACTTTTCATTATGGCCCTAAGTCTTCTTACCTAATAAAATTTACTAATGAGAAATTAGAAGACACCTAAAGTTTGTTCTTTCCAGAGCTGCCAGGAGAATATTTGAACTGTCTCAGATGTTACTCATGCGTGATTAAGATGATTTGAAAAGCGATACTTTAATCCTGGGCTAATAGATATTTCTATTCATCCCCATACACAAAAGCAAATTCCTAAACATTGTATTCTTGGGATTTGGGGATAAAAGAACTTTCAGAAAAAACAGAAGAAAGATAATGCATTAGATAGGGTTTGGAGGAGGACCACTACTTCTGTCCATAATCTGAAGCTGTGCATTAAGACTCATATACAATTGGTTAGCACAATTAGAAATTATTATTAAAAATAGCATCTATTAGAAGTAGTACTTGTAATTGTGAAACCGGGTTTTGAAAAAAGTAAGAGACTGGATTTTTCTCATCCACACGGTTTTCATGCCCTTACAGCTGATTAACATGGCTGGGGATCCAACTCACCCTTTGGACCTGCTCGGATAGAGGATGTGTTGAAAGAAAGCAAAAGAGAGACACGGAGTGAGAAATTACAATTTTGTGGCTCTCTAAGTTACAGAAAGGCCACGAGTCTCTTTAAAATGAAATGCAACCTCCAAAGTATCACAAGAATGACAAATTGGAAAGCTCTTTACATTATCAAGGTCATCTTCAAACCTTTCAAACGCTGCAACGCTACACCGGAGCACGGTATGCTGAAACACACGTAACAGAGTTTTCGAGAGGATAAATTAGATTGAGACTTTCTAATGTCACTGAATTCTTGTAGTTAGGTTCCTCGGCTTGCTGAGCAGCAATCCCCACGGCCTGCTGCTGGCATGCAAAAATGAGTGACTTGGGTGAATTTAAAGCAACAAAAGGATGACCCTAATGGGCAACAAATATGAAAAATGTGTGGTATATTGTACTTCTAAACTTCTGTCGCAAGCTAAAGTCTGGCTTATAATGAAGCACAAAGTTAATACACATATTTTAAAGATGTTTTTCCTAGATAGTGTAATAAAGAAAAAAAATATACTTTTACCAGGCACTGAAGTTCACTTACAGAGTCTGCAGAGTTTCTAAAGTTACAAGCAATGCACTTCGCTTTTAAATTAAAAGCTGATGACCATTAACTGCTCTGGACAAAAACATGGATTCTAGGAATTGAAAATGAAGAAGTCCAATTTTCTGCTTCTTTTTATATACAAAATCCGTTTGATAGACATTCATTCCACCTTTTTTTGTTACAATATTTTTGCAGTTTATTGATCGCTGTCTCCGTTCATTGGCTAGTATTTTACACCCGTCTTATTTTCATTGCCTACTTAAAATTCACTGAACCAGAAACACATACAGATGACTACTCCTGGAGTTTAGTTACGAGTTGCTGTGACTTTGAGAACCCATTGATCCAAATATGCTCCCAAATAACTGCATGTCAGGCCTTCATAGTTGGGTTAATTCACTTCATAGCCCTCCTAATATATGAGGTTTTATGTTTTACTGTATATCTGCTGGTTTGAGTATGCTGTGTTGAATTAAATGCATATGCGGTTCAAACAGGTCCAAGGTGACAACTGGGGCTAATTTTAAAGCACTTTACACATTATTATCCGAAGGTTTTTTTTTTTCTTAATGAAAAGCCAGAAGCCAAGAAAACAGAAACCATTCTCTTTAGAAAAGAGGATATTCGGCAAAAATAGAGGTTGTGCATTAGCATCACAGCTTGCCCAAAAGCACCAACGAGGAACATGCTGGTGTGGTGCACGTGGGATTCCTGCACACGCTGAGCTGCCTCCACTGAGCATGAACCAGTGCAGGGTGCTCTGGTTTAGAAAATGAAATTAAGAGGTACTGAAATTAATTTGTCTTTAAAACGTCATACACAGGGTTTTGAGAACCCAACTTAAATGGTAATGAGCTTACTATCAGCCTTTTGCCCACACTGAACAGTTCAATGGTTGAATCCTGTTTTCATTTAAAGAGCATTAATAATATCTTTGATAAACCATGCACAAGTACTCTGTAGCTCACGAGTCTGATTGGTGCAAAACAAACAAAAACTACATGTTTTTTTCTTTCTTTTTAATATTTCAAAGTGAAAAATGTCAATAAAATTTCACCTGTCATCCAGGTGAAGGAGACAACGCGGGACTTTTCCAGGGAAGAGGGAAGGACTTCAAGGAATGATTAATTTAAAGCACGAATGTAATGTTATGAAGATAAATGGGATAACACAAGCACTTATTGTTTAACACAGTTTAAGTAGCTCAGTGATCTAGGGATGTTTGCAAACGGTGCTGAGGTATCTACTGAGATCGCACACAGTCCTTCACTTACTAACATGGAAACAAAACACAGGAAGATAATATTCAGTTAAATACCTTCCCCACAGCAAACTAACACACTACCACAAGACATTTGCAAGGTTTCAAGAAGAGAAAGAAGAAAGTAATTTCCCATGTGTATTCTTTCCTCAGGATTAATTCGGAACCACATATTGAGGTCTATAGACCTAGCCTCTTCGCTGACATCCCTCCATTGCCACTGACAGGAAGCCAACACCAGGAAGCACAACAAAAACCACAAGATAAAAGTAAGTCCCACACACTTTTACCAACCTCCTAGTTCATGCACATCCTTTGGAGCACAATAACCTTTAGAAACAAGCCTTTCAAAGTAATTTCCATGTCATTAAATACAAAAAGGGACTATTTTTGCTGATCACATCTGGGCAGACAACACTGCCACCACAGATATTCACGTGCTTTCAATACCAAGGACAGACAAAAGCGTCAGGACTTACGGAAGGCTGTATAGAGCTCCTGCAGGGTTAAGCGCCCGTCATTGTTATAATCATCAAACCGGAGGAGGTCTTCTAGCGTACAATCCAATAAATCATCGTCCAGATCCTCCTCCTCCATGAGCTGTGGCAAAGAAAACATGAAATCTTCATGTAAAGTAAAGCTGCAGGCTGGGGGCCTGGCTCACCCAGCAGGTTTTGCATTAAATGACCCATGGACACGTATCTCCCCTCAGAGGGGCACTGAGACCTGCTCTTTCTTAGAGGATGGTAACAACTTGGGTCCCAACACCATAAAACCCTCCAACTTGGAGCTCTGACTTGGCACAAACTTGGCTTTGGCCGCCAGCTGCTGGCACTGGCTCACGAGTCCTCTGAAGGCCTCTAAGCATCAGAGGCTTTGGAAACCAGCCATGTTCATAAGTCATCAGATCAGGACAAGGTTTATAGGGCAAAGAGAAAAAAGAAACTCAACAAGTGCTATTGAATATTCATACTGTCACCTCCCAACACAATAATAACAGGCAACCAGTGGAAAGAAGTTACGTATTTGCTTTGTGTCAGGGTACGCCTGCTAAGAGCCTCGTCCTGCAGCAGCACAGGAACACGTTTCCACTCTGCCAATGCACTGGAACATGAATATTCAACAGGGAAAAATCTGCATCTGATCTTCCTCTCTCCTCTGTAGGTAAGGACAAAACTGTACTCCTTGCCTTTACGACTAGGACAGGCAAGAGTTGATGATGTATTCAAAAATAATGCGTTTTTTCAGCCCCTGACAGTTTGTTTCTTGTGCATTCTAAACATTTCATACATTCCACGTGAAAAATGAAGAGAGCTTTAAAAGTCATACATCCAAGTTAGCAAATTGCTAAACTCAGACCTAAGCATAATGAAAATGACGGCTTCTCTGAATTTATGGTGGAACATGAAGAAAACACCTGAAATATTGCATCTTCCAGGCAGGAAGGCTTTTGCTGTAGTCCAGAGACTCTTTTATTTACTATTCTAGTCTTGGCCTATTATATTGAAGCAATTTAAAGTAATAATGCTAAAAAAATGACCCTTCACCTAGGCAGTAAAAATGTTCAATGAAAGTGAGATCAACCATAACTTCCAAGATCAATCTTCTAAAGATGAAAATTTCCCTTTGTCTACCTTTGTATTGAAAATTGATTAACTTTTCATAAGACTGACAAGTTTTTTTACTAGCCCTTTTGATTTAACATTGATGGACAAAAAAAAAACACACCACAAGACACTTCAGCTGCAACATATTCATTAGATTTTATGAATCTGACTTTAAAACGCATTAAAAGTTTTAAACGGAAATAACATTCCCATTACCACCGCTGTTAATAGCCCTGCATACCAACGGCTGCAGGACTACGTGGGCATTTCACACTGCTGGGTCCTGAGGGAAATGGCTCAATAGGGTCTGTTGGCAGCAAGGAGGCAAATCAGGCTCTAAATAGAAGGAACGGACCATCTGCTGTCACCTTTTTGCTCAAAGAAATTATGTCACGGAAAATAAACAAATGGGCAAAGATCCTCACCATGTCTGGGTGCTAGAGGCTGCCCTGGTACCAGACTGTCCTTGCCGCGGGGGCTCTGCTTCCAGTTTCTCCCCTGGGACGAATCCCTCTGCACTGAGCTGCCTAAAGATCCCCTTTCAGGCTTTAAAAATGACTCCATTTTTTTTTTCTGCAGCAGTGCAGGTTACCTGCCTCAGGTTTTTCCTTGCAGACAAGGTTATGGTGCTCAAGAGACTATTTTTCTTTTAAATAAAACAAAGAAAATGCACGGCAACAGCTCATCCAGCAGCCAGGGAGAATGAGATCACAGTGGCTCCCTCTGCACCACATCCATTTTACCTGCCTCTATCCATGGGCAATAAAACCCCCTCCTTGGAGGAACTTCAAAGTCGCAGAGAGGCTCAGATTAAAAGAGCCAACACAAATCACTCACAAATCTACCTGACAAGGCAAGACATTTTCTGTCGAGATGGTAACACGGAAAATTAAAAATCGCTCATTACCTAAAAAAATCTCTTGGAAACTGAGTGAGTAAACTGGTCAGGTAAGAGCATGTGGAAATCATCTTGACGTCAGAGGTAACGAGAAGAAATACAGAACGACATGCTGCATGTGAACTGTGAATATCGCCGGCACAAGAGCTCCAGAGCTGCTCGCAGACGAGTCCTGAGCCTGCTCTGGACCTGGCCGTGCTCCAGCAGAAGGGCTCAAGATCAGTGCAGCTCAGCTCGGGATTAAGAGCTTCCAGGGCTCGCCTGTGCTTTGCATTGCCTGGCATTATTTTGGCTTTTGAGAGGTGATTACACAGGTGTGAGCCATTGTGTACACACGGAAGACCTGCGGCTGAGAGGGCTCCTAGCTGAGGGCTGGACTTGGTTTAGTCCATTAAATTGCAGCAGGCTACAGAGGTGCAAACACGGTTACTGATTCTGATAACATAGTTAGAAGAGAGGAATAAAAAGAAAAAAAGAAGAGTAGCCAAGGCCTACACTTGCTCTTGTGAGAGGGACCTGGGCTCCAAGCACATCGGCAAGGGAAGCCTGCAGTAACTTTGCAGTAGACCTTGAATCGCTGAAATCTCCTCCTTTAAAATGCAGGTCATTCCTTCTTCCTAATGGCAACGGCTTGCAGGCTGCCAAACCTCTATTTCCATGCAAGCTGAGTTTAATATCCTGACAGAATAAGTTTCTTGTAAAAAGGGGAAAAAATTGGAGAGTAGAACAGACACTTAGATGTAGCTATGCAAAAGCTGGCTTTGAATTCAGATAGAAGTGTTTTCTTATACCTACCATGTCTTTATAAAAAATCACTGAATACAGATGAAGTATTGTATATATTCATAGCTCAGATCTAAGGGAATTTACGCTGACACTTTGCATTGTGCAGACAGGATTGTGCATCATGTCAACAGCATCAGGATTAAAATTCAGTGCAAACTGTTCTCCTCGGAGAGGAGCGGGCTTACTTCTGCCCTGCTTGCTCACAGCTCGCATCTGCATGCTGGAGCTGCAGCGCGCTTCACGTTTGCTGCGAGGAGCAGGTGCAGGTGGGATGCTCCTGCAGAGGGTGAAGGGCTGCCCTGCGACCTGGAGCAGGTCCTCGTTTCCAAATGACTCTGGAAAGGTGCTTGCTTCTCACGGAAGACAATTAAGTGGTAAATACATTCAGGTAATAACGTTCTCATTGGGGATTTTTTTTCCTGATTTTGAGGTTGGTGGTTTTTAACTGAGCCGAGCTGACTTCCCAAGGCCCACAGAACTGCCATTCATCAGCCCTGATCTTCCCGTGGCTCCTCCAAGTTTTGTCATGTCCAGCGCTACCAAGACTGACCCAACACCCTGCAGGCGACCACACGCAGCTTCACACCCGTTGCTTCTTCTCAACAGAACATTCACGTGCGGTGCATCAGAGCACTCAGGTGGGCAGTGAACACAAGCTCACGCCGTGTCCCGCTGCCCTGGCTGCCCATGCCCGCAGTTTGCACAAGAGCTGTGTGCTCAGGCCAAGCTCACAGTGTGGTCTGAAGAAGCTGAAGCCAGGGGACAGGACAGGTCCTGCGCTGCTGCCTTATGTGTTGAGGCATAGAAGCAGCAAGAAACCAACAGAATGCAGAAACAAGATGCCAATATGTGTATTTTCCCACTTCTGGCATAGTGCTTTTTCTCTTATTTATAGGACTCTTCTCATGTTTTCACATGAAAAAAAAGGAAAGTTGAGGACACACACTGATCGGTTCAAGTGCTTGTGCTGGTTCACTTGAACAATTAGATGAATTCCAACAGCACAGCAGGCCCATGATTAGAAATAACAGTCTCTTCAAGCTCTCACCTTTTCAAATGTTATTAGGATCAGCTAATCGACATTTCAGTGTCTGCCTCGGCATCCTGGGAAAATAAACCTGTTAAAAATATTCTGAAGACACTGTCGTGTTACTACATGCTAATACGCAGCCCAGAAGGCAGGAAGAAGAAGAAAGGGATTTCTTCCTAACTTTCATCCAAAAATCCAAATTAATTCTTGCCAAGCCAGCTACCTGGAAACACTTCAGAAGATGACTGTTAGCAGTAAGGATTATTATCTATTTTCAGGAGCCAGGATGGGGCTGGAAAGCTGCCATGTTTTTGTTTGTAGAGGAGCTTTAAGTGTTTGAGACACCACCATCTCCCCAGAGGTGCGGAAAGACTCGCAGGCTGCAGCAGGTTTTCCTTCCCTACCTGCTGCTGGACAGACAGATACAAATGACCGCTCTCACAAGAGCGCCTCTGCGTTACGCTCAATTCACATTTTGAATGAAAAACACAATCCGCTTCATAACTCGGTTTTCATTGAACAACACACCCACCTGAGCCAGCTCGGAGCTGCTGAGATGCCTGTCACCGTTTACATCCAAGTGCTTGAAGAGATCTTCAACTAAGAAGCGCTTCTGGGCTGCTCTGTCCGCGGCCAGGCTGCTCGGGGGGCTCCGGCGACGAGCCTGCAGGTCGAGGAGGATGCTTTTGAGCCGGCTGTAGTTCGCCATTGTACACGTGTCACCTAAAAGATAAGACTGCGTTATAGGACAGCGTACATTCACCTTCATCTTTTTAAAGAACTGAACTTCTAAAGGGAAAAATAAGACACGGCCAAAGACAGGCTGTCTGCATATATGGCACCGCTCAGATCTGTGATTTAGCAGCTCCTGTAGTCATCACCTTTTGTAATAGCTGACAGTCTTTCTAAATCCTGCTGTCAGAGAAGCTCTCCAGCATGTTACCTTCCAGATTATAAGGCTTTGGTTACAGATATCCACATTTGGCTTTGAAATCCCCACCCATATTACATCTGCTCTGCATTTTTCTAAAGATTAAATAAATTAATCTATCCTGTGATTAAAAAGTAAATAAAAGTACAAAATTCTGAGAAGCAAATGGCACACAAGTGTAACCCCATGCAAAATATGGGACCAACCTATGAAAACCAGGATTTGGGGTTAATGAGGCACAAAACCCATAGCGACACTAAATACTTCATCTCACTCTCAAGGTTTAAGAAGAGGAATTCTCAAACCCAGCACAAGGTGGTAAGCTGGCCGGAGGGAGGACAGCAAGGAGCGCAGAGCTGCGGGGAGCCCCAGCAGCTGGGCTGTCACCGCTGCCCCGCTGCAGGCTGACATAAATGCCTTCCTCAGCCCCTGACCAGGGAAAGCATCATTATCGGTGAAAAGCCCTCAAGTCACTCACTCTGAAGTGACGCCAGCTTGGCTGGAGGAATCAGACCGAACCTTTGTGACCCTGAAAGCTGCTCCTGCTGTGCTTGCGGCCTCCAGCTCTTCGGTGGCTCTTATCTGGGGAATGCCTCCCTCTGACTTACAGGCCTCCTCCTAGAGAAGAAACATATCCCTGTGCCTGACGTGCTGTAAGATGTTGCTGCCCTTTTCCTGCTCAATTGCTGTCTAGCAAAGCTCGGCAGAATGAAGCACGGGCACTTTCTGGTGCAATTCTGTCTTAGTGTAAACCACACCAGCTGGTGCCTGGCAGGATCCTGGCGGACTCTGGGACCTGGGAGCAGCATCCCCATGGTCCAGCTGCCCCCTGTGCTGTGCTGGCAACAACTATCACCCCCCAGCAGTGCCCACACATCCACTGCTCCCGCTAGATGCCCTTTTCTCTGGGCCCTTACTCTCTGCAGTGGTGCTTTCGAAACAACTTTTATATTTAAACTCCCATCTCTGACCCTGTTGGATTAAATCTGAGGGGTCTCTCCTCGGTTTAAGGGACAATGCTCTTGAAGATCAGTTCCCCAAAGACTTCAAACGTTATTCCTCTGAAAAATAACAGCAGACTGTGACACTCATTGCTAGTTTTCCTGTCCTTTCATTGCTGAGCTGCATCATTTTCGGTCCTCTGGTCCCGCTCCAACTGAAACCCAATTAAAATTCCAGGTGGGAGGCATTTCTCTGACCGCAAACCCATCCACTGTCAAGATTTTTTGCGCCTTTCCTATTTTGTGCTCACGACTTCAAAACCACCGTGACTGGAGAAGGTGAGGGAGGTCAGAGGGGCTGGGCACGCATGCCCCGCGCGGGTCAGCGCCCCACTGCCACGAGCAGCGGCTGAGACCAGGCTCATTTTCCATCCTGAGCTCAGGCCCTTCCAGCGCAGAGAGCTCCTCGCTGCTCAGGGATAGGAGCAGCCCCAATTCTTTTCCTTCTCGCTTAAACAACCTCTAAGGAGCTTTTGGTTCCAGGAACGTGGGACCAGTCTCATCTCACGGAAAAAAATGAGGTTACTCGGCTACCCAGCTGCTATGAGTCTTGTTTATTAGTTCTGTTCCCTCCCCGCCCCCAACATCAGGCCGTTTGATGGCTACTCTGAAAGTAGCACGAAGAAATTTCGTTCTTCCAATCACGTTTTATTTAAGAGAAAAACTGATTGCTGCTTCCCGTGTAATGATGCAATTTTGCAATCCTGTCATAAATACAGATTTAGCTACTTCAGTAAGACAGGCTTTTTTCTGAGATGGAGTTTTCCTTTCTCTCTAGTCAAATCTTAATCCCAGAGATGTATGTAAGGCTAACGAAGACAGGGAAATCATTCAATTTGCCTCCCCCTCTGCTTCTGCTTTGTGGTCTCCCTCCGTGAGCGCAGGCACAGCTCCAGGCAGCCCCTGGTGACACCCGGGCACGCTGACCCACGGCCTTCGTCCCCCCTCAGCGCAGGCATCGCAGCCGCCAGAGCCACCCGGCCCTGACATCTCCCTTTGCATTTCTCGTTTCTTCTTCCTATCAAACTTTGCCAGTAGCGTATGACAAAGCAGTTGTTCCTTTCTTTATAGCCTTCAGACCTTTGGTTTTCTGCATATTTTTTTTTCCCCCTAACCGTGGTCTGGGCAGCACTTGCCCATCCAAACAGCCTTTCTCCCTTGCTGGCCTCCCGACTCACCTCCACCCTGACCCTCTTTCTGACCACAAAAGGCAGAACTGGGAAAAGACCCAAGTACTTCTGAAGCCCCCTCATCTCTCCTAACGCCCCTTCTTCTCATTTTATTAAGTTTATACTTGGAAACTCCCCAGCTAACCGCAGCAGACGCGGTATCTGCAAGGAGCAGAACACAAACTCCGCAGCTCCCAGCACGTGTGGGGCCTGACCAGAGCCCACCGGTAGCATGACGGATGCACACCGTGGTGTGAGCCGGGAGACAGCGATCTCCTTCGCCTCCTTACAACCCTCCACAGTTTTCCATGCTCTGAAAACAAAGCCACCACAGAACTGCTCCTCTCAGCAACGCACGGGCTCCCCTGGCTGCAGGACAGCCCCAGGCAGGCGTGCCCAGCTGGGGACTTCCAGGCCGCTCCGCAGCCTCCAGGAGAATAAAATGCGAAAAGTGAGATAAAGGAAACTGGTGGAGAAGGACAGAGCTGCATAGAGGACAGAACAGCACATCCCAAATCCTGCTCTACGCGCATTCAAAAGACTTTTTTCCCTACTACCCCCACGTCCGCTGTCACGGCCCAGCCACCCAGCGCAGCCCCATCCCAAGGGGCAGGGTAACGCCACACCACCGCATACACAGCAAGGGAAACCAGCAGTAAAACAATTATGATTTTTTTTCTATTTAAAAAATCAGTTCAGTTTCCCATTTTGTTAGCACAGGCCACAGTCGGGAGGTCAGAAGATGTGCGCTGCCCCTGTTCAGGCTGCTCCGAAACCTCATTACCTCCCCTTTCCTCTGGAGAAAACGACTCTCCTCAGCTCCGCTGGAAGCAGGTCCCTTGGCATCTCCTAACAGCATGAACGTGACAGACTCAACGGGTCTCACGCCTCTGACAATTTTCCCCTGACACCCGTGACATCCGAGGCTTGCAGTGATGCAGAAGCAGCCGCCCCAGAACAAGGCGGGCACGGCCACTCGGCAGTGGGCAAATAATGAGAAAAAGCAATAAAGGTCTGGCCTAGAGGTGTGAGAGCAATAATTGGCGCTTGTTTGGGGAACTAACAGATTGATAAGAAAACGCACTTAAACTGTTATATTAAAGTGCGTGTGCATATAAATATATATGTATAATTTATATATTTAATCTCATTGTGGTAAAAAAACACAGTGGGGAAAAACACTCCTGGAGGCAGGAAAAGACTTGAGTCTTGAAAGACTTGAAAGGCTTTGCCTGCCCCTCCTCTCCACCAGGGAAGGGAGGAGAGGCATTCAGGCAACTCGAACCATTTGGCAAGCCACTGCCAAGGCCAGCTAGGCTCTCCTGTTGTGTCCTTCCCCTCCTTTACTACACTTTTACATTATTCTTTCATCTTTTAACCTAGCTACCTTCCCTATGGAGACTGCTTCCAGCCCTTTGGGGCTGGGTGTACGGGTCCTGCACAGGATGGCTCTGTGTTTTCACTCCTTCCCACCCTCCATCTCCTGCTGTCAGTGACACTTGTAATCTTCTTACACTGTGCCTGGGATTCACCAGCTTTATCAACTAAATACTCTCTCTTTAGGTTTCTGGCAGCGCTGCTGTCTCCTGTATGTTTGCTGTTCTTTCAGGTATTATAGCCACAGCTGTTAAACAAAAAAATCACAGAAAAATCATCTTTATGCCCTCTCACTTATTCCCATTCTTGTATCCGCTTCGCTAAGTGCCCCCAGCAGTTTCCCTTACAACATGAGCTCATCATTAGCAGTTTATCTCATCTCGTGCTGCCCTCATTGCTAGGTGTTGTTGACGGATGCCTCTCGGTGGGGTTTCCTTGTTAGCGCATCCCAGGGACTCGGGTTCTGCTCGCAGCTGTAGCCGCACAGACGGCAGACAGGCGAGCTTTGTGCTTCCAGAGCTGGCTTGGTCGGAGCTGGGACTCTTGGGCTGCACTCCGCTCTTCTGAGAAGGGTTTCCAAGGGCTTCATCCCTGCTCGATTTCTGAGCACTAGAGATGCTGCTGTGTGCGTTTCAAGCACCCGTGTTGTACCACTGCCAGCTGCAGCCCTGTCCAAGCTGACCTGCACCACTTCCACCGCCCAGCTGGGAACCAAGGCACAGAGAGCCAAAAACTCAGAGCTGGGACAGGCTGAGAAATGCCCTTCTGTACTCCACGTCCTACACAAGGTCTCTACGTACTTGGTCATATTTCTCCACTACTTTATATCAGGACTGGTTAGAAAAAGAAGTCACACGTTGCTTGTCCATGTTAGCCACTACCCCACTATGATTTATTCTGCTGACTCCAGGAGAAGAGGAGAGCTAAGGGCATACTGCAGACACTTGACATCAAAACTAAAAAGCTGATCTGCTAGCACAGGTTTATACATTTTTTTAATTAACTTTATTAACAGCATGTAATACCAGTGTCTTTGCATTCCAGCTTATGAATTTAAATTAAAATTAGAAAAAAAAAGGCCACCTTCCCCATTTCAAGAGACTCTGTATCACTTCTATTGCTGGCTACTCCACTTTTTGAACAAGAGCCTAATTTGACAGCAACGCTTTGTACAACAAACACAAGCCTTCCCCAGGAAAAGCTGCATGCCTTTTGTCCAGAGGTAGGATGCCCTGGGCAGGGATGCCTTTGTTCCCAGCACACTGCTGGAGGTCAGCCCGTATCCCTCCTGTGGGCCTGACATCCTGCTTTGTAGCCCTGAAAAGAAAAGGCTGGTGACTTCCAAACAAACCTCACGCAAGGTGCAGCTCCCTCCTGTGCTCTTGGGATGAAACTTCAACATACTTGCCAAGCTCAAAGGACAAGGGTTTCCGGCAAATTTTTATAGAAATAGACCATTAAATACATCGTCCAGAAGCAGTCCACAGTGGCTCTCCATCCCCTCAGAGGGAGCCGAAAGTGAGGGACCGCAGGGCAATGCCCGCGGGCGGGGAAGTCGGTGATTCCCCCATCCATGCCTGGGAGCCCTGAGAAGAAACAAGTGCTTTTTATCTGTTTACAGCACTTTCAAAACCAGCGAAGCCTGGCACTGTTTGTACTGAAAAAGGAAGGAATGACAGGCAAAGAAAAACAGTACGACAGAAGAAAAGTAAAAGAAAAATCCAGTGCATTAGGGTCTGATTGCTAAAGTGTGGCCAATAACTGTCACATTTACATGCTCTGCTCACTCTGAGCAATTCTGTTTCTTGCTCTGTTTTGCAGCAGCTACGTAATTCATCCTGTTTAGCACTTCTGCATGCTTTGGCAGATAAAATATTGATCAGCCTGCCAAGAAACACCGAGTGCCATTCTGTTTTCATGTCAGAACTTGGTAATGAACTACATTTATCAAGACCATCCTCTCTGTGAAAGGTCAGTGGTGAATGTGGCTAAACTGTGATGACAGATCATTAATCCAGTTCCCTCAATAATTGCCCTCTTTAAGGATTTTACTCCTGATTTCTGTGAATTGCAGCAGGTTTTACAGTAGGATCCCTGACCAATCTTCAATCCGCTCCTGAGCCAAGGCAGATAACAGAGAAGCGGCAAGGCTGGGGATTAACCATCCTTCGAAGGAACGCAGTTAAAATAAAAATGAAAATCAGGTAAGGAAACGCAGAGCTTTCTCTGATGGGTAAACTTCTCTCGCTGTAAAATAGTATTTTGCAAGGTGCCTTACAATGCAAAGATTGCAAGAAGCATCAATGCTTCTTTAGATGAAAAAAATGAAAGGCTAACACCTCATGGAGCACCAACCTCATAGTCCCTGGCACGCAGCTAACCTAACAGCAGGGGTGAACCTAAACGCCTACAGTAGCCTTTGGAGGATCTGAGCCCCACAGGGAAGTGGAGCTGGTTTTGAGGACAACCACAAACAGCAGCTGGGACCTGCAGCTTTTCATAAAACCCAAGACAGAAGCGGAGCAGTTAATCCAGGCTAAGCAGAGAAGTGTGTGGCTATCCACACAAAAAGCTATACCTGGCGATTCAGACTTCTGTCCCTCCAAAGCCCCCGAGGGATGTTCCCTCCAGGCCTGGGCAGAAGCAGCCCAGGGAGTACAACAACAACCCAGTAGAAAATCCCAGCACCCAAAGTGACCTCCAGCGGCACCAATTTTCAAGGCAACCCTTCGCCAGCACCAATGTGGTAATAAAGAGCGGCTTGGAGCAGGCTGAAGGGTGTCATTTCTAAGGCAGGAGGCACCGGGGGTGTCATTTTATTTGACAGTTCCTCTTCAACCGTGCTAGCTATTTTCGGCTGTTCCTATGGCACTTTGCTAGCACTAAGAAGAAATTCAGTGCGGGATACGGGAGCACCAAGCTTTGTTTTCTCAGCTGTTTCCATGGGGCAAAAGAGATACGGTTACCAAAAATAACATTCCTGGGCAAAATTAAAGGGATTTGAGAAAGGTTTTTGTTGTTGTCGTTTTTTTCATCCAAACAGCCCATCCTTTTGTATGCTTTATTCAGGCTTTATGTGGCATTGTTAGAAGCATCAGAAAAGGACTGAACCAAAGTGTTGTGGGATACAAATTTATTTATGAGCACAGCTCCTTAATTCTTGTGCCGTTTACAGCTAAATTGCCTATCAGCAATGGCCCATTTTCATGCATACAAAATGAAAGCGTTTGCATGCCTAAACTGAGAAAATGTGGTCCCAAAACCTCAGGCTGGCAAATCTGAGGAAGATGATTACGTGAACCCTTTACACCCCTAATCCGCAGCCTTGTGGCATGTCTGACCTGACAGAGCAGATACATACAGGGACAGGAAAATTAAAGATGACTTCAGTTCTTCAGGGGTCTCCTTACAAATCCCCACTCCTCCATGCAAATTTTCTGTCTGTCTCTTTCTATCCATCTTCCTCTTCCTATAATTGCTCTTTTTTTTTTTTTTTTTGCACAGGCATGGTGATACTGGATGGACTTCCCTCCTGCTTTCGTGCATGGTTAGAAAGAAGGAAAAAACTTTGCTCTTCTCACCAAGGCACACGGCCAGATCCCCCTTCTGCGCTCTGCCTGCAAACACAGCAGCTCCCTGTGGTTAAGGAGCACATCAGGAAAGCTCTGTGAAATTCAGAGACTGCCTGCAACATAGAGACATCTGCGAGCTCTGAACCCTCCCCTGCTCTGACTTTCATAGGCTGGAAGTCCTAGGTTTGAGTACGGCAATTTAGGATGAATAAAAATTAACCCGAATTTTAATCTCTCAGAAGTCCTATCACCCATTTGACTTTTCATCATTCAGAGGACGCTTTCCATAAAACACCAGGCAGGGCCCTGCAGCCATTATACCGCAGGTAACTACCCGGCGACATTCCTGTGCCATCTGATGACACCCAGCGAGCAGCCTGCTGCCTCCAGACAGCGCCAGTGACCACGAGCTGTACTATCACCACGCACAGAGCGAGCCGAATGCCGCAGATGTGACTTTTTGGCAGAGCCGGTGAATCGCACCGTGCTCCTGTCGCAGGGCTACCTGCCCGCCTGCTCTACACACACCTGAACCCTCCAAGCCTGAGTACCTGTCTTACTCCTGACTTGAATTTACAAGTTAAGTGAAACTCCACTAAAGTTCCCACGAAGAGGAGCAGATGTTTAACATCATGCAAATTCATGAACATTAGCAATCCTTCAGCTGCTGCTGCTGAAAAAATTCAATTAACAATAAAAGCCCAAGCTAACTTGCTTATCTTAGGGATACGTTTCAGTTAATAAGATGTACATTTATCAGATATCCATATACAATTTAGTAGCAACCGGGAGCTCATTGAATATATCACAGAAATGGAATGGGATATATACTACGAAGTAGATACTGTTAAAAAGCAGACATTTACAACCTGGAAGAGTTAAAACTTGCCTCTGCATATATTTATTTCAATATTTCATTTTACAACACGGAAAAGCACCCATCTATTTCTCCGTGAGCTTTTAAACCATGTTAAAAATTTCCAGCATCAGGACATAAACTCGCTGCTCTATAAACAAAAACTCAGCTCCTACCTGAAACCATTACCGTCCACACCGCGTAAGCCGAAACGAGCACACACCCCGCTCCCAGACACAGGAAGAGATGGACGGATTTGCAGCCTTCTTGGGAAGTCCAGGAGTCATGGCCTGGTGTACCAGGCCCAAAGGCACGGCCCCGATTTGTGGGCAAACTTAATTTATTTTTAATTTTTTAGCTTCGATTTCCACCGGCTGCATTTCGCTGTGCATTTATCTGGTAGATCAAACCAAAAGTCTTCGGTCCTACACATCACCGTTCTGGTACCGGTGCGTGGCTCTGCTCACACCTTGCCCAAGGCACCCTTTATATTTCTCTTAACCAGGACATCGCTCCCGAAGGCGCACTCAGACAGCAATCCCAAAGCCTCCCTTAGCACACAGATGTAACTAACAGCGGTGCCCGGACTGGGAAAGTTTTCTATGTGCCACCACTAAACAAGCAAGGCTATTCCTACTGCTGTTTTTATTAGTCACCTCCTGCTGAGTATTGACTGTTATTTTCTTGTTAAAAAATTAAAGATGTTTGTCAAACCAGATGGAAGGAACAATGCTGTGAGTATCAAAGCACACGAACAGGGAACGCAGTCAAGGCAAACGGCTCGCAATTAACCCCAGTGCTGCTCATCCAAACTGTTTGGTGAACACAAGCACAGTAACAGGAATCGGGAGCGCATTATACATGATTCACAAACAGAAAACAGGCTTTGTCCAATGATTAATTCATCCACAACACAGCCTGCTCTGCTATAAATCCATCACTGCACAGAGACATGATCTTACCCACACACACACCCAGCCCTGGGTCTGCTGAGTGCTCTCTCCAAATCACGATGTCTCCAGACTCTGTAGTTCTCCTTTATGAAAACTATTAAGCTGAATTAGACATGCTGCATCCTAAGCTGCAGGTGGGGCGGGGGAAGCGGGAGAGGCAGAGATGCCACACGCAGCTGCTTTACACAGGAAAATGAGCTGAAAGAATGCCTCCTTCCTTAAGATCCCAACCAAACCAAACTCACAGCGTAATGAATTGATGCAATTATTGAGAAACGCTGTATTGAAGTAGCCTGGGAAGGCAGCAAGTTTTTTGTAAAGGCTGAGGGAAAAAAATGAAGAACGTAAGTCAGGAGAGGTGCCTGGGCTGATGCCACACGGGTGCTGGGGCCGGCACCCCGGGCACTACGAGGGAGCTGCATCTCCCCCGTGGGGGCCCGGGACTCTCGTGGTCTGACAAACGAGAGATCTCTCCCGTTATCACACTTCATAATACAAAAACCCAAACCCGAACAGCCTACAGTAACAACAAATGTCCTCGTGCTTTGGCTGTAAGCATGGCTGGGCCAAAAAGAGGTTTCTTCCCATGGGGCAAACCCTTCTGCGAAGGCTCCCATCAGCGTTTCTGCCCCGTCCCGTCTGTCCAGAGGCTGAGATAAGGCTCTCGCCAAGCATGCAGAGGGCTCCTGGAACACTGCGAGAGCCTCCAAGTGCTACCGAAACACAAACTATGCAAATAAATGTGGCCAAACAGATCTGCTGGGGCCCTGCTAACTACAGGCGCAGCAACATCAGATGTTGTTGTCAGCAGAGGACTACGGCTTCAAGTACAGAAGAAAGCAAAGTGGGAGCTGGACAAAAAGAGCTATCATCCTTGGTTTGATGAACATGGTCTGGAAACAAGAGACAAGGGAAAAATACATCAACAGGGAAAGAAGAGGAAGACTTGTTTTAAAGCCAACAAAATCTTTTGCAATGCATCTGCTCCTAAACACCGGCGTACGCCTGCTGCTGTGCTTCGGTTTCAATTCTTGCACCTGAAAATGCTGGTTTTTAAGTGAAGGGAATTGACCTGGTCAAATGGTAATAATTGGGGAGAAGTACTTTATTTATGTGGAAGCACTATGAAAAAATGAAAATGAAGATAAAAAAAATTCTCCAGCCATTTGAAGCACCTGAAGACAAAATCTACGACACATCCACTTGCCACGTTGAGCTAGAACAGGTTAATTTTCGTACAGCCGTGATTCGGATGGTTAGCTACGGTCGCTCGGCACTTCAGTGGAGTTCCACAAGGAAGAACTTGGTCCGTGGGCCTGAGGGACCAGAAAGCCGTGGCCACCTTCTTACTGCAGCCAGCGAGCAATCCTAAATTTCCATAAGGAAAATCTCAACACAACTGTACCCCAGACACCCTGTAACTCCTATTAACCAAACCAAACAGGCTTTTGTTAAATAAATGTTACATCTGCTCTGTGTCTCTTCTTCGGCTGATGATGCTGCACAACCTGCCGCTTGACATTTTGCAGCCCTCTGCCTTACTCCTATTAGAGGAAGCAAAATCAGCTGGATCCCTCTGGGATGTAACCAATGCTCACTTTTTTATGGCTGACTGGCACATCTATCAAATTCTTCAAGACAGCAAAGGTATTATTTGGAAGCTTTAATAAACCTTAAAACCCTCTGGCACTAATGTAAATTGTACTGATGCTGTTGTGCTATGAAACATTTACCTTCCTAAACAATTCACTGGCTTCCACTGTCAGAAGGAGCACTTCCCCATCACTCTGCATTAGGGATCCCATGGATCTGTCACCCTGGCTACGGTATTTTGCTTCCTACAGCCTGGTTTCTTATCTGTACCACGATGTGTGCATGGGGAAGTGGCCAGAGATGAAGGCTACTGCAGGCCACGTTTTATGGATGTATTAATTTTTTTTTCTTGGATATTTGTTCCCCCCATCCCTTCTAGGGGACATTCTTGTTTCCGTCATGAGACTGCAGGATCCGACTGCTCATCCTCCATCACACCGACTTTTTAACCAATTCTGAGCCGGTCACTGCCTGTGGTTACCTCGTTTCTCCCACCGATGTCCCCACGTAGAAGGTGTTTGACATCGAGTGCTGCCCCTGCGGGCAGGGAGAGCAGAGGGTATGCACACATGCTGGCAACCAGCTCTCACAGCACCCTCAGTTCGAGTACAATAAAGAAACACCGCAATCCTCCCCGGAACGTGTGTCCCTGCAGTCTCATAATCGAGAGCATTCAGAGAAACCTGCCACAAAACCGCTGCTGATCTTCTGCACTTCCCCGTCTCTGAGATCCTCTCGCTAAGCACTGAAGGACATTATGATTACAGGAAGCACAACTATTTATTATTGTTACGAATGTGTGTAATGGGCTGATAATAACTTGCCGTGACTGCTGTTCAGCATGTCATTAGGAGACCTCCAAGGCATCTCATTAGTAGATCGTAACGTACACCCTAAAGGGCATTATGGCAATTATAAAATGTTAACTTCTGAAGAGGAAAACATGCACAAGGAGGGAAAAAGTATTTCTAATGGAAAAAATAAAAATAAAAAAGAGTAAGAAATTTCACATAAAACTCTTAAATTGGCCCAGCAACAACAGATTAAAGGGCCACCATTACAGTACGTACATGTATGCGTGAGAGCCCACTTCCTCCTTCAGAATTTTATGAGGCCAAAACCACGCCACTGCAGTAGTTATAAGGGTTTCCAAAATTAAGCTGGATTCCAAAAGCTAGGTTTTTGTTATCATAACCATGCCGCTCACTACACGCCACCCCAGAAATCAAGAATGCAACAGAGCCTCCTGCGATGGATAGTCAGAATTTTACACTCAATTATGGAAGTTCCTGAGTCGGTGAAGTGTTAAATCAGATCCCTTCTGTGTGACAAACGGTGCAAACGAGGAGTCTGCTAGCACACCAATTTGGCCAGCTGACCAGAGTGGCCAGCCCAGCTCCACACAAGCGCACCGGGACCTGCCCACAGCAAGGCAGCCCTACAGCTCTCGCTAACCCCTGTATTAACTTACCGTAAGGACACAGCACCACGCTGCTCCCCCTGCCCTCTCTCCCACTGAAGCCCAGACAACAGAAACAATTCAATTTTTATTTCTAGTTTAAATTTGGGCACGAGGAGTAAATAGATCAAGAAACAGAATGAATAAGCAAAAGTTCACAAATGCACTGAGCTGAATTTTGGGGACGAATTTTCTCCTGACTCTGTGTGGGACTTTTTTTTTTCCTCCTCTTAAGCGCTGTAATGATGGGTGATGAATGGGACAGTCATCTAAGCACTGGAAGTGCTTTGCTGCTGACAAGGCAAATAACCCTTCTATGGTTCAGGGTACCAATTCTGGAGTAGATCTGCTGGAGGCCTGTCAAGATAACAACATCCCCACACCGAACGGTCGGCAGTGGGATTTTTCATTACGTATGTCACTAAAGTACAGAGGGACGCTTCTTACTGTAAAAATAAGGGGATGAAAACATGTTTTTCCTGAAGATTTTCAGCATCAGGAGTGACAGATATTCCAGGGTAAAGCATGAATGACAAATCACTAAGTTGTGATCTGCAAAAGCCCTGCACCGAGCCTCTGCCGGGAGGGAATTAACACGACTTAAGGGCTGGGACGCCAGGAGCGATGGCCCCGAGGGAGCTGCCTGCAGCAGTTTCGTGCTGGTGTTTCTGTCCCCATCCCGCAAAGCTTCAGCTTGTGCTCTGCCTAAGCAGGGTCTGCAGCCCCAAAGAAAGGGGCTCCCCATGTTTCCCTATGGAATTTGGGTGAGGATTTCTGCCAGGTCTGCCTCAGCTGCAGCTCGAACCCCAGATCACGGCCGCGCTGCAGAGGATGGAGGCACCAAGGCCCTGCCCTCGGTGCCTGCTGCGTCCCGACAGCCACCGGGAAGGGGAAGAAAAGGAAAGCACATCACCAGGCTCTGCCAGAAGAGGTTAGGCCATTTACGGGATACTCTTCCAAATGTAATTGCTTCCAAATAGACTGCCTTCCTAACACCTCCCTGCCCAAAGGGCACTACAACCAATACATCTGGCTATGGCGGTGAACTTGTTTCATACACCGGGAAATTTTTTAATTTCAATCTCTGTTCCCTATTTATAGCTCTCAGTATTTATTTCAAGTGCTTTAAATAGGACACGAGTGACAGGTACAAGTGACATACCCCTTAGCTCCCCGGGGAGCTGCTGTCTGACGGCCTCACACACCTACAGGTCCCTACGCACTGCAACCGCACAGCACCACGGGGGCTTGGGTTTATTCCCAGACAGCCTTCATCCCCACAGAGATCTACGTCCCACCTCGCTGTGTCCACACAGCACAGGTCACAAACGAACTTCAAACCCCTGAAAAGGTTAAAACTGCGAGGTTTCGTACAGTGGGGTGAATGAAATTCAATATCGCAGTGGAGAAGGATGTTACAACGTCATACATATTTAGTGGCAGTAAGATCCCAGCTCAAGTTTCTCCAAGCAAGTAAAATGTCCTCGAGCTTTGATCTTTTTTTTCCTCTTTTTTTTTTGAAATGTAATAGCAGCCAAACATCTGAAAACTTTTAGAACTAATATTCTAAATTTTTATGCTTCACATGCTAGGATTTGTAATAGTCACAAAATGTTTTGAGTTGCAGTCAGTCAAGCAGAAAATATGTCGGCGGCTGTCAAATAAATTTATTTTGAGCTGTGGGGAAAAAAAAAAAAGATATTGCTATCTAATGTAAGGTAGCATCCTGCCATCCCACAGATAGCAGCCAGAAGTCCATTGGCCTAACCTCAGCGATCTAGCAAGTTGAACCATACAGAAAATGCGACAGTTGCATTCATGAGTAGATTTGTAGCAACAATATAACCCTGACACACTTCTAAAAAAATGAAATCTAAAAAGATTGCATATCTGGATCTCTGTTAAAGGGGACTGAAGGGCAGCAGCCACTCAGCCTGTGCAGCCTGAAATGTCTGCATTGCACAGGCATATAGAGAAACTAAGGAAATGAGTTTTAACACAGTTGTTTCTTTGGAAATCACTGTGCCCAGCATTTCTGATCTCCTATATCTTCATGAAAAACACAACGTATGCCCAGACCCTGAACAAAGCAGCAAACATCAGCAGAGCAACATTTTTTATGGTACTCATTAAATTTTGATCAACCTTTCCTATGACACACGAAGACTCTTCTCTGGCTAACTTCACCACTCCCTAGGTCACCATTTTTTCACGTTTTTAAGATCTGTTATTTAGTGCCTTTGTCTTCCAGTTCATTCGCTGCACCTTATGTGCAAGTAATCACAATTAGAAACCACAGCCAAACGGTTCAAGTTCATCCAGACACCATCATTTAATTGCAACCATCTACGTAAAGAAGAAGAATGATTCACCCCACTACAGAGAAAAATCCTGTGGTCCATACTGAACAGAAGGTCAAGTACGATAGCCATGGGTGGCCATTTCAGCCTCGCAAACCATCGGGTTACGGACGCGTGTATCATACAACAGGAGAGCGGGGCTGGCCCCAGAGCTGTCTGTGCTCACGGGGCACCCCGCTGCTCCTCGCTTGGGTCTCACCAGGTGGGAGGAGGTGGCCCAGACGGCAGGATGAGTGGCTTGCTGAAGGTACCTCCCTCAGTCCTGGGGGATAGAGGAAGCCCAGACAGCTTGTACGGATTAGACCTCTAGCTTGTCAACACCTATCACCAGGCAAAATGAATCTTATCCTTTAGATCAGAGCAGGTCTGTTCTGCACTCAAGTCAGGGAGGAACCACTAGGCAATGCCGGTCCCCACGGCCGCTTTATGAAAAATGTCAATGACCTTGTTGATGCAGGTCCACAAGAACCTTTTCCTTAACCCCACGTTCCTTCCAACAGACTCTTTTCCCCTTCCCTCCATACATTCAGATTGTAGGAAGCCGTTATAGGAAGCCTCGAGCCACTGACGCCAGCCCAGGTTTATGAAACGTGCCTTCGCCCAGGAAAGCGGCGCGCAGCCCGATGCTGCTATGCACAGCCTCTCTGCGACGCGTTGCCAGCATCTGCTGCCTTGGGAGCCTTGGGGCATCCTGTCATAACTGCTTTCTTAGAGGCATTCAAACGTCAAAACAGTTCCTCTGCTTCTATTCACTAAGCTTTACCAAAAAATTAAATTTTCATGTCAGGTAGATCTCTCTGGTCTTTTAGGTTAAAAGGCATTTTAAGAAAGCTAAGGGTGAACTTTACAGAAACAGTACTAGAAGCCAAAGAGGCTCTGAAATCAGTTTATTTTCTCGGGTTTAATTTATTAACTCCTCAAAGGACCTTGAAAAAAGCCTTGTCAGAGAGGGGCATGCTCCCAGAGCACGTATTTTCCATGGATACATATTTGGGAAGTGAAGAAAGAAAAACATTAATAAGAGGCCATTTGGCTAATGCCATATTCCCAGGTAATTTACTTCCCACACGCTCACCCCGCCGTTACGCTGCGAGGGAAGGATGCCATGAAGGCCAGGGAGGAACCCTAGACAAGAATAGAGCAGCTCAAGGTGATGGCACCAGCGTGTTTAAAACCACACCTGGCAGAACTATTTGCAGATGGGACAGCTTTAAGTCATCAAAGGAATGACTGCAGCTATAGTATTTCCTTCAAAGGCTGAAATGCTGAAAACCCACAGCTACAGAAGCCTCGGAGATAAGAATGGTGACAGATTACAGCCACTGCTACGGAAGGATGCCACCAGCACCCTCCTCCATCATCCTGCCTTGATGGCACTGCTGTAACGGTGCCAGAGCTTGCAGAGATTGCACTAAAACACAAAATGGGAACGGTTCACAACATCACGGCAAAATTCCTAACACTACTATCCTTTTCGCGTTTATGTTGATATTATCATGAGATGTTATTAATGAAGCTAATGTCTGAGCTTCAACTTCAGCAGCTATTGCGTATCTCCACCCCAGCTTTTCTAACAGCCGCTGAGCATCTCTGAGCTTGGAAGTGTCTAAAATTCACACCAAGGGCTTTTGGGAGGCAGAAGGGGGAGGAGGGGCTGGGGCCAACTTTTAATTGCACTTTTTACAAGCTGCTGCTAAAATCTCTTCCTAATTACACAATCGTGGTCATGAATATCACTACTCAAAAACCCCACCGCCTGCGTCTGTAGGAGAGGAAAGTCACTCCTCCCCTGGGGAGCAGACGTTACCAGCACGTCCTCATCTGCATACAAAATCCTCAAATCGCCTCAAATTACGCAGATTGGAAAACACTAAGAACCGCCTTTACGAGACTTTAGTTAAAGGTTTTGATGACTACTAAACGTATGAAAATGAAATGAAGAGCTGCATCTGTCGTGAACCTGGAAACAGACCGATCTGTGTCGGTGGGATTACTTTTACTCCTTACAACTTCAGGTGTGGAGCTTACTTAAAGGTACTCAAACACATACTGTGGTTAGGGCTATGAGGACATTAGGTCACCGAATTCTTCCTGCCCACTAAGGGCCAGAAGTAGTTCAGGGAGCATCAATTTGTGACCTACAAACTTGGAAATGGTTTAGTCTAAACTCTCCTGAACATGGTGGCAGCATCTCTCAAAACTCAGCCAGCTCAGCAGGGCACGCGTGTCATGTTAATACATTTATACCACCAAACACACGCAAGGATATGGCGCGGTAACAATGTGCGCCAGCCTCTCAGTGGGCCTGAGAGATGAGGGCACGGAGGAGCTGTTTGCTGGCTAATTCAGTGCTGGCATCCTCATCGCCATAAATTGTGCTCTAAACTGCATTAGCTGGCTGCTGTGTCCCTACCAGGCCTGAAGCTTTGGATATATATCCGTTGCTGCAGTGAACATCCCCTGCATGTGGAAGTTTAAACTCTCAGAAAAATAAATTTTGAAGTAAAAGAAATAAAAATCCTAGGAATGGAGCTGCAGCGCAAGTTGTTTAGTTTGTCCTCCCTTAATTATAGAATCACGGAACGGTTTGGGTTGGAAAGGACCTGAAAGATCACCCAATTCCAACCCCCCTGCCATGGGCACAGACACCTCCCACTAGACCAGTTGAATCAAAGCCCCACCCTACCCAGCTTTGCTATTTTGTCAGTCTGCAAAGGAAATATTAGTATTTGCTGCAGCAAAAAAAAGAGGCACCTAAGGAGTCAAAGACACCAGCTTTCAAAACATCCCTTGCACCTGTGTTGGACTTGCTTATTTTCCTTTCCCCCCCTTTTCCTTTCCCTGCAATCTATAGACGGTGCTCTCCCATGGGGACCCATCCCTTCCCAGCTCACCCTCGCAGGTAGCTGCAGTCAGGCCATGGAGAGCTGGTCCAGCACCACCCTGCTGGCCTCGAAGCCATCGTAACCCGAGTGCCTGCAACACCTGGCTGCGACTGCACCTTGGCACGAGGACCATTTACACGTGACCCTCGTTATACTAATGCAGAGCAGAAAGAACTTTCCTTTCATTAAAATATGTAATTAGGTGTTCTTCCTAAACTTCGGAAAAAATCCTATCTTCTTTCAGATGAAGAGTTTTTATTTCCTTGACTTGGAACATGAAGTATCTCTTCTGGCAACTTCCCATCACATTCATACACCGGTTTTTAAAAATATCTTGAAAAACACAAAATGAAATGAATCACATCTGGAACCAATTTGGACATGTATTTGTTTTCTAAACGGTATTAAATTCAAACCTGGATCTTGAAATGATAATATAAGCGCATTAAATTTGACAGAAATAATGAGAAGTGGCCTTATTCATGCTGTGTGTACTGCCTACGTATTCTTACCAAAACAATTGTGATTAGAACTCCTAAATAACTTAATGGAGCTAACATCACAAACTCAAACCTAAACTAAAACTACACAAAAAGGCAAAGTACTCCGCCGACTAGCTACCCAGCCTGCCAGACAGCAATGCCAGGAGGTGTCCTCCAGTACCAACCCAGATGGTTACTTGGGCCAGACAGGCAACATACTACATTTCTGTAAAATCTAGAGGTCATTGATTCTGCTTTAGTGCAATTACTCAGACATAAACACTCTGGCCTGTAAAATCTACCCAACGCTTGCCGTTCATGAGCTGTACCTGTTATTGAAGCCTATGCTCTATTTATGTCGTCCTCAAGCTTCACAAGTGAAATACTCATTTATGTCACCCTGAGGGCAACACAAAGGTTCTAGCCCAGTGGAGCGACCCCTGTCAGCTTTGCCTTTCCCTTTTCTGATGCTCAAGTGAGCAAGAACTCCGTAACAGCCTAACCCTCCCTCACCACCCTACCCAGCACCGCACAAACCAGGCTCAGGCACTGCAGAGGACAACGCGGCCGGTACCATGATGTGGCACTGGGACCCACCACCACCTTCACACCTGGCTCACAGCCACTGCTGCCCTCCTCTTCAGCCTCTGGGTACCTCCGATTTACCAGGATTTTCTCAGGAAGCCACCTTTGGGTTCAGGTGATCTAAACATGATTTTCTGGGGAGCCAAAGGATGCCACTCATCAGCTGAGCCAACCCTGGTTGCTCAGGAGAAAGGCACGATGTTGTTAGGTGTTTTTTGCAGGTACTGGAGATGTGGGAAGCCTAAAACAAGTCAAAGTACCACCCACATAAAAACAAAACAAAGCAAACAAAAAAAACACCACCAACAACTGAAAAACATGCCACGAGCTCTCTGTGGCTCTCAACAAGAGCTTCAAAGCCAAGCTGGGTGCCAACCACCTACAGGTCCAGCCTTCTCTCTCCTCCTCCCCTGACTGCACTGGGCTGAACGAGAGGTAAATCAAAGTGACTCAGAAATTTGCAACTTCGTCTGCAAAAAAACAACAAGCACAGATAAATCAACAATATCCTCCAGAAGGGTACGTTGCAGATAAGACGACAAGGTATTGGGGAAGTTGGTAAAAATTACGGTGAGTTGGTGAAGTTTTCTGTACGACCCCGTACCTCAAATACCCACGGAGGCAGCCCAAACACAGCCTGGTTACAGCTGAACTGCAAACCTGGGCACAAACCTGGGCACCTCTGAATGAAATCACCGGGACCGCTGATCTGCCAGCGGAGGTCTGCACCTCACAGAGCGCAGGAGCGGCAGGCTAAAATGTAAAATAATCCCACAAACATGACAAAGCGGCAATGAAACACACCAGGAGACACCGCTGCGCTCTGCTCAAAGTGCCCTGTGAAGCCGCGTGTAGCCTAATGTGCTTCCAGAAGTAAACACATGTCTTTCTGCACTAATGAGCCCAAGTAACGAGTGATTAGGCATTTCCTATTAATGCCAGGCGGCTCTTTCTGTCACTTCATGATACGCCTGGTTTCCCAGTGTGACTGCAGCTCCACGCATCCACTCCGAGTGGTTCATTTTGGGCTGAGACTTAGGGAAGAAACACGACAGAAGTAGCTGATGTTGTCAGCAGCACTCTGAGTCGGCTGGACACCACCCTCAGAGCTTTATCCCATTGCTCACAAATAAAAAATTAAATTATTTTCTAAATAAATAGCTAAAGCGGGATGAAATAAACATTTCTCTGGGGCTCACGCTTTTCAAACCTGATGATATCTTCCGTAAGGGCAAATGATTTTTTCATTAAAAAGAAAGCGAAGACAATATCTTCATTCTCAGAGACAGTGACATCCTCAATGTCATTAATAACCAGAAATTAAAACCAAGGTAACTCAGGTACTTGCAGCACTGTGCTGAATAAAGGACAGACATGCTATTTCAAGTGCCTGTGCATTTTATAGAACGATTTTAAGAACATTGCCTTCATCTCTCCCTCCTCCTTCCGCCCACGTTTTGGGAGCAGTCTCCTCACGCCCTGGTTCTCGCTGCTCTTTGGCATTTTCCCATGACATGGAGGGCAATTTTTGGAAATCTGTTACCACCAGCCGTGGTCAGCCTGGCCACTGGTGAGCACCGGTGGTTTCCCCTTGGCCGAGTTTTCTGATGCTGCAGAATTCATCAGGGCACCTGCAGGGTCGGGCACTGGCTCCAGCAGGACTTTGAGGCTGTGGTAGGGAAGACTTGCTGGTAAGAGTAACCCCCTAAAACGTGGCAAGACTCCAAAGCAACAGGGGAAATTGTGTAGCTGGAAGACAGGCCACATGCGATTACCTGCATTAATAACTGCTGACAATCTGTCTCGCTAAATTTCGGCGGTGAAACCAAGTTTTCCATGCTACAGAAACAGCAACAAACTCTTCTTCTGGCAACATAGTTAATTGGAGAATGAATAATATTAACAAGTAGTAAAAATAACGGGTCTGCCTTCCTGGCTGAATGAAAACAGTGCCTCGTTGAAGCCCATGCTCGCTCTGAAATGCATTGCTGGGGTGACGGCTCGTGTTGAGACGGGACATGAGACCCGTCTGTTCCCAAGCCATTCCAATCCCCAAAGGCCAGCAGTGGCAGATAAAAAGTGTTGCCAAGGAAAGGCAGCAGGAAGAATTAGATAGGATCAGAAATTTCAGAACAAATGTCTGAAGATCTGCAACAACAGACAAGGCACAGAAGATAATGCCCTGCACGGTCTGGTCCAGCAGCAGAATGCCAAGAAACCCAACCCAACCAAGCCACTTTGGAGGAGCGTCTAAGAGTGAAAATGGGAACTGGGGACAGCATATCCTGAATGGTGTCCTTCCCTGGGGACTTAAAGTGGAGCAGAGCCCCTCCATCCCTCTCTTTCTGAGCCCTGGCACAAAAGCAGGGTGGCTCCTCCTGTACAACTGCAAAGGCAAGAGGTTGTTCCTGGGGCACTGGGAGGTACTGAGCTCATTCCCAAGTATTTTTGCACATAACGGCTCCCTCTTGTGTCAATTCTTCAGTGTCTCTCACCCTGTTACACCGCAGCCTTGGCCTCCTGTGGACACCTGCTACGAGTTCTTGAATTTCATGAAAAAAGCTGTAGCCATGGTGTCTGCACCTCCGCTGTTAAATTTGGCTGCAATCAGTCATAAAAAATGTGTTACAGAGGACAGGCAACTACCACAGAGCACCCTACATCAGGGTCCAGTTTTTGCAAGCCAGGTTTAAACGTCCTGCAATATTAGGAAGATGTTTAGAACTACCCTAACCTCTGATCATTGAGGAACTACCCCAAGGTCACAGCAGTCCCCGTCCCACCTAAGCCAACACGGAGACTACGGCCTCAAGGCTGTGGATTGAGCTGGTATCGCCCCTGGTAAACCAGTGAGATGAGAAACCCGCAAGGATACGCTTGTATTTGGTTTCTGTACTGGTGTGCGCATTACCCTATGTCTGCAAGGAGCCAGCTATTGCTTTGTTTTTCATTTAATCCAGAGATACCATCAACAGCCTCATCTATTCGTGGCACCAGAAGGCAGCGGAGGGTCGGCCAGGGCCAGCGCCGAGCCTCTTTCATTGATTATCTATTCATGGGATTTGAAAGAGGAAGTCACGCGGGTAGAAAAGAAAACACACATCCGTGGCTTCGGTTAGGAAGCTGCTGGTTTCAAAATGGCCACAAACCCAAGAGGCAAGAGCAAATCTCGCCTGATCAAAGAAGCGAGCAGCGGAGCAGCTCCCCGTGCAGCTGGGAAAGCAACCTCCACGGACAGCTCGTGCTCAGAGCCCGCTGCGTGCTGAAACGCAAGAACAGCCTCACTTTGCAGAGGCAAACTGGGTTGTTTTACCTGGTACCCCCGGGCCGACATACCTTCGAGCATGTGGAGCCTCCAGAAAGCTGCCGGCTCCCCCGGCTCGGCAGCACACACAGCGCTGCAGGTGAAGCTGCCTTAAATCTGCGTTCCTCGGAAGAGGCATCGCATGCCTCTAATTTTGCTCAACTTCAGCAGTCGCATTCAATGAATTGAAGAGCCCAAGTCTCTTCAGTAAAACTAGCTCAGTGCAAAACGGGCGATATTTACTTGAGGGGTATTTCCCTTTTTCTGAATGCTAATTTTTGGGTTGTTTGTTTAAAGATGTCAGGGAGCTCTAAGGCAGAGCGCAGCCAGAGATAAGGAGGCATTCGGAGCACACTCTGAATTTTCAATGTAGTCTTGTAATTAATCCGTGAATAGTAATTCTGTTCAAAGTTTTAAAAACTAAAACGATAGCTTTTTATTAACAAGATTATTATGTTCTTTTTTCCTCTTGATAGTGAAAGGCACCTCCAAGTTACCTTTCTGTCTGGATTCACATAACCAGCCACAGCCAGCCCATCTTCCCCAGGTACAGGTCCAGCACTAAGAGGCACAAATACTTTTGGGCTCCCTTGATCCTTCAACCCAAAATACTGTGAGACTCACAAACATACCGAGATATATCTCAGCAGTATTCTTTTTGGAGGCAATGAATAAAAGCCATGTCTTAAATCCAGCTAAATAAAATCAAGAATGTTAAAAAAAAAAGCGATAACAGTTTGGATGTTGATAAAAAGACCACAACAGAGACCGATGATGGTGACGATCCTGCTCAGAAAGGCAGAATCCTCTGCTGCCAGCCCAGCGCCACACACGATAGCTGCTTTGAGTGTGGCTGGAGAGAGGCACGAAGCAGGGAGATGCCTGAAGCAGAGAGATGCCCCTCCAACCTGCCCAACCTGGAACTGACGTGCTGTAGGCACTGCGAGCTGCCTCTCCGATCCTGTCACTTCTGGGTTACCATACTTCAAAGACAGATGACGAAACTAAAACGGCCTGCATGCACTGCCCACAAATATAACTGCCTTTAACTTAAAGACGTGGTTTGTATCGATTCCGCAGCAACTTTCTCCCTGACATTAACAGGAGCTCTGCACGCCCGTCTCACGGGGACCAGAGGATCATCTGTGCCCTTTTCATTTGGATAGGTCTTTATTCAATAAGACCTACGAGCCTGGGAACAACCTTTTTCATTTGGTAATACGCCGAAAACAGAATATTTGATCTGACGTAGATTTTGAATGTTCTTCTAAGCAGAGCAGCAGGCAGGAATTACGTCTTAATTGCAGCATCTCGTAGATGCGCTGCAAGACAAATCGTTGTTACTAAAAGGTTTATTTTCGCTGGCTGTCTTGAGAGGACTCATTATAAGTGATCACCAGATGTCACCAATTCTACACAAACATGCAACAGAAAAAAAACATTTTTCCAGCAAAAAAACAACCTACAACCATCAGCTGTAATGCAGCAAGAGATGTAAATACACCGTTCCTGAGGTTTTTCAGTTGCAGTAGAGCTTCCCTGTCTCTCTTATTTATCTAAAACACCACCCATTGAAATATGAATGATGTATTCTAACCGTGTCAGCACTAATGACAAGGACTTATGAATAGAAACCATATCTCAGCCCAGCCTCCGGGAAGACCAACAGCTGTACAGCACAAACCAGAGCCGGCTGCCAGCACACGGCTCGAGCCCCCGGCAGCCAAAGCCGAGCCTCCGTCCGCTGCACCAACACGGTTCAAGTCAGCCAGGCAGGATGGCAGCTGGAACGGGGCCACACGCCTTCAGCCCTCTTTAAGGAAAACGTCTAAGAGTAGGGTCAAAAAACGACGGCAAACAAGCTTGTCACACAGAGCTGTGTGTTTTACCAGGGGGATTCCCTGGGATGAAGGTACGTCATGCTGGTGCAAGCTAAAGGCAATGTTTTCTGCCCTGCAAACTCTCCTGCGTGTGCTCAGCTCTGCAGCCCCAGTGAAATCTGCGGCTCTCACACCACCGGAGGCTGAACTCCCCCCTCTGCCAGGCTGAAGACCGGGGGGTATTTGCTATCGCTAATTTTCACAGAGAAATTCAATCAAGGAGACTTCCTAAGGTAAACAATACACTAAAGTTGCCGTAACGCTTTCCACGTTTTCAGTAGAATCTCTCTCAAATCAAATTTGGTCACCTTGTTTTCATTATTAACCCGGAGAAGCGTTTGAACGACTGCCATCCAGAACATACCGGGACACATCTCACCCATCCTCCGCACGCAGGGACGCTGCGGGGACGCAATCTGGTGCTCCGAGCACCTGATCTGCTTCCACCTCTGGGCTGCTTTGGAAGAAAAATATTCTGCGCACAACCCGTGCACTGCTGCTTGCAGATCTGTCAGTTATATTTATTTTGCAAGCAGTTTAAGACGTGACGTGAACTGAATCGTTGGGAAGATTTTACTACAAGCGATCTTACAGTGCTGTAAGAAGCGCACAGCACCTTTGCCTTCCTCGCCGTCCCCAGTCAGGCTCCCAGTGCTCACGGTGAGAACCCCAATCGCCACCGGGATCCTGGAGGGTGCTGTTCCAACACGTGGCACCTTTCCCCTCGGGCATGCCTGCACTGCCCAGTGGAAGGGTAAGAGATCCGCCAGTCTGAGCTGAGAAAGCATTAATGCATCTGCAAGGGTTTGGGAACTGCCATTAGGACCGTTGGCATATTTGAAAACTGCCCCGTGACCAACCTCCTCCCAAATAATTACATTTTAACAGAGGCTGACTTGGGGAAAGACGGTATAGCCAGCTGGCAAAGTGTTGTTACCCCGAGGCTTACAGGGATATCAGGAATTGCGACCGCTCCACCTGAGCTCGCGATGCCGAGCACGCCGCAGGTGCCGTGTCGCAGCCCCAGCGTCACTGCCAGCCTCAGCAGCTCTGCTCCTATCCCGACACAGGGAAACACACAGCAAATTGTTTTAGCTTAGCCTATGACCCACGGACAATATTTTTTGGTAACAACCGGTTCGCAGAAGAATGAGGAAAAAAATGCTTTCAGCTGGGGGATATGAGCAATTAAAGCGGAATCCATTAAAATGACAAGGCGTTAGATGGAGTGCACGACCTCGTAAAGTTGCTTTGTATTAAGAATATATTTGGCTATTTCTACACGGGAGCCCGGTCTGAAGATAAAGATTTATCTATTTAATATTAAGGGAGTTCTGCAGACACAATGGTTAAAAGCAGCTACTTAAAAATGTAAATTTGAGTACAAGATCCAAACATGCTCTACACAAATGCACATATTTGCATTTCATTCTCTACGTTATATTTACATCCACTTTTTCATGTACTTATTGCAGCGCAATTTGTGAAAGCCTCGACAATTAAGGCTTAATCCAACCATAATAAAATGCAATAGCATTTATATAAAAAGCAAAAATTAAATCCCGACTTTAACAGAAGTCGTATTAGGCCCCCAAAGCCTAAGCACAATGAAAAATCTGCATCATTACAGTACATAAAAACATATTTATTCACATCGCCTCACTCCCCTCTTACTCCATGGTACGTTTAAAATTTGCGATCACAACCAGCACCTGTGCTTCCTACAAGGGTTATATATAAAATTTGGGGTGCTATCCGTTTATGTGAGCAATAGATGATAGGCATAGACAAGCCAGCTCTGCTCCGCACAGCACCGCTCTGCACAGCACTGCTCCAACGAATTTCGCTGCAGTGAGCCTGGCGAGGAGCTTTGCTCCCAGCCAAGAAGTCTTCAACTATTCCTTAAATCACAGATTGGATTTCCTTTTGGCTCAGGAGTCTACACAGCTCTATTGTTAAGCTTCCTCAGAAGAAGTAAAAAAAAATAAAAAATAAAAAAATAAAAAGCACCCACCAAAACACTAGCGTCTTGAGTTGAAGAAAACAGAAAGGAAAAAAACCAAACATCTTAACTTCCACAAAGCATCCTGCTGGCTGCACACGGCGCTTTCTAAAGACTCACCAGAGTTATATCAGACAGCCTCTGCCCCTCCAAAGCCATTCCACAGGCACCTTCCTGTCCGCTGAGCTGTGTACACAAGAGACGGGCACTCGCTCTGCCCTTCGCCTTCTCTGCAAGCTCCTACAACAAAAACGAGCCCCTTGTGCACTGATGAAACAGCTTGAGGCCGTGCTAATTGTACCGGGTGGGACCATTTCTTTTGGGATGGCAGCTTCACTGGCAAACGCCTGGGATAAAGTGGAAACAACGCTCCGCATCAGCTGCTCCTTCTGGCAGACAAAGTGACACCTGTGTAACGTTTCTGAATATCATCAGGATGTGCAAGCAGGCCCTGCAGGACCGACGTGCTCACACTGAGACCCTCGTGCACGCCCCCAGGGGCTCTCTGGCCAAGCTGCCCGTGGGTTTCTCCAGCTGGAAGCTCTCAGGAAGCAGCTGCACGTAACGCGCCTCGCACGCCTTGTCTGCACTGCCACGCTTTCCGACCTGAAAAGTTTGTGAGAGTAGGCGCAAGGTTACTGTGCTTAAGGATGTCCCCAGCAGATGGTGGAAATTTGGGCAAACTGCCAGGATTTTGTTTTCGAAAGCTGGAAGCTAAAGCTTCAGAAAATAGCTATTAGCATCTTAATTTGCAACTGTTGCATAAAGGAATTACACAAAAGGTACATAAAAGGCGGCTATTCAAGCGAGCAAGCTTTTTAACTCATGAAGCTAAGTGTTTGCTCTTTGAGATAATAAATAAGACGTTCTGAGCAGCAAGTTTTGCAGGGTTAAGTTGCAGCGAGCACCTCTGCCTTCAGAAGTTTCTCCATTGGCATAAAAGGAGCTTGCCCACCTCTCCCCCTCCCCTGGCCCAGAAAACAGGGAAATTTCACATTTAGCCCCAAGCACAGCCTTAATGCCAGGGGTGCCCTGAAGCTCCCACTCAGCTGGGGACGCCAGAGCTCCTCCAGCGACGAACAAGACGCCGAGACCTGACCAGCGGCAAGACGGGCAGAGAAAGGTGGGGATGGGGAAAAGCGGGCGAGGAGGGAGCAGGAAAAGCGCGAGTTTTGCATAGTGAGCAGCACTCGCTGCATCCCACCTGCCTGCCAAGCTGCTCAGCACTCGCCACCTGTCCACTTATGCAAAGCTCTTCCAGGTTTACAACAGCTTGAGAACGAGGATGCAATGCCCAGCTCTAAATCAGCGCTTCGCACCGACACACCATATGCTGGCCTGCACTTAGGTAGTCACCAGAAGTGTTAACAGAGATTATTTAAAAATGATTACAGTTTATTCATGCTGAGAATCCCTTCTTGCACCAAGACTCAAAACACCTATGTAAAGATTTTTTTATAAACTGCATTTTTCCACAAATTCTCATTTTTGTGTTACGCTCTTTAAATACTTGAATTTTTTTTTTTTGTTTTAAAATGACAGACTTGATTACTGAGGTATTAATTTACAGCGATGTTTTGAGGGGGAAATTACTTCAGGAAAATAAAATTAGAAGGCATGAGTTACTCTCCTTCATAAAATTTTTCATTTTTTTATAGCTTGAAAGGGATTTAATACTTTATTGAAATTCTGAACATCAGTACTTCACCTGAACAGTCTCCCAGCAGTAAATTCCCCTAAATGTTCCCCATTTAGTTAAGGATTAAAACCTCCTCTTGCAGCAATAAGTAACTACAGCGTGCCGATGAAGACCCTGTATCAGCTCTTATCGATCCGTGCTGGACTACTTTAATAATTTGTATGCTAATGCACAGCACTCAAAGAGTTCAGCATTTTCATTAAAAAAATATTAAAAAGTGCGGAAGACAATCTGGAAAGATAGACCGAGCAGCTCCAGAAAAAGCCAAGGTGCAATCCCCAGCAGTAAAAGGAGGCAGGGGAGACTTGCGGAGGCGGCCGGGGACCTGGGACGAGGACGATGCCCCAGGCGGGGAGCATCTCCTTCCAGACCGCCCCAGGACACGCAGCAGGGAGATGCGGGAGGAAATCAGAGATGGAGCTCTGGGCACACCAACGGAGACAGCACCGCCTCCTTGGAGAGAATTTCGTCACATGCGTGCAGAAGAGTCTGCCAAACACGAAGACAAGCGGCGCTGGCAGAGGTCTCCAGCAAGGAGCAGCTTTCCCTGGGGTAAAGAGGGACAAGGACACGTTCCTGCCGTGCACAGCGGGACCTCACCTGGTTCGTCCTTGTGCCCTGCACTGTAGGGCAACAGCAACGCAGGGGACAGTATGTGAAAGTGTTAGAGGGAAGCTAAAGCACTTTTTCTTTTTTTTTTTGTTATTACTGCAGATTTAATCACATATTGCTGAACTTTGTAATATCTGAAGCCATAAAACTTATTGAAGAGAGTTCAGCTGAAGGACTATAAATACCTAAATTAATTTTTCATACTCAGAAGATATCCAGACAAGCTTCATAATCCCAGAATTCCCTATTCGAGAGCTCTCTGCAGACTTTTTTCCTACCCCCTGCACGGTAATATTAACACCCAGATGCATGCAGTTAACTGACTTTGCCCCGTGGGAGGCTGCAGGTGCAACCGCAGCTGCTCCCGGCACGCCACCGCGGGGGCTGCCACTCTCTGCCCCCCTCTCTTCCCTCCAGCCCCACGCTGGACATCCCCTGCCTGGTTCAGCATCAGCTGCTGGGCTGGGACACTGCCTGGGCCAAGGAGGCCACAGGACAAGGCGTGGTGACACCACGCTGCTGGGACCACACCGTTCGGTGGCAGTTTGCTCAAAGACCTCAGGCTCACAAGCCACCTCTGCGACATCCCTCATGCCAGCCTCCAAAAATCCTTGACTCTCCATCCCGTTTCACGGACTTTCTCTGGGATCAGCAAAACTCCTCCTGTGGGGGGTTCAAGGTCTTTCTAAAACCCAGAATAACTCTGAAGGCTGACTCTGTGCTGGGATGGAAACCTCTTTCCCCTGCAGACCACGAAGCCTGCCGAAAGATCCATTTGCAGAAGACGACTCGTGAGTCTGATGGGAAAAAGGACTACTGGGAGCCCGCGAGGAGCCACGGGTTTTGCCCATGCAGGGGCTGCTGAGAAGAGCCCTTATCGCATGAACAGAAAAACATAAATCACCCTTTAAGGGAAGGAAAAAAAAGCACGTCAATTCTCCTCCCTGTTTAACACCAACAAAATCTATTTTTCCATTTATCCGTACCTTTTGTTGTATTGATTAGCGGCACAAAGTGAAGACGGTGGCAAAGTGTCTTGTTATAGAGCGCGGGTGCAGGGAGGTACAACGCGGTGTCACCGCGTTGGCAAAAGCCTGTGCAGGTCCCCCGTCACTCTCACCACTCCCCAGTGCTGTTAGATTTAGGGAGACTTCACGGTACTATCAAAGACGAAAAGGGATTTCAGTTTCTACTGGTTACAGCTGCTACAGTCCCAGGTACAGTTTCTCACGTTGATTATAAACAATTTTCATTATTGAACTCGTGCTTTCCTGATCAAAGATAACTGCAAGCTGTCAGCAGAAATATAATTGCAATAAACCACTGGCTAATATCTTACTTAGGTGCTTTTTGTTATGGAGCATTCAGGTCTTTTTTTTTTACCCCTACTGTAACAAACATTAAACCAAATGCAATAATAAAAGCAAAATTAAGACCAGCATTTTCTGAAGTACTCAGGTGTTTCTTCTCTCCATCTTATTTACCATCGATCTCAGAGTAGATCTGTGTCAATGTTAAGTGCTTTTTAGAACCTTTAAACGTCAAAGATTAATGCAGGTGCTAACAGGCACCTTAGAAATACACGTAACTTCATATGGCAAGTCCTGCCTTTATGTGCTATAAAAACTATTTCATATAAAACTCTTTCTTGCTTGCTCGATATTTCAAGTATCTCAATAGGGATAAAGCTCACGTTGGCTCTGCTTTAGACAATACCTACTCACTCAGTATCTAATTCAACCTAAGTCAGAACATGATTTCTACAACAGTTTAAAGTATTTTCTTTGACACACTAAGCTAGATGGTTTTTGCCTTCCTCAGAGCAATATTTTTTTTTTAGATTTTCCAACTCTACCATTCAGAAGTCACAGCAGTCTACAAACGTTATCCAAAAAAAACATACAAGTGTATATTTAAAAAAAAAAAAAAGAGAAATTTTATGCTCCCAGATCAAAACATTTCTTGAAGCACTTTGGCAGATGCAGCTTTAGGCTGCTTTGTGATCAAATGAACATTATGAGATGAAGTTAACAAAATGTCAGTAAATAGGTTAAAGATCTATCTAGAGATACAGTAATTCCACCTGATTACTTTGAAATGTCAGAGGTCTTCCCGCTCCTTGTGAGGGATGACGGCTTTTTCTGGAGTCATTCTTAGGAGTAAGGAGACAAGACTTGGGGGTTCCAGGCAGCTGGGTTTCCTCTGGGACATGTACTTTTGGGACAACTGTTAGTATTTCATGTATGTTATTGTCAGGAAAAATAAGTTATTCTACTCCATTCCTAGAGCTTAGGTTACCAAAGATAAGACAGCACAGATCAGATGCCATTACAAACTCACTCCACTCTCATGACCCTACCAGCATCAAACAGGGTAAGGAGCATTTCTTAAACACTTCTTCAATTCTTGATCCGTTTTGAAGCCTCCAAAACAGCAAGACTGAAAGGAAAAAAAAATCTGAGCTGTGTACCTGTTTGTGTTACATGAGGAAAAACACCTTTGCCCAATGCAAAAAAAAATTGCTGTCAATCTAAGAAAGTGCCAAAAGCTAACGGGAGCTGCCCAAACTCCCACCAGGGCAGAAGGGGGCTGTGGAAGTGTTGCCCCTGCGAACAGAAACGAAGCTGTTCAGTTGGCTTTAGCAGAGCCCAAGGAATTGGCTGTAACTGATGAGCCCCAAGCTGCAACCTGTCCACCTTCCTAAAGTGATCTCCAAGAACCTGTGCTCCGATTTGCGCCGACTCATTATGTAAAATAAAACCTAGCTGAAAGCCAGCGTGGGGCCACAAAACGCCTGCAATTATCTCTCAGTTCTGTTCCAGCACGAGTGCAGCAAAATCTCATGGGTTCGGAGGAGCTGGGATTTTTGTCTTAATAGTGCTTTACTTCCTCGACACCGCACTGCTTCAGCAAGATTTTCTGCAGGGCTGTTCGGCTCTAACAAGCTCTTTTACCATTAAAACAAAACCGAATGTGTCTGGGAGTACTAAACACGTTCCACGAGGCCCTGTTTTACTGTGACGCCACGAATGACAACGCCAAATTACGAGCCCAAGACAGATGTGTCCAGATGTGCGGGGCATCTCACACACACGCTGGGCACGGAGCTCCGGCCCGGCCCCACCTGAGGGGTCCCTGCTGCGCTTAGGTAGCCTGGTCCCCAGAGTTTCCACTTCTGGGAAACCATTCTTACGAATAATTTCCTCAGGAAAACAGCCACATCTCCCACAGGCAGGGTGAAGGATGAATTCTGATGAAAACCACGGTGTGGAAGAAATGGGAAAGTAACGGGAAGTCGGGGACGGAGAGGTGCCGGGCTGTGACCGTGGGCCCTCACCGCAGGCCCAGCTGAGCTCTATCTCCATGAAGGCTCCAGCTCCCTGCAGCGCGTCAGAAACCCACAGATGATCAACGGCTTCAGCACCCTGATGCTTTGGTAGCCTCCACTGCTGTATTCTTGGGAAACGGGGACAGCTGGGCAGGCATTCATGGCACGGGATTCCCCCCTCAAGTACAAATACTTCAACATTGGCCATATGAAAACAGCACCGTGGCAGCTTTCTTTTAGACCGTTTTACGGCTCGGGACAAAGGAACGCAGCAGAAGAGCCCAGCAAAACCCACCACATGGCAAGGGACACCCAAAACAAAGACATTTTTACTTCTGAATCTTTCCCTCACTAGATCCCGAGCACAGCTCTGATGCAAACCAAACTATCAGAGGTTGTGCAGGCCCACAGGTGACTTGGCTTGTGCAGCCAGCTCCCCTGCAGGGCACCCAGGTGCTGTGCTGGGGGACCACTACGGGCAGCTGGGGCTGCTGGCTGTCAGTCTTTAGTAAAGTTTACTCATGGGCAGACTCTAAGAACCACATTCCCTAATGAGTCTTGCTTTAATTGGCTGTGCTGGTCCTCCCAGAGGAGCACCAAGTTAGGGCTTCTGCAGCAAGAAACTGCACAACCCAAGTTAAACCCCGCTTTGTACAAACAGGCAGGAACATTTGCTTATTGCCAACACTCCTGTTAGTAAACCAATTTGCTAAAATATTCATGAATAGCAAACTAAAGGGCCACAGATAGAGCCAAAGTACCTACATACAAAAATAAAATATTCGCCGCAAATGTTTTTGTGGTATTTACTCTAGATTTACTGGGGGAAATCAACAAAACCGCAAGAATGCCAAAAACCTCTGTGGAGGGAGCTGCTGTGCCAGGCCGGTAAAGAGGCAATGATGCTGCTAAGCCAAAGTGTTGTCCCAGCTCTAATGGCAAAGCAAAAGCTCTGTGTATGTTTTGGATGCACTCAGGTTCCTTCCCTTGAGCCTTTCTGAGCAGGATAAATAAATAAAGTCCCGCTAACACCTCAGTTACTCGTCTGAAATCATTTCGAAAATAAAATTCCTCGCATTATTCCTGGACGACAGCTGCATTCACTAAATTCTCCTCATCTGAATTGCCAGTGCGGCAGAAGCAAAGCGGGCATGCAGGAAACAGGAAAACTCTGAGCCAGACCCGGAAACAAGACTGCAGTCATTATGGGAAGAGAGAAAACTCCATGCATTTACAGGGTGAACCTCTTGCAGGTGAACCTTTGTTTAGCCCATCAGGCTATTCTGAGCGAAAACAACCCTCACTCGAAAGGAAAACACAGACCTTCCTTTTGTTTGGACTCTTCATGCCAACACGCTTTCCACTATGAAGGTTGCATTTAAATACAAGTGCGAGCGAGCAAGTTTCTCGCTCCACGTTGTACAGTTCTTCCCACCTCTGAATTTTTTAACTGAAAGAGGAAAAAAGCAATGAGCTGTGTTTTTCTCCATCTCACACTTCTATGATGGCAAGGATTTTTTTGTTCAGCAAGATTGTTACAAGACGAGGATGTTGCAAGTGCTTTTGCAAAACCGCAGTATTCCCTTTCCTGTCCCACACCTCAACACGGAGCAACATTTCGTGCAAGTACAGCAGCTTAAAACTTGGGTTTAAAGCTGCTGCTCTGAGCACCATGGACAGAGCATCTCCATGCTTACAGACATCGTGGACCACAGCCACATCTCTGCTGACTGGTGCTCGCTGCATCCCTGCTCAGGCACAGCAATTCGGTAGCCCCCGACAGCCCGTGCCTCTCCTTCACCCCTGCAAACCTATAGGAAAAACTGCTCACGCCTTGGGATTTTTAAGGGATTCTTAGAGAGATTGGGATGATTTAACAAGAGCTCTGATAGCCACTTCTATGACCTTGAGGAAGTTACTGGTTGGTTCTCTTCTGGACTGCAATTTCTCATCTATAACACAAGGATTACTATTTTCCTGGCACACGAGACTGTTGCAAGTTCTGATTCACTAATCTTTGGCAAGCATTGTGACTTTTTTTTTCCCCCAAAAAATAGGAAAAAAAAGTTTCTTCTCAAAGAGTCGCTAGCAGAGTCCGAATCTGCAGACCATTAGCTCAGCACGTCGAGTTTTAGCATCCATGGGAACAGGTCCTTTTCACACCGAGGAGGGAAGGCAGATAACCTTACCACACGCACCTTGTGTGCCTCCTACTCGAAGACAGTCTCTCTACAATATGCAAAAAAGCAACCTGAGAATTACAAAGGGCTTTATTAGTGCCTCCTGCTGAGCAGCTCCGGCAGGGTGCTCATTTGAAGTAGCATTGCTCTGACTTCACGACACCTCCTGTAGGATTCCTCCCTCTTGAGCACATTAGCAACAAGTGTTTGTTAAATCATGGAGCTGAGGCAGGAAGGGGAGCAAACTCCGACAGAAGCTGTATGGGTTTTTTCCTTGCAGTCACTTATTGAATCTGCGGCATTGGGTCTGTCGGGATCCCCCAGCATTCGAAATTCCAATTTGTTCCAAAGATTTTTATATTGAGCACCCAGTAAAAATTTGCATTTGTGCTGAATACCTTTTAATCAACTATTCTGAAATGTCAGTCCTTTTTATCTTTAAAGCACTTCTAAATCTCCTCTCCTGAGTCTCCCCTAATTCTAAAATTCATTTTATATATTCATTTTCCTTGAGTCAGTTTCCAGCAGCCTTTATTGCAACCTAATCGTCTTAAGTTTTAACGCTCATCTCTACCTTTCAACCTTTTCAGATTTCTTTTCAAAGCAATCTCTTGGTCTCTCTCTCTCTTTCTCTACGACCTTTGTCAGGAATCGCTGCCCATCGCAACTCTGCCTCCAGATTAACATCAGTTTTCCATACAATGAACATGATCATTTACCTAGTATTGTATCCTAGAAGCATCTTAACACAAAAGCCAGCAGAAGTCATCCTAGACCTCTTCCAACGAAGCAGGACAACCTCCCGGCTGGCTGTGAGCATCTCTCAGGCTGTTCATTGCTCCTCTGTCAGCAGCAGTGAACTCTACATGGTGTGTACACCACCGTTAACTGATTTTACTTGTTTCAGTAAGAGGAATAATTTAAAATTCACCTGCCGCCGCTTCGCTGAAAATTAATAGGTGCTTGTAACAACAATAGGTACACGAAGAAATCTCAGCAAGCTGTTTGATCAGAAATTCAAGTGAATAAAACTTCAATCTAAATATCCCTTCTTTAGGAGAGGCCTTGAATAGGACTCCAGGTGCAAAACTGAGTGTGGCCACGGAGCACCCAGAATTAGGTTGGATCCACACCCGCAGTGCCACCCCAGTGCTGGGCAGCCCTCCCTGCCAGCACCCCTTGGAAACGACACTGAAGTTTGCAGCTAGACACAGCTCTATTTTCTTAACATTTGACACGTGAGCAATCTTACAAATTACCGAGGAAGCAACACGGGAGTCAAAACTAGAGCTATAAAGGGAGAAAAAATGCTATTGCTGTAGAAGAGTTGCTGCAACTGTGATGGTCTAAGAGCTAAAATGCGCAGAGTTTACAGGGAAAGGCAGTATCTTTTAATAGACAAACTTAACATTTGGGACAAAAGGCAGGTGAAATTTTGAGTGTACGACTTCTTTTCAGGAGTACAGGAGATTCAGCAACCCAGAGGCTCAGTAAACGCATCACTTTTTAATCCTTTCTTCATCCTATCATGCCCCACTTTTCCAGCACCTCTCCATTTTCTCACTCCCCAGAAACGAGCAGTTTGGAAAATCGCCAACAGAACGGTGAGAGCTGATAGCAAAGTTCAACAAAAGTAAGAAAGCAAAGATTTTCTCTAATGTTTCCTACATCGGGCTCTTTAATATTTAATTATGCTTTAAGCTCCCGAATTCACGGAAAACAGGTTAACATTAACCTGGTTTGCAGAGAAGAAAAGTGAGGTGGACTCAGTCCAGAATGCCGTCGCATCACTAGAAGCGTGCGTCAGACAGTCCCGTGTCCGCAGGACTCCAACGGGTAAGTGCAAGCCACCTCCCTGGGTCTCCTCCCACATCCTTTACTTCGATTCTCCATCCTCTTCCTCCTCTGCTTTCAGTTCCCATCTGAACTGCTCAGGCTACGCACTGATCAAGCGTCTTTTAAAATGAAAACGTACGGAAAATAATCTTAAAAAAACTTAAGATATCTTCCTACGAGATTACTGCTACCAAAGCCAGGAGCAAACTGCCTCATGTTCGCATCCTCACATCAATCGATAGAACTTCCACAGGTTCCCCCCAAGATGGATGCGGTCTGTTTGTAAGGAATTAAGCTGTCAGTCACATTTAGAAGGATTCAACCTGACAAGCCAGGTAAAATTGATCATTCCTCAAAAGTCTCGGTGGAGAGAGCTGAAAAACCAGCATGGGAATAACAAGAAATCCTTTTGGTGTATGGAATTCTGAAGCATTCGGTGTGTTAAGAACTGTATCAGCTCTAGTGAGAGCAAACACCTCTATGATATATAGCACTTATCTTTCTTTACAACACTTGAAACCCCGAATATGTTTGCATTGGACGCTGAAAAGCTCATCGCAGGCCGGTCCTGCGCGTTGGAGACCCCAGCCTCCCGCCGGAGGCATCGATTTTACACCTCCCGATAGCTCTGCATCCACCGCGCTGCCACCAAAGCAGCCCGTCAGCAGCGCTGCAGGTTTAAATCGGCAAATATTAATTGTCAGCTGGGAAATCTGCCATTAGCTCCCACAGACTTTTCCAGCTGGAAAGCCACAGAGCGCTAAATGGAGCGGACTGCTCTGCAGCCTGCAGTCCTGCCTGCAATCCTGCTCGTCTGCTTTACAAGCGCTAAATGAGAAAAACCTTCAACACCTTCTCCGAGATGTTTTGAAATGCTATTTTCTCGAACAAATTACTTCGGCAAGTAACAAAGCACAGAACAAACACATGAACAATAAATAAAGCACCAAAGAAACGAACCACCACCACCCGAGGCTGCATTCATAACTGCTCGAGATTGCTGCGCTGATACTTTGCACGAGGTATCAGCCTGGGGTTTTTTCCCCCTCCAAGTTTGTCATTACCTGTTTAAAAAAATACATCTAAGCATTGAAAGTTTCCTGTCAACATGCAGAAGATGATCGTTTTCTATAATTGGAAAAACTTCTGGAGAATTGGAGGAAAGACGTATGAGGAGATGGAAGTGGAAGATGCCACGTGCACAACGTCACCGTGGGACGGTCCAACGCTGGAAGGGGCCTCGCCACCGAGCCCCTCAGGGTCCCCTCCTGCTCAGTCAGCCTCCGACGGAGGTCGCACAGCCTCCCGGGGCCACCCATCCCCTCTGTCTTCGGGGAAAACCCTCTCCACGCACCTAGGCTGAACCTCCCCTTTCAGCTCTTCCCCTGGATTCGCGTCCACCCACCGTGCAACGCCTGCACACAGCCCGGCTCTGCCCTCTCTGCCACACGTGCACAAGTGTCAGGGGAGAACGATGTACTCGCAGTGAGCATGCACACCTGCACACGTGTGCACAAATGTGCAGGCGTAGGCACACACGCTTTGGAAGAATATGTACAGGCCTTGGGGTATGAAACGTTCCCGTGAGCAGCCGCGAAAAGCTCACAGCCAGCAGGGTGACCGCATGCTAACGGAGGGAAGGCAGGCAGCTGGTTTTCCACGCTGATTTCTTTCCATTTTCCACCCCAAACCTGTACAAAAATATGATTTATCATGGGGCATAAACTGACCTGGTGTGAGAAGGAAAATTACAAATATTTGCCTAAAGAAAAAAGGTATGTATTCTAGATAATAGGACACCAGCTTATTGAAAAAATTACTACTGACATTCTGGGAGAGCTAGGAGGAAGAAAGAACAGGACTAGAATACCAGAGCACAGACGTGATTTTATAATGCCGCATCTTTCCACATAAACCTCTCTCAGGTCTCATAAAATTTGAGATTTAGTAGAAGTTGGACTGAATAAAAAAATAAATAAAATGAATAAGGCAATCAGCACAGGTACAGGGCATTTCCATGATGTAAAGTTCAAGAATTTGGTCAACTGCTCTGCACAGAATTCACGCCGGAGCTCCAACTAAATCTGAGCAGCTGCAGTACAAAGCCACTCGAAATCCCAGGCAGCAAAGCAGAGCTTTTATTAAAAAAACACAAAACACCTGGATAAAGAGAGTTTGTCAGAACCGGAGAAAATAAGGAATGGGCTTGGGCAATAATGCAGCTGCCCTTCCTCTACCGGGGGCTCGACTGACAGCAAGGCACTTCGGGACTGCTGATCTAGAAGAAGACAGGGAGGAGGAAAAAATAAAGAGAGAGGAGAAAAATACTACTAAATCCTGAAAATGGAAAAACATAGCACTAAACAGAGATTTTGTTTTTTTTTCCAGTGTATTTACGCTGCTAGAGAAGTAAATTGTTCCTGTGTTTCTGGAGAAAGAGAAGAGGGAAGGGAAGAAAATCTGTACGGAGTGGTGTGTGCGCAGCTTTCGCTGGCCAAAAATAATGAGAGAAAAATGAGTGAAGAGTCTGAGTGGGTGTAAAAAGTCAAAAGGAGAGAAAAATGAATAGAAGTGGAAATAAAGGAACTGCTGCTATAGAAAAGGGAAGTGTAGTCCAAATCACTGCGCTAAAATGATATAGCAGCATTATGCAAGGCATTTATTCAAATAGGAACATATCCAGGCCAACTGCTCGTTTTGGACATCTGTGGGACAATTGTCATCATGAGCACAGATATCTTTCTGGCTTTCAGTTACTGGAGTGCTCTCGGGGAAGAGGAACTTCTTTCTTCTCCTCTTCGGCAAAGAGCAAAAGATTTTTACCCTTCTGCATTTTGCTCCCCGGTCAAAACCTCCAAGCACTTAAACCAAACGACTACAGAAGCTCCAAAAACAGTAAAAACACATTAAAAACAAACAAACACAAACGTACCACAACAACAAGTGTGAAGTAGAGAAGTCTCAAACAGAACCTTTTCCTACAGGAAAACCAAACTGTGTTTCATCCTGGTGAAGCCGACCAGATCAAGGAGGGTTTCACCAGCTCTGTGTAGGAGTGACATTTCTCCTGAGACCTCTGGATGCAGGATTTCTGCTTTTCAGTATTTTCCTTTGGGCTCCAGACTCCTAAGGAAGTTTTTCTACCTATTTATCAGTTGTTTTGTTGACTGAGAAAAAGGGAGAACGTTTGTATTTTCATTTTTAACTCCCGGGCAGCACCAGGCAACTGTGCTGCGCTGGAGGGTGCAGGATGAGGCCCGTGGAGATGGGACTGGCTGGGACCATCCCGGCTGCCCCAGGCTTCCACGTGGCTTTGCCACCGTGCCCATCCGTCTGCCCAGCCTCAGCCAGCAGGGCCAGCTCCAGGTCTGCAAACTGAGCCCTCCGAGGAATCTGGCAAAGACCGGGGCGATCTGCCCCCGTTTGCTAACACCAACGGTGCCCACACGCGGTCCACGCTCACCGAGCAGGCGAGTGCTTCTCCAGGTTGCTCTCAAAACCACGCGTATTTATGCCAGTATTTATGCCATGGACACATCTGATGAACATGCACTTCACACATGATGAATATGTTGAAAGGCCCACACAATCCTTTCCCAAATTACCGATCGCAAACAAAACCAAGCTCTTTGCTGTTCCCTTCGTTATCAGCTTACTGTGGATAGACCTCGCTCGGTCACAAGAAGGGAATCGGGGTCCTTTCGTCTCTGCTGTACTTGAAGGCCATCCACTTTGTCACCGATAGCTGGGCAAACTGGCAGAGCGCACAGACGCTATCTGCAGCGTCACTCGGATACTTCTAGGCTTTAAATCTTAATGGGAGAAGGTAACTGGGACAATAAAACAGGAGGGAGCCCACTCATCAGCCTAATTACGCTCAAATAATTAAACTGTCTACTTGACTAAAAACATCTAGAAAGCACGTGCCTACTGATACACACCCAATAGCTAGGTGAAACAATACTTTTTGCACCTTTAAGGTTTTTCTCCAGTTGCAAAGTCTTACACCTTATATTTACAGTGCTACTGTATAAATCTCTAGATTAATAGCTTAATATAAATTTCTGTATATAAAAAAAAATTCATTCTCGGTTTACAAACAGGAGACTAAAGTACATTGAAATGAAAGGATGCACAGAATGTTACCTGGGAACCACAAGTCAGAAACCAGAGCTGAAGCCAAATATTCCTCAGTCCCACTCTGTCTGATTATTCCCCCCTTAAACTCTTTTTTTTCCCCCCTACATTTTATCTCTACAGACAGTGGTGAAAAGTACTTTACTTACTCATGCAGGAAGAGAAGAGTTTGCTTCTTTCTTCCCTTCCATAAAGCTTTTATTTTGCTGAAGAGCAGATTTAGGCAGTGCCCCATTGCAAGAGTTTACGGGTTACTTTAAAGTGGGACACGAAACCACTGCTTTCTGACATCATTTCATGGTGCGTTCAGGAAAGTATTCAAGCGTGACATTGTATCATTAGGTATAATACAGCCATTCCAGAGGCACTGATTACTGCAATGAGAAGTCATTTTCTTTAACGGTGTATGTGATAAGGAATGAATAAAAACGCAGGCCAGAAACATCACTGTAAAAAGGTAGGCTACGTGCAAGAATGAAAAAACTGTCTGTAGGCCCCTTTTTGGGAGGCAGGGAAAGGAAACCTGTGGCACCACGTGGGATCTGGGGGGCTGGTGAGCAGCTGCGAGGTTAAGATCTGAATTTCCCCTCCCCAACCTCTCCAGGACATTTCCCGTGCTGCAGCCCCACCTGCCTCCTACTCAGGGACCGAGGCAGCTCCCAGCCAGATCCGTGCCCGGACCCGACTCCATGCCCAGAGGCAGAAATGCCAGCAGCAGGAGCAATGAACACGCAACCTTTGTGGATGCTCCTTTTTAAAGCAAACCCTACAACAAAACCCAAACTCTTCACCTGGACCTGCTCACGTTCTGTCCCTGCAAACACGCCTTTAAGTGATCCATTTCCACAATTAACATCATACCAGGTCTTCAAGGCACAAGAACAGTAACGTGCTCCTAGCTACAAAGGGTATCACGAGGATATGTTTAAAAGACTCTCTAAAAGGACCCCTCTGTCTTAAACAGGCTCCTCTAGCACCATGCACTTGCAAGCGTTAGTAAACGAGCGCCTGTGATGGATAGCTGTGCATACAGCCTAACTCCTCAGGGGCTGAAGTGCCCATTGAGCTGGAGATAAAGGAATTATTTTCATATTTGATCACGTAAATGTCACTGGAGATATTTGCAACAACCCACTCTAATCTTCCTGTAGGTATACGGAGTTATATCCGACAATGGGTTTTCAACATATACTCTAGTGAAGCCTTTGTAAGACCTCTCATTAGAAATAAAATAATTTAACGACTTCTTCCACTCCCTGGCACTCTATCACATGCTCCTGTTACTGCAGCCCCACTTGATTTGTGGCAGGATGGTACACAGCCTACAAGATATGAATGGAAAAGACACAGGACTTCGTCCCAACAGTGATTTGGTGCAATGATGATAACGAAATTTACTGTTGTACCCATCATGCAGCTGACAATGTGTGCATCCTACTGGTAACCAGAACTGCCTTTAACATCATCACAGCTGAGCCACCATCACACCTGAATGCCCATCAGACTCGGGCCTCACTGCACAAGAGGAGAGGCAATACAGGAATACGAGGCTTCCCCTGCCCCAAGAAGCCCAAGCCCATACCCTCCTGCACGTGGCCTCCACGCACACTCCTAACAACCACACTGCTTCCCACGATGGGCATAACAGAACCAGCAAATCCAAAGCAAGGTTTGAAGTTTTAGACAGAAACACCCAATTTATTCTTCGCAGGAGCCTATATTGCTGTGAGCTAAATCTCAGCAGTAAGCCAGCGAATTTGGCAGAGTAAAGGAATACCTATTTTTACCTATACATTGCATACACATTTATGCGGCTATAAAGTTTATCCGAAGATTGCGTAAGTTCTTCTGGAAAAAATGCTGCCAAAATAACAAGCATTTTGGAACAGCTGCATGATAAGCGTTGTTCAGAGCACTGCTCCTTTCTGTGCAAGGACCCAGCCTCAGAAAGGCATTTCATGCGTGTCGCTTCTGGACACAGGCATTTTTGCAATGAACTGACTCGCTCCTTATTTTCTGCAGTAATACATCTCCAGCACCTTTATCATTTCTTTGCCTCTCGCTGTTCTTCTGTTCTGATCGCACACTTTCCAGTCATCTTACTTTGTCTCTACAGCTTTTTTCCTTTTCCTGTGTCATTTGCCTAAGCAGGCCGCAATGCAATTACCAGCTGTGGTGCCTTTTAGGAAATGCTGACCCCATGGAGCTGATGGCTCCCGAAACGTCCCCAGCATGTCCACCTACCAAATCTGTTGCAAACCCCACTACCAGAACTCGTAAAGCAGCTGGTGGACCATACTGCTGAACTGAGACTGAGCTTCCACATTCAGTTTTAGGAGAGAATTATGATTTTTTTTCTCATTTGCGCAACAAACTTCTTAAATACCACGTACTTTTTTCATAATGTCTTGGTCTTGTTCAGAGCCTTACCAAATGAATCAGCTCGTAAAAAGTTATTACACTGGAAGCTGTAAGCACTGAACAGCATAACTACAGCGCACACAATACATACAGTGCTGTTAATTATTTACTGGATCGCAGTTTGATTACATTTTGGGTGATGACACCCAGGGACTTAAGAGCTGCATAAAACATTGTTATGTTCTACAGAGTCCCAGAATAAACCATCCTTTAAAAATTAATCTCTTAGAAATAAAGCATATTGTTCAGCCATTTATCAGGATTACGGTAAGATGAGTGATGGAAGTTCTGCAGAAGTATTCATTTTTAATGATGCCCTACCTTTGAAGAAACAGTCCTTGCTGTGGATAATGTAGATTTTCTTCCTCTGCAGACATGAGGCTCGATGCAGCTGACAGTGATTTTCATAAAACTTGCCATCAGATCCACACACGGGCATGTAGCTGGACTTGCAGTCTTCCACGCACCTGCACTCGGGCTGATTGGTGTCCTTGTTCACAACGCACTTGCTCCCCCGGCCGCAGTACTTCTTCTCGCATGACGCATGCAGGCCATCCTCACCGTAAAGCACTGGCAAGAACAGAAAAAGTCGGTGTTAGCAGTATTTACCTAACAGAGCATGTTCGTCTGCTGTAGTGAGTGGCACAGCAATTCCAAGAGCAGGAGCTAAAAGGTTTCCGAGGCTAAAAGCACGTCTCTTTGAACAGCAGCACAATGGCGATCTGGAGAGTGTCTTCACATCTCCCAGCCCTGAGTCATGGAAATATCAACCACGTGCTGAAAGTGCTTTCCTGAAAAGTGGTGGGCACGGGGCCACTTGTTCTTTCAGGCTTTTTGCAAAACCAGACCCTAGAATAAAACCCGAAGAGGGTATTTCAGTGCCCAACGTTTGGGCATGACTTGCACCCAGAAAGCAATGCTGAAGTCAACATTCTGGCAGACTCAGAACCCACGAGGGGCTTCTTTCCATGCAGCAAGTGCCCCAAGTGCCAGCACGCCAGCTTCTGGAGACAGAGCTGTACTGGGAGCCTAAGCACCAAATTGTGAGCCAGAAGCAGAACGTCCCTGAGGCCAAAATTCACAGGGATTTCAGTGGAAGTTAAGACAGACAGTTACGGAGAAATAAACCCCAAGAAGCAAGGAAAGCAAAAGAGCCCCCCAAGAAAGAGTGTCACCGAAGTGAAGGGAATATTACAGGAAAACACTTCTCAATGTAAAAGTGACCATAAATATTTATCCCTACGCTCTGAAAACTGACATACACAGAGAGAACATTTTAAAAACGCATTGGATAAAATATTCTGAGTATTCCTGTACTATCTGCTTTTTGATACTATTGACAGGCTGACGGAAGTGCCCTGGCGCTAAAACATTTTCTGCTTCGGAAGTTTCCTCACTTACTGGCTTACAACAGAGCATCACCATAATTCATACAGGACAGAGCACTTCCAGACAAGCCACTGCTCAGAGAAACGATTAGCATTATACTCAATGAAGAGAGTTTCAGGAAATTAGATTGTTCTATGCGAATTGGAGTACACAAAGTTGAGAATCACAAAGGGATGCTGCAGAAGGCGTAATTGAAGCAGGAATAAACATTCAGCTTCGCGCAGCCTGCCCCCAGCAGCAGCCTCCGGCTGTGCCCACACCAGTGGCTCGGGCTGGACCAGCAAGGCAGTTGTGAAGCAAACCCACTGCCTGTATTTACCGCTTGCAGCTTTGGCTATCGGGGAGGTTTTGGTGTGTGCCGTGTGTCCTGTGTTTGGCAGGAAGCTCAGGTGGGAGCAGTGCTCCAGACGTGCTGCAGCGGCCAACGGGACAAGTCCTGCAGAGATCCCAGCACCCTCCATAACACACCCAGTGCTCTTCCCTTCAAATGTTTTCCAAGGAGCAGAACTGTTCAGCCTAGAACAGACCAAATCTTACCCAGACCTCCCCATTACACGTAACAGATGTGAGGAGCACCAGCACTAGCTACTTCACCCTACTGGCCCATTTGTATTGTGCCAAATTCCCTGCTAACAGCCACGTAGTCCCTGGTTGCCCACCCACTTCATGACACTATGAAACGTCCCAGCGTTGAATCCACTTTTCAGCTACTAGCAACCGAGGGGTTAAAGCGTGTTGACAAAGACGAGCAAAAGTCTCTACAAAACCCCATTTGTCTCGGTTCCCCTTAAGCCTGTGTTTTTATCACTGTAAATCTGAAAGGGTAAAAAAAATCTGGTGTTGGAGGATTAACTATTTGACTCAATAACTCATTAAAATTCCTCCAGCCTTGGCAAGCGAAGAAATATTGACTTTTCCTGACTCATAATAAACTAGAAGGTCAAAGCATCTCTGACAAGTGTAAAAAGTACAGTCCCTGGAAGGAGTATCTGAATATTCTTTATTTAATTTACTTACTTTTCCAGAATTTCTGAAAAACATCCTGAAGAATACAAATTTTGTGACTTCTGGGAGACCTCACTGCCAAGGTCAGCTGCACTCACAGCCTCTGCTGTAGATGGGAGCAGCACAAGGGACTGGGGCTCGAGGAAGCGCCGGCCGAGCATCCTGCTCCTCTGGGTGGTGGGACCCGCACCTACAGGTGCGTGGCTCGTCCGCCACACGACGTGCTTTGACACTGCTCCTGATGATACTTAAAATCAAGATTTAGGAGGTATTATTGCCTCTAGAAATGTAATTCAGATAAAACTGTAGTAAAGCCGTTCCTATGCTGTCCCAATCGCTAAAAATTGATCTCATGGACCTAGCACCTGAGGACTCCATCAAGCATCTCACCAAAGGTTTTCTCCCTCCTTGGTCATGGTGGCTGCGCCCTGCCCAAGCAGCTACCCCAGGCACCAGCAGCAGCAGCAAAGTCTTCCTGGAGCCTCGAGTACTTTCTGTATTTTGATTTTTAATACAAACTTAGCATTACTGAAAACAAGCACTACTCCTACTGCAATGGAAATTTAATTTTTTTTTTTAATGATACATCAAAGATTTGTTTAACCACCGGCTTCTAAAGCAGACAAAATACTCTGGCTTTTCTATTACTGCCCTGGTTACTATGGAGAAGCCACAAAAAGCCTGCTTGCTTTTATGCCTCACTCGTTTTGTTCACAGTTTGGTTTCTTCTGTGCTCCCAGATGGAGAACTCCTGTCTGAGCACCCGCGAGTTGGTGAGGGGAGCGAGGAGAAAACCCTGCAAAGAGCTGCAACTGAAAGACTTGCACATTCGGTAACCCTGATGTCCAAGCCCACTGAAATTGAAGCGTGCCGCCCCTTGCTGCTTTTCTGCCACGTTATTAGAAGTGACTGCCTTCCCTGCTCTTACAAGGATTATTAAAGCCAGAAATGGGAAAGGTAATCAAGTGAAACTACCAGCTAAGTGCTCGCGGAATTTATGAGCCCCACTGTACGGCACAAGAAAAATATAATTTATTTAATTTATTAGTTGCAAAGAAAGTCATTTACTTAGGTTAAAAATTGATCATCTTGCAAAACAAGCCACTTTTCAACACTAATTAAGTTTACCCAATATGGCTAGTGACTGAATTGTTACATTACATTAAAGTCAGCTTGATGGAGAGAGGAAGCCCATTTGCGCATATCCACAAACACATTTTGTGCCTCAAATTGGTTTCTGGCTGCCCCCGAGAAATTTGGGATTCCGGTTGAAAACCAACAAAATCTCGGCACAGGCAGTAGAATAACCGAGTTTGGGAATTTCACAAAGCTGGTTCATCTAAAAGTGAGACTTGAATAAGAAAATGAAGATGTTATTGCGATGCTTAGACACTGGAGAACACGCACCCACGCTGCTCATTAATTCATGAAGACTGAGACCTTGCCTGCCTTTTACATGCCACTAAGTATGTCACAGATCAGACCTGAGCTATCAGACAATTATTTTTGCTCCCAAATACAACCCTGCTCCTTACTTCAGCAAAACTCCCAAAGCGTTCCAGGAGAGCTGGGTCAGCGACAGGCGCTGACTGCAGTTCAGACCGAAGAGCCAAACTCATCACACGCACAGCGAAACCAAAACCCAAGCAGCTCTATCATACGGCTACTCGCAAAAAGTTCCTTAGACACTACAGAAATGTAAATTACTACATTTACATTAAAGAAGTCAGTTTGCCTTCAAGTACCAGTGAGCTCCTGCAGGCGGCCGGACATCCAATTTTCTTGCTGAAGGAAAACTTTGAGACTTTACATCAGGACCGGAGCCAGAGACGGAATAACTAAAACTGGAAGCTTCTGCTCCATATCCCACAAAGGCAATGCTGCACCTTACAAACGTCGTAAAACAATAAAATAAAACCCTCCACAACATCACAAAAATATCCAGTCTCCAAACTTTTTTGTTTCCACGAAGGAAAGCAGTGAGGCAATGGGTAAGGAGCTATTTCCTCCTCCCACATCCCAACATCTCCCTTTCCTACATTAAATAATCTCCTGTGGTCTAAAACGTCACACCTGTAAGCACTATTTACTGCTGAAAAATGTACGTTGCTGGTACGCGCAGGTGTGTATACATAAATTGCACACATACCCAGGTGGATTTGCTTGGGTATTACACACACCTATTTACACACACAGTTATGCACGTACAACACTGCCTAGACACTTCCCATACGCTTGACTTGCCACAGCTTCGCTTTTGCTGATAACACAAAGTCAGACGCTGCAGCACGAGGCTTTAAACCTTCCCTTCCCAGCACATATTTAACATACACCTTGAATAACTCACGGCTTCAAGTAACAGAAGTTCAGCTGCGTGACTATTGCACCTGGCTTCCCTCCTGGTAGCAAACGCGTGTGCTGTGCATATTGTTAGGAGAGCAATAAAATAAGAAAAGAAACACAAAGCAAGAATTTCATAACAATCTGCTCTACGTGTTTCTTGGTTTTTCATTGCCTGCCTGTTGTGAAAATGTAGCAGCAGAGAAGCCACAGGGAGTCACCTGGTGTGGGGGCACGGCCACGGCGCAGTCATTACCTCTGCCACCAGCCTTTGGTGCTACAACTTATTTATTTTTACAAAGCACAACCAGCGACTTATCCTGGAGGAAAATTCAGAAAACGAGACGTGCTTCAAGCATAGGTTTTGCTAAGGATGCAAACTATTCCCTTTCAAGGTTCAGTAGGCAACAAGGGGAGGCACCTGTAAGCAGGACAAGAGGGATGCGGCAGGCTCTGCAGGTGACGACAGAACATCCATCACGCTCACACCGATTTTATTCTGCATGAAGCGAAAGGCAGGATGACATGCAAAGCCTCATCTGAGCAAAACCAGCAAAGCCTCCCAAACAGCAACATGATTTCATATTTTCCAGGAAGGGCTCTTGCAGAGTTTAAAACCAACACAGACACCCAAAGGAAAGGCATGCTCCGAACAGGAGCACTGCGACAAGGAGTCACCGTGCTGACACCACCACCAAGGGAACTGCTTGATCTGAGTCTGTGGTTTAATATCAAGCGAAGCTCAGTAACAACAAGCAGGTATTCTGCAAAATAACACAAGGAAGCACTCAAAATCATAGAATTTTCTTTATTAACATATATGACTGAAAATTGGGATTAGTGTTACTTTCTATCTGTCAGACCTACAAAGTCAATTAGAGGTGATACCATGGCAAAGCACTTAAAAATTTCCAGTAACTACACTATTCCTAGTCTAATTAGGTGATTTTTTGCCCTTTGTCAAATCCATTTAACCACGATGAGATCATGATTAAACAATATTTTTAGATGGTATCATGGTATACGAAGAGTATTAACATGAAAAAAGAGGCAAGACACATGTAAAAATCAAAAGATCTCATCTATGTAAAGCATATACACAGATATCCAAGGCAGAAATAGCAGCTGACATGAGACCACATATATTTTTATCCTTGCCATGAAACTCAACCATGCACAATTTGCTTGATTGTCCTCATCCTGGAAGAGCTGCTAAAGAGGCGATTCATAAAATTGTTCTTTATCAAGATTTTTATCTAAAGTCATCTATTACAGGTACTTCACACTGAAGGCACTGCGATTCCATTATCCCCGCGCAGGAGGTGCAGAGGCGTCCCCAGGTCTCCAGGACCGCTGTGCTGCTGCCAGCAGAGGAGCTGACGGCAGGTTTCCACAGCCTCGATGTTCCCCTGTGCACCGGTACGTTACGTGCTGTGAACACCCCCGTGAATTTGGGTAGCATGCACTAACACATGCACACACACGTATTTTGCTTGATCACACATTTAATCGTCTCAGTGCTGCACGGTGCAAAGAGTGCAGAAGCTTTCCAGTATCAGATGTGGAGGGAACAGATCACGTCAATACTTTGGTTTCTTTGGCAAAATTGTGTGTCAGAAGACTGCACTCTTCTGAAGGAAGGCAATGAAATTCCCATAGGTCACCGCTCAAAATCACTCTTGTTGCCTTTAATCTTTCTCATCAGTCTGTTGCCTGCCCCATTCCTTCACTCTCGCTCTCAGGACCCGCCTCGCTCTTCTTGTTTTCAGCTGTCTTTTATCCTCTGACCAGCGCAGCAAGCCCTGACGCTCCATGGGCTACTATAGAACATATGAGAAATCAATAACAGTGTCGTGCATCCTTCTGCTATTCCTCTGACAAAGTTCTTGTGGCAGAAACTGTGAGAAGGTTTGAATCCGATAATGAAACAACTACAGGTGACTCGCGTGTTTTCCTGGCGATCTCCCGAATTGTATTACCAACGGAGTTGCCAGAGGCAAGCTGAACAAACAAGATGCTTCCAGATGTGTGTTATTAAGCTTTAAATCCATCCACGCACGTTACCTTCTGTTTATTCCCATTTCCCTCTCCTTACACACCACCCGAGGCTTCCCCCGAGCGCTGCCTGCCCTGCGCTGCTCACCTCTCCCATGGCCCTTCTGCCTTCGCGAGTCACAACCTGGGGGAGCCACAGGTCCTCCCGCAGCTCGTGGCAAGGCAGCAGTCTCTCACTTCCACCTCTTCCAACATTTTATTCCAAAACTTTACAAATTCGACCCTGACTTCATCCACTTCTACTGGGAGGAAGGTAAAATTCATAAGCCAAGCAGATCAGCCACGCTGCAGCGTAAGGGGCACGTATACATGCTTGGCCATCGCTCACCGCACCAAGTTAAAAAATCACTGAACGCCTTGTTCTTGACCCATAGATCGTATTATAAAAACGCCAAGCTTCCCTCTAAGGGGTATCCTAAAGTCTCACAGAAATCTTTTTTTTTTTTTTTGACTCATTTCCAGTGAATGGTCTTATTGGGAGGTAAAGTATCATTTTGTTCATTGTATGCTTATTTTTGCCTTACATGTGCACAAACCAAATGTTATTTCATGTTGGATAGAAAGATTTTTTTTCCAGTTTCCTGACTATTTGTATTCTCAGTCAGCGCATCAATTTCTCAGGCTCACTAAGAGAAAAGAAGAACAAAAACAAGAAGCCAGCTCATTGTGTTTGCCTCAAAAAAGAACATTTGTCTATTATTTTATTTTTGGTTGGAAGAGAAATAGACAAAAGGCTTTTGCAATTAATACTCATTGAGCTTATTTCATTTAATACTCATTGAGCTTATTCCATTTTTTCTTGAATTCTGCTCTTAGTAAAAATCATAAGGCTTGCACTAAAGCATACAACCGCCACGGCAGGAGGTTTCAACGTGATGGATTACAGGGACATCACAGTGTCGTCGGAGCAGTACCTGTGTCAGCACCTCCGTTAACATTCCCCTTCCTTTAAGGTATATTTTGTGCATTTGAACCTCACAAATGAAGTTTCTTTCTTGAAAAAGATTTTGCAAGCTGTACAGAAGCACGGCCCAATAATGTAAGAGAAAACAACCAGACTTTCACCTGCTCCACTCGCTGCCAGGCGGCTGGCACTGGTACAACCTAAAATACCACGCTTATTGCTAGGTCTTCCCGTAACTTCCACATCCCACCCTGCTATCCCTGTAACTTGCAGGTGCTTTGTGGCCTAGAGGAACGGGCTTTATTCCACTCCACCAGGAGAAGCGTTTAACTCTGCAAATATCGCAGGGCAAATATGCAAAATGTGAATCCTGGCAGAGCCACCCCGAGCCCCTCACACCACACACGGGGCCCAGAAATAACCTTCCCAAACCAGCCTCCTGCCTCTACCCCAGGGAAGTTCTTGCCCTGGGAAGGAAGCGAGCGTGAGCCTGCAAATCCACTTCCAGGGACAACTCACTTTGAGGCAATAAATCCATGGGCTCCGTTAACGGGGACTGGGAGAGGAAGAGGAGGGACGGTAATTTTCAGGGAAAGAGGTTTCTAGAGGGAGTCTATCAATAGCTGCACATACGCCCCTGTTACCTGTCATCTAGTACAATGCACCACGGAAAGGAGACAGCTGCAGGGAAAGGAGGGGCTGGATTCCTGGAACATATTGAGTGCGCCTATTTCTGAGCATTGGCAGAGTTCTTGTAAAACTTTGCTTGAAAGATATGGAGAGAAAAGGAAAAGAGTATTAAAGCTATTTAGCTGTAATGGAGTTTGTGTTAGTGCAGGTGTTTTGTATTTTTATTTTTTTTTTTTAATTCTCCGCAGGTGCAATGCGTGCTTGACACATGGCTACTTCACTCGATTGAGGAGGCAGCACCGGCAATGGGATCGGCGGTGTTCCTCTCACACCTACATCAGCATAAGCGTCCTGCTGGAAACTGTTGAGGTTGCACGGTGCCTTTTCACATTTCCTCCCCCCCCCCCCCCCCCCCCCCCCCCCCAAGACATTTCATTTATGTTTTCCTGGCTAGATGTCTTAGAGCCTCACACATTACGAGCGTAAGAGCGCTCCCGCACAGCACAAATGTGGGGCCAGAGCCAAAGGGGTCCATTAGGGCAGAATTACAACCACGCCGCTGCTGCGCTGCGACGCCGGGGGATGGACACGGTTATAAATCGGTTCTGAGCCACTCTTCACAAAGGGCAATAACTGGTGGAGGGACCCTCTTACAGGCTCCACGCTCTGAGTCAGTTGTTCCCTTGCCCGCACGCGTCCCCTTTCCATGGGGAGGGGATCATGGAATTCCAGGCAGTGAGAGAACTGCAGCACGCAAATGAGCGCAGGAGGCAAAAGCCCCAGAAGGAGCCTGCAGCGATGGTTCGGCAGCGTCCCAGCTGCCACCCTCCCTCCGACTCCTTCCTCTCCACTGCTCGTTCAGCTCTCCAGTGAAAACACGAGGAAAAAGCGAAGCCCTGAGGAATATCAGCTCGAAGTGGCTGGCCAGTGCAGCGTAACAAAGCCCAGCTGCTGTCTACAACCCCACTGTGGTCTTCAAGGGCACCGCCGACGGCCTGCAGATGATCCGTAGGACTCAGCAGAGTATTTTGCATCTTTTCCAAGTAAGGCTTTCCCCAAAGTTTTACCTGTGTGCGTGCTGGAACGCTTGATGGGGTGAGTGATTTCCTTCTAGGCAAGGGGAGGATGCTGTGTACCACATCCAGTGTGATCCCTGTCCTCAGGGAAACCTCTTCTGCACGAATGGCTTCAGAGGGATTCCAGAGAAGTCAGTGGGACAGTTCGGAGAAATCAGCAAGCATTTTCCACTCACCAGCTGTGCCGGCACAAGAAAGGCGAGCGGGGCAGCAGGAGGGGACTCCTGCCACAAGCCCCCATGCTCTGGCACTGACTTGGCCGTGTTCCGGTTCAAGCTTCCTTGAAGCTGCTGAAACAATCTCATGGAAGCATTTTAAAAAGAAATCTGTATGTGTACATATAGATATATTTTACAGTGAATAACCGCTGCAGGAGAGGACCCAACCATGTCCAGCTATGAATCAAATCCTCTCTGAACACAGGAATTGGTGCTCCAGCAGATGGACCCCCAGCAGCTGGACCCGCACACTGCTTGACCTCGCCTCCACCAGCTCTGGCTCGTACACAGCTGAAATGGTTTTCTCAGCTACTCTAAAACCGGAGAGAAACTCAGACACCCTAGAGCAGAGACCCACCATCGCCCACACATCCTCCAAGCCAGCAGCGAGATCTTTCCTCTTCACCCTCTGTGCCAGGAGCCTCGCTGCCAAAACCCTGCACCGAACGAAATTAAATTTGCCACACAAATGGGATCCGTGGGAGCGCTGCCCGACTGCCTGCACCAGGCAGGGATGCTCAGAGGACAAGGACATCGCAGGCCTGGTGCACATCGCTGCCAGCGTGGGCAGGATGCAGCCCGCTTGGGAGCGGGACGCGCAGGCTGCGAGCCAGGGCTGCACGGAGCCAGCAGGCAGCCCCTGCCAAACGCCTCATTGCTTGAAAACCCTCCCAGCTTTGCGAGCCCCAAGGGAAGCTTTCTAAACCAGCCAGTTGCCAGAAAGAGGGGCAAGCTGAAAAAAATCAGGACCGCCTTTACAATTAGTAAGAACAAGGGATGTCTTCTTTTTTTTTAATGAATTATTGAACATTTCTCAAATAAGGTTGATAAAAGCTACCAGGAACAAACCACACTCGATTTCAATTGATAACAAATCAAACCCAAAACGACATCTGCCAGCAGGACAGCCACAAAAGACAAACACACGCATTTCATTGAGACTGCGAATAAAGCTTAGATGAACACGTCACCGCCCAGCGCCGGGGATGTGCTTCGCAGCTCACCGGCTGCACAAGCCCTGCTGGCAGCGGGCTGAGGACGTTCCCGGGGGAAATTCGGACGTGGTGTCCAGATGTGGGCACTGCCAGGCAGAGCCAGCCAGCTTCGATTGGGATGTCACCAAAACACACACACACACAGACCAGGACACGGTCCCCAACCTCCCCAGCTACAGACGTTGCTCTGGCAACTCCCTGTCCTCAAGTACGGGAGCCAGCAGCGCCTTCAAGCCTTAATTCGGGGCTGGTCAGCGTGAGTGAGCAGTAAATGCTCCTTGAGCTTGAAGCCAGCCTGAAACATTGCCACAGCACAGCACGAATCGATAGCCATTTGCATTCCCCTTTCCCATTCTGTTATCTTTAATGAAGCCCTTTTCCAAGGCTACAAAATACGGAGAGAAACTCTTTCCTAAGCAACACCACCCGGTTGTTCTGCACCTAATGCTAATTCTTGCAGCTCTCGACTGGTTTAATTCCCTGTTTGTGTCTGTGCTGTTATATTCCAGCACTCCGGTATTTTGTGTGCAGACCTTTTTATTTCACTGCCTGCTCCGTTTGGGGCCAGTGTTAATTCACAGAAACCATCTCTTTTGGGACAAAACCTTGACATTTTGGCCACTCTCATTAAATGCTTCTCCGACCAAACAGCTTGCAGTTAATAAGAAGTCTTCCAAGGCTTCGTCCCTGAGGCACGGCCATTACTCAGCCCTCCTTCCAAGGGATTTTACTTTCTCATCAATACAGGAAATTACCCCAAGACTGTACTTGAGGATTTCTCTCTTTCTTGAGGTAGTTTGATGCCCGCAGAGAGCTAACAATTGTGCTACTGAATACCAGATCTCCTCTCCCTGTTCCCGAGGTAAACGTGCCCATTACCCTTAGTGCTGCCACGTCACCCGCTGCCAGCATCCCTGTCTGTTACTTGCCCCATTTCTCCACAAATTCAAAACAACTTGAAGTTTCTGGAAGATTTTCTCATAAGTCCCCACCCTATTCCAGCACTGCCTGATACTCCTTTGTCTGTCAGCCGTCCATAACTTCAAACTTGTTCTGACGGATTAGATACTAAGAAAACCTGTACGAAGGGGATAGAAGTATATGCATCAAAATCTTAAGCTCCTAACTTAAGAGACATCTTTTTTAACCCCATTTAGCCTCCAGCAGTTACTCCCCCACCTGCTTCTCCTACAGAGAAGGACAGAAGAATTAATGCCATTTCTGACTGACTGCAGGCCTTTTACTCCCCTCACATTCGCTTCCGTGCCAAAGGAAGCCTCGTAGCAAGCCTCTACCTGATGGAGCAGTTACAGCCTATTGGAAGGATAACGCAATAAAATAAAACCTACTAAAACGCTATTTTGAAAGTGAGAAGCCTTCAAGCTTCACGTACTGTTAAAACGGACTCAGAGGGTATCCGCACAGAAGTGGAACGTTAACACCGAAACGCCACCATGAGCTACTTCATTTTTTTATTCCGAGGACTAGGAAAATCACCCGTTTCGCAGGTTGAGTCACAACACGGAATAATCCATAAAAGGTGAAAATATGTAAAAAATGCCAGTAACAAATTAAGGGTTTCGGCAGTGAGTGCTTCTTGTTTCAAATATCTTGAATTTAATCTGAATTTTGTTAATTTGCACAGCTGGCGATCTGGTCTGGTAAATATCACAACTAGCAAAGCGCTGGACTCACAGTGATGCGAGATGTGACCATCTTCCTAAGCCTCCATCCCTCCTCTGTTTGCAGACAGCAGCAACGCAAACAACAGCGCAAAGTGAGGCCCCCCAGCTGGCTGACCCTCGTGGGGGTCCCTGCGAGGCCTCTCCCCGCAGCCCAGGGGGCAGAGCACGGCCCCCCCACGAGCTGTGCCCCACGCACAGCGCCAGGGAGCTCACCAGGGCCTGCCCAGTGCCGCAGGAGCAACGCTCGTTCGCTCATGCACCTGGCGAAAGCGTGCCGAGAGCTGCATCTGCCATGGTTTGTATAAGATAAGAGTACACGTATTCACCGCACTCCCTTTGAAAGTGCTCTGCACAAGGAATAAAAACAACCACAACTGATAAAAATCAACAAAACGTTGCTTCTCCTCCAAAGCAAAGGCACCGAATGGAAGCAGGGTCACGTTTAATAGTGGGAGAGGAAAAGCTTGGGATAAAAGGCAGAAATAAGCCACAATCATCAGTTATCAACATCAGAGTATACTGGGCTAAAGCAGCATTAGCAGACTTCTTATTCTTTTAAGGCGGGTAATGGAATAAAATCTGTTTCAGTGCAGGGCACATCTCCCCTGTTAAGCTGATCCACACCAATACAATACAGGCCTGACCACACAAATTGGGAAGAACAAGGCGTGCTGAGATGCCCGCGAGGCCAGGCTATGCGTACATCTGCACGTTGGTCAGATCAGGGCCACGAAGCCCACAGAAACCCAGTGCTGCCAGTTTAAAGCTGAGCCACCAGGCGAAGGACGCCCAGCACGGAGCACACAGCGCAAAAGGACAGGCCTCGCATTCAAATCCAAGGCTGGAATCAGGCTTTTCTATCAGTTTACAGTTCAAATTAATCCCCCGGTGCCTTAGAAAATAAAAAAAAAACAGCAAGTTATTCATTTTCAAATTGAGGGACAAAGCAAGCAGCTCCCCAGCCTGCCTTCCCAGTCCCTGCCATTGCAGCTTGCTCCTTGGGACGAGCACGAGCAGCTCCCAGGCAGCTTTGGAGGCAAGACACAGCGATGAATGGGATCAAAAGAAAGGCAAGAGGAGCAACATTTTGCACAGTACCTTGGGAGTGCTGACCAGAAAGGAGAATAGAAACGAGAGTCATTACATTGGGCTCCACAGTGAGAACAAGCACCCAGAAACAACAGCTTTTACCAATTTACCTGAAGTTACAACCATCTCTAGCATTACTTTTAACAATGTCAGCAGGAAAACAGTCTTGCCAGTTTATCCACGAGAGGGAAAAAGCCTGAGAATCTAAAGTAATCTCAAAAAAAAAAATACAATTTTCAAAGGGGCTGTATATTAGCAACCACAAGAGGAGCAGAGCTAAGCAAACGCTGACCACCCCGTGCTGAAGACGGCCCTTTTCCCTGCACCGACAGAGCTCAAACGATGACTGGACTGGGCAAGTACAAAGGCCTGGGGATAAGTTCACTTTAAAAAACATTTGCTTCAGAGAGAAAAATCGTGCTTATTCACCACCAGCGCGGCTCCTCACATCGTGTCCATTGCTCCCGGACAGGCAGGGCTGGCCTCAGCTCGCCTCCCGCCCCGCTGCGCTGCCCCACAAGGAGGAGAGGAATTGCTTCAACCCATCCCGATGGGCCAGCACCCCCAGAAGGCACCACCCAGCCGCTACCGTGTGCTCGTGGCAGACAGGATTACTGGCAGCGCTGAAAAGCGAAGTCCTCTGCTCAACGCCACGCTGGGGACGGCAGCTGCTTTCCAGCCCCGCGCTGCAAATGCCATCTTGCCGCAGCTTTCTATACTAATGGGGCCTATTTTCTCTATAGGGGAGAAAAAGGCAGGGAGAAAATTCAATTTTTAGGCTTCCGAGTTCCCTGTCGATGCACATGTGTTCCACCGCCCCGCTCCCATTAACACCCAGCATGGGTAGCTCCGAACAACCTCACAGTTGCTGCAAGCTGGGATCATCCAACAGACAGAGCAAGCGTTTAAAAAAAACAGAAGTTTTATTTCATTTGAAGGTTTTCTGCACTAAATAACACGGCACAGATTTGACTTAAAAACCCGTATTTCAACAGCAATATTTGTTGCCAGCTGAAGCACGGAGCAGGGCCTCCGTCGCCACTCTTAATCGTCCCCGACACCACCGGGAGCTGCATGTGCAGAGCAGGTCCCTGCGGGGGTCCTGGGGGTGATTTACTGACTCCAGCACGGCTGAGACTAAATGGCTGCCTCCGGGTCAGTCAGGTGGAAGAACAAGCAGTGCTCATTCCGGGGGAAAAAAGGTCTGAAACAGTCAATGAAAAGAAATCCCTCCAGGTTCCGCCATGAAATGGAGTGAATGAGCAGCCTGTAGGGAGGGGAAAGGGAAAAGTCTCGCAGAAAACAGGAGAGAAAAACTGTTCTCCGTGTGTAATGGCAGGAGGAACCCCGAACTGAAATCAAGTTTCCCAAAAGTTCACATTAACGTCATAACTGTCTCACCAGCACCCACCTCAGTGGATAAAATGCACAAAAACTAAAAGCCACAAGCTCTCTTCCTGCATAAACGCCCTTACATTAGGAGCAGAGCTCAGTTTTCCAGCAACAGAGTTTGTGGGGGTGGACAAAAGACCATTTCTCTCGTTTTGCACCACGAAAATCCGAGGCAGGTCCCCAGTCAGAAGCTCGATGGCCCCAAGCTGGCGCGGGCAGGTTTGTGGGGTGCTGCAGAGGGGGCTCCGTGGGGCCGCAGAAGCTGCCTGAGCTGTGCTCTCCCACTGCATTTGTTGTGCACATCTCTGCTGGCAATTTAAATTGATTTTATACGGAAATATTGCTGTGGGATTAGATAGCATCACGTGGGGCGCAGATGTATTTAACACAACTGGTAGCAAATACATAATTATTAAACAGGAGGATGAAAGGCTCCTAAATCAATACTCGTGCTTACAGCAAATAGAATATTTTGAAAGGACAAGGCCAGATCTAGTTCCTTCTTCTTCCCATCTTGCCCAGCACAAGGGCTTCACGCACTCAAACCAAGTAACAAACGCCTGTCTTTGAAGACATAAACTGGGATACGGCAAAGAAAGCCGCTAACACCGAGCTTTGTACTGCACGGTCCAAAGGGAGTCCACGGCGGGGACAAGGCAGAATGCATTAAATCTCAATTAGATCATAGTACACAACAAAGCACAGAACATTATCATCATATTTGCTCACCCAAGGATTAAGTGGTTTCCCTCAGAGAGGTCTGCGCCTGCAAAGCGGCTGGGGGACCGAGCGGCTCTGCGGCGGCGAGCAGCCACTGCTCTGCTGCTTTTTAATGAATTGCACCCATTAAATGCATCTCAAAACACAGTATTTTACACGTGCGTGTGGCAGACTGCAGGCTGCGAAGAGACGTAACTCAATACTTCGGAATTGCTGAGTGTTTTTAGCCTATATACCTTACTGGTGGCCCGTCTAGATATGCCCAAAAGTCCAAAAAAATAGCAATGTAGAAGAAAAAATAAAGCTTTGGAAGCATACTTGGGAAAAAACAACTAATAAGGTAATGGTCTAGTCATTCAAAGTGCAGTGATTTAGGCAAAACTATGACAGTAAGGGATGTGGTTCAGTGACAGGACTCAGCAGGTCATGGTGATGGTTGGACTCGATGATCCTAAAGGTCTCTTCCACTCTATGTAATTCTGTGATTCCACTATTATGGAGTCATTATTTGCAAGCGTGTTTGTTATACAATACTTAGTATTAATAAGGCCTGGTAATTACGCACGCAAACAGCTTATCCCTGGCATTACAAACACAGCGGCTGAAGCTCACGCGACAGCAGGCGCGCAGCCAGGTGCGGGCAGCAGCACCCAGACCGAGCACCTGGGGTCCCATCCTGACACAGGACATCCCTCCTGCTGGAACAGGACCCGCAGCAGGATTTATGTGGACACCTGGAAGTGTTTTCATGCCATCCCCGTCTCCTCTGAGCCACAGGTTCACTTGGTACAACTGCACAGCCCAAACTTTTTTCTAGGAACTTTTTTCAGTGGTTACTTCAGCAACATTTGCCACAATACCCGACCTTTCAAATTTCTTCCCCCAAGTCATTTCCAGAGCCTTTACCTCTGCTGCCTCCACTCTAAGCACAACTTTTGTCTCAGATCTTCCAACGCGGGGCATTTGGTATGCTATCAGCAGGAGCAGACTTCACCCAGCCAGCCCATTGCGCATAGTTTGCGCTTCGCTCCCAAAGAACAGTTAATGAAGTGCAAAACTTCAGGGCTGTTTGATTAAAGGGCTAATGCTTGTGAAATCAATATGCTACAGGGAGGCTGGCTTCACACGGGAGCGCTAACGAAGTACACAGAATCCCCCCGGCCGGGTGGCTGCTTCGAAGCTGTTCACAGAAACCTTTACATCCATGCCCAGGGTGCTCCGCGGCTCACAGATACGAACATCACAGGCAGCGCCAACTCCCGACAGCCACAGACACAGGGAAAAAAAATAGCCCTAAATTTTACACAGAATTCAAATGCAACAGGAGTGCAGTCACTTCTGCTGCGTGTCTGTAGCTGCTTTATGTCATTTACCAACACCTGCTGTTGATACACCTTAAAAACACACATTATTCAATAAATGCCGCAGAAATTATCTGAGAAGTGGCAGCGCCTCGACTCGTTTCTGCAACAACGCTGTGATACCCGCACACTGCATTGATATCCTTTAAAGATTTTAGTCCCCCTCGGAGGAATAGGATTAGTAGTCAGCATTGTGGCAAGACCAGCACCTTCGGTAGGGTCCCCAGTAGCTTCTGAGCGTACCTTTTTATTTTGCACCAAAAAGGGAAGCGGACAGGTGCAATACACCACAGCCAGGATTTGAGAGATATTTATACAACTGATTTAAATACATTTTTGGCCCGCAGAGGCAATGCAACTTGCTTCGGCTCAGTGTTAGTAACGGGGCTGCAGCCAGGCCCTGGAGCGGAGCTCACCAAGGTGGATGCCCCGCACCACAGGAGTCCTCTCCTGCATTTCCCCCCCGTGCCCTGTGCCCAGGGGTCCCCACGGCCTCTCCCCAGGCCCCGGGACAGCCCCGTGTCCCAGAACGGCGCTGACACCACCACCGCCCTGGCTGCCTCGCAGGGCACGGCAAAGGGAAGCGAGCTGCTCGCACACAGCTGGGTACTGGGTTAGCGGTGCTGTCCCCCAAACCACCCTCCCCCAAACCCGTTACCTCCCGACACGAGAGCACAATTGGCACCACTCCCCAGCTACGTGCATGGCTTGACGAACGCGCTCCACCGCCACGCACACGGGCTTGAAAACTTCAAAGAAGGCCAATCTCAACATTTTCATTAAAAACCTAAGCTATACCACCCCAGAACGAGGCCTGAAAGACAGCCTCTGATCTCCACAACAGAGGGCTCTCTTGAAAAAGGACATCAGGCCGGCTTTTACTTTCAGAAATGCATCTGGGACGCGCAGCCCACAGCTACGAGCCCCTCCAGCCTGGAGGTTTTTTGCCCAGACGTGGCAACAAAGCGTTCCCTGCCCCAAGGAAAGCAGCACCTGGCCCCAAAATAGCTCGAGTTGTCAGCGTTCAGACTCCCTTAATGGTTAGGATACAAGCTGTATGGTCACAGCCCAAATTATATTATGCATCCCCTGACTGCGCACACTGAGATTATGACTGCTCAGTGCACTCGGCATACAGATGCTCACAGGGGAACACTAAAAGCAAATTCTGGCCCTGTCTATCATCCATAATTCAAGAGAAATCAGGGTTAAAAAAAGTGCATGAGCAATTGACATAATTTATATGCTGCAAGTGGGAGAGTTGGCAGTCTCTCGCATCATAAAGTTTAAATAACGGTAGTTTAACACCAGATGTACCCGCAGCTGTCCTGAGCGCAATGCTGTTAGCTCCGTGACAGCGGGAAGCAATCCCTTCCTGAGTTCAGCACCCCAGCCTTGCACCAACATCCTGCTTAAGGGAGATTTCTCCAGGAGCCTCAGGAACAATTGGTCAAGCACACGCCGCACGGCACTGCCAGCACGAAAAAACTACAAAGAACTTGAAAAGTTTTGCGATGCAATCGATTATGAAAGGTGCTACCTTTAAAATTAAAGGAGCGGAGAAAGGGAGAAAATATTGGCATCTCCTCTGAAAACGCAGCCAGTCTTCCGGCAACGGCACGAAGTTTTGGAGATGCTGCTCTGAATTTTGATCAATATGGTGACATTTACCTTTGGAGAACACGCTTTCTTCCTGTTGTATACCAACAAAAAATGTTCTTCTTTTCACTGACTTTCACACACGGGATTATCAAATTAATGCAGCATGTGTGCGCGCTGAGGGTTATTAATTGATCGTTCAATCTACACCAGCTTTTAGTCAATACGTCTTACCGAAGCCTTACAGGAGCAAGAGAAACCCGGAACAGCGACTGCATCCTCCGCCCAGCCTCAGGTTCACGCACGGTGTGTGTTTTCAGGAGGAAACCACAACTCCCCAGTCCTGAAGCACCACACAAACCCAACAGCAGGGCCAGGTGCAGCGAATGGGACTACCAGAAGCCGCACCTGTAAATTAGCTTTCTCAACCGATTTGTTCCCTGCCTCCTCACTCCCACTGCAATTTGTCACAGACTGACTCTAAGGAGGCAGAACATAAACCGATACCATCCACAATTACTAAATTAAATTTGATGAGTGCCAAAGCCAGAAAGCTGAAGCCTGCAGTCTGGCCACAGCTCCTGCTCTTCAGCCCAAGTCTTTCTGCAAGAGGCCACGGCTTCTGCAGAAAGCACAAGCACAACTTGAAGGCAGAGCTCCCTAAAGAGAGGGAGTTAATGCAAATCACCATCGTCCTCTTGGTTTCACGACACCCTGCGCACATTGGGGTGCCATCGCTCATCACCAGGCCAAGCACCACTTTTCTGCAGTTAGCACTAATACCAGCTTGACAGGGTTTGCGCTTCCTTCATTTGTGCTCAGCAGGAAGTATAGCTAGGCTGTGTTTAAAAAAGAGAAAGAGTCAGCGTCAGCATCAGCACAGAGCATGAACCTTTGGTCAAAAAGTCCCTTTTCTACTTCCCGTGTGCAGATTCAGCACCTCCGTGCTATAACAATGATGAGATGCTTCCCGACTTGCTCTTTAAACACAAAACTAGGCAAGCACACAGCAACAGGAAAGGAGGGATTCGTTTGGTTTTGCTGATCCAGCTAACAGGATCCAAGCAGGAGCAGTATGACAGCAAGCGGCGGTAACACAGACTAAGCTGCTCCCTTCGCTTCCATAGAATATGAACCTCACATTTCTCACCCCGTTGCTCCTGTTGTGAGCAGCACCAGCACTTCTCAATTTCACTGCTTCCAGGGAGCTGGGTCTCCATCCAGGTGTGCTGAGCAACGTGTCCCAAACTGTCTAAAGGAAGAAAGGGCCCAAGTTGCTTGGTGGGCTGTTTCCACTCTTTTAGGTCGTGATTCCTGCGGAGCGCATTGTCTAGACAAACTGCTCCCTCTCCCCCCCAGGTGCACCTTTGTGCGTGGAAAATAAAAGGCACACGTTTGAAATACGGCAGCGAGCGTCCCATTTAACGCCACCACAGGAACTGTCAGCGCAGAGCACTTCACGTGGGATTTACAGCACAAATCTTTCTACCAGAGGAGGTGGGGAGAGAGATCTGCAAACAAGGCAGAACAGAATTTAAGTTTGTTTATGATATATCTGTTTTTTTTTTTTTTTCCAGTAGCCAGAACAGAATTTACATTAGGCATTTCCAGCACTTCTCCGCACACTTGGAACTCCACACACCCATGAAGCTCAGTGAAACCTCAGGACTATGTGTCTTCTTGGCTCACAATACACAGCATCCCTGCTGTCACCTTACACTGACAGAGCTAGAATTACCGGCACATCTGGAACCAACGAGCATTTTGAGCAAATTAATAAGATGAGCAACTTGATAAAATCTGTCCCTCTAGGCTAGATACCCTACAGCTTTCTGAACAGTGAAAGCACTGAGAAAACAAAACAGAACGCCCCCACATCCTCCAACCTGAACAACTGAATGCAGGGCTTCCACGGCTGCCTTTCTGCACCAAGGGGCATCTCCGCGTGAAGTCTTTTAAATATTCCTCAACTCGTTCTCTGCTGACGGGCCCCTCCTGCAGGGACCGGCAGCGCTTTTACCCAAGTCAGCTCACAGCCCCACGAACAAGCAAGGCGATGGACGCCCCACAACAACCAACAGACCTCAGAAAAACTTGTTATCAGGAAAGTTTGACATCAGGGTCAGCGTAAGCAGTGGGGGCAGCAGGGCAAGCCCAGCATAGGGCTGATACTGCTGCAAGGGTCCCTCGGGCAGCTAGGGATGGCTCAGAGCTATCCCACATCGCATTCAGGAGAACACAAAGCGTCCCTGCTGCAGGACCATTTCTTTACTGACCACACCAAGCCAGAAGTACTCCTTGAAGCATTCTGGTCACACTTGGGTGTGCCCCACCAAGGCTGGGCTCGGCCTCCCCCGGCTGAGGAGAGCAGAGGAGCACAGCCCTGGGCACCCAGCTGCTGCCCAGCGGGGCTGCTGGGAGCCTCCAGGCCCCAGCATGAACTCACCCGAGGCTTACTTTGTGTTCCCATTCAAGGGGGAGCAAGAGGGATACCTTCCAGCACCGACATCCCACTTCCATCTTCCTGCCATGCCGTAAGGAGCCTGGGGCTCAGTCCGTACCCCAGGCACAGCACCGACAGGCAGCAGGCGGCGCAGGAAGGACGGCACCACCCGGCGAACATCGGCCTGCTCGGCCTGCTCACCGCACTCCTCCGTGCCTGCGGAGCCCAGCGCCCACCCCACAGCACCCGGCCAGCCAAGCCTCCCCCTCCAGAGAGGGAACCAGGCAGCATCCTCCCTGTAGGACACAACTCCTCTCGTGGGGTCCTGCCAGGCCCCACACGGTACGAACGGTCGGGCCCCTAGTACCACAACGCTCCTCCGTTTGCTCACCTGGGGCGTCCGCCTTTGCCCGCTGGTCTGCCTCCTGCTCCTTCTTCCCAATCCTCTTCCAAACTGACTCCGTATAGCCACACTGAGGAGCAGCAAACCCAAACTGATCAGAACTAAAGGAGCTCCCCTCCCCTACCCCAATTAGCACCACCAGATGCGGTGCATTAACGAGGCTTAACCTTGCTCCTCCTGCTCCCACCCACACCTGAGTCCCATCATGTGCACCCAGAGATCTGCCTACCCAGGAGCAAGGGGGTAGCCAGGTTATGTGGCAGAAATGAATTTCTCACTTCAAATGAAGCCCCAAGCCCACAAAATATGAAACTTCGGAAGTGTCAAGCTTACAGCTTTTAATTCCAAAACATTTTAAGGACAGAGATTGTACTCATGAGACCGCCCCTACTCACGTGCTGCCTGCAGAACCACGCAGTGAAAGTTTTCCCTTGCAGCAATTTTTGCATTTAAAGCACCTCAAAGTGCTAGAAGTGCTGCTTCACGTGTGCCCAACAAGCCCTGGCACAGCCCCTGCCCCACGGCATGGGGACGTCAGCAGCAGAAAGGAGCCAAACTCACAGAGGCAAAATTTTACAGCGTGACAAAGCACAGGAAAATCATCCAGACTCAACCAGAGGAAACGTTACATCCTATAACCAGAGCCCCGATTGCTTAGGACCACGTTTAGTACCTCTGCTCATCTGTAGTGGCATTTTGCCCCACAGACAGCATTGCTGGATTTAATGAGCGGAGTCAGAGCGCTGCTTGGTGTGCGCGTGGATGGAGGTGCTGCGTTTCACAGCTAATGGGGAAAGATAAACTAAAAATCCCCCTTTTTTTGCTGGAAGCATCATCAGGGTCCCACCCTGAATCCCCTGAAAGCAGCGGGAGCTTTGCTATTAGTGTCTGCGAGAAAAAGAACTCCAAGCTGTTTATTCCCTCCAATCTACCAAGCTATATTTAAATCCCTTTCCTCAATAGGAAGGAACTTAACCAACCTGGAAAACAACAAATCAATGCTACTTGCATTGTTTTTTATGTCTGACTACACCATTAATGCTGTGTCAGACAACATCAGCGTCAAGAGAGGCATCAGCCTTTGCTGAAACTGTACCATCTTCTGAATGAAAAAGGAACAGAGACGAGAGGGATGAGAAAAATTATTACTTTCCCGGGACGTTTTCATGCAGAACCTGCCCATGCCGGCAGCACGGTGCTCGCCCTGGCTCTAGGGTGAGACTTGTTTGCAACATTAAGAAAAACACAACTGCACTTACTGGCAAGCTCCCCAAACACACAGGTTTTTATGCAGATCTGCATTTTCCGTATGCATTTAGCTGCATTTTAAGCTGCTTTTAATTCCAGATGCTGCACGGTTACCTGCTGACCGCTGCTGGGCTCCCTGGGAACCCTGCACGCCGAAGGCTCACGGCAGCACCACAGCCAAGTGCTTGGCAGAGAGCACGCCACAGACACCGGGTGAGCGGAAAGATTTAATTCATTGCTGCCCAATACAAAATGGATATAGAAAAGGAGAAAACATATATAGATATACGCAAAGAGAGTTGAGTTAGGGAAAGACTGCAAAACCAGTGCTTTTGGTTAGCAAACCTTATCCCACCGAATTCAGAGAAGCCTTCCCGTGTTTTCATATGCAGACACAACTAACCCTGTCGTTTGAGAGGGGTAATCTTGTCAGGCTAGCCCTGTAATCCCTCCCCATAATACTGCTTGAAAGCAAAATCAATGTTTCATGATAAAACGGGGACAAATGCTCCAAAATGCTCTTCTGATCCAGGAGCTCATCCTGCCACACCGTATGATTTCAGATGGCAGAGCATTATCCTTAATACCATGTTGGTGAAATAGGCACTCTCAGAACAATATTTTTCTGTGACCTCGTGATGCTGCCCTTCAACGTTTCCTCAGATTTGCTCTGTCTCTCCAAGTCATTCTGACACTCTCCATAGCACCGTGCCGTTGCGCCCACACGCACGGGCTGCAGAACAGCAGCACTGCTACGGCTGCTGGAGGAAATAACGTGCGAGCCAAGGCAGTCCCACATGGGACCAAACCCCAGCCCCAGTCCACGTCCATCTCCCGAGACGTGCCCAGCCCCAGCCACCAGCCCCTGGGGTGACCAGCCGACAAGGAGTGCCTTGAGCATACCAAGCCTTAAACATACAGCTTGTGTTGTAACCATCTTCACATACAGAAAACACAACGTTCTCCAGTGTTACGGGCACGCGTAGCAATTCACTGCTTTTGCTTCCCCAGATGAAGCTAGGCACCAGACTTTAAATATTTCTACTCTTACCAAAAATCGTTCAAGTGAATAGTACCTGTAGATGATGCACAAACTGCATTTTGTTTTTGGAGAGAGAAGGGGCCTCCCTACCTTTAAATACAACAGAAACATTTGTTTAAGGACAGGAGAGCTCCTGGCTCCTCCTTGCACATTGTGGACTTTAAAGAAGCTGTTGTTTAACAAGCCAACAAGGAATACAATAAATTCTCTGAAGAAACCCAAAGGGTCTTCAGGAACCCAGGCATAAATAAAAGCTCTGGGAGATTTCAGTTTGTGTCCTCGCACAGGAGCAGCCCCCATTCACTCTGCGTCACTTTGGCTGCGTGCTAATGGGAGCCCCCCAGCCGAAACGTGGTGTCCCTTGCCCAAGTGGGACAGGGAAAAAGTAACGAGGGGGACCCTGCAGGACCCGCAGCGGGTGGTGCTGAGCCGCACAGCATGGCTCTGCTCGCGCCACGGCCGGGAGACGCGTGTTGTTTGGCTTGGAGTGCGGCCGCGCTGGCAGCAACGCTTGCATTCACACGGCCTCGTACGCTGCCAATGCCCAGCTCGTGCGGACAACTGGGAACGCGTTTCAGACTGGTTAACTTTTAATCAATTCCTCCTCTGAAGCTCTGCAGCACAGTTGCATTACAATCAGTTTACAGAATATCAAAGCTCTCCATCTGAGCTGGATTACTGCAGGACTGAGACCAGGCATTGCAGTAATTAATTTAGTTTGGGTGGCATTGTTTACTTCTGCAAATTTGAGATGCTGTTTTTCCCATCAGCTATGGTTTTGGAGCTAGGAAACATAGCTTGAGTGTATTAAAGCACTCTTCACCTCTGTTCACATGCAGTACCAAAATTCTTTGAAATATTAAAAGTTTAAGCAATTGATTTTGCTTCTGGCATGTCTCAGCTGTGGGTAGCTTTGCTGAGAGTGTAGCCTTGCACTCTGAAGTAACTGCTTCTTATCTACCTGATTTATTTACAGAAGAACGAACAAACTTCCATTAATATAGATCTAAAGTCTAGAAGACAGAGCAGTCAGTACAGAGTAGAGAAAGAGGAGTAAAGAGCGAGAAACTTTTGTGATGGAGAATCCCAACTACCACTGCTTTGCTTTGCGCTGTGGCAGGAACACGAAGGACAGATGACAGGAGGACAGGGGATGCAAAATGCTGATACCCATCTCCTTGTCTTACTTGTGGTCTGTTTCTTGCATGTCTTTGGATTTCGTATCGGGTTCATCTATGGAAAATCATAAAGGAATTTATCACCACACTCCTTCAAAATGCCCCTGAAATACTAGCTGTCCTTACAAATGTAAGCGCTGTGCAATAGGCTTTATGAACGTTATCCTTCATGCAGAGAAGTTTCTTAAAGCAGCCCAAGTGAGCAAATCCTTCTAAACCCTTCACGTTTTCCCATCACATCTCCCAAAGTGTTGTATGGGATCGGTGTATGCTGTAAAAAAAGAGGAGGGGAAAGAAGCTGACACCAGCGAGGAGCGATGGCGTTTCGAGGAAGCAGATTTACCTGCTGGCTTTGTGCACAAATCCCCCACCAAAATGCAATGCCTAATAGCGAGCAGCGCAGCGATGAGGTTAGAAATCCCAACCAGAAGCGTTACACACGGATTACTTCTGCCCATCCCAAACTATTGTAACACAGACTTTGTGCACTTTTCTGTGCTGAAACAAGGAAAACAGCAAAGACCATAAGCAAACTGAAACGCTGTGCTGGCCAGCTGAGGGCGAGATCACCATCCGTCCTTTTCCATTAAAGCTGTAAGACTCGGCTCTCTCCAAAGATCTTTTCCTGCTTTCCAGTTCCTCTGCCCAGTGCTGGCAGATGTCACATAGCTGACATTGCTGGATCCTGGTACTGCAGGGTGAGGCAGAAGAATTAAACCTTTGGCCAAAGGCAGGCACAGCAGCGGGGGCCGCCCAGGCAGCGCCCTGTGCCCTGCGCGTGGTGCAGAGCTCCCGCAGCACGGCGCCATCGGTCTCATCCTGCCAGCAGCCTCGGGGCACAGCAAGCACGCCGGGCTGCAGAGGCTCTGACCATGCCGCCGACCATGGAAATGTTCAGAATAGGAGACACAGGAAAAAAATAACTGATGTATTAATAATTTTTAGACAGGCCTTTAGAAGCGAAAATGGTAATGGTGCTTTTTCTTTTACTTAACAACGGAGTTCCAGGAAATAAGAGACAGCAATGTTCGTATTTATGACACCTTAAACAGAACCTAGAGGTTTCCTGCATGTCTCTTACGGCTTCGGTTTAACTCAGCTTCTTAGAACCTATTAGCATGAAAATGACAGTCAAGTCAACATCAGCTTAGGCGCCTTTTCAGGGGACGATTTCCTTTCAGGTTGCAGAGATACCATTCACATCAAGTCAAGCTATGAAAAAAAAAACAAGTCGCCAGTAGAAGTGGTGACTCCTAGAACTTATCAAAACACTTGCGTGCTTTTCAAAGTGCACTTTGAATGCAAGTAACACTCCTCTCTTTCAATGAGACACATCGAAGTATACACCGAAGAATAAAAAGAAAAACCCTTGGCCTGATGCTGCTGCTCTCCACGAGACAGGAGTTCGCACGTGCCAGGAGCTGCCCACAAGCAAAAATGTTATTCACGGAGCTATTGCGAGGTTCGGGGCAGCAGTAATTTTTATACCTCCTGAAAGGGTTTTAAATCAGGATAGTCCTCAAATGTTGATGGGTGTGAATGTTCCTCGTTGCTGGCACAGTCTGGTTCTACAACAGGGGCTGAACTTACAGGATGAGAATTTAATCTGGTCCTGAATCGACTCCAGCAGTGGGAGCATCAGATAACATGCCAATAACATCTGTTTCTTTGGGAATCTACAACTTCAGGAAATAATGCATTCACCCCACTTCCCCAGATCCCCTTCTTCTCAGCTGAACTGAAGTGACAAATAACATCCAAAAAGGGAACTTTAATGAACAGAAGTGAACTTCTAATGAAGGCAGTATCGATAAAACGTCAAGCACAGGGGCTCTGCTCCCAACTCATTTAAATAGACGAGGAGGGAGACACACGAGTAGTTGTGCTTACCCGCTGCCCAGGGGCTCGGTCTGCACGTCCCCCTCCCCAGGCCCGGGGGAAAGGCAGACAGAAACCGCTGGGCACCAGCTCTGGGCTGCGGAGCGCACAAAGCTGCGTGGGGCAACTCCACGTGCACGGGTACGGTGCAACGCTGCCATCTTCCTGGCGGGGATGCCTGCCTGGCAGGGCCCTGCAGGCCTTACGTCCAAAAAAAATAGGGAGAACAGAAAGGATGAGTCCAGTTCCCACAGAACACAAAACAGAAATAACAGAACAAGCATGGTGAAACCATGCAAATGCAGCAGTGCTGCTCTGTGTCATTCAAAGCTCCATTTATGCTGTTACGCACAGGGACCTGCAGTGAAGGATTTTCGTGTACTTTTATCACAAAGCACACTTAAGAGACAGGGCTTTTAACGGCCTCTGGTTTCATCTGCCTGCGCAGTGTACTTGGTGTTCTAACCTCCACTCCTCTGCACCTCGCTGTGTGGAGAACGTCCTCCAAAAGCACAAAGCCGGCACTCACCGACGTGCTAAGTTCAGGGCTCCGGCATCTCTGAATGCTAACTCCTACTACCTGTTCAGTATGCAGTAAGATATTTTGGGTTTTGATGGTGTGAACATGACTGCTGACTGGACACAGACTTCTCATAAATTAAGTACTGGTCTGGTTCAAAAAGCAGCAGAGAAGCCTCAAGGTGCTGCTGTTTGTGTTGTGACAGGCAGGTGTGTTCACGGCTGGACTCCGCAGTGTGTCCTGAGCAGCTCCCCCATGACGACACCACGAGCAACAGGGTACCAACTGCCTGTCCGATGGAAAACTGGAATCTAAGCATGATCAACTAGATCGCCCTTGAAAAATAATTAAAAAAAAAAAAGGATACAGAAAGGGTGAGGGAATCTAAATGGGGCAACAGAACAGCAGTTTCACGTGGTGGGGACAAGAAATACACTCCCTACTGCAGCACAGCAGGACACAGCCTTCAGTAAAATTCAGCCACTGGGCTGGTTGTATTGACTATTCAAAATCCTGTCTCTGGCAGGCATTGCATCCGAGACAAGGTCTCGTCCCCATGACGAAGGCAGAATCGTCCCCCTTTTCTGGATCTAGCAATGTCGACATAGAACAGGAGACTGGAATAGAACAATAGCAGCAGATCAATTAAAATGTATTTTGACATTTTTACTGAAAATACCAAGAAGAGAAAAGAAACAATCCATGGAAAAGGATTCACTACTACCGAGATCAGAACAGTTTGACATCTGTGACAATGCACTCATCAATCCCTCAGATACAAACTGCGTTCTCATTTCGTGGAGTTGTGGGGATTAGCCAGCTTTCTCTTTACTTGCAATGTTCTGACTGAAAGTAAGGACAACAGCCCTGACTGAGAGGCTGGGCAAGATATTATGGCACTTGGATGTCCTTGAATCAATTTGAAAGCATTCACAGAGGTACTGCAACATTTATCAAAAGGACACCGTTATAGATGCATTTTAGAGTCTTAAGTATTTGGTCTGCCAACACATTAATTTTCTGTTTTCGTTGGCAATGTTGTGATGTTTACAACACTTCTTCATTCCGTTTAATTAAATGTCTCCCATCATATTTACTCCAATCACACCTTATTTACAGATCAGAGAATAAATAGTTGAGTTTTGTTATTTATGATGATGTTTAGTTTTACTATAACCTCATCATATGATGTATTTTACAGCCTTCTGTCTTACAAATGATTGAACGTAACTGCTGCAGTATTACAGATCAGCTAAAATTAATATCCCCTTTTATTTCGGATCCTTTTTATCAACCATCATGTTTTAAAGTTATAATCAAGCCGCCATACAAATGCAAAACTTAACCTGACTTTAATCACCTGTTCTGTGCTTAAGGAAAAAAAAAAAAAAGCTGGTCTTTATCAAGAGAAGCGTACCTAGGCATCGAAATGAGAAGTCTGTCTGTATGCACAGCATTGTCAGGCTGAGTTTCAAGAAGGATATTACGAGTGTAAATCTGCCTCCAGCCCGCATGTGTTCGGCTCTGATGGGAACGAGGATGGAGGAGCTGCCCCTGGGCAGCACAAGGACTGCCCGCTGTCCTCCGGCCACCACGGCCGTGCCCTCCCTGCCACGTCAGGGCAGCGCCCTGCTCCCCTCTGCTCTCATACACAGACCATGAAACTCGTCTTTGAATCCCTTGAGAAAAGGAATGAGAGAAATGCCTGCAGAAGAGGTCCAAAAAGCCTGGAAAACACTACCCAGAACACGGCGCTGCTCTGCTCTTTCCCCTTCCCTCCGTCTCCTCTGCTGACCCTCGCCCTGCGTGGTGTCGCTAAGGGCACTCGCTCTCTTGCAAGGTCTGTTTTAACGTCTGCTTCTCCTCTGATGCAGCACAGAGACTGCACTGACTGGCTGATGTGCTCACTTGATGTTGCTATTGGTTTCCAAAGTCATTATTTAAATTTCCAGCAACACCCTCTCTCCTTCCACGAGGCGTTCAGATGCTCGGAGAAGCTGAAGTCATTGATTTCAAATGCTCTTGATGGAAATCAAGAGCAAAGAGAGAGGCATAACAGGAGTTCCTCTGTTTCAAGTAGTGTTATCATGGAATCACTTCACACAGTGTATGCACTCCTACATTTCTAACTTTGAAATGATTTGAAAGGGTTTCTGGACAAGTGAATGGGCTCCATGTGGAGCCGCAGAGCTGGGCGCTGCGTGGGGAGGAACCCCCGGCCCACGGGGCTCTGCCAGGAGAGGTGACACGGGGACATCGCTGCCAGCAACTGCTCAGGGCTGGATGCCCAGCTCCATATGGCATAAGGGAAGAGGTCCCCTGAAGGAGGGATCACAACGCAATCAGGCTGAGCAACCGTGCCAGCCCATTAGAAAAACAAAGCGCATCTCAAACCCTTCTCTAGCACGGACACCAGGGCACTCCAGGTAAAAGCAGAGACTTGGCATTTGGAATCGCAGTGTTCGAGTTCTGTTCTTACAGAAGAAAGCCCCAGCTTCTTCAAGGCTGAACAAAGTCAGGGATGCTTTAGAAGACTGCAAAATAGCATTAATTATTGGTGGTTAAACATCTGAGGAGAGAGAATGTGTTAGCTGGTTCAGCTGCAGGTGTCAATGAATTCTATTAATTAAGTTTACCCTAGCAAAATAATTAAGTTTTACAAGTCTACAAAAAAGGCTCTATTTTGCCAATATCTTGCTCGTGGGAGGATCATTAAAACTTTAGATACCAAGATCATAGGTTGGTTGAGACCTTGCTGTAAATTCAGCAAGTCTTACAGTATCTTTCCAAAGTGTGCAAACACCTATGAGATGTCATCTGCTCATGGTGCTCAAATTCTGTGCGAGTTTCTCCTTCTCTGCCAATACTCCGGTTTGCAGTGCTGTAACTTTTCTACCCCCAAAAAACGACAATAAATCTAAATAAAAATTCCCCTTCGCATCATCCTTTCAAAGGGTAAGAGGGAACTCCTAGAAGACAGACTTACAGCTGCTTTCCATGATGCTTGCACCGGTGAAAACATTTTCCAATCCTGTTAAAAAATCCTTTGGCTCCTGATGCTGTACAGAGAGGGACGCAGGTTTCCATAAACCTTGAGCTTCTCTGATTGCCAGGCAAGATACATTTCTGCCCTTGGCAGGCAGCCACAGTGCTTCTTCCCTCCCCAGCAAGAACAAGGAGAAGTTTCCCATTTGGCTTGTATCTTTTTAAGACTCTCTGGAGTATCCTTACTTCCAAGCAAGTCTGTTCTGCCCACTCCTCCACCAGTATCTCCTGTCTCAGACTCTGGAAACAGGAAAGCAATATCACACGAAAAAACGTGTAATAGCCTTTAAACATCCTATAAAAGAATGTGATTTAAGAGCCTTATGAACAGATCTCATTTAAACACACTTGGCAGGCCAGAATTGGATCACTTTTGCACAAAATGATAAATGCACCACGATCCTTCCTCAACAGGAACCTGAGCATTTTTCCGCACGAGCCACTTCCACCACTTTCACACTTGCCTGGTCCCGCTCCCAGAAAGCCGCCACCCAGCTATGGCCGCATCAGCTCCATACCCCGTCTCCAGCCCAGCCAAGTCCAGGATCCGCACCTCTCCCAGCCTCCCCATTCCATTTTTCAAACCCTTTCCTCCCTTTCCATTTTCATACCATTTAACTCTTCCCCTTCTCGTTTCCATTAAATTCCTGGAATTATGGAGCGATAACCGGGTGGGTAAATAGAGGGTAAGGCATCCGACATCCCTGCTAGTCCCAGACAGAGCTCGTGGGTGTAAAGAGAAACCATGGAACAGGAGGAGGAACAAAGCGGCATCTCTGGAAAGAGCTATCATTCAAATGGGAAATCCGATGGTATCTTTATAACTTAACTAACTCTAATCTGACCAAGATCTAGACCATCATTAGAAACACCTAGTGATGGTCTTTATTCATGAGAAAGAGGTGCCTTACAACTGAATTCTCTATCACAAATGCTGAATGGAGAAAATTCCACTGATTACTAGAGCAACAACAGGATGAGGATGCCAAAGATGTTCCAGCAACTCATCACTGCACTTAACTCAGAAAGAAAAGAAACTTTCGGTTTGTCTGAAGTTATCCGCTGCTATCACACAAGAACTGCATTAAGGTGTATTAAGACATGAAAAGGATGGATTAATTCTGGACTCTTAATGTCCTTTGAGTTTTGTAAAGATCAAAATGCTGGGAGAACAGAGCTCAAAGCAATAAATCTCCACCACTCTACCTGTCTTCTCCATTAGAGATCTCTTACCAGGAGCCCCAGAGCATCCTGATTAAACAGGGACACCCCAGCAGTGCCATCTCCAAGCCCCTAGGCTAAATCCTACCTGCACCTGAAACAAGCCTCTTTTTCCATGCATTGCTTTCCTTCCCAAGCTTTTCCTTCCCCTTCCCTGCCACTCCACCTTCTGCAAAGCGCCTGGCTTCACTCACCGGGACTTCTAGTTGCTACAGCGCCAAAAGTCTGTGAACACAGAGCAAAAACCCTGCCTCAAAAGCCCAGTGCTGCCATACATTGGGCTGTAGCATGGCAAATATACCCATGTTTCTTAAGCAACATGCTTATAAGCACCACACTAACACCCTTCTGCCTTTTTCTTATGTCCATTTGCCCCGGTTCTTTTTCAAGGACTGGACTTTAAACGTCTGTGACAATGTCCCCAGGCCACAGCAACCAACATTTCCCCCAGCACTGCCAGAACAGGGAACCTTCTCAATAAAAGTTAGGATTAGGAAGACAGAGAGATGAAATTAAGTACTTACTTAGTAGTTTAAAATGTAGATGTCTTGGTTTTGCCTTTAGTGGGTTTTATTCTAAGAGAAAAGTTTAGATCAGCTGTTGTCACCAAACACATCATGCCAATAGCTCTTTACTTTGAAAACCCAGACTGGGATCAGCTGTTCTTATCAGGTAAAAACACGCTCTGATAGCAACTTTTGACTGTTCCATTTATCTTAAAATCCTTACTGAGAAAGCATATCCTTCATGAAGCAAAATACTTCAGTCAGCGGGACCGGAGACCTCTTTTTACACCTCACCCCCATGACCGAGCGGTCAGAGCTGCTGCTGGACAGCGTGGCCTACTGTCAGGGGCTTCAAAGGGAATTTGGACAATTTTTAGATGAAAATAGGGCAGTGTATGTTTACTACTGCATCTCATGCTGGAAATATTCATGCAAATCATTTTATCGGGTGATTTCTCAGTCTGGTTATTCACGAATTGATTGTGCTAGCAAGTAGGCTGCTGCATCAGTATGCTCCTGCACACGCTGGCAGAGCATTTTTCCAACTGACCATGGGAAAAGCCTGTTCCTATTTTCCTTGCCATTTGAAAGGGACCATCCCGGCACAGCACCTGGGAACACGATGCAACCTCCCCCCGAAAGGATGCAGAATAAATTAGAGACGAGCATAATTATACAAACATTCGCAGGAATACACAACAGCAAACAGCAGTAAGTAATCCCATAAAATCCTCTGAGAGAATGGGAAGATTTTTCACTCTTTGAAATGTGATAATGAAAAAACAATTCCCAGATGCTCCGCCAGATGAAATCATCTTGTTTGGAAGTTTATAATTATATACGTTAAATGCACCGGTCCACTTTCAAGATTAGTGATAATGATCTTATATTTTTAATAAAGCCCCTTCGTCCCTGGAGATCCAACGTGCGCTTACGCAGGCACTCCAGGCTTGCTGCGGCTACCTCCGGCTGGAGCCACGGCAGCTGTTTCAGACGGCTGCGTGTGCTGAGAGCACCACGCCGCAGGACGGAGTAAACGGAGGATGCTCATCCAGAGAACGGGGATGGTTACAGAAGAAGCTCCCTCAGCCCTTCGCTTTTCCTCACAAGAGCTCAAGGGCAGAAAAAGATGGGATGGCCGTGCACCTCCAGGAGGAGGGAGCCGCACGGGGACCTAGGGTACTTCATACCCACGTGCTGGGGCTGTGGTGACCACCCAACGGAGTGCCCCCAGCCCTTCTGGCTCCAGGGACTGTCTTCACTTCCACCGGCAGCTGCGATCGCCGGCCTAAACGTCTTCAAGGTGGTTGTATCAATACTCGATCAACGCGCAGTAACCAGGGAAAAGATCAAAGGGCCCTGTCCACGGGGTGTCATCGGCTAAATAAAAGCATTTTTGTTATCCCATGGCGACCTGAGAGGCGTGAAGACCTGGCAGCGGGGGCTCTACAACAGGGCCCTGCGGCCCACACGCTGCCCACGAGCCACACGCTGCGCACCTGCCCCAAGCGCCGTCAGCACCAGCGCTCTCCCAGCACCCACCAGTGCTCTCCCAGCGCCCACCAGTGCTCTCCCAGCGCCCACCAGTGCTCTCCCAGCGCCCACCAGTGCTCTCCCAGCGCCCACTGCTTGGTCAGACACCGCCAGGGCCCGTGTCCCTGGTGGCCTGTGCAGCCCCCTAGGTACAGGCCCATTTCCTCGTCCTTTGGGCACAGCTCACCAAAAGCAGAGTTACGTTTACGGCAGAAGTGCTAAATGCAAGCCATACCACTTTGTTATGAAGAGAAAAGCTCCAGTCCCTCAAGAAACACTCTTCGAACTGCCCTTGAACTAACTTACAAACAAGACCTTCATTTTCTGCTTTCAAGTGCAGCCCTTGAGCCTTTCTCGCAGGTAACCAGAGACGCTAGAAGAGAAGGTATTTAACCTCCTGGATATGAGGACGGAGTTCCTGAGGCTTTTAAATCATAAAGAGTCAGCAGAATATAACGATACAGAGAAAGGCTCACAAGTCATTAATGGAGATACGGCATGAAATGAGTATGAGTGAAAGAGGAAACCTTCCTATGGTTTTAATGGGTTTGGAATTAAGCTCTTCTAAATGGAGAGCAGAGCTTAGGAGACACAGCCTAGCAGGGCTGGATTCACCACCACAGATGTTACCATCAGTCATGAAAATACCTCTGCAGCAAACGTCTCATTGCTGTGACTGATGTACAAAAGTGGGAAGAGGTACTGCGATTTTTTACTACTGCATCCTTTACTTTATTCCTCCCTATAAAGACAAGCTCGAGCCACAGAAATTGTTGAGGGGCTTTGACCATCCTTAAGCATCAGTGAGTCTTCATACACTTCCCAAAGTATCCCAACCATTCCCAGAAAACTACGGATTAACTTGCTGCTAACACTGTGGTCTCAAGGCTCCACATGGCATACAGCCACTCGTTCCTCATCACACAGTTTGAGGCCAAACTAATCAATAACGGGCTGTTAATGCCAATGAATTCAAACCAGCAGTTTGTTTTCAAAATGAAAAGTTACTGAAACAGAACTAAATATTGCCTGAATCAAATTAGCTGCAGAAGCAATAAATAATTAAAGCAATAAAGTAGTTCATAAATAGAGAACGATTTAATTAATTTTACCACCAGGTATAGAAATATCAATACTGCCATGAGAGAAGGGGCGTACGGGCAGGCGGAGAGGTAAGGTGCTCTTGCCTCTGCAGCCACACACAACCAGCACAATAGCAAAATGATTGTGTGTATATAAAAATCAAATCCTAGCAGTAATAGAGCACTTTGAAAGAATAAGTAGCTGTTGAGAGCCAGATAACTGGCTCAAGCAGAGAGACACTGTGTACGTGAAATACATTTTGCAAAGCTGAGGGAGAGATAGGAAGGACAGAGCAGGATGAGTTATTTGAGGCAAAATCTTCGCAAGCTCTAGATAAGGAGCTGTACTCGTGATCTACTCGTGCCCGTGCCTCTCCATGCCCTTTCCAGTGTTCACCGTGACCGTGGACAAATCTGTAAAGGCTTGAGTCTTCTCCCAGCTCCTACAGGTGGGCAGCCAGTAGCTTACACACACGCATTCTTCCTTCCTGACTTGGTATTACAGCTACACACATCTCTTCTCTCAGCCTAAACCAAAACCTTTAGTGATGAGAAAGATCATTTGAAATGAAATACAAAACTGAAGAGATTTTGCAGATATCAGCTGCAGAGTATTGCCTCAGCGCTATGGTATTCATGAATCTCCCTAGCTTTAAAAAAAAGTTGCTACAGAGTATCAGGGTAACGGTTACTTTGGGCTGTTGAAATGTTTTTTACTGGTTTTTAGGGAAGATAAGTGCAGACCTTGCAATCTCATCTCCCGCTCAGCGTACAGCACAGCCTTCCCCAGAGAGAGCTGAAAGAAGCCATTTCGCAGAGCGGTGCATCACGGCCAGGCACAGAGCAAAGTCTTCTGAGGCTGGTCCACAGCACAGAAACATCCATCAGAAATAATTCCGCCCAGCTAAACAGAAAAGTCGGACTGATGCTGACAGCGGAGTTCTCCTCTGAAGACAATCCACCTCCAGCACGTTTGGTGCTACGCATTACACGTGGCGGATGCCGCTGGGAGGGTGCAAGGTGATACATAACAACAGGATATAGGTGCTGGTCCCAGAGACACTGGCTGAGATGCTGAATTTCATCACTTTTTCCTTTAAAATTGCCCTTGATCCAGCAGAGGCTCCGTAGCACCATCCCCATGAAGGCTGCCTCTCGAACTTGGCTCAAGCAGTAACACAAGCCAGGCACTTCATAATTATTCATGGCACAGCACCACGTCCCGCTGTATGTTCTGCATGATCTCTCCAGCCGTCAGCAGAACGGGAGACCAAGCAGCTAAAGGCCAAATTTGCAAACCCAGCCAGGCACACAGCTCTCACCGGTGCCGCGGCAGCCAGCACTACGGGCTGGGGAGCACAGGTGGCTCCGCCAGCGGGTCTGGCCCATGGCGATGCTGCGGGTGATGGAAAGGGGGCCACACTCCCCAGGGGACTTTGGGTCAGGACAGGTTCCCCGTGCTGATGTGAGAGTGGCAGCACCCCGAGGACAGGAGCACGCTGCTGTCTTTCAGCGTTAAATGGACACCAGCACCCGCTGCGACATGCTGATGCTAAAATGCCCTGGCCTTCCCTTTACATTCGCTCTGATGAGCACACCTGAGGATGTCAAGCTTTACTCTAACAATATTCAGAGTTCTTCAACAGGAAAACCACCTGCTCCAAAAGCACACGGAGGAGGAAGAGTGGCAAGCACCAATAAGCACCAGTAAATCACTTTTCCAGAAAGCAAACCCAGCTCTTAGGTTCCGGCGTCCTACAGCCACAGCCTCACCTCCATGAATGACTAATTCAAGCAAGATTTAGATCAGTACGGCAGATTAGACCCAGGGCTTTTTCTTCCAAAGCATTTGGGTCTTTTCTTCTTTTTATTTTTTTGAAGCAACCCTCTCTCTCACGCTAATTGCCACAGGACAGGACTTACATCTTCCTGACCCTCCTGTGCCTCCTGTCAGCTTTTCCTTCCCAGCACCAAGCAGGCTCTCTGGCAGCCTTCTCATTCTGCTGCTTCTCCTCTTTCAAAAGGGCTCCAGTTCAGCTTGCCCTTAGCCAACAATTTTTTTTTTCCCAGATAAGAAAGCCTGAAAGCTCTTTCTAAAAAGACTGGCAGAGTCACTTTCTCTGCACGTGATGCAATATTGCAGCGTCAGCCCGGCAGGACCAGCACTTTTGAAGGGCTGGGATCTGCAGGAAGCAAAGCACAGCCGAGGGCGGCCTGACCAGCAGCCTGGGTCAGACCCAACCTCCTCCAGCATCACTGACGTGTACCAGGACAGATGGCACAAGGCCAGAAATAAACAGCTTCGTTTTTAATTTTCATTAGGTTCCCAAAAACCTAATGTCTCCATATGATTAACATTGAATATCGGACACTATCGGGCGTGCTTCAATCTGTGAAAGGAGGAACCACATGAGGCAGAGGAGCTCTGCTGGGTGAGGGACAGAGGAGCACGGCAGACAGCTGCCCTTGCCCAGTGCCCTGAGCCCAGGTCCCCAACCTGTGAATATTTTTAGCAGCTCGCTGTGATCTGTCGCTGACTCAGTGTCATCTCCTGAACTTAGTCAGAAAGCTGCCGCCTGCCAGCGCAGAGTATATTGCTGGCACACATGCACACAGTTTCTCTAACAGCTTTATTTTAAAGGTACCAGAATACTTTCCCCACCCCACGCAATGTTTCTAAGTTTACTGAGTGTTATCCCCACTTCGCACATGAGAAAGGTTACTTGCTGTGATAAAGATAATACAGTGGCTTTTAGGATAAAAAGGCCGTATTCAAAATAAACTCAACACGAAACTCTGAAATTCATCCAAGAACATATACACAGTCAACATAAAGAAATTCCTGTTCATTCCTGTTATTTTCAAAATTGTGTAAATAGGAGATGAATTATTTTTGAATCCCAGAGATTCAGCTAGAGGTATAAGGCTCTGAACAGTCAAGATGCATCTCAGGGTCTCCGCCCTGAAGACCAAGGATAGGGTTTAGTTATTGGTTACAGCCCGACCTGCTGATGTAACTTACTGATTAAATAAATAACACAAATCCAGTAAATCCACATCCTGCTAATATCGGACAAAGAGTCAGAGTTATGTGCAATGGAGGCACCAGCATCTCCAAAGCGGTGCCTGGATTTCCACTTACAACTTGTATTAGATCAATGGATATTACTTTTCCTTTAAACTTGCCTCCCTGAAATCATGACAAAGGCACAAAATAGCAACCAAATGAGGTTTGCACACAGAGAAAGTAAAGCGTACCAAATCACTCAGGCTAATATAGCTCCGGGAATCAATAGGAGTATTTTTAGCCACCCTCATAAATCTCTGCTTTGCTTCTGCTCCTGGAAGCACCAGAGCAGATGAAGTCTCTCAGGCACCGACAGAGTCAAATCCACGGCACTTTGGTTTGCTTCTGCAAAAGCCTTAGAAAGAGCCACCATGATGCCGACAGACATAGCGTGCCAGGGACAGGGGCACGGCTCACATCCTTCAGAGCACCAACCAGTTTTCTGGGCTCTTAATCTTAAAAACAAAATACAAACACCGGGGGGAAAAAAAAATCACAGAAGTGCCAATTACAGGGAAAACACAAAAAGCTACACTGCAGTTTTGGAGGGTAATCTGCTACTTAAGTGTCTTGCCTTTTTTCTTCTCTAATATACGCATGCTGTTTTAATTACTTGGAGCTCATCAGAGCCATTCGGGCTGGATCGGGACGGCTGACTGAGTGCCCCAGCAGGCAGCGACGAGCTGCGGCGCGCTCAGGCTGAACCCTAACCGGGACCTGAAGGATTCCCCACTGCTCTGCAGGGCCAGGCACGACGGGCTTACACGGGACTGACAGTTGTGCTAGCGTTATGAAGTTAAATATTATGATAATTACCTTTCAGTAGATTTTATCTTGAAAATTGTCTCAGCTTTGGTGATGTTTGCATTGCAGTGAGTCATGTTTTTACATACTTTTTCCTATCAGTGGATGCAGAAGAAAATCTTAAGGGAAAAAAATACCCAAGAACATGACTGAAGAAGTGATTATTACTTTTTAACTTCTTCTACCAGAATTAATTCTGATTAAATCCTGAGTGAGGTCCCAGGAGGAGGTGTGGGCAGAGAATTGTGGCTACCACCCCGGTGCCAGCTGGCAGCGCTGCCCAGCCTGGCCGCGCGCCCTGCGCCTGCGGGCACGGAGCTGCATCCACAAACGTGGCATCACCCGCGGCCAAATGCATCGCCGTCTGAAGATCTGCTCCCTGAATTTTCATTTTAACAGCCTCTCAGATAAGAGCCAGCTCCAGGTGGAATATTACCCCAGCCTGCCGACGCAGACCCCGTGCTGCACCCCGGTCACCCAGCTGCAGCCCCCCGCCAGCATCCATGCACAGGGCAGCCCCACTTTGAGCAGAAGCACTTTGTGCTCCTCACCCGCAGGTGGGACCCCAGCCCCGAGCCCTAGAAGACAGCAGGTTCTTGCCACTCAACCCTAGAGAACAGCCACCGGTCCCCCACCACCAGCAAAAAAGAAAATCCAAAATATCACACCAAAATTCTACAGCGTAAGGTAAATGAAGCACCAAGTAGAAATCTGCTGCGGTCTCAGTTCCGGTGACGTCCCACCATTACAGTGCTCCCCCGAAGCCTTGGCTGCCAGATCTGAGTATTTTCGGAAGTCCTACAGTTAAACACTCCTCATCAAAACTGTTGTCTTTTTTTTTTTTTTTCACCCGAAAAGGAAAGATTAAAAATAACAGACAAGGGAGATAAGGAAGGGAGACTTGAAAGTCATTTTTATCATAATAGCTGGCAAACACACATAATTAGATTTTGATAGCGAGGAAAGAAAGCAGACTGTGTTTACAGCAACTTTAAATCAGCAAGTTCTGTTCAAGAATAAAGAGCTGGAATCCGCTATCTGACGATTGCCGTTAACGTTCTAGACCTGACAAACTGCTCCCGTGCTCAGCCATTTCCCCGGTTTCCTCCTATCTCAGTTGGCCTAACAAAAGTTATTACTTCTCCCTGCAAGCCTTGGCTTTCATATCCTAGTATCCGATAAATAACGGGCAGAGAGAACACAGATTTCTATCTTAATTTTAAAAGGAAAATTTGTGTGTCCTCCCCAAGGACCAACCGAATCCTATTAAAAGAAACTCAACCTTTTGCTTTTAGAGAGCTTTCCCAGTCGCTCCTCGGTACGTTCGTGGAAACCTCAGATCCTTCTGCCACATAGGATGCCTTAAGGGAAAATGATGGTGTCATTGGTGGCACCAGAAACCTTTCCAGTAACTAAAAAGAAATAGTAGCATAGGTGATAAGTAATTAAAAAAATATTAGCATAGGTAATATTTATGGAAAATAACTAATTTATCTTTACAGCAGCATTTGTAGCAACAACTGATGAGGAATTTGCTTTGCTACAAGTATAAACAATGTTAAGCTTCATCTTTGTACATAAAGAAACAGAATCCAAACTCATCCTTTCTCATTGGAAATTAATTAAAAAGTTGGACTTTGTTACATTTGTCAGCACGGGCCCCAGCTTTAAAAGCTATTAGTTCTACTCATTTCATCTTAGTCTTGCTTATAAGGAATTTAGCTACAGCTAGGAGGTGGCTTTACAAATTACACATTGCTGATGAGATTTTGCAAGGCTGAGATAATTTTTTTCCCCTCTCTTTTTCTTTCCCCCATAGCTGCAAACACAACAGAGCAGTTCTGACAGCTGCCTTCAAATCCACAGATACCTGGCGCCCTCGGAGCCACCAGGAGCATGGTCTCTGTGTCTCACCCCGGAGGCAGCTGGCCACCATGGGCTCACCTGGCTTCAGGACGGCCAGAGGGCCCCACGGCCAGCGGGACCCGTGGCCGGAGGGACCCATCGCTTCACCCCGGGAGCCCTGCCCGACTCAGGGGTCTGCAGAGAAAAGCTCTCCTTCCAAAGCTGCAGAGGAAATGCCAGCAAAGGAGCGCTTGCTTGTGGGAAGAAAAAAGATTTAATGTCTAGATTAAGTGCAGCATGCCTTGTTCCCGCTGACAGAATGGCTGGACGTTAGCGGCTGTCCCTCTCAAGCTGCCTCTCCCCAGAGAGCCGCTGCCGTCGGCAGCAGCGATGGGGACACACGAGCACGGCCCCGCTCCCCTCCGCTCTCTCCTGTTCTGAGTCTGCTTCCCGAAAGCAACAACGCTGCTGCTTTGACAGAAGTCCTGCTGTCCCACGGGAACACGCTGGAAGAATGAACGATAGGCTTGGTTTAAGGAAGGTCTAAAATTTATTGCTGCAAAGCCACGCAAGTGAAATGGGAACTCTGAAAAGGGGAGGGCACTGCCTGAGTGCTGAGACAGGATTAGGTTGTCCGTACAAAGGAAAATTAGTCGGGTACTTTTATTGCTTTTCAACGGGTTCCTGTTGTTAAATGAATACAATAAAGTGCTGTTTGCTATGTCATTCATTCTGCTAATTGCCATACCTGCAGCTGAAAACAATGCTTTGGGTTTTCCAAATAAACAGAACCGAAACCATGGCAAAGTCGCTGCTCAAGCACACACACTGAGCAGGGGCAGCAAGCCGAGCTGGTCTCACGAGACCAGACTCTCAGCCTCCGGCGAGCAAAATCATCCTGTGAAATAATCACATAGCTCCTACCTGCTGGAAAGGGAGTGTGGTGAGAGAAGAGACAGGGGGCTGCGATTATTACTTCTGTTTTAAAAGACTGGAGGTGCTCAGGTAAAGAGGCCTGGAAGACGATGGGCTCATCTAACCAGACGCACCGCAGCTGTGATAAACAGGCCCTGAGGAACAAACACACTTCCTTTGAAGGCCGAATCACAATCCTGATACACAGATCAGCAAGGATTTGTTCTGATGATGCTATTTATGTTGTGCGAACATTAAAAGGTGGCAAAGAGTCATTTTTGGCATTGTCGCACATTCAAACAGAAATCTTTCTGAAGTTCACTCAAAGCCTGCTTTACTTCCGCAGCATTTCCACGCTTTCCAGAGATGCATTAGGATGTCCCAGTGGCAATTACCAACTCCTGGACTTAATGAAATGATCCCTTAGCAATGCCTCTACTCCAGCTGACCTGTTTGAATACATTTCGAGATGTCATCCAAATGCAAACCCCCGAGCTTTGTGGGAGGCATTTATTTTATTTCCAAAAGGAAAAGAGAGGACTTTCTGCTGTCTCTGCCCCTTTACTGCTATCTTCATGTGAGATTTTCCTCTGATTAAGATGCTGCTTAGTACTGAGAGCACTCAGGGCTTCGGGGATAATTTACCGTACCTGTATGTGCCTTGACTTATGCCCCATGCTGGGACTCACAGCAAGGAGCTGCTCCTGGCTGGTTTCAGACTAACAGACCACAGTAAGCCGCCACAGCTCTACACCCATTCAACTTTTTGCAGCCCAGGACGGCCAGCTTACCCTGCCACAGCGGCAGAAACAGCGTTGTTTTTATAACAATGGCATAAGCCTTCTCCCAGCCTTTTCCGTGATCCTGGACGCTGTGCGCTACTGAAGCTCCCAGCCTCAGGAACCCAGCACACTTCTACAGCCACCTAGAGCAGCGTTCGGTGGAGCAGAGAGACAGTGAGCTCTCCCACTGGACAGACCCGCCCGTGGGCTCATCCAGAATTTAGCCCAATTATCAGCTGCTGCTGCTGAGGTTCGCTGTTTGAAGCATTATTGCTTATATATCCTCCAGCATTAGGATAACACATTCCATTCATGAGGGTTTTCTATGTGCCATACAGTTATTTTATTGCTGAACACTTCCCTCGCTGTAGGGACACTGCCCAAATCCTGACTCCTGCATGCTGGATACGTCCCATCAGCATCCTCCCCAGCCCAGGGTGCAGAGACACCCACCTCACGCCCAGCAGCACCTCTCTTCTCCCTGCAGCAAGCCTCCGTGTTCACAGACTGTTGTTTCTCCGTACAAACGTCTCTGGCAATGGCTCATCCCTCATTGACGCGGGTGCCAACAGAGTCAGACGTGCTGATAACAGCTGAGAGGCTGCACAGGGCTGCTTCCAATTTCTGGCCTCGCTGACTCTATTCCCAGGGAGTAAAGTTTGCCACAATGTTGATTCTGCTAAATGTGCTTGATGAACTTACGTACTTAATGGGCAATAAGGAAGAGCTAAAACTAATTAGGACTTCTATATAATTTAAGAAAAACTAACAATTTTAGGAAAATAAATAGGGGGAAAGAAGAAAGAATACTAAAGGAAAAAAAAAGAAAACAGAATAGTAAAAAAATCTAACAAGTAATTCTGAGAAAAAAATTGTTGTTTAAAACATTCGAATATGAAAAGCAAAGAAAAAATGTTATAGGCAGTTCACATCAAAGAATTTCAATGGCAGAAGCAAAACAAGTAGATGAAGGGTCATTGCATACTATTGTCACCTGCTTTGTAGTTGCAATGGGAAGCTAAATTGAAATCTTGTAAGAAGTGACATTTTTAAAGACTTCCAATACTGCAGATGGAAAGCATGACACTTTTTTCCCTTGTACTTTTTATTTTCCAAGCAAGAGCATAACTTTATGCTATTATATAAAGGTGGATATAATCTATGGCCTTTCCGCCAACTATTTCACACAACAAACCACAGGAACGGACGCTTACTGACAACCCAGCAGAGCTGGGCCAATGTGCTGAACAAACTTAAAAGCCAGGCTCCAACTTACCCTTTTGAAGGAAGAGGCTTTGAAATTCATAGGCCTTATAGGTCCAGAATCACTTTTCACACATATTAATTTCATTCTGGTAAAATATGGAACTTGACGAACTCCATAGTAAGTGCCCGATAGTTTTATATTTGATTAGAAAGTGCAGCTGGGCTGGGATTCAGCCCTACCGAATGGCACATCTTTGGGGCCACTTTAGCACACAGAAGGTGGAAGTTCAGCAGAAGGAAGGCACATTTTAACCTCACAAAACTGAAAGATTGGGAGTGACAATAAGACATACCACTTGGAAAGGGGGAAGAGAAGAGGACAGGATACAAGGACCACACCCATGCTACTTTCTAAACGCACTTGATGCCTCTCCCTTCTACCCCATCCCACAAGGAAAGCAACTAGCAATGGTTATGCTGCCTTACAGCTATATGCAAAACAATGAACTGCTCTAATATTCTCCTGAAGATCTCATCAAACAATAAACAAGCAGCATGGCATGGATAAATAACTACTGCCTTGTGACAAACAAGGAAATATTTATGGAAGGCTATTAAACTTGGATTACTTATCTCAGACTGGAGCAGTTTCAGAATCGCCAATCAGCTCTGCTGACTAAATACATATTTACAAATGCTTTAACTGTTTTATTTACCCAACGGATCAAAATGGCTTATTCATTCTATTCTGGTTCTATTTTGGTCTACCAAGTACAGTAAATGTGCTGTTAGGTGCATAATAAAACCCCTTCAGAAAAGTAATTGCATTACCTTACACACACTAGATTTTTCTTTCCCAAACACCGAGAACAACTGGACCATTTTACAGACTCATAACTTCCTATTAAAAACATACTGACACTAATCACTGAGCTGAAATCTCGCTTAGAAATGTAATGTCTGAAAGCAACGTTTACCACTTGCAGCAGAGCCCTCTCAAAAACCACTTATTTAAGCACTGCGTTTGCTACAGCAGCACCCAGGGTCTAGGTTATGGCACCAACCACCCCGGCACAAGTCACTCTCCACACTCCCACCCACGTGGGCTTTGGTGACGATTTGATGTGGTGGAAGAAGACGACGGATCCACAGGTATGTACTGCAAAACCCACCAGTGCTTTCCTCTGCCACTGCCCTGACAAAGTTAGGCAGCCCCAGGAGAAAATACGAGGGCAGTACTAGCACCTTCCCTGCTGAAAACCCCACTGCTTCAGCTCCCATCACCCAGGCTGATGCTCAACATCCGTCACAGGTGAAGGCCACAGGCACCTGGCTACAAGTGCCTGAACTAAGAGAGCATGAAGAGGGCAATTTCTGTCTTGGTTTATCTCATACTTGGGCAGTATGTTAAAGCTCTAAAAGTATTAACTTAATTGTTCTGCCTTATGGTAAAAGCTCAGTTCGGGAAGAAATGGCATATTGAAACCTAGTAAGTCTGTAATTGAAAACATACCATGTCCTTACACATTAAACAGCCCAGCAGCACATTTAAAATCGTGACTCAAAAACCTGATTAAGCTCATAAGCGATGCTGGACTTTGGGCTTTCTGGCTGGAAGTCCGTAGTTGCTTATTTTGATAATTTCTGAGACATGCTGGAGAAACTGACTTGTCGAAGAGTATTTACATACTACACTCTACTGCCTTTATCAGAAACATCTGCTGTCAGTTTTTATTTAACCCTCACAATAGAGGTTTTTTTTTACTGCTGCTCTGGAATATCAAGGTTTCCAACAGATCTGCACCTTTCAATGTTGTGTGCAAGCAGCGTACGCCCTCTCATTATGGGAGAGACCTCCATACCCTGCAATACCCTGTGTACTAACAGTATTTGACTTTCAATAATTTACCAGCAGTTCTGGGCAGCTGGGGGGGGGGTCTCAGCTGTCTGGGGGTCAGCCAACACGACTCCCATCCACAACAAGGGCAAGAAGGAGGATCCAGGGAATTACGGGCCTGTCGTTCTGACCTCAGTACCCGAGGAGGTTGTGGAGCAGACCATTTTGAGTGTCAGCACACAGAGGACAAGTGGGCGATCAGATGCAGCCAGCATCGGTCCATGAAGGGCAGGCCCCGCCTGACTAATGTGATCAGCTGCTATGACAATATGGCCTACTTAGTACGTGAGGGAGACGCTGTGGATGTCGGTGACCTGGATTTTAGTAAGGAATTTGGTGTTATTTCTACACTATTCTCCTGGAGAAACTGTCTGCTTGCGCCTTAGCCAGGTGCCCAGGTCACGGGGTGAAGAACTGGCTGGCAGGGCCCAAATAATCCCAATGACCGGGCCTGGGGCCAGCCGGCCTCCAGCAGCACTCCTCGAGGCTCAGGACTGGGCCGGTTTTGTTTCACATTTCTGTCGGTGAGCTGGGTGAGGGGATCAAGTGCACCCGCACAAAGTTTGTGGATGACACCAAGCTAGGCAGGACTGCTGAGCCGTGTGAGGGCAGGAAGGTGCTGCAGAGGGACCCGGATAGGCAAAAATCAATGGTCCGAGTTCAAACGCGTGACACTGAACAAGGCTAAGCACAGGGTATCTGAGACACGTGGACACAGCCCTACAGGGCATGGTTTAACGACAGAACTCAGGAGGTCATTTTGATGGTTACACTTGATCTTGAAGGTCATTCACAACCCGTATGATTCCACATTTTCAGCATAATTATGCGAAACATTTCTCTATTTCTCACATGAACAGCAACAACCACCCAGAACAACAGCCAACATACATGGAAAATCTCACTTTGAATTTCAACCTGGCTGCTGCTAGAGATGTTTAAGTCAACACATTGTTTGTCTGAAAATCTATCCCTCTCTTAAGGTCAAGTTGTCTTAAAAGACCAGTGCAAGCCTGCCATGCTCTGTGGGTCAGGCTGAGAAGAAAAGTGCTTCCAGAGGGGGGAAGATGCAGCCAAGACAAGGTGTGTAATTCACAGTGGTATCTTCTAAAGGAGTGATTAGTGTAACTGGAAGAAACAGAGAGGCAAGCAGAGTTGGAGTCAAGGGATGCTAGGGGAGTGAAAAATGTTTAGTTAGTTATCTCTTGGGGAAAGGCAGGCAATTTAGAGGCTGTGGAGCACAGAGATTATCAGGTGAGAAAAAAAGAGGGAGAGACAGACCCATGAAATAAAACTAATCTATTAAGTCTTCATCCAAATTGAGGGTTCAAGGTGACCAGGAGGCCAATCCAACTCAGGCAGGAAGGAGAAAGCAACACCACCAGCACAGCCCCATAACCCATCCAGACAGCTCTTCTTCTAGGGAGCACAGAGGGTGCCCCTGCACGCCGTGCTGGGGGCATTGGGCAGACTCTGCAGAAGTGCCCCAAAAGGAGTGGCACTTGGCATTTTCCATGGGAAAAAAAAAAAAAAAAAAAGACCATCCTCCTTTTAGCTCCAGGAAATATGCTCATTTTTCTTGTGAGGTTTCCAAATAGCATCCAACCTGGAAAGCAAACGCCTCCTGCTCATCAATTCATGTTGTGTTTCCTGCTGCTTCCTGAGCACGGAGGTATCTTTTTTGCATGCTTTTGACTTAAAATTCTTATGTAGCCTGAAGCTAGAAGTTTGTTCAAGTAAATCCTGCCTTGATGTTAACTGTTCCGAGAAGCTCGGTTGATCTGCATCTTTTCCTCCTCCTTTTTCTAGGAAATTTCCTCTGCGTGCCCAGAGATCAAACTTGACTGATACCCCAGGTGTTCCCCACACGGCCACATCAGGAACTAGGATGTCGTCAATGGTGTGACAGGGCCGAGCAGGGCTGCAATGGGCAGCAAGGTGTGGCTACCAGGCCTGGCAGCACAGTAGCCACTAGCACAACAGGCTCATCCTGCTGCCAAACCAGCACTGTTCGTTCTACATTCAGATGGAAAAAATAGATGCCTTCAGGCACATCCAGCCTCAAAACTCTACATGGGGATTATTTATGAAGAATAGTAGTATGGAATACATATATGTATGATTTTTGCATCTCCCTCTAAATCCTCACAAATTAGTTTTCTGGCTTACCTCCATTTTCTGCTTCTCCCCATCCAAGGAGCTGAAGCCTGGCCACTACCTAAGCTTGCCCACAAGCTCCTTCTCCTGTCTTGCTGCTGGTAACAGCTGCCTGGTTTCCTGCTGTTCAAGTTTTTGCTGCATCTCCTCTGGGTCCATCAATCTGCAGCTCTAGCAAAGCCAAATACTGTATTTACTTACCCAACATTCGTGCCCACTCTGCTATGAACAGAATTTATTCCTTTTGCCCCAAAGTACTTAAAAATAGAAACTGATGTATTAATTTACAACAGCTTTAAGCCTGCAAAGCTCTTCTGCTTCCAGCAGTAAGACAGCTGGGCGTGCAGTGGGTTTCCTACATCTACTGGCAAAGTTAGGCTAAACCATAGCTGCAATCACATTTTCAGAAGTAATCCACGTGAATGAAAAAACAGCACTTTGGAAGCAAAACATGAGCAGCAGGATCAGCACTGTTTAGCTGAGAAAACTCAAGCTCCCTGGCTGAGCTGCAATTCCCCACTCGTTGTGCTAGCGGCCACGCATCCTTGTCCAGAGCCCCCTGTGTGTGCACAGTACTAACCGCACGGTGAGACTGCCTAGGAGCATCTCTATTACTGTTTAATTTACTGCGCCTAACATCAACAAATGAGTTGATTACCGTGGGTTCTTCCCTATCTGCATGGTTTTACTCCCTCTGTTAACTTTTGTCACCTAGAACAACAAAATATATCAAATTATAATTAAGCACCATTGCTGATAGATAGGTGGGAGTGAACAACTTTGCCCACCCTCCACCCCTGATTTGGATTAGCCTGCCTCTACAATAAAATCCAAGCTGAAAAATATTTTGAGCAGTTCCTTGGAAAGATTTTTACCCTCATTTCTACCTATCCCCCTGCCAACACTGCAAAAGTGGGTATCACGTATGTGAAGGAGGATCAGGTGGGATTCAATGTTACAAAATGTACAAAAATGCTGAGGGACTGCAGTTCAAGCTTAGAAAAACAGGAGCTTAACATTAATATGTTGACCTAAATTTCTCTATCCAGTCAGATTTCCATTCATTGGAAACATTCTCTCGATTTTTCAGGGCATATAAAAATTTCTATGAAAATTAAAAGAACAGATGGATGAAGACATGAATCTTTGCTTAAAGCAAAGAGTAATTTTAAAAATCAGTACAATAAACGAGGAAATTATTCCTACTTGTGATCCTACAAAATAGGTATTTTTAACATAGCCTTTCCTCTGAACATCTGAAGCATGTCCCAAAGATAAAGCTGGCATGTTTCTGAACATGCCAATTTTATACGCATATAGCATACACATACAAACCTGCAGATTTGTGTAGCGTCTTGTAATCTGGATGTCATTTGGATAACCCAACAGCCACAACCATAAGAGCACAGCTGTTTCTAAAGAGCAGTGCAGTACAGTCAGTTACTGATTTGCAGGGGGGGTGGGGGGATGTTAAGGTACAAAAACAAGTTTATTGGACTCTAGCAATAGGAAAAGAACAATGGCATAGAAAATTAATAGGTGATTTACTACAAAAGTAATTACAGCTGATCACTTCATTGTGTTCCTGAAGGGTCTGAGGAGAGAAACTTGCCCTTCCTGCCAAATTCTGAGAGCCTTTCATCTTCCATGGAGGGGAGGAAATTTGAAATGTGCAGAAGAAAAGGACAAAGTCAATAGAATTTCTAAAGGGCATTACTGCTTTATAACCATGAGTTGGTTTTTCATCTAGGGCATAAGAACCAACGTCGAGTGGCAAGCAATGAAATATTTCTTAAGCTGTTGGCTGGATCTTCCACCACTGCTAATTGATGCGGCTCCAGAGCTTTCATAAAAACCACAGCAACTTGGGTGCGCTCGTTCTCTTGCTCGTCACCGTGATTAGTAAACTCACTACAATGATGAGGATCATGTGTCATTAATAAATACATAAAAATACAAATAGGACTTCCACAATACAGAGCTTGTGAACGCTTCAAAGAAAAGGCTTTATCGCTTTAATGCTAAACAGAGTTTGTATTTTTATGGTAGTTTGATGTCATCTGTCTGAATAAATTCGGAGTTGCAACTCATTTAAGATTATATGGACAAACAGAGTGGAAGAAATCTGCTTGAACATTTCTTGGCTGAATGGTTTAAAAAGCAACTTTTGACACTAATTTGTTGAATGGATGATTGTGAGCAACAAAAACAAATTAAAAGTTAAGTGTTTCGGCTAGATCCTCAGCTAATAAAAAGCACTGGTGGTCCATTAAATTGTGTGGCTTTGCTCATTTGTGTCTGCTGAATATCTGCCTCTATACTTAATGTGACTATCCATACACTTAGCCATACAGTTATACTCTGCTTACATTTTATTCTTAGTACTGAGCATCTTTTATTCCTGCACTTCCAACAGCAGCAGGCGCATTTGTCAGCTCCAGAAGTTGCAGAATTAGTCCTTATGTACTTGAAAGAGTCGGGACAGCCACCAGAGACCCCTTCTGCTAGATGTGTAGAATTTGATATGAACGTACACTGCTTTTACATATATAAATTCTGCGGTCCTTAATTTACAGGAACAGATGAGCATCATACGTTCATCTATACTCATTACATAGTAAAAACTCACCCCTCTTTGAAATGAAGTCCTGCCACTGTCAAGCCAAATGCTCACAGGCTTTCCCTTTGGAGCTTGGTCTAGCACTTCTGAATTGCTGTAAGCCTTTTAGCCTCCCTGTTTTCTGCTGCATGCTGTTCCCTTCCCTTTCCACTAAATACATGTTGTGTCCACCCAGTCAGCACAAATTGCTGCATTTCCTGACTCCCTGTCCCTGTTTTGCTGAGTCCAACCTGTTCTCTTGCACCTCTGCACTGTCCTATCCTGGACAGCTGATGTAAAAACACAGGTTAATATTTTTATTTCATTTCCCCCTTCCTGTGTGCTAAATGCAGGTTGCATATAGGAACCAGCAACAATGCTAACACCTGAAACCAGAGAGCTGAACACCCAGACACACCCAGGCAGGTCAAATCCCACTCACCTCCAATACAGGGAGCTCATCTGCTCAACATACACTCACCGGGGTGCCAGCAGATATTAAGGGAGACAAAAACAATCTAGAAAACGAGCATTACACAAGCCAATACTGCATCCTCACTGCAAGAGCTGCACGGGGTGTGGTTGTATAAACATATGGAGTAAATAATGGAAAAGTACTTAGATAGAAATAGAATAAGAAAAAAATGGTTAGTTGGAAAAAAAGGTCTGCCTCCTCTAACTTGCCCCCTGATTTGAGTTTAGAAGAGTAATAAAAAATGGTGTTCAAATCCTGTGCTTATTTACCACATGCTGTTTTCTTGTTTTTCTTTTTAAACCCAGCATCACAAAATCTGGTGCCTCATAACATGTTCTGTTTTCCATTACATGAGTATAATGCGGATGTAAACTGCAGTGGGTTATGTTTGAAAGCAAAATTTTGACTTAATGGGATTAAACCGAATATAGGAAAGTATTGTTGCAGCTTCTAATCAACTACCAGAATGAGTTTTTTTGTTTTGTTTTCAGTTCACAGAGCATCTTTAGTCTAAAAGGATAATACTCAAACACCAGCTAGGCAGCCCAGGAACAAAACAGCTCTGCAGCCATTGCCACTTAAATTCAGAAAGAAATCAGTCTTCATACATCACAGTGGAAGATGGCTGCCAGCTGCAGTCAGGGAGGCATCTCCCCTCTGTACCACAGCAATTAAAAGATCATGTAATTACTGTTCATCTAGCGCCCACGGAAGTCAAAGGAAACCATTCATCGACTGTAATGGGCTTTGGAGCAGCTTCAAAATTTCTCCAGCATTTGCAGTCCTGACGCTGGAAACCAAATGCATCCCAGTTTAGCTAGGCTCATCCACAGCTAAGTGTTTTCACATCTTTCTTTCATCTAATATAAACACAACCCTGTAAGCCCAGGCACAACTGACCATCAGTGTCAATTAAATGGACTATTTGTTGAAGGAAATAAGTACAGTGAGTCAGTGTTTACACATGGACCACTCAACAATCTAGGCTTTATTTCCTTTGAAAGAAACAAACTTCAATCTAACGAAATCAAACCTTTTGTCCAAAAGAGAAAAAAGAAAAATTCTGGAGAGTGTAAGCCAGGATTGCCCCTCACTTCAGCAAAAAATTTTAATTACTCTTGCTCACCCATGACGACAGGATAAAAGAGAACAAAGCATGCTTGCTACATGTTCTCTTGTGTTAGTTTGTTAGATATTTTTAAGTTTCATTTTTTCAACTTTTTCCAAAGTCAAATCTTCCACCAGGGACAGGGAACAATATTCTTCCTCCTCTTCAAAAAGAAACTCTCCACCCTTCAACCTCTTCCAGTCTTCTCTGGTTTCTTCAGGAAAAAAACATTATCCATAAAAAAGTTACCACTCTATAGAAAAAAATCAGATCATGCCATGTAACAATTTAAATCCTTTTGTGTGCATAAACATTTTTACTCACCTGATATTTTGTTCTCGCCGTGATATCTGCTCTGCAAACATTTTAATACTCATCAGGTTTGTGAAGGAGGCTTTTGTTGAATTATTTCATAGGAACTACTGAGGACAAGCTCCATAGAGGGAAATCCTTAGTCTTTGCTGAACGTGCCCAGACAGCTTAGCGAATCGACAGGTTTTTAGTGACCAACATGTATTTACCATGTTTTGTTAGCATTTTCTTCTTGAATTCCAAGTAGTCTCCAGTCCTTCAAACACCTGATTTTTCAGACTGCATTGCAGGCCATCGACCCAGTTTATCTATAAGCTAAGTCTTGACTTCTTGGCTACTGTCACCTTCTCTCCACTTCATCCCTGGATCTAAGCCTCCTGACCGAAATTCATTATATTAAATGTATTTTTGCAAAAAGGAGGTTGGTTTCACCCAAGTGTTTTCCGTTTGAAAAATGTTACAGTAAATTCTCCAAATGGAAGTCAAGTCTTACCCATTCTGTGAAGAAAATGAGAAATCAACCTAATTGGGCCTGGAAATTCAGTGTCAGAAATTCAGCCACAGAGCTCAAAATCCAGTCACAGCTCTGAAGTAACATTTTCAAAACACCTTCATAACCCATAAACTCAGTCTTACTTTCAAAAATTGCTATTTGAATTCTTAGAAATTCTGGTTACCTTCATTCGGAAGTAAGCTATGGAGATCCAAATCACATCTGAAGTTAAACTTGGAGTACTGTAACAAAGCTTTCTTCATTAAACCCGTTTGCACCAGCACAAGACTGGACTCAATCTCTATGTCAGTAATGAATTGCACCACACACTGCACAGCTAGAACAATGTCTTGACACCTGTGAAGAAGAAATGCTTCTCTGCATCTCAGAGCCACTTTAACAACCCATGATCCCTCCTCAGTCTAAGACTGATGGAATTCTGATAAAATGGGATTTCTTCATTAGAAGAAATGGAAGTTGGGACAAACATGTGCATGCTGGAAATCTAAGCTAACCAGATTTTGCATTTGCAACAGCTATATATTTGAATTGTTCAAGTCCTCCTGCTGTCTCACCCTCACTGGGCTGAGGAGCTCCTGCCTGGAGACCTGTGTTCACAGCCAAAAAACAGAAAAACCAAGGGATTATTTGCCCAGAGGACGAGTGGACCTGACCTTTCTGTTTACACAATAAAACAACGGTTAATTAAAACCTCTTTACATTATACTGAGACAGATGAGGCAAACAACTGCATGATCTGGAAAACATCTGCTAAACAAAATCAAAATTAATGATAACCAGAATGAGCTCTTTGATGGCTGATACTCACCCAGCTGCCAGGAACCATCAGTAAGCTGCTCTCATAACAGCAATTAGTTACTAATGCAAAAGTTTGCAGGGGCAGGACCTGTGCTCAGAGCACCTGCACAACTTGTGTTCAACGCTGCTATACCTTGCAGTGGATTTGCAGCACACTGATGCATGGAAAGACTTCAGCCTTTATCTCCCCAAAATGCTCTAGGGTTAGAGTTTAGATCCCACCAGAACCCAAACTTTGACTTGCATGCCCAACACTGTAATGCCATTCTGCTTTGAAAAAGCAACTTTTCATTGAAATAAATCTACAAGTTGCTACACGAAGATCTGTCAGGTGAGTGTTAGGAGGCAGTCTTTGAAACCTAGCAGCAGTATGCTTTTTCAAGTCTGTAAACTCATGTTTGTTTTAAGAAGTCACTGTAAGAATACTCAACACCAACAAGCACATCGAAAGAAAAATTTCTCCTACCTTTTCTTCTTGTGACTTCAAACCTTCTGGATTCCTATAACGAAAAAGAGAATTTTTGTGGTTTTTTTTTTTGAAAAAAAAATACAAGAATTGTTCAAAGGCAGCATGAACAGAAACCCCTAAAAGCATTAGTCATTGTCACAGAGATGCATCTATGAAGCTCTGCACAATAACCGAGTAATTACAAGTATACATTTCAGTTTGTCCATAAATATTTAATGGATTAATATATCACCTGAAGTGATTCATCACTCCACAACAGGTTACATGGTAGAGCGTAATATCTTACTTTAAATGGATTTTTTTCTATTGTTAAATGGAAACAGCTATAAGGGGTTTTATTATTAATATAGCAAGGATTTGGGATTGAGGGAGAAGGAGCAGTTACGGGTCTTTTTAGCAGAGACTGTCGCAAATACCCGAATAATTTCAGAATAATCAGACTACTCATGCTCTGAGGGTTCATTTCAATATTTGCACAACCACATTATCTGCTCTGTTTCTCCCAAAGCATCACTACCACCTCCAATCACAAAACTTTAAAAAACACACTGCTCAGAGTCTCAAAGGGTATTGCATTCCCAGACAACGCTATCTACTTACACTAAGGGTGAGACTCCAAAGGAATAAATATTTAATTCCAAGTGGGAAAGTTATTTATGGATTAATTACTAATGCTTATAATTTCTACCATTCCAGTTATTTCTTGCAACCAGTATTGAAGATAGAGGAATCTCAGAGGACTCTAGAGGACCATCCCCGCATACCACTGGCCCTGAGTCACACTGACCTGGACACTGCCCACTCATGCAGGATTAACCCCACTGAGCACAAACCTGGAGCTGGAAGACCCCAAAGACGTCCTGGCAGACACCAGCACAGTCTCTGCTGCCAAAGGAACCGGGGATGCCCATGAGATGGCAGAGACAGTGCCAGCAGCTGCTTCCCACCCAGCTCCACGCTGGGCCCCAGGACCATCCTTGCTGCTTTTGACGTACCTCAGAAACAGCTTGGCTCTTATTCGGTAATCTGCTCCCAGATTTTAAAAGCTACTTTTTCCCCAATGGTCTCCCCCACAGCAGGGACACAGGAAACAGGAGCAAGCTCTCCAGCTCCCTGCCAAACACTTGTTATGCAGATTTTTACTCCCGTGGATATGCCTTGTTTAACTTCATTTCATTCCCTTAGTGCTCACTGTTCTCGGATGTTTATTTACCTGAGAATGAAATAAAAATAATTTTCCCTGCTTTTGATAGGAAAAAAATGGCCTTCCTAGACATCTGAGCTTTATCCCACCTGATGCTTATTATGGTTTTATTTGTGCTCTGTTTTCACTTAAACTAACTCCCTGCAGACCACACTTAGACAAAGGGAAGTAAAACAAAGTGCTGTGCATCTCATGAAGTCTACCCACACCCCTTTCTGCATTAGTGCCTTGCCATGGGGTAACAGAAACCAGAAATCTGCTACTGGAGCATGTGATAAAAATAGAGCTTTTCAAAGTGGCAGAAGATGGAAATAAACCAAGGAAAAACAGCTCATGGAAGTAACAGTGGCACCTGCTCGGCTAACAACTGCTGACCTCACTTCCCCAAAACTTCATCACTTCAACCAAAACAAGCCGTTTCACTACAGGATGCAATATTTCTCACAGAACACACACCACATGACTGTAGCTATTCATTTACTAGCTGCAGAAATGCTCCTTGTCTTGTCACTCCAGGACCCCAGCGCGGTCCCAGCCCACGGCCTGGCCACCACAGGCGGGTGCAGCCCAGCCGAGGCCTGCACCAGCCCTGGGCCAAATCCCACCACACATCTCCTGGGCCTGCTCTGCTCCGTCCTGCTGACAATTTTATATTTTGTCACCATTTGTGCATACACAGAAGAGGCAGCTGCTCTCTCCTGTCTTGAAAACAAGTTGTTTTCTTATAAAAAAAAAAGAAGTAGGATCGGGAAGGCAGAAAGAGGTTCCTTGCCATCCTCCAAGCCAACCAAGGGGGATAAACAAAAAAAAGTTGGTATTTATAAAAACAGGAAGTTATTATTCCCCATAGGATTCTACCTCAGTGATCTCAAGAAATATAGGAAATGGCAGTCAGGATTAGTACAGACTTCAAAGCATTTATCCTCTTTAGGCAGCAAAGCTCTGAGCTGTGTAGACAGTTACACTCCAGGGACCTCTCAAAGCTTTTCAAAATATTAGTTTAAGAGGTGGGGCACAGAATAAAAAAATCCAGATACAGCTTGATATCATTAAGCCCGTGTACGTGTAATATATGCAAAAGGGAAGAGTACTTTTAAAGTTCCCTTGGAGCCCCTCACTTTAACAAGCTTCTTGAATACTCTGCAGTTCAAAGGCTTAGAAACACTAAAACTAATTACAACTATTACATTGATCAAAAGAAAAAAAAAGACAATCACACACTAAAAAAAAAAAATCAAGTGTCAGCTCACTTGTATTAAATACCCTTTTGGTATTTCCATGAAAGAACTGCATACACACTGAGGAAAAAAACAAAGGTTGGTCTTCAAAGTTCCCCTTCTTTTACTCCGTTTCTCTTTATAACTGTAAGCTCTAATGAATACAAATTACTCAAAACCCAGATGCAAGACTCAGAGGAAAAATCTTGATGGCAATACAATGGGAGAATACGAGGTCAGGCTGCAAGCAACCACTTCATTACCACGGAGAATGTCAGCGCTTGGTACACCCCCAAAACATCCCCTTTCATGGAGAAGAGGCCAACGGCATTGAGAACACTCAGTATTTCAGAAGCATACACAAAAACCTGGGAAAGGAGAAAAACACCTGGCAGCCATGGCAGGATTTAAGTGGCCACAAAAAGGAACGAGCTCCAGGTAGAAACAACTCTGAGGCCTCTGTCCCTCCAAGTGAAACTACAGCAAGAACTCAGTATTTTTTTAGTTTGCCTCCACCTAATCTTTTTTTTGTAACACAAAGGAAACTATGCTAATTTTCCTCCTTGAGGGCATGCTAAACGTAAGACCTTTCTATTAATGATCTAATATACCACTAAGACACACTGCTGGTACGTCTGGCCACAGGCACAGCACCATGACGCATGCTGTGACAGTGGCAATCTCCACAAAAAGGAGCAGCCGCCCTTTCTTTGAAGTGTAAGATACTGCTCAAGTAAAAAAAAAAAATCAGAGGTTTTAATAACATTAGTAGAGAACCAAACCATTTTGATAAAAATGACATTAAAAGTTCTCAGATGCATTGCCTGAGGAATACTTCTCTGCAGAAGCCATAAAGCAGATGGTTATAAATGAGACTTATTTCATGGCCGCCATTTAGTGACTGCAAATTCCTTTAACTAAAAATCTAATTTTATCAAGGCATAGATCATATGTTTTTAAGTGAAAAAAATTGTCTCCGATTTTTCATTCCTTCTGTAAAGCTTCATGAAAACTGTAACACTTAATGTAATACAGCAGTTTTGTTTGTCAAGGCTCAGTTTCAGTACCTATTTCCTATTTTCCTCCTTTTTAAAGTTAGTTAATTGAAGGCAGAACAAAGGGCCCCTCTGTTCTGTATCTGAGGTGCCTAATCATTGCTTATGTGGAAATCAATGTAGTATGTTTGCTCCAGTATTGCTGTTCACAAGGCATCTATCTACCGAAAAAGCACATCTCTGAACGACTAACCAAACCTGTGTCTGCACATGAGAGCAGATGCAGTGGTAACAAATACAGTTATTAATCCTAGATGGGTTAGATGGAACAAAAAAACCTAATCAGAAACAGTTCCCTGCCCACTATCACACACTTCGTTCCCCCCCAGATGCTGCGTGGAAGCATTGCACAAACACCTGCACAAACCTCATGCAATTCAGCAACTTCCTTGCACAAATCCCTTTCCTGCCTTTTTAAAAGGGAACACCAGCCTTCCAGAAGACAGCATCAAGATGTCCTGCCAAAACATAATAGCCCGTTTGCGCTATAGGCTCCTGATTAATGCTGAATCATGGGTGCACAGACAGTACTTCTAGAATGAAGAATCGGATTTCATTCAGAACAAACACTGGGGGAGAGTGGAAGGGTATTTTTGGGCAGAGTTAAATGCAACTACACATAGGGAATACACAATACACCAAGCAGGACACTGCTTGGTGACCAAGGAGCTACAAGTGGATTTACCGACAGTCATCAGTGGCAGATCCAAGCAGCAAAACCACTTACGGGTCTGTTTGGTATCAGGGTAGATAAATTCTTTGAATACCTCTGTATAAAAATGCATCAATATTAGTGTTATATCCCCACAACATATTGCTGTACAACACAGCAATGCTCTCCTTGCAAATCCTTGTTGCAGGCAGACCAGGCCATGTAAGATGCTGCTCTTCCTGCTGAAACAGGAGGCTCCTCATTTCCTGACCCCCCTGGAAAAGGTGTGCATCACATTATTTCCAAGGAGCACACAGCACCTTTCATACTCAGGCAAAATGCTACCAAAACACTTTATGGTCAAAGGTTTCCTTTCTGTTATACTTCACTGCAGCCTCCACTGAATTTATTTATTTTTTTTTCCATTTTTGTATAATGGAAGACCCACCACAACACTAAGTACAATTACACACCAGTATTTACAGATATTTCTGTATGGCTGTGCATTTGCTATTCTCATTAGCAGCCTCTGACCACATGAGCCTGATGTCTGACTTGTACCGAGTCTGGTACCAAACAGATACCAACTGCCCTTAAGTACTGCAATATTATCTCCTGAATTGCTGTGTTTTCAGACCTGTCCTTTAATACTGATTGTGATTTAGTCACAAGGAGTAATTCAGTTTTTTAATAACCATATGCAAAGGTTGGTGTAGCAGTCCTTGCCAGAGCCAATTACCACAGTAAATGGAAGAGATGCAAGATAGAGAAGAATAGCTAACACTTCGGATCAGCAAGTGATCTCTTATTGGACTCTAGCAGCCCTCTTACCAGGTACTTTCGGGAGTGCTCACACAGGATAAAGCCAATTCAGCACATGCAGCTGGGCTCATGCTGGGTCTATCACAAAATTAGACATTACCTCTGCACACAGCAAGTCTCCAGGGACCTGCTCTCTGGATCAGCCTAACTGCTGTACAATTTCTAAATATATAGCCCTAAGTCATTTAGCAAATTAATAAAGAAGTGGCTGTTCCTACTAACAGAGTATTATCCCATGGATTTTTTCCCCCCTTCAGAGCATGCTCTTATCTCAAGTGAGGGGTCAAGACAATTACACTGACATCCAGCACAGGGCCAGGTGGAGCACTCTGCATGCGGATTGCAGCAAATGCAGTAGTTATGGCTAATACGTAGCTTGGTTTAACAATCAGGATTTTTCTGTTTACAGCCATGAACACAATATATTCCCGAAGAAGATGCTAATGAGGCAGAGAACTTTTTTTTTTTTAAATCAGGCATGAGGAAGAAAATAAGTTATACAGTACGGTTTAAAGAAAGCTTGGTATCAGGACAGAAGCTGGCAATTTAGATTTGTCCTGTCTAGTATAAACTGAGAAAATCTGATGTCTCACATCACACAGTATCATCTGCTCAAACATACGGTAGCTAATTGAGATAATTGCTGCTTCTCTGATTTTATTCACTATTTCAGGACTTCAGATTAGAAGCTCAGGTACAGCTCCATAAATTTCCACACTGTCATCTGGAAGCTCATGGGAAGCCTGTTTAAAAAAATTCCAAATATGCAGCTATATCCTTCCTAACGTAAAAAGGTAAGAAATACCCAGCCTGATGATAGAAAGGATTCTCAAGTAGAACTGCCTTCCTTTAAAAGCCACTGCTATACCCTTTTTTGAATGAAGGATATGCTACATTTGGAAAAAAAATTGGTCAATATTTAGTCTTTTAAGGTTAATTAGCTTCTGAACAGGATGTCAGAAAACATAACCATCCACATCATCACAGCAGAGTTAAAATTGCCTTTTTTTTTTTTAATTTGCAAGATAAGTTTTACTCTGATCTAATTCTCTGCTTCAGGAATATATCAGCATTTCCCCACCTAGATATGATTTTTCACAGTTGCTCAACTGTGACATGAGAAAAACTTACAGAAAATTTGATTCCTGCTAGTCAGTTCGTGCCACAGCTCAGCTGAGCCAAGCACCCTGAGCCTCACTGTCCCTCCACTCCTCAGGGAACAGCACCCAACCCTGGCAACCTCCAGCACCAAAATTCAAGGTCATTAGCACCTGAGAAACCACTTGCAGTTGCGGTCAGCTGCTGGCTGTGGCTGCTATTAGTTGAGAGGTGATAGCCCCCACTGGGCTAGGCAATGTAAGACAACCATGAAGTATCACACCACATGCTACCAGAAGTTTTAAAAATTAAAAGAAGCAGGATTTGGGTTCTGTAAGGGATTTCATGCAAGTTTAATTTAAGTTACCTTTAAATTGTGCCTACAGAACTTGTGCACCTTGAACTACATTTACACTGATAAGCAGCACCTACAACCAAAGTTTTGCATCTCCAAAGGGATAATATACTAGTTAAAATTTAGAATGGTCTACAAGCAGCAATTACAGCTTTTAAGAGATACCACAAATGCAGGTAACAAGGAGTGAATTACCAGTATTTCCCAAAAGTTATACAAAAATAAATATAAGCCTTGTCTCCCCTTCCCTTCATTAAGGTTTAAAGCAGGAGCAGGCTGTAGCCCAGTATAGATTTTAATTCAAATCCGATTCTTTCCTTCCTTTCTCCAAACTGACTTACAAGCAGCAAGAGCACACACACAACAGAATACATTACCACTAATAATTCTTAAAATAAATACCAGGATATTAGATCTTCAACTGCATATAAAATTGATACACTGTGCCTGTCTTATTCCAAGCTCACGCTCTGAAATTATGCCTCTATTTGAATTATAAGCAAAAGCTTTTATCAAAAGCCTTTGCAGTTTTGTAGCTTGCCTCCCAAAGCAGTGCCTTCGTAGTCAGATCAGGAAATACAACTTTGCCAGGGGAAGCAGCACAAAACCATCCCCATTGCTCCCCTGCTGCTTGGAATCATCAACTGTGGTCTTCAGCTGCGGCATTAAGTGAAACAACATTGAAGAATCTGCAGATAATTAGAAATTTCGGGAATAATTGATACTCCTAGAGAAGCGCAGTTCAGGCTGTGAGTGGACTCCAGAGGGATGGTTTATCCTGTGCAGGATGGCACAGAAGGGCTGGTGCAACACAGCTGTTTGCAGTCATGCTGAAGGTGAAGGTGACATTTATTACTTGGAGATTTTAAGCAGCTCAGGTGCTACGCAAGTAATAACTAATGAACAAGTCAAACGATAGATAATCTACACAGCTGAAAGCTTCCAGATGCCAATAAGAAAGTTATGGCACCTTAAAAAGAACATGTTTGCTACATCCATTAGCATAAAAACAAGACTTGGCATAGCTGCATATGATACTTTGAGGTTGGTGGTACAATTTAAGGCAAAAGCAAGATAAGGTGACAGAAATACTGGTAAAAAAAAAATGTATCTCCTTCACCAGCCCAGCACAAACCACTCCATTCGAATCTCCTGACCAAGTTCTGCCTCAGATTCGATACGCAGAACTCCAGGGTTAGTTCAGGTTGGGCCTTTTCTCCTGTGCTTGTACTGGAGACTCCCCACAGCTACCAAAAGTAGCAAAAAACTCACAAACTACATTTTTAAGAATTCCTTTCCATTTCAGAAAGGAGACGTGACCCCGGAGTGTACCATCTGTTGCCTCAAAGGCAAACCAAAGGCCTTCTAATATAACAAAGCTGTCCGTGAAACATGGCCACCTAAAATGCCCAACCTAACATGAAACCAGCCATGCTGAATGCAGGGGCAAAGCCTTTTCTGTAACTATCACCTCAGAGCACATGAGCTCTATGTATCTGTGGTTTTGAATATACTCCACTCGGTAGAACTTAATTCCATCATGGTTCAACCCTAGAAAGCTGCACACCCTAGCTCCACGGTGCTCCATGTGCAGCACCCAGAAGCTTCAAGAACTTTTCAGCACCCGCCTGAACCAGCCTGAGAAGTTTCACAACGTGAAATGACAGCAACGTTCTCCAAAATTAATATGGACCAAGCAAGTTGCAGCTTTTCAATTTAGTACCAACATTGTCCTTTTTAATTAGGTTTTCCATTTCAATTCGTTATATACCCGTGGAACTCCAGACTGCACACACGTTTATTACTGTTCTAATCAAGACTAAAAATATTTCACAAAACAAGCTTCTTCTCAGGAACACCGCATAAAACTGAGAGGTGGAAGGCTGAGCATCAGGAAAACAGACACCACTGCTGTGCTAGGAAGTTACTTCCTCATGCAGAAAGGCTGCGTACTGCAGTCTGTGGCCTCAAGACTTATTTTTCCCTTTATAAATGCAAAGCACAACTGCAATAATTCTACCACAGACCATGAAGAAATCGATTTAGCAATCTGAACATAAATTAAGCAATGTTTTTGATTCAGTAAACTTGTTCCTATGTAGATCAGAACAAGTATTAGTGAAGGTCAGTGACCCATAGCCAAGTCTTTGCTTTGATGAAGTTTGTAGGAATCTTAGATCAGGGCATACTTCAAATTATTTGACCTGTAAATTAACTCTTTACATATTTTTAAAGCAATTTCAGTGAATTGCTACGAGCTTTCTATTTGTGATTCAATTATTTAAATGCATGTTAATGGCATTACATATTAATCAGGAGCCATGTATTTGGTAGCTAACAAACATTACTGATGAATAAAGAGCAGCATCTGAGGCCCTGGCTGGCACAGGCTCCAAACCCACAACTCCATAAACGAAGAACAGCCACAATTACACTGCACAGGAGATGAACTCCCAGTTGAACAAAGCCAAATATCACTAGAAAAGAATATTTTTTTTCTTATGAAAACGTATTAAAGTTAAATTATTTTCTGAAAGATAACAAATGCATTTTGAGAAAAGAGCGGTTACCTCAATTTAGCTGTCCTACCTGACAGCTGCATTCAGGATCTCCAGATTTATTTTGGTCTTTGGTGTTACACCTTATAAACGCTTTCTTGGGGAACAAGCTTTCTGTACAGTTACTTTATTAAAAATCTGCATTACAACTTACAGCCCTGGAAGCTATTTTAACTGTGTTTTGTACATTAAAAGTTTTAATATTCACACCGGTTATAAATTCTGTACAAATCTGAACAAATGCATTTCTAGCTTAGATCCTTTCACCTCAAGCAAGATCAAGTAATTGGTGCAATAACTTCATGGTTTTTAGAGCAAGATCAAATGAACGAATGTCTTTCATGTAGTGTAATAGTTCTACAGCTTATATTAAAATAAATCATTTGAGTAATGAATTTAATTCTTCAGAATAACTTTTTCAAAAATCATAACTAATATGCATTAGTGAAGAATTATTTTTTTTTAAATACAAAACCATGCCAAATATTTAATTATTTTTAAAAAGCTAAAATGATCCAAGGCAATACAAAAACATTTAATCATTAGAGTGCCTGTATGCTGTGTGTTGACTACACAGCAACAAAGCGCAAGAGGAGGTGAGGGTGACTGTGTTTCTTCACTTTTACAGAATGGAGAAGGGCTACCTCAAGGTAAAAGTACCCCTGAGGCAGAACTCAGAACATCGGAATCTCGAAATCTCCACTAAAATAATTACCAAGTCCTGCTGAACAGGAGCCACATGTTTGACAGCGTTGGCTTTCCTGCCACCAGAAGTAAAGCCAATGCTGTCACCTTCAGCACTGAGAACAGGCTCAGTTGCTTTACACCTGCCACAAGCCCAGAGCATGAAAGGTGACAGGCGCCACCACCCCGCACTAAGGCAGGAGTCCCAACCCCCCCGTCAGGCTGTGCATTCGGGGTCCTCTCTGGTGGGATCAGGACCGCTGTCACCCAAAGGCCACCATGTGCCCAGAAGCCGACATGGGCTCTAAGTTTGTTGGTCCTCCCGGAACGACCTATGGCTCAGGTATGCTTAGCAAATGGCCTGTTTCAGGCTTCACCTGAAGATCCAGTGACCCAAGTGAAGAGCCAGGACGGGGTCTGCTTATTGAATTTAGCTTAATGGGTCCCAGTGGCCTTAAGACAGAGCATACCATAAAGTCTTTGGGGGACAAAGACCAAATCTCCACAACAGCCAGACGCACAATTTTCCTCCCAGAACTACAGCGATATGCTCAATAAGTGTAAGAGCTTGTGCTTCATGGTCCTTTCACAATCATTGCTTCTTCACTGACCTCCTCAGCAGGTGTTTAGTACAAATACGTAAGTAAATATGCCCCCACTTGTCTTCTGTTTTCACAGCACAAAAAGCCTGAACTCAGCACAAAAATAGAGACAAGAGTTGTAGCAGCAGCAGATCTACAGTACCTCTTGGTGCAACCTCCCTGCATCCGAAAACAGCCTTCTGCTCCCGGCCGAGTCCATCCATCCCCTCGTGACAGATGAGAAAACCCCAAGCAGTACGAGAGATAACCAAAAGCTTCTTGACTTCATCATTTCACGTCTGTTGAAAACAAGAGAACAGTCATAAAGCAATCTCAAAAACAAAACCCAGCTCAAATTTAGTAACATGCAGAAGCTTACTGTAAGAGCTTGGTGAAATATTTACCCCTAGATTATCCTCCAACGGGCGTGCTGTTCCCAGCCTGCCCCTGCCAAGCTGGACCACTGGGATTTCCAAGTTTAACTGCTGTGGCCAGGAGCAAGCCGCCCCACACACCAGGTTATGGTTCTGTGGAAACCCAGAGGTGCCTTCACCCCTCCTCAGGCAGCCAAGCAGCGCCGGGTTATTCACAGCCACTTCATGCACTTTTACCCGCAGCGAATCGTCACAAAAGCCTCACCAGACACCGCTGTTCATTTCTTTGATCACCGGAGGCTTACAGCAGTGTGCCAGAAGATGTTGTTATTCCTCTCAGACTCGGAGGACGACACCTGCCTCGAGCACATTCAGCCACTGCGCTGCCGGAGGCTGAGCTCGCAGGGGCCAGCAGCGAGCCCGGGGTGTCACGGCGACACCCGGAACACGGGGCCTGTCACTCCTGGTCACAAGAGACCTGCCCAGATGGCCGCTGAACCCAATACAACCCACAAGACCTGAAGCAAACTCTGTACCCAAGAGGTCTGAAGCATTTCTCCAGCCATGATCTAGGCGAGCCTCTCCTGGGGCTGTGCTTTCTCCGCTAATTTGCCTCTGTCCCAGCCAGGCCATTTCTAAGCCCCCTCAGGCTCATCCTGCTCACCAGCACCATCTCCCTGCCTTGGCTCTGCAGCAGCAGGGAACCGGGGAGATAAAAGCAAGGATTTCCACCACAGCAGCATTCCCTTTGAGAGATGTTCTTGTCTCTTTTTTTTTAAACGAATTTGGAAATACTACAAGTGCAAGCTACTCCAAGTGTTGTCAGGTGGAACTGCCGCATGTTGTGTGTACGTGCGTAACCCTGAGCTAACGCCCTGAAGATCAGCCAAGAGCATTTTAAGGGACATTGGGCTCCAAAAGTACAGCTGAACCTGAGAGCTCTGTACTTCATCTGCCCTTTTTGGGGACAGGACACCAGGTTGTGCTGTTACTTCTCATAATGAAGATACCAAAGGGGTCTTCAAGCCTGGCTCCATTTCCACAGCAGCTGAGAGAAGTTTCAGCCTTTCACAGCAGCCGCAGAAGGTGCTAAGGCAGACTCACAATAAAGCATAATGACCACTTAACGAAGCAAGAGACGGCATTGCTACAACATGCAAGTGACAGGCTGCTGCTTGGCTTGAGCGATACACATTAACGAGACATGCTACCCGCTAATGGCAAAATTAAGCCCCTGTGACAAACCTCGTCTTGACAGGACTCATTTTAGCGTTTTCATACCGTGTATTTGCTGCAGGGTGTATCCAAGGCTTAGCACATCCCTATTAATTTGGGACCATAACTATTCACACCAGCACTGCTTTGGTCTCAACTATTTTGTCTGCCCAGAGACATACTGTCAATAAAACGACACAGCCGACAGTCACCGCACACCGCTCGCCCGCGGAATTAAGGCATTGCTTTTTCTCAGCACTAATGTAAACACCCTGAACTGAGAGCACTCAGGATGAAATCAAAATTTATTAGGCTCTCTAAATTCCAATTAGAAACCTCAGATGTAATGTTACTGGGGCTACAAATAAATGTTTAATAAACCAAAGTCACTATATCAATAAGCGACAAGTACATTGTTACATTATGAATTGCTCTCGCAGAGCAATACTATTTCTCACGTTTTATAGAGGTATTTTGTATGCTCTGTTGATACCACCACAGCAAATACCGTTTCACTTTGCAGTTCTAGAGACCTCTCACTCGTACGCTGCTTGAAATCACAATCCTAGACCCAAAGAGGGGACCAGCCAGTTTCGTGTATATTTAGTAGACAACCACTAGAAAACATGATGGTGTTTGGATTAAGATGCCTATAACACTGATGAAACTGAAAGGGCAGCATCTGCATGCTAGAAACTGCTTGTTTTATAAATGGAACTGGTAGAACATCCTCCTCTCAGTTTAGGAATTACTTATTTTTATTGCACACTGACTGACAGTACGTTAATTGGTCTCACTCACAAGAAGAGAAGGACACAGCAATATACGTTATGATCTGAATAGCCTAAACCAAGCAACAAATGCACGCTATAAATATCAAGCAAGAGTTAACTCTGAAGTCACGTAGCACGTCCATGCTGCTTGGTGCCCCAAACCGTACCCCAGCATCCCCTCACCCCGACTGAGCCGCAGCACATCTGCCTGAGCTAAGCAGAAGACTCCTGGCAAGATGAGGTCTGCAGCTGCACCATGCAGCACAGCTACTGGTCTGCAGCGCAAAGTTCCCCAAAGTCAACCAAAACATTCAAATAGATTGAACGGATCACTATAAACTCAGCCAAGTTCACCACCAATTTCCTGTCCTCACTTGAGCAAAGCACAATATGCAGGACATGAGCCCATACGGACATCGCTGCCCAGATAAATCACAGCTTGCATATGGACATCCTGCATAAAACAAGCCATTGCGCACATACACACACACACACACAGAAGGACGATGTTTGCAGCTAAACATTAGAAGCCCCCTAAGAACTGAGGGTGGAGAGGGGAGTCTGTCACCCACCTGCTCATAGCAACATGGGAACAGACAGATTTTAATCCCCCATGCAAAGCACAAGCTAGTAATTGTAATGCAAGCACTCCAATTAAACCTGACTGTTTCAAACACAGTAAACAAAGTTAAGCATCACATCCCTTTGTGACACCTCCTTTGGTTTCAGGGGAATTACTTCCAAAACCATCCTGGTTCTTATGTTATAGGAGATACTATACAAAGGCTGGAGGTAAACCTACAGCTTGTGGCTTCTTCCTCTGAACTAGAGAACTGCAGCATTCCTTGCAGCTGGCACAGCTTTGCCAAGAAACACTCGCACCAGCAGAGCAGCACCATGCTACGCGCTGTTACTTGGCCAAGCCCCGCAGGTGCTGTTGTAACACTGGCAATTACAGAATGCCCCCATCCTGCGCTCGGATGGGTTTGTGCGCACGAATATACAGGGGGAGCCTCAACTCACATAGAAATTGGGGCTACACATCTGAATGAAGAGAAATGGCAAGCAGATGCAAGCCAGAAGTACCAGCACAGGCTTTAGGATGCAGGTTTTAGAGCTGCTCAAGCAGAAAGGGTCACCTTGGAAAAGGCAGGCACTAATCACGTTGGCCATTTGCGGGGAGAACACCACAAGTTGTTTAAAGCACTTCAGCGACACACAGCACAAGTAGGCAGGCAGACAGATTGCTGCCGGCAGCCCACAACTTTTTCCTCCACAACACAGCAGCTTTTAGAATTCAATTAGGGTGACCGTAATAATATTAAGCAATTTGCCAAAACCAGTTATTGGTTTTGTTTTCAGGGCTACTTAAATTGCAGCTTGAATTTTAGTGCCGAAAAATTAATAGTTCGCAATAGCTTTTAATAATTTCCAACAAGCTCCACATTAGAAAGAAAGGTTCAACTTAATTACCTGAAGTTATGGCTGTTGCTATAAGCAAAAAAATAAAAAATAAAAAAAAAAGGCATTTGGACCACACCATTACCTCTATAAATTGGCTCTGCTAGCACAAGATAAGGATCTGGTCCTCAGTTCCTCTGCCACTGCCTGTTCCAATTGCTTCAGCCTTATCTAAACAGTATTTCTGTGGCCTGCGAAATAATTTTCATGTCCATAACTTCTTGTCAAGTGCTATAAAGGCTACAAATTTAGGAAAAGAACCTTTCCAAGATGACCTTTCAGCACGACATAATAAAGGCAAACAACGCTTTCCGTCAGCTATCCGCAGCATCTCAGCTACGTAAAGTTTTGATGCGTTAGGAACTCGCTGGAATCAGCGGCGACGTTTAGCTACAAACCAGGCGTTTCGCTTGCATAAAAGCACGCTTCGGAGTATCTCAAAGAATATTTCACTTTAAATTCAAGACACTTCGATGCTCCCAGAAAAAAAAATAAAGAAATAAATAAATTGAGAACATCGGTCCGGTTGGAATGAAGGGCCTTAAATCTGGCAGATTTTAACCCTTGCTTGCCAGGCTGCCTCTGCCACCCTTCGGTGCGTTTCAGCCGCAGCTTGGCTCACGCTCGGGGAAGCTCCGCACCGCCGCGGCGGGGCACCCGGTGCTCCCCACCACCCCCCAGCCGCCGGGTCCCACCGCTCAGAAGCACCCCAGGCAGCTCGAGCCGGCCGGGCAGCCCAGGATTACCACGAATAAACAAACCCCGATCGCTCTCCGCCGCCAGCAGAGCCCGCGGAGGCAGCGGGGCCCCCAGCCCCCCCCCAAGCCCCCGGCGCACCCCAGGGCTCGGGCCCCGTCGGGGCGCTCCGGGGGCTGCCGCCGGCCCCACGGCGCCACCCAGGGGCCGCGGGGGGAAGCGCCGGCCCCACTCGCGACCGCGGCGGGACCCCGAGCCCCCCCCCGACGGCATCAGGAGCAGGAACAGGAGCATCGCCTGCCCGGCTCGGCTGGGCGGGGGGGGGGCCGGCCCCAGCGCAGCCCACCCTGCCGGGAGGGAGCCGTTCTCACCTCTTCGTCCCCAAGCTGCGGAAGTCGGGGCGGGAATGGGGAGAAGGAAAAAGGAGGGGCGGGGGGAGTGGGGCGACCCCCTCCGAGGGTGCCCACCTGTTCCTACGCCCTTCCCGCGGGCTCTGCGCGGACCGGCAGCATCGCCGGAGCATCCCCGGCAGCATCCCCGCGGAGCCGGCAGCGGGAAGGCTCCCACAGCGGGGTGTCCCCCCCCAAGCCCCCTCGCAGCGCTCCGCCAGGCGGGTCTCCCCCCCCCCAAAAAAAAAAAAACACACACCCCTTTCCCCCGGCAGCTCTCCGCCGGGTACCCACGGGGACGCGGGGGGCGCTCCGGGCGCGGCCCCGAGGCGCGCACTCACCTGGGGCGCGGCGCCGGGCGGGACGGAGCGGCCGAAGGGGTGCGGCGGGGCCGGGGGCCGCGGGACGGCTCGGGCCGGGACGGGAGCGGCGGCGGCCGCGGAGGCGGGGGGGGGCCGCGCCGGCCCTATTTCTGCTCTCCGGGTCCGGAGCCGCCTGACGTCACGGCCGCATTTGCATATTCCACCCAATCGCCGGCACCTGTGCGGGGCGCCGGGACCGCCCCCTCGGGGCAGCGGGGCGGGGGGGGGGGGGGGGGGGGGGGGGGGGGGGGGGGCCGCGCCGTCGGGGCTCGGAGCCCTGAGGCGAGGAAGCGGAGCCCTCACGGCGCGGCTCAGGGGCTGGGGGGGGGGGGCGTTGGGAAGGGGGCGGCAGGGCCGGCCCCTCGGGGCACGGGGGTTGGGAGAGGGGCGGGGGGGGAGGGGTGCGCCCCCCCCCAAATTTCCACGCTACCCCCAGGCGCCCCCGTGTCGCGCCCTCCCGTCGTGGGCAGCCAGCCCCAGGGGGACGGGGGAGAAGTCCCCCGGGGGCACCAGGGCAAACCTCGAGGGGACGGGGGGGGCCCTTTGGGGCCTCGAGGGGACGGGGGGGGGGTCCCTTTGGGACCTCGAGGGGACGGGGGGGGTCCCTTTGGGGCCTCGAGGGGACGGGGGGGGGTCCCTTTGGGGCCTCGAGGGGACGGGGGGGGTCCCTTTGGGGCCTCGAGGGGACGGGGGGGGTCCCTTTGGGGCCTCGAGGGGACGGGGGGGGTCCCTTTGGGGCCCCCCAGCCCCGCGTTGGGACACCGGGACCACCGGCAGCTGGCGGTGGGACACGCGGCGCGGCCGGGGGCTGCTCCTAGTGCCGGGTAGCCGTGGCCATGCGGGAAGGCAAACGTTAACATTCGTTCTCTTCGCCGTCGCATCTGTTAAAAAAAAAAGAAAAAGGATCGATATAATCATTGCTCATTTCTTTTTTAGAAGGCGTTGAGTGTTTACGGGGGAGGAGTGGGGCTGTAAAGGGGTTTGGGGTGCTGGGTTTCAAAGGGGAATTTGGCACGAGCCGGATCCATCGCGAAGCAGCGGGTGCCCACAGTTACTAACAGAAGTCTAAAAGACCTCTTAAAACATGTCGCTCTCGGTGTTCCTTCCGATGTACAGCCCTACAGCTGGATCCTAGTGAATTAAATTGCATTTGTCATTGGCTTCAGCGTGCGAGGGACAGGACCCCCCTGCGCAGCTCTTTAAGAAGACACGGGCAGCTCCCAGAAACCAGCTCTAGGCTGGAAGACAATCTGCTTGTTATCACATCAGGTCACAAAATTAGCCGTGAGCTTGTAGGAAGAGGCTCTTCCATGAGAGTAGGCTTGTTCATTATTAGTAGTGTTGTTCTCCGCAGGAGATACCAAGCAAGGTGCGCTTTCTGGGATTTTTCACACTTTTAGGTCTGGCCAGTTAAATGTTGCACCTCCAAAATATCTTCAGCATTTACCAAAAAAAAAAAAAAAAAAAAAAAAAGAGTTTATTTGATGACTTGATGACTTGTAGGGACTCTTGTTTGCTCTGATTTCCTTCTTCCTAACAAGAATGATCTGAAATTGCTGATTTACGATTTGGATTAAAAACAAATAAATCACAAACGCGACTGGGAGCATCCACAGTGAATTGTGCATGGGCACTACAAAGTGGGTCCTTGTAGAGTGTTCTACAGGAACCAGCGAGTGCATATTTCATACCTGGCCTATAGGCTTAAGAGGTCCGGGGTTTAAAAAAAAATAAAACTGAAATCTAATCAGAGAAAAAACGGTATCTTCAGTGAGATCTTTTCCTCTTTCCTGCGGGAGAGGGAAAAAAAAATCAGCAAACAGAAATAATATCAGCGGAGACAACTCCTTCCCATTTCCTGAAGGAAAGAAAGAAAAGTCTAACCACTTACCCACATCATTTATTCTGTGAAAATATCTTTCAGACTGTCTGTGTTGTCAGTTTGAGGTATTTAGTCATTTCTCTGTTTCTCTTAAAGTCGGACATAAACATGAGATGTATCAGGAGACACGTGAGGCATCCACGCAGCCCCTGTTTATTTATATCCGCACACGCCTGAGGACGCGGGGTGGGGAGGAAGTCAGGCTTCCTCACCCCGGACAGCTTGCTGGGGTGACGCTGGCTGCGACACGCTTGTAGCAGTTGGCACATTTTGCTCATTTTACATAATTCTGGTGCGGTTTTAAATGCACAGCCCGTGCCTGCTGCGTCTCCACGTGGCCCCTGGGGCTGAGATGAACGAGAGCGCGGCGAGGCAGCGCCGAGTCCCCAGACCCCAGGCCCCTGCCTGTGCCACCCCGTTTTTTTTCCCACCCACCCCCCAAAAGCTGAAGCATCCAGAATGAAATTCGGCCACGCAAGCTGAATTTGGGGCAGAAAGGTATTCTCTGGGAATTATTGGGGAATTGCAATATCAAGCTCGTTTTTTCCCCCCAGAGGTGGTCCCCCTCCTCCTTCCACACAGCTCGGCTTCTCGAGGAGCAGGGGGCTGGAGAAAGCCACCCTAAACCAGGCCAAGCACACCCCACCTGGCCCCGAGCATGGGTGCTACCCAGGCCCCGCATCACGTACCCAGCTCTCCCCCGTCCTGCCCCGGGGAAAGCCAGTCCCTCCTATTTTACCCCATCCAAACCCAAGCCCCTTGCTTTAGACAGCTAAACGAGGAGCGGATTTGCCCCGGGCAGGTGATGGATTGGGCAATCCGGCTCACGCGAAGTGCCTGTCTGCTCCTCCATCAATTCCGGGTGACCGTGTCCCTAACCCAGCTCCCCCAGGAGCCCAGACTCCCCTCCCTGACGTTACAGGTGCGCAGCCAGGTACCAACAGCCATTTTTGATGACTTCTCTTACATGCTGGGCTCCTTCCCAGTTCTCTGACATTCTGGTTCCAAATCTTTCCAGTTTCTCCCACCGCCTGAAACCATTTATAAACCCAAGCACCCTGCCTTGCACCCCCGTCCTCCAGCCAGCTCCGTCCCTTTCCTTTTCAAACGCCTGCAATTCGAGGCTAGTTAAGCTGCGGGAGGCAATCCTCGGCTGAGGAAGATGTGCTTGTCCTCACAGATGGCACCTTTTAAAAGCCCCTGGGACGTCTCTGCGCATCCCCAGAGCGGTGGGAGCTTTGCTGAGGGGGCGTCTGCTGTCCGCCTGGCTGCAAAGCCTGGGCAGAGCCAGCAGCTCTGCTACAGAGCAGGGCAAAGCTGATAAATTCTTCATCTTCAGGGCTGGATGAGTTTGAAGCAAAATAATTGTTGCTTTCCTTTGAACTGGGAATTGGAGAGGCCCAAAAACCAGTGACTGGAGCTAGAAGGATAAGAAAAAATAGATGGTTTTAAAGACAGACTTAGGAGGGGAGGATTCCTATTCAGAGAAAGGAGTTTGCAATTATTTTTTCATAAAAAGACAGGACAGCCCACTGGAATGAGAATTAAGCACTCTCCCCCCACACACGTAGGTTAAAAAATATAAAAACCAGACAACGATAAAGCAAGTGAAAGCACTCTGCAAGTGTAGGGGAGTTGAAGCTGCAAGTGGCGATACATTTAATAGGACTTGGGCAAAAACAGGGACTGTGAAATGGAGGCACCTGGGCCAGTCTTGGTCTCGTGTATCTGAGTGAGAGGAGCTGGAAATGTGCAAACTGTTGTCAGCTCTGACTGATGCGGCTTCAAGAGTCTGATGAGAAATTCTGAACGGCAGATTGGCAGCACAGAGCCCCGTGCCACTGACGATTCGATAGCGTGCAGGAATGACCACTGCAGGTAGCTTAAGGGAAAGAGTTTTGAAGAACAGATGGTCCTCTCTTATTGGGCTTAAAAAAAATTAAAAATCAAACAACAACAAAAAGGCAAAAAGAAACAGAGCAATGAGCGTAGCCAAGGCTCCCTGATTTTACCAGCAAAGGAATTAACTGGTATCCATCTGAAGTACTTCCAAAATCCAGCAAGTGATCTGCAGAAAGGAAGATGCAATTTTCTCTTTGAAAACTCAAACTTTGAACAACTCCCCACCTCTGTGTCCGATCCTGCTGTTTAAATGCAGTAATTAAACATGAGGTTTTAAAAGAACATTGTATTCATTGGGAACAAGAAGCTGAGGGAGTAATAGGACAACAAGATTCATGCTCATCACTTTTTGTTATTTGAACTGAAAGCCTAAATCAGACCTGATTAAACTAGGAACTCAAAACCAGATTCAACCCAAACTAGGGATATTAGACAAATACAAATGTGACAAGAGTCACGATTCAATTATTACGAGTCCATCTTTTAATTGCTCATTAAGATGGCAGTGTGTATCTTTGCCTACATACATTTAGCAAAGCCTTTTCACTTTGACAGCACATAAAATTCTCCATGCCAACTGTATATCTCTTACTTTTTATATCAACTTCAGAGTTGCCAGTTTTTCATTATCTTCTTGGTCACAAATTAATAAGGAGGAACAAATTTAATAGCAGCCTCAAACCTTTAGAGATTATGTCAGCCTTGTGTATCCATGCCAGTTAAATTACCATTTATTTCTGCTTAAATTTAATGCGGTCATCTTCATACAAACACACACATATTTAAAGCCTGCTCTCACGGTACAGCGTTAGCGCACCGAGAGGCTGCTCTGAAAAGCTGACATGGAGCTCAGACTTGAACCTTTCTAACCACGCAAGATGCAGCAGATGGAGAGGACCAAGGTCAAGAGCTGAAACCGGGCAGGATTTTGTGGGCGCCGTTCTCCTGGGGTGCTACCAGCAAGGATAGCCGTGGAGGAGCCTGCACACCAGAGGCATGTCCTTCAGGTGGTCAAAGTGGGTCAAGGCTCAGATCTAGAGAGGTGCTGCCCTTGGTGACCCAGTCTTCTCTGCCTCAATCATGTTTTAGCAAATTATTGCTCTGTTGGGTAAATGCCTCTGGATGCTGGCACAGCAGTGACCCACCTGGCCCCGGTGGTACGCTTAGTGCTTGGTCCCTGCCTCCGTAGCTGTCAGCCCAGGATAATAAAAAAATAAATCGTAAAAGATGTTTTATACCAAAGGAAATACTAAATGTAGAAACAGTGCTTTGATTCATTTCACAGCTGTAGTCTTTTTTGATTTGTTCGTAATTTTCTACACTACTGCTTCCAATTTGATACTGTCTGGGCCCGGGATGACAATGCGAATGGGATAACAGATGATGAGCTCAAAATACTGAACACAATCATACTCGCCCTACGTGTACCCACAATCAATATGTCACTTGGAGGAAGGAACCATCAGCTACCAGGCAAAGTTTGGAATATCAAATGTCACAGGGACTCCAGGCACGTTTCTGAACTCCTAGGAGCTGTCAGTGCAGCAGGCTGGCTGCTCTGTATGGGACACGCGAACGGGTCGAGTAAATAACCTCAGATACCTGAGCTGAAGTACTGGCAGCTTCCAGCATCCCCCTCCATTTCCAGCCCCGTGAAGTAGAGCGCAGAAGGCTGGTGGCTGTGATTCCCACAGGGCCCAGGGGAGCAGGACCCCCAGCCAGCGACCCAGCTCGGGGCTTCGGAACGGCACCTGTATTCCTCTGCTTTCCCATCTCTCAGTATTTTGTTGCTGTCCTCACCCAGATGCACAGCATCAAAGCCAGTGGACGGTGTTTATCTGAAGACAAAAAAGCACTTTGATCCACGGGCACGGTGGATAACAAGGCATTTAGCTTTTTTTTCCAAGCTCCTTGGCTATTTGTAAGTGCAGTCATGTCACAGCGAAGTCGTGGTGCGTATTCTGAAGCATATGGCGATCTTTTTTTTTTCAACTTGTTTTTAAGAGTAACGGTAAAATGATGAGCTTTAGTGGGCTGAGAGGGCTCGGGCTTGCAGCAGGTGAGTGGGCGGCCGGGCGGAGGGAGGGGGCCGCTCATCCTCCTCGCCAAAACGCCCCAGGTCCGACGGGCAGGGGCAGGGGAATGAAGCGCGTGGAGATGAAAGAAAGCGCACCAAAGCTGAAGAAAAACCAGCGAGAAACGTGAGTCTGCCTCATTTGAAACATTTGAAGTCTTCTGAAGCACCTTTGTGTTTTATCTCATCACTTAATAGGTTTCACTTTACGCCAGCACATATCTGTGCGGTACGTGGAGTTCAAGAAATAGACGGGAGCGAGGGGGACTTGGCGACAGGTTCCTTAAACCCCCTCTGCAGACAGATGGCCAGGAAGCAGGCTGGGAGGCAGAGTGCAAGCAAGGAGGATGACGTTCTTCAAGAAAAATTAAGAAATGTAAATGGCACCGTCGCTGCTCAGAAAGACAAACTCTTGCAAAGCATTAGCCGGGCTCAGTTCAAAAAGCAAGGAAATGATTTAGAAGAGGACTGTGATCATTTACAATTTTTAAAGGTGAAAGGTGTGATTTTGGTAATACCTTAAAATTAAAAGGCCAGCCACTCTATCTTTAAAATGATGGTTTCTCTCCTGGAAGACTTATCTCATTGTCAGTCCATTAGCAGCCAACCAGAACCCATCCATACAAAAATAATTGGCTATTGATATACGGTAATGCTGAAAAGTTATTCTTATTTTTGTTCATTGCTACAGAAAGATGTCCTCTCTAGCTACACATTCAATCATTATAAATGCTGCTGCAAAAAAACTAAAAACACTTCTCAGAGATGGATTAAGATCTACTTCACAAATAAATACATTTTATCACTGAGAGAAGAGGCAAATGTCACTGGTACTGTCTTATACCCAGTGGAGACCACTTGCACAGGAATTTTCCCCTCCCGGTCAATGAACGTCACCGGCTGTGCACGGCCCCCCCGCATCAGCCGGCTCCAGCGCAGGTCTGTACCTGCTGGGCACGCATCAGGGGCTGCTCCGAACCACAGCTGCGGCCCCTCCTTTTTGACTGCAGGGAGCTAAAAGGGGCAAAAAAAAAAAAAAAGACGTTTTACTCTAAAAGCACAGCGCCGCGTGGCTCTCGGCATGCTGTGCCGGCCACCGGCAGTGGCTACCGCTCTCGGCAGGGACCAAGGTCCCATCTGCAAGGGTCGCATCCTGCAAACCCCGAGTGCTTCCAGCAGGACCCGCTCCTGGAGGGGACAGGAGCAGGGGACAGCAGGACCTGCCACCGCCACCACTGTGCCCCGTAAGAGGTTATTTGTGCAGCGGTGGGGAGGTTTGTGCTCAGGCTGTTAGAGCCGCGCCGAGGCGGTGCCAGATGCTGCACTTGCCAGCTAAGCACCCCTCAAGAACAGCTAATAAAACTGGAGGACGTTAGGCTTTGTAATGCTGTATTTTAAAGATAAAAGAGTCTCTGGTTGGACTAGTGCTAAGATTTTTACTTCCTTGCAGACAGCTACTTGGCTGCTCTGTAACCCAATCTCGAGCCGAACCCAAACAACTAGTTATAAAACTCCAGCTCGAACGATGTGCAGGGAGATGGAAAAGGCAAAGGGGAGAAAGTGGGGAAATAATCTAGCTTGACAGAGAATTTTTGGGACTGTGGTTTTCGCCCATAGAAGAAATTTCTCACAGTTAAGGCTCAAACACACACCAGCAAGAAAGCAATGTGTTGAATGGCTTCCACAAATCTGTCTTGGGGCCATGGGTAGACATTGATTTTGGGCTGTTTTACCTTGTTTATGGCCATTCACTTGTAGCACTGCTTGATAAAATACTTTAAGTAAGAAAAAAATAATCTTACATTTGTTTTAGCTGCTTGTGGAATTATATTTCTGTAAGTATTTTACTTGTTTGGCCAAATTTCTACTACCAACAGTTTTCTGTTGCTTTGGAACTGCTGTTAGAAGCCTATCGCTCTTCATCATCACTCTGCTGAGTCTCTGTTACCCTTTTAGCAACAGTCTCTCCCACAGTAAAAGAAAACGCTTTTTTTTTCTTGTATCTTATTGTCCAGAATAACTCTTGGATATTACAGTCATCAATGTTTAGTACTAAATCATTTCCCTGCCAATTCCTTGTAATCAAATCTTCCACCAAGTCGATAGCAATAACATTTTTATAAGGCATTGTCTCTCTCAACCTATTAGGTGCCTTCTGATCTTTGAATTTTCCATTCTGAAAGTAATAGATAGTGACCTGGAAGAAAGCATAAAGCCTGTTCATGTCGCCCAGCTTTGAGCAGCCATGTTATTGCTCACACCAACCAACCCTTTGAGTCGGAGCTCTGACTGCTTCCGACAGGTTACTTAATCACAGGAGTGACTTTCAGTTCCTGTAGAAAAAAAAATGCAAAATAAATAAAGGAGCTACCAGGCCCGCTAGAACCAACAGCGATATTTCTACTGCATTTAATGGCACCAGATGTTGGCTTTGCAGAATTATATGCGGCGGTACACTTGGTACATCTGTGCCACGATGCAAATACGCCACCGCAGCTCATGGGGAGATACTTAGCTGGTTTAAAGGCAGCCCTGCCAGCCGCAGCACTGCAGAGCTGAGCAGAGGGCTGCAAAATGCACCCCAGCCCTGAACTTTGATGTGAGCCATGAACTTGTGCGCAGCTGCGTGCAGGCACAGCCACGGTGCCATTAGCACCCGCGGCACCGATTCGGTGGCAGTGCAGGACGCCTGGGTGAGCTCTGCCTGAGGTTACTTGACCTGGCTTTAAATCTGCCTAGCGCTGCTGTTGATTTCTGGACTCCACCTCCACCACCACTTAATGGCACCTTCCCACTATGCACACCCCTCTGCTGTGATTTTAATGATACCAGAGGATCTCCCATAGCCACGAGGCAGTTGCCCATTGACTGACTTGGTTCTTTCACTCACAATCTTTCATTCACGATTCACTACTGAACCTGCAGTCAGTAAACCATCTTTATCTGGTAGCTTACCACTAAAGAACTAAACTACCTTGAAGCCGAGGAGTACTGGGTACAACACAGGCAGCGATGTACTTATGCTTTCTCAGTTTTATTTGGGCTTTGGGAGAGCTGTTGAAATGGGAAGAAAAGGAAGTTTTCTTCATTAGATCATCTTCGTATACTAACCTCAATATCACTCAGATATCGATGTCACGGCTCTCAATTTGTATTTTGTTTCCATACCCACGAGCAAAACCAATGGTGATTTTTAAGATACTTTAATTTATCTAACGCCAAGGTACCATGAAGAAATAGCGATGGTCCAAAAGTGACCATACGCTGATGAGAGGGTTTCTCCCTAAGGAGGTCTGCGTGCCCTTACCCATCCAAAATACCAAGTATGTAGGTAATTGTCAGGCACTTACCATGTGCCAGTGCGGGTGACAGAGCTACGTCTGTGTAAGCCATAGTCAGGAGTTTCATTGATTCTGATGGGTAATTTATTTCTGACTCCGCAAGGCAACCCCTCAGAGACCAGCAGTCGATACCGGTAGAGGTGGATTAGCACAACAACACATCAGATGGGTCAGTGGGCAGGCGGGGTAGTTATTATTCCTATTAGCTCAGATACAAATGGAAAAGAAAGGAAAAAGTTAGTCTCAACAGCAGGCGGTATATATCTTGTTTCTCCTTTTTCTTTGACAGGGTTACAAAACATGCTGCTATTTATTTATTTTTAATATTAATGCATTTGGAACAGGGAGAAATAGAGATGGGGACAATGTATCTAGTCCCTATTCTCATCTCACCTTCCTTGTGTATTGCATAATTCCCTAACGTCTGGAAAACTGTTCAAAACTCCTCACTGTGTCAGCGTTTTCAGATCTCAGGGGATGAGACCCACAGCTAATATTCAAGACAATGTATTCCTGTCTGTGAATAATATGAAGAGCTGAATCCTTTTTATTCTTTACGTTTTTTGCCTCTCGCATGGCCTTAATGAAGATTTTGCAATCCTGTCTCCCTCGGGGCACACGGGTACAATCAAACATCTGCATTTAAATATACTCTCCCTGCCTCAAACCTCAAAATGAAAACAAAAAAACAGGAAATAATTCTTTCCTTCCAGGCTTCCTCAGCAACATACAAACAAGTCTCCTTAAGTAAGAGCAGCTTTAAGCCAAAAGCATGCCACAGCACAGAGAGGAGATGTGCTCAAGCTTAGAGGCCTCCACCCATTCAGCTGGCCTTGAAATATTTTGAAAATCCAACTTCTGTGCTCTAAAGACTACCTGAAATCTGGTTTTGAGCATTCTGCTGGAATGCACAGGGTGGCTGTTTTATCAGGGCAGTTTCTCCAAACCCCTGCTGTGAGAAAGGACACAAGTGTTCTTCCTCTAGCAAACAGAAACTTCCATGTCACTGTGTGTTTTCTTGAGAATAACCACGACTTATACTTCAAGCACATATTGACAGATCATTTCGATCTCAGTAGCCCCAGACTTCATCTCTAACCTGCATTTTTGCTTTGCTAGTTAATAGGTTTGAGTCCTGCATTCTTATTCAGATAAAGCCCCCAAGTGATGTGGGGTGACAATGAACAACTAGACCACGATTTGGTCCCCAGTGGGACTGGTTTATCTGGAGTAGTTTTTATGTCATTCAATTTTGTGAAGCTTGCCAAAACAGAGCTGGTCTGGAGAACGGGCAAGAGGTACACAGATATTCATGAATAAATAGATTAACCCTTTTCTTGTGATGTTTGGAAGGTCTTAAATATTCAGAGTTTCACAAATGTTAGATCATTGAGAAGCTCAGACTGGCCAGATGCTAAACATTACTCTCCTACTGGAAAAGTTCCAGGCGTTCAGGCAGAAATGATGCTCTGTGACCCCCGGGACCAGTCACCGATCCTAGCAGACATCCAGGAAGTAATCAAACTGGGAAGACTATAAAAGACTAACCTGCTGGCTGGGAATTATTTATCCAAGCTAGTTGGTGAATACTTATAAACAAGAAATACAATAGCGCAGACTGGAGTAGGCTCAAAATTTATCCACAATTAATAAATTGACCTATCCTACACACTGTGTTATTTTCTCTGACATTTTCACAAGCTACAAATCTGATAGTACAATTAAATGACAAGTTCAATCACTTCTTTATTTCATGTATATGTATATTATAATATTTTATAGCTGTATTACGGAAAAGACTGTTTACTCATGTTGTATCTTCCCTACCATAATTCAGAGCTTTGCTTGCCTAAGAAATTACTTGTCTGCATTTTGATTAAAAAAGCAAAACCTCATTGTTCCTGTGGCAAATGAATTCAGTCTTTAAATGAAACTCATTGTCACATCCTTTTCTATGCAGCAAAAGCATTCAGCTCCTGGAATGGTTTTAACCTCTAACACAGCACTTTTGTGTCTGTATCTGATCCAGCAATGATTCATTTTTCTTCCAAAGCTTCGTCAGTGTTTGGGCTCTGTACTTAGTTCTCAATGAACTGGCTATAACGCAGTAGTTACAGCTCCCTGGAAAATGACACACAGTAACTCTGTCAAGTTTTTTATTAGCTTGGATAGGTCTTTTATTTTAGCAAGGTCTTTTATTACCTTGGATAGCTTTGAACTAGGTTCTGAAGTGGATGAGTGAAGACCTGGAGATCCAATTTTATATCAAGAGCCATTAATTTTTTTAACCATAACCTCTTGATTATTGATAGGCTTTTGTTCTTTACTGTCATTGCACAACACATTGTTTGAAGTGAATCAGAGTGCACAAACTTCCACAATTACTCACCAGAGCTTGGATGGGTCATGGCAACCAGCTGGCAGAAGTGCTCTGACTTTCAGGATGCAAAAAGAAACACTCCAATGGTTCCCCCCCATCACCGTCCCTCCAGGTGCATTCAGCCCTAAAAATGACAGTTTTTTCTTCCACGCGTGCGAAGATCTGCTGTTTTGCAACACCCCTTGCATGTTCTAACAACCTCCTGGATCAATTAGCGGTGGGTGAATTCCAGATGACTTAGTGCAGATCAATACGCGGGTGCCTGAGGCTACGAAGTGCTGACTGGGGGTCTCTCAGCTGCGATGTCTGACTTGATGCATCTTTCAGCTTCTCGCCTTTCAGAAATGTCAAACTCTCTCTTCTGGCTGCAGATTTCACTTCCAGTTGAGCCAAATTGAATTGCTAGTCGTGTTTTCATAGGTGCTGCTCTAGCCTGGGAGATAATCGGATCCTTCCTGTTCCGTGGTATTTGTCAGAAAACATGGTAAGGATGTTATGGAGAAAGGAGGTGTCTGGAAATCTCAGATGATGGTTATTCTTTCGTCCATTAATCCACATATATACACAAAAGCACTTAATTTGGAGTAGCTTATTGTTCCACCTCAATAACTACATAGATCGGAATGGACTCCACCAACAGAAATGAGCATGGATGAGCCAATAGGACCAGAATCAAGCTGCAGAAGTGCAGATACATGGGGGTGGGGGTGAGAGGGGACACACGACACTAATAAATAGAATTTCATTGATGTCAAGGTCTCAAAAATGGTATAAGGTCTTTCTTCAGCAGCATACAATTCACTTCAAGACCATTTCCCTTTAGTCTAGTTGCCACTCTCTTCATCTGTATTCTTTGAGTCACATTTTTATGGTTTCAAACTTAAAAGGAAGTTGTATTTGAAGCTTGAACCAATTCAGACTTCCAGGTAACTGAAGTCAGCCTATGACTACAACTTGACAAAGCTTAATGCTTCTATTTGAATCAGTCTTATTTACAAATCAAACAAACTCATATCAAACTGACTGCTTTCACATTTAGGCTCTTTTGCCTTAGATTTATTCCTGCATGGGGCTGTGACATGTGACATCTTGCTATGTTGTTCCTTGGATTATTTACACCATGGAGGCATCCAGAGACCTATGTCACACAACAAATGCCCACAGTATTGGTAATATAACAATCAGTTACGATGATCCCCAGACGCATTTGAGCTGTTGGATAAATGGAAATCCATGTAGCCACAAGGAGCTGCTTGGCAAAAATCCAGCCGTAGACTTGGCACAAAAGAAAAATAAACCATGTTTTCTCTTTAATGTTACAGACCCTTCTTGGACCTCGTATCCGTACTGCAGCCATGGCCAAGCAGCAGGGCTGGGAGCTGGCACGGCACCTGCAGAAGGTCAGCGAGGAGCTGGGTGAGGGGAAGTGATGGGAGGCGGCTGGATGATGATGTCCTCCTTTCTGGGGAGCCAAAGTCAGCGCAGTCTGGCAGGATCTCACCCTCTCTGCACAGTACCGATGGCCACAGCATGTCCTTGTGGGTTCTCATTTACATTGCAAGTCTGAGAAGTTCCCATTTTCCTTCTGGACCACATTGTCAAGATGTCACGGACAGATTACATTGTCCTGCTAAAAAATTCATTCTGTAGGGATCAGTTCAAGTTAAATCTAAGAGGAATAGTACATTACCCGGGGATTAGGCTCATATTTCAAACAGACTGTTAGCTGAATAAGCGTTAAGGCGTGCGCAAAGACAGCAGAACAGGCCCAAAGCTCCTGGGCCTAGGCTGGGCTGGAGGAGGGACAAGGAGCAGCTCGGGAGCCACCTCTCTGTTCATGAAACGGGAAGGGTTTGCAGGTGCCGGGTGTGATGGGGCCGCGCTGCCCCAGGGGCAGCTCCTCCTCTCCTCCACATACAGGGGAGAGGGTCGGCTGCTTGGGAAACAGCACTGAGTTCAACAAAATACCCCTTAGAAAAAGTCTGAAATAAAATTATAAAATGAATCCCCTTGCCCCTTATCAGGTGGGCAGGGGTCCGTTTGTCACGTTGTCAGCACGTGATAAGAAGTCAGCAGCTGGGTCCTGACCGAGCAGGCACCCGTGTCGAGTGATGCTCACATGTCCCCGCTAGTCACCGTCTATCACCCAAATGTCCTAACACACGCACGCTTGGCCATGTGGACAAGACATCCTTTCCCATAAAAATACAGCACCTGATCGCTGGCGCTTTGGGCCGTCTATTTCTAACCAGCATTGACCAGCCCAGATCACTGTAGTATGCATTAGCTTCCTAGCCTGAAGGAAATAAAAAGGTTGTTTTCTGAAAAAGTATACAGTGGAAATCACTGCTTGCATTCACTTGTTACGCAGCCAGCCACAAGACCCTTGATTTCATTTTTAAGAAATTATGTTTACAAATCACAGTCAGTGTCTGACAGATTAAGAATTTCTGTATACATCTCTCCTTTTTTGTTTTGGTAAAAACAAAAAATGTTCTGTAGATGTTGGTGTCAGTTTACTTTTTTCACTGCCTCATACATTTGCCATCTGGAAACACCTAAATGCCAGCAGGCTTTGGCCTCAGGTTCGAAAGTGTTTGCAATTTATTTCTCAGAATTGCTAACAGCTTTCCCTGCCAAAAAAAGGAACAAACAATGATTCAGCAGAGCCTTTGAAGATCAAAAAGAAATATAATTAATTTGTTAAAGTGGAAAAATACCCCAAATCCCTGTTAACAAAATTGTATTTGACCTTCTGCATTTTTCTGCTGAGAAGGCTGACTTTTTACTTTATGCCAGCAGGATCCTCTGGGCTGAGGGAAGAGGAAACCCACTACCACCAAGGTTATGAGGCCGTATTTCACAGCACTATGTGAGATAACGCACGTATACCTGTGCTTGCCCCTGCCACTTACTCACCAAATCTCATTTAATGGCAAAGGAACTAACTGCCATCATAAATACACTCACAGCAGCAATAAGGCAGAGGAGGGTCTTGCTCAATGTGCTGGGTACACGAGGCTGGTCAGGGATGGAAGGATCAGGAGGGTGAAGGTACCGGCTATCTGTGGTGCAAAGATAATCATCATCTGCCCCCAGCACTGGAAAAACAAACAATCAAAAAAAACCCAACCAACCAACCAACAAAAACACCAACAAAATAAATAAATAAATAAATAAATAAATAAATAAATATATAAATAAAACATGAGCAAATTCTGCTGTTGAAGGCTCCGGGGAAATCCAAATAAAAGGAATGGCTGATGCTGGCTGGTCCTAAGCAGTCACACCCTAATTTAACAACAACAAAAAAATGATTTTCAGCGTTTTACACATTCATGAAATGTCTGGGCTGGTTTAATCAAACTACAGTGTCAGATCCCATGACAAACACGTTAAAATTCCCGCGATTTCCCTTCCACTCAGCATGCTCTCCACCACTGAAAACGCGTGCCAAGCTGCCCTGCTATGCAACTCCCTGATTGGAACAAAGTAATAACGCATTACGTGAATTAAATTTTTTTAGTGGCCACAACCTTGTTTAACATGTGATTTAATCCTTTGCAAAGGGAATAATAACATGAAGAAAAAAAATCAAGTGATCACAAATTTTGCAAGTAATGAAGACCACTGAAATCTCGATGGCTACATTATGTTGGCAATACTTACTTAAAACAACAAAAAAATTAAAACAGCTTGTGTTAATGGTAGGAGGTAATATTATATTTTAGATACGACCACTGGATGAATTCCATTTCATCAACAATCATGTAAAAACATCAGCTAAAAATGGATTATGTTTGTTTTTAGGGAATTAACTGTGCAAATAAACACAATTTAATTCCTGCATTAGTGGGAGAACCTCAAAGTCAGACTCACGGTTTTTCTGTAGCTTGGTAACAGTGATATTAGCAAACAGATGCTCTGAAACTAGTTTAATATTGCTAAATTATTCTTTTTGTTGGAGCACTCGTGTTAATCCAAACAGAACTAAAAGCAAGGCAGACCGACTCAGAAGTGAGATGCGATACTGTCAAGAGACCTGGACATACACACTGCTTCCAGGACTGTGAGCCTGCACAAATGAAGCAGCAAGTTTTATGAGACCCGAAGCAAAGGGCAAAGTGATGAGCAGGCTTTTCTGTCCCAGAAGTCCACTTGCTAATTTCATTTTCACTGTGACCTTAAAGAGTAAAAAGTCGATCCGAACCTCCAGTGTTAGGCTTCGAGCAGCTTTGTCTTCCTGAGAGGCAGTGGGGCATCTGAATTTGGGTGTGAATTTGGGGCTGGAGCTTGTGTTCTCTCCATGTCGGTGTAACAGCCACCACCTCCACGACTAGGGCCAGACCCGCAGGGAGCAGAGGCAATGGTGCTGCAGGGTGGTGGTGCAGGGGCACCCAGCCAGGGCGACCTCATCTCATCGGGGACCCATCGTATCATCCAGCCTGGCAAGAGGCTGCTATGTGCAATGGCTCGACCATGAGAAGAATTCCCAAGTCTGTGTCATCATTTCACATCAAAACCTACTATTCATTCCCAAGAGCTGACCCCTCTTCCTAGTAAAATTTCCTTCATTTTTCTTCAAGACTCACAAGTCTGAAAAATTCATCCCACAACCTGCAATGTCACCAACAGGAACTGGCACTCTTTTTTTGAAGACAAATTCCTTAAGTGGTTGGTGCTGAAAGACAGGGTAGGTGGCATTAACTTGGCTAATTGTTTACTTGCTTAGCTAATCTAACATAATCTGCATTGATTAGCTTTTGATTTCATGCTGGATGAGTACACTGCTTCTGTGTGCCTTTCAGTTCATTTGTGGGTCATACCTAAAAGTCATTTTTATAACTCTCCAAAGCTAGACGAGAACAGCAGCAAGAGAGAAGCAGCCCCATTGCACCGGTACTAAAAGGGTCATTAAACTCCGCATTAGGTAAAGGGTTTGGTGTGGGTTGCATTCACTTTGCTTGATTAAAAATGAAGTGTAAGCAAAAGGTATGTGGGAGAAATGTTTGAATACAAAGTATGCTGTAGTGCTTACGGGCACTCATCATCTCTTAGTCAGGCTCCTTCCTTCTTTAAAGCCTCGGTTCATGGGCTCAGGATGCCAAGAGTGAATATTTTATAATGAGCATAACAAGAGTGTCATTTGCTTGATAAACCTTAAACATATGCATGAGAAGAACAGGGATAATTTTGAGCCTAATGAAATGTTATAAATAAAATAAATAAATAAATAAATGTTTTTTAATTGCTTTTGGGTTTTACTGCTATGGGGCCTGAAACTTTCCCCAGAAGAAGAGAGAGGGTCAGAATTTGACCCGAAGAAGTTAAATCTCAAACGGAGATAGTTTCCTGAAATACAGGATTTATTGTGCTTAATGCTACGAGGTTATAGCACATAAACAATACTTTCTGCAGCAGAGGAATACAGAAATACTGATCTAGCTAAAAATGAAAAAGCTTGGATGGCTTCACAGGCCTGTAATAGGTAGCAAAGTTCACAGCCTTCACCTTCAAGTCTCCAGTTGAAATTTAGATTGATTGTGACTAAAAGTAATTTCTGTCTGACAGCTCATGTGAAGAGAGTTACTTCATTTCATAACAAATGTGTGGCCAACAGCCTAAAATTATTATCACAATTTAACAAGTCCGTTGGCAGTCCCAGAGGCACCGCGGACTGCTAGAAGTCAATCCTGCCTGCCTGGGATCGAGGGGAGCCAAGGTGGGGAGGGAAAGGAACAGAAGCAAATCTATGAGTGTTATAACTCTTCTGGGGAAGAGCTCACGAATTTAATTGCCTGCGCCTCTCTGCAGGAGCAAAATTTACCTACTTCCTCACACAACGCTGCCGGCTGGCTAATGTGTTATTTTTATTCCACAGAGCTGAGCTTTCCAGTTGGAAATGGAAAATGTTATAGTTTCACGGGGTTGATTGTAAAATAAATAAATAAACAGAAGTTTTTGGCCAGCAGTGTGGAAGGCCATTCACACAGAGATAAAAAGCCTAACCAGCCCCAACTGAAGAACGAAGGCAAAAGTACGCAGGGTGCAGACAGGCAGGTTGCTCGGCCTCAGCCAGCAGGCACCTCCCAGGAGTCTGAGCATTTCAGGTCATGACTGCTTAGGAAGGAGATGATTTCCTTGATTTTCTTCAGACTATAATGTGTCCTGTTCTATGCTGGGAGGGAGACGCATCACAGAGCAGTTCTGGCAACTGCCAAAAATCAGGTTGAGTTGTGTGCCTCAGTTAACACCCCAAATTAGGTGGGATGAGCCAGGCCACGTTAACTCATCACAAAGCTCTTCTGCATCTGCTGCAAAACAAAGACTTTCCAGTAGAGCTCCTATTACCTAATTCAATATATATTTTTCTATTTCAAATAAAACCCAATAAGCAATGAAGCAAAGCAATAAGCCTATATTCATTCAAATTTTAATTTATTTTTGCTCATATCTGAGAAAAGTTCACTGCCTTTCCCAGAGTAATTGATGTGTTTGTAGAAAAAAGAGTTTAAAGGACTCAGAAAAGCATGTTCATGAAACGTGGAATTTCAACTCTTCCTAAAGAGAAGTGCTAGGCAAAATATTTGCAAACGTACCTATTCAGGAACCTGAAATGCAAAGTGGCTTCTCTGACCAACCACAGCTAAAAGTACTCATATCATTAAGCAGTAATAATATGGTATTAAACTTAAATAATAATTAAGAAGTAGTGATTGTCTATTAGTGACAATCCTAGGAAGAGAAAGTGAGGGTGAATTAAAGCTACTGGCAAAGCACATATTCAGCTTCACTGTTTCAGTTAATCTCACGTTGGCACTGCCTCATGCATCTTTGCTACGCATACAGAACATGGGAGCAAATCCAATGAAGCCACTCCTGAAAACCCGTATTTTACAGCCTGGGATATGGTGTATCATGCAGTACAAAGAACCCATCAAGATAACCATTCATCAACAAAAAGCAAATCTTGATAAATCAAAGTAAATCATCACCATGGCATGAGGTTTTATACCCATGTTTTTATCCATCCTATACACACGCATATATGATAAGAGTCTACAGATTGATTTTTACAAAAAACTGGGGAGATAGTTTTATGTTAAGGAAAAACTGAGTGTAATTGAGGAATGAATTATTTATTATGACCTGGGGCAGCTTTAAATTATGAACTTTTTCACATTTGATTTTTATGGCTCAGGATATCAGCTTTTTTCTCTCTGTGCAAGTTCCATATTTTCTTTGTCAGCTGAGTTTTTCCACATGGTGCATGGGACAAATTCTGTCTTCAGGTGAGCAAAATGGCATTAGATTTCAGTCAGCGAGTGATATATGTGTACAACCAAGGACTATGGTTTGTTCTGTATGAAGCAACCACTCTCAATGATTTATACCCTATATTTTCAAAAGTGCAATAACCACGTTGCATCATTTAAACAAGAAATATTTACATCATCCAAAAAGCTGAAGTATGCAATTCATGCAGGAGAGCAGAAGAACACCTTTAGGTCAAGAAAAGTGATTAGTGCTATGGCTACCAGCAACACTTGAATGCCATAATAGCCTCTGATAATAGAAGTTGTCAGGTTTGCAAAGAAAAGTGTGTATGTACTTTGTGACAAAACCATTAACTGAAAAAAAAAAAAGGTTTCAAAGTACAGCTGAAGCATGGAACAAAATACAGAGAGCTCTTTAGCATCTCCAAGAATGGTACTTAGTCATCCATATCTTCCATAGCGAAAGCAATACAAATGTCTCAATAAAATCTATTAATTCCCATATTCTTCCTGGTTACCAACTTTAAAAAGTTGTTGGTAAAAAAAAGGATGGATCTCCAATTCCTCTTTTTGTGGATCCTATTATTTTTTTGCAAGTTTACTGCAGAACTTCCATATTCTCAACATAATGCTAAGAAAATCAAACCACCTTCATTGGTGACACTGTACTGGTTCCCAGTTTGTCACTAGTGTGAAACTATTCCATTGAAGTCTTGTCAAAACAAGGGATGTCTGAAACTGACACTGGAAAAAATGATAACTGATCTTCATAATGAATAATGTAAAGCATGAGCTCATTTGGACTACTCTAGATGATGATTAATTTTGAATCTTTTTTCCCCCCCAAGGCTAAAAGTGATCTAACTTAGGTAACATGCATTTTTTTTTAATATTTTATACTATTGAACGTAACTTCAGTTTGTTACACGAGTGTAGCATTTTGACAGGTGTTTGGTTTTGCTTGTCTCATTCTTATTGTTGCTTACAGAGAAGTAAACTTCCAGAATTACCACTGGTCTTCAGCTGTTGTGGTGAGAAATGCTCAGAAATGCCTCAGCTTGAGCAGGACTGCATCAAGAACAAGGTCAGGTGTAAGCTTGTCTGAAATCCATCTGCAATTAGTCCCTAGCTAAGTCCCTGCTGAAATCTTGGTCAAGGCAGATAACACCTAAAAAATACTGCAATAGGAGTACACACCTTCTGCAACCGTAAATACTGGGAATGTTTCATGAGAGGGCCAGTCAGTTGTGGCAGTACTTTATGATGTGATTTGCACGAATTTTTAGAAACTAGCAGTTTCTCACTTTAGCAGCTGCAGCTCTCTGAGCACCAACGGCTGCGGTATTCAGCCTTGGAAGCTCAGAGAAGGTGAGTTGTTTTGTTCCTTGGCTGGGCTGTGTGTTCACTGCATCTCTGATCTATTTTTGTCAAGAAAATAGAGTTTCAGGGATCACATTTTGGAGACTAAGAAGATATTAAGTCGTACAGGGAATCATAACATTTGAAGATTGTGTTCCATCACTCTTAAAAAAATCCATAGGTTGATGTGAGATTATTGAAAAACACAGTCACACTTCTCACTCCAGCCCAAGGCTGTCTTGTCTTTTTAGACGGTGAGCTCATCAGAGCATAGAACATCTACTATTTGGAATTTATGTAGTTCTTGGTGTAACATGGCCCAGGTTTTGGTAGTCTCTCAAGTTTTACCATGAAGAAAATAATGAATAACTAGAGAGAGTTTTGTCTCTGAGGGATGGACACTACAGCGAACTCTTCTAAGCTATTTACTCGTTGGAAGGGTCAGCTGCAGGCAACATCTCTGACTCACTCCTACGTAAGGATAAGCTTAAACATTCCAGTTTCTCTAGACCAAATTTCACACCACCAAGTGGCTTTCCAGACAGGTTAAAAAAAGAGTAATTTTCATTATTGTGGAACAAAAGCACTAAAGTTTCTTCTGATTGTAATAAAGAGAAAAGATGTTATTGAGTGATGCATCCACCTCCCAGGTCTGGGACGGGTATACAACGTACTCTGACTTACCTAGTGCTCACTGCAGGCACTCAATCTAAACAATCATTTTGGAGTTTAACAGAAGACAATACAAAATACCATGCAATCATTGACAACAGCCTTTGATGACAAAGAGCAAACAGACAGGGAATCCTTTCAGTTTAACAATGTAGATAAAAGGACATTTTTATATTTCCAGATGATACTCAAGGCTCAGGTGTTGCAGACAATACAAAAATAATGCAATATTGCTTCTCTCCAACGCACTTTTACTTCTGGAGTCGAGGTTAGTTCACCTATATTGATTCACTGATGGTGTTTTTTCTCTACCAGCTTCACACCTTTTTTGTATGGGGTCAGTGCACATATAGAAATAATACTAAACCTAGGAGAAAAAAATAAGGGTATTTATGAGACTAGGCTCGAAATTGCCTCCTTGCTCCATTTAGTCCTTTACGAACAAGAAAGCAGAATTCTTTCATGCTTCCGTTGTCTGTCATATTTGCGGACATTTTTTTTCCACAGCAACTAAAGAAAACACACCTGTTAACTCGAAATCCTAGCAGAGTATTTGCATACTGGCTGGGGAAGAGGAGAAAATGGAGAGGAGGAGAAAAATAAGCACCGGTATACCCGGTCCTCCAATGTAATAGGCAACAATGGTTTCCACCATTTTTATTTATGTACAGTTTTTAATGCCTTCAGAGGAAGTTCTCTTGAAGCATAAATTCTGGTACCTAAGAATCAGAAAGTTTAGAAGAGCAAAGGTGTCTCTTCTGGGCAACACACACTGCCTCATGTGAAGTTAGGAAGGAAGGTTAACGTGCCAGCAGAGCACGAGGAGACTGCACCCGTCTGATTTTACTCCAGTCTTTCATAGCTCCAACACTACCCCTCCCGTTATACAAACCATTACTTTCACCTCCAATGGAACAGAACAAAACCAGACCTTAAATTTGCTTTCAGCTGGGCACAGACAGGAGTTTTGGCCAAATATCTGCATATAGACAACAGAAGCAAAGTATTGCAGTGCTGTTCCTTCAGTTTTCCTGTCTCTTTTTCCTCTAAATGCCAACATTTTATAGTATTTTTTCCCCTTTCTTATTCTTCACAAAAACACTTTCAGTACAGCATAATTTTCCAGGCAAATTGCACACTTGTCAGATCACCTGATTAAGAGCCCCGTATTCATTACTATAAAAACCAACATGCTCGCTGAATCATTAAAAAGCAGATTGGTCAGTAATAATAATCAGTTTTCTGCTAATAAATACAGCTTGGCATGCCTAATTCTGTGTCCTACTCAAATACCAACGATGAAGAATTTAACTTTTAAAAAGTACATTACTGCATGTAATATTAGTACATTGGTCTTCGTAAGGAGCATTACTACTGTCTTTAAAGGGCAGTCAGTTCATGTTTTAATTATTTCACTCGGAGAGTGCATTGATTTCTTGAAAAGCTTTTCATGCATAAAAGTAATTTGAATATTATATATGGTTAAACCCTCTCAATCAACTTGAATACAAAGAAAGACCAAAGATGTACTCGAATTCAAGAGCTAACATCAGAAATGCAAGCACGGTTAAACGAGCTCAGTGCCATTACCCATTACCCTACGTCCGTGTGCTAAACACCCGCAGGCACACACCTTCTGACCTCCTCTCCGCTGGCCAGGAGGAAACAGCTAAAATGGACGGAGTGTGGGTAGAAGAACCAGGCTGCAGACAAATATTATGTGGCAGAAGGATATATCTTTAGGACTTCATTAAAAAAAATGGAGAAATATTCACAGGGAGACTTTGGACAGCACCATATGGATCCTAAGCTGCAAAAACCACCTAAGGTCGCTGCTCTCAGCAGTGTGGGACTGGCTCTGTAACTTGCTACTCCTCCTGCACCAGCGTGCATAAGGAAAACGTTTAATGTCTGCTGTTGGTGCATGTCTAACCCTTGAATTTTGCTGTCTTGAAAATATGGGACCACTGTGATTTGCGACTTCAACAGTTTTTAAGAAACCCTTTTGTAACTTTAAAAATAGCAAAATCCAAAAAGATACTGAACTCGTGAGAGACAGAATTTAATCAGGGCACAAACACTGACAAAAATCCTCCTGCCATTAACCAACACAGCACAACTTTGTGTAGTTATGATGTTGAATAGGTTCCACAAACATTCATAAACAAGTCATATCAATGAATTAAGTTCCAACTGCATGATTAGTATGAAGCAGTGAATACGTAAGAATATTTGCATTGTGTAGCAAATCTCAGGTTAAAATTCAGTACATATTTAGACTGTTGTCAGCTTTTGGTTGCATCTTAAATAAGATCTAGGTTTGATTTTGTGACTGAATGAGAAATATCGGACATTATTACTTCTTTCTATTGTTTTTAACCTCTGTGGTTTACTTGGAAGATAATTTCAGCCCCTAGGCACAATCATACAAGGGAACCTCCAAGTTCCATAAAGATGTCTCCAATGAAAGAACTTTATCATCTTCTCTTGTCTTTCTGACAAACTTCTATTTAAACAACAACATTCACAAAGAAATCCTTATACAATAATTTCTGGCAGCACTCAAGAAGGGTCAAGAGAATTTCATGTTCTGGAAATAAATATCTACACACTGTTAGAAGTTCAACTGATCATACCTGGAGTTCAGGAGCGCTACCAACAATTATTCTGTAGAACCAGCGTGCTCAGTGAAAATCCCGTTGAAGAGGAAAAAGGTCAGGAAATCTGTCATTTTAGAAGGATGATCTTAGTGGTATGTAAAGGAGTTCTCAAAAATGTGCACTCGTGTCTTCTGAACAAGGCAACAGGATTATGATTATTGAAATGCTACCAATTTGTTATAATTGCTCATCATTGCTATAATGCAGACTATTTCTTCTAAATAAAAGTTCTCATTCTGATTTGAAAGATTTAAAGTGGTTTGCTCCCTTCATGTTATCATGAGCACTTAACTCACAGGCTAAAGAAATTTAAATTCAGAACAAAGAAAACAGAGTACATGGGCGAACACGGCTGAGTATACTAAAACATGGAGTCGCTGTGCTAGCTCTCAGAGAGATTGTTCAAAATAGTAATATGGAATTGTACATGGGCTTGTAAGCTAAGTAAAACACAGATAAAAAATTAAAACAAACAATGCCTCACTACAAACACACACCACTGAAAGCAAATCCTTTGATGAGAAATTAAACACTTGCAACAGTGATTTGTTGGTCCCAGCCCAATTCACTAGATATGAGAAAGTCCAGAGTTAAGAATATAAATTTCAAGAGTGCTTTTGGTTGCTGATAGGTGCTGCCTAATGGCAGGAAGTCATTTTCCTGCTCAGAAGAAGCTCCTGGTTTCCATGTGATTTAAAACGCCACCAGAAATAAAGGAATTATCAAGGCTTGGCCTTGATATACGAGCCTATTTAAATCCCTGGGGTGAGAAGCAGAGCTAAGGACTACTCTTCCAAAACAGCCTGAGCAGGATCATTAAGCAGTGCAGTAATAGCTTGGAATTGGTTCCTGCGGTACGAGGATGAAGCTGCAGTGGGTGTGCTGGAAAGAGCTGCGCGATTACAGACGGCTGACTGGAGAGGCTAAACAGGGCACGGGACACAGCAAACATCTCGGGCTGCTGAAAGGCTGCAGGTGGGGCTGAGCACGCACCGAACACTCCTTACTTGTTAAGGTCAGATGGAAGCTCAGATTCTTTACATGTACGGAAGGAATTTGGCTTCCCAAAGGTATCCTGTGGGGAGAAGTAGTCCTCCAATGGCTGATAGCCCGAAGTGGCATGCCAAAAGCTAGGGACAGTGGTCCCTAAGTGTTCTGTACCTCTGAAAAGGAGATCACCTGCACCTTTGGAAGTTTTTCCTTTTTTTTTTTTTTTTTTTTTTTTTAACCTGCATGGAAATTGTTCAATAGGTTTGGAAAAGTTAATACTATACGTAAAAAGTTCTTTGTCGTCTGGAAGAGCTGCTTGCTGCTGGGTGCTGGCGTGTACAGGAGCTGAGCAGGAACTGGGCAGTGGTGACTGGGAAAACGGTTCCAAGACAATCTGATCCCTAACTATTTCAACACAGTGTTTTGCCACTTATTTTGCCCAATTCTAGGGATTTCTGGTAGAATTTGCAGCATAAGCCACAGTAAACTCAGCTCTGTTCTACATCACCAGAAGTGTGGTGATTTCCTTTCAATGGTGTTTCCGCAGACTTGGCCCTGTGAGGTTGATTTGCCACTCACTGATTTCTCTCACTGTGCTGAAATCCAGGGCCCCTATCCTACAAACATAGGCATGGACCTGTTCTTTTATAATCTGCAAAGCCTTACTGAGGTAACGTGCCTGCTCAGGCAAAAAGAGGTGAGAATGTAGGTAGGGTTTTGCAGAGCCTAGCCTTGAATTCAAGCAAGCACACTGAACGTTTTGAGAGAAAAATCTGACAGGGGTAGGACAGCCACAGCTGGCCACCTGAATGCAATCACAGTTTGACAGATTGTTGCTTTCCCTGTGCCTGGTCTCAGAAGTGTCCTCATATTCTCCCTGCTCCCTCAGCAGATAGCTGAGCCCTTTTAATAAAAGCCTGATGAATGGCCAATAGTAAATATCGTGTTTCTGCTTTGCATTCTTGGCTCATTTGTGCTCCTACTGATAAAGCACACGGGAAATTGTCCAAGACCTTGTGAAAACTCTCCGCCCAGCCCCAGCAAAGACAACAGAGGACTCGGGATGGTGTTCAGCCATCCCCTCCATTTTGTCTCCTGATACACAAGACCCACCAAGTACTTCTAAGAGATCGCAGGATGCCTCCTCTGATAGGCCTTTCTCTTCTTGAACAATTACCACGTAATAAACTATTTTATTGGTTTTGCTTACATACTGTATTTCTGAAAACAAAACAATAAATGGCTGTAAAACCAATAAAATGTACCAGGCTAGTGTTTTATTACAAACAAGCCAATACCATACACTGCAGCATATTTTTCAGCTCAATGCACCAGGCTTCTTATTGTCCAGGTGAATGTTCCTGGCTGTAAATTGCAGCACTATAGCTCTTTTCCGGCGTACTCTAAAACTTCTTTAGGTTGATGTGCCTTAAAACACTCCTAGTCCTTGGGCAAATTTATGGGGAGGATAAAGCCCAGCGGTTTTATGCCAAAGCATTTTTAACTTTGCTAGCCACCCTGGAAGTGCACTCAGATGCTGCGCTGGGAGCGCAGACTGCATGGTTCAGCCGTCACCAGCCCTTCGCCAGCCCAGTCCTTGCAGACACAGCCCCGGGCTGCCCACAGCACGCTGGAGCGGGCGTCATTCGGGCATTGACCCAGCCAGGGGACTCTTTCCCAACTTTCAGTGATGGTTCCCAAAGCAGGAACCCTGCATGTCTCTGGCAATTATCACGCTGACAGCAGCTACGAATAAGACTAATATTGAATAAAAAAAACCTTCAGTAAGACTCTTGAGCATGGTTCCACTAACTTTTCCTGTTCATTTTCTTCACTCGTCTCTCATTGTCCCAGAAACTCAACAATTTAGCAAGAACCTATTAGAGCAGCTACCTGGCATACCCAGTTGGAGTGCATCTACCATGGCTCTGTATCGCACTGCAGAGCTACAACCATCCACATGAGCCAAGCTGTCAAAACCAACTTCTTCACAGGGGAGAGGTCAGCTACGGCTGGTGGTGAGCCTGACACTCATCCACGTTCAGTTCTGCCCTTGTGAGAGCCTGCAGCACAAACCAAAGTGCGAGCATACAGCTGAAGATGGGATTTCTTAAGATGCCTTTTTGTGAACTCAACGTCTGCATCTGTGAAATGACTACAATAATAACATGCACAGATGCAAAATATATATGTATCAATTACTGCAATTCCCATTCTTCACTACTGAATAAAGAGGTATTATTATTATTTTACACAGTATTAATACAGGTGTTATTTTTCCTGCAGCAGTCTCCAGTTCTCTGCAGCGCACATGAAGCGGCAGTAGATTACTGGAATACATTTGCCTGGTGGCTGTCGGAATAACTTCATGCCCAGGAGAAAGCAGTTTTCTTAACACACCTTCAATCTTGTCAGCAGCACTTTGAGCCAGCAAGACTTTGCTGTCAGTCTCCGACAAGTGCAGTAGGACAAGGAAAAGTTTAAAATAATCCTTTCCAGAACACTATGTCACAATTTATCATGTTATGACAAACATCAGTTGCTTTCCCTTGGCTGTTTCCTACAAAAGCTGATCATCTTTAAAGACGGCATTCTACATATTCTTTCCTCACAACTGTCACGTAAAATAACCAGCAACTAAACCCAACATTGACATCAGAAACCAAAAGTACTTCAGGATTGGAGGTGACGTCTGAGACCAGATCCTAATATGACTGAAATCAATATCATAATCCATGCAGGAGGCATATTTCTTCCTTTTGCACCCTGCCAAAAATCACTTCCCTACACATCGCTGCTGCTTTGCTTAGCACGTGGCCAACCTGACCCCTGAAGTCCTTGGTGTTCATTTCTTGCACCCACAGTCTCGAATAAATTCATGGGTAGACTCTAGGAAATGGGTCACACATTTATAGGAAGAAAGTTCTGTTAAGAGAAAATACCTCCTGGTATTAGATTTAGGCAATAAGTTTTATGCTCTTTTCTGAATCTTGCCTTTCATTTCGGCTTCCCGTTGCAAAAGGCTTAAGATCAAATAAAACTTGATCCTATTACACGGAAATCCATCATAGCCTTGCAAGTGATCTAAGGGGAGTGCAATTAGGAAGATAGAAATATGATAATGAAGTTGTTACATCACATCCTTCTAGTCTGATACTGTATGAACTTATCCTTGACATCTGTTTATATGCTTTGATGCATACATCAACGTAGGAAGATGTATATACTGCTTGCCTTGGCTGATAAAGCACCAATAGCTCTCCTGCCTTCATGCATGTTCCCATCCAGCCACCCTGTGAGTAACCTCTGCAAACACCACGCCAGCCAGAACATCCTGAAAGCCAACAAAGTTTTGGACAGAAATCCATTTCAGAACTAAACATCCTCCCTTGTTTATACCATTGCCTTAATCTGGAAAATCTGGGGCAGGCACCCCCTTGCACGAACTGCTGTGTCGGTGCGAGATGATGGCACCAACTCGCAGATGGGGCAGTCCCTGGCCATCTGAGGTCTCCACAGCTTGACACTGGGACCTTAGCAGAGAACTGGCACAGGTCTCAGGGCGTTCGTGACACTTGCTGGGAAAGCCCCATTTGACCACCTCCTGTGGCTGATGGAAACGCAGCCCCGCGGTGGGAAGATCCTCCCTGCACAGCTCTTTGCAAAACTTGAAGTGCACAGAGCTCTGCAAAGGAGCAGAGAAATCCTCAAGGGCAAAAGTGTCGCCAGAGTCAAAGTAAATCACAGGAGTGATAACTCCACCGGGAGAACAGCAGACATCAGTCATCAGTGTGCCTGCTTAATATCCCCTGTTTTGGAATATTTCTGCTGTCAGTCATTCTGCTCATCTGCTGGGCAGCCAGGAAGATGAGCAGAATTACTCTTGGCAGGGTAAAGCTACGGACCATTGGAAATAGTGTCTAACAAGAACACTTAACAAGCACCCAAGACTGATGATTCATCATTTTCCCCTCTTTTTATTGATACCTGGTTGAAGGTACCAGATTAACAGCCCTGGAATCTAAAATCCTTCATTCTTCTCAGAGGCACGGCACGCAGAGGGCAGATGTGCGCAGCGGCTGCAGCTTGCTGCTCTCCTCGCACTGACAAGAGACATACTGAGCATCCAGCCCCCTGGATGATGCGTCTTTTTTTCATCATTGGCTATAGCTACTGGAAAAGCTTTTCATAGGTGCAACAAATAGAACTAAACTTTTATTGCACGCTTATGAAATATGTAACGAGTATGTTATAAAGGGAGGTCATACCATGACTGCCTTTTTTAAGCAGGGGAAAATGAGGCGGGGAGCAATAAAAAGGCTTGTTCACTGTTTAAAATAAGTTGCAATGTCAGAAATAAACCCCAAATCTCCTGAGCTCAAGCCGTTGTGTTCAAGGCTAACTGCTTGGGTTAGTTCTTGATAAAAGTCTGGAAGGTTTTCCACTGTTACCTGCACCACAGCCGTATCTTCCTTCAATCTCCTAAAATGTTGACCCTAAAATCACCTTAGCTCATTGCTCTTTGCAAAGCAAAACTCTTCCAATGAAACTCTTCTTGAAACTCTTCCAATGTTACCTGTTTCAAAGCTACATGGAATAGCACATTCATGTCTTTAAATATGAAACTGCTCATAGCTTAGTCTTCTGCAGAGCCAGCTGATGTAGCATCCTGCCGTGACTCCAATGCTGCACTGATCCACGTGTCAGCTTTTGTCTCCCACATCACTGGTGTTCTCAATAAATCTCAATAAAATCCCAGCAACATCTGCTTGATCTTCCACTAAAATTTGATCTGCTGTAGTGGTTGAAAAATCTAGTCTTGATCCTAGGTTCACAAGTGACAAACTCTGCTTTAGTCCCATTAAATACAAACAAAAGCACTATATTTTTATCTACCTGCACTTCTTCCTAAAACGAAACAAAATAAAACCATATCAGACATATTCTACTCAAACGTTGGCCAAACCAAGTGGTTCCTGAACAAATTTCAGAGTGAAACAGCTGTGAAGTTTGGAGCGGTTAGTCTGAGTCCTGGAAATAAGTGCAGCGATTGCTTTTTTGATGAAACACAACAAGAAAACTGACATTTTTTCTTGGTCCATAGTCAAGCACACAACACAGCCGTGGCCCAGGCAACACTGCCTGTGCTCATTCAGAGCACCCCTCTGAGTGCTGCACAGTCCTGAGTTCAGAAGCTCAATGGCTGCAGACCGCCAGGTTGTAACACCCTGATAAGTATCTGCTACAAAAGGAGGAAAAAGCCCTACACGCTCCTGAATTAATATTGATTTCATGTCAATTGCTTTATATTCCCACTTACACAGGGTGAAGGTCATTGATGGAGAGGATACTTAGAAAGCAAAATTAAAACAAACTGTCATCCAGCAGCAGTGAAAATGAAAGTTTTCCTAACAAGCAATGATGATTTAGAAGACTGCAGTATCTCTAGTTCTCTATAGCGTGGTAGAAATATAACTCTGCTTCTCTTTCTTTCAGCAGCTCATAAATCTAGCAGGGGCTACACTTAACTTGAGATCAAACAATCAGCAGATACTGGTAAACACTGAAACATCTTCAAAGTTCATCATGAAAAAAATGGGGGTAAGAGTGGCTCTTCTTCCTGGCAAGAACCGATGTTTGAAGTATGATAGATCTCCAGATTAGGTGGCTCTCAATCTTCTTAGCCCTACTTATCTTACATCCTGTTATTAGTTGACAATTGCTCTCGGATTACTGCTTCTTCTCTCTTGCATAAACAACATCCAAGTGAGGCATAACCGAGGAGAGCACCAAACCCAGAGCACCAGAATTGCATTCAGCTATGCCTTTGTACACCCAAGTAAATGGATTTATCCGGTGGAGTCACTCTGCAATCTGCACTGAACAAACTGATTTCACAACATAGTACTCTGAGGTCTCTTTCCTTTATAGACATGCTCGTGTTCTCAGTCATCTCCTGGTCTTCCGTTCTTCTCATCCTATATTGCCCTCTTGTTTTTCTTTTTTTTTTCCTACCCTTCTATTTTCTCTTTGCTTTATCCCTGATTACCTTTACCCAGAGAGAGCGAGCACTGCCTGTCTTGGTGCAACTCAGATGTGATCTCCTGCCGTGGCTAGAGCTCAGATCAAAGGCACGTTTTACATCTCACTTCACCTTCTTTATTTTCAAATTCTCCAAGCACGTTCAGCTGCATTTAACTTCTGGTTCTTTTCTCTACACCTGAACTCATGATTTTCTCCTCCTCACTGCACTCTTGAGCTAATAGGAGAGTAATGAGAAGGCACTTAACTGCATTTGAGTTATACATCAGAATTTCCTAAGGAATAACCTAAAACAAGCCCAATATCCAAAATCAAAACTGGGACTCATCTGTCGAAGTCCCTTGGACTACTTGATCTCAGTTGCTGCTTTTTGAGCAGCAGTTCACACCATCAGAAATATGACTTCATGCGGAACACATACCAGAATACGGGTAAAGTGTCCGGTTAAATGAGTCACGGCATTTGAATGTGATTAACACAGTCCAACTCTGATAAAACGTTTGATGTTAAAATTCAGAGTACAGTATTGGAGGAGCCATCCTGTGTGTACAGAGGATAAAAGCACTTGAGATGCCTCAGTCAATCTTTTCGAGCGATAAGTCCCCTGACTTTTCCCAAGCTGGACTTAGAAATCAAATCTAAATTTCAATGTAGGCTGAAAGCCCAGGCCGCCACATAATGCAGACATGTCTTAATGCCGTATTAGAGCTGGAGGAAAGAGATGAGCTGGCTATCATGTTTGCAGCCTTCTCCTTTGCCCTCATTAATGTTTTATTAATATTTCATATTACATGAAAGCAAATTTTCCTTTGTGTCTGGCATTAAATGCTGATCAATATTAATGTTTGATTCATATCTCTGCGAAAGGGACAGCAAGAGAGTACAGGAGTGAAATCGGAGATATGATTTACATGAACTTCAATAAGGCTGTTAAAACAGCAAGGCTAGTGAAATAATCAATTGGACAAGGAATTGGCTAACAAATGAGGCCCGGGCTGTGACAGCAGCTGGTTAAAATTCAATTAGGGCTGTGGGAAGGAGGAACTGCGAGCTTGCATGAACTGTTTCACAGTCTGCAAACAGACTGCACAGTGAGGTAGGGAAACGTGCAGGTGACAAATAGGGCTGCACCCACAAGAAGGGGTCAGGAGACATTTGCCTGCTGCAGCAGCAGACAGGTTGCCTGCAGAGGAGGGACGAAGAAGAGGCATTGCAACGAAGGAAACATCTTGGTTATATGCGGTCTGGAGGGATTCAGGCTGTGACCAAAGGCCTAGAGGAAGACTTTTGCGTTGCAGGGCTGGGGAGGCTTAGGCAGAAAGACAAACCCCAGCTAGAGTTTTTGAGGGAATTAGCAGAAGAGAGCTTTGGACAGATGGAGGTCAAAGTGTAGCAGCTGGGGGGACACAAGACGTCCTCAAGTGCTAAGCTGGGGGCATGGCTGGAATAAGGTAGTGGGGTGCCGGGATCCAAGGACAGGCTCGAGGTCTGCTGCTGCCTTGTGAAAGTGAGCCCGCAGCAAGACTTGTAGGGTGAGGCAATGCACAGGCACACCAAGAGGTGGGACTGAGTCAAAGGGGACAGTCTGGAAAAGCAAAGGAAGTCTGTGCCCTGAGGGTGGGTGCAGACAGCTCAGGGGAGGGCGGACACCATGCAGCACCAGACAAAAAGTCTGACAAATAAATGAGAGAGAGGTCACGGAGGTGCCACGTTTTTAACTGCTTGATAAAAGAACTTGGATTTCCACACTGCAGAAGAAACATGGAGCAAAAACTTTCTGCCAGCCTCCAAAACAAGAACTGGACCTGGCTGGAGAGAGGAGACACCCAGGGAATTTATGCTCTGAAGTTACTCTCGGTGTGCTCCTTCGTTTCTGAATGGCAGTTACCAAAGGAAGAGCTGTTCGTGTAACTGATATTTCTGGTAAGCACCAATAGACTTCTCTAACTGTTGCCAAAACCAGGGGTTACAAAAGCCCTCCTGCTTAAGGTCAGCATATTCTGTACAGCAAATTGGAAAACAAGAGGGAGAGCTAACATGCTCGTGCAATGATTTATTGGTCTGATGCTATGCCTACAGCGTTTTGCAGACAGCCTGGGCAGTTCCCTGGGTCACGCTGATGCCTTAATGCCTTTCCTGCCCTGCCATATCCACGTTCAGTCCCCAAGACCCCCCTGGAGGCCCATTTAAGACAATGGGCACAGCAGGATTAAAAGGTTTCTAAGCTGGTGGCTCTACCCCGGTGATAACAGATTGGCACTAACTGACAAATGATTAGAGCTAAACTGTCATGCAAAATGCAAATATGCCTTAGCAGAAATGGAAAATTAACATAAAATCTTTAGGACTGCAGGAAACTTCAAAGCTAATTTGTGTGTTCACCTAAAACTCCAGTCTTCCTGTTAGCAGTGTCACAGCGCTCCGTTAGATATCCTTCTAATTAGAGCAGCGTAGATGGGTGCACACCACAGACTATAGCTCAGATAACAAAATTATACAGGTTAGGAAGCTGTTGCCTAATTCATCCTTGGCAACTTTCATTTAGACTCTTCCATTCCTGGACCTCTCCCGTACCAGTAGAAGACTTATCTACTCCATACCAGGTTATTTTCTGCGTATTTAAGAGTTAGAGCCAATGGCTACGATCATTTCTGCTGTGTGACTATAACTGCAGCTCCACTATTCTCACTTTCAGGTATTAAAGTTCAAGAGTAAAGCATTTTATTCTTCACGTAGACATTAACACATGCATTAGTAGAACTTAAATCCTAAAATCAGTGGAAAAAGGTTACAGTATTTTAGCTGCTTTCTTCTCAAGACTTCAATGTAGCGAACCACTTCACTTTCAAGGTAAGATTTGTGAGTCATTTCAGAATAATTTAAAGCTGGGGCAAATACAACCTCTCCTGTGCAGACGAAGAAAACTCCCTTGTTGCAGAGTAACATTCTTTTCTCATTCTGGGAAGGGTTGAAGAAAACACATCAAGGAAGAGATTCTTAGGAGAGAAATTCTGGGATCATTCTTGGTATGCCACATTTCAGCAATTAGAAAAAAAAGAAGTGAGACTTCAACATTTAGTGACCGTTAGTGAAAGCTATCACTCACGCAGCACATAGTAGTAGTGCACTACTCAATCCTTAGCACTTCGGTAAATGTTGGTCTATCCAAAGGATGCATTTTCTTAAGTAAATACTTTGGCAAATTTGCTCTTCGGAGACACGGCTATTCAGGAGTACTTCCTAAAGTTATGGAAATCACTGCTCGGTTGACTGGAACCGATCTAGTTCATCCAAGCTGAGATCCAGCCCCAAATCTCCAGACCAGTAAAATGGAGTCTGTCCTGTTTGTCATGGTGGGTCTTCCCCAGCAAAGAAGAGCTTCGTAAATGACCGCAGAGGAATGCCATTCAAGTGAGGTCCTTGCTGTTCTTTAAAACCCAGACTCTCGTAAGAATTTTCTGAACCACTGGCTTAGGCAACTAGCAGTTGCCACTAATACTCCTCCTGGTATCCCCTAGGAAAAGCAGTGGCCACCAAACCACAGAGCCATCCCAGCAGCTTCCCTGGCAGAGAAGCCCAGCCCAGGGCAATCCCAGCCCTGCGGTGAGCGAGGCCAGTTTTGGCCATCACGATTCCCCAGGCACCAACGGGGGGATCGAGCAGCGTTTATCTGCACCTACATTTACACTGATTTCCAATATCCTTACTGGCGATTTTATGGCCCTCTGTATCCTCTTTGTGCTGCCTTACTGTCCTAGAGCTCCAAACACCTTCAAACAGAAGCAGCTCACCCCCAAAAGAGTTAGCCCTCTGCTAGCAGGCTCCCAACTGACCGCTAATAGCACCAAAGGCTCCGAATCTGCATTTTCAATTCCTTACATACCTCAGTCATTTCAGCTCATCACATAATCCTCTCTGCTCATTACATCTGCTGCGCGCGAGGAAAAAAATCACATAAAATTGCTGCCTTATAATCAGCCAAGAGAGCTGTGAAACAGACAAGCTGGAGTTACAGAGAGCATTGTCAGAGCTTTATATTCAAACTAGGAAGTAGTAAAATATTATACAAGTTGTTTGCTTGCAGTTCGTGTCAAAGCAAGAGGGCCCAGGCTAACCTTTGGAGAGGCGAAAAGAGAGAATAAATAGATCATCAGCTCCTGCAGAAAATGTCCTGCCAGTGATCGGGGATTTATGAATTCACACAGAGGCACATCTCCACACAGGGCTGAATTGTCTAGCCATTGTAAAGATAAATATTGCAGATAGGTGAATAATTCACTCATACAAATGTTCACTGAAAACAAATTAACTAGCTTGTGTGTACAGGGGATGTGAAATTGTAACGGTTATTTCACAGAACGTTTGAGAAGACAATCTCTAATATTCATCCAGCCTACCTCAGCAAGCGGCTAAGCTACCAAAATCTCCAAAAACCGGTTTTGGAGACTCATCCGATGTTAAGTTCCAGGTACCAAAAGGGATGTTAATTTGATCATCGCTGTGCACACGCAGAAGCCTGCAGCTATGACAGCTGGCGCTGATCTTTCCAGGAGAAAACACGCGGCTGTATTTCAGACTGAAATGTCAATACCAACACCTCCTTAAAGTCAGGTTGGAACAGAGGGGATTTTAAAACACAGACTGGGGGGGGCAGGGGGGAAGGTCTCAGCTTGCCAAAAGTTGCTCACACTGTGTGCCCACCACCAAGGGGAAGATGCTTCCCTCACACTGCAGGCATTTATCACCAGCCAGATTAAGTCTATAAAAAGGGGATTACGGGCAGTCCATTTGCAGCACAACACAGACATAAAACTGTAATAAGTTACTGAGATAATGAGGCAGCAGGCCATAAAAGCTCCTGCCTACAAAGAGAAGTCCCTGTTTCCAGAACCAACAACCTGTTTTAAAGCACACCTTCCCTGCGAGCACTGGGAGCAGCTCTTCGTAACCACTCTCACCGTTCGCTCTGGTCCAGTCAAGAAGGATCCCCAAAGGTTGGCAGCTAAAACTATGACCGTTCTCTATGCTGTCTGGATGGTTTTCCTCTGAAATCCTATTGCATTCCCCACTGCAAACCCAGCTCAGGACTTGGAGGGCAAACACCTCTCTCAAAACTCAACTCAACCAACCAAACTGTTGTTTGGAGACTGTTGATTTTACTAATGACCTGAAGGGGACGCAGACCTCTGCAAATCTGTAGATACTATTTTGTACCTCTTAACTCAGCTTGAAAAAGCAGCAAAACACTTAGGTGAAGGAGAGCCTTGCCCAACGAATGTTTGTTCCTGAAGTTTGTCTACTATAAATAATACTTTAGCACAACGTTGCTTATAATATTCTGCATAACACAGCACAAATTCAATCAAAAGTAAATGGTTTGTGATAAAAATCACACAAGGTGTGTAAGAAATCCCCCTCCACAACGGAGTTGCATCCTTCTTACCTTGACCAATATCCGCAGCTCCCCACTGGCCGGGCTGTACTGGAAACGTCCTGCTTTATTTTTCCAGCCTCCTTTGCTCTTTGACTTCGCCTTCGCCCTGATTCAAAAAGGAAAGCTCTTAATCAAACTTAGCATTCACAAAAGGAGCATTTCCAAGACAGACCTGTGTAAACACACAGTATCTCAATTACCCTCCAATAGCTGTAACATTTTTTGTTTGAAATGTTGCTCTCCCATGGCCTCCACCGTCCTATTCATCACAGTGACCCTTCGAAGGCTTGCACTGTGCTAATAACAGGAGAGGCATTTCTGGAGCACAGCGGAGCTGCCCATGATATACGCCAAATGCCGAACGAAAATATTTTATTTTTACACCAGCCAATATATGAGATGCAACTACAGGGATTTAAATACGATACTCAGGCTCATTAGCAAAGCAAGCATAGATAACAAGGATTTACTGAACGTTACTGTCTGACTTGGCCAGCTTTCCCAAAGGCATCATTAAGATGGTAAGCGAGTATTTTGTCTGTATATTTGGGGGAATTAAGTCTGCACTCATGAGTTCCTGCGACTTAAGCAAAAAAACCAACCCTCCTATATTTGACTTTTGCATGTTGAAAGCTCAGAGAGGTACAACTGTAGCAATTGCATGCGAAGGACTCTTTAAAACAACTTGGCCTGCCAGGTGCTTGGTGTGTTGCAGTCAGCTCTGGCACGGATGAGTCCTGCAGCCTGCCCGCGGCGCTGTCCCCAGCCAGCATCTGCCAAGCTTTGGGCTTTAGCTCGCTCTGAAAACCAGCTGCAGTCACAAATGCATGCCCGGTAAGGAGGTCTGCTTAGTTTCCTTGCAAATATATATACTTATATATATATATACACATATATATTCGTATATAAAAACCAACACATGTCAACACACGCTATATGCTGACTGTCACCACGTTGCTCTGCTGCTAATTTTGTTGTGTGTTGATTCCCACCTTGCACTTATTTTTACACAAAAATAATCCCTGGAAGTTGCATCACGTGAATTTTGACAGCTAACTGGTGAGATATAAGATTACCTTAGGGTACAATTTATTTATTTATTTATTTTTCCAGCACATAAGCCCAGATCCTCTCCATCACTCTAAGCCCACATTCAGAGAGCTTTGCAAGGTCCTTTTGGACATTTTCCTCTTGATCCTTCTTTTTTACCCCTATTAGTATAATTTCCAAGTGATAGGGCACAGACCACAAAAGTCACTTGTGATAATTCATTAATGGGTCTGCAACAAATGAAAGGTCCAAATTTATTTATTTTTTCCCCAAGTCCTGGACTGGCAATGAGGCTTTTATATGCTTGAACTGCAATACGCTTCTCATTGCCTTTAATCTCCATTTGCAGGTCGGTTCAGGAAAGGTTGGTATTAGAGAAATGTTCAGCTTAATTCATAAATGTTTGTGAATTGCTGTCAAAATACAGTGCTGTATGTTTAGTGAGGGTGACTTGAATATTATTGTGGCTTCAAATAATACATAAATAACAATGAGACCAAGTGCCATCCAATAACGATCATTGTGGGCTCTACTGCATCTACTTAGAGCTAATTTTTGCCCTTTGATTATGTTACAGAGCTTTGTTTGCCTGCGTATAAGTAAAACATGATCCACCTCAGCTCTATATATCAACTCCAGGGTGCCTAATATTAACAGGTTTTCAAGTTTTTAAGGTCAACATCAAGTCCTTTTGGACACAGGAGTTCAATTCATGGCACAGGCAGTGAGGTTTGCATGGAGAGCCACAATCTTTTATTAACCCAGTGAATGTAGCTGAAGAACAAAAAGCTTTCAGGCACACGAGCTCTTCTTTAGCTCAGAAACTTTGCATTGTGAAGAGCCATTCAGCCTCACTACAGCTGCATCACCACTGCATTTGTACGGCGGTAAACCTTTAGCAGAAACCATTTTATTTTTGAAAAGTGGCCATTTTCCCCCAGAATTGCATTAAACAGAGCAGATTTCTTTATCACTCTGTTAGGTCAGCGAGGGCACATCTTCGCAGCACCATGGAGGACACTACAGAGACATTGGAAATAGCATTGACCCAAGGTGGTACAGAGAGCTCGGGACTGTGCAAATACCAGCATGGGTCCCAAATTACATGCCTGTATTGGTTCACTGGTATAATCAGCTTTTTATGTGGTTCTCCTGCTCCCGGTTTTAAAATGACCTTGTCCTTTTGGAAGGACAGACATGCCCTAAATTTGATAGCCGGTGAGAATGGTGCAGTATCAGTAAGCTTTGCTCGACGCTGGGACAGATGCGGAGGGCTTGTCCATCCCTGCTCTGCATTGTAGCCCTAGCTGTAGGACTAAAAATTGTTGCCCTCCTAGAACACACATCTTCACATTTTTTGGGGTTTCTTTCCTCACTATAAACATTTGAAGATGCACCTAGCCAGTTGTTTATTGGTTAAAGGGATAACCAAAAACACGCACTCCTTATAATTCCCATTTCAAACCAAACTGATCTTCTGTTACAGCCAGTTGGGGAAAAATCAGTTTTCTGCTTAATCAAGCCTTCCCATCAATCAGGTTAATAGGAGGGTTAGCACATCTCCTAATTATAACTACTAACATTTGTAGGCTTCCTATTGATGAAAGCTCATCCCACCCCATCACGTTAAATCACCTCTGGGCTGTCTGACGAGTGAAGCAATGTTAGCGCTGTGCACAGGGCTCCTGGTCCTCAGGCTGGTACCCGATAGATGTAATGCTTATAGGTGAAGAGGCAGTGCCCCCAGGTGTGTCACTCCCACACAGGGCTCTTTCCTCACTTCATTTAATAACCTGACGCTGGAGCCAGGGCAGCCCCCTGTCAGGCTTTTCCAGCCTCGGGCTACAGCGATGAGCTCACAGCGAGAGCAGGGGAGAGAGGTCAGGCTGCAAAGGAAGAGCACACACTAGCTTCGAGGCCAACAAGGAAATACCACAGAGCCCTAGGTCTCTAGTCTATAAACAAAAAACCTGGTACCACAAGTACTGAAAAGTGATGTGATTAATCGCAGTCATTCAGCTCCAACTGAACACTCAGGTGTATAAAAAAACATAACATGGTCGTAAGCCCTCATAGACTGTACAAGCATGGGCAAATATACCCTAGCAGATTCCCAGTGCGAATATATAATGCTCTCCGGGGGGAAGAAATACAATTATTTCGCTTCTCAGATTTATTTCAGCATTTGCTTAACCTAATAGACAAGTGGCACGGCCATCCCTTTGTATGTACTGCTGCGCTGCCCTGTGTTCTCAAAGTGTCCATCTGATAAATTCGGTTGTCAGTTATTTTCAGAGTTGGCAATAATTTTCCAACAAACTGCATAATCACCGCATATGCCTTTTAGGTGCATATTCTAGTGCCTTTCTATAGGATTCGCCCACTTCTCTCTCATTAATACAAACCGAGCTATGTGATTAAAATTAATGTTTCAGTTCCAAACTGTCCCCTATCCATTAATCTCATAATAGTCAAGAGTGTCTTGAAGAATACCTATGCTGCAGATCTTGAGTTGAGTTTTTAAAAGTACTATTAATAGCATATACTTATCAAAAAGTAACTAGCTGGCACTTACACTTGCACCTTCTTAAAGTTTAATAACTTCAATAATGTTGTTTCAATTTAGCTTTCAAAGCATTGGAGGAGCCTCCCTTCTTTGAGCCCTTGCCTGAGGCATCGCACCAGGGAGGAGTTGGCCAAGACGGCGAATGCCATCAACAACAAAGACACACAAACAGCTGAACAGGACGCTCCCTGCTCCCATAAGGTCCTCAAACTTGGATTAGTTTCACAAAGCAGGTGCAATTTCTCGGCAAAGACCATACCTCGCTATAGCAACTGGCTCATACTGAACGTCCTCCAAAGACAGGCACGGTTCTCGTGTTGCGGGGCCCTGGATCCAGCCACAGACCCTAAGCAAAATGAACCCCTTGTCTATACCAGCAAGGCACCAAGCCAGGGGGTGCCAGGTGGGCAAACCAGCTGCTCTGGCAGCTACCAAAAGCAGGCAGGCAGGGCCGGCTATTTCTGCTATTTGGGTTCAGGTGCTGGAGGTCTCAGCTGAGACATTGCCAAGCACTGGGAGGCGCCCAGGCAAATAAGACTTGGTGACGGCCCCACGGGTGCTTCCGTGCTTTATTTCTAAACATAGCTTGCAGGAAGGTGGAATTTAAATAACTGCTTAGCATTGACCTAACTGTACTTCCTCAGGAGTCAATTTATTTTCATTACCTAGACCAGTGACACCAATGCTGAGTCCTTTGAAATAGCCCAGTCCAGGTGTTTAGAGAAGCCAGAGCAGGCTTTAAAGTGAGTATTTACACAACCAATTAAATTTCTTCTGCCAAACCTGACTCCTGAAAGTCTAATAAATATTACGGTCAGGGTCTAATCACTGCAGCCTGCCTCTGTCCTCCTGCAGGCTACGGAAGGCTCAGTCGAGGCTGATAAAGGCATGTGATTGTGGGAAGGATGCAATAACTCTCACTTTTTTTTTTGAGATATAATTACATGAGACAAAATTTGTTCATGGCATCTGTGGGCATATTCTTGAAACAAATAATAGATCACAAAACACAGTATGAGTGCTTGAGCTACCTGCAAATAGGAGGGGAAAAAGCCAGTATCCAAAACAAACCATCTGGAAGGCTCCATCTAGCTAGGTTATTTTCCTCAGTATCTCCCTACATCAAATGCCCATTCCTCACATTCACCCGCTGGCGATACTCACACTGAAAGAAGGACCTTTCATTCCCGAGATCCCCTCTTGCTTATTCCTCAATTCAAGTCAGCCCAATTTGCTTCAGAAGTTGTTCTGTTGTATCACGTGGAATGATCATTTCAGGAGCAGATGGAGCAGGGAGCTGGAAATAAGCAGGAAGATCAGATAAACTCTTAAGAAACAAAGATTGTTTTCATGCAAATTCCCTTTAATAAGAAAGGTGGAGAAGAGATCTGAACAGAAACTACTGTGCATGAAGAGCTGCTCAGAACATAATTGCTTCTAGATATAATACTTCTGAGTCTTTTCTAGCAACTATAAACATTTCCTTAAACATCCCCCCCTTCTTTCAGAGTATTTTCCACTGACTTTAATAAAGTGCTGTGTAACCGTCTGAGTTTGGGAAGCATTTGCACAACAAACAGAAGTCACTGGGAGGGAAAAAAAAAAAGTTGTTCATTGCTGGCAGGTGTTTCTAGGCAGCTTTTACAGAGTTTAATTTGGTAGTTTTCCAAGCTGACTCACATTCATGTGTAATACAGATATCTCTGATGCTGTTCTTAGCGGTGTACACATACAAATGAGCATGTGTAAGGGGGAGTGTGGAACCTCAATACTGCATTTTGCTTCTCAGAAGAGAAAAGCTTTTGAATTAGTGAAAGGAAGTCACATTTGTATTAAACATCTGAGGCTGCTCCATTTTTCTGTTTTTTCAGACATACCAAAATAATAAACTGAAACATTAATTGGGAGGGGGCTGGAAATCACCGTATACCTTTTGGTCTTGGGAAGCTAAGAACTAAATTACTGTAATTGGCAGTTTATTAACAGGAAAATTATGCTAAACAGCTTCATGTTGCTGTCAGGAATTATATTCAGTAAGCTATGAAGATGGGGCCCTTGGTGTAACATTTGCATTTTCTCATTTAGAAAGAACAATGCTAATAGATGAGTGAAGCATGTACAAATTATATACCAAAGAACATTTGCATAGCTGTAAAAAGGCTATCTTGATACCAGAGTGATTACGCCTGTTATTCATTAAGATACAGTATAGACTAAGGGGGAAGGGGAAGTAGGGAACACATTAACTTTCTTTAGAGGCATATATAAAATGAACCCCAGTCCAAACCACTTGAATTTCAAGCAGATATAGACTATAATAGGTTCTGATTATATTGTGTTTATTAGGCAGTACTAGTATCAGGGTTTTTTCCCGTCTTGGATAAGGTCTGAAGATGGGATGATGACAACCACTGCTGTTACTCACATCTTTATTTCAGCTGCCACCTCTCTGCACTATTTGCCTCTTCAGAAGCCCTTTTTGCATGCTTTTCTCTATTAGCAGTTTCCACTACCTGTCCTGTCACCTTAGCAGCTGACATTTCCTAAAGGACAATGACTTTAAACATCACCAATACCTATAAGCTGGAAGGAGGACAACAGCAAAGCAGGAGAAAACTGGGTCATTTGAATGCCCTGATGAAAACCAACAGGGACAGCGCACTAAGTGACATGGGCTGCCTCTGTGAAACCAGGACACGGTGTCCTGCTCTCCACTTGTACATAGCCGCCTTCTCTACCAGGAAGCTCTGAAGCGCAGAGGGTTCAAATAAGTTATTCAGTAACTCCAAAATTTGACCGAGGAGAAATTATGTGGCTGAAATGAAATGTCATTAAGATTTGAAAAATCCTGTGTAAAACGGCTTTTGCAGAATCACTCATTCTGTTTCTCAACCTGAGAGCAAGGCCCATATGAAAATGCCTGTAAATCACTGCTATTTATTTATGAAGATGACTTAGGAGAAATTTAGTTAAGGCCATGTGGCTTTGAAGGGGAGGACAGGTAAAGCCTGAGAGCAGGAGGAGCTGCAGCAGCAGGGCTGTCAGGCTGCCACTGGGCTGTAGGCCCGGATCCTCATCTAACCTCCTTTTGAACACTAGGAAGATGCCGCTTCCCAGAACGTTCCCGCTGTGCCTCAGCGTAGGATATTTCATATGTTTTTACAACAGAAGCAGCGTTACCAGAACATAAGTAACTTTTGGAGGCCGGTTGCTAGCTGGGGCACCTTTCAAAGCATTTCAGTGCTCTGCTAGGTTTTCAGCTCTGGAACCGGCACCGGCGCGAGGCAGAGGCCGGCCTTGCTCTGAGGCTGCTGCAGAGTGCCTGTGCAGCAGAACTGGAGCAGAGTGAATTATTTACAACGAATAAGGCACTTGACAAATTCGGCCTCATTCTTTGCTGGCAGAATACCTTCCAGCAGACCACCTTTTTGTCCAAAATAAGTCATTATTCAATTAGCTGTTACAACTCTGCCTCAGCCCCTCTGCTCCTCCCTGCTCCGCTCAGGCCGGGTGGTGTTAGTCCGCCTTCACACAACGCTCACGGTGTGTGCCACGGCTCCTTCCCCTGCACGAATCAGCGTGCATTATCCTGCACGCAGCCACTTACAAATAATGATGCAGGGCTCACTTTTCCCACATAGTCAGTTCAGAATCCGATACCAACATCTTAATTAGGCCCGACCCCTGGAGTATTTGACTTAACATTGTTTGCCAGCTCCAAAGTATGGTTACATCCACAGTGAAAATAACTATCCTCCCAGCAGCTGTAGTCTCTGTATTTGACTAATTTCAATGTTGTTCTCTTATAAGGTAGCCAGTGTAGATTGGGATCCTCCTGCAGCTCCAGGTCCCTGACCACAGCTCCCTGCCTGCCCCCTGCTTGCATCTCTACCTCAGGTACACCTACATCAGGGCCAAAGCTGTGCTTACACTCACTTAAGATAACCTAATTAGTTAAATTAGGCTGAAAGCCACTGCATGCAGCTCACTCTGGATAAGCCACCTAATTATATTCCCAGCAGACTTTCTAGGGAAGCTTTCCCAGTCTGTGCTGAGCTCCCTGCGCTCACTACCAAATATATTACAGCTGGGATGGATCCATCTGCATGGGCTTCAGTCAAACCTTTATCTCTAGGAAAGACACCAAAAGCAAAAGCAGGGGAACAGTCAAGATCATAGGCCGAGTGTGGACCACATAAACCATCACTAAATTTAGACATGAAACGCTTCATCAGGGGGCGACAGATCTGGTTTGTGAACAGGACAGTATCACTGAGCGGCAGGCAGAGGCTGCTCCCTGAAGCATAGTGCAATTTTACTCCAAAGAAAGCATCACATACATTACGCAAATAATTTACTGTGTTGTTTTTTTTGTTGTTGTTGGTGGTGGTTTTTTTGAAATACTGCGTGACAGGAAGAATGAAACACATGTCAGATGTTAGGCATTGACACTTAAAGCACTGCTGGAAGGAATGCAGATAATACAGCAAGTAAAGTGATATAGAAGAAGAGCAGACTAGCATCGGTATTTTCTAGTTAAAGCTTTTGAAGCAGTTTGTTTTATTTTAAAGACCTAAATCCAACCTATAACTATATAATGTAGTACCATTACTTCTGAAGCTAAAACCATTATTTGTCACAAGCACATTTAAAAAAAAAAAAAAAAAAAAAACAAGCTTAGCATTCAAACAACTTTAGATTGCTTTGGTAAAATGAGCGTTCATACCAAAGCAGAGATGCTGGAAGTAATTGGTTTTCCCTTCTCTGGATGATCACAGTGGTCAGGAACTGGGTCCCAGCCCATGTGCTCCCCACCTGAGGGAAGGATCGACTCATTCTGCTGTTTCGTCTCACCCTGAAGCTTATCTTCTTCCCCCAAATTCCTCCATATAACTGTGCTTGTAATAAACTAACCTCACAGTAACCTTCCCTGAACCAGCAGTGGTGAAATAGCTGCAGCTGAATTATGGGCAGCCTGTCACACCATCTGAGGCTGTGGGAGCCCTGCCATTAGTTTTAACAGGTATTTAGTTGCTGTTCACTCCCACAGAAATTCCTCTATTTCCTTAATACACTGAATTACCTGGGAACGTAGGGGCTGTGATTCGTTTTTTATCTGATGTCCTCTCTTGACCCTGTAATGCAATGCTTTGTAGCAAAGGCCACGCTGTCCTAGGGGAGTTCAGTAACTGCCTTTAGCAGGGAAGAGCACTCCTACGCTTGGCAAAGAAGAGGGCACAGATGAAGCAGAGCCAAATAGCCACAGAGACCATCTCGAAAGCCAAAAAGTAGCCCTGCTTTCATATGTGGGGGGCAAAAGGATTGAAACTTTCCCAACTGACAGATTAAACACGGAAAGGAAAATGGTGTCAGTCACATTATTAAAAAGACTGAAGTTCTTCCCGAGATTTAGCCAAATGCTATTGCTTTATCAGGTAGCATTTCAGTTATTACAAGGCTCCACGTTGAATTCTGTTTGTAGCCCAGGCTTTAAACACGTGTGCACACACATAAGTACAATTTTAGTCACTATGGTATTATTTTTAAACATTTATTTCAGATTTTCTAATGCACAAATCACATTTTAATTAACTTTATATTAAAACTTGATTATGCAAAGATCCTGGAAGTGGTTTATGAAGTCTGTCAGCCTCCAACATGGGATATCAGAAACTTGTGCAATGCTTATCTTCTCCAAAAGACTACTGACCTTGCCACAGTACAATGCGGGATTGACCCTCAAGAGCACATGAGGACTCTGCCCAGCCCCAGTTTGCACCAGTTTATACCAGCACCATCCTGAGTCCCACCAGACAGAGAAGAGAGTAACCCCTGCCACTTCTCCTGTTTTGCCCATGACCTGCTCGTGGCTTTCAGAGATGACACTGGGTTAGAGCAAACAGCAATAGCAGGCACGATCTACTGCACTGAAAGGCAAAACTCCTGTTGACTCAAGGGAGAGGAGGATTAGGACTTGTGGTTTTTCATTTTATTTTGAATGTTTGCAGAGGTCTCTTGCCATAGTCGCATTATTTGTACATGCATTAGCACTGAGACTGGCTATGTAATTAGTTTCTGTCATTAATAGTTGCTGACGAACACATTCAAATCCACACTGCGTTGGTCTTAGTATTTCATATACACGCTAACACAAAATATTGTCACCCAAGCAGGAAAAAAAAGTTGCCTTACTCAGGCAATCTTCAAATACAGCCAGCCACACACCTCCACTGATTCCCAGCTAGGATTTATGCAGACTTATAAAACAAAAGGAGAAACAATAAAAATAGATGAAAACGCTTATACAGTATTTCAGTCCTACTCATTAAAGCTGATCACTGCATTACCTTTGCATGGGGAACCTTAAAAGCTCTGCAGTGGCTTTGCCAGCAGACTGCAGCAACTTGCCACGACCTTAAAGCCAACTAGCCATGACACCTCACGTTTGATTTGTGATACCAAACATTCAAGGTTATAGAAATGCTAAATTTTAGAAACAGTCTAAAACAATAAAGAATTTAACCACGTCCTTAATTTTACACAGTGTCAGCACAGGAGATTTAAAAAGCAATAAACAAACTTGTTACTGCAATAGAATTGAAGAGGAATCATAAACTCACTACAGTTACAGAGCTAAAATATGGTGTGGGGAATGGACAATGGCAACATTTATTCAATAAAACTCATTTATATGTAAAAGATTGAATAAAAATATATAGTATTATGCAGCCACAACAAATTACACATGTGAAAAAAATGGTCTACAGGCAAGATGTTTTATATTATGCATGCAAACACCATAGCTGTACAGGCAAAGGTGTTAACCACATCTGCAATCCAGCTCTAAACTGCTGGAGAAGTGATGGGAATCATGGCACTAGCCATACAAAGAATGACATTTTAATAGTTTTCTCTAATAAGCCAACTGCTAGAGCTACCGCTATTTACTATTTGTCTCCTTCTGTTGAGATATAAAACCAGACCTCTATCTGCTTATGAAATCTAAATATCCAAAGGCATTTTCTCCAAGAATGATGGTGTATTAATTCTGATGGCTGGGTCAAATTTCAGCCTGGGTAATTGCTTTTTGCTAAGACGTAGTTAAACTCACTATTTTAATTTAAAGATGCTCCTCTGCAGTCTCTTGCCTGTGCTATACGCAGTTACCATATGCTTTCAAGCAATCCTCACTGTAGGGATCAGTATTTTAACACGTTATTTGTATCCTGCTAGGATTTACCTGAGCTGCTAAAATTACAAAGGCCTTATCTATCAGGAAAGGTCACCTTCATTTCCCCTGCCATGAATTTGGCCTTCACGTTTGCAATGTCTAAAATCATTTCTGGATCCATTATACTGACTCAGACCAACAGGTAAGAGAGATGCTACAGGTTTTTCTATTCAAATACGTCCCCGGTGTTAATTCAGGATTTGTCTCAGGGTAACAGCACTGCAATAAACATCTGGGGAGCGCCCAGCCAGGTTTGCAGTCATGTTAACTAGCTACCTTGTGGCAATCAGTCAATTAACTCAAGGTGAAGAAACAGTGAAGACAAGTCCACAGATAAAAGTAAACAATCTGTGCTGGAATCGTGGAGGAGAAAGTGAAATTCCATTTCCAGGGCTGTCAGAGAGGTTTAAGCAATCACTCAGGAGAAGAGTTTTCTTTTTTCCCTTTGTTTTTCTTTATTTTCTCCAGGCTAAGGGTTTCCATAGATCTTCTCATTGATCTGAAGTGGCCAGGGGCAGAAAAAGCCAATTTTGGCTGCATTATCCTGTCTCTCTTCCACTATAGCTTAACACAAAGAGAAATGCCACACACACCCCAGAACAAATCCGTGCCAAAGGCTTGCAGCAGAAAGGAAGATTCGAGGCTGGTGCTTCGAACACGAACATCAAACGCTGCCGTGCTGGTGGGGCTGAGCTGGAGCCTCTGCTCCCCACGCAGCTCCTGAAACTGGCTGAGGGACAGCCCTCAAAAAAAGCATTTATTTCCCCTCGCCACCTAGACTTCTTTTCCATTGTCTGATAGAGAATTTAAAAGTATTTCCTACATTAACCGAGGCACTGGGGTGGGCAGCCCTGCCAGTGAGCCAGTGGCTCTGCTTGTGCTGGTAGACCTTGCACAAATTCGTTTGTGGAACTGAATTTACTTTTATGAGATGAGCGCAAACATTTTGTGGCTGAGGGCGAGCAATCATCTGCTGCCTTCCATCTCCCACCAAATCCTCCTGGCAGAGACAATAATCTGGGGGCAGAGGATCCCAAACCCCTGCTGCTGACAGATGGCAGCCAGTCCCCCATGGAAAGAGGGCTTCAGGACCACTTCCTTCTGCACCACATATTCAGTGGAAATCTGGTGAGCCTTTCTGTAGCTCTTCCCAGGCTCTGGCTCTGCACACAAGTACCCCAGGTATACCTGGGCAGCCACGCAGCGTCGTTTTTGTAATTAAAGCCGCTGACCTAGACTTTCCCATTTAACTTGCCGCAGTGGAACTAGTTTCTGTCCTCCCTTTAATGTGGCTGCTGGTCTTTCAAAGATCTTGGTTTTGTCTCAAAAGCCAGCTGGGGGTGGACTCTTCAAATAGAGGCAAAGGAAAAATTGTCATGGGGAAAGTTAGCTAAACCTTAACTCAAAGACAAGTTTCTGCTTCAGTTTGGAACAAATATTGAGACCTGCTTTATTACAAAGTGACTCTGCCATATTGCCTAGGGCTTATTTCTGGCTTAACACATACATAGTTAATTTCTTAGCCAAAGAACTGAATCCTGGGAAGAGAAAAAAATTTATCACGTGTCATATTAAATGAGAAGATCATAAGTTGCAAGGTAGAAGATTGGATTTTTTTTTCTGTCTTTATTTAATCACAGTAACTGCATTCATGCTGTAGGCTGCAATATGATAGGGCCATCCACATTTAGAAAGGAATGACTATGAAAATACCAGGCCAACCAGATCAAGAGACACTTCAGTAGAAAAGTAAATTCAGATGGAACAAAAACCTACAGCGTGCTTTGCCCACCGAGCATTCACAAGTGCATAAACTGACTTTCAGACTCAGCCATACGTAAACGACACTGCACAACGGATCCTTGCAATTTGTGATTGAATTCTACTAAAAACATATTCTTTTGCTGGTATATTCACAGACACTGACATGACAGTTCGGCCCAGTTAAGTGCTCAGGGCAGGAATCTGTAGAGGAGTTTTGCAGCGTGGGAAAGCACGGGGTGCTGGTGTACGGAGGGATCATCGGAGCATCCAACAGGTCTGTCCTCAGGGGGCAGCTCTCTGCTGGAGAAGAACCCTGGTCTGTTCTGGAGTCACGTTTAATGGCCTAAGTCTTGAGGATCTTGCTGATCATTGAGAGCAAGGATGCCAGAAACGGGACTACCCAAGAATTGGAAACAAAATAGGCATCTGATTGCAACACGATAAGAAAAGTCTTGAACTTTGGTCTTGCTGATGTAAGCTATACATCACTTGGCTGCATATATTCACGTAGCTTGAGACAAGAAATAGGCACTATGAGCTGGTTTTCTCAGCTTTGTTTGCTTTCACATTTAAAGTAGTGAATAAACTCTTGGGCACTAACTCTGGAAACAAGAAACACTCATGAGATTATGTGCAGCTCAACAGTCACGAGACAGGAGAAATAAAAGGATTCACATTACGGATTTTATAATGACTTACCGTTCACTTATCTGAAAAATAGTTGGAGTCATAATTAGCCTGCTATTCAGTGCTTTAAGGTGCAGAGATTTCTATCTGCTGCACACCTTAAAATTTGCATTTTAATGGGCTAAAGATATATATCAGTAGCAGCACCAACGGATGCTCTCATCACTGGTAGTAATGCAACATACAGCTTAGGAGACTAACCTATCCACCGTACAGCAGGTTTGATCAATAAAGAGCAAAAAACTACCAAAGCAAGTCAAATCTAAATGTCACCGTACTGACATGCCTCTAAATAACAAAACCCAGGCAGCAGGTTAAGGTCAAAGCATATTAATGCCACGAACACACGAATGGTTCAGCTAATTGTGGTGGATATGGGGTTCATATTCACTTGTGGAATTGTAGGAGAAAAAATTCAATACAAATGTAGGCTACCTATGGGTGGAGAGCAGGTTTTGCATCCACCCAAAGTCTCCCCAAATTCCTAAATAACATATTATGGTGTTGTTTTTTTTTTTTAAGAAACAAAAAGCCTTGGCTGTAAGTAAGAGCACATTATCCTGATTTCTGTTTACTTTTAATTCTAGACCTACAATAAAACTACGTACTGTTCGGAAGTTTTTTTTTTCCTTCAGCTTTTAGGAGAAAACCTAACCTCTCATGACGTGAGAGCAACATTACTCCTCTCTCAGTATAATTTGCACAACCACAGCAGCAAAGGGAAGGAAAAATAATACAAATCTGTCAGAAGAACGAGCTACTGGTGAACAACCTTAACATCGTTTCCGTATGACCATTTTGTGGCTTGCCTAGGAGCACTATGGATAGCCCACAACTGTTGGCCCATGCAGCACATAAACCATAGCAAACCAGAGTTTTGGTGGTGTGTTAGCTACCACCATTTCCGTACTATACTTTCTCCATACCATACCAAAGTACTATGGAGAGAGGTCCAAAAGAAAAGGCGACAACAGAAAATACACAATGGAAAGTGTAAAACAAAGACAGTTGAATTGTCCTTTCAAGAAGGAAAAATGAATGTTGTCAACTCTAAGTATGTATCATCGTTGTTTGTGGCTACAGATAGCGTCCAGATCCTAATTCCCTAAAAGCGTACTGGAAATAGAAATGATTTTCAGGAGGCGAGTTGCCTTCTTTAGACAGGGAAATACAACTGGCACTCATGACATTATAAACTGTTAATTTCCTTAAGTTTCCTCAAGCAAACATCAGTATTTTAGAAATATAATTATTCAGAGTTTTACAAGTGCCAGTTTCACCACAAAAGTGGTACTGCAGGCAGTTTGGCACTGACGCGAGAAAAAGAGCAAGAAAGCGGCCACAGAAAAAGATGTGAAATACTACAATAAGAGTAGGATGGAGACCTTCTGACACAGAAAAGGCTTCACCTCCAGATGATATATTCCCCTGACGAAAAGAATTAGACAAAATGACATATTTTCCTCTTTAAACATCAAAAGAAATATTTAGCTTGGGAAGATAGGATTAAACACGGATTAAGTTCACTCTTGAAGTTGTCACTCAATGACTGGAAGGGACCAGGGAGCCGAGCTTCCTCCTCCTGCTGTGCTTTCTGACAAGAAACTTCTCAGACATATCTTCCAGTTTCAGCTGTGCTTAATTGCAGTCCCACCACTTCCATCTGCAAAGGGGAGCCGGAGCTGCCCTCTCTCTTTGTAAGCCTGGGAAAATCAGGTGTAAGCAGTCAACACATTTGAATAACAGCAGGTAAGGAGTGCACTTCAGAGCTATCCTATAGCATGAAACTTCAAGTATTCCTAGCAAGCAAAGTCTCCAAAGAAAATCTGAACATTTCATGGTTTTTGTGAGGCTCTGTAGTAAATGCTTGTAATTCAAGGGCAAATAATTCAACAGCAGGAGAACATAATAAAACCGCTAAAGCCTTTCAAATGATCTGGTATTCCTGGAAGTGCAAAGAACATCTGAAACCCCCAGCACTTCGAGGACTCTTCAATGGCAGAAAGTTGCCTTAGAGACTAGAATCAGCCCCATACAAAACAGATGCACAACTTTATTTAGGGTTTTGATTAAGGCTGGCCAGAAAACAAAACTTCACTTCATAAAATTATTTCAAGGTCTCAGAATTGTTTTTTAATTGGCATTATAATAAAAACAAGACACTCCAAGAGAAGCAGGAGAAAAAAGACAAAAAAGGGGGATAAAAATCCACTGTCAACCGATTATAGCTTCGCTACAGTACAGAAGATCTTATTTCAAGCACTGTGATCCACAAAGCATCAACCCCCATCAGCACAGCAAACAGTTGTGCTTGCTGTAATGGCAGCAGTGGGACAGAGTCCGAAGGACTCCTATCAAATGGACAATTACTCCATCAGAAGATTACTTTAATCACTTTAATCAAAAGTCCTACCACTTCTCTTCAACAATTAGTAGCTTCTCCGAATATTCCCCAAAGGAACTCACGCGCTTCTTATTGACAAATCCACGACCATATGTTACTGGATGCTAGTCATTAAAACAGATTTCCTTGCAAATACAACTTCCTTGATTTAAAACCCATTGACATTTTGCAGCAATCTTCCATCTTCTACAGTTAGGACAGTCCTTCAGATCTGGAGCTGAGTCATGTTGGCAGCAGTGCGGAGCCACATCAGTTGTGGAAGGCAGTGTCATCACTCCTGATAACGAGTGGGGTTCAGGGCTGCGCCGGCCAGATCTCCTCTGTCACTCCGGACTGCTTCTTTACCAACAACACTTGCTAATTACTCTTCTCTCAGTGTCAGGTTAGCACAGCCCCAAAACAAATCAAAGCCCCAAAACATGCTGCGAGTACTCAGAGGCAAAGACTTGACTTTCAGTGATGGCATCAATCTCAACACTTAGATTTTTGAGGAGCACAATGGGTCGGGGGGGTGGATTCAGACGCTCCACAACAGCTTTTTCTTCAATACAGAAGGTTCTGCATTTTTATTAAAACACAGTGAATTTTGTCTGAGTAGCTGTAATGCAACAAGTAAGGAGGTTTCCCTCGTTAGGTCACAGAGCAATAACAAACCCATTTATTAGCTAAAGTAGTAATAATTGTTATATTACTCTGGTGGTCACGCTGCATGAGATCAAGAGTCTCATCTTTATTCTGGTGGGTTTTCACATTGCAAAGCCATTACTGTAAATGGGAAACCTCAGCATCCAGAGGGACAAGACAGTGACTGATCAGACTAAGGCTTTTGTACAAGGCCTCTAATTTTTCTCCAAGATCAATCCAGTGGAGGCTGAATCCAGAAGTCTCTAACAGCATTTTTTTTTTCCCCTTAGGTAAGTCTCTTCTTGCCACAGAGATATTCGACTGATTTACTCAGCCCCTTAAACAACAACAAAATCCTCCTTGGAAAGCCTGAGCAGGTCTGTGCTGCTCTGAGGCAGATTTAATGGACTGCAAAGCCCTGGGCCAGCAGGCTGCAAAAACCTGCTCCAGTATCTGCCTTGCGACTGCAAGCGAGCACCAATGGGCCCCTGCATTCAAGTTGCTATTACTCCTGCTTCCAAATTAGGTTGAACCTTCAGAGAGTGACAGCTCCATCTTTTTCTTCTTCTGATCGTAATTAAAAAAAGATATCAGAGCATTAAAACCAGGATGTTGAGGCTCCATACAGAAGTCCTGTTCCTGACCAAGCCCAGGCTGTAGGCATCTGGGAACAAACTGGGCATGCTCTCCTAAACGATCATGTCATAAATCATTACAAATGCTCAAGAAATAAAGGACAAACACAAAAGCCTGAATTATCTGCTATAGCAAGAAGCTTTGTATACAAGGCTGATCATGAATTTTAAAGCTATTTCCTAGGCTGTGATTAGTTTTTGGTTGCCTCAACTTTCACCACTGAAGATGTACATTCAAAAACTAAAAACAATTTCTTGTTGTCTGGGAAAACTATAGACCACTTGAATTTAATTGCACCACTCTTAAGCGAAGCTTTGACTTGCATATCTCTCACCGAGAAAATTAAATGTTTTCATCATCTAGCGATACTGAATAGTTAAGACTGCCAGTGTTACTCATTAAATACACAGATGCTTTAAAGTTTGATTAGGGAACTGTAACGAACAGCGCAAATTTCAGAAGCATATGGAAAATAAGGTAGCAAAGTTGAACATACAAGAAGAGTTACTTAAGGACTAGGAGAATTTCTGAAAAATAAAATGAGAGCCTCTTGGAGGAAAAAAATACAAATATTAAACAATGCAGTAGTGTCTTTTAGATACAAGAGACAATTAAACTATTCTAAAATCTCAGCAGGAGCACTGAGTTTTCATTAGTCTAAGTAGATGACCATGTGTTTTGCCTGTTTTCTGGAGCTAAACCATTTGAAGTGGTTCAGTGGTGCCCAGGGAAGGAGGTGGGGAACCACGGACCTGTCCCTGCAGCGGGGTCACCACTGGTATCACACACCTGATAGACGGGATGGACTTTTTGCAGAAGAGGTGCTGTTATCGCATAGTCCAGTTACTCTGTTCTTCCTGCACTATGGACATTAACAGGGCCAGACCTCAGAGTGCGCCCAGTATATTGGCAGCTGTTAGGGTATTAAATTAAGAATTTAATACTTCTAGCTTCTAACTCGTGGTCGTACCAAAGCCCACAGTGAGCAAAGCTTGTCTCAGCATTGAGGAACTTTTCAAATAACTCAGCCTAGCAGAGGCACAGAGGATGGATCTGAACCCCCACCCATGACAAGTGTTATTGCCCAGGAGAAAATACTGTCTTCGTCTGCCAATACTGACAGCATCAGAAGTGAAAATATTCAGCATCAGCTCTACCTAGCTCGTTCTTAAATCAACGGAATGGAACAAAAATTGTAAGTCTGACTTAAGATATTCAGTTCTGGGTTATTTGTCTTTTTGATTCAGAGACATCAGTAAATATTTACTTGTTTTGGAGCTGTTCCCAACGAGGGGGTTGAAAAAAAATCTTCTGAAGATTGTGTGTGTGTATCTTAAAGTTCTAAAAATTTAACAGCTTGGATTTATGCAAATGTATAAGAATAGAGATAGTCACTCAATATCAACCTGGATGCATCTGTGAAACACTCCTAACAGAGGTGAAGATAACCATGATAGCAGCAGAGAGCCCTCCTAAGTCAATACAATTCTTAAAAGCTTCAACATTCAATAATTTCTACTTTTCTCCTTCCTGCCACATTATTGATTGTCTTGCACAAATGCTTACTAAAATTTGGATGTGCACACAAAGTAAACCACCAGCAAAAGGAAAGTGAAAAAAAATTAAAGCAGAGAGAGAAGAACAAGCAATATCATTATTTTCCTGTCCAGGGTGTCATTCTAATATTCTTCTTTGCATATGGTGAATTTAAAGGAAAGGAAAACAAACAGCAAGAGGTGACAACTTTTCCATTTTACTAGCTGTAGAAAGTCAACAAAACTGCAGCCCCCTGCACAAATAGCTGAACGGTTTGTATCACCAGCATCTGAGACACTCACTGTTATTGGATTTTGTGCTCTTAATACCACCCCTGACAAATGGAAACATCCATCCTATTTTAGCAAATAGGGAACAGACTGACTGGAATGAGGTAAAGATTTAATCTCCAAATCCTAATGCAAGGCCTCTTCTACCAACTCATCCTTTCATAGGCTCCAGTCACTACATTTGTTTTGTAGGACTCTACATACACTGCAGCCACCGCATGGACTTCAGTCTTCCCTGGGTATTCCCAAGTATCTTTGAAGTGTGTATAAAAAAAGTCAGTTTAGCCTATTTTGAGATTTGAATGCAAAAATCTTTAACCTAAGGACACATCCTAAACCCCCCACAGAAGACCATTAGAGAAGGAATTTTAATACTTAGAGCTGCAGTTATCTGTTCATCCTTGAGACCTTGATTACAACTGTTCTTCCTATTTTTATCGGGTCTGTTCCTGGCCACAGGAACATCCCGTAAAATTCACAACCTGACTGTCAGATGCTGTGACAGGCCCATCAGGCAGTACCTGTGCTCTCTAGGCCAGCACACTGAGCTACTGCCAAAAGGCCACAAAACTCATATATGGGGTCCCACTGTGGAGATCCAGCTACTCCTTACTTAGTATTTCACTGTTAGAGATTTAGGTAGGAAAGTAACAGAGTTAGAGGCAGTGAAAATCCCATCTAGCTTTCAAATGTCCATCCATACTTCTAAAACAGACATCCTTCACTATCCTGGACCATCCAGATGAGGACTTCAAAACATAGAGCCAGATGGAGATAAGTAACTGTGTGATAGTGGTTTAGACAAGCTGTACTTGTCTTTAAAAGTACTGAAGGACGAGTCCTGCTCCTCCCAGCCAACACCATGTGTGCGTAGGAGGGACCTAGAGGCTGTGTCCTCTGGCACCAGAGCCTCCTCAGCCAGGCCCGTGCTCCTGGCCACAGGTGGTGGAAAATAACAGATCCCTCTGAAATGAAAGATAACCACTCACCCACTTATACAGGACTCTGGGGAATGCAGAACAAAGTCTGCAGTTCAAGATAAAAGCCCCTGGTCTTCCAGTGAAGTAAGTGTGTTGTGTCACATCTGTGGTCAGCCAAAGCGGTTTTGCCTCAATACATCCCAGCAGCATAAAACAACTCCTCCCTCCACCGATTTTATGAGGGTCTGTAAGTACACACAACATTCAATGCAATTGCATAGAAATACGTGCATATTAAATTTTGCATTTACTGATGTGTCTTAAGGCATGTGATTAACAGCTTCCTTTTACCTGCCTTAAAAACGGGAACAGAAATTCAATATAAAGAGCTGTGCGATCCAACTTTACATTCTGTGGGGACGTTTATGGGCTCAAATCCAAAACAAACTAATGAAAAAATGAACTGGAGAAAATTCTAAAAAACACAATCTGTGCTACTTCGGTTGAACCAGGAGAAATCCAGTGACCAGGGAATTGAGCTGACGCAATTCGGTACCTCTTCACTACGCACATTTTGTTCAATGTTAACTGCTTAAGTGCCCAAGGGAGTTTTCAACCCCAGACTTCAGCAGAAGCAATATTTCAGCTTTTAAATCATATTAAAAACATAAATTATACATTATAAATATAGTATTTCTGACAATTTAGAACAAGTCCCAAAGTGGGTGGGGATGACATTGCAGAGGCCGAGCGGAGCAGACTCCTGGGGCCTGCTCTGAATTGCATCCCTGACTGACGGAGTGCCTTTGGAGCAGGCTGCACAGGCCTCTTCCTTAAAAAAAAAGTTAACCTGACACATCTGAAAGTAAGGTGCACAAACAGCATTGCTCAGGCACCTACGCACCAACTGCTCTGCTTTATGCTGTTAAACTTAAAAACCAACAACAACAAAACCCACAAGCACACACAAAACAAACACTGATTTGTACTCTGTCATTTGAAGCACTGATCATTTATCTGTAATAGTTATCTCCTCTCCAGGTGTTCCAAGTCTTATTAATGTCAGTAAAGAATTTTTATAACAGACTGTTCTGCGGTGTTTATTCTCTACCCAAACTATTTACAACTTAAGAGTCTCCATCCTTCTTCCATTACCTTTCGTGACAAATCCCATATAATCCAAACTCTCATCCATCCCCATGAGCCTCATGGCAGGAGGTTAGGATCAGAAATGCCACATTTTTGTGGAAAAAAAGGGGGTTGTAAGAGGTCTCTAACTTAGAGGAGGAAGCTATTCTGTGTGGATTTAGAGGAGGAAGCTATTCTGTGTGGATTCAATTGTCCACGATCCGTCTCCAAAACCTCCACCTACTTCACCCCAAACTGCTCGTTACAGAGCAAGGACAGAAAACACGGCCCTTGTACACAGGAGGAACAAGCTTACTGAGGAGGCTCCCTGCTTACTGCTACAATGGCTTTCCACAAAAATACATATAAGATAGACCCACAAAGACGCATGCAAGATACAGCCACAAAAGCGCCCTCAGCGCACAGCTCCTGCCACCACTGAGGTGAGGTGAGCTAGCGCAGCATCACCTGCTCTTCAGATAACCCACAAAGCATTTTATTTTCCAGCTGCAGCCCCAGCCCTCACTTTCTGGATCTCTAACTGCTTGTCTGTTTTTCATTCGCACATACTTGGTGTTTAGCAGCTCTCAGGCTCGTTGGATTAGCGCAGCTGCTCACTATACAGAAAACCCCAGGACTCACCTGAACTCTTCTGCCACCAGACATCGCTCCCCTACTCCGTGTCTCCGACATCCCAGCATGGCTTGCCATAGCTCTCTGACAAACTGCTCCAGCCTGGGACAAAATCACGCCCAACTTTTCTAGACTCCATTAGCAAATTCTGCAACGGATTTCAGTTCCAGCAAGAGGCCCCTGTTTGCCATCTCCCCTTTACGGAGGAGGATGAGCAGCCTCACCCGTTCCACCCCGCAGCACCTGGCGACCTTCAGCGTAGCAGCAGCCCCAGGTCCGCCAAGCCAGAGCAGGAGATATCGGAGGGAGCCAGCTGCGAGTAAGAATCTGAAAAGCATGGCTCCAATTAGGCACGGAAAAAAGGGAAAACTTGTTAGAACTTTTCTAGCTGGTTTGAGTAAACTTTGCAAGGGGAGCTGGGTTCTGTAAGACTCCCAGATCTCACCGAGTAAATGCACATGCAGCAGTTTCAAAGTTCAGGACTGGTTGATGTTGAGTCTCTGCTCAATTCGTTTATTTAACCTAAAATAAAATAAAATAAAATAAAATAAAATAAAGGAATATAAAGTTCAAAATATCAAAAAAAAAAAAGAAAAAGAGTATTTCTGGCAGAAACTATGAGTTTTGCAGCTTTTGGAAGTCATCTGCACCGATCATCTTACTGGCTAAGAAACCCTTCAGCAAGAGTTATTTTCCAAAGAAACAGCAAAAGCCTGTCTTTGCATTGGATTTATTTGTAGCTGGTACTGTGGAAGCTTGTTAGGGTTCCCTAGATTTAACTAAGAGACACTGGAAGAGTCTCGCAGAATCATTGTGTTATTAACACGTGGAAATAAATCATTTAAAGCTAACAGCATAACATCTGTGTTACTATATCAGGGAAATGTGAGCTCTAGTGAAAATCAGTACTTGAATTATTCAAGTATCTGAAATGCATCTTGTGAATTTGATATATTCCACACAAAATACAGTTGATTTTTATCTGAAGATAAGATTTAGAGATGGAAACAACTTGCTGGTAGATTCTGTCAGTAAAGATCCTAGATAAAAATGTCGGATGAGATTCTCCTGTTTAACCTTGCCATCTCCTCCCCAGGAGAGAAATTTATTCAGTAACAGAGGAAATCTCTGAGGTCTGTTTTGCTTTCTGTTTTTTGTAATTGGACATCAATACATGATGCAAACTATGAAAAGTAGATTTGAAAATTAAAATTAAGCATTCCTGAAATTATTCAGACTGCTGGCCTTCGGGAAGTACCAACACAGAACCTGCGACCCAGCTGGAAACCTTTCAACCTCACTTTGCCTACTGAGTCTCACCACTGCAATGAGGAAAAAGAAAAGAAAAAGCTGTGCTTTTTTTCCAGCCCTAAATCCTCATCAATTTGTTTCCTTTAATTACTTTCTCATAGCACTCCACTGGGTCAAGGACACCGGCACACTGCAGCATCTGGGATTCACGCTGAGTTTTCTGAAGAGAAAGAGTAAATGGAAGTAGGTGTTGACATTGCATAAGAAACATGGTATTTCTGAGCAAACCTAATGGGTTATTACACGGGAACAAATGAAAGGTAAACTTTGTTGTGTGAAAGCCTCCTGCCAGAAATAGGTACAGACAATGGAAATGGTTTAATTTAAAAAAAATACTGTCTTGATACAAATTATAAAATCAAATAATGGACAAAATTGACAGAGGATGTAACCTGATACAATTTCAGCAGTCACGAAGATGCACAGCAGAGGTGAATTTCATCTAACATTTTCTGTTAATGAAAACCCACCCCCTGAACTCTCCCGTGAGCTGGCGAGTGCACTCCAAAATGCAGTGGCCCACCAGGAGGAGTTCAGCTTTCAGCATCATGAGCTCTAAAAGTCATCAGTCGTCAAGAGACGATGGGGATGTAATTAATTCAGCCCTGGGTGACGGTGACATTCTGCAGCCAGTGCAGAGGGGAGGTTCATGGTAGCAGTATGTTGGCAAACTCCAACCTTCCAGCCTTTGGAAACTATTTTATATTAGGATATTGCCATCTTTTGGCAGTTAAAACCACAAACTGGTGTGCATTGATATCACCTGTTATTAGGACTGGTTTTGAAAGGGGGGGTGTTTTATTTTAGTGCTAAGGACCTATGTAGGGCCTTGGTGAAACAACACATCCATCCCATCCATGAGTTGTGAGTTTTACAATTTCTTGCACACAGAAATAAGACTATTAGATGACCTGATGGACAACCTATTAAAACAAAAAAGACGATTGTACTTTTCACTCTTCCCCTTCTTCACCTCCCAGTCCCTATTTTATTTTTTAGGCTAGCTTTCCTTTATTGTCTTCCCAAAGGACCTTTCCTTTACTGAAAGCCATAGAGCAACACAGTGAAGAAAAACTGTCCTTGTCATTGTCACCTGCCCATGGTGTGTCTTTAATACAGCTCAGAGGACTTTCTGTCATTGACATATAGGAATTCATTTCATTCTCTGCTCTAAATGCTAGCAGGGCCACAGCCAGAGGGGGGATTTGTTTGCCACTTTCTGTGCAGCTGCTTTTGAGGAAGGGGGGCTTTGCCACCCCCCCCCCCCCACTGCAAAGCAGGCACAGAGTACAGTGAACACCTGGGTAAGGGAATAGAAGAAATGCCACTAGCTCCAGCTCACACTTATTTCAACACTCAAGCAGGTTTATGTCTATTTTCTTGGGTGCTCAAATTGTTCTTCCCCTATTCCTTCCTCCTTCCATGTGGAACAGAGAGGAAACATTAAAAATGCCCAATGAAACAATTTTCTTGTGCCTGTTCACGTCTGGAAGCACATATAACCCCAGGGGCGTGCTTGACCTTGCCACATCTGCAGCCCAGTCACCTGAGAAACCAGACAGGGATGAGCACGAGAGATTTCGGGGGATGTCCCAGCCCTCGCCTGAGCGTGGTCCCAAAATGGGGCCCCTTCCCCTTTCATTCAGAAGAAGGTAACCCTGATCTTTGCTTTGCGTCCAGGCCACACCTACAGTCATTAGCAAACTTAGCAAAGTGGCACTGATTTTGCAGTTGCAAGCATACTTAACATTTTATCTTAGCCCTTTTTTATCCTGTCCCTTCCAATAGTCATTAAATTTATTAAGTGGCTTCTACAAGTGACTCCTCTCACTTCTAAAAACGACCAGATCATCAGCACAGGACATATATCTAGGTTCAGTCCCTCTTTTCTTATCTTTTCTGACAAACCACTCTCCTTCACAGTTTTATCTATATAATTGATGAACCACACATGACATAATTTACAGCCCTGTCTAGCAACCTTTTCCACCGCACACCAGTCACTCCCGGATTGTTCTCTCTCAGCTCTGCAGTTCCAGCTAGCCCCTACAAGCTATTCCTTTTCTTTTTGGCTATACAAAATTGCAGTGGAATAATCAAGAACGGAGGTTTAACTAAGATTTCAAACTGAGGAGGAACGTGCCAAACGGTTAAAAAAAATAAATTAATAATAATAATAATAAAAAGCTCCTGTTACCAGAAATATCTGCATTCATTGCTTGTGCACACAAAGGCACAGGTCAGCCCTTTGCATTCACGTAGGCGAAGGGAACTCAGGACTAGTAGAAACACATAGGGCACGCAGGAAGAGGATGCTGTTTCTGTGCTCTCCTCCTTTTCTCTTACTGCAGGGAAGATCTTGCATCTATTGCTCTGTTATTCAGAAAGCAGGAGCCGCGCCTCAGAAAGGAAGCCCTTCCTTCACATTCCCTAATAGCGGCGTGCGACAGCCAAATGAACAATATCAATTCTTCCACAAAGGGTAGAATACAACAGCGGATAGAAAGTAGCTCCTGCATAACAGAAGGCATCATTACGGGGACAGCAAGCATGAAAGAGGGCCTTTATGTGGGCTGAGATAGATTACAAGATATCCGCGAGCTGAGGGAAAATAGTACGAGAGAAAGCCTGTCCCAACAATTACAAGAAAAATACAAGGGCACGCATACATGCAGAGAGAGAAAAAACACAGAGTGTCCTGCACGATGAAAAGGCTGGATCCGGCCCCTAATTCAGGTTGCTTTATGAAACCATTTTAATGCAGAGCTTCAGCCCGAGCTTCTGATGTTCAGACCAGCGAAGCTCACTTTCACCCAGGAAAAATGGCAGTGCCTGCCTCTGAGGAGCAACGCAGAGCGCATAAAGCTTTCCCTTTCCTTCCCATTTCGTTTAGATCATTTCAGCAGGAATGTTTTTCTGCCAGGGTAGGCAGGATCCTGGGAAGGGGAGATAAATCCTTTTAATTACCGCGCGCCCCGTAGCTCCGCAGTGCGGTGGGGCAGCACCGCAGGCTCCAAGGCTTCTGCCCAGCGCTGCCGGGGGGCGGCGGAGGAGCCCCCTGCCATTTCCTGCAGCTCCGAGACACAAAAGCTCAGCACAGCCTGGTGAAGAAAGCCTCGTCTCGTAGGGGAGGCCACCGCTTTGCTCCTGAAAAATGGGAAAGCAGGTCCCTTTATCTTTATTTTCCAAGGCTCTGCTGTGTCCTTCAAGCTGATGTTATAGGACTTGCAACACCCGTTGTTCCCTCCAGGCTACCCCCAACACCCTAACACATCGCTGCAAGAATGCAACTAGCTGACAATCAGTTTTTCCTTTTTCTTTCCCTTTTTTTTTTTTTTCAGTAGATATTGCTTAGGAAAATTAGCCTGCAAAGGAGCATGACAGCTCAAAATAGCAGTCATCTGATTTATTTCTGACTTACGCTGGAAAACGTATTGTTCTTAGATAAAACAGTCCTTTTATTTTTAGAACTGATGTATCAAATATGCATGGATGAGCACATGGCTTTTCCATTGAGCGATTCCAAGCCCAGGGTTTGCCTCAGACACCACCACCCTCCTCATTAGACCTTGAGACAAGCTTTGAAATGAGGGGAGACGCTCCGCGTGAGGAGCTGAGGAAAGCTCAGGAGGAAAAGCAGCAGTTGGTAGGAGGGTGTCGTGCACTATAAGTGGTCGGGAAGGGTAACAATCGGAGAGAAATTAATTGTCATGAACTTCCTTCTCCCCCTGCATAAGAGTCCTATTTGGGGATCATTTTCCTGACCACACCACGAAGCCTCTGGCGAACGAGCTCATTATCCGAGTGCCACACTGGGACGAGATTTGCCGCGTATTACTTTTTAATAGGCAAGTGCTGACTATTTGCAAACAAGTAGTTAGCTGTAAGAATAAAGCTGGCTAGCCACAGTTATTTATTTATTTGTTTGTTTACTTCTAACTGAGAAGGATGAACTGCTGTTCCTTGCTTCTCTGCAGCACCCAGGTTCCCAAGCCTCATGCCTCCTCCCCACTCACCCCTTTCTGTACGTGTCCCCTCACGGTGCGTCTTCCTAGTGCTCCCCACCGGCTGCAGTTCATCCCCACACATCACTGCCTTCAAAGCAGGGAGACGCAGAGGGGAACAGGCCTGACTTCTGCTCAAGCCTCGTGCAGTCACCTACCCACCCTACTCCACCGCGTCTGGCCAAGCATAGGCTGAAGCTAAAGGAAAATGTCTTTTGGTCGTCTCAAGGTGTTAGCTGGGCATTTTAGGAGAGGAGAATCTTTTACTGTTCGATTTGATGACATACTTAGAGCAAGTGCCTAAGCAGTTGCCCGATGGTTTAAAAGCAGGGACTTGGTTTCCTCGCCATTTCTTAATCTATCTGCTTAACTAGTTTATCATCTGAATTCTGGATTGCCCTTTCAAGCCCTGCAGCAAAATGTGCATAATTGTGATGGATTTTTTTCCTTTCCCTTCCTTTTGTCAACAAATGCATAATCAAGTCTAGCAAACTAAAAACAAACAAACAAACAACAACAAACACACCAGAAATAAGCTAACAAGTTCTTCCAGCTATTTATCTAATTTGTATTGACAAGAAAACTCATGAATTCAGTTTAAAAGAATAAGTGAGAGTCAGGAGCAAGGCATTTACATTTGTGTGTCTTTCTTGTTGAACATCAAAACAAGACCCCTGCAGCGCTGGTCACATGAAAAAGCCATTAAAGGATTTGGTACTGAAGTGGCAAATTTCAACTCAGTCATGATAAATGCGTTCAAGTTCCTTTGAACAAGAAGAAGCAGAAGAGACCAAACTGATACGATAAGAGTGGTTTTCCTGATGTTTAAATGTTTACGGCACTGCATGCTTGGGACGCTGATATTTATCTAAGGAGATTAAATATTACCCTGCACTCCTTAGCTCATCTTTGAAGTACTCAGATTAATAGCACGCTAACTTCAGCTATGCATTTTGTAAATGCACAGACCAGCAGAGATGCTTCTTTCACATCAACACATAGGAAATGGATGAGTGCATGGATATTAAATCTACTGCGGTTTGATTTCTGCCACTTAGAACTACAAATGAAGTCTGCAGACACTGTCAATGCTTGGCAGCACTGAAGATCACGGCACTTTTTAAACTGTGCTCCTTCTGTCGGTGATGCTGAGCAAACTGGCTGACTTCTCCATGCCCTGGTTTACCCATGTGTAAAATCTGCGTGATAAAACAGAGGTGTTTGGAAATTAATTGATGCCGATAAAGCCCTGAGTATCTTGAGTGAAAAGGGCTTCAAGAAATGTGTAATAGGATCATCAAGCAAAATGCCAGCAGAGATATCAAAAGCAGGGTCAAGTTTTTTTGGGCTATGAGGAAAAGCAGAGGAGGCAGAGCAGAGGGACGGAGACCCCAGCCGAGGATGGAAGCGGAGGAGAGGCCCTGAAGTGATCTGTCAGACAGCAGGAACAGAGACGGAACAAAGGTCTGCATGATTAAAGCTAATTAACAACTCGATAAAGAGACAAGTCTTTAAAAATGAAAGGATTATACTATATTAGGAATGAATTGGGCTGACATTGGTCACCTAAGGAGAAAACAAACTGTAGGAGAGACGCTGCACAGCAGCTTGCCATGGAGCCGGTGCTGGGGCTGGAGTGGGCAGGGGTGGCCATGGAGCAGAGCCAGTGAGCCCCAGGAGTCACGTTCCTGGTCCGTTTGTTTTCCCTTGAGACCTTTTCCTTCCTGAGCAAACCAAGATCGCGCTCAAAAATTTCCATTGGTTTTACTCTTAGAGATAAGCCAGCAGCCTGGAAACCACGAGATCAAGATCCTTTCAATCTCCATTGCTCTGGAAGAATGCAAAATGAGAGGAGTGGGAAGGAAATGCTTCTGTGTACGCTTACTGTCACCATCTTATTAGGTTCTGTAATCTCTGGGAACAGGTCTAGAGAGTTTTCTGCAGGACTGTGCTTAGAGCTGCCTCAGGAGCTTTCTTTACATATTTCAGTGAATTGTGACATTAGAGATACTGCTTTGATTCCATCCATTTGCTCAAAAAAAAAGGAAGAAAAAAAAAAGAGAAACAAGAAGTCATATTAAATCTTTATCATGCCTATTCCAGCGTTAAAAAGACAAAACTAGTGGTATGGGAGATCACCAGCTGCTTCAAAATGACAGGAGGAAAGCGAGCACACAAAGCACACTGCAAAGATCCTAAACTGAGCTTCGGTGTTAAACCATGGGAGAAAAGAGGAAAACGAGAACAGACTCCACTGTGGTGATACCAGATGAAAGGCAGAAAACAAAGATGATATCTTGTCCTACTCTGCAGGATGTATCTTGAAAGTCTTGTTCTTTCGTTTCTTATGCAGCGGGGGTCCATACACACGCACGCGCGGGGAAATGAGGACACCTCGTTGCACACCTAGCAGTAGGGGCTCTCATGGCCACAGTGCCTGAATCAGGCACTCGGACATCAAAGAGAGACGATGGAGCCCCTCAGCTCCCTCCCTCTCCTACAAATCTCCATAGGATTTTCCTGGCCATGTAATTCCACTGGTTTGATAATTGCCCTCGCAAGAGATACCACTGCAAAACTTCAATTGCTAAATAGGATAAATAGAATATTTGTAAAGAAAGAAATCAATAGATCTTTGCTTTCCTTCAGTAACCTTCTTGATGCTTAGCAATTTTTAATGGCCTTTTTGTCAATATCCGTACAGAGAGAACATATTACCCTAAATAACAATAAGGGCATTTGTCACTACATTTTCTCCAGTGGGGGCTTGACAGTCCTTACCCAGTTCCCTGAAAAGCCCAACAGATGGGAAGCATTCAGCTGCTGGTAATACTGCCTCCTAGGACAACATGGGCAAAACCACTGCAAAATATTGTGCCCAGTCTCTGGATCCACATTTCAGGACGAATGTGGAAAAATTGGGAAGAAATCACAAGAAGGACACAGTGACTAAAAAATAACACCCACCTTATTTATGTGCAGGGTTCACTGAGATGAGCTCACGGAGTTGGCCTAAGGACAAACACACATTAAATAGCAAGCACACTCGCAGATGGGGACGTTTGGTATCAGGGAAAACGTGACATTAAGGAAAAGGTATAGTGACAATTAGTGGATGGCAGCTGGACAAACTCAGCTTCAAAAGAAGCACAGCTTCCTGGCACTGACCAAAGTCTGTAACCCAAGGCAGCTGTCTCACCTCTGGCCACCCGGAGTTTTTAAGCTATGAGAAGATTTTTCCCCTCCTCGCTGCATGACTTCGTGGGGTTGCTCTTCCTGCCCAGCACTAGCCAGGCTGCCTGAGGAGGGAGTTCTGCACCTGGCCGACTGCTATTTCACAACGATCCTGGCAGTAGAGAGAATATACGTGGGTACTTGGCTTTTTGTCCTTGGGAAGCTGGGGAGAGTTGAAGTTACTTGTTCGGTTTTTTGAGAACTAAAATAATTGGGTCACTGAAGTATTGAAACAGGTTATTCATGGAAATACACCAAGGTTGCATGGGCTTAGGTTTCAAGTAGATGATCTAATGGCTCCCCCAGAAAACAATTAGAAGTAATTTCTCTCTCAGTTCTATGCAGAAATTGATCTGTTCCCATGCAGCAGCCAACCACGCCAAGCTTGACTGGCAGGTAAGTAGAAAATGATTTACGATGGGAAAACATGACACTAATTCTAAGCAAAACCTTGTCTATCATGATTCAAAGTTCTTACAGCTACATCTGAACACGGCACTGATAGCTTTCTCGAGGAGTTCAACTAGCTGTGCTCGTGCCACTGCTGACTTGATATCAATGCTGTGTTCAGATGTTGACACCATCAGTATATTTCTAATAACAGCATAAATCTCTCCTGGCTGTGAATATCAGAGAGTCCTGTGGCCAGTTGGCTGTGCCCAGTGCTTGTCCACTGGTTTTAGAACTTACAGCTCAGAAATATGTGTTTAAAATTCTTGTTTGCCTTCAAATTAGAGGTGTTAACTTTCAGATAGAAAATGACGTGTCTGAGTTTATAGCTTTTCTTGAAAAAAAAAATCGTGAAATTCTTGAAATCCTATGGGAGAAGGGGCTTTCACAGACTGAAAAAAGAAAGTTTACGACATGTTTGAATACGGGAGAAAGAACCCCGTGAAGCAAGAAGCTTATGTTCTTACAGATGTACAAGAATATAAATAATTTATTAAAAAAATTAGTTGTTGTGGATTACTTGGCTTACAAATGCCTTTGTTCGGGACTCATGACTTCTATTAGTATTAATTACTTTTGCTGGGAACTTTAAATGTATAGCGGCCTTAAAGCAAGGGCAATACCTATTAAGTTTAATTACTTTCTCCTTCAGCCTAAGCAATAAAGAAGCATGGCAGAGATCTGGTTATTAACTGAGCGTGGCATCCAAATGAAGACACAGTGCACAATAATTGTATTTGTTGGGCCACAAGCTGGTGTTTCTCATTGGTCTCTCCTATTCCAGAAATGAGACAGGATGTAGGCAGACAATAAAGATTTTCTTCCCTTGACCTACTTTGGACAAAATCGCATCCTCAGTCACATTTAAGGCCTCATCACTTTCAGCAGAAAGCCATTGCACTGAAAGACAAACAAACAAACAACTTCCCTCCCTGCTTGCAGATCGACCGTCACAAGCCAAGACTATTCTAAGGACCTTTTTTCTGTGTTTTTGGCTGGTTGGTGGATTTTAAACAAAAGAGGTATCTGCCTAGATACCAGCATGTTTCATATTTTTCAGAAGAATAATGATGTTTTTGCTTGCTTTAACAATTTCTACCAGCATTTTTGTAAAGCTACTGAAACTCACTCTGAGGATGTGCTTTAGCAGAGAAAAAAATGATGTTTATGTATTTTTGTTTCTGTGTGTATTTATAGCTTTGAAACTTGTTCAAGTTTCTCATAAACTTTGGAATTCTCTGGAGCTAAGTCATCTTGATAATGCAAAATCAAAATATGACAGAAAAAAAAAAAAAAGCTTGCTATAAAGAACAAAATATTAAGTGACGGGGGCAAAAGATGGACCAAAAGCACAATGACTTCCATAGCACCAGGATATCCAGCACAGTCCCCCTTCCTTTTATTTTTTAAACTCTTCTGCACATATTTCTATGTCATTCCAGTCATGATTTCCAAAGTGGCACTCTCAGCCATAACAAGCAGTTATCAGATGCATTTCTCCATTCCTCACTTCTCATTCCAGAAAAAATACATTCTGTGGACCTTTTAGGAGAGGATCCCATAGAGTTTCCCATTCAGATCAGCCCGTATTTCTGCCTAACAGTGATCCTAGGTCAACTCTTGAGTTATTCTCTGAGTGATGTACCAAAATGTTACTTCCTGAAATAATCAAAAAAGGATGAAAGGGGGTCAAAGTTACACAGTTCTCTCAACTAGGAATATTCTCTATTTATTAAAAAAAAAAAATCAGGCACATACCCCAGCATATAAAAACACAGCTGCTACTATTTTAGTAGCACTTTAGACACTAAGATTAGTGTTTAATCTTCCCACACAGGTTTAAGAATTTGCATGAAATTAGTAGACCAGTGTGTGCTAATAAGCATCAAAATGTCTGGCTACCCATTTGCATTCACAGACACCCAGAATAATCAAGGAACTATAAGTACAAGCTTAAAATAGGAAGGAAATTCCAATTTGATTTTTTCTTAGTGGTTTTTGACCGTTTGAAGTATCAGTCAGGTGCTGAGCTCACAAAATGAGATAAGATGCTGGACTCCATTTTATAGTCAGTGAATAGACAAATGTGGGTACTACTTATAAGTGTTCGTTTACATCGATAAAAAATCACTCACAAAAGGAATCTATACCATTGACCCTGGAAAAAAAAGACTATAACAACCTGCCTAAATCTCAAGTTAGTGGGAAAAGAAACAACGCTGCAGCATAGCCACCCAGAGGACAGACTCCACAACTGCCTCCTGCTGCGCTGGAGCACAGGGGCGAGAAACCAAGGTGCTGAACAGTGTCCTGGCACCAGGACATTATGTGGGATGGGAAAAACTTACCCAAAGAACAGCAGTAACTCATCCCCGCGTAGATTCCGGGGCTGAAGCAAATTTTAGCGAAGTGCAGCACATAAACATCGTTTTTGTCTGCAGGGATGTTGCAGCAGCGGGCGTCCTGTTGGGACCGGCCTCCCCTGCATCGGGCTGTGCAGAACCTGCTGCCTCTCCTCTGTAGTCCTGGAGAAGATCAGACACATCCTGTGAGCCACAAGTACAGAGGTAAAGAAAACAGAGCGAATGCAAGAAAAAGAACGTGAACAGGCTGAAGATGATATCCAAAAAATGAGACTAAAGCACTGCTACGAACAGGGGACAACTACCTATGGCGTACACCAACACTGTGGATAAAGAATGAGCCAAATATTATTTGCAGGAGAGTCTTCACAGACCAAAACCTAGGACAACACGACAAGACAAGACAAGAGTGTGCACACAACCCCCGCCCCACACCTTGCTATCAGCACCGCTGGCCATGGAGGAAGCTCCTCCAGAAAGGTGCAGGGTGGAGAGGAAAACTTTTGGAGCTGGCAAAATAGCACTTAAAGGCAGGATGTAAGAAAACAACCGTGTGGCTGTTAAACAAGCAAAAGTGAACCCAGAGAGGCAGGAAAGAAACAAGCAACTGGAAGAAGGCTTTAATTGCCAAACTGCCAAATTATCGTGATCTGACAGATTGTAACAATCACCGCGGCTCAGGCTTACCGTCACCGTCAGACAAAACGTGGTAAGAGGATAATTTTATCGCAGAGGAAATCAGAGACACACAGCAGCTAAAGGAAAAACAAGATGGTTTCAGAGAATTGTGCGCCCATCATCATTAACTTTATTGACTTTGAAAAAGTCTCTGATAGTCTCAACAAAAACACTTCCAGAAGATAAAGGCTAAATGTGGATTATCGCAGGAGATAGTGAGAAGAGCAAATCCTTACGGAGACCCTGATGGGCGTACGGGACTCGCAATAGTGACTGCAGCCAAGCAAAGCTTTTCTGGTGCCATTGCATTTGTTCATTAGAAAATCATTGGAAGAAGAAAACCGATAACCCAGGGTTTTGCAAACAACAAGGCAGTCTCCTTATTTTCTTTGTACAACAGGAAGGCAGACACCAAACATTGATGATATGGGGAGCACTGAAGAGAGGTGAAAGAAAAAATTTCCTGTAATGAGTACAGGATACATACAACTGTAAGAATGAGAAATAAACCCAAATGTTATTCAGAAGTCAGGGGAAAATTCTGAAAAGTTTAATTCCCCTTCTGGTCTAGCAGCAGAAGAATTAAAAACGGGAATATTGGGGACAGGCGGAGACATGAGCCAGCTGGGCAGAGAGTGGACTAACGAACTACGTGTCATTAACAGTCAGCTGTTGGTCCCTTCTTTTTCATAACATGCTAAAAAAAACGTGGATATTTTTGCAGGGCACAAAAATTAATAACGTTAGAAATCCAGAGTGAAGCACGCATCAGAAACATCTGCGACCAAGGTGCACAGTGCTTTTTCACTTAAGACAGAAGAATACCTTTGGCTTTAGGCATGATAGTCACTGAAATAATCACCGGGGGAAGACATAAAATCATGCTGCAAGGTGACATATTAGAAGAAGCACAGGTTATCAGAGGAGGATGAGGACAAGCTTGTACAGGTTATTTTCTGCTCTCCTTTGTGCCTGTGCTGCCCTCCTCTTCCTTGGAAAAAGCAGGTGCCTTTCTACATTTTTTTCCTGGCACATTTGTCATTCACATGCAACATATAATTTGTTTTTCTTCAGCCTTCCTGATAGCATCATCTTCCCAGGCCTCTTTCCCAGCAGTGAGCAACAATCAATGTTGATCCCCTCCTGCTATTTGTAAATCTCTACCTGAGAATATCTCAAATTACCATGATAATTTACTATTCTCAATTAAAATTATGGTATATTGAGACTGAGAGAGAAACAAAATGCTGCAGTAGCCCATCAGGGTACCAAAAAACAACCCCAAATGCAGATTTATGTGTGCAAGTGAATAGCTCATATGTTAACAACAGTTTTCACACTGTTCTAAAGATGTTTGGGGGAGTATTTGCCTAAATGTGACGTTATAAAATATCATATCCTTCTGTAAAGATGACTTATAAGTTTACATAAAGTGTGTGGCAGAAGTCATTAATATGACATAAAAAGTTCTTTGGAAGAAATCAATATTTTTAAAGCACAATTTTAAAATTATGTACTTCTGAGGAGCGTATCACAGCCCTCCACATACAAGCACAACAAGAGGTTGTAAAACCTCATATTAATTTTCCAGTTCATAGACCTAAAAAGCCTGATGTGAGCTCCTGATCAGGAAAGGTGAGCCTTCCCAGTTTACCTTGGCTTACCATCAACAGCATCATTAACTGAAGCAATACAGGGGCTAATTTATTTATATCAAGCCTCATCCACCCAACGCATCGCTTCTAGCGTCCCAGCCCGTCGTCCTCATTTCAGGTGCGTGGAGGAAGCGGTTGAGGAGACCTCACCACGGCGCTGTCTGGTGGTGATGGACGTGTGAGGGACGTGCGTCGAGGGCAGCGATGCCGTGCAGCAGATACGGGCACTGGCAGCGATGTGAGTGCAAATATTCTGCATCCTTTCATAAAAGAAGAAGGTAACGTGCCAGCAGTGGCTGTACTTTTGCAGGGCCATAATGGCTGCACCACAAGCTTGGACAGTCATCTCTTGGAGGAAAAAAAATAATAATAATTTCCCACTGTCCATCCATTTTCTCACAGAAGTGATGAATATGGTGTAAGTGCAAGCTCCCATAGAAAATCTGAACCCAAAGTGGATTAAGTACCAGTGCCAAGCCGAATACCAGCACAAGTATTCAGGTTTGCTAGGAAAATAATAGCAGTGCAGAGTGCTGCTCGCAATCATTTATGTTTCCAAAGCAAATTGGGGGAAAAAAAACAAAAGAAAAAAAAAACCACCTGAACTTCAAAGCCTGCACACTGCCTGGACTTGGAGGAGTACAGCATGTGTGACCATGTGAGCCCTGCTGGGTGACCGTCCCAGCCAGGGGTTTTGCCTTGGTCTGTCCCTCCCTCATCACACCACATTCCTGGTCCTTCCCTGCACAGGTACTGGGCTCTTGTAAAACCCAGACTTTTCTGCTCCTTTCTTGTAGGTACTGTGAGAGAAATAATCCACAATTATTTTAAGATATTCACTTATCCTTCAGGCATGAAAGTGTTTCAAAAGCAAGAGCTGCCTCTATGTTATTGAATTGCTGCTTGTTGTCTTAAATTAAAGCCGTACAACGTGACACAATATCCAATTACAATACTTATTCGTTTCATTATGATCATGTGTTGCTGGCTCAGCTCTTGAAGAAAAATGTCTTTTTTAATATATTTTTTGTGGCTAAGCTTGTAGTTCTAACAAGACATGCGTGTCTCCAAATATTGATTAACAAGGCTACAGCTTTTGGGGTGGTTGTCCCTGTGTTTTTATAACACATTACAATAATGATGGCATTCCCATTTGGGAAAGAGGGAAACTGCCAGGACATTAAAATAAAATAAAATAAAATAAAATAAAATAAAATAAAATAAAATAAAATAAAATAAAATAAAATAAAATAAAATAAAATAAAATAAAATAAAATAAAATAAAATAAAATAAAATAAAATAAAATAAAATAAAATATCAAGGACTAAATTACCCCAGCAATGGACTTCTTCGGGATGCAATAGGCGAGCTCCCATACTCTTTTACAGTTCGTGGTGTCTCTATAAGCTAAACATTCCCCAGGACGACGTTCTGCTGTGGATTCGGGGTTGGTTTTACTGCACGGCTGAAGCAGCTCTCGGTACTTGCTCTCTACCCCCCCTGCCCTGTGGCTTTCTGCTCCCACAGAGATGAGCACGCCGCAGCTCCCAGGGGACCACAGTTCACGATGTGGCAGATTAAAATTAATGGCTCTCTTCATTACGTGGGTGGGGATGAGGAGGAGGGCTGGGTTGCTTTTCGGTGTGTCAGCGTAATTCACTCCAGCAGCTCAGCATTTTCAAAACCGATGCTAGGGCAGACCTCTACAAGCATTTACGTGCCAGATTTGTACAGACCTCACACCTCTAAAGCAATGACCCTCGAGAATTACGGAGGCTATATCCTAGCAACTCTCATCAGGGCACAGGCTCAAGACCCTGCTTTGCTTTTAAAAATTTGAGTCCATAGGTCAGTAATAAAAAGCCGTTACAAGCGATGACTGCTTGATGAGCATCAAGAGAAGTTTATGGGCTCTGCCCAGCCCCTTGTGGCCATGCCCTGACAGAAGAGCACTGTCACCGTACCATTAGCAGTATTTAAGACCCAGCGGCACCCTTCCACCAAAACCACGGCACTCCTGGGGCAGAGCTCTGTGCTGCCCAAAGCGTGGCCATCGCTCCTCGGCACGCTGTGAGCCAAGAACGAGACTGACCCTGGAGAAGGGCTGTGGATATTTTCACGTTCATTAAATCATCTTTCTGGGCTCTGCAGCCACGATGGGCCAAGAGCGGCTGGATCTTCCCACTCGCCCGGCTTCTGTTCTCTCCTGTCTCACAACTCGTCGGACCCTGCAGCAAGCAGGTCACCTGTCCAAAGCCCAGACAGACCCGGAACGGCTTCTGGCAGTGGGCAGAGGCTGATATACTTAGCCTGGCACGTGTGTGATCCATAAAACATCTAATGTTGTTTGAAGCAGCAATAAAAACACTTAGCTCTGACAGAGCATATGTATTTTTGAAAATTTTAAATATCCTGGAAATATGTGCCTCTCACAAATAATGAGCTTTACGTTACAACTACAGAAAGTCAGTTAAAAGCTGAAGTACCTAAAAGAGACAAGAAAAAATAAAATTCTTATCCTCTTCTAATGAACTATATGGGAGTGAATCTTTGTAGACAACCACTTTTCTTAAATGTAATGATACTCCTTAGTCAAGATCTCTGCAAGACCGAGGTAAATGGTTTTCATGTTTCCACTTTCTTAAAACGAACCTGAATAATACTTTACCTTTAGAATAAGTAACATCCGTTTTCAGAAGATTGCCTAATTTCTGAGCTGGTTTGACCAATTACAGTGACACGTCTGTCCGGTTGTGTCAGCCAATGTAGTCTTGACATTAATGGAAGTCACCAGCATTGGTGAATCTGACGGGTCGCGGAACAAGACGCACAGTCAGAAGAAATGTCTTTGGCACAGATGTACCGAGGAAGATAAGCAAAACACAGAGGAGGTCGACTACACCCTGCACAGGCACTGACAGTCCCACGGCAGCAATGTCTGAGCTTTCCCATCATTTACAACGGAGCATTTTAAACCTTCTCATTGCCACAGGTGACGGACCATGCAAATTGCCCTTGCAGAGAAACGCCGTGCTTGCTGCTGTCTGTACTGACAGGAGGGAAACCTTGCGGATGGCTCGGAACAGTCGATCAGGTTTGCTGATGTATTAAAGCTGCCCAATTTTTTAACTGTAGGCGCTGAGCGTTGCATACAGAAACAACAGTTATCTACAGCTGTGCCCACTGGTGACCCAACAGCCCACTACTTGCCTACGTAAGGAATGGTGGCTCTGAAAACACCGTAACCACATGCAAAGCGTATCACAATAACATCCATTATCCATGTGTTCGGCATCTCAACGTGCTCTTCATTAACCCCTCGCCGAGTACTTTTATAGGATCCTTACAACTCCCAACTTGTTCTTTTGAAACTCCACCAGGCTAAGAAGATAAGAAAATCCCTTGACAACATCTGCTTGCTAGAAATTAGCCCAGCCTGAAGAAAATTCCCAAACGTTTCTGCTAAAAAATGAAGCTTTTGCAGAAGGCAGACCAAGAATACCTGGGATAACCAGCAGCTGCCTCAAGAGCAAAGCTCATTGTGTTTAAACATGCATGTCCACTGAGAGTCCTGCAAGCATCATCTGGGATAAATCAGGTCTGTGACAAGAATATTAAGACCAACCACGTATTTTGGGGATCTTGTTGTATCAAAAGCCCTGGAGAGGCTGAATTCATGTGCAGATAGCCTCACATATTTATTGCACAGTATGTGCAGTAGGACTGGGACAAATATTTGCACCGAATTCCATGTTTCCATGCTAGAGGAGAGATTCAAAGATAAACATGGGACTTCATTAACAGCACCTGACTCCTCTTGAGTGCGAATGGAGAAGCTAATTGCCTTTCTGCCTCCAAAATATCGACTTGATAATTTTGTTCTGACTGTGTTAAACAGTAATTGCCAGGCAACAAGGACAGGATTTTTAAATAAACACAACTGAAAAATCTCAGATCCCAAGAACTTCCACTGGAACTTCTGCTCCAGGGTAATTTGAGCAGTTTTGCAATCTCATATCAAAATACCTGTTACAGACAACATTCTGGAGGAAAAAAAAAAAGGGGGAAAAAAAAAGGTTAATAGCACAAGCATCATTCATTTTTCTGCCAAACATTTATTAACATTTTGGAGGCTGAGTGGGAGAACTAACCTGAGAAGAACACGTAATGACAGACTTCACACAAATAAGAGTTCAACCAAAATAGGTTTCAGTCACTGTAGAAGGTCACGGTCTTCAGAAAAGGCGGAATGTTTTCCTCTGTAGGGGAAAAAAGCTCTCAAAGATATCACAGGCTGGACAACCGAAGTAATTATTCACCTGGGAAACTTTAGGCTATTATCTCCAATCATAGCTTCAAGGATTGGATGCTGATAATTCACAGTCATGGAAATGAAATGCTCCAGTATGAGACGTGAGGGAGGGAGATAAATTACAGACTTCCCTGATAATGGAAAAATGAGCGGCATGTTGATCATATACTCTAAAATTACAAACTTGGTCAGCCTCACTGTAATGTAGAACACGTAACGCAGCATAGTAAATTACAGTACAGCTAAATTATGCTGTCAGATCCTTAGAGAAGGTAGGAGTGTTAAACTGAACGCTGCCCTTGTGCTCAGAAGACCTGACTTTTCTCCTGGCGCTGGCAACTCTGGCTGAGTTGTTTCTGTGCTTTGCTTTGCCTGTTGGGAAGGCAAAGCAGGCAAAAACACAACACAACACCGGTAACAACTGGGTTATCTCTTACACTTGTGCATGGCCAAGGTCAGAAGTTTTTGTGGTATGTCCTTGTAGAATCCAATATATACCCCTTACCGTGAAGTCACAAGCCTCAGACAGCTCCTCTCTGCACACGTGTAAATGCATGGCACACAAGTGCCCTCCCAGGCAGCCTTGGCCTTCTCCCTACCATCAGCTGGGACCTGCCACACACCCTCTGGTTCCTCAAAAAACAGCAACGTTTGGTAAAAGTGCTACATGATCATCAAAGATGCTCATACGGAGAACGCGCTCTATGAACAGTGCTGTCTAAGCAGGATTTACACGGGTGCTTCTGTGCACATCTGAATCATCAATAATAAATATGGAAAATACATACTGCCACGTGGACTCGGAGACCTCCCTGATGCAATTCTGTCAGCAGCAATGGTCACAGCAGATCTCATATCTTTTTAATTTTGTCCTACTTCATCTGAAACATCCCCTTTGCATTTTGCATAACTCCTCACGACCTGAGCTCAGAAGCAACGGCCAGAGAGCAGGGAAGCTGCAAACACAGTGCGGGACGGGAGGAGATGGGCACTGCTGGCAGCTGCACGTGGGCAGAGGAGACAGAAACAAGCAGAAGGGAGCCTGCCAGCAATCAGAGACTGCATGCAGCAGGGTTGAACCAGCCCATAACCAGTACAGACAGAAACTGGAAGATTAATTTAAAATAAAATGATCTTGTAAAGTGCAAAACACTGTACAGTGGTCTGAGAGGTGCAGCTGAAAAGGAGAGCAAAGCTCAGGAAGAGCAGACAGGAAGGAAATCTAAATAAAGTGGGATAAACAATGACCTGACTGCAAGCCATTAGGAGGCTCTTTGAAGTCTGCAGAAGACTCTAAAGTGCAGAAGAGTTGTGACGTAGGGAGCCTGGATTTAGTTTTACCTTTGCTGATAAAACCAAAATTAACGGCTCTTCCTCTCTTAAGAAATTACCTCCTACAAACACCTGATTGAAAGGGGTAAAGCAAAATACACCTCGGCCGCCAGGTACTGTGTGTAGTACGTACACAGTACAGCAAAAACGGGTCACATTTAAATTCACACCGCAGGACAATTGATTTTTTTTTTTTTTTTCCTAAGATTTACTTTTTCATCGATTTTTTCAGATATGCCCAGACACCATTTTGGTCACTTCATCAATAATATTAAAACAGAAAAGGGAAAGGGATGCAGGAAGGAAGGGCAATTGATTTATGTTATTTGAAAGCCTTCTACTCCGATATCTCCTCTGCTGTATGGCGGGCCAAAACCTCCCCTGGGACAAATCAAGCCTTTGAAAATACAGGAGCTATTCCGATTTTCATCTGCCTGATAACAGTCCTTTATATTTAATAACACAGACAAACCCACAGAGATCATACCAGTGCTAATCCCCGAAATACCCAACTCAACAACCGTTAATCAGTTCATTGATTCGCCCTCACGCTGTAAGACAAAGTCAGCCTGGCAGCCCATGGTGGGAGAAGCCTTTTAGTTAACCAGCTCTGACAAAGAACGGGGAGCCTCGTGGCGGTGTTGGCCAACCCTTGAGTCGTTACCACCTTAAAGCATTCCCTCTGGGAACTTTCAATTAGCCTCTCCTCAAAGATTTTATTTTCAGAGAAGTCCTTAAGAATTTAGAAACGACTACGAACGGGCTTGATTTTCTTTCTCTTTCTTTACTTTCTTTTCAGCTCTCCTATCACAGCGTGAATTTTTGCTCCTTGGGTTGTAAAAATCTTGCCCATGTCCTGGTGCTGCGAGCAGCCAAACCCACGGGAAGGTGCCCTTTTGTCCTCCCCTTGCCACTCAAGCTTCTTCCTCTCCTTTGCTATGGGGACGGAGGGAGGTTTCACCTTCCGCAATCCAACTCTGTCTTTTCCCCACAGGTGCTGGGCTCTGTTATTTTACCTCGGGCCTTTTCCTACATGACTTCTTAAGGCAACTGCAAAGCAATCTTGATGCTACGGCTGAGCTCCCTCCCTCAGAGCTCAGAGACCAGGTACTTCGTTTTCCTTCCAGATACGTGACCTCCTCCACGGATGCGGGATGACCAGTTGGAAAAATCAGATTTGACAAGTGTCAGGAGTGGCTCACGTCATAAACCCCATCTCCAGCCTTCCTCAGCTGCTCTTCTGCCACCAGCGTTTGAAAGATCAACTACTCCAGGTAATTCTCTGGAATTACCCGATATAGATGGGTTAACAAAAGTGGGTTGCATTTCTTTGGTCCTGGACTGGTCAGGGGCTGGCCCATGTCTCTGCACTGGTTGCATTAGAAGAATTAGCGATTTCATGGCTAGATCTGATATTTACAGGAATTTCTGGAGTGGGGTTAGGTTTGGCATTAGGGTAGGGACTCAGGAGCTAGGTGGGCTCTGTGGTTGGATGTGTACTGAGTTAGAGTTAACTCAGTTATCATTTAAACCTACAGTCACATTTCTGTCCCCCAAGCTTCTAAACAAAGACATATTCACAATCTGGAGAAAAAAAATAACAAAAAAAAATACACGAATGTACAACCTGGTCATACTGGGCCAGATCACACCTCCCTGGACTGACAGGGCTTCAAAAAAATTAGTATTGCTCAGAGCACATGGCAAGGCAGAGGGTGATAAAGGGAGGGCTGCCAAAAACCTGACGGTGATGATGCTTGGTTCTGGGGAGTGGGAAGCTGAATGGTTTAAAACACTGATGCTGCTGCTGGGAGGGAGACATGAGCAAAAGGGCAGTCCTCACGGAAAAGGAGCAAAGAGAATCTGGATTCAATTTACAGCACTAATCAGCTGCTATATATTTATGAACGTACTAAAGTCTATACATACATAATTAATGCTAAATTATACAGATATTTGTCTGTCCATATGCAGAAAGCAGGGATAAAGACATGTAATGCACATAATTGCTACGTAAGAAGAATGGATAAACGCACATAGCATTTCTGCTGTTCATAATTAATTAAATCACCACTAAAACTAGCTGGAGGCTTTTTCTCTGCTTAATAGTACATTTATAAATGTTTTTCTACTTATGGCATTGCCTGCTGTAAGACTGGAAGGTAAATGCCCAGAGAGTAAAGAAGAAATATGTGACATCTGATATATACATTAGGAAGAATTGGCTCCTCTGAGGCATTTGAACTCATTTTCTAGTCATGTGGATTGGCTAAAACAAATCACCCACAAAGGAAACATGCTTTCCAACTCAAATGGAATAAATATCAAATATGCATTCTGAAAAACAAGACGACTTACTGGCTGATGCAAAGAGTTACACCTATGGGCAATGTTTGAGAACTTCCAGGAACTATTTCCAGACTGTAAGGGTTCACGATGACAGGCACAATGAAAAATAGACTTTGTCCTTACTTTGTTCAGACATTTTCATACAATACACAAAAAGGAATCCCTGAAAGCCTTAATCTCTTTTGTTGCTTTCCATTATTGCCATTTACGGTTATCCAGCTGCTTCCCCAGGCTTCAAAATACCTTACAGAACTGCAAAGCCAAGGGCTCATCATCACCACAGCTGGTGCAGGACTTCTCCCTTCGCCCCATCCACCAAGAGCTGCAACACCACAGCCGAGAGCCGAGGCAGCTGGCCACAAATGATGAAGGCAAAACAGCCAAATTCTGCAAAACCTAATTATAACCTTGATGAAGCTACTCACCAGCGCCTTTCCACCTTTTAGGGAACTTCATTTTGTGATGAAGAATGAAATAAATCCGGACTGCAGGGTTACAGCACGCTGCCTGGTGTCACTGCAAAGCAGCACCAGGGTGGCAGAGAAGGGCTGTGAAACCCAGGGCGTGCCACCAGCTGAGGCCGTACACAAAGCAAAACAGCCCGAAATTAGAAATGATTTATGTTAGTGCCAAGTTGTGAAAAATGAGGAAGCAAACAAATATACTCTTCTCAAACTCCACCTGCATAAATTACTTTAACATTAGAGACGAAAAGGTCAATGCCCAAAGGCCACCGGCTTAATGCGCTGCTGTAATGTAATTGATACTGTCAGCCCCAGACACAAAACTCACAGGTCAGATCCCCAAAACACAAAAAAAAGGGATTTAGTATCACAAGATTAAGCTTTAGTATAATTGAAGGCTTAATTTTAGCCCTCCAGCTTTTAATCTTTTGAAAATAACATTTTCAATCTCTTTTCCCCAGTACCACGAAGGCTAGAGTTTTACTTTTCTTTAAAAAATGGGATGCATTTCTATCATTCCAGCTATAATTAGACAAATTATAGCCATCCGACAAAAATACTGTTAACCAGTACTGTAATTATTATCAACTCGCATCAAACTAGGCTAAACCAACAAAAGTCACATAGCAATGTTGTCAGAAGAAATTAAAAAAAAAAAAATTAAATTAAAAACCAGCTGTCACAAAACTAATGATAAAATCCCTGGAGCTGGCAACACTGTCACAGAGCACAAACAACAAAACGCATTCAAAGGAAAGTCTGTGTGGGCTGTCATCGGGTGTATAATATGCAGAAATGTTTTTCTATAAGGGTGTGGCACTGCTTTCACGGTGACACTAATGCACCAAGAACAGCTGTAGGTGGGCAGTAGCATTAATTTTTCATCCTCCTCCCCATAGGTTTCTGAGGGATGAGGGTTAAAGGAAGATGGATAAGGAAAGCGGCCACCTACAAAGCCAGATTTTGCAGCAGTATAAACAATTTTGTTGAAATCAATGGTGTTTTACTATGTACATGCACCTAGGAGAACAAAATATAGAAAAATAATAAAGAGAAGTGTTTCCGTCGCTGAGATGACAGGGCTTTTAGGCTGTTTCATCTAAATGGCCCTGTTCTGTGGTTAAATGCAGGCACGCTGGTGAGAAGCTGCTCCCAGAGATAACATTTGCAGCCCCCCGCAGCGCGTACAGCGGCACCCATCGCATCTTGCTGGCACGTGGGAATTAGTCTGCGCGGAGGTGGGGGCTGCAGCCCCGTCCTGCAGTCACCGGCTGCCCTCTGAGGAGCTCAGTCCTCGGCCACCCCTGGTGTCTCCGCGGGCTGCCCAAATCCTTGGCCCCCTGGGCCCGGGAGGGAACGAGCCCCTGATGAGCCCAGCCGGCCGCTGGCTCTCTGCTCGGTTGTGATTCATTTCATTTATTCTTCAGCAGCACTAATTCAGCTTTACCGAAATTACAGACGCCTTTAAAAAAATCACGTTATCTACCGCTGTGATTACAATCAAGAAATAGCATTGTAACTGCTTTACGTTGACAAGAAGCCGCATAGTGTAGTCGCAGAAGTGGTAATTTTTAGTGACTAACGGCAACTTATCTGGAGTTAAGGCTTCAGCTTCGCACACACGCAGACACTTGTGGAGCCTGAGCTACACCAGAGGGACGGTGAGAGCCGCTCACGACCTGAGTTACAGGGACAGGAGAATTTGGGAACAGCCGAGAGATCCAGACTGCAGGGAGAAGCATAACTCCTCCACACGATCCTCCTTCCCTAAAATAGCCCAGAAATTAATGACCTGGGTAATGGCTAATCAAGATCTAATTTCATCTCTTTCAAAGATACTTTGTTTTATCCCTTTCTCTCCTTTTTCTTTAGCAGCACCTCCTCTCTGTACTATCTGCAGAAGTTACTCCCAATTTCAGCCTGGACGCCGGAGCACTAACGTGGAGCCAACCGTTACATTGATCTGAAGCAGCAAGGGGCTTTCAAGGTCTTAATAAAAGCCATGATTCAAAACTACAACAGCTCACAAACTAAATAAATGAAGTTTCTCCTCCAGATTTTCCGATGGGCATTTTCCATGACAGAGTTAATCATTAATATAATGTGATTTCATCTTTCACGAGAACACAAATTAAACAAGTTCATAATAAAACAGAATCATAGAATCATTAAGGTTGGAAAAGACCTCCAAGTCCATCTGGTCCAAAGCCCCCCTACCACCAATATTAGCACATTACAGATAAGAACCAGTGTTTCTGGTGAGACGTGCCCATGATGCCACCCGATGTCCTGAGACCCCCCCGTGCCTACCGCAAGCTCCTGCTCCAGCAGAAAGCAGGCATCCGAAGCCTTGCTAATTCTCCGAGTGACCGTGATGGAGCAAACAGATGAATTTCACTTATAGACTGTTCCTGCACCACTGCTGCGATGGGACACCTAACCCACCCACAAGTTTTCAGTGAGGCCCAGGGGTGGTTTCTGAAGAAATCTTCCTGCGAGACCGCCTTGGCTGCATAAGCCTGAAGAAGGCCAGAAGACCAACAACGTGATGCTGTAAGGAAACAATAGGTAAACGAAAAATTTAAAAGAGAAAGATAAAGAGATGCCTGTTTTAGACAGGAGAGAAACTGAAACTGAACTTTTTTTGCAGCACCTAAGGAAGACCTCCCATGGCAGTAACGGTTTCAAACACACTCCTCCAGCCCATGCCAGTTCAGCGTGTCACCCCGGAGCATCTTCCACAAGCTCAGTCAGACATTAAAGCTTTTCCCATCTAAGAAATTCTAGGCACCTCTTAGGCAAAAAATGTTCTGAATGCCAAGAGAGAGAGCCATAAAAACTCTGCTTTAAACTACCACCATTTCCCATTTAATATCGCTCATTAAAAACCATCTGCAACCAGAATTAGGGGTGACCATTATTTTCATGCCGTAAGTAATTCTAAAGTTTCAGGTGACCATTCCACGAGATGTAATATATCATGTGTGGCTGTGAGCAGTTGATATGGTTTATTTTAATGGCCACAGTTAAAAGTTTCGTGGACTCAGGCCGCAACCAAATCTCTTTATAATAATTCTTTAGGCTACTGCATAATTTATAGCCCTTATGCACTTTTCATGATCTAATTTACCTTCCTCTTAAAATATTTTGTAAAACCAGTGTTCCATTTATAATGATATATATCCCATTAGAAAACATACTCACTACTTTTTTACCAGAATAGCATTTTATGCGTGTAAACCACGAGGTTTTAGCATATGCCAAAATTATTCTCCCACTTCAGTGATATGCTGAACATAATGGAATTATGAGCAAATTGGTGCACACTGTCAAAAATATAAATGCAGTGAGAGTTTCGTAGCAGGCTTACAAATAATGTTTCATGAGAAAAGCCTATTTTTGCAAATGAGATTCCCCCAAAAGAGGAAAATCTAGATGTGAGGAACACAAAGGAATCAGGGCAAGAAATCAGCTGCAGAGATTGAGACCTTACGCTGCATCACGCATAAGCACCCAGAAGGGTGATGTAGAAAGGCAAACTCCATGAATTCATCACCAACATTGGCCCAAGATGGGGGGGGAATGAAAAAGCCAAAAAGGCTGTGGGAAAAGGTTGCAGCTTCTCTGAAGGAAAGTTCACCAGGAGCAATCACGCTAACAAAGACACATTTTTCACCTCTGTTTAACTAAAACATCAGAAAGTGTGTCTCCTTAAAACTGGCAGCGAGCGATCTCTGTGAGCTCCTTCAGATCAAGTTCTTTCCACCCACTGCAATAATATTTAGCCATACCCAACTTACACAGGATTTTCTTGACATTGGCACTATCACATCGGATGATAGTTCAAGATGCACTCCAGCATGTATTATCCACCCCGCGTCTGACCTTCTGTAAAGAAAACCTCTCACTCAGGCAAGCAATACACTTCTCTGGTAGCAAAAGCTGTTCAGAAACATACTTTACTGCAATATGTAAAATATTACACCATCTGCCATGTCACAATTCATTAAAACAATCTTTTTTTTGATCATTATGTATGTGCATATAGACAGAAAACTGTGCATACGAAGGTTGTCTTGCTGGAGATATTTGATACAGTAGTTCTGCTTTTTTATCAGGGTATATTCACAATCGTGTTTGTTTCCCAAAAATACCCGCACAAATCAAGCACTGCAGACCTAGGTAATATTTACTCTCAGAAATCCGAAGTCTGAGCTGTACTACTTAAAATATTTATGGGAAACAAACATCAGCAGCATCTTACAAAGTTATTATGACCCTTTATTTATTTCTTCATTTATGCTTCACAACATCAACATTACCTGGCAAAACCACAGCTACATATTCAAAGATTTCCACATAGGTTACAAATATCGATGACTAACTATGCTAGTCTTTTAATTGATTATTTAACGTAGCTTCAAATAACCTGTGCACTTATCCCCGTTTCATATATAACAAAGCTGAACTAAAGGAAATTTTACTAGGTGTCCAATAACTTTTCTAATAACTGAATGATTGGGCCAGAGTCAAGAACAGGATCCAAATTCCTCATCGCCAACTTTAGGTTTCAAAGAAAACTATGTGGTTTGTCTCAGAGTAGCTCTCTTGGCAATTGCTAACGTCTCTGTCTCAGGACTACGCTGTCCCTCTTCATATTTCAAAGCTGGCAAGGAGATTTTTGGTTTAAGAGAACCGGATGGGAACATATTTATTTTCCCCCAGAAGGTAAGTGCATGTGGAAGTTTCAGCCCAGCTATTCCCTTTCTTCCTACAAACTCAGAAAAGCCGTGCTTGCTTCAATTTACAGCAGCTTGCACCAACTCAATAACCCCATTCAGACTCCTGACAGTGACTATTACCTGTTCCGATATAACCAAAGGACGGTACAACAGTAATCCGAGGATACATGCTCCTCTAAGTGAGATTTTAGCTACCATGCCTTCACCGGCTAGAAGCACGTTTCTCCACCTCCCAAAGCCATACGTACGCAGGAACACAAACCCTGCCTGCAGCTGTGCCACCAGCTAATGATAAGTTCTGTCGGAGACACGGCTTTTGCCAGGTTCTTTGCTGCTTCTTAATAATAAAAATAAATCTTTACACTTGCATTTAAAACGTATCCCGATTTTCGGAGGGTTACCGAACAGAAGACTGCATATTGCATTTGTCAGTGATAAAATCACGCTGTCATTGCAACTGTAGGCTGTGTACAGCTTATGTGTAATCTTACCTTTTAAGCCCGTGCTACAAAGCTGTAGCACAAACAAAGACGAATACTATCTCTTTCAAAGCCAGCACAAAAACAGCCCTCAATCTAGCAGGAACGGTGCAATACTTATCGCCAGTTCACAGAACCCCGTTTAAGCTTATAAATACTTCTTATTATTTCCTGATTTCATTTAAGATTTTTTTGTTAAATCCTTTCTACAACATTTGCTGGTTTAACCTCTCCCTATCAGTGTAAGATGTGTATCGGTTCCTAACAGAGAAGCCACCGTTAGGACTGATCAGCTATCAATGTGTATGGGTTCGAGAGCGGCTGTCAGACCTCACGCACAGCCAAGAGCTTCCTTCGCTGTGTAGTGGGGAAAATGTTTAAGCCGCTGAAAATTACTAAGGGCTTAAGTCTGCCATCCTACTAAATATTTGAGAAAAGAGAGAGAGTGAATCAGTTTTATATATATACATATAAATTTTTTTTTCATTTCAATCTCCTTAAATAACTAGTTCTCACTGTAACCACCAGTATCAACATTGCAACAGTGAGGAAGGGAAAACTCCTCTACCTCTTCGGTCCCACTGCTCCGTTCTGGTCCTCCGCACAGGCAAACTGCTGATGCTTCTCCTACAGGCAAGGGGGAAGAAGTCGTATACACGTTACCGGGAGTTTTTGTTGATTCTGTACCAAGTTAGATTCTCTGATTTTTGTTTGGTTGTTTTGGGGGAGGTCTTCTTATTGATGCCATTAAGCAGAACAAAAGCTAAAGGCCCAGCCAAGAAGACAGGGGGATTTGAATGCTCCTGATACGACGTTCCCCTTGGGCCAAGATCCGAGGATATGCAAGTCCTACGTGTCCTATTCAGAAGGCTTAAGAAGCTTTTTCCAAGACAGGACATGGGAGAGACGATCTCAGTGGGACAGGCTGGGTGACTGCCTTCACCCCACCTGCCCTCCGAGGTAAAACTTCCACAGAATTCTTCTTATCAATGACAAAATCTTCATCTGCTTGTTTTTCACAACAGCTCAACGCAAACAGGAGAGGACCCATGACGCCTGTATGTTTCGTTCATGCCATGGAAAGAAAGCCGCAGGCGAAAACCAAAGGCAGGTCTATAAGCCATTGCTTATTAGAGCGTTCCTTTTTTAGATTTGTAAATGCAAACTTTGCCCGGTGGGATTTGGAGAACGGATGGCCTAATTCTAAATCAACAGTAAATCATATTATGTTGTGGTGGTGCTTTTTTTTAATATCTTTTCTAACTTTGTCTGTAGCTACATCTTATATTTTCTGTATACGTTTCCAGTCTCTTTGCGTTGTTATTTATGTTTATATTTTGCTTGAGGGAGAGACTTCTTCCCAGGAAAATTAATTTCTTTAATCTCTTTTTTAATCTCTCCTAGTAAATTTAATCTCTTTAGAAACTAAATGGAATGGAGAAGGAAAAAGTAATGTATGAGCCTGTTTTCTCACCTCCCAGCCCAGAATGCTGAAGAGCTTTTTAACAGGCATGGAAGGACGTGGCTGGTGGAGCCTGTTGGGAACCAACCACCTGAGGAATCCCTGGGTTTAGGGAATGCTGGCCAGCAGAGCTTTCTGTTTTGCAAATTCATTTCCAGTTTGAGAAGGGCTCAAGCTGAACATTCTTCTGTTCAGAGTCCACATAAGCAGCATCACCCATGGATTAGCAAGCTAGAAAGCAAGCGTGAGTTCTCCTAAACCTGATTTAACAGAAAAAAAAATTCCTTCCACCTGCCCACTCTGAGTAAGAAATATATGAGAGTAAGAAAAGGCTCAGAGTTGCTGTAACCACAGCAAGAAATATGGGATGTGAATTTAGAGACCTCGCAGGGAGACGCAGGACAGCACCTAGACCTTGCCACTTCCAAATAGATGCACTTCAAGAGCGTTGGCACGACTCACAGTGGGCAGTGACATCTAACACAGATTTTTCTTGTAATGTTGCTGTTCCAGTCAGTTTTTCTCCCAGAGGTTTGGGGTTTGCTTGAGACTGACTCATTAAGATACATGCCACACAGCAAAGACACGATGCAGCTACTTCTCTTCAGGTTTCAGAGAAATACCAGCCTTCTGCAAGGCCTCTTAAGTCACTGGAAAACTTAACAGGGACTTATTGCTACAAGTTTTATTGAACATTTTTCACAGCTATCTATTAAAAAAAAAATAGAAACAAAACAGCAACCCAGGGCTTGCATCTCTTGTTATTGGTAACTTTGAATGGCTTGATGCAGAGAAAGCAGCAAGTCCACGACTGAGCCCAGCAGCAGGGCGTGCATGGAGCCCATGCTGCCAGGCGTTTGCTCTGCCTGGGTAAGAAATAGCCTCTCTCATTCAATTTCTGCTGGCATACCAGGTGCTGGATGCATTAAAGGCAAAAATACCTTTATTACTTGCTCCTCTCTCACTCCCATGTGCATTTGCTTCTCAGGTAGGAGAAGATTACCTCTTTCAAGCTGTTCTTTCCCACTTTTGTTCTTTGCTGAGCTACTGCTTGTCAACACATTTATCCATTTACTGCTTTCAGCCAAAGACATTAAAAAAAAAAAAAGTTAAGAAAGGAGCAGGAGAAGTTTCACTTTTGGCATTTTATCTGCATATCTGAAGAGAGAAATGTTTCCAGCTGCCTCATGAACTGTTTCTTCAAATAAGGGTGTAAGTAAAACAAAAGCATTCACGTGGATTAGCTCTTCACTGGATCAGCTCTTAGCTGGCTGCACACGCTGTTGTAAGGGTCGTGGCCCACCTGCAGTGCAGAGACCTCTCCAAACTCAAGGTCCAGGTCAAGGTTTGGGAAACCACCAGGGACGTTCCAGTCTCGGAGAGAACAGTGGGCTTGGAGCCAGCCCCCAGCTGAGGAAGGCTCTTCTTCATGCTCTTCTTCTTCAAGGCTCTTCTTCTTCATCACAGCTTGAACCATCCGTGTCTGTGCAGCATGAGACGCCACCCAAACTATGGGCAAAATACAGATTTTGGTTCAAAGCCCACTTAGCTTTTATTGGTAGGCAGTTTTGAAGCACTGGCCTTTAACTTGAGGTTGTCCAACAGACAGAAAAGTGTGGGTTTTTTTAGCTAATTAAATGGAGTATTGCTGAGTGAGGCTAAGAAACCTCAGGAAAAAAAAACACATTCCAAGCAGAGTAATTAACGCCAACAATAATTCAGTGGTCTCTTGGCATGACACGCATCTCTTTTAATCTGCAGTCTGATTACAAAAAAAAAATTCTTTAAGTCAAAAAATCACCCACAGCTCTCCTTTCACAATCTTCTCATCTTTTCTTTCTTTCCACATTCAACTCAGTGTTTTTGTTTTTTTCTCCCCAAACTGCGTGGTACTGACAGGTGCTATGGATACACCTGCATTTGTTGCGTTTTCGACAACCTTGTTAGATGATAACAGATCATTTCCTACATTCAAAGGCCCATTTCACTGATAAATAAACAGTGAAGCATTTTCCTGGTGTGAATACTTGTAGTCACAGCACTTTCTGTGCCACTGTTTGCAGCAGAGGAAACACGGGAGTGGTCTCTCCCAGCACTGCCGAGCTTCTGCTTCCAGCTGTACCCAGCACCATGAAGATCAGATAAAGAAAATGAAGAAAAGCAGCTTTGTAAATGTTCAAAAAACAAACAAGGAAAAAAACAATCCAACTTCGCAGTAGAGTTTCTATAAGTTCATATTTTTAACTTTGGCTCAGTTGTTTTTGTTCAATTCCAGATGATTTGTTAATCTTTAATTAAGACCTCTTGGGCAAAAGGAAGAGAGAGAGCAAGAACACGTGTTAAAATAGATAAGAGAAACTAATACAAAGGCTGGAATATTGATCATCGAGGTTTTAATTAGTTTGATACCGATGGAAATAACACTTGCGGAATTGGCAAGAAAGCACTCTTTGTGACAAGGCCTTTCTGGGGTCCTTCGTGGACTGAAGCCACAAAGGAGGAGATGGCCCAAAGTAAAGGGTCCTCCAGGCACTGCAACAGCAGAGCAGTGATTTCGGCAGGAGGCGGATCGAGCATCAATTGATGCAACACATGCAGAAAGTGCAGCACATCATTTCAATATAGCCTTGCTAGGCTACCCAACAGACATTGAGCAGGCACAAATATCATCGTCTTCAATGCAATATTTGTTAAGAAATTACATTTTTCAAAGCAGAGCGTTTACTGATGTCTTGCATCTGGCTGAACTTCAGCCCGCAGATGTTGTATAGATTTCAAGGAGAGTGTCGTTATTATGAAGTAGTGCGGAATGTTAATTCGCTCTTCTTAATTAATCTTCAGTTGCTTGCAATACGCATCATTCATCATTTCAACCAGTCACCTCTGAAGCTCTTATCATGAGAAGGGGAACTTCTTTCCCAGAGCTAGATACATTCACTTTCTAACTCTGCGTACTTTGAGTCTCTCTGAGCATGGAGGTCAAAATTCCTCCTGAGCAGCAAGCCAGCAAAATGCCTACACACCACTCACCTCCTCCAAATACAGCATTTGGAGACATCGGTGATGAACAGAGCTGGTAGTGACACTCAGTACCAGGGCGAAATTCCCCCGTTATGATGAATTGGCTACCGAGAGCTCCTGGAGGACTCTCTGTGATGGTTATCACAGCTGCACTCCCCTTTCATGTACTTGCTGTATCGCAGTGCGAATCCTGGCACAGTCAAAGCACAAGGTGAAGCAGATTTGAATACCCTCTGCATCTTGATCTCGCTGTTCCTCATTTACGTAAAAGTACAGTTCCTAGAATGGCTGGTTTAAAACTTCGTGACGTGACCCACCACCGACTGTTACCAAACCAACCAGGCACAACGTGGAAAAAGCAAACTGTGTCGTGAATTTCCTCTCTTTCAGTTGCTCTGAATACAGCCACCAATTTATCCTGTGTGGTACTGAGCCCCAGGGAATGTCAGGGAGCCACCGAGGGGCTACGTGTGGGCTAAGTAACAGCTATTTACCAACTACTGTCCTAGAGGTACAATCCCTTGCTGACCGCAGACACAGCCATGCCTCTACCAGGAGTTCTGGTTTCATAGCTGGTACATGAGATTTGACCAAGAGCAAGAAAAATATGGAAATACAGTAGATCAAGTCAAGAATTTATACAGAAGCACCCTTCAACCTGTATTCTTTGCTTGCATTAATTAACAATTGTTAATAGTTAATGTGCCAATGTCTATCCTTCCCAATATTTGCTCAAAGTGCTAATAATTCACTTACATTTCTGTGGTTTTAACTCAATAGATTCCCAACGATTTCCTTCCACCTACCATCCAACCGCTGAAAGAAAACTCTTCCCTTTGGTATTAAGAAACAATACACAGCAGACAAGGGAAGCCAAAGGGACCGGTGAGAAGTTAAATCAGAATGGGTGAAGGGTGTAGGAGCTGTCAGCAGCAGAGTAAAACAATAATTGAATCTTAAAAGCTCAGTGCTACAGTAATAACTGATAATAAAATGTTCTTTTAGTTGTCTCAGTAGTCTAAATTTTAGCTAATCTAGTTTGATTTCAATAGCCTTAAAAATAGAAACTTATAATAGAGTTCAGAATAAGCAACATATTAAACAGCAACACTTATGCATTTGCAAAGAGCTGCAGAGGATGATACAGACTGACATTTACTCAGTAATTTGCAGCCAAAGATCACCGAGTACAGGCTGATTATGTCGGTAACCACTGAACCTATTGCTGAAATGTAATTGGGCCTCCTCTACTTGTCTACCCCTCAATTTGACCCTCGAGCTGAGGACGTCAAAAACTAAAGAGGTGCTTATCAGCATTTGGCAACAACAGGATTTTAGGATGGGTCTGAACGTCCCTCCGGAGTGTGCCAGAGCCACCCCGCTGACATCTCAGGAGACACAGGCTGTGACAGCCAGCGCCTCTCCCTGCAGCACCAGCTGTCCCAGCAGACAGGGCCCATTTCTGCCAGCGGGTTGATTTCTGGTACTACACGCACGGACAGACTGGTCACATCTAATTGAACTGCTTGGGGACACGTGAAAAACGGTGCAGGATCAATGCCCACGTGCCGGGATGTGAGTGCATTTCGGGATGTTGCTTAGCAGCTCCGTACAGCGGCAGCGTGGCCGTGCCGGCACCACCGATGGTGGCAGCATCTCCTGGCTCCACCACACAAGGCTGCTCTGCAGAAGAATAAATCCCACTTACATCTCTGACCAGTAGCCTTAAAAATTCATAAAAACACAGTTTTACGCATCAGATTTCACACAGTTGAGGAAGTTTACAATTTTTTACTGTGAAAAAAGGAAGATGCAGAACACCATCTTCAAAAGGGTAACGGCAGTCTAAGGCATTGCTCTAAAGATACTGCTGTGCACTATCACATATTTACTGTCTTCCAGGAATTTTAAGACCTTATGAAAAATCTGCAACCTAAGCAGCCTGCAACCTCAACCTGGAATTGAAAAATACAGCTCAGTTGTTTTGGGCATTCAGCTCGGACCCAGCAAGAGAGGGATGCTGCAGGCAGTCCCACCCTCGCAGAGCACTAACGGGGCTACACAGGTGTAACTCTGACCAAAACCTGCCCCCGTGACTGCAACATTGGTAATTTGTCCATCCTCAGTGCAATTCACCAATATCTGTATTACAGAAATGGATAAGAGCGCGTGCTTTCTAAACCTGCATTTTAAAGTTAATTGATGTTAAACAAAACAAAGCGCTGCCAGTTGCCTTCGGTAAAGATTTCAGGCATCAGACTATCCCAGAACCTTCTCCGGCCCCACTGGCACCTGCCAGGCCTACAAACCACCCAGAAGTCCTGTCCTCAAAGGCGTTCTTCCTTGGAACGAGACAGGACAAGGACTGTGAGCTGCAGCAAGCCCTTGCCAGACGCACCCACCAGGAGGGAGCCTCCCGCCCGTTCCACTCGGCGTTGCACGTCCACCACCCCAGCAAAAGCATTAAAGGCTACAGCAACACACGCCGACCAGGAGAGCGTGTCCCCCCTGAGAGAGAGCTCTGTCTGCTTGAATTAAGGTTCACTCCATAGCTAGGTCGTGTTTCGTTTTATTACAAAGGCTTGAAGCCAGGCACGGAATAAAATCTTTCAGTAAGCATGCTTCCTGTCCTCCAAGTGATAAGATGTTCCTGGTACTTTATGGAGTATGATTTTTTGCATTAAATAAAAAGTAGCAGCAATGAACTCAAGGCATTATTTAAGTATTATTGCTGTGGGGGTGAGCTGTATTTTGTTTTAATGACTTGAGCTAGGTAGAAAAAAAGTGAATTAACTGCTTCCCATGCAACTTTTTGCTAGAGGCTACTTGTTTCTAGATGTGAATTGAAGCACAGTCCCTCTCCTGTGTCAATCTTTGAAAACAAAAGCAGAGTAGGAAACAAGAAATAAAGTTAAATAATAATAGTAAAAGACCCCAGGACTTTGTTTCTACCCTTACCAATAGCTGCAGCACCTAAAAAACATAACCCAAAGCCACAGTTCCTCTCTTCCACCTGATCAGGATCAGGTATCAGTTACAAAGGACACTTTAAATACAAAACACATTAAAACTAAACATCAAATGCTGATCCAATTAAAATGCCACTGACAAAAGCAATTAATTAGAAAACCAATCTAAAATTACGAAACAAGTTTTTATTTTATTACCAGATCCAAGCAGACTACCATTTAAAGTGAATCTCTTGGAGGAATAAGTTGGAATCCCAGGTAAAACAAAAATATCAGTCACTAAAACGCCAAAATCAAAAATCAAAATGCAACGTTTGAACTTTTTTGACAAAAAGTATTTTTTGTTGCACGTAAACATTTCTCAATAATATTTGCAATTTCTAAACGTTCAGTGAATTTTGAGATGTCGGTATTCTACAGAACAGAAATGTCACGTTTCAACAGGTGCTAACAAATAAGAAAAATCTGTACGTACAAAGCCCGGTATTAAGACTGACGGTCATTTTTACCAGGTTTGCTGTGCTGCTGCTCTTGTTTTTCATACTTCTTTTTAGTGAAGATTTACATTCACAGCATCCTGCATCTCTGCAGCACTGAAAATACAAATACAGCTGGACCAACAAACAATTCTTCACACCCAGGCCCCTGGATCCAGAAGGTCACCGTTTCAGAGGCACACCGAAACCTCTTGTGGCAGTGGATGCATTTAGTTCGTGTTCTTGGTTCCTTACAGGAGACATGAATAGAAATGTTCAATGAGCCAGATCATGACATTAGTGTACACGACCCTTGCTTTTCTCTTCCACCCTCTTGGCAGCTATAGGAATAATTTTCCTCCCGTTCCAGGCTACTGGACAGCTCAGAGGCACGAGGAGTAGGACAGCAGCGCGCTTCCATGTTAACAACACAGCCGAGCAAACTCTGCTCTATCGTCTCTCTTTTTCCAGAGGACCACAAATACCTGAAGCCCCATCTTTGAGGCCTGATCATGATACACACACTCACAAACAGAAATTGCCAAGGTCCCCCTAATACTCCCTCATTAGCCCTAGCAATTAGCTGCAGTCCACCAAATATCCCATAGCTTCCCAGCCTGGGAAGTCATCACAGCCCCGGAGAGCTCTTCAGAGATTTCACAATCCCAACAAACCAGAAACATTCCAAGGACAAGGAACCTAAAATAGCAGTTTGTAGCCCATGGGCTTGAAGCAACCTAGGCTGGGAAAAATCCCTGGCCGGGCCATTGAGGAAGCCAGTAGTTTTATAGGAGGTGAAACTAACTGTATTCTGCAAAAACACCTCCTCTTTCTCTTCATTAAATCTGCCATAGCTACAGAAACATAGAAAGCAGACAGGAAAGATTATGCCTGCTTACACACGTCGGTTTAACGTGGTGTCCTCTAGTTCAGGGTGGGATGTGCTCTTGCTGGATAGCCCACAGGTAAATAACCAAGGTTTTGTTTTGTTTTGCTGTGCCATTAAAAAATAATAATAAATCGGTAAAATGAAAAAAAAAAATCTACACTCACTGTGCAGAGCAGGCAGCAACATCTGTACAGAGCATATGAAGGTGAAATAGTTGTCTTCCATAAACTGAAAATTACATTGATCTCCATTGACAGGTTTTATTCATTAGGCATCCGGGAATAGCCTCTGCTGATCCCGATGCAGAGCTAAATCCTTGAATTTCAGCAGGCTCTATTATATTGACAAAAAATCACACGCCTAACCTTAGATCTCCAGAGGTACAATTATTAACCTCGGGGACAACTTTTAAAGAGCAGCTCAGTGCATGGAAACCAGCAGCTTTCGGGCTGTAATGAAGTGCTGAACAGAAACTGACATCCTTGGGCCGGAGCCCGACGGGACGGGCAAAGCCCCCACCCCAGCAAAGGGCTCGGCTCCTGCACAGAGTCCTGCGAGGGCTTAAAAGGAAATTTCTTCAATACTGCCTCGGACTGCTGCCGGCCCCACTGATCCAGACCTCTGTAGGCACTGTAAGCCCTTTCCATCAGGCTAATACAGCCTCTATGTGGGCACATGCAAGGCCTGCATTTATCCACCTGTACAAGGGGCAGGAGATCCGTCCTGCCCCAAATCCGAGTGCTCCAGAGCAGTGCTTCAGGGCAGAACTGGCTTAATAATAATAAATGAGGATTTCTGTAATGATTTTCACATGAAGTGATGCCAGGAGTGGCTCCTGTACGGCAGAAGGTGCTCAGTGATGGGGGAAAGAAACCTGGAGCAGAAAAGGCTCCTTCCTTGGTTATTTTTGGCTGTTTACTGGTCTCATAGTTCTGGAGGTTGAGACCTACCTACGCCTCTCTTTTCTTGGGAACACACTAGGGTTGGGGAGGAATGGATTTAGCTTCCTCCTGATTAAAACTGATTAAAATTCCTAACTAAAGATATTCACTCTTCAAGTTTTCTGTTAGCTTGTTGGCTAGGGACTGGTCAGAGGCGACTTGCTGCGATCTGAGCCCTTGCACGGAGCTGTTGGGACAGACAGACAGAAGGGAGCCCAAGAGGGGTCAGGGAAGCCCAGGAGAGGGCTGGGGAATGCCTTATTTCAGCTGTCTGCAGCACAGCAAATGCAGCTCCCAAAGACGCCTGCCCTCTCACCACCGGATATGTCACATAGCGAATTACCACCAGCCCAAGGTAACGAATACAGCTCCATTAAGGTGACACCAATCCCCAGCTCTTCCAGTCTGGTATCCTGAGCCCCGCCGCTTACTGAGCACAGATCTGTTACCGCTCACAGCATCCTACACCGCCTCGTGGATTTTTTTTGCTCTCCTTTCTTTATATTGCTTTCCGCCCTCCTTCCTTCTCGTGCTTTCCCCAGTGCCAACGACAGAAGCTGGGGCAGCACCGGTGAGACCAGCTGCCTCTGCCTGCATCGGTGCCACATTGCTGCCTTAACTTCACTCCACGCCGGGCAGCATTACTGAAATGTATTTCTGTATATTATTCCCTACCCATCCAGCTTTATCGCCATGCACTGAGCCATAGTGAGCAAGCAGGGTTAAACTGAGCAGATAAACAATAGTCAAAAAATACCAGCATCGTCCTCACCCCCGTCAAACCGCTACAGCTCTTATTCGCTGCTCATCAAGGGAGGGAGGCAGTTGGAGTCTTCTTTTAGTTGCTAAGCCATCAAAAAAAATCAAATATCATTTTAACACATTTTTAGATGATTACTCATCTCTTTAAACATAAACCTAGCCCAACGATAAATATGCTAACATACACATTAAAATTGCACAGTGCAATTTTCTCATTATGTGCAGCAAACATAATTCATACAATGATTGGAGACTAACTATTAGAGCAAATTATTTATTTAATTCTAAACAGTGCTGTAAGTAAAAGGAGACCCCACTCTTTAAATAACCTGGGAACATAATTACTTCAAACACAACCCATGGGATCTATTCCATCATCCTTTCGCGACCTCAGAAAAGATAATGCAAAGAAAATGGACTGTGTGTTTTTCCACCGAAATAGAGCCATCCCGTTCCTTTCCACTTTCCTTCACCTAACTCCACTGAGAAAAAACACTCAAACGGCTCAAGATACTGAATAATAATCCAACAGAGTGCCAGCTCGTCCTGCCTCAGGATACAGGCCAGGGTACGCGGCAGCGCCCTGCGGCCTGCTTCTGGGCCCAGCCGTCATGGTGCTGGCGGGCAGGAGAGGGGCTGACCAAGTGCTCTGATCCACTGGCTTTCTAGTGCCTGTTGCTCTTCCATCCGAAAACGACGTTATTCCAAGAGAACCTGAGCTAGAACAATCCCAGCCATGAACCGGGAGGAAGGCAGGAGCCTCTCAGCGTTTCCAGAGGCCTTACAAAGCGCACCTGGCCAGCTCCCGCAGGGGCAGGACCCTCCCTGACACCCACAGAAGTACAAGTTACGCTGAGAAACTTGGGATTTCTTTGTCACAGCTGCCAGCCAACTTCCAGAGGAAACTTCTGCTCCCAGGACGGAGCTGTGCTCAGTGCCGCTGAGCCCTGCAGCACTGGATGGTGCCGACAGCTCCACAAATCTCCCGGCCTGATCCTGCAAGGCTTTCGGTATTTTTAGCTCCCTTCAGAGGGGAGTACCTGGAAGCTGCTCACCACCTGGCGAGTGACAACGCTGGCGGCTGCGCTTGTACGGGAGGAGAGACAAAGGGAATTAAACAGATTTTAAGGCTCAAAGTCTAACAAACAGCAGCTCCCATTTGCAGCAGAGCGGTGATGCTTCGCCTCACAGTGCCCGCGGTGCTGAGCACAGGGGACCCCGACCGACCCACGGGCACAGCACCACAGAGCCTGGGCAAGGAGATCTCATGCAGCAGGCTGGCTCCCCTTCGTTGATTTGGTTGTTTCCGTTTATCAGGTTAATTAAGGGTTGAAATTCGATTTTAATTTCAATTTCATGTTTTAATTTTCAAGAACTATCAGATTTCCCTTACATTCGGAATGTAAAATAAGATTCTTGATTAAAACAGGACGGCATGAATAAAAGACAAATAAAGAATAGCCAGGAGTATGCTCGTACTCTTAGAATTAAAAGACCAAAAAACTATTAAATATATGGGCAAAGCAAAAGTTCAAACAGAGGAGGAAGATTAGAAGGAAGATGAGTCTATATTCCCTGATCTAGTGACTAGCTGAGGAGATTTTCAATACAAGGACACACAAAGGAGAATTACAGGCTAAATATCTTGTTCAAAAGGACACCTACAATGGTGCTTTAGGTAGAAAAGCTAGCTACAAGGAAACCAAACATCATTGCACGTTTTAAAAGGTACCAAGGGACGTCTCCAGTGTGGGAAACCTAAACCAAAGGTTTAGGTTTGGGCTCAGTAGTCAGAACAAATTAGCTGTGAACAGACATGGCTGTTGTCGTCTCACCGTAAAAACAATTCCGGCTCAGCAGCAGGCGTGGGAGAGGGGGAGCGAGGTGGGAGCCTTGCAGCTGGAAGCCCAGCTGCTCAGGGACCTCCGCACAAGATGCTCGGCGTAAAACCAGAGAGGGAAGTTAAACTGCACGGCCCCAAACCGAGGACTTCGAGATGGCTTCACGAACGTCAGCGGGGAAACTACAGGAAGGAACTCTGGCAGCCCAAGGGAGGCAGGAGAAAATACGGGCGTGCGGTTAAGACTTACGCATTGCTTTTAAATGACCAAGGCCTGGTTGCTGCTGTGCTGCAGTATTCCACTGTACGTGCGGGGAAGGCATTGATTTGCTCTGTCCATCAGCTCTGCCTCTGTAAAATGGAGTCGATAACATTTTCTTCTCCCACACGTTGCCTGTCTCACCTAGATGTCAGCGCAATCTCATGCCCTACTGTCCACCCGTACAGTAGCTACCCTGCTTTCTGAGCAACGGACACGTGGAATAAGGTACTACCTGAAGGGGTACAAACTTTAAATATTAACATTGGAAATTATTTTCTACCACGGACAGAGCCTGGTTGTCAGCAATATTCCCCGCTGGGGCCAGTTTGAAATGCTGTTTGTGTGCGCCTGGAAAATCTCCACCTGAGCACATGGCTACAAAGATAGCCTGCAGAACGTGATGGTGTATGTGTTTAAGGAGATGGAGCATCAATTCCTGAAGAAGTAGCTGAGAAAAAAATAAAATAAAATCTTACCTTTAAACTCCTCAGTCTTGGGGCATGATGTTTTCCAAAGGGGCTTCAACTCAGCTCCCTAACGTGCATGTACAAAACTGCTCACTTGTGCACACTAAATTGGATTTGGGTGTATTAGATGCAATTTGCAGAACAGAATTTTGAGTTTACTTTGGAAGATTTCAGTTTGAAAGAGATAGACAGGAAAGAAGTCCAGGCAAAGGGTGGTTTTTTAATGCATTAGTGCCTGCAGCAGTTTTTGTTTCGATACAGAAGAAAAGCAAACTAGCACAGCTCATTGATGCAGAAGCGTATAGGTAAATGTCAGTGCAAATATAACACAAATCTCCCCTAATATCATTCAACGTGGGAAAAAAAAATACTGTGGTTTCTTGGCTTTTAAATTCATACAGCTCTGTGATTTTGTGCTGATATTTGACTCGGGGAAATTAAGAGAGAAGACAGATGCTTTCAGAGAGGGCTAATAGAGTCACCGTGGACAATGCAGGGAGATGCTGCCAAAACCATAATAGACACAGATCATTTAAAATTGGATAGGATCACTTAAGACTCCAGACAACACATACCAAAGACAGCTCAATGTTTGCCAAGTAAACAAAATAATGATAGATTGAGCGTGTCAACATAAGCCAGGTGGAAATGCGGTTTAAGGGGGGTGATGACAGATCTGTCCAGAGAAACAACTGTTTTCTTCAGAGGTTTGCTTTTGTTGCTGGCAGTTTTAGCGCTGCACAGGGCAGGTAAAGGCAAACAGGCACGGAAAGGGGAAGGAAGCAGCCGGGGGTGGGAGGCGGAGGGGGGGGTGCAGGCTGCTGGCAGGCTGCAGGGGCTTCCAGGGCACTTAGAGCAGTGAGGAGCTCCTGCCTTCCAAGAAACTGCCTCTTTCCAAAATTACAGGTTCTACCAAAATCGCCCACAAACCAAGAAGAAGGAAGATTGCAATAATCATCGGATCCTCCGAGAAACATCATGGGAATAATAAACCACAAAAAGCACGGGGTTTGAAGTGAGCTCAAACATCACTCTGCTGTTTAGCTTTGTGCCTGTGGACTACATAAACAAAAATGTTATTTCATGCCTCGACTTACATTTTGGGCACGTCGCTTTTTCTTACAGCTTGATAAACATTAAAAGAAGTTAAAAGGAAGAGTAGTTCACCCATCCCTTGAGTGACCATCAGTCAGCGATGCCTGACAGTACCCAGACCCACACTGCAAAGCCCCCTTCGGTAACACCCCTCTCTCCAGAGATCATGAAGCTCCCCCGGTATTTGCCTTCCTTCCTTACACCTCTTCACTTTTGGAAGTCCCCTCGCCTCACAGATGGACTTGTCCTAACAGGGTCTGTCTCCATCTCAACTACTCCCGCAATTAATTTCCCACCCAGAGAGCTTGGCCGAGAACAAGTCGCTCGCAGCACCTCCAAGAGTCACCTCTGGGTTTACGTCCCTCCTTGAGGCGCACACAGATGTCCTGGGGGCCGCAGCCCCCACAAACCCCAGGGTCACAAACCCCACTGGAGGGAGGAGGCCACAGCTCAGAAGCCTCACTCAGGGCAGACCTCATTGGGGTGAAACCGTTATATCCTCCAAACCCTTTTTATTCCCTTTCGAAATGATGAAGAGCAAAAAAAGCACCTTCCATGACAACTTATCCCTTCAAAATCTTTTAAACCAGAAGCAGCTTCTCAAGGAAGATCCTCCGAGTTGGCTAAAAGACAGCTTCAGAACTGGTAAATTAAACAACATTACAACTCTAGATGTACAATTTCTTTCAGAATTAAGTCAGTCTATTTAATTAAGCTTAATTCACTTTCAAGGAAAATATTTTTTCAAGTAGTAATGACTGATATAAAATGCAATTTCCCATCAAAGATGAAATATAATTACTTAATATAGACATAAAGAAAGGAGCAGCCTAACTCCCTTTTGATGACAGCTGTCATTGAATCAAACCTCATAGTCAGACAAACCTTAGAAAAATATAATAATAAATATTTAAATTATATTATCCATTCAGAGTTGGACTCTCGCATGCTATGTTTATTTCAGATATTTTATATAAATGTTTCCAAGCTTTGCCAGGAATTTACTGTGTAATCTTTCTGTCTGCCACTCGTACAGCTGACACTTCCCTTCCAGGTGGCAGGACAGGGAAAAAATAATCAGGTCTTACCATGTTTCACATGCACGAATGGCTGAAATTCCCATTTGTTCCTCTGCTCTGAACAGAATACTCTAATGGGAGGAAAATCGGAATTTGTCATAGCAAATCAGTCTGCACTCTAGTAGCAGTTTCCCTCGGGGTGAAATGCTGGCCACACCGAAGGCAATGGCAGAGCTCCCATCAGCGTCAGCAGAGCCAGGATTTCAGCTGCTATATCCCAAACTCGAAGCTCTAAACCCCACAGAATGACCTGGGCTTATGAAACTTGAATTATTGTTATTTATTTTTAATGCTTATACTCCTGTCATTTCTTCAATAGATGTTGATTCAAAACCTGAATTTTCTAACTAATGGCCTACTTACCCGCTATGTTTATTTATATAAACATAAATCCTCTATTTTCCCATTCAAAGTGCGCTTATTTTTTCCAGTAACAGCTTCTCCAATATCTCTTTGTGAAATTAACAATCCAGTAAAGAGAAAATGGGCGAATATTATTGTGAAAGTAACTTCCATCTCTCAACAGAAAATCTGAATCAATTTGATGTTTCACCTCGAGCGAAGAGAGAAGTTTCATCTCGTGACATATGGCCAAGCACCTCCAACACCGCTGGGAGCACGCGTTCTCACATGACAAACCTGCATAATGGGCTCTGAAAGAGAGCAAACACACGTCTAAATCAGGGAAATCACAGCTCCTGACCTGGAAGAAGACAGCCAGTTCTAATAACTCAGTAACCCCTACGGATATCCTCTGCCCTCAGGGAGAAACCAGGAGACATCCCTGGCTTTGGGGCACGATGCGCTCTCGGTGAAGTTCAGAGCAGAGCAAGTCCCGTGCAAGAAGACCAGACCGATCTGTGGGAAACAGGGGGTGTGGGACAGCCGGACTCACGCGATGAGCGCTTTTTTGTGACCAGCAGGAAACCTCTGATTTATTTTAATGAATAAGATACGTCCATCGCTGCTCTCCCAGCGTGGCAATGAAGCGCGTCCAGCGCACCTTTTGTGTCCATACCTCATCTAAAGATTTCACAGCGAGATGCGAGCATCACTTCCACCTCCCAACTTAAAGTCAGACCCAATTTACAGGCAAATGGGGGCACAGACATATACGCCATGGCTCGCCAAGGCATTATGCACCCAAAATAAATTAATTACCAAGGAGACATCCCCATCCGGCCAGGGGAACGATGGCCACGGGGGCTGGTGCTCACGGCAGCGGTGGCACTGTCCCCTGGCACGTGGCCGCCTGTTTGCCAGGCCGGGCCCTGCAGCACCGACGGCCTTTCCTGGCACTTAGCTGTGACCGAATCATTTTATCTGCTGCTTAAGGGATAATTGTTTGTGCTGGGGAAAAAATCATGTCTTTCCCTGCCACAAGAGCCACAGGGGCGAAGCAAGGTGCACGGTTAAGATATCCTTTAATTCTTGTAAACCGAATCCACATAAAGCTAAATCTAATAACCTTGCAATGAAAATCTGATCTTTGCCATTTTACTTCAAGGAGGAGTCCTGAAGATGAAAAGGGCAGCGCTTTCTAATTTCCTCCAAAGCTACAAATGTGGCAAGTGTAAGCTTTGGCTTGGGGGGGTTCATACTTTTTTTTTAATTTATTTATTAATCTATCCTATATATAAACTCCTGCTATAAACGCGTAAATATAGAACAATTCTTTCAATCTTAACACTAAAAGCAGAAATATTTCCATATTCCGAGCCTATTTTCATCAGTGCCGCCCTAATTCTCCTCTTGAGGTATACTGATTCCTGCTATTGCAACAGCCAGGGCCAAACCTGGAAAAATTGAGAGCTCCACAATCACCTTTCTGAGCAGTATAATCCCCATAATCGTGTCAGGTTAAACATAGGGAAAATTCTATCACAAATACTTGTGTCAAATCCCACCCCTATTTATAAATACCAAAAATAAAAAATTGCCCAAAAGAACATAAGACAGTGGGAGTTTGCCTAAACCAAACAAAACAAAATCTGAGTGAAGACCTCGGTGTTTGAGCTGCCAGCAGACACTTTAATTTCAAAACAGTGTAAAACACTTACGGGAGCCAGGATTTCATCCACAGGAGAATATTAAAAAATTTTCCTTTTATTATTATGCCTGTCTGTATTGTGTTTAAAATCCACATAGGGATTCCCACAGCTTGTTAGCTGGCTTTAAAAGTTGCATTAATAAATCCTATAAACTAATTATGTAGTGACAAAGTTAATTACATTAAATGAGATAGTATATTTCTCTACAAATATGATAAAGAATTTATAAAGAGATATACTCCTGTCTGGGAGCCCGAAAATACCACACAGCCAGCAACCCAAATCTAGCTGTAATGCATGATTAAATCAGGGATAAGAAAACCACAGCCAGGCAAGAGTTCACAAGGAAATATTAAACTGAATTATTTACACAGCAAAATAATGAATGAAAGCAGGGCACCGAGCCCTCCACACGGCCAGCATTTTAACTTCCAGCCAAAGGTGGGGATCGGAGCCTAAACCTCCATTATTTTTTTTTAATAGGCAAGGACAAGTATATGACCCCGTGTAATAAGAACCATTTTTTCCATTGGTCTTATAATCAGACCGTGAACTTTGGCTCCCATCAAGCGGAGGCGATGGGTTGTGTGCCAAGCAAAGAGAGCCGCTTTGGAGCTGCAGGTAACTTATTGGTCCCATCCTACCCTGCACGCACCACCTAACCCCAGAATCAACCTCTTGGGCCCGCTTCTCTGCTAGGAACATATTACTTCTGCCATACAGCAAGTCCCTCTTCTCCCACATGGAGGTTTTCGGTTGTGTTTTTTGGTTTTGGCAACGGTTTTGTTGAAATACTTCAGCTAAAGAACCAGCAGCAAGCAATGGCACAAAGCAGCTCCACGGTGCAGGGCTGTTTTACCCCCTCTTTGCCGAACCCAGTCGTCTGGCCCTAAATTTAATGGAGAAGCTAGTCCTGGAAGAGCTACTGTCACCATCAAATCCTCCTTCCAGCCTATGCTAAAGGTGATACAAGAAAAAAAAAAATAGTCATCTTGGGAAGCTGGGGCAAGGCTCACACTGTTTTGGGCAGAGGAGGAAGCAACAGCACCTTGCTCTGCTCAGCACCACTGGGGAAGGGCAGGGGCAACATCAGAGGCACTCATCCGAGGGCAAAGCTGGAAACGTTTGCTGCAGGTGGGCCGAGTCTCTCAGCCAGACACTCTGCACGACTGGAACTCCAAATTTAAAAACACAAGCATGACAAAAACCGGGGTGTTGGAAATAGAAACCTGAACTTAAGCTTTTAAATCTGTAATTCAGCTCATAAATAAGTAAGTAGATTTGAAGAGTGCCGAGTATCCAATTAATAGGAGCTAGCAGGGGCTTAGCACTTGAGAAAATCAGGTCTTCTCTTTAAGAGCCTGGGCACAGATTTAGGAGACTGATTTTGGCTTCTATTTCTGAAAAAGTACTGGCTCAGAAGACTTTCATGTCATGCTCTACTTGTACGGGATTATTCATAAAATAAATGCCAGAATTCAAGGTCTGTAATCCTGTACTCCAGTACTGACGTAAGAACACCTATGTAGCCGAGAGGCAGATGGAGTAGTAACTGAGATGGTGACAATATTGTGAATTGTGGACCACCAGGACCCCATGCCAGTCCCTCAGGCACTGATACCAGCAGCAGTCGTGGCCCTTGGGCAGCATCATCCCCTCTGCAACTCTCCTCCAAAAAGTGTTGTCCAGGGCAATTGCTCATTAGCCTTCCTTTTCTGGATATGCAAAAAAAATGTCGATATAAAGTAATTAAAAAATCACTCAGCTCTTTGGGATGTGAGCAAAGACTCTTTCCAAGCACACATCTGGTAAATCAGGCTTGAGCTCAGCCACCTGAGCGGGCAAAAACAGAAAAACGCATGAAATGAAAATGCTGACAAACTTCTTCCTCCAGCAGTATGAACGAGGCTGCTATAATGATAGAAAACTATTGATTGTCAGCTAGCGTCTCGTTCAATTGATCAGGTCCTGCAAATCTCAGATAACACTCGCGTCATTAGGAGCGGCATTGTGCTCGCTGCTGCTGGGACTGATGGCCTTTGATTGTCTGCTGGTACAAGTGTTGGGGAGCTTCGCTATTGACTTGTAGATAAAAACGATCCGGTACCTTGAGACCTGTCAGTGGAATTCTTTGGACAATAGCATTGTACTTTAACGGTAGGTCATTTGCTAATTAAGTTAATTTGCAAAGAACTTTTTTGGGGAAGAGCTGTTAAGCGATGAAATGAGTCGGGTACCATGGCGGGCTCGCCCTGGAGAAGGCAAGGAGCCCTGGTCTGTTAAGGTACAAGTGTCACACCGATAGGCCACCCAGCAGGTGGCAAGACCTACTGAAGGACCAGGTCAACGAGCTCTCCCAGAGCTAACAGCTCCTTCAGCAGAGCTGCACATTTCTAAATTTCAGGCTAAATTTACACTTAGCTGATCGGTGTACCAAAACCACTTTAAAATTTGGAGTAATGATGCAGGTGCTTCTCAAGAAGAGGCCTCCAGCCATAAGGTCAGACCACCAGAACTGCTATAAAGAAGCTGCACGGTGCTGCACACTGGTGTGCACCTTCTTTACAAGCCCTTCCTATGCCTGTTTATACATCACCCATCTCATCAAAAAGCCTTATCAAATCTACGTCCCAAAGCCCGTACATCCAATTATTTTCTTATTCAGGTTCTGTTGCCTTTACATAAAAACAACTCTCTTCTGAAGGCCACTGACCACGCTAGTCTACAATACTTACTCATTTCTACCACTTCGGAATGATTAAATTAGGTCTTATTAGCTGGTAACATTTTCTCCCAGTCTCTCACGGTGTGATTAGCACAGTACAATTGCAGGAGTACCTGCGACGCGTTCAGTCCGGCTGCAGCTCTACGCAGAGGCGAGGCACGAGGTCAGGGCTTGCTGGGAAGTCACCCAACAGCAGCCTCGGTTCACAAAGCCGAGCGTCCATTTCAAACGCAAACCCTTTCAGTACACTGCAGTTATAACACAGACGGGAATTATTTTCATCATCTTATAATAAGCTTTGGATAATAGCTGTGGATTATATCCCTTGTTAGAAAAGTTATTATTATTATTATTTTTAATTTAACCAGTTCATGACTTATTCCATTGCTGTAACACACAAAACCTTCAATGAGGGGCCAGATCCCGAGGTGGAGCTGCTGCCTGGTGGTAATAAGTCCTACTCACACCAAGTAAATCTCTTCAAACAAACTCATATATCCAAGAAGTCTAGGATAAAGACTTTAAACCAACCTGAAGACAATGTTTTTCACTCAGTAGCAACCAAACTTGAAGACAAATCTCTAAAGCATGAAAATACATTGCAGCATCATTACAGTATTGAAGAACTTGAGGTTTTAAAAGAGTAGCTGACATGTGCAGATGACCTTTGTCAGGTTGCCAAAAATGCCTTTCTGAAATATATACTTTCATGTTACAACGTGGGTTTCTTTATGTGACAGACGCACTTTATATACAATGAGATGTAAGTCCTGAGCATACAGGGGAGGTCAATGCAAAGGAGGCCCGGTGACCTGAGAAAGGGCTCTCCCCAGGAGCAGACACGTTCAGGGGTACCGCACATCCCCGGGTTAGGACGCCCCTTCCCCAGTGCAGATCAAGTGAACTATTTTAAAACCGCAGGCCAACGCGCATGTCCTCTGCCTGAATGGAAAGCAAAGAACCAAAGACACAAGTCTTGTGATGAAGCCTGACTTCACTGGGAGTTGAAACTAGATGATCTTTAAGGTCCCTTCCAACCCAAGCCATTCTGTGATTCATTAATGGCAGAGACCCTCTCTCTGCCCTTCGCGAGCTATTTTCTTCATAAAGAAGAACCAGCTTCCATTTTCCCACTTCAGCAAAAGGAAATTTGGGTCACACAAAGCAGCTCTTGTTACTCCATTTAAACTACAAGAGTAGAAAACCAAATTATGCTTTCTGGTAGACATTGTGCTTTTAGCTTTACCAGCTTATGGCAGCTCTTGAGCACAGGTTTGCTTAGAGAAAACACAATATGGCCAGGGTGTGGGGAAATTCGGTAGCATACACTTGTTCCTGAATTTGTCGATTATAATCCATGAAGATTTCTGATATCTCTAAGCAAATACAGTACATTGGAGAAAGCAAAAATATTTCTGAATAACATTTAATTCATGGAAAAGTGACGGATCTGTCACAACATTTAGTAAGGCCAGTATATCCACCTAGTTTCTAAACCTATATAATACAGCTTCCCCTATAAAATAAGAGTGCAAATTATTCAATTTTTTTTATATGTCTGTTCTGACTTTTTATTGATGACATTGTTTTTTACATTAGTGCTGTTAAAGGCTTGGCAGGGTTTTGTCATAAAGACCAAGTGGTCCCTGTCAGCTTTGTCTGAGGTTTTGTTCCGGATTTGGGTCGATTACAACCAGTCAGCTCCGACTAAAACAATGGCAATGCCCCTAATGTTCAGGGTATTTAATATCACCCTGGGGCAGGCCCTCTGGTGACAGGAGGAAAAGAGGGCTCATCCCGATACTGTCTGAACTTCAAACGAGCAACATCAATAAAGAGAATCAGAGAATGGTTTGGGTTGGAAGGGACCTCAAAGATCATCTAATTCCAACCCCCCTGCTGTGGGCAGGGAGAAAACCACCCCAGGATGAGATCCTGCCTCTCTCCATTGTCCTCCTCATCCCCAACTTGACAACCTTTAATATATTATTAAAGACTGATGATATTTGTGTCTATTTTTGTCTTTATTTAAGGTGAATTACTTCAATTTCACTTGTTCCCCTCTCTCTGGAGAGGAATTGGCCATAAATGGATGACTTTTGGACTCGTGCTTTGTAGAAACATTTTCAGAATCCCAGAGGATGTTTCAGATGGTAAAACAAAAGTGATGGTTCAAACTGAAAAGCCCTCAAATAGAGGAGGGCTCACCATCCAATGTTTCAAAGTCTTGAACCTTTAAAGGCAAAAGGAACATTTAATTCAAAGACCCTGGGGAGCATTTTTTTTTTTTTAATATTGCTGAAGTGTCCTACTACCTCTAACAATAAAAATATCCAGAATATAAAGGCAGTTAAAAACCCCCCTTCTGTTAGCAAAATCCACAAAAAGATCCTTAACTGTAGGTTCCTGCTTTTCTTGTAAAACAGACATTTCTTTCCAGATACCCCCCACCCCTTCGCTTACACGACCTTTGCAAAAGTTTAACAAATTGCAAGGAATGGAAAGCTTCAGAAAACCACTTTGCTTCTCTGAAGTTAGGAATATCGATTAAAACTAAGAATACGTTATTTTCCCCTCCTTTTAGAGACTTTAGAAAAAAAGGAAAATATTTAGCTGTTGCATTTCTGACAAATATTTGCGCCAAGTTTAGTCCTACAGTAAGTGTGCAATGAATTTTACACAACGCAGAGAAACCTAAAGCAAAGATATCAAATTTTGATGAATTTATGCATTTACTTCGTTTTCTTGGGCTTCAGTCAAGAAGTGCTGAAGCCCAGGCAGTGGATTACATGCAGACTGCTGTAACCAAAGGGGCATCTTCACCGCTCAGAAAGACTTCTTAAATCCCGTCAGCAACAAGAGCTATGGACTAGCAAGAGCTAAGAAATCCTTCTGAAAGAGGGACATCGCAGAGCGGGGTATGCTTGCCTTCAGACCGCATTCTCTTCAAAGAGCTTTTCCCGCATCTGCTTGCTGACCTTAGTGCCAACCAGGACTTCTCCTAGAGAAAGGGAAGGCTCACGGCCAGGCCTGCTGCAAGAAGACAGCAGATCAGGAAACCATTTCTGGCAAAAACGGTGTCTGCGATAAACAGCATGCATACCTGACGGAAATTATATACGAAGGAACAAAAGCTTTGCTGTTTATTTCCAGTTAGCTGTGCTTTGAGCGCATTCCCTGGAAGAAGTCCTTATCCATAAAGCCCTTTCGAGTTTAACCGGGTATGCTCTGTGATATTCCAGCTGTCAAACCAGATCTCCATCAACTTTTTCTTCTTTACTCTTGACCTGAGTTTCTCTTAGAAGACTGTTTTAAATTAGATCCCATGAGAAATACGACAGTAAGTTCTTAGTTTCATGATGGTTATAGAAGTTGCCATTGTTTTTTCCATCATTATAGCAATGTTTGAGGCACTGAGGGAGAGGAACCATTTGTTAGTTCTCCTGTTGTCGGCTTTTTGCTCTCACACACACAAAAAAATAAAACAGAGGCGGAATTTTATTGACGTCCTTAACAAATAGCATGCCACTTTCTTCAGTGAGAATTAATTTATCCTATTACACTAAGACATCATTGCACATTTGCAACCCGACTCCGCACCCAGCTGCACCGATTTTGTGCCACGGAGATATCACTTCCCTGTGTCACAGAGGAAAGAAGTGGTGCTCGGGACTGCCTTCAGAGATTACACCCTTCTGTACAATAATTCTGAGGACAAGTCATTAGCTTGTGTCATGTAGGGAGAAAACGAGGGAGGAGGAAGCTTTTGTTCCATAATGCTGTATTTCAGTCATTTAGTTTTATTGGGTTTGTGCAGCTAGACATGAAAGATGTAACTTCAGGCTTGCAATTGCTCAGGATATACAGGCATTAAGCAAGAAATGAGAGTAGAAAAAAACACAAATCTGCAGGAGAGGGACCAGAACTTAGCATCTGCATTTTTCAGGCTCCTAAAGACACAGACAAGCACTCAGAGAGTCCCAGGCCTAATTATTTTTCTCTGTCCCAAAAGAGAACAACACTATTACATTGAAATCTTCTCTCTCCCCACCCTAGCCCCCCAGATTACTCCGAGCAATAGGGTTCTACACGCAAGTAATCAGATGTCCTTACAAAGGTTCTTTTTGCCAGTCCTTCCGTGCTACCCATGTTGTACTGCAGACACACGCTGAGTTTTGTGCTAGCATATAGAGGTGTTTTCATGTGCTTTATGGAGTTTGGCACAAGAGAGAGGAAAACATCCAGATTCAGCAGCGGAAAGCCAGCCTGATGCAGGATAAATTTATCTTGCCCATTTCTTCATCTATTTTGCCCATTTCTTCATCGCCCCAAACTCTCACTCTTGGTCAGCTTACGGTATGGGGTAATTTCATCCAGTTTGCAGACCTGCCACTCTTACTGGGACACTTAACTCCTGGCTAGATAACTGGGCCAGTAAGGCATAACATTATGAGCACGATATTTTGAAGCAATAAAAACACCACCATTTCCCAGTTATCCCAGCAAGAAACTGTTTACAGAACTGATATAAATACAAAGAGTGCCCAAAGCAGCCTTGTGCTGTCATCAGCTGTAGCTACTGCAGGGGCTCATCAACACTCAACAAACAGGACGCATCTTTTAGCCTAAAAACACCGAGTACACAGACGCCAGCAGAAGCAAACTGCACCAATTTAACCACAAATAATCTTGCCACAGTACAGGCACAGCAATTAATGCATCCAGCCTTCAGGGTGATTTCTGTGTTGGCCTCATTCGTACGTATTACTGTACATTAAACATTCATTTGTAAGATGAAAAACGTACCCTCCTTTTAGCAGCAAAAATAAACTCTTGTTTATTCCAGCTATTTTGGGAAAGCTCTCCAGCATGCCCAGAAAATCCTACAACAGTGATTAGGATTTCCACATATCACAGGGTTTTGTACCTGCAGAGGAATCTTTTAAAAGACTTTGGGTGCTAAAGCAAGATTCAGAACAATGCAGCCAGCAGGCATCGTAACATTTTGTCAGGAATAAAATATACAATACTGCTTTTGATACAAGACTTTTTTTTCCCAGTGGTTTTCTCCACTAGTATTTTGGGCATTAAGGATTGCCTTTTGCAAAGATACCATGGTAGATAAGGCCAAATAAAACGTATGCCTTATTTTTGAGGGGAAAAAATAGCTTTGATCCCTTAAACTGACCAATCCCCCTAGCGAAATAAATCTACCAGCGTAAGTAAGGCTTTGCATGAGGCTCATGCAAGATCCACTCCCAAAGCCAGCCAGCGAGATGTGAGTAAGGTACAGGTATACCTCCCCTAATAATCCGGAAAACATTTACGTTTGAAAAGGGTCGGTGGTGCTCTACATTAGTTTCCCACTTAGCTTTCTGTGATCACAATTTAAAGGCAGTGTTGACCATTGACTAAAACCAATTTAAACAACACGGGAGTGGGAGTTCTGCATACAAGTAAATGTAATAGCTTTCCCTCATCATTATGGGAGAGCGGTTATGGGCAAAGACAACAGCACTAACAGATTCATTCGTTCGTTCAGAAACCACCCCAGACCTTTCAAGCATGCAATTAAAACTGTTGTCACTTTATATGGAGCAAAGAACTAGTGTTTTACCGTCTAGTCACCAAGGTGTGACACATCTCATTTGACTGATTATGGTACTGAAATCCACAAAACAATCAAGATTCATGAATATTTTCATGACTATTGAACGGATATCTGAATTGAATTATATTGTGAGCAACGACAAAGTCACCCAATTAATAAGTGGAAGTACTTATTACTTGATCAGGTGTAAGAGAAAAAACAACGGCAGCTTTAATCACAGAAATGCGAGATTGGAAAGAATCTCCTGGGTCACTTTGTACCCTAAGAGATATCCCATCGTGTGGGTGTAACATCATCTTAAATGCCTTTTCTGTCACCCTCCCAGTTCCTTGCGAGGGGGTCCTAGAACCACGCTGCTCCTTGCTCCTGTTAATTTAAGGCTCATTTGTACTCTGCTCTCACCACAATGTCAACTTTTAGCTTAAAAAGTTCGTTCCTTTTAGCGTTTACCTCTTTGATACGTTACATAAAGAAACCTTACCAAAACTTCATTTTGCTAGGCCAAACAAGCCATGGGTTGTTTGGTTTTTAGTTTCTTCCTGTAGGATGCTTTCTCCCCCATTATCAGACTCTAAACTTTGGTCTGCATTTTTTCCAGCATGAATCCATCTATTTTGGCTACAAGGGATCGGTGCTGCATCCAGTGCTCTCACTGATAATTTCCACAAAGACATTAATGCTCCCGTATAAATGCAAGAAGTCTTACAGTACATTTGGTTTTTACACAGCCATACTACTTCAGTGGTTCGTAATCACCCTGTGATCAAACACCACACCAGAGTTTTTCTCCTCATTAGACATTTCTAGCTGATGAGTTTCCACATTATAACGCCAAACTACGCTACACGTCTCTGAACCAATAATCAGTCTCACTTTGCCATTCCTTTCAGGTTTCCTACATTTCCCCAGAAAAGGTAAGCATGTCTAGAGCCCTTACGCACAATTGTTTTTCTGCAGGGGAGGGATGTCAGGGGAGGGCAGGTTTTATACCCCTGCCCCAGAGCTGCTCCAAGCCCCTCTCACAAGCTCCTCGCTCTGTCACATTGCCTTCTCAAGCTTCCATTTCTCAAAGGAAATATTTGCAAGAGGTTTCATCTTGTTTAGTATTCCATTTAATTCGGATGGCGTTATTCATATCACTTGACTAAAGCTTATTTTATTGGAGAAATCTACAAAGACAGGAAAGCACCCCGTCCTATGCGCTCAAGGAATGGTGGATAAGAAATCCATGAGCTGTTACATTAAGGAATAAACTCCATGCTCTATTACCGTTGTATGAGCTTCTGACATAATCTGCAAAGTTAACTCTCTCCATCACACCACCATTCCTAATAACCATCATTATAAGCAGCCATACTCCCATTTCCAAGATTTTTAAGAATTGCCTGTGAAGAGGTTTTTCACTGTGCCAATAACCATAACCCTTTATTGATACAGACCATGCATCTGAATAATATTTGCTGTCCAAAGGGCCAGATTATTTCTGGTGGCATTAAGGTGCTTAACGATGCAGAGAGGCATTTTCGAGAAACCCACACGCATAAACTGATTAGGTGCTTAAGTCTCATTAAAATCAATAGGAGCTAAAAGCCTAACCATCCTGCTTATGTGCTTTTGAAGGATTCGTGTGGCACTAACACAAAACCTTGAAAAACTAGACTGAAATATCATTTGGGATGTGAAAAGTTTGGAAGGATTTTAGAGGTTTCCTGGCGTGACGCCTATTGATTCAGCTCCAAACGGTGATGGACTACTTGCTACTCCTAGCTTTGACTTCTGCCCACCCACCTTTATGGGACGGTGTGCCGGAACCGGAGCCCTCGAGGAGAGCACTGCAGCACAGAGGAAGCCCTGGCTCTATCGCCAGCAGCCACTGCTGGCTGCATCCTCCAGCAGCTCATCCCTCGGCCTCGCTCGTAACCCAGTGCCAAGCAGAAAGCAGGCGCTCACAGCCCTCGTAACAACCCCCAGCTCTGATGAGTATAACGGGACAAAGGGATTTTGTTTGCCGATGTGATCACATTGATGTCCAGGCAACGCTACTGAACAGCAGGCACGGAAAGGAGAAATGGCCAGATGCATGCTTACAGGCACACAGAGACGCCTCACGTTGAGTTCTGTACTCCAGAACATATATGATACTTACCAGATTAAACAGAAGGAACGCAGCACTGCTGACAGCTTTTCTCAAATACTGCGAGTGAATTTACCGGGTTCAATTCAGGCAAATGCTTTTAAACGCAGGCAGTCACTCAGGCAGCAGAAAGGGAACAGAGGAACAAACCGTGCCTTGATCTGCTCTCCGAGCAGTGTAGCAAAGCAACAATTTAGCCTGAAAATACATCTCTCTGTCAATAGGGGAACACACAGAACAGAAGGCTCCAGGTTAACAGGTGAGGATTTTTCCAGTGCGGAGAAAGAAGTCTCTGGCAGAAAGGGGGGATCGTTTTGGCAGCAAAAGAAATGAGGAAGGGACACCTGCAACATGACTTAGATATTATCAAATTGTTATTGGCACCAAGCAAGGCCAGTTTAAAAGCCAACCCATAAATACTCTTTCAACTACTTTCTGTCATTTACCTGAGTAGCCCCAACCTGAGTACCTGAAGTGACTTAGCTGCAAAGAAAGGAAGCTGAAGCCTTTTTGTGGACAAATGTCAGCTCACTGGCAGCTGTATAACTGGAAACTAATACCTCTACGCTGCAGCACAGATGTAGCTAGCTTCTGCAAAGACATGCTGATATATTCATGGCTGGGTTTACTTATAAATGAATTTACTTCTCTCAGGCATAGGGACATTACTTTATGGTCTATTTTGCACTGACCATAAAGGCTTCCTAATAGATGTCTGGAGCTGCTGGATATTACTGTGATATAAATAATAATATATCATTTTCAATGTAAACAGAGTCATTCCACATTGAAGTACCATTTCAAGTGTGTTTGAGATGCAACTCTATTATAGTTCACACTTGAGTAGCCTACCCTTGAGGTAACAGAGACATAGATATGAGCTGTGACATTTAAATTAGCAAGAAACATCAAATACAAATGAAAAAAACCTCATTGGTGGTTGTTGCTGGAAGCTGATAGCCCAGCAGCACTTGCATGAGGCTTTATGTTCTGGGCAAACTTTTGTGATTTAGCTTAGAAACCTGACACTGAAACCCTGCAATAATTAACATTTTAATACCTTTCCTTAGAGTTGCTTTCTGTAGACCATTTCCTATCCTGCTGGAAGGTCATCACAGATAAAAATTACCCCAAACCGGGGTAAGTTCCTCTATTTAGGAGCTGTTCTGGTATCTCCTTTCACACCGAGTGCCCTTAAGGACAGATCCATCCCCAGGCACTGACACGGTCAGTAGGCTGCATCTCAGAGCATCGCTGCCTGGCGGACCCAACCTGCATGCCTGGAGGCTTTTTGGTGCCCAAAAGCCATCCTCTTTGCCCTCCCCTCACCCATCCTGCCCTGAGCAGAGCAGGCTTCGTGTGCACGCCGCGTTGTAGCGTTGCAGTACAACTTTCCAGCCCCTTTTGTACTTATCCTGTAAACGTTTGCTTATGGTAATGTTACGTGCAACTGGCTCTCTACCCACAAGGCTTGTTGCTATAAATGAAAACTGAATAGGTTTAACATGACTTCTGGTTAATTATTTTTCTCCTCGTTATCTTCTATATGCTTACAAATACGCTGTTCAATTGCTGCACTGCAGGCAGTGTGAGTCAACACACGGAGTTAAATAAAATTTAACAACAGCAGAGATAATTGAACACCATATAGATATATCACACACATAACTATATAAAAACTATGGCATATACATGCATATGCACTCATACGCCCACAACACACGTTGGCTTAAGAAGCCTAATAGCAGGGCTTCCCACTGTCTTGTCTGATATTTGTCATCTTGAATTAAATTTAAGATACAGATTATGTCAGCCTAGGCCGTCTGGAAACCTCCTGTCCCTGGAACAGTGTGATCCAGCCCTGCTCTGCCAGCTCAGCGTGTTTCACCTGCTGCAAGCCCTGTCACTCAGGTAGGGAATTCAACCTGGTCTCTAGGCGCAGATTCCTCTTGCTCTCCTTTTTGACACACAGATCTAAACTGAAATGCTCAGCTGAGGCCTTTGTTAGCACCAAAACGATGTTGTGAACTTTATGACTGAGACCAGGGGGGAGTGTTTCTGCGAAGCCAGTCCAGTCCCAGAGCCCAGAGACGCTGCAGTGAGTAGGAAGCTGGAGCGTCCTCTGCTCCCAGGGGCCGATTTTCCAATGGATGGATGGACAGGTGTCCTGGTTCCAGTTAGGACAGAGTTAAGTAGCTCATAGTAGCTGGTAGGGTGCTATGTTTTGGATTAGGATGAGAAGAGCGCTGATAACATGCTGATGTTTTAATTGTTGCAGAGCAGTGTTTACACCGGGCCAAGGACTTTTCGGCTTCTTGCTCTGTCCTGCCAGCGAGCAGGCTGGGGGTGCAGCAGGAGCTGGGAGGGGACAGACCCAGGACAGCTGACCCAAACTGGCCAAAGGGGTATTCCATACCATCTGACGTCATGCTAAACAATATATAGGGGTGGCTGGCCGGGGTGGGGGGGCCGGCTGCTCGGGAATAGGCTGGGCATCGGTCAGCGGGTGGTGAGCAATTGCATTGTGCATCACTTGTTTCTTACACATTATTATTGTTAATACTATTATCATTATCACTATTATTATTATTATTGTTATTATTATTTTCCTGTCTTAATAAACTGTCTTTATCTCAACTCACAGGCTTCACTTTCCCGTTTCTCTCCCCCCATCCCAGAGAGGGAGGGGGGAGGGTGAGCGAACGGCTGTGTGGTGTTTAGCTGCCAGCCGGGTTAAACCACAACAACAGGGAAGGAACCAGGCAGGCATATCCTCCTCTTTGACAGAAACCCAATTTTGTTCATCACTGACCCAGGAACACCGCTCTGAAGGGCAGTCACAGCCAATTAGACACGCAGTAGGTGAAAGAGGTGAACCAGAACACAGCAAGGTACACACTCTTACCAGGTCAGCATCCCACCTATTTATAGGTGTGCTGTTGGTAGCACACTCCCTAGATGCCTGGCGAAGCCTCAAAGAGCTTGGCATGGACGATGACAGCCACGATCAAACCCTAATTCCCAGCTAAGCCTGTGTCCCACCACCATAACCACAAGGAAGTTTCAACTCTGTGTTTTTCCACTGCATTAATCAGGAACATTTTTCTCGCTCATATCAGTTTGCGAGTTTTCTTTCAACTACTCTCCCTATGCATCATTTTAAAACTGCTGGTTAGAGATACACACAACTTATCACTGTCAGCTCCGTACGCTTATAGCAGCTCTGACATTTCCACAGATTTTAAAAAATTTGAGTCAGGACAAAATTTGGCAGGTCCACTAATAAGTAATATTGTTTTTCTCTGAAAAGGCCCAATTCTAATCAACCCATGGCAATGTAGTGATTTTTGCATCCATTTGTCCTTGGCAAAAGCTGTCTTTTTCTAAGAGTAAAATCCTTCAGCTTCACCAGGAGAAAAAAGTTGCTTTTCAACACTCGGTCCCTCCTTTCTGTCCATTTGCATTTTAGCCTTATAGCTCTAATGGGGAGCAAAACACCACATTAAATCACAAGAAACAAGAGGGAGGGATTTGCTTGTAGGTAACCGATTCATAAAGGTGATCTCTGGACTCAGCAGAGTCTCTGCTCTCCTCTTTCACTTAAACCTGGCCCAGAGGTGGTGGTGGCGGCCACTTCCTTGCACAACGGGGTTTTGTTCCTGGAACTTGGAGCTGACACAAGGAATTTGTATCAGAAGATCCCCAGATAAAAGTAGTCATGTGAAACCTACCGAAAAAAAGCGGAGGGGAGGAAGGGCATGGCAGCAGGACACCGCGGTTCGGAAGAGCCCGGACCTATCTTTATAGCGAATGGTATCTGTAAGATTGATAAACGTACGACAGGCTGGAGGAGGGAAAGAGGGCAAAGTCATTGCGCTGAAAAACTAGGCCTGGCAACAACAAAAAATACTATAAAATAGTTAAAAACCTAATAGCTCACTAGAGCTTTTTGCCAGAGCAAGTCCTCTATGGCCAATAGCTCTCCAAAGACATTAGAAAATGAAAGGAGTTTTAATGCCTCCCTACATTTCTTTTCTTTCTGGTTTTACAAGGGGTGATGTGGCAATCTAATTATATTGTGTTGTGAGCTGGTATTATGTCCTGCAAGCAGAGGGAAGGAGCTTTTTTATAGTTCCATTATGCAATTGTTGCTACTTTTTACCCTTGTTTCAGCTTTGGTGCAATAATTCTGTGTTGTAGCCTACATTAATTTCTTTCCTTTTTTTTTTCTTTTAACCATTCATTGTTTCACAGAAATAAAACACCCTGAAAACAAAAGCACTTTGCACAGACAGTGACCGAACCAGGCTGTTCCTTCATGCCTCGCCTTCTCAAACAGTGCGCAAGCCCCAGGGGAATCTGCAGCAAGGTGGTAGGAACATTTTCAGGACATTTTCTCCCCATCTTAATGTTAAAAAGAAAAAAAAAATAAATAAAGGTTACGTAAGTGATCAGAGCAGTCTCCACCTGAACTAAGTACACCAACGGCCCTAGGAACTTACCAGGCGAACGCTGACTGATGAAGCGGCCACGGCTCAGACCCCATTCTTTTTAAATAAAACCCTCACCCTTTGTCCTTTTCAATTATGTATCATCGTGTATCTACAACAGCTTCTGCTGTCGCTGTGATTTAAAGATAAGGTTGATTTTAAAAGACCGTTTGTTTCCCGTGCTGACACAGCTAGCCCAGCTGATAAACAAGCGCCGGGTTTCAGACCCCCCGGATTTCCTTCCTCCTTCCCCAGCGCTGTCACCTGAATCTCTCGCTAATCGTTTCAAGGCTATTCGGAGGGTAGTCCTTGCATAATTTTTAGCTTAGCATAAAAAACTGCCTAATTATTATTCATTTGGCTTGGCAGCTATTACACACCGAAGTGACCTCTGCTTCTCTGTTAATTATAAATAGTTTTGTCTATGGGATAAAGTGAAGTGAATTAGCTCGGTTTTAAGCTCCTATCAATAATTTAAACAGCTATTTCAATCAACCAAAATTAAAAATAATAAAAAATAAGCTACGGAGAAAAGGCCAACTTCCAAGCGTAAAGCACCAACAATTTGTTGATTTAGCCGGGAGGGCAGAATTTAATAGCAACGTAAACGCAGAATAGGTTTTATTTTCCCCGTGCGTTGGCTGCGGAGCAGAAAGAGTTTCAAGGTCTGGTCCCCCCCAGCGTGGCAGCCCATTAGGTGCAGCTGCCGGAGACGTCTGCCCGACCCGATTACCATCAAAGCCAAGCAGAGACAACGGTGCCGCCAGCCCGGCCGCGGCACCCTTCCCTCTGCGCTCAGCCGCTGCCAAGCCCTTGGACGTCTGCTACGCCACGCTTAAAAGCGAGCTGGGAAATGACTTTATTCTTAAGTGGGGTCACACCTGGGTGAAAGGCAGATGCAAGTCCGATGGTATTACCGAGCTTTAAGGGAACATCTCTTTCTTTCTGCTAGGAAACGCCAGCCAAAATTTCTTTCCGGTGCAAGGTAGGCAACCGAGCCTGGTAAGATAAGCTCCAGTCATAAAAAATACATACGGCATAAGGTCAGGTTTCATTTTGTTCTGTGATTCATTTTAAGCCCCTGGAGAGGCCATCCTACATGAAAACTTCACTGAGAAAATTGCAGGAGGCTACAGCGAAGGGAAGGAGCCGAGCACTGATTTATCTGTGTAATTCTATTACAGGTAGAAAGCAAGCTCCTTTATTTACAAATACCTCGTGAAGGCAAGCGCTGACAAAAGATGATTTGCTGTAATAGGTTACACCGCTTGCTTTATGAAGCCCTGGTGGAAGCTTTGCCAATTTGGTGTCCAGCAGCAGACGTGAGATGCAACGATGGGTGGGAGCACCGCCGGCTTTCAGTCATGCCTTCAGCTCTTCCCCGGGGCACAGGGAGGCCTCCTCTCCCCCAGCCCCTCCGACAGATCTACGTTTGAGCTCAGCTTCTCGTTTTGTTTGCTTTTAATTACTGACACAGCTCAAGGAAAGCCCAAGCCAGCGACGGACTCACCTACCTACTGCATTTGGGCATGCACCGAACGTTGCACAACCACGTCCAAGGTCAGGCCCACCACAGGGACGTGCTATCGATTCACCACAGCCGACAGCGCAAACTAAGGTCAAAACGCATCAAAAACATGAGTACTTATCTCTGACAACTGCCCCTTCTTTCCTCTCTGATAACCTCCGCCCCGGTCAACGCTGACAGAAGCGCATTACGTTCCCAAACCCCCAGCAGCGTCCTTCTTCAACAATTCCTCGGGGTTTCCTGAAAGCCCGAAATATTTACTCACTTTCTTCATCTCCCTGAGCAAACACTTGGACAAAAAATGACGAGAAAAGCAGTGAAAGACAGAAGAGATATAACAGAAACATGTAATGGCTGGTAATAATGTCACTGATTGTGTTCAGGAGCAATTTGCACGCAGCAGAAAGCTGTTTCAGGCCAGAAAGTAGGAGATTTGCAGAACCTCGTGCAAGCATTACGTTTCTTTTCATATACACTTAATGCATCTTTCATTCATAAAAATACCTTTTTCCTCCCAACATTTATCATCCTCAAAGAATCCAAAATTAATCTAAACTACAACAAAGCAGAGCAGCTGTGGATGCCTGTTTACTGTTTTGAACAAAATTTCTTACAATATTAGGCTGCCCATAAAGCAAACTTTGACTTCCAACAGGTAAAGGAGCCTGTTCTTCCTGCTGTATCACAAGGACAGAGCAACGGTGCATGGACCCCAATAATCATAAATTCCAGGCTTCTTTCAAAGGTAAACCAAAGCCAGCAATTGCAAAATTTAATGTGTGAGAGATACTGAATAGCCAGAAGATACTTAAAATATTTGCAATGCTACAAAAAGTAAAGAGAGAAAAAAAGGTGTAAGTTTTACTCGGTCGTAACGAGCCTTGGAAAACAAAGAGGACACCCCACGTGTCCCCGGGGAGCCGTCACAAAGCCCAGCCTCAGCACTGCAAACAGCCCAGCCCATCAGAAGATAAAGATCTTCCAAATGTATTTGTTCTGCACATTTAATATTAATCAAAGAGCATTATGTATTCATACATCGCTTCATTGTCCTAGCTGTAGGGAAAGAAATGCTAGCTTGATAGAAGTACTGCAAAAGAACATAATTAAACGTGTAAACCGATAATAAAGTTTAAAAAAAATAAGTAAGAAAGAAAGAAAGAGAGAAAAGAGGGATAAAGGAATCCCATTGATTAAGTTAAGGGTGTTTTGCAGCTGGGACTCAATTTACAACAGCACAGGAGGAGTTGGGCTGTTTTGAAAGCCACAAACACCACACCATGGCAATCCTTCAACTTTTATCGCTCTGAAATTTGGTTCCAAAGTTTGGCAGCAGCCCGGGCCCAGAGCCCACCCACGTCCCCCACACAGCCCCTGGCACTTACTGCTTACAGGAGCCACCAAGCCCTTCAGGCACACAGCACCTCCGGGCCGCAGCTGGCGTTGGGGGTGGTGTTTGATTCTTTTTTTTTTTTTTTTTTAACATTGCTGTTTTCAGCAATTTTCTACTGTTTCGCGGTGTGACAAATAAAACCGAACGCACCGTGTGCTGAAAACACCGCCCCAGTAACTCGGGGTAAATTGTGCCACTTCTGTGTGCCGAGACTGTTAGCCAGCTTTACGTGCCTCCTCGTATGCTGGGTTTAAAAGTCATTCTGGGATGCTAAACCTAAAGGAAAAAACAATAGAGTTGCAAACTCTATCACTATAAATGTGTTATAGGACAGGACGATGGCCTTGACCTGGCCTGCAGGTGGAAGCAGAGTGAAATGCTGATGTCCCCACAGAGGGGACATCACTTCCAGGACAGAGCCCCTCCAGCCGCTGCCATCAGCGAGCACAACATGTGCTCCCAACAACTACTCCTGGCTGTCTCTAGTTTTTTGGGGAGAGCTACCCCAAGCCTTGTTCCCAAATAAAAACTCCAAGAGCACCCTCACTCCTCAGAGTTCACTGCTTCCAAAGGAAAACCTGTACACCTGCCTATGTTATCCCACAGCAAAGTCTGGGACCTAGCTGAAGGAGGTTTCTTCCTTTTTTCCCCTAAACTTTTATTAATACCGTGCATGGTTTTTCCATCAGAGCTTTTAGCTCAATTTGAGCTTGACTGAATCCAGTTTCCTGGGTCTTACGCTGTAACACAAGGTATTAAACAACATCAACACACAGAAAACATTTAGCTTGCCAAGCTAAACGCTCCTTGTATGATTTTTGTAAATGTTTTTCCTAGATAAGAGCTTGTGACAGTTATTTTTAGACTATACACGGAGTGAGCACACAGCGCCTTGTGTTGGGCTAACTCCACAGCAGTTACTTCGGTGCCCTGAAGCACTTTGGGGATTGTTACAAGGGTGGGGAGGTTCTGTTGGGTTTTGTTTGGTTTGTTTTTATTTTGTTGTTTTGTTTTTCCACGTCTGCTCATCTGGTGGCCTCCCATTTCCCATTTTTGCTATAAAAGCACAGCATCCAATTTCTGCCTCATCTCGAAGACAGAGATAGCCCCGCAAAGCCGCGCCGGTGTAATTGCACCGCACCCGGCACTGGTTTATAGCAGGGTTTATGCTCCTGCGCGCACCTTGCACACCGAGGGGAACCTCTCGGACAAGGACAGTGTAATTCATTCTGAGAAACATCTTCCTCCTCTTTAGGAGTTAGTGTGAATTGAAATTCCTTCAGGGGGCCAGCAGGGTATTTTTCATTCTATCAGAATCCGTAAGATTTAGCGGTAGATTTACTCATTTGTTATTATTGATTATACAAAGGGTGAAGATACACGTTAGCGATATTGATTTTCAAAATAAAAAGGGTGCTGAAACCTGAATTTTTCAAAAATATGGGAGTGAAGACCATGGTGCTCATTCACCTCGGTAACACCCGAACCATAACTCAAGCAGCTCCCCTGACTTTGGGGTTCCAGCTTACCTCCCCGCTCCTGCTTGGTTTAACTCCATCTAGTGCCACGGCCAAGAATCACATCCAGCATTAAGAAACAGGAAGGGAAGACTTTTTACATTAGTGATATCTGAGTACTTTGAAAATCTTTAAATTTCATCCTCACGGTGCCACTCGGGTTGAGAACCGAAACAGACGACGCCGCGTGAGTTGGAAAAATAAATTAAAGGCACAACAGAAGGAAACTGAACTCACTGCTCGGAGAACTCGGGTAACCGCGGTCCAGGCCCTGCCTTTAACATCCTGCAGCGAGCGAGGCCAGCTGGAAGCGCCCGGGGAGATGCACAGCACCACGAGCAGCGGGCAGGGGGCTGCAGGTGGCACGCGGCCACTGGAGCAGGGACGCCCAGCACGAGCATCGCGGCACCATGCCCACAGCAGGAGCACAGCTCGCTACCCTCGGTGTCAGAGAGATTCTATAGAGTAAGACAGCACCCCTCACTTCTGGCTCTATTTTTTTTCTTTGATTTATTTTTTTTTTTCCCCCAAAGCTGTGTTCTCCAACACCATTGTAGGGTGCTGCTTGGGGGTAGGTTACAGCATGCCACTGAAACACCAGAAATTCAGCGAGAATAAAATTCTCTTCCTCTCCTCGTTATGGAGGGGGAATATGATGCCACGTTTCAAAGCAGGCTGGTTCTCCAGCAACTGCAACCTTTTAATGTTCTTCCAGCTTAACTCCAGAGATAAATCACAATTATCGGCATTCAATAGCTGGCACTATAAAAGCACAGTGACATTTTTCTTGCTCAGGACGAACACTCGAGAACTGCCACGTGGGCTTTGCCGTGAGGCTGTGCGTTGGTTCAGCTTCACGCCTTGCCTCGCTCTCTGGAGGAGCAGGACCTGGGAGGCTGCCTTCATCGCTCGCTCCATGACCAAGCCACACCGCGCTCCTGGTGGAGCTCTTCCTCGCCTCTGTAGGCAGAGCAGAGCAAAGTTGCAGGCTCTGCATTTCACTCGCTGTCACCGAACAGCTCAGTGTTTCTCCCGTTAGCAGCATTTGAGCTATTTTCTCCCTGGACAGCAGCGGAAAGCTCCCACACGTGGGTACTGCGCTAGCACACCCCTTGGCCTATGCCTTGCAGTTGAACATCTGAGAGCAAGCGTGCACCGATCACCGCTGGATATTAGTCGGTACAAGTCCCCTGATTTTCTAATTTACAGGGGATGAGAATGTGGCCACCATGTTATTAATGGAAGATATTTGGGAAGCATTCCACCCAAAGCACACTGGAGCACACAGAGCTTCATCGGGGGTTAGCTGGGTGCTGCAGTTATGGCATTCACTGGGTCACTGAATATTAACGACAAATTACCACAACCTCTAGATGAGAACAAAATTGTCACCTTCAAACTCTTTTAAGGAATTTAGCGGTATTTAATTTCAAACCAGCAGTAATCTGACAAAATACTTTTTTAAAAAAATATATTTAATTTATTCCATTTCCGGCTATTTTTTCCCTCCTAATAGCAAAGCGCCCATTGATTCCACCTTCAAGCACTGTGCACAGCCCCATCTGTTCCTGATGTTCAAGTAGAAAATCAGCTAAACACTACAGAGTATTTTCACACATACTTTTAAAATCATTAAGCAAACACCTTCTCCAGTTTTAAATAGTCTTAAAACCAAGGGAAAACAAACAAACAAAAAAACCTGTTGCTGTTTTTGGAGAAGACAGGAATCAAATTCAGTCAGAATCCCTGTTTCTGCTTCTGCTCCTCCTGCCTCCCATCAATCACTTTAAAAGAATTGTAGTGGGTTTCCAACTTGCAGTTGTGTTACTCAATAAAGCACAGACAACTGGCTGCTGGTGGAGAGAGGGGACATTTTAATATCTGGCGTGTACGTGTGCATGGCTGCGTGCTCCTGTTTTCCTTGGAACAAATGCCATTATAATTTCTTCAAGGAATCAATAACGTCCATTGCGGGAGCACTGCGCTGTTTGAGATGCAGATTGCATAGGGAGAAAGAAAATTTATTGCATTGTAAATGGAGGCAGAAGGTGGTAGGTAAGCTGTAATTAAAGTTTTGCTGATAATAAAAAATGGGGGAAATAAGCAGACTCCACAGTCAGTAAATGTTAGCAGTGCTGCACAAACGCACTATTTTGCAGAGAAATCTGCAGCACTCTGCTCTTTTTCTGCACAATTAGCCTAAGGAAGTGTGGTTTACATTTCAAACTCCCCAAATGCTGGCATCCTGCATGCCCTTCATCAACGCTTAACATCTCCAGAGCCTTTGAAAACATCACACACCAGCTATTAAATCTTATTCCAATTCTTTAAAAAGCGTGCTTTATAGTTATTATTCTTGGTGCACGCGTTTATCTGGAAAGCTAACAGGACGACCGTCACCATCGCACAACAGATGCATTTTTACTCTTCCCTGCAACAGAACTGGCAGTGCACGAGGTGATTGGTGGCAAGACGATTAACAAAAAGTCAGGAAACCAGCCCAGAAGGGTTCGTCCCGCAGCCAGCCAACACCCGGCAGCAGAGGGGCACCCACAGCCCTGCCCACCACGCGCACCTCCATCTGGAGCTGCCCCTCCACCTGCTCCAACAAAGTTTTGTGGACAACCGTGTAAGAGATGGGAGGTGAAAAACAAACCTGCTACCCATTTTCGTACTCTTTCGCTTCTTTTCTTGCCTGCCTCAATTTTTACAGATTTCTGTCCTTGTCCCAGGACTGGAATTGCTCACCACTAATTATCCAATAAAAATAGAGTTGAAGTATTAAATCTATCCCTAGTTAGCCCAATGTCTTTAATAATAAAAGAGATTTGGCACAAGGGATAAATACTGTATCTCATTTTGCCACTCTTACAAGTCTCCTGTCACTCCACACTTATTAATGCTGCTGTTAATATACTGTTCCCAGTTAGCCACTAAAATAGTTCAGTTATTCCTATTAATTCACCAATAAACCGTGGCCTCCCAATGCAATAAAAAAAAAAAAAAAAAAAGGCTTTGTTGCTTACAGGGTTTATTGGCAGCATCTATCTGCCCAGTTTGCCAAGATGTTTTCCCCAATTTTCTGATACTATAACTAAAAGCATGCCAATATGGAAATGAGGAAAGAAAAGCAGCATCTGACAGCACGCCAGCTGCCACCAGCGTCTCCCCAGGTATCTGGCAGTGACTGAGGACACAGACAAATGTCCATCCCTCCAGGCTAAGGGTGAGCCGATGCTGCAAGCAACTCCTTCCAGAAGGAAAAGCTTTCTGGTGGAAATTTAGAACACTTTGAGAAACTCCCACCAGCAGGATTAACCTGTGGCCCTAAAAGGGGTGCTGTTCACGCCACAGAGTTACAGGCATGCAATTAAGCTCATAAATTAGCAGTATAGGCTAATTTATGAACTCCTCCATTCTACGTAAGCAAGAGCTAGAAAAGACCCTTCTCTTCCAAACACCGTTCTTGGCAATCACACAAAACTTTGCAAAATACGTTTGAGTCAGAAAAGCCCACGGAGAGCCTACAGCATGCCACACTGGGCATGGAGGCTTTACGGTCACACACTGCAACAGCAACAGAAAGAATTTGGCAAAGTAGGAGAGTTAAGCCCATTAAGGAACTGGGCCAGGATTTTTAAACTGGATAATTTTACGACTTTAGATCCTGAATCCTGATTAATAAGAAGTCAGTGTGGCTGTGCAACACTGTCCTCTATTGGAAATAGCTCACCAGACCACCTGAAGCACTCTTAGACACTCTCTGCCTGGTTCACAGGGAGGGACCCAGTTATTTTTTTCAGGCTTAACCACTTATGTGGTTTAGCTCTGACGTTGCCTGTGCGAGATTCCTCAGCATTATGCATCGCCCATGAGTTCTTCCAAACTATCACTCTGCTTTGACTTTGCTTTGTGTTTACTCGGTATTGGTAGCAGTAAAAAGGCTTCGCACAAGAGAGCCATTGAATTAATACGAGCAGATTTATTGTGCAGGCTTTATAATCTTTCTTGCACGCCGGGCTCAAAAACTCTAATGCATATATTAGGAGAAGGGATCCTGACAGAAAGGCTGCAAGTGCCCTGTAAATATCCCAGTGCCTCTGCGGATGGGAGACCCAGTGACCTTCCTGAAGGGGCGCACTTTGCAATGCCACCTGTTTGCAGAGACAGGACCCACGGTAAGGCATCGTTTTATAGAACTACCATCACCATCCGTGGAGGCTTCTGAGAATGAAAAAAGCTCATTCACGGATGCCACAGAGGAAGGCTGGCAAGTTGTGGCATCCTGGGAGGGAGCAGTAGCACAGCACAGTGCCCGGCAGCCGCGCGGCTCTTGCACCACCCCTCCTCTTTCCAAGAAGAGCAGAGCGACACGAGGGCACTGCTGCAGCCGGGGGCAAAGCTCCACATCAGAACACACGGGATTCAGTAGTGCCTGTCTGCTGCCACCTCCTCCTGTCCCACACACACCTCCCTCCCTCCTCCTACTCCTCAAGGAAAGACATTTCCTGACTTTGCCCCATGGTTTGCCAGCCCTCCTCTCACACGTTTCTATAAAAAAAAAAAAGTCCTTTTCCTACTTTCAGTTTCTGATTTCTTTTCCTCAAGAGCATTATTCCATCACAGCAGGAAGATGGGGGGAATATTTTCCCCGAACCCCATCTCCGCTTTCCCTTTCTAACAGAAGTCACACATCACCTACTGGAACAGCCCAGTGCCTTTCCCGCACTGAGCTTGGCCCAGTGGCACTGCACTGGGGCACAAGATGGAGGAAATGATGACCTGTTTCAGGACCTGATCTTAAGTGAAGAGACTTCTTTGCACTAATGTGCTGCTGCCCTAGGTTGAGGTGCTCTCTCTCCAGCGAGGACAGCTGCTGCACGTCACCCATGCTCTGTCATCCCTGCCCGCTTGATGCCGGTGCCACTGTCCTCAGCAGGACAGGATGCAGCAGGGAGAGTTCACGCCTGCTATTGTGAGGGCCTTGCAGTCATTAGTCTCCGAAATTGCTTTCCACGTTGTACAAGAGACATAACAAATGACTAATTTAATAAAATTGTGTCGGTTCATTCAGCCAGAGAAGCAAGGATAATAGCAGCCGATTGTGAAAAAATTGGAAGTCACTCAGATGTCGGGGGTTTGAATTTCCCATAAGAGATGTGGCAGAGCCCAGGCCTCAGCTGCCTGCTCCTCTCCACCCTCAGCACCTCACCGAGGTAGAGGGAGAAGGAAACACAGCGGCACGGCCCTGGACAGCAGGGAGGCAATGCAGGGAGGCAGCAGATGGCAACAGGGACATTGAACTCTTCACAGGTGCCCATCAGGAATTCCCCTGTCCTAATAACATCAATTAATAGCATCAACATCAGGGAATTAATCCCAGCAAGCACCGATTTGGGCACCCAATATCCAACTGGTGCTTTCCCTGCTCTCCCTAGTTGAGACATGGATTTTACTGCTGGTCCTAAAGCTAAATGGGACGTCGCCCCCCCTGCAGTCCAGCCCAGCTCCTCACTTCACCCCTGGAAGCTTTGCCGCCAGCTTTAACGAACACAAGAAGGGGCCCAGGTACAGCGTGGAGGAGAGGACCAGACACAGGACCGCCACAGCAGAGGCCTGGAAAGGCTCTGGCGGCTGGAGCAGCACCACTTGGACAGGAGGCAGGCCTGGAAACTGAACGCCCAAGACCCTGCATAGGCCTGCTACATTTCAGACAAGGCCACAAACTCAGAGATGTGAAACCAAGCAACTCGTTATACACAGGAACACCGGCAGCAGAGCAGACTGCTCGTTACACATCCATAACTTCCCTCGACAAAAAAATCCAGCGTCAACACCACAACAGCAGTCTAGGTTGAATCATCAGCTCCCACGTTACCTTAAAAGTGAAACCAAATGTTAAATGAGAATTCATTGAAAAGACCTCTTCCACCTCCTTTTACCCAAGAATAAATCTGAATAACTCAGAGAACCTTGTTACTGAGCGAGCAAATAATTTGATCACCGTTCTGCAGATGCAAGATCTTTAATAGATTTTTAAACAGTCCTTACCCAGTGACCTTTAAACAAGTTTTAGTTATCATGTGTAAATTCATTATTTCCTAAAATATTTTAATTTCATAATTAACTTGAATGCTCTCTACTTGCAATTCAGTTTAGAATAAGGATGAAACCGAGTGACTGCTTTACCTGTACTAAAAGAAAATGCTTGGACGGAGAACATTTTTTCTTGCTTTATCTTTTCAGCTGGATGAGACTGCAGGGTTTTCTCCGTGTGCCTGCACTGCCAGAAGATCCCCACTGCCAGAAGATCCCCCCTGCCTGCAGCTCTTATTCCTCTGCAGATGCTGGAGCACGGCCTGACCTGGCCTAACACCGCCTCCCTCCGTCACGACACGCTCCCAGCCGTGCCGAAGGCAGGGCCGCCGGGCAAAGTGTCTGCACAAGTTCTCACCTCCCGGTCCCAACACAGAAAACACTTCCCAGGAAAAACAAACGCCTCCCAGGAAAAGCAAAAGCTTACGATGCCCAATTTCCTGTGGCACCTTCCTGTATGGATTTTCTGGTATCCGTTTTGTCTCTCTTCCAGCCATAGATCTCTTCTGACAAGTTCTCCTAGGAATTTCTGACCTTCTATTTCCCTGCCAGAGGCACTCGGAGCAGGCACAAAAGTTGCTGGGGACCAGGAGGCAGAGAGGAAGGAGCGTACTTTTCTTAGGTCTCCTTGCCAAGGGCCTTCTGTGGGCCGACATGAGGAACCTCAGGGGCTGAAAGCCCCGTTCCAGCTAACCAGGGCACTGTTCCCATTCATAACCTGCTCCCACGCCCAGCACGTGGAATGTGACCCCACAAACCCCACAAAGAAACCAGACGGACACCATCCCTCGCAGCTGACAGCAGCGAAATACAAGAGGGAGCTGCGGGGTCACCCGGTGGCTTTCAAGGAGTGGGCCTCAAGCATCCAGAACATCTGAGGCACGGACAGCTTCCAACCAGCGACAAAAACCAAACCACCACAAAAACCACGCCATGAGAATCCGCCACATCTAAATATCTGCAGCTTCTTAGTAAAACAGTCTCAAGTCTCCCCAGCTCCCTGCCAAGCCCTCAGCAACCGAACACCTGCACTCTCCATCTGTCCCTGCCTCCGCAGCCCACCTCCTGCTTCGATCGCTCGCCACCAACCTGTCCCTTACTGCTTTCTCCAGCTTATTTCTCTCTCCAGGCCCAACGTGACCAAAACATTCCAGCCTGCCCTGTTTGCCTTCCAATGGGTCTGCTGCAAGCATAACCTTGGAGAAAATAAGCCCTCACCAGCAAACAACTTTTCCATGTTCTTCATGGTCTTGCTCAGCTACAAAAGCTTGTGTTGCTGTTGGCTTGGTATTTATGAGGCCTGAGCAAAAAATCAGGAGCTCAGCACTGGCAGGAGTTCGACAGGAGGAGAGGCACCAGCAGCAGTGCCCCGGTAATTCAGCGCTTATTAAAAATACCAGGGCTTGGGAGGGCTCAACAGGGACAAGAACAATTGGGCAGAGATGGAAAATGTAACCTTTGATGAGTGACAAGCGAGGTTATACGGCTGAATACTAATGAGAGCGCTCTGAATAATTCATACCTGGGGTTCAAGGTAAAACAGTTTAACCTGATAATATCTTAGTAGTCGTGCTGTCTTGCTGGCCTCAGGAATATTATCTCAGAGAACAAGGTCTGATCATAACCCAGCTTTAGGTATTAATTTGTCCAGGGGTATTTAAAATCAAAGCTCGCCCACAGTTGTCCAAAAATTGCAGCGCAAGCACTGTAGGGGGGGTGGCCTTCCTTCAACCTTGCCCCATGCCCATCACCACTTGCACTAGCACAACTTTTCAGCATTATGCTTTGTGACCCTGTCCTAAACACAGAGCTAAGGCATTTTTGCAAAGCACTGCTCAAATACACGAGTACACAAAGAGAAACCGGTGGCAGAGAGCCCGCAGCTTCCACCTCACCCTCCTCTCGCCCAGGTCACTCGACTTCGGGCCCCCCTCTATCGACCTGCATGACCAGAGCTTTTCCAAAAAATTGCTCTTCGACTCCAGAGAGAAAAGAGGAAGCCTGGACCGCAGGCTTGCACAAAGGCTAAAAACAAATACAGTGAGTTTTGGTCACAATTCTCCAAATCTCAGAGGAAAACACATTTCATAGGAAGTTACTTCTCTTTTTAAGCGCTTTCCAAGAACAACCCAAACAGTTCAGGAACCTGGGGCAGCTTACAGCTTAGAAATTCAGAGTTACATTTTAATCCATCATATCGTTTGCCTTGCTGAGTCCTTCACAGCACTCATTTTAAATCTTTTGAGATGAATTTACTCCTTTAGACAGAGGCCAACTTAACCGGCGCTCCAAGAGGAAGCCCTCTGCTCCTCCAGCAAACAGGAGAAAACCTGGACAACCACCAAAGTTATTTTTAACTGCACTGTAACATGTTGGTACAAATTCCACTTTCACACAGTCTTTCCAGTGATATAAAAAATGACAGCAAGTGATACAAATTGGGAAGCAGCAGCCATCGAGGGCATCAGAACAAACTTTTTTGCTCTCTCAGGGCAGGAGATAAATTCAGCCTAACAAATTAGCGCCATAAATATTGCACACATTTGCAGTGATTTATATACATATTTTTTCTAAGCCAGACACTTTCTGCTTTCTGAGGAGGGAGAAGGATAGCGAAAGGATACCCATCCATCCCAGCCACCGCTGCCTGCATCAGGAACTTTCTGCTTGCCCATTGCATTAACACCAAGCAACCCTCCAGTGGATTTTATCTGTAGATCACCAAATACTTACACAAAGGTAAATAAATCCTAGGTTTATCCTAAGGGCAAATTTGTCTCATTCAAGCCGGCGTTTCAGCGTTCCTGCAGCACTCGCATAGCAGAACGGCAATGTAGAGCAGCTGCTGTATTAGGAAGCTGTAAAATTCAGAGATGTTGGCCTGTGGTTTCTTTTTTTCCTTCCTCTCTCGTGAACTTCCCATCACCTTTCATACTTCATCATCACGCTGCATAATCTCTCCCTATCTCTGCAAAATTGCTGGGTTCACTACAGCGCCTAATACAAAATGTAAAATATTGCACTGTGAACCCGTGCAAGAGGCCAATTTTCATTAATCAAATATTCAGAAGAGTCAGTGCTCTATAATAATAAAAGCTCAGAAATCCGAGTGCGAGCAAAACCACGTCAGACAGACTTCCACCACGCGACACGCTGACAGTGTTCCCACCAGGAAACCCTCAGAGCTTCATTTCAGCCATCGGCCCACTTCGCACAGCTGGTGGGTGCTCTGTGCCTTTATCACAAACCAAGTACAACAGCAGCGAACATTTCCCTCTCCCTAGCAAGAGGCACCCTGCCCTCGCTCCCTTACCTACCCACAGCAGGAGCTCCAAAACCTCACACAGGACGCGTGGGATACTTTTAGCAGTGCACGACGCAATACCAGTCCCCTGCTGCAATCACCCTCTGCAGAAAAGCTGCTTAAAGATGTAGCGGATGATGCTTCTGGTTCTGCAAACACGGTTAACCCCACCTCAGAACAGCAGAGAGGGTGAGAAGCAGCCACAAATGCTTGCAGGCCTCAAAGGGCACCAAGGATCCTCAGGAGAGGCCCTGGTGCCTCAGCCCAGAGGAACCGAGCTGTGCCATGAGGACTTCTGACATTTGCTCTTGTATTAGCACCCGGGTGTTCAGCAAATATACCCAAGCCACTTGTCTTTTCATTCCTGAAACTTAGGATAATCAGGACATAAGGGTGGGGAAATCACAAGATCCCATTTAGCAGGTGGTAGGCACGATGACCCAAGTTCCTCTGAGTTGTTCACATTTTAAAGGTGTGCATCTTTCTAACCCCTGTTTCCCCACATTTGTGCTTAAATCCTGTGCCAGACCACAGCTGGACAATCCTGCCTGCCCAGGATTATTCCGGCACCTTCCCATAAAACCCTTCCCAAGTGCAAGCACCCAAAAGCCCAGCAGATCCAACACCCACCGCCCTGGAGCACACTGCTAGCTGGGGCTGCCTTCCCTCCGTGCCCCTGCTGTCCCTCTTCCCAAAAGAAGTCATTTCCCGAGGCAAAGGACCCGAATTCTCAATTTTAATTCCATTTTACGCAGCACTGCAGAAAAGTGGACGCTGAAAAATTATCTGACTGGGAGCTTAGCAATAGAAACCCATAAATCATCTTGGCAGTTATACAGTTTTCTTGGGAGGTGCCGCTGATGGGAGTAGCTGTTAACCAACAGATGCGCGCGCCTGGCACCGCCGCCTTTCGGGCTCTCAGGTTGGCGGGTGCAATGACTGCTGACACACCTGCAGCGTCCCCGTGCCTTTCCCCAAGAGACGGACAAGCAAACTGGAAGGCCGGTGCTTCTGGAGCTCATTTTGGAACCCAGTCAAGGATTTAGAGGCTGGGTCGTTTGTGAGAAAATAAACAAAAACTGCAGAAGTAACAGGCAGCGAGAACACCGAGAGATTATTTATTGTTAAGTAAACCTGCAGCGAGCACAATGACAGGAAAAAATGGGAAATTAATTCATTGTCTGTATAGCAAATGAAACTAATGGATGTTTGGGAAGTTTTTGACAGCAAGAAAAAAAACTAAAAATGAAAAAACACAATCACACGAAGCAGGAAATTAGACTACTTCTCCAGATTCTACAAGGCCCCATCAGGCAGAACAATTAGCAAATCTTTCAACAGGAGAAAAAAAAAAAGAGTTTATGCAGCTTGTGGACACAAGCTACCTCACAAACACTCCTGTGCATTAATTGAGTCTTGTGTAGGATTTTGCTGAACATGTCAGCTGCATTCCCTGCTGGAACAGACCAATACAGTTCAACGGAACTGGGACAATTTATTCTAGCTCATCTTTAACGTTAAAGAGAATTTGTTTATGAAAAGATCCCTTGTGCTAGAAGATGAACTCTTCAAATTTTTAAGTGATTTTACTCCAGTAGTAAATCAGCAAGAGTGAGTGGAAGAATTTTCCACATAGCCATCAAAGCCTGATTTAAAACGTGGAGAACCAAGAGACCTAACTCTCGATTTAAGGAGTTGCTTCCTGAAATATTTATTTTCCCAGGAAATCAATAGCTACAAATCCACAAATCCAAATGGGTAAAACTATAGAGGAAAATTTAGTTTGTTTTAGAGCCACTAAAATACTTGAGTTGTGCAGCTTAGTTTTAATCCAAAAAAAATATTCAACACAAGCAAAAATGTATCAATACTGAAATATCTCAACTATCATCATATGAAATAGTCCCTGTGTTTGTCAAGTTAACCGGCTTGCTAATTACCTGCTATAAAAAAAAGGAGCTAAATACACGTAGGTGTGGAAACGCTTCAAGAGGGAGCTGGAAAAAAAAAGATATTTGAACATTTTGCATATTAATACTGCTCTTACTGTTCTGACTGCTCTTACATTTAATTGCAGTGGTTTCAACCACATCAGGATAATCAATCATCACTTTAAAATGTAATTAACTCCTGCAAGAAACTGTTCATGAAGGGAATTGAGAAATTTACTGTCTGAAGCTAAATTTGGGTTTACTTACAGATTTCTTCTACTTATAGAACTGTTCTAGCACCGACAAGCTATTTTCTAGCTCTGCAGGCGTTCCTCGGGTTACCTTTCCACTGAGGATGGGGAGAACTGTACGATAACTGTACCTCAACAGGATGCACAGGACAGAAGGGAGGACATTTCATGATTATTATTTTTTTTAAACACGCAAAAAAGATGGGTTCAAAATATCCCTGAAGTCAGCTTGTCTTCATGCTCTGGAACTTTTAATAACTTTTACCATCGATATTCTACAATGATTCCGTATAAAGGAAGAGAATAGATTTAACTCTGTACTGAAGCTGCTCGTGAAGAGGCAGATTTTGTCTTTTCTGAACGCAGCAGTGTGTTTTCTGCCTTGGTAGTTCAGCACATTCCCCACCAAACACTGACACAGCTTGTGCTTATATCACCTACACGAGACGTGGCAGCTCTTTGCTGGAGAATTAGGGATTGCTTCCTATCCACAGGGATGAAACACCTAGCCGGCTAACCTATGCGATAAAAATCATCTCTTCACCCGTGGATGGACTACAATCTTCATTCTTTATCAAATTCAAAACCTCCCAAACCCAAGTAGGAGGCCCGGTCCAGGCTTTTTCTTTCAGAAAACTAACCACCACAACAAATCGGGTACATAAATCACAACAAGTTCTTCCCCATCAGATAGCATCCTCAGCAGCTTCCATTATGCTCTGACATATGACTCAAATGGGAGCTAAAAAACAAATATTCAGCACAGCCAGTTGGTTTGGTTAAAGGAGTCTTAAGAACACCCTTGATGGACGCTCCCAGGGCTGCTCTGCAGCTGCCTGTGCTGTGGCATTTACCATGCAAACAGCAAGAAAAGCAGGGGACAGAATCAGCAGACGGGTGGCAAACAAACATCACGGCCTTGCAGCTTTCTCTGAAACAGAAGCTGACTAACAGGCAGTACATTTAAAGAAAAGTAAAATTAAAAAAAAAAATGCCTTAAAGAGACTGTCAAAGCAGCAGCTCTCTGAAAGCTTTCCTTATGGGTGGAGGAAATTCAAAGACTTCAGGAGTAATGTGCACACACGGCTATGTCGCGATATGGTCGATCAATGACAGTAAAGTTTCAGGCTGATTTACTGGTTTCCAGGTGCCAACCATTGCCTTGGGCTCAGCTGGCACCCTGTGAAGTAGCTGCTCACGGCAAAAGAGCACCAGAAATGCACAAAAACATCCAGTGACACAACTGCTTGGAGACACTGAAGGTCTCCCTCCTGGCCCGCAGGGGATGGCTTCGAACTGCTCTAAACCCTGCTGGTGGCCAAATTTGCCAGGCAAAACCACACAAACCAAGAGCAGGTGCTTGACCATGCAAAGAGCACCAGCTGCAGCTTCAGGTGGTGAGCCCAACACCCCCCCCATGCTCTGCTGTGAGGATGAGGATGGGGATGGAGACTCAGAGCACAGCACCGCTCCCTCTGGCCCCGAGGGCTACATGGATTTATAGCTAGTTTTGTAAGTGCCATTGCCTGTTCTGTCTGAGGTTAGGATTTCTTCATCTGTTTTCAGTACACAGGATAATGGACCCCGAGGAAAGGGAAGGACCCCCCCAGGAGCTGGGGGGCTGCAGCCCCGACTCCCAGCTGAACTGGGCCCTGCTCCGAGGGGCCGCCCACCCACCCAGCCTTGAGGCACTGCGAAGTGCAAGGCACGGAAGTCCTCAAATGTTCCCTTCTGGTACGCTGATCCTTTCCGCGCATTGTTGCTAAGATCCAGCCCGACATAAGAGCATCTTGCTTCCACTTGAAAATCTAGCAAGAAAATATATTTTTTTTGAAGAGCAGAATCTGTAAAACAGGAAAGATCAGACTCGGATTTGCAGAATACATTCGCTTCTACTTTAATCTTTGCTTCTTTCATGTCATAACTAGAGAGGGACCCAAGATGTAGAGATTTTGTTTGAATTATGATGCCTTGCACTTCAGCAGAGAGGGACTCAGCCTCCTGGCTCAGCCCTGGTGCTGGCGGAGCCCGAGCCACCGAGCTCCGATGCACATCCAGACATCAAAGCGCGGGGCTGGAGGGGAAAGGAATGTCTGTAGCAGCTATCCCCGTGCACAGCCAGCTCTTCTAACGGCTGGAGGAAACAAAGGGAAAAGGATTTGTAGAATTAATAAATGTAACTTCCCATCTGGCATACGGGCTTCCTTTTCATGACATTCACCTGCACTACACTCGGTTTTTATAGGCAACGTTTTCTGAAACAACACTGCTATGTTAGCTATGGAATGGCCAAACTAACAGCCTCTGTGAATCTGTCCAGAAGAACAATCTGGGTTAAAAGTTTGGAAGCCTCCCTGCCTGCTGCATTCTTCTTGGTAGACTCGCCTCTTGCCACCTGCAGGAGCTGCTGGGGCTCCTCCCAGCTCACGGGGGTGATCCTGCTTTCCCCCGAAAACCTGGGGCTGATCTTCAGCATCCATCGCAAGCGCTGACACAACCCTACTGCACTCAGACAAATCCCTTCAGTTTGTTTTGTTCAGGATTTAACAAGAGGACAACATAAACTTGTCCATCCAACAGGCCACATGCTCTGATAACAGCTAATCAGCTGTGAAACCACCAGAGGATGTTTTGTGCAACACAACCGCTCGTGTTTTTATTACATAAGTAACTAGATTAAGATAGGATCCACCTCCATACTTATTTATAGTTTTGTCTTCAGAGTTCACAATGAATAAACTACTCTAAATTCACACGGTCTGTCTTCCTGTTGATTAGCAAAGGGTAGGGATGCAATTTATAACTGTGCATATATTACATTTATTGCTAATAAAAGATCTTTTATTTTCGCATGGAAAATAGTGAAGGTCTTGGTGATTGAAAGAAAGTTTTAATAACAAAACCTGCCCTTTAACCACAAAATACAGTCCTCATAAGTCCTAAACAAGGAGCGAGGTTAAACTACCATCTCTTCGCAGCATTAAATAAGCAGACAGACAGACTCAGGTCACTCCACGTCTTGGCAGCTCTTTTCTCCTACCTGTTTTGTCAGCAGCAGTCCTCCTGCAGCACGAAGCCCCGGGGGCTGAGGTTTGTTTGAGCTCCTCACGCGCGCCACTCGGCCGCCCTATTCATCACGGCCTGGCAGCCAGTCTCCTGGTGGGTTTTCTTCATTTGTCCATAGGCTCGGAAAACGCGGAAAGCCCGGAAGGGAGTTCGGGAAAGGTTAATTGGTTTCGTTGACCATCTGTTTGTGCTGTGAATAAACGCCGAGAATAATGTGTAACAAATGGCACCTACAAGGATTAAATAAATCAATTCCGGGGATTAGAAACAACCTATGGACCGCGTTAATGGAGCAGGAGCCCGCGTAACAAAATCAGTACTACTGAGCTGCAGAGTCTGTGACCTTTAGGGGACAGAGAACCAAGGTTTTCTAGGGAGCCTGAGGTGAAATAGGAAGATACAACAATTAGAGATGGCCGAGTAAAGCTTGAACACTTGGAGTAACTCAAATGGAGGACAGAATGGTCCCACCAGACTGCAAAAAGCAGTAATAAGCCTGCAATCTCTTTTGCCTTTTTATGTTTTTTGTCCCATCCCACAGAGGAGCAATACTTAAGAATACTTATACTGGTAAATTTAACATTTTTAGATATCAATACTACTTTTTCCCCTCTTTTCTTGTCTTTTCCTTTCAGTTCTAGGAGAGCTTGATGAATCTCACTCCATCCCACTTTGGGCCATGATCCTTGTAAAACAGGATCACTGGGACATTTCTTGGAACATAACTTTGATTTGATAACCCATGACATATCTGAACTACTGGAAAACAAAAATTCTTGGAGGTGCCTAAATAAATCGTGTTTCTAAGTGCCCCTTTCAAACACAACAAAGCATTCAGGAACAGTCTTAAAGCCCTTAAATATGCACCAGCACCTGTAAATACTACACATTCAGGAAAAAAAAAAAATCTGTAACATACCTAAACCTCATAACTTAAATTCCTTTGAAAAAAATGTATCTAATTGCCAGGGGAAAAAAAAAAAAAAAAAAAGGAATGCTTGGTAAGCAGAGGAGATCATGAAAGTTGCAGCCTTTTCCAAAATGTGGAGGGCAACAATGGTTCTAAGACTCAAAGAGCATTTTTAAACACTTCAGAGTTGCCCTACCAATTTAAACCGATTTTTCACAATCGGTACGTTATATCATTTCTATAGCACCAGTAGGAAGTGCCCCAAAACAAGCAAGATAGAGAAAAATCAACAAAAAAACAATTTATTTACCAAACTTCTGGTTGTTGCAGAGACAAAACAACACTGCTTTGTGTACAGATCTTTCTTGCCATGAGCAAGATCAACCCTTGGTTACTTTCCAGCACCCTGCAGGTGTTACTTGGAGTAACGTGGATTGTATATTCAGAAAATAGGGCTTTGTTTCTCTTAAGCTTCCTCAGGATCTAACAATCAGTATGAATGGTTGCAGTCTTCATGCTAAAGTTTACTCACATAGAAGAAATCTTTTCTAATATAGGTGAATTATTTCCTCCTCTTAATTTGATGAGCTCAAGGAAAATCTCATTTGAAAGTCAGCATCCAGGCAGGATCCTGGCAAGGTCTGGTACCCTCTCAGGCTATTGATTCAATTCAGTATGGTTTGCTTAAAAAAATATTAATAATTGTTTTGCTCAATATTTTCATAGAAAATTCCGGACTAGTGCTTGAGAACACTAGCATGAAAAGATGAATTCAATAAAAAGCACTTTACAAGTTCAAGTGACATGCTTAGATCTCTGACGTAACTGTACCAGGAACCATTACCTTAGCAATACGTACAAACACACAGCCAACACGCTCTGAACGTGGCCGATGACTGCTGATTAATGATCAGTTTATTAGATGCGACAGTAGTTAATGCAGTGTCTCCAGCTCACGCATTGACTCAAAACATTGTAATTCCACAGCAAACACAAGGAAATCTAACTGCAGGTTGCTGGGTGTCCTGTTTTTGCTCAATAACCCCCACTTGCAGCCCCTACAGCCTGGAGCATCCTCCAGGAACCAGCAGCCCATGGGAAGCATTGCTCTACCTGCCCACTTCCATCCTTTGCTTTTGCCTTCAAAGCTTCCTACGCTGACACAATGGAAGCCCCCCTGACAAACAGCCTACAAGACACAAAAATGTAAGGGTTGAAGTGCCCACCACACATAGCTGGGAGCCCTTATTTCCAAGGAGCAATGAAATGAACCTCCCACCTCATTGCTGGGAGCTCAGAATTGCACGGGCATGCACGGCAGTAACTGAGTGACCTTGGGTACGAGCACACCACTTTCTCCTGCAGATCTAGAGATCCATCACGTCCTGCTTGAGCACACAAACCGATGCTCCCAAGTGTCTGGATGCTGAGATTCACTTATTCCTCGTATGCAACCATGCCAGAATTATCGATCCCAGGAGTGGCTGTAACCTTTGGAAACTCTATTTCTCAACAGCACTCAACGTGAATGAATAGGATCTCGGAGAATTACAAGCTTGAGAAATCCAGCATGAATGCAGAGTTCTTTTTTAAAGTGTATATAAAAAAGCATCGCCTCTTAATGAGTGACTCTCTGCTGCCCCAGCCCTCTCAGTGACTCAATGGCAGCTTTACCCTCTGAAAACAGAGCCTGACCCTCACTTTCTGGTAGTTCAAGAGTTCCTTAAATCACCTCACTGAAGATCAGGCTCACGTTTTTAAACAAACCATGAGAATAGAAAAAAAAAAATGAAACCCAGAAAGTTACCTTAGGCTGTTCCACATCATTCACTGGCAAAGCTGCTAGTTGTGCATGACACCACGCGAAGCCTGTTTAAAGCTCACTGCCAGTGCAGATCCACACAGCTGCTACACAATGAAATAAAACTGCTTAGCTGAAGGTGATGGGATTTTTTCTTCGGAGTGAATTGAAAGAAAGAAGCTCTGATAGAAAACGCTACCTGAAATCCCTTTAAAAGCGATGCCGTGGATTTTATTACTTGTTTGTATTAAGAGTGGAATAACTCATGATAATCACATTCAATCACCCCATTTCAGACAGACCGCAACTTAGAAAAAAAGATCCTGTCTGATTATCCTATTTCAAGTAAACTGTTGGTGTGAATTATCGGAGGGATCTGATCTTCTTGCACTTATCTGGAGCACTTAACGGGGTGATGGCAACTGTGCTAATGCCTGCTGGCACCTGCAGAGCAGCAGGCCGCGGCCTGGGTTCTGCGCTCCGGTTAACTCGTGGACTGCCAGCACCTAACCCCTCCCTTCCTGCTTCTGCAGCTGCAAAATTCTTGCCAAAATACGTAAATTATCCAGTAGCCTCTTAAGATACACTGCCAGCCATAATATTTGCCCAGATGATGTATCTTGGGTCTAACGCAGCAAAACCTCCAACGATCCCCTTTTTATCACACTCCCTCTCTAGTTTGGTTGTATTTACCCACTTGTTTAAACATTTCTGCACTCATCAACGTGGTTTTGCTGATATTTAAAAGCATGTCATGCAGGAAGCCTCAAGGCACGTGGCCATCTCTTAAAGTAAGGATAGTTTTTGATCTGGATGTTTGTACACAGAGAGTTTCCATAATCATCCCACGGTAACCAGACCCAGTAGCATTATCCTCCACAAACACACCACCACCCACCTACTTATCTCCGTCTGACACCTCCTTGCACATCCAGAGCACCCACGAACTAGTAATGGACTTGTTTCTCCTGACTTCATCCCGTGTTGATAGGTTATGACCACTGTACCCATACAGGGGAAAAAAATCCATTGGCATACAGGGGAATTGGGAAGTTGATGGGTTTCTCTCCCTTTATTCATGGAAGTTGCCAGCCCAGCCCTTCCCAGGAGGAAATTATTCCATAAGTTCTCTTTATAAATTAATTTTCTTCCTCTCTCAGCAATTACACAGCTCCTCTGTGCTTCATTTCCAGTTTATCAAAGTTAAAGACGTATTTGGCATCTGTTGCTCATACACAGAACTGGTTACGTGTCACTATCATGCCACCTGAGTTATTAGTGCTATAGGAGCTTATTCCCCAGCGGGCTACGTATCCAGAACAGGCCCTTCTTCTTTGCCAAATCCTTACAAAATAAGCTCAGAGCACAAATGGAGCCTCCTAAATTCCTCGTATTCCAGAGCATGGGAACACTCCTCCTCCTTTGGCAGATTACCGTATTCATATCTGCCAGGCAAAGCTGCCTCTATAACCTCCATGAAGGAGCATCTCTTTTAAACTGAAAACTTTCAGTTTTCAGATCTGCATTTTGTTTAGAGGGGAAAAGAACCTCGGTCAGAGGCTCTGCCCGCTTTGCATCACCATACGACGTTACAGGTGCAAGCCTCCAGCTCGCCACCTGCATTTGGCAGCAGGTTTTAGTACTTGTGCTTCAGAATCCACTTATTTTTTTCCCCTTAAAATGTCATCTCCTTTAATTCGGGGAGCAGCACTCCAAATTGGAGCACTGGCTGTGAGCCCACAACAACAAGATCTATTAGGTTTATTCATTTCCCGGACATCATTATTCTTTAGTGTTTCTCATCAGATGAACCCTCTGTTTGCATGTTCCCAAACACAATGCTCCTTTGCTCAAGCACGACAAGGAACTTGCCTTCAGTAACCTAGGAAAATCACTTCGCACTGGTTTTGCAGATCTGAAGGACTTTGAAAAGCAAATCTCAACTCCCTGGGCTTAGTTCTTAGGATGTGCAAATCTCAACTCCTTGGGCTTAGTTCTTAGGATGTGCCAAACTGGTAAGCAAGTTATCTGAGAGAGCAGGAAGACAGTAGCTAAAAAACCTCTTCTAACTTGGGAGAGATTAGTGATAGCTAATTCCAGTCGTCAGTGTCCCATAAGTGACAAAACTTGGCTTAAAATGTCCAGGCTAGACCAGGTCTCCTGGAGAGGCTTCTCAAGGGCAGCGCTCACAGGGCTACTTCCAGTTGTGTTTAGGAAGCAATGTTTGCTTAAACTCGAGTTTCCAAAGTAATTTCTTCTAATGAAGCTTCAATCTGTGTAAAACAAATATTTAAATATTCTGCCTACAAAGCACATTTCGCAATAAAAACGCATTTATCTTGCATAATGAAGTGTTGGGTTTTGTTTTGTTTTTTTTACAAAAAAAATCTATTTCCATCTCCCACCGAGAAGTGATTTCATACATCCTTTCCACATGTCAAAAACTGTGAAAGGATAGGGACATTTTTCTGTCCTGTGTATTATTAAACATAATAGTCAGCCACCTCTAGAACCCATCATTGATTGAGATAGATGAAGCTATTCAAAAAAAAAAAACTAATGAAGTCTCTTTGGTGCCTCTGAAACTCAGCAGTAAAGATAAATGAGAAACAATTTCTTGATATCCATTATTTTAAATTACAGATACCAGCTCTGATGCTGTTCTCAAGGTTTATTGAATTTTCATAGAATATCATCAACTTCTACATTCCACACGTGTAATTGAAGCCTGAGACCAAAGTGTTTTCCTCCTGTGTCAAGTTTAAAATGTCAAGAGGATGCCCCTGCCACAGGGCACCGACCGCCACGGGGCCGGTGTGATGCCGGAGCCAAACCACGCTCCCCCCATCGGTGGGGACAAATTAGGAGAAAATTTGGAGAACTTCACCACTTCTTTTCCTGCCGTTTCCTTGCCAGCCCAAGTACCTGCAATTCCAGCTGTGGATTCAGGGGTGGAGCAATCTTAATCCAGAAGATTAATTTGTGTTTAGCCCAGCATTAGTTACATAGACAGTATTGCCAACATTCATTAAAAAAAAAAAAGAGGCAAAAGTCACTACTTTGGGCCTCAAAATGATGTTACTGACTTAAAATTCAAACAATTTTTCTTTTGTTTGCTCTCTGCATTTTACATGGTGTCCCTACTGCTCTCCTCAAAGAGCTATAACTGCTAACTAACCACCAGCCCTGCTCCTCAGCCCTGAGACCTCCACATCAAACCAACACCAAAGGACTGTTTCCAGCTGCCAGGCTCTGCCCATGCCATTGAGCACATCCTGGTGACAAACATCCTGCTCACCAGCCCAGGAAAATCATGGGACAGACAGGAATTAAGCACACCCAAAGTCAAGTCCTTGTGCCTTTCCTGCCAGAGCACTTTGAGAAGGTTTCCCCTTCGGGGGCAGCAGAAATGTAAGGCACTCGGCTGCCATCAGGCACACCAGGTGCGTAACCCCATATAGAATTCAACCTGGAGATGCTAATTCCACACACACATACCCTGAGCCCTTCCAGGTCCCTTTTTCTTTGCCTTTACCAAGGAGTGTGTTGCAGATGGGGGTCCCAACCTCAAAACTGCCAGGGTCTGGTTTGGGGAGGACACAGCGTTAGGTAAATCCTTAATATCTCACTGCTTTACCTGGCGACTTCCCCTCCAAAGGGGCTGCCCACAACTTCTGCTACCCGCAGCCTGAGAGCACCCTTGTTTTTCTTCTCTGCATTGCAGACACGGAGCGAGACTTGCAAATGTCTCAGCATTTAGGAGAAAGTTAACGACACAGCAGGAGGATGTTGCTGCATTTGGCTCTTGTGGTTTTAGTATTTGTTTTATTACAGTGGTATGGGGTAACAGAGCTGCTACGGGGTAACTTAAATTTAATCATTTATTTTGACACTTTTAACATTAACTAGAATGCCAGAAATGCCTGCAACTGAGAAGCAGTGGCTTAGCGTGCTCTGCCATAAATCTACATTACAAAAAATACTCTTTAGTCTACTCTGATTTATCTTCAAAGGAAAGCTGTCCGGAATTGCGTAACAAAACATAATACTGCTTACATATATAATGTTTTATCTATCAACTGGAAAAGTTTAAAGTCATTATTAAAATCTCTAAAACTCATTATTATAATCTAAAAAAATAACCATTTTTAAACTTCACAGAGTTTTGTAAGAACTGAATCAGGGCAAGGCTAAGGTTTGGGACTCTGCGGTAAGGAATCTTTTGGATCCAACAGCCTCCTGTATGGTAAAAAGTAAAATATTGTTGTTTTAAATGTATTCCATCCCTTAACATTTCCCCTTATTTTGCTAGGTCTGTCTGACAGTCTTAAAGTGGCAGCTGCAACGGCCTTACTTTTTTTGCTTTTTTAATCCTTGCTCTCTTAGCTGGGTATAGAGTTCTGGAAGAATCTGCTTGTATAACCTTCCCAAACCTCACTTAGGGAGTTAAACTCTCAGCAGAGGCTTCTTTAGTTTCGTTAGCTCTAAGTGCCTCGCAGAAGGCTTGTGCTCTGAACTGCTGACAGCTGTTCAATCTTCTGCCGTTTAATTGCACAGACTGGTTACAGAGCTCAAATGCGAAAGCAAAGCAGCACCTTCTGGAGTAATTTCCGTCACATACCAAAAACAACAACAAAAAGCCCACCATGGACTCTGCCGTTTCTGTTTTTCCTGGGACTGCACGCAGAGCCAGCACCCAGGAGCACTACAAGGAACCCCGGCATGGAATTGACCACTGATGTATTTCAGAATAAACTGCTCACTTCTAACTGATCTTCATCCTTTCCTTTTAGGCAAAAATGTGGGTTACTCTTCTGCTTCGGCTCTGCTTGGCTGAAAGCACTTGCTGAGGGCATGCACTCGGACGTGGTGCATCTCCCCAACCCCTGCTCCTGGGGAAGGCTTCACACAGCCACCCACCTGACAACACGCACGGCTCTTCAAAATCGAGTCCTTTTATGCCAGGCTGTTCCCCAGTAGCTCACTCCCAAAGCACTTAATAAAGATCTTGAAAAGAGTGTGTGTGTATATACACTACGTGATCTGCTGAATGCTCCGTCGGTGTATTTAAAAACACACACATGTTAAGTGTAAGCTGCAGGGCTGCTTTAATAAAATTGCCACGGTAGAGCGCTTTTCTGTAACACAAACTTTTACATAAGGAACGAGGAGGGTTTATATTAACCCGGCAGTTTTGCGGTCAGGGAAGAAAGCTAAATTGTCTGTGTTGCAGTGCTGATCTCGTGCCAGTGATCTGGTTAGTGTATTTCCAAATTTTCATTACCATATGAAAGTTTGGCATTTCTAAATCCTCTGGAGCACGGGGAGGTGCTGCAGGCTCGGAGCCTCACGGCTGGGGACCTGCGCTCGGGCTCTGCTCTCAAATGCTCAGCAGCCCCTGGACATGGTGGGGAGCAGCAACGTGCAGAGATATCCGACGTCTAGCAGACACTTCCATGGGCTTCAGTGAGCTCTAATTAAGCATGCATGGTACTCCAAAGAAATGTAAAAATCCAATTCCAAATATCCTGAGACTTCGCTAGATTTTAAAATAGGATAAAGCAGTATTTTAACGAAGACCAGAAGAAGGAAGCAGTGAATTAACAAACGAACAGACTATTAAATATTAGATTACAAAATACTAATCCCTGTGACAGTATCTCCAGATTCCCAGCTGTTTGAACAATGTCATGAAGAGAAGTTTTAAAAAGTTAATAAAATATTTTTAAAATGTCCCAAAATCAACACGTGAATTTTCTTCCTCGAGTACTTCAAACGAAGTAATTAGGAGAGAGACAACTTAAAGCAAATGGAGAAAGATCTCAAAATAACCGTTTCCATTGAGAGATTTCACATTTACATCCCAGAAACAAAATAAATCAGGCCATGTCCTCAGCTGGTATAACATGATGTTGTCTCATTGATTTCAATAAAGTACAGCAGTTTAGGGACTCCAGACCCTTTGGCGTAATCCTTTCATTTAAACTCAGTAAATCAAAATAAACTCTGCTGATTTCTGTGGAGTCGCTGATCTGCTTTTGGGTAAGCCAGAGGAAAGCCAGGAACTCTTTTTCGGAGGGATTATTACTGCCTCATGATTTAAAAGTCGTCCCCAGCACGGAGGCCTTAACACGCCCCGCAGAGGATGGGGACCTTTGTCCCTCTCCGGTTCCCCCTGCGCCAGGTGCTCCCAGCCCCAGCAGCACTCTCCTTGCGGCTCCACCTCCCCACCTTCGCTGCCGGTCTCTTCCCCAGCGCACAGCCTCACGACGGAGTCATGTTGAGTCATTTCTTTCCGGATCCGTGTTTCCCTAGATCTTTAGCCATGATATATCGCCGCTAATCAAAGCGCTGCCTCCTCCTATGGCTCTGCTGAGAAGTTATGACCCTTCCCGTTCGTCCCGGAGCCGAGTTAATGCAGACAATCTTCCTGATCCGCAGCCTTGCACACGCAATTGTGATATTTCATGCGCTATGATATTTCTCTACAATAATAGCTTCACCCTTTGAAGATTCAGGTAAAGGACACCAAGACATTTCCAGTAATTAGCGCTCCAGTGAGATTCACCATCCTTTCTTGGTACCCGGGAGGAGAGGAGCTTCTTTGGCAATGCCAGCTTTCAAGTGCAGCGATGGAAGGGAGACGTGGAGGGGGAAAAAAGCCAAGATTTCTATTTGGATTCCCTTTTTTCAAGTGTTTTGAACCTGAGGCATAGACATTTTGACTCTGTTTTCCAGAAATATTGCTCGCAATGAAGGCAGAGGCTGGAAACCTCGACAGGAATTTACTGGGGCTTTGTGCTGGCTGGGGGAGGTCAGCTCACCCTGCGCATCCTTCAGTTTCTCCACGGGTAGGATGAGGGAGTGCGGGGAGAGCTGCCTTATTTCCACTGGCAGACAAAAAGGAAGAGTAGAACTCAAGCACTGTCACAATGCTCAAGTCTTTTTTAAAGAAACTTTTTTTTAAAGAAAAAGGAAACCTAAAAATTCAGTGGTTTCCAGAATGTAATGTACTCTAACGCTTGATTTTAAACGCATTTAGGGGGAAAAAATAACTAATATTCAAAAGCATTTTAAAGAAGTTGATGTAGGAAAAAGTAGGTTCATTGATCTGCCTAGGAAAAGCACCTCCCAGTCCATCTGCAGCATCATAAAATGTTCACTGATATTTTAATGCAAAAGGAGGGTTTTAAGCCTTACAGAAATTTGAATGTGTTACAGAACTGCATTCTGGAAGAAGAGACATTTCCAAGCACTGGTAAGTGACCTGAGAACGAGAGTTGCAATCTTATAAGCATGTACATGATTGAACTTACAAGGTAAAAAACACAAAACAAAGAAAAGGACTGGATCTTACAGTGAAAGTCAAGAAACATCGAAATTCCTGAAAAACACATGAATTAGAAGAGGTCACATTGAGCAAAAACTTGGTTAACCGTGGTAACAGGTAAAAGGCACAACTGGGAAATGGCGAAGCCAGGACCTGGCGCACAACAGAAGAAGAGAAAGGCTGAATGAGTGATGCCTAATATTAAGCACAGTTTTGTTTGCTCTTCCCCACCAAGAGGCAGCTTCACAATATCACCTGCGTTTATAAGGTCAGGGGGTTCCTTCCTAACACTGTTCTGTGACCGCAAATGCCGTTAATTCCAACAGAGGTTTCAAACATGCAGCAGCAGCAAAATAAGGTCTTAAAATTCCACCTATCCTGCAACCTTATTTATTGTCCTACAGGGCAAAAAACTACTGCAACACGCAGCTGTTGTTAAAACCAAGTGAGAAAAAGAGAGTCTGCTTTTCTAGCCGACCAGGTAGAAAAGCCTGGCTTTCCTACAGCACTGAACACAGCGCACAGAGAAGGTACGGCACTGCTGGAAGGGACTCACCTGCCCTAAAACCACATTTTCCTTAGACAACTTTTTCCATCGCTCCCCCTAGACAGATGCAGAGCAGCTCCTTCCCACACGTCCTTGTCTGGGGGCGGACTCTGCTCGGCTCTCCCCTCACGATGCCAAACTCCTCTGTTACACGCTGTAGGTGCAATCGGCGCGGGGCTCCTGCACAGTCCCCGTTGAACTGGAAACGTGCCATCAGTTATATCGTCTCAGCTCCACTTGTAATTCTGGATCAGCCAACACACTCCAACAGCCGTGGGTGCACAAGGATCCCGTTTCATTACGGCTGTGACCCTGCAAGGGGTAACACTGCATAACCGACCTCCTCCAGCGGAAACAACAACAGAATAAGCCTCCTCAGTGGCAGGTCACTTGGTTGCTTTACCCGTACTGAGGTTTTCACCTACTAACCCTGACCCTACCAAACCCGTACCCTTATTGACGCCCACACGGCCATAGGAGGACAGCAGTAGCAGGCGCGGGTCTTGCTGCAACCTGCCAGCCCAGGAAGGGGTGGCAGCGATGCTGATAGTGCCTGGATAGATTTCTGCCTGCACAAATGCCCACAAGGTGACTGCAGAGCCCTAGAGGGCTCCCTGGGCCAAACCCCAGGCTCCCACAGCCTCAGCCCCTCTGGGGCTGGAGCATCCCAGCCCAGGCATCGCCCTGTGTTGTGCAGGTGTGACAGCAGGTAAACCCAGCCACATGCCCCAAATCACCGCGTTTCCTACCACCAGTTCACGTATATCTCCGTGAAGAGGGTCACACACACAGCAGCTGCACCGCCATCTATTTCATTTGCTCGCCACAAAAGTCAACGGGAAAGTTTCCAGCCGCCGGTACCCAAGTTTTAAACAGGGCCAGCTGGAACAGGGCTGATGCGGGGCGCTGGGGAAACCCAGCCCTGCCAAAGCAAGCCCCAGACGAAGGGTTTGCTGTCGCCAGTGGGGCATTACAAAGACTGTCAGAAACAATGAAAATACAAAATTCAAACAGGCTGCCTCTTTCCCTGTACACATGAAAATCACTCCAGTCCCATTATTAATGCACCCGGGCTCATTTGTCAAGACTTTCACAAAAATGAGTTCAAACCCAAGAAGACCTCCAGCATTTTTATGATAATGCTGGCAAGTCTGCGGGATGGCAGATTAGGCTGCACACTGTGCTTCCTCCCAGCAAATCCCTGCCCACCAGTTTAGATTATTTTAAATCAAAAATGAGGAGAAAAATGAGCTGTTTAAAGCATCAGTAAACAAAGTCCTCTTACTAGCACGCCTTTATCCTCAATTTATGCCTCTTTTATATTTTCTTTTATATGAAAATGTAGTGCCTTTAGCCCTCCAACTCTGCTACTACTATTTTTAACACTTTAACCCATTCAGACAATCATTTATTTACCATTTCCATTTTTGTTTTCAATTCAAGACGAACCTACTCTTTTATCAGTTATTTATTTAGGACTTCGGCAAATTGATTTTTCCCTTCTATGTGCACCGCACAACCGCAACATTAAAATAGATGAATCCTGTTCTGCTGGCTTGATTTCCTCTCTCCACTCAACTGAGTTTCCAAATTCTCCCTCTGCAACCGGCCTCTCGTCTGCAGCATCTCTTGAGTGCAGACTGTGCCCTGAGCAGCACAATACCAATCGTTTAGGTGTTATAATAGCAATAAGCTGTAACAACAGAGAGGGCGAATGAACTCAAGACTGGACGTGGTATTACTGATATTACAGCTCCATCACAGCTGGGAGCCTGAAGCATTCCAGCAGCCCCACACATCCCATTTCCCCACTTCAGGGCTTCCACTTCGGTTTGAATCTGACCAAAGAACAAATAGAAAGACCAAAAAAGCTGAAAGGGAAACTCCGAGAGCCACAGACTCAGCTCTTCATTATTCTGCAGGAAAATAAAGACGTGCTGTTTTGCAGCCTTTCCCCCACCCGTTACAGATGCACACACAGATGTGTTCATCTCTCTAATTCTGTCTCCCCAAGCCTGGCACGTACCCGAGAGACCACGAGGAAAGAGGTTTCAGGGCACGCTGGAGGGGAGAAAATAAGTGCTTGAAAGAAGCTGTGCAATAAATCCACACCTGTCAGGGAGAGGTGCCCGCAGAAACAAAACTGCGTGCAAGCAGACTGAGTCAGTCCTGAAAAATTCTCCCCAAAGTGATAGAAAATGAGATAGAGGTGGGCAAAACACAAAACAAAAATTGGAATGCAAATGTCCTGACACAGGCCTTTGCCCAAATTCCCCTGCATATTTTCTGCATGGTCTCAGAAGAGCTCGAGGGAAAGACTTGCTGCTTTGTCTTCCTTTCCATCAGCTCCTGCACGGGTCCCGCAGAAAGCTCTCCGTAACTCAGGGTCTGCACGAACTCTCACTGATGGCAACAAACACCCAGCAAAAGCTGATCAGAGCCTAAGACAACATACTTTCAAAGCATATTTCATCATCATCAAGTGGCGGGTTTATTTATTTATTTAAGTAAGACTGTCAGGCTGCCGTCAGCATGCACACGCTGCGAGGCCACACCGCAGCACGGCCGTACTGTTGAGTCACTGCAGAAATCCCCCTCCTGATTTTCCCTGTTGAAGAACTCAAGCCTCTTCATTCTGCTTTAATGGAGTAATTTATCACCTGATTCCTTTAAAAAGTAACTAATATAGATAGATTGGATAGTACGACGTGGTACATAAAGAATAATAGTCCATTATTAATAATAAGTTTTCAATATATTATAGTTTCACGTGATTGATTAGGAAGTCCGTTGTTTTACTCTAACACCTTTTTAAAGACTTCTCAATATCACTTCAAGATTAAAAAGTTAAAGGAAGCTCAATCATCAGCTCCAAATGTAACTTGGAGGAGCGGTGGACTCCAGAGCATATGAAACTGCTGCGCAAGAAGCCAGATGACAAAGGGGGAAGCATTTTATTCCACACCCTGCTTCAGTATCACTCCACCCCAATTGTTCAGTCAATACAAAAAACTTTCCCAAACAGCAGAAAAAATCCATTTATGGGTTAAACAGGTGGGGCTTATTCAACTGCCAATAAAAAATATGATGTCTTCATTCTCTCTTCATTCTTCAGTGAAAGCAGCAACATCTCATCTCCAGTAACTTCAGCAGAGACGTGCACTCTTACAGATAAAGAATCTAGTTTATAAATATTTCTATACCATAAATTTAATCAGGATCTAAGCAATGTTCCTTCCCCGGCACAGAAGAGCCTGCGCATCAGTGAAATGGTCAGGAAACACGAAGGAAAGAAGTGATAAGTCCGTCCAGAAAAGAGGACAAAGAAAAAGGAAAATCAAAGAAGGATCTATTAACAGATTTACTCGTACCAAAACACAGTCACCTTGTCCGCAGCACAGCTACAGCCCAGAGCTCATCTTCTGGGGCCTTACAGAAAGTTATTAGATTGAAAAAATAAAATCCATTAACCTCTGCGAAACATCGCCCAGGTATTCAGCTCCTGCTGCACGAAGAGCCTTGCAGCAACTTCTGGTTCCGGGCGCACAAACTGTGAACAAGTTCAGGCTCGGTGCAGTCCTAATGACCTTGATTAAACCAAGCTTGAAGGAAACTGGCTCTCCGGTGAAACTAAACACGTATTATACGAAATACTTCTTAGCCTCTATTCTAATTTGGACACTTAAATTTCACCCTGAAAGCCGTCTCCAAGCTTTCCTGAGTGGCAGCTCAGCGGGACAACACGGCACCCACCGCCCGGCACCCGGGCACGATTCCTGCTCCGGGTCAGATGCGTGCAGCCAGCAGCACGCGACAAAAACCCCCGCTGCCCATCACACCCCGGTAAGCAGCTCTCAGGCAGAGGCGTCTGTCTGCCAGGGCTGCCAGGTACCTGCGCACACGCACAGACAGCACCCAGGGCAACGGCAGAAAATGAGTTCATGTTTCAGACTATCAAATTAATACGCCGGCAATAGAATATGCAATTTCCTTGTTTATTGCCTCTCAAGTCAATCCCATCGCCAGAGGTTGTCATCTTAACAACGGGGAGAAAATTAATTTGACAGAATATTAAAGCGGCCCTGTTAAGTCCCGGGGACCTCTGGGCTCCCCTGCTGCATCCCGAGCAGGATGAGCCCTCCCCATCCCCATCCCCTGCAGCACCTTCCCATGCACGCCCAGGGAACGGCAACCGAGCAGAGCTGGGGCAAAAGGGGCCTTGCAGGTATGAAAATCCAAACGTACCCAAGGAAAACGATGTTTATTTATCATCCCTGTGATAGCCTGCATGATTTCTCTTCCATCAGTGAACAAACAAAAATGCTGTTTGTAGTCAGCACAGCTGTAGTTCCCCCAATTTAAGAGAGAAATCTAATCGCTGACTAGCTTCATTCTCAAATCGTGCCTTTGGAGCCAGGGAGAAACACTTTGTTTTGGAAATGTCAGAAGGAAATGTATATTATTATAATGGCACATACATTATAAATGAGATATTTAATATTTCAATACCCTCCTCCCCCTTTGGCATTAATTCATAATTTCACCCAAGACTAACTTGACTTGGGAACAGCACCACAGCCACCTACACAACCTGCCTGCACACATGGATCAGCGCCACAGCACCTCTCTCAATATTAACAGCCCTTCCCATCAGCTCGACCCAAAATCCTGCTCATTAGCAGCAAACCCACCCCGGGCGCTGCTCAGCTGCTCCAGAGGACGCGCGCCTGCTCCCAGCACCCATCCCGAGCACCCAAAGCACCCTTGTAGGAAGGGCACAGCTGGACACAGCGCCGGGTCTCACATCGACGTCGAGATAAACCGTGCTTTCTTCTCTCGTAAGGGCATGGATTGAATTTCCACCATTATAATCAGGGAGGAGAAAATAAAGAGCATTCGGACAACAAACACCTGCTGAGGAGCAGGATGGGCTTAATCAATAGCCAAGTACACGATTATCTCAGCTGATTTTAGCCTATTTCCATAGAAAAAAATGCAGATTCTGGAAAAAAAATCAAAATAAGGAAACGAACAGCTTTGCTTCTCTGCCAGGTGGGGAGGGGGCTCCAGACCCCCCCCACCCTGGCCAGGCTCTGCTCAGGCTCACCATCTAACATCAAAGGGGCTTCGTAATGGGAAAAAAAAATAAGATGAAAGCTTTGATTTAAAGAAAACGTCCTGCAATCTTCCTGGCTTGATTTCAGCAGATTACATCTGGCTTTATTCTGCTCTCAGGCCCATGCATGGCAATCGAAAGCGATTCGCCCAGGTCTTTAGCAGCGTGCCGAGCGGGGCTTCTCCTCCTGCTGCCTGCTTCACGCTGTCTCGGCAGGCACTGGTTTGGGTCTGGTTGGGCCTTCCCTCCTTCCTCCCCCAAATACTGCTGTAGTTTCTGATTTCAGGTCATTTCCCCCCTACGTGAGACAGCCCTGTCCAAGCTTTAACGTTATTTCCCTAGACCTAAATCAGGAAATACAAACGTTTCACAGGCTCCACGCGATCATCATTGACAGCAAAGAATGGGGAACTTCTCCAGAAACGGCCAGGGCACGGAAATTCACCACCAGGACTAGCACAGACACAAACATGCTAAGGACTTCTGAGCCAAGCCCACATCCATGCCCAGATACTGGCAGCAGCTGTTCCCCAAGTAATGTCCCCCCCCATTTTCTTGCTGCCCCCGAGCCCTGGCAGCTGTGAACATCTGGGCCTGGGGCTGCTGCTCCCTCCTGCCCAGCTCATTACCAAAACCTGAAAGCCTCCCTGTCCAGCCCAGAAAACTCAACCTCTAATAAAACTCGGGATCCGGGGCAATGCTTTTCCTGCTGGTGACAGTGTTCAGTGTGTGTTTGTGCCGACCTATTTCTCTCCATTACAAAACCAATAAAACCAAATGCTGGCAAAGCCAAGAGCCAGGGGGTTGCATTTCCTCATCAGAAGTTCAGCTCGGCTGTAATACTATTCATATGAAATCTGATATGAAGCCTCCTGGGTATCATGATGTTCTTTATATTACAGTAAGTTCAATACATTAAGGATGCAGAAAATCCCATTTGGGACTGCAAAGCAGTCCTCGCAGATTCCTCAGGAGCTGGGAGAACAGAAAATCACAGCAGCCCCCCTGAGCAGCATGGGAGCAAAATTACCCCATGCACCAGCACCAGCATTCGTGTGAGGCAACACAAAATACTTTACAAACTTTAACAAATTTAAGCCTTATGAATGTCCTTCGCAGAGGGTTATTATTCCCCCTGCTCGCATTGGAATGGTGAATTTCCGTGCCCTGGCCGTTTCTGGAGAAGTTCCCCCTTCTTTGTTATCAATGATGATCGCATGGAGCCTGTGAAACGCTTGTATTTGCTGATTTAGGTCTAGGGAAATAACGTTAAAGCTTGGACAGGACTGTCTCATGTGTAGGGGAAATGACATTAAATCGGCAGCTGGGCACAGCATGGCCGGGCTGAGCACGCACAGACCTGCACAGGGCTCCTGCATCGCCTGCCCCAGCTCCGCTCCGCTTCCATCCCTGCAGGGCCAGCAGCAGCCCCGACGGCCAGCAGCAGCCCAACCACCTATTTGCAGAGCAGCTTAAGACCACGGTACCAATCCCAGCCGGGACCTGCCTGATTAACACCGGCACAGCAAGCACCGGGCCGCACGGCTCCTGTTGCTGAAGATGTAAGCAAACAAATCGGTGGAACCCCACATGCAGCTTATTCGTATTTCCTTATCTGTGCACAGCAGACTTGAGAAAAGGGAGCACAAGTCGCTTCCCACAGCGCCCAGGAGCCTGGGCTGCCTCCTCGGTGCCACCCGGGGGCTTCTGTCCTCACCTCCTCTGCCCATGGCCCAGGAGGGGGAAGGACCCCATCACCCCGTACCCACACAGCAGAAGCGTCAGAGATGCTCAGTAACACCCCCACAATAACTGTGTTCGGGATTTGTCCGTGTTCATGAGAATGAGGAGCCCAGGCAGGAGCCTTACTGACAGAACAAACCCACGACCAGCTGAGCCAAGAGCCCATCGCAAGAAAAGTCCTTAAATCACCTGTCTTTTCCGAGGTCGTACGTGCTGGTCAAACACCAGCCACCACGTTTAACAGGCTCAACATGCAGCTTCAGCAGCAAGCCAGCATCCTCCTCCTCTGCAGGTACCAGCCTGACAAGCCAGACAGCTATTAGATCTGCCTTCAACCTGGCAAAAACATGGTCTGAAACATCCCTGAGAAGCGATGAAATCCCTGGACACTTGTGTTTTAAAATACCAGTACAATATTTATTTCAAATTCCATTCCAGGTCCCAGCAAGGACAGCACACGTGGTTTTGCACGATAGCTACCACGGGCCCATCACACCCGTAACACCCCCTAAAAGCGCATCGCAAGTGACCCGAGCAAAGGAGCAGTGCTTCGAGGGGATGCTCCAGCTCCAACCAAGCAGGTTGGACTGGGGAATCAATCGCCAAGCTCGGGGGCTGAATGCCCGCCACCTCTGCCAGCCTGGCTGAGGCTGGTCAGCAGATAAAGTTTATTAGAAACAGAAGAGGAAATGACGAAATTGTCTAAACATATCTTGGAAAGATAGTTAAAAGCCACGGCACCGCATACAAGGCAGCGCTGCAGCTCTGCCAACCTCACAGCCGTATTGCCCTGAACACTGCGAATTGCTGTTAAATACTGCAAAAACAGCTCTGGGATCGCACACGGCAACAGCACACAGCAAAACTGCACAACCCCAGGCTTCACTTACTGAATTCCAACAGGTTTCAGGCTGGACACATATTAGAACATCCCTGCCATTTTTGAGCTGCAGTTTGCTTATGACCAATATATTATAACCCCGAATGTATCGGCCATATATCAGCTATATAATGCATCAGCCAGGCAAAACGACTATGGGAATGAATACCGTAGAAGATATATGTATGGGCCAATACCACACATTTTTAAAGATAAAGCAACATATATTCCTCTCCCTTACCGCTCTGTGTCGGTGCATTCACCGTATCATCATACCTGCTGCTTACAGGACACTCTAGGTATTTGTTTCCAGCCCCTTTTTGTGCAGGTCAAGGAGGGTGCTGCTGTCACCCACCGGCACTGCCTGGCTGAGCTGTTTTCCTTGAGAAGATCCCCGCTTGTAAAACCGGAGCGATTTGCAGCAATACAGCTGCACAGAGGGAGAACGCCAAAGAGAAATATGGACAATTCTGCCCAGTCTGAAAAAGGCAAAAACTCACATTATACCTGTTATTTCAATTAATTTCAACTTTTATATCATGCTGAGATATTAATTTTGTTCCACTTATATATGTTTAATGTGCTATGTTTTCAAGTAATTAAAGCAAAATATTTTATCACACTAAAGCTTCAGAAACATAGGAAGGCAATCATTTAGTCTTATTGAAATAATAACAGTTGTGAATTATATGCGCTTTTCTGGTAATTTCCTTTCATCACATAACATTATCTTTTCATTCCAGTTCTAGGTGAAAAGCCTCGAAATGTCAGAATTCCCCACCAAAAGGCAATTTCGGGTCCTGACTGGTTCCAGCCCCTGACAGGAGAGTCATCGGGTGCTCATTTGCGAGACAGGAAAAATAATGGAAACAAGGGGCAAGTGAGTGCTTATTTACATTTATAAGGCTCTTTGGGTGCTCAGTGCAATTTCAGAGCACAAATTTGCTCAGCTGCGTAATGCTGCTATGGAGCAGGGGTGTCGCCAGCCCCCCCAGGCAGAAAGCATCCCTTGCGCCAAACGCTCACCAACCCACCCCTGCTGTAGGGCCGGGCAGCACCCTCCCAAACGCAGAAAACCAGCAGAGGGCCAGGAACAGACAACACAACTAAGGCACAGAGCATCCCCATCGCTAACTCAGGAGCCCATCTCTAACTCCGTAAGCCCCCTCGCTTGCAGAGCCATGTTAGATTGCTCGCTTGGTTACAGTCTTTTTTTGTCCTCATCAATACAGGAGACTCATCCCGAAGCCAGGCACATCTCCAGGAACACCCACCGTGGGTAGGCTCGGCAGTAAAACCAACAAGCTGTAAAGGCAACGCATTACGTTAATGACCTAATGCATTACAAAGCTTGCTGTGTAATAATGCTGTGTATAAATAACAGACTGCAAAGATCATTAAAGCCAATCAGAAGTATAGATTAGCCCCTAAAAATCTCTTTAATGTCTCCAATAGTCCAATACAAGGCAAGAGCAGCACCAGTCAGCAAGCTGATGCAGACACTCAGCAGCATTACTGGGGTTTCACACCTCCACCATGAAGGTTTGCTTCCACCCTGTGTGTTATCAGGGCAATTTCCCATGTCGAATGCTCCCCAAGGAGGTGTGAAGCTGCTAGTCACAGCTGTATTTCTGCTGTAGGCTCCCCAAAAGCACCCCGTGGCCAGATCCAGCACGGCTGCAGCCCAGCCTCAGCACCAAGGGACACCGCAGCCCCGCATGGTCCTGTCCACAACAGGCAGCCAAGGGACACCACATCCTGTTATGTTCCTACTTAACCAGCCCACACCACGGACACTCATTTTCTGGTTTTCACAGAGCGCTTCGTGATTACCTACCACGTCTGATATTTTTATCCACCATATTTCCCGATTGCACGTTAGTTGCTTTATTTTACCCACACAATATGATGACATTTTTGTCACTATAGGTGCACCTACAATTCCAGCGTGGCATGACAGATGCAAGAAAAAGATGGGAGAACAGGTTAGGAACAAAGCACCAGCCCCAGGATCCTGCTACATCCCCAAAGGTTGCTGGTGTTAACAGATTGCACTTGGCTCCTGCTGACAGACACCAAAGCCCTACCTGAAGGGCCACCGCCGTCTGACATCCCGTTTCACAGCAGAGCAATCTTTAGAGCCCAGCAAACTCTGTTCTCCTTCCATATATTCTCTAGCTGAAGAACAGGGTCACCCTGGCTATAGCCTTTAAAACAGATGCGCTAGCAAGAAGTCTGAAATGAGAATCTCCGAGCAAAGACCTCGTGTTTTACCTTGCTGAAGATCAGACAATTTAAGCCATGCTGCAACCGTTAATAAGAGCAATTCCTTAAGTTGCTTTTTAGTATAAGAAGTGCCTGCAGAGCCCTGGTAGTGCAAGTAAATTCAGCAATTAATATTAGCCATTACCTTACCACAACAATTTTTCTTAAAGAATATATTCATTTTTCTTTTAAGAGCCACTACTGGTGCTGAAGGCACATTTGCATTTTATTATCCCTAAATGCTTAACTACCATAACTAATGCTTGATTAATAAATAGCTATCTACTACTGCTGCTTTAAACCTCGCAATTTATATGCGATTCTTTCTTCCCGTTGAATATTGCCCCTTCTTAATCAGTAACACAGGAAGAAAAGGGTCAAAACAGGGAAAAAGATTTAATTCATGGCCTGTCATAAGCGACAGTTTATTGTTCCAGCCAAGCTCACTGAACACTGGGCAAAGCTATAAAGTTTATGGGTCTGATTTGAAAGTGAAATAGGGGGACAAAAGCCTCGTACATCCACGCGGCCAGCCTGCCCAGCTGCAAACCTCCGCCGGACCCATCTCTTTCAGGGACTTCTTGCAAGGCAGCAGAAAAATCCTGACTCTCCCAGGTGATCCTCATCCTACTTCACCACAAAGCACATCTGCACTGCACCGTGCACACAAATGCCATTAGCACCTCAAATCAATCTCCAAACAACAGCTTTATTTTTTTACTCTATTTTTCCTTTTTTTTTTTTTTATAAATAGATTTATTTGAACATGCCAATAACTCATTCAGTTTGTAGCTATTGAAGCATGAAGGCTTTTGGACTAATTTGAATTAAAATGAAACTCTGTGGATAATATTTGTTTGCTTCCAGGCCTTCATAATGGAGCCTTCAGGAAAAGAAAGAAAGAAAAATTGCAAAAGAAAATATGAATTGCACTTCAAAGCTGTTAAAAACCAGGCTCTGGCTAGAGGCCTCACCTGGGGTGGCTGCTTTTTCAAATGCAAATATCCAAGACATTTAACGATGGATGAAGCAGACCTCAAGTGCTTTCTGTTGCTCCGTATGTTCTCTCCCCAAATCCCCTCTCTCCCACGTTTGTGCCTTTCAGGTGGCAGCAGATTTAGCAGCTCCAGCTCGCCCGGCTCAGAGATAAGCAGCACTGAGCTCGGAGCTGCAGCTCCACCGTGGGCTCCCAAGATCCGCCCCGTGCGCTCTCCACCTTCACGTGGTGGCCCACAAAGCCCAAGGTGGTAAACCTCGCCCTGGCCCCGATCCGGCATGGTGCACCAGATGCAAAGTCAATGAATAACTTAAAAATTAGGTCAGCAGAACTACACTGGTGAGACGGATAACGCGACGATATGAGCTCGGGAAAAGGAAGAGTAAGAAGTCTTTCCCTTTGGTCACTTTAAAGGAAAATAGTACAGGCAATGGAAACCTCAACGTTCGGCCGAAAGGATGAAAGTAGAATTGACAGCTGAAAATCAGCTTCAGAGCTCCTACCCCCAAGACTTTAGCAAAGGTTACGACCTCCTGCGCGGCAGCTGTGGACACAGCTGTCAGATCAGGTTTGATTTCATCAGACCTGCCTTCAAATTAGGCAGGCTTCAAAACTGGCTAGGAACCGGCTTGTCTTCTACAAATGTTCATAACAAGTTTTGCTACCTCACAAGGCACACAGCCTTATAACCCTTGGCTAGCTCCAGAGAGCCATCCGAAAATCCTCCTCCGTAATCACAGCCTTTGGTCTTGGCACGTTCCACCCAAGCGCCTGCTAGGCTGAATCCTCCACTGCTACCCACGGTGTTAGCAACTAAAACTCGGTAATTTATTTATTTAAACACTCCTTTTAGGAACTTACTTGTATGAAATATTAACAGGAGGAGTGTTGTGAAGTACTAACAAACTTGTCCCTCTCCATTTCTGTTAGAAGCTGCGGAGCCGTACAGCAAAACACCAAGTTTTTTCCAGGTCCCCGGGATGTTGGTCGGTACGAGCATCCTGCGAGCCGGCAGCCCGGTGGCACAGCCCCACTGCCAGCAGCGGGGTCACCAGCACAGCCCCTCAGCTGTCACCGCCACAGCGGCGAGGCTGGGACATTCTCCACACCAAGACCCAGGGGTCTCATCGCTTTGCGCTTCGGCAGTCAGCCGCTTCTCAAAGACTGGGGCACAGGCACCCCACCACTCCTGGGCATCTGGCAGGAGAAATGCTCCAAAACCAAGGAAACGAGGACGTTTCTTTGTGCACAGCACCACCTCCCCACCTCAGGACACCTTTTTCTCAAGGTTAAGCCAGCAGCCCACGGCTCCACACGCAGGCGGTGCACCTTCAGCTGTCAGCGTGCAATAATAGAGACCATTCGTTTTCCATAGACAAGCGTGCAAAGCTGAGGTGTCTGCACGTTTAATTGAGATTACGGTGGGAATTCATTATAAGATTAACAGGCCCCTAAAGTGATACGACAGAGAGATACCCATACCTGAAGTACAGGCTCGATAGGACTATAAGGTCATAAAAAGTGCTAACGGTGTATATGTAAGTGAAAAAATTGATGTGACAGTCCCAGAACAAGACAGTGATTAAGTACATTTGCATGGACCAAAAACTTTAGTTTTAAAATGCAAGAGATTTCAAAAACATTTACAAAGAAGCAGGGTGAGATGAATCCCAGGCAGGCAGAACCAAGGAAAGTGGAAAACTCGTCGGGTGCATGAAGAGCTAATCCTGAAGGAGGCAGTGACAGAAACCTGCAAAATTAGCAGAGCACGCTGCTTGTTTGTGCAGGTTGCCTGCTCTAATTCAGTGTTAGTTACTACACAGAAAAAAATGAAGCAGAAAAACCATGGCAACTTGTGTGTCCTGTTCTGGGGATTCGTTGTCTAGAAGAACTGTAATTTATCTATGTGCCAAATGTTTTCAATACATCCTTTAACGTAACGTTGTGCTGAGAATTTCAGACCGAAAGGAAGGCTTGGTGCACTGCCTGCGTTGCTCAGTTCAGCCCTCATGTCTACGCAGAAGGAACATGGCAAGGGAAGCTAACCCTTCCGTATGAAGTGTTAATAAACTTTTAATAATAAAATCTTTCTCCAGGCTTCAAATCCTGCCCCCACTGAGGACACTGGAGTTTTGCCATTAACTTCAGTGGAGCCGAGACATAGCCCCCGGCTATATATTTTGTATAAATTACATCACTGTTGGACTCGACTCCCAGCAGCAATCACATTCATACAAGCTCCAATTTAAAACTCATGACCTCCAAAACACTTCCAAATATTTTCTTCTCGCTCCCACTCACACGCACAGATGTTTTCTTCCCTTTAAGTACTAAAGCAATTAAGACAAGTTATTGAGAATAATTGTCCATCTTTTAGGCTTGCATCAGGAGCTGCTTACTGCAGGTCGATTTTAAAAGCAATGCTTTGATCTTCCCAAGCTCGGCACCTGCAGGTATCAACCCCGGCGCAGTCGGGCATGGACACGTCAGCCCAGGAAGGTCAGACTCATCCTGGAGCCTCCCTTGTTGGGATCAGCTGAGCACATCAGCTGGTTTTATAGCAAGCAGAGTTAGTTCTTGTTGCAAGAGAAACACTGAAAGGCACGCTCTGCGCACAGAACTGTTGTGCATGCTTCACACCTGCCCACACACCAGCAAGAGCACGCTCTCCCTCCCCAGCCCAGGGACTTGGCTGTGCCCAGCTGATGGGCAGTACAGGGAAGCCAAAGCTCCAGCAAAGATCAGTTCTGAGGCCTCCTATAAACTGAGGTGAGCTTCTGCATCACACAAACCACACACATTCATCCCCCCGAATGCAGAAGCCAGGACTTGTCCAAGGCAATGACCTCCTACACCGCGTTCAGTCTAACCCTCTGCTTGGTGCACCTCAGCTTCAGCATGAGAAGCCTCTTGGATGCCTGGGAGCTCTGTTGAAAACAAGTTTTGGGAGACCATGGAGCACAACTGAGCTTCAAAGCCAAAAGATATTTAGAAATGTTTTTAATTACTGGAATGAAAGGTCTGTCCTACAGGGGAAGCCAGGAACCACCACCAGGATCTGCCAGGACTCTCCCATCTCTCTGGGGCTGCCTGGTGAAGCCCCAAGCACCCAGCTCACAGCACGGAGCAAGCTGTTTCGGGCAAGGTATTTTTTTTTTAAATGGAGTTTGCACCCGTACAATCTATGGGTGGATCTGCACCACCAGGAAGGCCTTGTCTTTCCCCTCCATCTCAACACTTGCAGCTGCAACACCTGCAGCCAAGCAGGACATCTCCTTTGCTGTCATAACACCGGGGCTACGTGCAAACAAGAAAACAAACCTGCCTGGGAAGTTCCTCACCTCCACAGCTCAAAGACACCAGCTGGGGCAGCTGCAGACTAACAAAAGCCAAGTCCTTGTTTGCTCTCCTGAGGCTGCTTTGCTCTCTCCTGTGGGACACCTTTTTGTGTGGCGTGCCCCTGGGGGTGGCGATGATGGCTTAGCCAATTACACAGAGAGAAGAGGAATTTGATGAATGGATCATTTTTGGTGCACTCGGCACTTTTGACTCATAAATTCCACGGAAAACAAGGTAAATGGAGCATAACTTATTAATGAACAGAGCCCTAAATATCAGATGATCTGCTGTGAATCATCAGCTGGAACTGCAGGGCCTCCACACCGCGCTAGTTATATCACGCTGCAGCGCTTCAGCAACGTAAAAGCTCCGCAGCCCTGCGGTAAGCCTTACAAGATAATCTAGGAAATAACAGCCTGCTTTATTTAAAGCCCAGCAGAGCGAGCAGCTTGCCAGACCTTCACACCGCGACCTCCAGAGAGGGGGGATCTCACAGCCTCACCTTGCTTTGCGAGCCTGAGGCACCACTAAGCAGGGGATGCATCGTGCGTGGCGCCAGAGGCACACACAGGCACCCTAAATCCCACCGGGCAGCTCCAGAGAGGGACCCAGAGAAGTTCTCCGTGCAGTGAGGTGACTTGGGAGCTCCAGAACTTCAGGTCCTCTTTGCCACTCTTTTCCAGTTTTCTTTCTAATCTTTTCTTAAGTGTTCTCAGGCTTGACTACAACACGTCTCTGGTACCGAGCTGTGGAAATATCTTGAAAGGAAGTTTTTCTTTCACCTATATTGACAGAAGTAATAATAATAATAATAATAATAATGAGTGCTCACAACTTCTAAGCACCATTTCTCCCTGTTTGTATATGAGTATGTCACCTTTCAAGTGTCTCTCCTCTGAATAGGCTTGAAGTGAGCTTCTGCAAATGCATCTCTTCTTGTAGCAATACCCCATCTGTAGCCTCCTTTCTTCCCTGCCCTTGCACACGTCATCTTGTGTTCAAATAAACTGTCTGCCAAATTTTCAACTAGCAAGTAGCAATTAGAACACAAAAGTAAAATGAACGACCACTGCCTGGTGCTATGCCATAGACAGGAAGTCAATAGGAAGCTGCTTTAGGTGAAACATATTGAAAATAAATTTTTATGAGAGCATTTGTACTGTGGGACCACCCTCTTATCCACTATCCATAAGGATTACAGCTGCGTCTGCCAGGTAGAGAAAGTTTCTAGAGAAAAATTCAGTAAAGCAAAAGTAACTAGGCAGATTATTTTTTTATTTATTTATTTTTGGTCACGTGGCAAACAGTGGGGGCAAAAAATGATCATTGAATACAACAGAAAGAATAGCTTTCTACCAGCCAGGTGTGAGCTCTTATTAAAGGGAGCTGGGAACCATCTTCCTAAGTCTGCAAGAGCAGAGCTACTCAGGTAAACCCACATTTCCCTGTTACTGATGAAAAGGCATATTCGTAACTACTAATAAAAAATGCCAAATGCAGACCAGTGCAAGGGTTTTGGAGATGAGCAGCAACCAAGTCCATCTGAAGAACCTTTGCTGCCTGACCTACCTGTTTTCATACACACAGACTTGACACAGATATGCCTGGAGACACAGTCACTTCTGGAAGGTCCTGGCCATTTTGTCACCTCAGAGGCAGTTCTCCATAAGTGGCCTGAGTACCCAACTAACACATGGTGTTTACTTAGCTAGTATGTGACAGACGAGCAGGATTTACTGCTAATTCCCAATACTGATGTGCTAGAAGTACTTTCTGTTAGTACCGTAAGGGAGCGGCGTCAGGCTGAAGTTACCCATCTCCTTGAGTAATGCGGGCCACTTCGGCATCTCTTTCCCCAGCTGTCCCCAGCAGGATCACACAGAAAAAGGAAGAGAGTGTTAATTCATTAAACTGAGCAGCAGGATTACACTTTGTCTTGGAGAAGCAGCCCATGCATTAACCACCGATAAATTCCACTTCCCTTCAAAATTAAATCTAAAAAGTCACTAGCCAATACTTACTGAAAACAAATCACCTCCCTAGAGCTGTCCGGTACCTCTTTGTCCACAGATGCCACAGAGAGCCAAAGCCACGAGAAAAACTACGTGGCATGAAAGGGTTTTGACTCGCAGAGGGGAAGCAGAGACAGGGAGACAAAGGACTCCCACCCTGGCTAAGAAACCTCTTTTGAAATCACACGTTTCCCTCAAATCCACCCTTCTTTTCACACCTAATGGAGAAATATACTCCTTCTGCATAAGAAAAGGGATGCAGAATATTAAAAAGTTTTAAAAAAAAAAGAAACCCACCAAGAAAACTTTGCCATTATCACAAGTGATCAATCACCCTGAAGATCTCTTTGGAGGTGTGAAATTGTCAGAGGCAGCAGCAGGGACGATTTACCATCTCTCCTCATGTATATTTTGGCAATTGCAGGAGTGGTCAGGTATGCTAAGATACATCACCTGGGGCTGCTCCAAGGGCTGCCTTCATTTCTCACGTGCCAGACCATCCCTGAAGCAGAGAGGAGCAGATCCCCGTGGCAGCAGCCAAGGAAAGCTTGGGTGGGTAGGGGCTGATGCGAGCACTCTTAACTTGGGGACCCAGCACCCATCCTCACCTGCTTCCAACGATCAAAGTCCTCACAGCACTGCTGCAGCCACTACAAATAAACTTTGAAAGGGAAAAATGATTTTCTTCATCACCCTTTTTGTATTTAGAATAATGGCTTTTCTACAAGCCAAATAGGAAACTGCGTTAATGTGTTTCCATGGGCAAAGCTGGGGAAGGCTGCAAATTGCCGTGCTTAATGGACTCGGGAATTCAGTTATCCATTTGGAAATTTCAGCCCTTTAAGCGAGACCAAATCAAATGGTTTAGTCCTCAGGAAGTGAGCGCACAGCTTCACAGCTCCGTGGGTGTCATTACTTATGTCTGCTGGATTTGATGGAACAAATGCCTCTCGGAGGAAGGCGGCCCCTGCCCAGCAGCCCCTCTGGCAGAGGGGCAGCAGCAGCCCTGCTGGCCCCAGGGGCACTCCGCAGCCTCCCCATCCTTCAGGGCTCCACACGATGTCAATCAGCACAGAAAAAAAATTAAAAGGACCAGCAGGCATCTGCATATGGCTCTGAATGCACTGCAATGACCAATATCTCAAGTGTGTTTTCAAGACAGAAAAAAACAGGCTGGTTTCCCTGCTGGGACAGTGACTCCCCAGGCAGAGGAGGGACAGAGTTGTGGACAGACCAAGCACAGAGTAAGGGTGATGCTAATCCTGCTATTGCTAATTCACATTCTTAAAAAAAAAGTATTAGTTAAAAGTAGAGCACAGACATGGTCATAGGGGATGAGACCAGCTGCTGGCCCAAATCAGGATTTTCCCAGCTCCAAGTACGAGAAGGTGACGGTATGAGCTGGTGCCAAGGGGAGTTGCTTCCCTGCACCTGCGTCTCTCTCCTTCATGTGCCGGGATGCCAGAGGAGATTTAATGTCACCTCCTATCACTGCTGCCACACTGCCAGGCGGCCAGCCCTGACTCACCCCTCGCGTCCTGACCGTGTCCCCACGGATAAATGCACCGGGAGGCACGCAGCCTGCCCGCAGCAGGAGAGGTGCTGCCTCCCAGCCAGCCCCCGCCCAGACCCTGGGATCCCATGAACTGGGCAGAAAAAAGCAAAGACATCGTGTTCTGCATCTTGTTCCTACAAGGGAAGGAGAATAAACTTTTAAAAAAGCACACAGGTGAACTAATGTCCTTTGTGATTTATGCGAACTATAAAATACACCAGAGAGCACAGGTCCCAGGCCTGATTATTGCTCATTTGCAGAAGAATGCCAACATGAGTACACACACACACCCCATGCCAATAACAAGACACACGTATCCACAGCTGGGACCTAAAGCAAAACTAAAACGTACTGAAAATACTCGATTCTTCTCTCCCCTGTGTAGCTTAACTGCCTGGAGGGACTGCCCCCCGGCACCCCCGGCTGAAAACAAAACACAATCCTCACTGCTAGGATTAGATGCTGAACACCAGATTCCAGCTGGGAGCTCAGGCACCTGCAGAGCAGCATTTATAAATGAAAGCACTGACATGACTTTAAATACAGTGTCACCAGAAACTTAATTATACAGCCGCGAGTCCCTAATTGGAAGGCATGGAGCAATATATTGGCTTTGTCCTGTGGTCTGACGCTCTCCGAACCGCTTTCCCAGGGTTGTTTGTGTTATCTGTCTCTGCGTTGAGCAGTGGTGTTTGTTTGCAGGCTGCGGTGGGATTAGCCCTATTTGTCTTCCCGCATTTTGTTTCCTCGAACGCGGGCTGGGTTTGTGTGGATTTGTTTCCATGTGCCAGGAAAAGCCCCTGCCTTGCTGCACCCAGCCCAGCTGCGTGCTTGTGCTGGCCCCAAACCAGCACCTCGTGCACTCAAAAAAATAAAAATAAAACCATGTTTGAGCCAGCACGTGGGTGTCCTACCAGTAAGACACGCTCAGAAACACCAGCTTTGTCCCCAGACCCTTCAGTGCTCCACTGTATTCATTCTGCCTTACTAAAAACACCACAGAACAGCCCCCATGGCAGGCAAAGTGGAGAAACCACGGAAGAGTGGGTTCAACAGATGATCGGGAAAGGATGGAGCCTGCACACCCTGCAGCCTGGTCACCTCCTCCTCTCTTGGGGCAGCTGCAGCTATATGACCCTAAGAGCTGAAGGTAACAAACCCCTAAACAAAAAGCCCATCTGGGAACAGGATGGGTGGACCCTCGCAGGGTCCTTCCCGTTGGTATATTGAAGATTCATCATGGTTATAAGCTCCACATTAATAACCCAAGAATAGTTATCATAACGACACGTAACTTAACCATTACCTGCAACATCTGCTGGCTTCTGGGGGGGGGTCAAGCAAGGAGAGACCTCCCTGGTGACGGACCTGCTCCAGCCACAGGCTGACATCACTGCCCCAGACTGTCACCTGCTTCCAGATGTCAGACACCCACCCTGCCAAACCCCTTTGTACCACCATGAGTCTCCCCCAGGGGAGCAGAAGCCTTCACTGCTATATTTACAAGAGCTCAGCCAAACAGAAGTGTGGTTAGGTAGGAAACAGAGACACTGAGGATGTACTATTAGTGTCCTAAGTAATTCCTTCAGAGCTTCTCTCTAGAAGCATTCAACACTTTAAAGTTTGAAATAACACTTTAAAGTTCTACCAGAATAATTGATTTTAATTACAGGAAATAATTTCACATCTCATTGTGAAACTACACCGCTTTTAAAGCTTTCAAACTGATTTATCATGGGTACAAGTCTTTTTGCTTTCTTTCCTGTAAATATCACACACATCCATGCTTCTCCTGCATCCTCCTCGCTGCAGTTTCCCGCAGGCCAGCAGTGAAACGTGATTTATTTTCACCCTACCAGGGCTGGTTTCAGCTCGAAAGAAGAGGTGGCAGTGGTAGCAGGACGAAGTGTATGTAGGAAGAGGCACGGAGCACATGCTTCTGGCCTGCATGAAACCAAACCCACCCTAGAAACAAGGAGGTCATTGCATGCGCTCTAGATGGTGAGCCACTTGTATATTAAAAAAACTCACCTTTACGAGCTTTTTTTTTTTTTTTTAAGTGTCATTTTAGCACCTGGACCAGCTCACATGCAGTCCTGCCCATGGATACCTGTGCCTATCTAAACCCAGCTGCAATGCTCTCCATTTAATCTCAGGTACATTATAAAGTATCCGAGCAGGTAACCATAGACCAGTTTCTTTTTTAAATAAATCCTCACAGAACACATAACTACGAAAGTGCCTCTTTAAAAGCCCTAATTGTTAAAGGGCACAAGGACGAGGGAAGGGCTGCTGTTTGGTGCTGTAAGACACCTGATAAGAAACCAGAGGCTCCAAAGCTACAGGAGACATCCTCTAAAATAGGACGTGAAGGGCCACTCGTTGGAGACAGTAACACTGAGCACATCAACATTATTTAGGCTACCAGGAGCCTACCATGAAACCCTACCCAAGCAGGACACTCTCCCCCATTCCTGGGCTCAGACTTGCAGAGGTGCCCCCGATCCCTCAGGCCTGGATCCAGCCACGCTTGTGTTAGCTCCTGCTATCTGCGTAACGCCTGGGGGCTGGTGTCTGCAGCTCCGGATTTGGAAGCAAGAGATCACAGCGCTGTAATTACTTGAGCTGGAAGCTTCCAGCCCAGCTGATTTGTCCTGTCATTTAATACCCACTTGTTTCCAAACGCAGTCGGCAGACACATCAACCAACGTGCATCCCTTTGGCACGGGCCCAGGCAGAGTCGAGGGCTGTACTTCACACGCAGCACTGCAAGAGATTTTCTATAGCTAATAAGGTAACAATGAAACTGATATTACATCTTAAACTGGGGGTTACAGAAAGCCAAGACAATAAATCCACTCAGCTTCAGAGAGCCTGAAGAAGCGTGACCTTTTCCCCATTGCTTACAACACAGGAGACTGAAGAGAGCACCCCTTCCAATTACTTTATAGCTTTATTTACCTACTCTACCAGTGGATGGCCTTTAAATTCCCCTGGTTTGGGAATTCTGCTCAGGCAGCATGAGCGACATCCTACCCGAAGGGAAGGGTTTGCCAACAGCCCCACACGAGCCCTGCACCTTGGCTTGGTTATCGCTTTCCCCGGCCTGCACTCAGAGCCTTCCCTCGTAATGAGAGGCGTAGATCTGGTCTTCTTGCTGGATTATGAGGTCTTTAAGTCAGGTATCATCTTTCTGAGCCATGACTGTACAGTATCTAACACAACCAGAGTCTAACCCTTGTCTGGAGCTCCTGATCACCATGGTAATGAAGATATTTCATTTTCAGCTATGAATTGAAGAGTCGGCTCTCAATTATCTGGGGTAACCAAAGGATAAATATCTAACAGAAGGCAAAAAATATGGTTAAAAAGACATGTGATTTAAACTGAACACAATATGCTTTTATAGCTTATGGAGAAAACTAAGCTATTGAAGGAAGCCACGCTCCCTTCCTTGTGCTGGGCCTACTGACCACATGCTCATGGAAAGGTTCAAGCCCACTGGAAATATTTCCTTTTAATTCTTTTTTTTTTTTTTTGAGGAATGATTAGGCTTGGGATCACCTGCATCTCTCCAAGAGGAAACACTTGCTAGAGCTGGCTCAGGGAGGTAGGTCAGGATCTCCCCTTCTGTCAGCAGCATCCTCCATCTGCTTCAGCTGCCCAGCACGTGGCAGCCGGCACGAACCACCCGCTTACTGCCGGGCACAGAGCACTGAGCACTAAGGGAGCACAGCACCAGCACTCGTTCCCAATTCAGGTTATTTTAAGCTGTGTTATCTTCACTGGGCATAGAACAGAAGTGCCTTTAGAAGCCAAGCACACGTTTTCTGTATTTAATGGTGGTTCCAGCCGAACCAGGCAGAAACACCCCACAGGCTTGAACTGCACTGGACTGCATTGTGCTTTACCAGCACCACTCAGCACCGAATCATTCCCAGTCTGTATCAGTGCATAAATCCGAATCTGTCCCCATTCCCTTCCAACTGAACCTCCTTAGCAAACACTCTCACAAAGTGCTTTGGAAAGAGGAAAAACAACTTAATTTATGAACAGATGGCAGCATAGAAGTTCTGTATCTTTTTCCTTCCAAAGCATCATTCTCCTTCACCTGTCTCTGCTATTCAGAGGATGCCGAAGCCCAGATAAAACAAGCGGCCAGCAGAAAGCTCAAGGAATTTAAGTGAGCAATGCCACTGGAAAAGCACCGCAGCCCAGGAAACCGGGAGGAGACTGAGCCAAGCGAGGCATGCTGGCTCGTGGGTTGGTTTTCTCTCTCCCCATTCAGCTGGTGCCATAGATAGAAGCAGTTGGAAGTCAGGAAAAGTTTATCCAAAGCTAACATTTGAGCACGTTTTCTCTTGCACAGCAAACCCCCGTTGTTCCAGCACCGCTCGCAGGCTCCCTCGCCTGCAAACACCCACGCCAGCCCTGCTCCACCAGCGGCACCGCACTGCTCTTTTGCAGAGGCCACATTTGCAGGTTATTGCATTATAAAATACCCCAAAATACAGAGGGACGAGCACACAAAGCATTGGCACTTTGAGCTACCTCCAAGGGAAATCTCCCTCATCTTTGGTGCAGAGCCCCTACTCTCAGATTCAAGGACCAGTCTCCTTTCAGGAAACACAACGGCAGCCACAGGAACAGTAGAGGAAATGAAAGACAGTTTATTAAAACAAATATTTAAAAAATTAAAAATAAAAAACCACACAAGGGCCTTGAACTGCTAGCTGACCTTTGGGAATATAAGAAACCAAGGCTAGAAAAGCCATATTCAGGTGTTTAAGTGCCAGCATGAACATGAATTCAAGTCCATGCCAGCCTTGCTAACATTAGCAGTATAATTATTATAGGTATCTCATCCTTATCTTTCACTTCAATTAACTCAGATTGCTGTAGCAGCCACAACTGGGGTCTGTATGGAGAACACAACATCCACCCTGACACAACAGAGGAGCGATGGAGGTCAGCAGGGGTTCAGCCTCCCCTCACCTCTTGCCAGACGGGACTGAAGCAGGAAATCCCCCAGGCACCAGGCAGCCTCCTGGCGGCTTGTGCCAGGCCCCTCTGGCCCCACCAGAGGCTCAGAAACCCAGTAGCCCCCCAGCACCACCACAGCCATGAGATGGGGAAGGATGAGTTGCCCCCCCCAGCACAGGTTGCAGAGCCCAGGAGGTGCTCAACTGCCCTATAGAAGATGAGTGGGTCAGGACTGCACCCTCACCCACACACACCCAGAGCCTAATTGCAATAAAGTACCTTTCCAAGCAAAATACAGACTTCAACAAATCCATATTTGCATAAAACTGTGGTTCTTACCAGCCACTAAACGTAACATAGATTACTTGGAGACACTTCCCCCTTTTCCTTGCCTTTTAGCGGAGCAAAATATGATTTACATTCTGTTTGCAGGCGAATCAAGTAAAATGCTTAATTATAAATAGCACTTGTAAATATAATCCTTTCAGCTGGAATATTTGTACAGTGGAAGTGACAGACCTTAGTAATGACTCCAGTTACAAAACTTAATTAGACCTGTTTCTCATCCCAGCACCGGCTGGAGCACAATGCCTTGGTGCAAGCTTGCACTCACGCACGGGGCCACAAACCACCATGGATCAAACCCTCAGCAGGTGCCAGGCATCCAGATGTCACCAGTTGCAGTGACACCACAACAGCTGACAGCAGTCGAGGCTCTATCCCCAAAAAGATATGTGGTCCCCAGCATAATTGAAGATTAGCTCCATTATTTTTATTTATGTAGAGCTGAAACGCACTTTCTAAAGCCAAGTCTGCGTTCAGCAGATGAAATATTTTATAACCTAGCCACCAAGGTTATGGAAAGGTGCAAGGGAATGTATATCAATATTGATAAGATTCCCCCCCCCCCCCGATATACTTACTAGGATAGATCATCTCCTACAGGTAATAGAGAACAAGTTATCGCTTCTATTGCTCAGACATCATGAGGTGCTACCAAGTTGGAAAGCTCTGACCAAACAAGTTTCAGCCTTGAGGCCCCCAAACCCTGCTAGATAACGCAGAGCTGGAACTACAGACTAAAGATGACATTTAAGAGCCAAGACGACTCCATGATAAAAAGCTGAAAACATTTCAGTCAGGAGAGAGTGTTTGTTACATCCACTGTGCCAGGAAAGTGGAAGTACAAATGACAACAGGAGGGGAAAAAAAAAGACAAAACATTTTATTTCATATAACTAGCTTTTTTAACTTTTGCAGTTTGATCTGGTTTTGAGAGTTTGGTCCTGCTCTTCGCTGTTCAGGTGACGGCCTCTGTCATCACAGCTTGATGTATGATAACGAATACAGGATCATACACAGTTATTCTGACATCAGACATTAAATAGAAGTGGTATTTGCATGAATTGACTTCAAAAACAAAAGGTTTTCATTTTTATGACACTCTCTCTTTTCATCAATAGCAAAAAATATATTTTTAAAAATAAAACCAAGTAAAAAAAAAAAATCTCTTTACAGACTCCAAGCACAAGCTGCTGGCGAGCCTGGCTGCCTCAGCTCACGCAAACAAGCTTCACCTGGGAAAGTTACTCCTGTGAGGTCTCACCTGGGGTTTCAAACCATAGCATGAAAATTCACAGAAGATAAGAAGCCAGCTAGGTTTTGTATCCTCCCGGGCAATGAGCACTGTCCTGACCTTCCTGTGTCCACGTGTCCCAACACAGCAGCTCCCTGAGGTCCCCTCTCCATCTCCTCTGAAATGCCAGAGCTGTACATGGCTTAACCAGGAAGAAAAGGGAGAACCCCAGCCCTGACAAACATCTATTATCTGAGGGATTAACCCCACCACGAGCACTGCCTTGGAAACTTTCTTCGTTTTAAGGGGAGGTATTTTAGACTCACACCTAGTACTCGAGGCAGACAGATATTCGCACTACGCTAGAGCTGTTCCATAGGGAATAGCACGTGGAAGAGTACTGAAACGCATCAAATCAGAGAAGTGTCATGATTTCACAGATCTAAGACAACTCAAACCAAGGAAACCAAACCACAGCCGGCAGATTTGCAGCAATGCAAGGTGACACAGACAGCTCCAGGTTCAGGTGCACCAGCTGGAGGTACTTGGGGAGGATTTTGCCCTGAAAAAACAGGCAGCCCTCGGTTAACCAAGGAGCAATGTACCTTCCTAAAAGCAACCACAAAGGCACATCTCACAAAGGACAAAAGCTGCCAGAGCTTGAGAGCTTTGTTGAAGCAGGGCCTAACGCCTGTCAGCTTGGACAGGCTTTAAACTCCTCAGAGAAGCACTCAGCAACTTCAGATCCATGTTTCTACTTTAGAAAGTAGAAGGCACAGGAGACAAATACTTTTTAAAAGACATTGTTTCTGTCTATTAGCCCCATATACTTGTTAAATATCCAGCTGAGGACAGTAAAAGTAAACAAACAGAGACATTTTGAGGTACTCATTTGCACCTTCGGAGAGATCTACTGTGATTACACAGTTGGTTAACTTTAGGGAGAAACTTCATCTTTTTATTAAGAAAAAGGAACACAATTATAACGTCAGTGTGAAACAATTTGTCCCACACGTGATATTTCTGTCTGTGTCAGTTTATTGCTTCAAAATTATTTATCTCTGTTTGTTTTTTGAAGGACATCTTTTTGTGCCTTCGAGCCACTCTATTCATTAGTTCTCCAGAGCTCATGTCCCATTTCATTATGTTTTAATCTTTACAGTTGTTAATTTGCATTTCATTTCCTGTAGTAGCAAAAAATTATGAACAAAAAAGTTATTGTAAATATTAACGCAAGTCAACTGATAATCATCCAAGGAAGCATTTCACAGCAGTAGCAATTGCCTGCGTCCAAGGCAGAAAAAGAGCAATTTGAGTAGTTTGAGAGGAGAAACACTTCAGGCTGAGGGCACAGCACCTTCTCAGAAGCATGGGCTGGGCCACTGCAAAGCAGCACTCCTAATTAACGAGGTCTTACTTGGAAGAGAAAATGCCTAGAAAAAAAGCAAGCCCTGTTTGGTAACCAGGCTTCTGAAGTCCATCAGGAGCTGAGCTACTTGAGCCTCTCCACAGCATGTTAAGTACAAGAAACCGCTTTGCTAGTGCCCCAACTGCAATGCTCACCTACAAAAACTAACAAAAACACCATGCCAAACCAAGAGATGACAGCCCTACAGCAGCAAACCCAACAAACCAGGCAGGTGAGGCTTCCTCCTCCACGCACAGCCCTTGCTGCCAGCTCCCAGCATCGCACTACACCAAGTTCAGTTTTCATTTTGAGAGAGACACGTTCAACGCAGCTTAAACAACAACAAAAAGTAACTCACTCAGATCTAAGCCACCGTCCTGCAGGCTCCGAGCTTCGCTTGTGGTGTTCTGGGGATGGGGCAAAGGAACCCAGTAACAACCCACCTCCAGGTGCGCTGCCTCAGCCCAAATAGATCACAGCATTTTGGAGGTGGATAATTATCTTCGTTAGATAAATATACGGCAGGCTTGTAAACAGGTTAGCTTTAATGGAGAAAAGCACCGAGTCACTCAAAGCTTGTGAGTGGAAGCCCGAGCTCTGGCTGGCTCCCTAATTAACCTCCCGCAGCCGCGCAGCGTGCTGCCAGGAGCTACAAAGGACGAGGGCTGCCAGGAGCTGCTCGCTAGAAAACCTCCACAAAAGAGACAAGCGGAGCTCAGGGTCTGGTATTTAGGCTCGCACCTCTGTAACTCCTCTTGTACTCGTCAAAGTCCCCGTTTTATCCCTTAGGGAATACCACCAGGCACGTTTCCTGGCTTGGGGTTTCCACTGTCACTAAGCGTCCCCAGCACGCGGCTGCCATGGGGAGGGGAGCAGTCACGGTGCAGCAGCGATACCCAGGTTTGGAGCAGAGCCTGCAAAAGCCCAATGCAGACACCCAGCTCCCTGGTGCTGGGGGAAGGATTGCCTCCAATTCCTCACGCTTGTTGCACCTTTGTAAGAACTCCAGCATTGTACCACAACATCCATCTGAGCCATTTCTCCGAGCAGCTGCAGCTCCTGCCCATCCATCACAGCAAGGTGCTCTCCTAGCCGTGCCGCATGCACAAGTAACACAGCTGTACGGGCTTCACTCTGATATAAAAAATAAATAAATAAATAGATGAGGTACTTCTCTTTCTGGTCCCCCTCTCCAGTTCCTCAGCTCCTCTGGGTTTCCACAGCTGATCTGACAGGACCAGCTCTCCACCCCAAACAGTCAAGGGCCCTCTTTGCAGCTGTTTCCATTTGCAGCAGCCAACCAAAGGGGCTGCTATGAAAACAAAATGCCCAAATTTTTGCCCCAGTCAAGCCCTGAAGAGTGATCAGAGCAAGAAATGAAACCCACGTGATGAAACCCACGTGATGAAGAGCCAAAGAAGTACTGCAGAACGTGTCTGTAATGCACCTGCATAAAATTAAGAAGAAATGGAAGAAGCAAATGCAGACCTAGCTGCCTGTTGAGTCTTTGCTGTGTAGAAAACAATCGTTTCACATCAGTGTAAATGCATCATTCTTCCATGCATCATTGCCCTCGTACTTTTACACCATTATGAGTAGAAGGGGAAAAGGATCAAAGCAGCCCTTGCTGCTGCTGCCGGCAGCCGGTGGCCGCAGCGCGTTCCTGCAGCAGCACGGGGCGAGGTGGGGGCAAGGAGCTGCCCACCTCCCACTCCTCTGCTCCGCGCTCCCGGGTGTTACAGATCCCTGTAGCCCTCCTGCAGCAGGACCACACCTCCCTTTTTCCTTCCCCTGGCACTCCAAAACCAGCACATTACATTACTGATTAAACTGACCTTTAAAAAAAAAAATAGCATAAATAAACAGAAAAAACCTATCCCACGCACTAACGTACTTGTGTAAGTCTCCTGGTTTTGATTACTTATTCTCTGTAGAAAGACTAACCTGAGGATTTTCAGGATTAACCTCCCCACTAAAAAGTTAAGAGCTTCATTCTGGAAAACAGAGCCTTCCTTGATGAGAGATAGGAAATAACTTACTTTAATCGTTAACTCAGAAAAGTTCGGGGGACGACCTTTCAGGTATGCATTGGCCTCATGGACTTCCCCCTTGCAGGAACAGGAGTCTCTTTCAGGGGAGTTTCAACTCTAAAGTCATTCTATGATTTTATTTTTTCTCCCATGTCTCGGAGGAAAGGAGAGGGTGGAGGTGGGCAAGAGGGATGTCCTGCTGCCCTGCCAAGCCCCTGGAGAACAGACCTGCTACGCTCTACAAAGGTATTAATTCCCAGAGATTTGGGAGAAACGGTGCTGACCGAACAGGTACAAGAGCAGCCTCCAACCAACCAAGTATGTTACAAATTTAACAAGAATGACTGGCAGCCATGCAGGAAGAACCTGGTATTAATGAAATCAAATAACGAAGCACCCAAGAATTAAATGGAATTTTGCAGCTGCAGTTTTCCTGCTGAGCAAAGTCAACCTAACATCTGCCACCCTCCTACAGATAAAGTTCCCATCCCCAAAAAAAAGGATCTATACCCAGCACATCCTCTGGGCACACTGGCTCCCCCCAGCACTTGTTCAGTGCTGCCGCCTGCACCCAGGGCTGTCACCCAGCCCCACTTCCATCATCCCCCACCAGCCTTGCCCCGGGGGAAGCCACGTGCAGGAAGGGTCTCAGCAGCTTTAGGGAATCTTCAAATCCCCTAAAACAAATCCTTTCTGGAGTAATAGGCCAAATTCTGCTCTCCCTAGGTAAAGTCTGTAGCAACCTCTTTACAGTCACTTGAGTGTTGCTGGGGTTTAGCGTGATGTAGCCAGAGGCAGGGAGGCTTTAGCTGACGGATAAACAAAGTTTGGCAGAGCCGTCCCCGATCTGCAGCAGCTGCTCCGATTCTCAGGTGAGAAAAGCACATGCAAAAAGTTGAATCAAAGAAAAAAAAGAGATGAGCATCTCGAGCAAGATGGAACAAGAACTTAAAAAAAAAATGGAAACACACATCCAAGGGTTAGGCAACAGACATCAGCCCCATTCCTGTCATAAGAGCTCTAATCTGAGAGGAGTTAATTCTCCGTCTCCCTCGTCCCAATGTCTTTCACGACAAGCTGGCACAAGGCTTTGTAGCACCATGCACAGACACAGCGCTGAGCAGGAAGCCAGGGCCCCCGCTCTGACCAGCTTAAACGTTAAGCAACTGCACAATAACCACCTTAATCGCCCTCCTTTCTGCTTTCCTCCTACCTTCCTCTCCCCACCCCGTCCCCATCAAATTTATTGCCATGGATCCTGAAAACCCTGGAAACAGCTCAGGTTTTAAAGCTGTTGAGACCACTGCCAATCCTTCCTACCCTATCCTCCCTTTCATTCCTGCTGGACCCAAATCCATCCCTGTCTGGCTGTTGCCTCTTGTCTTCTTGTTAGCTGCAGGCTCTCCAAAGCTTTCCTGGCCTTGTGCAGGGTTTGGTGGAGTCCTCCATCACGACCAGGTCCACAAAGCACTGCACGAATCTCAACTACAACAGATTTCTGCAATTATAACTTTGGTGACAAAAAGCAGCTACTGTGTAAAAGACATCGAGAAATTCTCCCTTTTCACTGCTGTGACACTGAAACAATGCAAAATTACACCCCATCCGTAGCCCTCTGTGCTCTGGGTTAAACTCCAAGCAGCACAGAAGGACGAATTTCCTTTCAGCCACCTTCCCTTGAGGCTGGTGGAGCTGCGTCCGTGCTCTCCAGCGGGCGCTGTGGTCGCAAGGTGGTGGGGAGCAGCTGCGGTCACCTCCCCATCAATAACCGCCGGGCACACGGCCTGACTTTGGCTCGTGAAACGATCATTAGTAATGATGCATCAAAAAGGTTTTGATGAGTGAATGATAAAAGTAAACAGGACACAGTAATAATCAGCCCTTATTTATAGCCAGGTAAAACACCACAGTTGTCAATTTCGGAAAGTGACTTTGAAGGAACTTTTTAAAAGGGGAGACTGAGAACATTTCCCCCCTCCCGCCTGCAAACAACCATAACCATTATTGATAGCATTTCTAAACTGGCAGGTACACAGAATCAGAGGCTGCTATTTTGTGTCAAAATTGTTTTATGGTGCCATATTTTTCCTTGTTTAAGGCAGCACTACTCATTTACAACATTAAACAACATGATTTATGTACTTTAACAGAGCTTACTACATTTAAATGTTTTAGGCATTTCATTTTTACAAGATACCTTGTTCCAATATAATCAATGGGCTTTTTTCTTGGGCTGCAGTAGGAATGCAGTTTGTGTTTTATAGAAAAATCAATATAAGAATTAATGGGTGACGAGCAAAGTAAATTGTAAAAAGTACAGAGGGGTTGTGAGATCTCTTTTGCTGCATCGATTCCATTAGCATTAGGCTGCCCAGTTGTACGCAGCTTCATATTTGATAAGCAAGCAGCAGACTTCATATTCTGCTGAGGACTCGGAGACAAAATAGGTGAAGTTCAGCACTGAAATAACTATGCCAAAGTCATTGAGGTTAAAGCAAGAATGGACACGAGCCAAGGCGGACGCTGAAACACAATGCACTTCAGAAGCAGCAGCCATAAACATCAGGTGCTCGCGAGCAGGGCCTCTCTGACTTTTATTAAAGGCTGTGATACCTGAGTGATGACATTCTCGGCAGCTTTATGCTGCTGCGTTATGTGTTTTCTAATTAATTCCAAAAATAAAAAATACAAATTACCAGAAGACGACACTACTCACAGGTTTTCTTGCTACTAGAGGAAAAGCAACATAAAAAAAAAGAAAAAGCTGCATGCAACCTAGATTTCTTGTTAAAAACATAAACAGGGAGGAGCTCTGGCAGGCTACAAGCGATGTAATCCAGAAGACATTTTTTTTTGCCTAGGGCCTCTTTTCTTTCCTGAACTCTTGCTCTTAACATAAGTATTTGTGCTAGTGCCTCGAAAGACTCTCTTCAAATATCTCTAGAGTCTGTTTCCCCACCAGAGACTCCTGGCACAGCTGAAGCAGAGCTGACCTGTGCATCAGGAGACAGAAAAGCCCCAGCCCCTTACACCTCCCAGGCCTGCGGTGCCGCCACCAGTGTCCCCTGCGACCAGGCGGGTGCCACCTGCACAGCACAGGCGGCTCTCTGCAGCCCTCACACGCTCAGACTCACAGAAATCCGGCACGTTTGGACCGCACGTGGCTGCAGACACTTCTCCAGGCGTCCAGTTACCTCTGTTACTTAGCAGTGACACGTTTCCCTCTCGCAGCCTGTCCAGCAAATTGCAGCGACGACCTTCCACACTTCGAAACATCGATGATCATTCTTGTTCTGCATTACAGATGAGATGCATCTGTTCATTTTGCTACATTACTTCTCAAAGCTCTGACCCAATAAAGCAATTGCTTTTCAAATCAGGCTCTAGATATCTCACACTGCCAACAATACAGCATTCCGGGGTGCTGTAACAGCTGCTACCATCCTCATCTCCTCCCTCTCCTTTGGGAAGATCCTTTTCGTTTTCAGACCCATCAATAGGTTTAAATAGATCCCAGCAAGCAGGTTCGGCAGTGGGAGTCATGGCACACGTTTTCTGCAAATATTCCAAATCATTTTTACAAGTCACCTTTTTTCTCTTTTTGTTATTTGGAGTCTGAAAGCTTATTGTTCTTTGGGATGTACTTGGAGCAAAGGAATTTAATTATATTCTATTTCAAAACAAATTGTTGATACAGACTCAAAGTGTCAGTAATTAGATAATTTCACAGTGCACATTCCATTATCGCTGTCGTACTTAATGACTGTTTATTTGAGAAGTCCTTCTATCACCGCAGCTACCCTGGTACTAAATATAATAATGGATGGTGTGATTGGTAAGCTTCACCCATTGCTCTCATGTTTAAAGTAACGAGCTCTGGAGAAATTTCTGCTCAAATGTGGAGATTTAGATGGCAGGGATTAAAACGCTGGCCTTAATGAAATCAGTAATAAAACAGTCATTGACTTCCCAGGGTTTAAATGTAATCAGATCCTTACAAGTAAAGATGATTAGTGACTTAGACTACATATTAAATAAACAATTATCATGAACTCTAGCTCTAGAGGACTAATATAGAAAGATCCCGTTCGTTCACTCTTGGACTCCTTAACATGCTTAAAAATGCGTGATACATGCACCAAAGCGTCCTAGCACTGCTCGGCAGGGTGCGTGCCCACAGCAGCCCCTGGCCTGGGTGAGGGCAGCCCATTGCCATGGGCCTGCAGGAAAGCACAGGGTCCCCCACCACACCAGGTGAGGGCAGGAGGCAGGACAGCAGAAGTCCTCCACCTCCTCCAGCCTCCAGCCACGATGCTTGGGAAAGGGCACCTTCCTCAGCACCTTCCCCTCCTCAGGAAGGGCACTGCACCCTCCCTGTCCTCTGCTCGACACTTCTGCAGGCCTAAAGTCACTGGGTGTTAGGGTCTTCATGCCGTGAACATCCTGCACGTCCTGTCTGGAGCAAAGCACGAGCATCTCTGAGGCACTTTCCCATGTCACAGATGTAGGAATTTTTAAAATGTTCATTTTTTTGCTTCTCTATTTTTTCAGAGCAAGATATGCAGATAATATAATGCATTTTTTATGATTCTATTAAAACACCGCATAATTATCCATCTATATTTTTGTCACAACTGATTTTGATTCCTTTTCAAGTTGTTGACATTTTTAGATACAGAGAGTACTGCGCTACCAAGTGCAGCGATTGCCATTCTCTTAGCACAGAACTTTATGATTCTGGCGTTTTTCAGTAAGGCGTGGACTAAATTTAAGCTTGCTTGGTGGGGTTGCTTTGAGGAAACACCAGCTGAAGTGCCCATCAACATGCAGTGGTCTCAAACCCTAGCAGCTGAAGCACAGAAAGGAAAATGCAAGCATCATGATGGGGTAGATATTAAAAATAGTTAGATTTCAGCACACTTAGCTTAGCAAAATGTTGTGTAAGTACAACTTTCTGCTTAAAAAAACACTGCTTTATTGGTGAAATGGTGCATTACATTTGGAAATTGGAGGGAGCTCTATAAAGCACTTTGGTTTTGATCCACTTATAAAGGAGGAGGAATCAAGGTCTTTATTCTAAATATACAGATTGAAGGGATGCGTTACTATTTATGAACAGTAAAATGCCTTTTAAAAAATGTGGGCAAGGAAAACACTATCTACATTTTCAGACACAGCTCTTCAAAACGTATTAGGAGAAGTTTTTGCCCAACTTGCCAAGAATTACCCACTTTATATTAGGTATTAATTCGAACAGTGGAGCTAATTCAGTTCTATTTCTGTCAGCACAAAATACAATGCCATATTGTAATGCGATGGGGCAGAGAGCCTCCACCCTTCAGTACTGAGACAAGCATTCTCTCAACGTGACTTTGGCACCATAACCCGCTGAGGAACACCTTTGTGCCCCCAGTGGCTTTGGGCGTTGTTTTGGCTGGCCCCGTGCCCACGTGCTGCTGCCAGTCCACCCAGCGTGCCAGCCAATAACCCAGGCAACGTCGGCAACACACAGTAACCGGCCGCTCCCTGCTTTTACCTGAGCAACATCTCTGCTCCACCACCGGCTGCTGGAGCATTTCACCAGATATCACGTCCCTGAGCTTTCATCTCGTTGTCACGTTCTGGTGAGGCTGGTCAGTGGGTTGAAGGTGGCCGGGCAGGAGGTAATGAAGGAAGACAGAAAGCGCAAGCTCTAAACCCTCATTTCCTTAAAAAATTAGGCCTGCGAGGAGCAAAGGGATCTCAATACAAAACATACAGAGGGCTGTTGCAGTAGCAGCTATCTGAATACGCAGGATGTCATCCGCAGCCTCCTTCTCCCTTAAGTAAAGAAACTGTCAGGTAATGGCCAAATCCATCAGGCAGCGCTATCAGCTGTGCTGCTGCCCGTGCCTGCGTAGTGCAGCGTAAGCTCTGCTCCAAGACTTATGAAGCACTCCAAAATTTAGATTGTTCTCCATGAGGCGTGCTGAGATCTGGATATCATATTTCACTTTTTAATTAAAATATATTTTTCACTCCCGATCTACAGAAGGAAAAACAACATAAAAGTAATTGAGACTTCACGTTTCATATGTCAGATCATGATAGCTTTTCCTATTCACTGGCATGCCAAATAAGTACTTATAACAAGATTCACCATCAAAAGCAAGCACCCTCCTTTCCAAGGATGACGGAATCAGGCTTAGATAAAATAGGAACCAGCTCATGCTCAAAATGAATCCTGGTGTCAAGCTGCTGCACCTTTGCAAAGTCCTTCATCTCTCTAAAACCTGCCATACTTCATTACAGTATATGGTGAAATGCACCAGCCTCTCCAGGCATTTCGCAAAAATTACCTACTAAAGCAGACAGTGTTCAGAAATTAATGTCTTTAGTACCCATGAGCAGGACTGAGTCATATATTGCAGGCTGTAATTTCAAGGTCTCGTTCATCCCTCCCTGGTATCAAGCATTTTGTTGCAGCCTTTTAGTGGAAAGCTTTTATTTCCACAAGATTCTCTCCCCCTATTACGCCGTTACAAGGAAAAGCATAAAAAGCCAACAAAGGGAAGAAAAGAAAGTATTTCCTGCACTTGGAAGGCATGCCGGGTCGGAAAGGGCACGGAGCCACGGGACGTGCGCCTGGCTGCAGCGCGGGAGGGTTGTGCTCCTCGCAGGGAAGGACTTCACGTGGGCCTGGCCAGAAAGCAAGGCTTAAATTTCCCTTTTACACACACACAGAAACAACATTAACAATGAAGCTTCAACATCTGATTCTTCTATTTTTTTTTTCTTAAATTTTGGACGACCTCCCCTTTTCGCTGGGAAGAGGGCAGGAGCCTGCGCCTGGGATGAGCTTCCCTCCTAAAACACCCAGTGCCAAACTTACCGTGGTTTGAAGTGCATCTGCCTCGGCCATGAAGCTTCTTCAACTGCAGGGGTAATTTGGCAAGATGTGCTAGGAAATTTTAGAGAATATTGGACTGGATGGTGTAGAAATAATGATCAGCATAGAAAGATTTGGAAGAAACCCGAGAGCGCCGTTGAGGAATGCCAGATTTGTCTGTTACCTCAGCTTAATGGAGCACTTTCAAGACTAAATTAATTTTCTGCAGATTTCCTATGGCTTCCTGAGGATCAGAGCACAAGCACAAACTCCCAGCACCAACCCAATCTCCCTTCCAAGAAAGCTTTTCTATTAGTCTAGGTAAAGGAGGTACGGAAAACACAGTGCTTCACTTATATCGATTTGTATACATTTGCAAAACCTTCCAAAAGCAAAGACCTGGTCTCAAGGTTGGGTAAATAGTAAAGGAGTGTTATTGTACCATCTAAGACATTAGAAACCTTTTCAATTACTGCCATTTAATTCCCTTATTATTTTCATTTGTTAGTTTCACCTCGTTTTGGACGCATTCTTTTATCTCTACATTACTTCTGATTAGTTCAGAGCCATGATCTGATCAAACCTCAAGTCTGTGGGTAGCTGGGACATCAGACCCAACAGAAAAGTGATTAGAAACCCCCCACTTAGCACGCTTTGTCTCATATCTACTGGAAGGTTGTTACAGTAAATGCAAAACCAATGTGGCCTGACACTGAGGAAAGTTAGAAGACTAAGAGACATAAAATGCATGAGTTATTTTTTACATTAGGTAGCAAACCGAGTTCTCCTTTAACCACTTAATTACCTTTGGCTGACAGGAAAAAACATTGCTATGAAAATTAGTCTTATCTTTATTATGGATGTGTCCCTGAAGATGCTGATGCACTGACTTATACATCCATGTATGAAGCCTGGAAGTAATGAAATAATTCTACCTTGTGAGCAGCTGCAAAGGTTTTGTACTATTGCCAAGGATTTATTACGTAGTTTAACGGTCATTACTTAGCATCATCTGCTCTTTTTATATATTCTCTATCACCATACCCATTTTCCTCTTTCAGCCTTATTATCTTATGTATATGAACAACGAATAATAAAGGGTGACAGGGAGTGGAAATCCAAACTAGCCCCAACTGGCCACAGGCAAGTCAAACAGCACTTCGGAGCTCAGCTACAACAGCCTCAGCATCAGGAGCTTGGGGTATTTGACAGCAGAAGTAACAGTGTCTTGTGGGATGTCTTCCCTGAACAGGCTGTTTGGTCCAGCACTGAGATAAAGAAACGCTCAGGACTATCTCCAGTAACATCTGCTGCCACTCGAAGTTGAATAAATCATCAATATTTCAGAGGAGCAGGTTTGGGATTGCAGCATGAACAGTTACCTGCGCCTACACAAGACATCCAGGTTTCACTTTTCCAGCAACCCACCATCCAAACACACTGCAGTTAGTTTAAAAAGAAAACACACAGTGACCCACTAGGAACGGGAAGGAAGGGCATGGGAACCCTGTCAAAAACTGGGCAGCAGATGGATCCTTTCCATGTCAGGGTTTCCAGAAAGCAGCAAGTCACCTTGCACCTCCATCACCAGGCTGGGGTAGCAGCCCTTGTACATTTTAATTCTACTCGGTGCTATTTTGAAATGTATTTCCTGCTCTGGAAGGATTAAAACCTTTTCTCGGTGTAGGATGTTCACAAGCATAAAGAACAGTTTGACTGAATTTTTAAAAAAGCTTTGAGATTTGGGGCAGCAGAAATAAAGACTCTTCATGAGTTCTGCATAATATCAAAGTGAGCAATGAAGTACAGAGAACAGCTGCCGGTAGAGTCTCCCCCTCTGCTGCAGCCTTCTCAGTCCCACGTGCATGGCAGATTTTCCTCTGCCTTTCGGGGACGGTCTGACAGAGCTTCAGGCTAGCACCGAGAGAGCTGTTTATTCTATATGAGAACATACACGTAAATTCAATATAATAGTTTCATTAAAAAAAAAAAAAACAACGTAAAAGATCTCTTATTATTTGTAGGTTAGTTTTCCTTTTTTTCTGCTTGTCATACATCATACTTCCTAAAATAAAAGAAACAGTGGTCATTTCTGCCAGCCACATAGCACTGGCTGACATTTGGCTAGGGCTGTGGGGAAGCCCAGCTGTGAGCTGCGTGCAGGGTTCCAAGGTTTCCTGTCCCAGATGAATTCAATCAGTGCACCCTAGCTGAAATGTCAATGGAGCAACGCTAAAAATGGTCCCAGGCACTCCTGGCCTGCACAGTGTTCAGCGTTTCCATGTCTGCAGGGAAAGTCTTTTGCTGCACGAAAGGCTTTGAAATTCAGCTTGCAAAGGCTGTTCAGCTAAAGAGCCTCTGCAGGCCCCCGGAGGGGAGCTGGGAGCCTTGAGGAGAAGCAGACCCCATTGTCTGCTGAACCCATCACGCTCCTACACTATGGAGCAAATGCTCCTGATCAGCAGGAACAGCAGTGTCCCAAGGGCTGTGGCCACATGTAAAATAAATTGGGTTTGCTAGGAAACAAAGCAAACCTTGCTGAGAGCAGAGGTGAGGATGTTATCGACAGAAAGGAAATTCTCAGTGTGCCAGTCCACAGGGGAAGACAAAGGACCAGAGAGGAGAGGCACCACGCAGCCCGAGACAAATGCATATCATCCCAAATCCAGCCGGTGGGTGCCCAGAGGTGACCTCTGATCATTTACGTTCATACGTTGTGCCGAAGGAGAGTATTTGCTGGGCAGCCTCCAAATCAGACAGACCAGCAGCATGTCAAAACCAAGTGCTATTTCAAGGCCCTGTTTTGGAGACCCTCCGGGGGTTAGCAGGGAGGGCACTGCAGCTCTTCGTAGCCCTGTCTCCACCAAGCTGTGACCCAAGTCCTTCCTGCATTACCCTCACCTTAAATCCCTGTAGAGCAGCAATGTGAAGCAGCAGCAGCGTAAGACCTTACAGTACCCTCTAACAGTACTGTACTCTCTAAAAACTCATGGTTGGGGGCCACAATACCTCTTCCTTTTGCTGTTTGTTTCAGTTTTTGAATGTGATGCTGCTGAGAAAAGGCAAATGCAACGTAAGTTACCTGTGGTGACGTTTCCCTCTTGCTTCTAGGATCCCTCTGATCCTTGGTCCTCAGTAGTCACCAGGTGCTGCTGTGCCCAGGAGCTGGTCGTTCCCTCGGCTCTGCGGGGTGTCCTGCCCTCCGAAGCCCGCAGCAGCAGTCACAGCCGGAGTTCAGCCTGCGACAGCCAGCCCTCACACCGTGACCCGGGTCACTGTTGAGCCTGTTGCACTAGAACTCAAATAAAGAGGGGGGAAAACAGAGATTAATCTGGAATAAAAGCATAACTAAATGGGGTGTGAAAACTAAATTGCCATATCACAGCTTAGTGCCCAGCCCGGATCCGAGTACTATCAGCACTTACGGTACAACAAGCCATTGACTCATCAGTGGCATGACAGCTAACTGCTCTGCTGACAAGCATAAATCTACCCTACCACTATTTTGTGTTATTAATTAGGAGAGGGGGGAGCTGCATTTGTAGCTCATACAAGTGGCTCATCTACTGCCTAATGCGAAAGGTTTTATTTGGCTTGAAGAACCGTCTATTTAAATTGTGCATCAAGGTCAGAACACATGGGTAGTTTCATTCACTGTGGCATTTTGATGGTGGCTGTGCAAGTCGTGAGCTTATCCACCATGTCGTTATTTCCCACACATCAACCGGAGCAGTAAATAAACTTTTGGTTCATAATGGGCATACAACGGAAGCAAGCTGAAAGCCTGCCCCGAACAGCTCTAATTAAAGGTATCCAGAGTTAAGGTACGAGGTCGCGGAGGGACAGCAGTCAGTATAAACCTACTCGGTCTCTACAGAAATATTTATCACTTAACCCCAACATTGTTGTGTGTGTGCTTATGTTTGATCAATATTCAGTATCGCCTCCACTTTACCTGAGGTCTGTGCAAGACGCTAAATTAGCTTTTTTCTATTACCGTTTCAACGGTATGGTTGAAATTGAACATCTCTGTAATTGAGCAGAAATTACTGGCAGACCAGGTCTGTCTTGATCAGTTTGCAAAAGCCTCCACATTAATCATATTAAAGACATCCCGGATGAACAAATCAGCAATGCAGGCAGCGTACCGGCTGCCTTGGAGAAAGCCTTCCCTCGTTCCTGGCAGCAGAGACGTGGGGCTGGCCGAGCGAGCCAGCAGCGGGAGCTCGCACACATCCCGCCAAACTCCAGCAGCACCTACCCACGACAGATGAGGCAGATACCTCCACAAATTGCTTTCTGGCCCTGACAGCGTTTGGCTCGTGGTCCTGGTCCTTGCTAAGACTGGAGCTCTCATGTTTGCCACCCTCCGCTGCCCACCTGTCCGTCCTGCTTGGCCTCAGGCATTCGTCATTCAGTCCCAAGTTCTCTTTTCCTTTTGTTGACTCGTTTTGCTCAGGATCTTTATTTCTGATTTTGACAATCTCTAAATTATGTCCTTAAAATAAACCTCACAATCAGCAATATATAAATTATAATTTCCTTCTCCACATGCTTCAACTATTATCTTAATCAAGCAATCATATCACTTCACATATAGCCCCTCATTATCCAAGTCGTGCCCTGTTTGTATTATACCATCCTTATCTGGTGGCACACCAAACAATCTGGCGAGTCTTCAGCACTAACACAACCCTGAGCCCTTAGGTATCTACCAGGTCTTTGGTGTTGCAGGACTGATCTCTGCGTAAAGCCGTGGCAATCAGGTGATCCCCAGGTGATGGGATGGCTTTCTTACACGTCCTCCACATTATTTGATGTTTTCAACTACACCTAAAAAAAGGAAGTTATCACTCTGCTAAACACCCAGCAACCAAGGGCACCGCTTGATCTTTGAAAGGAAGCTCTCTAGAATCAACTGGTCTTTGCTGGGACGGCTTGCACAAGAAAAGTTGGCAACGTTGGGGTTTTCCGTTGCTGGAGATATTACAGAAAGTAAAAATTCTCCATGAGAAGGCCGTGTGTGTATTTGGGACACCACCCTTCAGCTCAGAAGCACCAGGCACAGGACACCTGCCCGATGCAACGCTGCCTGCCCGTCTTTGATCCCATCCAAGCAGCCAGCCAGCAGCGGAGCCTGCGATGCTTTTCCATGCAAACAGTGCCCAGAGAGAGCACCGCCGTCACGGAGACTCCCCACCTGCACGCTCGCAGCCTGCTCGCCCGGCACCAGGCCTCCCGCCATGCATTATTAACGAGCAACAGCAGCCTTCGGTTTGCAGTCGGCTAATTTGTTCCCACAATCACGATCCCAAATATCACATGAATAATTCAGCAAGTTATTTTAACTGTAGTTAGATAAGCCCATTAGCCACCATAAATTTAAATAAATTTGCCTGTCCTCACACGCGAAGGTGCAAAGGCAGAGCGCCTCGTCAGGCGAGACGTGCCTCTGCACAGCGTGGGCAACGCGTGTGATACCTGGAGAGTCAAAGCCCTTCGGCAGCGTGCCCTAAGGGGTCCCCCTCTCATCTGCAGCAGGGAGAGGGGGAGCGCCCTGCAGCCACCAGCCCCGCCGCCACCATGAGCTCCTCTTATATGTGCAGTGCTGAGTTTTCACTCTTGCAAATGCCCCAAGCCAGTCCTTTGCTCAAGAGCAGCCTCCACCTGGGCTGCAGAAGGTGATCTGTTCCTTAATTCCACCTCCGTCCTCCACTGGATGGCAAAAACTTCTCAAGGCCCCAGTCGTAGCTACCGGCATCATCCTTAGGCTGTTTCACACAGATCTCATTTGTTATTCAACAGGTTGAGAATTCATTAATCTTCCCGTAAGAACATCTACTCGTACACAATGCCCACGTTAGCCCATTCGCATGTTGTTATTGCTGGTGCTTACTGCAGAGCTGCTCTTAAAGGCCTCAACATCGCCTCATTCCTGGTGGGCTCGGCCCCTCCTGGGAAAGCCAAGGGAAGAGGACAAGGTATTGCCGAGAGCCTCGTGCACAAGCAGCTCGTATGAAGCAGCTGCTGGGAGCACTGGGTTTCACAAAAGTAACCTCAACAGATGTAAACCATTCCTGATTTGCACAGGTGAAAGAGCACCCTCGTGCTGACAGAGTCGTCGAGGGGATGTCAGCGCAAACCAGCAACAGATTTTATCAGGAAAGCCACAAAGCTTTTGTCTTCATCACAGCAGGATGACAGTAAACAACCGTAAATGATGTATAGGAAATCCAATTTTAGTAGGCGGAGAAAAGAAATCACAATACCAGTCTTGGTTTAAATCATTGGTAAGTGTTTGTTCAAGGACTAAGGCGAAGGTTTGGAGACTTAACTGAGTAATATTAACAAACAGACTGAAGTTTATAATTAACAGCAAGAAAAAAAAATAGCAAATAATAAAATAGTGGGTTTTCCAGGGCTAAGACGCTCTTAGACTAGTAGGAATTAGCATCAGATACTGACAGGCAGAAGCAGGTTATCTCACGCCTGTTTACATTGGCCTCTTAACACATTTGAGAGAAGCATCAAGGATCCACCACCATATAAAAGGAGGTGTCAGGCTCAATGCGAGCTGCAGCAGGGCCATTTGGGTGACTCTTAACATCTCTGCACAGACAGCGCTACCTATGGCTGAAAGATGTTGAGTAGCACCTTAGTATCACGGATCTAAAGAAGCAGTTTTAAATTAAATTGGTACACGTACAGAACGAGCTTGCCTTCAAATATTGCTTAGGAAGCATAAAGAATAAAAAGGTATTTTTCAGTCTAGTTGTACAATTTCTTTTTACAAAACACGACAAAGGATATGAAATCTCTGCGAAAGGGAGCCAGCCTGTAGGTTGGGATTATTCTGATTTCTGAAGCAAACGCAGAATGGCAACAGCCTGCTATCTGTGGGCTACACAGCGAGATTCAATAACCTGGAAAATGATGGACTTTTTCCTCCAGATACATTACTACGTACAATACCTGGCAGATATGCGCTCCCATCAATCACGGCAGTAATTTTCTCTATCGTATCCTTGTGCAGGGGTCTGTTGCCTCAGCAAGGGACATTTCCAAGGTCAGGATGTTGCCCTGCCTGGGGTGCACATGCCCAAGCGAAGCAGAATGGCTGCAGGTGCTGGGGGATCTCGGTCAGCTTCGAATGGAAACAAAAGCCAACACCACACTTAACCTAGCTGGGAAAACCCATTATTCCTCTGTAAAACACAAAAAGTGCAAGAGAGTGACCCAGTCGCGGCATCCTGAAGACACAGGGGCACGTTAGGGCTTACAGATGCTTTCCAGTCCTTCCTGGTAACTCATCTTCCCAGCCCTTTATTTCTGTCCTTCTTTGCGTGCCTTCCTCCTGCCCTGCCTCCCGTCACCTCGCAGCTCCTCCCGCGCCGTTCCCCTCGCTCAGGTCCGTCCTTCCCCCGGTTCTCCAGCCTCCCCTCCTGCCATTTCTCCTCCGTAACTCTCCATCTCCAGCCTGCCCCTGGAGAGCTGAGAAATGGCACGTTCTGTCCAACCTCGTCCTCCATCTCGGCGCCCATTTTACCTTTCCGTGGCCCCACTCCCGGCTGCGCTCAGTGTTCCCGAGCCCCCTCCCGTACCCCCAGGCACCCAGCCCCGAGCTCCCCTTTTATTCCCACCCTGAAGGCAGAGGCACCCCCCAGGAAAGCGAGTGGCGGCGGCTCCGTCAGCAAACCCCACGGCACCCCGGGCAGACTGTGGCGAGGCTCAGTTAATAAATACCAGCCAGACGCGGAGAGCCCTGGACGAGAACTGTGGTGGAGGTGTATGCCGCCACGTTTCATTAATTTCTTATTATCTTATAAGGGCTTCACTGGAGCCTAGAGGACTGCGTGAACAGTACATGAATCTGGAGAGCCTGCTGTCAGCCTCACCTTCAACTCCGAAATGTTTGTGGGAACCCAGGCCCCAAGGCTCACAGGGCCGATACGGACAGCGGGACGGCAGCGGCGCCCAGCCAGGCGGCGTTCAGGGGTGCAAGGGCGCGGGCACTGCGATGTAATTAAGTCACATTTAATTAAGCGGAAAGCCAAAGGTGAAGCAAGCCTTCTGCCCTGCCCTGGGGAAGAGGTGGGAAGGTGATGGGTGCTGCTGCTGTCTGTGCAGGGCCCTACAACCGCTCCTCTGTCGACGCGAGGTAACTCTCATTTGCCTGTGAGCACTGCAGGCCCTTCACCGCATTATTTTAAAGGAAAATTATAGCTCTTTTGGTTAGTTCAGCTCTTTGAAAGTTCACATGGCTGAAGCACGGGAACATCTCTCACTGGGAATAAACAGCAAGCAGGATCTGAAACCAACATTTTTAGCTACGGTTGGCATTGATTTCATATCGATAACAGCGCTTGGATCAGCCGCTTTGCTAAGAAACGCGGCGCTATTGAAATATCTGCATGGGGAGTGCGAGAAGAGGCAGGTGCCAGCCGTCTAACCTCAGCCTGCTGCCAGCTGCAGCACAGCCCTCGTGCCCACACCTACAGCCCCTGCGCCACGCCGACACCCCGCACCCTAGGGAAGCCAGGCCTCCAGCTGACCGAGTCAAAACAGCGAAAAGCGTGTGAAAAACATGAAATAATCAATGCTGGCTTCAGCCGCTCTTGGCACCGTATGTCTCCTCGCCTGTAATTTAAAGTTTTATTTTCTGAGAGAAACTCTGCTACTCATTCCTACGTACACTTTGATTCTCCCCCCCTGTTATCATCTGGTGATCGGGTAAGGTGCACAAGACTTTTGAAATCATCATGAAAACACCAGGGGATGGGGGCACGGCCAGCCCTACGTGATGCAGCTAGCCAGACCAGCGGATGCTGTGGCTCTAGGAGAAACACTGCCACGGAAGCAAACCCAGCTGGTGCATCAGGCCGAGGGTCTCTGAGGCTGGGACACAGACCCTGTGCTGCTGCCACTAACAGAAGGCAACGAGAGCAAAGCTTTCATTTCTTGGAGAGCCACAAAGTGCAGAGACCTGGAAGCAGAGGTAGTGTAGGGCCAGTAAATGACAGGGGCCAGGCTGATGCTCCAGGTTCTCCTGTGTCACGTACAGCCAGCCGTTACGTGCATCCACCTCCACCGCATACACCCAGCTCATACACCTCTGTCCCTGCCCTGGCAGCTGGGGGGCTGCAGGAGCCCCAGTTCACCTCCAGGCTCCTTCTAGCGAAAGGGGCAGCAGGAGACGAGGGCAGGGAGCAGCCCAGGCTCACAGCCCGGGCGCTGTCCTGGATGTGGTGGTGGCACCGGCGTCGGAAGGAGAGCTGGGTGCAAGGAGGCGGCGGCGCCTTGCCACCGGGCATCAGCACTTTGGCGTTTTAACAACCCCGGTGCTCCTCGGACCACTGCAAGGCTGCGAAGTTCAGCCCAGCGATGCCAAGGAACTCCACACCGGCAGCAGGGATGAAACTTTCATCACCCCCCACCAAAACCACGGGCTCCTGTCCCCTTGGAGGACGACCCGCTGGGTGTGAGCCGCCGCGCAGGGCCGCGGGCACCCACGGAGCTGCTCCCGCAGCCAGCAGAGAGCAGCCAGCACCGCAGAGAGCAGCCCCTGGTAGCACCCAGCAGCCTGCTCCTGCACGGGGCTCACCAGCCGGAGCCCCCGCATCCCTCCCCGTGACTCTGCATCGGCTTTGGCACACGCAGGCTGAGCTTGATGTGCTTTTCTTTCCCAGCCGACATTGAAATAACTTTGCGGCAGGCAAGCCATGACACCCCGTGCTCCATTTCCCTCCCCCGAAAGAGAAAGCCTGTGCAAAGCACTTTTCTCCATCCAAACACATCATGGAGATGCAGTAAGCATCTTTGCTTCCTAATTGAAATCATACATCACCTTCTTAAGTGATACTAAATCAGACACGAACACCGAGGCAGTTCAAGCACTAACAAACAGTTCCTGCTCCGGAGACAACAGGTCCTGGGCTGGCACAAGCACACGGCTGGCCCCAGGCCGGCCCCGCTCCTGTCCCGTGGCCGTGGCACGCATCGGTGCCGCCGAGGAGCCCCCGGGTCAGGTGCAGGGCTGCGGAGGAGCCAGCACGGTCGTTTTGTGCGTTTTATTGGGAGAATCGCCACGCTCCGTCGTGCTGCGGGGCAGCTCGGGGTCACGGGGAGGTTGCTGTTTGCAGCCCGGAGATGCGGCTCGGCAGCAACCAGGGGCTGCCCGCTGCGGGCTCAGCCTTCTGCGGGGAGCACGGAGCCGGTCCCCAGCCCCAGCCCACACAGAGCCCGGCCCCACGAGTCTCAGCACCTCTAAGCCTTTCCAGATATTGTTATGCAGGCCAGCGATCTGACCCACGGCTCTCAGGAGCCAGAACTGACTTTATTTCATTGTATGGGAGAGAGAGAGAGAGGTTTTACAATGGATTTTTAACTCCGTTTGTAGCAAATATACCCTTTTATGAGAACCAGAAATAAGCTCTAGCTCTGCTTTTAATGTTCCCCTTCCACGTCACCCCTGGATCTCTGCTGTAATGATCCCCTCTCACTGCTGCTTTCAGCGGATCCAAGCTCCGACTCCACAGACAGCTTTGAACACGAAGACGAGCTCGGCTCAGTCCCAGAGGAGGCTTTCACGTTGCTTCCTCCACGAATTTGCCCACCCTACCCCAGCAAATGGGAGATGCCTGCACACGGTTATGAACTTAGCTGAGCTCACATGCAGCAAGGAGCACATCCGACAACCTCTGCCTCTTCGAAGAGGTCCAACCCTCCACTCGGGCCTCAGCTGGTGCTGCTGGACGAGCTGCTGGGGGGAAACGGAGCCTTAATGTCAGCTCTCCTCGCTCTCCCCACTAAGACCTGCTCATCAAAGCCCCTATTTGGTCTACCTGTCCTCTGCGGCTCCCCTGTGTTCCAGCTCCACATTAATAATACTCACGGTTATTACGAGAAATCTCTGCCAATTGAGTCATTTACAAGAATATTCAAATGGTCCCGGGGGCTGACGTGCCGGCGAGCTGAGCGCCCCGGGGCGCCGTGCTGGGCTGCACGCGCGTGGCCGCAGGGACACCACAGCCAGAAACCAGGCGGGTGCTCCCTTGCTTTGCTTTTCATTTTCCATTCAGCTATTAGAAGAAACCCATTCATCACAGCTATAGGCTTTCCCTCTGAAAACCTTCAGCGTTTAAAAGCTTTTGACTGAAATATAACGTATTAATGGAAGCCGTGATTGCACAGCCCTCTGCTGACCTTCCATAGGCTGAAATTGCTTATTTTGCTAAATTTATTTGCCACCCATTCATCAATCTAAATCTAAGGTGGTTTTAAAGGTCATAAACCAAACAGCCACTGAAATATGATTAAAGAATATGGAAATAAATTACAAACTCATAATGTTATCCCTTTCTGTGACTTAGTGGCAGAAGCCGGGATGAAGTATGGGAACTTGTTTAACATCTCCTGGGTTTGGGGACTCAGCCACCTCCAGAGGGTCGCTCCGGCTCCGTTTGTTCAGTGTGTTGGCTTGTGGGCACTGGAAGGAGCAGTAAGAGGCAAACTCCGGGTCAGAAGCAGAGTAAGAGAGGTCTTTAACCTTCCCTAGAGGGAAAACTCCCTTCTTGGTGACCTGACTGCATTATTAACGGGGGGTGTAACAATGTGCAGGCGAGCTACTTCCCCTTGGATGAGCAGCACAGTCACACACTCAGATCCCAGACTGCCTCCAAAATAAGTAACGAAGCATTAAGCTGCCTTAACACCACAGGTTTAGCACCAAAACCACTGAAGGTTACAGGAGAACTAAGCAAATCTTTGTATTTCCCATCTGGAGGAAGGAAGTAAAGGGGAATCTTAATGCGAAGCTTCAAGGTGTGTAGAAGGAATTTGGTTGTGGTAAAATAATGGGGATGGAAAAAAATCAGTGACAGTCTCCAGAGAGGAGTCTGTACAGGGCAGAAACGAGAGAAGCCTCATCCCCAAATCATCCCACAGGAGCTGCCCAAGGAGCACCGCAGGCAGCTCCTAATTAGCAGCAATTAGACACAGGGACTAAGGCAGCGGCCACGCTCCCTTCTCCAGCTGCTGCCCAGCCGCTGCCCATCAGACATCTGTACCGCTGGGCAGGGAAAGCACCGGGACACACGGGGACACACGGGGACACGTGTCCTGTGCCCATGTCCTGCCCTGGTGTCCTCACGCCAAGCCAGACCGCCAAGCCCCTGGCCACGCACCTCCAAGGCGTACGAAGAACAACTGGCACAGGACGCTGGCTGTAAAAACAAGCTGCCTGCCCAGAATTAGGCATTAATTCCTACACGTCACCGAAACAATTTTGACTTTATTACCAGAAGCTTCAGCGAAATGGCTGCGCAGTCACTGGTGAATTTTAATTCTTGATGAGCCGGTAATTGCTCTGCCCAGCAGCCGCTCTTAGGCACACACGCCAGTGGCTGCTTCCCTGCAAAAATCAAACACCGGCTCTGGAAACGCAGTGCCATTTGTGCTCAGTATCAATAGATTTCCTAGAAAAGCACACTTTTTTTTTTTTTAAAAGAGCAGATCTACAAAGAAAGACCTGCAGACACCGCTGGCAGCAGCGCAGGGAGCGCCAGCGAACGCCGCAGCCCGAGGTGCAAAATCTGCACGGCGCCGCTCCTGAGCTGTGATCGCTCCTCACTGCTGGTTTTGGTGCCTTTCTTCTCTACTCTAAATTGATTAATGAATTATTAATAAAAGAGGGAGATGTGCATAATAGATATACGCTGTTCTACAAAGACCTTTCTAAAGACAACAGGATGAAGATAAAAACAAGCAAGGCAGTAAAAAGACAAGATGAAAGCAGGAGCGGCCTTGTGAGTACATTAGAAGTAACAATAAAGCCTACAGATGAGCAGGAAGGCAACCTACCGGCTGACACAGCCTCTGCAAGGCTGCTGCACAGACAGGCAGCTGGAAAAACGTGCGTGCCCAGTACTGTACTGCAGCCAGAAACGTAACCTTGCACTCCAGACCAGTAACATTAAAAACGCGCACGCATGCACCTCCTTAAGATTGGTTTACCTCTGAATTTACTCCAAGGTGAAGAATCCGCAGACAAAATAAGAGAGCGTGGAAGATATTTTACAGGAATTAGGAAAGACAACAGGGCTTGTGTTGTGACTTGGTTAGAAATTCCAGCTCTTCTCCCGCTCAGCCCAACAAGCCGCTCTGCAGCAGCCAGCGCGCCTCCCGCGTGCCTTCCAAAGCCCCAGCCTTGGGAAGCTTTCTGCTCACCTGAGCATCCCTACAAGCTGATCCCTCTCCCCTGCTGCCTCCCTGGTGCTCAGCCAGGAGCTGAGGTCTCACTTCAGCCGTTCCCGTAGGTTAAAGCTCTGAAAAGGATTTTCTCTGCTGTACCTCTGCTGTCACTGAATTTGTAAGGATTTCGCCATTTCAAAGGCTCTGTCATTAGACAACAGGGGTAAAACTTGTCAACAGGTTCAAAAGCTGCCAAAGGAAGGGAGACGTCCTCACACAAACACGTACACTGGCAGCCTGGTAACACAAGTGTCGTTTCTTTAGGAAACCATGCTAAAAAATGTAACTTGTTCCAAGCTGAGACCTGTATTACTTCTGTCAGCTTTTAGCCAGTTTTTAACACTGCACTTTGCAAATCCAAACTTAAATGGAAGGGACCAAAAGTCAGGTAATTGATTTTACTGACACAGATCCAGAGGAACGCTCCAGTGGATCAGACCCAACGTTTGTAAGATATTTCGGCAATTTCTACAAGTCCAATTAGCAACTGATGTGTAATGCATCGAGAAAGCCTGCAGTTAAAGAGCTTTCCTATTAACATTCTTATTACCTGCAGAGATTGACATGTTTTCAGCTTAAAATGAATTCCAAAAAATTGTATTTTAAATAAGGGTCAAGAGAATGAATGAATAGGCATAAACAGCATTTTATGGCTATGTGTAATAGAGCTTCAGCAATAAAATAATAAGTGAGTTAGAAAGAATACAAAGCCATTCTGAATTACATGATCACAAAATTATGTCTTGATTGACTCTTTTCCTTAATGCTTGCATAGGCTGACGCAGTTGGATCAGAGAATTTCCTTTGAATATATTAACATTTATTAAAAAAATGATCAATTTTGAAGTTACAAAATGCCTCTCTAATTTACTACAGTTCAATTTACTGCTTGGGAGCCAACCACGTTTCCAGACAGACACCCTGGGAGGCCATTCTGGCATCTTGTTTCATTCAAGAAAATTATTTGAGTTTTATAATAATGTCACTGCAGGCCAGCTGGGGGAGATGCTGGAAGTTGGGCAGAAAGAGATCATCGTGGCTGCAAGGACCACACTCCTTCCTACCCCCAGCTCTGTATCGGAAAGAAAAAGAAATTATTTCACTGTGAAAGTTGCACACAAGAAAGAAATCTGAGAGCAATAATTTAAAGTTAATTTTGAAACCATTCCACACAAGCAGTCAGAAACTAGAGGCCGATCCTCATAGACACACGGAAGTGACATCCAAAATAAGGATGTTCTCCTTCTGCTGTAACACTCGAGAACTGCACCGTACGTCCCCCAGCGCTGCCTAACCCAGATGTCCTCAACCCAAACCCTCTATGCAAGCAGGTGCTTGGGCAACCGGGAACTTGCTGGCTCGTGAAACAGCCCTCCCGGTGGGTGTTTGGGGATCAGCTGCACCAACGACGGTCTTGGTGAGGACCCCCGCAGTACACGCTGTCCTCTGGTCTGTGCAAGGCTGGAATCAGGAATTCACAAGGGCCACGACTAAAGCACCAGGTAGTGTGATCACTTGGTAGTGCCCCTTCTTTCACTAGCGGAAGGAATAGCCACACCACCTGCAACGCACCTTCAGGAAACGCAGGTTTCCAAGACAAAAGACCTTTTCCCTCACTGCTGAGATTCGCCGGGCTGCCAGGGATGTGGTTGCCAAGATCTCAGTAGGAACTGAGAAATCAATTATTGATGCTGCGACCCGGTGCTTGCAACGAAGCTGTTCACCTTGCCGGAGGTCTGGTGGCACGGGGAAGCCCCGAGGGGCCCTTCCAAGCGTCTGGATGGGAGCCTTGCTCTTACCAGAGCTGCCCCGAGAGGCACGGCGCGGCCGAGGGGACGGGGAGGCGTTTGGCAGATACGAGAGACTCTCCGAAGCACATGCTTTCGGTTCAGTAACAGTGAGCAACTCGCAAGGCATTTGGCTCCCGCTCTCATCCCTCCCCGTTGTCTCATTGGAACATCTTGTGTAACTTCGGAGCCTCGGCTTTAGCGTGCGTTACTGCTAACTGCCTTCCTCCTCAGCTGTGCACCAACACCGCCCCGAGAGCCAGCCTTCCGTTAGCCCCAGTCAGGGACTAACTAATTAGTCAAAAAAAATTAGATTTTCTGGAGATAATATTACACAGATAATTAAAACTAAAAAACTATATCCTAGAAGGACAACTTTCCCGTAGGCAAGCTCCAGCATTTGCCTTGGTTATTCCCCAGCCCCACATTTTCTTTTCCTCTGCCATGCCCAAGCCGTAACGAGCTGTTAGTACTGATGTGCCACCAACTACCTAACAAGAATTATTTATTCCTGTCTTCAGGGCTCAAAATGAAAACTCTCTGAATTCCACTTATCTACTAAAGAAAGACTGACCCGAAACACTGATTAGCTGCTCAATGCTCGTGCAGTGGGATACGATGCCACTGTTACACCTTTAGGTCTAACCAAGGAATTCACAGGGTGCTCGCTGGCTGGAGAGGAGAGGGGACAGAGCCCTCTACCTGGGAGGTGCAGATCCTCTGCCTAACAATAAATCTGCAGATCAATAACTGAAAGAAAGAGGGAAGAAAAAAAGTTAAAAAAATTAATGGAGGTGAAAAAAGGGTGCAGAAAGTGAGAAAGTAAGTAAAGGAAGAGAAAAGCAGCAGACAAATGAAGTGTTTAAGATGGCTGTGAAGCCGTAACGCTCCCAGCCTGCAAACTTGTTGTGGGCGTCAGCGCACCAGGCTGTGCAGCTGGGATGTCGCAGCACCACGCAGCGCTGGCCACGAGGCTGTGAAAGCGCCTGGTGAACAACTTGGTCGGTGGCAGCAAGGCAGGAGCTTCTGTCAGACCCCGGCATCTCGCGAAGCCTCTCCCGGAGCAGACGGAGCACGAGGAACGCCAGAAGCCACCAGCGCTGCCAGCAGCCACGCAAGTTTCCCTTTGGACAAGGCCAGGAGGTAAAGGCACAAATCACTCCCGCTGTTCTGGCAAGCGACGAGCTTGGGTTGCAATAGCAACAGAGTATGTTTAGTTATTTGTCCGAAGCGTTATTTAATAAGAGGATTGCTAATTGCAAGCAGGAGCGGAATGTGATGAGGAGGTGATGAGAGGGGCTGCGGCCATCTCCTTGGTCCTGGTGGGCATGGACAGGTGGAGGGGGTACGGCTCCTGGCCAGGCTCCTGGCCCTGCTCCTGCCCCGGGATGGCTGGTGAGGCGTGACGGGGTACCTCGGCAGGAAAAAGAGCAACTGAAAACTAAAGATTCATGCTCTAGCCTAACTGGGCTTGCTCAGAAGGGAATGAGAAAACGATGGAGTCGGACCTCTAATAAACACCAGTGAGCTTGTACCCGCCTGACCGCAAAGCGCGAAGCCCAAGAGCGACCACTGCCCCTGCTCTGGGAGCTTCTGGGGTTCGCAGGGACTCCCCGTGAATTTGCTAACGTGGTTGAGTTGGGAATCTGATTTTACAGACCACACCGATCTTTGGAGAGGACTTTACACCTACTTTCTTTACACCAGCTTCTCCCCCAATCCATTTGCAGCAGCTCTCATTTCCTTTCCCAGACTCGTGAGGTTCAGAAATGGGAGCTCAGGAAACCTGCTAGCCCACCACAAACGGGCCGAGAAACTTCTTCCAGGATAACAAATTAATATCTTTTTCCATCACGAAAATTACCAGCGGGCATCCATAAGACATCGGCACGTCCGCAGCCGGGTCTGAGCATCAGGCTTCCCCCAAAGGAATACAACAGAAAAATTTTCCTGGCTTGCATCAAACTCACCCCTGCGCTGCATTTGATAATGCTCATTCTTTATGCACAGACAGGAGAAGGGGAAAGAAAGGTATTATCTCATTACCGACACTGATCACAGTTCAGGCACTAAATCCCGCCAAGGAGTACATGCATCAAAATATTCATAACTTGGTTGCATGAGAAGAAACTCATATCAGGCGGCAGCCTGAAGAGGCATTGTCCTGTGACATTCAGGTGGAGAAAACCAGAGCGTGCCCTTCAAGTTTTATGACTGAGACCAAAATTTGCCAGCATTTCATTATGATCTTATTAACGTTATGAGATCAGGGGGAAGAGTGTGGTAACAGGCAGAATAGATTTTTTTTTTATTATTATTATTTCAGCTCTGTACCCATAACAAATCAGCTCTATTATGTCCCAGGGCTTTCTCTTTGGCTCTCCTAATCTCATTGCCGCTACATAACCTCCAGCTGGCTTTAAATCTGGCTGCTGTGTGCCACTTTCCTATTTAAATCTTCTTGCTTTTTATCGGTTTCATTTTTTAAGTGTATAATTTACATTTGGTTCCCACTGGCTATAATAAAACGTCCAGGCGAGTCGTTCTCATTGTCTCGCCACAACAGGAGGAAATCCCAAATGAGCTGACTGGTACCGGGTGGCATTGTGGGTTTGTATTTTTGTATTTTTTTTGTATTTTTTTCAGGTCCTGGATATTGGCCATTTTTCCACAAGAACAAGGCAGAGCTTTCCAGCCCATCCTCTTGGCTGCTGCCCACGGGGGTGGCTCCTTGCCCCAAAGCGTGGCCCTAACCACTGACCCGTTTGTGCCTGGACACTGCCCCCCCTGCCCCTAGTCCCTGGCTGCGAGCAAGTGAGTAATCTGCCTCCTTCCTTTCTCTCTGGGGACAGAGGGACCAAAGGCTCTGGTGCAAGTCACTGCTGGCAAATGATATCTATCTTCCAGCAATTATAGGACAAGACAGATTTAATCACTGAGCCAGCCACATTCTACCTAGATCCCAGGCAGCACCTCCTCCTCTGAGAGCCACCAAGGCAGAGCGGTGACACGCCACGGCAGCTTCTTGCTGCCCATCCAACTCTGGGCCAAATTTGGGCTGCAAACTAAGTCAGTGTGACCCATAGTTGACTAATGAGTGCTAAATAAGGTCAGAAAATGCTGGGTCTGCACAACCCTTAGGGTTTCCTGGGGGCTGCTGAGGGACCCCAGGACTGTGTCACCAAGGAGAAAGGTGCCACAATTTGCTCTGTCCTCCTTGACGTGAATCTGCCACTAAGGTGCCAGTAAAGGTGCACGACCAAAAGCTCCTGAGGCCCCAGAGCAGATAAAATTGCATCGATAGCCAGGTACCTTCCCTGGATATTTTCAGAACAATGCTCCAACAGACCCCACCACATCCCCGGCACTTCCCCTTCCCTGAGCACACAGCCCGGGACTTTGCACGGAAGGGGTGCTGCGGTGCCAGCCACGGGGCACAAGGGCCAAAACACATCGTCCCTGCACACCAGCTCCCTGGTGAGCCCTGGCACTTCACAGAGTTGTTCAGAAGAGGTTTCTGGAGACGTGGTCTCACCTTTCTCAGTCGCACCAAGCCTCATCTAGCCCAGATTTAGATTTGCAAAACACGCCGGGCCCAGGCTCTTCGGGAAGAGGCCAACCCCGCAGAACACACCACCGTGGGGCAACGTGGTCCTGGGCACAACCTTCCTGGGTTTTGGGAAACGGACCCCACCACCACCAGATTTAATTCTTCATTGCTCCGTGAAGCTCTGAAGGTATTTATACACATGTCAAAGACATGCAAGATGGGGGTGAGGACTCACTGCTGCGGCTGCCGAGCCCCACGCCAAATTCAGCCATTTCAAAGTTCCCTTGAGTGCTCGCGAATATTCAAATATCTATCTGGCACCTGGGTTTTGTTAAGTTTTCTGGTTGCGTGGCTTTCAGAACTCTGTTACTGCATGCTGGGGTATGATTAAAGCATTTGGCTTTCCATGGTAACATTACCCATCTATAATCTTGTTTCTTAGCGAGATGGGAGCCAGCTGTACTAGCGGTTTCCTTTAACAATAAGTCTTCAGGAATAACTCTGCCCTTTAAGCCTGAAGGCTGAGGCGACACGTGATTGACAGCTATCATGGCTTTCAGCTAATTAGATATTCTCTACGTTCAGCCGAGGGAGGGTTTTTAAAGGAAATAATTACAGGCTCAGGCCCCAGGCCCCTCATGGCAGGTCTGAGATCACCGAAGGTCTGCTGAGACTCATTTTCCAAATTTGGGGGTAATCCGAGATACAAATCCATTTTGAAAACAACGCGAGCCAAACAGCCCCATCCCATCTTTTCAAAACTAAATGGAGCTAGAGACAGCCACTGAGTGCAGCAGGCACCTGATCTCTGTGTGTACAGAGGGGCTGCCCAGGCTCCCCCCTCCCTCCCCACCTAACTGGAGGTAAGCGGAACTCCACCCCCAATTGCACAAAGCCATTAAGCATGCTGTGTTAATTAGTTACGGCAATGACGATCTTCTAGACAAGGAATGTGCTATTCCTTGTAAACGTTGCTGTCACAGAAGTGTTGATTTCCTTTTGAGATTAAGCTGCCTGAGTGTAAATCAGCTGCTGCAACCACCCCAGAAATACAAACTGCAACGCAAACATCCCAGCCAGAGGCAGGGGGAGCGACCTGCTGCTATATTTGGCAGACTAGAGAGCCTTGTAAGGCTCGTGAGAAAGTCACAGAGAAGCATCATGTTGTATCGGCTTAACTTTTTTTTTTTTCCCCCTGGTGTGAAAGCATTTTCAGTACATCACAGCTCTGCACCAGGTTTAAGCCTGCGGACAGCACTGTAACAAAATTATTTGCGGGAAATTATCAAACCGCAAAGGAAAGGCTCATTGTCACTTTGCAAATGTCACAGAAGACGTGTGCTTCTGCAGTTTGTCACGAGTTCAGCCCCACTGCTGTGACTGCGGCTCGTCAGGAGACAGCCTGTACAGCAGCAGAGGCATTTGAAAGCCCATCTCCAGCCGAGATGACTTGTTATGATAAATCTTCGCCAAATCAAGCGTTTTGCCAACAGCAGTTGGAAGATATCCATGCTTTTACTGCACGCACATTCTCCGTATCCCATTGCTATCATTCAGCAATAAATGTATTCATAGCTCGTACCAGTTGCCCACCTAAGATTCGGGTAGCGTTACAGCCAGAGAAGACACCTGTGTGAACTGGAAAACATGTACCTAAATTAACAGCATCTACTCTCCTTCTGTAATACAGAATAAGTCAGGTGTTATGCAAAATCTTGCTGCAAAGCATCTCATCTGCTGCTGGGGCCTTGGGTCAGCTGTAACCTGGGTCCTGCAGGGCTTGAGAAATCCCCGGGCTGAGCTTTGAACAACAGGCTTGCTGGAAAGAGGAGCAAGCCACAGGAAAAAAGGGAGTTGGGGGCAGTAAAATCGGCGTTCTTAAAATAAAATAACAACAACAACAAAGTCTAACAACGTTTGCAAAACTAAACCTGTTCACTTGGCAATCGAGCCTGGGGAAAGTTGCATCCATCCTGTGCAGAAGGAAGTATTTACGGCCTCGCGCTTGCAGGCTGCAGGTGGGGATGTTCTGGAGGAGATCACAACCAGACTGCAGGCATCTTGCAATTTTATTGCCGTGTTGTTGGGAGTAGCTCGAGGTACACGACAGCGCGCCCAAGCCCAGGTGGCCATCGCTGGGCACAGAAGGGGGAAATAAAGACTGAAGGCAGCAGCTCTGGCAGGAGGGGGCTGTGGTGCCAGCCCCCGTGCCCCCCGGGACAGGGCTGCAGGGTGAAGGGCTCCCCGCCTGCCAGGATCAGCCGCGGGGGCGAGGAGAGGTTTGTCTTCCAAATGAAGTGTGCGTGTCGCATCACGCTGGTAATGAACACGCGCAGCACTGGCAGGGCTACTGCATAATTTAGCACCACAAACGCTGTCTTTCTCCGGAGTTCTCATAATTCTGTTATCTTTATTTATAAAGTGTTAATCTGCTTTAAGGAAAAAAAAAAAAAGAGGAAGAGACTAAAGTTCGTGTGTAAGCCTTAAAATGTGGTAAAATAATGAAAACTGTAAGTGGAGTGGAAGGGATTCAATTTCCTATTTTTTCAACTTTCGGATGCTGCAGATTCCTGAAATTCTGAGTTTGGGAGCAGCGGAGCTCAGCACAGGGGCAGGCACCAAGCCCAGAGCTGCAGCACGCCGCATGGGCAGGGGAAGGCGCCCTGCTGGACCCCTGCTGCAGCTCCTTGGGGGCTCGGGCAGGAAACCCTCCAGCTCTGGACAAAGAGCAGAACAGGGAAACACCTACAAAGTAATCTTTTCAGCCGATGGAAATTGTGTACACCAAAGTTCAGGTGGGGATGCTCCCAGCTGCCCAGAAGCTCACCCCAAAGGGCAGTCGGGGAGGGACACGCGTTAGCTGTGGTTGCACTTGCCTACCCACAGAAGTTAAGTTCCACACTTTTAGCCAAAAGTTTCCACCACTTTGCAGCCAAAAAGGCTCCTACATCTCCTCGGGATCACAAATTCAATGAGGTGAGGGTTCTTATTTCTCTGCATGACACCTGCTTATTTCCACATGCCAATGTAGTATTCAAGGATTTATAGCGACTGCAGTAATTTTGAAAACCATTTGCTCTTGCATTATTCTCTAGGGGTTAAAACTCTGCTAGGAGCAGCGGGCTTTTGTGCATCTTCAATAGAGGAAAATATTTTAGGGCTTGGGTTATGTTAGGGTTGTTTTTTCCAAGAGGTTTGATGGTAATAGGTGACACGTTGTATATATGATTTTTGTAGTGAAGACTTCCATCTGACCAGTGATTTCCACAACAAATGGTAAAAGCTTGTACAAAAATCTGTAAATGTCCCACTCACCAAACTGAACAAATTGTGACATTCAAATATTCTTGCTCAAAAGCGAAAAGACAGCCTTTAGCAGACCAGATCTGAAACAAGCAGATTATACCCCCAGAGATAGGAGAATATGTTTGGAAAAGCTTTTAAGTATCTCAGGAGCGAAGGGTTATTTGAAACCCAACATGTCAGTCAGACGTTTTGACACAAACATGCTGGTGCCATCAACACCTCTATAGTAAATATTTCAAGATCATCTTGTTCTGAAATACAAAATCTAGCTGCTCTATTCAAACGCCTGATCCAACATCAATCCCGAAGTGATCCAGAGGCGGGTAAAGAGCACCGCAAGCCCAAATCAGGGTGAGACCCTCTGGCAAAAAGGAGCAAAGGCTGCTAAAAGCCCCGTGTCCTTCCTGTACCTCCAGCACATGCTGCCAGAGGCATTTCACTAGAAACAGGTTTCATTTACAGTGCTGCACACAGTGCTCAGTTTAATTTAGACTTTTTATTTTCCCTTCAATATTGTTTAGCATATTGTACGAAGCTGGTGGGATTGTTTATGGAGTAAGGTATAATCCAGCCTGAACAACAGCAGCAGGGCCCAGACCATCAGCTCTCAAGCCTCAGCCCTCCATTACCCAAGCCTCTGTTTGCAAATCTGGGCAAAGAGCGAATTAAAGCAGCACTGCACCAAGAAACTGGGCAGAAATGTGCAGCCTCGTTTAATCTTGCTGCATTCGCTGCACCGATGCCCCCCTGCAGCACTCACACTTGTTTCTGGCCATTTGGGCTTAGCCTGTCTCGAGTTATTTGCTAGCACCACAAATAAAGGGGTGGGGAGCTTTGGTATGGCCCTCGCTCACTGTCACTATTAACAGCAGAACCTGAGAAGCTTTATGTGACCTTACCCTAGGAAAGAAGCACCACACCACCTGGAAACCAGAGAGGCCTAAAGGAGCTATAGATCTTTTACTAAATGAATAACATTAGTGAATTGAATGAATTCACTTCAGTCTGAAATTTGTAAGGATACTCAGCTTACACAGAGCACATTCAAATATTTAAGGCAGGCACCAGAATAATCATGGGTCGCTCTCCAATATCACTGTGGTGCTACTGCTCAACCACCACTCCTTAACCACTGGGTCAGCTCTGAACTATCCCAAAGTCTCACTGTGGCATTTTCAAGGAGAACCCATCTCTGCCACAGATATTTCCACCATGGTCACAGACTGGCATTTACGGAGAAAGAAAGTGGGAAGTGAACCAAGAGGCATGGTGGGTGCCCTAAGGGTCATTTTCCTTTTCTTTTAATCGTTCTGATAAACCTTTGTTAGGAAATCAATCACCTCAATCTTGGGGAAAGAGGCGTGTTAATGACTGTGTCAATTTAGCGGGTGTTTTAGGTTTTATATTCAATTTTATTTTTTGCGTGGAGCATGAAGAGGAATGGCATCGAGGACTGCCACACTTCAGAGACACAGCAGCGTCCTCTGAACCTAACAGAGCCCACAGCGGGCTGCCAGAGAAATCAACGGCTGCTGGAAGCATGAAGGAGGAATCTGGTTTCTGGGGCAGGGATGGGGGTCCTGCTCTCAGCTCCCATACATGGTGTGGGACCTGGGCATGTGCTGCAGCCTTCAGAAGGGCTCGTGTGGCTGTGATGGCCCCGTAGCCACAGTTTGGCCTGGCTGAACCAGAACGGGTGACACGGGAATGGTACAGGAGCTGTACCCCCCCCGCCATGCCTCCATACCTGTGGTCATCCGGGGCGCTGGATGCTGCGTTTCCTCAAGCCCTGGGAAAGGAAGGAGGACATCACCTGAGGCCCAGCAGCAGTTAGCCAGGGAATGTTTATGCCTCTCCCAAACAGAGAAATGTCCCTCCCAACTTTTCTAAGACACGTCCTGGCCCAACATTACAGTCCCACAGGTGTCAGCAGTTCCCATACAGTGGCTGCACAGGTGTGTAATCGGGAGCAGAGCTGTCTAAGCAAGTAATTAGGCAAGGAAACTATTTACAGATATAAAATAACCAGCTTTCAGACACCAAGTTCAACAAGGAAGTGGATATTAGCAGCATGAATGTAATTATTCTATTAACTAGTGTTTTGGAGGTATCTTTCTAAATCTGGATCTACTCAAGCACACAGCAATCATTTCTATAGTACTCTGGAAAAGGTTAGATGCTCTCAGGTAAAATTCATTATATTATAACCCCATAATTAGCAACATTTTTTCTCCATACTTATTTCTCTGTTACCAAGCAGTAACATTTAGGGAGATTGGTGTCTTTTTGCCAAGGTTTTCCTCTTACGTGACACAGGCAATGTATGCCGGGTTAAGAAAACATTTATTTTCCCCAGCGTTGGAGAAGCTCTCTGATTAAGAGTCGGGGGTTATTCTGCTGAGTCGCACAGGTCTAAAGACAATCTTTGTTCACACAAAAACACGATTACAGACCTTAATACAGAGGAGCTCCTCACGTTTAACCGGGCAGGAAGAGGCCGGGGTGAGGCCGGGAGCGCGGCCGGCCCCTGCCCGTGGGCGCAGCCACATTGCCCCCTGCTGGCGCTGCTCGGGGCCGGGGCCTGCCTCCCGCAGCGCTTCCCTGGGGAAATGGTGGCCTCCTTAGGGGCAGCCTCACGGCACGGGGCAGCTCGCTTTGCTCCGGATTTTGAGCGGCCTGCGTCCAGGGCTTCGCCCGCTACAGCGCCCTGGGCGCTCCCCTCCTGTCCGGGCTCCCCGGGGCTGGGGATAGGGGCTGCCTCCCCTCAGAAACTTCGTGCTGGCAGGCCTTTAAAAGCAGCAATAAGCTTCTGCAGCTCAGCCCCATGCAGACGGCGCCCCTTGTTCCAAGGCTTGGGCTTCCCACAGGTGCCACGGGTGGCTACAGGCGAACTCACCCTTCCCAGTCCACCTCCCCACATGGAGCTCAGACCCTGGGCCTCCCCGCCCAGCCGGGCAGGAAGCCTCCTGCCAGCCTTCACCCTCTGCAGGGCTCCCCTCAGCCCTGTGACCACAGAAAAGTGCTCGGGATGCCACCACATCCAGCAGTCCCCAAAGTGCTACGTGGGAGCACGCCGCAGCCAGCTCCGGGTGAGGCTGCGTGCCCTGCGTTAAGCTAAGGAGGGTAACAGAGCCCCAAAGGTGGCTGCACCTCAAGGCCTCACCATCGGGGTGAGGCAACGTGTGGCCCTTTCTGCTATGATCCAGCCCAGGCGTCCTGCACTAAAAGGGGATTGAGGACAGTTTTCCTCGCTAGGGAGCACCTATTCACACCTACAGCATCTTTCCCATAATCAAAGTTCTTTCGCATGTTGGTGCAGAACTTCCTGGGCTCCATTTTGTGGCCTCTGCCCCTTGTCCTGTCCCCACAGACCGCTGAAAACAGGTTGGCCAAATCCCTCTGTCTCCCACACTTCAGGTATTTATAAACATTGATAAGATCCCCCTCAGTCTTCTTTTCTCAAGACCGAACAGACCCAGGTCTCTCAGCGTTTCCTCATAGGAAAAACAACAAAAATACGCACCGTAATTCCACAACCTTGCAGAGGAAGCTTACATTCTTAACAGCTTTGCAATCAGCAAATCTGGGAGTCCACTAATTCATGTAATCTGAATTGGAAATAGTATTTCAGCATCCTTGGTATATTTGTGAGCCTGAACTTCAGTTCTTATCCCACCAGCTTCCTTACACAGCTTAATCACATGCTTTGTTTACAGAATTGTATAAAGCAGAGTGATTAAGTCTGGTTTGATTTAATCTTTAATAAAACCTGAATGAGTGCACCTCAATAAGGATAACATGACCTTTGTATTTTCATTTTAATAAACATTGGAAATTGCCAACATTACTGATTTTCAGTGCTAATAACTTAACAAGGCAATAGACCTTGTAATTAAAATAAGTTTAAGGAGGCTGCTAAATGATTTTGATAATGATTTAAGGACCAATTATAGAAGAGATCTCATTCTTCCCCTTCTAATTAGATATATTGGAAACGGGAGAACTGAGAAGTTGTGATATTAACCATTTTTCTTACAGTGAGGACATCCAGATGCTCTGTATCAGAAAGATTTAACAAAAAAACAGTATTGTGGGCTCCTCCTTAAAGAACACTTTATTGTGAAAGAAAAGGCACAAGAATGATGTTATTAGTTCTGCTGCTTTGTGGTGGCTAGGATATATGGCCTTGAAGATTACTGCTCTATCAGCCTTACATGAGGATTTAGCACTCCCATAAAGCCACTCAGCCTTGTACGAGTGCAAAACGCAGCTTCGGTTTGGGCTCGGGACAGGAGAGGGGAGCAGCAGGGCCAAGCACGCCAAGCTCAGGGCTGTCCCTCCTAAAACACTCCATAAAAAAAACAACCCCAGACTAACCAAAAGAAACCCCAAAGCCTCAGGCCAGCCTGGCCTTTCAGCAACAAAAATCATCATAATGCTGAGATTGCAGCGAGCAGTCATCCACCCAGACTCTACAACATAAAATGCTCATTTTGGGGTTGGTTTTATGAGGTAGCTTGGTAACAGCTTTAGAAGAAGCCAAATTAACAGTTTGCTGCTACTTCAAGAGGAGCATTCCCATTTCTGTCCTGAACACTCTGCTCGCTTGCCTTGAGAGAGCTCTGGCACGGCTCTGGATGCATGGTAAACCAGCTCGGTGCCCCAGAACAGCTGAAAATCAAAGCAGGAAGAAGGATTGTACAGCTACAGGCTGTACAAGAAATATATATCTTATAAATGCGTGAGAAATACCTGCTCCCTTTTGGGGAACTAACCAAAGATTTCCTAAGTCTGAGTTACAGCTGTAGAATATTCTTCCTCCCCTAATATTACTAGCAGTCTGTGTGAGAACCATAGAAATATCCCCTTTCACTTACTAATATTTTTGTAGCATTTAAATTTAAGAGACACCACATTTTTCATCTCCACATTGCAAATTAATTTCCCGTAACTCAAACCACCCTGCTTAGATAAACCTTCCTCTCTTCACCCTGTACACAGCTGAGCAGCAGCCAAGGACAGTTGACTTAGCTGAGTAATATGCGCTGGTACTAAATGAAAATTAAACTATAAATATTTTAAAATACCTGATTTCCTGGATAGTAAAAGTGAAATGTATCGTTTGTTTAAACAATCCTATTCGTTATTTCTTTCTTCATTTCATAAAACTCAACCACTAACGAGAACCTACATAAATAGAGCTTCAACTTTCATCTTTAGAAGTTTAATCAGAAAGCTCTTCTGGAATATTTTATTCCTTTTATCAGAATACTGATGGAAGTCATAATTCACCTTAATGCAAGAAAGTTTCCTTGTTTCAGTGAAGAAATTCATCAAGACATTTCTTGTTGGTAAGATCTGACATAAATCTGCTTGCTTTTTCCTCTGTTTGATCTCAGCACCTTATGAATTTTTGATTGCCTGCTCTTAATTTTCCACAAGCAAATTCAATTAAAGAAATTAAAAAACAGTAGTTCAACCCTGATTACTTCATCAGCAAATGGCTCTTTTACTGCACAACGGATGACATACGCCCCACTCTCCTGGTGCTGGTGGAGTCCTTATAAAACTGGGTCATATGAAACCTTTCCCCCTTTATTGGTGCTATTAGGAAGCACCGTATCAAGCCACCCAAGTCAATATATCAAGGCACTTCCCCTGTACAGGAGACGATCCAAGGGCTATTGTGAATGAAAAAGATTTCCTTGGAAAAAAAAAAAAAAGAGTTGAAGCCATTAAGTGCATTTCAAATCTTTGGTCTGCGCAAGTGTGTGGTCCTTTTATGGTACCAGGATAACAGAACGGTGTACGAGTGCACTGGAGAAGCAATTCAGCACAGTCATCCGGGGTTGAGGTGACAGTGCAGTACTTTCTGCCTTTGTTTCCTGTACTCTCTTGCTACAAGCAATGGTGAGTGTGAGCACAAGTACCGGCCAGCCGTCAACCCAGGACACCTTACCACACTGCGGGGTCTGGATGGCAGCATGCCTTCAGTAACAGGCTGATTATTTAGCACTCATTCCTTCAGGACACAGACACCCAGTGTTAACGGGTACTGCAGCCTCTCCCTTATGCCGGCATTATCAGCTGAATGACAGAGAGGACCATCAGCACGCATGTTTTAAAAACAGAGAGATTCCACAAACATTATTTAAACTAATTTGCTTAGATGCATCTGCAAACTTTCTGCTATGTATGGCCATAGTCTAGCAAGCCTATCTCTTGGGGCAGCTTACTACAGTCACTGCCAACCTTATCGAGCAAGATTCGCCTCAAGCACTTAAAATACATTAGCATCCTAGGAGTGAATCCATTTAGATAATTCCCCAAATGAAACCTGCTGTTTAAAGAACTTCAAGGATTTCAAATGCATGTTAATTTTTTGTGAGTTTAAAACCATTCAGAATAGCTTTCCATAGTATTATTGGTAAAGAGCCTTATTAAAGAAAATGCATAAATATTTAAAAGAAAATTTTCTCTTATTTGCAATACAAAGCTATTGTGCACAATAGCTAAAGCAAGCAAAGAGTAACTGTTTATCTTCAGTATTTGGAGCGAAGCATTGTTGGCTGCATCTGGCTACAGAAGACACACATGCAAGCCATGATTTCACAATCTCAGTATCAGTTCCCTAGATGAAAAGATTTCAGTACTGATATGACTATCAAGAGCAAAAGGCTCAAGATGCAATGTCCTCCTCAAAGGCCACCTCATGCACAGGCATTTTCAGAGAAAACAGCTAAAGATACATTACGAAAGAGAATTTAGTAACTGTCACAGTGCAGCCAAAGCGAGCTTCAGTCCATTAGCCTAAATACCGTCAGGTGCAACTAATGAATACTAAAGCTGTGGGACAAGCACAGTCACAGCAGAGCTAAAACAGAGCATTTTAAAATGCAACGGCACCCAAGCACACTGCAAAGAAGCAGGTTTCGTAATTGACTTGATGTTAGACCTTTGGCAATTTTCCTTAAGAAGTTCACAAAAGGCAATCTTGCTATTAGCCGCACATTCTTCCTCCAGCAAAAGTTATGTTTTTTTAAAAGAGTTTCTTTGTTGGAAGGAACAGCGCAGAAGCTGGGAAGCTAATAAATTTCCCTTCCCACAGACAGTCTGCACAAGTACAAGCAGTTTAAGGACAAGAAGAAAGCAAGATTTTTATTCTAGCCTATTAATGCATAATCTTAAAGGGGACATTGTTATTAGTTCAGAAAGCCTGGAAGAAAAATATTTAGAGTGGTTTGATTCAGGCAGCTGAACCATGCTTCAAGGGCTTTGGAAGAGACGCAACATGGAATAAGGTAACCATAGATATGAACTCCAGAAACCAATAAAAATATCTTATTTCTTCTAATTTTGGTCAACATTGATTTTCTATTTTTTTTTCCAACATTATTCTAGCCACTATAGTCAGTCAAGTGCTTGAAAATGTAAGAGGTGACTTGAGGGCCTAACTCACCGGATGGGTTGAAGAGAAAATGGCATTCAAAGTGAACTTTAACATGGGTATCATCGTACTTCTCTGCTGTCAGGCACTTCCAATACTTCATTCCGTGTCCTGTGTAAGGGCTGTGGTGCCAGGTTGAAAGGAACCACACATGGTGAACAAACCATTGACTAAAGTCAAAAACACTTTACGACTGTTATTTAAAGAGAAAGTTACTGAACTTGTTAGGAGCAAAAATATTTATTAGCTCCCTTCTCTCCAACATCTAAACATAATAAAGGAGCTTTGCAGAGTAACCTTCCCCTTTGGATCTCGACCACAGCAATGTTTATTTTAATGGGGGTATGTTCAGGTGAGAGTTTCAAGTATCTTCCACACGAATTGTTAATTATACAACTTATATAAAAAAAATTACCTGTTAAAAACATGATTAATTTCTATAGCTTAAAAAAATTAATTTGAACCTTGCCACCTACCCTACATACCATCTAAGAGAGTCATAAAACAAACTCCATAAACTTGCCCTCTGCAAAGAAAAAATATGATTTTGAACGGGTTGTCCAATCCCAAGCATAAGCAAGCTCTTTACCAGCAGATATCGTATAAAAGCAGTGAAGTAGTTAAGATAAAAAAACACAAGCTTATTATTGTCATTTATTTTAAAAACCTTATTCAAAATATTAAGTGATACAAGTCCAAATATGATAAAAATTACTGCAAGAAAAGAGTTTTGGAGTATTTTGTTTGTGCTTTACTTTCTTGTGGTTATGAAAACAACGCATTTAACAGCAGGATTTAGAACTTTTAGCACTTCCTTTTTAAGATAGCATCATGCCTTCAGATTCCTCATGCCAACAGCTGTAAATTTATTTATTTTTTTCAAAATGTTACATAACTACTTGAATACCAAGTCATTAATTATGGGGTTCTGATCCACCATTATTTACATATTTATCAGTTTGAAACCTAACAAACAGAATGTACAGAAAACTAAGATTTTATATTTTACAACTCATGAAAACATAAATAAAGTACAAAAGACAAGGTAAAAAAAAAAAAAAACTACTGTACCAGTAACTTGCTTTACATTAATGCGTAAATATTTTTCAAAAATTAGAGTGTGCTGTCCACAGACTGGCAGCCCCACACACCATTACCTTCATCTGCCTGTTACCTGGGTCAGAATAACAACAAAATAAATTATTCTTACTCTCTCAGGCCTCTCCTATTTATAATATACCCAACAACATAAATTTTTCCCAACATTCTTAAAATTCAGCAGAAAGCTTTGATTTATTGGAAGCCTGTCAACTGCCTATTTCTTAGTAGGTTTACTCAACAAGGCTTCTTTTCCATTCATTAATTTCAAAAGATAATGAAAATGTCACAAATATCACTACAGGAAAAAAGCTGGACAGTCAAGAAGCTGCATACTTTCTCATGGATCTCAAACATTTTAAAGAAATATGCAGTATGTAACTTCTGAAATAAAATGCTTTATACATAATTCTTTTTAAATGATTTACTGCATGAACACATACAGAAATTATGAAGTTGTCATGCTAGCCATTCTGCCTAAAACAGGATCGAGCTACGCAAAGCAAAAACAGAACAAAAAAAAGACAAGATGAAAGATTTGCAGCATCAGAATTTAAGCACAGGAAAAAGTAATTATATTTTAAGTTTGCAATATAGCAGGATTTATGAGCCATATAAGTGATTAGCAAAGAGATCATTAATTTGATTTAGTGATGCCAAACTCATTAATTTATTAGACCTAAAATATTTTATGCTTTTTTTTTTTGTATTACAACTATTAAGACTGCTCCAGACACCAATGAAGATGCCTAACGAATGGAAAGAGCACTAATTATTAAACTGTATCTTTATAGTTGATTTAAAAATCTGACCAAAGTAGCAAACAGATGCATCATGCCCTTGATCTTGCATGAGATTTAATCTCAAAAACATCCCGGTCAAAGAGAGTACCTCTCATTCCAGTACAAGTGGCATATTTAGAATACCTGAATATTGTTACATGATTAGGCAGGCAAAGAGTGATAAGTTCAGCAAACTCAAATCACAGTGCTTTTAAAATACGTAGTCATTAGTTATTTTCAGGGAAGGCATTGCTTCATTAACGTTTTGATCTAAACGGTGATATTCTACTGTTCTGGAGCATAGGCCGTCCCTCCATCGTCGGCTCTGGACCAACAAGAAGATCTGAAAGAAAAAGCAGACAATTTTCAGAATGGCATGGAAAAACATTTCGGTTTTGACAGCCAGCGTAACAGTTGTATTCGTATCACAGTTCTATCCGAGGACCTGGCAATGGCATTACTGTTGCTGTAAGACACAGCACTAGCACTCAGACATTTCCCTGTCATCCTTGCCATCAAGTCACCTACTGGCAACTTCAGCTGCAGTTTGGCAAAAACACAGCATTCAACTCATAGCTCTTCTAGTGAAGATGTGTGTGCAGTGGTAGTGCATATACAGGCTATTAAAATTATTCCCAGCTTGATGACATTTATCACCTTATTCATCTTATCTATTCTGACATTTTGCCTTTTTGAAAATTACTTGTATTACTGGTGCCGAAACAAAGGCAAGAGGATCATGGGGACTCTGAAAAGAATGTAGCTTTAAAAAAAAAAAAAAACACACTTCTGCTTCACAGTCCCCAAAATGCTAGACCAAATCAGTGTTTCTACAATGATAAACACTAAATTTTCCTCACATCTAGAAACTAATGTATAGCCCATCTGTGTGCACACCTATACTGGCTCTGGCTGGGCTGGAATTAGTTTTCCCCTGCTAACAATGTATTTTGAAGTAACTCTGATCAGGCTACTTTTGAGATACAGGTACTTAGTTTGTCCTGAAGAAACAGTTACCTGAAAACACTAAGTTCAGGCTTGTCTTTGTAAACCTGGAAACAAAAGCCTTAGACATTTCCTAAAAGTTTACAGTTAACCCCCCAGAATATGTACCATATAGAGACCACCTGAAAGTAAATATGTATTGCAAGGATTATCATAGTCAGAACAAGAACGTTCCCACATCATTTGGGACTAATGTTCCTTACTTTGGTGTTTGGAATCTTGTGCAGTACCAAAATTAATCACCTTTCACAGGACTTCACTCAGGCCTCCTGTCTAGAACTCGTGTTGTATACTGTGAGCATACGTTACTGAACTGATTGATTGTCAATGCTATCATTTAATTGATTTTCTAATTTTAAATGCTTAATTCAAGTTTATTTTCATTGTACAGATAAAGATAACTGCAATGATCTGCATGTTAGTACCACAACAAGACTAAGTGGTCAATGATTTAATTTTCCAAAAAGCTAAATACCTCTTACAAAAAAAGTTTACAAGGCAATGCAGCTTCATTTTTAACCCTAACGTCATCTCTCCACCTTTCACAGCATACCTACCTTCCTCTTATTGTGATAGGTGACATAAACAACAGCTACTAAGAAGGCAACTACAACCAGATGAAAAAAGAAGTGGCTGTCATCTTCTTCTTCCAACCCTGTGACAGAAACATCTTTTATCTTCTCATCAAGGGACTTGATTTCCTCATTGTAATTACTAATGGTGTCAGAGTCCTCATCTTCTGGCATCTCAAGGAGGTCTGGGTTGTACCTGGAATTCGATGTCATTTCATAAGGACCATAGTCATCTCCTCCATCTGACTCCAGAGGTTCTTTTTCTATGGGTGGTGAACTATTTAGTGTGTCTTTCAAATCGGTCAGAAGATCCTCTTCCTCAATTTTAGTATCTTCAGAAGCATCAACCTCCACCTGGGCAGGTGGAGGACTAGCAGTCACGGCAGGAGAGAGCTCGTTCGATGGAGAATCACCTTTTGCTGTGGATGGTTTCACTGCCGTCACAGAATTGATTTTAGCTGTTGTTGGGCTTGCCGCTTTTTTTGTTGGGGCTATACTCTGCAAGGTGTCTGTCAAATTCTGGGAGCTACTTAGCGTTTCATTCACATTTCTAGAAGAAACATTTTGAACCGTTTCCGCTCCCACAGGATCTGAGAAACAGATGAGAAACAGTCATTATTAAGGACAAGGCACTAGCTTCTCTTGTGATACTTCACCTAAAAAACAAAATGATTGCAAGGCGCTTATGTTACAGACAAGAAGTCTTATAATGACAAGCAGGACATATTTCATACCACAAACCTTTTAGAGTTCATATGCAGAAATACACAATCACATACTTTGGCAACTTCAAAAAAGAAGTCTTAAGTGGGACAAGAATTATACCTCGGGAGCACATGCTTACTAGATCCGTATGCAAAGGAGTCCTGAAAAATTCAGCACACTTATTTTTCCAGACTCAGAAGTTCTGAGATGTGCCTTCACTCCCGCTGTACATTTACGATAACATAGAATCGTATGTGGCTGGTATTTTCTCCGTAAGAACACACTTTCTCTCAAGGAAGATTTGAATCTGGAAGTGAAGTGTTATAAATCTGACTAGTTAGCTCTTTGCCTTTTTTTTTTTTTTAAGAACTGAAAAACATTGGCTACTTATGAACTCCCAGATTCAAATCAGGTGGCACCTTAAAAATGGAAAACAAGTTTTAGACTTTCAGTAGCCTCATAATTTTAATAGTAGGACCATACCTAACTTTTATTTTTGGCATATCAAACTTTTTTTTTTTTTTAAATAAATAATTTAATAGTTTATTAAGTGCTCCCAAGTTGTTCCCTGGCTCACTGGAAAGTTACAAATTCTAGAAATGAAGCACTGAACCAACTCCTTGTGTCAAATTACTCATAAGTAAAATATTATTCAGAGGATACTGAATCATGTTATTCATGAAACACGTATATTTACAGAGGATCAGTTACAACAGACCTCTCCTTGTTTGCATGGTACACTTCTCCAGCACGAATTACACCTTAACCAACTATAACACAGCAAAGAATCACTACTCTCACAAGAACTAGACATGACGGTGTCCACTGCTTTTCATTTAAAACAGTTGTCACTGATGAAGAAATTACCAGTCCAAACTACCAGGTCAACTTTAAATGTTCGTTTCTTGTAGAGGACAAGCTTAGAGAACTCTTATCTCCCCTCAGGAATAAAGCCTGTATACGTGGAGATAAATACGAGGAAAAGCAGCTGCAAGATAAGTTCCATATTTATAGCTAGTTGGCGCATTACTAGTGAGGTAGGTAGACGTCAGACCTTGCTGCTGCTCCCACCAGATGGACAAAAAGTATCAGAGAGCAATAGGTAAATTCACTGAAAAGCAAACAAGCACAGATATGTTTGTCCGTATAGAGCAACCCTGTACATATCCTTAGACTTTTAAGCTGTTCTTAAATTTATTTTAACCTGAAAGTTTTAAAAGGATATACTCTTAACTGCAAAAGAATCCCAACAGCTCATGTTGTGGCTCCAACCCCACTCGCTCGGTTACCTAACCTTTAGAGAAAACGACAACTAATTTTTTCCCACATTAGAATACATTAGAAGTTTTCAACGGTAAAGTCAACATTATTTCTTTACTCAATTTAAAAATTTCCAGAGGTGTGAATATATACTGAAAGAAAATTATTTAATTCACCAGGAGTTACTACAGCCCCCTTCTCTTTCAGAAAAGGAACGAGAATAACCCTCTACAAATATTCCACTACAATTTTTGAACTGCGAAGTAATTCCATGAACATGCATCTTCTCCAAAAACTGTTTCTTTGTTTTAGTAAGTGGGGAAATAAAGAGAACAGGTTCTTAAACATTTCTCATCCAGAAGGAAATGAAGTAGCAGAGCAAATATAGATTCTTTCTACCTTTCCTGTGGGAATGAGGTATCAACAGCTACCTAGTAACATCTACATATTTCTGGACTGTGATTTAAGTTGCTAGATACAGTCACATTCAGCTAACCCTTTAAGAGGTCACTTGTATCAAAGGAAAAAATACTTCCTATTAAGGTTCTGCCAGTAAAGCAATGAACACTGCTTTATTTTCTATACTGAATATGATCACGTCAGCGAGAGGAAATAATTTCTACTTATTCCTATAAGGAAGTTTTGATTCTTTGTTTTAACACGAGTAACAAGCTTAGCAACTAAACCACAACTGATTTATGATATCTACTCAGAACTATTTGGCGTGATAAATGGTGGTTGCTCTGTTTACAGTTACACAACCCTGTCAGGTGATGTTAGACGTAGCGCCTGCACTCCAGAGACGCCTCAGCTTCACAAATAGATATTCACGTTCAACACTGGTGACAGATGAACTAACTACACAGCCCGCTTGGTAAACATTACCTGTAAAAATTCACTTCTGGGAAAATTTACTTTTTAGAAAGCAAGCTGATTTCTGAAATTAAAAATTCTTGGTTTCTTCCAGGTTTCTGTCCAACATCCTGAACCGCTTCCTTCGTTATTCCCTACCTATCAGGCCAGGCGAGGGGAAACATGGATTGAGTGCTTTGGATACACCGACTGCAAGACCGGAGCAAGGAAGGAGCCGCGGGCGCAGATCAGCTCCTTCCCTCCTCTTAGCAATCCCCTTTCTCTTTGCTGCCCAAGTAGCAGTCTACCTAAAACAAGCGGGAGTTCAGCGCACTTGAAATACACCCAGCTTGCTGGTACCGCTGGTCTGTAGGTTCAGGGGATGGGGGCTAAAGAAAGCAAACGGACTTCACTAGGAGCCGATTAGCAGAATGAAATACGCCTGTTTCTGTAAAGAAAAGCAGGAAGAACGCTAAAAATAGATAGGAAACTGGGTTAAGGAGAACAAATCACGGAGCCTGACGCCTGATGGAGCCCGTTACACTGTCCCGCACCCGTGCACGGCCCCAAACCTCCCGCTCCGCCGCGACCACCGCCCACGCGACGCACAGCTCACAGACACCCCACAAATAAATAAATAAAAGAGAACCGCTGCCGGCCGCAGCGACTTCTGAGGCTGAAAACCGCCCAGAAAAGGCTCCCGCTGACCCACAGCGGCGGCCCCGCCGGGCGGTTCTCTCCCGCGGGCGCTGCCCCGCTCCCACACGGCCTCCGGGGCCCGCCCGGTTCCTCGCCGAGCTCACCGGAGCCGTCCGGGCCGCGGGCGGCCAGGGCCGAGCCGCAGAGCAGCAGCAGGCACAGGGCGCTGCCCGCCGGGGCGCTCCTCCCGACGGCGGCCGCCATCTTCCCGGGCACCCCCACGGACGTGGCGGCGGCACCGCGCATGCGCGGGGCTCGAAGCGCTGCGCGCCTGCGGCCGGCCGGCCGCGCATGGGCAGGGGTGGGCGCGGCCCCGCTCCGCCCGCGCTGTGGAGGCCGGCCGTAGGGTTGTACGGGTTGACCTTCCCGCCGGGGGAGGCGGGCGTTAGGGCTCGGGCCTGCCCGCAGCCGCTGCCCCAGGAGGCGATGTGTCACCGTTCCTCCGTGTGACGGGGCTGTGTGATGTAGGGCTCCCCTCGTGAAAGCTTTTTGCAGAATTGGACTTTAATGAGAGGGAAATGACTGTAAACCGTTAGCTCAGCTTATGGCTGGCTCAGGAAGACCCACGAGCTGGGCTCAAACGCACCTCCCAACAACAGAAATGTCAGTATCGCATGAAACAGAGTTTAAGGAAGGAAGAAAATGATTTCCTGTTCTCACCCCAAATGAGGCAATCCACATCCTGACAGAAGTGAGGGTGCTCAAGCTCAAAAACACTGCCCCAGTCATGGGAAACAAAAACACTGCCTCAGTCATGGGAAATCCAAGCAGAAGGAGCCCAACAGCTCAGGGACACACACCAAGAACAAGGGATATGCACACCACCTAGGAACACCAACGAACTTTGAGCATCTACCAATTTACTGAGAACAGTTGTGTGTGGTTTGCTTAGATATATGAAGTCTGGAAGAAGACCACTTCCCCTACAAGTGTTACATTAAGTATTTGAAATAAGGCATACTCAGAAATACCGTGGAATAGCCTGTGATAAGACAACAAGCATTGCACAATTTGCCGGCTGCTGCTGAGGCGGAGCTGCACATGCCTCGCAAAATGTCGTAACGTAATGGTCTCATCAAACGCATCCTACTGCGCGCAGTCTCTTACCATCTGCACGCCGCCTAAGTTGATTCCTTACATATGCTAAAATAAAAAGTTTTAATGAAAATTGACTGAAGTTTATCCCGGCAGATAACTGTTCATTGCTTTCACCAATTCATTTATAGAAGGCAATTCAACTTGGTGGGTTCTGCCATGAAAGATAAACAAGTCACATTATCTTGTATTCTCTGAAAGCTAAACACATGCGTATGTATGGCTGCCAGAGCTTAGCAAGAATTAAGCACTAAGATAAGAACATGGTCGTGTCTGGAACTTAAATCTATTAATTGTTTTTTGTTTGTTTGTTTGTTCTTCATTCATTGAACTAGAAAATCACTCCTGGATTCTGTCTTCATTACATTTCTTTCTTTGAGGAATGCAGGTTGAGAAGGTCAATGTCATAAGAAACAGCTTTCTATCAGCAGCAAGTGTCCCATGAACCATTTGTCATGAAGGTTCAGAGAAAATTCTTAGTCTTTGTGGAATGAAAAAGAGGAGAAAACAGAAGAAAAGAGGCAGGAAAAAAAAAAAGAGGAAAAAGAGAGAGGGGGAAAAAAGAAAGAAAAAAGTATTGAGGCAAAATAACTCTATTTCCTATCAGCTACATTTGAAGGTTCTAAGACCCTCTACACCTAGGCAACAGTTACCTGTCACACAAGGCAGTCAAGACTAGGCAGAAAGTCTTGGGTGAACAGAAACCTTATTTTTCTTAACTTTTTTTGGGGAAAAAAAAAAAAAAACTCTGAAGACCAAAGAACTGGTGGTCATTCATCTTCTCATATTCTGTAGATTTTGGTGATTTTCCCCATTTTGAGTCCATAAAAGTTCCAAATTTACAGAATCATTCAGGTTGGAAAAGACCTCTAAGATCATCTAGTCCAACCTTAAATATATGTTCTTTAATGTTAATTCTTTAATGTACGTTAAAAAACATGCACTAAGATATTGCCAATCTGCTTCCTGAGCCAAGAATAAATATGAACTTGTCTTCACAATAATACACAAAGTGAAAGGTGACATTTCAATATTTTATTCAAGTTGGTTTGGGTTGGGTTTTTTTATCCATTTTTAGTAGTGTCAAGTACAGCATTTTGGGGTCTAGTTCCACACAAAATGGAAGACTCTCTAAAAATGTACCCATTTAGTTGCTAAAAAAAAGTGGTAATAAAACAGAATTCCATTTTAAATTTAGTGATGCAACTATGTGATTACAGTTACAAAGACTCTTCCCTGATTATGTCCCGGTCTTACAAGCTTTCCATTTAGTGCAAGGGAAAGGAACCACAGTACAGGACAAGTTGTATTGGCTGAGTCACATCAAACCTCCTCGGCAAAGGAGTTATACAAGGTGGACAACCTAAAGCACTCTGGAGACAGCTGTAGGTGTAAGATAACCAAACGAGACAACCATTCATCAAATACCCACAACAAAATAAAAATAAAAAAATCCCTTTTCAAACAAGCTTGAACATTCCATCGTGAATTGAAACCTTAAAGTGTCGGAACATTTTGCTTACAGAATTAACAGTACAATATAGTGGTCTGTAATTCTTGAAGTCACAATTTTTATACCACATTAACATATTCCTTGTGCAATCAATATGTTAGTAAAGGTAATAACACCTTCCTATTTCCTATCATGTGGCAGCTGACAGATGTGATAGGCAATAACATTCCCCCAAAAAGCCTGGAATTAGGATTTTTTTTTTAATGCTTTTTGTCTCCATTTCTGAAACATCATTTTAAAGCTTAGCTGTCTTTAAGGACTAGCAGGACTGATACTTAGCAATACTTGCATCCCAGACATAAAACATTGAAAGGTACAATATATTCTGAAGGTAGCTATGCTGTATTTTCAAATTAGCAATTGTAGAATCACTTTTTACGCTTCAAATTCCAATCCTAGGCCAAGTTTGTGACCGCCTGCATTGACATTCTTGCCATCCAACAAAGCTGACAATGTCAGTTTGATACCTGCAAATAGAGAAAAGTCAGAAAAGACTGCTGTTAAAACTCAGAATAAGCTTTACATTCAGTAAATGCAGTGTGTGTGCTGCTGCTCTAATTTACCAGGTAGTTAGGTTAATGTAATTTGGCAGCTAGCTATGTGAGGACTGAGCTCTGTAAAATAATTTGCAGATATGAAATCTCTCTGAATTCTGAAAGTTAGGATAAGCAAACCACAGTGATAGACTCTGCTTTTTATCATCCCAAGTAATTAAAACCCTCAGTCAGTTCACTGCTGCTGGTATACTAGTTAATCTAATTTCAGGCTTGGGTATAATGAAAAACCGGGACCTTGACACAACCTCATTTTTCTAAACCTCTTTAAAATCTGGGAGTGAAAGGGCCTGAGCCCTGTCTACTGTAGTACCTTCTGTCAATCTGCTTGGTATTCTGGCAGCAGATTTTTTAGACTACACTAAAACAAACCCTGCCGCTGTTAAGATCGTCCTCTTCTTGCACCAGCAAACCTTGCAAATATACCACTTAACAGCAAACAAACTCAGTGACAGGAAACCTCTGGAAGTACTAAAAATACATTTTCTTATCTGTGAAACATTTGGTTGGAGATAAACTTTGTATCAACATAAAAGATAATCTGAGGTGTCAGTGGGTGCTGGCTTCTAGCAATTCTGTTTCCAATAGACATCCAAATTTAACAGACTAGTCCCTGGAAAAGTTCACCACTGGGTTGCCACGTGGAACAGCAATGTTACAAAACCAATCACAGTATGTCACAAAAAAAAACCTCCCTGATATTTCAAGACTGAAATACCATTTATTGATGTCTGAATTTCTTCTGCATAGACCTACCTGGCTTTAAAGTCTGAGTGTATCCTAGTCCAATCAGGCTGGAGTTGTTCACTTTAGCCTTAAAGGGAAAAAGTTGCATACATAAACGATCTGTATCTTTCTTTAAAGTCCTTCCCATTTGAAAATTACATAATATATTTTAAACAGGTAGGTGATTTCAGGTTTCAAATCACAAGAATAAAATAAAATCTAGAGTCAATTTTGCCATAACTTAAAACCAAAATCTCAACAAAACTTCAGTTGCTACAGACAATGTTTTTGTTAACTAATTTTGTATTTTTTTTTTAATAATAACTGAAAAATCCTCAGAATGGTGCCCAATAATACAATAAAACATTTTGTATTAGCTTCAAGGAAAATCCAATAGGCGAGCTTTCATTCAGCGCAAAGCTAAACAAATAGATTTATGTGCCAATTATACAACACTGAATTGCATCAAAACTGGACTTTACTCATTGATGTAAGGTTGCTTCACATTTCCATTACAAGAGCCTACTTTCAAATGCTTTTAAATGCACATATATAGCACTCACAGAAAAAGAGGCATCTGGGTCAATCTGATACTTGGCTGCTATTCCAAAGCGAGTGTTGCTGTTACCAGCTGTCCAAGCAAGATTCACAGCAGTTTCCAGTTTATCATTCACCTTCTGGTAAATGGAGCCTCCGAATTCCGTTCCATCATTCCTGGAAGGAATATATCAGTCTAGTTTTAAAATGCATCCCAAAACAACCATCTATGTTTCAGTAGGATCTGAATTTGCAGAACATTCACTTACACCTCATTTAATCTCTCTATAACAACTAAGATAGAGACATTTGGCCAGATGGGTTATGAAGTCATTTTTAAATGCTTAAATTCATCAATAGTTACAATATTTCAAAAAGCAGTGTATGAAAAAAAAAAAGCCATAACAAACTATCAAAAATAGACTAATGATGACAGTTTCCAATTTCCCCCTCTCTGTAGACGGGAATCTTTGTAGTAAAAGACATTTTTTTCTTCTCTGCATATCTATGAAATAATTATTTTCCCAGACATACATCTCCCTAGTGCCCCGAAAGGGCTGTACCCCAATCACAGAGCCTGAGAGTCATCCTAACATTGCCTCATCAGCATGCTTTTACCAGACACAGATGAACTGTATCAGAAGTGAAGGTGCCAATTTAACATCCAAGTCTATCAGCTCTTGCAAATGAATACCATTTGCCATGGCCCTTATGGTATGTCTGCATTATAGAAGTCTGTACTAGCAACTGAAATGAAACTCATTTTGGTTTGCAGACAGCACTAGCCAACAGCTGAATGATGAAAGTCTTCAATTTCTGCTACCGAGTAGCAAAGCTTCCAGTTACTACTTACACCAGTGTCACACAGTGAGTAAAGTGTGCTAAATAAAACACAAGACCTTAGAGCACCCAGATCATAAAAGCAGAAGCAAATAATTTGAGTAAGCATTGCAGTCCTTGGAAACCAGTGAGCATCTGGATTCCCATTTTAGCTCATTTCTTAAAAGAGGATACAAACATATTGCACAAAACAGGCTTTACACCACAGCAAGACCTTTAGAGATAAAATACTTATTATTTCTAAATTATGAAATAAACTAGTTCCAATTATTAGAGTATACCAAACCTTTACTGATTAAAAAAGGCAGATTTCAAATCTCTCCACTTTTACCTCTTTGTCACAATGTTCATTAGTTCACAAGAGTTGCATAAACAATACTGATATGCCTATTTAAAAGTTCAAGCAATAGCAGCAGCTTTTTAAACTGTTAGAGCAATTCTTCCAGAAAAATGCTACAATACTTACTTCAGATAAGACTGAAGCTCACATATAACTGCATGTGCTTGGCTCTCAAGAAAAGGAGGGATTAAAAAGGACTGAGGAGAGCTGGTTATACAGGCAGATTTTGTGCAAGGTTCCCATACAGCTCTGTCTTGACCTGCAACATTAGGGGGGGGCGGTCTGAGCTATGCTCAAAAAGTGAGGAAAACCATATTTTAAACTAGAAATTATCCAGCCCTATCTCCCTTTATTTATCATGTATTACTAAAAAATTATAAGAAAAAAAATTATCAAGGCTTCTTTTAATTCTAGTAACAGCGCTTTTCATGCATAGATCAAAAACATTGTCCTCTATGGAAATGAAGATATTTAAGCACCATTAGGGAAAGCAACTTGCTCAAGTCCCTGGCTGGTCTATGAACCTGGCTGGTCTATGAAACAGCCAGGAACAAAAGTTGATGTTTCAAGCCCCACCTAGTTGATTTATCTACTATGCCACCGCATCCTTTTGAAACACTGAACTGGCTAGATATAATGACCGAGCACACCAGCAATGCAAATTCCAAACACGACTGTTTCCTGGGTTCTACAAAAGCTCTGACATGTTTCAAAGCTGAAACATGTCAAAAGTACCTAGCTAATCCATTAATATCAATAACTAAGATTTCCATTCATATCACACGTTTATGGTTTTGCCTGTCAAGTGGTCGAGTACGAACATTAAACAGGCAAACAAGGCATCCTCCTGAAGATGATTCATCATTCACGGACAGTAACGGTGACCTAAGAAGCAGATCGTTGTGGGGTCCAAGGAACAGCAGCAGGGGCTCAGACCTTACTGTACTGTTCTGAAGTTATTTTCTGCTGTTGCTTTAATCGAGAGTAATAGTAATTACAGGATTTTATAGCAAAAGCCAATAATACAACATTTTGAACTGCTGCAGTGTAACAGAGGTGAAAGTCATTGTGCTTGAAGGAATAGCTCATAACTACAGAGTGGAGGGGACCCCGCGTATTGTTTTGATGAAAGTTTTCTGCCCACATTTTTGTGCTTTGGCAACCCTTCAAACATGCCGTCTGGGCCATGAAGGTTCAATTGTTCTGCGAGGCAGTTTGAGCTTCCTAAACCAGATCTCTGCGAAACAGCATGAAACAGAACAGAAAGCCTTTGAAGAAGCAGCTCCAGGAAAGCAGAACAGTTGTTCAGCCCCGAAATGGGAACAGCCTGCAACAGCTCTGCTATATGCAAATATGCAATTACCCAAGGGAGCGGTAAAGGAGGTGGGGGTGGAGCAGGGATTGCCTAATTAAAAAAAAAAAAAAATCTTCCCAAAAGACATAAATTGCTTCTTTAAGAGGAACAGGAGACAGAGAAATTAAGGTTTTCATGGAATTTAGTCCTAGTTTCCCATGTATTCAGAAAAGACAAGCGCTGGTATAAACAGATTATTAGGAGTTTTAGGAGTTACAACACTAAAACAAACTTTTACACCATATCCCTTCCAGTACCGAAACTAACCCAGTCCGTATATCTTCCACTCATTCCCTTTTGTCTGTTCTTGTTCACTCTGTGATTAATTTTTTCTTCTTCAGACCAAACCACCATTTTGTTTGATTTTGACATGCGCAAAAAGGAGGCCTTGCTTTTACTGCAACTTTCATGGACAATATCTTTGTAACCCACTTGTTTTATAAATCCACTAATAGATTCCAAAGATCCGTATCTGTTAGAAAGAGGGACTGTGTGTGCTTGGGTGCTCAGTGAGTCCCAGTTCCTTCCATTCCTTCACCCATGTAACTTAAAAAAAAGCTAAAGTAGCTAAAAAATGCAGTTTGTCATCTTAAATGAAGAAGCAATGTCAAATCCACCACTCCCTCTATCACAAGTGCTGAAATTCTGTCCCTTTCATTGTCCTAAATGCATCAAAATCCTTTTACATTCTTTTTAATGCCCATCTGCCAATACTTACACATTAGTATGAAGCTGGAATTCATCGGTCTTATAGCCAACAGCAAAGTTGCTCTGGGTTACTCTAGACTTGGCCGTCTCAAAAGTCATTTGGTAACCTGCCAACCACCCCTCATAGCCAACCACCAGCGCTCCACGTATCGAAGGACCAGCAATATCAAAATCCATGTCGCAGCCCATGTTGATGTGTTCCCTTTTGTACCCTGTCTTAACTTTAGCGCTCTTTTTCCTAAAGAGAAAAGAAAGAATCTCATATCTTGCTCAGGCAGCAACTTAACCAACTCAGTTACTTTAAATCAATGTAATAGTACACACACCCGGCGAGTCACACGATATGGCCCCTTTTCATATGTCACATTTGCAAAAACAGAATTCATCTACAGTGAATTGTAAGCAGTAAAACGCAGCGTGGTGTCTTTCCGAGCTGCGTTCTGCCAAGCAGCACCACAGCAAATCAGACTTGAGGTGACAAAAGCTAATCCTCATCTCAAAGTAATCTCATGTTTTAGAAGTTTTTTAGAGACAGGGAAATGACGGAAACTGTTTGCCACAGACAAAAGTAGTTGGCTTGGACCAGCTGAACTTTTTAGACAATCCTGTTTAACTGGGTAATTTCATTTACTGTGTCCAGAAATCACTGCTAGGGAAGAAGGCTGCTTCGGTGGTTCTGACACCCCATTTTCGCCTTATGATGTGTTATAATGTTTAATGGTTACAGCCATAAGGAAGGTTAACACAGAAATAAACTTTCCTGAGTCACTTGCTCCTTTTTATTCTATTGGCCAGGACAGTGCTTGCTCAGGTGTCCTTCTGTCTGCTCACACCATGGGAGCAGATCCTCAGGCTGCAGGACAGCTACACCTAGTGCATTCAGCTACTCTTCTGCAACAGTTTCTTCTTTTCTTTCTCTCTTACAAGCCTCTTCTCTCTTTGACCAAATCATTTACTGAAATCTTTCCAGAAAAGTCAGGCCGATTTGAAATTTCACATCAACCTTTCACTTCAGCTAGCAAAAACAGTCCCCAGGAACTGCAAAACATGCTGTATCAGACCTGTACAGAGATTGTTCTATTATTATTATTATTTCTGACTCAGAAATTTCTTATGTCTTCCAAAATCATAAATAAAGAGCAGCAGGGCCAAAAATACTAGCATTAGCTTGACTGCAAATTCCACAACAGCTGAGAAATAATTATCAACAAAAACTAGCAATTATTCTGGTTAACAAATACAAAAATATCTATTTAATCTAGAGTTAGGAATGGGCTGGAAGCAGTTGACAATGAAGAACAACACTAAATTAAAGGCAGGGTGAAGTCCCCACTGGGACTAAAACCACAGCAGCCTGCCGTGTAGCATGCCGCAGTGGGAAGCTCATGTGCAGACCGTTTTGGCTCACTGGCAGCACTGCTTGCAAAAAGATAATCAGGAGAAAAAAAAATAAACCAACATCTAGCCCTACAGCTGCTGCTTAATCCCTCTGGCCCACATAAAATGTGGCATCCGATCACGGGGTCCACAATGCTCATCCAACACCAAGGCACGCTGTGGCCAGCAAGAATTCAGATGATAAATTCAGCTTGGGAAACGAGCCCAATTACTGTGTCGACCTATTAGAGCCATGGCCAACTGGCTCGCGGAGCTTGTTAAGCTTTGCATTACAGCTGACTTGTCTGGCATTTTTATTCAGGCAGTCGCTAAGTACTCGTTTTCCAACATGGCCAGAAATAAGCAACAGGGGCACAAACAATTCCTTCCCACCCCGATTCTGACTGTAATTTCCAAGTTACTGTATTTCAAAGTTGGTTTACTATAGGTTAGGTTTAAAAAGGGATAGTTAATACTAAGACTTAGATCAGATGTATAAGATTTATTTATACATAGGTAGATTATTAAATGTCATGACATCTTGGGACAGAAGGAGTAAAGACGACAGTATTTTGGAAAACTAAAACTAAGAAAAATTGCTTTTTTTGTCTCTCAAGCTTACTAACTTCTTACCCAGTGTTAGGAGAAAAGGAGGAGTCAAAGGTCAGCTTCAGGCCACGTGCAAGCTGAACAGAAAAGAAATTCACAGGTTGGATTTATAATCAGAGATTGTCACAGATTAATTTTTAGACATGACCTTTTGATCCCCAAATTACCTGATCTTCGAGAGTGATCTCAGTGCCTAGTGTGTTGTCAGTGTTCCACTTTTCTGTGAACATCAATCCATACTCCACCCATCTGTATTTGGTTTCCAAACTACCACTGACTTTGCTCGTTTCTGAGTTTGCTGAACCTGAGCTTGTAAATTCCTAAAGAGAGGGCGAAAAAAATATATATATAAATTTGTGTAGATATGTGTGCGTGTATATGCGCACAGGTAAATACTCATAGAACATACCCGTCATTATAATTTGGGATACTACCCAATACTTCACTGTCCTCAAAAGACTTAAGAATACATTTGCTAGTCATTAAAACCAACACACACAAAAATGTCAGTGTCAGGGAGAAAGAGCACTGCATGCTAAGGAATGGTCACAAACCATTCTTAACATTTTAACACAAAGCAAGGGGCTAGTCTGAGAGCTAGCTGGTGTACAAGGTGTGCCTGTGGATCAGTTTGTAAGCCTGCAAATACTTCACAGAGGTATTGTAAAGATCAGCTCCAGCACACAATTACATCGCCACTACGCTTGTTTTGTGGCTGCTAAGAAAAATAGCACGTCGCACATTTAGAAATTATACTGCCCGATATTCCAACCACAGGGCACGGGGAAGTCGCTAATTGCAACTGTGCATAAACTGAGCATCAGCCTTGGGCAAAACATTATTCCAAAACGCTCCTTAATAGAGCCCCCGGGGGGTTGTGCCCCATGCTAGCCCTAAATCAAACCCTTGGCAGCAGAAAAAGCCAGGGGAGAGCACAACCTTTCGGACTGTGGAAGCAGGGCGTGTTTCTAGCCAGGGAGCCCGCCAGGCAGGAGCTCTGCTGCCCGCCCCGGGGGTCTCGGCAGCACCGTGATGGCTGCAAAGGTGCCCCCACCACACCGCTGCCCCCGTCTGCGTGCGGCCTCGTGGCAGGATTATGCCCTAGGTGCAAAGTACCTCGCAGGGCTATAACGTATCTGAAAACCGATAAGGGGAGGGTAAGGGATCCATACTTCTATTTTTAACCAGAAAACACAGGAACACTGCCATGTTCGGGGTTTCAAGGCCTGTCCAAACTCACCAGTCCATTCTCGGATTTTGTCTTCAAATCAAGTTTTATTAACCCAAAACCTAGAAAATGAGGAAAAAACCATGAATTATATATATGTTAATTTGATAGGCATTTCTGATTTATTTCACAAAGCTTCCTTCTAAATCTCCTGTGAACTACTAAAAAAAAAAAAAAGGAGTACAACAGGGTACAACTTTTGAACCATGGGATTTTAAGAAGCAGTTTATGGAGCTCATACTCCCTTCAGATAGCACTGACTGCACTAGTCCTGCTGACCTGTGATATCACCGGGACCAGATTAGGTAATAATGTCTTTATTCATACCGAGCAGCAGCTTTTTCATAAGGAAATTGCTGACATCAATGGCCCTATTCATGGCACAGGGAAACAGTCAAAATACAACACTCAATTTTCTTTCAAAACAGACAACGGACCTATGGGGAACAGGAAGAATTTTGTCAAAACAAGAATAAATCACCCTCCCTTTCCAGACAGCAGTGGTAACGTGAAACTAGGATATAAAATTCTCTGGATTCTAAGGAAATGGTTGGAATGTTTATCAGAGAAAAACAATAACATCATAGCAGTTTCAGGAATCAGGTAGACAGTGAAAGATCAAAGTTATTTTGGATTTATTTACCATATCCTTTGGTGAAAACATCTCTGGCAGATTTGCCCAGATCAGCATAAGCAGGTGGAACAGCCATTTTCTGGGGAAAAAAGGGAAAGAAAAAAAGAGAGAGAAAAAAAAAAATTGGGGAGGGAGAGATTATTACTGTGTTCAGAAACTTATTTAATTCACTTAAGCAAAGAGCAACTTAAGGCAAATTTCTAAGTTTCAGACAGTTTTATTTTCTACCCACAACCTATTAATTAAATACAGCCTGAAGAATGTAGCTCCAGCAAGTAGCTGGATTTGATTTTATTCTTTAGCCAGCATAAGTGAGTAGTGTGCATTTGCCATTGAGAAACGGGTTGCAGAACAAATACGAAAAAAAAAAGTCTGTCTTTCTAAAGGGTTCATTCTTGTTCCCTTATCAGTACAACTGCATGAACAAACACCTTTAAAAAATATATATAGGAAACATTTCTCCTGTTTCTTGCAACTAATCTATGCGTTCTGATGGGAAGAGTTAGGACCTCAGGGCTTCCACTCAGGCAATGCGGCCAGGACAGGCCTCTAGCATCAGTAACGCCACTCACTCCCTAATTCACAGCAGCAACCGGATAACATTTATGTTAGCGAAATCATTCTTCACCTTCAGTTTTCTTTGACTTTGGAGCTGCTGTTAACATGCTAACATTTCTCCTTAGGCGTTGACCTTAAAGTGTTTTTCTGGTCATCAGCCAGGGAAAATCTGAACGGGCTGAGAAGAGCTGGGACTGAGGGGATGCCACACCATGAGCACCCGGGGCCAAGAGCAATGCCCATTTTGCCCCACAGGTCCTTGCTTCCTACGTTCGGCAGACTCCGACCTCTCTTAGCTCAGAGGCCTCCTGCGTGACATACGAACGCATCTGTTTTCGCTGCCACTGAGAGAACCGTCTCATCGCAGGTGGAGGGCAGAATACGATCCTGCGAGGAACGAACCAAGCAAACCTACTTTCTTATCCCAGAACGGCAATTTGTTCTAGGGAAGCCAAGTCAATGGTCTGAAGTGGTGTACACCTTCTGTCTCTATAGACAAGACTTCATAAATTTTTAAAAAGCAGGGAGTTGAATCGGACTCGTAAAGCACCTCTCGATACACCAAAATTCCGTATTCCCAAACGTTTCGGTTATGTGGCATGACAACAAGCTGATTACATAAGAGCGGAAACGCTGTGAAAATTGCCTGCCGGTCCTTGCTCCAGCCTGTTCCATGCCAGCAGAAAACCATTCCTCCCCACCCCAGCGCCAAGAGCTGGCTCCCGGCGCGAGGGGTGCCCCCCGCAGCCCCCCGGGAGGCAGCTCTCCGGGCCAGCACCCTGCGCGAGCAGCGCCCAGGGACCTGCAGCGGCCACCCAGCGCCTCCAGCACTCGCTCCAGCAAGCTGCTGCCTGTCAGAGCAGGATATTGCTATTGCATAAGCGAAGAATCCCTGTCCTAGAGGGAACAAAACAGATCTGGTGGCTGAACCAAAGCAAACAGTCTTCCCAGAGCGCACACACACGGCAGGGTGCAGGCTGTGGTGCAGCTGCAGCTGGGGACACCGCCTGGGTGCGTGAGGAAGGCCCCTCCGCTCTCTCCAGCTACAGCTCATCAATAAGTTGCAGCCCCAAATATGTAAGCAGCTAAATAGTTGAATTAAAAACAAAACCAAAAAAAAAAAAAATACCCAGTGTATTCTGGATTCCAAGGAAGTGCCAGATGCTTATGTTAGACCTAAACGTCTCCATTTTTTGTGCAAACACGAAAGCTGGGATTTCAAGTTTATAAGCACTGCTCTGCAAGAGAAGCCATTTTAACAGTTGGTCAGGTGTGGTTCTGGAAACACAAAACCTGCCTTTAAACACAAATAAATGACCAAACCGAGTATTAACTGTCTTCTTTAAGCAGATCCTCTGCCCCTTATTAAAGCCACCAAAAGCAGAGCTCTGTGCCCCCCTGGGTGAGCTTGCCTTGAAGCCTGACCTAAGGAGGCACTCGGATGACCCCAAGCCCAAGACACGGTGGGATGGGTCACTAAGGGGGACGTTCAGGAACCGCTTCTTCCCCGCCACAGCAGCCCAGTCTCATGAGTGCCCTCTGACGGGTATTTCCATTTAGCGTCATCAAAAATTTAAAACGCTAAAGATCCATCCATTCGAAAATCAGATAAGTATTGCTTTGAGAGACGATGCACCGCTCTGCCAGCTGCCTTTTGGAACCTCCCGGCTCCATTTTGCCAGCAGCCCCTTTGAGCCGCTTTGTAAAATGAAAATATTTTCTTGAAAACTGAACGCTGCACGTTTTTTGGTTGGGTTTTGTAGAATGTGTGTGCGTCTCCACGGGAGCCGCAGGGCTCGCCGGGCCCATGAGCTGGGGCAGGCTGCTGCACGGCTGCGGGCTGGGCTCTGCCTACAGGACAGTGGGAGATGCCTGGATCTCCACTTAGGCAATTACTCTAATTAAGGGACAATACCGAAAGCCAAATCCCTGCCTGTTGTAAGGCAAATCGTGTAACGCACACGGAACAAGGTGTTTAAAAATGCTGAGCGTGGAAAACATGATGAAATATGTATGTGGTGGTTAACCTCGCCGTTGTTGTCAGCAAGAACAAAAATAATTATTTCTGCTTGCAGGGGCTAATCAGAAGCCTCTTGTTTAACAGATGGAAAACAAAACTGATTACATCCTGTGCGAGTGCGGGTTGTAAGACAAGCATGCTTAACAGGGATTCAAATCCTTAAAGGATCAAGGCATGGCCACAGCCAAGCGCCCTTGCTTTTCACCAGTGGGTTCTCAGCACATTAACTCAGATTAGGTTAGGAGGGAGATGAATTCAATGCTCTCATCCCTCTCTGACTGTGCAAATATCTCAGAGTGACTACGCACCTCAGCTCCAACACAAGGCAGACCAAGGAGAGGATACGTAATATGTTCAAGCGGGAAAATATTCTGATTTTCTTGAGTGGGAAACACTGTAGCACAAGTCACAACTGAAGTCCTGCAGAGCTGCGTTCAGGAAGCCTGAGCAGGGCAGCCAGCTCGAAGCACTGCTGCGAGCAGCACCTCTGTGAGCACTGGGTTGTAACCACGTGGGGAGGAAATGGGAAGCTTCCTTTGGAGCTGTAGGACCCTAGCGCCAGCCCTAGCAAAGAAGATTTCATTGAATACAAGGCAGTTCCATCAGGCTGAATTTAAATATTTCTCAGTGACGCAGATGGCAAAGTTTTTGGCCACGCAGTTCTGTGCTTTGAAATCCAAATGGGCCCAGTGGGCAGCAGGCGGCCGGGGCGCCCTTTGCGAACACAAGGACTGGCTGCGACCAAAGTCACGTCCACCTCTGTGACTGGTAACCCTCAGACATGTCTACGTTGAAGTTTCCCTACCCAGACTTATCAACTTTATGATACTTACATGAGAGGAAGGAGCTGTATAAAATTTTAAGATAAGAATAAAATCAATGGCAGGTTAAATTGCCACGAAGACAATGGGAGTCTATCGGATTCAAGGCTAAGAAAATTGAAAGGTTGGATTTAGCCTTACTCTAGTCGCATTTTTCCTAATAAACCTGGGCCTGCGCAGCAGTTCTGATGGTGACCACAGGTCCTAGTCTGACACCCAGCAGGTGCTGGGACACGTCCCCAGTGTGCGAGCAGGGGGGGGCAGAGCATCAGGTCATGAAACGAGGAAATGTCTGCATGAGGAAAAAAAGCGCGAGGGTCTTTTGCCTCAAGATCCCAAAATCTGATCATTTCCTATTTATCTCCTCTATTGACTGAAAAATTATCCCTTGGCATGCTTTTAAGCATCTTTTTGCCCCCCAGCCTGGGCAGTGTCATTTCACAACCAAGCTACCAACACCTGTAGGATCAGAGCCCTCCTGCTGCAGCTTGGCTTTCAAACTACACATGACAGAGCAGATTTACTTTTCACTGATTGAATCATGCAACATTATCTGTCACCCAATAAACGCTGGAGCATAGAGGAGATAAAAACCTTAAAAGCAAATACAAATACCGTGATTTAGTCTAAACTAATATTTACGGAACTAAAGAAAGAAAGAGCCCGCTGTTAATTGCGTGGGTACAAGTTCAGAACGGCGTTGTACCGAAACCCCTTATTAAGCTATCGCACATAAATACCAATTAAACACGGCTGGGGGATGCTGCAGCCTGCGGCAGCTGCTGGAGCTACGAAAAGTGTGAGGTGAGAACAAGGAACCAAGTTACAAGTCCAGGTTAACCGCCCGTCTCTGCAGCCCCTGGGTGAGGCTGCGTCCCACTGGGGGTTCCTGGCGGATACTGGTGGCACTGGGGGACACTGGGCGTACTGGAGGGCACTGGGGGATGCTGAGGGAGCTGCTCCTGCTGCCCTGCCCTGCCAGCGACGTCCCCAGGCCCGGCCAGCACCCAAAGGCCCTTTTGGGAAGGGGTCGGGAGGAAATTTGGCAGATGCAGCTCCCCGGGCCGATGACCTGCGCCCAGCTGAAACTGGGAAGCGCCCTGACCCCGGGGACGGGGAGGGAAGGGCGAGGGGCGCCCCGCTCACCCCGCCGGCCGCTCTCAGCGGGGATGAGTCAGCTCCGCTCCGTCCGCAGAGATCTTCCTCGCCTTTTTCATGTATTAATTTCTTTCTGGAACAGCTGCCCCGAGCCAGGCCGAGCCTCTCTCCCCTCGCCTCCCGCCGCCGGGAGCTGCGGGCCCGGCTTCCCCCCGGGGGCCCCCAAGGCCCAGCGCGGCCGGGGGGCTGCGGGGCCGCTGCGGGGAAGGGGCGATCGCTGCCCCCCGCTCCCCCCCGGGGCTCCCTGCGAGGCCGCTGCGCGTTACGTAAGGAAAGCTCCGGCCCCGTTAGCAGAAAGGGGCGAGCCCCCCAACTCCTCCCGGCACCCCGGGGACCCCCGAGGACCCCCGGCCCTACCTGGCCCCGCGGCGGCGGCCCCCCCGCTGGCCGCGCTGCTCCCGCTCCCTCCTCGGCCTCCTCCGGCTGCCCCGGCCCCGGCCCGGCGCCTCCCCGGCCTCTGCGGCGGCGGCGGCTGCGCGGCGGCGGGCGGGGACGGGCGGCGGGGCGGGGCGGGCCGGCGAGGGCCTTGCGGCCGCACCGGGCCCCGGGAGCCGCTCCCCCGGGGCAGGGCTCACCGAGAGGCCCCGGGGTTAGGCCCCCGAGAGACCCCCGGCACCGCGGTGGTCGGATCCGGTGGGGGGAAGCCGAGCTAGGGTGGGGGTAAAAGGGCAAGAAGGGGGTGCTGGAGATGGTTCCCGAGCCGCCGAGGGGTGTGGGTGAAGGTGTGGGAGAGCCCGGGCGAAGTGAAGCTGGGCTGGCTGCTCCGGGAGACTTCCATCTTCAGAACTCCCTCCTGGAGGCAGGAGTCAGCCCTCTGCTGAGCCCACGACCGAACGGTCCCGGCGGCGAAGCGAGGCGGGCTGTGCTCTGCTATCACACAGGAGCAGAGGCTGAAGCCTCTCAGGATGAGATACGAAACCCGGCCGTCTCTGCCGGAGGCTCAGAGCATTGCCCACGAGATAAGCAGGAGACTCATCCCACCCAGCAGGCTGCCGGTGGTCCTGACATTCGCCCTTCCAGGCCCAGTGCCTGCGGGAGATATCTGCTAGAAGAAATCGTTGCTAGGAGCTCACATCCCACCCCTGGGAAGCTTTACTTATGGCTTTTACCATGATTTCTTGCCTACCCTTTCTCCTTTGCACAGTGGGAACGGATAGTAAGAGGCATTTTCCCTGCCTGTGCTTTCTCCTGGCTCACACCTTTGCTTTCCCGGCAGCATCTCCCCAGAGAGGCACAGCTTCCGCGGCTGTGCCCGCCGCGGGTGGCTGCACACCTGGAGGTCAAAGTCACCCTGCTCGGAAACGTGCCCAGAGCATGCACAGCACTTGTGAACAACGCCCAGCTCTCTCCCGCAGAAATCAAGGGCCCGGGAAGGCTGGGGCATGTCCCGGTCTTGCCCTGCTGCAGTGTCCAGATCCAGCCCGAGAGCTGGATTGCAAGCACAAGCCGTTCAGCTCATCCGGGATCTTGGCACCCAGACTTCTTGCTTGGGTCCAGGATTTCAGTTTCCAAAGTTTACTTTCCCCCTTTTTTCAGGTGGTTGCCCATTTCCTATCAGTCCCAGCAGATGCTCTTTCCAAATGATGGAAAGTTTCTGAGTCCACATTCAAGCACAGACATTGCGAAACTTTACAGACTTTAAGCTGGCTGTAAAAGAACAGGATGTGAGAATGCTCCATGCCTGGAAACAAGCACATTTCTTGCCTGCAGTTGGAGAGGATAACGAAAGAAAAAGAGCACAAGGGAATACAGCAAACCACAACTGGAAAAGCTGAGATCCTGTGTTAAAACAGAAATACCTAAGGTCTGCGAACATTGCTTTGTTGGGCTGTTTCCAGTGCTGCGAGCAAAATCTGGGCTCAAACTGAAAATAAAAGGGTCTTTCTGTTGAACAGAACCACGCAAGTGAAGTGGGGTGTGGGATTCAGTGAGGTCACAGGCATGTCTTAGCTTTCGTGATGAGATGGTGGAGGAGAAAGGCGTGTGTAGCCACATGCAGACCTCAGAGAGCCAGCTGTGGCAGCAAAAGCTGAAGAAATTGTGCCTGCTACCAACTCTGTGCTGAAATAAAGCGCAGTCTGCTGCCACGACAGAAACCCATGGAAACAAAAGGTCCTTTTCACGTTTGGAGAGTTACTTCTAGCCACAGCCATTCTGTTGGTTCAGCTTCCAAAGCACCCCTGCGAGCGCTGGTGTTGACACAAGATGAAGTCAGGCTGCAGACAGCCCCGCCGTGCCGCTGGCCACAGCATGCGCTGTCCCCGTGCCCCGGGGCTTGCCGGAGTGTGCTCAGGGCTGATGTCACTCACTGTCCCACCAAAAGCCAGCCCAGCAAACGTGGCTGGGGGCGTTTCTGCCAGGGTGCTGAGCCAAAGCCGATCACCCCAGAGGCAGAGGAAGAGATGGGGCAGCACGTGGGTAGGAGTAGGATGCCCCCATCCCACTCGGTCAGCCACGGCTGTGTCTTCACCCCGAGCAGCAGCTCCTCAACCTGCCCCACGCCGGAGCAAGCGCAGCCTTGGCTCTTCGCCATCTGCTTGTGCCAGAGGTGAATCACGCAACACCAAGGCTGGCTTACAGCACACTGCCTGCCCGCCGTGCTTTCACCCCTAGCATCATCCTTGCTGCCACCCCATTTTCTCCAATATATTGTTTTATTACTTCCTGGCATAAAAACCCTTTTATTACCTGCATGCACACAGATTACAGCCTGCTCCCTGCGTCCTTTCCCTAGCTCAGGAGATTTTTACGTCTCAAAGGACTCACAGCACGGTCACAAGCAGAACCAGGCAGAAACCTGTCCTGCCCATTCCCACTGCTGGTGCTGCCAGAGGTGGGGAACCAGACGGCTCAGGGGGGGTCCCCTCTGTCCCGGGCACAGGGAAATGTTTGTCTGGCACCTGCAGCAGCAATGAGGCAGCAGTTGAGCTCTTAACCCCCATTATTTTGAAATCCGTCCTTCATGGATGCCATTCACTTGCTTTTGCCTCTTCTGTTTTTCAGGGTCTGCATGGTGACATCATTGGTCGAGTTTAACATTCACCGTCTGTCTCTGCAGTATGAGGCTGAGCATGATGCAGCAGGTGAGCACAGGAAGGGCAAAGAGAGAAGACATTCAGCGCCTGTGCAGAGAAAAAATTGTCACTACATTCTGTAACATGCATCTACCAAAAGATGGCAGCAAATATCCTAGTATGGAGCTGGGCATCCGCTCTGCTGGACTTTATTTTTCAGACATGCTGTAATTATCCCAGCGGGTGACAGAAAAGCTGAGGGATTACACTAGGTGTTGTCAAGGGAGAATATCTGTGCTTGTGGCTTCACTTTAAATGAGAGATTCTTTCAACAACATAAGAAATCACCAAAATGTTCTAAACATCAATTCCCTCCTTCATTTTAGCTGCTGGTAGTTTGGGTAATGCTACATCTGAATTTGTTTTGCCAGGTAAAAATGGAATAAAATGGAATAAATTAAGATGTATTCCACAAATAATAATGCCACGAGTAACTCATATATCAGTTCCATCTAAATGTTCCTTCCCATCAGAAACTGTGTGTCTTGAGCACTCAGAGAGGATGTTTAACAGAAGTTTGGTGGAAAACCTGGAACCAATCCGCTCTTTGTTATATAAATCTGTCAGCTGAAGGATTATTTTTAAGCTCTGTCCTCTATCTCTAATGGGTATAGCTATGATCCCGGTTTGGATACAATTTCATAAGGCATGAACAGGGAGTAAATCAAAGTCAGTAGAGTTTCACTGCAAGTACAAAACCATGGGATCGCAGCCCTGGGGCTGGATTCCCCACTGCGCCCTGTCCTCAGCTCTGTCTGGTGGGGCACAGCTTCACATTTGTGCTGGGCAGCAGTTGGCGGTGGTAAGGTATGAGGTATGGCAGGATCAGCCCTGCTGTATTTCAAAGTATGTTTCTGATTAAATTCTGACATAAAATGGGATCAGTAAATGCTATTTTCATTAATCGCTGTTATATAGCTAACCTACACAAAATTGTCATTTCCCCTCTGCCTCTCACAAGAATTTATCTGCCTAAAATGAAGTTTGGAGAAAAAAAATGCCCCGCTGTTCACTTGCAGCTTGTGAATTTTACATTAACAGATAGGTCTAATTCAAGTACAGCTTCATTCATATCACATAACATGTCTGAACAGCTGGAAAACTCATTACCCACAGATCCAAGATGCATTTGCTCAGTAGAGTTTGATTTGGCCCCTATTAATAATAATAAAAAAATAAAGCATTTTCAACTTGTTAACTTGCAAGGAGTTATTTCAAAATCAGTCAAGCACATGCTGATGGAATGATAAAAACAAGCAAGGATGCCTCGCTTATTTCAGCCTTTCTACCAAAGTAGCACCCAGCAGGCTGACCACAGACGGCACCCAAGGCCTGTGCCATGCCAGAGCGGTGCCACGCAGTCTGCAGCAGCCTGGGGATAGCAGGAGTGGGGAGTGAGGGTGGGACATGCCCAGAGAGGGCTGCATTGTTTTATAAGGAAAAATAAAAAAGGCAGAAAACAAAAGGGGAATGCAATAAAAGTTAAACTCGTTCAGCTTCTTTTGATCTTGGAGAATAACAAGGAGATGTCCTGACATCATTACGCCCCTCGCTCACTCCCTTTGGGTTATGTTTTTATTTCCTGGAACCAGCAATGATCAAAGCCAAGCTCCTCTCCACCACTGTGTATCTTCCTTTTCACTCCCGACAAAAGTGGGGAAGGCTGCGACACCTTCTCTCGCACCACTCCTGGGCCAGCAGTCTGCTTCAAACAGAGGGCTTGGAGGGGCACTGACTCCCGTGGCCTCGGAAACATCGGCCTCACGGTGCGGAGGCAGCCAGGGGCCCCCCCAGCATGGGAGGCCTTGGGCACGGACTGTCAGAACAGATGTCATGGTTCTTGCAACCTGGATCATTTTGGGAGGGCTGGAAATGTTATTTCCCGGGCAAGACTGGCTGGAGAAGCTGTCCCTTTGAGGGCAGGGTGCGGACAATATCAGTGACCACAGGGATGCAACGAGAGACCCCAAGGTATCTGGCGTGCTGTCATGGTGAGGAGCTGGGACCGCGGGTACTGAGAGGTCTTCAGAGCACAAAAGACCAAATAAAGTAAACAGAAGACATAAGTACACAAAGGGGGCTTCTGCCTCCCCAGTCTGCCCACTTAGTGAATACCTTGGTTCGAAAAAAACAGAGGGGACAAGGACTGGAATCGGCACATGGCCGAGGTCATGAGGCACGGCCCAGGCCAGAAACCTGTGAGAAGGCAGCGAAGGCGTGCTGGGAGCACAGAGGGACTGGTCACACCTCGTGCCCCTACACAGACCCAGAGCCAGTCACTTGCCTGTTAAATACATGCCTAGTATCCCAGAAAAAGGAAAAACCCAAAGCAACATTTTCACAAGCCACAGCATTTTCTAAATCTGCATGAATATCTTGTCTTGAAAGCAACACGAGAGAAGCAGCAGAGATATGGTATGTAAGATAAATAAGTGATAAATACACGCCAACCAAAACATTATTTGTAGTCCATTTAAATTCAAAGAGCTACTTTAAAGGGAAGCGTTGGTATTAAATTGGCAGATAAGACTTCCACATTGCGGTTACAGCACTGCAAACCGATGTGATTAATAGCAATACACTCCAACACTTTGTTTACCTTGTGCGGGACCAGACTGATGAATGAAAAATGAAACAAATAAATAAATAAGCAAGCTGTTCTTCAAATCAGGTGCAAACGGTGGGGATGGCAGAAGCGGGTCACTGGCTGACAAATTTTTTTGTCCACTGGCTACCGGACATATTTGCAGGACCAGGCTATAGGGAACTTTTCCAGCCTCTGCAGAGCCCATGAGCCATGGAGCTCCTTGCAGTGACACCAAGTCGGCGTGCACATCAGCCCTGAATGCCATCCACAGCAAGGCAGCAGGTTTCAGAGCTGTGTTTCAAGGATATTTCACCTTGGCAGACAAGAACTCCTGGAGCGACAAGGATGCTTGGCTTTGTCATCTTCGCAGATGGAACTGAAGCACCAGAACACTGCTGGAAGCAAGCAGGGCCCTGGCACCAAAACACTCACATCCGATTGATATTTGCCAAAAAAATGCAAGTGGTTCAGCTCTATTAAAGTGATTATTTAATCAAGTCATCACTAGGCTTGCCTGACTGGATAACCCTGTATATACAGAAAAAATAATGAACTGTTCTTTCCTTTTAAAAAAAAAAAAACGAACATCTGCTCATCAGCTGCAGCATTTCTTCTGCAGTTAGAGCTGAACAAAATGCAGAAGAGCAAACCTACACATGGCTGGGTTATCTGTGTGCGTATCCTCAGCCCTAAACAGAGCCACAGCCTCAATAGCCCATAAAACAGGACGCAGTTCAGCCTACAGGTTTTTAAACTCCTTTGGATAAAAGTGAGTACGTAACACAAGATCTTCTGTATCTCTAAGTTGTCACAAAACGTTTCTGCTGTTGCCGAGTGAATGTGACTGTGGTTAGCACTGAAGGAGACGACTCCACAGCGGTTTGCACCCACACGAGCCCCCACACAGCTCCCAGGCCAGTTCCACCACACCCAGGCCTCCCTGCTCACAAAAACTCCAGCCACAGACCGGCCAACTAACGCTACAGCTGACTGGGAAGCAATATGACTGACTTTCCAGGCTGCTTTATATTTATAGGAATGTGTAGAAAAATGATTTCTTCCTACAGGGTATTTTCTGCAGCTGGCGATGAGCACTGCTGGGACCTGCTGCTCGCTTTCGTCACCCCACTGAGTCTTACGGGGATGACCAGCAGGTGACTCAAGCTAACAATTCTTTAAAATTTCTAGTTTGGAGTTTATACAAAAATAGAGACGTGTACCTCTGTGAGATTTGCTTTCCTTTCTGCATCCAGCCTGGATCAAGTCCAGCAAGAAGGACAGTAATCATAATAATAGCTCACCATACGGATGTGGGTTTCTTCTCTTGGAAGAAATTTTGCTCTTTGATCTACTCCACCTTACAGAAGGAAAGGGCAATTTTCTTCTGGGCTCTGGGAAACACTGGTTGCGGTGTGGAAATGCAGTTCCATTATTCTGACAGGTTCCCCACACAGCCCCCCAGTAACAGCTGGGACTGTCTTTGAGGGTTTCGCCTCTGAAAGCTTATAACGAAATAGTCTGGGAAGCTCCAGAAAGGCCTGAGCCTGCTCTGAGTTGTGGCAGAAAGGGGAACAGAAGCCCCAAGAGAGCAAATTCCGAGTACTGACAAACACGTGGCAGATCACAACATAGATTCTGCAGAAATACTGAAAGACTAAGGCAGAAGTCAGCAAGAACCACTGACTTCAGGCTCCACGCACATGTGCACCCAAGTATTAGCCTCTATTTGATTGATAATAATTAGCACTACCAACACCTATTCGCTTTTGATCAAAGTGTTTTCCTTCTGCCTGTCCAAAAGTCTCTTTTTTGATCTTCGGTCTTAAACCTTGATTGAAAGCTTTAGTGAGGGGAACTCGGCAGCGAGCGCAGCACCTGGCACACCAGGCCTGAAGGAGGCACCCAATAAACAGAAAACCCCTCCGGTGGCCGTGACAAAGGCCCCATTAAGCAGCAGATGTTAGCACCAGCTCCAGGGCTGTTTCTTTACACTTGGTTCCAGCCACTGCGAGCTAAAACACAGCCACATCTCACCCCGTGGTGACAGCAGGGGACAGAAGTCCTCAGGGAGCCGCCACCCTGCCCAGACAGGCCGCTGGACCGCCGCCACACTGCCTCTTCAGACACTGCCCATATTTTTGCAGGCAGCTATTATACCAAGACAGAATTCATCAAATATGCTACAAGACCGCTCCTAAAAAGAACAGATGCGGGTTTTTGTTTATTCAATATATGGTGTTTCACGGGCTTCTGCTCAGTGCTTGGGAAGGGTGGCAGAGGAACATCAAGGCTAGGCTGTACCTGGGGCACAGAGAGCAGGAGCAGGGAGGTGACAGAGCTGCTGGAGAGCAGCACGGTATTTTGTGGGGCTACGGGGCAGGCTGGGATGTGCTGTGCATACCCTGCTGTCAGAAGCAGCCACAGAAGTATATTAAAAATATGTAGAGGGAAGAAACCTCACGGCCTGGTTTGCCCAGTGCTAGGACAAGAGCAGCCCACACACGCCATCTAGTGATGATAAGGTTTCTCGTGGTGTGAGTTCTCGGAGAAGGACCAGAAACACTCGAGAAAAACTGGAAATGTCTGGTGCCAATGCACTCATTGCTGCTTTTGTCACCGGGATGCAGAAGGACCCGAGCAGGGTTTCCCGGCCGGGCTGCGGAGCTGGGTGCAGGGAGACGTCGCGGTGCCCTGGTGGAGAAACGCTTCCTCGAGAGCTTATTACAAACCAGCAGGCAAGCAGCATGCTCCAGGGCAGCCAGGAAAAAATAAATAAATAAAAATAAAAAAGACATGAACCAAGAAGGTCAGGGAGGAGAGCAACAGCCACCAGGCACATGGACGGGGTTCCAGCTTAGGGCTCCTCTAACCCCCAAAATTCATTTGAGCTGCGACAATCACTTTGCCTGCATCCAGTCACATCTCACACAGGGTTGTTGTAGCTGACTGCTTATTCCAAGAAATATCCACCCAAAGCACAAGACATAGGGAGAAAGGATCAGCATTTTCCTTCCCAAAAGTGTCCACGGCAGGCAGCACTCAGTTGTTGCCTCCTGTGGAGGAAAGCTGCTTTCTCACATCTTCAGCCTCCCTCAGTTTTCACATTTTCAGTCTGTCCATCCTTGCTCTCCATGTCATCAGCCCAAAACCCAAAAAGTTTCATTTATCTTGCTCTTCACATGGTTTCTCTGACACCCAAGGAGGAGGAAGACTCCCTTCTCCTACCAGGAGTGGGAGGACTGCATGTCCCCAGGAAGGACACATCCAGACCCAGACTGCTCCTCCATCCTCTTCCTCAGGCAGCTCAGGGCAATTAGTCTAATTTGTCCCCAGAGTCACCAATTGCTCCAAACCATCCACCTCTGTTGCATTTCCTAGTGAAACATCTCCAAGGGGTGTGCTGTCAGGGATGTGACCCAACTTTTCTCTTGGCTGTTTCAGATGCTGCACTTTGCTGGGCCTTCCCCAAGACCTGGAAGACACCTCCAGATTTTTCCTAAGCTGTTTGATCCCTTGCTCCTTCAGTAACAAGATGAATAGTTTGATTCACTTTCAACCCCCAAATGATTGCCCTTTTCCCTGAAACTACTAAAGATGTTATCTTTCATTTCCCTATACACCTACTCTCGTATTTCTTTAAGTTTATCCCTGAAAGCCCTGAAATTCTTCAGGCTTGCTTTTCATGGCCTGCAGCTTTTCTTTTAATATTAAGAGCATTGTTTCTGGCAAGACATTAAGGTATTCACCAGCTGCCAACCTGAAAGCCATAAGTGCCCCATTTGCATTCATATTTTGATAGTCCCTCCATCCCTGCTGCAGTGGTGTCTCTCCCTCTCTGAAAACGCTGGTTGTCTCCATCCTTTTGGTCCAGGCCAGGTTCCTTTGCTGGGCTTGGATCAGGCCCTTCGTCTTTCCATCAGAGGTTACTCCAGCTCTGATCATCACCAGGCTGGGGCAGCAACAGGGGACTTGCCTGGCTTAGGCCCCAGAAGCCTCGCTCCCTTCTGCCTCAGGTTTCTTCTCCTGCAGAAATCTCATCTCCTGCTGGAGAGCTTGGGGCCCCCACAAATCTGCAGGTCTGGCAAGGTTTTGACAGGCTGCTCGCAAGCTTAGAAACAGTTTTCTCTCCCATTTTATGCATTCTGACAAAGTCATGTTGCTTGTTTCTAATGGCGGCTGGTAGTCCTTGAAAAGCTGTAGTACAGGTTATGTTCAACATCACTCCAAGTTAACAGCTAGTTTTTAAATACATCAAGAATTACAACCTGGTATGGCTTCCAGAGACACCCACCGATGGTAACACGAAGTATTGCTTGCACCTCTTCCAACTACAGGCCACATTTCCCCGGAGGTTTAGCTCCAGAGCAGCTGATCCCTGTTCCCTTCTTCCCCACTCAGTTCAGAGGCTGGTGCTCCCTGCAGCTTTGCAGTCCTCGCCCCTGACATTTTTATATCACCAGATTTTATTTGGCCTTGTCCCCTTTTAAATCAGTCTCAAGACTTCAAGAAGATTTAACCCTTGAACTATTAAGTGCAGGAATGTGATGAGCCATAAAAATGAGAAAAGCCCTCAAAAATTATGGCTAGTGCCATATACCCTAACAGTTAGCAACTTCTCATGGGGAGATAAACATCACTTTGTTCCTAGCTTTCCTGCATCCCTTGGGGAGGCCAGTTCTTATAGCTCTGCTTCAGCGAGCTCTCAGTGAATGGAAATACAAGTAAAGAAATGAATTCATCCCCATTTTAGGGGCAATAAGATCTGCACTGCCAGCTGCCCACATTTGATGGGTATCCCTGTACCTGCTCTGGGCTTAACCACATAATCCAGAGATGACAAGTTAGAAATTCCCCAAAGAGTAAAACTCACATTTGCTGCTTTCAAAGCCATGGATGGTATTTCCCAACTGCAGACTCTACCTCGTTTGAGTCTGCAGCACGCATGGGAACCAGGGAGAAGAAAGACTGAATTAACTTTATTTTTTCCTACTATTACTGTGCAAAAGACACCTTCTGAGATTAGTTTAGGAGATGAGCACCAACACCAGCCCTCTTGGAAGATACCTGTGCACAAGCTCTTGCAGGTATCTGCAGCAGCAGCCCCGCTGTGACCACATGCAGCGCACGTACGTTGCTGCTCGAGCCCCCAAGTAGAAACGGGCTGTGAACTTTCCCAGTGCAGATCACACACAAGGCGTTAACATTTGACTCTTCTTTGAAGGCAACTTTGACCTAGTTTAGGTCTTCCTTTCTCTTTCTTTTAGTCCCTTTGGCTTACACAAGCGGTTCTGGAGGAGCTCAGCGGCTGGGAGGCGGCCCTGCTCGTCCCATCCCACCGCCCTTTCCATCCAGCTCAAAGCCTTGAGCTGCATCTCTGCCAACCTCCCCTCCAGCCCTGACTCTTCACACCTCTGCCCACGCTCAACCAGCACACGGCAGGCTAAGCTAGAAACTGCAAGGCTGGCAAGAACTGCCCGAAAATACCCCCAAAGCTCCGTAAGCCTTGCGACCAGCAGAGCGTCACGGCTAAGGTGCAGAGCACTGCTCTGCGCGGTGCCTCTGAGCCAAGTAGGTCACAAGAGAAACGACACAAGGTTTTCCCCTTCTCGAAAGAAGAATCATCATCTGCTCTTTATGTGGGCAAGGAACATGCAGTGGAAGCAGCTGTTGTAGTAACGTATCTTATGGCAGGCTTCTTGTGCAAGACTCACTTGCAAGCACTTTCAGGAAAAGCGTCATGTTAAAGAAGCTAAAAGCTTTTAGCTTTATAGGAAGAAGGTTTTTGGGGGTTTGTACCTTTTTTTATTTTTATTTCAGACTAAGCAAAAATAATCCATATTAATGACGACTATTCAGTGGGTTTCCTAGCATTTGTGCAGACTTCCCTTACAAACATCAGGTCTCTCCAGCACTAAGTAAAACGATTGCATTGGTGAAGCTTTCCTTAGGCTAAGCCTGCCAGCCCAAACTCCAGGAGATGGGTGGTAGAAGCATGGCCCAAATGTGATTAAATCAGATCCACAGCCCTGTTCTGTGACAAAGTTAGTGACAATAGGGCTTTATTTTGGCCAGAACAGGTAAAACAGCAGAGCTGACATACCGCTTGCTGGTACAGCGGGGATGAGTTTTTCTGAGTCGGTGTGACTGTCCCACAACTTTTAAGGGTTCTTTGTTCAACCGCACAGAAAGCTGATTTAGCGGCAGATTTTGTCCAGCCAAAAATTGTCCATCCAAGTTTCCCTTTTTCATATAGACTTACACATCCTTTAATACCTCAGAAATCAAGGAAAGAATCATAAAATCCTGCTCCTTCACTGTACTAAAACAGAATAGAAAACAATTGCTCCAGATTTTTGCTGGCCTCAGCTATTTATGCTCTTAAGAGGAGGAATAACATATCGAGCTGGGCTGTGACTGAGAGGGCTCAGGAGGACAATGCCAGTGGCAGCATGGCCAATGTCAGGTGTATGGTCCCTGTTTAGAAGGCCCCAGCAAGTTTTTTTAATTAAAAATAAAAAAAATAAAAAGCAAAATTCCTCTACTTTGAACAAAATATTTCCACACGAACAGCTGAGGTGCAAGCAGCTACTTCTGACACTGGCAGAGACCAATCTTGTGGTTCTTTGAACATTCGCCTGGCATCTTCCTGAAGCACTTGACCTACATCTTCCTCCTACTCTTCCTTTTGCTTCTGTATATTCAAATTAACTACTTAAGGGAGATATCTGTTTCTCTTTGCTTAGCAGTCACACGGTCTGTAACAACATGGAGCCTCACAGATCAATCCTGTTTTCAGCCTCTAACACCTGCCACATACCTTATTTATGTAGCAAATATCCTCCCTTTAAGCTGGCTTCTGAAGAATTGTTGAAGCCCTCTCACACTGTAACAGTCAGGCTGGAGACCTTCACTGAAACATAAATAGGATGTGCTCTTTGCAGGGTTTTAGGAGCTAGTGAGTAGTTTCCATTCAATCCAAGAAATATTTAAGCAGAGCTGAACACAACTGTAGCCTTCACGGAAGCACGGTTGCATACCAGGCTGTAGCTGCTTCACCTGACTCAAGACACGCGCTAATAGGAAGAAGAGCTTTAAAAAAAAAAAAAGAAAAAAACACCTTTTTCATCCCCCTGGGCTGGTGCCAGGGCCAGCACCACCAGGGGCTGGTCGCGGTGCTCAGCCCGCATTTCCCAGCGAGGACCGAGTCACGCAACGGCTGCTTTCTGCATCAAAAGATGTAGGTCCTGTTGCCCTTTTCTGGTGCGTCATGTGCTTTGTAATGAATGTCAAGAGCTACCGGCTCGCAGCATGACTTCTGGTAAACCATTTACCTTGTTTTTAGAGGTATCAGTTACCAGGGGCCACTTGGAAGCACCAAGCGGTTCAGTTCCCCAGTACGTGACAGTCTCAGACAGGAAGAGAAATGAGATGAAGAACAGCCACTGCTATACATGGAGTTGCTTCATTTTGGTCTTGTCAGGACTCATCTACGGGAGATGAGCCCCTTTTCTTTACGTCTCCTCCCTGGACACAGCTGGGGCTCCACAGCTCGTGCCCAAGCAGGGCACTGAGCACCAACCTCACCATCACCCCCTGGGCTGCCCCATCACCCTGATCCTGGGCCCTCAGTGTGACAGCCAGGTCGGAAGGAAGCTTGGCAGCTCCGAGCAGCCAGTGTGGGTACCCAGTCCCCCTGAGCATCCTCCTCTCGCCTTGCTCTGCTGCGCTGGGTGCCATCTTCCGTGGTCATCCACTACAGCTGCTTTCCTCAACAGCTGGACACCAGTAAAACACAGCTTTACCATTTCAAAACCTGCTTCCCACATGCACTGGGCACAGTGAGCAACCTTTCATAATCTCCTAAATCAAAAGTCTGCTGGTGTTAGCAATGTGGTCGGTCCAATGGTGTTTACTCCGTTACAAGTAAGCATTTTGCATTAATGGTGTGCAAGGCCTTTAACGTCCGTGTGTTACAGAAGCATTTAGACTAATTACCAAAATCCACATGAGAAAGTGCAAGTTCCTGCCACCCCTCCCATTTCATTAGGAATAGAAGATCAAGAGGTTAAAGACCAGCCTTTCAAAAGTGACCGACACTTAAACGCCTTGGCAGCCTGGCCCCAAGCAGTCAGCATGAGGCTGTGCCAGAGCCGCAATGCTCTTCCACAAAGACTTCTGCTGCAAACACTGCTGATGTTCCTACAGACACAGACCTCTTCTGCCTTTGGTATCAGCCCCATTCGCTGATACACAAAGAGGTAACCCCTGCAGGGAGCAGAACAAGGTCACGGTGTCGAAGAAAATAGATTGGATCTTCTGCATGTGCCTGAGAAGTGCAATTTCATTTCCACTGCTCTAACAGTCTTCCTCAGAGATCAGCCTGGGCCAGGTGAGGACAGCTGGAACAAGACTGATATGGCCTTTTTAGATGTTTCTATTGAGACACTTCGGTAAGACAGAAACAAGTGATGCCACAACAGCTGACAATGCCCTTATTATGACAGAAGAGCTATTCCCATGAAAAGACCGTAGGTGTGCACATTCCTCAGCATGGCCACATCTTCCAGGTCAAGCACTGGGTGCTGTTTCCTGTCCAGCTATTGTCCTGCATTCATACTGGTCTTTACCTGGGTACACCACAACTCTGCCTATCCCATCAACTATGAAGAAAAATTAAGGCTTTATCAGTAGCAATAACATTTTTGGGCTCTTCTCATTTACAGAGCTGGCAGAGGAAAACGTGTGCAGTTCTGTGCTACAGCAGACAAAGCTAGAAGCCTGGATTTAGCCAAGCAAGCACTTTGCTACTCCAAGAGCATCTTCGTGTGAAGTTGGACGTGTTAATTTAACACAAAGAACAATGTTACGCTGGCATGGAGATCTCCTTCCCAGGTTACTTAGCATTCAAGATCTTGGAGATGGGAGCAATACTACCCATTCTTTCCTGATAAAAATGTTAAGGGGTCATTTTATTTTGCTATTGCAGTATTTGGTTTCAGGAGGGATGCATAAGGAAATACAAGCTCTAACAAAACTGATTTTGCACTGTATGGTTTGCCCCAGCTGTGAAGGAACCTGGGGACTGTTGCTCAGTGAGACGGACTGGCTCTCCTCTGCGTCAATCACCTTGGCAGAGCCTGGGAGCTCCTGCAGATGCTGGTGCAGGATCAGCATCCTTTGGTGGGTTCTTCCAGAGATCCTGACATTCATGGTGATTGTGATTGCATCTACCATGGCCACACACTTTGATCCTCATCTGTGTGCTCGTGAGAGCTTGTAAGCACAGCTGAACACCAGATAAAACACAGGAGTGGATGTTACTGACATTTTAGGTCTTTTCCTTTTAAGAGATTCTCTCATGTGCATCCTTAAAAATTCAATTTAGGTAATTCTTAATAAGACCTCTATAAATTCCCTGATACTTGCTCTTTGCTAGCTTTCTCACTGCCAATAATTATCGTGGTTTGCCTGTCTCCCAGCAGAACCTTTCTTACTTTCCTAATTAAAATTCCTTTGCGGCCATCATCTAAGAACTCGTAATCCAAAAAACTCAAGCCATTGCACAAACCAGATCCAAGTCATACCTAATAGGAGCCCATTGCAATGGAGTCAACAGTTACACCCAAAACCAAAGAACCAAAGCCTGTAAGGAGCACCTGGACTCCTCCAGCCTGCCTTGCTACCACTGTGGGATTGCTCTCTACCAAACCTCCCTGAGATTTGTAGCGCTGTAGTTTTCAAGACACTAATCTGTGCCTCTAGGATCTAATTTCCAGAGGCACAGCTGGATATTTCATCTGCATTTTGCTTCTCCCCACCCTTACCTGCAACACCACACACTGCACTAATGAACGGTCACATCCCTGGTGCTGAACCCCTCCAGCATCACAGGCTGTGACCACCTTAAGCACTGCTCAGCTAAGCTTGCCATATTTTGCTGGTTTAACCTTTCTTCTCCAACACCCCAAATATTTTTTGCCCTTCTCACAATTCTTAATTAGCTAAAGAAAAACCCCAAACCCCAGTGATGCCCAAACCTGAACGCAGCCGCTGATGAGGAATATGTAACATCACGTGGTGGTGGGTAATACTCTGAAAATGCCCATTTGTCTGAATAACTGAGATTCATTCCAAAATCAAGCCTAACATGGAAACTCCAACACACCACCCTAATACCAATTATTAGCTTCAAAGGCAGCAGCACAGACTAATGCTGTAGACAGATAATATCATACATCCCTATATTAAAGCAAACACAAATGATTTAATTTCATTTCGGATTCACCTGGAAAGTTCTGGCTCTCCTGTTTATTGTGCTGGTCCCTGTGTGTCATGAGAATGGCATCAGCTGCGCTCACCCCCCCACCTCTGCCCCACATGTCACTGCTGCCCGCCTGCTGACTGCCATCACCGCAGTGCATTTCTAAGAGCAGATACTGGCTGCACGACGGTCAAAATAAGGCTCTCAGGAAAGAGTTAATGGTTAACTTTGGGTATCAAAAAAAGAAAAACCACTCTCACCCAGGTTTCAGTGGTGTTCTCATCTGGTTGATGTTACTAAAATGAGTATCAAAGAAGCTTAGAGAGGTTTGGGCCGTACAGTGAAAGTTACACGGTACCTTCTGATTCAACCAATTTTAAACAGAGCATTTTATTTCTCAATTTAGAAGTGTTTTAGCAGCTCGCAGGAAGATTTAACTAGCTTGTTTCATGGAATAACATGTTGCAACACATGCTGGGTTCATGGTGCATGACAGTTAGTCTACTCTGACTAATCCACGTGGGTCCTCTTGGAGAAACTACTCGGGTCAATGGGATTGTCCAAGCTGAAACTGGCCGTTTGTGAAAGCTTTTATATCAGCCTGTATTTTCTCAAGAATTACCTCATTTGTTTCACTGCAAGCGTCTGAAGGTCTGTTCTTCTCACAAGCACTTCTCTAGCACCCTGTGGTCCCAGCTCTCTCTGTTCTGTCAATAAAACCTCCAGGGAGCCATCCCCAGCCCTACTCCTACCAGCATCCCACACCAGGTTATGCAGGATGATGAGGAACAGACCGTGCTGGAGTCCTACAGCACATGGATTGTGTGGAAATGCAAGGAAAGGGGATAGCATAGTTAAAAGAGAATATCTGCATAATGCATATTTACCTTTAATTGCCAAGAATACATTCCACAAATGTTTTTGTGTGTCTTTTCCAAGGTTTCTGGCTTGACTTCTTCACAAAGGGGCTGTAGGTCTCTCAGCACAAGCTTGCACATCTGGTTTCATTCACTAAACAGTTTGCTTCCTCATACGATAAAAACAAACCTGGCAGTTGCCATATCTGCACAGAGCAAGAGCATTGCCAAGCCATAGTCAAAGCTACTGCAGTCTGAAGCTGGATCTAGACCTTACAAAATACAAGCTTTTCTCCAATTTCTTGGGTGAGAACTCATTGCTCCGTGCAGCAGCAGCCATTGCAGGGCCTCCAGCATTTGAGATCTGAGAGGAGAGGGCAAATTCACAGGCAGCTCCAACAGGGCGCAGACAGCAGAGCAGTAACTCCATAAACCCAGGCATCAGCCATTCAGCTCCTCTCTGCCAGAACACTGGTTATGAGAAATCCTCACAAAATAGGGATGGAAACAGAGCTATAAAAATGTTATAAGGTTTTGTACGAAGTGCTACAAAAACATGGAGTCTTATTTGTATTCTCTCCCAACGCATCCTATAGAATTCTATACTAGAACCCAATAATCCTTTTAAATGTGCAGGTTATAAAACACCAGAAACTTCAGTCATAAAATTCTACAATTCCCTCCAACACTTGCATCTCAGAGGGACTCCCTGGGGCCTTGAACTGTACATTAGGAGTGGTCAAAGCCTCTGGACGCCTCTCTTCACATGATATAGATCTCCAGTCAATAAGGGCTCTCTAGCAATTCCCTCTGCTCACTTGGAGTGAAATTCACTGTCGTACAGAGCCAGGGCAAGGGCTGCACTTCACTTAAATCCCCCTTAAACTGTCAAGAGGAAAGGGTATTGCTAAGAGCAAATTTGGCAAAGCAGCAGATTTCACTCTTTCAAAAATAACACCAAATGCTAAAACATGTCCAATGCATCCCCTGGATCATCCTATGGCTATCAGCTGGTGACTACTTCCCCTCATCTCTAAATTGTTATTTCCATCTCTAACCTTCTTTCTTTCCAACATTTTCACAGCTATTTGTGATGGCCTAATCCAAATAAGTTTTTAGAGGGCCCTCAAGAAATTACTCAGCCTTATCCTTTGGGCTCCTTATAGGAAGGAAGGAGCATTCCTATTACGGGGAGCTCACTCCATTAAGTCCCCGTGAAATGCCAAGTCCAAGCATATAAATCCACTACCAGGAATAGCAAATTGTAATCCCATATCTCAGGATAAGGACAAAATGCACATTTTCATCTCATCACTCTGAACTTTACCAGACACCGAAGTCTAGAAACACATCCTCCTAACGGGGGAGCAGAAGTGGTCCAACACATGCACCCAGTGGGAAGCAACTTGGATTTACAGCCCAAACACACCCATAAATTGCTCAGAAGTGCACAAAAATAAGTCACCCTCAGAACTGATTTACAACAGCATGGAGTAAGGAATACATTGTGCAGAACTGCTAGGACTTGAATTAGGTTCCTGCTTTTACTTTTTTCCTTTTTGCTTTTTTCCAGAGAAGGAGAGCACACCGTGTGTCTGCGAGCCAGGGGCACGCATTGCCCTGCCACGACACCACAGCGCAGAGCAGGCAGGACCACGGCACGGCTTCTTGCAGCAAGAACACGCAGCAGGAGGCAGGTGTCCAGCTCCAGACAAGCTTTAGGATGTCCAGCACAGACATGCCCCAGCACCAGCAACCCATGCCCAGTCTTGCAGCAGTATCACATGGCAATCCCATCCAGGATTGCTGCAAGCAGCCCACTTTCTTTCCTCCCTGCCCTCTTTTTATTATTTCCCTGTAAATTGCTGCCATTTCTTCAGGAGGACCTTCTTTAAAAGAGACCATATACACACATTTTATTTTGAAAGAAACATTTGGCAAAAAAATCTGGACTGCATCTTTGTTAAAGAGCAGGGTTTTGGTTGGCTCAAGACTCCTACCTCCAGGCTTTGGGGGGCTAGAGGCTGATGGAGGCTTTTTTCCTTTCACATGGCAATACACGGTCCTCAGCATCCACCAAAGTAAAAGCACAGCTGAACGCATGGTATGAGTGTGGGCACACCGGGAAGGGCCCAAGGAAAGACTTATAACTACCTACGACAAGTTATCAACTCAGGTCTGATCAAATCCTGCCAACTACTCTGAGTTAATAAAACTGCCCAAAGTACCTCCTCAGTTAGAGAGCTTTCCTGCTTTGCAGGTAACTGATCTGCGTGGCTCTGCGGGAACTGAAGGGGGGTGAATTTTGTCCCACAAACAGCCCACGGTGGCTCCGTGGGGGTCACAGGGGCAGAGTCACAGAGCCAGTGTTTCCCAAATTTACACCTATTTTGGAGAAATCTGGTCATTGCTATCACAGGAAAACTCGCATGGCCTGCTCCAAGGCCGAGGGTCAGGTTCCTGCCGCAGTCACAGAGCAGCACCTCGTGCCCCCACCAGCAGCTGAAAGCAGGTCACAGCACAACACGTCCCTGAGCACAGGAATGTTTGCCACCTAAACTCCAAAGCACATTAAAACATTTTGTCTTCACAGGTCTCAGCTGCAGTTGCCTTATTTTTGTTTTCACATCATACAGTCCTGCCAATTATTTTTAAACAGAAAATGAGCACAATTAGGGGAATGAGAAAGGAGGAACCCAAAAACTGACAAATACGAGTCTGACCTGTGCTGTCCAAACTTGCAGGTAATGGGTTTGTGTCCATTACCCCTATGTGCAAGTCCGAACCGAGCACTTTGAGCTCCAGCTTCCCGAGAGATGTACCACGGCGCTGCGGTAATCATGTGTCAGCTGAAACCAAGCCAAAGCCCCAAACTTCCTTTCACAAAGAACGTAAAAACAGATTCTGTAGAACACCTGTGTAAAATATCATACCCACTTCAGTACATCGTAGTGCTTAACTTCAACCGTCCCTCCCCACGAGACAAGTAAAGATGTCGTTCCTCTGCAGATGAGCTCAAACCAGGCCAGGGAGAAGGATCAGAAACTTGGAAGCAAGCATCAGAGTAGGTGTCCAATTAGTCTTTTGGACAAGGTCAGCAGAAAAGGTAAGTGGATTTTTCCCCATGCCCTAAACACGGTTTATTATGCTGGGCGCAGAGGATTGCCACACCGAGATCAAAGCCTGACGCGTTATGCAGAGGCATTAACTGCAGGCTTGCTGTGTGCCATGAGATGCAAAACCAAGTTCCTGTGGTCGGTGGAGACCTCATGACCTCTCACAGGAGTTGACCACAGCATCCTGGTCAAACACCAGCACGTTAATTACATTTTGGCTTCAAGTGTCCTCCGCTGGGTAAGAGTAAGGGAACTTTTCCTCCCAGGTGGTTGGTGCCAGCCTCTCGGTGGGCGAGGGGCAGGTGTCTGCATCCAGCTGGTGAGGAGCTGGGTAGGTACTGTCAGGCAACCTATCGGTAGACCTGGACCTTACAGGAGCAGAGCTACTACTGTGAGTAGGTACCCAACTGCTTTCTAAGCATCATTTCTCCTTCCATGCCCTGACGGCTCGACGGGCCTCACCTGTAGATAAACTGACCTCCAATTTCTGCCTCTTATTCAGGGATGAGCTTGTTAAATCTTTTAATTGGCAATGCTCTGAAAGTAGATTTGCTGAATACAGTTGCTTTCCTTTTTTGAAGAGTATCAATAAATGAAAAATGAAAGGTGAATCCTTCCTTTGATGGTAAATAGATACAAACGTGCTATCCATGTTATGATGCACCTTCGTCTCCAATGCCATGGAAATGCAATGAAAACACCGCTCAGTTTTCCAGGTCAGCTGGGATGCTGGACACATCCTGCCTGCTCCTGTGCATCCCAGCACCAGTGCCTGGCCTTGGGGTGAGGGAGACGACACCTGTGGAGCCGACAGCTTCACCACTAGGAACATGGAGCTGGGATTCCTTTTGGCAATGCGATGTAAAGTTACTAGGGGCCAAAAATTGTCCTTTATATTCACTCATCCCACTCCAGCCGGAGAGAAACTCTACGCCTATGCTGGGGAAAAGGACTGCCATTTTGTGTTTTGGGCCATTCTTAAGGCAAAATTCTAACCCTTTCTCCAATCCAAGCTCCAGAGAGACATCAGTAAAATTCCCCATATGAAAAATCTTTACAGAATGATTTACCTTCCTCAGCAACCACTTTATTAACTTCTTTCCTTTACCTCCCCCCCCATCTCCATACTAAAAATAAGCTAAAGCCAGAAATGTACGGCTCCTCCCTATAGATATATATGTTACTATAGTTTTTTTTTTTTTTAAGGTCAGGTTTCATCTCTCTGCCATAGGTACCTATCCTGCAAGCCGTATATGATACAACATAAAATTTATTTCAGCTGAAATCTCATAGCTTAATTCAAATTTGGACCACAACTCATGCAATTCTTTCAGCAGGTTGTATCGAATTATTATAGCTTCCTTGAGACACCCAGCAGCTCCTTCTATCTGTTTGCCATTTCACCATGATTCATTAGCCCCAAGCTCCAGCCAGGATTAATAATTTAAAGAAAAAAACAGTTAGCTTAATTGGTCTAAAAGCAGTCATTTTCATTTTCTGTCCTTTGTGAGGGTTATGCTCTTGTTTTTTCAGATGTGGCTACCTTCAGTTTTCCCAGAACTGTTCCCTGTTCGCTTTCTCTCCCCTGCTCACGGGGCACTTGCGGACTGGAGAGGCAGACGCACAGGGAAGGTATCTTTAAAATTAAAAATAGGAAACTGAGAAACCACACGAAGCGCCCAGTGCAGTGGATGAGACACAATCGGGCACATTGCTGGGGGCTGCACGTCTGTGTCAGCCCCTCGGCAGCACCCCGCGAGGACGATGCTGTCCCCAGGGAGGTGACCTGCCCACGGCCCCCCTTGTAACCTTCAGCTGCACGGAGAGACTTTGGCAGCTGGAGAATTTAAAGAGCGAAGCCCATGTGCTTCTCCATTTTATTTATTTTTTTATACCAAGCTATGCACCCAAAACACGCAGCCAGGGCCGGCGCAGAGCAGGGGCAGCTACAGGCACCCCTACAGGAGCTGAGGCTGCTGTGAGCTAACACAGACTGTGCTGGAGAGTCTGATTTTACCTTTTTCCTCTTGCTATCTTTATGGCTCCTTCCTCCCTCAAGCACAACCCTGCGAGCAGCTGGGTGGCCCAGCACTTTGCATGGTGGCCGTGGGGCACCGAGGCCTGGGCTGGCGAGGTGGGGCCTTGCTTTTGCAGAAGAGCTGGTCGTCGTATTCCACACGCTGTGGGCCACCAGTGACTCACAACCAAAGCAAACTCAAACCAAAGCTGCACATGGGGGAGAAACGCCTAGAAGTTGCATTATTATGTAAAACGAGTGGGATCTGTAGTGCTGAAAATCATTTCTGAGAAACCCACAATACCAGGCAGAGCGCCACAAACCCTGTCCTGCCCATTGTCCCTTCCCAGCCCTGGCGAGGGGAAATTACTGCTTTCGTTTACAGCTCCGTCGCTTGCTTTCCTGCGTGGAAACAGCCCCTGTAAAATCGGGGCACCGCTGCACGCAGGCGGCATCGCCCCCAGCTCTGCACAGGAGGGGCCACAAGCACATCACCAAAACCCACCCAGGGCTGCCGAGGACACGGCAAAGGGGGTGGAAACCCAGGATAAACGCACAGCATTTGCTCCCCTTGAATTTTTGAGCATTAGACAGGAAAATGAGAGCTGGGCTTTGATCATGAGATGCAAGCGCTTCATGCCAGAGGGGATGGCACAGGGAGTTGAGCAGCGAGCAGGGGGTGCCTTCGCCGTACATTTCCTTCATGAGCTGAAGCAAACCACTAAGTAACATAATCACGGCTACACAATTAACACACACACCCATCCGCACGGGGTTATTGCCAGAGATCCTGTTGGTTGGTCAGAACTCGCTCCATTTCCACTTCGCAATAGCCTGAGCGCTTGCAAGCACAAAACTCTCCCACAAGTTTTTCCTCTGCACCCAAAGACCTGAAACCAAAGCTCTCAGCAGAGCCCTCCAGAAACAGGCACAGAACCCTTACCACGGCCGTTTTCCTTCCTCAAGCAGGCAGAGCTACTCCCTAAGAGGGGCACGGGGGGGAAAAATCAGCCAGATAAAGCTGCACCCACACCTGCAGGCTTTTAACTTGCAAATTAGTAAAAACGGGGACTGATAACTGGGAGGAATGAGTGATCGTGGGGTAAGCCGCGGGGCAGAACAGCGCAACAGCTGCCCCTGCAACCCAGTAGCGAAATGCCACTAGATGGTGACAGTGCCCACAGAAATTCAACCACCCGGGGGAGAATCTTCTCCAGCACAAGGCCACTGCGAGCTGAAAGCTTCTTTTGGGAATAAACAGTATTTCTTGTCTGTAAAGAGTGAGATTTAGTTTAACCCATGCTGAGGTGACGAGCACCAGGAGGTGGAGATTTAGTGATAAATGAGTAAGTGAGCGAATTCACCTGCCCGGTGTGAGCGTGAGCTGGGTTATCTCCGCGTGGCCCACACCAGACGTCAATAAGCTCCATCTACCTTCATTTATTTGCAGCTGCTCCCCTGTGGCTCTGATGTCCAACGCTGAGCATGACGTGGGCTGTGGGATTCGGCAGCCTCTCCCGAACGAAGCTGATGGCCTCCTGTGGGCGATGGCACCCCTGGTCCCCAGGCTCAGGGTCCTGCCCATATTAACAGACATTGACATTTCAAGCTATTTTTTACAGCACTTTCAACATAACACTTCAGCAATGCTCTTGCACTCCATTAAATAATGCGAAATTCAGGAATTCAGTAAAAATGGGTGGTTAGAAATAATCCATCAAGTCTGTATGCACCAGTGCTGGTAATTGTGTTGTACAGTGGATACTGAATGGGATACTGTCCAGGAATTGGATAGTAATTGGTTTATTTGTTGTACGAATGCTTGTGTTACACCTGTGAAAGGCTCCTTGGCCACTTTGGTGAAGTCAGAGGTGTGTGAGAATGAGACTGTGTACCTCCCTATTTCATCTGCATGTGCGACGCGATGTAAGATACTGGATTCGTCTTTCATTTTACATTAATCACCTAAATCATGCATTAGAGAAAATGCAAGTTTTTCAGTAAGTTAGTAGCAGAGGAGAAACTTTTCCTTGGCATTTAATAATCGTTGTCATCTCTGATCAGATAATAATGGATAAAATAAGGGCTTGCTTACATTTGGTGGGTTGTCTCCTTATTGCAGTTCTCTCATCCAAAACACCAGTCAAAACCTGAGAAGGAGCCCAGCTTGAAAGAAAACTACATTACCCAGATTCTTAAAAAAATCTATCCACATGTTGTGACCTGCTGTTTGTTAGACTTGTGCTAGCTCCCGGCTTGCTGCAGTGTAACACTGAGCAAAACTGGAGCGATCACCATAATTACGGCAGAGCAGAGAGCAAAACCACCGTGTTCTCTTCTGCTAAATAAAGCTGCAGCCGTGATGGAAGGAAGGGAAATGTGGAAAGGACAACTTGCAGAAGCAGTGACGAGATTTGCTAAAATATAGAAAAGATAATATTCTTCCAAAGATAGAAAGACAAAAATCCTCTGGGTAATTCTGAAAAATAGGAAGACTACCAAAGCGTAATTACTGACTATGGGCCTTGTTTAGCTCCTCCTTAAGCCAGCAGAAACATTCTCCTTTCCCCAAAATCTCCTATAAATCCAATTGTGTGGGCACTGCAGCCCAGGGCACAGCAATCACAGGAATCACATCGCCGAGCAAGAGCGAATCCTCCCGGCGGGACCCTGCTGCACAGCACGCTCGGTTACCAGCAGCAGGGTGGCCGAGGGTGTGCGTTGGTGCTCTGGTAGCATTGGAGCATTTCTGCAATCTGGTAAGGGGCTTGAAGTGCTACAGAAAAAAAAAAAAAAAAAAGGAAAAGAAAAGAAATTACAAAAAAAAAAGAGAGTATGTAGAAAGAAAAGGATTTCTTCTCTGCCTTTGTAAACAGCTGAGGAGTGCACCTGTGAAGCGTCTTCACAAGTGCTTTTTGGGTGTTTCTGCAAACACCACTGCCCAGCTTTGGTTTTCTGTTTTTCAAGCTCAGAAAACAGAGTTTTCGCATAGAAGCATGCACACATAGGTCATTGTGCAAACTGAGATATTCCCATTGCAAATCCCCTCTGCTTAAAGATGGGACAATTATTACTCATTTCTAAACAAAGCCTCATCTCTTTATTTGAAAATAACTCATTTCTGAATGGAAAAAAAATATATCAGTGAATTTTTTCACCAAAAAAAAAAATAATCAGGTTTCGGTTTTACAGTGAGTGTGAAACACCCGATTCTGCCAGTTTTCACTTTTATTATACATTGCATTTATTTGCACAGCTCTTCCCTTACCCTAGCCAGCAAGACATCTGACAGAAAAGTCAAGCTTTTGCCTCTTCCAAGCCCACCCGACCCTTGGGCCACACACACGTGGGTCCCGTGGGCACAGGAGGAAGAGGAGGATGGGCTGAGGGGCTGAAGGGTGTCCTCGGCTCCGAACGCTGTGGGACCGTGGACCCAGCAGCAGAAAGCCTGGCTATAGAAAAGTGTTGGGTTAGGAGGCACAAATTAAAAATCACCCCTGTCAAATGATGCTCTGGCTTCATCCTGGCTGTGCAAGTGTTTTTTTTGTGAAAACTGGACACCAAAACCCTGCTTGCATGCAACCACCCGCTCCCAACGTGGAAACAAAGACGGCGAAGAAATTCAGAAAGAAAAGAACATCAACCTAGATTGTCTCGTGTGCTCACCACCAGGCCTCGGGAGGTTTTCTCTGCTATGACATTTCTTTTGTGTTCTCCATTTGGTTTCAACCAGCGCCGTACCGCAGGGCTCTCAGGCTGAGAGCTGGGAGGCAACGCCACAGGCGCAGATCCCAAACTGTGGTTTCCTGGGCAGGGTTCTCCGAATTGCCCCCAGACTGCCACGGGTCTGCGGCTCACACGCCTAACAACATCGCCTCAGTGCCACAGCTAGCACCTGAGCTTGCAGCAATCTCCACGAAAACAGCTTTAAAAAAAATGATGGGAAAACGTTGTACCGATTTACGGATGGGCAAACTGAGGTTGTGCACGGCCAGGATGGGCATTGCTGGAAATCCTCGCACAGCCGGGGCGCTGCAGGAGGGGGGATTCACGCCCGGTGCCACCGCCGTGTCGCTCTTTCAGAGAAACTCGGCGTGGGGTTCCCCTTTTCCACCTAACGATCTCCGTCGTTCGCACTGTGCTGGGCTCCCAAATTCCCTTCGGTGGCCGTAGGAAAAGCCTCGTCCCCACACCAGCTCAGCTGAGCGCCGGTGCCTCTGTTTGGCAGAGCAGCGCTTCCCAGCGTGGCCCAGCCTCGCCCGCAGTAATAGCAGGGCTTCGTTATTGTAACCCGTGCTACCAAGATGACAATTATTTTTCCAGACGCACGAAAACCAAAAATCATTTAAATGTTGCATCATATAAACAATCTGATTCTCAAGCATGGGTTCATTTGTTCCGTTCTGAAACAGATGTGCAGCGGAAGATGACAAAGCAAAGGGAAGAGACCACCAAACAAATGTTTTCTACAGGCGCAGAATTTGCCCAGGTTCCATTAAAATAATCTGCCCTGTCCCAGCAGCGAACGCGGCAAACTGTCAATGATTTCCATGTTTCCCCAACTTTCTGGCACACACATGGAAATATGCTGCTATAAAACATAAGCAAAAATTTCAGACTAATTAAAGGGCTTTTATCTGGTTAAAATCATATCTTGCGTCTAAAAAAAAAAAAAAAAAGGATGTTTCCTTGCCTGTGTGTTCTAAATAGCATCTTAGACTATTAAAGCAGAAAGGAGTTGTACAAAGCTAATTTACATGACACTGTTTATTGTCTTCTGTTTGTTTTTGCATGTCTCCCAGTGCAGTCTCGTCGCTCCGACCTTTCTCCACCAGCACTTTCTAATCAATGGCATTTTCAGACTCTCTCGCCTGAAAGCAGGAGACAGGACGGTTCAGTGGTTAGGGCACTAGACAGAAATACAACTCCCTGCTGCCAGTATCCCGTGGGAGCCCGGGCAAGGTGCTCACCCGCTCTTTGTCTCAGCTCCCCATCTGTAAATCACCATTTTCCTAGGGCTCAGCGCTGTCCCGAAGCCTTCTGTCTGCGCACCGTAATGAGGTGCAGGCTCCCAGCTCGCGCTCGCCTCCACGAATGGCACCGCCGTTTATCAAAAAGAAAAAAAATCCCAAAACGATTCCTGCGAGCTGTGCGTTGTAATTGCAGGCAGTAATGAACCTGTAGGTAAGGCGTATGGCTTTGAAGGCAGGAGACATATGAAAGCGTGAGAGGGCAGCTCAGTCCCTGGGGTGCAATGTAAATCCCAGCTTTCCAGGCAAACACCCTGCTCCAAAACTGGAGTGACTTTGTTGAGGCGTAAAGGCTCGGCTTTAAATAGCACGGCAGTGCTTTATCTTTCTATCTCGACTATTAAGGAGCTCTCTGGTTTTCAGCAAACTGCCACTGGCCCAAGTGATGTTGCTGCAGCGTATGACTGCTGTGTTTGAAATAGGATTAGACGCAGCAGCAGGAGATGGTCGTTTTTCTCCTTGCACTCTGTGACCGGCTGTCCAGGCTTGGCTGGGGCTGCACAGCTGAGTGTGTAGGAGCAGAAAAAGAAGACAGGTCTGTCTCTGGCTCCATCCTGACGTCTTAGACCAAGGTTAGGGCCTTGAAGTCACGGCACGAAGCAGCTCTGCATCCTCCCAAAAGCACACCCCTGTGCAACAGACCCAGCACCGGCACCTGCGATGTGCCACCTGTGCCTCCCCCTGCGCTGCCCGGGGTGCAGGCACCACGCGCAGCCCCAAAACCCAGGGTCTGCGGCCTCAGAAAATGAAACCCCCAGCACGTAAGGGTGAGTAGGCAGTGCCAGAGAAGGAAGCAACGAAGCAGCCTAACGGCGCTCCCCTGGGAACTGAACCACTGCCATGCCAGCACCAGCCGGGGTCCTCCTCTGGGCCCTGTTGGGGCGCAGGGTTCCCCAGAAGATCTCCTGCTGTTACCCCTGGAGCCTGAAAAAAAACAAGCCCCGGCTCTGCGGTTGCTCTTGAGCAGAATCTGGAGAGCACCTGGTTTAAAGCAAGCAGCTGTTCTCTCCGCCTTCTGTACTGCAAAACACTACAGGTAGCCAAGGAGAGGATATTGGTATAGAGTTCTCCACTTCAAACAGATAAAATCCATCCCAGACTAACAGAGTCCATAAGGCCGCCAGCTGTCTGACAGCCTGTGGCCCACGTTAGCTGCTTTGCTGACACAGGCAGCACCAGGATCCGGCCAGCCCCGCTGTGGCTCCTGCTGGCGCGGGGCTGTGCGAACGGGAGCGTAACGGAGATAACCCCAAGCGCCAGACCCGCGTGTAGGGCCACCACCCAGGCGGGGTGTCAGGCTGTGCCCTGGCGATTTAAACTTGCGATGATGTGAGAAAAAAACAAACAAAAAAAAAACATGAAATACAGTATAAAAACTCGTGGTTTGAAACTGAACCCCCAGAGCTTTGCCCACAGCTGAATTTAGTGGAGTTCAAAGCTTTTTGGGGTGCACCCGATGCACATCCCAGGGGGTCAGCAAGCTGCTCCGCTCTTTGGGGTGTGATGTTGCGTTCTCCATAGGCCCGTTCAACCAGCTAAAAACTCTCCGTAAATCCAAATGCATGTGTTCGTCACAACTGCTGTGGATGTTGGGTTACAGGAGCATATGCTCCTAATGTGTGTTGCTCTCCACCAAGGCGAACACATTTATTTTCTAAATATTATGGAGTGATCAGTTCTTCTATGTGTAACAGAACCTACGAAAAGGCATAAAAAAATTATCTGTTGTTTCCCTGATGTACAGGCCAGCACAGTAACCTATCATTCAGCTACCAGTAAGCTTTCACAACCATAAAACACACACTACCGTAAGCAGACTGAAAATAATAATGCCCACAATTACTGGGTAAAGCTCAGTTTGCCCTAAAACAGCAGTTGGCTGTAATTACTTACATTTACCTAATTGCAACTTATCACACCCCTGGATAAGTGTGGATCAGCAGCGCTTTCATGAAGATGCCTCCGAACGCAGCGGTACGCCCCAGGCCCTGGGGTGCCTGCTGGGACTGTGAGCACCACGAGCTAATCCCGCGCCACCAGCCCCCAGCTCCCGACAGTTCCCAGGGCCAAGGCACCCGCTGTCACACCGTGTCACGCCGTGTCACACCGTGTCACACCGCCCTGCAGCGAGGGACCCCAGGCAGCCTCAGCTCACAGCTCGGACGCTGCCCCAAGTGTCCAGGAAGGACTGCAGGCGCTAGGTTGGGTTCCTCCGGATAAGGCGGGCATCAACCGAGCAGACGCATGCAGATGTTCTCTGCAGCAGGAGGCAAATAGCTGAAAGCTTGTAAATTCTGTAACGCTCATTTCTGCTACGAGCTGCTGATGTGAATCACAGGTACTTATTCAGCAGGATCTTACAGCATGTACTTGATTTAGCTGTGTACCCTCGGTACATGTTGAGATGCTTTTCTGAATCAGGCTTCTAAATAAGTAGCCTATATCTTGAATTATATTTTTTTCCCCTGAGGTTTTACATAATATTAAAAGTTAGAGAGAAAATTAGAAAGGAAAGATTTCTTTTAATGAATGCAAATAATTCCTTTCTTCTTGCCACCCGTCTACACGAATTTCAGGCAGAGATGGGCTGAGGGAACGGTGAGGATCTTTCCAGGCCTGCAGCTGAGCGATGCGAGCACGGCAAACGCCACCCCCGAGCTGTGCAAACAGCACAACAGCGCAACTTTCCAGAAGACTGCAGAACGTCAAGTTTTAAATAATGCGCTCAGCTCCTGAAACAGGTGCTGGAAAAAAACGCAGTAGAATCAGACGATCATTTGGGCAGAAACTTCGCTGGAAACAGAAATAAAGAGCAAACAAAGCGTGTTACTGGAAGGGCCTGCGTGGTCCGGAGGGCGGCTCGCGAAGGCCGCTTGCCCGACGCTGTGCAGAGCACCTGCAGGTACCTCCCCACCCTCGCACGCCCCAGCACACCCCGAAAAACTCCACGACCTCGCAATGAATCAGCCTCGCTGCGCAGCTTGGGAGTCTGTCACTATCATTTCAGCATGTCTCACTCACAGTATTATTACTAGTCATAATATTAGCCAGCTGTAAGCTGTTAAAAAAAAAAAAAAAAGGAAAGACAACTATAATATTTAACTCTATGGACATTTTGCTGTAACAAGACTTTACCAGATGTTCTGCCCCTTGATTATGCATGCCACAAAAGCATGTTTTATAATCACATAAAACAAAGCAAGATGAAAGCCATGGAAATGCCTGTGTGTTCTTTTCCCAATGCAGCTGCTTTCGAGATGGTTTTTGCATCTGTCAAGCATAAATCAAAAGAGAAAAATGATCCTCAAAACTAGCCAATTTCTTGATAGAGGCAGTGTTTTCTGTCACAAACATTAGCCGATGTCAAGAATTATTCTTCATTATATACTTCCACTTCCCACACTCACAGGGAGGTTAAGTTAAATGTTATTAAAGCATTTCCAGTCCTGGAATGGGAAGCGCTGAGAATTTCAGATTGAACTGCATTTATTGATTAGCGTTATGAAAAATAAATGATGGGTACTGCTTATGGGGGACATATGTTAGCTATAATCCCTAATTTCCATTCCAAACAGCACCAAAACACACGTGAGTGACTACGGCCAAATCTCTGGCCTGGATGTAAGGTGTTTTCATGCTTTTGGGGGACATGCCAAGTAACAGCTGAAATGCTCAGGTAAGATATGAGTAAATATGAATATTATTGTTTAAACTTTTCATCTGACATTGCTGAGGCTCTGGCAAGCAGGGTATCATCTAAATGACAAACATGCTGAAGTAATAAAAACCGTTACTGCATAAGCACAAAGTGCAGCGATACCAGGAGAACGAGCACCCATTTTTTTCTGACCTTTCCTAAGCAAATTGCTACTGCAGGCAAGTCCTCGGCTGTACGTTACCTATATCCTGTATGAATGAATTCCTTTTTTGTGTGATCGTTCAAAGCCCGTATGTCCGTTTCTATAGAAGCACCCACAGGATCACTGAAAACCACATATTCAGCTCTTGTTAATGTCACCAATGACGTACCAGAGCAAGTACTTGTTTGTCCTGAAGAAATACAGGACTTCCACCGCTCGAGCGCGAGCCCGCTGCCGAGCGCCTGTTCAGAAAAAAAAAAAGTTGTTGACATTAGAGGAAAAACCAGGTTTCCTGTTTGAACTCTGACAGGTACTGGAAGATATGAGTAACATCAAATCTTGGTCTGCTCTAAAGGCAGTCTGTGGTCAGGGGGTTCTCACATTTGTTTGTGTGGAACAGCTTTGAATTGTTTGCAGATACCGCGCAGAAGAAACTCAGAGATGCTTATCGTCGCGCAGGGCCTGTTATGAAATACATGCATTTCTGAACAGGTTAGAGGAGATCAAAACGGCTCCAGATGATATGCCTCACATGCTGTAAAATGTGGTAGATGCTCCCGAGATACCTCCAAAAATATCACATGTCGCAGCGTTGTCGAGTACAGGCAGCAGCCACCTTTATTTCCATTTCACGCTGCATGGCAGGCGAAAGGACTTTGGGGGATTTTTTTCCAGATCATTCTTCTTTTGTGCGTGCGTGTCTGTCTGACTGTTCAAATTAAAACTTTCCCTCATTACGATTTTCACTAACAGAGCTACCCAAGCAGATCCATTGCAAAAGAAACAAGATGCTGGAGAAAATGGCTTAAACCATCCCAGCTTTGCTCCAGCTGCCCTGTGCCGGTGCCACCGCCGGGCAGACAGGGGACGATGCTGGCGCAGCAGCATCAGCTCTGAGTTGCAGCCCAGAGAGCCAGCAGGGAGCCCGTGTTTCGTCCCGTTTGGCAGCAAAAAGGAGAGATTTAGTGGGAGAACTGCAGGCAGAGCCCAGGAGCCGAGAGAGCAGGAGCAGACCTGATGCTCAGCCCAGCTTTGAGGCGTGCCAGTGAGGAAAACATGGCTTATAGCAGGGTTACTAAACCGCTCTGCCAAAGTTATCGGCCCAAAGTGCCTCTGAACTCCTCTGTCCCTCACAACTGCTTCTGCCAGGCTCAGGGGCCGGCCCCTCAGCATCTCCGTGCTGCTAGCAGCGGAGGAAGCCTCACCAGGGGACTCAGCGGCTCGCGCACAGCTCAGCCGCCTGCAGCGCAGCAGCTCGTCCTCCAGCGCTTGGAGAAGGGAAGGAAGAGCCCAGAGGGCCCTGCTTGGTCCCTTCCCTGTGATGGGCAGATCCCGAACTCCTGCATCTGCTCTCACGCTTACGATGCCGTCTCCTCTCGGCCACCCCTAACGTTGCATTACGGTACCTTTGTATACATGAAACTAACCCTCTATTTTCTTTACTCTTTAATGCAAACCATCTTTTTTGAAAACTACTAAGAGAAGACCTCCCAGAGCTCTGCTAAATCAAAATCATATCTGGGGATGCAGCTGGTTCATAGCTTCACGTTGCAACTTAATAAGTGAGTAACTTAGAGCTGCTATGACTCGCTAACGGAGGCAAAACTCTCCTCCAAACCACAGAACCCTTGGCCATGCCATCACCTCTCACAGCCCAAACCGAGTCCACACAAAGAGCTTCCACCAAAACCAGAGGCAGCTCCGCACATGCATGCGATGAAGGAGATGTGATCCTCCAGGAGGAACGCTCTCCTTGGAGGACATCAGCAGCTTCACCCATTCCCATGAAACCACCAGGCCTGGCAGCACTAGGAGTTGAGCTGAACTTCTCTCCTGGGCTGTGCCCTGCTAAGCGATGGGGATCCCCAGCCGATGGGGGAAAGCGCTCTGCACCACCCAGCACTGGCCCTTCAAAGCCATCGATGTTAGAGCTACCTCAAACCCTCAGCTGATGAGACAGTGCCAGAGAGCTCCTTTTAAACACCTGTGGTCCCCCAGAGCTAAACATTTCCCGTCCTTACAGGCTGCAGACCAAAAGGCAGGGATGGTTTGAGCTAGAGACTCACCAGAGGCAGTGCTGCACAAGCCTCTTACCGGCTGATTCCGCCTGTTCTCCTGGATTTTGTTTAGATTTATTTTTCCAGCTGATGTGTGTGAGCCTCTTCCACTAGAGTGAGTGCTTACAGAAAGCAAATTTTCATCTTGCATGCTGCAGTGGAAGCAGGGGAAGCAAATTAAAAATTAAAACAATTCAATCAAGGAAAAGAACAATTCCCCACAACAGGGCTAGCCAGTTGCAGCTAAGTAATTGGGCTCTCAGATCTGGGCCACTCATAAATTAACTTAGCTTGAAAAAGACTTTCTTGAACTACTTGTTGTAACTGAAAAGTTTGAAGTGAAAAAAACGCTGCAAGTTCCTTAGACACCTGATGCTCAACCCCTCAAAGAGCACCTGGTTAGAGAAAGAAATTCAGCAAATAATTATCCCCTTAAACCCCCTGGGTGTTGTGTTTGTCTTCATTTCCGAGCTGGAAATGCTTAAGATAAATTCACAGTTTTCTATATTAATTTTTGTAAACTTAGTGAAAATTTATTTACCCCTCTAAACAACAAATTTTGCCAGCTGGGTTTGAATTGTCTGTTCTGGTGAAGCTGACACAAAAATGCAACGTGAGCAATATGCTCCCAACGTTCTGATTTGAAATTCCCCTCAAATCACTGGGACCTAAGTGGGTGGTTAACTTAATGCCTGTGCTTAGGAGTTTTCCTGAAGCAGGACTATAATTGCAAAATAAAGCAGGAGGGATCCTCCGTTCACTGAAACCCTGTCATTTTTCTGAGGATATCAGAATTAAGCCATTAACTTTCGTAGTAATTCATACAAATGTCATTAGAAATGGACTTGCATAATTAAAAAGTGCATAAGATGAAAGCTAAGAGTATCAACAGTAAGAAAACCAAGTAGATTCATAACTAGAAATAACATGGAATTAGTTCAGTATTACATGACAGTAGGGAAAAAATAAAAAAGGGAATGCTGGTTGTTCAAATACAGCACTACAGCATCGTAAATTTACAAGTGTGAAGGGTTCCCTTTAACTGAATACTAATTTGTGGACAACTTTTGAATAACTTTCAAAGTGAAACTGTTTAAAGCAACACATTACAGGTCTTTGTTCCTTTGAGACTTCAAGTACTGATGCAAACTATTACATTCCAAGTGCTCCCCATTGATTCAGTCTTGCTTTAGCAAATAATAAGGCCAGGTGTGTTTACACTCTTTGTAGGTTTTGAGTATTAATGGACAATTGGGAAGAGAGTCAAATTTAAACAAGAGATAAGAAAACCAGATTAATTCAATTATTAAATATGATTTGTGCTCATTATATTCATTAAGTATGATTTCATTAAGGAATTTTCCCTTTTTATTTAACTCTCCACACTTAAGTGCTGCTACCAAGCGTTTTGATTCTTATTTGAATAAAAAAATTACAAGGAATAATCCTCTTAAACTTATTTAAATTTTTCTTTTCAACTTTCCTTTTAGCTTCTTTTGCACGTTGGATTTTGAGACAGTTAATAAGATGCAATGGGGCTCTGTGTGCTCTGAGCAAAATCTTCTTTTATTATAGCCAGACTTTCCAGGTAACAAACACGCGATCCAGCTCTGCTTGCTAAATCCCACCAGACAGCTCTCAGATTCCAGCCATCGGCTGCCACACACCTTACGTGACTGCGGACGAGTGAAGCTTTTTCAGAATATTACCCGATTTCATCTCATCAAAAAGGACAAGCAGAGGCCAAGAATCAAAATAAAGTGTTGGCTTATTAGAAAAAAAAGCATTTTTAAACCAAGCAACTGATTTTCAAAGTGTCTAAATCTTTTCTCTTTTTTCTCTCTCTCTCTTTTTTTTTATATATACTTTCAGAATATCTAACCACAAGCATTTGAGCAAACTAGAGAAAAGAAACTGTTGGTAATTTTCTGTAAGTTTCAAAAGACAGCAGGATATACACGCCGTTTTATGTTTCTATGTATAGAGACCTACTGGCAAACGTACAGTGGAACAAAGATAGACATCTAGATATATTTGTACCTACCGTTCATGTGCCTATATGGAGATAGATTCTTAATTAGATAAGTAAACAATGGAAACTTTTAAAATTTGTAGTTTGAGTGTACTAAACTCTATATTTATCTCTCTTACTTCTTTAGTAATAAGGCTTTCTACGCCTTCCCTGAGTGACAGCTGATCTCAAGGCATCGCTCGGGCAGCACTCGGGGTGCGTGGTAGAGCAGGCGGTGTGGTTTTGGACCTGCCTTTGACCTGCACTGAAACACAACTAAATACATAAAAGTGAAATAAATAACTTTCATGCTCTTGACACCAAAGAAATATTTGATTCTATTTTTTTTTTTTTTAGCAGAAACATCATTTCTGAACTATCAAGTGAGGTGATTGCAACATGGGAGAACTTGAGCAGAACTCATGTGGCAAGCTAAAATTTAAGAAATGTGGCTTTATAACCGGTGTAGTGACCAGGGTGTTCCCTGAGCATGGGATCCAAGGGGACCAACGGGCATCTAACTCCAGATGGGAAGAGTCAAAAAATTTCCAAACTGCATAAAATAGATACCTAGCAGATTACAAACCAAACATATCCAGTCCTCTTTTACTCTTTTTTTAATTTTTTTGTCTCTCTGCCTTTTATTAACACACTGGTGCACTGATCTAGCCCCAGGCTTATTGCCAGCATTAGCAACAGCAGTTCCTGCCGCAAGATGCTCTCAGACAGCTCTGGGCTTACGCAGCCCCCAGCCTCGCTCGTTCTGCCTTCGGTACCTGAGGGGGCTGCAGGTTGCCCACCCAGGCACCGGGCTGGCAGAAAGAAGCAGCCCCGTGCCGGCACCTTCCCTTCACAGGCTCCTCTCCCCATCTTTATCCAAAGATACTGCTCATCCCTGTGCCTCAGGAACCGGGCCTTGCCTGTCCCAAGGACTGGCAGGGCTTCCACCAAGCCCAAGAGCTCAGATGAAGCCTCAGTGAAGACATTCCTGTAGCATGCCTAATGCCTTAGTTTATATTTAAAAAAAAAAAAAAAAAACACTAAGCACCAATTGTAGGGTAACAGATGAAGAATTGGCCTAAATCTGTAAAGCTCTGGACATTTCAGCAGGACTACGACAACTCTCGCAAATTCAGTTTCAGACCATAGGGCCTGAAATCTCATGAGATCTGTTCACAGGTTTCCCAGCACTGCTGAAAGAGCTCTCTAACTGTCCACAGAAATCAATCACTCCCGGCAAACTGAAAAGCAGTTTGCTTATTTGTATTAAGCTTTATTTTCTCCTATACTGGCAGGCTTAAAGGAAGCAAAGATATAAAACAGAAATATTTAAGAGAACGTTCATTAATTTGTAATAGCTACAACATCGTGTGTTTCAAACCCCAGTCTCTTTGGGAAGCCTGTGTTAAATATTCATTCCAATAGTTACACAGTTCCAAAGAGGATATATATTTCTTTGCAACCAAACTTAAAAAATTAATGAGGGGAAATAAATAAATCCAGCAAAACCCAGATGATGACTCCGACCAACTTTGCTTTCTTAAAGAAATTTGATGGCTTTAGAAGCTTTCTCCATCATGGTCTATAGAGTTTGGTTTTAACTATAATCAATGTCTTCTTGGTCATTGCAAGAAATGATAAAAAGCACAACCTTAACAAGTTGACAGGAAAACCTGTGCGTAAGCCTGGAATAGGAAGCAGACATCAATTAATAGGCTGAAGGCTTTTCCCAGACTTAGCACTGAATTCTCCAGTAAACTTCTCCTAGGGCTTGTTTCAAGATCGCAGGTACTGGAAGGGCTGTCAGGCAGCAGGCTTGGGAAAGAAAGAAAAGGAGATTCCTGGAGAACACCATACAAGTGCATGTGATCTGAAACTCTGTACAATGGGCAACCTACCAGTGAGCAGGAAAAAAAAATAGAGATAAGCAAGGTCCGGTGAAAACGCCATCCAGACACTGGTCCAGGAGATCTCTGGTGCAGAGAGCAGGATTTATAATCTGTTTACCAAAGCATTCTTGGAGGTCTGAAACAGGCACTGAAACCTCAGTTCTTCTTGGACATCTAAAATAGCCTCTGAGCGTAGGACAAAATCTAACACACAGCTAGGTGTACAAGTAACAAGATCAAATCTTTTAATATAAGATATTGCTGTGTTTCATCTTAAGCAAAACACAAAATCTGTGCATTCACCAGAAATGAAAGTTGACATTCAGATGCAAAGCTAGCCTGGGATCTCCTATTTATGCATTTCTTGAAGCTTCACTTGAGCTATAAAAGCGGTACAGATTTTGTGATAATCCCTTGCTTTATTTTATTCCAGGCTGGAGGGACAATAGAAAGCAAAAAGCAGCAAAAAGAATTAGTAAAAAATCCTTGCTTTTTTAAGCAAAAGGTTACTCTTAGGTTGTAGAACGTACTTTTCAGTTGGTGAAATTCTTAATCCTATCAAACCTTTTTGTGATTTTCACTTTCAAGGTCTGTAAATATTTTATTTTCAGCCACAATAGAGGCCATTTATAACCCCTTGATGTGTTGCTGGGGCTCCTATTGATGCCTTTCCAAGATTCTCTCTAGCAACAGATTTCTTCCTAATTTTATCACTATCAGTTTTATCCAGCCTATTGCACAGCTGGTAAACTCCAGAGAACCTCACGAAATCCAACACTAGGAAATCACCATGGAATTTTACATCTAGATTTCAACACTAACTCTTCAGCAGCTGGAAATGCAGGCTAGAAGCAGTAATTCTGTTCCTGCAATGCAATAAAAGTACATGTTAGTACCGCTATTTTTAGCCAGTACAAAGCTTCCACTTCCCCAAGCTAAAAAAAGGCAGAGATGAATGAGAATTGTCTGCAAAGTGTAAGTACCTACAAGCCTCTAAGTGTGCTTGCTCTGAGTGCTTTTTGATAACCAGGACAATCCCAGTTCACTTGTTAAAATCCACGCCAGCTTCATACATCAGGAGGTACAACTCCACTTCTCTTCAGCTTTCTGGCTACGATCCAGCTCCCAGCCGCACTTTTTTTTTTCATGGGTCATCTGGACTTACCTCGATCTTCTGCTTCCAGTCCCGGTTCCCACCTGGCCTTGACTACTGGACCAGGTGCCCAAACCCAAATCATGCCCTACACATAAGCTGCCATCTACAGTGCAGGATTTCCCAGACAATATTGTGCAAATGCATATGTGCATTGTAAAAAACTACTATGAATGCAAACTTTCCTAAACCCTTTGATGACAGCAATAGAAAGTGGGACTGCAAGTGCTGATGTGATGCTGCTTACTTGCATTTCTCATTATTGTAACAAGCAGTCGAGCTACAGGCACTACAAACCAAATAGCAGCCAGAGACTAATTCTCCTCTGATCGCTATCCTGCCGCTGATAAAATGTTACAGCATAGACAAATTCTGCCCTCAAACTTTCATATAAACACACATACATAAGCAGCCCCACGAAAGGCACTCAGCAGTATCATTCCTAATTAGGAAGACGAGACAAGGCACAGCGTTTGTCTGCTTGAGGAAAGCGCAGCAGAAGCTGCACCAAACCAGCAGCATCGCGGCACCTTTATTTGAATGGGAGCAAAACGCACCCAGAAAGTGGAGAACGGGGAAGGAGCTGCGTGGCACTGAGTCCCAAAGCCACACAGAGCAAACCCAGCTCCCCCAGCCCCAGCTCTCTGCTGCTGCCGTTGCCCTGAAGACAGCTGGCAGCTCCCCCACGGTGCTGGTGCTGCGCTCACCGCCCAGACAGGAGAAAGTTAATTCTCAAAACAAAAGCCTGAACACGTGGGCAGGCTGGCACACACCACCTGGAGTTTCAGAAAGCCAGCAGTTCACTTGGTTTAAGTTTTCTAAATTTGTTGTATTTCTGTTTTGGTTTTCTTGCTGTTCTGTTCCACCTCCTCTCTGTCTTTCAGGGCCCGTGTTGTCAACATTACTTAACTGGAAAGGGCTTTCTCTAAACATTTCCAAGTAGCCTTTGGAAGGATATCTTTCCACAGCCCTTGAAGTTTCTACCGAAATGTATTTTCCTCTCCTATCTTAACAATCTTTTTGCTTCAAGAGTATATTTTTTCTTTCTCTGCTCTGCTTTTTTAACAGGCCTCCACATGGCCACGAGCCACCAGTCAGAGACTTTCCATTGACTTGAACGAGCTTTAGTTCACACTTCAGGTTCAAAAGTTTTCTGCCCCTTCTCATCTTCAGATCCATTTACCGCAGCGCTTCCTACCCACACAGAAGCTCGTTTGTATGAGCTGGAAATCTCATGAGACGGTGGCTCTCAGGTTGTTTCCAATTCCCAAAGAAGGCAGTGTTTTTGCCCTCAGGCGGTTTCAGTAACTCCCATTCTGAACTGGCAATAAACATAATTTTTTCAGGCACCAAAGAGCCTCAAGTTTATTCAGGTTTAGATAAAACAGATGGGGGTACTTGGCCACTTTTAGCCCTATGAATTTCATGAGGTTTGAGTAAATCTTTAGGGCACATGCCAGAGTGGATACCCCGCTACCCGTTCCCAGGCATCCGGTCACAGCCGGAGGGTGAGCACCAACAACTCCTTACCAAGGGGACGCGCCAAGTGAGGGTCTGCAGGAAACTTTCTCAGATTCAATTCTGTTCAACGTTTTCCCCAAAATCAGGGATGAGCAAACAGAAAGGGCGTGTTCAGGCTTGCAGCTGATCTGAACGTTGAAGCCACTGCTAGTATATTGAAGGGCAAGGCTAAAGTTCAACATGATCTTTAAAATAGGAATAAAAATTGATGAAGTTCGATATGGACAGATGATAAGTACAACAACAACAAAAAAAGAGTAAGCGCTAATACACAGTATGAGATGCACCTGGTGAAAAGGTTATAGTGAATACAAGCCAGATTGTTTCAAAAAAGTGAAAAAGGAAACACCAGACCGGTGTGTGTATGGAGTATTTCTGGTGGGATATACAACAAAATGCTTCAGTTGTGTTCAGCGTGGTCTCACTCTGGGGCCTCAGCTTCAAGGATACAGAGCAGCTGGAGAGAGTGCAGAAGCCATAGAGAGGAATGGTTGGACCACCTGAAAACATGGCCTGTGGGAGAAGACTGAGAAAATGGGATTGCTGAGCCCAATGAATGGACCACCAGCAAGGGAATAGCATAGTTACAGTCCATAAGTGGCATTCAAACAACAAAATAGTTTATTAACCACATCCGCAGATGATACAATGAGGATGATAGACTTAAACTTTGGCAAGAAAGATTCGGGTTAGAATTTAGGGAAACTAGTGGCAGGGATGCACTGGAACGGGCTGACTGGAGAAGCTGTGGCGTTCCCATCGTGGGGAGTCTTTAAGAGCAGATTTAAAGGTTTTTCACTGGAATGACAAAGGTAGCTTTCCTTGTAGTGGTTCAGGGGATGGGTCAGAAGACTTGAGAAGTCCTTTCCTTGCTCATTAAATAGCTGGCTATGGTTAGGTTCCCTGGGAAGATCAAAGCGAACACTTAACCAAGCACAATGCAACTGTAGATTCACGGATGTTGTAACAATACAACTTTCTGGATTTTTAAACCCTCAAAAACAGTTAGCAGCCAACCTTGCCTGGAAGCGCCACAGAGATGATGCAATTGCACTCTGCTGCCAGAAGTCTATGGTGGGAACGGGGAAGAGTCCACCTTGATTGCTTTTCACTTCCAGAGCCACAGGGTTCTCCCAGAACTGGCTTAGCTCGAGTGAGAAGGATGGTGCTACAGTCTGTGTCTAACAAAAAATAAAAATAAAAATAATAAAAAAAAATTGACAGATCTCTCCGATTTTTGGTCAGCCTATTTCCAATCCTACCCGCCATCTGACCATCCCTTACCCTACCCCCCACCACTCTGAGCTCCTCCATCACCTTAACATCCGAGCATTTAGAACAACACTAAGATTTTGCTCAACAAGGGAGACAGAATCTCTCCCTTCCACGTCTGTACAGAGAAGATCAATGCTGAGATCAGCCTTGAGGAAACGAATAAATGAAGTAGCAAAAAGATGAGTACCAATAACTGTCAAACAGGGAGCAGAACTGCACATTGTTTGAGTGAAGCAAACACTGTCCCTGTAGTCCCTGCCTTCCACGCATATCCTTTCCGTATTCTTCTCAAAATTGGTCAAGGCAAAGGTAAACAACCAGCAGAACACCCTGCACTTCACCCAGGAGCAAGACATTGTAATCCTAAACCCTGGGCCAAATCCTCGCTTTACGGCAATGATTTACCCCAAAGGAGGGTCCGGCCACACGCTTTAGTCCCAGTCCATCTCATTGTTCCCTGAACGCTGCTGTGTGCATGAGGTTCATTCAAGTTTTGCTCCCTTAACTCTCCTGATATTTACTTACCCAATTATTTCATGTAGACTTATTGTTCAAGCCTTTTCTTTTGTTCTTGTAAAGATTAACTTCTTAGAAACATGTTCAGCCAGCAAGGCATTTTGAAATATAATTCTCTGGTGGTCTATTTTCGGAAGTGAAATACTTGGTGGTCACTATGTTTTACTAGTAGTACTTAGTGGTTTTAAAAGCTGTTTTCTGTTCTATGCATTAACATAATTTGTTTACTATAAAAAGACTCCTAAACATATATTTCTCCAGCCTTCCTTGCCCATTACAGAAAGAAACCTGAATGTTATATCAAAAAGACTAAAACAAAGTCAAGTCTCAAAATGTTCTTACCCCAAAACAACTTTACTTGCAGACTTTATTTTCCCGATGAGCTTAAAAGCCCTTAAAACAACAACAGAGGCACAGACACCACAGCCCATCAGAAATACATCGCATTCCCTTATTGCTGCAAGAAATACCATGATAGCAAGAACCCCAGAATGCACGAGTCAGACACCCTGAAAGCACAGACCATGTTCTGCACTCTACAGACAACATCAGTGGAAAATAAAGAGTCATTTACAAAGCTACACGGCTCATAGCTGTGTCTCAGCAACTGTTCCTGCTCCTGCCTGCAAGAGAACGAGGCAAGCAAAGATCTCAGAGCCTTCAGAAAATGATTTTTAACCGAATCATAGGATATCTTGTGTTGGAAAGGACCCACACGGCTCATCAAGTCCACCTCCTGGTTCCACACGGGACCACCCCAAAATCAAAGCAAATGATCATGAAAAAAACTGATCTTCTTCCCCCATCAGTCATGCTTGCCGCTAATGCTTCATTCTGGGTAAATATTTAACAGCGGGCAGAGTTTGATGCACCGCTCTCTTGTTTGTGGCGTACATCGTTAGGTGGTGGGACAGGGTATTTATTGCCTGCTTGGGAGCTGCCCTGCCGAGACAATGGGATCGGCCAGGTCTGTGCCCAAAACACAGCCCCCGTGGGCTGCCTACGTGGGCAGAGGAGAGACGGATGCCAGCAAAGCGGCATGTGCAGTTCAGAAATCATCATAAAATAATATTGATAAATGGGAAGCAGTTCAGAGCAGGACTAGCAAATAATGAAGAGCCTGAGGGAACGGATGGCAGAGGGAAGATTAGAGGAATTGCATATGTATGGCTTTGACCAAAGGAAACGGTCCAGGGATATCTGACAGGTATCAACTTCACAGAGAAATAGGAAGTGCTCAGGGTGGGATAGGACGGATAACTGGGAGCAATTAGAGACAGCTGAATAAAAACAAATTTAGGTTCAACATGAGGAAAGAGAATCAGAGAAGAAAATTAGAATATGAAATAGTTTGGGGGCAAAAGGGCCACGCGTAGAAGCTCCTTCACTGAGGAATTCAAAAGCAAGCATGATAAAGCCCTGAATACATATCTGGCAAGGAGAATCATCCTTTGTGAAGCAGAGAAATTGTCTGGGTGACCTACTAATGCTTCGCCAGGTCCGGGATCTAGTGCTCTATTTATACGTGACCGCATCGTGGGATACAATGCAGTGAGGTCGAACGTGTTCGCTTCTCAGGAAGCCTTTTCTTGATGCCTCTGCTCCCACGTGGCCGGTCTTGGAGGCAGCTCCGCCGACTTGAGCTCTTGTTGTGCTCCGGGACATTTGACCGCTACTACCGGTGGCAGCAGGAGCCAAGCGAATGTAAGCAGTGTCGCTCTGATCAGCAGCCGGAGAGCAGAGAGCTGCCAGATGCTCTCCTCTCCCTAGGAAAGCTCTGGAGCAACGCGTGTGACTAGGTTCTTCTCCTTTTGCCAGAGTTTACATCTATGACACAAACAACACAATAGCCTTGTACTGACATTTGCTTCAATAAACACCGGGAGAGCTTCCAAAAGCCATTTGCAGACAGTTATGAAAACTAACCAAGCCACTGAACTATTATATAAATGGTCTTCCAGGGCTTCATTATTACAGTTACTACTGGACAATAACAAGACTTTGAGGGGCTCCTACAATAGCAAAGCCCTGTTTCTGATCCCAGAGGCTTCTGGCTCAGCCTCTTCTATTCAAGCACACCAGAACTAGCCCAGCTCTGAATTGCAAGACACTGTGGGGTTAAAACCCCAGCGTTGCATCAAGATTAAATACATCTGTTATGAAAACCTTCTGTGCTTTGCATACATGATTCAATAAAGAGTCTTAGGAGGATAATTGTTTCGCCCAGGTTATTAACCAGAATTTTCTTTACTTTTTTTTTTTTATTATTATTATTATTACTCCTCAGAAAAATGTTTAAGGTAAACAACTCCTAATTGTGCAAGAATTGCATTAAGTGGGATGCTCTACCCCGAATGCCCACTCCCGGATATTATGTACTATTACCAAAACTCACCCTGGTATTAGGAAATGAGTTTTATATTTCAAGAAGCTTAAAGCAGAAGCTTAAAGCAGACAGCACACGTATGCAAAACGTAACAGTCCCCGTGCAGGTTAGCTCCTGGCTGTCAGAGGGGACCTCAAGGGGCGCGTGAGATGCCAGAGCTCGGTGGGGCCGGGGATGGGCGCTTCGCCCCCGACCACCCGAGGCCGGCTCTGCCCCGCACCCCCCCGCTGGGCACCCCACGGTGCCCCATACACCGGCTGCGGGAACAGAGCGGCGACAAAGCGGTGGCACCGCTCCGGGGGAGCCCCCAAAGCCGCCGGAGCCGGGCTGGGGGCGCCCGGAGCCATCCCAGCGCCGGCCGCCAGGGGGCTCCGCACCGCCCCGCACCGCCCCGCACCCGGCTGGGCCCCGGGGGGCTGCGGGTTCGGGTCCGGCTCTCAGCTGGGAGCGGGTTCAGGCCCCTAGGCAAAGGGCTGGATCCTGGGAAGGCACGGGGGGGACAGCGGGCAGCGTGGAAAATGTGCCTGGGGACATGAATTATGATGATCCGGGCTCTTCTTGTGCCCAGGTGATCCATAGGTTAATAAAAAAATGAATAAAAAAAACAGAGAAGCTAGGAAATTGTGGTCAAGGAAGGAAAGAGATGCGTAAAGATGGGCTCTGAAGGCCAAGACCCAAAGCGGCAGAGCTCAGCACTCCCATCCATTCGCCGGTGACTGCATTTAGCCGACAGCCAGGGCCCCTCGCAGCATCTCAGGGCCCAGCTCGGAGCCCTCCGGAGAGCCGCAGGGCACCAGCGGTTGTTATTTCACCTGGAAAACCTGACCCAGGAGAGCCGCTGGAGCACGCTTGCCGGATCAGGCGGTGGCTGCATCCCTCTCCTTTCCACGGGCATTGGCTCGGGATGCGGGGAGCACGAGGCCAGACCTCTGCCCCCCGCGCTGCCCACCAGCCTGCGCACTGCACACAAATCCTGCTCTTGATGTTTTTCCCTTACCAAGTGCAGAACATACAGCTTGTGTTCCTGTTCACAGGACAGTTTATTCATCTCGGAGCTTTAAAAAAAAAAAAAAATGCCCCCTCGCACCTATTTGCTGTTAGGAGAAAAAGCGCTCTAACCACTGAACTAATGTGAACGGAAGGGCTCCAGGAGCCTTTGTGTCCAGAGCAAACAGCGATTTTGAAAAAAAAAAAATAGAAAAGAAAAAGCCCAGTCCATCACAAGCGTTGCTGGAGAAGTCCTACAAGTTTCAGCCCTTCCGCACAGCCGGGCAGAGCTTCGCCTAGTCGGCAAGTCCCGCCAGCGCGGAGGTGTTGAACAACCACCTCAAGCCCCGGTGTCGCAACACGCCGGCCTTGCTCAATTGCCGCCTGGCCTTCGAGACTTCTGGAGCCTGCCCATGCCTTTCTCCTCAAATTCAGCTTGCCCCACAACTCGAATGGCACAGGAAGGTGTCCCGCAGTGCTTTGCAGAGGGCCACTTCCCAGCGGGGTTTTGTTAAGGGTAATTAGCGGCGTGCCCACAAGGGATGGGATAGATAACTGGGAATGCCACAGTCGAAGCCGAGAGTGACCACTAGTCAGCATTGCAGCCTCTCGACAGAAAACACGTTGTTTTCTGCTATGTGGACAAACAGGTTGGACTAATTACTACATATAATCATTATTATTTATGCTCCACAGACATCAGAGTTTTGTCTTTAAATGAATTTATAGAGGGGAAAAAAAAATCACAAAGCTGAATAATCCCTTTAATTATATGCTTAAAAATCCTGAATGGAAGAAATTAGGAGACACAAAGGAACAAACATAAACTAATTATTCCTTGTTTTGCAACTAACATATTTCTATGGTAACCACTATGGTCTTCGAAGAAAATGATTTTTTTAAAAATCAGTTCATCAGGAAAGTCACCCAGTAAAGCCACAAAACAAAGATCTTTCAAATAAGTCTAGAGATGATGAAGGAGAAAAGCATGCATTTTCCCAGCTGTTGATCATTAGAGCTATGAAACTGCATTTTCATTAAAACCACCAAGTAGATTCTCTCTTACGTGCTCTGCGGGGAGGTTGGTGGGTATATGAATGGGCACACACACAGAATAAAGGAGAGAGGTGACTTCTGTACACAGTGCGCCAGTACAACAAGGTGAACAGAAGACAAGAATGTGGATTTTTGTCTGTTTAAGAATAGTTACACTTTCTGCTCACACTCATTTTTTCGAGGTTGAAAACTTCCAACCTATTTTTAACACAGCCTCAGTTCTCCTGTGCAACTTTAGGTAGATTGTCAAGCGTTGATTTAAACAAGCAGTGTCCCAGATCTGTCTCTCCAGTACAGGAAATGTGTCCAGTAGGCAAAAAAAGGTGTACAATTTTAATAGGTCAACAACACATGAACAGTGGTGTAGCACTCAGTAAAGACCAAGTTTACACATTTTTGCCCTTGAAATGTAGGAAATTAATCAAAACCAGGCACTTAAAACCTCAACCAGGCTGTCACCAGCTTTACATTATTAAAGTTTAGCTCAAGGGGTGCACTGCCAGAGGAATAATTCAACCAGAATGGTCCACGAAGCAAGCAGATTTGGGCTCTGCAGGAGGTTTGCGTCTTCAGGCTGTGCAGAGCTTGTTAGCCAAACAGACAATTCATGCAAACATGCCTTACTCCTCTTTTGTCTGCACCACCAAAACCAATGGCTTCCCCTATCACATCTGTGGCCGTGCTGGCAGCGACAGATAACGAAATGAACCGAATAGCCTCGTACAAAGACATCCTCAGTTTTCAGTTGAGGAAAGTCCCTGCAGTTGAAGCCGAGGAGCAGGGTTCAAGCCCTTTTACAGAGGTTCAGAATTTTTTCCTCCCTTTGTGCTCCGCATGGCACTTTTACTGTCATACTCCCATGTCTAGCTTCATTCAGCGCTGAGAACAGAACAGGAGCTTTGTGCACTGCGTTCAATTTACAGTTGTCTGCAGTAATCTCTCTCTACGCTGGCATGAGTTGTCACAAACAGAAGAAATACCAAGACCCCTGCATGTCAACGGGGCAAACAGGCTGCCCAGCTCCCCACACAGCTCCCTGCAGCATGGCTTTCTGTGTAACAGCCACCTTCAGCTTCACCATTTCTCTTGGGTGGTTTTTGCCACAGCTTTGTAAGGAAAAAGACGTCACAAATCCCAGGCTCGGTCCAGCAACAGATTCATTCCCACCTTTGGTTAACATAAGATTATTAATATTCTTAATAATGGCAATAACAACTCCTATTAAGACAACCTGCTGGCTTTGGAGAACAGGTTCCTATTCTCCTCAGGTTCTAATTTTAGAAGCTTCTGGCGACTATGTAAACTTGTGAGCTAGAAACAAACATGAAAACAATATAAATTATTTGTTGAAAGCATGGGGTGGGCAACAAGACCCAAATATCCTGCAACACTGAAGTCAGCCCCAGTCTTTCAGATCTGCAGAGCAGCTGAAGCGCAGCACAAGAGTTTCATGGGCATGACTGGGCTGACGCTAAGAGAAGCTTTCCCATCGACTTCACTGGAAGACACAAAGCACACGACAGAGAGTAACCAACACTGGGCATCAAACACTAACAAGATCTGGGAAACGAGTATAAGCACACAGCCATGTGGAGAACCACAAAGGCATCACATCACATGGGTGAAGCTTGCTCCTGTTTGACAGAAGACCCCCCAGCTCTGTGCTGTGCTAGCTGTGGCCCCATTCTGCATTTCCTCCGCCAAATCCCTGTGCCCACTGCTATGTTTAGAAAACACCATAGTGGTGCAGTGCTCATTTTGCATTTGTTGTAAGTTTTCTTCAAAAGATAAAGCAGCTTTTCACACACTGAAACATATCCCTAAGGTCAAGTCTGTTCGTATTCCATTTTTCTTTCTCATTAATCAAGAAAAAAAAATCAAAAGCTACACAGCAATTTGCATCATACTTATAACAGACAAAAGAGCTGAAAAATCTTCATGAGATTTTTTTGGCTCTTGATTCTACAGAGCACTTAAGCAGAAGCTTAATTTACTTCACATGAGTAGTATGTGACTCCAGTGGGACTATGTATCTGATTAAGAACAAATGCAATTGTCTCTGTAGATCAATGCCATAATTTATTCCTCCCTGAGTATCAGATAGACCCTTATAGTATCTTTGATAAACTCATGCAGTGCAAAGGATTAAGTGATCCAAGCTATAAAGTCACACACACTAGTGGAAATCTCTCAGATACATTTAACATCATCAATCAATTATTTTGTTTGTACTACATTTCCTATTTAAATAAACTCCTTGCTTTTGCCAGAAGTCTGTACAATGAAGAGCTCATAAAAGCAACCCCTTACCTTTTCCATCAATTTCTTGACAAATTCCAGATTAGAAAACATTTGTTGGGTCAGATCCCTTCAGCAGGGATAAATTTTCAAGACTTTGGAAATATAACATAAAGACACATATAAGAAATATAACAAAGAGAAAATATACAAGAATTTTGCAGACCAGTTACATGCCACTAAATCAGATACAGGAGTTGCTTTTGCTGATAGCTGATGCTTTGGACAAGGGTTTCTTTACCTGCACTCCAGGGACCCTCACACACTAAACTCTGGAAGTTAGCACTTCCATCAGAAGTATGATTTAATAGCCTTCACAGCAAACAGTGACCCTACAGGAAAAATAAATGAGTATGTGTTGGTAGCTGAAGGCGAAGGCATGTTTTGCACACATGATGTCACTCTTGCAACTCAGGAAGAACTAATTGCTTGGCTTGTTGTAGTCTCATACTCCTTGGGTTCACTTGCAAATTATAGTCGTCTGGAGAGCTACAGTATGTCATCAGCACACAGCAATGTTGTCTGAAGCGTAATTAATATCTGCCTTTCTTTTCAAGTTCCTTATTTACCCTCTTTCCCCCATGACAAATATGTTAATGACCTCTCCAAAACCCACAAGTTGTCATTTTCAAAGAGCCCCCGTCTTTCTGCCTTGAGCTGAACACTTGAGACTAAATCACGGTGAGCCTGTTCTTGCCCCCATTAAAGCTGTTGAGGGCTTTGTCAGTGACTTCAGTGTAAGCAAACTCTCACAGGCTCTAATGGGAGCAGGACCACAGACCTATTTTACTTTGCACCTTCAGCCAGAGGTAAAAAAATAAAAATAAAAAAGCAACACACCAAACAAACAATAGGCAAGGATTGTCTTACAAGTCGGCAGGATCCTGAGTTGAATCAGGTGCCCAAGGCAACATCAGGATCTCAAGCCATCCAGCCCTATGGGTTGCAAAGCTTGCAGGGTCCTAAAACACTTTTTTTTTTTTGCATTTGTTTTTGACCAGTTCTGAGAATGTGTTTTAAAAGTTCGTTTAGATCTTCCAGAAAAATTAATATCTGCTTACCTGATTCTAAGTACTTCTCTGCAAAGGGTAAAACATTTCCCAGAGTTGAATATAGCTGCATGTGAAAATAAACATAAAACGTGTACATCGGTGACAGCAATAACTGTACTGCTAGCCCAGACCATTACTGTGGAACATTTTGATATCCGTTTATAAAGTACTGCTTGCACTCATACAAGGACTTGAATAATCCCAAACGCATGAGTTTTTTTTTCTTAATATACATATATCTTTACAAATGAGTCAGGTTTACAAATAATAAATGCATTTACACTAAAACCAGAAATAGGGTCTCCTATATTTAATTACCCACAACTGTGTTCTACTTTTCCTTTTCTATTAAAAAATCCCCTGATTAAATCATCTGCCATGCAGCAGAAATCTCCATAAAACAAAGAAATACTATTTCCACTACTACGTAGCTGTTAGTTTCATATGTGAATAAAGAATTTCCCTTTCCAAGATTTAAGCGCATGGCAAGTCCCCATGGCATATTTATCAAGTTTTCACATGTTTCTATCCTGCCAATTAGCAAGGTGGATCTTTTGAAATTCTTACCATATTACTAATATGAATGTACTTGCAGGAAAGAAAGTACATTTCTTCTTTTGTACATACTGCTGTAAGATAGATGTTCAGACACCCATATTTTTCTAAAACATTCTCCTCTTTCTTCTCTGTGCAATCTCCTTCTCCCTTCCTTAGCTTCTAAAGCATACTTTACACCTGGCCATACCCTGATCTCAGTGTTCGCTGATACTTAGCACACCTCTTATCGATCTAGAAGGACTTGTACGAGCAGACCCTCTTGGGACAATGACTGCGAGCCTGTGTTCATAGTTTTTACTCCAGCTCAGCCTCAGAAGCATTACAGCCACATCAGTAGCAGTGTATTTGAGGGTGAAAATTGTATTTGAGAGACACTACAAGGTCTGCTTTGTTGAGACTGCAGTGGCACGCACTAAATTTTGCCTTGACAGGAGCATCTTTTCCCGAGCACCTTTTTTCCCAGTCAGGAGCATCAAACCACTCTATGAGGTTTCCAGAGTGTGGGCAGGGCCAGGAGGGATAAGGCAGGGGAAGGACCATAAAACAGAATGACTCTGCTACCCCAGCCAGAGGCAGACTACAATAATTTCGGAAGCTTACAGCCTGACACAAGTACATGAGAGTCATCTCAGCCTGTGCAGCAATACAAAACCAGGAAGGGAAGTTTTGTTTTCATGTCTTTCAGAGACAACGCTTACAGAGAGCACTGGGGTCAGTCTTCCAGCAGGGATTTGCAAGACCTAGACTATTCTGTAAGCATAAACCACACAGATCCCACAGCTACCCCTTACACTTAGGGCTGTGATACAGAGTCCTGCTGATGAAAGAGGTGGAAGGAAGCCTGTGGTCCCTGAGCACCAACAGATGGTACTCTACAAGCTACCTGCCATTTATATTTTTAAAAGGCTTTTATGCTACATTGATAAAACAATGTAGAGGGAGCATAGAATTTAAACATTGCTGAATGACAGAAAAAATCAATTCCAGCAGGATTTCTTTTTTTTAATGACTTATACTGATTCTTGTTCCATCATGGTTTAGACGCATTTCTTCAGCATTATTTTAAAAACCGCCTGCATTCATCATTTAATAAAGATAAACCCTCTGCTTTTAAAAGCTTTTGTAAGTTTCTAACGTTTGCCAGACTTTGTAGCAAGCCCAATGGATTTTCATGATCTTTTCTCTTTTATCAACAGTAGAACAGGGACCATGATACAAGATTCCTGGTTTCTTGTCTTCATTTTGCAATACCATCACTGACAAGCTACATTTGACACCTCTGTGCCTCAGCTTGCCTAGTTCATAAATGGGCCCAGCAACACCTGTCACATGGTGTTAAAAGGTTGAGTTAATTACTGCTCATAAATCACATTGCGAAGAGAAATATATATATATATGCAAAGTAGTTTTGATGTTGTAATAGAATTGCATTGCTTTAAGATGCAATTAAATTGTTATGAGATTCATATTTCTTGTATCACTTTGCTACCCATTAGCATTAAATATTACTTCCAGAATATTCAAAACCTAGGTACAATATTTGTGCAATTCAAGACGACGCTACTCAGGACACTCACTGGGGAAGATACTGGAATAGGAACAACTTTCTCTCTCCATCTCCCATTGAAGTGCAATGATTTTTGCATTCATTTTAAGTGCTGTAGGACCTGAATATATTCACCATTCCTAATAAGCCTTGAAAAGCAACACTGCCACTTTATAAGACACAAATCCTACATTTAATAGCTCAGTTGCAAACAAACACTTCTCCTCCCTCCCTTTAACTAGCACACTGAGTGACTGAAGGATTTAAAATGAGGCACCATCACTTTGTGAAATGTTTTGAGATCTGCCAAGTACAAAGTAGTATTAAGATTACCATTTTCACTTTGATTTTTTTTTCCTCCATGAACTACTTGCTATCAACTACAGCTGCTTTGTGGACGAGGAGCAGATAAGGGATTTAGGCATGAACACCGTACCTTTCAGAGTATCACACATTCCTTTCAGAGTATCACACACAATCATACACACAAATGTAGCTTGCAGTAGCAGAAATAGGATCAAGCTATGAAGTTTGGATTAGATGAGAAAATTCCTATTTAAGACTGCAATGATTTTGAAAGCCTTTTTTCCTCTTGCCCGCTAGAAAGACAAAGGGATATTACAAATTTGCCAGGTCCAGAATTCAACCGTGTCCAGCGAAACTGTCTTTACTTGGGTTTTACCTGAATTTCAGCTCTGAAGTATAACTGAAGTAGACATTTTCTGCGCCTCTTCTATGCTGCACTGAAATAGCATGAGAAGACAGGAGGAAGGGCGAGAAAGCAATGAAGACTCACCAGTGGAGTTGCCTATGGTAATAGGACTCCATTTCCTACGCATTTTCGTTCCATTTCTCCCATTGCTACAGTGGGTTGAACGCTTCCTGTGCCCCAGTCAAACAGCATACATGACCACAGGTGGACATCAGGAGGAGACCTAAATCCCTGCTGAGCAGTTCTGTCCAGATACCCTTTCTAACCATACAAGTATGACAAAATCCCAGACAATGACATGTTTATAGAATTGTTCCCCAGCACTACTCCATCAAGGAGGAAGAGCTCCATTCCCAGGACAGCTTACACAGGCTGTTCTACCTCTAAAACAGGCAGGTGAAGAAATTAGTATGTTTTTTTAACTATTTCAAATTTAACCATTTCTTTCAAAGACTGGATATCTTTGGCCAGTGAAACCTGAGGTTTGCTATTGGGATTTTCTTTTTCTTAAATCTTGTATGTGTGAAAATAAAAAGATTATTAACAACGTAGAAATACGTAGCCTGCTTCACAAAACAGACCTCCTGCCTTGGAATCAGTATGGCAATTTGACTTTGGTGCTAAAATTTCATTTTCACAGAAAAAGCCAAGTGAAGGTTTCTTAACGCCTCCTAGCACCCTATGAACAAATAACAAAAGTAGATTGTAATTCATCTCACGCTTGAAATCAAGATGAGCTGTGGGTACCCTGGATTGCCCAAATTCTGATCTGGATCCAAAGTCACAGTTTTTAAAAGAAGGGGCTAGACTCAGAATATAGCCACCTCTACGCTAGAGAATGCAGACGGGTAATATAAATCATACATGACTGCAGGATCTGGCCCTCATTTGGGGGCAGAATGCTGAAACTGTAATTGCTCTTGCAATGAATAGCTGATGAATGAAAACAATTAGTCACTTTATTTAACCTGTTGTTAGTTCTGCCAACACAAGTTTACAGAAGTCATTAGTCAGACTGCACACAGAGAAAAAAAAAATCCAGAGATTTGATTTTAAAAATCACGTGATTAAAAAAGCTCCGAAAGAAACAGGTGAAGATGTTTGGCCTGCCCTTCCTTCCAAGCAGGGTGGAGGGGCACGGCTGTCCCTGGCCCCCCTCCTCTGCCTGCCCCGCAGGGACAGATGGCTCCTCAGCAGGCACCGGACTCCCAGTGAACACCCTTGGCCCTGCAGCAGCCGGCCCGCAGCACGCCACCATCAGAAACAGCAAGAAACACCTCGCTTTTCTGCATTTAACCTTCTCGGGTTTGAAGGTCTGGAGAAACGGGGCCACCACGAGCACAGGCTCGTTAAGTCTGCCTTCCTCCTGCCCGCCCAGCTGGCTGTCAGCCATTTTGTCATCGTCCCCGTTGGCCCTGGGCTGGAGGGGAAGGGTGGCCATTTTGCTGCCCTTTGGCCCACACATTTGCCCTGCAAGGCAGCAGCCGTCCTCACTGGGGGCCACAAGCCTGTGGGCAGCTTGTCTTTGAAGTGGGTTAACCACAGACACCATCAACCTGCACCACTGGTTGCTCAAACCCCACCAGGAGATGGCAGAGAGCTGCTGCCATGGGACAGTCGCAGCCAGCATGAAACACCCCAGGCCCTGACAGGAGCCCCTCAGCACCACACGCTCCTGTGCTGCTCCGTTAAGACGGAGAAAGCACTGATTTAGCCTTCAGTTCACAAGTTAGAATTCTATTGCAATTAAAACGCTATTTCATGTGAACAAAGATACGTTGTACAGAAACCATGCACGTTCATATTGAGCTCAGGAGATTTGTTATTAAAAATGGACAAATCCAATTTCCCCATGCTTCATAGTGGTGTGTTCTGGTATCAGTATTGGAAGAGACTAAGAAATAGACTGAACACCAGTTGTTGTCCAACTTTGTGCAAGTAACATCTCCCTGTGCTTCACTTCCCCAATATATAAAATGAAGGTACTTATGTACTTTTGTAGCAAAGTATCTAAAGAACAGTTGGTATATAGTGCTGTGGTAGACCTTCACATCATGGATGTGCAATCAAGGGAAAAAAAACACAAGAGAGACTGAACCCTTATGCACTACCCTGGCATATGGAGAAGATCATATAGTTTATTGTAAGAGAACACTGGGATCCATTTGTTCGTTCAGCAATTAAAACTACTGCTGAGCAAGAGGCGTACCTCTATGTCCATGAAGAATTACAGCCTGGATCCTGTTTGTATGCAGTATACTACGAGGTGTTCATGATCTCCTCTGTCCCCATGCACACGTTCTTTTTGTGCTTTTACTCAATACATCTCAAACCCTCTACTTAAACTTGTTTGAGGGTTTTTGTTTTTTAAGGGTTGAAAGTTTAAGATGTTTAATGGTCTTACAGAGACACCTTTGTTAGATCCTACACAAGATTAATTAATAGGTAAATACAATGAGTGATTCTTTGCTTTAGCCAGACCATCTCAGATAGCACAACCAATATCTTATTTAAGGATACTTCAGATTGTTCCATCCGCTTTCTAGATGATGCTCACTGCTCAAGTGAGTCACAGACAGGAGAATAAGCTGTACAGTATTTCCATACACCATATGCTTAGAAGCAGAGAGGAGCCTTTTTGGGATTCTTCTGTTTGAGTGAATCCCTATGAATCTCTTGTCAGCTTGGTTCTCCAGGAAGTAGTGCTGAATCTCCTCAGCAGTGTTTTAATTGGCACCGTGAGAACATGCTGTCATTGCTCCCCTTCATTTTCTAAGGTATCTTTCCAAAATCACAATGCCTACTTCTCTGATTATTTTATTTGGCAACCTGGAAAGAAAGGCAATTGCAGTGTTTGCTATTAGCTTTAAAAAAGAGAACCAGACCATTTGGAGAAGAGAAGAAAAAATAAAATCAGACCAGTAGAACCTGGTTATACTCAAATAGGAATCTCCAAAGGAAATGTGTGATTGTGTGTGAAGTATTGTTGGTGACTTACAAAGCCGTTTTCTTTCAGACCAATACTGAACCAATACTCCAGCATGAGAAAAGGGGCATGGTAACACTGGAAATGTTATGTTCCCAAATGAGATGTTAAACAAATGTCTTTACCGTGTGTGGTCATTAAAGATTTGATGTCAAGATGAAAGGCATTAACCTTGGAAACCTGGCCAGATTCCAACATGGGTAATTACATTCTGTCTCCATAAGCAGTTCTCTGTAGAGTTTCAGCTGGACATTTCAGATCTTAAACCGTTATGTAGCCTTGCTGTGAGTGGCTTAAGAAAAGTATTGTCTGATTACAGCAACAACACAGTGATATCCTGCATCAAGTATTCCTATTATGAAACTGCAAACCTTAGAGCAGTAACAAATCATGGAAAAACTATTCCAGCCCTCGTGCATCGCTGCAGCCTTTTTACACGTGAGTAACCCCAGGAATGCAGAGAAACCTACCATGCTGATAAATTTTATGGGATGGACCTTTTCAAAAGCAGGAAAAAAAAAATGGTATTTTCACTCACAATTATCACCTTGGAAGAAACTCACAGATACAGACCAGTGTTGGTGTTTTAGAGCAGTTAACTGTTAAAGTTTGCATTCTAAACTGTTTCTCATAGAGGCATTCCTGTCTGGATCTGAGAGTTATGGGAAAATTTTGTGGAGTCTTTAACACCATTACCAAGTGTAAGCATCATATTTGTAGCCTGGCCACTGAATGCTACCAGCACATTAAGTACCGTCGCACTGAGACCTGCTCTGCAAGCAGAGCATTACAGTGCCAGACACTCTTCTGAAGGAAAGTTCCCTAGAGGCAGTATCTACACTGCTGGGCAGATGCTCTCTGCAATACACCCTGCAATCATGGTCCCTGGGTACACACCCTTGCCCCACGCTGACTCCATTGCAGGAGATCTGCATGCACACCCTTCCCCACATGCACTGGTTTCCTTTGAATGGAAGCCAGGGCACACGTGGAGATGGGAGCCGAGTGGCATGCTGAGAGGTCCCCAGTGGGTACGACGTGCAGACCAGTGCAGTGGACAGTGATGAACTACGGCTGCCGATACTGCAGCCTGCATTCAGAGGTCAAGCAGAAAGCAGAACTGAGAATATTTGCGCATTTCCCAAGTGTTGACAAGATTGTTCTTACCACCCCCATCATTACCATTGGCATCTTTTCCTTCCAAAAGGAAATTATATTTTAGCTAAAGCAGACACTTTCTCCAAGTCTCATATTGAACATTGGTTCCAAGCAAAATTCTGATGCAAAGATTTTTCTGATACAGAGTTTACTGAAGCCTGTCACACAAATGGTCTAAAATTCAAGTGACTACAAAATCAGACAGCACAGGAACACGTTGTAAAGCGTGTTGCCCTTCTTGTGAATATGAGAAGTCCTTATTTACGTAAAAAGTCATGAGCCTACCTGATCTTGTATTGATTGCCATATCTTAGATGTGTTCATTTCAGAAGACCTTTAATAGTACTACACAATAACCTGAGCCAGTGACAGTCTCTTTTCAATGCTAAGTTTCTGAAACCACAAAGAACAACACGGATTATTTTCAGATATTTTCCCAGTGCTCAACATGCAATTTATCAAATTCCCTTCAAGCATTCATCACACCCATGCAAATAATTTATTCTACCCTACAGAATGTTTGTGTTTGATCACAATGACAACTTACTGCTGCTATTCTATATCAAATACATTATGGCATTTCAAACCTCAGAACAACACCTAAATTACATCGAGGAAACATGTTGAGATGAATGTCCATTGCTGCAGTCTGTGCACCTCATAAACTTGGCAAGATTTAGTTATGTCAGCAAGGTCTGCAGAACCAAGACCATGCTTTTGAAAAATGAGTTGTTAATCTCCAAAAGGATTATCACATTGGAAGATAGGCAAACACTTACCTCAAGATTATTGTTACAAGAAAGGCGCTTTGATTATAAACTACATTTTTATCATTTAGGAGTCACCTGTCCTGCAAATACACATGCACTAATTTGTCTATGAAATCCCTGGGAAACCACAAACAGGTTTTAGAATCTGCTGATCAGCGTAAGTAGTCTGTCAGAATACCTTCAGCAAATAAAAGAAATGCAAAATACCAAAACATACCTAGAGGACACAGTCTTCTGGCTGGGTAAGATTGCAGGCTGAGACCCAAATAGCTGGTAATTTGGGGTGGAATGACTTCTACCAATCAATCAGTACAGAAAGCTAACATCACACAAATTATGCATTTAACAGGCAGTGCTTGACAGCAAGAAACAAGCTACAGCACAGAAAATTTCCGTGTATTTTAAGTCTTCATCTCAAACTTACTCCTCATACAATTCATCTGCAGGCTGTAATTTACTAAATCCATCTGTTGCTCCTACAGCTTGCTTTCTGGAAATGCTGCATTTCAAGGGTCTGCTTGTTAGAGAAGGTCAAAGAGTAAAGCAGGCCCTTTCATTTTAAGTGACTTGAAAGAAAAGGAAAGGAAATTTATATTTAGAAATAGAAATGATTAACTAGGGGAAATATATTAGAGTATTAAAATAAGTGACATAGAATAGCTCTTACTTCCAATTAGGCTGTCTTTACTTCAAGAAAAATATTTATATACAAATATAAAAAGCTGAGGAATGCTAACCTATACTAAGATGAAAGTATCTCATAAAATAATTCAAATTTAGCCTTTAAAATGGAATATCAGATTATATACTTTTTCTTCTAGTTGTTCTAAAGTCTCTGCTTCTGTGCTTCCTTCTCCAGTCACCAAAACTTTCAGCAACTTCTGTTTCTCTGTTACCACACCGTCTCTTCTTGTAACTACACACCTTCCACTTCTCCATAGTTTTCAGAAACGTATCATCTGCTACTAGGGCCTCATCCCAGAATCCATACACAGCACAAGCAGGCAAGTAACAGATTCACCACAGGATTAAGGACACAAATTCCCATACACCTCAGTCCAAAACTGAGGGTCTCAAGCTAAGTCTGGACTAGGATCCACCAAGACAGGTACTTGACTTCTGACTGCATTCAGGGCTTCTGTTATCAGCACGCTTGTTTGCTGAGATAAGGAGTACCAAAGCCACTTCAGAGAAACAGAAGAAAGCTGTGCGTAACTCCCGAGCACGTCCCGTGATCCGTGAGGCACTGATGGTAGAGCACAGAGCCACACAAGACGGCACAAGTCAGCCCAGAAACCCAAAGGTGTGCCTACAACCCCTATGGACATACTCAAGCCTGTTTTAAACGGGTGAGCTCACATACCACAAGCGCTTTAGCCATCGCGAAGGGGAGGAGGGAGGCTGAGCCCCCTGCCTTATAAATACTCGGCAGCTGACGCTGTGGCTGCACAGGTGTTAGCTTCCAACTAACTCGCTGAAGGTGTGTCACAGCGAGCCGCAGTCACGCTTCAGGACTGCAGTACAGCTTTAAAGGGGGCAATAATTGACTCCGTACAAAACAGGTACAGAGGAAGACACGATCAATACGACTGGACTTTGACCAGGTCAGTGGAATAGCCATCTGCACGAGTACAAAAGTTTCCCAGGACCTTTACTAGCAGAAGTAGCCAGACTTTCAGCCTAAAGAACATCACAAGCTAGGTGCGCTAACGTCGTGCTAGAACACTGGCTCAGGCCTGACTCAGAAGATCCCGTGTCACCTACTGAGTCACCGAAAGCATCCCTTGCAGCAGGGGTTTCCTTGAAGTCCCCTTTGTAAACCCGGCTTAGGCCTGGCCCTGTTTTGCCTGTCAGATTTAACATGATGAGAGTCAGAAGTCGTATGATGTAATAAGCTGCATGGCATGCCTGTTTTCCTAGGGGCTCTCCCTCCCTCCAACTGCAGCCCTACCAAAAGGCCTTTGTCTAAGAGCAGAACAAGGAGCACAACAGTGCATTTACTTATGGAAGACCTACTCCAGCAGCTCCTCTCAAGTCTCTGGAGTCAGCTCCAGTACAGTTATTTGGCCTAAGTTCATCTAAACTAAATGGGCTGACTTGGTTCAAATACATTGCACAACCAAATGATAAAATTGAGGGGGTAGGGGGGGAATGAGTAGTGATGACACATGTACTTAACACCGCATGTCTCCTCTTTCCAGATTAGGAGGAGCTGGCAAGCTGCAGTCTGTACACATGCCAGCAGCGGATGTCGGCACATATACAACACTTTTCAGAACAACATACTGTTGAAACATGTAGTTCAACTCAAAGGCACCCCTTCTGTTCAGCTAGCCCAAAACAACTACGAGGATTGTCTTGCTTAATATGGTAGGATTTGTAGCACAGCTTTTAATGCTGCTTTAATCTGGCTTCTTTAGAGCTCCTTCAGAAGTGCAGAGATGTAGGTAGGAGCAACCACGCTGTACTTTGCACAAAGTCCCCCACATCCATCGGAACTAGGGGAAGTGATGAAACTGTTGATAGGACGGAAATGGCAAGGATAAGGGGGATGGCGTAAATTCTGTGGGAATAAAACCTCCCTTTAGCATTTACCTTTCCTTCACTCTTCTTTCATTTTTGGTCTGAAGTACAGAAAAGTATGAAGCTGGCAAGCTCACCCTGGCTGTTGACAGCAAGTCTCAAGAGTCATCAGCAAAGATCTGAAATAAATAAAATTTGCAAAATAAATAAAAATATGGTCCAACTAGTAAATGAAGCATTCAGCATTCATTAGCAGAAAGCAGAATTCAGATCTGTAAATCTGCTCGGTTCTTTCATCCTTCTAATAATTTTTGTTTGAACATTTATAAATTCAGAATTTCCCACCTAGTCGCATGTTCTTTCCCCTGCTTCATTTCCCCCCTCAGCGCTTCAATTATTTTTTCTTATTTCCTACAAAGGCAGCAATCGTAAACTAACAATGGGGTTAGGGGTAAAAAGTGCAGGGGGAGACACCTTTTGCCATGGGAGTCATGTATCAGAAGTGGTCTATATGCCCCAAATTACATGGGTGGCTTTTCTACACTGGAGCCGTTTTCCTTTGGATTCCGATCTGGGCAGCCTATCCCACCACCATTATCCTGACAATTTGTTTTTAGTCTCACTTCCTACCAGCTGTTTCCATTTCTTTCACCCTTTCTTTCTGCATAACTCAGGCACTGGAAAGGGGGTGATCAAACTGCAGAGAATTGGGGTGGGTTTCCTGCCATGCGACTCAAACGTATGTTCGTGTAAGGCAGGGGAAAGCCAGAGCCTCCAGCCCTGCTCTGCAGGAGTTTGATGTGCAAATGTGGGGATCGCAGAAAGAGCTGCAGCTCGTAATAATCCCAAACCCTGTCCACTTTTCCCCAGCAGCAGCAGCACCAGTCCCCACAGTTACCTCTCAGCAAAGCAGCGTCTGCTTTGGGTCTTGTTCCTTTCCCTGCTCTCCTGAGCACCCAGACACAGCAGTTCCCCACTCAGATGTCCCAGGTCACAACTAAAACCGAATTAGCAGGTCACTGTCTGCCCCCCAGTTCAGCCGTTCACTGCTGCAACCCGGCCCGCTGTGAGCGATGATCCACGGTCAGATCTAACACATGGTTTGGAAATGATTCTTGTTAGTGCCCTTTTAACAACGGGGCTGTCTCCTAGAAATGGGCTCTTTTGGACAGAAGCAGATTGGGGAATGCCTACGTGGGAAGTTACTCTTCCCCATCTGTTCGAGCAGTCACCCTCAGTGTGAGATGTGCAAGAAGGGAAGGGGCACTTGGAGGCTGGCTCTGGATGACAGCCGCTTCACCAGGCTCAGCTGCAGCCAGGACACCATGTCTGACCAGCATTTGAGCTCAAAGGACAATATTTGGATTTCTCCTGTACTTTGTTCCATCCAATGTACAAACAGCAATCCCAGGACAAAGTGTACTTTATGTGAATTGTAGCAAGCCAGTAACGGACAGCAAGGGGCTACTTCCATGGGCTTGTAAGGATTTTATAGACATGTAAAGGACAATGTCAGAGAAAAAAAGACCAAAAAAAAAAAAAGGAAAAAAAAGGAAAAAAAAAAGGGAAAAAAAAGGAAAAAAAAAAAAGGAAAAAAAAAAGGAAAAAAAAAAAAGAAGGAAACCAGTACTTCAGTACTTTCAATCGGTAAAACTAAAGTTTTATAGACCCAAAAATCAACATACTTTTCCCTATGGTTTACAGAAAAGTGGTTGTGGAAGCAATGAGCGTGATTCTGCAAATCCATCTCCATGGGTCCTTTTAATTTGGAGGGATGACTCATGGGAGCAGGGACTACTTGGATGATTGTATGACCACAGGATGCAGCCCTGGAAAAGTGTTTTTGTAAACAAATAAACATGCTCCTTCCTGTTTGAAACTCAAATCTCTCAGCATTGGGCAAGTGCCTGAGAACCTAACAATGAAAGTAATAAGAAATACTAAACACGATGCCAGTTGGTTGATCCAGGTCCAAAAGCACGAGGTGAACAAAACACTCAGCGTGAAAAATAGGCGAGTCTTAAAAGTCCTTTAATAATCTGAACTGTTGTTTGTATCAGGAGCAAGGAAAAGACTTTGTAAGTGAAAACTGCCTGAAGAGACAGTCTGACAACCTGACAAAACTGAAACAGGATTCTTCTGACACAGGGAAAACCCAAAACTGTGCTAGGGAGATTTGACAATGGCTTGTGCCACACTGTGCTGTACAAGCAGGGAGTTATCCAAAGACCACACTCTCCAAAATGGATTTCACACTATGGCTTTTTACATCTGATGAAGTCTTTTGAGAGAAGTGATCCTCTTTCATCAGAATTTCCCGGAGAAAGCGGGAAGCCAGCCCCAACTCCAGGACCTTCACTCTTTGCCTCCCAAAAGGGAGAAGAGGAGTCTCCAGCTCCGACAGCCAGAAACATTTCCAGGAAAGCATGTAGACATTCGAAAGCAACCTAAATATTGCAAGGTCAAGGAGTCGATGTTCTGCTGGTATTTTAAAAGCAATCTTTTGGCAGCTGCCTGTGAATCCTTTAAGTATGTCGAGATCGATGCATGAAGTCAAACAAATATTAAGATCGTGCAGGATTAAGATGGGCAGACTGAAACAGGCAGGGAAATGGCTGAGCGCCTGCCTGACCCCTTTTCCTATCCCAGACCTACAAAAGCAGAGGAGGCTCCAACTCAGCCCCAAGCACAGCGAGCAAAGGGGAGACAAAGTGGAAGAAGGCACCGAGGCTCCGTGCATGTCTTAGCTGGGTCGAGATGTTTCAGTTGCAAGCGATAGATCTATTTTACCCATTAGAGCTTGTCTAGACTAAGGAAATGTTCCTGCTATGACTATGCTGAGGTAATTATACCAGCGTAAACCCCTTTGGGCAAAACAGAGCTTTCAGTGGCCTGATTTACTCTGGTCACTTGCCAGGATTAGTTCAGCTGGTACCAGCCTATTCTCCAGGAGCTCGTGCTCCCAGCTGGAACACACACGGGAGTTTTTATCTGTCTCATCTGAAAAATCCGCACTGCCAACCTATCGGTCAGGCCATCCTTATGGGACAGCCGCGCAATTGTTTGGCCAGGAGAGCGGTGAACGTTCAGAAGGTTCCTCTGTTAGGGCAGAACTGGTCAACTGGTTTTGAAAAACAAGCTGAAGAATCTCTTCTTAAATCAAAGCATACTTCGACTTGTGTTCGCCTATCAGGGAAACGTATCTGCTCCAAATACAATGAAATAGGCAGGCACATGTAGGCTGTTCAGCCTGCCAGGGATAGATGTGGCCCTTACACCAAACGGGCTTGTACGAGACGTTAAAATGTGTCCAAAGAGGGTAATATGGAAGCTAATCCAAATTGATTCTATTAAATGAGTAAAAACCTGAGAAAACAAATAAGCTAAATTAAATAAATCCAAGTGCTTCCGTCCCAGGACCTTTTTAATGGAACAGAGGGTGAAACCCTAGCCTAAGAGGAGTTAGTGGCAACATTTACATCGACTTTGAAGGAGAGGCTTCACTTAATATAATGCACGTGGTGAAGCCACATAATGCCTCTCTGCATGTTGATAAATGCAGGATGAGGAATAGATGGACTGACGGACAGGCTCGGTTATAGGTTAATCTGGTTTACTGTTATCTGCAGGTGTTACAATGCCCTAAAAAGTTATTGTGCACCTTTCATTCTAAACACTTACGGGAAGGACAGTTAGGAGCTCTAATAGCGAAAACAAATGTGCTCCCTTACTTTAAATGCCTCCTTATTAAAAAAAAAAGAAAAGAATGTAAGTCTGAAGCACAACGATGACATCAGTAAAGTTCCTCAATTCACAGATGGCTGCACCTTTCAAAAAAAATTAAAATAGGAACCCTAGATTGATTTAATCACCCATACAAGCGAAAAAACGTAATGAAGATACTTAGTGCCAAATTGGTTTCTTGGGACCTTTTCCATGTAAATAATACAAATCAAACCTTGAAGTTCAGTGCAGATATGATCTGACAAGTAAGCCAGGCTTTTTGCTTTACTTTGATCCAGCTCCAGAAATATTTTATCCAAGGTAAAGTTGTTTTTAAGTGTTTTCCATTTCAATTTTTAATTTTGGACATTCATCATATAGGAAACTTGCTTATAATGCTTAAAACATAGTCTGGCTAAACTGCCTCACAGCACCGAACATAAAGATTTCCTATATATTTGCTCCTAGGAGTGAAAACATAAAAAGCTCCCCATGTGACACGGGATCAATTTCAACTCGCTCTGTTATTTTTAATGGTACACTGAACGTGGACAACCTGAGTTGAATATTTCCAAACATCAAGTCAACCTGACTCTAATATTTTTAGCCCTGTTCCACTTCTCAGAGTTGTGTTTGTGAATAATACTTTTGGAAATAATAGGATGGGCAGGCCTTTGTTTTCTGAGCAGTTCCCCAAATTCCCCACGTGCTGCCGTTCTCTCAGGATGCTGAGGGAGCAACAGGGACTTATCTTGGAAGAAAGTCTCCACGTGTTGGTCTTATTCTGATTTTTTTTGGTATTTTACTTTTATTTTCACTTTTGTTTGCTAAAAAAAAAAAAAAGCCTCTTTTTTGACTCAATTCTAACCCCAGCATGAAGATTCTGCAGTTCAAAAAAACTACACACATAAAAAACCAAGCCAACTTTGTTCAAAATTTTCAGTGGTGTGTGCCTAAACACGGGTTTAGGCACCTTGCTGAAGGCATCCAGTTTCTAAAAAATCAGCTTTTGTGAATAATGTAAAATCCTCTGGATTCTCTTACTTCCACAAATTGGCATGTAGTATATTTAGCATTAGCTGGGCCTCTTTTCTCTTTTCACTCAAATGTGTGGTGTAAGGTTAATGAAAATAAGATGGATCTTTTATTTTGGGTCTTAAATATAACATTATTAAATGTGCCCACCAGAAATGTAGGATAAAATATTTGCTCTGCTTGAAGATTATGTGATATTTGTATTCTAAGCCTCACCACAGTGGGTTTCTTTAAATAGAAGCTATACTTTACTCCTAAATTGCTTAAGGCAAAGGAAGCAGAGATGATGTTTTTATGAATGTTTAAATGCAAATGGAACTGAGAGTGAATGCTATGCTAGCTAACATCAAAGGCTCACCAAAGTCTCTGCATTAATGAGGCTCTTTGTTTCCTGGATCACAGATTACAACAGGTTTCCAACTCATTGCCAAGGCTTTATCTCCGTTTGGGAGGGCTGTAAATCTCAGACGATTTTTTTCACATGCAAAACAAGAGGATCATCTGAAAGAAAAAAAAAAAAAATCTGAAAGTAGCAAATATTTCATTCAAATGATTATTACTCAAAGTGGCTGCAGCTTATTTTATTTTTGTGATGTTTAAAAGAATGGAAATTTGCAGACGGAGTTTCCTATGGGGTAGCCCGTTCACAAATTTGGATGGGAGAGCCGAGCAGGGAAAGTGCGAGCGGTATCCTTTCCCTCTCCCATCCCCTTTAGCATAGCGTAAACCGTGCCCCCAAAATAAGAACAATAATTCTATGTCATGCAAAAGCGGCAATTAGCAGAAAGACGGATTTTGCTTCATTTAAATATATTCAGGACTTTTCAAAGTGGCTCCAACTAGTTCTCCTCCTCCCCAAAAAGTAATGAGATTATATCCATAGTAATAATACCCTAATTAACAAGAAAAATAGGGACCGAGATTTTTAGCTTCCTATTCAAGGGTTGAATGTGACAATATGTAGTATATTGGGTCATAAAAAACAATTTACATGGCGTCATTACAGTCTGTAGAAAAGTCTCCAGGACCCAGGGCTATCTTATGCAATCTTAATTAAGGAAAATAAATATCGGTGTGTTTTTTTAAGCTACCGGAGACATGCACAGGACCTGTCGTATGTGATCAGAAGAGATGGGGAGTTTCCTTTTCCATGGGAACTGCTTAGAAGAAAAACCCGACGCCGACACACAAGTGTCTAGTGTCCTCGGAATTGGCTGCGAAGATGTTAATTCCGTGTTTCCTGACCCTCGGGGCCGCTCGGGACAACTCATAATTTTCTGCCGTCCGACGGCACGGCCGGGCTTCCAGGGGGGGGCCGAGGGAGGGAGCCGGGCAAAGGGGGGCGAGCCGAGCCGAGCCGAGCCGGGCCGAGCCGAGCCGGGCCGGGCTAAGCCGGGCCAAGCCCCTGGGGACCGAGCCGAGCTGAGCCAAGCCGAGCCGGGCCGAGCCGAGCCGGGCCAAGCCCCTACCTAGGGACCGAGCCGGGCCGAGCCGTGCCGGGCCAAGCCCCTTGCAGCCGAGCCGAGCCGAGCCGTGCCCCCCGCCGCCCAGGTGCGCCCTGCAGCGCGCATCCCCCCCGCGCGTGTGCGCGCACACGTGGGCGTGCATCGGGACCCACGCGTGTGCGTGTGCGCCGCTCGTGCGAGTGCCTTGGCCGCGTCCACGCGTGATCGCCCTCCCGCCCGCGGGTGTCCAGCCGCGCGCAGCCGGCCCGTGGCGGCCCACGCGCGGGCAAAGGTGCGCGTGCGGGGCCAGTGCGGGAGCGCTGCTGCCGGCCAGGCGGGCGGGCGGGTGCGCGTGGGCGCGCGTGCACACGCGGGGGCTGACGCCCGCGCACACACTGCGCGTGCAACGGGGGGCGCGCGGGGCTGCGGCGCGCGCGTGCACGGGCGGGCGCGCGGCACGGCGCGTGCACAAGCGCGCGGGCGGAGTGGCGCGGGCAGATGCGGGCACGAGGGTGTGCGCGGAGATGTGCGTGTGCACGTGCGGGTGTCCAGATGTGCGTGTGCACGTGCGGGTGTCCAGATGTGCGTGTGCACGTGCGCGTGTCCAGATGTGCGTGCGCGTGTCCAGATGTGCGTGTGCACGTGCACGTGTCCAGATGTGCGTGTGCACGTGCGCGTGTCCAGGTGTGTGTGTGCATGTGTCCAGATGTGCGTGTGCACGTGCGTGTGCCCAGATGCGTGTGCACATGCGCGTGTCCAGGTGTGCGTGTGCACGTGCGCGTGTCCAGGTGTGCACGTGTGCGTGTCCAGATGTGCGTGTGCACGTGCGTGTGCCCAGATGCGTGTGCACATGCGCGTGTCCAGGTGTGCGTGTGCACGTGCGTGTGTCCAGATGCGTGTGCATGTGTGCGTGCCCAGATGCGTGTGCACGTGCGTGTGCCCAGATGTGCGTGCGCGTGTCCAGATGTGCGTGTGCACGTGCGTGTGTGTCTAGATGCGGGCGCGCACAGGTGCGCGCACCGACGCGTGGGCACAAGCTCGCGCACCGCCGGGCGAGCAAGACCCGTGTGCGCGCAGAGGAACCCGCACAGCCCCGAGCCGCCCCCCCCCCCCCCCCCCCGCACCCCTCCCGCAGCCGAGGGTAGGAAGAGAGGGGCGGGGGGGGGGGTTCTCCCCTCGGAGCCGCGCTCGCTGCCCCTTTAAGACCGGCACCCCGCGGGGATGCGCGCGCGGGCACGCGCGCGGGCGGAGGGGGGGGGGGCGCGCGCACGGGTGCGCGTGTGCGCCCGCCCCCGGCCCCTCCCCGGCGCTGCCAATCACCCGGCGGCCGCTTTGATGTCGGCAGCCCTTGGCCGCCGCGCCGCCGCGCTCGCACACAGGCACCGGGCGCTCCGTGCCGCTGCCCGCCCGCCGCTCCCGGGGGGACTTTTGCGGGGCTCGGCTCGGGGGGGGGGGCGGGTGGGGGGCGGCCGCCGCCCTTCGCGGGGTGGGGTGGGGTGGGGGGCGCCCCGCCGAGCCCGGCATCCCTGCGACGCCTGCCCGCAGCCTGCCGAGCCCCCCGCCGGGAGAGGGAGGGAAAAGTGTGTTTGGGGGGGGGGGGGGGAAGGAGAAAGAGTTAAGAAAGGAAAAGAAATTTTTTTTTTTTTTTTTTAGAAGGAATTCGAAGGGAATTTGGAAAAGGAAGCAAAAAAAAAAAACCGAAGGGAAAAGTTTAGAAGTTAAGGAGGAAATTTAAAAAAAAAAAAAAAACTTTTAAAAGAGAATTTTTAAGAGGGAGCGAGGTCTTCTTCAAGAGGAAAATAATAATAAGAACTGAGGGAGAGGAAAACGAATAGGAAAAGCCGCGAGGGCTCGGTCCGGGCGGCGCAGATCAGCCCTCGCCGGGACAGCCGCGGCTCGGCTCGGCTCGGGAGGGAGGAAAATGCCGCAGCTGGGCAGCGGCGGCGGGGACGACCTGGGGGCCACCGACGAGATGCTGGCCTTCAAGGACGAGGGCGAGCAGGAGGAGAAGATCCCCGAGAACGCCTTCACCGAGCGCGACCTGGCCGACCTCAAGTCCTCGCTGGTGAACGAGTCCGAGGGCAGCGGCAGCCCGGCCGCCGCCGCAGACCCCGAGGTGAGCCGGGCCCCCCCCCCCCCAACCCCCCCCAGCACGGCCCCCGGCCGGCCCGCACCCCCCCCCCCGCCACCCCCCGCTCTGCTTTTCTCTCTCCTCCCCGTGCAGGCCATCAGGCGTGTGCAGGATCCGCAGAGGGTTTATCAGGAGAAGCTCCCGGACCACATGGAAGATGGTTAGTGGCGGCGATCCCCCCGTCCCCGCACCCCCCCGGGCTCCCCTGGGACGTCCCCCCCGGCCCCACGACCCCCTGGCAGGGTGGGGAGGGTTGGGGATGCCCCCCTGGAGAGCTGCCCTCGGTCCCCCCTCTTGGGGCCATGGGGCAGAAAGGCTCCCCAAATAATCCATCACCTCCATGGGCTCCCCCGGCAGGCAGAAGTCACCTGTTGGAAGGCAAACCTTGACGGGGAACTTTAATTTTGTCAGGTATGAAGCACCAGGACCCAGGGATGTATAAAGGATCCGCGTATTCTGGCTACCCTTTCCTAATGCTCTCAGACCCTTATCTGCCAAATGGATCTATGTCACCGCTGGTGAGTTCATCCTCTCCTTACCCAGAAGTTTGGTGGCCTCTCAAGCCAAAGTGTGCCGCGGGTACCGTGCGGGCACCTCTGTGTGCTGTTTTTCCTGACAAAATGCATCTGAGTTTGTAAATGCCCGGGCGCTGTCCTGTCCGAGCTGAAGGAAGGAGTGGGAAGGGGCAGCGGTGCTTGGCGGGCAGCGCTGCTTCTCTCCAAATCCGCTGGAGGAGCTTCTTTTCACGTCTCCTCTTCTAGGTGCACCATTTGCTCTTCCAGCAGCCAAACCCTAAGATCTGATGTAAAAATGCCCCTTCCTTTCTCTGGGTCTGGAGGCGAGCAGCTTCTGGTGTTTGTGTTCAGGGACACGTCCCACGGTTTAACTTTAGTTTGGCGTATCTGCTTGTAAAATGGCCAGGTTTTGGCCTGCCTTTGGTTAGGGCTCTGTTGTGGATGATGGCCCAGAAAGTGGGTCTTAGGCTTCTAAAAGGGCCATAGAGGCTTTTCGGAAAGAGCTTAATGCTGCTGGAGGGCTATTCCAGTCTTCTTCCTACAAAGTTTTCCCCTTTCAGGTCAGATCAGTTAGTAACTCTGCGTATTTTGATGTTTATAATAAGTTTCGCTGTATGAATAATTGAACTAAAGGCTTCTGTAGAAAAGCTGTCTCTACCCATCGCCATCTCTATCAGAACTTCAGAAAAGAATTTGGTGACATCGCAGCAGATACTGAGCTCGTATCGCTCCAGGGGAACCGGCATCGCTGCATTCATTTCAGACATTTGCAGTCGGTTAATGAGAACTGAGCAGCATTCAGCGTATTTCAGTTTTAGTTTTTAACCTTTAAAGGAATAAGGTTTAAAAGAACATGTAATGCCCTCCTTAGCGTAAGCAGTTCAGTTTTCAGTTGTTTGTTCACTGGAGGGGTAGGATGTTAAGCTGGCGTCGTGAAAAATTGACGGATTGTGGGGTATGAAACAATCCTTGAGGTGTGATAAAATGTTTTTTGTGGGAATCGGTGCCGACTGCTCCTGCAGGCAGGAGGGGACAGGTCCCTCCAGCAGCCCCACCATGCCCTGCAGAGCCCTGCTCTGTTAGGGGGGAGCCCATCTCCCTGCCGTCACTGTCATAACTGCTGAGGTCGGGGGGCAAGTATGGAGGAACTCTCTGAATTTTGAAGCCTTTTTTCAGTTTACAGCAAGAAAAGGTGTGTTTGCAAGGCAGGGCGTTGTTGTAATCAGAGTAAGCGTCTCGTCTGTTGCTTCCCACCTCATGTCGCTTCCTCCAGGTATCCCCCTCGCCCCTCTAAAATATAAAGCTGCTCTCTTCCTGATAAATTGTAAATGGTGATATAGAAATTGTCTTACTGAAATGCGTTTAATTTGCTCCCTTGTATAGAATCTGTGTAAGTTCAAAATTACGTTAGCCCAGCAACTATTTGTTATAGTGGAATATTTCTTTTAATCTTAAACCCTTACTAGACAGGCACCAAAGTGCAATAGCCTATTTATTAGTTATTATGCTGAAAAGCAGATTGTGGCTTGTGAATCACCATTCCCCTTGATAATGTTAAAAATAAATAAATACAAGTTATTGTCAGAGCAACAGATAGCTGTAAATAGACTGTGCAGAACTCGAAGAGGAGAAAAATGAATAGCAGAGAGGGAATGATTCCTGTCCCCTCAGGAGCCACAAAAATCATTCACAGCCGTAGTGAGTTTTACCTAGGTCTGTTCAGATCCTGCAGTCTTTTATATGTTACATGTCTTAAAAAGCTGATTCAATGTTTTCAGCTAAAAATCTGTTACCAAACATTAAGGGAAGAAATCTTCCCATATCTGAAAGCTGGTCTTTCCTTTGATTTTAGGGGTTTGTGTAGTAGTTATGCCAATATATCTTTCTGAGCAATTTTGTCCTGTGTTTATATTGACTGTGTAAAGGTTATTGTTGCTAAATTATGTATTGCTCTCGTATAGATTTATTGCTACCATGTGCATAACATAAAATGCGAGCTGTAATCTGGTGGCTGCTTCCAGTAATTGAGGAGGTCAGATCTGTGACCAAAGATTTCAGATACTTAACCAGCCATAAAAGTGTGTTTAATTAACATTTTAGCACGAGTTGGAGGGGAGGGCTGTGTGAGTAGATGGGATTATGTATCACAGTCATGCGTGGTGGATGTATTTTGCTTGACGGGGCTTCCTGGAAACAGTTGTTTGCAGCTAGGATTAATTTCAGAATCCTCAAAAACCAAAATTTTTTTTTAAAAAAGGCGCTTTTGTAAGCTGTCCTGGCTTTGCACGTAACTGCCTGACAAGGACAGTACACCTGCCCTGAAGACGAAGGGCAGTCGGCAGCGAGGTTCGGGGCTGAGCCCCCCAGCCGCGCACCACCAAACCACGATCCTGCTGCGGGGCGCTGCGAGCGGTGCTGGGGCCGGCCCGGTGCGCTGCCCGGGCGGGTGTGTCGCTACCGGTGTCGCCGCAGAGCTGCTTCTGCTCTTTCTCGTATTTATTTGTTCAGCAGCATCGCTTCAGCTTTGTTTCCCTCGGGGTGGTTGTAGCCTGCTGCCTGCTGCCTTCCCCCAGCGGTGCTCGCCCCAGCGTCCTGCCGGGCTCCCTCAGTGCCCGCAGCCCAAACTGTGTCTTTTATCAACGCACACCCACCTGGGTTATTTACACGTGCTGTTGCCGCTCCCGAATGATGCTCCGAGTGTGGCCGGGTACCTGGCAGCAGCAGCTGATGTGCTGAGCCCCCACCGAGCAGCAGGATGTGGCGAGAGCCAGCCTGCAGCAGGCAGCAGCTCAGTGCTGCTGGCGGTGGCAAGCACCTTCCCAGGGCACTTCGGCTGGATTGGCGCCGACTTCAGCACTGATTTGAGTATCCTGGAGGAGCAGCAGAGCTGGCAGAGAGGCAGGAGGACGGATGGCAGGTGGTGGCCGGGTGCTCCTGGAGCTGGGGACGAAGCAGCGGAGCGAGCCCAGGCTCCCTGCGTTTTGGGAGCGGGCTGGGGATGCCCCTGGGCTGGTTGCTCCAGGACGGGCACTTCTGGGCGAAATAGGTCGAGAGCATCTCTGTGCGGCCCATGCACGTGTCTGAAATCCTGGCATTTTGCAAGGCACCAAGCGAGCCGTTCCTCAGCTGGCTCCCGGTTGTCACATGCGCGTGGCATGAGTCTGCTTCGTCTCTCCTGAAAAAGTCCAGCTTTTTCCAGAGCAGAATATGTAGGATTTGCAGGTTAAAAAATCTGCAAGAAACTTCCAAAGAATATTAACACGTTGAGGAACTGCTTTTCTAAATGAAATGTAAGATCATAAAACTATATCCTTTTTTAAATAGTACAAATGACTTTAAATCAAATTAAGGTACATCCTTAGTAAGAACATCAGCCTTTTAGGTGGTTACAAACATTAGAGGTCAGACATGGTCAAACATGTTAACACTTTGATCAGATTAAAATATTTTTCTTGCTACAGTTGTATAATTGAGTTTAGACCTGAGGGGGTTTTCTGAACATTGTTATATCTTGTACCATGTGGTAGTTAAATTTTAGAAGGAGCGCTTATAAGTTCCTTTTGTAAATAGGTTTGTGAAGTCGGGGATGAGCAGCGCCGTCCCATATGTAGGGACCTGGTGGGAGAGCCCCTGGAGCAGGGAAATGTGACCAAATGGGGCTTGTGCCGTTCCCTCCTCTGCTGCACCCCTCCTGTGTTTAGGCAGCTCGTGGGGTGTGGGAAGGCAGAACATAAGTGTTTTGTATAAAAAAACTGAGGCACTGGACTTTGTCCTGTTCTTGTGTGAGAAACAGAGGTCCAAGAGCATCTATTTCCTTGGAAAATTAGGACCCTACCTAATTTTCTTAGCTATTAAGCTAACTAGAGCTCACGTAGGAGCCAAAGGGTGGTGGTACGCTCCCAAGCTCTGCACATTTAAAGCCCCAAAATGAGACGTCAGGCCCAGGAAATAACGCAGATGTTCCCGAGGTCCACCTGGCTCCTTGAGCTCGGTCTTCACGCAGTGGGTTTGAGCTGTCCCCTTGGGCAGGGCGAGATGAAAGCGCGCTTACTGCTGGCCTGGGGCCACAGGTCCCAAACGTGCATCACGAGGTCAAAAAGCTGAGGCTGAAAGTTTCCCTCAGTGGTTGGCAGGAGAGGATCAGTCCCAGGGGACAGGACAGAAGCCGGAGCAGTGTGAGCTGGGCGCTGGGACACAGCTTCGGGGTTCATCCAGGTCTGCTCCATCCCGCAGCAGGAGGCTGTTGTCCCCGCAGCAGGTGGGGGACAAAAGAAATCTGCAGCTCAGCATCTGCACAGAGGTCTTTCTGTCCTAGCTCATGCTATCAGAGCAGTATTTTAGCGTTACTTTTACCGTGTGAGGTTCTGATCCTGTTGAAACCAGCATCAAAACTCCCCAGAGTCTCTATGCAGGGGTTTGTCCCTGCGCGGGGGCTGCCGCGTCCCTCTCCAGGTGTGCTGGGATCGGCTGCAGGCGAGCGCTAGCTTGGTGCGACACCAGCAGTGCCCGCTGCAGTGCGACAGCAACATCACCAGCGGCGTCCCAGGTGGGTTCTCTGGTGGCAGGGCTTGCACTGTAGGACCCCCCCAGGACAGTGCCCTGTCCCCGCAGGCTGTTACAGTCCTGGCAGAAAGCACTGGGAGCACAGTGCCCAGTGATGGACGTCCTGGCACAGGCAGATGACTGATTTGTTCCCTCCTGACCAAAACAAATCCACTTCTCCCAGCTCTTCCACCTAGCTTCAAACAGGATAGTGGTGAAAAGCGTATTTTTTTATATTAAAGCGTAATGCTGGATAGGTGGATGTACCAAGACACAGGGCTTCCGAGGTCATTTATTGCATGTCTGATTCAGCCTCGGTTCCCCCCAAGGAAAATTCTTGTGTTAATTTCTGAGTTCATATCACACCCTCAATTTTGAAACAGAACTTCCCTTTGAAATAAATTAGAGAGTTCTGCTTAAGAAGCAGTGACATGATACAGCACTGCATGTGTGTGGTCTAATATAACCTTATTTTTAAAGGTGTTTTTTTTTTTTTGGAATGAAAAAAGGAGAAAGAAATATGTCACAGGGAAAGAAGACCAAGTTCTATGTAAATCCTTGCCTGCGCACGTGATTTAGACGGTTCAACCATATCTGCTCTTCTCTTGGCATTCCTGCCCAGGCTCTCTTGGAGCTGGCTGCCCAGGCACGGGGCGGTCGGTGGCGGGGAGCTGCTGTGACATTATGCATGGGAAAGGCACTGTTCCGAGCTCCCAACTGTTGCCGTTTGTGAGACGTTATTAACTCAACCGGTGGAGAATTTGGAGAGAAAAGCAAAACATAGCATAAACCCGAACTCCCAAAGCTCATCCATGTTAATGATTAATATTTTTGAAATTTTAACTGGGAAGAACAAAGGGATTTGGGGGGTTAGTGGCACACGGCGCGTCCGAGATGAAAGGCGAGAGCTGCTCAGCCTGGTATCCCAGGCTTTAACCGAGCAAACGGGAGCAGCAGGAGGGGGCGAGGAGCTCGGGAAGCACCGGAGGACGTGTGTCGCACCAGCCTGCAGTCAGCTCATTGCAATAAGTCTGCAGGCACCATTCAATTCCTGTGCTCGGTGGAAACTCTGACAAATCCGTATGGTCGGGTTTGCTGGCATTTGTTGTTCCGAGGTACCCGTCTGAGAAAGCATGCGGGCGCTTCCATGGCTGAGCCAGATGTTGCTGGGTCCGCAGGGATGACGCTGGCTGCTCTCGCGGATCATCTGTGAGGGCCAGATCCTTGCTGCAGATTGCATCCCTCTCTATCTGCAGTGTGATCTGCAAGTGCAGCAGGTTTTCGGGGTACGGGTGGTGTGGGCTGCACACCTAAGATTGCAATCTGCTCCGGTCTGTATGTCTGTGTGCATGTCATGGCAGTCAGTGGCAGAGCACAGTCAAGAGCTGAGAAATACCCACAGTTTTGAGGGAATGTCTTATGACTTGCCATTAACTTCACGCCTGCACTGCTCTGTCTGCCCTTTGTCCCCATGTGACTTAGCGAGACCAAATTTAGCGTTCATTTCATGTGGTTTGGCCTTTGAGCCCCCTCGCTAATTCGCTATTGGGAAGGTAAAGGAAGGACCTGGCTCAGCATGGTCCCAGAGGGATGCTCGTGGGGAGGCTGTGCTGGACCAGGCAGGTGTGGGGGAATGGTGGGCTGGCACAGGCTGCCGTTCAGCTGCTGAAATCCCCTGTACCATATGTGCCTCACGGATTCCTCATGAAGTCCTCAGGGATTGTCTTCTCCTGTCAGGCTGAAGAGGGACTGCCTCAGTCCCCGGCGCAGACCTTTAGGAGAGGGCATGGCCACTGCGGGAGCCGCGGCTCCTCTCTCATCCCAGCCCTACAACGCTTTGCACAACCCCAGGGGCTGCCCACTGCCTCTCCTCTAGGGCGCTGCCGCTGCTTTTCCTTGTTTCCCCATGCCTTTGCCACTCCAGCCCCCTGCTGCTGGTGCCAGAAGATAGCTAGCATCAGCATCTCTCCCGGTCTGATGCGTATGTGCTCTTACCTCATCGTTTACCAACAGTGGGCGGAGGGCTCAGAAATGGGAGAGCAGGTCCACGTCGCTTCCTGGGCTCTGCGGAGCCGGGGAGAGCTCCTCAGCCTGACAAAATCCTCCCTTGCTGCCAAGCTGGGAGGTGTGAATACCCCCGCACAGGCCCTTTCATGTGCTATTCTTCCAAACGTGCCTTTAAAAATACGCACAACATGATACTTGCTCACTAATCTCTGTGTCTGGAGGCTGAAGCGAAGGTTGGGTAGGAGGCCTAGGTGACTCAGAGGGCTGGTAACAGGATACGGAGCCGTGCGCTTCCTACTTCCCAGCTTTCATCCGGCTGATTCAGTGACGACCTCGCGCCCATTGCTGCCTGGTCCAGCGGCCTGCCCACGAGGGCAAGGCTCCGGCCTGCTCCCAAGCAGGGTGAGAGTCTCTTGGCATGGATGATCAACGTCCCCTCGGCCCAGCCTGGCCATGCCGGGAGCTGGCGACGTCCCCGCCGAAGCCTCTGCTCGTGTGAGCCAAGGGCCTCGTCCTGTCCCTAGGGTTGCCGCTTCAGCACATGCTGCTGGCTCACAAACCCACCTACTTGATTTCTTAAAGGAAGTGATTGCAACACCATGTGCCTCTGAGTCTTGATTACAGCAGGATCTTTTTCTTGGTCACCTCCAAACGATCTTGGGCGAGCAGCTCTCCCCTTCGCGAGGGCCTCCCTGCGCAGCAGCGTTTTCACCGCTCTGTCCTCTGGCCCTTTTCTCCAATTTTTGCCCCTGGGTGTTTATAAATTATGACCCTCCCCAAAGTTATGAAGGGCTGTGCTGGCACGGCTGTCTCTGTGAAGTGGTTTCATGGAGAAAGTGGGCCGTTTGGTCAGGGCTGACGATGAGGAGGGTTGGCAAAGCCCGGCAGGAGGAGCGGTGCCGACCCGGAGCATCCCGCTGGCCGGAGGCTCTGGGCAGGAGGCCACTGCAGTGGCTCCAAACCTCCACTGCCTCGGCGCTAAACACAGCTCAGCTGCAGCAAAAAGAATCTGGCTCATTGTTTTTCACGGGGTCCCCAAATTAGTATTTTGTTAAACAAAACAATAAAGTCAACAATGCTGTGGGAAGTTTTCGAAACCAAAGTAAAGCTGGATGCTAGAATCTAGAGCACTTTTCGCCTCCGGTTATAACAACTTTACATTTGATTGAATGATAGGCAAAAAAAAAGAAGTCTCAACAGTGTCTCCTTTGTTCCATGGAGAATTGGGAGCCATAATATACAAAGTACACATCTGTCTTCAAGAGCTATGCCGCAATCATGGACTGACCAAAAAAGACTTTTTTAGAGTGATTCCACTTCTATGCTATATGTTGAACTTGTTTTCTGCTGTGGTTTGCTCTGAGGAGCAGCATCCACGAGCGTAAATAGAGGTTCTCCTCTGATGTGACTTACACAAAGAGAAAACGCGAAAGCCCAGGATCATAAAGCGTGCTTGACTCAGCACGAAGGGGGTAAAATTATAAACACTTGCTTCGGAGATAGCCTTCCCAGAAATATGCTCAGAAAGGATCATAAATGCGGAACTTGTATTTGAACACTGAAAAGATGGCACCCAGGAGATTGCCTTTATGTTTCGGAAATAAACCCTCTTAAGGTCTACCACATGAAAATTTGTTGTTCTTAGCACGGGCGGGCTGACGATTTGGTTCGCATTACGTGTTGCTTCCCTGGAATTGCTGGCACACGCTGTCGTGTCGCAGGAGCTGGGGTAGGCAGTGAGGAGGAGCCGTCGTCTTCTAAAAATTTCGCTTTGTATGACTTTGCCCTTAAAGAAGAAAGGCTGATTCCAGCGTGGGAGACTGTACAACCCCTGACACCAGCATAACCCAGGTTGAAGTTTGGCCTTTGAACTCTGACTTCCTGCTGTAACTTACACAGTGTGGCACTGCGATCTTTGAAATCCGACCATCTGAGGTGATGCAGGGATTCAGAAGTCCAGGTGACGCTCGTGGGAGCGCATCGTGCAGTCTGTCACTGATGCGCAGTGTTGGACAGCCAATGCTGTCGCACAGGAGAATTAAAAATATGCATATTAACCTTAAATCCAAAACTGAAGTAATAATATAAAATAAGAGGGGAGAAAAAAAAAAAGAAAAAAAACCTTTCTGTTTAACTTTCTCTGATACAAAGCAATTTCTCCAGGACTGCGCGCCATATGAAACACATTATAAATGCTCTTGTAAAATCCACATCATTATACCACATGAAAGGCTGGCTCCTAAAAATAGCCATTCAGAGAGGATGCAGGCTAGTAGCAATTTCGGTGATCATGAAATAGTTGTGTTGACATCTCTATGCATGCACACCCACAGAAAGCTTTGACTTTTGAATATTCTTAGCAACATTTGTGCTTTGTGGAATTTTCCACGTTCTGGGCCCATGAATAGTCTTTTGGCCAGTGGTGTTCCTTTCTGATCTTATCCATGCGCTTCTAAACTTTATTTTATTGAGAAAATTGGTAAATGATTCTCTCTTTTGCACGAAACTCTTTCCTTGCTGTCAGTTTGCCAGCGGTTGACAGTATCAGTTGTATTTCCCTATCTGCTATCAATGGAAATATTTTCTTTTTCCTTCAATAAACCCACACATCCCTAGCATTTGGAAGGCTAACTGTCAAAATGTAAACCTGGAGCATTAGATGATAGCATGAGGTGCTGCCACATCTACCCGGCCTTTGTATCTGCTTTGGTATTCAAAAGAAAGTAAATGAGATCTGCAGTAATTATACAGCAATGTATCCACAACAGAAATTTCTTCCTCGTCCCAGCAATCAGAATTTGGCTTTTGTTTTGAAATATGAAAGGATATAGCCTCCTGCCTTTGGTGTGTTTGCAGCAAAGCCCTGGCTGGTATAAACTGCCGTAGCTCTGGGACAGACAACAGAGTCATGCCAATTGATATCAGTCAAGATCTTTTTGAAGAGCTCATCATATTTTATTTTATTGCTGCCGTGTTTTGTTTTTAGCTTGTTATTTGTTTGAAATCATTACTATAGGGTTAGCTTTCTGAAAACTGTTTGAATCTTCAGCGCTGATCTCTGTTTGCATTTTTCTTTTATAAGCAGAGATGGGGATGCTGGAGCCATGCATCTTCAAACGCTTGGATGTCTGAAGGTTGTGGCTTAAGCCTGTCCAAGGTTTTAAGTGTGTGGCCCCTCTAAAGCCAACTGGAAACAGTTTATTTCTTCAAAATAAGTTTGCTTTTGGAATTGGAGTAAAATCTTTGGCAATATTGAATGAAATAATAGGGTGTTCAGGAAAATTGCATTGCTTCATAAATAGCTGGCAGGAAAATCATTAAGTCTGAAGTTTCATTCAAATCAGATGTAGCTGTGGTTCTAATGGGGCAGTACACAAACTCTTCAAGAAATACAACTCAAACTGATTCACTGTGAGAGTTGCAGTCACTCTCCAAGTTGTTTTAACTTAAAGGGCAGCTCTTGTCCCCTGTCCAGCTCTGCAGTCCTTCTCCAGTGGAAGCCTTCTCTCAAGTTTTCACATCCATCTGTTGAATTCTTGCAGGCTGTTGGTAACTTTGAAGCATCGCATGCTGTAAATCAGCATCACAGAAATATGCTTGCTCTTGCCAGCTTAGCTCCCTAAAACAGCTGGATATGGGGATACGGGAACACCTCAATGAGAAAATGACTTTAATTCTTTCAAACATCATAGAATAAATGCATTCATGTCTAAATACAATCAGTAGTACTTTAAGGATATCTTTCCAACTAAGTGCTAAGAAATTTTGGCTCACGTGTTGGCATAGAGGCAACAGATACTTGGAAAGAGCCCCAAAAAGTTCTGAACACTTTGACCTTGAAGTTTACATCATGCCTAAGCCCTTTTGTATTTTCCATAACTAATCTGAGGGCTGAAACCAGGGTTATATCTGATAGCGTAGGTTTTCAACTATTTTGATGGACTCTGGGCTTTTCCTGCTAGGAGCAGAATTCAGTTAAAGACGATAAATGCACGCGGCTAGGCTGGAGCTCTGAGATTCTTAGCAGCGCTCGAACAGAAGGATTGTTGTAGAGAAAAATTCATTTCTTCACTCAAGAGGACAGCAAATTACCTGCTATTATTAGTGCCAGTTGCTTGGATATTGACACTAACTGAAAATGGTATATAACTACATAACATACATTTAAACTTTGCAAAAATAACTATTTTCAATTCCAAAAAATAATAATATTTTCAAATTGTAATATGCTATACTTACTGATCTGGTGTATGCATCTACATGTAAATCCATACTGGGGGATAAGGCAGGCTGCAGCGCTGTATGTGTGAATCTATGAAAGATGAGCACATCTTTCCAAAAGCATCACTGTTTGCCCAATTTTTTTTTATTTTATTTTTTTTTAAATCTTGGTCTCTCCCGGCGGGTGCGTTGCTGCTGCCATGGGTGGGAGCTGCCTCCCCCCTGCCTGCGCCCTGGGAGTTTGTTTGATACGGCGCCCAGCGATCCTGTTACCGGAGAGCACCAGGTGCCGCGTAAATAGCCAAATAAACAGACATTAGTAACACAAGTTGTTTATGTGTTAACACAGGATGTTCTCAAAATCAGGTAAGAAGTGAGGCATGTTACCAAGTTTTATAGCAGAGGAACCGGATAGTCTTGTACCTGCGTGCAGGGCTGCGACTGAGGAAGCGCGGTTTTATCCCAGCTTCTGCTCCGGGTCCCCCAGCAGCTCTTTGTCTGTGACTCAGTTTCCCCCAGGAGCATTTTGAAGCTTTATCGTTGCATGCGTGAGAAGGGTTCGCAGAGCACTGCAGCGAAAGCCGTGTCGATACAGAAAAACAAAAACAAAACAACAGGAAAAAAAAAAGAACACAAAACCCAACCCATCACTGGCTACTGTGATAGGAGCTGTTTCAGAAGCGATTGGAGAAAGGCTAGCCAAAAAAAAAGTAAGCTGCACTGCTCATTAGACCATTTACTTTAAGATATTAAACAAATTGCAATTTCATAATCTTTCAGCAAGTTGCAGGTGGCCCTAAAACCACAACTCCTTCGAGGCGATTGGCATGTTTTCTCACTTCGGAAACAAATCACTTTTTTAGCCTAAACAGTAATTTCATGGAGTGACATTGGTTGGTGGGAGTGATGACTGGATGGTCCAACGTGTTGTCTCTCATGCACATGCCGTGCAAATCCCTGCTGCTAAGCCGAGAACAAAATGTCATTTCTTATTTACCCACTTGCAATATGCTGATGAGAACAACCTCCAGGATTGCACGGCATAGCTTTTGGACACATGTACCAAACTCCTGGATGCATAATTCAAATTCCTTGTCATGAAGCATGAGTCTATTTATCTTGGAACCTTTTTTACTTAAACAGTAATCTCTAGGAAATCATTTGTTAACAGTAGTTAGCTGCCAGTTTGTCAGTTAATGGCTTGAGGCAAAGTCAGAAGCAAATGAAATCTTTTCCAGGCAGATGTCGCATGTGGTGCAGAAAGGTTTATAACAACTACAAGCATCAGGGGAGGCTCTCGGATGACTTCAGTCCAACTTCTAGCAACACGGGCAACCTGGGTGCCATCGGGTATGGCCGGCCGCGTGGCTAGCACATCCCTTTGTAAAATACTGAAGCCTGCAGCCGTGCTGCCTCTGTCTGAGCCGGGGCTTTCCTCGCTGGAGGCTGCAGGTGCGGGTGCGCGGAGCCCAAAGTCAGGGGTGCTGCACTTTGGCCCCGCGCAGCTCCAGGGGGACGGGGCAGGGAGCTCCAGCCCGGCTCTGAGACGTTATTGGTTCCCCATAGAAGTCTAGCAGCGAGTTTCAGTTAGGTAATGAGGGTTATCTGATTTCTCTTTAATCTGAGAAGCATCACTGAGCATCGCAGACAGAACGATAACCTCAAATTGCTGTTTATCTCGAGCTCGGTGCTGCGTGGAGGAAAAGTGGCAGAAACGGGGGAAAATTCACGGGAAGGGGAGCTGAGAAAAGTTGCCGGAGCCTCCACCGGATCCCTCCTTCTAGCAGGAGGAGCGGGTGAGAAATAACTGCCCTGAGTAGAAACTCTCCCATGAAGCCACAAAATCCAGCTGAAATAAATACCACTTCCCTGCAGCATTATCTCCCACTCTGCGCTGTCTGCCCACAGAGGATGGTAGGGTGTATGAACTGGCAGGGGATTAATGGCAGCGTGGTTCATAAAAAACGTTGCTGCCAGAAGGACGTGGGACCCAGACAGAAGTAAAGAGGGGCTGGTTCTCTCTGCAGATGCCCCCAAGTGCTATTTGTCTGAGAGCAGATTTTCCCACAGATCTTTGGCCTTCATATTATTTGAAGAACCCCCTCTGCAGCTGCAATCCTTCCCTCCCCCGAGGGGAAAACAGGGTGGTAACTTTGTGAACTGAACGGTGTGGAGGTTTAGGAGTGCTGCCATGGGAGGGGAAGATTTGGCTCATTAGCGTGGAACATTGTGTTGCCAGGAACAGAGTTTTGGGGCAGAACTAATAACATGGAAGCAGATGCAGTCAGCTTTTATTAAACTGGTTTGTAGATGACTTTAAATAGGCAGCAGTTGTTCGTGGGTCTCTCCCTGTGAAAGGCAGAACAGACCCCAGCAGCAGAACCTGACTTAGATGCTGGCTAGCAAGTATAGAGCAGCCAGCCAAACCTGGGGATGTCAGGAAAAAATTATTCCAAATGTCTTTTAAGGAAAAAAAAAGAAAAAAAAAACTTTGTGGCTCTGTTATATTTCTGAGCTCTTAGAGTCCACATCTCACTTGGGACAAGGAACGGCTGTAGAGTCATAAAGCTTATGGTCTGGAGGAACCAACATTATATCATCTCCTCTTTATTGTGGTGTATCACCTCTATGTCTCTGACTACTGAATTTCACTCAGTCACCCCAATAGCTGGGTATACCATTAACTGCTTGGCCGTGTGTTACAGCTCGGGATGGATAAATCCATCTCCAAGCCCAGTTTTGAAGCACTTCTCCCTTGAATCACCCCTTCTGTAGCGCTCATTAACTCCAGAACGCTTATCTGCATCGCTGATGATCGGTTGCCATTTCCTGACACATAGCATTCCATGGCCACCAGTAACGATGGGCTGAACTCGCTCCATAATTGCTTTACACAAGTACACAGGCTGCAGAGACCATCCACCAAACACAAATTGCCCGTGCTGGCTGGCTACCAGAACCAAACAAGGTGGCCGATGCCTCCGAGAGGTCAAAGATCGTCCATGCCTCTGCTGGACCCAGCAATGAATATTGCTGTGTGTCCTTACAATGTCCTCCTCTTTCACCGCCTCCATGCAGCCCGAGCTAGCTGTCTGGCTCTCATGAGGCTACCAGCAATGATCAGCCCCTTCAGCTCAGCTGAGTCTGCAAGTCTCTGGAAAGGTGTTAGTTGGATTTCTGACTTCTCCATAGAAGTCCACTAGCTGTCACCTTCCCCACCAGCTCCAGCCACCATTTCACAGAGCAAGGAGCACCTCCAGAAATCCTCTCTTTGCTCTGTGCATCCAGGAGCAGCCTGACGTATGCATGAGGTCTTCATCCACGTGCTCCTCGCAGCCTCGTCATCCTGGGCCCGCTGAATAAGGCTCAAAGAATCCCATTTGAATGCTGCACTCCATCCTACCTTTGTTGTGCAATACTTTTTTCTCAGGCAGTTTCTAATCTACAGATTTTCTGGGATCTGTGCATGGCATGAAGGGAAGCCTCCTCATCACCTCAGGTTCTGTCTTTCAGTACCGAGTGTTTAAGACATAATTCTAGGCGTCCAGGGCTTGCTTTCTCTTTGTGTCTCCTTTGCTGTTGCTTTCATTTACTAACATGTTGAACTTCAAAGTCTATTCTTTCTCCTTCCTAATTTTTATGGAAAAAATGGTCTGAACCCTATTTGCATTTCCTCCCTGAGGATACTGGCAATCCTTAATCCTATATATTAAAGAATCTCAGTTTTCCCAGCAGCCTTTTATTCTGGGACTACTCTTCCACTCTCTTTTCTCCTTGAAATTCTCTCCTGCGATTCCAAATTGCTCTTCATGGTGCCCCTGACCACTGTCACATTCTGTTATTAGCTATTTGCACGGACGTTTGATCACTTTTAAGTCTTTTTCCTCCCCTTTCCAGCCTGCTCTGTGGCAGGGAATTGGTAAGGGTTTCACGCTTATGGCGGTGCGTGCACATTTGCCCTTGGTGTTGCAGCGGGGCTGCGTGCCGTGAAACCCAACGATCTCCAGGGCCCGATGGGAATAACTATTCCTAGAGCCACGAGACAGCAGGATGAAATCAAGGACGGCGAATAACTTGGTGCAAACGTATTATACATGGTGCTCATTCACACTGAGGGCTCCGTACTGCGGTTAAGGACAAGGCGATGGCTCCCGGTGGTACTGGGTTGGCACTGGGGGGACCCAACCTCCCCATCCCTTGTCCCTCTCGCTGCTTCCATGCGAGTGTGTGCTGGGAGAGCCCCGACGGTGGCTCGCCGGGAGGTGCGGGAAGCAGGCAGGGTGCTGGCTGGGCTGGCCGGCCGGATCCGGGGGCTGAGATCACGCAAACCCAGTCTTCTCTCCTACAAGTCATTCTCAGCTATGTGCTCGGATAATTAGCATGTGCATAAACACTTTGTAATCTTGTGATCATGGCTTGCAGATTAGCTCTTTTGCCAGCTTTGCGATTTCTTTGCCAGTTTTAGTTTTAATTGCAAATCCATTACTGCCAGCTCCCTTGCATATTGTAGCAATAGGCAAATTAAAACACTTGGACACAGTTGGGCGGGTTTCAGTTAAGAAATTAATTGTTACTGCCAACCAGGGCTTTTTAATGTGAGGGTGGCATTTGAGCTTGTTTTTGAGGGCATAATCTCCGAGACTTTCTTTTTTCCCTTCTCCTCCCCCCCCACCAGACTGCGTTGCCCTGTCGAGCAGCTCCACAGATGGCATGAAGCAAATGCTCGCCTCTTTGATCTCCTAGTCAAGAAATTTGGAAGTCGTTCTGAATTTATGAGAATCCTGTCTGAAATAAATCTGTCTGTGCACAGGGCCACACTAAGTCAACCCAGAGCTGCAGGCACTGCTCACCTGCATCTCGCCGTGCAGGATGCGTCCCTCAGGAGCGCTGGGTGATGGCGTAGCGATAAAGGGAAACTTTATGCATGTTGTTGAACATGAAGAAGTCTAGACAATCTACGATTTACCAGTCAGGGTAATTGGCTAAAGGCTTAATCCGCCCTGATAATCCAGTAATGGTATTGTTGGCAGGACACTGATGTAAATATCACTCAACAGAGCTGGCAGCCTCTGTCTCCTGTGATTGCTGCCATTCCCCATTCCCCATTCCATGGTCCTTGGGGCTGATAGGAAATTTTTCAAGTTTTGCAAACTTCTCCTCTTCAGTGGCATTTTTCAAAAGCTGCTCGTGCTGCGTTGATTTTGTTTTTAATTGCATTTGCTGAACAGGCACCATTTGTCACCAGTTCAGAATTTTAACAGAAACATTCACCAAGAACATCCTTTATTTCCTGACGTGCAGTTTTTCACACAGCTCCTTCCAGCCTCCTGCTGCTGCGGTGGCACAGCCTGCCATCCCCCCTGAACACAAACGGCACCTGGTTTTGCGGTGGACTTGTGCCAGCGCTGTCAGCCACCGGCCCCCTTGTCCAGACCTGGTGGCGTTCACTGGGCCTTTGGGGTTCAGCAGCAGCAAAAGCAGGGAAGGACAGATGGACAAGTTCCCCCTCCCAGCATGGGTCTCCAGCCACTGGAGGCTTCCATCCTCACGTGCCGCCTTCGCGGCCTGTTGCTGTGTTAGAGAGTGGTTCAGCTCTGAGAGCAGACTGAAATTATTGTCTAACTGTGCGTGAAGCCAGCGGATATAATCACCTATCCTGTCCCTGTTACATTATTCCCTTTAACTCGTTCCCTCCATTTCCCTTAAAAAATGGGCTGTATTCAGCTACCTCTGCAGCGGTCCCAGAGGTGGTCTCTGGTCCTGTATCTGTACAGCACCGCGCCCGACTGAACCCTGCCGGGTACTGGAGGCTCTGGGACTGGGAGAATACACATAATGTATAATGCAGTCGTATTCGCTCACAGGATAGCCACTTGCTTGCGTCTGATTGCTGGCCTTTCTCTCTGTGCTTCATCACCAAATTATGCCCCGAGTATTGTCTGTAAAATTCCCCTGCCTTCAGTGCGTTTGCAGACGTGTAATTGATTGGAACTCAGCAAACAATTCCCGCGAAGTCAGATGGAGAGACAGCCTGGGAGTTACGTCTCTGCGGTGGGGTTAACTCCACGCTGCCAGCAGGGGTGTAAAAAAAACCATATATAATAGTATATAGAAACTTACTTTGGTCACTGACCGGCTGAAATGGCTGTGAATCCCTGAGCGAAGTGACACTGTTTTTAAGGCAGCCTTCTTTGAACATTGTTTCTTCGTGTTTTTTCTGCTCAGAAAACAATGGAAGAAGTACAGTTCCGCTGCAAACAAAACCTGAACATGCTCTAACTTACATGCAAAATATCAAAGAGCGCTTATTCAGTACACATTACCACCCTTCCGTTTTACAGCAAACACCTCGTCACAGCCGAGAGACTTTGGGAAAACTATATATAGTGTATTCGGCAGAATGTCACCCTTGCAATTATCCCGTAGCTCTGGCTCCACGATGTTGTGGCTAACAAATCCAACTTTAATTGTTCGTGATCTCTATCAGAACAGACATCGGGTTTGAGTTCAGCCGGTATGGAGTCAGGAGGAATAAACACGAACCTACAGTAAGATCAAAGCGGCGGAGAGGTGCGCATGTGCTAATAATAATAGCTTATGAAAGCTCATATTTTCCTTCAACAACATCCTGTCATTTGTGTATTAGCTTTGAAAGGGGTAAAAAAAAAAAATTCAGTGTAATTTACTTCAGCAAAAAACGCGATAAGGCAGATACTTGGTTGCACCAGCTCGTGTGTGGTTTGCTGCGAGGATTGTACACGAACCGCGTCCCCCCGCGCATGTGTGAGCCGAGTGTGCAGAGGCTGAGCTGGCTGTGACCGAAGTACCATTGTTATCTGATTTTTACATACAGTCTGTGACAATGTGATGCAGAAGGGAGGATGAGGTAAACAGTCTCAAAGCTGGTAACCGCATCCACACCTGGTGCACCTCGATAAAAATGTCTGTAAACAGTTTGTATAGAGTGAGGTTACAGCGAGGCTGAGGACGTCTAACGGCTCCCAGCGGCCCAGGCAGGCTCAGGAAGACAAACACAGAGTCTGGGGGAAGACATCTCGCTGTGTTGGAGTCACCCTGCAGGGAACAGGCCCAGCCGAAGCCAGGATCCAGCCCCGTGCTGCCCATGGGTGGCATGGCCCTGCGGGCGGCCTGGTCAGGGTGACCGTGCCACCCCGCGGCGCTCCGCCGGGGCCGATCAGCAGTGATTTACCCCCGGCAGGATGTGACCTACTTCGGGAGCGCTGACAGGCCCACAGAGCCTGGCACGGCACTGACCATTTCCTCTGCCCTCTTACTTCCAGTTTTCACCGTCAGCTTTTTGATCCGGTGCAGGGGATTGAACCCCACGGGACCATTCCCCGTCCCGGGGGAGTGCCCCGGCTGGCCCCGGGATGCCCAGCACCGGAGCTGAGTAACCCTGACACAGAAACCGCAGGGGGAAGGCCGCGCAGAGAGGATGCTGGGCACTGGGAAGGATACGGCGTGTTTTGAATCCGCCTTTCACATTGCATGCTGTGGTTGTTGACATTCGGTTTTGCCTGTAGTTCTGCGTGCAAGCAGGAAAGGGTTTGGGGTTTTCGTGAAGGGGAGGACGGCTGACAATAAAAGGTGACAAAGTAGCCCAAGAAGTGCTGCAGATAGGCTGGCTGAGGAAGGAGAGAGTTGTTTAGAAAGAAAATCAAGGGGAAGAGGACCGAGAGGAGCAGATAGAGGCACGGTCACAAAGTTCCTGGTCTTTCTGCACAGGTGCTGTCCTAAGGTCCTGCCGTCTGTTGGGCAAGGTGTGACTGCAGCCGTACACTGATAATAACAGCGAGTAATTGCAGTGCTAGAGAGGCGTTTTTCAGGGTTGTGAGGCTGAGTGAGAGTCTATCCAAATTCTGCAGCGGCTGAATCGCGGCAAACAGGGACTCGTTAAGAAAGTGGAGCAAATAATAATGATCCGTCTGTTTAATGCAGCTGAAAGGCATACTTCAAAGATAGTGTTATCCTAAAAAAGCCCAAGTATGGAGGGGAGTAGACTTGATCACCACTTCCAAGTTTTGATGGTAGTGTTGTAAGTAGGTCAGCGAACGGTAATATTTAAATTAACTCCTCTTTCTGGCAACTAGATGGGAATGTAGGTCTGGAAATGCGTAGATGTAGGTTCTCTTCCCAGCGCTGCCACTCTGACAAGTCACTTCATCTCCTCACGCCTAAGGGGAGAATACACCTTTGGGCTCTGCCCAGTAATCATCATCCAAATGCTTCCCCACCTATCTAAAGGGTTTTAGAATATGTGATTGAAAAGTGCAAAGTATTATTAACGTTGAATTAATGTCTGCCATTACAATATGTAATGGAGCACTTCTGCACACACCCAATTTCCTCCTGCTTGAATGTTTTGTCAGACGAGTCCAAGTGTTTACCAGCTTTATAGCCGCCCTAAAAAGAGAGCGTGAGCTGTGACTGCGGTACTGAGTGGGGCCGCCAGGCTTGCTGGCTGGACAGACGGGGTATTTCGGGAGCTGGTGGCGGAGCGGGGCCAGTGGCACGGGGCTGCCCCATCGCCAGCTGCCCTGGAGCTGCCACCCCGTACCGGAAAGCAGCGTAATTTGGCCACGGAGCGCATGGTGGGGCACAGACGTGCCACGCTTCCTGGCAGGGTGCAGAGGGTGGGCACGTGGGGGGACGGGTAGTGGGAGATGGAGCAGCCCCATCCATCTCCCACCACCGATGCGCCCATCGGCAGCAGCCTCAGCAGCCCCAAACGTGCCCCGGCAGCAAGCAGCACGCTGCGCCGAGTGCCGGCATTTCCACCTCCCCAAACGCATTGATTTTCTCCATGCAAATAACAGCTGCGCGGCTGCTGACACACGGCTGTATTTAAGGATTTAAAGCCGGACCTTTCAAGACAGCGTGTCTCCTTTTCAGTCGTCGGCTCATCTCAGCAGACAGAAATTCCCGGTCTGCCTGTTGCTCTCGCCCACCGCTGCTGGGTGCACCCGGTGCCGGTGTGCACAGCAGAAGCCTGGCAGCCCTGCCTCGCCCGCTGCCTTCTCATTATCGCACGCCACGCAGACATTTCGCTGCTTTTCTGAAATATCTGAGCGCTCGGTGTGGGTTACTGTCTAGACTGCATCACTTTAACAAAATGTATTCACTAATATAATATACTATTAGAGCTCACTAAAAGTAACAAACAAAGTGCATTTCTTTGTTCACTCCTTAATTGTTTGTTCATTAGCTTGCTCACTGATTCATAAAACATGAAAACCTCCAATAGGGTATCTAGTCACTAGTGCAAATTAGCTAGTTTCTAATGTACATAAATAAATTATAACCCTGCATTTACAATTCGCCTTTAATACGAGCGCAGCACAGAAGTGCTTTATCTCATCAGGAAAGAATTGGGTCTGCTGCTATGCACACAAAATGACAAGTAAAGGCAGAAGCCGGGAGTGCTGTATCCTACACCCACAAAACACATTAGTAGCAAAACCAATCTCTTCTGGTGGGTAATCTGTTTTCTTTAGCTTTAAAGCTGGAATAGATCATCCTTGGATACATACCTTTGTAGGTAGGGCTGGATGTTCAGCTGCTGTAAATTGGCACGGGCATGGTTCACATACTGAGCAGTTAGGGAAGCCCTGAAGCTCTCGTTGTCCCGGGGCTCCGTGTTTTCCCCTGGTTCATGTGATCTGGTTTTGCTCTTCCTTTGTACTTTTTGGCTATTCTTGTTGCTTAAGAAAATATTCACAGAAAAGAGACGTGTCCTCAGATTCCTAAGAAACTTATTTCCAGGTAGGATGTGCTCATGTGCAAGACTCCTGGAGAATCTCAGATAATCTTGTAATGGTATTTTCTTCCTATCCTGCAGAGTTTTGTGGCAGAGAGTGTAATCCTATAATGTGATTCACAGATACAATTCTTCTCTCTTCTCCATACCACCACTAGCATGCTCGTCACAAAGCTTGTCTCATTCTCTAAAAATACTGTAGGTTTTTAGATAACTTTCTAAAGATGGCTGTTTAATGTCTGCATATTTTATTGGTTTAATCCCTTTTCAGTTCTGTAACTCTCTCAAATAATGAACACAGGCTGTCTGGTATAAGCTTTTAATACAAGTTGTGGCTTAGGCGGCACAATCTGTCCACGGGAGAGGTTTTCACTAGTGCAGCCTTACCATCAGTGGTTAAGGGTCCCACAGAAAGAGCACTTGTGTTCCAAGCAGTACAACCTATAGATTAGATATTCAAAACCCAGGTCTTGTCTGATTTGTATGGACGCTAACAATCTATGGTAAAGATCGAATAAATAAGATGTCTTTTGTTCCTCAGTTGATGGTTACAGCCTTTTCCGTGGGCAGTGTTCCCAAAGTCTTAAGTGTGTGTAGGGCTCAGACCCACGAGTGCTCACATAGGGAAATGATTTCACATGTGTGGCTGGTCTTGTTGAAATCAGCCTGACAATTTGTGCATAAAATTATTTGTATGCATTTGTATTTGTAAGTGTTGGATTTATGCATACAAGATCAAGGACTTAGTTCGTAAATGTTTTTTGTTTTGATACATAAAAGCATTGTTGACTGGGTATTCAGAGGTCTCTGCTGCCTAAATCCTATTGAATTTCAATAGCAACCACTCATATGCCTCTCTTGAGCACACCTAAATATCCATAAAATTAAAAAAAATATGAGAAGCTGAAGGATATTCCAGCAAGTCAGTTCCCTGTGGGATGAAACATTGAACAAGGTCTGTTGCCAGCAATAGAGATTCAAAACATGTATTTTGTACAGAACGAAGTGTACACTTTTTTCTCAGCCTCACAATTGATTAAACAGAGATTAGGATTATGTGGGGTGCGTATCTTCAGTTATTTTACCTCATTACTATACCATTACTTTAACTGACTTTACCTCAAAGCTGGCCAAACTTCCTTTTCTTTGCTAAATTTGCTCATGAATTCTACTCTTGCTCACATGGCCAGCACCTCTGCTGTGGATGGATGTTGAAAAAGCCTGAACCAAGAGGTATATCTGTATATCATGACATGTCAGAGGTGTTCCTGGGTTATAATCCCGTGCCCCCCATCACCTCCCCCCGGTGCAGCACCGACCGCCACAGGGGAGGGGATTTCACCAGCACGCAGATGAGCGACAGCTAAATCCGCTTCCTGGAGACATTTTAGGATCTCCGTGGTACCCAAGGGGGTAATTTTTCATGGATGTTCTGAGTCTGAAAATCCAAGAGCGTGATTCATGTGGTGTGGGAGCTGCCAGTGCTCAGGTTGGGTTCCCCAGCTTCACCAGGAGCTGCAGTCCGCCTGGGCTCTAAGGGTGGGCCAGTTGTGCCATCACCTGGATGAAACCCTGCCTTGGAAGGTCGGAGGTGCCTTTGCCTCCCAGTTTGTCTGGATTTCAGATGGCTTTTTTCGTGTTTGACCGGTTGCTGATTTCTGTCTTTTTGTCAGTATTCTGCTTCAACAACACAAGAGAACTAGCGCTGGTTAATAAACCCACAGATCTACAATTTCTTGTTTGTGAAGGAAAACCAGACATTTGGTGACATCTCCTGTCCTGCTGTTGGAGCTAACTGGTATGCGATGCTATTAAGGACTACACAAAGACTCCAAAAGGCGTCATTCAGAAATTCTCTTTCATCTTCATCTAATTCTGCTTGAATTTCTTCGTTTAATTGTTCAAATCATTGGCTGTGCTTGGGTTTTTACATTTTTGGTTTGCTGTATGTATAATGCTATCCGGCTCTCTTTAGAGATGACCAGATTAGGTAAAAGAAAATGAATTATGCTTATTTCTGTGCTTTAGGTCTTTGTTTAAGTGTACTGTCCTATGCAAAGCAAGGAGTATGATTCTTTAATGTTTTCTTTAGATCCTAACTCTAATCCAGCCTCCCCAGCTCCACCTGAGTTACATAGTTTTCTTCACTGTACAAGTCTTCTACCTTGTTGAAGGTAGAGGTTATTGCTAAGCATATGGAAAGCTCTAGATTAATGTCTTCTATTCTAGGTTGCAAACATGGTTACTTTTTCTGTCCATTCAGTTCTCTGTCTCACTCCTGGTATGAGGAGTAGTAGTGGTGCTGAGACTCTGTTGGTGGAGTTTTTGTTACCACTGGAAATTGATTTCAAGGGCCAGCACACAGCTCCTCGATGAAGACAACTTTCCTTCACAGCTGGTCCTGTTTGGATTCAGGACCACAACTGGGAGGCAGAATATCTTACTTCAAATACCAAGAGTTTTAAAGTCCTCAAGCAAGCTTGCATTTAAAAGGAAGAGTTGCTAACTTCGACATACGTAATTGACATATAATTTGAAATAATAGCTTAAGAGGAGTGACTGCATAGAATTTGACCTATATATTCCTTAGAATTGGTGAGCATATGGAGGAAGGAGAGAGCTTGACCCAGCATGACATTCAGATCTTAGAAGAAGGTTGCATGAGTAACCTTAAAAAAGACAGCCATTTAATTTCAGCCTTGGAATTGCATCATGAAATCACAAGCCAAGAACCGTGGAACCCAACAGGGGCATTCTTGGAGCCATTTCCTGATGCTCATCTGCCTGAATTAAGAAAAACTTAACTACATTCTTTTGGAAAGCAGCAGTAAATGCATCTCCTTTTAACCACCTCACTGTATTAAGAGCACCTCTTCTGCAGCTGAAGAGGGTTTCAGCTACACCTTCAACTCACAGTATTGCCAGGTGGAGGCGATCCCACTTATTCAAAATACCTCTACAGAAAGTTATCCCAATCCCACAAACCACTCCATATTATCCCATTGATATTCCGCAGGCAGGGCAGCCTCTAAGGCTTTAGAAACTCAAATGGAGGCAGGTGTCTTTTTTGTCCTCCAGCATTCCCAGAAAATCTGGTGATGTGGGATTTCCCCAGTCCTTGGAGGAATCCCCTGAGGGAAAGATACAGACAAGGGTGGCAGTGGGGTACTTATTGGGGCCTCTGCTCTGCTTCCACCTCTTGCCGGGGCAGAGTGTTGTCACATCCTTCACCCGTGTCCCTGTGCCGCCTGGGGCTGGGCCCTGGCTCCCCGGGAGCATCCCAGGGCTGCTCCGTCCTCTCCAGCTCCTCCGCTTTGCCATTCCTGGCACGGTGACAGCAGATAGATCACACGTGAAGGGAGGAGGTGCGGCAGCACGGGGGTGCTTGCGAAACAGGGGATTAAGCCAGTGACACCAGTATCCCCAGTACCAAGCTCCCAGGGGAGCGCGGGAGGTCAGTGCCTAAGGACAGCAGCGCCCTTGGGCACCGCGCTGGGGTCCCGCTGTTCCCTTGGCACGCGCCCCGTTTCCTTGCTCAGCACAGGAACTGTTGGTCAGCTTTATGGGAAGGACTGCTTTGTATCAACTGTTTTAAGCTCTGTGTCTCCTGTGTGTGTGGTATCAGGACTTCCACGAGCAGCAGGAGCGGCTGTGGGATCGTAGCTCCGGCCGTACGACGCAGTGTGCTGTTTGGGGTGATTCACCTGGCACACTGCTCTGCCCCTTGGTGTGTTCGGTTAAGACGTAACATGTCCCGTGAGCCACAGATCAGGAGCAAAATGTTGCTGCTGTGGTGTGTTTTTTAAATCTGTCCTTAAATGATGAGCGGTTCATGCTGAGAGCTGCTGGACGTTGGTCCTTGCTCTCCTGCCCCCTTACGCAGCAGGTTCCTGGAGCTGTGGCTTTTCTCTGGCAAGGAGGATGGGCGCAACCAGCAGGAAGTGAGCCCCACTGGCTCACAGGAGAGCACAAAGGGTTTTCCTCAAGCGCTGGGGCCACCAGCAGTCCTGGAGATCCACGCAACTGCTGGGTCACCCGAAGTATGTCCCGAGAGCAGAGCACTTTCCTTTTCCGTCTGCCTAATAGTCTCAGCAGCAATTTTAAACAGATATTTATGTGAAATCTCTTTTTATGTTCCATTTCCAAGCCTGCACTCATGGGCTTACGCGTGAGTAATGCATGAGTCGGCAGGGTATGATGCTCATTACTCACAGGGGCCGCGCAGGGAGGTGCTCGGAGCGGTGCTGAGGGCCGGCTGTGCCACGGGTCCGTCCCGTCCCCGAGCGCTGGGTGCTGCTGCCTGCAGCTGCCAATGCTGCCAGAGCTGGGAGAAGGAATTCGGGTTATTTGGGCCCATTTTTTACTTCGTTCCTGTCATGGTAAACCAAATCTCTACTGTGTCACCCAGTACAAATCAGTGATTAAGTCTCCTTTCTCCATCTTCTGCCTTCCACTGCTATTTGTGGAAGGGAGGCAATAAGTGACGTTGGGTAGACACAGACTCTCCTTTACATGAGGATTACATTACCTACAAAGAATGTAGGCAAGCCAGATTCAGTGGTGCAACTTGCTGAAGAAAAGACTAGCAGCCAGCGCTAATAGGAGTATCTGGTCATTCACAAATGGATTAATCTTCTTTTCCTTCAGTCAAACGTTTCTGTTTAAAGCACCTGCTAACAAGGGAGCAACATAATGAAGTGTCTGGGTGGTAAGAAGCATTTTTAGAGCCCTGCTTTTGCTTCCTATTCTTTAGTCGGTGTATAGAGCAAAGAAAAGGCTCCCATGGCATGGAGACACAGGAACAGGGGTAGGGAGTTAGGATCAGGGCCCCGGTGCCTGAAATACCCAGCCTGCAAGGTCTCATGCCGCAGGCTGGGTGGAAAACAAGAGTGATAATTGAAGCAGAGAGACTGAATTTAGGAACAGAGCAGAACGAATTAATGTGTGATCCTGGAGGGCGATCGCTCCCATTTCTGCGCCTGAGAACGCCTGGGTTCGTGCCGTATCGCAGAGATGTGCAGGCGAAGAATCAGCTGCTGCTGCTCAGAATACAGTCTAGACCAACCCTAGACAGACCAGAAAGACAACATGGCATGGAAATCAAAACACAGGCTCCTATTTGGCTAATGGTGCACAGGATACAGTGGGGCCAGCGTGAGGTTTTTTGCTTGTGGTCGAGAATTTAACTTTCTTTTTTCTGAACGTGCTCTAACGTAAGACAGTTTGGGGGTGAGGGTTTCAAATGAAACAGGATTCTGTGTATGCAGAAGTTGCTTGTTTGCAAATACAGTGATGTGAATTTAAACCCCTTGTGGTTTACCATGGAAAATACAGACTTGGTGTTTTTCACCTGAACGGCGCTACACACACACTGAAGGCAGAGGGGACTGTGTAGCCCAGGCAGTGGAGAACGTGAAACTAAAATTAACTTCCTCGGCGTGCTCACAGACAGATGCAGATAAACGCACACACAAATACTCCAGCAGGGTGATTTCCTCGTACCATTTTTGCTTGCAGAGCGGCTGTGTTGGTGGGGAGAAGCCTGTGGCCTGCTCCGAGCAGCGCCAAGGAATTGAGGTTTTGCATGGCAAGGGCCGGCAGCAGCACCGGGGGGGGGGTCACTGCTCCTCGGGAAAGTGCCCTGGCCATGTTCTATGCAAAGCTAAGCAGAGAGCTAGCACCCACAAATCTTTGTAGACAAGTTCAAGTCTCTGTACATCTTGAGTTTATTTTCCCAGAAATCAGACATAAAAGTCTTGCTTTTGCTCACGTGAGACCTGTGCACTTCAGCATCCCATGTGGGTGGCAGCGTATTCCCAGCCGGGCGGTGGCAGGCTGTGCCCCTTCGGAGGAGCTACAAGAGCTGGGAAGCTAATGATAAATCATTTGAAATAGAAAGTTTCCACTTTGGTGTTGGAAAATAAGATAGCTCCCAGTATAGACTCTGTGCAAAGGATGCTTGGATGCATTTATTGTTATGCGTTAATGGGATGGGTGAGAGAATTACCTCAAAACTGCTTTTACTTTTGATTCCTCCTTCAGTGCTGAAGGTTTACAGTCTGTAGCAGAACATGTGTGGGTTTCACAGGTCAGTCAGCCTGCCCTGGAGGAAATGGATTTCATGTGTAGTTTCTCATTCTCATTTTCTCGGCGCTCTTCAGTGGTGCAGAGCCCCACAATGAGCCACGTACGGAGCCTCTGTTGGAGGAACCCGCACACGATCATTTTCACGTGGCAACAATTTGGTGAGGATTTTGCTTGAATGTACAATTTAGCAAAAATGTAAAACCTGGTTTTGAGTTAGGATAAGGCATGTGTTAGGTTTGAGGTTTAGGCTGGTAGGGACCTACAAGCTAAATGAACACAGCTACAGCTGGAGGTGGCCCTGGGGACCAGGACAGAGCACAGTGCTGCACGGGGGTTAGGGCTGCTACGAGACACTGGGTAGGAGGGAAGCATTTTGGGAGTGAGGTTTGGATGGGAAAAGCGTAGCTGGTCTCAGCTGCTCCTCAGTTCCCATGATACACTGATTTATTGGCTCTTTCCCTCTCAGCTTTATGTGCTGCCTTGAGCCTTGGTCGTCTGTGCCTTGCTGGCCATGGGTACAAGCGTGGTCCAGGGGCACCCAGCAGTTTGCAGAGTGTTTCGGTGCCCTGCTCTGTAGCACAGCCTCATTGGCATCTCCTGGCTCAAGCACTGCTCCTACACTCGGTGTCAGCCCAGCCGACATCTCCCCGTTCCCAGACAAAATATACTCTGAGGTTAATGATGGCTCCAGATGTGGCAGCACTTTCGGAGTCCACCGTATAATCTGCTAGACTCAAACTCTAGCCCTGACCTCAGCCTCAGCCCTTTCACTGCTCCTGTGACTCCTAATGACCCCAGATTTCAAAAGCGTCACAGATTCACTCAACACGAGCTTTCAATTTTGGTGCTGTCTCCCCCATCTGGGACAGCACCCTTCATTACGCTAGCCCATCAGCTTCTTCTGATAAGCCTGTGATTCTGGACCTTCCCAAACTCCTGCCACCATCACCAGTCCCAGAAGAAAATGGGCTTGGAGAGCTCCACATCCTCTCCCCTTACTTTGCTCATCAGCCTCCACCAAACCTTCTCATGACCCGATTTCATCTCTTTTTCCCAGCCTGGATTGCAACCCTAACGCCTACTCCAGTCTCGGCGCTATCGCCTTCCCCTTGTCAGATACTAACCCTAGCCAAATCTCTCACCGCCTTAAAACAAGATCTGGGGTCCCAGGGGTCCTGGGTGTGGGGTGAGCTGTGGCCAGGGGTGCTGTGAGGGTGTCAGGCATCCTGCGCTGCCCCTGCAGAGCGGACGGTGCCAGCTGTGCTTAGGGAGAAGGGTTCCCTGGGGTGGCTTACCCCTAAAGTTAGGGCTGGAGCTAAGTTCTGAGACAGCAAAAGCAGGAGAAACAGAGCAAGGACTGGGCTCAGCAGTCCCATGAAGCTGTGTTTTGACATACGGAAAGACGCCAGTTGGGTGTGGGGTTAATATCGTTCTCCAAATTACATTTAGGGATTAATTCAAGCTGGTGTTTCACAGGAGCCACGAGGTAGGAAAAAAAGGCAGTGCTGGTGGTGCCTCCAGTCGCTGGGGAAGCTTTCCCAAGCGAGTGGATCCTGTCCCACATTTCCTTGCCTGCTGTCATGTGGATCAAGCAAAAATTGGAACTGTAGCTGCACGGTCTGACAAAAGTCTTCCTTGGAAAAAACAGGTTTCAAGGAAGCGTATCTGATGTCGTCACTGTGAGATGACTGGGCTAGAACAGTCTCCTTAATTAACCTTCTGTAAATGAGGTGCTTTGATGGGCTGCAGCTCAGCAGTGGAGCAGAGATCTATTTCTGAGGAAATTCTGAATTCCAGAGGAGGTAAAAGTGTTTTGAGGGGGAAGGTACTGTATCCAATAATAGCTGCAAAGCTCACAAATAACGCTTTGATCTCTTCTGTATCGTGACTCCACGTTGCTTCTGAAAGATAGCTGAATCTTCAGCCCCAGAGAAAAAAAAAAAAAGAAAAAAAGAGAAAAAAAACAGCTGTTTTCCTTCCCCTGCTGACAAGGTGGCCGGGCAGGTGGCAGGTTCTGGTGGTGCAAGGAGCTCAGGAGATGGCCTCTCCTTCTTTGCAGCTCGGTGACAAACGCTCAAGAAATCTGAGTATGACAGCTCCTCCTGTTTTACATATAAAAAGAAGGTTTGGGATTTATGTAATCAACAGTTTGAAAACTATCAGAAGAACAAGAGGAGCTCCAGGCTGTTTGCATGTTTGCTCGCAGCTGAATACAAAGCCTCTTGAGGCCAAAGTCCACCCAGACCCGAACGCCCCCGTGTCGCAGGCCACCCTGATCAAAGTTTCATGAGGAAAGGCTGTTCTGTTCCCAAAATTGCCTTCCAGTGACAGTCACCCAGCGACAGGGGGAGGGCGGCCATCTGTGCACGTCTGGCTGGCAGGGCGTACAGCTGTGAGCACATCCTCGCTGGTTTGAGGCTCCCATGTGAAAGGATAAACGTCACGTAATGCATTCAGATCCGTCCCCATTGTGCCCGTGGCCACTCGAACAACAAAGCGTGCACCGAGAAGTTAGCGCAGAGCAGCAGTCACAGGTTTTTCCATAGATTCCCATTCAGACTCCCAAAGGTGCTTTTTCTTTCTCTGTGTTTTATGAAGTGCTGTGTACACCTACTTTCAGCTATAAATAAAAAATAATCATGTGCATTTAACACTTATTAAAATTCTTTTTAAATTTATATGCAAACGAGGAGCAGCCACAGGCTCCTGGCAGGTTGCCTATAAAGCCCTTTGTTCTGTAAAGATTGTACACCACTGATGAGGCAGATAAATTTGTCTTCAGTGCCATAGTCTTGTCTTTGCTCTGAATCTTTTTTATAACTACTGGAAGGTGTAGGTTGAGAAATGCTGGTTTGATTAGCTGGGCTTGTGGTTGGTCCCTTTTCATGCCAAAATCATTTAAGTGTTCCAGACATGGCATACACCCATGGAATCTACAAATATATCTCTCCCCAGTGCGTCATAATTCCTAGGGTAGTAAGTGATGAATCATCAGGATCTAATGTGAAGATAAGCTAATTAGCATTAATCAGAGCTCCTGCCTGAGGTGGGAAAATGCTAGGTGAGCAGTCTGTTGGCTGCCATTTGCGTTATTTAATTATTTTTATTTCTTTCGATTTTACAAATCGGTCTCTTCAAAGCTCCCAAGCTTGCAGACGGTTTTGTTTAGTGCCATGCAAAATTTAACAACCTGCAGTGTCCCTGAGCCTCCATCCTGCCCCGATCTCACCCATCGTCTCACTTCTCAGCATGGCCTGAAAGTCTGCAGACCGCGGCTGGGTCACATTACGGCATGAGATGGCTCCGTATTTAAAACTTTCTCCCTGCAGGAAGCCTGCCTGCAGCCCCCTCCTATTCAAATCGCAAAGTGACTATCTCCAGAATTTAAATTGCTCTTAACGTCTTGCAGTATCACGGAGAGTGCTCCCGTCACATGCAGTAAGCGGTGACGAGAACATTTCCCTGTCAGAACCTGGCGTAGAGCAGTTGCGGTGTCAGGCTGTGCTCCCTACTTTCTACTCTAGGGACTAACTCTTCATATGAACTTATAAAACTACTACGGTGTTTTTCTTCTAGTAACGTACCTTCTAGCAAAAACCCCAAGCAGCAGGGAGCACGGTAAATCCTTCATTAGCTGTCCCGCCTGGGTGCCAGCTGCCATACCTTGGTCGGGGCAGCCGTGTTGCAATCGGCGTTCGAGCCTGTGGTGCAGAAGCACGAGGAATTCAACCTCAGCAAAAAGGCGACATCAAACACCACCCTCCGTGACTGCTGGCCTAGTTGAAGGATTGTTTATGACAAATTCCTTTACATCCTGGCATCTGCAGCATGCCTCCAGATTTTGAAATGAATTGGCTTTGCTCGTGCAGCTCCTCCTCTGCGTTCCCTGCACGCTTTGGTTTTGGTAGCAGGAATTCTGGTGCAAAGGGAGTTTGGAGCTCAGGCTCGGCCATTAGCATAGAGATAATTAGCTTCCAGCGAGACCCAAGCCCTACAAGGAAGTCTTGTAAAGATGTTTAGGCACCTGGGAACCACCCGCAGGCTCCGCGGCGCTTCGGGGGGTGATGCCCAGCGTAGCAGCAGCAACATTGCTGCAGGTTCCCTCGTGACATAGGGGATGCACAGCAGTGGTGCCACAGGGCAAGAAAAAGGAGAAGCGTTTTCTGGTCTGTGGCCTCCAGAGCCCAGCGAAATGCGGGTCAGAAGGTCGGTGTGTCCGTGTGGCCCTTTGCTGTTGCCCTGTGTCTAACACATGCCTCTGCCACCCAGAGGCAGAGCGGAGGTTGTCGTTCCCTGAAACTGCTGGACATCTGCCGCTGGAAATGGATTTCTTTGCCCTGCATTTCGCCGCGATCCCGTAGCTTATAATTACACAGACTCTTCCATTGCGGCGAAACCCGCCCCTTCCTTTTTTAACTGTGGCACATGGGCTTTTGCAGGAACCACCAAGAAGTCTCAGAGCAGCGTTGGGCTCTGTGGACTGCCCGGGTGGGTCAGTGAGTTTTACCTCCTGAGCTTGCTCAGATGGAGCATAATTGCTCCTTTTCACATAAATACTGCTCCATAGCTCTGCGCTGAGCTGAAAACAAACCAAAAAAAAAAGACCCACACCCCCCAAGTGCAGGAGCACGTAGCTGCTTCTCTTATGACAGGGAATAAAACTACCTGGGCCGGCTGAGAAGGTTTGTAACCACCAGCAGATGTCATTGCACCAGCACAGCCTAGGACACGTTGGATGAGAGCAGAGGCACTGCAGGTATTCAGATAATACCCGGTGGAAAATTAAAATAAAAAAATAAACCATGTAGCCTCTGATTGCCAGGTAGCTCACTCTTAGATCACTGGTAGCTAGTTTACAGTAGATAGAGTAGATATGAGGGATTAAATTCCATGCTACAATTTGTTTTCTGCTGAATAATTATGATTTATTAGTCTCAAGCACAAATTATAGTAATTTAAAATATTAATATTTTTTAAAAATAAATAGGGAGCACACAGGTGGATCGTTTAATGGGGCTAGCTGGGCGCTGACACCCCGAGGGCCAGGCTGAGCAGGCTGTGGCTGTGGGGGGGGCGGCCTGGACCCCAGCACCTCACGATGCTCGGCAGTCGCCGGCCGCTCTTATCCCTGTCACAGGGCCTGTGGAGGCTCCCTCTGCCCAGCCGTCCCCTCCTGGCTGTTCTGCAGGGTGCCAGGCCATGCTTCTGCTGAAGTCAGTGGCACAATTCGCTGCCCTAAAGGTAAAACAAGGCGAAACAGCTACTGGCTTTCCTTCCCTCGTTCCTCTGTATTTTGGCCACTCGTTTTCTCTCTCTGGGGTCAGCAGACAGGCAGGGAAACGCCACTGAGAGGAACGTAAGAACTTGGTCAGTAAATGGTGATTATTAGCATACTGTAGTAAATGTGTATAAAATATTATAAAATATATAGGGATGTTTTACACACTTAATTGTATACCTTTTGTATAAATGCATGACATTTATATAAAATGTATATGTGTAAATTTTCTGTATGCTTTGTATAAAATACGTGTTTACTTTATAGAGAATATCCTGTTACAACAGTATTTACAGTTCGCACCATTAGGATCACAACCAGCAGTGAGTCTGCTCAATCTCGCTCAGATGCAGGAGATAACAGGTCTCCGCCCTAGAAAGCGCCTTACAGTTAACGCAACTGCTGTTAAATCCTCGGGCTGAATATAGCCCTGCACGAATACGAAACAGTTGCGCCGAGGCCGTGAGCAGATGTACGTGGAGATAAGCGAGGCCGGCTGCGCGCAGCCTTCTGCAGGCCACGCCGCCGCTCTCCTCGTAGCGCGGTGAAGAGGCGTTTATCTTGGGGGAAGCTCCAGGTGCCTGGCGCTGCAGGAACCCAGAGAGCCGGGGCAGTGCCCCCGCCGTGGCAGCGCTCAGCCGGCTGCACGCAGGCACCCAACCGAGCCCCTTTCATGTGGCCGGCCGGGGCGCGGGGCTGCGGCCTGCGCTGCTCCCCCCGGGCCTGCACGTGTCGTGCCGAGCCCCGCGCCCCAGCAGCTGCGTGGGGCAGCGCGCGGGGCGAGGCGGCTTCCCGAAATGAGTAAATGAGGGCCCGAGCGAGGTGCCGAAACGCTGCGGCGCTCGGCAGAGGAACGTGTCCCGCTCCTGTTAAACTGCCGCTTCTCGGAGGTTTTCTCCTCCGTCTCGGTGCGGTGCCTCTGCCGCGCACGTTGCCGTGCAGCCGGTGTGCCTGACAAATTGAAAGCACCGTGTATTTATGTATGTTTACAGACAGAAAATGCTGCAGGTAAAATACCTGCAGTCCCCCAGGCCACTGAGGTAGGGCATTTTCCATTTCTAGGAGCCTCCAGAAATCGGAATGAACGCTTGCCAGCACTGGAGATAAGCGCGTGGCTTTGAAACTGGCCCTGAGCAAGATAGATCAGTGGAAAAACTTGCATTGACTTTGGCAAGGATTGAATTAGGGAAGCATCCCAAGTGCTTAAAAACCTTCTCGTCTTTCTAACAAAGCCCTAAATTCCGGTACTTGCAGCTTGCTGGCCACTTCTCGTTCCGTCAGGCTCCTGCGGGCAGCGCTCGCTGTGGCAGGCACGGTGGGGGGCTGCAGGGGGGTTCGCCTCTGAGCCCTTTGGCTGTGCCCCCGGGTTTGTTCCTGCAGGCTGCAGAGTGCTCTGAAGTGGCAGAGAGACCCGGCCGACAAATGAGAGGCACAAGGTTATGTTAAGCACGTGTTTTAAAAGTGAATTGCTTTCTCTGCGTAGCACCAGAGGTAAAACCAAAAAAAAAAAAGTGTGAAAATGTGTAATTCTCTGTAGTCTATATGGGGCTTACATTTTGCCTTCTAAGTAGCGTAGATGATAAGCGTAAGATACATACGTTTATTTTTGGAATTGCAAACTTTACAGGGGGAAATGTAAACCCTGAACCAATTGAAACAGTGATTTAATTGGAGTTTTTAGCACTTGTTATGAAGAGCACTTTTATTTAAAAAAAATACTAGCATAGTGTTAGATCCCATGGTGTTAGCCTGAAAAGAGGAGTTTTTTGCCCATGGATCATCGTGCTAACAGGAAGAGAAGTTTTTCATTCCCAGATTGTGAGAAGGCAGATGTGGGACACACAGACATCCAGCTTGGCCCTAAGTAGTACCTACGCTAAAAAATTGCACTGTAGGCATGTGGAGGTTGTGTGCACGTAGGTGTGGTAGATGTATTTTTTAGTGTAATTGGTGTTCTGTGTAACCTCAGTTTCATCATTCAGCAAATACTGCTGTCAGTTATTGTAATAAGTCAGAGGACGTTGCAAGTAGGTTAAAAATAAAGCCCGTGTTACAAAATGACCTACAGTTTAACAGCTGATCCCTGGTGGTGGGTTAAATCAGTTAATTGTCTGGTTAGGAAAGCATCTAGCCAGAAGCTTGCTGCGCTGACGGTGCCCTGGGTACCCGCCGGTGTCTCGTGGCGATGGCCGGCACAAAACAGGACCCCCATTGTTTTGCCTCTGTGAAAGCCCTGAGGTTTTTGCTCATGTGAAAACTGGTTGAAGTCCCCACGCGGTCCTGAGGTGCCACCCAGGAAGAGCTAAGAAAGCGCCTTTTGTGACAGACCCCCCAAAACGAGCTGCCCGGAGGCGAGCAGCCGCCTGCAGGCCACTGGGGCCCTCCTTGTGGTCAGCCAGTGTGGTTGTGTACAGGGGCTCGGACGGTAACAGGTCACTGCCGCGGTCCGACTGCAGCACGCAGATAGAAAAAGAAAGGCTCGGGAAAAGCAGGGCTCGAATCTGGGTCTCCTGCCTGCTGGGCCAGCACATCCATCGACCAGGAGGTGCTTCGAGACTGTCCCTGAGCTTTTCCAACAACGTATGGGTGAGAGCTGCAGTTTCCATGACTTGTTTTTTTCTGACAAAAATGTACAACGTTGTTTGAAATTCCTGGCCCTGAAACCAGCGGTGAATCCCATAGTAAGGGCCGGATCGTTAAAACTGCACCGAGTTCTGTGACTTCGTGTCTTGCGGGTTTGCACCCCTGGCTTTTCGTAGTCAGATGAGCCCCAAACTCAAAGCAAAACCAAGTTGAAAGAGCCGTGTTTCATCAATTATTTTTCTCATCAAAACCATATGAAATTGTGACTTTCTCATTTTTTCAGCGTGAAGCCTTTGATCAATCCTGCCCTGTGAACTTTTGATCAGCCTGGCTTAAAAATGAAATCCAAGACTGGGCACATTTTGTGTGGTCTCCGGTTTTGAAGTGAAAATTTTTGGTGTCTATACCAACCATGTTATTCCCGGGCTGTTATTCACAGTCACTGTCATAACGCCACAGCCAAAAACTTACTGGAGCTGTTGGAAAAAATACGCTGAGAAGCTATCCTAACTGTAGCAGTATTCATTTATCTTTTGTTACTTAGCATAACACAAAGAGAAGTTGAAGTTTGCTGTGTTTCATTGCTAGTCCAAGCGATAATCCCCCATTAGGACATTGCCTTGCAGTGTATTTTGCTACAACGTCATAAATAGGAAACAAGATCTTTAGCCAGGGTCTGAAGCTCAGAAACCAGCTCTCCGAAAACTGGTTTCCACGCTGGAGAACCCAAAGAAGAAAATAATCACGTGAGCATCCACTCACGTAGTAAAATCTGATGCAATGAGGTCTGCGAATCTCAACACCTGAAAAACAGGATTCGGCGACACCTGACAAGAGCCGAGTTGAAATGTGCGTGACTTAATTCCACCGCGGCAGTAATCTGTGCCAACGCCAGCGCACGGAGATGACATCGAGGCATGGAGCGGGCATGGCACAGAGCTGAGGTGTCCTCGCGTGTTCCCGGCCCTTACCTGCAGCGCCGTGCTGAGAGCGAGCCCAGGGAGCATTTCTAAACAGACCGTTCGGGCAATTCTGAACAGAGCATGGGAAAAGGTCTAAAAGGATCCCAGTTTGGCGCCAGGCATGGCTGTGGCACCTCGTGCCTCGTGTAGCTTGTGGTTTCCCAGCTCCCGGTGGGGAGTGAAGCAGCAGCACTGCGCGTTTCCCCTGCACGCACCCAGTCCTGTGTCAGGCGCCAGGATCAGGCCGTTCACCCCCAAACCCGCCGCCCTCAGCCGGGAGGCACAAGAGCCTTTGTGACAGCCCCCAGCTCCATGCGGGGTGAGCCGAGAGCACACAGACTGCTCCTTGGTCCCCGTTTCGTTGGAGGTAACAGTTAAGGAACTTCTAGAAGTCAAGTGGCAGGACGAGATTAATTAGGATTCATTTCTAATCCTAATTACAGAGATATTTGCTTCCCACGATAGGAGGCATTCATTATCATATGGAAAAGTTTGTTTCTTTCCTCTGCCTGCATTCCTCGCCCCAACAAAAAAAAAAGGTTAAATAATATCTAATACATTTTTGCAGTCATTTAAAAAAAAAATCGACTCTTTTTAATCTGGTAAAAACATCAGATGGGCAGAGGAGAGAACCACTCAATTCCCTATTAATTTCCCTTGCTGTCTAATTATATGCAAATCCACCAAGCCCGGGTTTTAATTCAGCCGTTTGCATTAAGAGATCAGAGAGAGATTCAAAATGGGAAAGCGGAGTTTGACGTGGCGTTGGGGGCTCTCAAGAATTCAACTGGAAGATAAATTCTACATTTTAATTAAAATGTTTATTTCACCCTGCACAATAACGCTTGCTGGCTTTCAGAGGAAAAAAGAGCATTAAGCATTAAAGGAACTAATTCCTGGTATCAAGAAAATGAGGATTTCTCCCGGGCAGGCACACAGCATCATCCCGGATTAGCGGCTGTAGCATTCTTTGTCAACATGTCACCCTCGAGAGCGGGCAACAAGGAGAGCTGCTATCGCCTTACAGCTGCGGGGTGTCAACAAAAGCTGCCTGTGACTCCAGGGGGGATTATCTTCCCCCGCGTCCTCCAGGAGGAGTTCGCCACAGAGACCGGGAAATAGGCGTTCGTGCAGGTCGCTGCGGCGGTGCCTGAGGACCTGGCACGGGGCAGCCACCCTGCGCAGGGTCCCTGGCCCTACCCAAAAGGTTTTTGGGGAGCCCTCGCCCCTCGGTCTTCCCAGCTGGTTCCAGCAGCAGGGACTGGGGGACAGCGGGTGCCTGTGGCTCTGCCCACGGTGACACTGCCGTGCCTCGGGGAGAGAGACCTTGTAGGAGCTCGGGAGCCACCTTGGTCAGTCGGTCCTGGTCATCGGGGGGGGGGGAATGCGTTGGGCGTCTGTTTAAACACTGAAGGATTCCACCAGAGCAGTGAAACGCGTAGCGAAGAGAGATGATAACTTCCACAGATTATCATCCCTGCGTGTACCACGTTACCTGTCAATTAGGCAGTTGCACGCGCTTGGTCACAGCTGCGTCTGACACTAAAAGACCTCCTCGAGGGGTGCCTGGCACCGAGAGAGCACGGCCTCGGCAGCCGCGTGCGGCGGGAGAGAGCTCTGCACAAGCCAGCAGGATTAGAGTATCGTTATCATTGTCACTGTTATTATTACTGTTATTACCATTGTTTTTCGCGGTGCAGTCGCCGAGTTGGGGATTTACTTTCAGACAGGGTGAGACGCTTGATTTGTTGTCTTTCTGCAGCTGGCGGCGTTCTCACACAGTGAGATCCCCCCCACCACCGGGCTTTGGGAATGGCAGGGGATTGAAATAAAATATAGTTCAGTATGGTTCAGTATGGTTTAGTATGGTTTAGTGTAGTTTAGTATAGTTTAGTGTAGTTTAGTATAGTTTAGTATAGTTTAGTATAACATACAACGTAACATAACATAACATAACATAACATAACATAACATAACATAACATAACATAACATAACATAACATAACATAATTAATCAGGGAGTGTAGTGCCTGCCAGGAGGGTCTGGCTCCCATCCCACCCCATCCCATCCCATCCCATCCCATCCCATCCCATCCCATCCCATCCCATCCCATCCCATCCCATCCCATCCCACCCCATCCCACCCCATCCCATCCCATCCCACCCCATCCCATCCCATCCCATCCCATCCCATCCCACCCCATCCCATCCCATCCCACCCCATCCCAGAGGCAGGGCCGGGTGACAGCGGTGACACCAGCAGGTTTGTGTCCCCGCGGTGGCCACGCGCCACCGCCCGCGCGGAGGGGCAGGTTTCACCCCTCTGATGTTCGGGGAATCGAAACGCCTTAAGTCACATCAGCGTTTTTTTTGTGTTTTGGTTCTTTTTGTTAATTCCCCTGCGCTCTTTCAAGTCAATGGGCTCTTCTTGTTTTTGTTTTTGTTTTAAATGGAAAGAATAAACCCAGCCAAGCAGCTGCGAGCCCTCCTGGGAGAGCCCAGGTGACAAGTAAGCAAACACTTGCCGCCTGAAAAACGCCTTGCTGACACCTCGAGGTTTCCTGTGCGCTTTGCTTGCCGGCAGAGACACTGAGAAGTCGCACAGGGCTTTCCATCCGCTGCTGCAGCGTGGCCTCAGTGCAGAGCGATGCCAAAACCAGGCGTCCGGTCCGGAGCCACCTCTGGCTTTGCTGCAGGGCATGGACCCGTTTGGGTTTTGCAGAGTTTCCCAGAACTGGCTGCCGAAACCCCCCTGACCCGCCAGGCACGCGAAGGTTAACGCGGCCGGTGCCTTCGGGCAGGCAGCGCAAGGCTTCCCCTCACGCGCCGGCTCTGCTCGTACCGCTGTTCGCTTTCCTCCCTCGCCCTCTTGGACATTTTCCTGATTAATTCCGGGTATTAGACCAACCGCTTCGACTTCGAGAAGCCGAACAGCCTAAAGGAGGTCAGATAGTATCAGCCTCCGCGGGTCAAGTCGGTGCCTTCGCGTCTGCAGCCGTGACAGGGGTTACTGGCAGCGCCAGCCCCGGCAGCTCCGCAGAGAAATTCGCAGAACCGCTGCACAAAGGAGCAAAAACACCCAGGGCTGCGCTCCACCTCTGGAGACCAGGGGGACAGGGGTCGTTCTCCACAGCCAGGACCACGAGAGACGCTGAAACCGGGGACAGGCACTGCAGGAGAGGGGAAATAGCCAGGCCAGCGCAGCCCCTGGGTGGTGTTGCCCCAGCATTTGGGGGAAAACAGCCGGTGTTTGGTGCTGGGCCGCAGCCCCTGGGATTTGTGACCCTGGTGTTTGTTTCCACGAGGCCAAATGCTGTCGGTTCCTGGCTGGTCTGGCTCTGTGCTGCTGGCACTGGCGAGGCTGCTTTTGGCATCACGACAGAGGTGTTTCGGGAGCAAGGCGAGCACCGAGCACGGGGGCTTTGGGCTCGGTGGGGGAGGCGAGGCGAGGCGAGGCGGCCCCTCTTCTAAACAGGGCGGCAGATATCGGGCGGTGGTGCCAAACCCAAAATGATGTTCATTTTTCAGGGGTTCTCTTCTCCGGTGTGCAGCTTAATTGCCTCCGCACTCGCCCCCTGTCACCCTAAGAGCAGCCTCTGGGAGGGACTTTTAATCTTTATTTTTCCATGCCTTTTCTTTCTTTTTTTTTTTTTTTTTTCACGAAGAACCACCTACATCTTTCTCTTAGAAGATAAATACTTGAGAAGCGAAACAGCTCTTCCTGTGCCCGTAAACGGTGAAAAGCTCAGCTATTTCCCCTGCAGGGCTTAACTTAAAAATAATTACCATCACTGCTTAAAAACAGCAAGCAGCAGCAGAGGGGCAGCCCGGCTGCTGAGCATGGTGCGGCTCCCTTCCTGGGGCAGGAGGCTCTCGTGCCAGCAGAAGGGTCGGGACGGGCTGCGTCGTGTCACGTCCTGGCCTGGGATGTGGCCAGCAAGTCGCTGAGGACTTCTAAAAAGTGTTTTGGTTCTCTCCCTGTATCCATCCCCGCTGTCTTTGGGCCACCTCCGCGTGCTGACCGGCTCCAGGGGCCGGGGCGGCGCGGTCCCCAGCGTGTCCCCGCGCAGCGGCTCTCGCCCCAGCGGTGTTCCCGGTGCTGCTGCTTCTGTTAGCCCAGCAGGAATCCTGCTCTGCCCTTCGACCCCGCTGACCGTGCGAAAAGGAGCAGGTGCCTCGCCAGCGCCGGCCGTGTGAAAGCAGAACTGGATTTTAAAGCTGAGGGCGAGCAGAGGGAAAGCGAAGAGCTGAGAGGATAACGCTGCGACCACAAAATGTAACGCAGGGCCCTCAAACCCTGCGCAAGGGCAGTAGCTGCCAGCGGGTGCGATGTCGGTCCTAAATGGATCGGCCCCTTGTTGGCGTCTGCATGCGGAATTAAGTGCCACGAATGCTTTCCCCATCGCCTGAGCGCAGCCTTTGAGCACCTCTGGGTGATGGGGATGGGACACAGGGGAGTCCCTGCGGAGCCTTCGAGGGGGCCGGGGGCAGCCCCCGCTGGGTGCCCTGCTCCCGGCGGGGCGACGCTGCCTCTGCTGACGCCCGGCGCTGCTGCGGGGTGAGGGCAGCGCCCGAGCGTGGGTGGCTTTAACTTTCCCTGCTTCCTTTCTGCTGCGGCAGCGGGCTGGGGAGATGTGACTGCAGCAAAAGTGAGAAAGGAGAAAAAAAAAAAAAAAGAAAAGAAAAAAAAAAAAAAGCGCTGTGATGAGAAATGAGTAGATGCTGCCGGGCGCCCGCGGGTGTGGGGGTCCCCAGCCTCAGCGCCTGCAGAAAGTGGTCTGCGCTGGGTGTTTGGGGTGAGATTCCGTCACAGCATCTCCTGGTGCAACACCACGGGGAAACGGGGGCTGAAGGGGTCTGGTGACGCGGTCCGGTTTAGTTTTATTCACAGGGGAGTCCCGAACGGGGAGATGTTATCAGAACTCGGAGGTGCCCTGGAGCTCTGCAGAGCTGGGATGGAGCCGCGCTTGGGCTCTGGGTCCTTGTCTCCGAGAGCCCCGAAGCACAGCGCTGCTCTCCAAGCCCTCCAGCAGCCGATCCCATCCTGCGGGATGCACCCAGCCCCTAATAATTCACTAATTTGAACTAATTTTTGGATACAGAGCAAAAGGCAGAGCCCCCCAGTACCCAGCAGCTTGTGCAGCAGCAGTGCCTGCTCGCTGCAGCCTGACCTTATACCTTTGTTTCTGTGGCACGGTGACTAATTCTGCAGAAAAAAGGAATTAATTCCTCATTGAATCAGCAACAGCAAACTCCGTAGGTTTTGTTTTTCATAGCTGACGCGTAGACTCATCTCTCTCTCTCTGAGAAGTGACGTTGAAGCAAACACACTGGGGGTGACTTCTGGCCGGGCTGCAGCTTGCGACGCATCCCAGGCGCTGCTCGCCCGACCTCGGCGCTCGCCTGGTTGCCAAAATTGTCTCTGCCGAGGGCGGTTTCTTCGTGCCAATGCTCACAGCGGCACAGCCGGGCACGGGGCTCCAGGGATGCCCAGACCCCGGCACGGCCATCGGCCCCAGCAGCCGTCCCTCAGCCAGGCCCCTCGCCCCCCGCCGCCTGCCGCCGGGCTGGCCCACGGCTTTCTCATTTCGCTATTTCTGGGGCCAGCGATGTGGGAAAATTTGAAAGTGACGTGACTAATCTCGCCTCACCGCGGCTCGGCTCCCCGCGAGCACTGGAAACCACAGCGCTCTCCCCGGCGCCGCGCCACGGGGTCGGCTCCTATGCACCCCGGGGTGCTGCCAACCCCGCCGGCCGGGTGACCGGGGTGCCACGGAGAGGTTACGGGGCTGCCCCCAGCCCCGCTGCAGACCCCCGACGGCCGTCTCAATGCGGGGCTTTCCAGCAGGCTGGTCACTGCTTGGGTTGCTTTTGGGGTGCCTGCAGGAATTTGAGCATCTGGAGGCTGGGAGCTGAGGGGTGGCAGGCGCGGCCCTGGCAGATCGTCCCTGCACCCTGGCCTGCAGGGTCCCTGGTGTGCGTGGGGTCCCTGGTGTGTGTGGGGTCCCCTGTATGCATGGGGTCCCCTATATGTATGGGGTCCCCAGTGTGCACGGTGTTCCTGATGTGCATCAGGTCCCCTATGTGCATGGTGTCCCCTATGTGTATGGGATCTACAGTGCCTACAGTCTGCCATGTGCTTCAGGTCCCCTATGTGTGTAGGATCCCCCGTGCCTGCAAATTCCCTGCAGGGTCCCCCATGGGCATGGGATTCGTTGTGTGCATGGGGTCCCCTGCGTGCACAGTGTCCCTGATGCCTGTGGGGTCTCCTATATGCACGACATCCCGTATGTATGTAGGATTCCTTCTGCCTTCGTGGTCCCCTGTGTGTATGGGGTCCCAGGTGTGAGCAGGATCCCCTGCAGCTGGGAGGTGACGCTGCCAGCTCGAAGTCCCACTTGCGGGGCCGACTGGCCAGTAAGGCTCCTGGGGCTCAGGGCTGACCGTTACCAAGTGCGAGCAAATTCTTACGTTCGTTTTATTTCAAACATTTGGAAAAAAAATCTGTAAAATGAAAGTTTTGTTCCTACAGAGCAGCCTTATTTATGTGGCTTTGCCTTCAAAACAAAGTACGAAAAAGCCAGCTTTTCACTAATTCCGTTTGTGTTCAAAGTGGGGGGGAAAAGTAAGAATTCTTGAAACACAGTCATCTGCAAAACCGAGCAGCAGTTTTTCCTAGGAAGGACGCTTTGTGCCGCCGTGCAGCAGGGCTGATCAAGATCAGCCTCGTAAGATGAGCTCCTGTGTCTGGTTCGGTAGTTTGAATTGTGGTTTGCCCCTCTAATATATTAACTCCAAGCGTTATCTGCTTCTTGCGCTCTTTCTTTTTTAATAAACGGGTGATGGGAAGAGAGCAGAGGGGACACCCCAGCGGGAGTGCAGGAAACTGGACGCTGTGCGGCTCGGGTGGGCAGCCCTGGCCGCCCTGCGCAAGGACCGGCTGGGTGCTCGGGGCAGAGATCGAGAAAGTCCGTAAAAACCTTTTCGCTAAATTATGTTAGAAGTGGCAGCAGAATCCGGCTGCTTTGTTTTAGTTATGACTTGTCCTCTACCAGAAAATTAACAAAAAAGTTCCCATCGCAGCAGCCCCGGCGCAGCTCTGGCTGGATGTGGGGATGCCCAGGCAGCTTGACGTGACCGCCGCTGCTTTCGGCTGTAGCAAGGAGGAGTTCTCACAAGTTAACAAAAAAAAACACTTCTTTTTTCTTTAATTATTTTCTTCTCCTAAGATGATTCAAGCAGAAAAACATCTCTGTATTTTTTTTCTAATATTTTCACCGTTAAAAGCAATATTCTTAGTATTGTAGAAAATCCTTGAAAATTCTCAGTTTTGACAATTTCACTCGGATTTTGTCTTTTGACCATCTGTGCTACGTTTTGCTAAGATTAAACTTTAAAAGAAAAAAAATCTCATTCGAGCCAGCAAAGTAAAACAGCTCATTTAGCACGTCGCGAATAAATACACCAGCCTTTAAAAATTAGTCAAAACTCCTGCTGGCAATGAGGTGCTTTCCAGAAAACTTCTGATTACAACATATCGCTATTTTCCAAATGAAAAAGAAAAAGAAGTTTTGTTAAAAAAGACTTAATTCTTGGGTAACCCTGTGACCGGTGGCGGTCTCTGCGTGCGGGGCCGCTGCAGCCCGCGCTGGGTGCGCGCAGCGGGGATGGGAGCAGACAGGGAGGACGCTGCACCTCTGCGCCGGGTGGCAGCGCGGCTCGGAGGGTGAGCCTCCTTGGAAAGACCTGCTGGGTTTGTGTGTGCTCAGCAGAAGGAGTTTTACGGCTTGCCCCGAGCTCCTCTCGCAATCAGGCACCCGTGTGTGAGCGGCGAGGTCTCCTAATTCTGCCCTGCCAACAATTAGTATTTCTTAATAATGAGTGTGACCGTGTTTTCTCCTTGCTCATCAGTTATTAAAGTCACTTTGCTGCTTCGGGGTGGGAGCTGCCTCCATCGCAGCCCTTTCCCTGCCTTCAGCCAGGCTGGTGAGCCCTGCGGGGGCGACGGGCTGTGGCTCGCTGCTGGCACCTGCACCAGGCACACGGGGAGCAGGCAGCACCCCGGGGACCCAGCAGCACCCCAGGGACCCGGCAGCACCACTTGCTAGGATTAATTGTTGCGATTTAGCAGGTTTGAGAGGGAAAATGGCCCTCTGGGGGTGCAAATCCCCCGCTCTGCTGCTCTGTCCCGCCTGGAAATGCCACTCTGGTGTTGCTGTAAATGCGCCTCTTCATTTCTGTAGCCAGGTCGCGGCTGCACAGCTCATTCCCCAACCTGCCCCCGAGGGGCTGCGCTGGGAGGGGTGAGACAAAACCGTCCCCAGGGCCCTTTTGTCACCCCCAGGGCTGCTGAGGTCACCTGGGCCGCGGGGCCGTGACGCCAGGCACCGGCTGCGTTATTTCGGGCAGGCCGGTGGCGAGCAGCTCCGTCACCCCCGGTCTGAGCTGTACTGAAACACGGAGGAGACACAGCAAAATGCTTCAGCAAACCACAGCCGGGGCGAGCCGCGGTGCTGCAGCCTGGCCCTGGCGTCCCCGCGGCCCAGGGACCTGCTGGGAGGACCCAGGACCCGGTGCCCTCACGTCGCATCGCTCACCCGGCAGGAAACCTTTATGATCAGGTGGATTTTGTAGCTTTAAAACATCGCCACCAGCTAACTCCTGGCTTCGAAAAGCCTCGCCAAGGTCCACGTGCTGCAGCCGATCTGCAGAAAGTAAACCTAGACCGCATTAAAAAGAGGAAATGATACCATTTCTCTGGCATGTAGGTTTTATAAATGAGATTTTATAAATGAGACTCATCCGGTGAAGGCCAGGAGCTAGGAACGTGCCCACTGGTGGCCAGCAGCAGCTGCAGTGTTTAAAACTGGGGATCGACACTGAAATATTCTCTGCTTCTCCAGGTCCTGCAGCCCTATTTCCTCCGTCCCCGGGTTGGTTCAGTCTGGGAGGCAGGTCCCTGTAGCGAGCTCCCTGGCTGAGGAGGTGGCAGTGGGCGAGCAGTCTCTTACCCGAGTTTTGGTCTCGTTTCTGTCCCAAGCATCTTCCCCTGCCAGCGGTTCTGTGACTTCAGAGAGGAACAGAAAAGCATTTTTGAGCGAGGCAAGTGCAAACGCAGAAGGGATGCGGGAAAGGCCAGCTCTTCTTGCTGCTGCCACGTCTCGTTTCCCATCTGAACTGGTGGAAAGTCTGAGTAACCGTGCTGCAGCCCGCTGTGCAGCCCCGCTGCTGTGCCCTGGGCTCTGGCCTGTTGCGGATCGGCGTCAGGACGGTGCAGCCGTCTGGTCCTGGTCCGGTGAGATGCAAAATGTCCCCGCAGAACGGCACAGCCCTCATTCAGGCTGCCTGCCATTCAAATCTGCTAAACCATGGCAAGTTTTAGAAACATCGCTGAAAAGCTACCCCTCATCTCTTTTTTCGTGGGCGAGAAAAGTTCAGGCTCGGAGCTCCAAACGCGTTTAGCAAAGCAGGAGCTAGCCCAGCACCGATCTCAGTGGGAGAACCACGGAGCCCCCGGCCCTGCTGCAGGACGGGAGCACCTGAACTGCTCCAGCTTGTGCTGGGAGGTGCACATCCCCCTGCGCCCCGCTGCGCGCAGGAAATCCACACCTGGTAAGCATCAGGAGCTAGGGTTTTCACTCACTCTTAAATGCAAACCTGCATCCCTCTTTAATTTTATTTGCATAAGCAAACTCTGCGGGCAAGGCGGATGGGAAGCAGCGTCCCCATCCACCAGGGCTGTTTTCCTCGCCGTTTCAGGGGTTCCTCCTTGGAGCCAGATGGTGTTTCATGCTTGCTCTGCCTGAGCAAAATCATTACCAAAGTGAAAGGCAGCAGTGAATCAAGTCCAGAGGTCTTAAATGACTTGTCAGAAGGCACCTGGAGATGCCCCGATAGGACACGAGAGCTTTGGCGAGCAGCACCCGCGGCAGCTCGCTCACGTGCTCCGCTCTTTCCTCCCGCTGCTGCGGTGCCGTCGGTCCTGTTTCTCCTTCGGGATTTATCCGGGACAAATCCTGCCACTCCACCGCCGAGGCAAAGTCGGTTTGGGTTTAAAGGCAACCACGGGCGAAACCGGGCATGTAGGGAGCGGCTTGGGACGCTCGGGGCAAGGAGGCTCGCAGCAGACAGCGGCGTGCGCACGCGGGCACGGCTGTGCGCGGGTGTGCGTGAGTGTGCACGGGTGTGTTTCCCTCACGGCTGCTCAGGCCTTTCGAACAGGCTCTGCTCTCCCTGCCCCAACGCCCGGAGGTACCCCGGGGTGTATCAGATTTGCTGCTGGGCCCCCCCCAGCCCCGTCCCGCGTAGCCGGGAGCAGCTGCAGAAGCCCGAGCGCGGTTTTCGGGGTGAATGTGCAGGATGTGGGAGTCCGGCTGCAGACCAGGGCAACACACGGGACTGCGTGTGTGTGTGTGTGTGTGTGCGTGCCCGCAAGCTGGGGGAGCAGAAAACAAGAGCGATGCCTTTGGTTACACGCTTTTAGCATTTATCCTGGAATAAAAGATGCCTGAAGTGAATTTTTTTAAAGTCTGGATTTTGACAGCTTCACGTTGATTCGGGCTGATTTGCACCTACCATGCAATCAGCAGCAGCTGTTATCACTGCTCGATGTTGGATTTCTCTTGCGGGATGTGTTTATTTAAGCACAAAAGGGTGTTTTCTGCCGTGCCCTGGGCAGACTGTTGTAATTCCCAGCCCCCTTGCAGCAGCAGCACCCCAAAAGCCCTCGCTGCTCGCGGGGCTCGATGGTTCCTCGCAGCCCGGCCCCCGCCTGCCGCTGAGCCCTCTCCCCCTTCTCTCTTGCAGTCCAACAAAGTTCCCGTCGTGCAGCCGTCCCACGGAGTCCACCCGCTCACCCCGCTCATCCCTTACAGCAACGACCACTTCAGCCACGGCTCCCACTCGCCCCACTTGCCCGCCGACATCAACCAGAAGCAAGGTGAGGGCACCGCTGGGACCGAGCGCGGGCGGAGGCGGGGGGGACACGGTGCTGGACACTGCAGGAATCACAGCCAGCACCTTTGGGAACACCCCACCGGTCCCAAATCAATGGGAAAATGAAATGCTGGGGCGCTGCTGAGTGGTGGGAGGTTGTTTAGCTTCTTGGCCATGCTTCGTAATCTTGGTCAGTGGGAGTTTGGCGTGAGAAGTGGCAGCCCCGCTGGGGAAACGGCCTTAATTCGCCGTGCAGGCTGCCGTGGAGCTTAGCCCAGAGCAGAGCCTGCACGGTGTGTGCGAGTCAACCAGAAAATGGAAAGTATTCTTTCCTTTGACTCATACCCAAACTGTTGTCAGGTTGTCATTTTGAGAAAATAAATGCTTGAAACAGGAAATATTTTGACTAAATAGGATCAGCGTCTGGTACCTAAATGGACATTTGTATGCGTGTCCCCGTAGCCACACGTGTGAGCTCGTCACACGTTGGGCTCCTGGGCTTTCTGCGTGAGCCCAGCACACACCAACCGACCGGGGCTGCGGGGCAACGTACGGCATGTAGGGGTTAAACCCTGAGCTGTAAATACAGGGACACGGGCAAGGATTCACCCCAGACCAGCGTTCCCTGTGGGCTGCAGAGATCCCACAGGTCCTGTTACGGAGAGGTCCAGCCCGGCGCCCCCAGCTGCGCATCCCCCATCCCCCATGCTGCTGGGGCAAGGGCTCCTTCCCCCTGCGGTGTGGATGTCACCCTTCTCACCCCTGAAATAGCAATACCTGCTGCTCTGGCCGTGGCGGGGTGCTGTGTCCCGATACAACATAGCTGTAGGTGAATTCTCGCACAGAGTTACGTCTTCCTCTCGGTTCCGTTATATATCAGGTCGGTGAACTCCTAATACGGTGTTTGGAATCCATCGGTGTCAGTCCTAATTACAAACCTATCAGTAATCCATCTGGGAGAGTAATCCAGATCTTGAGCTTGCAGGCTGCTCGCAGCTCATCTCCAATTCCATAAACGCATTTATGGCCCGGGGCAGCTGCTGGACAACCCCTGCACGCTTTCTGTAGCCTGAGGCTCCTCTGCAGACAGCGGCGAGCCGGAGTTTTACCCTGGAAAGCCCTGCTGCTTAGCAGGGCACGGAGCTCACGCGGCTGTGTCTGTTTCCTCCCCGGGGGATTTGAGTGCCTCGGGCCAGTCCCCGGCACGAGCAGCGCATGCCCAGAACCCAAATTCACTGCCAGCGAGCCTCCCTGCCAGTGAATCCCTCCTGCTCCTGCGCTGGGTGAAGGGACGACGAGGCACTGGGCTGGCCCCAGAGGCAGGACGGAGAGCAGCCGGGGGAACTGCGAGAAATGAAAAGAGGAAGCCCTCCCTGCCCGTTCTTCTCCAGCTTCTCCCGGGCTGCTCCCAACCCCGGCAGAGCCGACAGGAGCGGGAGGTGCTGGGCTGCCTCCCGTGCCCGTGTCTCTGGAGGCCGTGCAGGGATTCCCTGTACGGAGGGAGAATTCCCACCTGGCGCCATCCCCTCCGTACAAATGCCCGGGCACCCACAGAGCCTGTGAAATCATCGCTTTTAAACCCAAATTATTTAAAGTCAAGCTAGCAGTGACACCCGCTGGAGCATCCCCGCTGGTCGCTGCTGGGGTCCCGGGGGTGAGCGATGGGGCGAGGGCCGTAGGAACAGCGCTGCCCCCGGGTTGTGCACAGGCTCTCCGGGCTCGCGGGTGCTGCAGAGAGTCCCACAGCACAGAGAACAGTGACTTGAGTGCCCTGCCTCCTGCAGACAGCAGTTCCACCCGTATGCCCGGCTGGCCACCAGTGCCACGGGCAGAGCGGATGGGGCCGGGAGGGGCCCGTGTCAGAGCCGGCTCCAACTCACCTCCTTCTCCCTTCTCGCAGGAGTGCACCGGCCTTCCCAGACCTCAGACATCCCCGGCTTCTACCCGCTCCCCCCGGCTGGGGTCGGCCAGATCACGCCCTCGATGGGATGGTGAGTGTGGGATCCACGCGGGGGTCGGCTTCCCCGGCCGCGTGCAGCCCCCGCAGCGTGCAGTGCACCAGGGAGGGGGCTTGCACCTGGTGCAAGAGGGGGGCAGCAGGTCCGTGGGGGGGCTGAAGGCTTCGTCCTGCCCGGGGCATCCTTGGAGCAGGGGACAACCTGCCAGATTCAAAACCACTGGATTGGGAAGGAGGGAGGGCTTCTTCCCACCTCCTCTAATCACAGCCAAGCCTCTCCGGAGGAGGAGGAGGGGATTTTTTTCCCTCACTGGGGTTTTCAGCACAAGCAGGGCTTTCCCGGAGCGTGCTGCCGGCGTGGTGCACGGGATGCTGCGTCCGTGGTGCCTCTCGGGAGGTGACACAGCAAAAAGTGCCCCCGGGCAGAGACCTGAGCCCGGCAGCCTCCTCGGTGCCGGTGATGGGAGGACGCGGCAGAGGCTGGCAGGGGGCTGCGGGGCGCAGGGCAGGTGGCGGGGGGCAGGTGGCACTTCCCTCCTGCTGCTGGCTCGTAAAACCCCGGCAAAGCCCCTCAGAGACATCCAGGTACGAGGACGTAACGCCAAATCACCAAACGCATTAAAACGCAAAGTAAAAAGTTAGCTTTTTGCTGTCGTTGTTTATGGATTTACGTGTTGCAGATATTTAACCACCAGGAAACAGAGGCTGAGGCCTTTGATACAGAGCTTGGCTTCAAAGAGGTGGCATTTTGCTTTCTGTGCTAAATCTGCTACTCTCGGGCGATGATTTAACTCCTCGTATGATGTGATTCATCCTCAGGAAAAACAAGTACTGGAGTGACTGTGCTGTAACATGACAGAAGTAGCTGGGGGTGAGACAGGAGCTCCCAAACACGAGGTCCACTCGCGGGGTGGGAAGCTGCTAAAGGCAGCCCCGGAGCGTGGTGGGGAAAAGCCAGCTTTTCCCCGAGGCTTTGTCAGGAGGCTGCTCGCAGAGGAAGCCGCGCTGCTGACAGCACCGAGCGTCTGCGGGGTTTGGCATCCTCGATAAACCTCGCCAGGTGTGCACGTCGGCGACTAATAGGGCAGGTACGGCACAGCCGCAGGCGGCAGGCCGGCCTGACAGAGCGGGGAGCACGCGTGGCGTCTGCAAGAGGCCCTTCTCCTATTTTTGCTTGCCTCAAATTCACAGAAAGAGCCCCGAACCACTCCCAAAGTGCCCAGCCCCATGCCTGAAGCCGCAGCAGCGCTGACCCTGCGCAGGAGGCGAGGGGCTACAGGGGATGAGGACGGGATGGGGACAGGGACAGGACGGGGACGGACGGGGAGCACCCACCGGCTGCGGGAGGCGGCTTCTCCTCCCCGGCTGGCCGGCAGGAGCCGGGCGCAAGGCTCGGGAGGAGGAGCTGCCCGACTGCCCCCTGCGATGAGCAGGGTGAGAGCCCGACAATGGCCTCCCGGAGTCCAGACGAGGGAGGCTGCTGGCGGGAGCCTGGCGGCGACCCCAGCAGGACGTGGGCAATCCGGCCACAGCCCCGCTGCCGCCCCGTGGTGCTGGCCCCGCACCTCTTGCCCCGCCGGGCCACGGTGGTGGTGCCCGGCCATGCGGGGCAGGTTTGGCCGTCGCGTTTCTTGCCGTGTCAGAACCACTTGGGTTGAGGCCGTGAGCGCACGGCTCCTTTTGTGCCCCAATACCTCGGTCTCTGGAGCAGTGAATGTCACTTCGGGATGGAGCTGGGTGCTGTCCCGGCCCCGCAGCAGGGGCTTCCAAGGCCGCCTCGGGTTCCTGACGCGGTAGCGCTTGGCTGGTCGGGGAGTTACTGCCGCCGCCACCCGAGTGGTGCAGAGGGCGCCGTGCCTGGCCGAGCCCTGCGTGTACCCTGCCTGCCCTACAGACAGAGCCTGCAGATCTCCTTCAAGCCGAGACACGGCAGCTCCCAGACAGCCAGAAACAGGAGCCCTCCTTGCCCCGAGCACGGCTCGAGGGCTTCGCTACCGCGCTGCTGCGGCCGTGCCTCCGCGGGGCAGAAGCCGGCTTTACCCGGAGAAGCCGCTGGTGCATCGGGGCAGCAGGATGGTGCTGTGGTTATCGGTGACAGGCTGCTGCTGGTTATCGGTGCTGGAAATAGCCGGTGCTGTCCATACAGCAGCTCTGCACGAGCAGCATCCGTGCGGCCACGTTTTGGGGCTTGAACATCCTGGCTCGCCTTCCCCAGGCGTCTGGGTTTCCACGCGCGGTTTCAGGCTGGGAGCATGTTCTGGCAGCTGTACAGAACAAACCAAGGTGTTTTTGAGCTATCTCCATATGAAAACGTGGGGGCTTTCCCATGCTGAGAACAACCAGGAACTTCCTTCATATTTATTTTACTATCTCAAAAATAATTTCCAGCTCCAGGTCTGGTACATGCCTGATTCCCAGTGCGAAACAACTTGAAAAAGAAAAGTAGGACCTGGCGTTGGGCTTGTTTAAAAACAAGAGGCATCCCTTTGAGGATGCACGGGGGCACTCGGAGCCTTTCTGGGGCACATGTGGGGCAGAGGAGGTGCTCTCTGCCCAGCACCCCCAGGTTCCCGTGCACCCACATCCTCCCGGTGCTGCCTGCGGCTGTGCAGCCTCGTGTGTGCCAGACAGAGAGGCTCTGACCAGGCTGCAGCTTTCTGGTCACACTGTGCTCTTTCACTTCATCCGTGCAATAGGAATCTCTCCTGATTTTTCATCACAGCTCCGTATTTTCACTTTACCAAGATCCTAAACTCAAAGAAAGCTGCAGAGCTACTCAAACTGGGGGCGGAGGGGGGGGTCAGGTTTGGATGCAAGCTCCGCAGGGAGGTCCAGCTTCCCCTAAACAAAGCCCAGACCCCGCGCTGCCCCCGGCTCCGAGCCCCGCTAGCAGAGGGTATCTTTAGGAAACGCCACGTGGCTGGAGATACTTGATAGACTCTTTCTTCCCGATCCCAGGCAGAGCCAGTCTGTCTATCCGCTCCCGTCATGTGGATTTAGACAGCCGTATTCGTCAGCACTTTCCGCTGGGGCTTCTTTCTCCAGGTGAGTATGTGTGAGCCGGGGCAGCAGCTCGGCTGCCCCCGCAGCTTGCAGTGTGTGCAGTAGGAGCTTGCAGCAGAGCGCGGCCCCGCAGCGGCCCCGCACCAGCCCCGGGGCAGCCGCTTTGAGGCCGTGCCCGGCCGAGGAGGCGCCCACGGGAATACCGAGCGTCCGGGGAGGATGCCCAGCAACTGGGTTCTCACCAGCAGAAGGCAAAGCAGAGCCAGAAATCCCTGCCTTCGGCCCAGCGTTGGGAAAAGGGGGTGAAATCCATCGCTCGGGATTTTCCCCCCTTGTCTCCAACCACGATGTTGAATATATCCCAGGCGCAGGGCTGAGTTTTGCTTTGCAGAGAGCGATGTGTTTTACTTGGGCTCAGCCTTAGGGCAGGACGGGCAGCGGGCAGGCTGCTCGCTGGGCTCCCCCCCGCAGCGGTCCGGGACCCGCAGCTTGCTCGCGGCCTGCAGCCGGAGCCCAGAGCCCGCAGAGGGGCCGGGGGCTGCGCTGCTTCGCGCCCCTGCAGCCTCGGGCAGCGAGCACAGCCCCGCGCCGTCCGCGCTGCTGATGCTCCCCTCCGCAGGGCTCGGCCTCTTTACAGCCGCTCGGGGCCAAATTGTAAATACACCCAGGCCCCGCTGATACCCCAGGGAGCAGGATACGTCCCCCGTGGCTGGGAACCGCAGAGCCCCGTACCTCTGGGCGAGCTGGTGGGCAGGGCAAAGCCCAGCCCTGGCTCCCGGCTGCTCCCGCGCCAGCTTTTGCTTCTGCTTCGTGTTGTCCTGAAGAGCAGTTAGTGGAGGCTGCCCGCAGGAAAACCGTGCAAACAGGCCTCTGTCCACGCAAACCCTCCTCCGTGCAACCCCCTGTCCACGCAAACCCTCATCCACGCAAACCCTCATCCGTGCAGCAGGGGCAGGAGCACGCTGCCAGCCCACCTCGCTCTCCGAGGCATCGCTTTTCGTGGCCTCGAAGGCGAGGGGCAGGACGAGCTAACGGTTCCCTGCGGGGCCCCGGGAGCTCCCCGGCTGTGGCACAGGGGTTCCCGCTCGCAGAGGAGAGCGGGGCGGATTTTGCAGCGCTGCTGCAGACGAACGAGCAAGTACACCTGGTCAGATAAGGATCAGACTTCAGACGGTGCTGGTGGATTAAATTAAACAGCTTTTCTTTTTGTGCCAGCATATCTAATGAACAGTTCATCTCCCATGGGCAATTCTGCCATCTCAAGCTGCAGTCATAAAGTGGCAAGCTTGGCAAAGCCGACTGCTCTGGCTTTACCCTCTAAAACTCTAGAGAGGTAATGAAGCTTGAAAGCTAGCGAGACCTCTCATGATCTCATTTCTGTGTTGGTGGATAACATTGCTTAGGCGAGGTGCACCTCCTAGAGTTGCAGTTTGGTTCATGTTCAGACTTATGCTTTTTCTGTTAAAAGAAAGGTGTGGGGTGGTCCTAATCTCTCAAATCCAAACGTTGGTTTGAGTTTGTTGTTCCTTCCTACAGTGCTAATAAGATATTGCAACAACAGAGATCTGAGTGTCTGAAAACGCTTGTTAAAAGCGCCCTTGATCTCGGCGAGGCTGGCTCACGCCGCGGGCTGCTTTCGGCAGCCGCCTCTCGGCACCCGGCCGCCTCTCCCCGCGTGCGTTCGGCGCGGCTGGCAGGGGCGCTCCGGGGAGCCGCACCGGGGCCGAGCCAAGGAAAAAGGGAAGAGATGCCCAAATCCCCGCTCCCCGCTGCGTTCGCTCGGCACCCAGACTTCGCAGCCTCCCAGGCGAAGGAGGCCGCGCCGCCGCGGGTTCGCTTTCCATGTCCTCCGCTTGCCGTCTGCTTCTGCCGCCCCGGAGCGCCACCGAGGGAGAGCCACTGCTGCGGCTGCTGGGGCTGACCCACCGCGGCCCCACTGCTCCCCGCACAGCCCTCGTGGCCGCCCCGGTGGTTCACGGCTCGCCCGTCTCCCCTGCAGGTTCACTCACCCGCTGATGCTGGGCTCCGGCATGCACACCACCGGCATCCCGCACCCCGCCATCGTGCCCCACTCTGGCAAGCAAGAGATGGAGCACTACGACCGAAACATGTAAGTTGGAGGTGCCCTTGGGCTCCTGACACCGCGGGCTCCCCCCTGGTTGTCCCCTGTGATGCGGGCACAGGGCTGGGCGCTGAGCACTGCGCGGGCCGGGGGCAGAGCTCCAGCCCAGCGCCGGGTGGGTTTGGCACCGCGCGTCCTGCTGCTCGGTGCTGGGGGGGGGGCTCTGATGCTGACTGCTCCTCTTGTGTCCCTGCCAAGGAAACCTCAGCCAGAACCAAAGAGAGAGAAGGAAGCCAAGAAGCCCACTATCAAGAAGCCCCTGAACGCTTTCATGTTGTATATGAAAGAGATGCGGGCAAAAGTCATCGCGGAGTGCACCCTGAAGGAGAGCGCAGCTATCAACCAGATCTTGGGCAGGAGGGTAAGGGTGGGCCAGGCCCAGCGCTGCGCACCCGTGGCCAGGGCCGGTGTCCCCTGGGGGGGTCCAGGGGAGCAGAGCAGCACTGTGGGGCTCAGCAGGGCAGTGATGGGACTTGTGCCATGGTGGGGGGCGTGCGGACACCCCCAGAAACAAGGGCAGGGGAGCGGGGGGGCGGAGGAGGTTCTCCCGTCACTGTGATGGAGATTGGGGTTTTGGTGGTGGTGGAGGCATTGCCCCCTCGCTCCGCTGGGAGCATCCTCAGGCTGGAAGCAGGGTGCAGGAAGACCCAAAACTGGGAGAAAAGGGAAATCTTGCACCCCAGTAGCAATGCTGAGATGGCAAGGTCCCCAGCAAGACCAGCGACCAGCGCAGCGTCCCTGTCCCCTGCAGCTGCTCCTTGGCACCTGCCCTCGGATGCTCTTCCCTCGTCCCCCAGAGCCCGATTCGAGCTGGTGGCTGCAGGGCAGGGGCGAGGGGACCCAGCTCAGCTCCGTGCTTCTCCTTGCAGTGGCACGCGCTGTCCCGGGAGGAGCAGGCCAAGTACTACGAGCTGGCGCGCAAGGAACGGCAGCTCCACATGCAGCTCTACCCTGGCTGGTCCGCACGGGACAACTACGTGAGTGGTGTCGCGCCTCGGGATCCCACAGAAATGCCCCCAAAATGGCCCAAAAATGACCCAGGGGTGGGTAAAAATCGGTGCCTGCCAAATGTCCCAGTTGTCCCTGGTAATGCTGTTTCTGGTGGTATGGTTCATGTAGAAATTGAGCAGTGCTTGGAACATCCCCTTGGCTGCTCAGCACGACGCAGGTACGGCGTGGATGTTGTAACTCCCCAGCTGCCTGTAGACCAACGGGCTGGGTACCGCGGGCTCCACGGCCCCGGCCGTGGGTGCTGAGCCCAAGCACGGGCTGCAGTTTTGGGGGGAATTGCTGAATTGCGTGCTGGCACCTCTGTTCTGCAGGTTTAAAACGAGCGCAGGGCGTCTGCTCACAGGATGGTAATAATCATGGAGAATAATTTTCAAAAATGCAAAATAGGAAAGGAAAAGCTGCTTTGCATTCGTTCCACGCAGAGCTCAGCCTCATGGGGTGCTCGGTCCGGCTCTGGGACTCCGTGAGGGTCCGTGTCCAAGCAGCAGCCCCTGTGCCCCCGGCCGATGGGGGCTCGCCTGCTGCCCTCGCAGGGTGACGGTCACCGAGTCGGTGCCTGCCCCCCTGGGACTTTGATCCCACCCTGGCCACCGCTATGAGAGGATCCTAAGCAAATCAAGCACACCACGTTCAAAGTATTCAAATGCAGCCTGAGCAGACACAGACAGCAGCGCTGCTTGCTCTGCGAGCTTGCAAGCGAGACCCAGCTCTCCGGCGAGGCTGATTCCCGAGCAAGGTTGCCATTAGGGAAGAGAAAAATCTTTACAGATTAAAAAAAAAAAAGGGGGAAAAAGGTCCCAAACCGGGCAGCGAGGGGTCTGCGGGGAGCAGTGGCCGTGGTGGCAGCTCCCAGCCCGGCTGGAGGCACAGCGCAGCGGATGTGCTGCCCGCTGCTTCGCGGCGCATCCCGCTTGCAGGTAGCAGGGCTGGCGTTTGGGAGCCTCCGGGCTACTCAGTGGAGCATTTACAAGTGAGCATTAGAAGAATTCATTTCCTCTTAGCTATATTAATAATGCAAGAGGCAGCGCGGTGAGCGAGGTTCCATAGGTGGTGCAGCGCTCCCGACGCGGGAGATGCAGTCTTCTCTAGTGGCTTTCTCGACTGGTTTGATCTCCCATGTGAAGAGCCCTGCCTAGCAGGCTCATTAGGGACCTGAAGCAAAGCACACGTAGATCTTCAGGTGTCTGCCCATCCGCTCCGGGGCTCTCTGGGTTGATCCAAGGCTCCGTCGTTTCCCTCTCAGCCACTTTCTTTGCCTTGGAGCCGTGCAGCCCACCCTTACCCCTTCTTCCAGCACCGCTCAGGAGGCCCAAACTCCACCAAAATGTCCTTAAATTACAACAACAACGATTAAAAAAGGAGTGCAAATGCAGAAAAAGCAGAGGAGAGGTTCTGGGAAGCCCCGAGTTGTGTTTCCCCTGCGACAGCACGGATGTCCCTGCCTCCTTGCAAGCGCAGACTGGGAGCTCGGCGTCTTTGCAGGATCAGCGCCAGCTGAGACCCGAGGGATGCCCGTAGAGAAGCCGGGGCAGCACCAGAGGATGCTTCTCTGCGGGCATCCCTGGGTCTCAGCCAGCATCTCTGGAGGGCAGCAGCGATGTTAAGAGCCAGGTATCGTTTTCCTCCACGCCCAAGCACTTCCTCCAGCGAAGTCCCAACCCTCCTGCACCTTTCCTCTCGGAAAGCACCGGCTCCCCGCTCCGCAAGAGCTGTCCCTTCCCGGCTGGCCGGCAGACGAGCTCGGGGCACGTTAGCTCTCCCTCCCAGCACCGGCGAGCAGCTGCTCCGGGTCTCGTGGTCGCTGCAAGGGAGGCTTTTCTCTCTGGAGCCCGAGCAAGGAGGAGGAATGTAGGTCACCTCCGCGGCACGTGACTCGGATGTCAGGCAGGAAATACAGTTGCTCCCACACCGAAGAAAAAGCTTACCGCAGCTCGGAGCTTTCCACCTTCACTCAAACCACAAGAAGTCATATAAAAAGTCATAGGTCAAAGGCAGCCTGCAAGCTGTGCTCCCCACGCAGGCCAGATTTGCTCCAGCTCCACTGTGCCCTCGTTAAGGAGGTCACTAGGAGATGCGGGGAGTTATTACGTATTTGGGGTCAGGGAGGCAAGTTGGGGATAGAGTTGTGTTTTGCTGTTAGGGAGTGAAGAAAACACGTGAATGAGGGGTGGGGCCAGAGCTGCAAAGGCACTGAGGCAGGGAGATGAGTTAAAAAAAAAAAAAAAAAAAGTAGTAGAGAGATGAGTATTTTCAAACAGTCCCCAGGGATTTGCACAAACTTTCTTTCCCGTTTGAAACCAGGGATGCTCTTCCAGGTTACAGGTCACTGAGCAATTTCTGTCCAGGTGTAAGGAGCAAGTAAGTGTGTGTTGGAAATGGGGAAGGTGCTGGAACAGGCCAGATGGTTTATAGAAACGTAAAGAGGGGGGAGTTAGAACGTGCCAGGGGAGTGAGCTGTTGCTCGTACAACCTCGGACGCAAGTGGTAAATCTTGTTTAATTCTATTAATTTAGTTAAATCTATTAATTAAAGCGATGGTGGGTGGGATTCCCAGGTGACACACGTAGGGCGGCTGTGGCGTGCCAGCAGGAGTCGGCAGAGCAGCTTCGCACAGAGCTGTCTGCTCCTGTCCCCGCGAGCCCCCCCGAGTCCCCTGGGCTGTCGGGGACAGAGCACCCGAGGGTTTCCGCGGCAGTCCGGGGGGTCAGCAGAAACACGCTGCGGTTTTGAAACAAAAGTCCCATTTCTCACCCATCGGCGTGGGCTACCAAGAGGGGTCCCCCCCCCTCCAGCGTTTCAGGACAAACCGTGAGCTGACGCCGCCACATGCTGCGGCGCTGCCGCTCGGGCAGGCGCTTCGACCGCCCCGCACTGCTGTCGGGGACACGGAGCGCACCGGGGCACTGCCCCACGTCGCTCAGCACCGCACAGCTCCGAGCGCGGGCAGCTGTCGGTGTGCCAGCGTGGGTCACGCTGCCAGGCCACGCCGAGCTGCTGCCCGCGGCCAGGCGAGGAGCAGTTTGCGCGGGTCGGTGCAGAGATGAAAACGGCTAGTAACCAGCCGTGTCACACAGACCAAATGCGCTGGGCGAAAGCCGCTACCACACCATTTCCCTAAATATATTTAGATCGGAGTTGTGCCGTGTCGTGCAGGTGAAACCTCAGTGGGATTTACTCTTGGGCTTCTTTGAATTGAGTAGCAGGGCTGGGTGATCGTTCACAACAGTGTCCTGCAAAGAAGAGCCATTCTCTAACTGCACGCACTAAAATTTTCTTTTGCAACCTCTTACGGGGGCTGCAGCATAAATGAGGGGCTTGGCTGCGTTTGCAGCGTGGCTGTGGGCTCCCGTAGTGCTATCAGACCTTGCCCAAACAGTTCGAGGCTCCTCGTTAGGAAGACCTGCCAGCGATGCAGCAGGGTGGCAGCGGAGCCGTGCCCTCCGTCTCTGGGTTTCTGCTGCTGCCCCTGCGAACGCGCACATCTCCTGCACGCCGGTTTGGGCATGCCGGGGATGAGTCAGAATGCCTGCGGTGCTGGATCCAGGGATGCTGACAATTAGGGTTGTTGCTGAGAAAACGTACTTGCCCAGAACAAATTTGTGCCGTGTAAACGACAGCCGTGGCCGTTTGTGCGGACGGTTGACTCGGTGGCTGCTCTGAGAGTTTCCCCCTGGGTCTCTTTTGTGGAGCAGCAGGCCAGCACCGCATGCAGCCACAGCATTCCCAAGGGCCCAATCCAGCCCCGCAGCCCTGAAAACACCGAGGGGCATCCCTGGGCTCCTGGGAGCGGGGACTAATGGGCTTTTCCTTGCATTTCCTAGGGGAAAAAGAAGAGACGGACACGGGAAAAGCAACAAGATTCCAATTCAGGTAAATCCTGCGGTGCCAAGCCACGGGGCTCCTTGGTGGCTGCCACCTTGCTTTTGCTCGGAGTGGATAATCCACAGCAGTTGTTGTGTTTTACCATGGTTCCTTTTATTTTCCTGATCTTAACTGACAAACTGCGCAATTTTAAAGGCAGTAAATGAACATTGCTGTGAGTTTTTCCTAGCCGTCAGAACATGGATAGTTCAGGGCAACTGAAAAGATCAGATTTTGGCAAGTGGATAACTTCATATATATTATCACTAAAGTTAATTGTTCATAACAAGCAGATGAATGCCCCCATCGACCCTACAGGTACTGTTGAGGAAAGCTCTCAAATGAGTCAATAATGCGTGCAGGACTAAATGCAGTGAGAGGCCTGAAGATTGGCACTGCCCAAAATTTGTTTCGCTTTTCATAATAAGGTAGAGTTCAAGTAAAGTCAGACTAAAAACTAGGGCAGGTTTCCTCCCCACACCACGCTGTTTATCAGAAAAGGCCCTTTGACAGGTTTGAGCTGTTCGCACACACATTCCCGTCATCCAGGGCCATTCCCATGCTGGTTTCTGGAGCATTTCTACCATACTGGGAATGAATCACGTCTGTTCCAGTAAGCATTCATTGTAAAACATCAGGAGACCATCCCTGCCCGCTGTGGCATCGCGTATCCTTCAAGTTATGACCCGCAAGTCGAGCCCTGGCTCTGCTGATGTGGTTGCTGGGGATTACGGGGCCATACAACCAGAATCCTGCAGCCCGCATTAACACACCGAGTTCAGGTTATCTCATTAATTGCTGCAGGATGAGCTCTTCGGATTATCCGTAAAAAGCAGTTCCATAAAAGTGCCCCAGTAATAACTTCGGTTTGGTTAACGCTGTTAAGGCATTCAGTGCCTAGACTGCAAAGGAGAATTCAAGCATTTAGGTTTATGTGGAGTGTATATATATTTAGATATACAAGTGGCTTGTGTGCATGATATAAAAACACTAATTTTGCCCATTATGGACTGAAAGCCTGGCACACATCAGGAAGCACTGGTGGTGGCTGATAGAGGCAGTGTGAATACAGCACAGAAACCCTTCGGATCCTATTGCGGCACTGGAGAAAAAGCACGATGTGCCTGAAGGAAAGGCCACGGAGCGTAGCTTTTCCACCCGACCTGGAAGGGGAAAGCAGGGGACAGAGCAGGATGGCCGGGGCTGATCTCCGCGGTGCTACCTCTGCTTTCCACCTGCTTCTGCAACGTTTCCTCTCTTCTCTTCCGCCCGCAGCCCGCGCTCGCTGGCAGCCCGTTTAGTCACTGCTGGGAAGGCAGGGAGCAGGTAAGGATTCAGGCACAGCAGGCAGCGTCGCTGTCCTTTGGCAGCGCTCCCAAACCTAAGGAATTGGATGCGTCACGAAAAGCTGTGAATTTCCTGGTAATTGCTCGCATTTCCTGGAGCCGAGCTGTGAGTGCCCCGTTGTGGCGCTGGATTTAGCTGAGCTAGGGAAGCACGACGAGAGAGCAAAATCCAGGAGAATTCAGACGGGAGGCTGTTTCCCAAAGCTCCTCCTTCCCCAGCTGCCATCACTGACTTTGCCTAACGCTCGCTTTTTTACAGGAGAGGTGGTGCCGGCACCGTTGCAGAACCAAAAAAACGGGATTGTAGTCTGTTAGTGGTGTGTTAAGTGGCTGAAATGATGTTGCCTCTTTTCTTCCTCCTGCTCCTCCTCCTCTTTGTGCCTCTGCCTTGCCCATTCTCCGCCACGCATGCTTCTGTGTTCAGATCCTGCCTCTCCTAAGAAATGCAGAGCTCGCTTTGGCCTCAACCAACAAACGGACTGGTGCGGCCCGTGCAGGTGTGTATCGGCAACTGGCGGCTCCTCGGCACCTCGCGGGGTTTTCCTGGGCGAGCGGGTTCAGCTGCGCACGGCGCTGTGGCGGCGCGCCGGGTTTGCTCGGGCTCCCTCGGTAGCTGCTGTCCCAGCTTCACGCTGTGTCTGTCCGCCGCCGTGGGCAGTGCTCCTGTGGCGCTCTGCGTGGTCGTTGGCTGATGAACCTCCCTGGTCTTAAAAGCTTATTTCCAGGTGACCCTGGTGTGGGGCTTTCCTCCCGTGGTTAAGATTTCCTATCACATAAACACCCCTCCGGGGCCAGTAGCGAGTAGTGAAGGTTTTTCCTGCTTATCCTGGGACTAACCACATACTCCAAGGTGTTCCCTCGTTGGCCCTGAAGTTTTGCAGCACCCACCATGGGGTGGGAAAGCCTTAAGCCATGAGTCAGTTTGCAAGCACTTCATGCCTCGTGGCTTCTAGGGCATGATCATGGAAAGGCAACGGTGAAGCGCAGTGCCTGAACCGCGGCAGTACCTGGCTCAGGGTGTCTGCAAGTGCATCCTGGTAGGAAAAGCTCAGGGGGGCTCCTGGACCCAGACAGAGGTCTGTGGCTCACAGCACAGCACGTGCATTTCCAGGTTTCCATACCTGTGTGCTGAAGACGAGCAAAAGCTGAAAGTACAGCGAGAAGTATTGCTTCACATGCTTACTGCGGAATAAAGCGAGGGAAATCATTTAGTCCATCCAACTCTGAATCCTGGAGGTGTAGCCCTGCAGAGTCCCGGTAGTGCTTGGTCACAGGCTGACCCAGGCTGTCCAAGGTCCCAGACCATCAGCTGGTGGGGTCGGGCAGACCCCTGCGCCACGGGTGTGAGCAAGGAGGCTGGGCACGCACCTTGCCACCTCTTCTTGCACCTGGGCAGCAGCAAGCGCTGCGTCTTCCCCTGGGAATTCCTTACTTCTTCAGAGAAGCTTCAGAACGTCCCGTGCTTGCATTTGTGGTGGTTGGTATCATCAAGCACCATTTAACTGATAAGAAAACTGGACAGAACTCCCTTAATACCTCCTTGATATGTCACCCTGAATGTCCAGAGGGATGGCTGTGACACCCAGGACGTGGCAGAGAGCCCCAAGCCAAGGGACAGCAGGTCGGGGGCAGCTCCTGCAGCTCCGCTCCGACTTCGTTTGAACTCTCTTAACTCAGCTTCAGCGCTAACCCTCTGCATTGCTTCCGATTAACACAGGCTGCTGAAGTGTTCATAGACCTTAGCATGCTTTTTTTTAAAAAACTTTTGCTTCTCAAACACTATTTAGTCACGTCTTCTCTGCAATTCTTTGTACTAACGTGCCGCTGCCAGCTCAAAGGCTTCTGTCCTGCGTGCTGTGGTCACCGATACCTGCAGAGAGCAATGCCCGCCAAAGGATTCACACTCCACAGGAGGAGAGTTTAACTGGTTAAAATGGGGTGGTCGTGCTCTGGAGGTTTCACCCTCATCCCCCCTTACACCAGGGCAAAATGCTCCAGGGTGCTGTAGTTCCTAAAGGACAGGGATAAATCCTTTTAGCTGTATGGTAGCCATGCCAGCCCTAGCCCACTAAATGCTTCATTATCAACAATCTGTAGTATCAGATCTGCTTTTTCTCCATTATTTTACATCTAATCGAATCAGTGGATGGAGTGGATAGATATGTATCATCTTACGAGTAGGTTGCTGAAACTCTCCATCCTGCAGCTACTCCTGAAATGTCTGTGGGAAATACAGCTTGTCCTGAGGTTTCTCTGCTCTGGGAAATTACAGCCCGTGCAAAATAACCTCAGTGTTAAATATTCCATTCAGCAGGGCTGTCGTGTTTCATATCACATTAATTGGGTCACCACAGCTAACTATGACACTGACAGCAGTAATACCACTTCTCTTGTTCACATCCAGTGCAAAGTCATGTTTAATACTGGGCTAGTTAATGCATATTCCAACACTGTCTAGTTTTTCATTAGTAAGATCAAAGAAAGGTGTGTGCCCACATTAGCAAGTTCTCCATTTGATCTGTTTTCCTCAGATGAGACAGTCGAGGCAGGGAGCTGAGCAGGAGGCAGACATTCTTTTTAGCTCTTTTAGCTATAAAGTCATTAACAGCATCTCCAGCAGAGGAATTGTTCCCTCACTACTGTTAAGGTGACATCTCGAGAGCTCTATTGTTTAAAACTGTACTGAACTGCTCCAGAGGATTCAGAGCAGGCGACATGAGGGATCTGTCAGGAAAAGAGAAGGAAAACCAACTCCATACAGAGCCTGTAAAGACAGCATGAGACAGTGCGAGGTGCTACCTGAATAGCCAGGAACGGGTCAGCTCCGTGTGTGAGATGGCAACTGGAGCTCAGGTAAACACAGGCTACATATTCCTGCGTTTGGTACCAAACAGCAGAATTGTCCCGGGATGCAGTGAAATCATGCCCACGTCTGGTTACAGCGAGGACAGCGTGTGGCTTGTATTTCTGAGCCCCCAGACCAACAGGGGACAGCACATCCAACACAGGAGCAGGAGTTTCTTACTGGGAATGTGGGGCTAGCGGGAGAGATTGTCACCAGCTGGGTACTTCTCCATGAAACCCTTTTTGTGAGCAGATCTGCCGCCGGCTGCTCTTTGCAGCAGAAGTCTGGGGGCAGGTTCATTCACACACCTCTGCCTAATCGCTTGCTCCCTGTGTGTGCGCGTTGCACTTTGTGCTTGTGTCTCACCTTCCGAGGAGACAGATCGCAGTGAACACTTCCTGCCCAGGAAAGCCACGGGCTGAAGTGTGAAGGGTGGCACCGTCCTGGCTGCTTTTCCTTAGCCTAGTTAGCAGCTTAAAAGGTGATCGATGCTCCAGAGACAAATGAGTCTTGTGAACGGCTCAGAGCTGCTCCAGCATCCCTGGCAGGACCTCAGCCAGCCTCAGACCGTGCCCTCCGCCAGCCGGTCGCTGGCCTTTTTCTTCCTTCCTCACGAGCCCGCTGAGTGCTTTCAGCTCAGCCGTGTCACTGAGTCATCGTCAGAGGCAGGAATGAATGTGAAGTATTTGGAGATTCAGAGGTGTTATGAATAGGCTGAGATCAGAGGCTTTTGCTGCAGAAAGAAAAAGAGCTAAGTAGATGATATGTTGCGTGCAAGTCTAGGAAAGCGGTAGGAAGTGTGCTACAGGCAAAAACACCCTTAAGACCTTAAAAGTTTGGGTTGACTTGCGTTGCCTTAGGAGGAAAGCCAAAAAAACGATGGGGAGCGCGGTGTCCTGGCAGCGCGTGACCTGGCGCTCCTCCGTGGCTACGTCCCGCAGGGCAAACAAGAAGGGCACGGTTGTGCCGCATCTCAGCGGGGATCCCTGGCACGGCCAGAGCCGTCCGTGCCCACAGCACGGGTGAGCCGGGCCTTGCCCCACCGGGCCGGGCCTTGGCCCTCACCGGGCCTCGCCCCGGCCGCGCCCGGCCCCGCCGCCATTTTATCGCCCCCTGGCGGGCGCGGCGCGGAGCCGCCGCCCTGCGCATGAGGGAGCCGGGGGCGGCCACGGCCACCCGGCCACCGCCACGGCTACAAGCCCACGGCCACCCCAGCACGGCCACAAGCCCACGGCCACTCGGTCGTGGCCACCCAGGGCCCCCCCCCCGCAGGGCCGGCTGCGAGCCCCCCGCCCGCACCGCGTCCCACCCGCCCTTTGGTGCGTGACCGCACGCTCGCCTTATTTACGGCTAACTCTCTTCCACTGTTCTTAGGAGGAAAAAGAAGTGCATTCGGTACTTACAAGGAGAAGGACGCTGTGCCAGCCCAGTTTCTTCCGATGGAAGTGCTATAGACTCCCCTCCCTCTCCCCTGGATGCACTCCAACGCGTACCCTCTGCTTTCCCTTCAGACCAGCCCGCAGCCCCCGCTGCCTCCGCGCACCGAGAGCCTCCCGACCCCTTCCCCGTCTTGGCCCACGCCGGCCCGGCCGCCAGCTCCTCCAGACCGAGCGCCCACCGCTCGCCCCACGCGCCCGCGGAGCCCCCGGCGCCCAGCGTGGCCCCCACGGGGACGTAGCCCCGCGCCCACCCGCCCGCCTTGGCCGAGACACCGGGCACTTTGCTCACTGAACAGCACCGGAGGCCCGTCCAAATTCCCCAAGTTCACTGTCAAACTTGCAAAGTTAGGCGACGGAATGATTTAAGGATGCTGGAAAACTCTTTTTTTGTTGTTTTCTTTTTTTTTTTTTTGGGGGGGGGGTGGTGGTTAAAGATAGAAAAGTGACTTTAAAAAAAAAAAAAGGTTTAAAAAAAAAAAAGTATTTGCCAAAATTTCTAAGTGCTGATGAGTAAACAAGCCTTTTGTCCCTGCCCTGTGCTGCTTTTTTGTTTGTTTGGGGTTTTTCTTTTTTTTTTTAACTGCATTATCTCCAAGTATGGCGGAAAGCAAAGAGGAACCCCCAGCTTGCTGCAGTAGGTGGTAGGTGCTATAAATCTAACACTGGCTTCCATTTCCTGCCTTCTGAGCTGCTTTAAACTGTAGTCAGTCACAGATCTCCCGTAGCCGTTGTACCACGGGGCTGGAAAAGCTGGAATAGGAGCATTTTGTAAAAGCCCTCATGCCCGAAGACTAAATGTAGCGATGCTAGCTCCCTGATCTGACTGACAGAGAAATGAAATATTTAAACAAGTGAGGTGTATTTTTTAAGCTTCGTGTCTGAGGACAGGAAGGTACTGTTTACAGGTAACAGGTCTCTGTGCAGACGTCGATCCCACTAGCAGAGGAAAGCGGGGCGCTGGCCGGGCGCAGCAGGAGCTCGGCCAACTTGAAGTCAGACTGCCGACTGCTGCCCGCGTCGGTGCAGGGCCGCCCTTGCCGTCGTGGCTCGGTCACTGCCGATCTGGACAGGCAGAATTCTCATCCAGCGGCCTGGGTGCAGCCTCAAAAAGCCTAACTCTGCAACCAGCCGTGCACCGGCACACGGGAGGAGCACAGCACGTGTGCACGGAGCCTGTGTAAAGCCGTAACGCCCGACAGCCGTACTCGAGCGCTACGCTCCGGCCCAGAGCCTCTTCCTTGGCAAGCAGGGGTGGAGGACAGGCCGCGGTGTGTGCTCTGCCCCCCCTTGGCTCTCCCCTTCCCTGGGGCAGGCCGGGAGCAGAGCAGCACGCTGCCCTGCTCTCTGCTTACAGTCCGTACTTACCCTCTGCAAGATCAAAACCATTTCTTGATGATTTGGTGTAGAACTTTAAAAAAAAAAAAAAAACTTATTCACTTATTCTAGCTTTTTCTCAGAGATCTTCCCTCTACCTCCACAACGATGCCAAATGTTAATGTATTCTCTCCAGCCTGAAAACATTTACCAGTTTCTGGTATTTTATTTATATGTTGAGCTTGACAAACAAAAACACTGTGGACAGATTCTGATCTCCAAAACCTGATGTAAATCCCAAATTAATCGAAGTTACTGATTTACTTCATGTTTGCATACTTGTCACAGAGACCAGAATCTGCCTGGAATAAATATATTCTAGACTGCTGAAGAGAAAAGTAACAACAGACAGAGGGAGAGGGGGATCTATTTTTTTCTACTTTACAGAATAGGTTTTAGAGTACTGAATGCAAATTATGTAGTAATGTTATTGTAGAACTGCAAGAAATTTAAGATGACCTTTATAATGTAAAAATATTTTTATATTGTTTTCTTAACACAAAAAACAAAAACCCTAATTTTTTTACATTGGACTAAACAACTTTTTAAGCAAGTTAATGCATCAAAGATTGAAAACTTTAAAAAAAAAAGATTAGTCTGTAGAGCGTCTTTGGGTTTATTCCCTTTATTTAGGTACTTTTGCTTGTAGTAGTGTAGACTTTTTAATTCCAGTTTTAGTTTAGATCTAAACCTATTGCTTAATTCCTCTCCTGTGTAAATGTAACTTCAGAAGCACTGAATGAAAGCTACGTGCACAAACCTGAAAGTCATTTTAACCCTTAGAGAAGTGACATTACCTGAAGCGCCTGCCAGCTGAACTTGGCCGTGTACTTACGGCACTCAGAGGGTTAATTACATAGCACTAGATCAACACACGATCTGCTCAGTTTTAAATTATTTTAGCAAGCTTAGACAACAGCATGGTCCAGTGCTCAACAGAGGAACTCAGCAGACTATTCCCAGAACTGACATAGATTCTCCTTATATATATAAAAAAAAATCTTTAAAAAAAAAAAAAGCTGTGTCTCAGCTGACCATTTTTCATTGAGACTCTTCGATGTAAGGTGCTGTAGAAGTGTCAACTACTGTAAAAGCCACAGCTGACAAATCAGCCACACTGAGCCCATCAGTGGCCTAGCGTAACTCAAAACTGGGCGTAAAGCTGGCATACCGTAATACCTGATCGCTATTTTGTGGTCGGATAAAACGTAATTTAGCAGCAAAGCAAAGACGGGTATGAAAAAAAAAAAGCAGATGTGTTTAAATAACACCAGAGGAAATTTAGGGGAAAGTCCTGAACAGTATTAAACTGCGCATCTTGACCAAGGACCGAGTAGCACTGGCATGCCCAGAAGAGCCGTCATTCATTTCAGAACTCGTTAGGACTTTCACCCGCTGATTTCAAGGCTACTCAGGGCCCCTCCACGGCGTTCGGGCTGCCTGCCTTGGTTCAGGGCACGCTGACCAGGGAAAGGCCCCTCTGTATTGCAGCCTCCGCTCATCATGTTTATTCCATCCGATTCCTGCAAAGTCTCCTTGGTGCAAGCTGCTGCTCCCCTCCTGCAGGAGCCTTTCCCTGTGCGCGCACAGCGCAGGCGCAGCGCGTTTCCTCAGCCACGCAGACGGAGCGCTTACACTTACACTTCTTACACCCCTTTTCTGACCGTTGCCCCAAAACGGGGCTCGCTGACGTCGCGTCGTGCTGGCCCTGCGCTCTGCTCTGTGCGTACAGCTTTGTCGCCAGACCTTACCCCTGTGGCTTCAGCTACTGCAGTATAAACACGATTTCCACCTGGTACACTGTAACATCTTCAGTTTATACTGGTCTGAGAAAATTTAATCCCCCCCCTCCCCAAGACATGCAAGAAATAGACCTGTAAACTGTCCATTTCTGAGACAAAACAGCAAGCATGAGCAACTTGTGTTACGTGCCCTACGGTTAACAATCAATGCCAAAACAGAGCTACTTTAATTAATACCAAAAAAGTGTCTTTAGAACTGCTATATGAAGTGTTATTATTTTGTGTTAATGCTCTTTTGTAATAGAAGGAAAACTTTGCCCTTAAGTTTTTATCGCAACAAGATTTTTTTTTAGTTCTTTTACAGCAATTTCAACTTTTCTTGAAATACGCATTTGAATTCCTGAAACCAGTTTGAATGTAGAAGTCATGGAAATACCACTTCATTAAGCCAAGTAAAACCACTGTATGTATGTAGCAGGGATAAATGTTTTGCAGCTGTACTTTCATTTGTCCAATGATTCTCCATCATTTGTTGTAATTTTTTTACTTCACTGAGTTTGTATTTTTTGGCTTTTATGTTCAAAATATGTTTATAGCTTTATAAATAAAGTAATTGCCAGACTGGCTATTCAAAATAGGCCACTGGAAGTTATAAACCTACGAAGGCGTCAAATAATTATTTCTTGGAACTGAAGAAGATTCTTGCTTTTTTTTTTCAGCATTTGTACGTTTAAATACTTTTTAGAATAATTGCCAATAGTCTTCAACAGAGGTATAAGACTGAAATTGTAAACCAAGACTAAGGAAATGTACGTTTTACATAAAACGATCACTACAGCTGACTTCCTCCCCACAGGCCATTTAATCACTTTTGCCAAGAGCAGCTCTCTGATTAGGCCATGACTTGGAAAAAAGATTAATAAATTCAGGCAGCACCATACAAGTTAAACAGCAAAATAAAGCTTGGCAATGGGAAAGTTGGTCAGTGTCTCCCTTTCAAAAATTCCAAAATACGCAGCCAGCGTCTCTTACAACAGCAGGCATCAGGTCCAGCTGGAGAGGGAAAACCCACGTAGCAGCGGCACTGTACCCCAAACTACCTCGCAGCACCTTCGTACAGAGGCCGGTTCTCTATAGCCCAGCACTAATTGCTCGAATGGATGAGACAACTGAGAGGTTGGACATTCAGAGATTAAAACAGGCGTTTTCTCACTGACATAGACATCTGGCAGCTACAGAATTTGAATGAAGTCTGAGACAGTACTACAGGGCAATTCCAGAGAAAATAAGTTGTATGGAATCCTAACGACCTGGCCTACTAAGAATATTAAAATTTGTCACAGCTATACAAACCTCCGAGCACAATAGCCCTTTGTTGTGCATGCTACTCTACTGCCACAGTTGCATGAGTTGTGTGTGCACTGCTCTTATCAGCAGCCCTCTGGCACGATTCCGGAGCTTCAGCAAAGGCCACAGTGGTCAAATGCTTTCATGGTGAAGCTAAGGGGTTATTGCTTAGGCAAGCTGTCTTAATAATTAGCAAGTCTTGCCACAGGTGTGTTTTGTGCAAACAAAGTACAAGCAGGGTTAACAAGGAAGACAAACTATGCCTCTGTCTCTTCCTCATCCTGCAGCACAGTGAGGCACCGCGTAGGGCAGCGGCTGCCAACAGACATCGATCCTAGCCCGATGACCGGCACCCAGAGGAATCACACGTAGGTTTCTACCTGAGAGCACAATTACAGTACCAGGCTTCTGTATCAGAAGCACAGCACTCCAGGGTGATCCTGGGACACTAGCTTCATGCACAGAGCTGGATTTGTTTCCTGAAAGAACCCAGGTTAAGCTGAGTATTCAACTACAAGAATTGTTATCAGAAGCTTTTCTCTAGTAGTACTTTGAGTCGTATTGTTTGCAATACAGGATGCTGGGAAAGCTGCTTCATCCATCCAGATCTGCAGCGCTGGAGGATTTTATGCCCACTGACAACACCATCGCCAGCACAGACGCAGGCCCAGCAGCCTTATGAATAAGCGTGTGACCAGCAACTGCATCCACAGCACGGATTTGAGTGCTGCTTTAGACCAAGTTATGAATGCTTTCATTAATGGCCACATCAAAGCAAGATTACCTAAAAAGCTGGTAAGCCATCAAAAAAAAAATCCATCTGGATTTAGCTCCAGACATAATTTGAGTCACCCACTGCAACTGACTAGTGACTTGCATTATAGTCATTTAAAACAGATATAAAGATTTTATTTCAATTAGCTGCTCCCTCAGTACTATTATTTGTATACTCAGTAGTAAGTGACACTAGGATTGTCTGGTTTCAAATAACTAGAACCATTTGCAAACAAAAGTTTAAAAGCCCTTTATTAATTCAGAAGTGAAACACATTTAAAGTGAGTTAAGTATGTTTATTAAGGTTCATTCTACTCTAAGGTTTATACAGAGAATGGAATGCAATACAAGCTAAGAGCACACCTCAAAGATCTACCACACAACCATCCCCTACTCCCTATAAGGGAACTGTAAAAAAAAAATAATAAAAATCAGGAAACCAGTTACTGTTTAACTAGTTGCAAGTGGCTTTGTCCAAAGAAGTCAAGCTTGATACTGCATTAGCTTTGTATGCAATAATTAAGTCTCTACAAGCTGAAGTATCACATACAGAGGCAAAAGGATTTCCTGTGGACACATGAAACCATGTTTTAAAGAGCTACATCACAAGGACTGTTTAAAATTGCCTAAGAACAGCCACTAATGGCATGCACAGGTCAATAATATTAACTTTGGTAATGTCAGTCATTTTTGGTCAAACCTGGATTCCACTTTTAGCGAGAAGTATAAAAACACACCTGTCCTGTGCATAAAGCAACACACTCTCCAATTGCTAACAGCTAGAGGCAGATCTTCAAGACATGGTTGAAGTATTCCAATGTAACTCTCAGGAGCTTGCTTAGCCCTAGATTACACCTTACACTAGTCTATCAGGCAAGACTAACAGGACAAGAAAGTGGACAGATTTTTTTTCTTTTTTTTTTTTAAATGCAGAAGAACAACCTTTAAAGTTATATAGCTTTAAGTAATACTAATATTCCCAAAATGCTTTCAGAAGAAATCAGCAACTTTTTTTTTCAAACTTCACGTAGCTCCCCAAGACACATTTTAGGTGTTTTTTTTTTTCCCTCTCTGAAGCTATCAATACCCTGTAAGTAAGTGTTTTGTTCTTGAGGAAGAAATCATGGGTGGTTTTATTTACAATGGTGAAGTCAATGCTTAAGATTGTAACTGGACTTGGAACAGTTAAAAAGCATAATGAAAATGACAACCTTAAGTGCTACTTCCCATACAGAATCCACACTTAGATCAGTTTTATTCATTGCAGAGTAAAGTAAAAAGACATCCAATTACACTAGTAAAAACTCAGAAGATTTAAATTTATACTCAAAAAAACACTACACATGCAAAGGGAACAATATCCTGCTAACACAACTTCATTTGCTGCTGCATTTGTCTAATATTAACAATTATGAACAGAGCAGTGCAACTAGTATTTGGAACAATCCTTACAGTGTTCGAGTGTCAGGCACAATACTTCACTTCTCTTCACACCACTGGTTCTCTTTACGTACCTGAAAGAAGAATTTAACCGTTAATGCACTGAAGTTTTACAAGTTAGCTGCAAATTCCCATAAGCATTCAGGATTGCTTACTGCAGAAAGGCACGAGCTTGGAAGCAGCTTCCCTTATTCATGCACAGTTTGTAACCAAGACTTCTGAATTGACCTGTTTATCCATATAAATCAAGAAACCTCTCGTGCCTAGATTTGATCAGAACTGAATTGTTTCACCAAGTAACACAAATGGACTGGCTTAAACCTTAACTGCTCGCTTCATGACACAGTACCGCAGACACACTAAAGCATACAATTCACTGCCCTTGTATTTAAGCAAGGTATCTTGGTCTGATCTTTCCCAGCTTAACCATTTGGCACTTCATTTGTTGTTGAAGCTCTAAGGCGATGAATTAATGACTTAGAGTTGGGAATCTAAGCACCTTACCTTTCAAGCCGCATGCAAAAACACACCAGCAGCAGCACTGTTACTACAGCTCCACAACCGCAATCTAAGACTGCCATAAGCAATCCTACTTTCTTTCTCACAAGACACACATCTGAGCTAAGAAGTCAACACGCTTTCTGGCCTTCTTCGAGCAATGGGCTGCCAGCACTGTAGACACTGGAAGGTCTTTCACCAGTAGCAATCCAATTAAGAGTAGTTAATGCATTAGTTTACATTTATTGTTAATAACCAGTCGGTTGCATCACGCATGATATTATGAAACACTGCACATTTGATTCAGTAGGAAAAAAGCTAAATTATAATTAAACCCAGATCAAGTACCTGTGCTTCTTCCTCTTCAGTGAAGTCATTCTTAATATTGAATGTCTTGCGAATTTCTTCTGGAGTTTTCCCCTTGATCATGTTTGCAACTGTCTTGCATGTGACATCAAGCAAGCCTTTGATGTCCAAGTAATTTGCAGCCTGTAGAAGAGTTTCCAAATTTAAAGCCTCAGTATCATTTGTCTGCCTCTGTAGATGTACTACCAAAATTTTGCTTACAGCACTGTAAAATGCTGTAACCACAAACACACCATCTCCACTTTGACAAGCTTCTAGCTAGAACCTTGAAATAACAGTACCTAAAACTTACTTGCCAGTTAACTTGCTGTTAACTACCTAAGACAAGTACGACTGTGTCACAATACCACAAAAAGCACAAATTTTTAAAAAATAAAGCTAGATGAGTATAAATGGAGTACTGGAGATCTACAAACAAAGTAATAAGTCTTTAGCCAAGACTCAAAAGCTGCAAAAGTGAAAAAAGACAGCTGGAGGGTCACAAATGCACAAGAGGACAGGAACTGGTAGGTGAGCAAGTATAAACTGGTGCCTAGCATGAGGTTAACGTTTTAACATTCACCGATTTCACCCAGTAGTAGTTGCCAGAACTACCTGCACTACCCTCGTTTCCCCCCATGAAGAAGTTATTCAAGCAGCATAAAGCCTGTATTTGTAAACCACACGAACAGAGGGCACTGCACAGGCACAGTCTTGATGCTTCAGGAACGTACTTACCAGGATAAGTTCAAAAAGTGTTCCTTGGTCTACTTTCAGAAATTCTTGATCCCACACAGGGATGTCATCTGTTCTTTTCTCTTTGTTCTCATCATCCTCAGGAGGAGGTGGATCATCTTTGTGATGGGTGCACCACTGAATCACCTAATTATAGTTTTGATATTAATTTTTTTATCCGAGTGATTCTTCTATTAGACCCCAACTCTAACTTAGCTTCATTTTAGAAGAACTGTACCTTCTCCTCTACCTTATATTTTCTAATATTAATCTAATGGAGCATGTTCATATGATTCATCTTAGAAGAATCAATTCCCAATCCCAGAGTTCAACAGCCTTCAAGAAGGCCACTTGAGACAGTAGCTAGTAAATTAAATACTCTGGATCCTAAAAGGCAGCTCCTGGTATTAACTGTAAGCCCTGAGCTAACACACAGAACTGTGCAGAGAAAACCGAAGCCTCATTTCGAGGCTTTTGCACTATTTGAAGAACAGGAAAAAAACGTAATTCATACTGAACAGAACACTATAAACGGGAAGAGCATGGAGAGGTACTAGCTACCAACAGGACATGTTCACCACAGTATGGACTTTACCCAGAAAACAAAACCTTGCATGTTTCCAAAGTGTTATTTTAAATAAAATCGAGCACTATCTCATCACCCAGACAATTAAAAGGAATAGGCGTCTACTGCAAAATCCTTTTCCATTCTGCCAACCCAAAATAATTCCAAAGTTTTAAGTTAATTACGCATACTTCCACTGGGAAATAATTCCTAACCCTGTACTAACCCCACAGCCCAGCATTTGCTTTGGCTCAGAGTAAAAAGCATCTCAAGATACAGCAACGCGCTTTTTCATTTTTCTCATTTGACCCAATAATAATCACGGTCTATTATTAAATGTAACACCAAGTGTGCACGGTGTCTATGAAGCACTTCAAGTGCCACGCAGCACGGCACCCGTACAACATGCTTACTGTCACCAACTCCCACCACTGCCCGTCCCTTCATCCTTTCTCCTTATATTTGGATCTCATGAACAGAAGCTCAGTGCACAGAACCCAGTTAGAATCAGAGCTTTAAAGCCACAAAATGCTAGGATGCACAGATGTCAGGCACCACCTCATCACCGCAGGAAGGAAGCCTTCCAGAAGGTCACTCCTGTAGGTCTGCCATTAGCTGCCAGCCTCAGCCCCATTCTCAGACAGCCTAGCTGCCTGGGCTCACGTACCTCATACTGCTTAAGCTTGTGCTAACACATAATAAATGTTTTTTTTTTTTTATGGTACATATCTAACTCCATCACTAATTCCATATTCCATTACTGGTATATAACTGTGACTTTCAGCATCTTACCTTTTTTAAAATAGCTGCATTAACATTTGGAAGAGGGACTGGGTCATCGTCACCTTCATCATCCATTCCCAAATCTAAAAAAGGAAAGATGACTAAGCAATCGGCAAACAAAAGAATTGATCTTCTCCAAACTGGGCTGCTCCAACAATTCTCCACTGTTTATCAACACTGAGGCTGACTGGCCTGGTAGCAAAGGATCTCTAACTGGTTAAGCCAGAAACTTGGATATTTTCGATGGGGCTCTGCAGAGCTTTGGCTGCATTAAACATACCAGGTTATACCAACCTTTATACTTAACCTTTAGGTTAAGTAACTAATAAGACTGCCTCAGATGAGATGCCGATATTCTTTGAGCATGAACAGTCAGTTAAGCCGTCAGTTACTTGTTTAGAGCAGAACTTGGCAGTTTTGTGTTCTGGGAATGGAATATGTTAAAGAACCCGAAGAACAGTATTTAAGTATTTTTACCACTTTCAAGATCTGAAGGCACAAGTTCAATCAAATTGTTCCAACTGAAATCCCCGATTCAATTTACTATTAAGAAAGAACTTAAACCTCCTGTGGTAAGCACAGACGATGTTTTGTCTCGCACAGCAGCAGTAAATACCGCAGCCATTGAGATGCCAGTTAGCTGGCCTCTGAAGCACCTGCATTGATTCTGAGCATGCAGATTTCTTTGGCTAGTAAGACAGCAACACAGATCCTTCAATTAAAGAAAACAAATATGCACTTACAGCACAAAGTTTCTGATAATCACTGTTTTAGAAGCCTGTCAACATGAGCATGACAGAATCAGATGGTTTGTCACTTCATCCCTTGATGCGATTGAGGAGTCAAAGTCAAAATAAGACAATTAAAATTTGGACTCTTTACACAGAACAAATACCACGTTAGCTCTGAATAGAGAATACACTTTTTTATTATTATTATTATTATCCAACAGCTGGATGACACCCTGGCTCTCACAGATCAGCACTGTTTATCAGCTACGTAGCTGAACAACACAGGCCTTCACTCAAGCACAGGTGAGCCAATTCTGCATCGTCAAGGAGTTTAATTTTTAAGAACGGATGACTGTGACACCATCACTGACCAAATCTGCACACAGTTAAAACAGCGTGTACTTCTGTATTTAGACAGGTCAACTACTGTCGTTAGGGGGATATCAGTTAATACTACTTTTTGGTTAGATTAACTAATTTCATAGGTTCTGAAACCAAAATATTGTCGTTAAAGGGTACCGCATATATTACCAGTTACTGGAAACCTCAAACGCTTCCTTTGAAGTTGGTAGCAGATACTAGTGTCAGAAGTGACCAATTGGGCTGCCCAAAATTGTCGGTACAGGGAAATAACTTGAGCAGTAGCCCAACACCGGCCAACTCTGCTCAACTCATCCCCACCCCTCCAGAACTGGGATTTCACGCTATCAGAAAATTAACACTTCACTGGTGGTCTCGTGACACCTGATGCAACCCCACCTTCCAGCTCCTCCCCCTTCATTCACAGCACCAGGAACACAGAGCATTTTTTAAGAACTGGTGATGCTTAACCATCCGTACTGCGAGGCGCCTTTTATCTGTGCTAGGGGGCTGCTTCTTGGTCAGCCGGGTAGGGGGCCGGCTGGCAACACTTGCCACACGTAACTTTCATCCACACGCACGTGCCACTGAGCGCTGGCAGTGACACAGCGTGCGCGTGAGGAAACGGGAAGGAATGATGCTCTCCGGTGTATTCCCACCGACTGCTGGGTTTCCTGCTCGCGTTGCTTGGATGTTCAAAAGCAGCTTATTAAGCAGAAGGAGCGTTCAATGGTTGGAGCATTTCAACCTTGTTGTTGTTGTTCTTACGTATAAGGTGTCACAGCCAGCCAAAGATTCATACCCAAGGACATCATTTTAACTACATCTACCAAAAGATTGTTTCTAAGTTAATTTGTGAATACACCCAAAAGCTAGAAAAAAAACAGTAAACAATGAGGATTTGCACCAGACAGATTAGACACAGCTTGCTCTGTATCCCAGCCATCTGGCGATTTCCCCTCCCCCACCACGAGTTCTTTTGTTTCAAACTCATATCAGCAAGAGATCAGAACCAAGTATTTACCCCACCTAATTTCACTGCATAAGCTCACAATATATATTTCACTTCAGACCTTTATTCGGTGCATTAGTTTCTGATCTCCCACCGCATTTAAGGAAACGCAGTTATGGAGTACGAATGGTTTGCACGCTAAAATAAAGTTTGTTTTTAATACATAGTAGAAGTTCTGTTTGCTTACTTTCACAAAACTGAAGTAGTCTGTAAGCAAACTGGGGGGCTTAGATTTTTATCAGCCTCACTGGAATTGCTCTTAACAAGTGGACTGAACTTCAAGCTTTTTGAGAAAGCGCATTCACCCAAAACAGTTTAAGCTACAACAGCAACTGCTCCAGCTGTTCTGCCATGAGATAGCAAGCCGTTTCATGGGCTGGGAACCCTTCTTCAGCACCGTACCAGTTTGTCTCCTCTGGTCAGAATTCCTGCGCAGGAAGCATTCCTGCATACACTGCTACCTCAGCACGAGGCTCCACTCTTACCTTCCAGCATAGTCTTTATAGTCACAGACTGCTTTGCAATTTCAACATCAACTTCAAAAATCTCTCCATCTGAACTCTGGAGTTTAATTGAAGGCATCTATAAGAGAGGGAAAGTTATTTTCACACAATATCCAGCAGACATTGCAAGTTTAGCTGACTCAAATACATAAGGTACCTTCATTATTTACATTGCTTCTGAACAGCAGCAGATAACCCCATGTCACTTACAGCACACCCAGGTTATGTGCTGCTTGAATCAACAAGCCTAAATTCATTAATCCTGATGTTTAAGAAGGACTGATAGAAGGAAACCTACCACCAATTTAAAAGAGAAGAGAGGGAACATGTTTTTGATTATTTTTAAGTTGAAACCTCAAGATAAATATAAAATTGATTAGTCAGTAGTGCTTTCTTAAAAAATGAAATGCAACACTAGAGCTATCTCTCTCTTGAAATAAGCTTACAACAACAATTCCAGAACGCTATTTGTCTTCAAATCCAAGCAACCACTGCGCATTTCTACCACTACAAGGAACAAGATCAGCACTTAACACTGCTCTTACACAGTAGGAAGTTACATCAGCACTTTATTAGCATTAAGAAACAGTAAGACAAGCAAGTATTTAACACAGGTAAAACAAACAAACTTTGTTTTAATAAAATTTTTCAAACAAGATAAGACCTAAAATACAAGCAGCAGTAAAGATATCCTAGTAAGTAACAATCAAAATTTACAAGGAAACATCTTTCCAGCTACTTAACCCCAAGCCAGAAGTAAGGTACTGGTGCCTAGCAAGCCACTAGGTCACTGCCTCTGTCCAAAACCACACTTGAGGTCTGCGTGGGTATCACTGTACTTGAACCAACTGACCCAAAAGACATGACAGACCTAACTGCCTGGCTGAAGAGCTTTATAAATCAGTTCTTAGACTAGTGCCATGTGTTATAATGGCTCTACCATTCAAAATATTTGCTAGGAGCAGACCACTGCAAGTTTCAGTTTTTCCTCCAGTTACCTGTTTGAAAAATCTCTGCAGCACATACTCCTAAACACAGCCTGCAAGGCACTGCAGAGGAAAATCCCAGTGCCAAAGAACTTCAAATTCCTTTCCAGATGTACTTCCCCCCTCAAGCTTACCACCCCTGCATGCTACCTCCTTGCAGTGGTACCCGAACTACCAAAGGCGAGCCAGCTGCCCCACTTGGAGCAAACTTCCACCAGCCCTTTCTGAACGCCTCCCACAGCTCATCGCCATGGCTCAGCCTGACAGCACTGCAGCAAACCAAGTCCAATGGAGGCCAGCCAAAGCACGTTATTAAGCAGCTTGCACCAGCCCGGAGTTCTCCTTGCTTTAATTTCCATTTGGCAGAGCAAGGAGGTAGTTAATGTTTACACGGCAACGTAACCCTATATGACAGGGCCGCTGCTAATTGGGATTGGCGCTTTGGAGGGATGCAGCCATGATTGTTGCAGAGATACGCATACGTGTGTGTGGATAAATATATGTACGTACACTTGCACAGATACATATGCGTATGGGTATGTAAATATGTACGTGCATGCACAAACATCCACAAAAATAAATCGAGGATTAACGCACGGTTCTGAGTCAGCAGCTTGAAGACGCCTGGGGGGGGCAGGGGGGACCCGAGCAGACCCTCTGGACGTACCCCCGGCTCCTGCAGCCACGGGCCGGGAGCAGCGCGCCCCCGGCAGCCCTCCCGTTACATAACGCCGCACAGCCGCGGGGCGAGCCCGGCCCTGCAGCCCCACGGGGACCGGGACCGCTTCCCCCCCCCCCCCCCAACAAGCCCCTTCCCCTACCACCGGGCACCGAACCGGGCCGAACGCCGCCCGTTGAGCTCCGAGGGGCGGCCAGGCGGGGAACCAGGCCCCGCAGCCCCGCTTCTCGTTCCTTAACATCCCCCCCACCCCCCCAACCCCAGCGCCGGGCCGTGACAGGGCCCAGAGACCCCGGGAACCGCAGCAGCGGCGCCCGGCCCCCCCCATCCCCTCACGGTCCCCCCCGTCCCCTCACGGTCCCCTCACGGCCCCCCCGAGGCCGCACCGCCCGCCCCACCGAGCGGAGCCTCCCCCCGCCCGCCGGTTGCCGCCTCAGGGCCCGCCGCCCGCCCCCCTCACGCCCCCCCCGGCCCCGGGCCCTCACCGCGAGGCGGCGGCGTCCGGCGGGCGCTGACGGGAGCTGGCGGCGGCGGCGGCGCTCGGGGCCCGGCTGCGGCGGCGCTTTTATAGAGGGGGAGGGGCACTGGGGGGAGGGGGAGAGGACCCCGCCTCGCGCTGCCTCGCAACTGCCGGGCTGCCCGCCGCGAGCGCCTGAGAGAAACGCCGCGCTGCCGCTCGCTAAGCGGGGCGGAGGGAGGCTGAGAGAGAGAACGGTGGGGTGCGATGGGGGTGTGCGGGTGGGAGAGGAGCGAGGAGGCGGCGGGGAGGGCGGAGAGGGGGCCCGAGCGTTTTTCAGGCAGCGCGGGCGGCCGCGGCGGGCGCCTCGCGGGGGTGGGGAGGGCCCCGCGGGACGGTGGCTGCGGCGCCCCCCGGCGGGGCCGCGCTGAGGGGCCCGGGGCGGCCCCGCCCCTTCCCCCCCCCAAATCCCGTCAGGAGTCGGGGGGGGCCGGGCCCGGGCCCGGCCCCGCCGCCTGAGGCCGCGGTTGGGCCTCACATAAATGCTGTGTTGTGGTGTTATGGCAGCGTTTGTAGGGCGCTCGGGTGCCCAGCGAGTATTTGTGGTGTTAGGGCAGCGAAATGACAGCCGTGCCCCCAGCGCGCCCGCTAACCTAAACACACAGAGTCCCTCGCACAGAATCTCGCTTTGTTCACGTCAAAGCGGGGACATCAGTGCAATGAAACACCAAGTCTTCGTCCTTCCCTTGTTTTTCCACCTTCACCTGAGTGACACAGCCCCCAGGGCAGTAACGTTACAAGCATTCAGCCACCACGACAGCAAGCACTAGAGCTCAAACCCTACAAGTATCCAGCACAAAAACCCAACCCTACAAGTATTCAGCACAAAAGCACGAGGAGCAGGTTGGGTTTCAGCTCAGAGCACAGCCAGCTCCCCGGAGATGGAAGCCGCACAGGCACAGGCTGCCAGCCCGGCGCTCCCGATGACGAGGCTGTTCCGCACTGGGTCACGTCACTTAAATCGGTTTCTGTATAAATTCCAGAGAACTGGGGGAGATGACTGCCTGCCTGCCTGCCTGCCTGAAGAATCTCGTTTCGCAGGCTTGGGGATGCTGAGCAGCTCATTAGTTACAGCATACTCGAAAATGACCGAGCAACCTGACCTAACTTGGAGGGAACTGAGAGTTAATCCTGTGTGGAGCAGGAGCGTGAGCATCTGAAGGGGGCAGGCGGTGTTTATACAGCAGGCTTCTCTGCAGAGGTTCCTCCAACCTTCTCTACAGAGGTTCCTCGGAGGTACTGGTGTTAGTAACCAGATAGCTGTTGTTTACAATTTATTAGGGCCTAACTATCTTGTATATGTAACACAGGCTTATATATGTTGGGTGTATTATGTGTGAAGCCTCCAAACTATGCCTAATGTGACCTTGTACAGTCAGCACATTTACCTCTTTCCTGCTAAATCACTCCACCTCATGCTCCAGTGTTGAGAACAACATTCACTCTGTTAAAAACAAACAGACAAACACACCGCCTTCACTTTCCTTAAATGTGCTTTTTTTATTTATATTAATACTCGCTGACTTAGCAGATCAGATAATGACAGAAGGTGGCCTGTGGAAAACATCTGCAAATCCTAAATCCCTTTTCTCGATTTTGCCAGAGATCAAGGTTTCTGATTTTTGGCCCATGATCAAGCTCCCTCAGACTGCAAAGCAGAGGCAGTAGGAGGGTGGGTTTTGCTCTGCACACAAGACAGATGCAATACAATCTAGGAACAGGCAGAAAGCAAAATTCCCCGCCTAATTATGACCTATGTGTCAATTATAATTCAAAGCAATTGAGCTTTATACGTGATACAGTTCTCTAAAGGTGTTGGAGAAAATTCAGTCCACACTGGACTCTATCTGTTGAATTAGTAGTCTGGGAGAGTTAAAGCAACAAAAACACCACACACCCTAAGAAGTGGCAGACGTCTGTCACAGATATCCTGTAATCACGTGAAAGCCACCTCCCACTGCGCCCTACATATCATATAATGAACCTCCCGAGCTAGTCTGGATGCTTTTTGCTATCTTTGTCATGAAAAAGCAGCTGCTGTGGTGGTGATAGCCAAAGTCCTGGAAGTCAGGCAGTATTACTAACACAAAAGATATGTCCTTGACTAAAGCTGCAAGGCAGGGAGCAAGATTTTTCAAGAAAATTAAAAAAAAAAATGTGTGGGCCAATTTCAATTGTTAGGTGCAAAGGTAATCATTCCAATGCAAATAATCCTAAACCAATCCTAAAGCATTGCTGTCCTGAGCTGTAAAGATAATTGTTCTCTGCATCAGCCACAGATAAATTACAATTAAGGGCCTTTCTCCACTGAGAATCCAGAGGAGGAAGCTTAACACTAAAGCAAATATCTGGAAAGATTGGAGCAACCAAGATCAGCGTAAGCTTGATTTAACACTTATCAGATCCAGAAGAGCTCTGACCTACATTCTTGCAGCATCACTGAGCTGCGGGCAGAAGCCAGCTGAACAGCTACGCAGCTGCAGGGGGAAGGGAATTTTAATACATTGAGCATGGCATTAGGGAGGGAGAGCAGCCTCCCAGACAGCACTGGGTTTACTCCACTCCTTGGATTCTGTTCCCAGCTATTTCTCTTGCCGCTTAGATAAAAATTACTGCCCCCCAACCAAAAAAAAAAAAAAAAAAAACCACTTAACACTTTCCATGTTTATAGACAGAGAAGCTTATTCTATTAGTGGTGGTGGTGATCATGGAGATAATACTGTAAAAAGATTGAGCATTTTTTAATACCACATGTGACATGAGCTTCTAAAAGCCTAGTGAGAACCAGGATTGAAAGACCTCAGCTTTGCTGCACTGATAACAAGTTGGGAAATGTCGTCACAGGACTCAGTTTGGATTTCCAGAAGGAAGGGAAGGCAGCCCTGCAAGGACCGAACTCCAGGGCCTGGAGAGCACAGCTGCTCTGGCACAGGGTGTCATTTGCTGGGATGCAAGGAGTGACCACTGGATCTGGACAAGAACCTGGTCTACATGTAGGGGAGATAACGCAGCAAAAATGTTCTTCTCCCCCAAAATACAGCAGAAGAACAGTTTTGTAAAAGGAACAGCCACATCAACAGTGCAAGGAAAAGTAGGACTTGTTCAGTGGAAAAAAAAATAAAAGAACAATTTTATATCTGATATAGATAGTGGGAAGAAACTGCTCAGCTCAAAGGCTTGGACTTCTGCTACTTAAAGCAATCTTACAACACGGCAGAAGAGGAAAACTCTTGTCCCCTCTAAACTCCAGAAATAGCTGTGATTGTTTCCACTTCATCAAAACTTGTATTACAGGAGCATCCTTAAGATGTTGCTTTTCATCTAAGCTGTACCACAGCAATGCAAGACATTGGGTACTGAGGAAGGCAGAGCCCCCCTTTAGATGTTAGTCAGATAGGCTGACAACTCGCTAACTAAATCACGGCAGGCAGACATGAGCTGTTTTTTCTTGATCAGCTTTTCTTCCTCCCTCTAGCAACATTCTCCTTGCATAACTACAGGGATTCAAGATGCATAGAAGACTGAAGATGAGGGAAAAACTGATTAAAAATAGAAGCAAACCTACCTCAAGCATATTTGCATCTAACTCCCTAATCTTCAGTCCACCTCCACATACTTAAACATACTGATTTTTAAAAAAAAAATCATTTTTGCTGTAGCATCCATGGAAATAATTTGGACTGCTCAGACTCCATGGTCCTTGTGGCTGCATAAATAGCCAGGGAGATGCTGCTGGGTGAAAGCTTCCCCCTTCCAGCACCGTTAGCAAAAGGGTACCAAATCCCCGAGTGGCACAGGCAAACAAATCTGAATATCCTTGAGAACCTGGTGTGATAGTGAGTAAGCTGCATTGACTTTACAGGTTTTTTTTGTCTTTACTATGGAGGTGCCGGACACTGCCGCATGCTGCACAGTGAGGCTGTGGAGCCTGTCCTTGGAGGGCTCCAGCAGCCACCTGGACGTGGTGCTGAGCAGCTCGGGGTGGTCCTGGGGCTGGGCCAGAGGGACCCAGAGGAGCCACCAGGCCTGGTTCCGTGGCACCATTACTCAGCCTGGCGGCTGTTCAAAGTGCAAGAGGCAGGTTCTGGGCTGGTACTGACACCACCGACGACGAAGAGCAAATGCTTTGAGGTTTCAAAGTCCATGGGAAGAAAAAAAAACACATTTCAGAAGTCAGGCTAATTTACAACATTTTTAAAAGAGATTGTAAGGGAAAAAAGTGACAGCCCAGTGAAATTGAGATGGTTAAACTAAGCTAACACTAGATAACCACACTCACAAGCACCACGGGATTTTGTATTTGAAAGGGGGGGGAAGCGAGAGCAGCCTCCCCCAGAGCGGAGCACCTCCTCGCCCACACCCGGCGCGGCGTTCCTCTTCCCTGAGGACAAAGGCGGTGGCGGCAGAGGAGCAAAGTGGGTCAAGTGTGCGGTGAGCAGCGCAGGATCCTTCCACACAACCCTCCTCCAGCGCCTCCCCTTTTCTTAAGGAAAAAAAGAGACGGGAGAGCTCACGCTGACAGGTGCGGTAAGGAATGGTTTTTGACGGAAAGTTTTACGATCAGCCAGCACAGTGGCTGTTTTTTCCAACTGCCTGAAAAATACAGCCAGTTGGGAAGGAGGCTAAAGCAGCTCGGGCCAATCAATCTGAGATTACTGGTATCAACACTACATTCCTACCTGGCAGTTCAGCACTGTTTCTAAATGCATCATCCAGTTTCAGACAGTATCTGTATCCGATGAGGAATATATATATACACACACAAGTCAATGAGAGGTCCAAAGAGCAAACATTTAGTTTCGTACAACCTTACACAGGGGTACAAGTATTTGCAAAATCAACCGCCCTCTCATTAAAAGCACCTGCCCCCAAGTTTCCATCAGGATGCTCACCTCAAGTCGTGCTGCTCCTCCTCCGTCACCGGTCCCAGAGCAGCGGAAGGTGCCAAATGCAGCCACTGGCAAGAGCAGCAGCAAGGAGCCGATACTGATATGGTGCTGCTGGAGCCCCCCAGATTTCTGCCTAGTTGATGCTTTGTGAACCAAAACCAAAAATCTCAGCAGCTTCACAGCAGTTTGATAACAAGGTCACGGGATAACCACCTACCCTGGGTCTCACATGCTGTAACCCGGGAAAATGCTGCTCAAACCACAAAAACACAGACTGGAAGGCAGCTCAGCCTCCCACCTGAAGCAGCAGTAGCACCAGCCCCAGCTCAGGTGTGGCCTTTTCTAGGCTAGTCCTGAAAGCTTCCAAGAATAGACATTGTGCAGCCTCTCTACTTAATCTTCTCCAGTGCCACAGGACCCTCCTGCGCTAAAAGCCATGTTTTTATGCTGCTCCGTGTCAGCAAATTTTATATATATATATATACACACATATATATAGTTACTATTAGCAATTAACGTTTTATACACCAGAAACAATCAGTTTCATCTTCATCCCAAACCAGTTCTGTTCACCATACAATAATTAAGAGATCGGGAGCTGTAGCTACCAACCCATCTTAAAACATGCTTTTAAGCCACAGCCTAAGTTTTAAAAGGCTAAACCATGCAGCACTGCTTGATTTAATATCTAAAGTGTTGTTTCAGCCTTTTTTCCTGTATGTATGCCAAAGAACTCTAGCCCCTTGCTCAAGAGAGCAACTTGCCTTTATTCTCATCCAAAAGGAGTACAGCCAAATGAATTAGAGCACCAAAATAACTTCTTAAAAAACCACAGTAAGCTGACTCATCAACTGCTTGTTCTGCAGGGCTTTTTTAGTGTATTCACATGTCCTGAAAGATTTCTACACAGTCTCTTATAATTTTTTTTAACACTTAACCTGTTTCCAAACTACCTTGTCCTGGAACTTGCAGAGAACGAATGCTCTGCATAACGATTACCGTAGCGTTCAGGAAGGCGCCCCACACTTTCTGCAACATTTCAAAAACCATCACTTGCAAATACTTTGCTCCAAAATCTAAGCTCATTTAAGCCACATGTATGGTTGGGGGGAAAAAAGACACCACGGAATTCTAGAAGGCCATTTCCCTTACGTACAACTTTCCTTTAACCTGTGCAGGCGCAACAGTTAAATCCACACCGCTGTGCAGTCGTGCTGAACACAAGCACGTTCCTGAGCAGCTGCATCACTGTGGGCCTGGGCAAGACACCTGCAATACTGTAGGGAATGGCAATTCAAAAAAGAGTAAAACACCCTAAATTTCCGTGAGTGCTCAGCATATAGATAAAATAAGCAACTAAGAAGTAAATATCGAGTGAAGTTGTGCCTTCAATTCATTGAATTTAGAGCAGCACTTAATTTGAAATTCAGGATTGTCATTTGATCACACTGGCCTCTCCTTACAGACCATTTTTCCGGAATGAACAAGTGGATTTATCCTTCAGCACTGCCCCTTGCACCACGGGGCTTCCTACAGCAGGAACTGCGTTCCCACTAGTAAGGAAATGAAGATGAAGGGGCAAGAAGGGAGGAACACAGGGATGTGTTTATTGAACTATGATGAAGATGCCAAAAATAAACCTAGCACCTGCACACTTTTTTTTTGTATTGTGTATGAGAAAATCCTCGGCCTTTAAGATTCAGGGCAAGTTTCTGAATCGACAGAGCAAACACTTTGTCCCATCCCCTATCACTTAATTACTTTATCAAAATGACTTTCAGTGACTATGAAAAAAAATAATCCAGACTGACCTTTGCTACTAACCACCGAAGTACAGTCAGGTGTAACGTCAAAGTTTTCATCAGCACTACGTATGCTCACTGCCTCTTTTCCAAGGGAAAATCGTCATTCATTCAGACACAGAATAACAAGGTAACTAGCTCGGTCCATCTGCACTTGCCTGCGGGTCAAGTAACCTTCCAGGGTATCGTCTGGAGATCTAAAACAAACAACGCAGCCAAAGCATGTGGAGCAGCGATACTGAGCTTGTACAGAAGTGTCAGCAGCTGGAAACGATCTGACTTCAGCCTGAGCCAACAAGCACATGCGTTGATACACCTCGGAAGGGGCACCTACACGCAGCTGCCCTCGGGGACAGCCAGCAGAGAGGGGGACAGGGCAGGACGGGGAACCAGAGCACGGGACCTAATGGGCAGAGGAAGAAAGGCAGAGAGAGAATGGAGGGAAAAAAACTGGCAGATATACAGGCTTCAAATCCTTCCGTCTTCTTTCGAAAAAGGAAATTACTGGATGTTTTCCTGCGTGGGGGTGGATGTACTAACATTTTGTTTGGTTTTGACTTAGACACCTTAGTGCAGAAGCACAGGCCCCTACACCTAAAAGTAAACACCCTAAATGAAGGGTGTTTACTTCAGTCTGATACACAAATTCAGATAATGTCATCCTGCATTTTGGCCACGTAAGTGTGATTTAAGTAAAGGGCAATATGGAAAGCTCAAAACCCTTCCCAGCGTGTCAAACAACAAAAGGTTTGTACTTATTCTATCCAAATTCTAAAAAACAGAAGGAAAAAGCGAAAGGTTTAAGAGTTGTTTGAAGAAAAGCATCCAATTTCATTCATGACTGCTTCTAACATTAAGTGCGGGTATTAGCCCTCCTTACAATTAACTCTCCTGCTTAAAACAAAAAAGCATATTACTGGATGATGAAAACACAGGATTTCCAGCTACTCTTATTTCACCTTCCCATGGACTTTTAGCAGTCTTTGCAACACAAAAGAAAACATTAACACTGATCTCTGGAACAAGTACAAATCCTAACTACGCTCATTCAGCCTGGACCATTGCAGTTTGAAGTGAAGGAAGCTTTGCTCACATGCATTTTTAATCAACCAGCTACCAACAAAATAACCAGACTAATTATTTCTAATCGAAGTTTTCTCCTCTTGGATCTTCCAAACACACTTCTAGCTGGTGAGTACTGCTGGTTGCCAATCTCCATGAGAGTAACAATTCCTTGTTCACAAGGTGATGTTCTTAAAAAAAGCCTACAAATGGCCAGTCACAGCACAATTACAGAGAAAAGTGCATAAAGTGGAGTGACTGTCACCACTGACTTCACTAACAGCTGCTTGTATTTGTATATGGAAACTGAAAAACTGAACTGCTCCCCACCAAAGCAGATGAGTCACACCAATTAAAGTACCAGGGAAAACAGGCAATAGGGCAAAGTCATTCCTTTTGAAGGAATGGTGACAACAAAGGTACAAAGTTCTTTCTATCTATAAAAACACAAATACAGAGATGGGAAAACAAAAAGAAAAGAAGCCTGAACTACTCTCTACAAAGGATTTTTTTTTTGGTAGTGATCAAAGCAAAAGTTCCTGACATACAGAAAAAGGATGCCTTACATGTGCCTTATTTTTAGTGTGCACGGCTTCCTGTAAGACATCAAGCTTCAGAAGACTGAGTTCTCCTGAAATAATTTGGAGCCCAAACTGAAGGGCAAACCAGAATTTTTGCTAAAGGAAAAGGAACCACTCAAGCCTTTCAGAAAAGGCACGAAGTAATGCTTCATGAAATTTAACTGTCTTCTTTGCAAGTTTGAGAATTAAGCAGCCCTTCATCAGAAAACCCCAGAAAAGCAAGGGAGTCCCCAAAAAGTGTCTGGAACTAGGCCTACACACTCACAATATTTCTCTATTTTCTCACAATATTTCTCTATTTTCTCTTACAAGCAAGCAGTGTAAAAAGATTCCTCCATTTTGTTGCAGTCTACACTGCACCCAAACAACATTGAGCCCTCCATGAAAACAACAGCCATGTCAGTCTTCTCAAGATATGTCCAATAAAAAGTTTCAAGCATGAGCCTTAAGGTGGCAAAAAATTTGAATGTTTTGAACAAAATCAAATCAGAATTCAAATTAGGAGAAAGGAGAAGACTAACAGAAGTTAACACAAGTCACATACTGTTCATTTTCAGAATGGAAGCTTGGGCAATACACATAGTGCTGAATTTCAAGTTATTCCTTTAATATTTAGAAAACTGGTTTTATTCTTAGCTTTTCAGATTTTTTAAGTATTAGCACCTACATTGGAAATAACTCAAACTCAGTTTTACACTTGAAAAAGGCATGCTCAATCAATTAATTTATCCTATTTTCTTCTGTCTTTGAATATTTCTGTAGAGCACCAAGAGGGAAGAGAGCAACATTTCAGTAACAAGCGAGCTCTGTTGTCAGCTACGCGACGCTGTAGGGCCAGCCATCTCCCTGGTATAGAACCCAGAACTTCCCAGCACACTTCAATCAACTCATTGTGGGGTACTTCAGGCGGAAACTTGTATGCAGGTTTATAAAACCTATCCAGCTACGTGTTAGTTTGTTAAACCAGAGCTGACCTGAGATGCAATTAGAATTTGACATTTTTCCATACTTAGTTCACAAGTTTATTATGAAAAACACTGCAGCTCTGTCCTGCAGTAACATTGTTTTACAGAAAAAAAACAGTTCTGTTCGAAGGAATTCACTATGCTTGGACAATTACAAGGGACAATATGGTAGGGCAAAGAGTGGGAAAGGGAACTGAGTGCAGACAAAAAAAATCAATACAATTAAATTAAACAGTATTCCCTGAAAATAAAACAAACAAACAGTTTCAGAACAAATATGAGGACTTGGTACTTATTTTAAAAATGTTCTTTAAGCTTCAATGATTGTTTGCTGCTACCCTTATCTACAGTCATGCTGAATAAAGCTATAGCTAAATGGAAAGTTAAATGTATTCACGAGGTGTTAATGTCTACATCTTATTATTTGCAGTCTCTCAGAGAAAGCAAAAGTAACTACAAATAGCGCTATGCCAGAAACTGGTTTCTTGACCAACAATGTTGCTTCAGCATGCAATGAACTGGTTCATTCTAAAGTGGTCACAGTTGTTGACGACAAGAGGCTTTGTATTTGAATATGGCACGTCTTTTGGTCCATGTGAAAACAAGTTTGAATGTTAAATATTTTCTGACACTTTGGAGTTACTGTTGCTCTTCCCGTTTTCTTTAGGTCAACATATGGTTCATGGCAATACTGTACAGGTCTAAAATCTCTTTACAGGAAGTAGTCTGGGGTGCGACGAGTAACATGCGGTTCACCTCTACGCGGTGCTGGGTCAAACTGCAAACTGAAAAGCATACAGAGTATTAATGAAACTGGAAGCATTCCTTCTACATTCAAATATCTCTTCTGAATTATAGTAGCAGTGGCCTTAAAGAACAGTTTTCTGAAGTTTTCCAGCCAATTTAAGACTTCCAGAACAATTGTTCAGCTTCTTCCACTCCTATTATTATGTAGTTATAAAACCTCTATTTTAAACTTGTCTTGTGATTACTACAATGGACCGGAGAGAAATTAACCTTGGTTTTAACATTCAAACATTAGTTTATGTTTAGAAAGTAAAAGTCTCCAGCAATTGTCAGAGGGGGGTAATTTACACAATGCTTTATACAATTCTTCATTTATTAGGAAATCTACTGTTGAGATAGTTAACTAAGAACTTCATCAAGTCAACATCTAAACATTTCCAAGATTCTTGCCTCCTGCCCTAGACTGACAGGTGTGCATTACCTCAGGTACGACAGGGACTTTCAAATTACACAGCTCTGTAGTATTTCGTTAAACTTCAGTTATATACAATGAAAGCAGTCTCACTCTAATCCGGCAGACCACGTCAGCAACAACACTTCCGGAATCACAGGCAACATCAATCTAATTTTTAAACATACTTACAAGGAGTATTTTAGAGTATCATCAAGTTCCATAATCGCAGCCTGATTGCCACAACGGTAACAATAATTTGGAGCACTGAAAATTGTTACTACATTCCGATCATGGCACCAGTTGTATCCCTGGAGAGGAAAATAAATGTATTTATGAAAACCACGTTCTTTTGTTGCACCCCATATAACCATCTAACTACTAAACTGAAAGTTAGTGTGCAAAACCCTAGGTGGAACTTGTAGTGTCATTTTTAAACATGATTAAGGCTCAATCTTTATTTCTCAACAGAAAAAAGGATTTTTGGACTTATGTGCTATTTCTTTCTCGTAAGCATTAGCTAAGTGCATTAAAATAGCAAGAATTATCCACTGCACTAGTGTTAAAAAATTTAAACAGCAATTTTGAACTACACAATCTATTCTGAATCTTAGTATTTTTAAACTTAAGCCTGGGTTCTGGTTTTGATGATCACAAGTTAACTTCCAGGGATAACTACAAACTAAGAACAAAAACACATGTTCATGGTGAGAAGGACAAATACATCATTTTTTCAAAGCACACATTTGCATGCATTTTCTCATTGAGGGACTCAGCATTTATGTTCAAGAATGTTTTTATCTACACAGAAGTGCTACAATTAAAGTCCATTTTTGCAATGTTGCTGTAAATTTTTAGAAAGAAGCCCAAGAAAGCTTTGTTCCACTGTCTAATTTAGAAACTTATTTAGTAGCACACCAACACTGTCAAAATAGTTTCTGGAAGACTCTCAGCTGGATCAGCAGTTTTTGTCGCAGCAGCACACGCACACCCCAGATGTGCCGAGCGTGGTATCAGTACACCAACTCCACAACCAACAGTTTAATCACACAGGCTCTATTGCTTACCTCCATTACCAACTGATGAGCTCTGGAAACCAACGTAAGGCCGTTAGCATGGTTAAAGGTTTCTGAAATATCCTGTCCAAATGTATAACCTGCGCCTCGAGGAGAAATTCCCCAGCCACCACGATCATCTGGATCTGACCATAGCAAGTCACACATTGGACCCTGTAAGATATTTGGAAGGTATTTCACAAACCAAGGAAAAAAAACCCTACACACACACACCTGCACAACTTTCTGCAGCATTGCTTTAGAACTTGGAAAAGAAAATATAACAAACCTCACGTATCAACTGCAAAAGTTAGTGCAGTTTAAACTTGAAATGCTATCAATAAGTTAATCTGAATGAAGAATCTTCATAGAAATAGTTCCTACCTCTGAGATCATTTAGTGGTACCTGCTGATATGCTATGTAAACTGTTTCTTACCTTAGGTAAGAACATGCTGCTCAATTTCCCTTCAGAAAGCAGGTACAAGACAATAGGTGCTTTCAAACTGCTACATTGCTTTGAACCTTATTTTCTGTCTGTGCATATATTCAAACATTCAACACATGGTGAATCATGAACCCCACCATGAGTTTAGGGAATTAATTTTCAGTACCTCATGGGGAACTTCCTGCAAGCGATCAAGTGCTCTGATGTGATCCAGTGTATCTATCGATGGAGAGAGGCCACCGTGTAGACAGAAAATCTGAAAGAGTTAGATGTGAGATTTATTTCATTTGCTTATATTAATTTCAGTGCAACTATAATTGCCTAGTATAAAATACCAGGAAAAATCTGCAAGAGATTACTTGAAAGCCGAGAGCTGACAGAATACAGTGTTAAGAGCTCCTTTCACAGCCAGTAACATTTAACTTCATCAAATTTAAACATACCTGGCCATCCACCAAGGCAGTTAGAGGAAGGTAATCAAAAAGGTCTGTAAAGTACTTCCAAACATTTGCATTTCCATATTTTCTTAAACATTCATCATAGAAACCATATACTTGTGTGATTTGCCTGCTTTCATGGTTCCCTCGGAGAATTGTGATACGTTCACGGTAACGGACCTATAAACGTAATAGACATATTTTAGAGGCACATCTTCCAAAAAAACAGAATTTGCCTTCCCCCATCCCATGATATGCCAATAAAACAATAAGAAAAAAAACCTTAAAGATTAAATTACAATCTTAGTGTGAAAAAGGACTAATTAAGCCAGATCTTCAGCTGACAGATACTTTGAGATTAATTACAAGCTTTATCCACTGTTACTAGTGGACTTCACTTCACTGCACTTGTGCATTAAGCTGGTATCTCTAAGCACATACTTAAATATTGCTACTTAGACAATTCGCAAAAAGGCAGCACTCACTTTAGAAACAGCTATACAGCCTTGCACCTGAACATTATGTTTTTCAGAAATATCCTTGAAAACTAGTATAGGCAACATTTCAGTTTTCACACCTAAAAACCTATGTTGCATAATCACAACAGATATTGGGTGCAGTCAGGATAGGGATCACACATGCTCCACACAGACCTGTACAGCTGAGAAAAAAAGTTACCTTAAGAGCTACGAGCAATGTGACTGTTTCCACTGAATAATAGCCTCTGTCAACATAGTCCCCCATAAACAAATAATTTGTGTCTGGTGATTTGCCTCCAATTCTGAAGAGTTCCATGAGGTCGTGAAATTGTCCGTGGACATCTCCACAGACTGTGACCGGACATCGCACTTCTTGGACATTAGATTCTTTTGTCAAAATTTCTTTAGCCTATGAAACAAACAAAAAAAAGAAGAGAAACTGTGAGATGAATTGTCCATGAACAGTCTTTTTATTCAAAGCACGCTCTACTTGCAACACTACTACCCACCCTCTTTATGAGCTCACCTTTTCCTAGTCTGAAGTGTTTGGGATAAGAGCTTATCTTTACTTAGAAGAATATTTGGCTTTACGAAACAATTTTGTTTTCTCCCCTCTCCCAGCATCAATTAGGTATTTCAGTTAGTTTCCAGCTTAAAAAAACTCACACTTTCTGTACAAGTGGTTCCATGAAGCACAACTGACTTTAGACCAATAATCTCCATTGCTGGAATTGACGTGTGCAATATTTGGAAAAGATAAGTCTACAATCATGCCAATGTCTAATTTCCAGCCCTTCAAAAGCCTGAACTCAGACATAGCTGAATCTGAGACTCCCCCAGGGAGGTGGACACGGCCAGCCGAAGCTCCAGGAGGGTTTCTGCTTCAGAGATGACCGTCTGCCACCCACGTACGCCTAGCTTTGAACAGCAGATCACCTGCACCCAGAACAACTTGTAAGTGTGCACGAGTGTGCCCTTTATAAACCAAAGAGAAACAGTTTTTGTTCTCTTCATTTTTTCCACAAAATTGTGTGCACAGAAGTTGCTGACAAAGGCAATTCACGTGAAGAAGCACAAGCCAGAGACAGCATCAAAAAGGTGATTTGGAAATAACACAAGAACACTTCAGTTGTATCACCCATCGCGCTGCCAGTTGTTAGAGCTTTTCCTCAGAACACATGCCACACTAATTTTCTAAATCAAGATGGTATTAGAAATAAAAATAGTAACAGGTTTACTTGTCACCAATTACCAAGCCCTCTATGCCTTCCAAGCACCAATGTTGCTATTCAAAAAGGATCCGTTTTGTTTTTTACAAGGGGGAAATGCCTGCTAAGCAAAGAAGTATTTTAAGACATTGTAGAAAAAATATCCTCGTTTGAAGAACACGAGATTTTGAAGGGTAGGAGAGAAACATCTGAAGTTTAAATCTAAACTGGAGATTAAATATTGGGTGCTGACATGAACCAGACCCGTAAGGAACACGCTGCTGCGTCCAACTTTCCACTCTAGTCATGAAGCCACCAGCTGGACAGTGACTGACACCCCCAAAAATGGGCTCAGCGCTGCCGGGTATTACCCAGGCTAACCACCAGGGTAACCATTTCAGACACAAAAAGCGCCCACAACACGTGATGGACACGCAGGAAGATTTCATTCAACGCTGGGAAGAAATGCAAAATGCAATCACGGTTAAAGCGCCCTGCACAACAATGAGCTTTAGCTATTAAAGCATGAGTAACCGAGTTAAATCACTCTGCAGACATATTTACACCAAAAGTCAATCTCATATGACAGTTTCCACTCATGCTGTGCCTAGTACTAAAGATAGGTCACTGCTGGCTTGTGGCAGATGCTAAAAGTGTAGATTTATTTTAAGATAGTCTGACTTAAGTTCATTTTAATGCAGTGACACTCACCGGATGTTTTGAAGGTGTTTTAACAGCCTGAGCCTCCCTAATACACTATTAGGCTCAGAAGCATTAGCTATCGTAATTCTCCTTTTGACAGAGAAAGTTACAAACACCTATAGCACTTCTACGTAAAAAAAGAACTATAATTAGAATGCTTTCTACTGCTGTTTTTCTTAACAGACAGGGAGCACGGCACAAAGAACGCAACATTCATTTTTCATCAAAGGGATGAGATTTTTATGCTGACTGAAATTCAAATTGCATCGTTCTCAGCACTGGAGCTGTTGCTTCCTCAGTTTTTGCAATATTAAATCACTCATATGCACACAAGCAAGCACAGGTGAGTCGGACAGCTGCTCTGATGGAAAAAGTTTGTTCCAGGTCAACCTGCAAAACAGCCATCGCCATGTAAATCGTACAGTGAAGGAATGCTGCTGTGGTAATTTAAATATTCTCATGTTCCTGAAACAGGCTTAATGAAACGCTGCCTTACGAACTGCTTAGCCCACTTCCAGTCTTATGTCCCACAGCATTAGCAGTGGCAAACACCGAACTGCTTCAGCAGTGTACCTGTCTCTATAGCAGTGTTGAAAGTAACACCCTGAAAACGGGCACCAGCAAGTGGTCAGTTCCTACAAAAGGGTAAAACCCAAACTGTCCGAGCACACCGTAACGTTACAAGAGCACACGTCGGTCAGACACCAACGCAATCGGGTTTCACAACTCGGTTTGCACAAAGTTAAGCTATTACTAATACTACTTAAGTATCGGTGACTCCAGCTTTGTATCGGACCATGCACCAGCCCTGCAACCTCCATCTGGCTTCACCCCCTCTACCGATCCTTTCCCCAGGACCTAGGGTGATGCTGCTCACCTCATTCCGCTCCCTGCCCAGAACGAGCCAGGCTCCCCCCCAGCAGCTCCCCCTCCAGTGAGGAAGCAGGGGAACATTTTGGGAGCATTTCGGCAGCTTCAACACCTGGCTGGGCACTCCTCCTCCGTCCAACCTCCTGGTGAGGGCGAAGCAGCGAACAGACAGACACGCCTAACTCCTTGCACTTCAGAAACCCGCTGACCTATTGCCAAGGACAGCAGCGCAATCCTTCACGGTATTTTGACACCGACGTTTTGAAACATTCAGGTTTCATCGCCTATCACTAGATAAACAATTATGCAACTCCGAAACTCGCCTTTTCTTGAACACTTATCAGTGCTTTTGTTTCCTAGGTATTTTTCATTTCTTAACAGTTTTTAATGCTAAGATAGCTCTGATTATTATTATTATTTTTGTCTTCAATCCTCATAAGTGACCCTACACCACACAAAGGTTAATTTGTGGTATTCTCCAGTCTAAAAAAAGACGAATCAGATGATGCTTTAGTTTATGTCAAAAGCATAGCACATTACAGTTGTTAAGACTCGTGACTTCAAAATCAGCTTAACTATTTTTTCAGCACTACATACTCTCAGATTTCAAAATTAAAAGCATTCAAATGAATACAGGCTGAAAAGAGCCCATTATTTCAAGGCGATGGATACTACTTTTACAGCTAAGCACCAATAAAGTCTAATGCAGAAAATATACGCAACTATGACACTGACAATTGCACAAAGAAAAAAAAATCCCAGAAGGAAAATCCATCATAACCAGACGCTGACACGAAAAGCCCCGTGCTATACTTAGAACCATCTCAAAGTTCAAACAATAAGCACAGAGCCAATACACTTCACCTTAGTCATAGTGACTGAAGTTCGTTTATACTTGGTATTTGAACTACCTGCTTACTCAAAATTTTCTGGGAAAAAAGGCAACTTGTACAATTCAAAACCACCCAGAAGACAACAAGACTGTAACCAATATTGGTTTGAAGGCACAAGAAAAAAATAAATTTGCACTAACGAAGGAAGCATTACAGGATGAAAACAAAGCTTCCTATTTGAGGATTAAAATATTCCTGGACTGCTGCACATCTTCTAAATGCAAGGATGAACAGTGAAGCACTGTTTTGTTGACTTTGTTTACGAAGCACGTCTCATATGTAAAAAAAACACCAAACTGTTCTTAAAATAAAAAAGACTAGCTTCATTGCTTTAGGAGTGCACGATTCAAGTAACCTCTGCATTTTATTTCCAGATCTGCAGAATTCTATCTAATGAAAAGCAGGAGTTACCTGCAGAGGTATCTCCTACTTCCCTGGGCTGAGAATAAGATTTTTATCCCAAACAGCACAGATTAAGGCTCAGAGCCAAGTGCCTCTAGGGCTATCATCCAGCCACTCTCAGCTCACTCTATGCTGAGGACAAGTTCACCTGATGAGCAGAACCCATCAACCACCTTACCTCACAGAATTCGTTCTCCTAAATTCACCTGTACCCAAATCCCACTGTGTTTCCAGAACACACGATGTGTTTCTTCTTTACTCCTACCCTTTTCTTAGATCATCAACTTCTAGCAGAAGCTCTGAGAGCCCAAACCAACAATCTACGCTGAGGAACTGTGGGGCACATAAAAAAAAGCAGGAAACATCGCTGTGGCTTCACAGAACTGTAAAACAATGCTTGAAACTGCTGCGTAAGGCTGAATCAGTGCTATAAAGCATTTATCAAAAGATTATCACTGACTTCGTAAAGGAAATATAGCCATTATTTTAATTATACGACACAGCTCCAGTCTGTAATACCTCGTTCTTGGAAGCCCAGAGCTCACACCTGCAAACCACCGTGCTGTCTAGTAAAGCCCGTGTGGGGAGGCATCTGCTGTAACCAAGACAAAATTATATCGGTAGTTACCATAAAGATATTTTGATGAGATCGAAGGCTTCAACCACACCCATAATTTCCTGCCGTCAAGATGCACAGGAAATGACTAAAGGGCCAACGATCGGCTAATTGGGATGAAGGCTGGTTTGAGCTGGCCAGCATCATTGCTTGGACCTGGAATCTCTTTCAGGCAAAGTCACCCATTACAGTCAGCAAGTCTTCTGTAAAGACATTTGTGTTTCCTTCCCCAACCCCACCCCCTACCTGCAGGGCAAAGAGGATGCTCAGCCCAAAGGGGGCTCGCTGTTAGAGCAAAAGGTGTTTGCTTTCGCTGCCTGGCTTTTTTAACACAAGTAGAGAAATCAGGTCTCTAATGTCACTCTTGTGAGGAAGGTAAGGCAGCAGTCAGATGGCATGACACAAATGGGACCTGCTTTATTTTGAACTGCAGAATCCGCTAAGGAGTTCAATGTGAATGTGTAAGTAGGAATCAAAGTAAAACACAAAGCTCCCCATTGACATTTAACTATTTAGTAGTCCTCCAAAGCAAGTGAAACCAGGATTCCCATCCAACACAGACGTAGCAACAGCAGCAAAATACTCTTTTCCCAGGACTGCAGCAGGTGACATCCCCACCTACTTTCTCTTTGGTTTCGGCAGTAGCACCGATGCCACCATTTCCAACATCCACTGCAAGCAATACCGAAGGCTTGGAGCTCGGTGAAGGCAACACAGCGTGCCTGACCAAAGGGTCACGGCGCAGCTCGTGGCAACATGTGTCACGACGTGGCCACTATTTGTAGCCCTTCATTTGCTCGGGACTCAGCAAACAGAGCTAACAACTGAACTCGGAAGGTCTATTCAAACCCAAAGTGTACAAAATGAAAGTACAGTGGCCTACATTTCAATAGATATATCAATGGCTATTTGTCAGTGAACCACGAACAAGCAGTTAACTGACCCCAAAAACATGAAATGTGCTCAGATTCACGTTTCACAGAACACAGCAAAGCATCCTTCACCACGCCACAGCTTTACAGCTACCCTACTCTTTCAGCAATTTCTGTTTGGTTAGAAGAGAGACCGATTACACACAAGATGTTGGCCAACGAAAAGAATAACCCTAATGGCAGAAATGCATGTAAGAGTGAAGACGACGACCTGCCTTCTCCTGTAAATTCCAGAAGGTCTATTAAAAGAAGCACACAGGCAGTAAACTTCTGCTAAATAATTCTATTTCTTTGTATTGCAGAGCAATGACTGACACTGTTTACTGCCTTGATATTCCCCTCAACCTCAATATGGAAAAGTCATTAGTAGTCTTACATAGGTAAGGATATCTGAAAAGAATGCTCTTTCCTTTGGAAACAGATTTGGGAGAAGAAAAGGGCAAGTGCTATTTAGTTATCAATAGTGGACAAGCCCAGATAGAAAACGAGGACAGGAAAGGTGCTCCTCCAAAAGAATTCAATGTCATCATTTTGCATCATTTAAGAGATCTTTGTGTCCTTCACTTTGAATTTAAAAGTCTAGAAAAAAATCTTTAAAAATGTCCTGGAGGCCAAATAAACCAAGAAAACCAGACGCCTTCCTGTCTACACTGGAGTTCCAAGTAACAGAGCAGCAGCACTAACGCACAAAACTGATCTCTTGCGGAGAGATGGTCTTCGGTCCTGTCCACGCAAGCAAGCTGAATTCATTTCATATCATTCAAGCTGTTTTAAGAAGAAATAGACTGAAGCTATTCCCAAACTAGCTATGCCTGATACATGAAGCTAAACCAGCAGATGGTAAACTCGAAAGGTTTTTATTTATTTTTATTTTTTTTAAACTCTTGCTCAAATCACCACGCCAAGCTGTGGTTGCAGTTACATACAAAGTACATTCAGAATACTGGCTGGAAGGCTCGGGTAGGCATAACGGAGGATTCCTACTTCAAAACCCATGAGCAAGGATAAGGATGCGCCACCTATATTGGAAGGTATTTTCCATACACTCTGCTGAAATGGAGGACCTGACTAGCAAGCAGTTGAGCTCCAGTATTTACTCTTTAGCCAGGAATAAACTACCTGTTTTTTTCCAGCTTAACACACTGCCTAAAGAAAGAAGTCTGGAGCAACAACTGTGTTATTGAACGTAGGTGTAGTGTTTAAGGGTCCCTAGGTGAGAAGGGAAATTTAATCATTGCTCCTCCGAGCCTCTTAGCACAGCTGTTTGTACAAGGCCTCCCTAACTCACGCCAGACAAAGCCAGACAGGTTAGGTTATTACGCTGTTTAAGGCAGCCCGGATGACTAACTGAGGATGGCTAGGGAGCAATCTCAGAGCAGCACTGTCATCAGCTCTGAGGAGGCAACAGCTTCACCACAGGTAGATCTGGAAGGGGACATCCATCTACAGCCTCAGCCACGTCGTTAGCCTTTCACTGGTACAGCCTCAAGTAGGAACTTGCTCTGACTTACAAACGCTCGCTTCTGTTTTCCTAAGCTATGCCCCAAATGACTTTTAGAACAAGAAAATACCTTTTGCTCTTATTTGATTACAGCGGATATTGTGAGTTAAAACAAATCGAAAAAAATTACTAATGCCAGCACAACTCAGTTTTACAGAATTTCATAAAATAGAATAAAGAAAGCTGTTGAAGGCAGAGGAATTGGCATACACAAGACTAAATTCTCACACACACCCTGAGTGTTACAACCACAACTAGGTGAGAAGGCCGGCAAGGTTGACACCTCAAATGCCTTTTGTGTGAAGGGACATTTTCCATTTCATGTTACAAACCATCACAGGAACAAGCACTGGGAGTGCAAGGACTTTTTTTTTGTGGAAGTGTTTCACAAAAACCTAAAACACAGTTATTAAAATGTCACAAAGAGCTTTTCACTTGCAACTGTTCAAAGGTGGATCGTTATTAATGGCTCTATCCCCAGGTATATTCAATGAGGTAGTAAGAAAGGAGTCCTAAACCATGTCCTGGTCTCCCACGGCCCCCAGAAACAACTGGAGGGCCCTCATGCCACGAGCAGTTTCTTTTTTTGGTGAATCCATAAGCCAATGCGGTACCAAGGAGGAACTGAAATGTCCTGCCTTCCAGACCCCCACTCTTCTGCCAGGGATAGGGCTGCAGGGACACAGAACTCATCCTGCACAAAGCCCACCAACATCAAACCTGTCACCAGCTGAGAACTCTGTTAGGGCAGATTTTTTGGGTTCATCTATAGCAACTTCAGACAGGGACATCCATTTTTACAATAATCACGGGCAGACTGACAGCCAGCTGTGTGATGGTTACACAAAGTTTTGGGAACACAAGAGCTAGCCAACGCAGAAGGCCCGGCAAGTGCAGCGGGGGCAGTTTAGCCTATGCACTTCTGGCTAACACCAGGCAGCTAACACAGGTAACTCAACAACACAGAGGGACAGGGACACTGAAGAAGGGGGGTAGAGGTCTCAGAGCAGTAACACCTTCAAACACAGAAGTACGCTTTAAGGTTTGCCAGACCTATGCAATAGAAGAACTGAACTTTGACTGCAGGTTTTTCTTCTGACCTGAAAGCTCCATCGGTAACATACTGACCTCCTGCAACTAGAGCACCTAAAGGAAGGAGCCCCAGCAGATCATACAACTGCAGCGAGTACACGTTTGGTCTGTTCTCATCTGCAGCAAGTCTCGGCAAATCTAACTTGGAAGATCTGCTGCTAAACAAAGGTGGGAGTTCTGCAACAGGAAAAAAAGTTAGAAATATACACCATTGGCAAGGCACATACCAGAGACCAGTATGGCCCAGAAACATTTATACCATGAAATTAGCAATGGTGACAAATCAAATAGCAAATGTGAACAAGAATATTGTTACAGATCAAAAGCTGCAGGAGACAAGGCTTGAATCAAGGTTTCTGAAACAGTGTTCACCAGTATCAGCCCTTCATTCCCGTTAAAATTTTTAGATAGCAACACCGCCTATGCAGACGTATTTTACTAGTAACTGAAATGCAGAGAAAGAGAGCCCAAAGATTCTCCACAGCATACGATCAGCTCGTCTTTTTCTAAAAACTGTATGGAAGGTTAAAACCCACTCAGACTACTATTTCCAGCAGAGAGACACTGATACTTCTCCCTCCACCTGCACTAGGTACACTCTGAAATAACCACTGGAGACTCCAACTACAAGTTCAACCTTCGTGCAATTTCAGCCTGCCACCCCACCTTCCTGAGCACTGTTCCACACCCCCACTGGGACCATTTCCCTCTTCCCTCACCAAGCATGGTTTTCCACACAGCACTCCAAAACAGCATTCTTTCATTCTAAATGGCCTGCGGAAAAAAGCCTCACCTGGCAATAAAGGACTTCCTTTCTCCTCTGTACAAAGACAGCACTCAAGAAACAACTCAGTGTTAACTGGGCAAGCGTGGCTGATACCTGTCACACGGACTGCAGGACAAATAAATACTGGTAACAATTCTTCAAACGTCACTTACCAAATACTTAACACACATACAGTCTGTCACTGATGTAACAAAATATATAGCATTTATTAAGGCTATGTAACTTAGCTGCCACTCAGAGGGTCACATTTTTTCAACTCCTCTATGAAAGCAGCTATTACGGAAGGGTACAAGTTATTCCTAGAAGACATCTCTACCCAGTTAGCACCACCACCATCACCAAGGTAACCAGGCATGACACAGGATGCACCAAGAAAGTAAATGGGATGCTTGAATGGCCAGATGTAGTTACTATGCTGCATTATATTGTGTTTGCAAATAGCTGTTACGTTCTTTCGTTATCAATACTGAAACGCAACGGAGCCCTTAGGCTTAGCCCTATTAGATAGGCACCAGTCTGCACACACGAAGCCCCAGCAGATCCAGAAATACCAGTCAGGAAGATCATCTAATCAAATAGTATTATGGGGAAAAAAAACCTTGCAAGGATTTTTTTCCTTCCCTAACTAGTCCCAGCTACAGTGCCGTGCAGGATGACAGCGTGTACCTGACAGGGTCTTCACCTGCCGTGTGGAACAGTAACTGGACTTGACACTGTCCTTGACGCATTAAGCTCTTCATGGAAAATATAACCTTTGGGTGTGATTTCACACACACAACTACTTACAACAATCAAAACATGAAGCACAACTCAGCTGCTGCTGAGAGTCGGTGCTGGAAGCCTGGAAACATGGTAACTGCTGCCCCTCAGCAGGAGGGCACAGAACTCAACAAACGCCCTGCTTCTGAGAGCACGGACACCCGCCGGAGGGGACAGAGAAGACAATGGAGAGCTTGGACTGCTGGGGACTACCTCCAATTCCTTGCGTCAGCCATCGTGTAGAACCTTACCTCGTACCAGCAGGAAGTCCCAGTAAATCCACCTGTAGTTATCAGCAACAAATCATCTTGCCTGAACACAAACAGCCACGCGGCCGTACTGCAAAGCGCTGACCGCAAACTGGTCAGAGAGGGAATTTCATCTCCAGCACAGTATCACGCTACCCGAAGAAATACTACCTTTGTTCTGGAGCTGGCTCAAATGCCAACTTGAGGCACTGCTGCTAAATGATATATTTCGTGTAGATTTCTCTCCTGTTTTTGTGATCTCTCATCACAGCATAGGGTGGGCAGGCACACAGCTTTCTGTAACCTAGTTCCCACAGATCCTTATCAAAATACATCATTCCTGCAGACCTAGTCACCTTTATCATTCCCCTTCCTTCAGCCTAAACAGAGTTTGCTGCTTCTATAGAGCCAGCATGCCTTGTGATCCCTTGTCTTGGACTTATCAGAAATACTTCATGTTGGGCTATTTTTCCTCCCTAGTGTTAAGAATCTATTTTCGTGATAAGGATCACGCATTTACCCAGAAATAAAGCTTATTTCCATTCTTCATTAGGGAAAAATGAAAACTCCACCTCCCAACCTCACACAACCATGAGTAGGACTATAGTATCTTTTGAACAGAATTCCTAATGGCATGTCTACTTCTCACCTATCCAAAACACCCTGTAATTTCAGAGAGTTTTTTTTGTGTATTTGCCATGTTTTTTCAGCTTATCATACAACCTTACAAAAAAATATCCGTTCACACAGTATTCAGAATCCCGTACCAGCACCATTTTATAAATGATGGCAAACGGACTACTTACCTCCTCAAATTCATTCAAGGAAGAACCTGGACCGCTGTCGTAAGACACACGTGAAAAATGAGCAGGCAGCTATACTGCTTCTTGCTGGCAACACGATTGAAAAACACACAAGCCATATCTAATGGATGTAATTTTAAGTTGCTGGTGAAACACTAGTCAACTGAAATCTGGACTCAAGTAGAGCCCATTTGGCCAAAGGCACTCCAATTTATTTAGTAAGTTCATAGTCCTCTGGAAACAATTTGCTCCTAAAACAACACGCTGTAGTATTTGAAGGCACTATGCCAAACTTAAAATATCCTCATTTCTTCCTGTGGTAGGTACATGGACTTCTTTAGAGTCAAGTACGTCAATAACCTTCCACATTCCTTAATTTCTAGTTACCCCCCAAAATGTTAATCTAGAAGTGTAAAAATACAAATACTCCAGTAACTGAAAAAAAAATCTTCAGCTACTAAATTTTAATCACGTTCAGGACCAGAATCTTATTGGAAAACATACTTGGGTTTTGCTGCAGCTAGTATTTCCTGTAATTTCCAGAAGATGACCTACCCGGGGCTGATTTTAAGACCTTCCTGAGCACACGCGCAGCGATCAGGGCAGCGTTCTGCCATCGAACCCCACCGCCCTTCACCCGCCACCACGAAAATTAGCAGCTATGCACGCCGATCCGTTTCACAAAACCTCGGATTTTATCCCCAGAAACCAACCCCCGGAGGTCACCCACCCTTCGATTTCAGCTATAAATAACCCCGCGCTTATTTTTATCCCGAACACCAAAGCCGCGACGTTCGCGCAGCAGCTCGGCGCCCCCCGAGGCTGGCTATTTCTCCCCCCCCCCCCCCCCCCCCTTCATTTCCACGGCAGCAGCCCTTCGCTTTCTAACCGCGGCCGCGTCAGGCCGGCACACCGCGGCGGTGGGGGGGCCCGAGGGGCCGGCACACGCCGACCCTTCGCAGCCTCGGGGCCCGGGGCCGTGCCCGGGATGGCGGCGGCGGCGGCGGCGCCCGGGGGTCTCCGCGGCCGCGGCGCCATTTTAGGAGGCGCTGCAAAGGCGGGAGGCGGGGCCAGGCCCCGAACGCCGCGGAGCTGCCGCCGGGGACCGCGGCTCGGTCCCGGCTCCGGCTCCGTCACCACAGGGCCCCCCCCCCGGGAGCCACCGGGAGCCGCCCGGGGAGCTCCGTCCCCGCTGCGGGCGCCTCATCCCGCGGTGCCCTCACCACGGCAGCGCCTCCCCGAGGGCCCCGTTGCTCCCCCCGCCGCGCCTCGCCCCCCTCTCACCTTCTCGCAGAGGCTCTTCACCTGCCCCTCGGACAGCTGCTTGCACTCGTTGAGCTGCTCCACCCACTGGTCGAGCTCCTTGGTGAACACCTTCTCCTCCATCCCGCTCAGCCGCCGCCGCCTCCTGCCTCCTACCTCCTCCTCCTCCTCCTTTCTCCTGCTGCTGCTCCCCGCCTAGCTGCCGCTCACCGCCCCGGAGCCCCCCCCCTAGCGACCCAACGGCGGCCGGGCGCGGCCAGGCTGCGGTGGGGACGCGGAGCGGGAGCGGGGCCCTGCGCACGGCAGCGCTGCCGCTCGCTTCGCACCGCGGCGTGTAATGGCTGCCGCGCCTGACGTCACCACCTCGGCTTCCACTACTGGGGGGGGGGGGGGGCGTCGCGGGAGGAGACCGCGCACGCGCAGCGCCGAGCCTGCGCGATGCCTGCGAGAGGCGGGGGCTGAGCCGCGCTGAGAGGGGCGTGCGCGTGCGCGATGCCGCGCGGCATTAATCGAGGGGGGGTGTGGGTGTGTGAGGGGCTGCCCGCGCATGCGCGCACGGGGTGGTGGCAAGGGGCGGTTTCCCGCCCAGCGCCTGAGGGGATATGGAGGGGGGGGTGACCCTGAGGGGGGCGATGGGGTTCGGTTCGGCCCGGCCCGGCCCGGCCCTGAGGGGACACCGACGGGGCAGGGGGCTTGTGGAAGTTCCCCCCAGCCGAGCAGCCCGGACCCCGAGCGCTGCGTCCTCCTGGGAGGTGGGGGCTGCTGGTGCCGGCTGCTCCCGGGGTGGGTGTCCTCAGTTTAATCGCGAAACTTAAGCGTTAAGGTGGTGCTGGTATTATGCTGCGTTTCTTAAAAAACATAAAGAAGGGGGTCTTGAGAAGCTCGTGTGTTTGTGGTGAGCATTTGGGAAAAGAAATGAGCAAGGTTCGGTGGAAGCTTTCAGCAAAATACAGGGTGCTAGTGGTGGGCCTCAGTTACCTCAGCGTATTCGGACAGTTGCTTACTGTCTAAAGGAGAAATATCGGTAAGAGACAAGTAATAGGTAAGGAAAAGGAGTGAAAGAAACATAAATCTATTAAGTGAAATGGACTACATTTTTTATTGATTTGCATCCTAACTAGTGGGGGTACTAGTTAATGAAATATTTCCCTAAAATATCTTCAAAAATGCATGGAATGATCAGCTTAAAAAGCATCAGTAAAGTAGGTCAAACTTTGGACAAAATACACCCTGTTGAAATTCCTAAATCAACGAGGACTTTTCCCAGTTAATAAGTGTCTATCATCTCTGTCAGGGTTTGCCTTGTAGGGACTCTAAATTGTTAAATTCTTTGCCTACTATTGAAGGGAGTTAACAAATAATGAGCAAAGGGGAAAGAATGCTTGCTTTCATAGATCAGTCTTGGTGTCATACTGGCCTAATAGGCACACTTGTTTGCACGCCCTTCCTCAGGTGTTTCATTTTTTCCCAGAACATTGTATTGCTTACGTAGGTTTGCATCTTTGGATGTTCTTAGTTTTGTATTTAAAGTAGTAGAAGGAAAAGTGTAATTGAAACTTGAACTGAAAAATTGCAAAATTACTTAGTGACACATCTTCCATAATACCTCCAAAATAACCTTGAACAAATAAAGTGAAGAACATAAAGCAATAACATCATCTTTTATGTAACTCGCCAAGTTAAAGTTTATTTTCTTATAACTGTTGGCCTTCTGGCATAGTAAGATGTTTTAAGACCGTATTTATCTTTATGTTTTCTGTAGAGAGAGTGGAATTTGTGGTGAAACTCAAATGGATTCTCTGAATTCCTCCTGGTCTCAACCTTACTTATGTTCCTGACTGCAAAAACGTACTAATTACTGCTATTTTTCTATTTACTTTACACAACGTTCAGAAGTATCTGAACCTACAATTTTGGTACTCTGTGCCTCGGTCTCAGGAGAAATCAATGTTTCAGCACCTTGTTAGAGGCTAACTGTGATCCAGAACAAGGTGTTTTCTGCTGTCGGGTGGTCACTTGAGGCTGACGGGGGCATGTGCCTGGTCACAGTCCCACCCTTACACTATTCCACTCCTGTTGCCGGCAAAAATGAGTGGTCAGAAGAGCTGACCTAGTTCAAAGGGTATTTTTTCTGCATTGTATACTTGTCTGCTTCGTTATGTAGGTGTAGAAGTGTTTGAGCAGGCACAGAGAGATGTGTGGGGTCAGAATCAGAGAAGGGGTCAGGCCAGCAGGGAGCTCTGGAGATGGTCTGTCTGTGGGCGCACTGGGTACAGTTCTGGTGCTCAAAAAGGGGTCAGGGCTGCGTTGCCCGCAGCAGGCTGTGCTTCTGGAGTAGGACAGAGGGAGAGAGAAGAAATAAAACCTTCTCAGCAGCAGGAAACTATGAACTTGGCTTATTTCCTTATGGGACTACAACCAACATCCTATGACGTTTTGTCTGATAGGTGTGGAGAAAGCACAGGTAACGTGGATGAGACAGGGTTCCTTACAGATAGCAATAATGATCAATGCTGTCGTTAAAGCACATATGATGGTTCCCAAACCTACCATAGGTTCACAGGAGCGTAGTGTTAGAGTGCTCACTGAAGAAAGGAACCTTTAATGTTTTAGAAGACTAAGACGTAGCTCCCAACTAACAACATAAACCCTGCGTTAGGAGGGGTGGGGGTTTCAGCACTCTGTGCTTGCAGCTGGAGCTGTGCCATTGATTGGAAGAGAATTCAGACAGCACAGGAACATTCTGCATTAATTATCTGGACATTTGCATAGAAGGGGAAAATTTGGGTTTCCATCTCTGTCCCAAACTAGTTCTATATTTTATCCTCACACTGTTTCGAGTAGCCTAGAAACTGTATTTCGATCAGAAGTCAGATCTCTTTCCTTCCCCCTACTTGAGAGTCACAATCAATAGTTCAGCGAATCGTGGTTGCTTCTCTCTTCTCTCTCTGATGGTTATCTGAGCCTTCAAAGGAAAGTGAAATAATGAAAGAATACCTGCTGCGTTGCACAAGCTGGGGGTTTGTCTGTACTTCAGATACACAGACAGATTAAACTGAACTGTGAGATGGCAGCAATAATACTTAGTGAGTGAATACATGCCAGGCGTGTGCGCGTGTGTGGTTTGTAGCTAAGGAGAGCTGCTGGGTGGGGTTGCCACGATGACTCAAGGATCGACCGTGCTGCTGTAGGCAGGCCTAGCATTTGAGTCAGTGACAAGTGTTTCATATTTGTGGCATTTCTTAAAAAGGTTAACTATTCGAGCTGGCTGCGATTCTGTTGTAGGTTATTCAACTTTTTTTTTTTATTGCAAAACCATCTATAGTGCCAAGTAATTGTGTAACAGTCTGAAATCAATCTCAGATTTGATGACAGGTACATTAGCAGTTGCAATCGTTTTGCCGGTTCCTGCGGTAACACCAACCTTTCCCTGGCAGTATAAGAGAGCCAGGTGTTCAAACCGTGCCGATTTATGCTGCATGGCATCATACAATAAGCGACCGCAGTGTCGATGAGCCGTTGTAAGCAACACATACATTGGTTTTCTTCATATTTATCTCTCCGCGAATATTTAACTAGTTCTGTGTTATCTGCCAACGTATGTACAAAGTGCCTGTTGCTATGGCGTTCCTGTGCTAAATGCGGAATTAAAAGCCCATGCTATGCCATCGAAAGGTGGCAACTCGTAACGTTGGGGCTCACTTCTTGGATTAATGCTTTTTTTTTTTTTTTTGTAGGCAAAGGGTGTAGCAGTTGATACTTCACTGTAGAAGTCAACTGCCTTTGTGGGCAAAGGGACTTTCCTGATCAAGGGAAGCCAGAAACGTACATTGTGTGTTCAGATACTGGCCACTGCCTGAGACAAAATACAGTACGTTTTGTGTCTCGGCTGTCCCTTTAGGTTAGAGAAATCTTGTGGTTGTTAGCAGAACGATTGCATAAGGTGGGAACTAGACAAAAAGCTATTTATGTCAGCTATTTGTGTTATGTCAGCGTGAGCAAATATTATTTCTGTATATTTGACTCATTCCAGAGTCCAGATAGCGCGTGACAAAATCAGTGACGTCACTAATAGTACTAATACCAGAGGCCTTCTATTACCAGAGGCCTACTCACTCTAAAAGTTCCTTCAAACGCTTTCTGTAAAGGGAGGAATCTCATTATTAATCACCTCATATACCACAAAGCATACTGAAATTTGCTAGTTCAACGTTCGCTCTGGTGTTGTACAGAAAGTAGAAAGTTTATGGTCTTACTGAAAGAAGTTGTTACAAAGTGACTGCCAATTACATTTCCAAATCAATAAACGCAGATATGCCCTAGTCAAAAAAAGCTAGGGCAGGGGTGCTCATTCATAAAGTCCGGATTCTTGGTATTTTGAAAAACTGAAGAAATTCCGGAGGATTGGTCACCTGCCAATATATAGTTTCAGAACTAAAAAGTATAAAAGGGTGATAATTTGACATTAAGTCAAAAAAAAAAGTTGGTTAATTTAGAATAATTTAAAAAATAATAATAACAATCTAGTGGTTTTACTAGCATATTTTTCATATCGTCGAATCACAGTATGGTTTGGGTTGGAAGGGACCCTAAAGATTTTGTCCTTAATTTTTCTTATCTCACCAATATGAGCGATCAGCAGCACCTGCCTGACATGCTTGGCTTTCAAACCAGAAAAATCTTTCAAATCCTGCATGTTTTAAGCAGAACGAAATTCGTATCGCGCACTGCTGATGTTCTGTGTCCTGCTCCGTCCCGTCAGACAGGCACAGCACCGCCTGTCTGTGCTGCACGTGCCTATGCTCTTCCTCAGTTCTGTAAATGTGATGTGTCAACGTAACATTTTAAGATCTTGTGAGCTCTTTACAAATACTACCGCAGGCAGGACAAATGCCATCACTGGTGTTGCCAGGTAGCCGAATACATGATTTCAGCCCCACTGAGGAAACAAACACCGAAGTTAAATGACTTGCCAAACGTGACAGAAGCATTTCAAGTCAAGAGAGTAGAGGCTGCAGTTCAATAAATACTCGGGGACGTGCTTAAATTCCTCCCCTTTAAACCAATGATGGAAACATCTGGGAAACGTCCTGCTCAGCTTGTGCTAAAAGGCTTGGGGCTTGCTGGTGCCGGTGTCGTGCTCGGATCAGCGTAGCTCACGTTACAAGTACTTTCTTTGCAAACGCTCTCCTTGTGTTCAGCGTTTTATTTCCATGAGGAATGTTTAGGCACACGGGCCCCCAACAAATTATTAATACATACAACCGGTTGTCTTGGAGATAACATGAAACAAGCTTTAGGAATCTAAAAAATGAAGATCTTTTAAGAGGTGCTTTGCTTTTTTTTTTTTTCATCCAATGTTGCAACATCTTAGGGACTGCACTGCTCGCTTTTGTGAAGTCTCAAACACAATGCAGTGTCTGATTTATAGGTAGAACCTCTGCAGGATGTATTTTATCTTCTTACCTTGGTGCACGGGCTTACAGCAAAATGTGGTAACTAATGCAAAGCAGGCAGCTGGCTAGTGTAGCTGAGGAGGCTTCAGGTCTGTAATGAGGATTGTTTTCTTTGGAATCCTACAATCCTATTAAATGCCTGTGAATCCAGGAGGACTGAGTACCACACCTGCAGACCTACGGATAATAAGCCTAAACTCTCTGAGACTTTTTACCCACTGCTGTCATAACATTTCTGCTCTTTAACTGTGCCTGTGCAAAGCGCTGTTGCAATTCAGAAATACACAGTGCAGTTCAGCCAGCAGAAAGGACTCGAACCTCTTTTCTGTGATTATTTTCTTGACTGTCTTGTCCTGGAGCTCCTCTTATTCTTAAGACAGGCAAAACCTAAGTGATGTAGGCATTCGGTAGCATATTTATTTGAGTGAATGAGATTCTCTGTCTGTTATAGCCATTGCATTTTTTTTTGTCTTTTATTTTCCTTCAGATTTCTACTCTTCAGTTAATACTACATCACAGTTCCTGTCCTGTTGACCTTCATCAGGGCCAAGCAACCGGAGACTTAAGCTATAACAAGACTGCAAAAAAAAAAGGACTGGAGCAAGAAGACGTGATGTATTCCTCTTTCACTTTCCTGCTAGGTAAATACGTGTTTTCTTCATAGCATTGCCAGTATCTTGTAGAGAAGGAAGCATGAATCTTCCTAGTTGGGAAGAATTGTACCCATGACTTTTAGAAGCATGCTAATATAATACCCATATTGTTTGGAGATACTACAGATGTCTTAGGTGACGAAACAGGTACACGTAACCTGCTAAAGATGCCTTGGTTAAACTACTGCCTTGCTGCCCAGCGCAGCATCAGTTCCCAAGCTCAGCTCCTAGCAGTGCCATGCTCTGGCTGCTGCTTTAAATGCTTCCTCTGAATAGAGAGACTGAGGAGGGAAAATTTCTTTTGAAATCTATTTGTGTATGAGCTAAAGGACAAAGGAGAACTGTGATATATTCACTGCATAGGAACATTTATTCTTAGATCATGACTTTGTTTCACTGGGGTTAACAAGTGTATTATTAGTAATAGCTAGTTACAAATAATAACCTGACCTTATTTTTAACCTAATACTGAATCAGATTTCATTGCGATACAATAGATTTCACTGCTGTGCTTCGTTCTTTGAATATTATCGTTCAGAATTCCAGTGCCTTCCATGTTAGGTGTTAAAAATAAGTGGCAAGTTGGATAATTACTATTGTTCCAAATCTCGTTGCAGCCTTACATAACAATGTTCTCACCAAAAACCTTATTTTAGGGGTGGAGTGGAAGAGCATGCTGTAGTAACCTGAAATTATTTGCACTACTGGAGCTGCATTATGCAAAGCCTACGTCGAACTGTATCTCTTCTTTTTTGAGGCAAGTTCGAGGGCCAGTTTAATATTCATGAAAGCCAAGATGCACGGACTGACTCAGATTTGGCATTGTAAGATCATGTGCTGTCAGCACACCTCAGTCCTGAGCACAAGCATCCTTGGTGATCCAGGATTGCCCAAGCAGAAACTACTAGTCATGCCAACTCACTGCCAGTCAAAATATTTGTGAGTTTAACAACGGTAAATATATAAACATGCAAAATGAAATAACAATGGTGAATGACTTGGAAAGAGAATATCCCCAGGTGGCTGGAGCTACGCTTGATAAACCTGAGCTTCCTCATTAGTAACGCTGCATTCTTAGCCTGTTGTGTCTCCAGGTTTCCTAGCTGAGACTAGTTACCCTTCTAGCCCTGAGCTGGGCCACCTTCCTCTGCCTTTCCTCATCATTTCCATGAAATTCCTGTGACTTGGGAGGGATAAAAAATGGAAAGTGGCACTGGTGAATCCTGAGAGCAAAAAATCTCTCTCTTCAGCTGCAACAAACTCTCCAGCTCCCCCGGTGATCACAGTAACAACAAACCCTGATCTCTTCTATTTGAGTAATGCATTTTATTTATTTCATCCCGTTTCTTTGCTTGCTATGATCTCCATCCTTGGTTGATGTTTTGTATTCCATCAAAGCTAGCATAGTTCATCTCCACTATGCTTTTACCTGTGTGTAACTTGTGTTCTTCCCCTTTTTCAGCCTCAGTTTTTTAAATTTAGCCAAGTGATCCACAGCACCCCATAAGGTTTGGAAACACCATTCTAATCTGAGAAGCTTTTCTCCCTGAAGTTGTGTGTAATGACAGTAAATAATACATCATTACACATTTTACTGATAAAAATCTCTCAATTGATGAAAGAACACGAATTGACTGTGAATTGCCCTGTTAATCTCACTGGCAGATGGTAACGCCAAAACTCTTGGCATTTCAGCTGGAACTGGAATCTTAGTGACAGAACATCCAGCTTTTTATTTGATACATGTAGCATTAGTGGTAACTGTTGAGTACATTCGCTAACAAAATAACACCCTCCGCTTGTTAGCCTCAGAGTACACATGTCCGGTACGTTTTATGGCACGTCTGTTGTACAGATGCTGCACACATGCAGCTGTTGGAAGCCCAAGCCAACAAATCCTGGAAGCTTACAAGCCTAAAAACTGGCCTGGGCTGCCCAAGTTCATGCTGCGCTTGAGCTGCGTTGGCTGAATAACTAACTGAATTTCCCTCACAGGCAGCAAGTGCATCCAAAAGCCGTCATTCTTACGTTCAAAGGCAGAAGCTAGTACTAACTGTACTTGCTACCGTGGTACACAGAGATACACCCTCTGGAGTGCGTATCTAGCACAAGCGTAATGTTAATTTGTGCGCTTCACTGGTGTGGTTTTCCTCCTCGGATTACAAACTGAAAAGATCAATGAAATTATGGCTGTTATTTTCATTGGAAGAATAATTGCTCCGTAATTAAATAACAATATCAGGTGTGTTATCAGAGAGGAGAACTGGTTTCGGAAAACTGTCATTACCTTGAGCAATTAAATTTTTTCAATTCCATAATGAATGTATATGCAGGGTCTGTTACAATCGTGTTTGAACTCAGTTGCACAGGACGAGAGAGAGAAATGTGCCACCTTCCCTAAGGGTATCTTTCCTTCACAGAATCAGTGGCCCAGTGCCTTGGACACTGCACAGGAAGTCTAATTTTGATTTCCATTTTACTCTCAAAAATAATCTTTCAAATATCTGTCTGACCTTCCTCAGAAGAATGTTTATTTCAGAAACACCACCTTCCAGGGCAGCAAAATTACAACATAAACTAGTCTCAACAGCATACCGGTGTTTAATCTACCAGCCCTGTGTTGCAGCTGATTCTAGGTGAAGTCCCTCAATGTACCTTTTCATAAGCTGCCCTCTCTGTCCTGACTGTAGTTACGCTTCCCTTAAATAATGGCCTATATTGCAAGGGAAAATAATTCATACTCGTACTTCTAGTAGTCAAAACAACTTCATTGGTACAGCTGCTGCTGTTCTAACTTTTTGGCAGTGTTCCACTGGAGACAGTAGGCAAATGCACCAAAACCTACCAAGAGTTACTCATGTATAGATAATATACTGAGTGAAAGAATTCCACAATAAAGGTGTGTACGTTGCAGTAGCCTTGAGATAGGGCTGTCTTCTTTCAAAACAAGTTCTTCTGGTTTTATGTGACTATTTAATACACTTCTGTCTTCAAGAAAATAACTCTTGCTCGTGGTCTGTACTGTGAAACCAGTATAGCAGGAGGCACCACGGGCTGGTGCACAGCCCAGGAGACGGGAGGTATCTTTTGTATCTGCTGAAAAGATTTTCAACTCTCACTTCCCTGTCTGTGAGGTGTTACAGATACTATTACAGATTTTGCTAGTTGAGCAGTTTTGTTTAGTTTTGCTTTTAACTGAAATGCACTTTCTTCAAAATATAAGGTATCTTTAACAGGCAAGTTGTAAGTATTAGGTGAACAAACGCGTTTTCTTATGACTGTAAATGATACAAGCGAATAAGCTTCTGGGCAGCACCACTGAATGCAAATGCTTGCCTTTTGTTCATACGTTTTAAATGTAAATGCTTTCTACATTATCATCCAAAAGAAAAAAATATATATACATATTCCTTTTAGAGAGGAAAGACTATGATGTTAAAAAAAAAAGGGCAGGGTGTCTGTAACATGTCTTTTTATTTACTGTATTTCTGTGCCTTCTTTTGCCCCCAAAAGATTCTGCAGTGTTTGATGGCTTGCAGGCACAAAGATAAATTCAATTATCCTAAAAAATGTCTACATCTAAAATGAAAAGAGAACCACAATAAGATTTTTAGGTTCAAGAGTGACTAGCCATTTATCCACTTTAAACTACCAATGCATATATTTAAAGTAGGAATGCTACCAGCAAGGCATATTTTACTGTCGAGTGAAACCACGTATGCACAGGTGCTAGCAGTCAGAGTATAACACTTACCTGTGTATCCAAATCCATTCGAGTCTTCTTTTTGTGATGAGATTGTGAATTGTACTTTTTTGTGTTTGTAATTAAGGGGTGGAACAGATGGCAAAGAATTAAAGAGCTGCAGCCATTAAATTAACATAGAGAATGTTTCCACATTATAATTTAATATAATAGGATTTTGCTTCAGTGAAATAAAACTATAGAGTCTGGTGCTTGGGAATGTTTTCTATATGAGAAGCTTCACTGCTAGAAGATTTCACTGAGTCATGCTAAGAGTCTCTGCCAAATATCAATCATATGACCAACCCAATTGAAAAGGGTGTTTCTTCATGCCAGTATATTTCACATGCCACCCTAAAGTGAGCCTTTTTTTGACAATACACCTGTGCATTTTATGTAACACCAAAGAGGAACGCTGCAGCCTGACCGCATATGTTTGAAAAAGAGTAGATATTAACAAGCAGAAGCTAGCTGGTCTGGTATTAAGAATCGTATATTTTTTTTTTTTAAAAAAGGAGTTGGATTTGATGTGATTTCAAAGGTAGAGTTAAGGCAGACAATCCAAATCAAACATTGATGCTAACAGAAATCGATGAATGTTTTGCCAGTTCCAGGAATCAAGATGCTACTCTCTGGATGGCAATCAATTTTGAAAGTTCAAGTCAAGAAAGTTTTTCATTTCAGTTGAGACAGGATTTTTAATTACTTTATGTAAGAAAGAAAATCTGAAAGCAGAGGCATGAATTCTATAAGCAACAGTGGACACTCATAGGTTTTCCTAAATCTCAGAAAATATTTATACTTGGATATAAATATTTGAGTGAAACTTGTCTTAGCTACGTTTTGGGAATCGTGTATTTTCTTTCTGAAATGCTTTTTTAAACCATGGAAAGCTACAGCAAATGTTTTGTACTAGCGATTCTTTAGTAAGCTCCAGCTGCGGATGCGTAGCATCTCCCACGCAGCTCCGCCGTGGTTAGCAATCAATACATTGTCTTCTGCATAAAAAGGCTGGTCCTCTGATAATCAGACGGTGGGACAGGGATGAAATCACTATGGAAAATAGCACTGGAAAGAGCACAAAGACTCTCAGTGGGCCCCAGTGTCTCTGCTGCAACCCTTCCTGCCACTAAAATACACTACAGATCAACCTGCCTCGGTGACTACTGAATAAGAAAGGCACAAGCACACATGCCATAGAAAGTTTGAATTACCCGTCCCTTCAGTGTTCAATGTGATCTGTGAAATCACTGTAATGCTGTGTGGGGATAATTGAGAGGTCACGGGGGATTATGTGGACATTTAGGTTTCATTCTGGCTTGAGTGCGTTCAGCTCCAGTGATACCAACAAAATTGTTTCCATCTTCAGTAATGCTGCATTTGCTTCTAAGACTTACTGAAATAACAATATGTGTATTAAATGCACGCATTTACCTTTTACTGAGATCACCGGTTTTCAAATTTTCAGTATTCAAATACAGAAACCTTATTTCTGACACAATGGAGCTTTTCCATGTGATGTATGGAAATGAAGCACAGGACGGATCAGAGATGCAGAATGTAAAGCACTCCGGCTCTCTCAGAACAACAGCAGAACGTTGCTTTTACAGCAGTGGGTTTTGTCAAGGAACCTGATACTTGGTGGTTTTATCTGCAGCTACTGCTGCACGAAATAAGGAGAATCGCTCCCATTTCCCCCGTTTCCTTTTGTCAGGAAAGGTAAACTGTGTCTGTATCTCTTCTCTAAGCTCTCAGTGGAGGAATGTCCCTTATGCTGGCTGCTTCTCACTTCTCTAATTACTAGCTTATGGTTCCTCCCCTTGGAAATGCAGGGTCTTTTTTGGAGAACTATTCGCAGTTAAAGACAATGGTGTTGCTAACAGTTTCTCCTTTGGCATCGTGCTCTTCACATGGCAGTAAAATGCATTATGTGAGATAATTAGCAGCCGTATTCAAGTGACTCAAGGGAAGATCTGAGTTCTGAATTTGGAGGGGATGATTGTATATCTGATGTAATTTTATCTCATCACAGTCTGCATAAGCTTTTTGTGCAACAGGACAGAGAACAGAGTTAAACAATGAGTCCAAAATACTTATGCTAGGAGAATAACTATTTTGTTTCTACATCTGTTACAACTTTTTCTCCCTTAAATTTAAAGAATGCTGTTGAACAGAGGTTTCTGAAGAACGACTTTTACTGTCAGAACTGTACCACCCCACAAACAGCATGGTAGGAAATCTGTTTGCAGCACTTCAGAATAATGCCTGATACTCTTTGTCTAGCACAAATAGTCCCCTTTTCTTAAAATTAACCTTTTTACTTGTAAGAGATGCTTCAGCAGTTGAGCAACTGTGGTATGTTTTTCAAACATTCATTCATATAGGCAAAAAATAATTTTAATATTCAACTCTGCAGAAAAGCAAACAAACAAAAAACATAGAAACTAATGGCAAAAAAAATAGATAAATAAAACGTTGGAGCTGCATGGTTGGTGTAAATTTGCCAGATTCTCTTGTGTAGCCCATGGCTGGTAGTGCTGCAGTCTGGGCACGTCGTCAGCTGCAACAGTAAGTGCGATAGGTATTCCCGCACAGGGGGGCTATTCCCAATTACTCACAAAAGCACTTGTTTTTACCCCAGTTTTGCTGCTTGTGTTCTGGTTTCCTATTTCAGTGGTGGTGTATTTACTAACTGGGCAGAGTGGCGGAAGTGTACAGCATACAGACAAATAATTAATAATTTCCTGGGAGCAGAGCATTTAACAGCAGAGTTTAGTTGATTATCTTCTCTGACTACCCTTTTAAAACCTTCTTTTTCACATGCATGAACAACCTCAGCACATTTCTAAAAGAATTCAAATATCATTCTTTTATGGGGAAAATATCAAATTTTAATACCGGTTCTAGCTAGCGTTTCCCATCAGTAGCTCTCAGCGCGCTTTGCACAAGTCAATAGCACTTCACAGATGAGGAATCTGATGTGTTCAGCAATAGATTATGCGCCCCAAATCACCTCAGCCAGCAGCACAGAAAGGAAGGAACACAATCCAGATGTCTTCTGGGCTAGTATCAGATCCAGTTTGCCACTTTAAATGGAAATACATTTTATTTTTTATTCTCAGAGGATTTGCTAGCTCTGTCTCCCTTTCACACCTTATCCTGGAGCCTCAGAGATAGTGTTTTTCTTTCTGGGATCTTTCAAGTATTCTCTCCCATCTTCTGACTTGGGATGCAGTGAATGAAATCTGCTTTTCTCAGCTCCAACTCGAACCCATAGCTATCTAAGCTTTTTCTGGATTTGGTTACATTAAGCTCCCATTTCCCTACTTACTCTGAGCCCTCAAAATAAATTTTTAGATAGGATTATATGGGGAAACGCATTAGGAGAGGAAGAGATTTTAAAAATAGCCTAGCATCTAAATCTCAACGTAATCTCTTAGAATTGACCCAGTATTTGAGCACAGGGCGTGGAGATGCACTGGCTCAGTGCTGTGAGGAAGAGCCATGTGTGGCATGTGCGCTTCAGAAATACTCCCCAAGTTGTGAGCGATCTAAACTGCTGGTTACACCCGGCTGATGTCATTAAAGGTTTATCTATAGTAGATCTGCTTTCTTCAGAGGGCCAGTGTGGTTTTTCACACCCACATGTGTACACTACGTACAATGAATCTTAGCTAATTCATAAAAAGAGCTGTTGCAGTTCACATCTGGCAGCCGACAGTTCATTAATCCTGCCACAGCATGGGCATCGCTCCTGCACAAACAGCCCGGCAGCAAGTCGCAGGCCAGAGAGCAAAATCAAAAGGGCCACGTGATTCTTATGGCTAAGTCTAACACATAATGCAAAATTAAATAAGAAGAAATTAAGGTGTGCCCAAATTATCCTGATTTGGATAGCGTGAATTTTTGTTCCCTTGAACTGTTATCTAAAACTCTGTTCATATTTCAAGATTTTGTATAGCGAATGCTGGATTTAAATAGCTACCATGCTATAAAGCCATAAAAGAAAAGAAACGTTTAACTTAAACACAAAAAATAAGATAGTTTATTTTTAATGCTGTATTTTTTTATCATTCCAAGCTTTACATAGCTTTCTACCACTTTCAACTGTCTAGCTCGGGGGGTTTGTACCTCTTTCTAGCAATGTCAATGGCCACATGGAAAATGCAACAGAAGAAAGCTAATGACAAATCTAAAATATGTTATAATAAATAGGAAAAGTTTTGCAATAAGAATTATAATTGAATTATACACTAAGAGTAGTGTATAATGCAATGAGTCAACAGAAACTGCGTCTCCCAGAGGATACAGTGTAGACAAGACAGCCCCAATAACGCTTTCCACGTAGTCCCCATAGCACAGTTTTCATATAACCCAAACCCCTGTCAATGTCAGTGAAGCATGTGGAGCAGCAGTTTAGCTTGCCTCTACCAGGGATGTTTCCAGTTCCAGCTTTGTTTGCCACCTCTGCAGGTAACTCAGCCTCAGCGTTCACAGCCAGCGAATGCCTCTAATCGCGGGTACTGGTTGGCCTCGTGGATTGCCCTGTAGTTACTCCTGCTGCTAACGAGTAACTGTTCATCCTTCTGCAGAGCTACCATCAATCAAAGCTGGTAATAGAAAAACACAAAATACAAAATACCTCTTTTCTGTTAGTGTTTTGGTTTGTAAGGTATTTCTCTAAGTAGATTTTTCTTCCCACAAATGCGCGTTTGCATGCTTTTCCTCATCTTGCACTATTATGAGGCTTCTTCGTAAGTTATCTATGTATACCAATCCCTGCAGCATGTCATTAATTCATAGTACATTCAATTAATTTAGACATGAATATTGGAGAAACTTAATTAGAACACGGCTACAGTATCATAGCTATGAAATTACTTTTTTCTTTTTGTTGCTTTAGATACTGAACAGGCCGAGGTGATTGTATGGCATCTCAGTGTGCAAAGCCACGGCTGCAGTTTTATGAGCACGCTGCCCTGGTTTGAGCAGCGCCTCTTTTCCCTGTGCTGCTCACACCCGCCCCTTCCCAGGCTACTGTCTGGCCTGTGCCACCACATCTTTATGAGGCTGTCGTGAGGAAAAGGTTCCAAGTTCAAAATGCCCGTCTTTGGTCAGGTTATTTTAGTCAAGATCAAGTCCTTGACCGGGTTCACTGTGCAACCCCAAATGCAATTACGCCAACACAGCTTAAGACGTGCGACTGGAAACAACATGACTTTGGGCTGCAAACACCAGCACTGCTGCCAAAAGAAACATTAATTAAGCTGTACAGAATATTTGTTTTGAAACAATTTTGAAGTAAAGTTTCAGAACACTTGTAGATGAAATGTGTTTAGTTGTTAGGATAAAAGGCTATAGCCAAAGCTAAAAATGGCTTCTAATTATACAGAACAAACAGATACAAAATTAGACTCTATGAAGTAGAGTCTAAATATATAATACAGTGAACATTTATATACTGGATATTTAATAATAAACAATGCTAAATAAATATTTTTAAATCTTTCATGCCTGTCACCCTGCTCACCAGGCTACAGCCTACAATTATTGTTTAGCAGAAAAGGGGTTTCTTGGGCAATGGTGACTAATGAGCATTTTCTCACAGCGCTGTAAAAGTACACTGAGAGAAGCTTCGGGCTAAAATGTTCCTTCTCGCTTTTTCACATTGCTTTACTTTGGTTAATGATGCTGGGGCTGGAGAACTTAAGAAAGAGAGACAGCTGTGGAACTGTGATCTGTGAAATCTGTTGTTTAAACTCCTGTGTGAAAGAAAATACCTTTTGTTCAATCTGTACGTAACATTTCTCACCTGGCAACTGTTTTCTCTTAAAATGATAAAACGTTAAAACCTGAACTAAAAATAATCCTGGTAGCTGTTCCAGTTCAGGAAATTTCTATAAGCCTTTTTTTTTTTTATGAGTGTTATTACAAGTAAGTCAGCTCAGCAAATGCTGACTCCACAATCATGAATGGTTTCAAATAGTCTTCACTTACTTTCTTTTCTTTTTAGAAACCATGGCAAAACTTTGTCTAGAACACTCAATCCAGCATTATCTTAACGTACCTGGAATAATAAATACAGCGGGTGGTCATCCGCAAGAGAAATAAGTAACAGAAACTTTGGAACAGCTGAGCTAATCAGTTGCTACTTGCACCATTTTGTATCAGCTGAACATGCAATACTGACAGTATCTCTTGTTTCCCACCTTTCATTTTGGCAGGTTTTACATCTCTTGATTTGTTGTCCTTTTTGAGATCCTGGAACACTGTGTCAAAGTAGACGTACACGAGAAATATTGGGTTTTGTTTTCATGCTTTCATTCATATGAGAGGCTGCTTATGCCTCCAAGAGATACACTGATAAATAGATACATACATATGTTTACGTTAACTTACATTAAATCCTGGTCAAAACATAACCAGAAACACGAGCCCAGTAAATACTTCTGTCCTTCAGGAAATATGTGGGGACCTGAGAAAGATGAAAAAAAAAGACTTTAAAATTTTAACTAGCAACCAAATGTATTTCTGTTAGGTGCTTCTCCTTCTAGCGTTTTGAACACTACATCAGTACCTCGGCTAACTCAGCCTCAGAATTTCCAGAAACAGGTGAAAATACAGAACCTGTATTGTCAAGAAAGTGCTGTAGTTCTGGTGCTGTGACACTTGGTAATACATTTACTAGTCATGCACAGATCACCAAAGTATGTCCCGTATTCCCTAGGTGGAAATCTTTTTAGAAGTGAAAAAAGTTTTGATGCTGGTGTTTAAAACCGCCTATAAAATACAGATGTGATGAGACGGGAGAAGTGGGAAAGCATCACCATAACACAGAGTCTTTGAAGTTTGAGCCTTCATGTGTTTTTCACACTGTATTTACTCTAACAACAGATGTGGAGGCTCTAGTTGAGCGGTTAAACGTATCACCCAGTCATCCTGCTGTAGAAGTCGGTGACTATGTGCTTGAATCCCGTGCACGTGCAGCTGAATATGTGCTCAGTTGTTTTGCTGCGTACGGATGGACCACTGAATGGAAGTCCAGTCTAAAATATCAAATTCCTGTCCTCCAAAATAAACATTCGGTTTTCCACTGCAATTACACTCGTTTGACTGAACTTCACGAAGACATATAGCTGAGCCAGTATCGGTGTGTTGTTACTTCACTGACAATTTTCTGCAGCAACAATCACCTTAAGAAAACCAGTTCTCACCTTCTAAAACGCCGGGCCATTGTGACAGACATTGAAGAGAGCACTTCTCTTTTTCACTTTTAGTTCAACTTCTAGGTTTTTTTAGTTTCATTTTTTAGTTTCGTGTGTAGTTCTATATCTTTGTTATTCCCTCTGTGGTTCAAAATGGGTTTTAATTCTGTTTCTTGTAAGAAGGCTTTCAGCCCTGGTGAGAATCTGATTACAAAAAGTGAAATGATCTAAGCTACCATAAAGAATATTTTCTCTTACAATTATAGCACGGTATGTCAGCATAGAAATTAAATCTGTCTTTTAAGTGAGAGTGCCAAGTGCCCTGTGAGCAGTTCCAAGCACCCTGCCAATTGTCCGTGTTAACAACGGAGCTTGTAGCAAAGGACACGGCAGATGGTAACCTGCAGAAGTGTGCAAGTCCTTTGTAGTAACAAATACTGACACCGTGTCTATCTAAAAGGCTCCCATACACACGACACTCGTGTTTACAATTATGTCTTCTTAACGTGCCCTAGGATTTCCGAGGGTGAAAGCAAGCACGTAGTATTATTATATCCTCGTTAGAAAGGGTCACTGTGATTACATCCCTCCTCAGACCAGGGACTGATGAAAGACATCCCGTGTACTTGAGAGGCAGGACCAGGCTCTATAGCCACACCTGCTGGCTAGCTGGCTGAGCACAGGGCGGTGGGGTTCACGTAAAGCTAAGAGTAACTTCGAGATAGATTGCTGCTGAAGAATTGAACGATGCTTAATACGGTGTCACACCACGATCCCCTCAATACATCATAAAGAAAAATGTTAGACGTTTTTAAAAAGTGCTCTATGGAGTTTCTTTGTGGTAAAGTCCAGCATTCAACAAGTTAAAAACAAATTAAAAAATGCTATTTCTGTAGCATTTCCTAAGCAACCACAATCCATTGGCCTTTTTTTATGCATAGTAAGATGATTGTGTGGTGCATGCTGTTTTGACCAAGGAGTTTCATTTATTCGCAGCAGGGGACAGCAAGCTGTTTTCTCCTCATTGCCTGGGGTGGGATTTCTTCTCACCCTGCGCAGTGCCACGTCCCGTGCTTTTCCATTATAAAATGCGTGCCACATGAGAATCAGGCTCTGCACAGCAAAGAATCTGCTCTCATTTGTGTAGGAGAACATGTAATTAACGTTTTTCTGAGAGACCTTACAGAATTTTGGGGAAATGCAGCCTTTTGGGGACCCTTTGGGACATAGAGGCTCCTCTGAACACCTCTCCTGTGCTGCAGTTTTCTGTTAGCAGACTGGAAGGAACTGAATCCTGCACATCCTGCCCATCGCTCAGCATCCCACTACACAAGCACTAACAAAACACAAATATATTCATGAACAACTAGAGTAACTTGGATTATGACAGCGAAGATCAAAAAAGAAACCAGTTGTCTTAATGATTCATAAAAATGCATTAATCCTGAAAAAACACACTTACATCCTTGTATATCATGTATTTTGCTATCATAGCCACTTCAAAGGTCTTCAAAGTTTCAATTTTTGGCTTTTTATATTCTAGTGACTAATAAAACGCTTACTTTTCAATCAGGCCATCTCTAATCAAATAGTTAGGCCACAGCACATCCGAATGTGAGATCCTGTCGGTGGGGTTTATTTGCAAGCAAGGCAGTAAAATACGAGGACGGTTGTTTTAGAAGAGAGCTGCCCACAGTCACAGGTAGTACGCCGTGGTGGGAGCAGCCGTGTGTCACCGCACGCAGAAACACGCCGACACCAGCTCACGATCTGTAAGAGTCACTAGTTCACAAGTGCACGCACAGTTATTAACTTACATCTGTTCCTTTCAAGAGTTCATAGCATTAGGTCATAAAGAGTCTTTTCATCTAGTGCTGTTCAGTTTCTGTTCCCTGCTTAAATTCTCTTTTTTTTTTTTTTTTTTACTGTCATTGCACCTCCTTCAGTAACATCTAGGATGTCTGGGTCTTATTCTATTGCTGTGTAACCTAGTTCACTTTTTTGGCTCACCTTACTGAATTGGCACAGGGGGTGGGTGGAAGGTGAGTTGTTATTTTAGCTCCCAGTTCTAGGGTAGGTAAGGGCCCCAGAGTTTTGTCTAAATTATACTGGAGAAAATAATGCCTTCAGGAGCAGTCTGCTGGCTGCAGACTGTCCCAAAATACTCCTCTACTTTGTTAGACAGGGTTATGAATGGACCCTCCGAGTAGCTGTGGCAACCACACATGAGTTTGAGATTTTTTCAGCTCCCAATGCTGCTCCTTTCTCTAGAGCTGATCCTGTGTCCCAATATCTTTAGTTCCAGATTGCATTTATGTGTGCTGCCCTTCCGTTTAAGGCTCTGTGGATATTATTCACATGCGCAAGTAGTGCCTGAAGTTCTTACAGCCTTGTGGGTTTTGAGCAGGGAATAGGAAGTGAGAAAGATACCACAAGCTCATCAACTTGGGGCTTCTTGCCACTTAGGAAACCGTAGCTTCACTGGCCATAGCTTCTTCCTCCAGCACGAAACGTCTCCTCTGAGCGTAGCAGAAGATGCGACGGTTCTGCAGCCAGCAGGCCAGGCAGCTCAGGTGGATTTGGACACCCTGCTGTCAGTGTTTCCAGACCTTATATTACCTACCTGCGCTGTGTCTCACATCCATACATTGCTTTTCTGCGTTCCTGGGGGTTGTCACCCAACTATGACCGCCTGTCTTTGGCTCCTTAAACAAAAAGGCCCAGGTGAGACAGGTAGGATCCCTGTACCAACAGAGACATTCATCCCTCAGCAATTCACAATGTTGAATTATTGCCTAGCGAGGGTGATCTGAAGTATTTTCTGGGAGTTTCTGCTTCTCTCCCTAGTCCATTCAGATGAAGAGCAGACTCTTCTAACCAAATAAATCAGATGTCTGAAATAGATGGGTTAATACCCCTCTAAATGTACAGGAGGGCATTGCCATAATGGTGAAAGGCTGTTCCCGTTCCTCAATTTCCATTTGCACTTCCAGCTGCCACAGCTGGGTGAAGGCAGCCAAGTTTGAAGTGAGTCCCTTAATAATGCCCCTTCATGTGTGATTTCTCCTAAAAGAAATCCAAATAAAAACACCATGACAAAATAAAACAAATCCTCCTGGAAGCTCTCTAGATGTTTGTGAAAGCCTTTTGACGGGTTAAAAAGAATTCTGAGGGATCAAAATAAGAATGGATGAACTGTTTTCCCTCTCTTCTCTCATACAGCTCGATTCAAAGTTACATTTCATTTCATGTAATAAACATAGTTGTCATCACTGACACCTTCCGAAAATGTATCTGTAAAACAGTCAACACATCATGAAGAGCAAATGCTTCAGAGATTTAAACAGATTTCCCACTGAATATCAGAGTTTGGCAAGGACGTAGCAGAAGCAGACAGAACCGAGCTGCAGTGCTCTCCCCTCCGAGCAGCGCTCTCCCTTTCTGCGAGCGCTGCGATTCAGCCGCCGAAGGAAATCTTGGCCGCCAGGCTGTCATTTCCCCCGTCCCCCGAATGAATGAGATCCTTCATTCCTCTGACGCAACAGCGCTGCTATGGCCAATGAAAGAATGAGTCAGAAGAGCCTGCTAGTGAAAGCTTCTGTGGTCTGTGCTAAACAAAGTACTTCATATTTTATTCGTTCAAGTTTTCATGGTGATAATGGGTTATTGGCGATGCCTGGTATCACTGCTGGCATTGTGGATTGGTAGATGCGATTTTTGCTTGTCGTTTATTTTAAGGCTTACTGAGCGAGCTTTCTGTGTGGAAGAACCCATTTTAGGTATGCTCTTGAAACTGAAACAGAGCAAGCTAGTAAAAAAGAAAGTGCATCACAATTACATTATTCTTCCTCCATCTGCTCTCTCTCAAATCTCCTTATGACAGGAAATTGCCTATTGGATTTTTGATTTTTCTTAATGGAAATGGCAAAACCTAAATCCATTCCCGTTCCCACTGATGTCAGGGGAAACAAGATTCAGTGTCTGAGCAGAACAATTTTTTTTCAATCCATTAGCGTCTGTAACTGCATTTCAGTGAATATAGTAATTATGACATCAGTGAATTCAAATTAACTTAAATGCTTATGACACTGTGGACTGGCACTTATGCTACTGAATCTCTTTGGCGCTTCTGAAAAGCCCAACTTCTCTAATTAGCGATCTCTGATGTGCCACATTCTTCATCTGTGGACGTTCCCAATTAAACTGACTGAACCACTCGTATAAGCTAAGGCTGCAGACTGTAACTGAAAGGGGTTTCTAGTAGGGGATGCCATTACCAGATTAATCAGAATACTGTACAAATGCACATCCACGTATTCGACTGCACTAATAGGAAAAAGCACACTGCATTTTGACAAAGTACTGTCATCTTCTGCTCACGTAAAACTGTTTTACAAATGTAGTATATAAGCCGTGAAGTCGTAACTCAGCTCAGCCAAGTGCTTCTGAATGTATGCATTTCTCGCATCCTAAACCTCCCTGCCCATGTAAATGGCAACGTAACAAATGAAATTCACTTTGCAGAACTGAAAGGCCTCCTGCACGTCTCGGGTGCAGTGCTTCTGGGGCAGTGCTCGGGGAGATTCGCTGCACGGGGAAGCGGCACACCCCTCAGCAGGTTTCGCTTCCAGATTTCTGTTGGTTAACACAGTCTGCGGTCGTTTCGTATTAGATAGATGATTCTTCATTGGTGGGGTTATAAATGCACACAATTACTAGTAAAGAAGGTTATGAACTTTGATAGTAAGAGTTCCTCTAAGATATGTGGACTGTATCTGCCAGTACGACAGTGAGCTGGGGATATTTTCTGTGCCTTTTTAGGATGCTGGACTCGAGGAAGTACCACCCTGACAAAGCTGGGCTCCTTATGAAAATACCCTGAAGGTGAGGTGTCAAACTGCTCGAAAAATGGTACATCATAATCAGGTAATACATCAGCTGGTGAAAACAGATATAAAGATTGCATACCGTGTTCTTAGACTAGCATCCTCATGGGGATGGCTGAAACACATTTAAAATCTCTCATCAAAAAGCCTGCTCTCTTCACGTCTGAAATGTATCCAAGCACGCAGCACTGCTGTGCTCCTCGCTGTACTTCCTCTCTCGGAGGAGGATACATAAATGCAGATCCTTCCAGCTGACTCATTCTGCACTGTAGACTGTATTTGAGGTTTGAGAATAAAGGAATTATCTGTGCTTATTAAGCTATTTACCTCCATGTTTATAGTTCAACATTACCAGAATAGCTGCTGCAGTGTACTGTTATTATTGACAGCAATCGATACCTAGCAGTATGAATGAGAGCATAAGGAGTGGAATTACCACTCTTCTCTGCAATTCCAAACCTGCTCTGTAGAATTTGATAATATTCAGTGGATGATAGCAGAATTTTATAAAATGCAAAATAAAATATTTAGTGGGAACTAATTACACACTTGGAGGGGAAAAAAAAAGCAACACACCAGTTCCAAGTTACCATGTTGTGAACCACGCGCCCTTGTCCCAGAAGGCCTGCACCTTCTGTCGGTCTTCGTGTAACCCTCATCCCCTGATAACCACAGGGGTCAGCACCAGCAGTTCCGGGCACTTTTGATATGAGTAATGTGTCAAATCATGGGCAGGGCAAGCTGGCACAGATTAACTAGGAGTCTAATAGATTACCATCTTCTAGAGACTTGTAGAAAATCATGAATAATCTGGTTTATACAATAACAGTGCTGAATTTAAAAAGAAACCTTGTGCTGCTTTCGCGCAGTCTGAAACCAGACCTTAGAATATCTTCGACCTTATGTGTAGAGACATTATAGGTCACCATTTTAATTTAGTTTCTATACTATTATTTTCCTTTTGCTGGATGTTACATTGCATGTAAAAGTTCATGGTGTATAACCTGAAAAATAAATAACCAGAAATCCATTTAATACGAAGCAGGTTTTGTTTGTTTTTTTAGAAAAGGCAATTCTCAGGGCATGAAAGGATGGACTTTCAAGAAAACCTCTCCTGCTACAGCAGAATTGACTCTGTGAGCCGCAGAGTGCCCTAATTTCCCAAAGTCATCCACGTCCTAATGCTACTACAATTAGCAACTGCTTAATGTAGGTGATGAGAGACAGAAGCATTTCTGCACAGCACCCTGCCTATCAATGGCAGGACAAAACAGCAGTGATTAACAGAGATGAGACAGTACAAAAAGAAGGACAAGATGGGAGCAGGGCAGGACCAGCAAGCTACTGCAACAGCAGGGAAGACAGTTGGTAAAGTGGTTGCTTAGCAAAATGGACTGGCTCAAAATTAAAGTAGTAATCATTTTTAGCTTTTCAGAATTTCAGAGATGGGTCCAAATAGTCCCTAGTAATACTGCTAGTGCCCAAATACTCCTCTGATCGTCCAGTCAGATGTCACGTTACTGTGTTGTTTCGACTCTGCAGATCGTTTCAGTTGGAAGTCTTAAACTATTATTATGAAACAAAACCTGTTTCTCAATAAATAATTAAACTTTCAATATCTGAAAGTTTATCTATGAAGCACTACAAGGAGTAAGAATCTCGATCTGAAAGCAATAACATTTATTTAATGTTCAGTCTTGCAGGTGAGTTATTCAATTGAATCAGAGTACGCTAGGGTGAGAGCTGGTGGCTCCAGCTAGGAGAAAATCCAAGGTGATGGATGTCCTGACCAAAATTCTCGCAGAAAATTCGTGGAAATACGTCCCAACTCAAATGTTCCTATGGAGCTTTTACGGGAGATCTCCCCGCTGCACCATGAACAATCCCTCTTCTGTTTGGGGATGGCACAGCGCTGGTATAAGGAGTACACCACCCCTTTTGTGGCCAGTGTGCGCTCAGTATCCTGGGAAGAGAGCCAGAGCAACGTGATGTAATCCACAGCTGACAAAAAACGCCACCTGGGGAAGCCGGGGCAGCACGCAGTCTGAGCCACGAAGCTGACCTTTGGATTAAAGAAGAAGTGGTGGCCTTTCAGCCAGTTCTGCTTTCTGTCTGCTGGCCTGACGTAGCCGGGGTTCCGCCTCACGGAGAACACGCACAGCTTGCTAAGGTCACGCAGGGAAGTGCCTTTGTACAGAGGTACACGCGGTGACAGCACCCCGCAGTCAGGGTATTTCATAGCTCACCAGCGTTCACACGTGCCCTTCCACTATTTGCTTGAAACAGACCGTTCCCACGAACGTCAAAACTTTCTCCCCAAATTTGAATTTTACTCTAGGGGAGGTATTCCCCCTGCTCCTAGGGGAGAGGCAGGTGTGGTGGCCCTGGGCTTCGCTTGTCGGTGGTGTGCCCCTGAGTAAACCAAGTAAATACTTGCACACTGTGCTGGAGTATATTCAAGGAATAATTGTTAGAAGAGCCAGATATTTTGGGAGCCCCACACGTGGTTGTTTTCTGCAGGGTGCTTTTCTGAGGGCTTGAGGTGGGCCCAGAGGCAGTAACGGGCTCAGGGGCTGGGGCTGGGGCTGGCAGCAGGGAGGCACTGGGGGTAAACCCCTCAGTTCTCCTCTGTACTTCGGCACCACTTACTTGCTTCTGTAAAGGAGCTAAGGGTGAGAGCAAGTCAGTCACTTCTTTGCCACCTGCCCTTCTCTTTGCTCCCGAGCGTTTTGGGGAGAAAGGCGGCCTGCTGCAGAGCAGCGAGGTACCTGGCACAGCACGGTACCCGGGGCGCTCCTCGGCTGCTGCAAGGAGCGAGAACAAAAGTGGTGTCTAACAGGTGACTCAGCTTGTTCATTTCCCTAAGTTTGGAGTCGTGGGTTTGGCTGATGTTAATGCAGACATCTCCTCCCAGAGGGACACAGCGGCATGAAAGAGTGAGTGACCCGGAAAAAGGAATCATGATGTTACCAGGAGCATGGACTGCTCTAACAAACAGGAAAGCACGCAGCTCGCTTCATTCTTACTTCTCAAGCTTCTCATCTTATGAAGGGACAAAGTTATTTGAGAAATGCTCTGGTTTTACAAAAATTCTACACAAATATGTTTATTAAAGACTAAGATGGAATGGCTGTGCTGCAAAGTGCCGCCTTTCTGTGTAATGTATTCCTTTATCAAATATCATTTCTGGGGAGAAACAGGAATCAAAAACACAACTAGAAAGAAATTTCTGATGAGCAAGTTTTTTTCACCTACATATTCCATGCAATCAACAGGACAGAAATTGCAGCTGGTTCTTCAGAGGGGAAAAAAACCTAAAGCTTTCAATTTTCCTAATGAAGTTGCCAGCCACACCTGTTTAACTGCCAAGTAAGACTGAAAAGAAAACTTTAAATTAGATAATGCCAACACCCGTGAGGCCATCCTGGTGGGTATGGCTTTGTCCAAGCCCACCGTGTGGCCCAGGAGGAGGACAGATGATCAGTGCCCTCTGCTGCGAGCACTCGGCGTGCTCGGCTGCTCGTGCGCTGCCAGCCCTGCTGCGGGTGAGCCTCCCAGCTGCTGCGGAAGGGCCTGGAGCTGGCCTGCAGCAGGCTTCTTCCAAAAATAATAATTTAAAAATAAATAAAGATGATGGGCTTGGTAAGGGCTTGGCTGATGCCTGCGTTCAAGGAAGCAGCAGAAGGGAAGCTTTAAGGAAGCTGCTGTGACCTCTTGTTTCTTTTGCTCTTCCCCAGTGGTATCAAAGGAGAAGAAATACTGTTGCTGTTGCGATCCTGCTGAAAAGGTTCTGGAGTCCAGTGGAAACGATGTGGGATTTCAGAATTAACTCTTCTGTTCGGTGCCTGTGAGGGGCATTTCCACGCAGCTGGTGGCTGCCCCCAGGAGAGGTGTGGAGGTGCTTTGGGGTGGGTGTGTTGGGGGTGACTCGAGCAGCCCTTTGGGTAGGGGATGTGCTCGCTGCCAGGCCCGGGAAGCTGCGGCAGGGCGCATGTTAACAGCGGAATAGCGAGTGATGTTGAACTGCTGTTAATTATTTATACAGGTCCAAGCTTGCGCTTGGTTTTTACAGTCTACTTTCTCCCTTCTGAATTAGCTGGAGCTAAATATAAACTGCAAAAAGCTGGAGGACCAGCGGCGGCATGTAAAGTTGAAGCACGTGTGTGGGGAGAAGGAGGCAACTCGGGCCGAGAGGGCTGCGTGGTGGGAGCCGTTTCTCAGGAGCGCGGGGAGCCGCGTGCTGGTGGCCGGGGAAGGATCGCTCCTTGCTCCTACGCCTCCAGAGAAAGCTTGCTGCCTTGCAGCGTCAGGCTTTGTGCGAGTTCTTACGCGTGTACCTCACTTCAAGCATGTTTTCACTGAAGTGGGAGAAGGGGTTACAATTTTGGGTTGATGCCCTTGAAGGGTAGGTTCTTGAGCTGCCAGGCCGGGTGTGGGTACCCAGGGCAGCCCCTTCCCGAAGGCAGCCGGTGCCAGCGGGCTGCTGAAGCGCGGCTGTGGCACGAGCCGTGGGAAGAAGGCGCTTTGGGCCTTTGGGCTGGACTAAGCCTGCGATCGGTGCTCTGTGAGAGCATGACAGCAGGACGAGGACATTCATTTGTGGCGCTTCGTTACGGGTCTTGTGGCGTTTTTGTGACCTCCCAAAACGCGAGCCCAGAGCAGGGCAGCACACGCAGAGCAAAATCCCGCTTCTGGGGCTGGCTCCCGAGCCTCCACGTGCGAACTGGGCCAGGGCCTCGAAGCGGCAGGCTGCAGCGATGGCGCTAAGCAAAAACGAGGGGGAAAAAACCCAAAACCTGAGGTGAGGCCGGGCAGCGCCCCCCCCCCCCCCGCGGCAGCTCAGTGGGCCGTGCCGCGGGGCGCCCCCCTCCCCCCCCCCGGCGGTGGGCATGGAACGGGCCGAGCGCTCCCCCCGCCTCCCTCCCTCCCTCCGCGTGACGTCACGGGCCCGGCGGCGCGGCCCGCCCCCCGCGGAGGGAGACGCCATTGCGGGTTGTTTGTGCGGGCGGCGGCGGGAGGCGGTGCTGCGGCCCGGGGGGACTGTGCTCCGCCGCCATCATGTCCACCCCGGCGCGGCGCCGGCTGATGCGCGACTTCAAGAGGTGAGGGGGGGGGGCGGAGGTGTGTGTGTGGGGGGGGGGACGGGGTGTCCCCTCCTTTCCTCTCAGCCGCTGCCCCCTTGGGGTTGGGGGGGCGGGGGCTGGCTGGGGCCGAGGGGATTGGGGCTCCCCTCAGGTTCTGCCCCCCCCCCCCTCAGTTCTGCCCCCCCACCCACCCAAAAGGTTCTGCCCCCCCCCCCCCAGTTATGGCTCCCTCTTCAAGTTCTGCCCCCCCCCTCAGTTCCCCCCCCTCCCCTCAGTTATGGCCCCTCCCTTCAAGTTCTGCCCCCCCCCCCCCCTCAGTTCTGGGTTCCCCCCTCAGTTCTCCCCCCCCCCCCCCCCCAAGTTCTGGGTCTTCCCCGCCCCCCCCCCCCTCAGGTTCTGGGGTCTCCCCTTCAGGTTCTGGGCCCCCCCCCTCAACTTCCCCCCCCCCTCAAGTTTGGGTGTCTCCCCCCCCTCAAGTTCTGGGCCCCCCAAGCTCTGCCCGCCCCCCCCTATTTCTGGGCCCTGAGACCACCCCAGAACCGGGGGGCGCAGGGCCTGGTGCCGCCCAGCCCAGCCCAGGGCCCCCCCCCTTTTGCAGGCAGCAGGGGTCCCTGTGCCACGCACCCGGTGCCGCAGCAGTGGTTATTAGCTGGGGGCTTTTAATTGGTAATGGCTGCACCACAGGCTCGGGGATAACTTACTTCCTACGTCTGCCATGTAAACACGGCCGTAAAGCGGAGCGTGGAAAAAGTCGGTGTGTGGTTTGGGGTGGTTTTTGTTTTTTTTGGTAAACCTGGCAGCGTGTCGTGGGATCGCTCCGGGCCGGAGCGGCTCCCAAGTTGCTGGAGGTGAGTCAGCTTTGATAGCGTCTCTTTTTTTAGCGGAGCCCGTCTTACACCAGGACCTGAAAATACATCGGTAAACAGTTGACGTGTATTGTGTGGCGCTGGGCTGCGTGGCTGCCCAGAGCCGCGGTGCCAAAAGGCCTGATCGGCCCAAAAAAGTTGGGATTCGTGAGGTGCAGGCCCTAATTCTCGGGTTTTGTTCGGGTGTTAGTGTTTGGTGGCTGGTGGTCCTCGATTCCCGTTCAAATCACAACAGGATACTCGTTGTTTTCTAATGTTGTTAGGCTGCACAAGTGACCAAACATCAGTGATTCCTTCAGGGAGAAGGACTAGGTAGTGTTTCAAGACAGCGATCAGACTTTTTTATGATCTTGTGATCTCAGAAGGGCTGACTTGATAATTCTGAAATTTAAGGTGGAGAAGACTAAAGCCATGGAGGGGTTTAACCAAGTGAGCACAGCGAAACATGGACCACGTGCACATTTATTTATTGAATATTTGACCACTTTAATGCCCAAAAACGTACTCAGCTTTCTCATTGTCAGTTCTTTACTTCTCTCCTTCCTACCCCTAAGTTATATTTTTATTTAGCCTTATGTTACTCTTACCTCATACTAAAAAACAGACTGTGCGCCATGAACTGTGATTCACTTTGTTAAATATAAACTCCTTTTGCATGCTGCAATTGTCAAGAGTCGTGGAGGGCGAGCAGTCCAGCAGATCTTGTATCATCTGATTTACCTAAACCATCAGAGAGAGAGGTTATTTTTTAAATATATTTGCTGTTAAAAAAGGGGCAACAAATACATTTCCCCTAACAATTTTAAAGGCTTTCCCGGCCCTGTGCGGATCAATTTAGCCTCCAGTCTTTGCCACAACCCCTCGGGAGTCAGACCTTTTGGCAGTAGGGCGCAGACGAGCTTTTTGAATCGATCCGAAACCCGGAGCCATCGTCCGGCCCCGCTGGTGGGGCTGAGCGCTCCGGCATCGTCCCTGGCACGCGGGCTGGCACGGGAGAGGTTCCTGCTCCTGACCAAAGCAGTAGGTGGTTTGTGCTGTGGGTACTGAGCTGCCTCAACTGCGTGTGCCCACAGCAGGGATGTGAACGCGGCTCGGAGGGGATCCGGCCTGCACGCTCAGCGGTGCCCCAGAGGATGGGCAGCAGGAGGGTGCGTAGTTCACGGAGCTGTCAGTGCGCGGTGTGCTTTTCCTAGGCCAAGGGTTAAGGAACTAAAAAGCACTTAAACGCTTCCACTATTGCCTTAGAGACAAATGTTTACATCTGTTGAGCTGGTGACGGGGAGCAGCGCGCAGGTTTCCCCCTTGCTCCCTCTTCCCTTTCGAAGCAGGCAGCTTGCCAGCCAAAGCAGGCTCACACCAAGCGCAGCCACGTCCTGCACAGATTTGGGGACGCAGAAAAAGTTGAAGTGACGGCGCTTTGCCCTTGGTTCCTGCCAGCGTGCCCTGTAAATATCACTGCGTGGTGCGCAGCCCTTGCTTCTGGCTGTAACTTGTGCTCTTCTGCGTTGTGGCAGCCAGCAGCAGCCACTCTTTCTGCTCTTTCACGATTTACTGCGTAGTACTATAAATCCCAGCTGTGGGGCTGTAAGTTACTTTGAGGGTAGATGCTCTTCTCCCTGAACACTGGATTTAACCCGTTGGGCTGGCGCAGTGTTTTGGTGTGATGCCTGAGGCACTCGTGGTGTGCATCACCTTGTAGTTTTGTGTTTGGATCATTGCTACTCTGCACGTAACACTTGGGGTAGTCGCTAATTTGGAACGAGAGAAGATTTCTAAAAAGCGGCTGTTGTGATTACATTGTGCTCGCAGGTGGAGGTATTTCACTTACATAAGGCTTGTCGTTCTATCTTTGTAATTCTTAGGTTGCAAGAAGACCCTCCTGTGGGTGTCAGTGGTGCACCGTCTGAGAATAATATAATGCAGTGGAATGCAGTTATATTTGGGTAAGAGCTTTTGGTCGCTATGAAGTCCTGCATCAAAAAGCTAATAAAACCTGTTCCTTGTGTTGTTTTTTTGTTTGTTTTATAATGCTTTCTTGGTTTTGTGGATGTCCACTCAGGAAACTTTAAAAATAAATAAATAAAAAATGACCAAGTGTGCTGTCACAGGGAAAATTTGTTTTCAGAGGGTAATAAAGAATGCCCAAGAAAGGCGATGAACAATTTTAATTCTTTCCTTTTGTTGAATAATGTTTGCCTGTGTTTTAATGAATAGATTGTAGAGGAATTGGGTTATGAAAAAGCAGGCTTGCTCTTTAAAAGTACATAAGAGCACCACATGTTCTTGGCTATTAAATCCAGATGTATTAGCAGTGACTGGATTGATTCCCAGGAGAATGAGGTACAGGTTATAATATATATATATATATATATATATATATATATATTAGAGGTCCCCTTCTGTAGGGTATATCTTATGTTCTTTCGTAAAAATGAAGTCTGCTTGCCAGCAATCTGCTCATTAATTCAGCTCTAGCCTTATGCGTGGCATATGTATTGTTTGGGGTGATGATGCAGTGGGTATCTGGACTTGCAGATTGATATGGGAAACTGCTAATTATGACAGAGTTCCCAGAAATTGCCTCTGGATAGTTCTCTAAATATTTACGTGATAGCATCCACTTCTGTCTTGAAGGGGATGAGGAAGAAGATATATATTTATTGTGCGTGTTTAGAAGTAATGATCATTATTAACCAGTTTATTTTTTAAACCTTTCAGGCCAGAAGGGACACCTTTTGAAGATGGTAAGCAGCTAACTTCTATTTCTTCCGTCATTCTTGTGAATATTGCCAGTGTTAACATTGTTCTGCTGTGAAAAACAGTAGATGTTATAGAAGTTGGACCAAGCTAAGCAAGGAAAAAGTAAAGGAGTAAGGTCTTGTTGGCCCTGGGAATACCGTATTTTGCTGTAAGTGGTGTCCCGTCATAGCGGTCCGTTACACAGCTGTGAAGCAGTGCTTACATCGAGGCTTGTTTAGACACACAACGCTCAGTTTTTAGTGGGGGAAGTTGGCCTAATGCTGCCAGATGTTTTCACGTCTCTACAGCTAAGCTCAGCAAGATAGCTGAGCACAATGCTTTTCTGGTTTTGTCTTTGTAGCGTGTTTGATTCATCTCTGCTCTTCTAACTAAGAGCAGGTGAAAAATCTTGAATTGCTCTGAATATAGAACTTGGGGAGGGGAGGGGGGGATACCCGATCTGTATGTAAACATGGAAGTTGCTGTGTAATGAGCCTTCCTTAAGCGTATGAGGAATAATGAGTTTAATAATTATAGTATTAGTGCAATAATCAGCAGCAGATGGGGTTTTCTCTGTGTTGGCTTGGAGGAGTTACAGTAAATTATTCACTGATCCATAATAAAGGTTTTCAGTGAATCAGTCAGGAGCTCCAAAGGCTGAGATTGCTGATTATGAAATTCCAGGGTTTCTTTGCTGGCACCACGGTGCCTTCTTAATGAAACACCTTAAAGTCACCGTAGTCCATAGAGCAGGCATATTTGGTCAGAGAAATGGGGAGGAGGGCAGTGGGATAATTGATGTTGGACCTAGCTGCTGCTGCTGTTATTGCTATTACCGAGTGGGAGTTCCATAGTTCCATTATCTCTTGAAATATCTGAAAAGAAACCAGATTCAATGAGGTTTGTTTGTATAATGGTGGGAAGAAATACCGATTGCGGAGCGCGTGAATTAACTTACATAGTATGTTCCTGGAGGATTTTTGTTTTTTTTTAATCACCTGATTGTGTTTATGTTTGTTTGGACAGGTACTTTTAAACTAGTAATAGAATTTTCAGAAGAATATCCAAATAAACCTCCGACTGTTAGGTTTTTATCAAAAATGTTCCATCCGAATGGTGAGTAAATCAATTTTATTTAGCCATAACACCCATTAAATATTATGGTGCAGTAATGTATTCTGCAAAGCTCCAGGATGCTCAACAGCTCTCTCTCTCGATCCACTGCCACCTCCTAAGTAGATGTCTAAGGCAGTAGCTGCTTGATGAAAAAATTGAGAATTATGGTGCTGTTAGGAAGCAGCCGTCCATCTTTTTCTAATCAATATATATCACCGTGTGCGAGCACTGTCAGCAGGAGCTGTGCTGAGGCTGGCATAAAGGGGGAGTCCTGCTGCAGATCCCTGCCCCCCTCCATTTTACAGCGCTCCTGTCTGTGCAGACACGTCTCGAGTTGAAGCAGGGAACTGATCAAGCCCAGCGTTACTCATTTCTGTCAGGTGAGGCTTCAGCCAAGTCAGTGCCTTCATGGGCTTCCCTGTGCCAACCAGTGCCAGCGCAGGAGGCAGGTGAGAGCGCACGGTCACAAGGGAGAGCAGAGGGGAAGGGGCTGATCCTGCCTCAGTTGTGAGGGCAGCCTGAGAGAGAGTGCTGCGGTTCCTCCTCCAGCTTTTCACAGGTTTTATCCAGTCGTTGGATGCAGAGAACAGGGTGTAGCAGTTGGCGTGACAAACCTCAGCTTCTTACAAGCTTCTGTGCTAAGACTCCCGGTAGCTGTGCAGACAGAAGTAGAACTTCGGGCATGCTTTTCAGTGTTTTCTGTTGTCTGCCTTAGCATCTCTCCTGCTGAGTGTAGCGTGTGAAAGCAGAGTACAGAGCTCCCTGTTTGGCGCGTGGTGACTGCGAGAGCCTCGGCTGGTGCAGTGCATCCCGTGCCTGCAGCAAATGCCTCTGCTCGCTGGGAGGCATCACACCGGTGTGAATCTGGGCCGGTCACACAGGAGGAGCAAGAAGCTGGGTCTGGGTCTACCAATTCCTGTGTTAGTGCCGTCTTCTTTGGCCCTTCCTCCTTTCCCTCTGAAGTGTTTCGCTACTTCCAGTAATATGTCTCCTTCAAAATACAGGGTGTCAGACCAGATGAGAGTGTCAGGCATAACTGCTATACTCTGTCCTAACGCATTAATTTAAACACAGACTGAAGTGAGACAGCAATTAATTCCTTGAATGGTATCTAATGAAAGAATGTAAAATAAATTTGGTAGTTTCTAAGTGGTATCTATGCTGTATTCACAGTTTATGCGGATGGTAGCATATGTTTAGATATTCTTCAGAATCGATGGAGTCCAACATACGACGTTTCATCAATTTTAACTTCAATTCAGGTAAGTTTGCATCTCTTTAACAATTATGTTGTATTATGCAACTAAGCATGTATAAGTCTTAGTCCCCATTCCAGAACAGACAGCTCAGTGGTGTGGCTGGCGGGTGTCTGTATCAGGGACCTTCAAATACCTGCAGACTAAGCAGTAGCTTTTTAGGTCAAATAAAGACTAAGGTGCTGACCTAGGTAATTACCGATTTTGACCTACAAAACTGCCAGTGGATATTTTTACAGGAAAACAGTTACTGGTTTGGATTCATTTTTAACTGTTTTCAGTCAAGACAGGCAAGCAGTTGTAGTATTTAAATAATGTTTGAAATAGTGTAACCTTTTCACAAAGCCTTGGCTTGTGACTTCCTCAAGGAGACAGTACTGCTGAAATCTACTTAATTTGGATTAAGTAAATACTGTGTGGCACAGTAAAAATGCACATTTTCTTTTCTCCTGGGTGATTGGTTTTATTTTCCTACAGTGAGGTTTAGGAGCCCCTCTTTAGACCTGAATGACGTTAGTGGTGTAATGGCCAAATAATCAATTGGCATCATGCTGTTAAACATTGGATTTGCAGGTTATAAGTTGTTGTCTTTTTTTCCCTGTTCCAAAATGTGCTGGTTTGCCTCACTTTTTGTTCTCTCCTTCTTACAGTCTCTGCTTGATGAACCTAATCCAAACAGTCCGGCGAACAGCCAGGCAGCACAACTTTATCAGGAGAACAAACGTGAATACGAGAAAAGAGTTTCAGCTATTGTCGAACAAAGTTGGAATGACTCGTAACAGCTGCTTCGTTACTCTCCATCCTCATAATCATTATGTACAATTTAACTCTCAATAGAAAGGCTACCAGAAATTTCAAGTGCCACAGCTCTAAGAATTTGCGTAAAAACTCATCTGCAAACAGAATTAAGCCCTCCAGTTTAGGAAACTTAAAAGCTTGTGTATCTTGATTAACGTACTTTTTATTGCATGGTATGAACTAAGTTATTGCTACATAAATTTGTAATATATCCTGTTTGTATTTTTTTTCCAAGTGTATAATGTTGGTGTGGAGTTTTCATGACAGAATATACACATTTTGTAAATCTGTACTTTTTCAAATATTGAATGCCTTATTTTTGAATTCTTTAGATTTTTAAATTGGAGAAAAAGCACTTAACAAAGTTTTTATATATAAATATTTCATGTAAAACTGTTAAATACATAACCTCAGTGCAAGACATCCTTCTCTCCTTCTGTATCTCTGTCAAAGGGCTCATTTTCAGTCCGTTTTCCCTTTTGCTACATACTGATTATGCCACGCACCTTACAAACAAAAGTTAATCCATGCTATCGTTACCTTCGCTGTGGATACGTCCACACCAAAGAGTGTTTGACTTGGTTCTGTGCGTCCTCAGTTGTATGAGGAAGAGTTTTGGTAGCTGCCACCTTCGAGTGGGCAAACAGATGTAACCCTAAAGCAGCAACAGAGCTGCGACAGCCCCATCACAGGCTTCGATAATAAGGCAGCACCTTTTATTTTCCAGGGAGATTCTATTTTACCAACCTGTAAAATATTCTCATCTAAGTATGTCCTATATTCACATATTGATACTGTAATATAGTCCTGAGTATATTCTAATAATTAAACAGGTGTCCCATTAGTTTCCCGTGGGATGGGGAAAAATGAATTACCAACAGCAGAGAACATGGCTGTAGATTTAATGGAGTTTTTCTTTGGAACCTGGCATCACGTCTGTTTCACAGAGGTGCCAAATGTCCTGAAGCTGCCAATTTTAAAGAACTTTGGTTTTGTCTTTGTAAATGCTGATATGCTGATTTCTTCCTTTATTCTGTAAACCACGGCGGATGTTTATAGTACCGAATTAGGCCTTTTTATCCTTCCAGCAACAAAATTGTAATCCCTTTGTCATAATTCCAGCCAGCATTACCTACGTATTAAAACTCTCAAGTCCCATACAAAAAAAATGCAGCTCAATGTTGCCTGAAAAGCAATGAAAGTTTATTTCAGCTGGAGGAGAGAATATTTATTATTTGCCATTGTCATTAGTGAAAGCTGATCCGTGTAAATGCAGTGGAACAGGAATATCAGTTTGTACCTCACCTGCTCCTAAAGTTGTATGATTTATAGGAGCAGCGCTATGCATTATAAACACTGCACTTGGAGTGCCCTTCAGACAGCTCCGTGTTGGGAGCTCGTGGAGCAAAACCATTGCACCGTAGAATCTAAGATGTTATAGAAAATTGTGGTTAGTTGTAGAGGCTTAAGAGAATTAGTACTAAGTAATACTGAACTAAAATCTTGAGAAGTCACTTTACGCCAGTGAATTTACGTTTAAAAGATCTTGAAGCTCCCTTTAATTGGTAACAGAGTCCCCAAAGGACCCAGTTTGCCTTTTCATAGCAGCGCTACCAAAGCAGTGGTACGTAACGCAAACCATGCATCAAGGCAAAGATGTTTACAAATCTAATGCCAAAAAGATCACTGTTTCTAAGAATTAGTCAAAATTCTGACTATTTTTCTCACTTTAACCTCCCGTGTCACTATTTGTTTTGTTCCTGTGATGCGTGTGAGAAGAGATTCGCCATCCACCAGAGTTCCCATCAGTTTGGTTGTTGCAGCTCAGCCTGGCCACAGACTGATTAAGCTCAGGACATTTATTTTTTTTTGGGGGGGGGGTGTACGGGTATCTGAGACGGACCTGGGGCGGGAGGAGGTTTATCAGCGATCAGTGCCGCAAGCTGGGTCAGCCCCGCGAGGTAACGGCACCCACGCGCCTGCATCTGGGGCTGAGGAGCCTCCTCTGCGAGGGGCGGCAGGGACTGAGAGACCGCAGAGCCCCCCGTGGGGCGGGGCCGAGCCCCCGCAGCTGCTCCCTGCGCGCACACGGGGCGCAAAATTAACACAAAACTTAATTAAAGGCAGGGGCAGCGAGCCCCCCCCGCCCCGCGCGGCACCAGGCCGCCGCCGGCAGGAAGCGGCCCGCGCGGCCCCCGGAAGCGCTCCCCCGGCAGCTTCCGCGCTCCGCTCTGCCCCGCGCCTCGTCTGCCCTGGAGGAGCGGGGCGGGGCCGCCCCCCCCCCCCCCCCCCCGTGTGATTTAGGAGTTAATTACTTAATTAGGCGGTGTAATTGTGGCACCGGGGGGTTGGGACAGCGGGGGCACCGCGGAGGAGTGCTCGTGGCCGTGACCGTTGGGGGCACGGCTCCTCACGGGGCTTTGGCTCACGGACAGCGAGCAGTTCCCCACACGTTTTCCCTGTGGGTTCCCAAAGAGTGACCTGAAATCCCTCTGGGATCGCGTTGAATTACCCACCCGTTATCCGCCCCGGTGCTGCTGTGACACGCGCACACGTCCCTCACCATTTTTCGTAGCTGTACGGGCAGAGGCGAGGGGGGTTTGGCTCTGGGCAGCCTCCTCCAGCAGCTGGCAACCCCGCAGCCCTGCCCGCAGCAGGGGGTGAAACTAGGAAATTTTAAGGCCCTTTCGCACCCAGGCCGTCCCGTATTTCTGTGGTTTAGCTGCCCTGTGTGCTTGGGGGCAGCCCAGCTGGGGGCATTGCCACAGCCAGGCTCAGAGCAGCGCTGCCTCCCGCGTGCCGGCGCTGCCGCCAGTCGCGGAGGTGCCAAGCATCCATCGCCTGCTAACGCCGCTTCCTTCAGGCCTTGGTTCCCCGAAGATGTCTCACCCAAAGCCAGCCCCAAGCCGCAGCGACGAGACTCGGATCTCGGCGAATGTGATTCACGCGCTCGTGCGCGCGGTCCCGCCGGGATTCCTCGCCGCCGGTGTGGGTAATTGCAGAGTCGAGGCCCGAGGCTGTGAGACGTGAAGGAATCACAGCTTGAGGTGGTGTGTCGGAAGCCTCTCCGTGGGAGGTTTCGTATTAATAGTCAATTAATTCAATGTGTCAAACAAACAAACCTCTAAATACTTAGAGATTAGGAGCTCCCTAATAAAAAAAAAAAAAATTACAGGAAGAAAGGAAGATCGCCCGGTCGTTACACTGGCATTTAGATGCTCAAAGTAAGTAGGTAGGAGAATACAGGCAGATAGCAAAACGCTGTGTTTTGCATGTCAAGGTTCTGTGAGAGCTCTGTTGATGTATATCCAAATGCAGAGGAGAGGAAGAGCCTTATCATCTGGCCAGACTTCCCTACCTAGGGCTTTTATTTGAGGGTTTTACTGTTTGTGGAAACTGTCCCAGGCAAATACTGTGCCTTATTTGTTTAGAGTTGTTTTTTTGGAAGAGGAAAGAGGTAATCAGCAGACAATCTGCTATAATGTGTGACTTGGCAAGGAGGCATTCTCCACCTCTCCTTTTGATGGTGCTCCACGGTGCAAAAAAGAATGAAAGGCTCGTTGGACTGCAAATGGGGAACGAGTGACCACGGGACTGAAGATTAGCACGGCTCAGGCATTTGTTTGTATGGTGCCCCAGTTCAGGTCTCTGCTCCAGCCCTCTGTTTTATTTTTGAAGTTTCTGGATAAAACAATTATCTGGCCTTCTTTTCCTGTTTTCATTAATCTTTCTAACAGAAGAGCTTCGTGAGAGCACAAACTACTTTTGTTCCCCTGTAGCATTAAAGTATTCCCCTGGGAAGTAAGAACGTGGGTTCGGAATTCCTCAGGCGAGAAATAAACTCAGGCTCTTGACTGCTGAAGAAATGCGCAAAAAAAAGAGGATGGTGCCGCCTCCCCCCGTGCTCTGAACGCCCTGACTTGGGCCCATGAAGACCATGAAGCTCGAGGCTCCAGGCATTGCCCTCCGAGCGGGTACGCTGCTGCCCTGCTCCAGGCAGCTGAGCACGCTGCGCTCACGCAGGTTGTGTTTCAGGGCACCCGACAAGGTCAGAAGGCGTGAACCTGAGTGTTGTGCTACTCACTGCTGCGAGCCCTCGCTGGGATCCAGCTCGTGGGCCATACGGAAGGCGTGCAGCCACAGCGCTGAGTGATTCAGGATGCGTTCTTTTTTTGTTTATTAAAAGCTTTCGGGATAAAAACAGCCAAAAGTTGGGACACCAAAGAAGAATTGTGTGTTGTTACGTGTGTGTGGATGGTTTTGTCAAACATGAGTTTCACAGTTAACCTCTAGATGCTCTTTTTTTTTTTTCTCAATCTCCTACATTAAAACAGGGAAATACACAAAAATCCATTGCCTCGATATTAAAAGACATGGTGTAAGAAGCAAAGGAAAAAGGAGGTAAAGCTAAAAACAAACAAACAAAATATAAAACCATATGCTTCTCTGCTCCTCAGATTGCTCTGAATTCAAAGGACAGAAGTTGTTATTTTAGAAAATAATGTACCTTGGATTATGCGTGTGTGTATGTACATAGAAGAAAGCTTTTTGAGTTGATTGTTTAAGAATCTTAAAAAAAAAAAGGTAGCAATATTGAAATTAAGTGGATCTTAGGATTTTTTTTTTGTGTGTAACATTGTTATTGCACCTTGAGTTTGTCTCATCACAGCTGCCATGAGCAGAGAACAAAAAATGCTGAGAACTTTTTAGACTCTGATAATGACTGTAATTAGCATCACAAGGCTGTGGAAATTGCAATATTCCCTAAAGGTTTCTTGTCATTCTCCCATGTTTCTGCAGTGGAAATGGAGATTTTAAAACAGGATATCTTCTCTGTTTGGTACTGTCCCACTACTGCTAGTATTCCAGCCTCCATGGATGTGCAAATCCCTTTTAATACTTGGGTCAGAATGAAATTCCTGAGCTGGTTTGTGTGAAAGCTGTATCCTGCCAGAAAGTAAAGACACTGCTCCTAAACAGCATACGTTGTTCAGCATCCAAAATGAAGCCTTTTTCTTTATGATGTGGTCGAAGCACGTAGCATGGGATTTTCTGAGCTGGTGGAAATGTTAGTAAGAGAAAGTGCATTTTAAAGTCCCAGCATGAGAACGTTTTAATCAGGAGTTCGGTGATGTCATAAAGTAAATTATTTTTACCCTTATGCACGTGCCAGGGCTGGGTCAAACTGCAGCATAAAGGCGGCATTATGGTATCATGGTGCTGACTGATTTATTGGAGGCCTCGCTGTAGAGGCCGTTCGTGTCGGAGGTGGATGGGCTTCGCCGCCGAGCCTCCACCTGTAGCACGGAGCAATCAGTCCTCAGCCCGCGCCACTGAAAAGATCTTGTGTTCCTGTCCTTGTTTGTTAAATTTGGGTCGTTACCCGCTGTGGCTGATTAATTCCTGAGCTGAATACTTTTGGCAGCCGCCAGTTGGGTGCGCATACCGAAGGCTGAACCCCGGAGCCGGGGGGTGCTGCAGCCCCAGCTGAGGCACGTCTGCTCCCCTGGGATGGGGCACGGAGGGGAACCTGAAGCGTTCTCCAGCAACCGACTTGGCCAGAGCAAGGTCACCCCCAGCTGCTGCGACCCACGTTGGTTTTTATCCTAGATAAGCCCTTGCTTACAAATCTCCGAACAGGTCCCGAGTTGAACTCGAGTTCAGCCTCAGCATCGGGTTATTAATAACAGTGTTCGTTATTGTCACCACCCGTTATTTATTGCATATGTTTCGGCTTACTCAGCCTTCGCTGGGTGAGAAGGGAACAGTGTGAGTTCGGGCTGTCGTCCAGGACTCTGCCACACAAATATGATGTCCAGTAAATGTAAATGTTGCCATTTTTAATACTTCGTGTTATTGCTATTGTGATGGGAGTAGAAGGAATTCGGTTCTGAACTATGGTACTTCGCACAGACTGAGGCAGATTGTCTTCGATGGCTGACCAAAACCGGGAAGAAGACAGAAATGCCATCTCCTTTGAATTAATTATGAACCGCACAGCTCTTGCTATTATCTGTTTACACATTATTGGCCTTGTGATGTGCTGGTGAGGGATTTCCTTTCACTGTCTGGTCCAAATATACTTTAAGTCCAATTTCATTTAAAAGACTGCTCGCTTTACTTGTTGAAAGGGTCATTGTGTTAGTTATTACAGTGTTTTCTTTGTGCTCGCTTTTCCCAAATTCCAGTAACTATTTTGTAGAAAAGTTTGAAAGTGAACTTTTGATGCCTGTGAAAGCTGCTTCATTGACTTTATTGACTCCAGAGCCTGAAGTTCTTTATCCGCGGAGATCTTTAAAAGGACACTAAAAAGTTTCAGCCAAAGCTTATAGAATTTGGTACTTATGGTTAAGTATTATAGGCCCAATGCTGTTCCCATGGAGACCTAAAGGAATTTTTCCATTGAATTAAGCGGTAGCAAAGCCTACCCTTTATTGAGTGGGATAAGGAGTAAACTGGGGAACTCAATCTGTTGTTACTGGGTTTGTTTGCGTGCTTGCTCTTCCGTAGAAAGAAATAAGTCAGGAGAAATTACTGATATTTGCATTGTGATTCATCTGCTTTCTGCTCGCCGTGTTTGTAGGTAAGGCTGTGTTTGTGGTTACAGGGCGATAAATAGCCCGAGAGGCGAAGGCAGAGCTCTCCGTTTCACTCACGGCTCGCATCTTTCTCTGGAAATCTGGGTGTGAGGAGCGCGTTGCAGTCCTGCACCCCCCTCCTGTCGGGGAGGACAGCAGTGCTGCCCCTGGGCGCTCTCAGCAGGTGCTGGGGGCTGAGCACCACCCGCTCGTAAGGGCGCTCTCGTGTAAATTTATTAAAACAGCAACTTGTTAGCAGTGAAATCCCAACTACTTACTGTTGTACAAAGAAACCCCAACTATGCTCACACGTGGAAAGAGTTTTTCCCTTCTGGAAGTCTGGGCTTTAGCTCAAGGAGTTGTCACAAGTCCCTGGCGGGCCCGGCCACGTCCCCCGTGGGTGCAGTGCTCCGAGTGAGGTCTCTGCCTGCGTTCTGAAACACGCCTAGGGCCGGGTCCTGCAACTACTGCCTCTGAAAATCCCTAGTAATTTACTTGGGAAGAGAAAACAGAGGCCTGACGTTGTGCAACATGCTGCTCAATTTTATTTATGTATTTGTTTTTTGGTCGGAACCGTCAGGAAATCCAAGACTACTGAAGTCAACAGATTTCTGACTGATTTAAATGGGTGAGGATTTGGTCTATAATGAAGTCCTTTCATTTTGGATCACTGTGAGATTTCTCATGTTCTTTCTCAGGGCCTTATGACACATTCACTCCATCCTTGCCTGAAACAAAGGGAAATTATACTATCATAGTCTCCCTTTAAATATTTTCTATTTGACGGCCTACTGAAAAGGCTCCAGAGGCAAATTCTTGGTTTAGAAGTTGCTATTTATGCCTAGACACATCTGAATGTCGTTACGCTGTGAATGTTCTGGATTGCTTGCCATTTTCTTTGTAAAGATGTACGAGTCTAGAGAGAGAGTGCGTTATTTTAAATTAACTCGAAGTAGGCTTTAACCGTCTCAGGGTTCTGCTTGTTGCAACTGGCTCCCTTGATAAAAATACATAACAACATAAGCGTCGCCACAAGTAAAATTCGCACGTGTTGGTGTTACAAAGCAATGTGAAAACATGTTTGCAGTGCGTGGCGTTGGGCTCTTGTGGCACACCAGTACTGGAGGTATTAGGGCGTCGCAGACCTCTGGTCGTGGCCAGGAGCCCGCACGAGCAGAGCCAGCGTCGTGGCCTCGTTCCAGGGGCTTTCGGTCCCAGCGTAAGGGAGGTGATGACAGGGAATGAAGTCAGGCACACAAGTAGAAGAAAATAACAAAACGATAAGAACCGCCAAGAAGGATAGTTGGCTCACCGTTCCTAATCATCTTTTTAGTAACTAAATAGATAAGTCTGGCAATTCATACACTTCATTGGAAAATATATATAGTTACAGAGTTACGCACACCTGAAGGAAGAACCCAGATTGTCCTCAGTACAGTTTCAGCTCCAGAAACAGGCTACAGGTTTTCATAGACCAGGTGATTTCCCTTCCACCTCTATTTTTGTGCAATTCCGTCATTCTAAAAACAATCCCTGAAGTGTTCTAGAGTACCAGAAATTAAACTGCTGCATGGTTTTGTTCTTTCTTAGAAACTGAATCTTCTTACCAAGCAGGTGGAAGTTAGGGAGGACCAACACGACAGGCAGCCTAGCTCTCATCCCAGCTGCGGCTCTAACGAAGCTTGCACCTCTGCTTAAAGAAGGGTGGGCTCCAAACTCTTGTAGTTAGTCTGCCTTGCTGCCTTGTGCCTTAACTGCAGGCGTTAAATACAGAATTTTCTAGTCTTTTCTGAGAAACAGATCCACGCCAATCACAAGACTTGTTGTCCCTGAATTCAGAGGGGCAGGGCAGGACTCATGACAGGGTTAGGGAAACGCTGGGCACGTGCGGGTTCAAATCTTCAGGTTGGCACAGCCACGACGTGTACGGCACAGGGCAGTTACCTGTGGCACCGGGGCAGCTTAGGAACATTCAACATGACTGGGGAGTTTGGGCAGCGTCTTCAGGGACATTTCACCTCCAAACCTGTTAAAATAGAGGTCAGCTGTATACAGGAGAAGAGGGAAACTCCTCGGTTTTACATCACCGTAAAGCATGCCAAATGTCATTAGATATCTGCGTATCGGTTTATCCAACTTAATTGTCTCACTGCTGACTGCACGGTTCCATTCATTTTGAAAGGACGCAGAAAACACTTCAAATGAACGATCAAAGGAGTATTTTACTCTTTTCACATTCAGAGTGTGGAGCCTATGAAACATTTATGCAGGAAATGAAATATTAGGGCCTGACAGATATCTCTAACGTCACTGCGTAAGCAGGTTATCTGGAGATTTCTAGTACAAACAATCCAGCGCTTTGATGAATACATGAGCAGTGCCATTACAGGAGTTCGGAGGTAAGATTGCATCGGTGTAGAAGTTCCAGTCACTTCAACAACTCTAATAAAAGCCTGAAAATTAACAAGCTATTAAAACGGGTGCTGGCAGTGAAATTTACATCTTTCTTCATCACTGTGTTTCTTAACCAAAGAGCAAGAGAGCATTTTGCTTCACAGTGTAAATGATATCTCGGTTGAGCAGGGGGCTAGGAGTATGAGAGGGGCGTTGCACGGCAGCCTAGGTCGTAGGGAATTTTGCAACTAGATCAGGAAAACGTTGCGGTCCTGCACAGAGCTTGGTGGTCATAGCTCTGCGTTCGTCATTGGTTTTGTGTGTGAAGTTTGTCTGGGATTTTGACACTATTTCACTCAGCATTGTCATCAAAACGATGGAGACCCTCTCTGTTAGCTGAAGCGGTTTGGAGCTCTGAGACCTCTGATGGTAATTACGTTGCTTCAAGCGTCGAGCTCTTCAGAAGCGTATCACGTCTGGTGATATAAACCTAAGCAGCTTAGGCGATATAAACCTAAGTAGCTCAATAGCTCCACGCTGCCATATAATGTACTGGGAATCTCCCCGCGCAGAGAATCTGATAGGGGAAATCTGAGTCATGGTGACAGCTTTAACAAACAGGAAGGCAGCGAAGTGAAGTGAGCGTGTGGGGAGCTCGGAGTAGGTGAGCCGCTGATCTGCTATTTATAGAGGCGCCGGGAGGCTCGGAGGCAGCAGCTCCAGGCGGGGACACTGCCGGGTGCTCCACGGAAATTATTCCTCTTCAGAGCTGCGAGAGAAACAGAATTTGCAGCCGGCATAGCCTCAGAGTGCCCCGATCGTACAAACGCGCGGACGTGCCACAAAGGCAGCTTTTGATGAGAGCCCGGAGCGCAGCACGTTTTAGCCACGCGGACTGCTCAATTTTAACTGTCTGTTCCCTCGCGAGCTTGTTTTATTTCGACAGCGGAAGAACGAAATGATGCTGTGCGTCTTTCGAACTGTCTGAGCCTGTACACCGCCAGCAGTTTCCTCTCGTTATTATAGGCTGTAATTCCGGAATTAATCTGGCCCGGTGTCTTTACTGGAAGATTCTCTCTCTGGTCGGCCAGTTCGGAAACTGGAGTTACGGGACGTGAACACAGTGACGTCTCTCTGTGCGGGACGCTGGTGACTGCAGAATCCAGGGGCTCCCACTGACCACCAGCGGCCTGAAGCAGGGGCAAGGAGCCCGTCCCTGCCTCGGCCGGAGGGCAGGGCGTTGTGCTGCGGGCGGGTGCCGGCCCCTCCAGCGGGGCTCTGGCGGTCCCTGCGCCTCCGTCGCTTCAGTCAGAGAGCCATACGTGCGATTTTCCTGATAGAAGACAAAAAAAAAGCGATTTTCCTGATAGAAGAGAAAAAAAATCCAGCTAAAAGAAGCTATAAACAGACGTTATAATCCCGCTTCCAGGTTGGAAGTCTTGTCCTGAAATATTTTCTCATGAAACATTTTCTCCTAAGATATTTCCCATCTTTCTGTCAGAAGAAAAAAAAAAAAAAACACCACCACATTTCTATCCCTAAAGTCCATGAATCTAGCTCTGCCTCCGGCTAGAGCCGTGTGTCCATCAAAGTCCGGGATCAATGTCGTGCTTGTTTCATGGATTCTGAATTGAGGACTTAGGGCCCGGCTCTGCGAGCCTGCCTGGTCTTAAATCCTGATGAGTTCACCGAGCGCTGAAGGAGCTCATCACCTCACAGGATCAGGCAGGTATTGAAGGCAGTGGAGCCGCTCTGAAGCCCATGTCACACGCTTAGAAAGGTCAGTTACATATTTACAAAAGCCCATCAGAGCTGAATTGTGCCCTGATTGAGATTACGCTGGGAGCCAGGCATGTGACCGTGTTGCTGCTTGCATTATTTCCCGAGAAGGTAAAATTCAGGCGTTTATTTTTCCTGTTTTCACACAACACAAAGCTAGCAGGCTGATTTGTATTCAGCTGCTGCATATTGAGGCTGGTCATCAGTCTTGTAAATGGTAGATAGGAGGAACGGCTCTAGCAGCGAAATATTTCCCCTGTTTTAGCAGAAATTCCAGCTGTAGCCCTCCAACACCCGATAGCCGAGAGCAGGAGCGATGTGTCTGGCGTTCTCTGCCCCACACCTCCAGCTATGTGTGCTGTGATGTGCAGGAAGGAGGGAGACGTGTGCAATCTCCATTCTTGTTAACGGGAATTGTGCACCTAATTCTCCGGGCATTGTGCTGGAAATGAACGAGCGGGATGTGTTCTGCATCAGCAAAAAGGCTGCCTCATTCAGCTGGAAGGAGAACATGCGCTATAACTTAGGAGTAAAGAAAATCGCTGTAAACGGTTTCTTTAAACAGTCTGCTAGGTTTTTCCCTAAATTTCTGCTGAGAGGGAAGATTCTGCAGCATTTATTTCCTCCTTTTTCCTACCCAATTGCTAACCTTTCAGTTGCATGCATTTCTGCTGCTTCTAGCACTTTTCATTCTGATGGCAGTTTTTCATCTCCTCACTAGCTTATGGCTAAAGCAGTCCTTCTGACAGGAACTCTGGTTATTTACTCCCCAGAAAAATGATTTGCTCCCCCTCTCTCTCATCCTCAGGGGAAGGGTTTCCTCCTGTCTCCCCTCGTCAGATCCATCCTCCGGTTCCCCCACGTCACACAAACGTCTTCTCTGCAGGTGTAAACACGGGGCGACAGCACCTTCGTGAGATGTTTTCAAGTTATTCTTAGTTCATACGTTGCTTAAATCAGGCCTGAAATTTTCCCGGCTGGGTACTCAATTAATAAAGACGCGCTGGTGTGCACATGGTAATAATTCGGTGACTTGCTCTGTCTGAAAGCTGCCGAATGCTTCAGGGAAGTGCCATGAAGCACTGTTAATCGCGCTGCAGAGACTCAAAACAAACAGGAGGAATGGACTCAGTTACACAGCAAGTCACTAAAAGTCCAAATGCACGCGGCCTGCTTCGGGCCTGGGCTTGGAGAGTTGGTGAGGAGCCCCTGGGTGTCCTTTATTGTAAAGAGTGTCCGTCTGTCCTTCTGGGCGCAGGCAGGGATGCTGACCTGGGTGGCGGGCGGAGGAGATCTGTTCTCTGTAAGGGACTGGCAGGAGCGGAAAGTCTGCAGCAGGAAGGAGTAAAGAGAAATGTGTAAGTGCCGCTAAGAGGGGACGTGTCTGGTGGTGCAAGGAGCCACCACTGCTGGGTGCGGGCACGCTGCGGGGCTGGAGGGCCACCCTTAACGGGGAGCCCTGACAGCATCCTGCAGAGTGAGAGCAGAGGCTGAGCGATGGTGTGGGATCTGAAGGGCCTGCAAGTGCCCGGAGACGTTTAATGCTCTGCTTCGATCTGTGTATATGCCTGGGCTATCGAGGAGTAAATGCCCTGTGGTTCTTTTAGACGTTCCTCTGAGAGCCCTGTACATAGCGTGCTTGTTCAGTCATTATTCCTGAAGGATTAAACTATAAGCTGAAGTACCCTTAAGTGCGGAGCTCAAGTGAGGGTGGTTTTCGAGTGCCCGGCAGTCTCACAGCGGCTGGAGCGCAGGATCTCGGTCCCAGCTGTAACGCTGAGCCCCTGCGCAGGGCTGTGGTCGGTGCCTGCAGAGCCCACCCTCTGTCGGCCCCTATCCCTCCCAGATCGATCGGAGGCGGACTGAGGACAGCCACCTGTGTGAAATGAAAAGTGGTCTTTACGTATTAAATCAAAAAGCCACTCAGAGTGCCACCGCTGCTTGGATTTTCCACTTTCCGGGGACACTGTCTCAGCCCTCACGGGCTGTAGGGCTGCTCCAGGAATGAATAATTATACGGTGTCTGGCTGCCGCACTGCTTGGACAATTCTTGTGTTTCTTCCTATGTATGAGCATGTACAGGTAAAACACAGCCTGCAGCTCACAGCTTCTAAATTCTACCGAAACCACCGTGCCTGAATTTGGCGCTGGCTGGGCGTTCCTGGTAGGCAGAGGGCTGCGGGACGGGTGTGAGAAGTGACCCTACAAAGCCGGGAGGAGCAGAGGTCCCCGCTGGCCGTTTCCAGCTGATGAACATGGCATACGACCTAGCAGCTGTGTTTTGCACCTGGTGCAGACGAGCGTGGCCAGACCTACTGAAATCTTCATCGCATGCTGTCACCTCTCTGCTGGTTTTGTACACGGAGGTCCCTCCCCCGAGCCCTGCCCGGGGCAGGTGGCTGTAGTCCTGTGGGGCTCGGATGGATTTTTGACTTCTCCCCTCCACCCGGGGCAGGACAAGCTGCCTTGTTCCTGGGGGATTAGTCCCAGATGGGGCTTCTTGTGTGTAGGTTGAAGGCACATTATCAGCAGCCTTTGGTCTCCTGTGAAATGCCAAAATGATCTTGAGATGGGAGAAGAAGACAGCTCTTCCCTACAGCTCTGTGTACAACTCCTGCAGGTGTTAATAAAACGCCGTGCACAGCCCTGCTTCCTCATGCAGGAGGCCAGGGAAGCCAAGCACAGCTGGGGCTATGCCTTAGGTTAGACCCGTCAGACATCAGTACGATCTCAAGACAGATGCATCTACAAAAGCTGGCTCTCGGGTTGTATTCAGCGGGAAGGATGGCTTTCCTTTTCCATCCGGGCAGGTTTACTGCAGATTTACACTCCTAGCCTGAAGAATTACTGGTGGTGTGGCTGCATTCACCAGTACATCCATGCAGACCGAGCAGTTTTCTTCCTTTATTTTTGGCTGCCTCGTCATTTTGGGGTTTTGTTTTCGTCTTCGGTCTGGCAGCTCCGTGTTGTAAAGGAAGTCTGTCTGTTGAAGCACCTATGCAGCAGCACACTTTTCATCGTGTTTGCTTTCCTTGTGCAGGATGTTTGTTACTGCTGGGATGATTCTACAGTTACTGTTCATTGCTAATTATTAATCACCCAGTACAAATAAAGTAGTTCTTTCTTTGCAACCCTGGGGATAAATTTGAGAACATCAGATTTATTTTTCCAAACTAGTGTAGACCTATAGTTTTTGTGTTGCCCCTAGGTTTTCATACTGCAGACTTGGCCAGTCAAGCATGCAAAATCTGGTGAAATAAACCCCAGAGACCCGGTCTGAAATGTGCCTTTCACTGTCCAGAGTTCCCTTCTGCCCAAACTCAGCACACACGGCTTCATAATGATTAATTGCTCTAAACCAGGTTAATGAAAAAAGTGGAATGGATGGACTCCATGAAAGCATACCATTTAAAAGCATGACATTTATTTTCTTGTGGTGCAAACTGTCGGTAATCAAATTTCCATTACCCAGTGATGGGTGTGAACAGACAAGGAAAATACTGAGTCAACAGAATACCAATTAGAGATCTGTGAGTATCCTGCTTTAAACACGGCAAAGAGGTAAGGAGATATTTCCCCAGGAGGCTGACCTTCTAATGACTAAGCACGAAAAAAGTCCTTTTATTTTTCCTCCTGCTGAGTATCATCCTCTGCTTCAGGGTGTGCCAGCAGATAAACCAAAGGAAAGGTGTCTGGTCAGAGCCTGTAGCAAGGATTTGGCATGGGCAGAAATAGCGAACAAAACTTTTCTCAAGTGTCCTCTGAAGATGGGAGCAAAAGTGTTTTGCTTTCTAAATTGGCCTAGTTGATCTTCTAAATTCTTCTAAATTCTTCTAAAATGATGGAGAAGCTTAGAAGTACAATAAATGCTGGATCTGTGGTATGTTTCCTCCATTTCCTTGTGTTTTGGATGCAGGGTGCAGTTACAGGTGGTTGTCGGTGCTGGCTGAAACCTTAACCCCTCATTGTGAAAACATGAGGAGCAGCAGCCGTCCTAGTGCCGGGGAGGAGGCAGCTTCATGTTCTCCTGACCCAGAAGACCGGGTAATCGGGAGAAGTAGTGCTCGATCCGCCCCGACTTTGTTACAGTCATTGTGCCTGTTTCAGTCATGTAACTTTCCTGGTTTTCATCTCAAAACTGTATGTCTTAGCTGCATCGCACACAAGTTGTGAGATTTCATTAATATTAATGAAGCACATTACGGAAAGTTAACCATAGAGAGGAGATTCTTTAAAAGGTGAAATCATAATAATAATGATCAGAGTGTCTGTGTTGCTTGGATACTGAGAGCTGTCCTGCTCTGCTCCTCGGTACTTGCGTTTCATTGCAGTCATTTCCCCCCACCTTGTGGAAAAGGAGTTTTAAAAGAGAGAAATTATTCCATTGACAGTCATGACTACGAAGAAAACTATTTTTTTCTGAGCTTTATTTTTTGGGGGAACTTGCTCTTAGGTCTGCCAGCTGCAGGCCACAGAGATTTGTTAGCAATAGTCCACCAAAAGAGTCAAAACTGGCAGGCAATAATCCCGGCTGGTGTAGAGCACGTTGCTTGTTTGTTTGCTTGTTTGTTTTGGGAGCATCTTTTGAGCGCTCCTCATTGCTCATTTTTCCACTCTTGTCTTCAGAACTTTTGGGAGCGGTTCCCAACCAGACGACGTATCTGCCAATCCATCCGTTTCCCAGCACAGACCTTGGCCATTAATCTGCAAACACGTGCCTCATCCATTTCAGCAGCTGCACGTATTCCACAGCTTTTAGGTACGGCCTTGAAATAACGCAACTGCATACTCTTGAAAGACCTGCAGCACAAGTACACAAGCTTAAAAATAATCATGAGTGGCGTATTCAGCTAATCAGGAGTTCCGATTGTCTAGGTATCAAATCAGGCGTATTTAGTAGAATAAAGCAGGTAGTCACCACTGGAGCCTGATTACGTTTTTTAAGAGTGCTGCCTGATTAGATTAAACTTTGTGCCCTTTACGGCTGATTTGGAGTAAATGGGAAAAATCAGAGCTGGGACCCAGACACATGAGCTGGTCCAGATTTTGAGAATGAAAAATTCAGGACTCAAAATCAGACCAGATCCAAGTTTTATACTGAGGCCCCTGCCTGCACAGTGTTCTGATTCACACTTCTGCAAGTAACAGCTCTGTGGTGTTCCTGGGTAGGAAACGCCTGTTTGGTACTGCCCTTTATGTAGAAATAAATGACTTAATCCTTAAGGACCCGCGAAGTCATGTGCCCTTCGTACTGAGTTCTCTTGAAACAAAGATAAAGTGCTGAAACTCCGAGTGGTTTAGAGGTACACAGAAATATGCGTAAGAAGATATTTCATCAGTTCCTACAGTTTGCGATCCGGCATCTTTGCAGGTTAGCACATGTATTCTGTTTAAGCCTTTTGATTAATTACATAGTACCAAAAACATACATATTTATAGCTTGCAGAATTAGATAAATTCTCCAGATGTGGCTTCCTTTTAGTCAAGTAGAGATGAATGCAGATCAAAGCCTTTGATCTTTACCCTGACTAAAACTCGCTGCTGACACAAGCCTCTGGAAAATCATGCAGCAAGGGGAGCTGACCACTCTGAGCTTTGATACAGGAGCAGCTAAAACAAAACCTGTGGGAAAAAAAACTTCACAGAGGGTATGTCTATACACACCATTGAGTCTCTCCTAGTGGAAGTGGAAGGCAGTAGTCAATGAACCCTTTCTCTTAAACAACGTATTTAAATAGATTGATTTTATGCCCCCAGCCCAGAAATGATTTAAGACTTTTCAGTGCATGCATATCCTCTGTGATACACGGAACTGGCAGAAAGTGTCATCGTGAGCTAGTTTATAGCCTCAATTAAGGCTATTTCCAGTGCTCCAGATGTGTAAAGCAGACTTATAGCTGAGTTCCTGGTATAGTGAAATCCCTGGTGTGTCCTAGGATCAGCACTGCCAGCTCAATGATATCTTCTTCATGACCCTTGGAAAAAATGATGAATAGCCAGAGAACTGCAAACTCAGACCGAACGCTGGCAACGTGAACGCTTGAGAAGTCGTAGCCAGCTAGAGAGAGAGCACAGTCTGAAACCCTTATCTTGTACACGGGCTATCCTGGCAGCCACAGCTGCAGAGCAATGCAGAACGCTGTGGGACACCTCTGCCTCTCTCTGCAGCTTCATGAGCCGCACAGCGCAGCCATAAAACCACCCAGCTCTTTGGGGGTGTTGTCATGAGAGTTCTGACTCACATGGGGTCATGGGCTGTTCCCTGAGTTGTCTCGTACAAATGACACTGATACTGCACAAAAAATCCACGTATCTTTTGGTTCAGACCTGCCGACATCAGAAGAAAAAACATATTCAAGGGCACAATGGACTAGGTGACCCACAGTGACCTGGACAAGGGCCTAAAACCTACAGGAAAAAGGGTTATTAGTAATGAAGAAACAAGGAGAGTGAATGGGCTGCTCGTCCATCCAAGGGGAAAGTATAAATGGAAAAGGCAGAAAATCAAATGTAGCTACAAAAGGCATCAGGGATAACAAGAAATAACTCTTAAACCCATTAATAACAGGAGGAAGAGCAAATTAAAGATTTGTCAGTTACCTCGTAGAGAGGAAAAGCTCCTCATCACTGAAAACAAAAAAGAGTTCAAGTCTTTTTTCTTCAGTCTTCAACAAAAAGTAAACGGTGAACAAGCAGCTACCACAATACTAACACAAACAAAAACATTTCAGCCTAGATTAGGGGAAAACCAGGTTAAAGAGAACTTGGATAAGTTGGAGCTTTTTAAATTGGCTGGGGCTGATTTAATCCTAGAGTACTGGAAGAACTGACCTTAGTAATCTCAGAAGTATTGATGGTGTCTCTGAATTCATGGAGGACTGGGCTGATACCAGGAGACTGATGTATTGCTTATCTGTAAAGGGTGGGAGAGCTGAGAGGAAAAGGAGCAGGAGAACAGTACAACAGTCAGCTTACCCTCAAAATCCAGAAAAATGCTGGAACAAATAATCACAAACCTGGAAAATAAGAAGATGAGCAACAGCCAATACAGATTTGCCAAGAACAAATCATGTCAAAGTACTCTAATTTCATTTTAAAGACTAACAGACCATGTGGATAGAAGGAAAACATTAGATGTCAAATATATTGACTTCTGTCAGGCTTTTGACACTGGTGATATTTTGCTTTTGCTCCCTTTGTAGCATTTTCCTTTCTTTTATAATTCCTTTAAAAGATAATCTAGAGGAAAATTAAAATCTAACATTACCCAATTTAAAGCATCCTTTCAAGCTTAACGATCCAATGTAATGTATAAAACACAAGGCAAACACCAGAACTGGTGAAGGGCTCAGGGCAAGCTTCTTCGTACCTCTCAAGAACTAATGTGGGGGGCTCGGATCACCTCTTATGTGACAAGGTCCTCGTGTCCTTGCTACCAGTGAGTGCATGGAAAGGGACAAGGTTTTCCAGCGGTGCTAAGGTTTTGCTTTTCCCTTCCAGCTCAGCCTTGGGTCTTCTACAAGGATATCTGGGATCAAAGGGACATGTACAGCCCCAGAGGTTCCTGCTGCTCCTCACCAGCTGAAAAAGCTGGCCACCCTCAGAGATCGCCACCTTCCTCTGCAACAACTCATCTGTCTGGAAGAAAGGAGCTCGGGGAAAGAAATGAAGACGTTACACATGTAATAATATTTCACAGCTGATCAGTAATTTTCATCCCGACGTGCTCAGGAGAGGCGGCACCACCGAGATGCTGTGCCCTCTGCTGCGGAGGACAGCATCTGGCTGGCCCACAGGAGTTGTTTGCTTGGAGGAAGGACATCCCAGGGACCTTTTACCTTCAGGTGGTCTCAGCAAATCCCCAGATGGAGGTCATCTCATGCAGCTATGGCAGGTCTGCTGTGGACACGTCCGGAGGACAATTCTTCCCCTCCGAAGATCGGTGTCTCGGCCCCTCCGGCCTGTTGGCCAACTAATGCCCGGACAGATAAAGCATAAAGTAAGACAGATCCTGTTCCAAATGAATACCCAGGAACTCAGTTTATCATCTGGTGAGATGGCTGCAGAGGCCGTAAGGTAGCTGGCTTTGCTGCAGGTAAAACATACATCAACAGAGCCAGGCCCAGTGGTTCTAGCCTGGCTCAGCTTAGGTCAGGACGTTAAAATGACTTAATTTCTTCACAAGGCTCACAATGTGGTGTTAATTGATGGGGACACTGCATTCAAGTCAAAGCCCTGCATACGGACCCACGCTGATATCTCCTCTCAGTAATATGCTGCAAGCAGTTATCCAAATTTTGGCAATTTCCGCACTGAATTTTAAACCTATTCACTTTGTAATATATGGCCCTTTTAAAAAAGGGTCAGGTTTATTTGTCTCAGTTATAAAACATTATTCTGTTGCCAAAATAATGTAACCATAGGATGATATATTACGAAAGTATGCTATTAACTATACTTGCACCTTGTACTTCTTCAAATATTTACAGTACAGCTTTCTTATGTCTGATTTCTTTGTTGAACATACTGGAGTGGTAGTTTCAGTGTAACACACAATTTAAACATTCACTCTAACTCAGTAAAGCTTGCAGAGCTAATGGGGATTAACGTGCAGATTTCTGCTATGTTGGAAAAGCAGTGAAAAGAATCAACGCAAAATGCAGCAGAAGACTGAAATTTAAAGGTCATTTTTTATTTGCCTCATTTTCTACTTAAACAGGCCAAATGTGTGATATTTTGAACAAAATATATATAATGTAGTACATTTGCGTTTGGGTGTGATGTACGTGCAGTTGTACTTAGGAGAACCAGGGCACTGGGCTGCTGGATTGCACACCTTTACGTTTGCAAGAAACCTGCAAAGTCTAACTCCAGCCTCATCACATATGCACGTCAGCAGTGTTGGAACACTCATCATGGACATTATTTTCCTTAACAGCAAGCTTCTGGTCATACTTAATTACAGCAATCACTTTTTATTCTGCTTTATGATGATTTGATACCATAAAATTTCTCTGCAGTTATTAGAGAGGTAGTTTCTCGTCAAAATATGAACATTATTTTACAGTGAAAAAAGACTCTTTGCCTTAATTCTAGATAGAATGAAAGCTGCACAGTTCCATCTCCCTCTGCCTCTTTGAGCAGTTTCTTGGTGCAAACAGTTTTATTCTGCTGGCGCACCAGTTTGGTTTGTGATAAGCAACATTTCCCCCTTCAAGACTTCCTTTGCATTTAATTCCTCAAGTTTCTTGCTTAAGTTACCACTGCTCCATTGGATGCTGCCAGGTTAGGTACAGGCACACAACCCTATGTGTGTACGTACGTACGTATGTACGTAATTTGAAATTTGTGGTTCTTGCCTGCTCTGTTACAAACCTACCCAATGGAAACCCCTGGAAATCGCAGCTCTGAATGGCAAACAAGTGGGACTGTGGAGAATGAATGATCATCTGTTTTTAAAATAGGGTCGATGCGATAGTATGGGGGAGCAGCGATGGGCAGAGTAGAAATATCACACAATCGCCTTTTGCAATTTAATCAGCAATTCGTATGCGTCTGCCTGGCTCTGCCCATCTGCAGCTCGTGAGCACGCAGTTGAGTCATCAGCTGGACCATTAGCTTTATCTGTAATGAAAAAAGTTTACAGTCTTAAAAAGCCCTAAACCCATATGGTTCAACATCTGATTTGTTTCAAGTCACTTAAGTCACAAGTTGAAAAAGCCTCCCTTTCACATGTGCTTAGGAGTCAGGGTGTGGATTTCTGCAGAAAAAAAAGTCTTCCGTCTGCCTTTGAAGGAAGCGACTCTGCCTTTGATGTAGCCGTAAGCAACGAGGTGGCCTCGTCTCATGACACTGGTGTGGCTCTGCTTCCTTCACGGGTACCTTGACTGTTGGGCATTATTTACAGCTCGTATAGAAAATGGGAAGCAGACTCCTACAGCGCACTGCTAATCCTGGCCGGGCTGGGTTTATTACAGCCTGAAGCACGGTATGCGTGCTGTCATAGGTACGTCGCTGCTGAGGACCGGGAGGCTCAGCACCGTAAGGGACTCGGGCATCAGGTGAGGGCACTCCTGGCATCGGTGGTCCTGAGCAGCCTCACCTGGGGCATCGCCCGCACCCCCAGCAGCGCCCGGGAGCCCATTTAAGCTCAGCCCCAGGAAGGGGGGCTTGTGCTGGGGGAGATGGAGGTGCCTGGGGGCTGCTGTCCTGCTGAGAAACACAGTAGGTGCTTCTGGGGGTGGATGGGGGAGGTCTCCTGGCAGTGGAGGGAGCAATGTGCACCTTGTATGGGTGCAGCAGGGCGGTGGGAGGTGGGGGGCTTGGAGGAGCTGCGGGCTCCAGCTGATGTGGGAGGTCTGTACCTGAGGTGGTTGTGAAGTCTCTAGTAAAAAAGCACTTAAGTGATATGAATGGTTAAAACATAGGGCTAGTGTAATGTGAGAGATGCCATCTGACCAACTGGCCCAGAAATCACAGATGAAACCCAGGGATGGCAGTATTACAAGAGAATGAGATGTCTGTAGAGCAGTCTTTTAAGGCCTGATACCTTTGTAGAGGAGGCAGCGTTGGTCACTTCACATTCAGATCTGCTGTGATGGGCCTGGGGGACCTGGGCCTGGCCAGATGCTTGTGTGTGCCCTGTCTTTCTCTGTCCCCTGCTGCAGAGAGCAGCGAACACAAAGCGTGGGGCTGTGGGCACTGAGGAACTCCCTGAGGACCTTATGGGGGCTTTGGGGTGTGTGGGAGCTCCTGGTTCAGGGTCTGGGGCTGCTGCAGCTGCCCAGAGCTGTGCTCTGGGAGCAATGCCCAAAGGGAGGTGGAAGCAATTAGGTTCAGGTTTCAACTTGTGACAAACCCTGTATTATTTAGATTCATCGCTTCATCCAAGCTGAAATATGAATCTAAATTTCAACAGTCCCTGCTATTTGCTGCTTTACTTTGTGTTTTCCATCCTTTCTTCCTCCTTTGCTCCTTTAACAGGCAGAGGAACACACTGTAAGCTCCTGTAGGGCTGTGCATTGCTCCCTGGTCTTCCCGCATCAGGTACAAGTCTGTATTTTATCCGGGGTTAATCACTACCTGCGAGTCAGTTTTGTGCATCGTGACATTGCCACTGTGCTTTGTCTGAGGGGAACCCTCCCTCTGGCTGTTAAATTGTCCGTCCGAAGCTGGAGAGTGCATTGCAGCTGAAAAAAAAAAAACACTAAATGTGGAACTGCTAATACGAAGCTAGAGCAGCAATTTGGTTTCTTATTACACGGTAAGTAAGAGTTACCTGCTCTTCTTTGATCAATGTTTTTTTCCTTCTTATAAACCAAATGTGTTGACAAATTACGTTGCTGGAAAGAAATTCAAGTCTTTGATGAAATAAAAGGGAACAAGCACATGCTGGAAGCTTGAAAATGTATTTCAGGAGGTGGGGTAGGACTGTGCATGGCTGGAGCCATACTGAAGGTGCCTGAAAAATGTCTGTGTGGGCACCAAAGCAATTTGGGGGCAGTGTCCTGCAGCTGGCCAGGAGGGAAGGGGTGCTGTAGTAGTTTGGTGGTGATTCAAGGTGAGTCTTTGGAAAATGCTAGGTGTCTGTGAACACTTACCCAGAAGGTTAGATAAACCCAAAACCACCAGGTTTCCATGTCTGCTTCATGAAAACCATGACAGCAGTGCCAAGGAACAAGGTACCACGAGCAAGGGTGCAGCAGGGAGCTGGGAAGTGCTGCTTTGGGCCTGGGCTTCCCGAAGGCCAGGGGCTTTTAGATCCTAACACTTTGCTTACTGCATTTGTCTGTGGCTGCCCCTCGCATCCTCCCTGCTCCGAGTTCTTCCCTGGGGTGGGGGAAAGGCTGAAACCGGCTCTGTGCTGGGGTTGGGTGAGTCCTGATGCAACCAAACACCTCTGCCATCAGCATCTCCAAATGCTGCTGCTTTCCTAACCAAAGGCCCGTGATTGAGATTGGCATTAGTGAAGTGTGTGCGGCCTCCCCAATACTTAGGGACCTGTCTAAATCTTAATCGGAGCCTAGCAGGTGGCTCTGGATGTACTTGCCAGTGCAGGACTCTGGTCTCTCCTTGGCTGTTGCTGATTTATGAGTGTCAGTGACCTCTTCTAGCAAATCTCGCAGCACTTTTTATCAGTTCTGAGTTTGCCACTTCACCTTAATGAGCACTAATTGACCATTAATTAATCAATATTACAGTGAAATTATCCTTTTTATAGCAGTACACTCAAATTAATAAGAATTAAGCCCTAAGGAATGACAGAAAAATCTTTAGCATATTTTTCCAGTAGTTCCAGCAGATGAAGCCTCAGGAAGACACAGCGTGGTTAAATCACTGTGCAGCGGTTCTGGATGGCAAAAGATGGTGGAAGGAACTGTCTTATGAAACTAAGACTACTTATTTTGAGGAAAAGTGAGAGATCCTGCTCTGTATGTGAAAACACTCTGGAAATCACCCTTTGTTATTTGTGTCTATAGTTGCTAGATGTCATCTGCAAGGCACATTGTGTTTAATATGCACAAGTCAGGCTTGGGCTTGAAGATTGTCCACAGGAGTGGCACAAACACAACAAAAGTCATGTGTGCACATGTGGGTCTGCATTGCCTAAATGTTCCTCTTCTGTTGTCATGATCTGGGACAAACAGTGAGTGGAAAAAGGCAGCGTGTTCCCAGAAAGGCTGAGGATGTGGCCAAAAAAAAGAGACTTGGAGTATGTGCCAGAGTGGAAACTGCTGTGGTTCTAGATAACCTGTCAGGTGCAAACGGGTACAGCTGGGGAACCTGAGGGCTGGAGTCACTAGCTGGAGAGCTGAGACACTTAGGAAAATGCTGCTAGGACTCCTGTAATGTCCAAGCACCTTTTTAAAAAAAAAAAAAATCTGTTTCTAGCTAACAGAAACTACATTTTGGAGTAAGTACAAACTACATAGTTGATGCTAGTATTTATTTGTCTTGCCTGTAACTAACTCAACTACAGAATGCCAGTGAAATACTTTCATAACTTACCTAAGTGGGACACTCAAAGGTAAATGCCCCGTTTTGTAACATGTACGTGAGGCTCACAGGTTTGTTGTGAGCATGGTCTTACAAAGTCTATTGCTGGAGAAGGGGGTTTCATCATGTCCTGATGTGTTAGATGCAGATTTATCCTGTTTCTCTGGATATATATATACATATATATTAAAAAATAAACTAAGGATGATAATTAAATTGATTCTTTGTCATTGACAGTTGAGTGTTGGCAATTATAATTTGGAGGTTTCCCTGTTTTTAGGTGCCTTATTGCACAGGCTTTTTCCACCCTTCAAGGCACTTCTTTGCAAGTCTAAAGGCAGCTTTGCCAAGGGGCTTGAGTTTTCATTGCCTTCTGCTGAAAATAGCAACTGGTGTTTGAAAATTTGACTATTGAAAACTTTGAAATGATAAATGGGAGCTGGACAGCATCTCCACCAGAACAGTGCTTCCAACTGGCTGTGTCCATGCATGAAGAGGTGGGAATGTACTCAGAAGATCTCACTGAAGTGACACCAGTGATGGTCCCAGTGTGTTCAGACTGCTCCCACCCAGGCCATGGTGCTGGTGGGTGTCAGGCAAAGCAAGCAGCCCAGCCAAGCGTTCACTCTTCCACTTCTGCAGAATACAGCCTAAGTTCTTTGGTTACCTGAACTGATAAATCTGGAATAATTTATCTGAGGTCAATGAAGCTCAGCTGGAATGCCACCAGTGGAGGCAGGAGCATACCAATTCTTTCCCCAGTGCATTTTGTCCTCCCTTGTGCTGGGAGCCCAGTTCGGGATATTCTGTCCTCCAGCTCCTCTGACTGACATGCAGAAGACCACGCTGGTCAATCAGGCAGACTGCAATTAGTGGCAGAGATTTACAGTTCCTCTTAATCTCCCCCCCACGTGGCTCAAACGCACTTGATGGCAGCTCTGGGAGAGCTGCTGCAGCCCCTCAGCTTTAAAAGATGTGGGTCTGTTTGCTGAAAACAGCCGAATCAGAGCTGAAACATCTCACCAGGAACAAGGATTGCTTGACAAGGTCGGGGTGGCAAAATACTCTTTGTGGTATTTATTTTTTTTTTGCCTGAGGTGCATCTCTTTTGCTGTCAACATAATATATCATCTGTCCGGCAGTAATAGCAGTGGAAGGGGATTATTGACAGCTTCCCTGCTTCTTTATTCCTTCCCTCTCATCACAGCCACCGGCACAGCATGGGAAAAGACAGTACATGAAGTTCCTTTGCTGTCTCTTTGCTAAATTAACCTCCACAGGGATGGGGATTGCCCTGAGGAGAAAGGGGATTAGCCCTTACATCCCTTTGATCCTGCGGGAGTCCTGAGCCTCCTCCAGAGGCCTTCTTCACGTGTGGTGTGTGGAGAGATGTCGGTGGGCTCCTTACGGGGCTCTGGAAAGGAAAGTGAACTCCTGCACCCCGGGAGGTGGCTGGGGCTCAGGCTGGGGCCTGAGGACCACAGCACTGGCAGCAGGGGCCTTACGCTGCCCAAAGACTCTCCAAACTGGCAGGATTTTAACTTAAAAGTGAGCCCCAGAGCCGTGCTGCTCCCTCCTCAAGCTGTAACTTCCCCGTGAAAGCGAGGTTCAGCCAGCAGCAGCCCCAAGGCTCCCGAGGTCTGTGTCTGTGGGATGGGTGCTGCCATCCCCATGAGCGTGCTTCAGGCCTGAGGAGAGCACAGCGCCTGCAAAAGGCCTGCGAGGGCTTCTTGCAGCTTCCTGTCGTTATCTCAAGCCTTCATCTCTAAAATGCGAAGGCTTCATAGGCTTTATATTCTATTAGTGTAACGCCGAATGTCCTCGTTCTTCAGGTATTTATAGCAGCTTACACAGCTCCCGTAATAACTTACAGTGGCTCAGCACCTCACAACAGAGCGTATTGTTATCCCCCTTTCACAGGTGCAGAAATAGGGCACACAAAAGCAACGATTTCTGCAGGATTCCCCACAACCCAGCACAGTGCTGTGGCTATCAGGCCCAGGCGGAGCAGAAGCCTTTCCCTTGGCCTTGTAAGGCTGTGGGGTACCCCAGCTGCGCCCGCAGAGCCCTAGCTCTGTGCCTCAGTTTCCCCATCCACAAACCGTGCAGTATAATAGGTTAACCATTGCACTGAAGTGGCATAAAGCTGAATTATTTCCCGGTTCGCCTCATCCCCAGCACCCCTCACTGAGGCTGGGCCTCAAGCTCTGGGGAAATGGGTTCCCCTTATGCAGCCGAAGCCATGGCAATATGGAGAGGGCCTTATGTCATGTTCTCGTTAATCCTGCCCTAGGAATGCCTGCTGCTTCCAGCCACAGCATCTCGTCCTGCTCGGCACTGAGCATGCACGTAACAAACTGTTCTGCTCTGGGACGGCCGCGGTCCAAAGCCATGCCTGCTGCACAGCATTTTGCTTCGGCGTATGTACATCAAAGGGCCGTAAAGCCTTCGGTGTAGATGTGCTGCGCAGATGTAATCGTAGAAAATTGGTAGGTATGAAGGCAGGACGCTTTGAGAAGGATTGCGTTTAGTGCAGCTCTTTATAGCCAGGGCCTTCATGTGCTGCGGTTCGTGATGGTATTTAGTTGGATTAAGTTGTACCAATATAAACAAAGTAGTAATGAGACAGTTACAGTAAGTGGAGTACACAGCACTCGTTTGGTGACGGCTGCAGAAGTGATGGCAGCGATTCAGGCGTGCTGGGTGCCCTGGTGCCACCCCGCTGTGGGCGAGCAAACCTGTCCCAAAGCCCAGGGGGCTGCTGTGAGTGCTGCTGATGTGCAGGAGACCAAGGGTTTGGAGGGAAAGGTGAAGCTGCAAGGATAGAAATAGAAATAAGCTCAGATTACATCTTTGCCGTGTTTTAATTGCGTTGTTTAATTCCAGTTTCTAGCGCTCTAAGACGAGACATCAAATGGAGCGTTAAAATTGCTTGCAACCAAGCTGCAAGTCTCAACATCAGAAGGCCTATTACACTTATCTGTGACCTCCTTAACACTAAAACCACCGCATTATTATTATTTTTACATCTTCGGATTATTATTAGGCTTCTGAACTCTGCTGCAGCTTGATTTATAGAATCTGCTTAGTCACTGGCGCTGCTGCTGCGCTGCGAGGGAGGGATGGATGCTCCGCGGTGCTCCAGCAGAGGCTCCTGCCAAGCAGCAGCCGGCGCCCTGACGGATCACTGGAGGCTGGCGAGCCTTCCTCAGCCCGCCGTGGCTGTGAGAACTAACCTGCTTCTCTGTGAAAGCTGGGGCTGAAAACATTCAAAGCCCACTTAACAAATCCCTTCCTATCAGTCAGCTCGCATTTGTTTCTTTGCATGGAAAGGGATCGTTGGTTTTGCTGCTCAGCTCACCACGGGCGCTGCCCGAGGAGCTGGGGAGCTGCGTGTGGTGGAGCTGGGACTCGGGTTTTGGAAAAGCAGCTCCAGTGAGAGAAGCAATAAACGCTGCTCTGGGGCCAGGTGTTACAGGAACCTCCTGCTGTGTCCTGGAGCACTGCAGGAGTGTCCCGGCGTGTCCCTTGGAGCGCTCTCTCTGCACCCCCGGCGGCTGTGAGCTGCAGAGCTGGGCTTTGCCAACCCAGACGCTGCCCACGCTGCTTGCTGCGACCCGACGCACCCGGGCACGCACCTGGGGCAGAGGCTACGGGACAAGCCCTTACACGAAGGGTGCTGTTTCTGGGTTTTACAAGCACCAGGGCACGGTAAATGCTAGTAACTTACTGCTGTCTACAACCCAATTACAAACCTCTTTCTTTTTGTTATTTGCTGAGCAATGGCTGTGCTGAGCTCTTTATAAAGCATACACAAAACCTCGGCCCCATGCCGCATGGGCCCCACGTGGGTCGGGGTGATGTCTTCTTCACCTTCTCCTCGCTCAGACCTCGCTGTTGTGCACGTGACAAGAAAAGGAGCGGGGGGGGGAGAAAAGATCCCAACCACCTTCATCCTGATTTCTTTTGTGGATAGGTTTAAGGCTCACTAATGAAGTGTGCCAGTTTGCAACACGCTGCTATCTCGGAGATTTAAATGGGATGGTTCAAAGAACACCCATCGCTTAAGTAGCTTAGCCTTTAATTTCTTCTGCACGGGAGTAAGCCATTGTCAAATGTTTTCACGGAGCTACCAGAAGAAAAACAATGATTCCACTTGGCAGAGTCCAGTGGACAAAAGGTGTCAAAGGTATAAAGTCCTAAACTGCTGAAAACACTTGAAAATAACGGATTAGTTCTTCTCTCCTGACTCAACGCCTTTATTCTTTCTGACGTGATTTTCTTATTGCCTTTGCTCCTATAATGTGTTGTGGTGACTCACAGTGAAAGGTCTGAAATAATGTTTTAGTGCTGGAAGTCACCAGATAACCACTATTCATCATCCAGTCTCGCATGGTTACAAATGTTTAGAATATAGCCAGAAATGGGCTGTAATCGATAGGATGGGATAAAATGAGAGCTGGAAGGGACACTGAAAGGCATGCACTAAGGAATTACACACCCAGAAAACAATGTTCTGTGCACATTGTGGAAAATGGGAATGACATACGATAATCCAGTGCTGCACATGGCTATTTCATGGGATAGCTGCTGCCACAGCGGCGTTCTTTTACCTTTCTCCTGTTCAAATAGCTGTATGTGCTCACATCTGCAATGTTGAATCAATATTTTCAGGTATTTTGCAACTTAGCCTCCAACCACTGCTGGCACTGCCTGGTCTTTACAACTGCAAGGCTCAGTCCATGTGGAGCTGGGGGCTGCGAGCGTGCCGCGGCGGCTCTGACCTGTGCCAGAGGAGGGGATGCTGCGGGCAGGGGAGCAGAGGCATCAGCACGGATTGCAGAAGGAAGGTGCCACCTCCTGATAGCCCTCTCTGTTTGGTTCTGAGCTTGGCAGCTTGGTCAGGCACCTAGGTGCTGCCTGCCAGAGCAAGGAGCCCATTCCTGGGGACTTTGCATCGTTTCTTCTCCTAGCAGGGACGTCTGAGGACCATAGTCTAAGCAGAGACGTGAAGGCTTAATAATAAACCTACTGACTTAAGGCATTTGGGGGCATAAATGCAATAGACCTTCATTTTGTTGAGCCTAGTGCTGGCCACATCCCCTTTGCTGAAAGGAAATCTAAAGCAAAGAAGGCCCAAAATGCAGCAAAATCGAGAAAGTGTAAATAACGAGTGCTGGCTGTACAACATCGCCCAGTCCTGTCCCAGGCTGTATCCATTTCTCAACCGTTGCCTGCCTTCAGCCCAATGGTAAAGTCATATTTATTTACTTGGCTCCACTGCGTTAATGAAAAAGCCACTTAACAAAACAAATACAAGGAAGGACATTTGCAACCAATTATGGTATTGCTGATCAGTCAAATTGCGCTGGAAATTACATGTTGGAGTTCGTTCTAGGCAGCTGATCAATTACCTGGTAGCTTGGCATTGGTGCGCGGTATCAGCTTAATAAATCAATTTAATTTCAGCCGCCGTGCCAGGATATATATGTATATTCAATATGACATCAATATTATATAATGATGGTTAAAACTAATTGGCCGAACGCTGCGCGCTCTTATCTGCCGCGCAGCCCCGCTGCAGCCCAGTGGCGTTCCAGCAGGCTCGAAGGCAGTGTGGAATTTGGCTGGCTATTCTTTAAATATACCCCTGGGCATAATTTAAAATCGTGTTTCTAAAGCCTTTCTTTTTTTGCGACCACAAGGGAAGTTAGCACTCCAGCGTATAATTCAGGGCTGACCGAATTGCCAGCTAGCTATCTGCTTAGAGGGGGAAGACTCGCTGTGCGCCCCGGCTCCTGGCGAGGCCGGCAGAAAATAGCCACTTTCTCCTCGGCAGCAGATGTACGCCGGTGCTGGTTTATGCCCAGCTTCCTCCTCCTAACTAGCGCTGACATTTCAGCTCTCATACTACGGGTTTGTTTTAGAAGTGAAGGCTGAAAGCACCGGGTTCTGCTGAAAACAGAGTTTGCTCTAAGTATAGGGAAGGAGGGAGGTTTCTGACCGTCCGGACACGTCGTGATACGAGAGCTTCTGGAGGTGCCGCTGGTCACTCGCTTCCGCGCACAGCAGCAGTGGTGTCGGTGCTTTGTGCTCACGTTTTGCACCATTTCTCGGCCCTGCCTGTCCGGCAGGAGTGTGCCGGTGTCGGTACGCGGGTGTATGCTGGGTGCACCGGCCCTTGGTGGGAGCTGAGCCACGGCTGCGCTCGGTGCTTGCAGAGAGGGACAGAAAGACAAGCCCTGCCCGTGGGGGTGTAGGTTTGTTGGGGTGATGCTTCCCTGAGAGCAGAGGTAGGGAATAAGGAACAAGGTAGGAATACTAGGTAGGGAATAAGGGATAAGGTAGGGAATAAGGGAATAAGGATGTCAGTTCATCCCAGCCATAGCCGAGGCTGTGTTGGTAGTTTTCTGGGCAGGAGTGCATTAAAAGGAGAGTTTTGCATGAGGAGAAAGGGGCGGCTGCTGAGATTTGTCTGGAAGGCGTTCCCAGCCTTACGGGAAAGCTCGGGAGCAGGCAAGTCTGTGCTGAGGGACGACGCTGGTAGAGAGACGGTGCGGGCTGGCAGGGCAGAGGTGATGGTCGGCTGCACGGCGGGGAGGTTACAGGCTCAGCATGGTGAGAGGAGAGATGGAAAGGTGTCAGGAATAAAGACAAGGGGAGAAGCTTGTAAATTGTGTAAATGCAGGACCCTCCCCAAAGAAGGGACCCAAGGCCATGCTTCAGGTCCCTGAAATGGCACGGCCGAGTAGCACAGCCTGCGGGCTTGCAGAGAGGGTTGGAAAGCATGAATTGGATCCATTCTGTAGCTCTGTGGCAGTCGTCTCGAGATATTTGAGTATTTTTCCAATTTATTTTTTGACTAATGGATATTCACTTTTGTATCATTACCAGTCATAGTAACTTAGCATCACAAAATGTGTGTGGCACCCTGGCTTTGCAGTCAGCCTTGTTCTTCATCATCTGACACCAGCTTCATACAAATGAGGTTTCTCTTGATAGTTCCAGAACTTCCCAGCAGAAAAATGCTACAAGAAAATTTTGTCTTGTGGTGGTTTATCCTTTCTAGCTCTGGCCATCGCTCAAATCAAAAATGGCAGTGGTCTGTGGAAAAAAAGGTAATAATTAAAAAATATATGCTTGCTTGTATTTTTCCAAACCACCAAGCCAGTTTACCCATTCCTGAGAAAAGACGCAATCACGTAATGCTTTCCCTAATGTCAGAATGCAGAATAATGCCTACACCAGTTTTTCAGAGAAGATTGTTATGGTTTTCCTGTCAAATACAGACGATAATCAGCTGTTCCTTTCTGCCACCCCAAATATTTACATCTAGAAACGTTAAGTAGAATACTTGCTTGCCTGCAGTTATTTGCTTGGTTGGAGAAGATCTTTTTGTATCATTTTTTTTCATGTTAGAATTCAAAGACTGGATGTAGAAAAGTTGATGTGGATGGGGGGTTTGGATCTGTGTATCCAACCCGTTAAATCTGGGGAGCATCGTATCCCAGGATGGTGTGATGGGAAGAAGGTGTGAGATCCTGCAGCCAGAGCAAGCTGTAGCAATACTTCCTTCAGGTTTCATTTCCTTTAGTAGACACGAATAACAGAATAATCCAGATTTGATCAAGAGCAAACACGGATTTCTACAAAACAGTCCCTTCTTTGTGATTCTCTTCAAACCGAGAGCCGTCATCGTGCTCTGTTTCAGCTCCCAGCCATGCCAGCAGCAACCGCGTTTCTATCTGCAGAGAAACCTTAGCCCGGCTTTGAGTTTGTGTGTCTCCACGAGCTCCTAAACTGCAGGCGGGGTGGATAGCGAGGAGGGAGGCTCTGCTGCTGCTGCCCTCCACCTGGAGGGGAAGCACCCACTGCGGGAGGCCAGGACGGTGCGGTACAGAAGTGCTTCTTTGGCTCAGGTTTGGGGAGGTTGGTGGACAGAGACCTGCCGGGAGCATCTCTGGAAGCTGACACGGGACCTCAGCTCGGTTCTCCTGGTGTAACCGGGTGGACTGCTGATGCCTGGTGGGGAGGGAGCGGGTCTGGGAGCTCGAGGCGTCTCCCCCTGACACTTCTCTCCAAGGCAGCTGCGTGAGCGTGCCAGGAGCTCTGACACTTTGCAGAAGTCCCTGTGTAGGTGTGTGACAGCTCTTACTTCCTCTCAGCAGATGGCTGGAGGTGAAGTGATGCTGAGGAAGGTGAAGTGATGCTGAGGAAGGTGAAGCGATGCAGCCTGGGACCCCAGCACCCACCGAAACACGCAGCTCCTGGTCTCACAACGCGGCAAGCCAACACCCAGACCTGCAGCAAGTCCGTCTGCTGAGAAGCAGAGCACCAAAAAAGCCCTAAGGCTGGTCTCTGCTTTGGGCACACGGGTGCCACACGAGGATGGGCACCTCCAGCAGCACTGGCTTCAGGTTTTTCTCCCTGCTATCCCATCAGGAGCACGTTTGCATACGGCAGCTGGGTGAGTAACACCTGCCTCTGCAGACATCAAATGCGAGAAGTATTTTGTGGTAAACCTGTTGCTGCTCTGGGGAGGGAGGATATGCTTTGCTCAGAAAGCCAACGATGAAAGCCTTTGTGGCAACATCTGTCCTTTGAAAGTGACTGAGCCCAATTGCCTGCACAAGCAACTGTTTTATTATCAGAATAACTGATCTACCAGAGCACTTAACACCACTGCCTGCAAGAAACGGAGCCAATGCAAACTGCCGTCGTGCTGCCTTTTGCTGGTGCTGCTGAGAATCTGAGCCTTGCTCCGTCAATATATTGCTGCTAATTGCAATAAAATGCTGCCTTTTAGGGATTCCCCTATATTGGTCGCTGGTTCGAGTGGACTCAGGCTGGTAGATGGTGAAAATCGCCGTTAGATGGCTAGCCTGCAGCTACATGACCCGAAATGGCTGCATTTGCCCAATTCCTAACCTAGAGGTCTGCAGTGACGCAGAGCTGTGGTTGTCACCGCAGCTCTAAGAATAAAGTGGGTTTGCGCCTTACGCGTCTGTCTGTGGATGAGGCCATTACTTCAGGGCCCGGTGGGGATGTAGCTGGTGGATGGACTCCGGACCTGGGGGATGGATTATTCCTGACTCCGGCCGCTTGTAACACTGGAGTGAATTTTTGCGTGCTTCTGTTTTCTGACATGGAGATAATAATACTGGTTCTTGGCTGAAAAGTGCTATTAAAGAGCCACACTGCGATTATAATGGTTATTTTGCAGGCTGAGCAGCGTGCAGGGGCTGGCAGTGCTTCTGCTGAACTTCCTCAAGGACCGCGTGTGTTTGCACAAGGGAAAAAGAAACTGTATGGCAGGATTTTCTCGTACGCAAGCTGAGGAAACAGATTATCTGTGAAACGGCCAACAGTTTTTATTTACTGTGAAGATCTGCATCTCACTCCCCATTTCACATCAAGATAAAATCCAGGCATTTTGTTAAAATGGTAACTTAATGCTCCAGAGGTTTAATTACCACCGCTCTGTAATCAGAATCAAGACAGAGTGCGGTCTGCAGCTCTGAACTTCAACAAGAAATGCAGCTCTCCTCGAAACAGTCAATAAAAGGAAGATCTACAGCGTGCGCTCGGCTTTTGTGGTCCTCTCCATAGCTGAACTTGCAACTCTGCTATCGCCAGGCTTCCTTTTAGTCATCAGGTTCTCCCTTAGCGGCTGTCAAACTCCATAGCTCCTTGTTACTACGTTTTAACTTTGTCTGTGGCTCCTACATGTGTGCGTGGCGCCGAATTAAGGGAGCCTGCAGCGCCGAAGATTGATTTTCCTTTATTTCCTGTATCAGCAGAAAGCACTGGTCTGAGCTAGTCGTAATAGCGGTGAATATTGAAACTTCGTAAGGGCCTCGTTGGGAGAGAAATGGTGTCAGAAGGCAGATGCATCTCCTGGATGGTGCCTAATGCGATCTCTGGCAGGGGCCTCCGCTCCGTGAGACAAATGTCGATGCTCCTGCCCTGAAGTGCTGATGTTTGTCTTCCCTGAAGACTTCAGGACTTCCAGATCAGGCGTAGGGCTGACCTCGCTCTTACCCAGTACCGTTTTCTCTCTGCAAGGTTTTTCTTTTTTTTTTCTAGCGCATTTTCTGGGCAAGGGAGGTCTGGCTTCGGACTCCTGTGAGAGGTGCACATGAGCTGCACATGCTCTGTATTTTACTCATCATTTCGCACCTCACGTTTTTAGTGAGCGAAGCCTCTGTCCCCGTCGCAGCCCCGCTCCAGCCTGGCACCCCGGTGGCTGCGCCCGGGTGAATCCAGCCAGCAGAGGTGCTGCCGTGCTGTGCCCTGCACCGGGGCCTTTACCTCTTGGGGTGCTCCAGGGCCGGTGACGGTGTCAGCAGAGCTGTTCCTGCTGCAGCTGCGCTAGCAACCACAGAAGTCGCCCTCCAGAAGACTCTGCTACAGCTTCTGCTCTCTGCAGGGGTTAGACTTTCTCGTAACAACCAGCCCCCCGTAAGAAGCAGCACACTTTGCATCCCGCCCCTACTGACTCGTGGAAATAAGAGATACCCTGTTAACAATCCCTGTGCAAACAGAGCGTTGGCCTGGCTAGTGCCAGCGCTTTCCATCCAGGAGTATTTGTTTTTCCGTGCTCTTAGTCTTATAAATTGAATTGAGGCTGATAAAAGTGACTTCCTGAATATTGCATAACATTTTGTGTCTGTCGGGATGCAAGACAAACAAACCCGACCTTGAACTTGGAAAGTTTCCTCGCAGCAGGTAAAAGCTTCCAAAAGTCTGCGCCGCCTCCTCGGACCGGGGAGGCGCTGGGGGGGCGCCTGTGTCTCCTCGCTGCCCGGTGCCTGTCCCCAGGGACGGCTTCGGGTCCTCCCTCGGTGCTGGAGAATCCCCTGGAAAAGGCTGCGGTAGGAACACAGCATCAAGTCCTTGCTCTGGAAAGGAGGCAGAGGAGAAATCCTGTCCATCTCTGGCACCGTTTAGCCTTTAGGGATTAATTAAAGGCTTTTTCAGTTTTTCTTTCAAACCTCACAACATTAATCTCTGCCTCACTGAATAGGGAAAAGAGAGAGGCATTTTCTCTGGTGAATCACCAGGCTGTTTCAATTTTCAGTTTTACATCGCAGTAAGATTTTTTTTTCCAAGGGGAATACCACAGGAAGGCCAAACTGCAACTTCTCAGCATCAGAGCGTTATATCGCTAAACTGAGCTGGAAATCTGCGTGGCGGGCAAAACAAATAGTCCCTAAAAGCAGTCCCCCCTTTTCTTTGATGTTCTTTTCCCTTCTTCCCTGCCTGTGGGTGGAGCAGGTGAAGGTTACCGCAGAGAGCCAGTACAGGGTGGGGACCGAGGGACAGGGAGCCTGTGCATGATGGTGATGCTCGAGGAGCCGGAGGTTTCCTGCATCCTGTGAGCTGCAGCTCTGGGTCCCAGGACTGGAGCCATGAGACCGATGGAGCTCTGGGGCAGCAAAATCCATCCGTGACTCAGGTTGGTGGTGGTGGATGCGATGGGGAGGAAAGAGACCACCTGGCTCTGGGGACTCTCTGGCTGTGTTGTGTTGTCTTCTCCCCCCACCTCCTTCCTTTCAGGTCTTTCCAAGAGAAAGACCCCAAGACGCGTGAGATTCACGCAGATTTCCAAGCACCCGGTGCTGAAGAAGCACTTGTGGGCTGTGTCCTGAAGAAGCACCGTGGCTCCTGGCTCGCTGGCCCCCAGCTCTGACCACACACCGTGCCCTGCCTGGTGGCCCCCCAGTCCTCCGGCTGCAGCGTGTCTCCTGACCCCGTTACCTACTCCCATGTGGATTTCAGCTGCTTAGACTTGATTATTTTAAACCTCTTCTATCTGATTACCAGCAGCCCAGCCGGGGCAGGGATGCGGCTTCCTGGGGGATCCCCAGCAGCCCCGCAGGAGGACAATTTGCTGCGGTTGTGCTACTGGAGAGGGCTGGCCAGCAAGGAGAGGGGGAGCACCGTGGGGGCAACGCACGCCTTGGGTGATGCCCCCTGCTCTCCTCGTGCTGCACCCTGGCAAAAAAAGAGGATTTCCACCTTGCTGCGCGTGTGGGCACGGGGATGCTTCTGGAAGCGGAGCAGGCCGGCGATGGCCAAGCAGCAGCGCAGCGCTGTGCCTAGCAAAGCAAGGCAGCCCCGTGCAGCCTTCCCAGCGCTGCCTCGCTCTTGCTTTTAGGTTTTCTATTGTCATCCTAAAGCTGTCCTCCTCCTCCTCCCCCCTCAGCAGGCTGGAGAAGCCTCCAGCTGGCCTGGGAGGCTTATCAGCTCTGTCTGGCTGGGTGTTAACGCACTATTTGCATAAGTACCTGGTCCCAGTCAGATGCTCTCTCCTTTGTGGTGCCTCCATTTGTTTATTTCTGCCGGGGCAGCGAGGCTGGAGGCGCTGGGCTCGGGGCTGTTCCCCAGGGCAGATGCCACCACCCCGAGGCACCGTGCCACCTCCAGGCCCACAGCCTCCCTCTGCTCGCCCTCTTCTGCGCACCCCGTGGGACCTGCGTGGAAATTAAACGCGGAACTCGCTGGGTCTTGTTTGCTCCTGGCTGTCAGGATTAAAATTAAATTGCCCCCCCCCCCCCCCTTTCACACCTCAGCAGCTGTCCCTGTCTGGTGGTCGCGGAGAGCAAGGCTCCTCCTGGGAACACCGTCCCGGCCTTCACTGCAGGGCAGGCCGCTGCAGCCGGCAGGTGGCCGTGGGATGGGCAGCACCAGCTCCATCTTCCCCCTGCCCTTCGGTGGTCCTAAGCCGAGATCCTTAAAGCCCTTCCTGACCCCAGGCCCCAAGGCAGGCTGCCAGGCCGACTTCAGGGCGAAGCAGCCGTCGCTCTCCGGCCCTGCTCCAGGCGCTGCTCGTGACCGCGGAGTCACCTCCTCGGGCAGGAGCGAAGCGGCCTTGTTGCTGCTCGTTAGCTCCGAAAGGTTTTTCCATCCGTAATAAGAAAGTCATTAACGTTAAACTTCCCCTGCCAGGTACAATTGATTTGAAGATTATAAGCGCTGTAGACGGGCTACGCGTTGCATATACAGTGTGCTGAAGTGCCGGCACGCAGGAATTGTTGCTTCAGTGGCCGGCTGTCATCCGTGGAGCTCACCAGGAAGGGGCTCAGAGGGATGTGGCACTGCTCAGCAGCATGGCAGCGCTAGCTGGTGGCCTATCTTCAAAGAGCAAAGGTAAATTCAAACAAATGGCTGGTATGTCCTCGGCAAAGGGGCCGTAATCCTATGTAAAAAGAGAGCGGACTTGATGATTCTTCGCCCTCTCGTTGCTGTGATATTTTATGAATGCGGTGTGCGACTTTGAGGTCCTCCGCGCTTGCAGGTGCTCAGGGTGAGTTCCTCTCCGCAAAGAGCTAGCAGTGCTGAGGTATTTTCTTCTGAATGTGGCCCAGAAAGGTGCCTTGCTGGTGTGTTACTGTGCCCCTCAATGGCTGACCAGCCATCGACCTGGCTGTCCCTCCATTCATCCAGCCAGCCGTTTCTTACATGTAAAATTTATTTTAGTCGCTGCACCTACAGCATAACGTATTCCCGATGTGGCTGACATTCATCATATAAAGTGCTTTTGGCAAAATATCAGTTGAGTAGTGCCTGGAGTGCAGCGCTGCTCTGACAGCCAGAGTGGACAGAGAGGAGTTTGAGGAGAAGAATGAGTAATTCAGCTCAGCTTGGCACATCCAGGCTGGGTTCCCAATGTGTTGCCCAGGATGCGATGTGACAGGGGCAGCCTGAAGAGTGCTTTTCAATGGAGAGAGGTGAGCAGAGAGTGGAAAGGCAGATAAACTGCAATTTGGTATGAATATGGTTGCTGCAGAGGAGCGGTGGGTTAGATTGTCCAAAGGAAAATGCAGTGAGGAGCAGAGGGAAAAAACAGAGAAGGGAAAGAAGCAAGCAGACAATACGCCATGCGAGCTGTGCAGAAAGTAGCTAAAAGCGGAGCAGAACCACAGAAGGGTAAATTCATGAAGCCAGGAGAAGGAAGGAGGAATCTCATTCCTTCCCTTGGAAGAACAGTGCACAAGCTTCCAGTTAAGGCAGATGCAGAGGCCACTGTTAGAGGCATTTCGGGGTGGTAAGGGTGGTAAACCCACCCTGACTTCTGCTTTAACAAGAGAAGTGTCTGACTTGTGGCCAAAATTCAAACACCCTCATCTGCCCACCCTGGCACTGATGGCTGCACATCCGTGGGCTGCGGGGTGGGCATTCTGGCTTTGTAGGCACAGCCAAATAAATGTTGTGGCTGCAGCTTCCTTTAATTTCCAGGCAGACTTTGCTCCTAACTGCGCAGGCTAAAAATGATTTGAAAATTACAAATCCCATGAAATGTGGATTATCTGGATATGTCAAACCCAGAATAATTGAAATTAAGTTATCAGGATGACTTCAGAGTCGTTTGGTGCCATCCGTGCTCCTCATCCACTCCTCCCCTGGGATGCTCTGAGCATCGCGCTTCCAGCGGCCGAGGTCCAGCAGCAGCTGCAGGCAGTTTGCACGATGGGTCCCGCTGCATTTGAGCAGCATTTTCCAGTCCCACCAATGCCAGCAAATGGACCTGTGGTGCAAAAAGCAATGAGCTAGGGCCCAGCTGCCACGTGGCGTGCAGCTTGCTCAGTACAGCGCTTCGTCGATCTGCATGAACGGCAGCACGAGCCTAATTTTAGTCCCAGCCTAACAGGAGGCGAACAGACTAGATCAATGTCCTCAGATTTCAGAGGAGCCCAAGGTGGAGCTCTTGGATCCCAAACCTTATTTACCATCCCTCTCCAACAGGCCTTTGTACCTTATGCTAATAAATAGTGCTGCGCATGCACAACTTGATCCAAAACCCTGAAGAAATCAATAGGGACTGCCAGGTGCTCCATCCATTGAAAATCAGATCCTGCATTTATGCGACTAAATGTGGCTTTGAGAGCCAACATGCAGGCACGGGTTCTGAAAGCTGGTGTCCTAGCTTATTGCATCAGGTCCTGGCTGTAGCCAGACCCGAGGAATTTTCTTGCAATAAATATTGCATGAAGTGGTAAATTCCAAGAAATGTCTCATGTTCCATCCTTATGTTTCTGATCCTCAAGTACATCAGTAGCTGATTGCCCTTCTGGCCAGCCTGAGGTCCTGCCGAGGGCTGCCACACGTACCATGCATCCCCCCTGTGGTCGCTGCCACCAGGCTGTAGGGAGCAGTGCTCGGGCAGTGGAGCACCCGCCTCGGCCCCTGCATGGTTAAAACCAACCCCGTAAGCAAGCCCTCATCATTTTATTTATGAACTTTGGATGAGATAATGGTTTTCCACTTTGAAAGGAAAGCTCTCTACTTCAACATTTATTTTTCTATAAATGCCTTGGCATTTATATTGCAACAGGAGACTATTCAGTGACATTATCTGATAAATATCGTGTTATGCAGCTGCAATTTACAATGCATATATTTTTAACAGCGCTTCTAAGCTAAATTAAATGCTTCTAAAATATGGTACTTACGGAAAACAAATGTCTGTTCTAGCAATTTTGTTTTTCAGGGTACACTATTTTTTTAAAAATCAGATACCATCTTTATCCTGTCAGGCAGTAAATTATGCACTTGCACTTTCATAAACTCTCCCCTTGGGAACTTAGTCAATGAAATGGAAATGTCTTTTTCACACCCTCAAACTCCAGAGAAATATAGTGAAATAGCCAACTTGGTTATAAACTGAATGTCTAGAGGGAATCCACATAAAACGCGGATTAATGCAGTCTTGATGCATGTATTGTTTAGCATATGTACCATTCACTCAAATGGCGCATTGAATTGTGACTCATATCTTTAATCTTTTCTTCTTTTTTTTTAATTGGGACAGTAATTGCGTGCTCCGTAATGCGGTGGGACCCACAGGTAGGAAGGAGCCCGCTAACAGTGGGTTGTTCACCGGCCCCGGCCGTGGGGTGGGGAAGGGCAGCAGGAGGGGTTGTGGTGGCATGTCCTGCCTTTGGGGTACCCCGTCATGGGGACACGCGTCTGTTCTCGTCACCCATCACCCAGCCGGGGTGAACGATGGCATTGTGGTCATGTCTTCATGCTGAGACCCCCGGCGGCCCGAGGAGCCACGCTTGTCTGGCGCCCTGCTTAGCCTGGCAAGTCTGAAGCGTCCCTAAAAAGGGAGCAAAGGAGTGGCAGTGGGGCTATATATACAGGCTGAGAGCTGGGCACGTTCAGCCTGGGGACGAGAAGGCTTACAGAACCTACAGGAAACAGAGAAACCAACCAAAAAAGAATCTGGAAATTTGGCAGAAGAAATTCAGTGCACAAGAACATGAGCATCTTTACACAAAACCACTTAAGGAGGCACTCCTTAAAGGTAATCCCTTCAGACAGAGAGAGACTGCCATTTCCCTGGAAGATATTAAAGCAGCTGTTGCTGGAACAGAGAATTTTTGAGCTATCCATCAAGGGATGGATGTTTGTAATGTTGTATCTATTTTTTTTTGTTTACAGTTTATTTTGATACCAAATTTCTAGCTACTGGAGGTAATTGAGACTGCAAACAAAATCTCTCTATCCACTGATCTGCCAAATCAAATTTTCTTCTCCTGTAAGTATAGTATTTCTCCTTAGCTTCAGAGAGGGAAAGAATTATGCAGAATGACTGACAAAGAAAAAGGATTAGTTTATATAATGACCATAGCAGCCATCTCGCCCTTGATCTTTCTGTAGTAGTTCATTCTCGAAGATGGGAGTGATTATTATTATAATTTAGAGCAGAGCTTGTTCTTTTTCCTTCTACTGCATCTGCTTAATATTCTCCAAGTTAACACGCATTTTAATAACAAGCAAGTACCCCCATTACAGCTGGGGTGCTGGACAACCCTGTCTGGGATACGGATGCGCCAAGCTTTCCATCATATTTGTGCTCCCCTCCCGGTATGGCTCTGTGCTGATCTGGTCCTTGGCAGAAATGAAAGTAGCCGGGGGGTTATCTCGTGTTCTTCTGGCTACCAGAGGCCTTGGAAGAGGGTATGTGGGCAGTAAATTAGCAGCCGTGTGTCTCCTGCACCCTTTTCAGGTTGTGAGGGTCTCCACCAGCGCTTGTAACCAGAGCATCTCTCTGCCCCGTGTCAGTCCTCCAGTGACCAGCCGCAGGGACACGAGGACATCACAGCAGGAACAAGCACCGAGCCGACGAGGAGCTGAGCTTTCCCCGCATTTTCTCACTAGGTAGCATTAGTAAATAGTTGGTTTCTAAAGGTCTTTGAAATAGCATCGAATTTTCCTTGTATCAGTCACGCTCCCTCCTGTCTCAGCCCTGTGCCGGGTACTAGCAGGTACTGCAGCAGCCAGACGTGGGGACACCGAGGCACCCGGCTCTTCCTCTCCACAAGGTCTGTCACACTGAGATTTTTTTTGGGGTCTTAAGTCTTGCTGACAAGTTGTACTAAATGCAGGCATTCTGAGATTAACTGTTTTGTATGCTGCTGCTTCTGAAGTTGTTTTAAGTTTTGTAATCACGGCTATATGGTGAGCCGATTCACCCCTAAAACCAACGTATTTACACCCAGTCATGCCAGCAGAGCGCTCCCTCAGCCCTGGAGCACGGGCAATGGAAGCAATAGTGTCATGGCACTTTGGGGGACTCTTATAGTGAGGGGATTTAGCTCCATACTAACTCCTTCATTTGAACATCAGTTAATTCAGCTTAGGCACTTATTGTCAAAAAGTTGCCTATATTCTTCTCCTAGGTATGCAAAAACAAGCACTGGTGAATGCAGATGAAAGGGAAATGTTGCCGGCTCCTTCTCTGGAGATCATATTTCTTACTTGTTGCATAACTGCTTATTTTAGCATCAATCAGCTGAGCCTTTGTTGTGTAGACAATCCTGTCCTTTTAGAGGATTTGTGCAGTATTATTTCTTCCAAAATGCTTTTTTTTGTTGTTTTCATTATTAGATTTATTTCTTCTCTTAGCAAAAACCAGCTGACAACACCCTGTCAGAGCTCTTCATAACTGTTACATACATGTCATGCTATGTAAACCGAGCATCGAATGTCTGATATACGTGACCTTTCTGTGGAACCATCCATCAGGTGTTATCTCTGTGTATATTTTATCTGAGTGGTACATATATGTGTTGGTATACACATTTTGTATAAATGTGCATAGATGGTAGCCAAAAATCTGTGAAGCGTGTGATCAAGTACTCAACACCCAGAAATGTCAGAATTCTCCTTGCCAGTGCAACTTAATCGAAGGCCTTTTGCCGAAGCAGAGCAAGATCTTAATTACAGGCTCAGGTGCTGGATTTCTCCCTTACCACCGGGTCGTGCAGCGCACGAGATGGTCAGCGAGGGGCTCAGCAGCACTGGCGCGCTCCCATTGTTCCCCAGCTGATCCTAGGCCTTAGCTCAGCACATTGCTCACATATCTCACCACTGCTGGATTTCACAGCAACAGAAAACGCAGTTCCGACGTTTCGGTGTGCAGCTCTCAAACCAGAAAGAGGTGCTCGTCTTTGGGGTGGCAGAAGTGCACTGGGGCTGTGCACAACCGGTCTGTGCCAGGGACCCGAGCTGCGTGTCGGGAATTGGACGTGCTGTGACCTCCGGTGGTGGCTTTGTCCAGAAATCCCCAAGCAATGGCCTGGGGGGCTGTAGGTCTGCGGTGCTGTACAGGACCTAAGCAGAGAAGCTGGCAGGTTCCCCTGAAGGCAGAATTATTAATTTTCCCATGTTTTTTTCTATGATGAATTTGGGCAGGCTTATCTACAAGACCATAGAAGGCTGCCTTATGGCAAATTTTAAGACTATTTTCAGGGTTACATAAAAATAGTAATTAAAAAGTCCAGCAAGCCCAACTACATAGCACCATTTTTCTATGGTACTTTCCACTAGGCTGCATCAGCGTTCCAGCACCTTCATTAATCCTCCCCAACACCCATTATGAAGATGGGTCAGGATGACACACGGATAGATTAAGGCCAGTTTTGACTAATTTAGGGTACTCCATCTGAGAAGCATAATGTCAGCTTTCTCAGAGCATTTGCCGTGATGCAGCACTTCGTACCCGCATGCACAGCACCCGCCGTGCCCAGCGGTACCGAGCTGGATGTCCATAACTGGAGCCAACGCTTTCAGGCTGTGCACCCGCAGTACGGGCAGTGCAACCATCAGCGCCCAGAAGTTTGCGTAAGGACCTTGTTAGCTTTACAGAGAAAAAGGGGAGAATCCTGGTCTTTGGGACCGTTCTGTCCCAAAGCTTTTGGTTCTGCAGATAAGATGGGGGAGCTGGGGGAAACATTTCCTTTTTGACTTACCTACAGAGCAGGTCCTACGCACGCGGGTGTTGCGTGGAAAGCAGATTGTGATCATATAATTAAGAACTGTAATAGAATTACATGGCAAAAAAAAAAAAAGAGCTCTGTAAATTAGTACAGAATGCCTCAGTTTGGATGTTTCCAGAGTTCAGGCCACGTAACATGTTGACCTTCAGCGCAGCGGGGCCGGTGCCCCTCAAGGTGCCTGGGGCTGGCGGGAGGCCGTGCCATGAGGCCCCCGCTCTCGTGCTACCAGGAGAGGCTTTTTTTTTTTACCAGTGGCTGATGTTTCCCATTCTTCCTTGGGGCTTCCCAGCGAAGAGGCTCCCCAGAGAAGATGACATCTTATTTCCAAAGCAGACATAAAGGGAGTGCTGTTCTTAGCTACGGGAATCCGGGCAATCTCCCTTGCTCCCCCAAATCTCCTCCTTCCTGCGCCGTGCGGGAACTGACGTTGTTTTGCCATGTGTTGTGAGCTGCTCTGCTTGAAAGACCAGGAAGGTGATGAATTTGGGCGGGCTTATCTACAAGACCCTAGAAGGCTGCCTCACGGCAAATTTCAAGACTATTTCCAGGGGCACATAAAAATAACAATTAAAAAGGCCAGCAAGCCCAACTACAACCAAAGCAATGCTCTTCTCCTCTTGTCTTCATCCTTGGAGGAGCCAAAGGACTTTAATTTTTCAGAAAATGTCCAGCACATGATGAGATAGCAAGCTGCAGCCTAATTCATTAAAGTGTGGCAAGTGTCTGGAAAGGGGACGCCCACGGGGGAGCATCCCAGCGCCCTGGTTGTGCTGGTGGCCCTGGCTGGGAGTGGTCAGTAAGTTGGGGAACTCTTAAGAGGTGCCCTGCTTACGGGACCCAAGGGATGGTAGTGGGTTGTGACTGAGGGACCGTCTTTAAACTGAGTTTTCATCTCCCACAGCAGCGGTTTGAAACAGAGCGAGCCAACTTCTGCAACTTGACCGTCGGGGCCTCGTGGACTTTGGGAAGACGCGCATCGTACGGACCACTGCATCCCATTCATACTGCTTTTATTTAAGGAACCGTGCCTGCCTGGGCAGCCGCTGGGTTAATCCGGGGAAAATCCCTCACCGGTGGGCAGCCCTGAGCGGGCACCGGCCGTGGGGGCAGCACCCGGGGGGTCACCGCACCGGGGGGGGGGGAACCGCACCGGGGGGGGCACCGCACCGCTCCGCGGCAACTCGGCCAACTTTGGGCCGGCCGTGCCGTGCCGTGCCGTGCCGTGCCGTGCCGGCTCACGCGGGGGCTTGCAGCGGGGCCCAGCCGCTCCGCACCCCGCCCCGCACCCCGCGGAGCTCGGCCACGCGTGTCCGCGGCGCCGCGCGTGGGGCGCGCGGGTGCGCGGCGGGGGGGGGCGCGGCTCCTCTCCGCGCCGGGCCAGAACCGTCTTTTTGACGCAGGAGAAATGGCAAATTTTAAGTACGTCATTAATATGGCGCCAAAAGGCTTTTTTTTTTTTTTTTTTTTTTTTTTTTTTTAAGTATAAGCCGATTTTTTTTTAAGGTTGCAGCAGCGGCCCCGTGTACGCCTGTGCACAGCCGGGAGAGGGGGAGTGGAGCTTGGGGAAAGGGGGGGGGGGGGGGAAGAGGAGGTAAAAGAGTGCGGGGGGGGGGGGGGAAGGTTGCGGGGCCGGGCCGAGCCGAGCCGAGCCGTGCCGGCGGGACGCGTGCGGGGCTCCGGGCAGCGCCATGGGGCCCCCGCGGCCGGCGGGGGGGTGAGGAGCGGCGCGGCCCGGCCCGGGATGGGACCGGCGCTGCCCGCACCTGGAGCCGGAGCCGGGGGGAATTGAGGGGTGGGGGGGGTCGGGGGTGGGCAGGGGAAGGGGGGCTGGGGGGGGGGGGGCGCCGCCACCACCACCAGCACCAGCAGCACCACCACCGGCAGCAGCAGCCCCGCTGCTCCTCTCCGTGCCCGGCTCCCAAAGTCGCTTCCCCGCCCGCCGGAGCGCGGAGCTCCCGAGGAAGTGCGGGGCGAGAAAAAGAAACAGAAAGGGGCGGGCAGGGCCCGGCGGCGGGGCGGCCATCGCGGCGGCGGCGGCGGGGCCGGGGGTTGGGGGGGGGGGTGGGTGTGTGTGTGTGTGCGGGGAGGGGGGGGCCGCCCGCTCCCGAGGAGGGGCCCGGACGGCGCGGCCCCGCCGATGGCAGCGGCGTGAGGCGGCCGCGGGGCTCCCCCGGCCCGGGCTGCGGGAACGGCCCCGGGAACGGCCCCGGCCCCGGCCGCCGCCCCCGCCCCTCCCCGCCCGCAGCCCCGGAGCCCGGCGCGCCCGGCGGAGGAGGCGCCGCCGGCAAAGGTAAGGGGGGACTGCGGGGGGGGGGGGGGGGGGGGCGCGCTTCTTCTCCCCCCCCCTCCCCTTTTTATTTATTTATTTATTTTTTTAATTTTTATTTTTTTTTTATTATTTTCCCTCCCTCCCCTCTCCCCCTCCTTCCCCCCCCCTCCCCCGGGGGCGCGTTGCGCACGCCGGTCCCTGCCCGGTACGGGGGGGGGGGTGTGTGGGTGTGGGTGTGGGGGGGGGGAGCGGGACGGAGGGGGGGGTTGGGGGGGGGGGGGGCCGCGCACACAACTTTTGCAGCCGCTCGCCCCGCTCCGCTCCCCGAATTAATGACTGCGGCACTGCCTGCCCCGCGCCGTGCCCGCGCACCGCGGCTCCGGGAGGGCGCTGCGCGGCCCCGACCAGGCACCCCCCCCCTGCCCCCCCCCCCCCCCCCCCCAACATCCCGGGTCCCCCCCCCCCCCCCCGCCCCTTTCATCCCCGGGGGGGCGCCGGGGGCGGGCGCGGCGGCGGCGGGGGCCGTGCCCGGTGGGGCCGGGGCCCGGGGGCGTGGCGGGGCCGGCTCCATCCCGCCCGGGGCCCGGGGCCGCCCCGCTGCAGCCCCGGAGCCTTCCCCACCTGCCTCCGGCCCGCCGAGCCGTGCTGTGCCGTGCCGAGCCGTGCCGTGCTGTGCTGTGCCGTGCTGAACCGTGCCGAGCCGTGCCGTGCCATGCCGAGCCGTGCCATGCTGTGCTTTACCGTGCCGAGCCGTGCCCCCATCCCCGCTCGCTGCGACGTGGAAGTTGGGCAGCGATGCCAAGGCGGGGGAGCCGCCGGGGTGCCCGGCTCGGGGGCAGCGGGTGCGCGTACCGGGGGCAGCCGGCATCCCCGAGCATCCCCGAGCATCCCCGAGCATCCCGAGGAGGGCAGGAGGCATTTCGACATCCCCCCCCAGCTTCGCCCGGCGCTGTTTCCCTCCTCTGGTTCTGTGCCCGGCCCCTCCTGCCGCTGGGACGGTTTCGGAAGAGGGGATTCTGCCCCGGAAAAATCCGTGATCTCAGCCTTCCTCCCAGGGGTGAAGCCGGGCTCTTAGGAATGGGGTTTGACCTTTAAGCGTTTATTGGCTACCGAGGTTAAAATAAGCTTGAGATAGGAGTAAAAATAGCTCGCCGAAAGGTTAAATCAAAGGTTAAATTTGTTTTTCCTAGGAAAATTGAGGCTGATCGCTAAAAACGAAGGCTCGCAGCAAAGAATTGGAAGGGGACGTGCTAGATTTCTAGGCGGGGAGATGAAATTCAGTTGGAGTATCGGTGGCTGCTGGTAGTGGTTGACACCAAGTCCCGAAAGTCGGTGGACAGGTGATCCTCGAACTGAGGCGTTTTACTAAGGACAGGTCTTTGGCTTCCTCCGGGTGTCTCCTGCGAAGCTGCGAGTGGCCGTGGCTCCTGTTGATGCTGCTCCGGGCTGTGGGTGCCCCGAGACCAGCAGGAGGGGGCTCCGGCTGCGCGCCGTGCCCCACGCGGTCCTGCACGAAGGCAGGGGTGGCCCTGGGTGCCCGCGGTAACCTTCCCGGTTACCTGCGATACGTCCGGGCTTGCTGCAGAAAGGATGGGTAATTAGAGGGTAACAAGGCAGAAAAGGAAAGTTATAAATGCGAGCAATAAAGAAAAGAAGAAAGAAAAAAAAAATAATCCCCTGCTAGATTTGGAAAAAGGCAAAGCACAGGAAGTAAACGAGGGCTTGTTTTGTTTTAAATTTAAATGAGGTTAAATTGTGCCCCCAGGAGCCAAGACAGCCAACGGAGCTGGCAGCTGGGGAGGAGCGGCCCCGCTCCACCTGGGCTGCGTGGGGCGGCGGGCACAGGGGCATTGCTTACGGGGGCAGCTGTGGGGGGCGACCCCCAGGGGCACCCCAGTTGCCTCCCACCCCGCCGGGCTGCCCCGACGCGAACGCTGCCGTGAGCGCCCGTCTTCTGCCCGCCGGGGTCGTGGCTTTGCGCATCTGCGCTCCCCGGGCGGTTACCCAGGGAGGTTAAGGAAAGAGCAGCGCCGCTTTCCCCCGAGACACGGGGGCTATGCGCCAAAATGTGCTGGCGGGCTGCTGGCACAGCCGGTGCGCATCCTTCAGCTGAAAAGTTGCTGCTGCCGCTCTCGTGAGAGCGGGGCCGCTCCTCCGGCGGGGGGCTGCCGCTGCTCGCCCCGAGCCCCCCGCAGCCGCCCTCGGCTCCAGGACCCGCTGCTGGGACCAGGCTGCGAGGACAGCCCTGCTGCGGCGTGCCGCTGGGACCTTCCTGCTCTCCTCCCTTCTTGCACTTTCTAATAACTCGCTGCCTTTCCTAGACAGAGCCAGTAAATGGTTAACGCGGAGGGGAAGCGTCACCGAGCGGCCCCAGCACCCCATGTCACCCACCCGGCGCCCGCGCCCTGCGCTGGGACGCACTGGGACGCACTGGGACGCGGCGGTCCGGGGCTGGACGGAGGGCGCGCGTGCCGCTGGGGGCACTATTTTCTGTTTGTGTTCCTATTTCTGTGCTGGAAGAACAAACAGGGAAGTGGTTTTCTGCAGTCTCATTGCAGCTCGCAAACAGCGCGCAGAATTCAGCCGGCGTTGCTCAACTGTCACCGAGCGAGAGGTCGCGGGGCAGGGGGGACGGAGCGCGGCGCGTCCCTCAGCACGCGGATGGGCTGCTGACCAAACGCTCCTTTTACCGCAGCTTGCGCAGATTTCTGTGTCGTGGTCCCCGTGGGAGCAGCGGTTACGGGCGTGTGTGGGTTTCCCTTGCTCGTTTCCCCGGTTCAGAGCCAGTCCCCTCCGCTGACCCAGAGGGCCGCTGCCGCGCGCGGTGCCACCAGCAGCTCCAAGCCCACGTGGGCTGGCCGTACCGGAGGGTTGGCAGGGAGCTGGGAAACACCAGCGGATTCCCCTGAGCATGAGGACAGTGGAAAGGGGTTGCAGAAGCCCGCCCAAGCCATTCGGGATGCACACTGGTACTGGTACCAGCACAGGGCTGCCCCGTGCAGCGATGGCCGGGATTGGGGTTTTTGGGCAGGTGCTTCTCCAGGTCTGCCTTCGCTTCTCCCTGTGAGAATATGCTGGGCAAAACTGCGTCTCCGAAAGCTCGCCGCATCCCTGGCTGTGCCTGGAGCAAAGGGGAAGGGGATGCGAGAAGTTTGGGCATCCTCTGGGGAAGTTGGAGGCCGCAGCTCAAGGTGAAGCTGGCCCTGCCCGAGCCCTCGGGCTGTGCTGCCCGATCCTGCCGCCCATCCGGAGGCCAATCTGCGCAAGGCCCCGGTGATTGAGGCTGATGGAGGGGCCATCGTGTTCCTGGGTTTAGCATTTATCTGCCTTTTTCAGCTTGAACAAAGGCGGTGCTGAACATGTGTCAGTTTGCAATCAATTCCGTTTTCGGGTTTCCAGGCATTAGGCGGGCTACGCAGCCGGAGTTGCAGACACTTCAGGGGGATGTTCATTTGTTTATAAAAGCAACCCACATCTGTTTCTATTTGAATTTTTTAAGCGAGCGTACATAGAAACCTTTCTCTTGGTTTCTGGCTCTGTAAAAGCTGGATTTTGGGCCAAGTTTGACCTAACCGCGACCTTTTCGAAGTATTACAAATTTTTTTGGAATTTGTTTATGGCTTTAATAATGATGCCATGTGGGGAATGGGTCAGTTAAAGGTGAAATGATAGCCTCTAACGTAAACGGAGGATGCGTTTTGGCCCAGAGAGTACGTTTGGTGGAGACTTTGAATGGCCGAGGGGGATGCGAGGGCAGGGCGGGCACCCAGCCGCCCCCCACTGCATAGCCCCGAGCTCCAGCTGGGGAAATTGCCCAATTCCCCTTCTTCTACAGTAAATTCCTCCGTTAAGTACCGTGCAGTTTACTACTGTTTGGCGGGCTCGAGAAGACGAGTCCTTCAGGAAACAGCATCTCCTTAGCGCTGCCTGGGAGTTAACCATTTTCTGGCGAGGTCTGATGGAGCCCCGTGGTTTGGGGCACAAATTCGCTTTCCTGCTGTGCCCCCGTGTCCCTGCTGTGCCCCCGTGTCCCTGCTGTGCCACCGTGTGCCAGCCCCCGCCCAGGCTGTGGCTGCGTTTCGGTGCTGCCGTGCTCCGAGATGCCCGTACTTTGCTCAAGCCAGGATTTCAGTCGGAGTAATTGAAATTCCGTTTCAAGAGGGTGCTGTCTTGGAGGCTCTCAAGCAGGGGCAAAATAATTTACTGGAGAGGAGCCGCTGTTTGCTTGCAATGTGAGCGACTTCTGCATGTGAATACAAACTCTCTACCATTCCTGCAACGTTGTACAAGTGTGCTGGGTAGGTAGGAGTAGGACAGGAGCAGGACACGGGGACCAAGTTCAATTAAAGGGGTGATTAGTGGGTGAATCTTCCCGGATACCAGGCAGCCCAAAGTGACCCCAGCAGCCCGCCACCCTGCTGGGAATTGACCATGCCCCTTTTTCTTCCCGGGGAAGGACAGTGATGCCAACGGCACTGTTACTATAAAGCCAAAGGTGGAAAACCCTGGGAATGGCACTGGGTATCAGCAGCATGCCTTTGCTTTGGCTCGGGTGTTCCTTTTCCCCGCTGGCTTGGGTGTGTGTGATCTCAGTGAGCAGCACCTTCAGCCGATGAGCGCACGGCTCCATCACCGCCCCAGCTCAAAGCAGTGGGAAGCAGTCTGAAGCGCTCAGGTAGAATTTCCTCTAAAAGTAAGTGAACTGCAGTTAAAATCTGCCTTCAATGTAATTTCCCCCAAGCAAAAATCTACCAGCTACTTGGAAGGAGGCTGGTTTAATAACATCTGTTTCCCCTGGAATCGCTGGAGGAAAGTATTGGTATTGCCATAGTCTCAAGGAACATTTTTAATCCTGTTTTGACAGGGCAATGCCTTACAACAACACCGATAGTTAAAATGTTTATGATACTTTGTAGTATTATCCCTTCTATTGGTGTGATAAAACATCGCACGTATATTGTCAAATGCAGGCACTGGGAGAGTTTTATGTGCTTAACTACCTGGGAGCTCTAAGGCAGCGGGACTTCTCCACTTGTTCGGGGGAATGGCGTGCTCCAGCTGCCCTGCTGCTAATTCCTGCTGCCGCCGATCCCCATTTGTTGTCGTTCCTTCTTAATATTTGGGAAGAAGCAGTGTATGTGCCTCAGATGCTTGCAGAACATCTCCGAAAGTACCGGGATGATTTCCGTGAGGTTAGCGCTGTGCTCTGCAGGTGGATTTGAGCTTCCAGCCTGTTGCTGAGCGGCTTGGTCCGTGCATAGTGCTTCCACCCGCAGCGCTCACAGCCCTGCTTGGGAGCTGGGACCGCACTGATCCCCACCTGTTAAACCCTAGTAAAGGTCTTCAAAAGTTTTAAACCCCTTTTTTCTTTATTTATTTTTCCCTCTTTTTTTCAAGCACCTGCTAGTACAGGTGCCTGCCTTTCGGTTCAGGCACTTCTGTCCTGTTCAAAGCCACAAAGCAAACCGGCGGCCGAGCTTCAAGCAGGTCCCTTCTCCTCCTCCTCCTCCTCGCCGTGGCAGTGCCGGATGCCGTGGCTTTGTCTCCAGGACAGCAAAGTTGTGGCCGGAGCTGGGGCTTGCCCCGCAGTGCTGGAGGAGGTCCGGGCTGTGGGAAGCGTGCTTCGGGCTGCGCTAGCGTGCTGGCTGCGCAGCGGATGCACCAGCCGTCTGAAAAGCCGATACCGCCCGAGTGGGAAGATGACTCAGAGGGTAAAACCCCGGCCTCATTGCGCACAGGGGTCCTCTAGAATTCAGTGATGCTTGGACTTTCCCCTGCAGACATACTAAGAGTGCACAGAGTTTCCATTCTTGCGTCTGTGCGCTTCTCGAACGCGCAGCCCAGACCTGCTGGCGGGACGGCGCCAGGCCCCTTCTGCCGCCTGGAAGCAGGGAGGGCCGGTACAGAAACGCTCACGCCCTTGATGTTTAACAATAAAAGCCCTCTGAGGGTTGCTTGCTTCCTTCCCTAAGCCCCCGGGTGCTCTGTCGCGAGGGTAGGCGTCGGGACGGCACGGTGTGCGGGCGTTGGGAGCGACGGTGAGCGGGTACCGGGTGAGGGTCCTGGCCACGAAGTGTAACGTGCCATTTCTTTCTGTTGCAGATGGAAGAAAAACGACGAAAGTACTCGATCAGCAGTGATAACTCCGACACCACTGACAGTAAGACCTTTAATTCAAGGCTTTGAACGAGATAACTAAGTGATTCACCTCCAGCAGGGAAAGCGTCGGAATAATTACTTGGCGAGGAGTTGAGGAAACTGCATTTGCTGGGAAGTCGCCGCGCAATGAATTGTGCGCGGGGTTGGGTTTGTCAGAAATGCAGCCCTGATGTACGACAAGCTGATACCAATTGAAATGTCTGGCTGTGGGCTCCTCCGAGCCGATGGAAGTGTCTCCCTCGTGCGAGGAGTTTGGGTGAGGGAGAGCTGCAAACGCTGCTGAGCGCAGATCTGCAAACGGAGCAAAAGCCGCCTCTAGACAAGTTGTCCTTGCACATGTGCTGCATCCCGGGCCCAGTCAGCTCCTGGCTGAGCTGTACTGGGGGAAAGGGAAGTTTTTGCTGGGGTCAGGGTGAAAGCAGAGCCTTCTTCCCTGGTGAGCTGAGGAGTGATGTGGGAAAAGGGATAGGGCTCAAGCCAGCAGAGCTTGCAAGCCCACGCTTGCTTTTAAACATATACCTCACTTCATCCTCATTCAGGGAGTGCAGAAGCATGTGCTCAACAATAAACATGTGCAAATGTGCTGAATTTTGGCTATAAATAGAGCGCTTTCCTCTCCCACTTATTTCAGGGTTTCACCCACTGCAGAAATACCGCAGTGCCTCGGCTGTGCAGCACCCTCGAGACACGAGTATAATCCCTTGTCTAGTCGCTGTAGTTCCCCACTCGTTGTTCTTGGTTTCTTGCGAATGTCACAGTAATTTCATCCGGGCCGCGCTAGGAATTTGCTCTCCACACTTTACAGGATCTGGCTGCAGGAGCATCCGCGAGCGAAAGGGACTGTGCTAAAGACACCCAACTCCCGGGCCTGCTCCTAACAGGATGATGGGGAGGTTACAGAGGGTTACGGAAAGGCTGATCTCGCTGGGTTTGGCCGTGCTTCCCACAGCTTTAGCCAAAACCACGGTCTGAGTGAGCCCAGCTTGTGCTGCCAGCGCCAGCCGGGGCCGTGGGACGGGAGCTGCTGCCGCCGACCCGGTGGCAGGGCCGGGATGGGAAGCGCGTCAGGCTCCGGGTGCACGCCAGCAGCAGCCCTCACCTCCTGTGACACGAAACATCTTTAGCTCGGGGGGCTCCCTTTGGAAGCCACGCTCCAAACTTGCCGTCCCCTAATCCCCAGGCGCCCAGCGGCTTACCAAACGGAGCTGCCTTAGCTTCTGCGCCGTGTGGGGTTAAGGCATCTTTCGGCGTGGTGTTAAGCAGCGTGGCCTTACCTCCGCTGGACTTGGATATTCGTGCTGCGGGTGATGGCTAAGCTGTTGACGAATGCTCTCCTGCAGGATAGTTGTCAACAAAATGACGACCTTCTTCTCTGTGCCTCTGCCAGGAAAGGGTGGCGGTGACTTGTTATCTAAGCCTGCGTAGCTGTAGCCACGTCGTAGCTTGAAAAGAGGGGGCAAAGTGGAGATTAGTGCCTCGATCTGTCAGCGTAAACTCAGGGTCTGCCTCCGCAGTGCTTGGAGCAACTCGCCGAGTAAAGCAGCTTTTCTTGGCGGTTACAGCTTAGGGCTTTCTGCTCTGTACTTCGCCTACCCAGTCCTCTGGCATACTGGCATAAAAAAGCCTGCGTTTTTGTGGAGCCCACTTCAGTGGCATCTAGCCTGACCCCGCGGCCAGAAACCAGGTGTCCTTCGGGAACAGTTGATGCCATGAGATCAGGTCTTGGTTTTATCATACATATACAAGAAAGCATGTGTCTGGGGCAGACACAAAATCTTTCAGTAGTTGGTTTATTATTTAGTATTACCAAATACAGATAGCTTTTTCCTTTTTTGCTGGTAGTAGTAGTGATAGTAACACCTCTGAGTTGGAAATACAAATTAATAACACAGCGCTCCCGTCGCATTTCAGCTTCAGCAGCGTTTGCCTTGTGGAGGTGGCAGCGGTGGTGGTAACACTGCTCGAGTCAGGATAATGAGAGTCCATTCATAATAATCCCAGAGTAAAGTAATCCCAAATCCCAAAGCAAATACTCTCTTACTACTGAAATGCGTACTGTTGTGTGGTTTCCATTAGGTGCAGAGGGGGCTGCTGAACTGCACACAGGCGTGGAAGTTATTAGTGCTGGCACTGACAGGGAAGTTTCACCCATGTGGTCACTGGTTTTTTACCGTGGAGCCTGAAGTCCTCGAGCAGTTCAGCTGCTTCATTTTGAGCATCCACGTTAGAAAATTTTACCCTTACTTCCTTCATTTCTGATTCCTGTAGATACCTGATTTCAGGAGGGTTAAGCCCGGGCTCATTCCCTCGGGGAAGCCATTCATTCTTGGGACCTTGCCTGATGTCTGCTCTTGACCACAGCTTTCTTAAATCTCAGGGGCCTCTGTTTCATCACCTGTAGCAGCAGAAAAATGATGTCAGTCTGTTTTGGTGAAGTACCCTGAGATGTGCACAAAAATAATGCCACGTCAAGGTGTTACCACCTCTTAGCATTGACCCAAAGCATTGGATGAGGCTGAAGTAGTGGCAGTGGCAAAGATGCGGACAAAAGTTGCTCTGTTTTTCAGGTAATGTCTCCTTTGCCTCCTTGCAGGTCACACCACGTCTGCGTCCAGATGCTCCAAACTTCCGAATACCAAATCCAACTGGTCCCGGCAGAAGGAGAAGAAGCCCTCTGAGGTACGCAGGGTTTTTGGCTGCTCAGAGCATCCCCTGAGAAGCCACAGACCGCGCTGCGGTGCTCGGGCTGGGCACTGGAGGGAGCAGTCGGAGGTACCTGGAGGACGCTCAGGTGGAGGGTGGGGGGTCCCTGTGCCCAACCCTTCGGGACTGTGGTCCCCAGGGGGATTCCTGCTGATGCAGGTGGGGAGAGGGGAGGTTTGGAGGGACTGGGAGGTCCTGCAGGGTCGGGGCGGCCATGTGCTGACCTTCCCAGCTTTGGGTGCCCACCTGGATCCCGTTCCAGCTGTGTCCTGCTTTCCCTCGCGTGACTCTTGGATACACCTCCAATAGACGTGGAAACTATACCAAGCACAAGCTGCTGTTGTAGCAACTGCATTGTTTAGTGGTGGTCATCGTCATTTCCAGAGCAGTGTGAGCAAAGCCAGAGTGACGTTGTTGGTACATTCCCTGTCATCTGGACCCGTGTCCAAACAGAGCTAAGTTTAGATGAAGGTGAAGCGGGCTTGTCTGGTACCTTCTTGCAGCCTCCCTTCATATAGGCTGCAGATCCCTTCTCGAGCCCCCACGCTGTGCATCTCCTGGGACTGTGGCCCGGTGAGCACAAACCTCTATAACATCCTCAGTTTGCATCAAGCTGAGCAGAGATTTTGAGGTTTTCCTGTGGTCACCGCCTGAGTTATAGCTGCACTTAGTTCTTATCGCTGTGGCAGATTTACATTGATGTATCTCGTGTGTTGTTGGCAGTGGACAGAGACTTTAAAAAGTCCAGGTTGCTTGTGCCTTGGGTAAGGAGAAGGGCTGAGGAGCTGTTATTACCAGCTGAGGTAATTGGAAACACTCCAGATAACAAAGAGCCGGAGATACAGATGTCACTGCCTGCTGACAGGCTGTTGGACAGTCGCACGTTAGGGCTAGGAATGTAAATCTTTAGTTATAGATGTGCCTCTTGAAGTGAGTGGTGGGTGTATGCTGTGAGCTGAGCCCCCAGTCACACAGAGAAGCGTTTAGGGTACGTCGTCTTCCTGCGTCACCGTTGCCACCTCCGTGACATAAGGTCCTGTCCCTGTGCCTGACGTTTGTAACGACGCCAGGAGAGCCCGGTATTGCCCTCAGGACCACCATGGTCATGCCTGGTGCTAGGCCTGCGCTGAAGTGCCACGATGCGATGTGGCATCACCGATGGTGCCACGCGTGCTGCCATGCTGCCCGGTGAGATCCTCCTCCAAAACACGGGTGTCAGGAGCGCCCTTTCTGCGCCTTTCTACACTCGCACTGCTCCCTTCAGTACGAATTGTGCCTACCAGCCGGCTAGGAGTTCACCCGGCTGCTGCTGCAGTTACTGGATACAAGTCTGAAATGCTTCTGGGCCTGGCGGAGGGCATTCAGGCCCAGTTTTTGCCGCTCTGCAGTTTGGCCCAGGGCGACGTCAGGTCGGGGCCCGTGCCAGGCCCGGCTCACCCCCCTGCTCCGGGGCCTGCGCTGCCCGGCGCACACGTCTCGGTGAACCTCAGCCGCGGAGCCAAGCTCAGCCTGGCACCTGCAGGAGGCCACCCGGCGGTGGGACAGAGCAAGCCACGGTGGCACGTCGGAACCAAAACCACAGGGGACCTCGGGGAGGCGATGTGCGGTTCCTCAGGCTGGACTTTGGCCAGGAGGCTCAAGCTGACAAGCCGTCTTCTACAAAAGCGCGGTGGGAAGCCAAGCAGATGTGAGCCACACAGATCTCAGCTCCAGTCCCGTGTCCTGTGTCTTCCCTGTGGCCACGGGGCCTGGCGCTGGTTGGGTTCAGCTTCAGATGAGACCCAGAGGCCAGGCCGGAGAGCCGAGGGTCTGGCACAGCATTGCCTGTCCTGCATGACAGGGCTGGGGCACGTCGCAGTGTGCAGCATCGAGGTCGCTACAGTGAGCGTGGGTTTGTGGATTTCCTCTGGGACAGCATCTCCCAAACCCTTCCACATCTGCCCCAAGTCCTGCCGTGACCCATGGGCCCACAGCCATGGGTCCACAGCCATGCCTGGGCTCCTTCTGTGGGGAAACACGTCTGGATGCAGCAGCTTGGCACATAATGGAGGATTTCAGCATGGAGCAGGGTGGCCGTCGTGTATGGCAAGTATGGAGAAGTGCAAAACAGAAAGCACACCGCTGTCAAACCTGCTTCACATGAAACACTTCATTGTCACACTGAGGATGGAAACCGCAAGAGGGTAACGTGGAAAGCAAAATGAACTCACTATCAGGCGTCAGAACCTGCCAGGCAGTCTGCCCAGGACATTTTGGGGATGGCGCGGCCTTTTCAAGCAGTAACTCAGACTCGGGTACACCTGGTTGGTAGCTTTGTAACGACTGATGGCACTTCTGCACGCCGCCAGCTCCCCAGGTGCAGGCGGTCCAGGGGGCAGCGATGCCGTGGGACGGGCTGGGGAGGGAGCGGGGTCGTCTCCAGCCTCTCGTGTCCCTCACAAAGTCGTGTCCCCGGTCCCTGCGAGTGGGCTGGAGCCGAGCTGCCGTCTGCATTCCCCTGCCAACATGCGCAGGAGATAAAAAATCAAAAGCATTAGTGTTACATAGTTATTAGCCGGGTCAGGGGGTGATGTTTATTATGAAAGACTCTGCGAGAAGGGATTAACTATACACATTAAAAACCACCCGATACGAGGCATCTGGAAAAAACAAGCTTCTTAACATGGAAAAGTACTGAGCTGTTTGTAAACATCCGCGCTGGGGGCCGGTGCCAGGGAGGGTGATTATATTTATCTGTGCGTGTCACAGGGCTCTGCCTGGGCTCTGACGTGGCCCAGACACCGGGCTCTGCGAAGCCGTGCCGAGGTGACAGCCCTGGGCCCCAGGGGCTGCCGAGAGGAGGTCTTGGGTCAGGGGGTCCACGGGATGGGGACGGACGCGGGCAGCTCCTGGCACCTGCAGTGCCTGGTTGTATTAACCTCGTTCGGGCTCATTTGTCCCCAGACCTGGCCTGGAAATGAGCAGGGGTCCCCGCACCCTCCATGGTGCTGCCGTCCCGAGCAGCCCTACTAGGGGATGGATCCTGCTGGTGCAGCATGATGTGTGCTCAGCTCCTCCCTGTCCTTGCTGTTGAGTCTGCAGCACGGAACGAGACGTGCCTGACAGAGGGATGTTTGCTTCTTTTATCGGCGCGTTAGTGCGATCCTGCCCCCGGCTGTAGGGCTGCTGGGGATGTGAGCACAAGCCTGGCTGGGCTGGATGGCAGTCATGGAGCCCTCCATCCTGCTGCTGACAGGGAGCAGTTGTCAGTGTCTGAGGAGGGAACGCAGGAACAAGGCAAGTGTGTGACGATGCTCGCTGGTTACATCCTCCAGCTCCCAGCCATCAGCGGCCTGGGGACTCCTTTGGATGCTACATCTGAGACAGGGCGTTAGCCAGGAGGTTAGTCATGAGCTTCTGAACTGCTTGGGATCCAAAACGCTGCCCTGCATCGGGCTGCACGGCCGGAATATTTTGCGGGGGAAGAAGTACCTGCGTCGTGGTGTACCCCTCCTGCCTCACAGCCCCTCGGCTGTCCCTGTTGAGGCTGAGCCCCAGCCCTGGCCTGGCCCTCCCTGCAGGTGCTGGGCTCCTCACCTCCGCTTCTGTCCGGTCCTTTTCGAGGTTACGGGACCGCAGCTGCACGCCCTGTTCAAGATGAGGGGCAAACCACAAATTTATACAATTTACATTATTTTCTGCTTTCCTTGTTTAGATATTACTTCCATGTTTTGAAGGATGTTTTTTAATATCTCTTTCCAAGGATTTAACCCTTTTAAAGCATCCTCAACTTGATACTGATTCCCTTCTAGAAAGTAATTATTATCGCACTAGTTCTTTTTGTGTTTATTTTTTTTCCAGTGCAATAGGTATGTGCTGCTACAGGGCAATCTGAATTTAGTCCCTGGGCTCTCCATGCTTTGAGAAAGGCTTTTGTAAGGGACCATATGGCCAAGTAAGACCGGACATAGTTTTACTGTGCTGGATTAAGAGAAAATAGGTCTCTGTTGAAAGGTTTGACTGCAGTGTCTTTGTCACTTTTCCCAAGCCAGCATGGTTATAACAGATTAATACCATTGTCTTCTGAATGCTGAGAAGGGCAAGACAAAAATGCTTCTTGTTCCTATTTTAAATTCTGTTGTTCATTGAATCTTTAACATTCAGCATTTCAAGAGGAAACAAGAATAGATTAAGAGATAGCAGACTGGCTCCCAAATGAACACGAGAGTAAGTAGTTTTCTCCCCACAGGCAGATAGTATCACTGCTTACAAACACACACCAGGCATTGCCATGTTGCTTAGCCCTGCTACTGAATATTGCTGCTTGGCTTGTTTTGGAACGGGCTAGAAAAATGTGACAAAATGCCTGGGAGATGAGCCTTGGGTGAGCTGGGTGGGCTGCCACGGGCTGGTCCCACGTAGGTGCTGGCTCCAGCTGATACGAAGACAGTTTGTCCAACCAAAAAATATTCCCAGGGCTCCCATTGTTCTCATTGTTTTCTCTTTCTCTAAAAATCCTTGTGACTCATGAGCTACAACAAACAATTTTATGCTTGAAAGAATGAAGGGCTAATAGTGCTGGCTGGGAAGGAGGAGAAAACCCTGCAAGGCAGCGGGAGGGACCTGCGCAGCCCTCCCCGGGGCACAAGGGCGGTGGAGAAGGGGACGGTGGCTGGGGGGGGGGGACCTTGGCCAGGAGGAAGGAAAGGTTTTGAACCAAAACCTGCGGAAAACCTGTCATCTGGGCTTCCAGAACCACTCCCCCGTCCTTCATGCTGCGAACCGTCGCTGCACAACCGCAGAAGAAATTCTGCCCGTCGCTCAGAGCGGCGCTTGGAGAGCCCGGCGGGCTGTGCGGATACAAGGGTGTCGGGGAGGATCTCAGATAATTTAGTTTGTAAAAGGGAAGAGGTAACAAACGTGTGATTTCAGACAGGCTGGGGCCGTGTGATTCCCACCCCTCCTGCCTGCTGTCTCGCCAGCACACGCGTTGCGCTTTTCCGCATGCACTCGATTTTGAGCAATGGGCTTAATTTCTCTTCGTTTCCTACCCGTGCTCTGCAGTGTGAAGGGCTTTGGAGAGGTTTATTTTTTTGCAGAAACTCTCTGGCTATACAAAGGTTTGTGTGCCTAAACACAACCCGTGCAAGGGCTGCCATCGTCCGCACAGGACCCTGCGCCGTCCCCGGGCTCGTCGCAGTCCTCAAAGCTAATTAAAAGCAGCGCTAGACGAGTGTTTCTTTAGTTTAGATTTAAAGACCAAAACAGATTCAGCTTCTTGGCTCTCGCCCAGAAGCTGATTTCATACAAGTGGAAAGCAGTTACTGAAGGATCTGAATTTGATGTTTTGGGGTTGGTATTTGGGTCTAACGGGATAATTGGCAGCCTCAGCCCCGCCGAGCGGTCGCTGTAAAAGCGCGGCCCTTGGGAGAGCGCGTAAAGTGGGAGCTGAATAGCGGCGAGGTCGGTGGCCCGCTTTATCAGAGGGGTTTGCAAGTGAGTCAGAGAACCTTGAAATCGATGCGGGGATTTCGCAGAAAGGTAGCGGAGAGGCGCGGAGATGGGGCCGACGGGCAGAGGAGGCCGAGAAGCGGGCAGGAGCCGCGGGAGGAATGCGCTCGCGGTAATGGAACCGCCTGGGAGCAGCGCAGCAGGGGAGTGCTACGGCACGGCGGGGGGGTGTGGGGCCACCAGTTTGTCACGGGGTGACCCGTAGTGGTGGCTTCCAGGGCTGCGGGCAGGAGGAGGCTCCGTCGGTAAGACGGGGATGGCAGCGCAGCGGCTCCCGGCGCGTGGCAGGGTGCTCATCGCCCCGTGCCGTCCGGATGTCGTGGGGCACGCTGGATCACAGCTTCTGGTGGATGGAGACCCAGGTCCTCCGTGGGGTTCAGCAGCCACGCATGAGATGCTGTGCTTTGGGAGGAGCCGAGTCCAACTCCTGCCTTCCAGGTCTCTGCCACAACCGGAGGACCACCCTTCCCAACCCAGTCTCATGTGAAGTGAAAACCGAGGATGTCAGAATCGCAGGATGTGTTATTTCTATTTAAGTTAGGGTCTGTTTTGGTTTTTTTTGAGAGGGAAGATCGATACGGTTTTTGCTTCGCTATAGCAGACTTCAGAAGTAACAACAGATACGAATGTACCCGCGGGTAATGCGATGGCTTCGGCGTCGCAGCGACTTCTCGTGGTCCTGCACCTCCGGGACTGGCTGCCAGCCCAGCATCGTGCCCGGCTGGGCTGAAGGCATGGGGAAAAAACCGAGGCAGGTGATACGGGCCTGTCCTGCCGGTGAAAAGCCAGTGCCAGGGATCACTTAAAGGCCTGCAGGGACAGGAGCTCCTGACGAGCCTTGGAAACGGAGCTGAAGCAGAGCGGTCCGATGCTGGGAAAGGCTGCGGCAGCTCAGGTGCCCGAGGCATCGACGTGACCATGTGGCCAGTTCCCCCGGCGCGGGGCGGGCGGCAGCGGCCCCCGAGACAAATTGTCAGTTCCTGCGGAAGGGAAGAAACAGTAAACAGTGCTATTGAGGGAAAATTGCTTGTTTTCTGGTACACAACTTTCTCTTCACCGCCAGGTCCTCAGTTCATCAGTGCCCAATTTATCCTTTATTTAGTTTTCATAAATAATTCAGAAGAGTTTGAGTAGAATAATTGAGTCTTTTCCCAACCCTAATCCCAGACAATTCAAAACAAAAAGACATTTAGATTACAATTTGAGCGTATTAGCTGTTGGGAGATTTCCAGACAACTGATCTGCTTTCCTTTACAATTTCTGTGGCATTCTATCATTTCTAAAGTGTTCTGCTTTGATAGTTAATAATTTGAGCATTTCCAGTTCTTCATGAAAAGACAGAGGCATCATTGTGATAAAGTGCTGGCGTGCTCGCTGCCTTTGGATGTGCGAGCTTATCTGTTTTCCAAGAAGGCCTAAATAAATGGAGTAGTAAGATTGCAAATCCAGCCTGCGATGCGCCTTATCATCTTCGGGGAAATAGATACAATCGTGCTTATTTGGCTTAAAATTAAAACTAAGCTTCCACGCCGATGTGAGCTGAAAAGCCGGAAGGGATGAATTTGGGGAAGACTGAACGGAGGAAAAGGCGAGCCCGTGATGTGCGCGGGGAAGAGGGGAGAAGCCGTACAGAGGGCTGATCCGTCGCTGCGCTTTCAAGCATGCAGGCTGCGAGGTGCGGGGCTCGCCAGGAGGGTTTTGCATCGCTGAGGGTGCGGTGGAGGCTCCGTGAGGCCGGCCCTGCGCGGCCAGAGGCTGTGCGCGGCCTGGACTGCTGAAGCCGTGACGCAGCTACCAGCCAGGAGCGAGCTGAAGACGTGAGCTGAGAAGCGGCTGCAAGCACAGCCAGGCGTGTGTGGTTTCGGACGTGAGGATCAGATCGTTTCACTCTGCCTGGGGATGAGGCCTGGAGGGGAGATGCGGGGTTTCCCAGCACCCAGGGCTGCGGCGATCTCTCTCCCCGCTGTGCCAAAGCTCTCCCATTATCCGCGGCACACACACGTCCATCACATCACAGCCAGTTTGCCGGGTTCCCAGCTCCTGGGGCTCGCTGGGCGACTTGGGGCATGCCAGCGCAGGTCTCCGTCTGCAAGAGGAAGGCAACGGGACGGGCTCTGCACGGTGTAAGTCCTCCGTCACCGCCTGCCCGTGGTACTGCGACAGCGTCCCCATCGCTGCACCGGTGTCCCCATCGCTGCAGGTTGATGCCCTGCGGCAGGGCCCTGCCTGCACCGCCGGCTCCCCGCTCCCTCCAAAAAAAACCTGGGAGTGGAAATAGCCCCTTGCCCGAGCTGCGGTCCTGGCAGCGCAGACACGTCGGGCACGGGGCGTATTTGCACGCTCTCTTAGCAGATGAGCTGCAGCGGGCTTACTCTGTTTATTTCTCGCTGCTTGATACGCAGACGCGTGGCACGGGAAGGATTATGACATCTTGCGTGCTCCTTCTCATGCTTAATTAGCGTTTATCTTAATCTTTTTTTTTTTTTTAAATTTCTCGCACTGACAGCATAGTAAAACGCTACTGTGGCATTCATAAGGAGGAATTTGTAGCACGCAGACTTAAAGGAGCTTGATCTTTCTCACACCGAGCCTAATTCTGCCGGCAATGCGTAGGCTGTTCGTTCTGGCTGTTGAAGGATGCTCTCAGGCTGGGTCTGGGCAGCTCAGATCGGCTTTGTATAGCTGCAGTCAACAACGTCTCCGAGCAGGTGCAAGAGGAGGAAGGTACCAGTGCAATTCAGAGAGGTCCCAACGTAGAAGGGGTTGGTTGTTGTGTTTAGCGCTAGTTGGGTTATCAGCTGAGGCTCCGAGGATTAAACAAACTGACCTAAATCCTGGTCCCAGTGGTCCTGGTGAATGGCTGGTTTCCTGCATCTCAGCCGACCGGGTTTCTGAAACGCTCCCCAGGGCGAGTTGTTGTTGTATCGGGAGTGTAAAGCCCGTGCCGCGTCGTTTGTTGGGTTCCTCACAGCGCAGTGCTCGCTTTGGGGACAGGCACTGCGAACAGATGAAACGGCGCTGCAGAAAACACCTGGTCCGACCCAGCCGTGGCTGCAGCTAGACGGTGCCCAAGCCCGGCTGCTGGCACCGCCGCTGTTATTCCGGCTAATAGCAGATGGCAGAGAGGAGAAAGCATCCATTCTCATTTACAATTTATTTTTACTCCGCGAGAGACGGGATTGCTCAAGCCCTTGCTGTCAGGCGGTGTCTGGCAGGACAGCCTTATTTACCGTGATGGATGTGTTTGGGATGCTTTTTTTCGCGGCGGTGTGTTGGGGGAAGGCTCTGCAGGGCCAGAAGTGAGATGGAGAACAAGCGCGGTCCCCGTCCGAGGGGCTGGCGGATTTTCGTAGAGGAGGGCTCCGGTGTCAGCCTCGGAGGAGGTTTATGGGGTCAGGAGAAATCTCCGTGTGTTTCGCTGCAGGCTGGGGCCGCGTACACGGGCATCTCTACCACCACTTAGCCGGATATTTTCCTGCTCACTAAACAAACCGTAGACTAAACTCGAGCTTAGCCCTCGGGAACAAGGCAGACAATGAAAGCGGAAAGCGGCGTTAGAATTCGGTGATGCTTTGTGCTTCCACTGACCCGTTGGGCAGCCGGGGAGCCCCCCAGGATGCTCCAGCTACTGCTCCAAGTGGATATCCACCCAAAAACCGGCCGCGACGGCAGCCAGCGGTGGCAGCTGGGTGCCTGCTGCGAGCGTGGCTGCTCTCCTGAAAGCAGCTGGAGCTTTTTGAGGCAAAGCCGTGCCGTGGCCGGGCTCTGCTCCTGGTGCTCTCACCGCAAGCACAATTCACAAGTCAGCCCCCAATGGGCCTCCCACCGATCCCGGCGCAGCATGTCTGGGTTTAGCTGCTGTAACCGGGAGCCTCTTGAAGCCCTCGGCTCACGGATATTTCTCCCTGCTGGTAGTGGGGTGGTTTTTGCGGAGCAGGAAGGTGATCTCTCCAAAACAGAGGCAAGCAGAGGTGGTGGCAGTGCTTGGCAGAGGGGGTCCGCAGCAGCCAAGGATCTTTGCAAGGGGCAGCGCTCGGAGCCGAGCATCCAGCCCTGCTCCGTGGCCCTGAGGGTGGCTGGCGCTGGGTGTCAGGGCTTCAGGCCAGCGGGTGCTTCGGGGAGGGTGCTGCCGGAGCCGTGGGCTTGCTTTGGGGCAGGTTTGCTCGGGGACAGAAGGGCAGGCAGCCACGTGCGAGCCGTGGGCAGGGAGCTCGCCGGCAGCGCCATGCCGGTGCCGAAACTGGGACAGGGTCGCCCTCCGAGGCGGGCTGCGCTGCTGTGCCCGTGGCTGTGCGAAAGCTGCTCCGCCTGCGTTTTAACAACGATGATTCATAGGGGGTTTTTAGAAAAAAAAAACACAAACAACAACACGCCACCAAAGCCAGACGAACGCGTTTTGTGTGAGAACGGCCCGCGTGGAGGGGCTTCTGAAGGCGGGGATGGCAGAGGCTGGGCGGATTTCTACCCGGTGGGGACAGGAGGGTGCCCAGGGCACCGAGGGGGCTGAAGGGGACACAGAGGTGCTCGGGGCAGTGCAATGCCTCTCCCGCCGGCAGCTTCAGTCCCGCCAAGAGAAAATAAAGCAGCATCTGCCCCAGCAGGGCTGAATGTGGTTGAAAGCCAGCGGTTGCGAGCATCGATCCCCTAGGAGAAAGTAACCCGTCATTTCCCCAGGTTGACACAGCGAGTCCGCCGCGCTGTCACCCGTGGTTATCCCCAGCTCCCGCCCCGAGCACACGCACAGAGCTTTTGTCAGAGCCCCTCACCCTCCCCGTGGTTTGTTTCCCGGCGCAGGTTTTCCGCACGGATCTGATAACAGCCATGAAGATCCCCGACTCCTTCCAGCTCAGCCCGGAGGAGTACTACGTCCTGGCCGACCCCTGGCGCCAGGAGTGGGAGAAGGGCGTCCAGGTCCCCGCGAGCGCCGAGGCCATCCCCCAGCCCGTGGTCAGGTAAGCCGGCGGGTCCCCTCCGTGCCACGGGGGGTGTGCTGTCACCTTCCCTGTCCCCGGGCGGGCTGCTTTGTCACTTGTCCCCCCGGACGGCCAGGCACGGTGCCGAGTGATTGCGTTGCTCCCGGGCGGCGCAGAGGAGCCGTGCCAGGCGGCCCAGCTCCTCGCCTGCTTGTGGTTGGGGAATTTTGAGAGGATCTGATAAAATCACAGGAATGTTTAAAAAAAAAAAAAAAAAAACACAACAGGAAGCCAGCCAGAACGTCAGCATCTGTCTGCTGATGGATGCACCTCCATCTAGGAGCACCGTGGCCGTACATCACGGTAGGGGTGGTGAAAACGGGATGGGAGCACAAACATTCAAGGACTGGGAAAAGGAGCCCGGCAAACAGGCAGGCGTCTGCGGGACTTTGCAGAGACGATGCCGATTGGCCTGGAAGGGAGTCTGGTTCGCTATTTTAAAATGGGGAACCGCGTTTAAAATAGACCCTGCAGCAGCTGCCGAGGCAGCAAAGGGCCGTGGGTGCGCCGCTGCCCCTGCTCCGCGCGCTTGGCAGAGGGGAGCGGCGGCGGCCCGGGTGGCGAAAAGGTGGTGCCGTTGTGGTGCTGGGGACGGGGCCGTGCTCGGGGCTTCGTGCTGCTCCCCGGATAACGGGGGAGTTGGGCCAGGCGCTGGCCCCGGCGCAGGCACCATTTGTCCGTGGTGGCGGCAGCTGCTCCCGCAGCTGCCGGCCCCCGGTTATGAAGCAAACTTTTGTGTTTGCTCCCCACCCCCCCCCCTCCTCCCCAGGGGAAAAGAGAGAAAGAAATGAAACTTTAATGAGTCTGAACACATCAAAAGGGAAGTTGTAAAGGGGGCTGTTGAGTTGATTTAATCCTTAGGAAAAAAAAAAAGGAAAAAAAAAAAAACTGCGTGTGGAATATCTTTTTTTTTTTAGTTGTCTTTGATAGCTAACCGCAGTCTGGACTCATAAATGCTCTGCTCCCCAGCTGAGGGCTCGCGCTGGTGCTATTTCCAGCCGAAAAGTGATAGCTTGGCACTGCCGGGGCCGGAGGTGCCTTTTTAAAGCCGACCCGGAGAGCAGCGTGCGTCGGGTGGCGCTGGGCATCGAGGAGCTCTGTGCCGGCTCCTGGGGCCAGCTGCCCTGCTTTGAGCCCCTCCTGGCAGATGTGCACCTCTGCTCTGCCCCGCGCCCTTGTTTTTGGGGTATCCTGGCACAGCTCTGCCAGCTCCTGCTGTTCCCACGCAGGGATGCCCCTAAAGGGACGGAGAAATACATCCCGTGTGTGTGGGAGAAGCTTGGCCCCGCAGGGGGCTCTGCCCGCGGGTACCCGGCAGCATCTCCCCGTAGGCAGGGCTGGAGCCCTGCTGAGTCAGGACGTGTCCCACCTTCCCCTGTCCGCACACCACAAAGGTCACTGGCCCTCTCGGATGCTTCTTGCTCCCTTCTCATTTTCTGCAGGTGTTCGTGCAGCTTGCCTGTGTGTGGGTTTCGGTGTTTTTCCCTGAATTTTCTCTTCAAAGGCAGGCGGTGCATGTCTTCTTCGGGTCTGCCGAAATCGGACCCGTTTTCTGTGACTTCCCAAGGACACTTGGTAGTGGTCCCGGCGCTTGCAGCCGGTTCAGTGAGTCCCTGCAGCTGGTCTGTGATGTGCCCTGGTGATCCTGGCTGCTCCTCCGGGGCTGCTGCAGGCTCGGGTTGTGCAGCCACATCCCTGGTTTCCACACAGGAGGTATTTTCCACTCGTACGATTCCTCCTTGCGTTTCGGTTTGCTAAAATACTCGGTGCTTTAGACCAAAGTTATTCCCGCCCCCGTTGCCGCTTGCTGATTCCGGGGTCGTTGCCTTTTGCGCGTTGAGCTCTTTCCTGACAGTTTGCCGCCTGCCACAGCCTCTCCGGGAGCCCCCTGTCCCGCTCTGCATCCCCTGCTGAGCGTCGGGAGCTCCCTCGTGCTTCCCGCAGCAGCCAGGTTCTCCGTGCAGAGCAGAGCCACGTCACGGAGGGTCTCTGCTCCTGCTGCTCACCTGCCTGGGTCCCTGCCCAGAGCCGCGTCCTGCATCGGAGGGGAGACGGGAGGCACGGCAGCGCAAGGTGCCTCCTCCCTGATCCAGCCATCCCTGCTGGCCCGGCAGCAAGCAGGGCCTGAAGGGCTTTGTCCTCAGCCTGGAGCCTGCGCGGGACATTCCTGCCTCCCCAGGGCGATGTGAGGGGAAGGGAGAGCTCAGGCCCTCATCTCATTTTCCAGCGGTGTTCGCGGCTGCACCTGGGTTGTGGCCACGGTGCATGTCCCAGGGGACAAGCAGCGCTGACGCTGCCAGGTTTTTTTGGCCAGGGCAGCAGCTCTCCACAGCAGAAGGCACGGCGGAGCCGGCTGTGCTCCTCCCAAAGAGTTCTCCCTCCGATGGCACCCCTGCCCCGAGGGTTTTCCCGCTGCCGTCAGCGCTGTGATAGAGGGGGCAGCATTCGGACAGCCAAGGACGGATGAAAACCGCGGTCCCCTTCCTGCCTGCGGGGTTAGACGACAACTCTTGCAGTTGCCCTCCTTTGGGGAAGCAGCAGGTAGTTCTCACGGAGATGGCTGCATTTCATCCGCCTGCAGAGAACAGCTTTATAAGGCCCTACAGCTCCCATTTGCCTTGTTCCTGGCTCAACTGCTCGGATTCGCCCCCGTCCCAGCACGCGGATCCTCCCGGCAGCAAGGACCGGACCTCGCTGGCCCTATGGGATCCATCACTTCGGTACCTCACCCCATGCCACCGCCTGGGTTTCCAAACTGTCCTTTTCCCCCATCCTCAAACAAAAAAAACCACAACAGATCCTCGCTGGGTCAGCTGCAGGGAATCCCAGTTCCTTTCCCTGCTGAGCAAAGCGCACAGCCCCTGTTTTTTTACAGACCGAAGCCTGGAGCCCGGCAGCTCTCCTCTGCCAAGGCGAGACCTGGCGCAGCCCCGGGGCTGCCGCGCTTGCCGGGGGCAGCGTTTTGCTTTTCTGCCACGTCTCGGAGGGGTAAAACAGCGATGCAACAGCATGCTGCCCGTGGAGAGGAGGCAAGCCACGCCTGGGAAATGCATCCCGAGCCCATCTCCTGCGACCCCGGGGTGCAGAGCCTGGGCAGGGGGTGGGCTGGAGCCCCCAGCAGGTTTTGCAGCGGAGGGTGTGAGGGCTGCTTCCCTCTCCAGAGCTGCGTCTCCCCCTCCCCAAGGTGTGCTGTTGTGTGCAGCTGCTGCCGCCGCTGCTCTTTTCATCTCTCGCCTGGGCGCTTGGAAACGAGCACTTCCTACCCGCCCGTTGCCTCTAGGTTTTGCGGATCCCAAGCTGAAAATTAGATTTAGAAACGTTTTTATTTTGCTGGAGCTCGAAAAATGTCAAAGCTGTGGGTGAGGCGGGAGGGAGAGCGCCGTGTTTTAAGGAACGCTTCCCCCGGAAAGCAGCCGCCTGAAAGCTGCCTTCACCAAGAGCCACCTTAACGCAGGGGGTGCTCCGTAGGCTAGCACAAATCGCCGTGCGGTTGCGTGGAGGGCGATGGGGGGAGAGGAGCATCCTTTGGCTCGCTGTCCCCCTGGTTTGGTGCCCAGGGCCGGGTGCCGCCGGACATGCGGCTGCTGCCGGTGGCCACCCACACGGCAGGGTTATCGGGCGGTGCAGGACATCAGATGTTTCCTCTCCGCAATCGTTTCTGGCTCATCAGTGCTTAAAAAGGGGTTTATTTCGTACAGCCTGAGCATTGCCCAAAGCTTGATGGCCTCCAGCGCGGATAGAAAACCCGTTTGGAGCCGAGTGAGAGCAGGGGAAAGGCGGAGGTACCGGCAGGGACAGGCTGAGCACCTTGGGGTCACGGTGGTGCTGGGCATCCCTGGAGGGTCCCCAGGCTGCCGGGAGCAGGCAGGTTGCGAGCCCCGGTGCAGGCAGGGTGGTTGTTGCACCGATGGGTGAGCCCAGGCGCTGGGATTGCCGTCCTGAGTCACTGGTGCTGAGCCCCAGGCTGGTGGGGGGCACTGGTGGGTGCTGGATGCCAACACGGCCACCTCAGCTCGGCTGGAGGCTGGGGGCTGAGCAAGGTGAAGCGGCGGCACCGACTGCAGAGGTACCCCAACGCCTGGGAGCGTCGGGGTGCGGGTACTGCCCTTTACAAACGGGAATGGGGAGCTTTGGGTGAACTGCCGGAGTCACACCGTGGTGAGCTCTGAGGGAAGGTGCTCCTGGCTGCTCCTGGCTGCTCCACGGTGCTCGTGTCGGGCCGGGGAGCCCTCTCTGTTGCAGCAGGTCTGGCGAGCCCAAGGGGGGCTCGTCCCTCCCTGCCGGAGCCAGGCACAGCAGCACGTGGCGAAGCTCACGCAGCAGAGAGCATCCCTCCGTGCAGCACTGGCACCGACCTCCGATTCGATGCACCTGTGTGGCTTCTAATTCCTTCCTTATTTAATGATTTAACGTTTCTGGCAGGCGGTTCCTCCCCCGAGCTGACAGGGATGCAGGCAGGATCTCGAGGTGGCTCTTGGAGCTCGCGCTCAGCCACATCGGTCTGTACCGTAGGTTCTGCTTCCTGCGAATTTGCACACAGCAGGAGGACGAGCAGGAAGGCTGCTTCGCGCTGGCAGGGCTCCCAGATATTCTTGGCGTCGCGGATCCGTACTTGTGTCATCGCTGTGGCCCTGGTTTAACAGAAAACAGAGAGTGCTGTGGCAACAGGAAGGCGCAACCTGTGTGCACACGAGCGGGGCGAGGGCAGGGGCACGGACGGGAGCACCGCCGGGGAGCGGCTGCCGCATCGGAGGGGCACTTGGCACAGTCCCCCTCGCTTCCCCCCTGTCCCCCCGCGTCCCCCCTGCTCCCCCAGGACCCCAGGTGCAGGCAGAGCAAGCCCTGGCTGTGCCGCGCGGTGCAGGGGCACGGCTGGCTGTGCCGTGGAGCTGCCGCCTGTTGGCCCCACGGCTCGAGGAGCTGCCCCAGCATCTCCGGGAGGCCCTGCAGGGCTGCCGGCGTCGGGCGGTGCCGTTCCGTGTCCTGGCTCCGTGACAGCCCCAAGGACGGTGCTGCGCCACGGCAGAAGGGAGCAGGAGGCACCCGGAGGCTCTGCTCGCAGGGAGCATCCCGGAGACGAGCGGGCTGCCGCGAGCTTGTGCCAAAACGTTTGTGTTTCCGAGCCAGAGCGCACTGCGGGGGCGCAAAGCCAAGTGGTGCCCAGCAGCGGCTGTGGGACGGGGGCACGTCCCTGCCCTCCGTTCCCCCTGAGCCCCCGCTGATCCCAACGGGGCTGGGGGCACCTTCCAGAAACCCCAGGGCACAGAAGGGGCGACTCCAGCGAAGGGATTAAACCGGCCCCCAGCAGTGCAGCCCCACGAGCGCCGCCTGGACGCCACCTCCCCGTCTCCCCCCGCGGCTGCCCAGCGCGGGGAGGGCTCGCGGCGGCGGCGTTGCTCCCGGCGCTGCAGGAACCAGCACACGGTGTTCTGCAGCTCCAGGCCGGGCCGAGGCCGGGCTTCCTTCCCTCCTTCCCTCGGCCGGCGAGGCGGGCTGGCTGTTGACTCATCGGCAGCTTCCCTTGGGCTTTGCTGCAGAAGGGGCAGGCGGGATGCTGCAGCGGTTTGTGTAGCTCTTGGAGCAGCGCTGTTGTTTTAACATCAGCTGCCTTTTCTTTTTTTTTTCCTTCCTTTTTTTTTTTTTTCATCCCCTCCGGCTCGTGGTGAAAAACTGCGTGAGCTCCAGGCTCGCAGACGGCCCGGCGGCGATCTTACAAAGGGCTGGTTCTTGGGTCCGCCGTCCCCGTTCCGCGGCCGACCGTCCTGAGGTTGTGCTCCGCTCCAGAAATACAGGCGCGCTTCCCTTTCAAGACCCGAGACTTGGGTCTGATCAAAAGAAACACAAACCCCGTCTGCTGCGGGCCTGAACGTGGAGCCCACAAGCCCTGGGGGGTGTGAGTGGGGAGAGGAAGGCTGGGCAGGCCCCGCGGCCGCGGTGGGGATGGAGACGGCCGGGCTGACCCACGGCTCAGGAGCTGGCCCGTGGAGCTTGCTTGGTGGAGAAGAGCAAAAAAAAAAAAAAAAAGCCCCAAAGTCCTCGGTAATGAAAGCTCAGCGGGCTGCCTGTGTGATGCTGCTGCTGGGAAGGCGAGGGTCCGGTGCCCGTGCAGCCCCATGCCCCGCAGAGGGCTGCTAACGCCCCGTCAGGTCCTGCTGAGCTGGGTTTGTCTCAGGAGCTGGGGATTTTGGGATCCTTGCCCTGGGAGAAAAGTGCAGGAACAGCAGCGTGGGATGGGGCAAAGCCCTGCTTTCGTACCCAGGGCTTGGAGAGGGAACGAGCCTGGTTTACTTTCCGTGTTACTTTCAGTCGTTCTGGTTTTACGGTCTGTGTGACAAAATCTCGTGTATGCTTTCAGCAAGTCCCCACCTTTATTAGTTTGCTACGGGAAACACGTTAATCCCGCGCGTCCTTACCTAATGCCGGGCCACTCGGCCTCCTGTTGGCAAGGTTTGCTAATTCTCCCTGGGGATGTCTGGGGGCTCTGTTGGACCAAGCAGACGCACGGAGCGAGCGGGCTGGGGTTGCGCTGCTCCACAGAGAGCTTTGTGGAGAGCTCGGGGCGGGGGGGGGCTCGGGAGCCTGCACCTCTCCCTCCATCACCTCCCTTCTCCACCCAGGACCAGGGATTTCGCGTGCAGCTGGGCAAACCCTAGCCAATCTGATCGCTGCTGCTTGTAGCCGTAATTAAATCACCCCGTCGTGATTAGTGCGCCCAGCGTCCCCGTGAACCGTACAAGGAGACCCGTGCGACAGCAGCGTGCTACCCAGAGCAACGCTCAGCCCCGTGCCCTCGCCTTCCCTGCGAGCGTCCCGGTGCTCAGCACCCGCAGCTCCCTCGGCAGGAGCAGGGGTGGCCACGGGGATCCCCGGGCTCGTGGCCCCGCACGGCTCGGAGCCGCGGCGGGCGCAGGGCTGCTCGCAGCGCCGCGCTCTGCTCTCCGTTAGGAGGTGGGTACGAATCAAAGTGGAGCTGTTTGCGTTACTGAAATAATTGCGGAAGCGTTATCTGGCTGGGCTAATTAACTCCGGCTGCTTTAACGTTAGCAGTTTGGCTTAAGTTGCGTGAAGAAGCAACAGTTTTTGTCCTTTTCGCAGCGAGGAGACATAACGCTCACGTGTCCCTGCCTTTACTAGCAGCGATTCCAAGACTTGAAGGACCTGAAGGGGAAGGAGCAGAGTGTCGGTGACCCGTGGCTGTGTTTGGCACGCAGCGCTGGGCCCTGGCGGGGAGGAGAAGGGGGAGAGCAGTGCCAGGGTGGGGGGAGAAGCGCAGGGATGCTCCAGATGCTCCAGGAGCAGCGTGCACCTTCTGCTCGCAGCCCAGACGCCGCCTTTGGCTGGTCAAGCAGAAAAAAAAACCTTCTCTTGGCTGTTAGGGGGGGCTCTGCAGCTCTCTTGCTGCACCCCAGCGCTTGTTTACTGCCACTCTCCTCCGCTCTGCTTAGGAATTATTTTCTGGGCACCGACTCGGAGCTGAGACCTAAATAATTCATCTGTTGAGCTAAGGCTCGGTGAGGTTCAGCCTGGAATATGAACGTGAGAAAGGCAGGAGCATCAGCGCTCTGGTCTCTGCCCGGTCTGCGGAGTATCAGGCTTTTTATATGGTGATAAACAGCTCAGGAACGAAATTGGAAAAGCTGCCTGGGTTTAACAAGATGGCTGTTTAGTGCCTCCTGTTCCCTTGTTTTCCTCCCTTTAACACATCAAAGAGGAGTGAATCACTTTCTCCTTAGAGGATTGCATTATTCCAGGGGCCTGGGAGGACCCACTCTGGTCACAGGCTGTTGCTGGAGGAGGTTTTAGCTGAAGAAGGGGGAAGGGAGAGATTTTCTAATTGCACCTGTTAATTGCAGTTCGGAGACCCAGCTGCATTTCTGCGCGAGTCCCAGGACCTGCCTGTAGCGATCCCCACCGCCAGCAGCCTGCGAGGGGCCACCCTACCCCCTCCTTCCCTCGTGCTTTGCAATGAAATGGGGCTCTCGGGGGGGGATTTGCAAACCCGGGCGACGGGGCCACGGAGCCAAAAAGGAGGATTTTCCCAGCCGAGCCGTGCACGGTGCCAGCAGCTGCGAGAGGAGAAGGCTGCGCCCCGCAGAGCTGCGTGGCGGCGACCGCCAGCGGCTTGTGAATGCTCTCGGGGCCGATAAGGATCGTTTGGAATCGGCTCTGCCTGGAAAGCGCTGCGAGTCCGGAGTTCAGCTGGGAAAAACAGCAGCCGAAGGGATGGCGGGGGCAGCCGCACCGCGCCAGGCTGGTACCTCCCTGCCAGGGGACACCGGGGTCCCTGGCACCTCGGGGAGGTCCCTGGCACCTCCTGGGGGTCCCTGGCACCTCCTGGGGGTCCCTGGCACCTCGGGGGGGTCCCTGGCACCTCCTGGGGGTCCCTGGCACCTCGGGGGGGTCCCTGGCATCCCTCGAGCAGGACGCGATGCGCATGGTGCGCAGCCACCCGGGCATTACGTCACCTGCAGCCACCCTCACTGGCTGCTGGTACCCGGAGGGCAGGACGCTGCTGCGAGCAGCATTAACCCTTCCTGAGCACCCCGGGGTAGCACAAAGGGACCTCGGTGGCGCTGAGCGATAGCCACGCCGGTGTTTGTGCAGTCAGGGGGGGATTTCTGGGCGTGGGGGGTTCTGGTACAGGAGCTTGGCACGTCTTCCTGGGGCCAAATGCGGATTCTCAGAGCCGCATCGAGTGTTTTCGCCGTGCCTAGGGGGTTTGGAGCAAGCCCAGTCGAGGTGCGGGTTATACCAGGCAGAAGGAGGGATGAGCTTTTTAAGGGAGGTGGCAAGTGAAAAGGGAAAATGTTGCAGTCCTACGCTGCAGTGGAAATTTCGGTCAGCTGGGGACCCCAGGGTTGGGACCTCCGTGGGCTGTCCACCGCGCGCAGCAGCGGCAGAGACAAACCGTGGGGTTACACGGGGCTGCGTGCTTGAGTGTGGATGTCCGAGGCAAGGGTGGTCACCTGCAGCAAGCTTTTTTTTTTTGTTAGGATTGTGCTCGTTACAGGCGCTGACGCCAGGAGAGCCTGCCCGTGGCAGCGCGGGGCGCAGCCGAGGGTTCCCGTTCCCCTCGTCTGCCCCCCGGGGCTGAGCCTGTGCCCGCGGCCCCTGTTTCGTACGCGGGCATTGCTGGGGGTTTGCAGTGGTGGTTGCCAAATCTTGAGGGGTTTTGGCTCCAGCAGCCTGTCAGGAAATCCTGCAAAGTCTTAATTTTCTGAGCACAGCAGGGCCGGCTGAGAACAGGGCTCCCATTCCGTGGTGGGTTGGGAACAACGGGTTTTGGGGACAGTGGCTGCCGAGACATACCACAGGGCAGCTCTCCTCCGTGGGACCTCCTCCTGTTTCTGCTCCGTGCCCCGGGTTTCACTCTTACCCTCTGGTTTTGGGTTTCCTTCCATCCCACTGCCTGTGGTGCCTGCAGCATCGTCTCCTGAGGGCACAGCCGCCCGTGGGCACCGGCACCTGCATCCTAGAGGTGCTGGGAAGCCGCTCATCCGGCCGGGCCGTGCCATTTTCAACCCCCGGCCGGTTAATTTAAACCCTAACCACTTTAACACTTCCTTGGCTTTCCCCTTCTTCTTCGAACCGAGCTCTGGGAGTGTAGTTTTTGGCTCGTGCTTTTACAGGCTTCAACAGGAGGCATAAAAGTGGAATCACTGGGCATAACACCCCTCGGTAAATCTGTGCCCGGGTACGCTGAGGATCCCAGAGCCCTGTGCGTGGTGGCAGCCGTCATCGCCACGAGCCCTTCACCGCCCTCTGCCCCTCTCCCCGACACCAGCGGGCTCCTTCCCCACCGTCTCACGCTCCGCTCCGCCATTCAGAAGCGCTAGTGCTTATAAAATCTATTAGTTTAAGTTTATAAGAAGATTGGGCATCTGGTCTGAAGAGCCCGCGAGACGCTATTTTAATAAACAGCAAATGAAAATTGTCCCTTTAAATTGCAGGATGCCTTTTGAAAGTTGGAGTGTGCCGCAGGAGAATTCCCCCGCGAGCAGAGCTGGCAGTAATAACAGTATCAGCATCCTCTGAAGGTTGCTGGCAGAATTATCTTTCCACTGACTTTCCTAAGCTGATTTATTTATGGACACTGGACCAGACTAATTTAGACTGGAATGTAGGTAGCAAGAAGATGACTGACTAAAGCCTCCGTTGTGATAAAACGGAGCGTTTTGAGAAGCGAAACGCTGTTCAGGATTGTTTATTATTTCTGCCTGGTATATTAAAAGGGAGAATATAGAAAAAAAAAATGCATTCTCCCTTCAGCCAGCTGAAGCATTCGGTTTACAGAGATGATTAGCCACGGGAATTGGCCGAGTGTGTTTTATCACCGCGTAATCTTCTCCTGGGATGGATGCGATCCCCAGGAGTGCCGGGGTCCTCTTACTCCTTTCCCTCGAGTGCCCTTGAGGCCCACTTGCAGCCTCGTGGCCTCGGGCTTGTTGTGCTGTTCAGCCCGATCCCAGTTTTCAGCCCCTCGTTAAAACAAGCTCCATCAACAAGTTGATGCCGATCTTTCTGAAAGGCCGTGCCTCCGGCCGGCTGAGTGGGGGTGACACGGGGACACCACCAGCGTCAGCGCTCTGGCCGGGCGAGAAGAGGCTTCCCCCGCAGCTGTGTCCCCGCGGTGATGCTGAGAGGCGGTGCTGCGCGGGGTCTGCAAGGGTCCCGGCTCTGCTGAACCTCCTGCACGCACGTCTGCGCTGCTCCCTGCTCCGGGGGGCACGGCCTCGCTCGCGTCTCCGCCATCTCAGCCCGGTAAAAGGGGGCTTTCTGCCCGAGTACAGCCTCAGGGCCAGCGCGGAGGTGTCCGCTCGGGGGTGTTTTAAAGCTGCCGTGCTGCTGGGGCGGGGTGGAGCTGCTCCGCGAGGTGCCGGTGCAGTGCCGGTCAGCTCTGTGGCCGTGCTGCTTGCTCCTCTAGCGTTTTCAGTTCCTGCTTCGGCACGGTGCGTCCTCTGCCCACCTTCCCGGTTTGGAGCACTTGAAGCATTCCTGGGTCCTGCTATGAGTCACCGCGGCCTCGTGATGCTTTCTGTTCCCAGCCAGGGGTCACGCTCGGTGCTTTCTCTTCTCTCAACACCCCCTGCACACCACGGAGCCTCGGAGCCTCAGGATCTTGCCTTGTCTGGGTGTTTCCTGACACATCTCGCTACACGAAGCTGTTTCTCTGTGCCACCACCCTCTCATTTAGGGTGAGAGGTGGCTTGGGGCACCTCGGAGCACGCTCTTGCCTTTGCCTGCTCTGGTTGGGTTGGCTGTGCTGGGGCTCCCCCCGTGGGGTCCCCTTCTCCGCAGGGCAGCAGGAGGAAGGAGGCTGCCAGGGGTGTTCCTTTGTCACCGTCACCATTTCTTTGGAGCGTGCCGGGGCTGATGGCGTGCTCCCAGCCCAGCGCGTCTCGCCTCTGACAGCCTCTTTGAACTGAGACCAGAGATGAATGGCCAAAGCAGCAAAACTCTGTAGGAATAGGAAAAATCCCCCAGAGATGCCCGAAGTTCCCTTTGCGCTGTGGAAATCTCGTGCTGGAGCTGGCCCCGAGGGTGGCTGCCGGGCAGGGCACGCAGCGGGGCTGGTGAGCTGCCAGCCGCGCACGTGCCATGATAACAAGGTCCCCAGCACCACGCCTGCTGCTGCCTGGTTCTGCTTTTTTAAAAAGGGGGAAATGATCTAGGTAAGGCACGACGTTTGGCATGGAACCGGCTCCCCGAGTGAAGCTGCGAATCAGCAGCCCGGCGCTGAGGGTGCCACGGGCACCCGCTGCCCGCCACCGCCCCGGGCACAGCTTGGGCCTCTCACCTCGCCTCTCGTCTCACTCCTGCCGTGCCCCAGGGACAACACGGGGCATTAAACCCTGCGATTTTTTAGCCTGGCTAAGAGCAGAGCCTCCAGGGCCACCTCCTGCGTGTCTGCAGCTGGCGGCGTGTTGGCGGCACCAGCACCAGCAGGCTGCACGGCCGGCAGCTCGGGCGGCACCGCTCCCCGGCTCCGCTCCCCTGGCTCCTTCCCACAGCTGTAACAGAGCACTCGGCACCCCTGGGTCGTTTTCTTCTCGACAGCTTCGAGCTCTCTCCCGTAAGGCCTGGTGTGCCCAGGGCCTGATGCTTTGCAGAGCGACCTGGAGCCGGCTCATGGAGGGAGGGTTTCAGTTCTGCTGGCACCAAGGGGCCCCGGAGTATTTTAGGGGGCTGGGAGCTCCTTAGAGGAGAGTCCCGAAGCTCGATAGCAGCACGCTTGGTTTCAGTGTTATTACTGCTGTCTGCATTAAATACAGGCTTTCCTGAATCCCCAAGCCCTGTCCTAGATTACAGGCAGCTCATTTTAAAATCTGGGGACTCTCAGAGCTGTGTTTTCCCGGCCTTATTTTCAGATCCTGAACTGAGGTTTGGAGCTGTCCCCGGGGCGTTGAGGCATATCGTGATTTTCAGTTTGCTGGTGGGGAGAGCAAGGCAAAAAGGTTGATTGCTTTGCCGAGGGTCAGGCAGCAAGCGGTCAGAAAAGCTGCACAACCCCTGCCCCGAAGGCTGTGCGGGTGCAGGAGGAGGGCTGGACCCTCAGGCTTTGCCCAGCCGGGTTTCCAGGCGAAGAAGCCGCTGGGAAGGGACGGCGTGGAGCAGCACGTTGCTGCTCTCCTGTTTTCCTGTGTGTTCCTTTGCAGCGTTCTCCTGTGTCCCCACGCGTGCTGTTGCAGTGCTCCAAGCCATCGCTCTGGCCGTCGGGGGATGCTCTCCATGCCGGGCGTCCCGAAGCACGGGGCGAAGGTGGTGCTGATGCGTGCAGCTCGCTCAGCCCGGCTGCCTGCAGCTCTTGCACCCCAGGGCTCGGTCTCCCAGGAACGGGAGCTGGAAAAATGCTCCGAGCAGGCAGGGCTGTGCCCGGGCAGCCCGTCCGAGCAGCCCACGACCAGCATCCCACCCCGGTTGTGTCCCGGGCAGTTAGCAGCAGGGGGGAAAGCTGTTGTGGGGAAAGGGAAGTCACTTATAATTGATATATTTTGGAAGGATGAAGGGTGGAGAAGGGGAATGGCCCTTCAGGGCGTTTTTCTCGTGGTTCGCCAAGTGGCGGTCCCGCAGCCTCGTCGTGCAGGCGCTGTTGGGGTGTGTGAGCGCGGGCTGTATGGGGACAGGCTCTCCGTGTGGCTCACGGTCGTGTAACCAGGCTGGAAACGTCCAGCCCGGCCACGGCTCCCTGTGTTGTCCCGGGCAGGGGGCAGGATGCCCGGTGTCGGAGGGGCCGGGCGCGGGCAGGCGCAGCGTGGGCACGGCGCCTTGCTCGGCTCGGGAGCCCATGCACGTGCGAGGGAGGCTGCTGCCAGCGGGCGTGCGGCGATGCTTGCGAGGCGGGACGGGAGAAAGGAGCCGCGCGAAGTGTACAAATGGCTTAATTTCTCCCGGCGTGAAGGGAAATCGTGTAAGTCCTGAAAAGCGAGCGAGTTCCCGCAGAGACCCCGGCACAAAGCCTCCCGGCCGCTGCTTCCCAGTGGCGCCTTTGATCCGCGGGGCTGCGCCGAGCGCGGGGGAGCAGGAACCCATTTGTTCGCAGTGAAAGGCATCCGTGTGGCTTCAGGAAGAATGAGCCGCAGCGTCAAAGCCTGCGTGTGGCAGCGATACCCGTTTTATTTCGGCAGTGATTGGTGTTACGGGACCAATTTGTGGAGGGGAATAGACCGAGGCAGACGGAGGCACGGGCCAACGAAACAACCCCCTGATTCCCAGACCAGTAAAAACAAATTGACCTGCATCGTGTGCTCATATGCTCATTTAAGCCTCTGCAGAGGCACTTTTTGGCAGCTTCCCCCACCAGCACTCCTTGAGGTGCTGGGGGCCGTGGCGCACGTCGTGGCTGTCACCATCACGGTGGTGTGCCGCTGGACCAGACAGAAAACTCCTAGCCCATGGGAACCGGGCATTTATCAAAGTCAGAAGTGGATATTTGTCTGCTTTTACATGTTTTTTTTTGTCTTGGACAACATCAGAACTGTTCCCGAAAAACTGAGCCCGGGCCGTTTGTTTTGGTGCCGTGTCCTGTTTACCCTGGCACGCAGCGAACCCTTCCCCTTCTCATGCGCGGCAGCTGCACAGCCCCGCTACCAGCAGCGAGAAATGTTTTCCCCCCGGTGGAAGCAGCCTCTGACCCCTCACACACCCCAGAGGTCCCCTCCTCCTCTCTAAGGCCTAGCAGTGGACGCTCCGCAGGCACTCGCTGCCGGTTCCCTTCCCATTTTCAGCAGCTCCTCGCCTCCCTCCCGCCTCGAGCGGCGCTCGCGTTCCCCGAGTCAGGTTGTCAGTGCCGTGGCTGCACCCTCCGTGGCAAGAAACGGGCCCTTGGGCTTTTGTGGTGCTTTTGGGAGCTCTGGCTCTTTCTCAACCTCTCCTTTCCTTCCAGGATCATTCCCCAGCTGGAGAACTCGCCTTCGCCGGTTTCGCCGAGCAGCCTGCCCGGCTCTGAGATTTCAGAAGCCACGAGGACGTACTTGCAGGGAGTGAGCCGCTACGACCTGGACGAGCTCGATGCCTGCTGGTTGGAGCTGGTTAACATGGAGCTCAAGGAGATGGGTAAGTACCACAGCCATTTCTCCTCCTGCCTGGGCTGCCTGCAGAGCGGGCATGAGGTCTTTTAAGTAATCGTGTGGAAGAAAAGGCCTTGAGGAAGAAACCTCTGTTCCGGCTCTCCGGAAGAGGTTACGCGGACTGCACGGGGTCTTGAGCGCGTTGAATTGCCTCTTGCTCGCCTCGGGGCTTTGGGACGTGGTGCGAGAAGAGCAGAGCAGAGCGAAGCAGATGGCGGTGGAGCAGAGCGGCGTGCAGGCGGCGCGGGGCCCTGCTGCGCGGAACCAGCAGATCCAGGGCACTCACAGCTGGGCTGTTCGTGTGACCGTGGTCATCTCCTGCATGCTCCCTGCAGGAGGGAGTTGTTTGGTCAGGGTGGGCACCACGACCCCGACTCGTCCCCCCTGGGCTGGCCAGATCTCCAACCGGACAAGGGGAGCCAGGGGAGAGGTTTCCCACTCCAAACCTCTGATTCTCAGAAGTGCCGGCCCTGGGTTTTCTCTCCCTTCCCAGCTGTCTTTAAATACCACAGCATAATGTTGCGTGCTCTTACATCACCGCGCATTTTTAAGATCCATTAGTGCTGGGTGCAGGTAACCGGGCTGGGAATTTGGCCCCCGGCGCTTTGCTTAGCATGGTCTGTTGGGCAGATACGTTGGCACAGGCACCGGGCGTGCGGAGCTGCCAGACCGGGGAGGGATTTTCCAGTCCTTGGTAGGTGAGGGCTGCTGCCGTGTGGTTGCTGCTGCACAGGTAAGAGTGACAGAGGGATAAAACATTCGCATTTTGAGCACAGTGAAAGCTGAAACATGCCTGCACGGAGCGTTACTCCCGGCTGCAAAAAGGTCTTCGAGGGTGGCACAGAGCATGTTAGCGAGTGCTGGAGCAGAGACGATCGCACAGTGCTGAAGGGGATGGAGCTCGGGGTTGCGGAGATGAAATCCTCCCTTCTAGCCGCTTCCCCCTTGTACGAACTTCATATGTCTCCAGAAGGGCAAGCGGGCAGAGATTTGGCTCCTCCGGCTCCGGCGGGTTAAATTTGGCTCGCTTTATTATTTCTTCAAAGTATTCCCTTACAGACGCGGTGCCTTAAATGGTTTTCAGATGGGGAGCCTCCGCGCTGATTGATCGCTCGAAGGCTGAGCCCGGTGCCGCCGCATGGGGGGGAAGCAGGCGGGGATGCTCGGGGAGCCAGATGTGCGCCGGCCGCATCCTTCCCCTGCTCGCAGGTACCGAGCCGTGTCAGCGAGAGGCTCTTGGCTCTGCCAGCAGCGGTGTCGGATTTAGGAGGGGAAGCCTGAGCGCTGTCGTAGCCGCCGGTGCTCAGCTCGGTGCTGGGTGGCACCGCGTGCCTGGGGACACGCAGCAGCCGCCGATGTCCTCTGCGATTTTGAGCGAGCTGCATTTGTCTTCCTGCAGCTCCCTGCCATTTATCAGGCAGTGAGCTTTCACAAGGATGGTCCTTTGGGGGTGTGTGTACAGCGCCAGGCTGGATGGGACCGTGGTGTCTGATGAAGCCCCCCGAGTCCTCTGCAATAACCCACCGCAGATGGTAATAACTAACCCGGGGGACTGCAGCAGCGGTAACGCAGGGAGGCTCACTGTCCATCAGCAGATTTCTCCAGTCCATTTCTGTTGCTGAAAGAGCGCTGTAATTACTGTCTGAGCCTTAAATATGCTGGCAGCTTGGGAAAACAGTGCTTGCTGCGTGAAATCCACTGCAAACGCCGCAGCCCGCAGCAGCGAGTGATCTTGCCCTGTCCCCCAGTGCCCCCACCTCTCCACCAGGGCTGGCTCCGGAGCACTTTCCGCAGGTTTTCGCCCTTTTCACACAGGTTTTGGTGGGTTTTGATTTTTTTTTTTTGCCCAGGCAACACCTTTTTCTGTCAATATAACTGATGGGTTTTGGTGCGCATAGAGGAGAGAGCTGGGTCTGCCGAGGCTCTGTGTTGAGCTCCCTCGGTCAGAACAGCAAACCCATCGCTGGTCACCTCCTGGGCCTTGCTGGGCTGGAGGCTCAGCCCCCTCTGCATCATACAGGGATGGATCCGTGCTTCTGGTCCGCAACAGGGGGGGGACGTGGGGTTTGTGCCCTTCAGCACCTAACCCAGAAGACTGCCGCACGCATAGGTTGGTCTGGAGGGGGTCCATAAATAGCGCTTTCTCCCGGAAGCCCTCGACATTAACGACACGCTGAGATTTCCAAACGAGCTCGGCTAATCTCTGAGATCATTAACATGACTTAACCGGAGAACTGCTGCCTCTCCTCCTGTTCGGAGAAGTCAGAAGTTATCTCCCAGCGTGGAGCGATAGGCAGGAGTTTAAATCCCTCCTGGGCGTTCGGCTGAGCTGTTGTCATTGGGCAGCGCTTGGGCACAGTGTGTCATCCTCCAAATATTTAATGACAGAGAAGGAGCGTGATCTCTGACTGGCTCTGGAGGGGTGGCGGGGAGGAGAGCTGGAAAACACCTATTAGCTCATCCGTGCTGCGAGCGGCGCTGATCCGCGTAGCGCATAGCGCATAGCGCATAGCACATGCCTTTTCCAGTCCTTTTTAGGTCACCCCCGAGATGGAATTTTATCACCGGGATCAGATAAACCTCCAGATAGCTCCGGCGATCCGCAGCCTGCTGCTCCTCCCTGGGTGAGGTGGGCAGCCTTTCCCTTTCCCAAAAGCAGGAGCTGCTCCGTGCGAAGCAGCTTGCAGTGGCTTTAACCCCTGCCCGCTAACGTGTTTCAGCAGCCGGGGCTGTGCTTGGGAGAAACGCGCTGCTTGAAGGGCTGCCGTGTGCTGGAGATGAAATCAATATTTAAGCAAGCCTAAATGTTTTATTTGTTGCTGCTGCAGTACGAGACGGTGAAAGAAGTGGGTCTTGAAGTTGTCTGAGTGAAACCCCGAAGCAGATTTATGCACATGTCACCCGCGGCAGCGCAGAGAGAAGCCATGCCATTAAGACTTCATTTTTTTTTTTTAAATTAAGATTTTATGCTGTATTTGGTGATCTCCACTAAATCCAAAGCTATTGTAAGAGTGGGGCTAGAGAGACTTCAAAGGCCTGGGCTGAAAGATCCCTCTGCAGTGATCGGCACTTCATAAAAACACACGGAAAATCCTAAAGAAATTGCTAAAAACGTTGCCGGAATCAATTTTGCTGAAGGCAGAATATGAGTTTCTCAGTATTCCCTTGACTTAATCCATATGGTGTATGCTGCTCACATATGCCCACCACAGTTTCTATCTTGGGAGCTGGAGGTGTTCCTGTTATTTTATGGCAGGAACATGCAAAGGTCACATTTATTGCTTTTGAAGCTCCAGGGGGAATTCATCACTGCATACTTGAGATATGTCTGTGTACTAATTAGATCATACCTCCCTCGGCGGAGGTGAGGTTGGTCAAGTAGGCACGGAATAAACCGGAGTCGGTGCAGGAACCCCGGGGAAGACGCGCTCATCCGAGCAGAGGCTGCCGGCAAATATATGGGCTGGAGAGCTGGGGTCTGTGGCCAGAGGCTGCCCTGAACTGAAACATCGCTCCCCGTTCCCTTCTCCAGGATGTGGGGACCCCGTTTTCCCCCGAGGCAGCGTTTTAGAGATTTGGGGCGATTCCTTCAGCGCCACCCCGGTGCAGCTGGTCCAAAGATGCCGGGCTGAGGGCCACTGCAGTCGGGACCAGTGGGCCGTAGAGGGGCCACCTCCCCTTGGGGGGGATGTTTCCCAAACCCAGCTCGCAGGAGGATGCACAGAGCCCTGTCCTTTTTATAGCGGGATCCATTTCCTTTAATCACCAGCCCAGAACCCCCCTTTTGAGTGCCTTCCCTGCAGCCCGGGGGGGCTGCCGATGTACAGAGGCTTCGCCGGAGCCCTCTGCCACTTGTCCCTTGTGCATGACGGCGGTGGCATTTCCATCCCCCGTGCGCGCACGTGGGTCTCTCCCGTCCCACAGCTGCCCCGCGCTGCCCTGCTGGCTGCTGGCCTCTGGGAAAAGCTCAGGCTGTCCGTAATTCAGGGGCTGTTCGCTTGGATTCCTCCTTGCACGAGGAGTCACTGGAGCAGCGCGTGAGGACCCGGGGCAGCAAGCCCCCACCTCCCAGGGGTGTACCGCCAGCAGGAGGTGTTCAAGGTGCACCAGAGGCACCTCTCTGAGGTAAAGCAGTGCCCGGGGGGGCAGATTCGGGGCTGTTCTCAGCCACCCCGGTGGTGTCAGGGACGAGGACTCGCCTGGCCGCGGCTGTCCCTGGGCTCTCCTGGGGGGACCACTTGGGGTAAGAAAACCAAATTGTAACCCAGGCTCGCGCAGTGATCCAGACTGTTTTGTGTGATAACAGCCCTGGCCTTTAAGTTATCTTAAAGCAAGGAAAGCCGAAAGCATTTTCAGGTAGCAGCTCCGTAAGCTGTGGGCAGAGGTGAAAACACCCCAAGCCTCTGGAAGAAACCCGATTTTATTGAACTCCTGCTAGGATCGGGTACCGCAGCAGAGCAGCGCTGAGGGGTGGAGGAGCGGGGCTGGAGATCAGCAGCACGGCGAGCTCCGGACGTGTCGCCGTCACCTTTCTCAGCCCAGCCGGCTCGGTGTCAGGCGTTGCTGTGCCTCCTCGCATCCTCGCGGCCACTGCAGCGGTTCCCAGCGCTCCCCCGGCTTTGCTGCTGGGTGCAGCGCGGAGGCTGCCATCAGGAGTGCTCCAGGACAGCGCTGCTGGAGGGAGACGGCAGATCAGAAAGTGGCTTCTAAGACGTTTTGTCATCGTCTTAAATTTAAGAAATAATTGATGTCGGTGGGCGGCAGAAAGGGTGATAATTGGTTCCTGTAAATCTTTCAAGTGCATTAGCAGGCTGGGTTTGTAACAAAATATCTGGAAGTTTCACTGCCTGTGTTCAGCTCCTGCAGGCTGTACGCTGCTGTCGGGTTCGTTGGTCCCACTTTCTGGTAGGGCTCTGTTTGTAAATAATGCTGATAAAAGATGAATGTGATTGCCACGTCTCCCTGGTGTGCCGTGGGCAGGGGCTGCAGGCTCGGGACAGCAAGGCGCTGGCTGTCCCTGGGCGAGCAGGACCTGGCAGCCTTTTCCTCTCAGTTTTTCAAAGAGACGGACCAACATCATCTCACAAGTGCTTTTTTTCCCTTCATTTTTCTTTAAAAAGGAACGGTAATTTTGCTCCTGTATTTTTTTTTTTTCCCTGAAAAAATAGACTCCGAGGTTTATAGCTTGTGAATCAACTAATGGCCCAGCCTGCAGCCCTGATGATTGTTTGTTCATGAGCTGTTTTATCTCCAGGTATACTCCACAGGCTAAAAGGATTTATTGTTTCAGTAAATTGATTTCAGTGGAGTGCAGTTTAGTCAGAAATAGGTCTCTGCTTTGTGAAAGGTGGCTCTCCAGCTATTTTTTCTCCTTGCACTGAGTGGGCTCAAACCAGGATAAAGAGTAGCTGAGAATTCATTTAGCGGGAGAATATTGCTCCTTCATGCCACATAAATTACTGTATTGCAGAAATAATTATACCGGAGGACGGCGTCGTGTGAAGGAGCGTGCCTGGGGATGCGCGGCTGGGCCGGGCTGCGCCCTGCTCGGGGGTGAGGGAGGGATCCCGGGGAGGCTCCGCTGGGTGCTGGGCCTCCCTGCGGGGCGTGGGGAGGTGGTCCTGGGGTGGTTGGTGTCCTCCTGGGGCTGATGCTGATCCCCGGGGACCTCAGGAGGTTGTTGAGGCAGCAGGAGCCAGGAGGGAGCATCACTTGCTGGGGGAGAGGATGAAAAGAGGCTCATCCCTGAGGTTTGGAAGGGGATAATGAACAAATTCCTATTTCCATGCCTGGAGCCTGAGAGCCCCAACTTCATAAATACCTTCCAAGAGCTCCGTCTTCCTCTCTTACACTGGATGCCACCTCTGTTGGGTGCGTTTCAGCAGCCTGGTCTGTCCGTCTGCCACCTGTACTGAACCGCTAGGGGCTGGGAGCGGGTGCGGCCTGGAAGACCTGTGGGTTCGGTGAGCTTCACGGCCACATCCCCAAATCAGAGTTGTTCCTATGAAACGTGGTCTGTGATGGGCACAGAGGGGTTCTGCAGGGATCCACGCGGAAACCAGTCATCGTTAATGGGTCAGTGTTGGTGGGAGGAGAGCCTGGGAGGCCTCCTGGAAGGGGCGCTGGGACGTGGAGCCCTCTGTTCTGCTGGTGCCGTGAGCATGGCTCCACATCGCGATCATAGCGGTGAGAGGTGAAATCCTCACCTCTAGCCACGTCCCTCCAGACAGAAACTGTGAGAAATCAGCAGTGACATTGCCCTTCTTCTGCGGAGGCCCCTAAAAGCTTTGTTTTTCTCCCCCCCTTTTATACGAGACCCTGCCGTACCTTAGCCAAGTGCAGACGCCTTTCTCTTGGTCAGCCTTTCAAGTGCACAGTCCTGGTTTTGGTCTCAAGGACACGGTTGTGACCTGGGGCTTAATCCTTGGTCTTGTTCAGCTGGAGTTACACGGTGTAGCCAAGGTCTGAGTCTGAGTCTTTGCCCCTCGTTCCCAGGGAAGATAGTTGGGTACAGCACGGGGGAGTGTTTTGATGGAGTATTTTTTGGTTTTGCGATTTGGCTGGCCACAATCAATACGGATAGTGTTTTCTCAGCCAAAAAAATGACAATTTTATGAATGGAGTTTAATAGCAGTAACTTTATATGATGCAGAAAGAGATAAACGGAGCTCAAATGGAAAAAGAACTTCACCCTCAGGCCCCATTGTTTAGTGTTTCATAAGCGATTAATCGCTTCGTTCCCATCAAGTGCAATTGTCAATTCAATAAGCTCCGAGGTATCCTGAATGGCGCTTGGCAAACGAATTCCTAATGTAATTACATCTAAACGGAGTGTGAGAGCGTGTGAGCGAGAGGAGGCAGGGATCTATATTTCTCCATGTAGCGGCGTAGCGAGTACATTGCCCGCAAGCCGCCTTCCGTCCGACGCCGCTGATGATTTCGCACCGTGCTCGAATGCGGCTTCTTTGCACCTGATGCGGGATGGGAGCTGTGCAGGGGGGAGGCTGGTGTCTGTGGGGTTAGTCCTTTCCACCAGAGCCTGAAATATTGGAAGGAACGGGATATGAAATAGTAGATTTGATGGATATGTAATACCAGGGTTTGAAACGCTGGCCGAGAGTTGTATGCTTAAAGTCACGTTAGGGTAGAAGAGGAAGGCTTGCGTTTCGCCTACAGCACGGGCATCACGGTGGCGAGTTTACAAACGGACACCATCGAGGCAAAAGCCATGGTGCTGGCGTCCCGGTGCAGCTCCACGCTCTGCTCCAGCTCCTCTGGGAGCCCTGGGCACCGCGTGCCGCTCGGGGGGCTGGGGCTCGTGGCTCCTAAAACAGGCACGGCCGGGCCGCTCGGCGTGTTGTGGCACGGCAGCCCCGGCGCTTGAAAGGGCTGCGATAGGGAGCAGCGTTGTCTGCCCGAGATGGGATCTCAGGCTCGACACAGACATGTGAATGCCAGGCTAGGTGTTTGCAGAGACTTGTCAAGCCAAGGGAAACCCTGCCAAGGCGAAACATTGGGGAAGATCTGAAACAGGCAGACAAACGGTGTGCTTGCTTGCCGGTCTCGCCTGCGGGTCCCTTTCCCCCTTGACAGAGATTTTTTGGCGGGTTGGTGGCCAGCGGGGAAAGGAGCAGCTCCGTGGCCTCATCCCACAGGGGAGCTTGCCCCAGGACGCAGCCCTCACGCTGCGGCTCTGCCTGAGCCCAGCGAGGTGAGTGGCTCCTCCGACACCCGGTTAATAACTGCCTAACACCACTACGTCCTCAAGCCTTTCTTTCCTGCTCTGTAACCGAGACGTTGCCTCCCGTAGCCTTACAAGAAGACAGGTAGCAGGTCACAGGACAGTGACGTGTGGCGGTGGTGCAGCGTGACCCTGCTGGACGCTGCGCAGACGTAGGGCTGGGTACAGGATGCCACAAACCCTGCCCACGGAGCCCTTGCTGCCGGGGGGTCCTGGAGCACCCTGGCCCTTGTTATAGATACGCACAAAGCGTGAGGGTTGCACGGCTTTCGCTTGCTTCCACTAAAGGTCCCGGTACAGGGGGAATAAAACGGCACAGCAGGTCAGAGCCCCTGCCCCGGGTCTGACCTGGTGCTGCTGGACCTCTTGTTTGTCCTCTGCTCCAGCCTTTGGCTTCAGTTTTACAGTTCCATTCAATTGGCCTTGTAAGGGTCAATTTTCACAGTCTTCACAATTAAAGCATTGACTTTGTGTTGCCAAAGCTTGTCTGAGCCCTCGCTGCAGAAAGCATCTCTGCAAAACTTGTCTCCTTGAACATTTAAGCTGTCAGACCTAATTATCCGCATTGGTTCAGCTGAATGGATTTCGTTCCTCTCAGCCAGCAGCAATATTTCGTTACTGTCTATGAAACATAAACTGTATCCCGAGTTAGAAGCGGCCGTTTTCTGAATCGCAGATCTTATCACTGCCGTGGATTCGGAGTTCTGGTTCGAGCTGAAGGCTCAGATGCCTCCCGTGTGCAGCGCAGCCCCTGCAAAAACGCTCCGGGCGGTCGCAGGGCGCCGCATCCCCGTCCTTCTCTGCCTTGTGCCTTGCAGAAAAGCCCGAGCTGGATGAGATCACCCTGGAGAGAGTGCTGGAGGAGCTGGAGACCATGTGCTACGAGAACATGAACATCGCCATCGAGACGGAGGAGGGCCTGGGCATCGAGTACGACGAGGACGTGGTGTGCGACGTGTGCCGCTCGCCGGAGGGGGAGGACGGCAACGAGATGGTGTTCTGCGACAAGTGCAACGTCTGCGTGCACCAGGTGAGCAGCACGTTGAGAAACACCTCCCGGGGCTTCCTGCGAGCTTGGTGTGCCCCCTGCTCCTTATTCCCTCATCCCTGAGGTTTCATTACGCCTCCCCTTCCATTCATGGACTTTTTTTCCTTGCCTGCACCAAGCTGCACCCGTGAGCAATTCAGCAACCTGGGGTGAGCAGCACGGGCGCAGAGCCCCGCTGGCTCTCCTCCACGGCACTGACTGCAGCATGATGTCAGGCAGAAGGACCTTCCAGCTCCACTGGCGTTGTCTCGCATCACAGGGCTCCTGTGCCAGCCTCCCTGCCGTATGAGTGCAGGGTTTCATTTCGTTTCGCTGCCTGGAGGCAAATATTTTATTTTTAGGATTGAGTGTAAATGCTTCGAGCCCTTGCTGGAGGGAAGGGAGAAGAGCAGCAGTAGGCAGCACTGTCTGTGGGCTCCGTGTGCACTGAGAGAGGGGAAGCATTCACCAGGAGGAGCTGGGCAGACTGCAGAGCATCCCTGTCTGCGGGGTCCCACGTGGCTCCGGGGAGGCTTTGCTGGGTGTGCTCCCATGGGGAGCGCAGGAACAGGGCCCTCGGGTGCCAGCATCAGCCCCGGGGCTTGGGGAGCCCGGAGCAGAGCTCCTCTTCCATCTCCTCTCTGTGAAGGGTCTTTGGTTTTTTGTTGTGGTTTTTTTTCCCTTTTTTCTTTTTTTCCTCTATTTGCTCATCCTTTGGGCAGCTTTTCCATCAGCATTTCCTGGAGGTGGGAGAGCGCTGGAGATATGTATAGTTGAGGGAGGTGGGTGTTTTGAATGGTTTCCATCAGTGAATCAGATTCCACAAAATACCAGGATAATTTGGGGATGGTTTTTGGGGGGTTGGGGTGTTTTGTTTCTAGATTTAACAGCTGCTGAAAGAAACGGGAGATTTTCCCCTGTTTTCGGGCAGCACGGTCAGGTCCAAAGCCCACTGTCTGCCCATAAGCTGCCGGGGATCCCGTCTGTGCCCTGCTTTACACTCAAAGCCACAAATTCCAGAGCCTCAGATGAGAGGAAGGGCTGCTCAGACACACGTGCTGGGGTTACGGTGCTGGAAGGGATCGCCGCGATCATCTCATCTGCATAACGCAAGCCCTGAGACGTGCTATTAATTAATTCCTACGAAGCGCATCTTGTAGAAAACACATGCAACCTTCATTTAAAAATTTCCAGGGAGGAGGAATCTTCCCCCCCCCCCGCTGCTAAATTGCTCTGGTTCATTGCTCTCAGGGTGGAAATGTCGTGCTTGTGTCGAGCGTGGAAGTGATCCAGCTCCAGCCCGGCCCCGCAGCGCTCACCAAATTCCCCTTCCCTGGCGTGGGGCCACGGCTGCGCCCTCCCCGCGACAGGTCCCGACCTGACAGCTCCGCTCTGCGTCCTCCCCGGCCGTTGGGCTTCCCGCCCAGCGTAAAAAAAAAATAATAAATAAACATTATTTATTTAAATGGGTTAAATAACAGAGAGCGTGGGTAAATAACAGAGAGCCAAGACTCTGCTAGAGGTGCATACCTGGGGATAGTTCCTGCTAACCCTTGTGTTTTGGGATCGGTCTGCCGCGTTATTATTCTCCTAGGAATACTTACCGGGCTGGTTTTGTCTGGAGCCAGTTCAGGTGTTTTGTAGAAATCTGTTGCAGGGATGATTTATCTGTCCGATTTGGAGGTGCTGTGACATACACAGTTAAGTCTCTGTGAACCGTGTAGACCTGCAGCAATCATCGTACCTCCTTTAATTCTTTATTTTCCCAATAATCTGTTCACAAAGTGACTTCTTCCCTTGGAAGTCACTACTTTTGGAGTCCATTTATGTTTTGGGGAAAGCTAAAGTCATGTTATGAAGTCTTTTCTTTGCCACGATGACCGAGCAGGCGCTTTTCCCACGCTCATACACCTCCCCGCGCCCCTCTGCTCCATCCCTGCCAGCAGCACGGGCAGAAACGGGGTGACGGTGCCCTGCAGCAGCGGGACCAAAAGCTGCTCTTTTTTAGGGTAGACTTCCAAAAGTGGAGCTGACAAGTGTGGGAAGGAGCTCACAGCCAGCGCAGTGGAGTGGTGAGGGTCCCTATCGGCACTGCCTGTTTGCTGCCTTCTGGACGGGCATCAGAGCGGCCACGTCCAGAACTAATTACATCGCCTCCTAAAATAGTGACAGAGGCACGAGCTTCTCCTCTGCTCTCAGAAACACTCGGTGCTGTGAGACTTCCAGCAGCCCTGCGTTCGTGGCCAAGGCAGCAGTTGCCTGCCGCTCTTTTAAAACTCTTTAAGTGAAAGTTATGGGGACCTGCCGGCTAAAGACTGTCTAGTTTTAGTGGTAGCTGTTTAATACAGTTGTAAGTTACTGCTGAAGTGGAAGGTATTTTATCATCGTCAGTACACGACACAGCTTATCATTTGGCTCTTCCCCAAGCAGGGAAGGGAAATTTTTATTAAGCCCTTTGGCTGGTCTGTGCTCTGCGTTATCGCAGCGGGTCTGGTGGCTCCGCAGGCAACCAGGGCACTGTCAGAGTCCTTTTGTTCCCTTCTGCCTCCCACTCTCTTGGCCATCGATTTGGCCTTGTGTCCTTTGGCTTTACCCATCCTTTAATGCCCCTCCCTTCTGATTTATATTCATTACTGTCAGTTTCCCCTTTTTCCCTTTACGCAGTTATTTTCGCTTCCCTTTTGGGCTGTGCTGGGTTTTTAACCAGCGTGGCCATCTTTCTCAATCTTGGGTCTGTGGCATCGCAGCCCTCATCTCCCCACGAGGTTTTCCCACACCATTCACCCCCCCGTGCCACACAGGATGGGTCATTTAGAGGCAAGGCTGCTCCCGCTTGGGCTGCTCTTAGATTCTCGCTGCCCATCTCGTGCGCGCGGGGAGCTGCTAACGCAGACCTCGTGTCCCTGGGTCACCGGACCAAATCGCGCCCGGGCTGGCAGGACCGTGAATCACCACGATTTTGGATGGCGTTCAGAAACATGCACGAAACGGGTGGGCGGATTTCCGTCCTGTGGAGCTGCCCTCGCAGGCTCTGCAGCTGATTGCAGCCCGTTTGCCCCCCCCCCCCCCCCCCCCCCCGTTTGCCGGCGCCGCTGCTGCTTGGCAGGACACAAAGCACGTTTGTGTACTTAGCATTTAATTAAAGCCCGGGACATATTGATACGGCATGAGTATCCGTGGGACAATAAGGAAGGTAGCAAGGAAGGAAGAATTTAGACTGGCTGCTTTGATTGTGGAGCTGCTTCGTGTCTGCTTTCCGTTACTAGACGCCCAGCTGCCACGGCAATAAGCCAGCGGTAGTTAAAAATGTCCAGGGGAAGGAGCAGGTCCCTCCGTGCTGCAGGAGGAGGATGCTCGGCCCGGGACGGTCATACTAACCAACTTCCCTCCGTCCGTGCAGGCGTGCTACGGCATCCTGAAGGTCCCCATCGGCAGCTGGCTGTGCCGCACCTGCGCCCTCGGCGTCCAGCCCAAGTGTCTGCTGTGCCCCAAGAGAGGGGGAGCGCTGAAGCCCACTCGGAGCGGGACAAAATGGGTCCACGTTAGCTGTGCCTTATGGATACCTGAAGTAAGTAAGGGGTTTTCCAGCCTCCTCTTGAAACACCACTGGGCACGGAGCCGTCTGCCAGGTCTGAGCCCAGAATATCCGTGGGTGATGTGAATAGCAATCGCACTTCGGCTCACCGAGCCCTGCTGGGGTCAGAGGCACGCTGCCCGTCGGTCACCTGGCTGTGTTTAATTAGCAGCCAGGCTGCAGCCCATTAAGGGAGGACGCTGCGGGGTGTGAGCTGCTGCCCTGCTCGCAGGGAGCACCCGTGCTCCCCAAGGAGAGGTGACGTTGGAACAATTTGTGAAGTGTCGCTTTATCCTCTGGTGGTGTGAAGTGCAAAGAGGAACACTGGGGAGGTGAGGACTTACCAGCAGCCAGAATGACAGTAAAGAGAAAATACAAGCTCAGATTGGCAAGCGGGTGGGTACAAGAGAAAGGCCAGAGCATCGTGCTGCTCCCCAGCATCCTCGGAGCCCAGCGCTGCAGCAGAGCAGAGGGGCCTCAGCACCCAGCCAGGGCTGAGGGGCACCCCTGGGACCAACCTCCCTGGGCAGGATAACGCAGATCGCCTCTGCCTGTCTGAGATACACAGCAACATCAGTTCAGAGGAAACACCAGCATGTTTCCTTCCATTTCCTCCATATTCGTGTGTTTTTTTCCCCCAGCCTGCAAAATCCACCCCTCATTCTGACTGCCAGGAATATCCCCTACAGGAGAGCTGGGATAGCAACAGGTATTGACTCTGCCTTCTCTTTCATGACCAGGTTAGCATTGGATGTCCTGAAAAAATGGAACCCATTACGAAGATCTCCCATATCCCAGCAAGCAGATGGGCTCTGTCCTGCAGCCTCTGCAAGGAGTGCACTGGGACCTGTATTCAGGTACGTGAATCGACCCCGAGGAAACCCAGACCCTGTGCCTTTAGTGGCCACCAGAGATTCACGAGCTGTTGGTGGATGAGATCCAGCCGAGGTGTGTTCCTGCTCTGAGTCCTAGGAACAGACCTAACAGGGAGCGTGAGCACTGATCAGACATCATCAGGTGTTGTTTGCAGCCATTTCATACACTGAGCGCCAGGAATCCAGATGAACTTTCTTTGCATAGCACGGCGATGTTGCTGTAGTGACACTAATTACCGGGACTACAGGCGACCTTGGTTTGAAGTCAGGAACTTCCAGTGGAAGGGCTTGGCACAGCTGCCAGGAACCTGCAATGCTCAGGAGATTTAAAGCCCCAGCATTTCCCCAGCCAGTGGGGCTGGATGTGAGGGGGACATCAGGAAGGTCGGTGTGGGGGACATCAGGAAGCCCCAGGTTCAGGCAACCCCCCCCCAGGCTTACCAGCTTGCAAAATAGAGTATTTAGTGCATATTACATTCCCACATGTTCTCCTGTTTTGCCACACCTAAGCAAACCACCGCAGACATCTGATTTCCTGCTCTTCCCCCGGCAGCAGCGTGCTGGCGAGGGGGCGAGGCTTTCGCATGTGAGACTAAAAGCAAGGCGCTCCACACTCGCCTGCTACAAAGCAGGGAAGAGCTTTCAGGGCCACAAAAGGGAGCGGGAGCAGAAGCTCCAGTTCCAAACGCAGCACACTTGGTGCAGGAGCACGTGGGGAGCTTTGCTGGGTCACTCAGCAAACTCCCTGCTGCACCCTGCGCCGGGCAGTCCCTGGGGACGGGCTGGGGACCTGCGGCTGTGCGGTGCCGGTGCCTCTGCTTTCGTTGGCAGCCCGGACGTGGAAGCAGTCTTGGCATGCAGAGGGGGCATGGAATAGCCATTAAGCTTTGAAAAATTGGGAGAAAGTTTTGGATGCGTACCAATCCCGGCTAACCAGCTCCTGTACAGCGCTGGGAGCTGCACTGCAGGGGTGGGGGCTTGGGGCAGTGAACTGGGGACCAGAGCAGCCGGCTGGTGGCAGGAGGGTGATAGGAGCAGGTCTGCAGGCTCCGCTGTTGGTGCTCCTGCCTCAGGTTTCATGCTTTAAAGGGAGCTCTTTAAAAGCAATCCCCCTAGCTCGAAATGAAGCCTCGCAATACTTCTTTAAATCTCCAGCGTTGACTCACTTCTTTTTTGATGGTTCTGGGTGGATCTGCTTATTCACCCTGCCAGATGGAGATACTGTGTCATAGCAGCAACTGCTTTCAAAGAACGGAAGGGCAAGGAGAGGAGGCAAACAGGCTTGGCAGCATCAAAGAGAATTCAGCTTCTCCAAGGCTTCATCCTCTCAGCAGCAGCATCACACGTTAGCGGCGCGGTGCCTGGGACTGAATGGCTTTGCGTTAAAGGTCACCTGAAACGGAACGGGAGCTTTATTGCCCGGCGTGCCGGCAGCTAGCAGTTTATAAGCCTTCGTGAGGTTGTCCCCAGAGTGTCCGCCAGTGTCACACCAGTGCTCTCAGGATGGTTTTGCTTCAAGGGAAAAAGGGAGAAAAAAAAAGAAGCAGGCAGTGCCTTTGTTTGAGGATTTAAGGAGTAAATCAGCGAGCTCGCCCATAGATAAATAAACAGGCTCCATACTCACAGAGGTAGAGAGCTCTGTTTTGAGAGCTTATGTTTATGGAGCATATTTCTGATTAGTGCCTGTTTATACAGGTGTAATCTAACTACCTTTGTCAGCGTTTTAGGTTCGTGACACAGCTCTGAAAGGAGGGGGTTGTTTTCTGTTAGAGCACTTAGCTCTTGGCAGCAGGAGCTGATGCTCCAGGTGCCCGCAGGCAGGGGAAGGTCGGCCGCTGCTCCCAGGACAGGTTTTTCCCAGTGGCCGGGCAGAGCTGGGCTTGGCTGAAACGGGAGGTGGGATCCCCGGGAGGTGAGCTGGAGGAGCAGGAGCCTGTCACCCCGACAGGCACAGGGCTGCTCACGGACAAAGCACGGCTTCAGAGGAGCCGTCACTTGGGCAGAGACAAACATGAGGCGTTTCTGCACAGGCACCAAGGATCCGTGCATCAAGGTATTTGTCCCCATCCGGATCTGACCACCAAAGCAAACCCGTGAAGGGCTCCCTGCACCTCTCCAAGCCCCTGACATTGCTGCTTGCACATCGTTACTTCCCTTGTGTCTTTGTGAACCTGTGGTCACCCGGTGCAGCCGTGATGAAGGCAGTGCTCCCTTGTGCTGGGCAGCGGCGATACAGCCCTGAACGCGCACTTCTCCCTTCTCCTCCGAGGGGAAATAATGACTTCATGGTGGTTCTTGTGGTCAGACATCGGGAGATGCCAAAGAGCGTTCAGTATCCAGCAGGAATTTGCTTGTTTGCATTGCTGAACTGAAAGAGAGAGTGCCAGGAGCCGGATCCTGTGCAGCCCAAGTCCCGACGCGCCCGCGGCGAGGAGGACCCAGCACCCTCCTCGCTGGGAAAAGCAACGGGCTCCTGGTGCAGGAGCTTACCGCCGCCTTCCAGCGCAGCACAAAACGCCACGTCTCTGTTAGCTGCTGGCAGTCTTCTCCAAAGGACATACATTTTGCTGACACGATCTTCCAACATTCTTTTTTTTTCGGAGAAAATTCCCTGGGAGGTGACCTCCACCACTCCTGGTGATCAGCTCCCTCGGAGCTGCTCGTGCCACTGCTCCTGGCCCACGCGGCTCCGAAAACTCGAAACTTCGGGGCAGGGAAGAGCAGCGTGGGTGCGCTGTGCACTCCCCAGCGTCCTCTGCCCCAGCGTGAGGTGCCCCAGCGTCCTCCCAGGGTGTTTGTGATGCTGGAAGTGCGTATTTCAGCTGAAAGGCACCGCCGGGATCCAGACCATCTGTGGTCACTAAAAATCATCTGGTAGTTCTTGTGAGGGTGCAGAAGTGTCATGTCTGATGGCTTGGCCGGGCTTCAGCACGGGTAATTAGTTTTTCCTTCCTAAATTTCCCCTGCAGTTCTGTCGGAGTAGCCACTTCCTTCCACTTCAGCCCCCAGACTGCTGCACAGCACCGCTGTAAGCTGTTAAAACAGCTGTTGGGCTTCACGGTTAGCAGCGTGTGAATTTCACTGGCAAATAAAATCATCCCGCTACTTCTTCCCAGGAAGAGTGCTTTAGGACTAATTAACAGCCCACATCAATCTCTGCTGCAGTTTTCACCGTCTCAGGGTCGGGTTTGGGAATGGATTTGCTCCTGCCTGGCAGATCGGCAGCGCGTTTTGAATTCCTCGAGTGGAAGGTGCTGCGAGACGAGGCGGCACCATCGATGGTGGAGCAGATTCGGGGCCCGCAGCGGTTCGTACACCCATTTTTGAACCATTTTGTTGTGCGTGGCAGAGCCCTGCCTGCCCCCCGCAGACACCGGGTCTGTGCTTTGCTCACCGGGGCTGGATGGGGCCCTAGGTTTTTCCCGTCAGCTCCTGCAAGGCCCTTGGGTGGCTGCCGCTGACCAGGTACCTCGCTTCGTTGCCCTGTCAGCCGGGCTGCCTCAGGATTTTCCATTTGCATTTCGGGCACGGTTTCTGCCAACTGCTGCTTGCCATCTGTCGGAGGAGGAATGCAGGACGGGCGGCGTTCGCTTTGCTTTATTCCCCAGGTGCTGCGATCCTCTCCGCTGCTGCCGTGGCTCGGGCAGGGACCGTGGCTCGCGCCACCGCCGCGTGGCTGCCCCCAGCGTGGCTCCCCGCGGCGGCCAGGTGCTGTCCCCTTCCTGCGGAGGTGTTCATGCACGCAGCAGCACAGAGGGATCTCCCCAACGCTTTAAAGTACCCCTAGCTGTTAGACCAGAAGAGGCACAGTGAGTACACCGGGTGCTGCACAGCTCGGCGCGGTGAAAGTACCGTCCTGGCTACCAGACGAGAAAACTCCATCAGGGGAACTTGGCGCTGGCAAAGGCCTCCCCACCTCAGCGTGGCATTACAGCGAGAGCGAGGGACTCCACCAAGCGACGCTGCGTCTCCTTCTTGCGGTACATCGTCCTCCGTGACGGCAGGAGCAGCGTGCACTTTAAAAGCCAGCACATGATACACGGACTCCTCTGAAAGCCCTCAGCTGCCTTCACAAGCAGCTCCAGGCTGGAGTTAGGAACAAACGGGGCGTAAATAGGGCGAGTGGAGAGAGGGGTTAATGCACCACCTGCATTTCGTGCCTGCAGGTGGGGATGCGCGCGTGGCTGGACACGGCTGGAGCAGGCGGTGCCTGCAGGACAGTCCCGGGGATGCTGAGCCCCATCCCTGGCTCCAGCAGCAGCCTCTTACTGCCTGGGGGATCGGTGCCCAGCACCCGGGGCTGTGCTGGTGCCGCTCGGGGGCTGGCCCCGCTCTTCCCGCTGGTTTCGGAGGCTTTGGAGCGGGCTGTGGAAGCGGAGGACTCGGACACCGCTTGCCAATGCTTTTCTTGGCCCCGGCAGCAGCACGAGGCTCCTGCTTTCATAAGCACCAGCGGCTTCGTAAACAAAGTTGAGGGAAAATCTCGCAAAGCAGCCGTGTCAAAAGTTCACACGCTCGGTGACGGCGCAGCAGCAGGGGGATTCGGGGCTGATGGGACCGAGACTAGAAGCAATCAAACTTTTCCTCAACTACCACCAGCAGTTTTTCTTTTTCTTTTGGAGAACTAAAGCGCAGCGGAGCCCCAGCAAAGCTCGGCGGCGTCCTGAAGGGTCTGTGATCAACGTGCAGGGAGCTTCACGTGCCTCGGCGTGGTCGGCCTGGCCGGGGCTGTGCCCTGCCTCCCCGCCAGAGCAATCGCCGAAACGCGGTGCCCGCGGCAATCGGCCGCTTAAAATGTCTCCTTATGGCAGTTTAACTGGTCGTTAGGAGCTGGAATAGACTGATTTCGTATGGGTTATGGTTGAAATAATTAGCGGACACTGAGCCATTAAAAAACTGTTAATGAACGGAGGGGGGGGACGTGCTGAGGTGGGTACGGTACTGCGCTGCCTGCAGGCGGATTCTGTCTGTAGGAGACCGGGCTGGGTTCTGCTGTCTGGGGGGTAACTTGAGCGGGGGGTAAGTCAGGGAAATTGTCAAAAATGTCATCCGATACAAGTTTGACAACAGTCGAGTCATTCTAAAAGTTAATTTTGAACATATAGTTAGATTTGAACGTACAGAGTGTCTTCTGTTCTCTATATGGTGAACTTCCTCCTTCTTTTATTTTTCCTTTTTGTCTTTTTAATGGGGCTAATTAGAATCTGTGTAATTTCCAGGAGAAAAAGGCACCGTGCTCGGGGAGCATCGCCTGCTTCTGACATAGCACATTCGCTTGCTCACCTTGACATCCGTACGCTCGTTAAAAACGGCGTTTTGGCTTCGGGTGCGGTAAAAGAGTGGAGCAGGTCAAGGGGTCGGGTGAAGTACAGGCGGGGATTTCTCGCTCAGGATAAATGGGCTGCCAGGCTTCGAGCATCCCACTGGCCCACGTGCTGTCTGGGGCTGCTGGAAGCTCCTGTTGGTGGTGGGGGAGAGATAACAGGGCCCAGAACGGTGCCGCAGGTAGGGTGGGAAGGGGCCCGGTGGTGTCTGGTGAGCCCTGGCTTTCTTCTGCGAGGGTTTTTGGTGTGCAGCTTCACGGGTGTGCCTGATCTGGGCAGTACCGCCATTCTGCCGCGAGCAACACCCGTTTTGGGGCACCTGGGGTAGGTGTTGTCACCCCGTCGGCGCCTCGCCCTCAGCCCTGTCCCTCTCCCCGCAGTGCTCCATGCCCGCCTGCGTCACCGCGTTCCACGTCACCTGCGCCTTCGACCACAACCTCGACATGCGGACTATTTTAGCAGACAACGACGAAGTGAAGTTCAAGTCCTTCTGCCTTGAGCACAGCACCGGTGCCACCAAACTGCCCGAGGAGGCACGGACAGAGCCCGACCAGGCCCAGCTGGACTTGGAGAAGGTCACGCTGCGGAAGCAGAAGCTCCAGCAGCTGGAGGAGGACTTCTATGAGCTCGTGAAGCCTTCGGAGGTGGCGGAGAACCTCGACCTAAGCGAGTCGCTGGTGGATTTCGTCTATCAGTACTGGAAGCTGAAGAGGAAAGCCAACTCCAACAAACCGCTGCTGACACCAAAAACGGATGAGGTGGACAACTTGGCTCAGCAGGAACAGGACGTTCTCTACCGACGCTTGAAGCTCTTCACACACCTCAGGCAAGACCTGGAGAGGGTGAGTACAGCTTTTGCCGTAACGGCGTGCCTGTAGGCTCCGTCAGGGCTGCTCTGATGGGCCCTGGTGCCTATAGACAGGCCGAGCCCTGTTCCCTGCTGCCCCAGTCTGCCCGTACGATTGCTTCCCTTCATCCGGAGCGCTGCTCAGCAGCGAGGAGCACGCGCTCCTCTCCCCGCTGCTTGTCCCCAGGCTAGCCTTTTGAAACGGGATGAAACGGCACAATCACAGAGCTGCCAGTCCGCTGCCGTGCTCGGCACGCACGGGCCATCGCCGCTGAAACGCTGCCATCGGTGAAATAGGCCTGTGGCAGTCAGCTGTGAGTTCAAAGGGAGCGATTGTCTGGGGGGTCTGAGCTCGCCCAGTGCCTGTGCAGGGAGAGGAGCATCAACTGGGGGGGCTGGGAGGATGGGGCGGATGCTGCTGCTGTGCTGAGCAGTGGCTCACCGTGCTCTTTGTAGCCTCGGAAAGGAGTCCCTGCCCTCAGAGCACAAAACCACCCTCAGATGCTTCCCAGCAGCGAGGCACGGGAACGCATCACACCTTTACAAAGGCAGGAGCGCGGTAGGAGCAAACAGCGGGGCCAGCAGGACCGGGCATACCCTGCCCTGCGTGGCCAAAAGTGGGTCAGCTCCGTGGGGAGACGCCGGCGGCGGCCGAGCAGTGCTGGGGATGCAGCATCCTGCCGCAGGGGAGGGAGCAGCAGCGCTTGCAGGGGCAGCAGGCGCCAGCCAAGCAGCAGCAGCAGCAGCAGCAGCAGCAGCGGCCGGGTGCCGGAGCCGCGGGGCTGAGCGCCGCTGGCGGCATCGCGTCCCCTCGCTGCCGGAGGGAGGTCTGGCCGACATGGCTGCGCACGGGGAGGGAGCGGGGACGGGGCAGAGGCGGCCTGGAGGAGAGGAGGGGCGAGAAGGAGGCGAGAAGCGGCGAGGGGAAGAAGCGCAGCGAGCAGTGAGACAGCAGGAAGGAGCCCGGGAGGGGATGGGGGCGCGTGGTGCTGCTTCTGTCGGGGGGGGACAGGGGCACAGGGAGAGGGTGGAGGGCACGGGGGGCAGGCAGGGCAGGGCTGCCAGGGCTGGGGCACCGGGGCCGAGTTCCCTTTCCTCCTCTGCTTAAAACCCAAGCCCTGCCTGGTTCCCCCTTCTCCTGCTACTGCCGGCGGGGTGAATCCGTGGCCCCCACCTGACAAAAGGGGGAGCGGAAGCTACTGAAGGGGCTCAGGAGGTTGTTGGGAGCGGGCAGGGGAGGAGGAAAGCAGGGAAATCGCTGCTTTGCAGGGAGGTGGTGCTGCCCTGCCAAGGGACAGGATGCTGCAGGGCAGGACTGGGTGCTGCAGGGACAAGGGTGCTGCTGGGGGGCTCAGGGTGCTGCAGGGACAAGGGTCTGCAGGGTACTTGCTGCTCTCTGGGAAGTGAAGGGGGCAGCGATGCTCCCCCTGCTTATCCTGAGCCCCCTCCAAGCTGCAGAGGGTGTGTGACACAATTGAACCCACTGGTAAGCTTTGGGGGATGCTCACAGCACACCCCAGCTCAGCTCTGGCTCATCCCATCCTGACGCCATCTCATCTCCTTTTTCTCTGCCCATTTTTACCTCACCCGAGAGCCTTCTGTTTAAAAGCAGTCGGATTTCAAGCCATCAATCTCTCTCCTGCAGCAGTATCGACCTTCATCCCTGAATACATCACTGCCATCGCTCTGCCCATCTGTTCCTCCTTGCTCCTGCCTTCACGGCATCGTGTTTGGTCTCTGTGTTGGGCTGGCTGCTCCCACCAGGACTGGGACCAGTGCAGCGTCCCCGTGCTCAGGTCGGTCCTGGCTGCAGTGGGAGCCAGCGGTGTTTGTTCAGAGCCCAAACGGGGCCAGGGCTGGCACAGACACTGCTGCTCCTCCCACATGTTCAGTGTGCCCCCAAAGTCCCCCCGCTCCTCCAGGCTGGGAGCTTCTGAAGATACAGAGCCCCTCAAACAGGGCCCGAGAAAACTGGGCGCTTGGGGTATTTGTGTGCATCCCCGTACAGACTGCTGTGCTGAGCTGTCCCGTATGGCTCTCACCTGTCCAGGGTGGATTTTGGCTGATGGCAGCCCCCAGCATCTCTCCAGGCAACATCTGAAAATGAGCCGAGGGCTGAGGTTAGCTCTGCAGATATGCTCATGCCTCCGCAGCGTCCCGAGAGCGCCCTGCCTGCACCGAGCCGTGGTGCGTCGGGGTACGGCCCCTGGCCGTGCCAGAACCACAAGCTTTACCACGTCTCTCATTTTCCAGAGCTGCCTTCAGGCTTCGCAGGGTTATTCCCCATCAGCGTTCAGCCTCTGCCCAGCACCTCCCTGGAAGATCTGTTCGCTTGCTCTTCTTCCAAGGGGGGGATCCATACAGGCTGGCCAGGTGGAAGCCCGGTGCTGCGAAGGGGGACCCCTTTCTGTCCCATTCCCACTCACACACCCCAGGTCTCCGCCTTGCAGCCCATCCCAGCTGCCCTGCCTTGCCTACGTGGGTGGCTTGGCACCAAGCAGGGCTCGGAGAGCAGCGTCCTGCGTGGGCAGCCCTCCGACAGCATCCCCGCAGCCGTGGGCTGGGGCATCACGGTGCTGGTTTCGTGTTTTCAGCAACGAATGTGGCAGAAACAGTTGCGCTGTCAGGGCTGATGATGGTGTCTCCATCCGAGAGCTGGGTAAGCAGAATCAGCAGGACAGGTAGCTCGGAGGCAGGCGGGGCGATTGCATTGCCCTCTGCCATCCCTTATCCACCCCTTACCCCCAAAGTCAGCAAATGAAGTCTGTAGGAACTCCCGGTCCCCTGGGAATCCTAACGTAGTCCCTCTGACTTATCTCTTTGGCCCTCTTTGATTCCTCTGTATTTTTTTAAAGCTTTTTCCAGTAGCTGGTTGTTTAAATTAGCTGTACCAAAAAGCTATATGGTTTCCAGGCTTTCCTACCAGCATCTCAGCTTGGCTTGGGGAAGCAGCGCGGGGCGGTGTTTAGCTGTCTAAGTGTGTGTAAATACCAGCAGTCTCTAAGCAGAGCACAAGCGATGTTTTCTTCCAGGAATATAAAATCACAGAGAAGAGATACCGCCAAACGCTTTGATATACCGGTTGCCAGAGGCAGTTGTTTTCCTCATAAAGAAATTTTAGTTGGATGTTTTCTTCCATCCAGAACAAAAAAAAAAAAAAAGAAGAAGAGAACGTAGTAAAATATACAGCATGTAGCTCGCTTCTCGGTATTTACAGCTAGGGGGTTGGGGAAAAAAACAAACAAAACAAAACGACAAAAGAGCTTTTCTCTCACTGCGTGTGTGTGAGTGCTCCTGAGTCGTCCCCGGGTGCTGGGATGCTGCAGCCCGCAGCTCGCCCCAGCGGGCCTGCGGGAAGGCAGCCTGCGCCCCGGCCTGTGGAGGAGCCAGTGCTGGGGACGGGCACCCCGGCGTACCTGGTGCTTCCCTCTTCCATGGGGCCAGGAAGCCAAGTAAATGCTCACCAGAGCTTCCAGCAGCATCTTTATCTCGAGGCCAAAACCAACTGGTTCCTCTAAAAGCTCTGTGTTACAGCGCTCCTCCGCGGCACCCCCGCCTCTGAGATTTTCAGAGTCCCGCAGAGGATCTTAGGCCTTCGTTAGGCCTGTGAACAATTAACGGGGGATTACAGCCGTCTGTGCGTCCGTGCCGTTGCCGTACCCACGTACGATTCCTGGGTGAGGGACCTGGGCTTCTCCTGGCTCTGCTCCCTTCGTGCGCTGACCTTTAGCAAAGCCCGGCTCGAAGGATGCGCTGCCGCAGACGCTGGGAGCCAGTCGCGGCTGCTCGGAGCAGAGTGCCGCACACACGGCCCTGTTTGCCAGCCTCCGTGCCGATATCTGGGCTGAGTTGGTGCCCCTGAAAGCACAGATGCTGACGTGCAGATCCTGCTGGTGAGTTCAGGCCTGTGAAGGAGAGGTTAACGATTAACTTGCTCGTTGTTTGCGGTCAGAAGAAGGTAGGAGAGAGTGACAGCCCCGACGTGCGACAGGCTGGGCGCCGTGCAGCAGAGGGGCAGGCGTCCTGCTCGGCGCAGTGACGGTGCTGAGCACCCCATGCACGCGGGGCTTGTAATGCCACCCCAGAGATGGGTGCAGGTCGTGTTCCCCAGGGAGGCTGCTCCAGCTTGAGGGGTGGTGCCCCCAGACCTCCTCCTCGCCCCAAAACACTGGCAGGATGTGCGGGGCTCTGCAGAGAGATGTGCTGCCACAGCTGCTTTGCTTTCTGCCCCCTCCCAAAGCCCTGCCGTAACCGAGGAGCCCCGGTAGGAGTTGGTGGTGCGGCCCGGGCGAGGCCGAGATGAGAGGATGGAAACCCCGGGAGCAGAAGCAGCCGCACAGCTTCAGGGGACCTCCTTCGAGCCCTGCCTAAATGAACGCTGTTTCTTGTGTTTCTGTAGGTTAGAAATCTCTGTTACATGGTGACGAGACGGGAGAAAATGAAACACACCATTTGTAAACTCCAGGAGCAGATCTTCCATCTCCAGATGAAGCTTATTGAGAAAGATCTTTACCCAGGTCAGTACCGCTTGCAAGAGCTTGTTCTCACCGATGCTGTGAGAGCCCTCCTCCGACACCCAAACCTCAGTCCCCCACCCAAAGGAACCCAGAGCCGCCCCTGCCCTGCTGGGCTGCAGCAGCACGGTTCGTGTGTCAGCTCCTGAAACGTGGACAGTTCTGCTCAGAAGCACACAATAAAGCCGTGCCCTGGGTGAGCGGAGTGCCGGAGGTCCGTGCTTTCACGCACCCCTCCCGATCCCCCTCTCCGCGGGCAGCACTCGGAGGAATCGTGTGGCTAGGTGCTGATGCTGACACAGCAGCCCGGGGGATGTCGTGGGGGTGCTGCCGAGGAGAGCTTTGTTCTGCCTCCTCCTTTTTGAAGTTAAGCTGCTGACGGGATGGCTTTTACCTCCTTTAACCCTGGTGGCCTGTAGTTCTTTCTCCCTGCTCCACGCACTGGTCAGCGGGGTGCGTCACACAAACTTCATGCAGAGCCTCTGGCACCTTTTTTTAAGGAACTGAAATAAAGTTGCTTTCCTTCTGTCCCTTTTTTTTTTTTTTTTCGCTTTAACGAGCAGTGCCCAAGCCCACAGCTCCTCATCCCTCCTCCTTTTTTCAGTGGCAGCGCAGGACCCAAGCACCGTGGCTGCAGAACAGTTTTTCCAGAAGCAGCATCTGGCGCTTTGGCAGACTCTGCCGACGCTTGTTGTGTTTGTGGCTTTGGAGTTGCATTTGAAGCCATCACATGTTTGGGGTTTCTTCAGGAACTGTCTGGGCTGAGCTTTCCTTTACAAAAGTTTCCTTTGACTAAAGTCCTGGAGGCCGAGACGTGTGCGTGTTGAGACGTGTGGGGCTTGGATCCTGTGCAGATCCCTCTCCGTGGCCGGAGCTGGGCGGCATGGGGGCCTGAGGCACGCTGCGAGGAGCCAAAATCCCCCGGGGCCGCTGGGTCCCTGCACACCCACCAGCTCCCACACTGAATCTACATCACGGGCACGGCCTGGGAATAAGGAAAATTGCGTTCCTGGCTTTTGTCACTAACTGGAGACCCCGCATTGTGTGTCCTGAAAGCCTCTTCCACGGGTGGATTAAAGACAGCCACAAACTTAGATCCTGATGGCGGGTGCCATTTGCCCCTGCCACCAGGCCCTGTGGCTCTGGCTCAGCTTTCACCTAAAGGGCTGCTTTATTTATTTGGGGCTGCACCCCGGTTTGTGTTGGTGGCTCTCAGAAGGAGGCACCCGGTGGCTTTCCAGGAGGGCTCCTGGCAGGGTGGGGGCTCGCTGCCTGGCGAAGCTCTGGGATGCCGTGGGACCCAGCAGGTCCCCCCGGGCCGGAGCTGGGGGTGGCACCGGGGTGACGGCTGCTGGCAGCGCTGGGCATGAGCTGGGGGAAGGCAGGGCTCCTGCTAACGCGGAGTTTGTCCTGCCTGGAGGTGAGTTGTCAGAGGTAGAGCTGTGGTTCGTGCGGCAGGTTGGTGTGCAGGCTTTGTAATTGCGTTTCGATGCGAACGTTACTTTCTCGTAACCCCAAAAGGTTCGTGTTAGCCCATTAGCTTTACGCTCTGAACCGGCTGAGCTGAGCTGCCGGTCTGTCCCAGGACGGGCTTTTTGGTTAAGCCTGGGCCTCCAGGGCAGCCACTGAAGCATCCCTGGTGCGGGAAGTGCAGGAGCTTGGTCCCTTGGCCCCCGGGGGTTTGAGCACTGGGGCCCCAGGATGGCAGCAGACGCCAGGCAGCCGCACTCCTCTCTGCGTCGGTGCCTGGTGTCCCCAGTCCCCTTGCCTGGAGCTAGCACCAGGCCATTCATCGCAACCCCAGATGTGGGGAGGGAATGCTGGCCCTGCTAGCAGTGTTGTAGCTTTCAGGTGAGAGCACGGCACCAGTCCGTGCCTTCCCCTGCGCACGAGCCGAGCGCTTATCCCCCAGTGCTGCCCTAAGCCAGGAGCGAGCACGGGGCTGGCCTCCCCGTTGCTCTTCCCATGGATAAAAGAGCGTTTCAGTGATTATTTTCTCTTGGCCCTGCCAATCCCCGCTGTGGGGTGGCTCATCCCACCCCTCGGCCTGCGCCCTCCCTCCTGGGCTCCAGCAGACTCCTCCACAGGGCAGCGCGCAGCTGTGCAGACCCTCATCCCACAGGGCGCTCTCAGCATCCCCACGTTTCCTAAACCTTATCCCAGGGGGGGATACTCAGAGCTAAAGGTACTGAGCAGCCCGCAGGACCAAACCTCTGGATACCGCCCTGCCCTGCTCTGCATCGTCACGAAGCGCTCAGTGGTTTGAATTCAGTGGGGAATGGTCCCTGCAGCAATCTGTGCACTGCTCCTCACCGGCTTGCCATGCACACCTGTAATTTCTTGGAGAAAGGGGGAAGTCTGCGTTATTTTGCCTGGATGAGGCCAGTTTTCAGCTCCTGTTAGTGGTAGTGACTGACCAAAATCTGCTGGGGTTACTCTAGAGGTGGTTTTGGCACAGCTTTTTCTGGAACGGCTCCCACATAAAGCTCCAAACTTGAGGGGTTTATTTTTCCCCACTGATAAATGAGGATTTCAGCAGGAGATTTTTAATCAAATCAGTGAGAGCTGCTCATGTAAAATGAACCCACCTCCCTCTCCCGTGTTTTTCTTGCATGAAGTGGAAAGTAAACACTGGCTTTGAAACATGGCTGCTGTTTTGACAGGTTCCTCCTCAAAAAGTAATGGTCGTGCTTCTCTTTAGATCCGTTGTGCTGTCTAAACAAAGTTACATTTTTATTTTGCAAGCGAAGTGAAAAATTTGCCTGCGTTTCTCCTGTTACTTGGCAGGAAAGTAGCAAATACCAGTTTTGCTTTTGCTTTTCCTTCTGCTGGTGAGCCCTTTGCTCCTGCGGGGCTCCTGGGCTGCACATCTCCGAGCATCCAGCGCAGGCAGGTGCAGTGCAGGTGCCCTCCCCTGCTCGCCCCGCATGTTCTTTTTTCCATCAGGAACAGCATCAAATTCGTAAAGTCATTGCTCGGTAGTTGCACAGCTTGTGCAGGCTCAAGCTGTTGGCCGAGCTGTGAAAGCCTGCGTGTCTCAGCGCCAGTCCCACCAGCTGCCCAAATTCTGCTTTGAGGGCAACGTCCTTTCCTCTCCAGAAATTAATAGCTGGACTGGTGTGGGAGAATGGCCTAACAGAGTAAGTAAAAACCTTCGGAGTATTTCGCTTGGCAATACAGGTTGTACTTTTATAGGGTATGTATTTGTCCTGTTTACCCAGGAGGAATAAATCCGGTAGAAATTCAAAGCCATTTCGGAAATATTGATCTTCAGCTGAACGTCTGCATAGCTGGGAGTTACATTCCTGGCTTTCCGTGGGCAGCGGTGCTCATCTTTCCTACTCCGTTTAGTTATGTTCAATACACCGCTCAAATTTTATATCTTTGGTTATTGTATGGTACGAGTGTGAAAGGTAAAATCACAGCAAGGTCTGCTTTAAAATGCTGCCGGTGCCATTGCTGCCACCCAGCTCCTTGCGGCTCGATCCCTCCCGCAGCAGGCTGGAGCGCACACAGGTGCTCCCCGTGACACTCAGACAGGTTTGGAGGGCCCCTGGCCTCCTGGAGGATCTCTGAGCAGGGTTTGGGGTTATTCCTCGTCTCCTGGAAGGTTTCTGAGCAGGGTTTGGGGTTATTTGGTCCAGGAGGGAGTCTCGGTGCGTGTGTGGTTTCCAGCGAGTCCTCTGCCTCCAGTGGCCCTGCTCCCCTGGCCGTGCCAAGCGCACATCCACAGCCCAAGCCTCTTTTTTTTTTTTTTTTTAATAGGCTGCAGGATTCACATTTTCTTAACCTGTAAAGATTTTTACCCTGCATTTGGCCAAAACACAGCCCAGCCTTCATCCCTGCAGGGGTGTGCCGCGGGGAGCTTGCTCGCCGCAGGGTCCCTGGTGCCTCATCTCACACGGCGTTTTCCTTTTTTTCTAAAAAATGCCAGAACAAACTGGGAAGAAGACAAAGGGTAAGAAAAGTGACCCAAGAAGGAAAGGAAGAGATGGTAGAAAAAATAGTCCTGAGAAGAAAGAGAAAAGGAAATCAGTCAACGAAACTGTGTTGGGACAACTGGGTAAGTCTGATTTTATGGGCGCTGGGCTGCCCTTGAGCGGCGTTGAGGAGCGCGGCGCGCAGCAGCCCCTGCCCCTGCCCCGGCCTGCGGCAGGGCTGTAAGACACACCCGAAGGGGCAGGGGTGTAAAACAGCCTCGGGGGTGCACCCGGATTGGGAGAACGTGCAAGAAAGGCCGTGGTTGCGCTTGCTGGTGATAAAATCAGACTTACCCACTTCGGAGCAGGGCGAATCCCGCGCGTCTCGGTGCCGCCTTCCCAGCGCTGACGGTGAATCGGGCGCGGGGCCGTGCGTGATGCTTGTGTGCACCTCCAGCACGGTCAGTCCCGCTGGACGTGTCTGGGTCAGCCCAGAAGGTGGCTGCGTGGTGAGGAGTTCGTACGTTTCTTTGAGGGGTGAGGAGATGTGGCCTGGCCCTGCTGCCCTGCTCCGCTCCTGCGTGTTCCAGCGCGTGCTTCTGCTGCCTCCGGCTCTTCCCCTTCAGCTGCAACCTCACCAGCAGAGGAGGGGGGAAATTCTGGGGGACGAATTCTGTCAAATCACGGGGGCTCTGGGGTCTCTGAGAGGAACTGCCCTTCCATCAGCCTGTTAAACCAGGCAGTGGAGGAGAGGAGCGAGGTCTTGCAAGGCTCGCTGGGGTCTTGTCATGTCCCGGGTTTTACAAAGAGCTTGAAGCATCTCCTGGGGCTGCGCTGAAGGGGGAAGACGAGCTTGGGTTGCCCTTGCCAGTGCCCTGAGCTCATCCCTACTCCTGGGTGTCGCTGCCCTGCACTCAGGCTGGGCTTCCAGCAGCTTCACACAGGCGGTTAGCCCGCGGGGCTCGCTCACCCGTGCGGAGTGATGGCACCAGGCCGCGTACTGCATGGGTGCTGGAAGGGGAGGCGATGCAAAGCTGCCACCGAACGGCAAACGCCTGCCGTCGGTCACCGTGCTGCTGCTCGGTCCTGTGCTGCTGCTGGGCCGGTGCTCATCTTGCACCAAAATCCGGTCGCGTTCTTCCTCCCTCCTTAAAGCCAGCTCTCGTGCTGGGTCCCTGTCACGGGGACCAAACCGGTCGTGCTCACGCGGGTCCGTGCCTTTGGCACTGCTCCTCGGTCTGCTTATTTGGCACATTGCAGCCCACAATGCTCGTTGTTGCTCTCAGACAAAATGGCTAGGACGTTTTTCAGCTTTCTCCATGGCAGCCTGTCATCCTTGCTCCGCCTCTTCAGCTCTCACACCTTTCAGGTGTTTGGAGAGGGATCTCAGAGCTGCCTTCCCCCCGCACCGCCTTCGCACACAGCCTCAGCTGGTGCCCGGCTGCCGGACCTCCAGTCCCACCGTGCCAGGGGGCACCCGTGGTGCAGACAGCACTTTTTTGGGGCTGTTGGCGTGCCTCTGCTGGCCCTTGGCTCTTCCCTGAGTTATTTGGGACCCGCATCTAGGCACGAGCCTTGCTGGGCTAGGATGCACTGAACTCCTAGGAGCCCGTGGGAGAGCTGGGTTGGCGCAGTGCGCTGCAGGTGGTTGGGCAGCAGGATGGGTGTCTGATGGGACCTGTCCCTGTGCAGGACCCTCTGCTGGCTTCTCAGGAGGGGACACTGACTGGTGTCTGTCTGTCCTGCTGCTTCTGCACGTCAGCGTGCGGTCCCACCGCGCTGGGGTGCTCTGGGCAGGGGTTCTCTGCAGAAAGATTCTCTGCTCAGATCCGCGGAGCGCAGCAGCGAGCATCACAGGGTATGCGGTGTGACCCCAGGGTATGTGGTTGTGTGTGGTGTGACCCCAGTGAGTCTCAAATTCACCGTTAGTGCTGGAGCAACCCCCCTCCTGGTTCCCCACATGGCACTTCACGCTTGGCGTTTTGAGTTTCTCCAGTGCCAGGGAGTTTGGCTGAGGTCTGTACGTCTCCGGTTGCACGGTCCAAGGGAAGAGCGGCTCTTTGAGGTTTCTCAGCCAGTTCTCCACTTTTGTTTTCCCAGGCCTGTCAACTTCCTTCCCCATCGACGGGACCTTCTTCAACAGCTGGCTGGCGCAGTCGGTGCAGATCACTGCCGAGAACATGGCCATGAGCGAGTGGTCCCTGAACAACGCCCACCACGAGGACAGCACCCCCGGCCTCTCCGAGGAGCTCCTGCAGGACGAGGAGACCTTGCTCAGCTTCATGATGGACCACTCCCTGAGGTCCCCCTTCAAGCAGAGCGAGGCTGCAAAGAAGGTGAAAAGCAAAACGAGAACGAACACTAAGAAAAAGCTGCCCAAGAGCAGCCTGAATGCTGTCTTCAGGAGCCAGCAAGAGGGCTCGGAGAGGTGGACTAACCACGCCAGCGACCTGTCGGATGACGCCGCCAAGCCCTTCGCCCACGACTCGAGACCTGGCAAGTCAGAGAAAGGGGCGGCGAAGCTGCCCACGGACCGCAGAGGATCGGGCGAGACAAAAAAGGCGGCGAAGAAGGGGTCTGTCCCCAAAACGAATGACCCGCAGGTCCCGTCGGGCGCGAGAGGCTGCGTCAGCAAGGAGGAGGCGGCGGCGAATTGCGCTCAGCCCGAGCCCAGCCCCGCGGCTCAAGTGCCTGACCCCGTAGGTAGCCCGAAAACCGTCGTGCGGTTCAAATTACCAAAGGAGAGCCGAGGGACTCGGCGGTCGCAGCCCCCCAAGCCCGACGGTGCCGGCGGGCCCCCCCTGCGCCGTTTCGAGGCCGAGACGGACGGCTACTTCTCCGACGCCGAGATGAGCGACTCGGACGGGGAGCCGCGGGGCGGCAGGGCGCAGCGGGGCCAGCTGGAGGCGGGTGGCGAGGAGATCGTGCGGATGAGCATCCTGGCGTCCTAACGCCGCCCGGCCGCCCGGCTCGACCCAGTCACAACTGCCATGTCCGATTTCTGCCTGGTATCGCAGCGAAAGGGGGATTTTTAATATGTATATATAGTTGGAAATTCGGCACCGTTGTCTTTCTCTTCTCTTTATGCCTGAGATACAGCTTCAGCTTCACCAACGTAGATTGCCGTGACAGTAGTTGTCCCTTCCCGGCGCGCCCCGCTCCCGGGGGACGCCAGCGCGCGGGCAGGGGTCCGGCGGCACTGGGGGCTGCGGCGGCCCCGGTCTCTGCAGGGGTGAGCGCGCATCGGGCATTATTCCAGAGGGGCAGAGAGATCTCCCCTTGGGCCGGATCAGGGGGCGAGGGCAGGGTCCGAGAGCGGCCGCCTGCGCGCGCGGAGCTGAGCGGGGAAGGAAATACCCCTGCGCGCGCGCAACGACGAGGGAGTAAAGCAAGTGATGCTAAAATAAATAATGACAAAAGCACAAAAAGCTTGTTGGAGGAAAGCGCTCGGGGTGGGCGAGAGCGACGTTACGTTTCTGTTTTTAGAGAAACCTCGGTCATTGTTTTTTCCCCTCTGCTCTGAAGCCGTCCAGGGGGCCGCGGAGCAGGATTTGTCCCTGGAGGGGGCTGGCAGGAGGTGCCCGCCTCTCCCCAGCCCCGCGCCTCCGGCCCCTCGGGAGCAGCCGTAAATCCCGGGGCTTGCTCGGCCACGCTGAGGTCATTGGAAAAACTGAAGTGATTCACTCAGGTTAATTAATTGATTAGCGCTTAGCAAGCCGAAACGGAGGTGTGGGGAAGGACGGAGGAGAAAAAAATAATAATAAAATCCTTTAAAAATACCAGGGGGAGCTGGGAGTGCCGCAGCCCCGCGAGGTCGGGTGAAGTTTTTCTGCCGGCGCTGATCTCCGAGGGCTGACGTGGTCCCACCCTGCTGGGGCTGCACACCCGAGCCCCCCTGCGCACAGCAAAGCGTTCGGCCCCGAGGCTAAATGTACCATCAGCGAGAGGGAGCGAGAGTGTTTGCCTTGACCGTTTGGTTTTCCTACGAAACGCTACAATGGAAATGGTGAATTTATTCCTCCCCATCCCTTTTTTTTTTTTAAATTCCTTAAATCCTGGTTACAAGCTGTTGACTCCTTGTGGGAGGGTGATTCACAGAAGCTGACATTATAAATATTACAATAATTTAATGCATAAAAATGTCCCCAATAAGCCTTAAATGTTGTTTAAAAGCCCATGTTACCTATAAGTCAGGCGAATTTCCATGTTTGCACTTAATTGCACCATTACTTCGGTTTTGGCTTCAAAGGTCACAGTTAAGTCGTGCTACGTGTTTTATTGGAGTGACCCCAGTGTGAGCTCAGGGAACAAAAAAAAAGGAATTCACTGAAACTTTTGTTGTTGTTGTTTTTTAAAAATAAAAAATGTTTAAAAAAAATAAAAAAAAAAACAAACCACAAACCTGGGACACTTCTGCAACTGGTTAAACCCATCACTTTAAACAGGAAACCTTACAATTGTCAAACAGATCAGTCAAATAATTTTGTGGATGCCAAAGAATACTTTGACAGTCAAGCAGCACAGCCAGAAACCGGAAACTTGTCACTATGGAAAATTGGAAGTTATTTAGCAACAAAGGACTGAAGACACACTCATAACACACTGCTGCGGCATTAGGTTCCAAGCTTGCTCGAAGGGATGCTGCTGCTCCTGAGACCGCATCCTGCCGTTTTGATTTCCAGTGCTTTTTGCTCATTTCACTGTGAGCTTGCTTTTGAAACTCTGAGACTCCTCTAATCGACTGTCCTGGTGTTTTAGAGTAGATCATCTTTTATCAGCCTTCAAAAGTCCTTATTATCGGTAAAATTGCAGCAAAGTAAACCAAGTACAGCCTAGCTAATCCCGGGCGGGGGGACCGCAGCGGGTGCCGAGCGCCCGCACCCAGCCCTGGGTAACCCCAGCACTCGAGGAACTGAGACTGGACGTGCCTGGGAGAGCATCTTCCTCGTGGGAACAGCGTCACACGAGTTATTAGCAGGAAAAAAAATAAAAAATAATAAATCAGCGGAACAGGAACCACCTTTGTTATAAATTAGCGTAATCCATTGAGGTTGGAAGTGAAAATCTGCTCATTAATTACGGCTCAGTATGTTCAGATAATGTTAAATACAGTAAATAGGACTTAGTTTATCTTATCAGGCTTGCTAGCTTTAGCTACAGTATCCTAGTATAAGAGTCATAACAATAATCAATATGCTGCCTTTTAATGAATCTTGCTTCCGTGTGCTTCACTCAGTTATGGTTAAAAAAAAAAAAGCAATCCACAACTTTCACTGTACACAGCTTCACCCATCGGCTTCCGCACTACTTGTCTTCTCAGTACAGGAAAGCAAAAAGGGCGAGACCCTAAAGAACAACCAAGCTGGCACCGCCGGGGCTCCGCGCCCGCCCCAGTGCCCCAAAACAAAGCGGTTTGCGCGAAATGCTCCCAAAAGGGCAGGCGGCGTGGTCTGCCAGCGGGTCGGGGGGGAAAAGCTGAGCGGGGCGAGCTCGGCAGGAGAAACCCGGGGCAGGAGAGGGGCCGTGGTGAGGGGCTGGGGGACAGGGGGGTGGCCGCAGGGCTGGGCGTTCGGTGGAGACGATGCACAAGGATGATATTTTTGATGATACTGTAAATGTATTTTGAAATGAATAGAAAAAAATATAATGGTTTATTTTGTTAAGAGAAATGTTGTCTTTTAAGATGTATAAACTGCAGGAATCGACATTTGCACTGTAAGAGCACCCGTCCCCTTGGAGAGGCAGCTCCGAGGGCGATGCTAAAAGCATCGGCGCCACGTGCCCCACCGCAGAGAGTGTCACCGACCCGAACCCAGCGCCCCGGGGGCTGTGCCGAGGACGGTCCCCGTCTCGCGCACCGACTTTCCCCACGGCCCTTCGGTTTTTGCGCCTCTTCCACGGTTTTCGCCGCCTGCTGCCCCAGGGAGCGCCCCCAGCGCGGGCAGGCGAGCGTTGGTTGTTCCTTAGGGAGACGCCCGCGGTTTGCTCCATTCCACACAGACCAGACCCACTCCACATCAGTTACAGGAAACGATATGAATGTCGCAGGAGGAGAAACCCTTCTGTTTTCTTTGTTTCAAAGAACGTGATGTGCCATTTGTTAATATAAAAGAGAAATATTGAAAATATATTGAAAAGAGCAATTTTAAATTATTTTTGGCTTATGTTGCAATATTTATTTTCTTGTATTAGAAATTCCTTTGTAGAGAAAAAATGTATTTTTCATTAATGCAAAAACCTATTTCTCCTTTTTGTACATTTTCCATGTTAGTTAATCCTTAAAGCAATATAATGTTATCAAACTTGTTCTGTGTGAGACTGTATTATGCATGCTATTTGTGTTGCCTTGGACTAGCTCTGTCTGCCATTATTTTCATCCTGTTTAGATACAGTGTATGCTTTAATACACATTGGGACCATGGCCCATTGCTTATGAAAGAGAAAAAAAAAACACAAAACAAAACAAAAAAAGGACAAAAACAAAACAAAAAACCTTTGCATTCCTCAATGTGTTGGCAAATGCAGTCAATAAAGCAGTGTTTTATGTGTGCGTGCGTCTCGGCGTGGTCTGTAGCGGGCGCGACCAAGCGGGGCAAATCCAGCGGGGGCTGAGAGTGCTGGCTCCGTGCTGCCGCTGCTGTCCTGCCCGTTATTGTCCGTGAAACGGAGCACCCAGGCTGCTGAGGAAAAGGAGGCCAGCTTAACGGATGCCCTGTGGTCAGTTTATTGCCGAAACGGTTAATCGAAGCTATCACGGCGCGTGGGGAAGGTGCTGAAACGTTAAATCTACGGTGGGTCTTCTGGTGGGTGTGGGGAGGAGGAAAAGAAATCTGCCTTTCAACTACCAAGTCCTTGCGTTTCGCTCCTAAATGAAAAGGCGAGAGATGGGTTTATTGCGAAAGATCGCTTTATTGCAAAGGCAGGGTTTGATTGCTTTGCTCGCACTGCCCCAGGCTCCCAGTTACCAGCTCCAGCTGCCGGCCGGCCGCGGCGCCCGCGACGCACGCCCGAGGCACCAGCGTGAACCCTGCTCCCCGCTCCCATTCCGGATCCTTCTTCTTTAATAAGTTTTCTCCTACTCTGCACAAGGAGATATTAAAGAGCTCGATTTCATAAAGCGAGGCGAGGGCCAGCCCGCTGCTCGGCTGTGCGCAACGGCCCCGCTCTGAGAGCCGTCCGACGGTGCCGGCGGTGGCGCAGCATCCTCAGGGCCTCGGCACGGGTGCTGCAGGCGCTGAGTGGCGGATTGCTGGAACCGTATCGGGACAACTCAGCTCCGTTTCTCTCCCCGGGGACCAGTGTCCATGTCCCCTTCATCACCAGGAGGGTTTGGAGCTGGAGCGGTGGTGCTGGGGGATGCTGTGGACCTGCCAGATGCCAAGGGAGGTTGCCACCATGCCCTGGGTCCCCACCAAAACCCCCAGGCACATACGACGGAGCTTATGACTCCACAGTTTTCAATTTTATTTTTTTTTTCCATCAGATTCTCCTTCATGAATGCGACTCACGGAGCTTTAAGGGCCATAAAACCACGACAGGCGTTGGCCAGTCTCCCTCACCTGCATTCATTCATTCCCTCCTTCGCCTCCCTTGGACAAACCCCCAGCCCAAGGGCACCGCCACCACCACAGGCACCCGGCGGGGCAGGGGCTCCGTCCTTCCGCTGCCCAGCCTTAGCAGTGCTCCCCCCGGGATGTCGCCCCCAAGCCCTGCTTTCACCGTGAACACCCCCATGTGTGTGCCCCGCGGCACGGTGCCTTCCCCTGCTGCGTCCCAGCGCCGCTGCAGCTCCCTCACCCCAGCCAGGGCTGGGTGCTGCGACCAGCGGGGAGCAGGCCAAGAAACACCTCGGTTTAACCACAAAATAAATGTGAGGCCACCCCCCCCATACGTTTTGCCTAAAGATTGCCAGTGCCGCAATAAATACTAATGGGGCAAACATGCCCCGGTGTCAGTAAATCAGCGGCAATGGATGGGAAAGTGAATTAATTTCCCCTCGACTTATCCTGAAAGAATTGCAGCAGGATCTCTTTTTATTGTGTTTGATTAAGTGCTAGTGGCATAACATAATTTTCCCTAACCATTAAAACCGCTGGTGCTGTACTTCAGCATAAACGCCTCAAATGTGACAGGAGCGTATTTAATATTTACTCTTCCAAAGTTAATACATTTAGGGGAGGCATTTTGTGCTCTAAAAATAGTTTCTTGGTCTTGGATTTCCATGTAGGGCTGTGAAATTATGTGGCTGCTGTGATTGCAACAGATGAATAATAATAAAAAAAAAAAACCTAAAAAAATAAACAAACCTATGACTAACCCACAAAACAAGGGAAAAATCCCATCGCAGCCAAGGACGACCCTGGCTGAATTTGCTGTTTCAGAGGCGCTCCGCGCTGCTGCGGCAGCTCCCAGAGGTGGCTGACTTCTTGACCATCATGAGTTCTGCCCCCCAGACTTGTTCCCTGTTCCTGCAAGGCAAAAGCCCAAAATCTCCAGGATGGGGTCGGCTTAAGAACGGCTTCGCTGCGCCCGTCGCCCTGCGGGAGGGAGCAGGGGCTCCCAGGAGGGGCTGGTCCCGGACCTCAGCCACACGGGGTGCAAAGCGAATGGCAACCAAGGCGCGGGGGATTCAGAGGAAGCCAAAGGACCCCAGAACGGGGCTCAGGAGCTGTGGCTGCCCTCAGGATGTGTCCCAGGGGACAGCCAGTGCTGCCGTGCCCTGCGAGCGCCGGGACATCTGGCCCAGCACAGCGGCTCCGCTGAGCACCAGATGAGGTGGTCCTGTACAGGAGTCGCTGCTGTGTGTTCGGATGCAATAAAAGATCAGAATAATTGGCTGTGCGGGCTTATATTTCAAGTGGTACTTCATAATGCTGAGCCTGAGCTCCAGGAGACAACGCAGAGGTTAAAATATTGCCGGTGCAGCTCGGGCATCCGCAGCTCTGCAATGAGTTTGAAATCGTTTGGTCAATAAAGCGGAGTTTTTTCCTGGGAGGCAGGCAGGTCAAAAAGTGAAATCTGGAGCGGTAACCCCCGGGAACGTGATTCGCAGGGGGGTTGCTGTGCCTGCAGGGATGGCAGTGCCACCAGGGCAGGTCCCCGCAGACCTGGCCCCTCCGAGCATCCCCCGGCTGCAGGCAGGAGCAGCCCCGGGCCGCCCGCCAGCCGGGCAGAAAGCAAGGTGCCCGCAGCCCTTCCAGGAATGCTCTGCTAAAAATAGGTGTTTGTCGGAGGGGATACCACAAATAACACTCGTGCTGCGCCGAGGGACGAGCAGGCGGGGGATGAATTCCTGCCCTTAATAAGCGAGCAGGATCAATAAAGCACTTCTAAAAGAGGGACGTCAGCAAATTCTGCGGCTCCAGCTTCGAGATGACGGAGTTTGGGGGATAAAGCAGAGCAGGAAGGATGCTGGGCCATGTGCCAAACACTCCCAGAGACAGCTCAAGCCTGGTAGCAGCCCGGGGGGCCTGCTCCTCTCCGGCAGCAGCGGGTACCTGTCGCAGGCTGCGGGGACACGGAGGGACGTGGCTGGGTGCGAGGGGGACGAGTGCTGAGCCGGGAGGGCTTTGGTCACTTCTCCGACCCGAAGCTTGCAGGTGTCACCCCAGGGCCCTGCAGCTGTAAGGCTCGCTCGTATAAATCCACCAGCAGGAAGAAGCACTAAAAATAGGCAAGCTCTGGGAGCGGAGGGGGTGCCGCAAGTGGCCGTGCTTCCCCCAGACTGGCAGCAAACGCAGCACGGCATCCCACCAGCCGGCCTGTGCGTGTGATATTGCCCATCCCCAGCAGCAGAACATCAGAAATCATCCAGAGAGGACGAAGTGGACCCAGTGCGAGGGGAAGTGTCACTGCCTCCCCCAGCTCACTGCTGCTTTCTGAGTCTGGAAAGCAAGGTCTGGGCTCTGAGACCCAGTGAGCCTGCTGTGCTGCCCTGCCAGGATCTCCAGCTGGGATTCCCAGGTGGGAAATGCCCTGCTGGGGCCAAGAGTAAGAAGAAATTCCCTTCCCCAGCAGGCCTCGGAGCGTCAGCGCCCAGCTTGCTCCGGCATTTCCCGTGGGCTGCGTAATTCCAGGCTCCAAAAGGTACCTGGAGTCAGGCGAGGGCTTCTGCATCTCTTATCAGCCTGAAGCCTCAGCAGACCACCTCATCTCCTGTGTTCCACCTCCCGGCCACGTCTGCAGCCACAGGACTGCCTCCTCAGGAGCGGCCGGCCGCAAGCAGGCAGTAACGAGGTGCAATTAATTACCTGGGGCAGACATCCTCAGCTCGGGAAGGACAGAGCTGAAGGGCTGAAAGGGATTATCATCAGCATCGATGAGTGGGTTTGGCTAAACTGAAAGTCTCTTTGGAGCATTTGGTATTTGCCCAGGTTTGAACTCCGGAGGGACGATTTCCTCGCCCAGGCGGATCAGGCGGAGCTCCGCGTACTTTCCAAAACCCTGCCGTGAAGCTAGATCAGTTTGTCTGTCTCAGGCCCCTCAAAGTTTCTCAAATTGAGCAGGGATGCAAAATGCACAGACACTGTACACCGTATTGCTCCCCTGCCTGCAGATTTTGTCGTCTTTTACCTAATATTTAGATGTTGAGCGATTCCTTCTTTAAGCACACCGTCTCAGCTGGGTGATACAAATCTGCAGCTGTGACATTTCAGGGTTATTGCCTTTGCAGCATCTGTAATAACAGAAGGATGAAAAATGTCAACATGCGTACGGGATTCGCACCAGGCAAATATGCCCTGAGTGTTCGGGATTGTTTTACACGGGGAAAAAAAAGATAATGGGTCGTTTCCCATGTGATGAGTACAGCAGTCACAAGGAGGGAAGAAAAAAAAAAAGGTCGGCTCTGGGTGATTTTGATCCCAAACTCCCTCCAGGAGGGGACGGCTCATACTGCACGGAGTTATTTTGGGCCCTGCTACTTTTATGGGCTGTGTAAGAGCTGGCTTATTTCCTGAATGAAACCCAGACCTCAGCGTAACGCTCTGCTTCCCAACGGGGGCACGTCGGGTGTCCTTCAGTGGCCCTGGCCCAGGGGATGCTCCAGCGGGCACGGCCGGGCCCTTGGAGGAACGCAAACCCCTGCGCCCTGCCTGGAGCCTCACAAATCAGGTGTCGGCTGATTTCCAGAGCTGAAGCTGGGGTTTTCTGTCCGCTGGAGTACGGCACCATGGCACACCCGGGGCTGGCGGCAGTGAACTGATTCTGCGTTTGTGAATTCATTAAGCGTTTTCGGTTTGCGTGTGTATCGACGAAAGGGCCCCCTCGGATCTGAGAGAAGCGGTGCACGGGGAGGGAGGTTTGCCAGCTGGGTCCTGCGTGGATCTGAGGGGCCGTAAAGCTGGGATGAGCAGGCGAGGAATTCGCTGATCACTGAGCAGCCAGGAAGAGCCAGGAGAAGGCCTGCGGCTATGGGAACATCTCTGATCCAGGAGGATCCCGCTGGCGGCTCTGAGTGCCCATCCCTGAGGGTTTTCCACTCTCCAGACCCAGTGCAGGGCAGAGCAGGGATGTAAAAGCTGCCATCTGCCCTGGGGATGCTGGGTCCTCCCCAGACGTCCTCTGTCCTGATCCTCCTGGGACTGGCAGCTCAGGGAGCGCGGGTCTGGGCCCTCGCGAGGAGGTTTTGCAATGTGCCCAAGAGGATTCTTCTGAAATCTGCCCCAGAAGTGAGAGATGTGGGAAATATTTGCATGTCGTGCCCTTGCACCTTGTGCTCTCATTTCCTCATGAGCTGGAGCTCGCTCTGAACCGAAAGCCGCTGTCCTCGGAGGCCGAGGGTGGTTTTCTATGAGGCATCGTTACCGCAGCTCCGGCGTGACCACGCGTGGCATTCCCCGTGTCATCGGGCTCAGGACTCGGCCGATATAACCCAAACCTTGGCCTCCTGCCTGCTCCCACCGGGTTGTGGCAAAGCCTTCCCTCCGCTTCGTGCCCCCGTGCCACCCCCAGGGGACACGGGGAGCCAGGACGGGGGTCCCAGGGGGCACAGCACCAGCAGCAGGGCTGTCCCCCCGCTGCCCCCGGGCGCTCCCCTCCCGCCCGAGTGCCGCAGGCAGCGCCTTCGTCTTGGTTTCGCTCTGAGCTTTTGACTCATCCCGAGCTGACAGTCAGAGCGAAACTGGCGGGGGGGGGACCCGAAACCCCGCACCTGGGGCACCCGCGCTGGGGGCTGGCAATGCCCGGCTCCCCCCGAGCCTCCCGCGGGTTTGTGGCGGGTGCATTCGGTCCCTCTTGGGATCCTCTTGAACCCGACCTGAGCGATGGGCTTGCCAGGCTCGCCTCTTCCATGGGGGGGGATTTGATTTTCGTTCTGTGACGCCGTCAGATTTAAAGCTAGAGGAAAACCCCGGAGTGCAGCACCTCCGAGGCCAGCACCTAGGTGGCCTCGTGCCTGGCTCTGCTCCTGATGCCTGGCCCAAACTCCCCGCGGCAGCTCGGTGCGGCTCAGCCGCCCAGGGGCATGCCGTGCCCCAGCTCCAGCATGTGCATTTATGGCCCCAAATTATCAAGGCAGGAAACGTGGCCTCCCCTTCCTAACCGAGAGGAAGCCCCGTGCCTTTCTGCTCCCCCAGCTGCCATCTCCCCACTTTCAGCATCTTCCCCTGGGGGGGGGGGGGGGGCCGGGAGGGGCAGGCACTGCTCGGCGGCACCGAGAGCATCATCATCATCATCATCCTCCCCGCGCAACCGTGGCATCATCATCGTCGTCCCCGCGCAGCCGTGAGTCAGCTCCGCAGACGCAGCGTCCCCTCGCTCTGCCCACACGCTGCCGAGAGCCAGCCAAACCCTGCGCTCAGCTCCCCGCCAGCGCCCGGCCCCCTGCTTCCTTCCTCCCCCCGCCCGCTTTCGACAGCCACCGGCCCCGCTCGAGAGGATGCTGCTGTACGGAAGGCTGTTTTTTTTTTTTTTATATATTTTTTTTTTGCGGTCGATCTGGGCCAGCTGGCTTCGGAAGGAAAGCGGGGCTTATCTCCCCCCCGCCGCCACCCGAGCTACATGCAGCTCTCCAAGCGGCTTGTGTTGGGCCTGGTGCTGTGGAGAGGTGCTGTGCTCCCAGAGAGCTTCCCCGCGCTGCTGCGCAGACTTCGGGCTGGCAGCACGGCCCTGCTGAGCTCCTGCCTGTGTCCTGACAGTGGGAACGGGGACAGGGACAGGGACGGGGACAGGGATGGGGACAGGGATGGGACTGGGGCGAAGTCTCCCAGGGCACACCAGGCTGCTCAGCATCGCTGTGGGCTGAGGACCATCAGTTTCCCCCTTCTCTTCATGCTCAGTGCTCTTCAATTTAAAGATGAAAACCGCGTGAGGATGTTACTGAATTATTTTGTGACTTCCCAAGTCTAACTGGATGGCACGGTGGCAGCCCAGGCCCACAGGCGGGGCAGCTGAACGTCTGGGGAGCTGTCACATCCCCTGGGCGTTCGGTCAGAAAGCTGTGACTTGATGTCGCAGGGAGACCAACCCGTGCTCTCAGGGCTCAAAGCACAGCCGTCTCCCTGGTCGGTGCCTCAGGGTGACACGGGGCTGGATGGCGGAGGGCTGGATGCCCGTCCCCGCAGCCGGCCCAGGCCGCAGCCCCACCGCGCACAACTCACGTACTGAGGTGCCATCTTCTGGAAGGCGAAACGCGGCCGAGGGACAGGCAGCAGGAGGCCGAGGCTGCCGGCGCTCACCGCTCGGCCACGCTCCTCGCAAAGGCGGCCGTGCCCCGGAGAGGCTGGGACCAAAGCAGGAGCCACCAGCGGAGCCCTCCTCAGAGGCCTCAGGGCTTCTTTCACAGGGATTTCAAGGGAATTGCAGTTCTTCAGGGTAATGGAGAGCACAGGCCAAACAAGCCGCTTCCAGCCCACAAAAGGAGGACTAAAAATCAGTGAGATCCACCAGACCTTGTTATTGCAACCGCACTGACTTGGGAGAACCGCAGAGGCCGGGGCCAGGCTGCAGGCAAAGCGTGGCCGGAGCCGTGTCCCCGTCCTGCAGCCACCCACCAGTGCCACCGGGGCTCCCCAGCTCACCGTCCCCACCAGGGGCTGGGCCACTGCGAGCCGTGAAAGGGGACCAGCCAACACCTCAGAGGGAATCGCCCTCCCTCGGCTTCCCAAAGCAATTTTCTGCCCTTCAGTCCCCAGGCACTGGAGCACCACCTAAGGTCAATGCGACGGAGCGATGGTGGTGCCACGCTCACCACATCCACGCGCCCGCTGGCTGCCAGGTCCTGTCCTCACGTGGCGTAACCCGGCGGATGGACCGGGGCTCGAGGAACCCCACTGCGGTCACTGTCACGGGGCCGCAGCAGGGACGACCCAGCCGGGGGCAATGGGGTGCCCTGGGCCCTGTGTCGGGTCCCGCCGTGCCCCCATGGGGGCCGCTCACCCTGGCGTCCCCACGCCACACGCCTCCAGAAGCACACCAGCAGCTTTCTTTGGATGAAAGCCGCAGGCAGCCCGAGGCAGAAGGAAATGGGCGCTTTCAAAGGAGGCTGAGCTCCTTCTGGAAGTAATTGCAGGCACTCAGCGTGCTGTGGCACCAGGCACAGATGGAGCCTGGGAATAACGCAGTCGTAGCCCAAGCCCGAGCAGAAGGCTTTCATACTGAGCGCTGTGCTTTAACTGTAAATTTACCACAATAACCCGTGATACCCCACTTAGGCTTTCCTAATGCAGATGTGAACTGTGAAATGCCTTTAAAACATAAACACGGCCTAACACCTGTTATAATGCTCCCTACTCCTCTCTTACTAAGAGGAAAACAGTACAAGAAGGCAGAACGGCACCAATGGCCACCAAAAAGCAGAGCGGTGGTGAAGCTGGAGGGTTAAAGAGCATCTGGCTGGGCAGCCCCCACCGGCGGGTGCAGAAGCATTGCAGGCATTACGGCAAAGCATCCCACCAGCACCAGCATCTGCACTTACCTGAAAGGAATTTTATGCCTTATATCCTTCTAGGCACAACTGTATTCACTGTAGTTGAGGCTGAGAAATTCAGTAGCACCTGGGGAGCGTGAGAGGCCGTGGTCCCCATCCTTCCCAGCCACGGTGGTGGGGTCCCTGAACGTCCTCCTGGCCAAGCTGACAGGCAGGGACCACCCTCAGTGCTCTGCTTCCAGGGAAATATGGTTTTGGAGCGCTACCAAGGAGCTGGGGTTACATCAGTGGTTTGAATAGTCACGTTTTGCAATTCTTTTTGCTTTTTGCTGGCGCTCATGGGTGCTGGGAACCTCCTGCAGGGTACTTGGGACAGCTGAGGGCTTCCGTACCTCCCTGCCTCTGGCCAGGCAGGAGCAGCCCTGGGAACCTGGGGGTGGCCTCCGCACGGCAGAGCTGCTGCGTCCCACACCAGCGGCATTTTGTGCTGTGACAGTGACAAACTGCTGCTCGCGCAGCGCTCTGCGGTGCCTCTGACATGAAAATTGCTCCCTGTGAATCTCCCGGAGTGGTGAAAGGGCAAAAGCCCGCAGCACACAGATCTCAGATCGTAAATTTCAGCAGAACGTGGCAGAAGCCTCCAGCCCGGTGGGGCAGGACCCCGCTCCCATCCCCTTCCCTCCTCGGGTCCCCAGCATCGCTCCGTGTCCCCCCGGCTGCTGCCTCCTGATAAAAGGTCGCTGCAAACAAGACCGAGATCACAAGCTCGCTTCGTGTTAGACACTAAGCAGACATAAGATGATAACATCAACTTAATTACATAATAATTAAGCCCTCATCTTCCTGTCATCTGCAGCTGTCAAGGGCAGGCTGATCGGAGCTGCACCTCTGCAAAAGCCGTCGCTCGGCACTGCTGGGTTTGGAGAGGTGTCAAAATACGGGTATTCTGCCTGCAGTGCAAGCTCGTCGCCCTAAACAAGTGGTTGTTTGTCATTTCTGAGCTCTGCCGTGGTGCAGCTCCTAGGGAATGTTGAGGTGGAGAGGTCAGAGTTATCGGGATGAAGCCGCTCAGAGCACTGCAGGGACCGGGACCCCAGCCCGGGCGCAGGTTCCCCCTGCCCAGCAGTTCCACAGGCACCCTTCCCACAGGTCATGGGAAATTACCTTTTTACCTCGTGCAAGCAAACTGTATAAAACATACGTATTTAAGCACATTATTAAGAAAGTGAACTACCATAAATCAGCACATACTGCTCCCTGCAGAATCAGAAATTAATGCTAAGGAAGGAAACCCGACTTCATTTACTGTTCAGCCAGAACACAGCGGAGCTCCCAGCGTGTGGCTGAGCACGTTATCTGGCACACCTGGAGAGCTGGAGGCCTCCCTCACCGTCGCAGGATGCAGGGAGACAACCGGGTCCTCTCCCAGCTCCTCTGGCACCCACAGCAGGCAGCAGCGTGCTCCCCACGGACGGCACGTCCTCTGCCATCGCACCCAGCACAAACCGCTGCCCAGCACCACTGCTATGGCTGTGCCAGGAGCTGCTCAGCTCTCCCAGGGCCAGAGCTTCATCCTTTGGCTGATGACATGGTTGTGCTTCCTTCCCACAGCAGGGCTGGACGCTGTGTTGTCTCCCCTCCTCTGGGATCACCGACAACCCCAGGACATCTATACATGCACCATAGTTGCTCCTTCCCCCTTGGCTGCCTCCCCTCCTGTCACAGAGGAATGATGTTCGTGGTGTGTACACACGCTACTGTAACTACCTTCTCATTAATATTTAATTCTCACACGTGTGCAAGATTTCACTTAGGATCGCTTCACTCTGTCAAAAATCCCGCCGCCGTCGTGGTTTCAGAACCATTACCATTGCTCCAGCAACGCCCGTCAGCTAACGGGCAGGCAGAGCACAATATCTGGTGCAGTTAAAGCACGGATTCATTTCTGCAGCTGCAGGGCAATAACTTAGAGGGGAATTCAGCCCAGAGGCTGCAGCTCACCTCCCCTTCCATCCGCCTAGTTTGACTTTCTGCTATTTGCCTTCCTGGCGCAGTTAAGTGACGGGCTGCGAAGGATGTTTTGTTCCTTGAAAATGGTTCCTCTTGCACCAGCTTCACGCACCAAAGTTCAGGAAATCGTTGCACAACTCTCTCAGCGAGATCCAAAAATAAAAAAACAACCACAAATACTGTAAGGTTAAAGATTTTAAAGACTGCTGCCACCTATGGATGGAAAGCAATGAGAACAGCCCAAAAAGGGAGAGGTGAGCACACAGGGCTGAAATGCCAGATTTTTAACTTAAAAAAGGCAGTGACACTGGAGAAATGCCAGCTCTGCCAGTGAAGACCCGAGCTTTGTCCTAGCTTGGAGCAGCATAGCAAGGTGCATTACACGAAGGAGATAGAGGGAGGCTATTGGGAAGTAAATGCACGTGGTACAAGAAAGGAAATAAACCTTCTGGGGATGCTTGCTTGATTAATCTGATTACATTGCTTTTATCGACAGACCACAGCTTATTCTCCCCATTACCTAATTTCTCTGATTTAATTAAATCCTTTAAAAAGTGTATATATTTACATTCAGAATGCAAAGGTGGTAATTTCTGTAACAAAACTCTACAGGGTACCTAAAATAGACATTTGTAGGACCACATAAACTGCAGAGTGAGTATATTCCACCCTTACAAGAAGAAACGGGGTTTCTGTTATAGAGAGAGCATGTTATTTTATAGTGTAGTACCTTGTAGTGCTGTTGATTCGCGGAAGAGGCCATTTGCTCTGTATGGACATCCACAAGTGCCATGGCAAGGAGAGAAGGCCAGCTGTATTTTCTGCAGAGGGGACACAGCCACACATACAGTCCCATGCCAACCTCGCACATTAAACTGGGCAAGCAGCAGAGCAGAGGGAGCATGGTACAGAAAAAAATACCCCAACCCAACGGTACATGAGGTTCTGCTACATACGTTGCGGTGATGCTCATGCACACTGGTGTTCCCCTCTTTTTGCTCTGGTTACCTGCACGTGAGCTCTGAAGGCAGAAAGCCAACGGGAAGCAGGCATGGTCTGACCCGTGGGCTGAGGCACCCACCATAAGCACTGTGTTACTCTTCAGGAAAATGTTTCATACTTTCAACACGGGGTTAATGATATCCTACTATTTTATTCCTTTTTGTAATTTCACAGGCTTCAGCTTATTGAAAGACCTGTTTTTCTTTTATCCTGAGTCATTTTGCATGAAGAAACTATTGTTCTAAAATGTGACTCACCAGTTTGCATCACCCGTTCCCAAGCCCCCTGGAGGGTACGCAGGCTTCGAAGCAGCCAACAGCAGCCAGCCTTTATTTACCAATAAGTAGGCACTTCATTGCTGCATTGACTCATCCCTGCTTAAGCCTGGTTTTGTTCACACTTCCCAACGGTGAACCTGGACTGATCATTCTGTTGACTTTTGTAATCTTCTTTTATGAAGAAAGCACACCTGATTGACAGTCTGTCTGCTGTTTAAATACAAATACAAAAACTGGTAAGGTGAGACAAGTAACTGAAAGCTAGTCCTGAAATACCCGGGACTATCAAGCTTCCAGAAACCAGCCTTCCATTAAGTAGAAAGCTCCACTACTTGTTACTAAGACATACCTAATACACTGGAATTCATGGGGGAAAAGAGGACGCCACCTGAATTGCCCACCTTGCTGAAGCTCTTACACAGATCATAGCTGCATCTCTTGACTTTTTGAAATCCAAGTCAAAATAATTTGGCAGTTGTTCAGGCTGAATTCCCTTCGGGAGCTAGGCTTAGCAGAAAGATGCCCCAATGGATGAGGCCTGAGAAGCTTCTCCCCTGCTTGGGGAATGCAGCACCAGCAGCAGCAGAGGAGGCATGGACAAGTTCTGCATGAGCAGAACAGAACCCTTAGAGCCTAAAGGTGGGAATGAAAGGCTGGATCCTGCTCTTCTCATGCACCTAGACCTCTGCACTTTTCTTTGTGTACTTATGCTACTGAGTAAGTGTCAATAAACCAAAAAAAACTATGGAATGGCCTTGCAAAATTGAATGTTTGGATGCATTATTTACTCTAAATCCCCATTGTCAAGACTGAACAATGCTGAGCACCTTACCCTAAATATATCATGCAGCACGTTTCTTATGGGGCATAAATCATGGCTCAAATCTTCAGTCGCAATGCCAACTGAAGGCAGAAGGAGAGGTGTTTGGAGAGGTTGCTGCAAGCTTGGGCATCACACTGCCAGCAAAGCCTCACCATTATTCAGCTGGGCTGAGATCCATCTCAAGGGCAGGAGGATTGCACAAGGCGCAGAGAGCAGCCCATGACGCCAACAGCAACGTCTGCAGCAGAGAAAAGCACAAGAACATCACTTGAAAACCTGTGCGAAGGATAAAAAGAATGTCAAGCCCTACGACTATGATGATTTCAGTTAATTACCTCCAAAAGTGGGTTGCACACCATGAGGAGCTTAAAATAGGGCCTAAATTCCTGGTTTTCTCTAACAGCAAGTAGTCTGTTGATGTGATATTTTACATAGCTCAGTTTTTCATGCCTTTCTACTCCTCTGTGCTGTCTTTTGAAAGTCAGCTCTAGCCAAAATTTCCACAGCAGTCACTAAGCCTTCCCTGCTGACAGACAGCTGCCCTGCTATGTAAAATGGGCACGGCTGCATTTTTGTGGGGGAGTGAGGTGAATTTTGGTCTGGGGTTTGGGCTTTGTGGGGCTGTATTTGTGTGTGTCTTTGGGCTGTTTTTTGTGTGTGCTCACACTGAGACCTCCTTGCCAGGCACAGCTTTCTGCTGCCGACCCCTCCTGGGGTGCAGAAGGTTCGGGGAGGGGGGAGCTGCCCCTTCCCCTTGTTTTTCAGTCTTAGCCCCAAACACACAAACCCTCCTAAGTGCAGCACGAGGAGCAGATTAATCCCTAGGGCGACATAGGAATATAGGCTAAAGGGAGCAGGGTTGCAATACACGCCCTGTAGTCTATATTGCACAGGAGAGAGATGAAGGCACGTACAGTGCCAGGAGATTTTGTTGTAGGGGAAGGCCACCGTCCATGCTTCTGGAGGCACTGTCTGCACGGGTATTTGTTTTAATGAGGCTGGAGTTCAACTGCCTCTTCTGTGAAGTGAGAAAACCAGGAACAAAGTCAATCCAGGACCTCTCCGGTCCTTTTTCCTCCGTGTTTTTGCTCTCCAGGGGCTGGCGCTGGTGATCTGCCACCTGCCAGCACTTGCTCAGCCTGGCCCGGCCTGGCCTGGCCCTGCAGGCCATGGGTGCACCCAGCCACACGCCAGGCCCGGCCCTGTGCCAGGGGTCTGCGGGCCCAGGAGACGTGGTGACACCAGGGAGCCTGGCCACAGGACGAGGGGTGACAGTGTTAAACCAAAAGGGTGTTTCAGGGAAAAAAAAATCTTTACCGTGAGGCACTGAACGGGCTGCCCAGAGAAGCTGTGGGTGCCCCAGCCCTGGCAGTGCCCAGGGCAGGGGGTTGGAACCAGATGGGCTTTGAGGTCTGCTCCAACCCAAACCCTCCTGTGATTCTGTGATTTTTTTCCCCACACCTTCTTCCCCCTTCTTTTGCAATCTTGAGATGCAAACACTTTTCATTATTATTTTGCAGCAAGGATTGAAGTCTCAGCTGCACATCTGTTCTACAGAGGTTGTTTCAAAGCTGGGCCATACAAAAGTAAACATGTACGTGGTGATTTTTTTTTTTAATTTTTTTTAGACGCTGCTTTCGTGAAATGCTGTTCTGTCCACAAGGTGTGTAAGAAGTTATTATAGGATCTCACAGTGCCTTCCCTCTTATCCAGTAACATGCTGGGTGGTTTCTGGGCCTTACTGCTCGACCTACTTCCCTTCAGTAAACATCTTCCAGCAGCACGGTGTTCTGCAAGAAGTTCCAGTCCACTTTGTACTCCCCACGATGCGTAAGTCCAAAGCGATAGCTGGCCGGGTCAGACAAGGACGTCACCAGCACCGCTGCTGTGGAGCTTATTTCATGATTTCATGTTTACAGAGACATAAATAGCATTCATCCAGCAGTCACATGCGTGCGGATCTGTTACGCATTCCTCGCTGTCAAACAAACTTGCAGGACCTCAGTGAACTTCAGCCATGATGACTGGAGCTTTTTGTTTTTCCCTTGTTTCTCCCAAAATACCAGCAAATAAAATGAGTAAATCTTTTCCCGTTTCTCTCTTGCATTCTGTCTAACAATAGCTATGAAAATAAAAGCAGAATTTATTCTTTGGCAGAGGTACCCTTTACAGATTTCTTCTCTAGGACTTTAAATATCAAATTCGTAACAAAGAAAAATTCTCCCCACAGCAGCCTGGGGGAAAAAAAAAAAAGGCATATTGCTTTTTAAATTTAGGAGGCGATTCAAATTACAGATTAGGAAACTAAAAGATATTACAGAAGTGGTAACAGCAGATGGCAGGACCAGAAGAGGAGTAAAATAAAAGAACTATAAATCAAAACCAAGTTCTCTTTACAGACAAATTTTCAGGTGCAGACATCAAATCGACATACCTTCTTTTGGGGATGTTTGTCTGAGCTGCGCAGAGAGCCAGCTGTCAGACAGAGAGCCAGGAGTGGGAGCCAGCAGATAGGACACATTTTCTGAAAAATACTCAAGTAAACATCTCATTTCGTAGAAACACCCGTACCCCTTTCCACCAATTCTAAAAGCATCTCAGATGCCAGTAGCAAGGCATAAATTCTGAGAAAAGCCAAACTGTGCTATTAGCTCTGCCTCCTTCTGTTCTGCCTAAATACAGCTTCTCCAGGCAGCACCTAGAACTCCAGCTGCTTTCCCGGCTATAACTGCACGTCTGAACTTCTCCCACAGTATTTCCTGTAATTATTTATTCACCAGTAAAAGCTTTTATTTTCTCTACTGCAAATTCCTTTTTATTTTTATTTTTATTTTTATTTTTTTTACTTAGCACAGGCCTTCACTAAAAGTCCTTTGCAATTTCATGCTAATGCATCTCAGTAACAATATTTTGAAATGATTTATTTTAAATCCCTTGCGTGTATATATATATGTATACACATATATTTACATATTTTATATCTCTATATACTACACACAGAGGAAGGAATAGAAGAGTTACTTGGCACATATAGGAGCCTTCCTTTTACTGTTCCAATTTAGCTGAACCTAGACCAAGATCCTGCTCTAGGAAAGCAGTGAGAAAATGGCGTTCAGGCATTGGGCTGGAACCAATAATCTCGGCTGAACTCAGAATCCAGCTCTGGATGCCAACACCCACGAGAGAGCTTAAAATCCGGTCCTAAATTTTGCAGCTTTTGCGTATCTCTGGTCAGAAGTCATGTGCACGAAGGAAGTGCCCCCAGCCCCGTCCCTGGGGAACGCTCCCACCAGGGATCAGCAATTTGAAGTTACTCTGCAAAACCCTGTATGGTTTCTAAGCTGAATTGCAGGGTACCGGAAGGATTTCAGAAATAAGCCTGAGAAACCCCAGCATTACCGCCAGCATGCACAGGCTGATTGGAAACACAGCTCCCACCAGTTGCTGATTTCTCCCCTTTCATAAGCACCAGCGTTTCCAAATAGAGCCCTGGGACCAGCCCACAAACAAGCTGTGGCAGAGCAGCATCAGGAATCCCACTCCAGAGAATTTTCTCCCTCTTTCCTCACCGACCAGAGGACATCTTTCAACCCAGCTAATTTTTCCCTTCCTGCATCGCAGTTTCTCTCTCGGACAAACGGTGTGTGGACTAGCCAAGGCATTGCTCCATTGCAGCTTGCTGGTGGTGGTGGCTGAGAGCTCTCTCCATTCAGTGACCAAGCATGACATAATCCCTCTGGACCACATTTTCTTCACAGGTTAAACAAGGACAAGAGCTCTCTGCATCACCAGAATGGTGAGGCAGCATTAGCATGTAGAAAGTTTTGAGATCCTGAAATGAAAAATGCATCAAAGGGTGTAAAACATTACAAATTTCTTACTCAGATGGCACACTTGCCATAAGAAATGGGGTCATAAGAAAAGCAAGGGACACATTCTTATCATTATTTTACCATAACTGCTCACCACAATTTTCTAATTCTAGTTCTGAAGCAGACAAGTGCAAAATGATTTGGAAAAAATTAACTAAGGAGAGCACATACTTAGGACTGGAGAATAGTTCCTTATGACAGAAAACAACATGCTTTCCCGTGGGCTGTGTCAAACACGAGAGGCACGTAAGCAAACAGGGTGACAAACACCTAAACTCAGGGCATCCCCACTCGATACTGTCCCACCAACAGTGCAAATCCTAGAGGTCTGCCGAAATCTAAGACAGCTATCATTTGCCTGTAAAATTGGATCTTTCTACCTATTTTAAACCTGCAAGAAAGGAAACATCATCCTTTTATGCTGTTTTCTGAGTTGAGGATTTGATTCCATGCACACCTGAACAGAAATCCTAGCAAAGGAGAGGCTGAACGGTTATTATACCCAGCTGAAGAAACCCAAACTCAGCACTAGAACATGCACTGGGTCAGAACGCTTCTTCCTGGTCATGATTAATGTAATTTGTCAAGAACTACTTGCTTAAAACTCTTTTTCTTCAAATTCCAACTCAGAATTTTATTTTCTATTCCTGATACTTACATTTCAAGCATGGCATGTGATAATAACAATAAACACCACATCAAGAACATGTTTAAGACCACTTTCTCCTTCAGCTTTTCTTCTGCAGTTTATTATATAAATTATGCTTTTAAACATTTAGAGCACTCACATTTCAAAACAGAAAATGTTTAGTTCCACACTGAAATACTAGTGCAAAAGTGGTTTATCTAAGTGCAAATAAATTACACGTCCCCACTGACAGCCAGTGGATTAGGCTGTTTTAAATACGGCTTTTAAGTCCATAACTATTGATTACATTATTTACACGAACTCTGAGCATGTTGTAGTCAATAGAAATATTGGACTTTGGTTGGTAACAACCAAATATGCTGACAGTACAAACAAGAGAGAACAAGACAGAACAATTCTACTTAAAGTAGACCTGTGAATTCACTGGGACTGGAGAACAACAATATCATTTTTCTGAGATGACTTTAGTTATAAATAAGCAGATGTCAAATGCTCTATTTGATGTTCAATTCCAATTATTAAAATACAATAAAGCCCACACACATGCAGGTATTATATTCCAGTGAATGCCACAGGTCATCTTTGGCACATCGTATGACAGTACCTGAACACTGAATACAGCATTAGATAACACGCTTCATGAAATAATCTTGGTCTGGCAAGAGGACAAATAAAACGCAAAGATCCTTCCCATTTCCAATGCCAATAATTGTTGCTAAAGAATTTATTAAACCTAGACTGAAATATAGCAATGCCTCTCAGATAAACAGTACAAACTAAAACCAAAGTTTAATTAAATCCAAGCAGAATAAATCTTATTCGACTCACAGATGCTACTGTATGGGGTCACTGCAGTGAAATATGGGCCATTTTGTCAGTACTAGTTATTAATATCTTAGAAATCTGCATTCATTTCTCTTGAAGTGGTGATGTAAAAACAAATTTGAGACACCTCATAAATAACGTCTTTATTAATGGGTTTTCTTTTTCACATTCTTTAAAGTGATGTTTAATTGAAGTCTGCATAGTCAAGAGTGCAAAAAAAATTCATAGGAGTCAGACCCAGAGGTGAACGTTGCCCCCTCCCCTCTTTTTTTTTTTTTTTTATAAGTAAGACTGGTCGCAATCATAGGAATAAGTAACCTCTAGAAATAAGTGAACGGGGAGATGTAGAGGTGGTGGGGATGAAAGCCACCAGAAAAACTCTCACCAGTATATTTTTCTATTAATAAAGTCTTCACACAAAGACACACGACACCCATTCACATTCATGTGCACAGCAGAATGTAAACTACAGAAGAAATATTTCCTCTACCGAAGGAACAGTGAGATTATTTGTGTATTTAACCGAGTGTTGTTCAGCTGTTCCCACAATGGGAACCATTACAATACCAAGACAGAAAAACAAAAGGTCCAATTTCTTCATGCCCTTATTACAACCACATTTAAACTAGCATCTCACAGTATGAAACATGAAATCTGAGTAGTTCCATAACACTAAGAATTACCCTTAATACACACTTTTAAAGCAGTATACCTCTGTCCTTTTTTAACACTTTAAGACTATCATCCCTTTCTTTACTGCTCACGTTATTCACAGTTGGTTGAACAGCAGCTGAAGAGGACCCCAGTCTCTTCCAATGCCCACGGAATGGCTCAGCCTACGGAAGTGGTCTGCGGGCACTCCCCACCCCAGTGAGGAGCAGGGCAGCAGAACATCTCCACTTCCAGCTTCATTTCCATCGGTACAGGCAGCACAGTCCCGAGTCTCCCATAGCAATGTCACTGTATGACTGCAAAAAGTATTTTTAATATTTACACCATCTACTGATTTAGCTGTTGCATTGTAACCGTTATCAGAAAAATCTAGAGAGGGGGAAAAAAAAGGCATGTCCCCAAGTGTAACTGCCGTAGGTAGCAACGACTCGCATGTCGTCCACACTGGTAAGAGGCTGCTTCTGATCTACAGTTTTGTCTTATGCAATACAGAGGCACTACTCTGCAGCAGAGTTTAAATGCAGAATTCTTTCACATCGGTCTCTTGGAAAAGCTATCAGATATCCTCACTTCTGAACTTCACCATGAACAAACTAGGCTTAACGCTTCTATAAGACTGCTGTAACAAATGTCAGCTATAATCTATATTAGTTAGGTTCTGAATTATTGATCTTATTCAGAAGCATAACGTAGGACTGCGGGGAACTAATCATCAATATTCAATCATACAAGTCCAGATCTGGGCAAGAAGTACATCTCTTTTATTCTATAGGCTTTGAAAAGGTCCAAATTTCTATTTTTTTTAAAGCCTATAGGCTTTAAATCCAAGAGACAAGCCCAGTAGTTCAAGAGAGAAAATGAAATCAAGGCAGACAAATATACCTTTGCAGCTAAGGATATTGAAAACATAGGGCCTAGAGTATTTTAAAGAAGACCTACAACTGCGAGGAGAAGTAGTCCCTGTCCTGGGATTCAGTAAGAATATTTGTAGCAGTTCTTAGTTTCACAAGGGTGAAACACACTACATGGTGAAAGTCAAACCCACCACAGTGAAACAACGATTCCCAGGCTGAAACCCTACCTTCATTAGCTACATCACAGAGGAAAACATCCTGCTGCACACAGAAACACAAATAACAGTTCCATGGCAATGTCAGCTAGTGTCAACAAGAAGCTGATGGATACACGTTTCACCACTCCTTCTTAGAAAATAACCTGTCCTCTCCTCAGGGAGCTAATGCACTGGGAGATGGGGAAAAAACAGTCAGAAGTCTGGAAAACAAACACTGAAGATAATGAAGTTTTACCCCAGAAACAAGCCACTTGGGCATCCAACGACTGTTATATTGACTAAGCTTCAGGGCAAAACTGTAGAAAAACAATTCACCTTAATCCAAATCAAAACACCAAAAATAGAATTGTCCGACTGGGTGTGGGCTGATAAATTTTCACAAGCAACAACAGCAATTTTTTTTTCCTGGCAATTTCACTGATAAATCTTCTGGCAGAATCCAAATCTAATTAAACTGAGAACAGAATAATTTAGTGCAGTACCTTTCTTAATTTCTTCAGTAAAATTTGTATTTTTTGTCACTTCAGGGGTTTAATTCAAGGTACCAGTAAAGTAAGACCACTTTTGACATTAGTTCATGATTTGCATTGACACAGATTTTGTATTTTTTAAAGGTGGTAGTTATAAGGGCATCGGATTAGAGTTTTCTTCTAGTAATGCAAGATCCTAAAATAAATGCAATTTGGTAGTCTGAAGGAAACACCTTACTCCTTAACACACAATGAAACTACTTTGTGGCCTTCTGTGTTTCAGGAAAATATCCCCCATATTCAGATCATTAGACAGCCTCACTAGTTAAGACACATTAAAATGAAACATTTTCCATTAAAGTCGCCAAAAACTGGATTTAAATTTATTGCATGACGTTGCATAAGAAAGTATATTATTGAAAACTGTAAGGCATCATGCAATTATCCATCAGCTAATTATTTATTATTCGTTGAAAGATGGTTATATACTCTAAAGTTATAAAACCAGTTTCAAAAAAGTACATAAAAAAATTTAACATGATAAGCATTAAATATTTTTCACGTCTGTAGTTTTTAGCTGTTAAAAAGTGCATTCAAACATACTGTACTGGAAAGTTGCTCTGTCCAAAAATGGTGCTGGAGATTTGTTAAATTAAAAGTTGCAAAAGAATGTTGTATGGGATTAGAAAGCTAAAAAGTTGTGGTACTTAAACTTACAAACTTGCTTGAAATAATTTTTCAATCCTCACACTTACAATTTAGCATAGGTGGTATAATTATGTAAAAATGTATGCTTATATAACTAAACAGTCAAATGAATTCAAGTTACGTACACTGAGTGATCAGAGAAGGAGCAGACTTAATATTTAGACATGGGACAGAAAGTACTAATGTGATTTTGGCGTTAATCTATGTACTGTGCCATCCAACGGAATCCTTCTCCGTAGCCTTGTCTCTTTAGCACGCTGCACATGAACACTTCTAGTGGCCTTGCATTCAATTCTTTCAATGGTATACTGCCCTGCAAAGAGACAAAAGTATTCCAAGTTATGGTATCTTTACAAGAAGATTCCTCCTCTACATCAACATTTATTTCAATGGAATGCCATTACTTAATTCATGTTGGGCACTAGAATTTTAGAAAATAAACTAACCTAAAACATTTGCACACCTTACTAGGACTACAGTCACTGAGGAAATACGCTGAGCATCTTTACATGCGCAGCCACATTTGGAGAGCATAAAGTATATGTATGAACCTGAGTACAAGAGCAAGCATGTGCACAGAGAGCTTATGCTCAGTTTTCAGAAGAAGTTCCCTGCTCTGTTTCTAATAGCTTTCCAACAAGATAAAAAGAGCATTTGCTACAAATCAGGACTGACCACAGTCAGAGTGCGAGTTGCTTGCTTGCCAAGAGCATCACAGTGTGACAAAGCTATTGCTCAACTGGACATTCACAACAGGAGTCATACATCATAGACTATGTGCAGTGTTGTAAAAAACAGGGCAAGATGCAAAAAAAAGTATCTATAGTAACTGTTTACAGTCTATTACACCTATTCTAAACTAACCTATGAAATTCTTTTTCACTTGGAAAACAAAGAGGTACAGATTCGCTTCTGCTCAACCTAAACTCCAACTAGCACTGAACTCTGAAGCAGAATACAAAAGCAAAGAGGAGTTACAAGACTGGATCCTCTCCTCCACTGCTGGTCACCTAATGCAAGCTGGAATGGAAGTGACACTGGAACAGCTTTGTCAGCTGCATCAGGAGAGGTGTACTTCCAAAGACAAAGGATAATGGAGCAACTTGTTTCTAACTACTTGTACCCAAATGCCTACTACAAGTAATACACTGTATTTACTTTAGAGAGAGTTGAAGTATTACAAAGATGCATAATACAAATCTGTCTTGTTGTTACAGATGCCAGTAGGATTTTTTTTTCCACAGCCTACAAACTCAGATTTTTTCCATGATGTAAACCTATTTCTAAACTTTAGTTAAACACGTTGAGTAATGATTTGTATTAAACCTGCAATTTAAATAAAAAAGTCAATTACTGAAAGACTTTATCAGGTTTTCTCTTATAGTTCTCACTAGAACTATAGAACTGTATCCTCTGAAAACTTGTTCACCCTTTAGAAGTACTGCACTGGAAAAGTTCAAGTACTGACAACTATACTAGGTACTAATACCTTTTCTCTGGAAAAAAATGTGGCATTGAAAACAATGAATAGAAGTTGCAGTAGAGGTGTATCTAACACACACATGCACAAAAGAAAGAGACTTCAGCATTTATTCCATATAAGTCTATAATGTATTAAGTACATAATAAACTAAAAAACATTTGTTTTGTGTAGCTGAAGTGGACTGGAACCAACACAGAAATATAAAGCAAACACAAGATCCCTAACCAAAAAAAACCACAACATTACCTTTCCTGTTGTCTGGCCGTACAGACCAAACATCTCTCGTAACCTCTCTTCGCTGATGGCTTCAGGTCTGTCAATCTTATTACCAAGGATTAGGATAGGCACATTAGCAATAGTTTCATCTGTCATTAGTGACTACAAAGGGAAGGAGAAAGGGGGAAGAGATTATTTCAGGATATATTTTGACTTAGGACTTCACATTAAGATAAAAAGTTAACAACGTAATGCCATTAAATCATTTGGTGAAGCTTGGCCTTTTAAGAAGTAAGGGTAGTAAAATTCACTGGCGCATCAAAATTAATTGATGGGAGTTGTTTAATGTACTTGGGATAAAATAAATGAAATTACTCACAAAATGGAAAATATCACAAATGGAGCAATATTGATTCAACTGAATTATTGGCAAAATAACATGTTCACCTACCTTCAATGCATACAGTAATGAATAGTAAGAAGAGGGCAACAGAACCAGAATACAACTAGATAGGAATGACGACGCAGAAGGTGAAATTACTAGCACTCATGACCAGGTGGCAAGAGAGCTCTGTTGGATACTGATCTTGTTTTTCAGAAGTTAAAGTTCAGACTTTCAAAAACATATTTAAACTTACATCAAGTTCTTCTTTTGATTCGAGCAGTCTTTCATGATCCGCACAGTCCACCAAGAACACAATGCCATTAATAGCTGGCAGATAGTTTTTCCACACTCTGCGAGCTACAGGGAAGATGTGAATGAAAAACAATGGAAATTATCACAAAATTTAGAGCAATGCACATCAGTAATTAGGAAGGAACATTTTTTTTTTCAAAGTCTTAGCTTATACTGCCAGTCTTCAGGATGCAATTTCATGTTTTACAAAGCTTGTGATAATAGATCAAAATTACCAGTCCCTCTAGTGTTATCACCCCTCTATCCCACATGCACACTGATGTACTCAACCTTTTTGTGTTTCCCCAAGAATTATGTCAAGAAACACAAGTTCGAAGCATAAAGGTTAAATGTAAGTATAAGCAATCTGAAGTAGTGAAACAAAAACTACCTAATCCTCCTCAAAATACGTGTTATCAGTTAAGAAATTTTGCTCTAGTGCAGCTCTTGCCAAATTGTATTTGGGAGTGCGGTATGTGATGGAGACAGGCAACAGAGCAGTGAACGTTTTTAACACTATCAAAGAGAGTGTGGGAAGCTGATCTCTGCAGCATGGTTGTATTTCTGATCTGAGACAAACTGACTGTAAACAACTCTAACTTAATTCACTGCAGTTAAATGAGTCAACATATTCTCTTACCTTGAGCATGTCCACCCAGATCAAAGGTAGTGAAAGTCATGCCAGCAATTGTCAGCTCCTCTGAAGCTAAAAATACACAAAATTATGTTCTCTGCATGTGAAGATTATACAGCATTATATACATCTTATACGATATTCCGCTATATGGAATAGTCTAAGGTGGGGTATAGATTTTGCTTTCTCTTGGTTGTTTTCAGTATTTTCTTATTCAAGAAATGAATCAGTACAATACATTTTCCCTCAATAACACTTGTGTAACAAAATAAATTTGGTTAACCATTAAAACACATACAGAATACCTGCAATGTTAAGAGAATAGCAGAGAAGGCCCACACGTTACTTATCCCTACACATTACAAAAACAGCAGGCAGCTCTGGCCTCCGGTTTGCCACAAAGTTGGAATTTCACGTACAATACTGTTGAAGGTTTCTCCTCTTTGTGTCCTTGCTTAATTGCTTACCTCCTTCTTAGACTTCACCAGTCCACATTTTTAACCTGCACTGAACCTCTTCTCCTGCAAGGCTACCACAATGACAATCACACAGAAACCTCTAAGCAACGAAAATCAAAACAGTGTACATAAATGCAAGCCCCAGTTTCCCACAGCTTCTGTAATTCAGACTCAGCTCCATTACTCTGCTTCTAATTGGCCCCTTAATTTTAAATAAGTCACATTGAACTATCCTAAAAGAATTTTTTGAGTATGACTCAAATTACCTATGGATTGTGATCCCCAAAATTCCTTTGTTTCCCCCCAGTTACTTATGATGTATAATCAGGTATTGCTTTTCTCGCAATACTTTGAATACTTCCTGGCTAGGGATCTAGGAGCGTTAACTTACTGGGGTGTAGTGTGGGGACGTGCTGTCCCAGTCTGTCATCTTTGAGCATGTGCAGCAGCGTAGTTTTTCCAGCATTGTCCAATCCAAGAAAAACTAGTTTGCCTGATTTCTTGTACAGTCCTGCAACAAAGAATAATCTACTGAATAGCCAGTTAAATCAGCGAAGGTATTACCATAACATCGTCCAACAGGAACTCACATCACACACATAAAAAATACGAACATTTAAGAGCAACAGCAATAGTGTGTTTGAGCATTCTGAAGCCTAAGCCTCTTTCAGATCCTGTGGGGTCTGCTGATCAGCAAGACCAATAAACGTTCCTACATGGATATCCTACAGGTTTCTGGTGGCACAGCTCTGACAGCCAGCAGTGAAAGGGAGTGTGATCGCTAATTAAACCAGACATATGCAGTCACATTATTTCTAACGCTCCCAGGAGCAAAGTTTTACGGACACAGTACAAAATACAGACCTGCCAAGCTCCACAGTGCGCTTTATCGATGACCTTTATCAGTGCTCTCCTACTTGTACAAGCCACATTCACACTCGCTCATGTGCTTATCACAGCTATGCTTGCTCCAGGCAGCTTATGTGATGCTGAGTGGCATTTCGGGGGGCAGGCACATGACTGATGTAAACGTGTCGGTAATATAAATGCGTTTATGTTATCCGAGCAAAGTCAAAACAGGATTAAACCTTGCCAGAGTAGCCTACTCTGCCTTAGCGAAGCGACAGTTTTGCTCACAGACAGTGGAATTGCCTGGTACAGAGGTACAGTGCTAACAACAGATTATAAAACATTATCAACCCCAGACGTGGAACAGAGCATGTTTTGTTCATCCCCCTCCAGTTATGACCAAAAAAAAAAATAAATGTTTGAAACAAAAAACTTCAGATCTCAGTAGGTATTTTATAGAGAACCTAGCTTCAATGTCAATAGCCATAATTAGCATATATATGAATTGTTTTATTTTGGCTCACGTATTATTTTGACAGAAGTAATATTCATCCAGATCCTCAGCTAAATTGTGTGGTTATGACCCGAATGGCATCATCAGTGCCATTTTGACACATTTGCTGTCTTGTGATAATGCCATAATAACAGGAACAAGAAATGTTACTTTCACTGTCGTCTTTATAAAAATGCCTTTTCCCCTTTATTTCTCTACTTGTAATCCCAATAAATACATCAACTGTTGCAAAGGAGAAGACATGTAAAATATTAGCACCATATTTCCTGAAGTTTGAGATTGTCAAAGGACAATTCTCTCAGACTTGCCAACACCACAACCTATGCCAGAATTATTTTTCACTGCTTCAAACTGATCAACATTCGACGTAAAATATTCTTAAGATAAATTTATTTAAAAAAAACCCACACATTCTGTACTGAAAAACTATTGAAGTAAGAATCTCCTAGCTTTGTGCCTTTTACGCTTTGCCTTATGTGTTTTCAAAGAACTGTGACCTGGATGCTACACATGCATGTTTCCTTAGGAACCGCTATTGACCCCACCACCCTCAAGAGTGCTGAAGAAAGGAGGGAAAAAATACATATGCTGAAATTAACAGTTCTTTAAAAACAAAAATGAGCTACATTCCTAACAGAATTTTCTTTTTTCTTCCTCCTGTTTAAAAAGAATTGCAAAATGCAGCCAAGTACTGTAATGTGGGAGTTTTAAGTCACCAGGATCTTTTACTAGATAATGTCACAGTATTGTGGTGCTTTGTAATATACTGAAGAAAGATTTCTTTTACAACCACCTTGATGATACAGAAATACTTCTTGAAGTATACGTTACCATTAAAGTTCCACTGTCCCACTGTTGTAGTCACTTCACTTAACCACGCACTCTCCCCGAAGAACAACTAACCCTCCTGATCTGCAAACTAGGTACCAAAATCCTGCCTACTGCCAAGATGCGCTGTGCCAAGTGCCGCAGGAACAAGAGGCTTGTAGCCATTCCAAGGTCACATTAACAGCAGTCCCCTGGACTGTACATGACGAGCAGAATGACCCAGCCACGTCATTTCTGGAGCCCTTATTTGTTTCCCTTCCAGCCTGAGGCACAGGTCACCCTGGGGTCTCTGCTCCACTGCATCCCCCCGTGAGCACACAGCCTTGCCCGTTTGGCAGACACATCTGAGTTGCTGATAAGCCCCAGCTGCTGTCCAGTTTTTGCATTATTTGTGATACTAGTTTTTGGTACACATACGGACTTAGTCTGATGAGGAAGGCTTCTGATAAGAAAGAGATCCTTCCCCGTCCATGCCTGATGAGGGTTAAACTGGTGGTGACCTCTTATCAACTCTTATCCTCATAGCTCTTTTCTTTTGTGAGATTTTAAATAACATTACACAGGGGGTTCCTTGGCCACCCCCTGGATGCTGTAGTGCTGCACGGTCACATGTGCCTCTATCTGCCCGACCTTTACACTGCCGCTGTTTGCTCACCTTTCCCCCTACCTTTAAACTAATCTCTGGAATCGCATTCCACCAGGGCATGTTTTATAACCTGCAGGAAAGAATACTCTTTCATATTCCTCAACTTATTTCATTAATAATCTTTTTTTAACTACAAGTACTGTAGAGTGTTTGCACAGTTCTTTTTTCAAATACAACTCTTACTCCCCAAACTCACCTTTTCATATGCCCAAATTACACCACCTATTAATCTACAAGCCGGAGGAGAAAGTATTGATGTTTACAGAGAGAGAAGTGAACAAACATGTTCATATATTAAAACTTAGGTCACAGGAGAAACTCCAGTTCACACTTACCTTACAAGTTAAATGAAACACTACTAAACTACATTAATACAATAGTGCTGTTGCTACTCACAGACTGAACACATAGGGAACATTTGCTCCCAAAGCAAATGCCCCCACTTTCTCTGAAACTTTTTATACTTTGAGTGTCTTTCATAAAAATGCAAGACGAACAAGCAGTAATACTTCATCTATTAGTGACATTAAAACCAGAATATCAATAAAAGGATTCTTTGTGCATTCTACATGTATGTGTATGAAGGGATGTTTCATACAGTGATCTACCTTGCCTCCTGTCACGATAGCACAGGGAATTGTAGAGAGTATCCCAAATGCTATCATCAGCCTTCTTCAAATGAATAAAATGTACACAAGTGATTTTATTTATTTATTTATTTATTCTAGAATTAAAGGGACATATGGACAGCAATTCTCCTTTCTACTGCAAGCTTCAGTATCTTTCACCAGAATTAGACTTTGTATGCGCAGATATAGGAAAGTGAGCTAACGTGCAGTAATCGCTGCTTGACTAAGTAAGAGAAGATAAGGGAGATTAGTCAACTTAGTTAAAATTTCACTGGCTAATATTTCAATAGTAGGCCAAGGGTCTAACATTCAGCGAAAAAGTTTAAACTTCCAACTGATAAAAGGCAGGTGCCATGATCCATTAATCTCAAATGCTTTTTATTTGCTTCAGTAGAATCCCTGGAACCTGTAAAATGTCCTTTTTAGCTATGTTATCTGCAACTTCTCTTCCTCTTTTTAGTATCCTAACATTTCCTTTCCTCTTTTTTTTTTTTCCCCTCCTGTTTTGCACAAGCTAATATTTCACCTTGGATCAACATGGATTGCAGATGCTTTTGGCCAGGGAATACTTTCCTAAGGTTCTTCATCAGAGATCAGTGGAGTTTCACACTGATTTCAATGACACTAGTCACACAATAAAGCACTGCTGGACATGAGCAGGGGCTTCAATATCTGGCATTAATTTTTTTGTAGATGGTTGTTCATATTTGAATTCTCGAATGACACCAGATTAAACGTGATGCAATTAAAAAAATCAAATCTATTATGTTCATGAAAGAAAATCTAATTTTTCAAGAGGTTAAAGGATTAATGTAAGATTGAGAGAAGAGCACATTCTCGAAATACTCAGAGAACACTCAATACTTATAGAATCATATCCTGAGCTGGGAGGGACCCACAAGGATCATTGAGTCCAACTCCTGGCTCTGCACAGGACCACCCCAAAATCAGACCATGTGTCTGAGAGCGTTGTCCAAATGCTTCTTGAACTCTGGCGGCTCGGTGCCATGACCGCTGCCCTGGGGAGTCTGTCCCACTGCCCGACCACCTCGATGAAGAACCTTTTTCTGATATCCAGCCTGACCCTCCCCTGTCCCAGCTCCATGCCGTCCCCTCGGGTCCTGTCGCTGTCCCCAGAGAGCAGAGCTCAGCGCCTGCCCTTCCGCTCCCCTCGTGAGGGAGCTGCAGGCCGCCATGAGGCCTCCCCTCGGCCTGCTCTGCTCTGGGCTGAGTACTGATAGTGATGTAGTAGTGATAAGTGGAACATTTTTTTTGAGTGCTACCGAATATACACCAAAATATTCTTTAAACAGTTGCTATGTTTGAAGATAGCAGGGGTTAACAGATAGCATGATAAAAACAATAAAACTTACCTAAAAACTGTAATACACTACTGAAACCACTGTAAATCCAATCAAATATGAAGGACATATCTGGGTCTTATAGTCTGAAATAAAAAGAAAAATTAAATTCTGTTAGAAGAGCACATTAAGCGTTGTAAGATGTTTACTCGAGTTGAAGCTGGGGAAGTTTTATGACACAGAAGTCGCTGCTGTCTGCACATCGCCTGTTTGTGTGCTTTGTACCAGACGATGACCACTCAGCACCAGGACCACCACGTAAAGGCCGCATCCCCGCCTGTACTGCCTCATACAGGCTTCCACCATCTGAGGTTTAACCATAAAACTCAATTCAGTAACGACTCAGGAACACCATGTTTCTCACTGAATTCTTTCAGGTTAGGTTCAGGAACGGAAGGGGGAGGTGAGGACAGAGAGCTGCAGCCAGCCCCGGGCAGACACCCCTCGGCAGCAGGATGAAGCCCCAGTACTCCTCAAGCCCCGTTGCTTGTGGTATGGTAAAAACACCACTGTGCTAGTCTCTGGGGGTGAGCAAGCAGCCAGGATGGGATCACACAAAAAAAAAACAGGCCTGCTGTTCCTGTCCCAAAAGGGATGGAGCCCTCCCCAGGGCATGGGGCCTCCAGCAGGCGGCCACAACGGCAGCGGCCGAGGGAGTTTTCTGACATCTTGAGCACTCAGAACACACAGGCAGCCCAGGCAGGGAACAACCAGGATTTCACAGAATTGTTTAGGCTGGAAAAGACCCTTAAGGTCACCAGGTCCAACCATCGACCCGACACTGCCAAGTCCACCATTTCTGAAGCAATGCCTTGAGATGCAAGAACTGTCACTAGGTTAACTGCGCGGCCACGAACAATTAATTTCTTAACTTTCATCTTAATTCCCTCATTATCTAATGTAAGGTTAGTCACACTGAAAGCACTAGCTTGACATATGGAATTAGCACTCAGCATTAAAAAAAATCTTTCGAAAGACTAAAGGGCAACTTCCTCAGAAGCACCCAGCCAGCTAATTCCTGCTAGATCAATAAATTCCTGCTAACGCCCGGGGAAGTTGGAGTCCAAGTCTTTGAGACGATGTCTGGGCTGCTACGGGCAGCTTGCAGAGGCATCCTGAGCCAGCGCAGGCTCTCCTACGGCATTTGTTTCTACGCTGCAGCCATGTCCTGGGCCCTCCTGGGATAACTTTAGGACTGCTCCGGACCTGGAGCAGAGCCCAAAGCAGTGGAAACACAGGTCAGTACCAGACCAAAATCCACCTATCCGTTATAACAATTACACTCAGGCAATGAACAGAGGTTTTCTACTGCATAGCAACAGGTATGTCACAGCAATAATACGGAAAGAGGAGGAGTGATTATTATTATTTAATTATGTTTGCTTGCACTGGAGCAAAATCTGTTCAGCCCATATCTGCCTTCCCTGATTGACCACAGCAAAGTGCTAGGAACCCTTGGTTTCTTCGGGACTAACCCTGAAACCCTTGCCTATGTCCTGTGCTACTTTGAGCTGTCACAGTTGCAACTTTTAAGAATAAAAAAACAAATAAGCTTGTGGATGCATGAACACCCAGTTACACAATGTCATGACTGAAACTGTCACTTGCATGTCTAAAAAGCAAAGGTCAAGAATAAGCAAACATGGCAGGACGTACACGTCAGCAGATTTATTTATTGCTTGAACAAAACACCGATCGAGAAAATCCTCTGTGGGGCTTAGAGAAATGATCTGCTCAAATAACCTGCAAATCAGTGCAAACAGCGTGATGTAAGAGAAGTGCTCGTGTTACCGCGGTGAGAATAACTTCACAGAGTTTAGTTGGGTTAACCAGCTCCTTCTGCGAACCTCACGGACGGAAGAAAAAAGTCTTCATGTGCTGCTGAAAACACTTAAAGGGACAAGATTCAAATTATTAAAATGAGAAGGGAGTTACTCTGCAAATACTGCTGAAGCGGCAGCAATATGGCTTAAATTCCCCTACACACAGAAAAAGTGGCTTAGGGAAGGCTATCCAAATGCACCACAGCCAACTTCGGTATCAGCTGGCAGCGCTTAAAGGAAAACACTGCTTTGAAAATGGGAAAAAAATTGACGGCAAATTGTAAAGTCACACTAGCAATATTTGAACAGAGATATTAAATCTGCTCTTATCAGACGGCAAAAATAACTGCCCGATTCACGGCAGTGCCCGACCGAAGTGCCACCAAGCCACCCGGCGGCACACCGATGCCCAGAGCCCGCTGACAGCTCCAAGCCTCGGTACTGCGTGGAGCCAGGCAGAGCAGCGGGGCTGCTCAGCAGACGGACACAAGCTGTCCTGCTAAAGCCACCACGAAAGAAGAACACTGAAAACTCTGGCAATCACGGCTCCCAAGGCTTGACGGAGACAAAAACACTAACTGCTTTAAGGTTATCTCAAGGGTTCCCTCACAAATAGCCGGTTGCGAGCTGACACAGACTTTTAATGAGAAACTGTGACAGACACGTGGCAATCTGCTGATACCGACTATTTTTACAGACATCACCAACTTACCTTCTCGTGTCTTCTCAGAAATAGGAAAGTAACTTCCCAGCACCAACAGCCGATGGCTACCACTTCAAAATGTGTCTACCAACCCTGTCTACCGACCCTGGCTAGTGTTATTTCATAAGCGAAGCGTGACTTGTGGTTCCTGGGGAGCCCTGCCAGCCAGCCTGCAGACCGATGAAACTGGTTTGCATCCTAGCGGCCACCTGCTGACCACGGGGAGCAGAATTCCCACCCAGCAGTTTTGGTAACACCTCGAGACACCTTTTTTTTTTTTATTTTATTCTGAAAAGCAAGGATTTTCCCACTCTGGATCTGAATTTTTCTGGCTAAAAGTTCATTATTCCATTCCAGAATCAGTTCAAATAGTTCTTACTTCTAAAGACCGTGAACATTTAGATAAGTGAGGATATCAGGCTTCTAAAGACAGCTTTAAATCCCTTGATGGAAGAATTAGGAAGTAGAAACCAATTACACCCAAGTGTAACACCTCTTGCAATAACTAGAAGTCACTGCACTGTGCCTGGGTGATTGCTGTCACCAAGAACTAGAAAAGAAACCTCCGTCCAGTGTAACCGCAGCCAACCACGCTCTCTGAGCTACAGCAAGTTTGAGAACAGGCTCTGCTAAAAACAACTTGCAAACAAGTGCTTAAAGTGCACTCTTAAGGGTGTATTTCACCTAAGACCATTTTAACGTTGTAAAACGTTACCACTGGCAACAAAAATCAAAATCGGTAACAAATTCAGTGAGTAAAATGAGACTTGCTGTCTGCCATCGACTTTACGATATGAGAGTGCATCTTGATGCAGTGTTTTAAGAGTTGAGGAAAGGAAGAGAGTTTGGGAATGCGCTAACGGCGTAGCTTTTCTATTTTAATCAGATGGCAAGTCATCTCTGAGATTTCAGAGAGATATTCACACAGCGCTGTTACTTGCTGGGTTGAAAACAGAAAGATTACATACCGTAAGACATATACTTAGTGCTATTGCATCTTTTATTCTGAGATACTCCATTTGAATTTAGCATTGATCTCAAGTACATCTGAAACAGCAAAGCAAACAGTTTATCTCTAAAGACGGCACTGCAACATGCACATTAGGTCCTAACAGCAAATGATGAAGTGTTTCAGTCGCAGTCTGGCTCACAAAAATTCTTCTCAGATCACAGTCTCAAAATAGGGCCTATTGCAGCAATTTCCACACTTATTTAAAACAAACAAACAAACAAAAAACAGAACATATTGGAGCATGAATACATAATTATTCTTCATCTTAAAGGTTATCGTTTTTGAAGAAATAGTGCTCAGAACAAGAGCATCTTGACAGATCATTACAATACGCCAAACAACTACACAAGAAAGTTGTAAGGCACATGACGACTAGAACACGATACAACAACCCACTTTTCCAAATCACCACCACCAAAGTGAAATATGAGCCAGGACTAAAAAGAAACTGCCAAGCAATCATAAAAGATTAATGCAATTGACAACAAGCATGGGGCTGGTATCTCTACAAACCAGAGATCAGAAGGCTGTAGTGCTTCTCTTCAGAGAATGAGCAAAAATGTGAAGAAATTAAAATAACTGTGTGCAGTCAGGCAGGCGAGGGGAGGAAGGGTGACGAGTATCATTAGAGGAATTCTGATTCACAGCCCTCAGAGGGAATGGGCCCTTTTGGAGGGCGTGCACACTAATCCAAATTCTATTTACAAGCGAGACGTCGTTTTATAATTTCCCTTCGGGAAGCGTGACGACGGCACGCTTAAATTCAGCCGAGGGTTCAGCCATAACCGTACCCCAAACACCCTGGCCCAGCTCTGGATGCCCGACAAAGCTCCGTCCACGTCGCGTTTCGCCTTCGCAGCCGCTGCCTGCGGCGAACAACGGGTCTCGCCACTGACACAAACACCCGGAGAGGCGACGGCAGCACAGCGCGGTGGCACGGGAGGCCCGGGCAGCCGACCCGCCCCACCTCGCAAGGCCCCGTCCTCCAGCAGCACCGGCGGTGCCAAGCCCCCAGCCCCGAGGACGGGGCCGGGCCCCGACCCCCGGGCGCGGCCCCTCCGCGGCTGCCGGGCATCGCCCGAAGGCCTCCGGCCCGGCCCGGCCGCCCCGATCCCCCGGTGCACCGGGGAAAGGAGCCCGGCCGCCGGTAGCCCCGGGAGGCCGCGGCGCCGAGCAGGCCGCAGCCATCCCCGGCCCCGGTCCCCGGCCCAACGCCCGGGCCTCGGCGGCTCAGCGCCGGCCCCGGGAGGCGAGGCCGGGCCCGGCCGGGTCGCGGTGGGCACCGAGCGCCGCTCCCCCCCCACCTCCTCCCCCGGTGCTGCCCCCGCAGCCCGCTCACCGCCGAGCTCAGCTCCGGGCGCTCCGCCGGCACCGACACGGACCCCGCGGCTGCGCCCCGCTCCGCCCCCGCCTGGCGCCTTCCGGGCCCGGTACGGCTCGGCACGGCTCGGATCGGCTCGGCACGGCTCGGATCGGCACGGCACGGCTCGGAGCTCCGCCCGGCCCGGCCCCGCAGCGAGCCCCGGGACCTCCCCCCCCCCCCCCCCCCCCCCCCCCCCCCTCCCGACGCAGCACCAGCGGGCGGTTTCGGTGTTTGTTGAGGTTTTTTAGGGGAGACCCGTACCGAGAGCACCCCGAAGCGTGTGCGGGGCGCTGGGCACCCGGTGGCTGCCCGGAGCACGCAGCAGCCGGCCGGGCTTGCAAAGGAACCGATCATGGAGGCAACCTCGTGTGCCCAACGCGTCCCTCCCGGCTGCTGCGTGGCACCAGCAGCGCCTGGGCAGGGAGCCCCGCTGCTGCCCGAGGGCCACGGACAGGGCTTTGCCCATCGCAGCGGCCCTGCCACGGCCACCAGCCCCCAGGCCACCAGCAGAGCACCTGCTTGGCGTGGTGTTGGGGCACATTTTAGGGCCGTGGGCCTCGTTTCTATGATTCTGTTTGGCTGTGGGTGCAGAGGAGCTGCTCGTGGTTGAGTCACCATCCCTGGAGGTCTTTAGAAGACGTGTAGATGTAGAGCTTAGCGATACGGTTTAGTGGAGGACTTGGGAGTGTTAGGTCAGAGGTTGGACTGGGTGATCTTGGAGGTCTCTTCCAACCTAGACGATTTTGCGATTCTGTGGGTGCGGGACAGCACGGTGCCAGGCCCGGAGCTCTCGCCTCTGCCCTGGGGATGCCGCCATGCGTGTTTTGTGCTGGGCCAGCATCCCGAAACAGCTCGCCAAGGCAATGTGTTGGAAGCGACATAAATGGCGTCCTCTGTGCGGGCAGGCTCCATGTAGGGCTGTGGTTGTAAGGGCCCCATACGTGTATGGGCTGTGAGGTCGGCTGGGTCACGCACCAAGGAGAACAGCGGCCTCTGACCGCATTTGAGGCCAGCCGCGCCATTTTGTTACACGCAAGGCCAACGGCGTCATTTCGCAGTATTTTGGGGCTAACCGTACCATCTCACTACGTTTGGGGCTAACCATGAGGCACTTCACTGTATTTGGGGCTAACCGCGGCATTTCGCTACGTTTGGGGCTAAACAGCCTCATTTCGCTACGTTGGGGGCAGGGTATTTGGGGCTAACCACGGCATTTCTCTACACGAGGCCTCCGTCCCACAGCCCCCTCACTTCCAGCTCCAACCCTGGCGGGCAGAGGCCCTGTGGCACCCAGGGCGCTGAGGAAGGAGGCCGCGGAGCACCCCACCCGTGGGTGCCCCCCGCCCCCCCGCCGCCCTCCTTAACCCCCCCCCCGGCGCCTCCCCCCTGCCGCAGCGCGGCGCTGCCCGGAAGTGCCACGTGTACGCAGCGCGCGTGCGCCGGGCGGGCGGCCCCGGTAGTTCCGGTGCGGCGCGGCCCCGCCCCTGGCGCCGCGGAGCCGAGCGGAACCGAGCCGGGCCCGGGCGCAGCCATGGCCCAGCCCGCGGGGCCCGCCGCTGCCTGCCGAGCTCAGGGCGGTGCCGGGCGGCAGCCCTACAGCAACGGTGAGCTACCGGGACCGGGGTGGGGGGAGCGTCCCGGTGCCCCGGGGCAGGCGGTGTGGGCCGCTTTCGTTTTGCGTGTTTTGGGGGGTTTTGTACCCAAATCCGTGACGGAGCCGCGCGGGCCAGGCCGTGGTACCGCGGCCTGTGAGGGCCCGGGGGGCCTGGCTGCGCTCCCCGGGACCACCCCCCCCCGGTGGGAGCGAGGCACCGGGGTGAGACCGGGCAGCTCCCGGCGGGACCTTGAGAACCGGGAAGCAAGGCACGGGGCGGGCCCGGGCCGTGTCCGTGGCGGTGTGGGCTGCCGGAAGCCTTTCCCAGCCCCTCGCCTTCCCGCAGCACCCCCCTGCCCCGTTCCCTAATTTCTTCGTTCCCTAATTCCGTGCTTCTCCTTTTCGGTACTCGTGGCGCCCCGTGAGCAGGGCAGTTATAACCAGATCCTTCGGTTTTTATGCCTTGTGTACGAGTAATTAAATGGGTTGGCTCGCCTTCCCTCTCCTTCTTTGGCAGCGTGTTTATAACTTCTCAAAAATCACTCACAGCATGGCGTTATACGGCTGCATGGTTGCTTGTAGGGTCAGCAGTGTGGGAAGCAGATAAATGCGGGCTGAAAAGAGTCCTCATTCTCTTGAGCTTGTGGTTGAAGCAGGGAGCGTACAAGAGGAACGTTGGCTCATGGAGTGCTCGAGCGGGATGAGTTACACGCTGGCATCGCTTTATTTCAGCCGGTTTGGCTGTAGTTGGCTCAAGTGCCCAGTGGAAGTTCTGGGAGGTGGCCGGAGGAGGAGAGACATCAGGCTGTCAGGTGTCTGAAAACCGAAGGCCTGAAACCTAGAGTTACGCAAATAAAGGGTAATAAAATGAACCAGCAGTCACGGTGTGCTTGAGAGAGGGCACGGGTTGCTGGCCCGTTGAATAAACGGGGTTATTCGAGTGTGGGCCGTCCTTAGCGCTGTCGGGAAGGCGCTGCGATCCTCGGCTATTACAGGAAAAATAACGTTGCCTAAAAGCGATCGAGAGCGTACCGAGGGTGCCGTTACGGTTATTTGTAACGGCCCGTGAGGAAAGAGAGCTGTCAGCAGAACGACAAATGGTAATCCAGCCGCCAGCTCTCCTCCCGATGCGTTGCTCCCCTCGCCGCCCACAGGTAACCGACTCCCCAGCGCCCTGCGCGTGTGCCCGGCCGAGGCAGCAGCGGCGCCGCACGCTGCCGACCTGGAAATGGCTGGGCAGCGAGCAGCGGGTTGCCTGGTGACAACCTGCCTCTCTTCACGCGGGTTTTAATAGGAGCAGTACTCGCTGATTTGCTCCTGGGCCGGCAGATGCGGAGTGTAAACAAGGAGGAGAAACGCGCTCGGAGAGAACTGTTCGCTCGCCTCGCGTGATGGCGCGGCGCTCCGAGGCCACGAGCCACTTTGGGAGCAGCGGGCGGGCTCGGCTGCAGCGGGTGCTGGTGGCCTCCTGCCGCCCGGCTCGGCTGGAATCCAGCTCGGCCCCCGGGAGCGCGTGTCCTTGTACCCCCTGGGGAGGTTGCGATGGGTGAAAGCGGCGTCCTGGGCACGGGGAGCAGGTGGCACTGAAATTCGGCGTGGCAGAGAACGTGGCTTGAATCGTAGCCTCCCACGATGATGTTTTGATCCCTCATTTCCAAAAACCACTGAGCAGCTGGCATAAGTATTCCAGTGCCATCCCTCATCTCTTAGAAATTTTAAACAGCCTTAGGTACATAAAGGTGTCTCGTGCTGCTAAGGAGGTGGCCTCGCTCTTGTTGCTAGCTCCTGTCCGTGGTGTCCCGAGCTCGGTGGCTTTGCTGTTGTGCAGGTGACCTTGCTTTTCAGTCCGCGCCGAATTCCTGCTCGCAGGAAAGGAGCAGCAGCCTACGGGGAAGCTGGAGAGCCTGCGTGCTGCCTGCCGGGCCTCCCTAAAGGGGTCAGGTCAAGACGGGCACCTGACAGCAGCAAAAAGCAAGTTCTGAGAAGTCTTTGTGCAACCGTGAAGGCCTTTGAGAAGGGTTAACGCCCCTCAGAGCTGTTGCTTTGGTTTTGTTGGCAGCTTTACGCAGGCCTGCCTTGAAAGCGTGAATTGTGCGAAGGCTATCGAGGCTTTTCATTGGGCTTCTGACTTTTAAAAAATAAAAACAAGTTGAAATTTGGAAGATTGCTTTAAAAATCTAACTCATCACAGCACAAAGTACCATAAAAATGATTCCTGGCTGGGCTACGGAGTCGTGCCCCAAGGTGAATTACCAAGTTACACAATTAATCTGTATTTGCTCTATACCTTGTGTACCATTTAGTGTAACGTTATATCAATATACATGTGATACGGTTCTTACATAAGAAACCTTAGTCACTTGTAGGGCTGGCAAATTGAATTTACAATTCACTTGGTAAGTCAGTTGCCGAAAGCCCACCTGACACGCTGCGGGGCGGTTTTCAGAGGTGAGTCATAACCGTAGGAATTCTCATGTTTGCAAGCTTTTGGTTTCGACACCCTTGGTTTTGGAGGATTATTAATTACTGCGATTTATGAGCAGCTTTGTCGGGATGGTGGGCTATAACCGGGTTTCCTAACTGAAAGGCAGGCAGTGTGTTATGATTAATGGGTACAGAATCTTACGCTGTGTACTTCGTAGGCACAAATAACAGAGGCAGGGCGAGGTCAGGAGCACTGCAGGGCTACCACCTTGGCCGAGCAGGCAGTGTTCAGTGGGTGACAGCTGTCTGTCAGCTGCAGCCTGAGGCTTTCTAGGGAATGCTGAGCTGAACGGCACTCCCAGTATTTGCCCTAACGAGGTACTTCAGTGTTCCTTGCTTAGCTTATTTTGTTGTGTGCGTGCTGAGTTCCGAGTTATTTTCACTTGGAAATGTGAACTTCTCCCCTTTTGAGGTTTAACCAGAATGTTTCGGTAGCTCAGAAACCAGCTGCCTTTATTTTATTGCTAAATGAAATTGTGGGATTTCATTCCGGTGGCAGCTATTTGCAGCACTTGTATGTGAAATGTAATTCCGCGTGCTCATCTCTGCGGCGTGCTTTTGAAAATATAAGTGTTGAATCTTGCAGGGGGTTCTGGTCTGGAAAATGAAATGCTTTTGTTTTTCTGGGTTCAACATTTTATTTTCCAGAAACTTAACTGGAAATTAATCCTGGAAAGTAGGATGGGGTTGGGAGTAAAAGAATCATAAGACTAAGCCATAAGGACGATCTCTTTTGATTTCAGGAGTATAACCGTGGATGTGGAAATCTGATGAAGCCATTCCAGTGCCATTTACTGTTTTATTAACCTTGTTTGTTTTTTCCAGCTGATTAATACCGAGTTCAGCTCTACCACCCAACAAACACATAAGGAGCACCATCAGCCTATCGAGTTTATTTTCTCGATCGGTGAATTATTCCGTGATAAATTGCTCTTCGTTCCGTGTTCTTGGCCAGCTGGCTGTTGATGCGAGCCGTATGTGCAGGAGTAGTCCTCCTGCTAAATTTAGCTGCAGAACCTTTATGGATTAACTCTGTCACTTGAGAAATAGCAGGGTGACTTATGCTGAAATTGGCTGCTCGTGTCTTTGCCGTAAGCTAAAGTTGAAGTTGGTGTCAAGCCTCAAGTGGAGCCGAGCTGTTAGGTGAGGGCGGCTCCTGCTCCCAGCCGGCGCGCCTGTGCTCCTGCCAGCCGCGTGGCAGTGCCCTCCTCCTCGCTCGGCTGGCGTTTGGGTGTTGCTGGAGATGGAAATAGCATCGTTGTGTGCGTTTCGGTCCGGGAGGGTGGAGTTTGCTCAGGCACTGGAGCGCTTAGTGAGCTGTGTGGTTGGGAGGCTACTGTAAAAACAAAACACTAAAAGATCTAAGTGTTGATAGCAAAATGCTATCAAGTTCGTTGCCCGTGTAGTACTACTTCCATCACTTCTACCTGATTGTTTTTTTAAAAACAAAAACGACTTCTCTAATGTGGAGATTAATAACATCCTCGGGAAGGAGAGTCCCAGGAACATGTTTTATTTTCAGCAGCAATACACGACACTGACCTTTCAAAGCTTTTTTTCTCCTAGGTCCTGTTCAAAATCAGATGATGCATTCTTCAGATGCCCAGGGATACAACCCTGCAGTTCCAGGATCGTACTCGCATCCGAAGGTTCCTCCGCATCAGCCTTCTGGACAGTACAACTACAGCGGCTCCCAGAATGTCTCTCAGTTCAACAGTTACCAAGGGCCTGGGCAGACTCTCAACAGACCGCCAGTGGCACCTCTCTCTGGGTCACCAGTGCAGCAAACGGGTCCTGTACCTCAAGTGCCGCCGCCTGCGTTGCAAAACTCAGCTGCTATATCATCTGCTGGTAGCTTTCCTCCCGGTGCTGGCCCCCCGATGCTTTCAAACTGGCAGTACAGCCAGAGCGCTGTGAGTCACCCGGCCGGGACGCCGCCAAGCCACTTGGCTCCCGGGATGGGGACAGGGTCAGCTCAGCCATCGCCCTCGTTATCAGGAAATACAAATCCTCCAGGAAGTTATCAGTATGCTGCTTCTCCGGGAGGTCCCTCGCTTCACAACAGCTTTATGAAGCCAGGTAACCATATATTTTTTTTTTAACTGGCTGCCAGCGCCAACTTTTCTGTATCGTTTTTAAGAAAAAAGTATACAGACTTCACTCTATGGCAGCCTTTTGCTCATGGGTACCAGATTGTCAAAACAGATGATCTGAGAAAACGCACATCACAAAATTTGGGGTAACTTCTTTGGATTAGAAAGGGAAATTCAGTGTGGAAAATTTCATTTTGCTCGGGTGGCTGAAGCAGGTAACTCCTTAGCAGCGGCTTGGTGTTTTGGGAAGCTATGTGTGGGTAATGTTTCCGTGGCCTTTGCCATTCCTTGGGGTGTTTGAAGCATTTGTGTGCTTCAGTCAAGTGAGAGCTTCCGGACTTCACAGTTGAAAAATGTTAAAGCAAATCTTTTTTCTTATGAAATGCTTTTAGCTCCATTAGACATTACTCTTGATTCTAGTTCTTCGTTTTATGCTGGCGTGATTTTATTACAGTTGATTGGAATAAGCAATTAGTACTCTGGAGTTCGTTATGAAAATGGTAAATGAGAAACTTTGGAAAGGGGCATATGGAATAGAATTCTTGTACACGTTCAATGGTGAATCCTCCTGAGCAATTTCCCGGTAAAGTTTTTGTAGAACAACGATCACTTTTAAAAGGGATTTAGCTCATTTTGCTGCTGGCGCTCATCCTTAGAACAAGGGTCTGCCAGCTGCATGCCCAGCCTCGGGCAGCCTCTCTCAGACACAACCCGTATGTTACTGTCTTGTATCAGCTTGTCGAAGATGAGCATCCTGTCTGGAGGAATCTGTTTTAGACTCTTCTGGTACACTATATACTCTGTCTGATGTGGGGCTGTACTATAACTTTATGAAGTCCAGGATTCATAGTTGAAACGAGGATGCTTTCTGTGCCTCTTAAAATTCTTACCAAGAATTGTAATAAATAACTGAAAGAGGTAAATAGCATAACATAACAAATAAATAACATCCTGAATAACAGCTACAGGAACCCAGTGTGACAGAAACAACTTGAAGTTGTTAAACCTTCTACATGTATTAGGATTTGTCTGATGCTGCTTATCACTTGAATAGGAGGAATGTGTTTGATCAATATGGTTTCGTAAGAAAAGTCTTCTGTGACTTTTTCAGTGGGGTTCAACTAAAAATGAATCTCTTTACAGGATCTGCACCTCCACCAGTGACTCAGCCTTTAACTCCTCTCCACCCTCCCCCAAGGCCACCTTTAGGACCCCCACCGGTTGGCGGTCCACCTTTAATTAGGCCATCAACGCTGACAGCGGGACCACCTAACACACAGTCTCTGCTAAACTCAGCTGCAAATCAAGACGGTAAGAAATGAGTTACTCTTTTTGTTGATCTTGGACATTACAACTTGCTGTGATGTGCAACCAAGTCAAGTACTCTGCTTCTGTTAGAGAAATAAAGCTTATGCTAATACAGCACGTTAATGCTTTGTCTGGAAGGAGCATGCAAGGACCTGGAAAGAACAAAATAATTCTTGTTGGTAGTTGTTAAATACATTTCCAAGTGTTCATTATTTTTAGTTTATTAGGTGCTGTTTGACATGTCAGTGTCTCACACAGTGGTCATGTTTTTTTTTTCTTTTTGGTGTTCTAAGATCTGGAAGTTCTGATTTCTCTGCATACCTGACTGCTGCGGAGAATATATTCTGTGTATTAATTCCTGTATCATTTTATTCTGCAGGGAAAGCTTAAATGTGAACCCTGCAAGTTGTTGCCTGTTTTACATGAGTGTACCTTGCTTTTTCTTTCTGTGTGAAATCAGTGAAACATATTTTGGATTCCTTCCTTCTCTGAAGGTACTTACTAGAGGCTGTGAAGGCTGTCAGCTGTTGAAGACATATCTGATTTTCTCTGTCTCCTGTGGGGCCTGCACAAATATGCCATTGTTTAAGAACTCATCAGAGCTCTGTATCAAACAGACCTGCAGTTGTGTAGCACTTAGAGCTCGTGTTAAATGGGATGATGTGGTAGTTGGCAGTTTTATTTTTACATATATATATGGTACTTTGTTCTGTCAAAACTGTTGGTACCTTGCATGTTCAGATTGACAGTTTCTTGTATGTGGTAGCTGTATTGAGTGCAAGAATAGTATGTTCAGATTTAGCTTAGTTTTGAACATACAAAAGGCATTAGAAACTGCTTTTGCTTAGAAAGTCTCCCTTCGTAGTACAGAAATGAGATGTTTTCAGGGCTCTGGAGAGAGAAATTTTTAGTTTGAAGCAAGTTTGACTGTTTCTTACTTGTTGATAATGTAGTAGGTTCCTTCCACTGGGTCATCTTTGAAGATTTTAATGATAATATAATGTAAATCGAGTACCTCCTTCCCTGTAAGAATTGATATTTGGTTTTGTATGTTTAGACATAGCAAGCTTAGAATAAGTTGTCCTTTGGGAGGACTCTCAATTTCAAGGTTTTTCTTATCTCAAGTGGAATTTGTATCTTGACTGGTATGTGAGCATATCAGAACTGTTGGTGTTTGGTAAACAGGACTGGACAAAGTGTATAAGCGAAGGGAGTTTGATGTTTCCATGTGATTTTGGTGGAAAAAATATTTCAGGGAGCTCTGTACCTACATTCTGAGATGCTTTGAAAACTGCAGCTGGCACACAGACCCTTCCTCTGATGAGAATGACGAGTCCCCTGACATGCTTTACTGCCTATTAGCTTGGAATTTATGGAGTATACCTAATTTAAAGTAATCTGAACAGATCATTCAACCAGAAATGTAGACTTTGTTTTCCTTCAAAAAGTTTGTGGGTTTTCATGAATGTCCTTAGAGGTCATTTCAGCAGGGGAAGTGCATGAGAGAAATAGCTAAGATATATATTTATAATTAAGTTTTGTCTTGAGACAGTGTAAATCCAAACTACGCTGATCTCCATATTCATCCTGCAAAGAGAATTGCTTTTCATTTACCTCATTACAACTTCTTAGTAACTAGTTAAATTTTAAAATGTGACCTTTTTAACAGGTGATGCTACATCTGCTGCTAGCGATGGGTCCGCGGTCCAAAATAGCTATGATGCAATAGAAGGAGGTGGCCTCATGGGTAAGATTTTGGAATTAAAAATGCTTACCATTACATAACATTTTTAAGAGTTTAGGAAAGATAGAAGCTTAGGCATTTATGTACAGACATACTTCGTTCAATGTCTGTCTTGAAAGTAAATATATTTGAAGCATTGACAGACTATATGCATGCAAGTATTGTAGAGCAGCTAACATTTTGTGAAATTGACCACACTTGTCAATGGTTCACACTTAAAAGTTAAACAACAAAAAGCCCTCCTGATGTGATAATGCTTTGACCAAGCTGCACTTCTTCAATTCATCTTAAATATTTGTCTTCTCTACTTCTAGCAACCCCACATCCTTCTCCTGCACCCCCGAATCTTAAGATGAACAGAAATGTTGGCTATTCTTACCCTGCCTTGCCACCAGGCTACCAAAATACTTCACCACCTGGAGCACCAGGAATGCAAGCATCTGCTTTGCAATATCCAGATGGATCAAAACATTTCCACCAGGTAAAGATTTTGTATTTTTTTTCTCACTACTACCCCAATGCACTTGGAATTTAAAAATAATAATAATAATGCAGCAGTCTGTGTTGTGTGTCAATGGGGTTCTGCTTCTGTAGTTCCCTGTTCTCTGTGCCACTTGTTCACGATGATAGATGTATCCAGAAATTAATGCTTTTGTTGTCAACTTGACACCAGTCTGGAAAAATTGTGCCAGCTCTTTCTATAGTGTCTTATTATTAAATCTGCTCAGAATATTTATCTTCTAAAATTTTCAGCTGCTTTGGGCGTGCTTTTCTTCCCTCAGGTCGCTATTGTTAGCTGAAGTATTTTTTTTCCTGAACTTTCAAAGCAAACGACTGATGTTTTTGCCAGCTGGGCCTCTGTATTTCAAGGGTTTTGTAGCAAATAGGTTATTTTTTACCTCCAGTATGTTACATGCTAAAGTCCAAGTTTATGTAACAAGTACTATTTCTAAATATACCGTTTTAATACAATTGCAGTTAATGTGTACAGAAAATGAAAGGTAGATATGTTTGCTTTTTAAATGAACTGGGTTTCATCCAAATAATCAATGCTAATTGTGAAATTTTGTTTGACTCTAGCCTCCCCTAGGCACTAATCACTTAACTGCATCTATGGGTTCCCTGAGCCTACAGCAAGAAGGATTAAGACCTGTGAATCTTCTTCAAGAAAGAAATATTCTTCCTACAACCATCTTACAGGCTCCTGTCCCAAACTTGCATGAAGATATCCAGAAGCTCAATTGTAATCCAGAGTAAGATTATCAGTTTGCTATAATTCATCAAAATAAATTCCTAGTTGTAAACATAACTTTCAAAAATATTTCCTTATTTTTGTGAGTGTAAAGCATTGAAAATGGGCTTCAGTGTCTTAAGATAAAGGTGGTAAGTGGATTAAATTTTGAAGTGAGGAAGACAGTGTAGAATATTAATTACCCTTTTCAGCTCATTGATATCATCTGCTTATTAGCTGTTGACTTCGTAGTCCTGAAACAGTCCATTAATTCCTGATGTCAGACTATAACCAATGCCATTGATTCAATTTTGAGCAACATTCCTTTTTTAAGTAAGAAAGCCACACATGCATCCCTTAGAAAAGTCATTTAGGAAATGATTTCTAATGCCTTAAGAGATTGTCAAAACGTGGTATTTGAATGTGTACCATAGCTTTAATAAACCAGGTATGTTCTACTGCAGGTGTTATGAGATCACGTGTCTCCACTTGCCGTTGCTTTTTGTTAGAATCTAAAAATAGTTGTATGCGATTAATTAGATAATTCCATCAGTTAAGCACCTATTTGCTGTTTACAAAATTTCATTGATTTGTGTTCCGTTCTCTGGAGCCAAGATTGAGGCGGTTAGCAGAGCTTGCCCTTTTCTTTATCTGGTGCACACACTGTAATTTGAATGACCTGCTATTTTCATTTTAGTCTGGGACGTGTTTCAAGTAACTGTTCTCCATAACAAGAGGATAACGTAACCGTCATAATCCTCCTGTTAGGGTTCTCAGCTGCTACTAAGTGCTTTTTCTAAACCTGCCTCACAGTGTACAAGGAAATTGTGTAGGAAATATGAGGAAAAATAAGATGTTTGCAAGGCAGTTACAAATAAGTACAATGCAAAAAGTTTGCAATATAGCTTGCAATGAGTATGATTGAGAAGATTTAAAATAGGAATTAACTCACTGAAGTGAGGTAGATAAGAAGGTTGTGGATGCAGAAGCACGCGTGACCTCTGTATTGAAAGTAACCAAAATACTTGTATTACAAATAAAAACGTGTGTATTTGCAAAAGTACTGTGCATGACTGCACTTTGCGGAAACCACTGGGTTCTGAAGTGTCTGAAGTTACAGCTATGGGGTTGTTTGTAGTTATTTTAAACTTTGCTGGTTCAGATCAGTATATAAGGCCACCTCAAAAAGTTACCCCAGAATAATGCTTTGTGTATAAAGGTTTGGTGCAACTTTGAGCATTGTTAGGCTTAACTTTGACTGAAGTGGCTAAAATTACACTGTTTTCTGCATAAAGAGCAGGTGTATAAAGTAACATAAGAACTAAAGCATGTATTGTGGATCCAGCTCAGACTAAAACAGAACTACGTGACAGAGTTGGAGATGATACTTTATCTGGGGATGGATGTCACCAGCTCTGGAAAATATAAAGGATGCTATACACTACTGAAATTATCATTTTCTTACCTGAAAGTCACTGAAGATAATCCTTTATTCTCTGTGTAGGTTGTTCCGCTGTACCCTGACCAACATTCCTCAAACTCAGGCCTTACTGAATAAAGCCAAACTTCCTTTGGGGCTCCTGCTTCATCCTTTCAAAGACTTATCGGTATGAGAAATATCTAAAACTTTAAATGCTGAAATATCAGCTATACCTTTACTAAAGTCTGTCCGAAGTCAGAAAAGGGATTAGAAAAGAAGTGCAACTGTGTTGGCTGATCTTGGCCTAGGAAAATTGCCTCGGTAACTGACATTTCCCTGTTCCATACAGATTGCTGTCATTTATCTGAGATTTTTCTCCTGCCTTTCTAAACCTCAAAAAAATTAAAAATAAAAAAATACCTTAGAGGCAGTGCAGAAGTCAGACTGTGACAGAAGACAACTCGCGTAAATACCACTCCTACTTGAATAGCTGTATTTTGTCACATAACAGTTGTAGTTACTAATTTCCTGTACCAAACCAAGTACTGATTCTTAATTTAGTTAAGCATTAACAAAGTTAAAGGGGTTTGACTGTCCACAGATACCTAGGAGATTTTGAATTTGGCAGTGCATCTTTTAAATGTTGCTATTTTTCACAATTTAAGTGATTTTCTGAATACATATTGCTGTCTTTTTCCTGGGATCTTTGCCCTGCATTGAATGTCGAGTTTGTTCTTGCACTATAAATGCAAAATTCAAGACAGTGGAGGCTTGAAAGGGGAACGTTTGCAGCCAAATAGATTAGAGCTAGGTTCTGACCAGTATTATTATTAAGGAATTTTGTAGGAGTGCTGTGTGGATGCAGAAATACTTGTTCCTTAAACAAGTATGCTTTGACTAGCTAGCTAACCAGGAAGCACAGTGTAGATTGTTGTTATCATCGTTGAATGGCTGCAGTGTTGATGCTTTAAAATAGGAAGCTTTTCTTTTCCAGCAATTGCCAGTGGTCACTTCAAGCACTATTGTGAGATGTCGTTCCTGCCGGACGTATATTAACCCTTTCGTCAGCTTTCTAGACCAAAGGAGATGGAAATGCAATTTGTGCTATAGAGTGAACGATGGTAGGTTTTAAATGCGCTCGTTATTTTGAACTGTTACAGTTATCGTTTCCCACCTTGACCTTTGAGATGGTAATATTGACTGTATCAGTACTAGGGTTCGTCATTTGTTGTGCTGAAGTCTGACCCAGTCTCCCAAGGTAGGCCAGGTGACAAAGTTGCTTTCCTACCTAGTATATATAGTTTTCCAAGAAGTGTTGCCCAACAGGCACAAAAGAGTTGATATTTTTGTTTTAAAATGTAGCACAGCTAATACTAGTTTGAAGTAATAATGTATTAATTTATCTGCACAGTTCCTGAAGAATTCATGTATAACCCTGTGACAAGAGTTTATGGAGAACCTCATAAAAGACCTGAAGTCCAGAATGCTACTATTGAGTTTATGGCTCCATCTGAATACATGGTAAGGTTTTACTTATTCTCTCCCTTAGTTTTTATTTCCAGAGAGAAGTTGGGAGGAAAAAAAAAACACAACCTTTTTATAGGGGGTGCTTTCCAGTTTAGTATAGCAGTTACTGCTTCAAGGAGTACATCTGAGAAGACTCGAGCATTACTTCAGATAGGATATCATTTATAAACATTTATGATTTCATAGTTCTGTATTTAGAATATGTAGGTGTTTGTGGGTCTTTTGAAAGAAAACCACAATTATAGAATCACCCAATAAGAGAAATGCATCTAGAAATTTTATGTCATCTGTACATTGCTCTAATAGAGTTTAAACTTGCAGTAGAATAAAACCAATTTAATAAATGTCACTTCGACAATTAAAGGCAATCTTTTCTTTGTTCAGCTACGTCCACCTCAGCCACCTGTGTACCTCTTTGTATTTGATGTCTCTCATAATGCAATAGAGACAGGATACTTGAATACAGTCTGCAAGACCTTATTAGACAATCTCGACTTGTAAGTAAAAAGAATGTCTTTTTTTGGTCTTATGAAACCTGTGATAGACGTTAACATGCTAATGCTTCCTGTCTGTAAGAAAAGTTTCCTGGTGTTGGCTCGCCATGGCCAGTGTTGTATGGAAATATAGTATAAAGCTGTAATCATTTTTCCTATCACAGCTGCACCAGTATATAAGGTAATTTTGAGGCACTTCTCAGACTGGGTCTTTTCTGTCTTCTTCACCAACCCCAAAGAGGAATAAGCATCGTGTTAATGATGTGTTTAGAATTGTATCTTCTAAAAGCTGAAATTTAGATGAGTATTCACTGGAATTTATGCATGCATCTAATTAACTTTTCATTTTTAAAATGTGCTATTTGAATGTACATAAATCCGGCTTAGTATTTGCAGCTTGTTTCTTTTCTGTATCTTTATATTACTTTTGTTTGATATATAGTAGAGTTGATGTCCAGCTTTCGACTTGATTAACATTGGAAAACGCTGAAAGATAACTCACTTTGGGATTCTTATGTGTCATTCCTTTCTGAAGGGGCTTCTATGCTGAACTCCTACATAAGGTTTTAACTTAAAATTACAAACACCTGTTGCTGTGTCTGCAAACACAGTTATTCTTTTTAAGTGTTGTTCATCCATTTATTACCCTCTTAAAAAAAAATCTCGGATGTCTGCTGGGTGATTCTACTATGAGGTCCTTTTTTTTCCTCCAGAATGATTTAGTCAAGCTGTTGCAGTATAGCTGTTAAGCTAACTACTTGCTAACAATGTTGGACAGGTGCAGTGGATGTGGTTTTAAATTAAAAAAAAAAAAAAGCTTGTAGAAATGAAATTTCATCTTGCTGAACACCATATGTCTGATTTTTAGGCTTCCCGGGAATACTAGAACAAAAATAGGCTTCATCACATTTGACAGCACAATCCATTTCTACAGTCTTCAGGAAGGTCTCTCTCAGCCTCAGATGCTTATAGTTTCAGATATTGAAGGTATGCAGAGAAAACTTCTGTGTTTAGTACCTATTAACGACAGCTGGTTTTGACAGCCTTTTTAACATATATCTGGTGGGAGTTTCTAGATCAGATCATTAATCTCTCTAGTAGTGGCTATAGGAGTAGCATATATGTGGGTTCCTTTGAAGCTCCTGATGTCTGAGCAATGCTGTGGCTGCTCATGACTTAAAACATGAAGACAGCCTTCTGAAAAACAAAGATGGCCTTCTGAACTTCTAGTTTTTTATACAATTATCTAAATTCCTGTTAGGATTGTAATTGAAATAATGATGCTTGGTAAATTGTGGTAGATTCTTAGTGACTAATGCTTAGTAATGGTCTTTTGCCTTTACTATCAATTTACCTTTCACTGATGTTAAGGGGCAGGGTGGAATGAATACTAGACAATCTTCTATGCATTTTTACTCAGTAGGCTTTATCCTTCAAGCCTTTTGACTGCTATTCTAAAATGCCATTCTAGCCGCAGGTATGCTGGGGGTGGATCGATCTTTGAATGGATTTACACATTGCTACTATATTTTTTCAATAGATGTAATGATTGGCAAACACAATTCAGGAAAGATTTTTTTAAACAAACAACAACAACAAAAAACCTAACACTTTTTTTTTCTTCCAGATGTATTTATACCAATGCCAGAAAACTTATTAGTAAACTTAAATGAAAATAAAGAGGTAAGAATTGCCTTAAATAACTAGTGACATTCACATAATATGCTTGATAGTTTGTGGATTACTAAATACTCTTTAATATCTATGTTTAAATGACAAGTTTGGGGTGGGGAAAAAGTCTTTTAATTTATCTATTTGACCATAAAAATTTAACAACCTGAAACAAAACAATACTTGACTTTTGCTAGGGCTTTTTATTACTACCTTAATATTGGCGGTATTAGTACATGTTTATATACACTCAGAAGTCTTCTCTATGAAGAAAAAGCTATTAAGACTCTAGTCTTAATATTTTATTTTCTAAATTGCAGCTTATTCAGGATCTACTGAGGACCTTGCCACAAATGTTTACCAAGTCCCTGGAAACTCAGAGTGCTCTCGGGCCTGCATTACAGGCAGCCTTTAAACTGATGTCCCCCACTGGAGGTAGAATCTCTGTCTTCCAGACACAGCTTCCATCTGTGGGAATGGGAGCACTGAAATCGAGAGAAGAACCGAACCAAAGAGCAACTGCAAAGGTTAGAAAAGTTTTTAAAAAAAAAAAAAAAAAAAAGATTCAGAGAACTGACAGTCCTGTTCTGTACATGTGTGTGGGTATGGAATTGCCTGTTCTAGGTGAATTTTTTGGTTCTTTTGTTGGGTTAACTATTTAACTACTTCAGTGAAGAGAAGGGGGACGGTAAACAACTACTGTAAATATAGATTTGTGACCTGATTCTTTAAAAGATGTTACTAAAGTCAGTGGTGAAAAATCAATTGTTGGTGTCACTGAAAACAAGTGATAAATACGTGAATCCTGAATTTTCTTCGTGTATCATAATGTTCCCTTGCGTGAACAGGACATACATCTGACTCCATCAACTGACTTTTACAAGAAGTTAGCCTTGGACTGCTCAGGACAACAGGTTGCAGTGGATTTATTTCTTCTTAGTGGGCAATATTCTGACTTAGCTTCTCTAGGTAAGCCATATGAAGTTGTTTTGGGGCATCTAACTCCTAAACTTCTTGACAAATACACAAAATCTATATTAGCATTTAGAATATGAACAAATCTAGTGTGTCAAGATGCAAATTCATCCTTGAGCAGTGACACTGAACAGAAGGCAATATTTCAGTCTTTCCTGATTTAGCATAACTGTTTTCACATTCTCCCCTTAGTGAGTCAGGATTTCTGTGGTCCTGGTATAAGTGGTTGAAATCTTTCTTCCTTTCTGCCTTCCAGCCATCAGTGTTAAGCCTACCATTAGGGTAGGCTTACTAGTGTCTTAATTATTTTTTCTCCATTTAACCAGACTTCTGAGTGACAGAGTACCTGTAATTTCAGGCCATTTCATGCCTCTATACCTAATTGAATATATAGTTGTATTACGTCTATGTCTCTGTATGCAGGTCTATGACTGTGTAACAAAGCTATTTGCAGGTGTAAACTGTTTAATAATTAAAAGTAATATCACATTCCACTGGTATATTTAAAGACAACTGTATTCACTCTGCCATTGTATGGTTTTGTTTCAGGTTGTATATCAAGATATTCGGCAGGTAGTGTCTATTACTACCAATCTTACCATCATAAACACAACCCTGTCCAAGTGGAGAAATTGCAAAAGGAGTTGAAACGATATTTAACTAGAAAAATTGGATTTGAGGCTGTCATGAGGATAAGATGCACTAAAGGTTTGAACATGTTTTTTTGAGGGTGGGGCAGGAGCAAGCAGGGGATAGTGTCTGCTGTTGCTCGGGAATGTTTTGATTCATATGATTAATACTTTGGCTTTTATGTAAACCTAAATGGTTAAAAGACAAAGATTATAAAAGTAAAACTCAGTACCAGGAATTGGACCATTTTTATGACTGTATTTGGAATTTAAGTGTCAGTAAAAATTCTGTATTTTATAACGGCTAAGACTGGAATTTTTGCCAGGCTGCTCGCTCTTTCATCATGTAGAGACTTGCTGTTATTCTACATTGATTTCTGAATTCCTGGCTTCTGCTAGGCTTTGTGGATTCTACAGATCAGTAATCTGTTTGGAATATTTACCTTTCTGAAGATGCTTTATTTTATTCAGAAGGATCTTAACGTTCTGATACAGAACAGGGGTGTTGGATGGGTAAATGACATCTGTAGTTCACATCTGACTGAAAAAAAAATTCTTTGGTATAATGCTTATCTCGTAGGTCTTTCCATTCATACCTTCCATGGGAACTTCTTCGTAAGATCTACAGACTTGCTCTCGTTACCCAATGTAAACCCAGATGCAGGATACGCCGTGCAAATGTCAGTAGAAGAGAGCCTTACTGATATGCAGGTTGTTTCTTTTCAGTCAGCTCTTCTGTACACATCCAGTAAAGGTAAGATGTGTAGGTAGTGTTAGCTGAAACTGATTATATTCAGTTAAGTGTTTTTGTGTACATTTATAAGCTGTAATTCAGTTGGAGTCACAAAAAGGCAGTAGATGTGATGTGTTACTGCATGTTGATGTTATTGCTTCTTTCAGACCAAGAAGTTTCCTGGGAAACTAACTGTGGCTTGCAAATAGGTGGACTTAGCCTAGAAACTGAGAACTAACAGTTTTTAAAAGCTACTTAAAACAGCCTGGTTCACTGTTTGTATGATAAATGGGATTGAATCATATTTTTTTTGTTTATTTGGTCTAACACAGATCAGCTGTGTTAATAATAAATAATAGTGTTTATGGGGAAATTATCCGATTAATGAAAGTATTTAAGTGTGGCAAAATTTACTGAATAAACAGTGGCATTCTTGTGTTCCTTCATAAAAACCAAAGTTGTGGGGTTTTTTTCGTACAGGTGAAAGAAGAATTCGTGTCCACACGATGTGCTTACCTGTTGTGACAACGCTGAGTGATGTCTATGCGGGGGCAGATGTACAAGCTATCACAGGGCTGTTAGCCAATATGGGTAAGAATTATAAGAGCTCATCTGGATATGTATGCTAAAAGCTTTAGAGGTATCATCCAGTAATCCACTGAGAAGTTACATTAGAAGTAACGATTCTCTCTGCTTCTAATGCTTGGCTTAGGTAAAATATCAGTATAGTTGTATGTAGTCACCTGGCCTTAGTCCGGTGCATCATCATACTTTTGGTTGGTAATACTTAAATCAAAAAAACCCTTGGTCCTTGGCTTTTTTTCTGAATCATTTATCTTAACTTCTACAGTAGTGTAGTAAAAATTTAAGCTGCATGGGAGTATATGTTAAAATGAGAAGTTAACTTATGTGACTTACTACACAAGGAGGAAAAGCCCCTTTCTTGAGCCTTATACTTTTTTTTTTAAGCTGTGGACCGATCAGTTTCTGCTACCTTGAGTGATGCTCGAGATGCTTTGGTCAACGCAGTGATAGACTCTTTATCTGCTTACCGTTCGTCAGTCCTAAGCATTCAACAGCCTGGTCTGATGGCCCCCAGTTCGCTACGGCTCTTCCCACTTTATGTACTGGCACTCTTAAAACAGGTAAGCCATGGAAGAGGAGCGTAGTTGTCTACGCTTGGAATGTCAACCTGAAGTAAAAGAGCATGTGCAAAGTAAATAAACTATGTTGAATTTAGTTTCTCACTTTTCTTTAATGGTCAAATTAAATGCCTGATTGTTTGCAGAAAGCATTTCAAACTGGGACGAACGCACGTTTAGATGAACGCATTTTTACCATGTGTCAGGTGAAAAACCAACCCCTCGTTTACCTCATGCTTATGACACATCCCAGTTTGTACAGAGTTGATAATCTCACAGATGAGGTGAGTATTTGCATTGCTATGTGGTCTGATTGTGTCTGGTCCCATAGATATGTATGATGTGAAAATAAATTTGTGTTTTAAACCTCACAAGTCTTCCGCATTAAAGCCATGTAGCTCAGATTTCCTGTTTCATTTTCCCAGTTGTTTCATTTGTCTTTGTTACTTGGGGATAGGCTTGATGAATTCTGGTGAGAAGCTGATCTTTGGGAATGAGTGGATGGGGAAAGGTTCTTTCCTAATTTCTGCCCTGTCTTATCTTGCACTATAAATTGTATGTATGTCATGATAGTATAAGAGATGTTTTGTCGTCCTCCCCCTTGTTGCTTCCTTTATTTTAAAATGTCAAAGTAGTTCTGTGAACAGTGTGTTTAAGAGCCTGAATAATTTCAGGAATCACATCAATACTGATCAAGATAAACTTGAAGTATACCTCTCTAAATAGAACATCAAGAGATTTACTATTAAATTATGTGCTTGAATTATAACAAACTTAGAGGAAAGGGATTCAGCTTCAATATTCAGCATAGGACAGCCTAATCTTACTTGACCTTCTATTTTTGTGCCCGTTTCACTGCATCAAGATGTGAACAGTACTTTTTTTTTCCTTTAGGGAGCTCTTAACATAAATGACAGAACTATACCTCAGCCACCCATTCTCCAGCTGTCAGTGGAGAAGTTGAGTAGGGATGGTGCTTACCTTATGGATGCTGGCTCTGTAAGTTGTGTGGTGGTGGTGATTTAAATTTGTTTTTCCAAATTTTTATTTACTTTGTGCTCTTTCTGAGAGCTCAAAACGTGTAGAAGACCGACGAGGTGTAGTTTTGTTTTAGGTTATTCTTACTGCTGGTTATCTTTCAGGTAATGTTTCTGTGGATTGGGAAGAACTGTGGGCAGAGCTTTATCAGCCAAGTCCTTGGAGTTCCAAATTATGGCTCAATACCACAGAACATGGTACGTGCTTGCTTTGCTGTATACCAGTCGCACAGTGCAGCCAAAATGTTATCTTCATGGGAATTGAAATACTATATTGAAATATTAGCCCTCTAGTTGTTACACACTATAAATCCAGGTCCAAGGGAAACAAAATGTTATGTCTCTTGGAATTTCTCTAGGCTGAAACTTTAATCTGGATCATCCCATGAAAGCACAGTAGGAATAGTTAAGTTATAAGCAATAATTAAGTTTCTCAGAACAGTGGGAGCACCCTGGGAATATCTGGGAATAGTAAGCACAGGGGATTAGTGGAAAACCTTCTTCAGTTTCTGTGAAAAAACAGTACTGATCACAACTCAGCAATTACTATTCTGATAGGCAGTTGCTGGTACCTGTTCAGTGCGTTTGATTGTTTCAAGCCCTTTAAAAGGAGACCACAGGAAAACTATTCATCACAGAATGCCTCCTCTGTCCAGGGTTTCTTTACACCTGATTAGGGTAGAGTTGAGCTATTTTGTTAAGTGTTCAATTTACTGCGGGTATTGTATACTGCTATGTATTAATGATACCCTTTGCTTCTCAGACACATCTGCCAGAGCTTGAAACTGCAGAATCCATCAGAACAATAGCTTTCGTTTCTTGGCTGAGAGAACAGAGACCTTTCTTTCCTATACTATATATAATAAAGTAAGTGTTTTAACAGTCTTCAAGACCTTTTACAGTACATATTTGGATATCATACACTGTACTTTCTGAAGTCGAGTTTTATCAATGGTGCATGCTGTGCCTAACAAGTTTGACAGTAGATATGACTTGGTATGAATCATCTTTGATTTATAACTTTCACAGATTAACTTTTTCTGTGACGTTTAGCCTTTCTTAATGTCGGATGAAGTTAATACTGGTAAGAGTACTTGTTGGGATTAATCACAAGGGCTCTTTTCATAAGTCCTTGAGCTCTGAGCACATCTTGCACTTGATCTGTAACTTTCTGAATGCATTGGTAGATCTTGGTGAATATTTATTTCACTCAAATGTTTATTTTCATTTTGAAGGGATGACAGCCCATTGAAATCAAGTTTTCTGCAAAATATGATTGAAGACAGAACAGAATCAGCCTTATCATACTATGAGTTCCTCCTTCATATACAGCAGCAAGTGAATAAATGAAACGCTAGCCTTTGGCTCACTTCTTTAAGGAAAGATTTTGCAGTAAAGAACACTTGTGCTTATAATATCCTCATTAAATCTGTGGCCTGAGGCAGTCGATGAGAAGTTCTCACTGTGATTTCAACGAACTAAAGCAAATAAAGGACCACATCTGAGAATCAAATGTGCAACTATACATTATACCTTAAAAATCAAACTATTGGAACTGGTTGAGCACCTTTATTTTGCTGCAAATCATGTTTTTACTGTAAGTAGTTGCAGCATGAAGTACATTTACAAAGGCAATACTGAAAAGGTGAAATACATTTTGTAAAATAAAGAGTTCTTTGTTGTTCAAAATGTATATTTCCGTAACTCCTTGCATTTTTTTTTTTTTGCTGCTAGATATAAAAACCTCACAATACTGATCATGATTTGCAGGGAAATTCTTTATAAGTGCATCCAGTGATCAGAGCATCTCAATGTTCAACTTAAAAATGCTTAAAGTAGCAATGAAACAACTGTTCATTGTGAAACGAACAAATACTTTATGAAACTTAGAATCCAGTGTTTGGAATGGATTATGGCTAACAGGACTCAAGGTAAGCTTAACATGGACAAGATGGCTTAATTTGTGAAAGCTTTTAATAAGTCAGTATTCAATTTTTTTTAAAAATAGTGGGGAGGAGTGAGCCCTATATGAGATACATTAAAGTCAGTGGCTGAGTCAGCAGTAAAAGTAGACATATAGATGGCAAGCTTTGTTTTTCTTCAGTAAAATTTTTCTTCTTACTTTCAGCCTGTGAATGGTGTGGGAGGGGAATGGCAAGTAAGGTTGTCCCAGGATATATGTTTAGTAGACTTTGGGCTCTTGTTTACATAGCTGAATGTTAGGCCCCTGAAATTTAGTGTGCTTACGAAGTGCGTTTGTGTGATGGCACTTCAAACCTAGTGGTTTGAGACCACATTTAATATTCTGACACTAAAATTGGAAAATAAATTATTTTTCCAAAGACAAAAACATTATTTTGTATTTAAAGATTTCTTTATGGTTTGAGACATACTTGAAGTTCTCCAAGATTTCTTTACTGCAGCTGCCTAATGAGCCTAGGTCCAAAGCCAGTGTGCACCAAATAAAAGCTTTAAATGTACTCTCAGATCCCTGCCAGAGCTACAGACAGAAGTTGGCCTTGGACTTGAAGTGAAAATTTATATACAAAAATATTTAGATAATTTTATAAAAGCGTATCAGTGATCTCCAAAAGAGTTATCAATAGCTAGCATCATGAAGAGTATTTAAGTTGCTGTATCTGTATGCCCATGGAAGACATTTGTATGGAAGAATCTTGTTTTACTTTTTTGTTTAATGGCGATATAGTTCTTGCAAAATCTACTTCTTGGGGCAAGTGTACAGGTAAAACATTTATAAATAAGTGGTCAAGCACATACTGTGACCAGGCTAGTTAGCTTACGCTTGGTGATAGAAATGTCAAAGGACATTGTAGGGTAATCATTTGCTACCATTACAGGCTGTAGCTACACTTGATTGTCAGGAGTTGCCTTACTTCAGGGGAGGAATTTCTTTGGAGAAATTGGTCTTTTCACTTGAGCACAAGAAGGTAAAGTTCAGAGAATGTCTAAAATAGTGTGAAGACTATTGTAGAACCAATTTAAGCTTCCCTGTTTGCTGTCTCTGTAGCAAACAGGAGTATATTACTTGAACAGCTTTTCAGAAAATTGCACAGTTTCTAGTCAGAATGGAGAGATGTGGTTGTTTTTTTTAAGTTTTGGCAGTATGGTCTTTTTTTTTCCCCTGGGAGAAATGGTCTCTTCATTTATAAATGGAAGCTATGCGCTCGCATAGTTTATCATGTAAAACTTGCATTTTGGGTATGTTATTGCTCGGATGTTGAAAGTCATCCTTGCATCTACCAGCCTACCCAAAGTCTGTTTCTTACTCTGACTGTATTTTGCTATAATAACCCTGTAATTTTTTAAAAAAACATAAATGTTGGAGATTACTTCATTACTTTATGTACACTAGACTAATGGCTGAAGATATCAGTGTTTGTGGCAATTAACTTTTAATTAGGGTCCCTAAGTTTTACAGAGCAAAATGTTATAAACAAGAATCGGATGAACCCTCTTGGAGTGGATCGCTTGTTTTCATCTTGGAAGAAATTCTGTATTGAACTTTGTTAGTTTATTCCCTCGCAGTGGGAAAAGCCTGCTGTATTGTAAGGGCAATACAGGACAGATGAACACACAAGCTACCTATGATGTGTCATTTTTACCTACCGTTGAAAAACAAGGACACTGAAGATGAACTGCAAAAACAGGCAGGAGTGGCTCTGGTACTTAGATCTCAGCAAGACAACTCTACCACTGCAAATGTATTCTATTTTTCTAGTTGAGGACTTTTTTTAAACTTATTTCTGTATTTGACACATTAGTGTTCGGCCAACATTGTTACCATCCATTTTACTTTGCTTTCATTATTGTTTTAATTTAATATATTTGAGTCTAAGTCCACATAGATTGTTTTGCAATAACTAGAATGATTCACTTTTATTTAGATTTAATTTCTTAACAGAATTTAATCAAAGATGCAAAATGGCTATTAAGTAAGGGACCATTAAATGTGATTTTAAGCTTCTGTTTACTATTATGGATGTAATCCTTACAGTAAATTTAATTTTGTAAAGTAGTGTATAATATTGTAATATTAAATCTTTGCTTTCTGAACTAGGACATTTGATCTTCAGTATGAAGTTATAAATCTTCCCCATTTTGAATTTGAGACAGGATTTACTTGTCCTCCTTTTTACAGTTTGTAATTTTCACTGTTTTATTCCTGTAAAAAGTCATTTGTAACACATGCAAATGCTTATTTTATCTGTGCTAATTTATCAGATTTGGCTACTCAATAAAATTAATTGAAAGAACTCATGCAAGTCCATCAGTCCTTTCTTATAAATAAAAATAAAATACTGTATTTGATCAATCAAGATAAATAGCATGTATTAGCAAGAGATATATTATACTTTTAGCTAAAACTTTAACATTAGTGATACAAACTGAGAGGGAAGTTTCAGGAAAATTAGTTTCAGTTGAACAAAACTTTCCTTCTGTCATTGGCCTCTTTTTGTCCTCCCAGAGCATCTCTGTCAGTCAGCATTATTGTTTAGTACTATCTTGGGGTTTGTTATTCCAGTAAGCCCACATCTGTACCGTACTCCAGCATATTTGTACCCTGCCATCTGGCTGGAAGTTGGTCTCAAGCCAGTGACATTGATGGTTGGAATTTAGCCTGCCTTCAGCAGTGTTCCCAAGATGGTGATTAATTTTATTATAGGTAATCTTAAATCTTCATTTAACGTCCTCTTTCAACACCTTTTTGTAAGAGTCATTCCATCTTACGCTTGCCAATTTTTTTTATGAGCTCTCATCACTGCTTCTGGTTCATCATATATAAGGTAATGCATGAGCCTGGTTCTTTGACTTCTGTACTTAAATTTTTGAATACAGAATTCTATCATTCTCTAAATCACTTAGTATCTTAGATGTATTACTGATTGGACTTGTCAGCACTACATTTTCCCCGATGAATGTAACAGCCTGTTCTGCTGCTGAATTCAATGCTCCAGCTGTGGCTCAGTGTCCAACTCCCAACTGCTGGTCTTTGGAAGTGCAAGTACAGCATCTTGAAGATGAGTCCTGCTTCTGGTTGGAGTCCCTGTGTTACAGTCCCTGTGAGTTAAGGAGTGTAAATCTTTCAGTGAGTGTCAAGGACGGTGAAGGTAATTAGTTGTACTGATAGAAAGAATCCATGCTACTGCCTTCATTGGGTTTGGCTTTCAGGTACTTCTGACAATGCTATGCATGCTTACTATTTGAATGTTCAGCTAAGAGGGAAGATACTGTGGCCCAGTTTTATCACTTTGTCACACAAGTAGATGTGTGATGGACTTCTTTATTGTACGTAAATATAACAATTGTACCTGGCTAGAAAGATCTGAAGATGCTCCCTGTTTTATGGTAATTCTGGAATCCTAGAGAGATCCCCGTTGCCTTGTGTTTGTGCTTTGTGTATTTGATCCCTTCAGCTGCTTATTGTGTTAACAGTGCGGTATTCCCAGATACATCCACTGGGAATATGATTTGAGGAGCTTCCTGTGATCTTTAACAGTCTCCTACATGGGATTTTCCTACTTTGTGTATTCCTTTCATGTAAATGTGAACACTTGTTTCCTGGCACTACAATAAAGGGTGTATTCTTTTTTCTTGTTTAGTGTGCACAGAAATTCTAAATTCAGATACACAGCACTACTAGAGGCTTTTTCAATAGAAAACCTTGGAAAAAAAATAGCACTGAGCTACACCTAAATGCACAAAGCTGTTCTATGTGAGGAATGCTGGAGATCTAGGGTGAAAGGCCGGCTTTGATGTTCTGGTTTAAAACATTGTGCTGAAAGTCTCACAGCAGTCTTAAAATTGGTGTCATGCTTCTCTGACCTCAGCTTAGTGAATGATGTTCTGCTTTTGAACAAGGATGAAGGTAACTTAGTTCTTTTGCTTCCTGAGTGTTAGGTGACTACTTCTGTGGTTAGAGGCACTTATGTTCATGTATACAGCAAATGCTTTTATCTCTTTACGACGAGGAACGTTTCACGCATGTTTCTATATTGCATTGCTGAGCAGATATTCCTCACGGAACGCAAAATGGCTTTGCCAGCTCGCCTAAAACCAGGGCGTGAGGCAAATTCGGGGCGGGGGCCTGCCCCTGTCCCCCCCGTGAGGCCGCCTAGGGCTGCTGTGAGGCGCGGCCCCCTCAGGCCTCCCGCAGCCATCGCTGCTCTCTCCCTTCCCGCCTGCCTCCCGCCGCGACGCCATTTCCGAGGCGGGGGCCGCCATCTTCGTTGCGGGCACGGCGCCCGGCGCGGCGGCGCCGCCGAGACACTGCGAGCGCCGGGCTCGTCCCCGTTCCCCCCTTGCCCTTTCCCGACATGGCGGCGCCGGCTTCGGCACCTGGAAGCGGGCGCGGCGCCGGCGCCTGCGCGCTGAAGCGGGGCGGCCCCATTGTGCGGCGCTGAGGGGATGGAGGAGGACGGCGGCGGGGCGGCGGCGGCGCCCACCCCGGGGGCCCCCGCGGGGCTCTCGGCCTCGCAGCGCCGGGCCGAGCTGCGGCGGAGGAAGCTCCTGATGAACTCGGAGGAGCGCATCAACCGCATCATGGGCTTCCACCGGCCCGCCGCGGCCAAGGGTGAGCCGGGCGGCGGCGGCGCCGCCGCCTGAGGGGGGATCCGGGCGCCGTTGGGCCGGGCTGCGCTGAGGGGAGCGCGGAGCCCCCGCTCCTCCCGGGGGAAACGCGGGTTTCGCCCCGAATTCGCAGGGATCGGGCCCGCCGGCCTCTGGGTTTTCTTACCTAGCGAGCTGTCAGTGCCCTGCAGGGAGGTTTCCTGAGCTGAAGCAGGGATGAAATGCGCCCATGTTTTCAGTCCGTCACTGCAAGGTCTCGTGGCAGTGTCTTCATATAGCAAAGTTTTCTGGCATTTGGATAACAATCGGTCACTTGGTGTTTGTGGCGGGCATGCAGTTGTCTTGCAGATTCACGGCCAGGTCATTTGTAAGCACATGTAGATACTTTAAGGAAGCTGACTGTCACACTTCCCATCTTTCAATTTACGAAGGTGGCCATAAGCCATTAATCGAGCTGCTTTAGTACTGAAAAATACTCTTTAAGTGTTGGTTCACCCTCTGTAGCAGGACCAGAAAGGTTCTGTATGCCTCTTGACTTGGTTTCTGTTTGCTGTCATCACTGCTGTCGCTGTAACATCTTTTCAGGTTTAATACAGAGCAAGTTTTTGCTACTTTGCTTTTGACAGGAGAGAAAAACAAGCCAAAGTATACTTCTATTGCTTGCTCATTTGTCAGTCTTCAGTGCTCTTTCTGTGCGATTCGCTGTCTTTGAATCTATATTTTTGTGTTGCGCCATGTATTTGGAATAACGTCTTTCCTCACGTGCACACAGTGTTGTTGCTTAGGAAAGCCCACGCCTTCCTTTTTCTGCTGACTGACAGCTACAACTTCTGGCTGGCGTTGCATGGCCATCGGTCTAGCATCAGCTCCCAGAAGCGCCCTACAATGCAGAGCGTGTGATACACGTGGGGGTCTCTGCAGGCTGGAGGGCGCTGAGTCCAGCTGTGCAAAAGCATAACTTTGGTGAAGCTGATGGGTTCTCGGTCAGGCCCCTGCTGTGCTCTTCCTCTTTCGTCATGATCTATGGTGTAATACAAGTCAGAGCATAAATCTGTTCTGAATAGGTCATTCTCATCTGAGTCCATTTCTATATAAAACAGGCTTACTGGTATTCAGATAATTCATATGGGTTTATGATTAATAATTAACACATTTAATAATCATGAATCTGTGTTTCCACTTCAGAAGTGGAGACCTCAGCCCTGGACCTCGATCCAGTATGGCTGAACTGTTTTCTAAGTACTCAGTGTGCATAACTCCGTATTTTTGTTTCTCTTCCTTAGATGATGACAGTCACGGAGAATCAAAACTTCAACACGAACAAGATAAATCAAATTCCCTTCCTGTTCCTTCGGTTTCAAAACGAATTGTGCTCGGTGATTCTGTCTGTAATATGGCCGGAACAGCTGACCACGCAGGCAGCATGGTAGACCTCAAAGGGGATAAGGACTTGTTCAGTAAAACCCCAGAGCTCCTCAATGAGGGCACAAGTGAGCTCCGTCACCGTAACAGGGGGGAATTGCCATCTGAAGCTGCACCACGGCCACCTAGACATGGATTAGAACAATACTTATCCAGATTTGATGAAGCTCTGAAGCTGAGGAACCAGCTGATGAGTGAGAAGCCGAGCCAAGAGAATGGGAATGCAGTGGAGGAGTTTGACTCTTTCCGCATTTTTAGATTAGTGGGATGTGCGCTGCTTGCCATTGCGGTCAGGGCTTTTGTGTGCAAGTACTTGGTGAGTTCAGGGAAGCAAACAATCTCCTGTTCTGTTTTGCAACTTTACTGTAAACCTAGGACCCCACTCGTGAAATACTGTTTATCTAGGGCCAAGTGAGTTGTGAACTTCAGGCACTCTACATTTCAAACAACTGTATAAAATTTTAAAAATCAACACTTTGAGATGATAACTATGGCAAAATCTGTGTTATCTAGCACAGCTACTAGGTAAAAGCTGAGAGTTGCACGCATTTGGTCCATAGTGTTTGAGGAGCAGAAACACTGTAATAGTTGCTGCTTCAGTCCCCGGCAAGTTTGAGACAACTGCTCTGCTAGTTTGGAATTTACAAAGGAATAATAGAGTAAAAACTACAACAGTTGTAGCATGATAAGTATATCCTACTCATTTATCAACCTTTTGAGAAAAATAGTTCTTAAATAGTCCAGATACCTGCCTGTACATCCTACAGAAGTATGTGGCTGGTACAGCCTGCCACCTTCTGGATCACTGGGCTCATTTTTACACAGGGCTCTGTGGTTGTGCAATTTCAAGTTTTTAGGCCCAAAGCAAATAAGGTAGAACCATATTTTTGACTTTGCTGTTTAGATGTTTAGTATTCAAGAATAGTGCTGTTATTTTCCACAAGACACTTTACCTATCTAATTTTCATTTATGATTTGAGAAGCATTAAATTCCTGTGTTTTAGCTGTTACTTCTGACTAAGATAATCTTCATGTATTCTTTTCTGTTCCTTCAGTCAATATTTGCACCATTTCTTACTCTACAACTTGCTTACATGGGACTGTCCAAGTACTTTCCAAAGGTAAAATAATTTTTCAAAATCAGATTAATTACAAATGTTTTCGATTTAAACTTGTGCTTAGATTGTGTTGTTTTAGGACCAATGCATGTGATATATTCTGTTGTTTTAAACTGTAGAATTAAGAGTTGTCAAATGCTGATAGCTTAGCATCTGCATTTTAAAAAGAATACTAGATTAATTGTAGAAAATCAGAGTAATGCAGTGGTTGTTCTTTTGAAGTTATGTATATCATTGAAAACTGAACTACATAGTAGTCATTCTAGGCTGATGTGTGTGAAAACAAAAAGGGAATTAGCCTTAGACTTGCACTAGCTCATTTATTAGTTCTTTTTGGTCTCACTCCTGCTGGTTTTACAATCAGCTTTTCAGTTTCAGAATTTAAAGTGATTCCTTTCCACAATTTGCTTTTTCTTGGTTATACTGAGATGACCTTAATCAGCTTGCTCTTCTGAATTTTTCTTTCATGAAACCTAGAAAGATTCTCGAATGCTTAATTTAGATTGGATTAAATTAAGGTGTCCAGCAAGTATCATCAAATTACCAAAATTTTCAACCACTATGTTTTTTGGGAGGTCAGGCTTCCTTGCATCCTCAGGATCTCTCACGTTAGGGACAGAAGAATGGCTTTCAAAAGGCCTTTGGGGCATTTCTGAGTTTGGAGGATAAAATTGCCAAAGGGAGTAATACTAAAATAGAAAGGAGCAGTTGCTTTTCAATCCTAAATCATTTTTTTCTGCGTTGGAAAGTAACGGCGTCTTTTGCCAAGTAGTGTGATGGGATTAATCCTGTTCTGCCAGCGAAGGCGCCTGGCTTGGATTCTTACACGCAGGTTGCCCTTGTCTGGGACTCTTCCCACACATGCAGAAGTTACTGCACAGCCCCACTTCACAGCCCGCTTGGGGTGCCGGTGCGAAGCAGGCATAACAGCTGTGATGAATTTTATCTGCTGTTAATCAGCCTCTCACTCAGCCCCATCGGATCCACCACAGCATGAATCTGTAGCTAGGATAAGTAAGGTGGTGTGAATCCTGCAGCATGTCTAGAGAGAATCAGGCCAACGTGCTGTTCTTACCGATGGATTTGGAATGTTCCTGGCTGCGTGTGAAACTGGCACATTTGTGGTATGTAAAACAGAGCTGGATTATAACCGAAGATCTAACATACTCCTGTTTGTCTTTTAGAGTGAGAAGAAGGTGAAAACGACGGTATTAACTGCTGCTCTTTTACTGTCTGGAATCCCTGCAGAAGTGATCAGTCGCTCCATGGACACCTACAGCAAAATGGGAGATGTTTTCACAGACCTTTGTGTCTATTTCTTTACTTTTATCTTTTGCCATGAACTTGCTCTGTTTTTTGGTTCTGAAGTACCATGATGGCTGTAGAATTCAATGCAGTAGTTACACTAAATCTTTCCAGTCTGTATTTCTTTAATGTCTGTGCAGACAGGTTTAAACCTTAATTAAAATTCTTACCTGTTGGAATGCTTGAAAGGAGCCTTAAATCCAATAATTTTGGGAATAGAACAGCAGGGTCCCAGGCTGCCAGTTGTATTAGTTTGGTTTATTTAAATACTGCGTCTGCCCACTACAAATGTGAATAGGATACAAGTGTCAGTGGATGATTTCTTTTGTTCAGGAAGATGATACCCTTCCCACCCTCCTTCATAAACATTTACAAAGCTGCCTTTGTTCTTTCTGGTGAGAACAAAGAGAACAGAATTCCTTTCAGCAGAACAATTTATATGTATCTAGAATGTAGCTAACAAGATCTGCTCATTTTGTGTTGATCCTATTTTTAAGAAAGCTCTAAATGAAAATGCCCTGTATTCTGTTGTTCAAATTAAGATTGTCGAACCGAGTAGCTGCTCCTGGAGAATGTTGGCAAAACATGCCACTGTTGTCCTAAGCCTTGCCTTATATACATTGTTGTGATTGTTGTTTATTTCATTTGATGGTTATTGTGCGAAACAGCTAAGCAAAAAAAAAAAAAGAAAAAAAAAGCCCAATGTCCTGTTGCTTACAAATGTCATTAATCAAAAAGTAGGAAGGAACAAAACTGTTAATCACATCTGTTTGTGAGTTTCCAGCAGCCTCATCCTAGCGTAGCTCGTAAATGTGCTTCTTTCTGACGCCTTTGATGCCTTTTTTTTTTTTTTTTTAACAACAGTTCGCCTCCTAAGGGGAAAGTTATGCAACCAACCTGCAATACAAAACATTTGCTCTGTTATATGGAAAACTATTTTTCTTTCAGGACTGCATAAGACAATGTTGAATATGGCATTTCTGCATTTTTTCCTCTGTTTATTACCAGACAGTTGCATGTAAACAGGATCACAGTTGCCTAGGTGTTCTGCTACTGCTGCATAATAGTACTACAACCAAATTGCATAAATGTGGTCTTTGGTTCAGCTGAGCTGTTCATGTTAACTGAGTTGCTGACTTCTGTTCTGTGGTTTTGAAATTGCCCCAGTGAAATCTCGGTAGCTATTCCTGTTTAAATCCTACATACTGCAAGTGATGATGAAATAAGTAGTGTGTTGTTTTGAACTGACTCCCACATAAAGATCCATGTATGAAGAGAGAATAGCGTGTTTTTTTCTATGGATATCCAACCACATAGCCAAAAAGAAGACAAATACAAGTGAATCCTGTCACTGGGCAAAACAGCAAACTAGTAAACGTTTTTATTTTCAGTCTCATAAGAATTTTGTACAGTGAGAGGAGGGAGGTATCATTCCAAATAGTCAGCCCTAAATGCTGATAATCTGTGAAAGTTTCTGTTGAAGCTAAACTTATTTTCACCTTGTAGTTTTCTGTGTAGAATCTAGACGTTCAGGTAATGTAGGCTAATGCCCCATTTTAGACCAGAGAAACGCCTAGTTACCTTGATATTTGACTGCAGCATTTTTTTTAGGGAGCAGAAGTGCTTGATTATGCTTCTGTAAAGTATATATGGTCCTGCTTTTGGCATAATCTTTCCTGTTACAGCTTCCTGCTATAATTTTATCACTGCATTTCCGACTCCTGAGTTAGGTATGTTTATGCCATGAAAGCAAGAAGCTTATGTTTGGATTTGACATTTTTTTATTTTTTTACTGATTATTTTATAGAGAATGTTTTATTACAGGTGTCCAGGGTTGGGCTGTAAAAGATTCTGATTTAGGTCTGTTAGTACAAATGTAAATACATTTAAAGCTTCTGAATTAGACAAGAAAAGAATTTCAGCAAATTGAAATAGCTGACATTCTAATTAAGGTTAAAATATGTAAATAATGAGTTTGCTCAAAAGTTACCATTGTTCTGACCCTCCGTTTATATGCCCAAGTGTAGTACAAACAAATTGCAAAAAATACCGTCTACTACCATCTGCAAAAAAGCAATACATTTTTAATCCTGGGCATAGAAAAATTAATCCAAATCACCTAGATAATAATAAAAAAAAAAAAAGGTGATGCACCCATTGTGTTTTCACGCAACCCCTTATGCAGTCCTTTCATGCAAAGGAAAACCAAGCAGGTTGCTTTCTCAAGTGGTGAAAGAAATCATGCCAGGAGAGCTCATCTGGAGCTCGGTCTGTAAGCACTTGTTTTTACCTGATGAACTTCAAAATGGGACTGGGAAGCAGCCGTCCTGCCTGCTAAGGAAGGGGAAGAGAGCCCGGATGGGACTTTTGCTGAATGACTTCATCCTTGGAGAAGAGCCGAACCTCCTTCATTCCATTTTAACTTATCTTCCTCTGTGTACGTTATTTAATGTATATTGCTGAACTTATTGTTTTCTATTAAAATTATATTTGTTACCCCCTTCCGTGATGGTCTGACTTTGTCATCCTGCCGCTGCCTGTTGCAGAAGTCACGGATTATCGAGTGCCTTGGGGCGGCGAGGGAGATTTTCGTGTGCCGGTGGCTGGGCCTTGTGGCTGGGCACCTGGACGTGGAGCAGCCGCTCGGGAGGAACCGCAGCGGGGTGCAGACCCACGGGCATGAAGTGGGGTTGCCGTGAGTCTGTCTGCGAGCTGCACCTCTCGCCTGATGCGGTTTTGAGCCCAAAAATGCCGGTTTGGGGTCAGGATGGGCCTCGCAGGGGGCTCACTTAGCAGCCTGCCGGGCCCAGCGACCTGCGATTACACTGCCCCGCGCCTCGCTGCGGCCTTCGCAGTGCCCGGCGCCGCCAGGGCGGCAGCAGCACGCAGCTTTTTGGCTGCCCCTTCCTTTTATTTTATTACTTTTCGTCCCCTCCCGGCCCCGCGGTGCCCGGCGCTGCGCCCTCCGGCCGCCAGAGAGCGGCAGCGGGCAGGAAGGGGCAGGGGCCGCTTCCCCCCGCCTCGGCCCGGGGCGCCGAATGGCCGCCGCCGCCTAGCGCAGGGCCTGCGCCGCCTCCTGCTCTTCCTCCTCCTCCTCCTCCTCCTCCTTCTCCTCCTTCTCCTCCTCCTCCTCGTCCTCGTCAGCCGCCGCCATGGGCCGCGAGTCCAGGTGAGGGCAGCGGGGGGAACAAAGGGCCCCGGGGCCGGGCAGGGCCGAGCGGGGCGCGGGGCCCCCTGAGGGCTGGGGCCCGGTGCCGGGGTTGCGGGAGAAAAGCCCCGAGCCCCGCCGGGCCGCCGTTTGCTCTGACGCAGACTGAAGGTGGTGTGGGTAGCCCGGCGGGCTGTATCCTGCATCGTACGTTTTATTTTTGCCGAGTTTTGTGCGGAGCCGCGTGCCTTTTGTTCCCCCGCAGCGGGTGTCCGCGCACCGCGGGGTCAGGCCCCTGCCGCCGGGGGCTGGGGCGGTTCGTGCCTCTCCGGCTTCAAACCAGCCCCGTAGTTCGCCACTGCTGTCGTGGCGTGTGTTAGTGCCAGCTGGTTTAACCGAACCGTCGGATTTTAATCCTAAAAGAGTGTTAGTGGTTAAAGAACCGTAACAGTGCGCGTCTTGTGTTCCTGCGTGCGGCCGTCCCTGCGCCGTAACAGCGTCCCAGATTCATACCCTGAGAGGGGCACGTGAGTTCAGATTTTAAGAAGCATCTGGGATTCAAATTGGTGATTCAGTGAAGAGCTGGAAACCCTCCCTGATACCTCTAAATCAGTTTCAAGTCGCTTAGCCCAGCCACCAGGACGCTGTTAGAGACTCGGGCTGCAAAATCCCCTGGGGGCTGAGCTCCAGCTGCTGGCGCCTGAGCTAGCAGGACCCCGCTGCCCGTCACAGCACGGCTTCCCTCCTGATAACGTGTCCAGTTTTAATTGGGCTCCGTGGTCATAACGAATGGAACTGTTTACAGAAAGCACGTAAACGCGTTTGTCAAAGCAGGCCACAAGTTTCCGAGGAATGAGCCTTGTACACGTGGCTCCTGCTGGCCCCGCTCCCGTGTCTCAGCCTCAGGAACACCGTCCCTTTCTTCAAGTTTATTTCTTTTTTGGGGTTGTATGGCGACCTGGATCATGGACCCAACAAATAATGTAAAAAGTGGTCTTAAACTTGTATGAATTCTCTAATCTAGTTAATGCCTTCCAAAAGTTGTGGAAGTTAAAGTGGGGAAATGATGGGAGGATGAGAGTGAGGGGTGGGTGGAGAAGGCTGGGGTGGGCTGCCCGTGTTTGGGTTGCAGTCAGATGTTCTCCGCAGTCAGTTCCGCTGCTGGTAGGCAGCATACGGATATCATGCCGCTACTGTACTGGTTCCAAATGTGCATAATACCTAAGTATAGGAATATGCTGAAATAAACTATTATTTTTAGTACCAATGCTGTTGTAATACAATCCTGTGTGGCAGTGACGGAAGAGAACAAAGGACGTGGGGGGCTTGAGGTCTTGCTTTCTCTGCTTCCTCCTGCTTCCCAAGCCCAGCTACTAGGTTTGTAGGGAGCTTGTAGGGTCCCTGGGCTGCGAGCGGATGAACAAGGGAATTATTCTGGCGCTGAGACTGACAGTCAGGAATTGGAAAAAGATGAAATGGTCACGGTGGAGGTCCTTCTGCAACTTGTACATTCAGGTGAAGAGTCTCTGGGAAAATTCTTACCTCTACCCTCTCCCACAGTTTGGTTGGGATAAGAAGGCATTGGTGAGGGAAGAAAAAGTCTCCTATCTCCATCACACACCTCTGAGGCCTTACTAGCCTCTTAAAGCTTCTTTTGTGATGTTTGATGGCAGTATGGAATTACTTTTGATGTCAGCATTGACCATTGCTGTATCATATATGCTCGTGGCTTTGTGTTTCTTTAGTTGCTGTTTGACAGATTTTCCATTGAACAGAGCAATTTACACAGCATACCTGAATGAAAATTGTAGATAAAGCAACAAAAATTGTTACATGTTTGGCAGATTTTATAATATAGTTTCAAAAAGACTTAGTCTTTCCCTATACATAATAGAACTCAGTGGATTTTATAAAACAGGAATTGTTCTTGATGCTCTAGTGTTCTCTTGAGGTGCTTCTATTTGCACACCAACAATTAAACAAAAATACGACCATGTAATTCCTCTAGTTTCAGCATCGTAAGGAATATATGTATATTAATCAGTTTTGCAAGATTATTGCAAATGTTTAAGAATTTAGCAAGTCCAACAAATTATAGTAAGTAATTCTTTTTGTCCTGTCCACCCAAATACGACAAATGTATCCTTTCACTGCAAGTTATTCTTGAGCTTATGTTCATCTTTTTTTGTAACTTTGCAATGCAGGCATTATCGGAAGCGCTCTGCGTCACGTGGCCGCTCTGGCAGCCGGTCTAGAAGTCGTTCTCCATCTGACAAAAGAGGAAAACGTGGCGAAGACAGACGCTCTAGGAGCAGAGATCGAGAACGCAGACGTGAGAGGTCACGCAGTAGGGACAAGAGAAGGTCTCGATCGCGTGACAGGAAGCGTCAAAGGTACGAGTTACGAATTCCAGTCAAAGTACATAAAAATGCTGTCATCTGAATATTGATGTTCTTCCTCTACAGTTAATTGCTTTGCTATTGTCCATGATAGATTTTACTGTGCTTAATGTTTTTTCTTATTAGATGATGTTTTGCTGCTGGTGCTGGACTTTGTTAGCTCTTTGTGGTCTTGATGACTGTTGGATTCCTTTTACAACGTGTTCATCAATAGCAGGCTAAAATTGTATTACGATCACATGCTAAATAAATACAATTTTGTTCTGGGGCAGACGTTCAAGAAGTAGAGAGAGGGAACGAAGTCGGGAGAGAAGAAGATCCCGGAGCCGAGAGAGAAGGCGCTCTAGAAGCAGAAGTAGAGGTAGACGATCTCGATCCGCCAGCCCAAGCAAAAACAGGAAAACAGAAAACAGGTATTTGTGTTCTTGAATTACAGTCCATACCGTGGTGACAAAATATTGCAGAACTATTGGTATAATGGAAGGAATCCTCAGGCAAAACTACCAAAAGCTTCGGTTTGTAGCACAAGGAGAATATTCGATGAGTACTGTTATGATCTTTTCCCATCACTTAATGTGCTTTGATGGATCAAATATTTTTATATTTCTTACTTCAAGGTGTGTAAATACTAACGTGTATATGTATTAATTATTTCTAATGCACTTTGTTGTGAGAACGGTTCTATAAAAGAAAAAAGATCCAAGCGTTAATTTAAGACTGAAGTTGTGGCACCTGGGCGGGGAGTGGAAGGCAGTTGTTAACTTCAAAGTTAAAACTGAACCTCGTTCTGAAAGTTTTGTAGTGCTCCATTGTTTTCTCAGGTTCCAGTATCAATAAGGAACGGTTTGTGTCTCAGCATGTATGTGCAAATTAGTAAAATACAGGTGCTGTCTACCACAGACATTAAATTGAAGTCTTTAGACTTGTAAATTATTGGAGAACAGTAAGTTTTAGTTACCAGATTTGCTTGAGTGCAGTGTTCTCAGATAAGCTCTATCATTTTCTCTCAGATAAAAGCAGGGCTTTTAAAAATACTGGATAGGGTAGCAGCAGGGGATCTATAAACAACATCGTGGTGTCGTTTGTAGCAGGAATTTCTAAACTCTTTTCAGTGCCACTGATGGTATCTGAGCTCAGTGTTTCATCCAATCTTTACATAGAGGTTGTTCTTAAGAATATAAGCCAATGAAGTTTGGAATCTGCCTTTTTAAATTATATTTATGTGGAAAAGTAAAGCATATAGTGTTACACTTCTGAGAAGGTCAAGAAGTCTGCTTTGGTAAAGCCACCGCCTGTTTTTTACCTGCTGTTGGTTGAATTCTGCGGGTGTGCTTAGTGAATATGGATTGGAGAGGTACTAGTCTTAGGGGCTTACAGTCAGATAAACTCTAGTAAATAGATCAGTCAAGAATTGAAACTTGTACTCTTCTAGATACTGACTTTAGAAACATGTAAAAATTTAACTACAGGTCATGTTCTTTTAAGTGTGGATTTTCAGTGGATTTTCAGACATAATTATAACAGGTATACTGTAAAATGAGTCCAGAAGTTGTAACAGCAGTCCATATAAAGAATAAGTAGGTTGACAACAGTCCAGAAATTGTGAGAAGCTAGAATGACAGTCTCTTGGAATGAGCATATGGTTTGCATTAGAATTGTCCAGTGGACTGTGAGGAAAGCTTAATGAGATTTAATAGGCTAAAGTGAATTTTACATTTATTATGAGTTAGCAGGAGTTTGGTTCAGATACAATAGGAAGTACATTAGGAGAGTAAAGTCTGTGATAAATGAGTTTTGTATGAAATGCAAATCTGCACATTAGTTCGGGTTCTGTAGGTACCTTTTCCCAGGGAGAGGTGTTCTTTTGACTTTCAGCCAGTACTGTATTCACAGGGGAATGTTCAAATTTCCATGGCAAGGAGCTAGATTGCTTTACCTTCCTCTAGAAATAGAACAAACAGGAATTTTTTAGCATCTCATTTGAACTGCTGTCTTCAAGGAGTGTTTATGCTGCAGAACCTCTAGAGTATCAGCAGTAAGTGCTCTGGAAATGAAGTCTGCAACTTCGTCCTGTAAAGAAATGAGAAGAACAGAACCAAAGCATGTGAATCAGTGGATTGCAATACATTGTGCGTTTCTGGCAGTTACAGAGCCTACTTCCATGAAACAGAAAGGCTCTGAGAAACAAAGAGTGCTTTGTAAGATGTTTGAAAATGTAACTGTGTTCATAGTTTTGTCTCTATCCAGCACATCTATTCTCCCCCGAGAAAAGCTGGAATGTTCTGAGAAATCTTTGTTCTTACCTTTCAGATCAAGATCTAAAGAAAAGACAGAAGGTGTGGAAGTTTCCAAAGAAAAGAAAAAAGAGAAAGAAGACAAAGAAGAAGAGAAGGATAAAGATGCTACTGCATCTACTGTGGCCACTGAGGTAGAAGCTTTTTTACAAATTTTATCTTTCAAGTTTATAAACCAAGAATTAAGCTAGCCATAGATTAACTACTGCATTAACATAGATTAATTACTACATTAACAAAAGAAAAACTATTCCTAGAGTTGGACACAATTCACGCTGAATGAAAAAGTACCCTCTTCAGTAACACAGACTGCAGTCACAGGGTATGCTTCTAGTTCTTGTCATTAGAAACATTCTTCTCAGCGCGAGGTTCCACATTGCTCAGACCACAAGCCACAGTTGTGTGTGAAGGATCTTTCCTTTTTAATGTATTAGATGTCAGTAGGGAAGCTGAAAAATCTTTTGGCATCTGGAACCAGGCAGGAATCAAAGAACAAAGGGGAAAGGAAGCATGCTTTGCCTTATTCCATATCGTGAAAAGATGTGCCTAGATGAAGAATTCCCCAAACAGCTGTTTTCGCTAACTCTTCCAAAACAGCATGTCGTTAGTAACCCTCCTTTGTTAATAGTCACTGCACTGTCAGCAAGGGCTCCCCATACATAAATCAATAATGGTTTTTTATTTTTGTCCTAGAAGGACTTTTGGAAGTAGAGGGCAACATGATAATTCCTTAGTTTTGTATGGGTAAATGGCTAAAATGAGTTGAAGATCAGTGGAATATAATATTTTGGTCTAGAAAAAAAAGAAAGCTTAATTCATTGGGGAATATTGTTTAATTCATTCTTATTTTTAACATTGTATACCAGCTGCTACTGTGGAAAAAAAAATTAAATGAATATCTTACTTGAAAGTGTTAGTTGTTCGTATTTTTCATTTACTCATGTTGTGATAGGTCTGTGTATGTCCAGTGATCTACTGCATGCTCAGTTAAATTTGTTTAAAGAGAGATTTTTGTCTAAAAAAGCATAGGCTAATGCCAGTGACCATTAATTTTCACTATTCGGTGTGTTTTTTTTTTTCATAGAATTTTGATCAGAACAAACTAGAAGAAGAAATGAGAAAACGAAAAGAAAGAGTGGAGAAATGGAGGGAAGAACAACGCAAAAAAGCTATGGAAAACATTGGAGAACTGAAAAAAGAAATTGAAGAGATGAAACAGGGAAAAAAGTGGAGTTTGGAAGATGATGACGGTATTTAATTTTTATATATAACATTTAAAACATTTTTGTTCCTAATAATAGTTTTATTGTGTTGTCTTTAAAGCATTTAATGACTTTTCATAATGTGAAATACAGAATAGCACAGCCTAAATCTTGTCATAACTTCAAATAGTTTAGAATACAATTGAGATAACAAACTGGAGAGATTTTAAGGAGGAAAAATGATACAGTAATAAAGATAGACTGTAGTTACTTGGACAGACTAATAATTGAACATACGTGAACCCTCTTTTCCTCTCTTATTCCCATCTTTCTTGATATTAGATGATGAAGAGGAAACCGCAGAAGGAGAAAAAGAAGGCAGTGAGGTTGAAGATGAGGAGTTGGATCCTTTGGATGCTTATATGGAAGAAGTAAAAGAAGAAGTCAAGAAATTCAATATGAGAAGTGTGAAAGGTGGAGGTGGAAGTGAAAAGGTAAAATCAATTATTAAGATTTTTTAACTTTGTCTTTTAAAATTAGTTTTGTGTTTTAATATGAAAATGGTTTTGAAAAAAAAGGTGAATGCAAAAAAGCAAGAAATAAGATGTATTTAGTGACTGGCTTACTGTGAATTTCATGGTATTCTTAATAAGTAATTAGTGTTATCCTGATAAAATTTCACCGGAGGATGTGAAAGAAAAAAACAGCGTAATGCATTCACAAGTACAAATGTTCTGTATATTTTATGCAGTATATCTTTTGTATGATACTGCAATTAATTTCTCTGACCTGTTTTTGCAGAAAACTGGACCAACTGTTACCAAAGTAGTAACCGTGGTGACAACCAAAAAGGCATCTGTAGAGACGGAAAAGAAAAAAGGGGAGCTCATGGAGAATGACCAAGATGCAATGGAGGTAATGGAAGTGTCTTGTATTTCTACTAAGAAGGGGCAAGGTGCCTCTTATAAGAGGCATGAGAATGAGGATAGTCCTGGGATTTTTCCATCTGCTACAAGCTAGGCATTTGCTTATTTAATTTGCGGAACCATGGTTACACACTGGCTGTAAATAGCAAATGTGCTGTAGTAGGAAGAGTTGTTACAAGTGCATAAATGTCAGCTGCCCTCTCTGGATATGGGTTCAGTGAACTGGTAGCTGTCTCTCTAGTCTTTACAGTGTGCAGTTATTTGCATTTCTTGCAGTGGCAGATCAGCATGAATATTGAATTTTACGGAACAGTGCTCTGGGATTTTCATAGAGCCATCTTGCTCAGTGATTGGATCTGAACTTACTCAGAATTACTCTTTCGTACCCAAACTGCATTCATGAAATGCTTTCAGGAGATTAGGAATGTTGAGTCCTTAACGGGGTCATGTATGGTGAGGACTGAAGGGCTTAGAGGGATATCCTTGCCTGAGTTGTAGACCAGTTGTTCTGCAGCTTAGCTAGGTCATGCTCTGTGTTGCTGCAGTTACATTTCTAGTAGTACCTGACTAGTTTAGAGTTGGCTGAGTTGGCTGCATCTGTCAGAACCATGACTGTAATGGGGCACAAATCAGTGGTATGTTGGCTGTTGAACATACCTGATTTTTTTCCTCACTGTTTTAATACTTACATTGTATAGCAGTGATTATTTTTGAATGACAAGGCTGGTCCAGACAGTATTCATAAATCATAAAAATTGTATGGAACACTGTTAAAATTGAGGTTTGTGAGAAATGTAAAATAAATGGATAGAAGACTGATTGGGACTCTTGATATACTGAGAGTAGGTTTTCAGTGTCTGGTCTAATGGAATAAGGACTAATTGTTGCTTCTGAGTAAAGTTTCTGTATAAATGAAAAAACAGAGCATCTCAGAATACTTAATACTATTTAATATGTTACATATTAATAATAAGACATAATAACTTACACACTAATTATAATTTATACAGTATTCCTCAGAAGAGGAGGAAGTTGATCTTCAGACTGCCCTAACTGGCTACCAGACCAAGCAGAGAAAGCTTCTAGAACCAGTGGATCATGGAAAGATAGAATATGAGCCCTTCAGGAAAAACTTCTACGTTGAAGTACCTGAACTTGCTAAAATGACTCAAGAAGGTAAGGGGAAGTAGAACCAGAACACCTTAGGTATTGTTAAAGAAAAGCATGTTTGACAGATACTGATTTACAAGAAAAAAGCAAATTCTGTTTGAACATAGAGTGGTTTTGAAGAAAGAATGTACTGTATTTTTTTTTGCTTCAAGACTTTTGGACCAGATGATCTTAGAGGTCTTTTTCAACCTAAATGATTCTATGATTCTAATAATTCTATGACTTTGGAATAATTTGGAAGAGAATTTGGAGGTGAGGGGGAAGTACTTTTGAGCAACTTGGTATGGAAAAAAAAAAAGAATCAGATCACCATTATTGATAACCTCATATAACCATGTATGAGACTTCAAAAAATGTACCTGAGTTCTCTCCACCTACATCATATATTTATGTGTAGCAAGCTAAAAGTTATTTTTTTGGTGCTTATAAAAGCAGTATTTCATGTTCAGGAACAGATCGAGAATATTTTGATCAAGGTAGTAGAGAAACGTCAAGAAATGAAACTTCATTGTGGTGCAAACTCTGTTTCAGAGGTGAATGTGTACCGACTGGAGATGGAGGGAATAACAGTCAAGGGAAAAGGCTGCCCCAAACCAATAAAAACCTGGGTACAGTGTGGTATTTCCATGAAAATTCTCACTGCTCTCAAAAAGTAAGCAAACAATTTGCAAACCATGTCATGCTTGATTTTGTTCAGTGTTTTATCATGTGTTTGTGAGAAAACCCTTTTTCATTGCATAAAGCAGCACGTCCATGTTTGTAGATGCTATGTATATGGTCATCAGAATGTTTCTCAATATTAACCCATTATAAGCTATTCCTTTTGCCATTTATGTATCGTTATTGCTTCTCAGCTTTAAGCTGTTGAGTGACACTGATAGTTATATGTAAATATGAATATGCAAATTTATTCTAGCATGGCTGTGATTCATGTCTGTCAAATCCTATTTTGTCCTTATAACCTTTTTTTTTTCTCCTTTCTTTAAGGCATGGCTATGAAAAGCCCACGCCCATTCAGAGCCAGGCTATCCCAGCAATTATGAATGGTCGTGACTTGATTGGCATTGCTAAAACAGGAAGTGGAAAAACGATTGCATTTCTGTTGCCCATGTTCAGGCATATTATGGATCAGAGAGCTTTAGAAGAAGGAGAAGGACCCATAGGTACAAAGCTTTTATTTTCAAAATTGGTATTTAAATAAATAAGCTCAAGCATACACTTGAGAGGGGTCTTCTGTACTTCTGCTGGTTATAGGGAGGAATACTAACTGACTGTCATCCATTAGTGAGCAGCATTAGTTAATGAACGCTGCTATTTAATGTTGTTCGTGGTCACTGTGCTGTTCAATGTTGTTTCAAGAGTACTTGCATATCCATATATCTGGAAGGGAGACCTTTATTCCTTTGATTTTAAAACTTTGATATTTTTTCTACCCATCCTCATACTGTCTTATCTCTCTTTCTTGAAATGACTTTTTAAAAAAAAAAAAAAGTAAATTGTGTAGTAAGTTGCACATACTTCTCAGGTGCTTAAACTTCATTCCTAAAGATTAATTTTTACTGTATAAATAACATAATCTCTTACATTACAACATATGATAAAAATGCTTTCATTTCAGCTGTCATTATGACACCTACTCGTGAGCTGGCTTTGCAGATTACTAAGGAGTGTAAGAAGTTCTCAAAGACCCTTGGACTTCGAGTTGTCTGTGTTTATGGTGGAACAGGAATCAGTGAACAGGTATGCAAACGACATACCTTGTCAAATAACTCTTGAATTTTATTAGTTAAACAGTTAAACTGTTTGTGATAGATAATTAGTTTGGAATTGATTGAGAAGCTGTATTTTTACTATGGTTCTCCTCAAGAGTTATCTCAAACAAGAACCAGAAACTGTTAACTTTGTTTTGTTGCATTATCTAATATTACATGTTAGAGCCGTTTGGAGATTAATTTCCGGGGTATTTTTCTACCCCACATTTATGGAAACTATAGGATTTGAGCTTACGTGTCTGTGTATTGCAGCATAGCGTATTTACAATTGTGAATATATCATTTGCCCCTGATGTAACACGACGTTCCATACAGGCCCTTAACTGTACAGGAGCCATGTCTTCACTGTAACTACTTCAAGTGGTAGTAACTTAGTTTGTCAGAGGTTACTCTTTTAGAAAGGATAGTTTTCCAAAGACTTAACAAAATTGCTGAGTAAAATCATTCAAATATGGCTGTTTTACTAACGTGAATTGCTTATGAAAGTAACAGCAAATGTCTTTCTTTTTTGTGAAGTCACGCTTTTTTTTTTTTTTGCTAATAGTTTGTTACATTAATTTTACTGTGTTTTAAAATCAGATAGCTGAACTCAAAAGAGGTGCTGAAATTATTGTTTGCACACCTGGACGTATGATTGACATGTTAGCAGCTAACAATGGTGAGTAGAAAACCTTTAACTATGGAGAATTTTTTTTTATTTGTTGTGTAATTCTAACAAATTCAGAAGATCATGTATTTTGATAAATGGTCTTATGGAATTTTCTTATATCTCTTCAGGCTGCACTATCTAGCTTCTGAGAATATATTACACTAGTAACAGGTTTAATCATATATTGGTTTGACTTTTTTGTGGGAGGACAGGAAATATTGCATTCTTGAAGAGTTTCTGAGAATGTTTATGATAGTTAAACATAAAATGTAGTTTCAAATTCCCTAACTTGCAAGTCGTTTAGATAAAGGTTATGTAACAGTTGCTTACTGTGTCTGCCTGTTGATCCATCACGATTGTTAGCGTAGCTCAGCAGTTACTCGCTTTTACTTGAAGAGTGACTGACTTTATCTGTTGATTTAAAATGGAAAAAAAAAGAAAAACACCTGACAAAAAAGCCCTCCCTAAATAACTGTAAAAGAACTGAGCTTACATCAAATACTCAGGTTGATTTAAACTGAGACACTGCAGCTTTAAGAGGTTTTGTCCTAGTGTAACCATTGCATGCTTGCTAGATAAAGTTTTATTATTAAATTATTCCACATCAAAACCTCTACTAAACTGTTGACATTATTTAACTTCTGTGGAAAAAGTACCTTCAAGAGATATAGAACTGGGCTTCCAAGACTTAAATCGTCAAAGGTAGGTACATTAATGCTGTTCCCAAGTAAATTTACCAAGTTATTATTTGGGGATGAAAGTGTTAAGGTGTTAAATAGATATGTAGATTTTAAGAAATATTTGTTACTTAAGTGTGAATTCCATACCTTTTATTAAAAAAAAAAAAAGGCAGCACTAAATCACCCCCCAGAATAATTTGAAGATTCAGCTACAATTTGCTGGAGCTGAAAGGACCAAATTCTGCTCTAGTTTGACAGGCACAAGTCCGAGTCTTGGTTGTCGAAAATGTGAAAATTATGCTCCATTACGAGAGCACTCGACAGTGTCACTATACAGTTGTTTGGAACTGAATATGTTCACATATTTGTATCTTTTGAGAAGATGTTTCTTAAATCCTTGAGTTAAATCCTTCTGATGAAAGGGAACTTAGCTGTTTTGTTTGGGAAGGGTGTTAATTATCCTGTCCATCATCATTTCAAAGTATTCACAGATATACAACAGTTTTGTTTCCAGCTGTCCCAGAGTTTGGGGTGGTTCTTGTTTTTCAATTTAATAGCGTTTCTGGGTAGGTTTTAATCGTTCTGTATTCGATTTGAAAAGACTGCTTACTCTGTTTTATGCATATTAGCAGTTAACTAGAATTAGTGTGATTGTCCTCAAGTAGATATTTCTAGCTCCAAGGAAGCATTACAGATTATATGTGTAAAAGGAATTTTTCTGAGGCTGCAACAGTTAGCACTGGACTTTGCCTTCCACACATGCGCTGTAATCTCTAATATGTTTTTTTCTAGGTGGCGCTGTCAGATAATGGCTGATGTGGCTCCTTGCTTCATCTCAGTCTTAGTTTTATGATGTGTTTTGGCGAGGGCTGTTTTCTGAATTTTACAGGTTCTTCTGGCCCTATGATGGTATGCAAGAGAAGAGTTTGACAAAATAAAGGGCCTAGTGCATACTTACACTTTTCCCAGAATGTTTATTGAGATTAAAATGAGAACATTAAAATTCACTTTCAGTGAATTTTTTTAAAGTAATTAATGTGTTTGATAGAAGATAGTGAAAATATATAACTTTTAAAATATATATATTCCTGAGGGAAACTAGATTTCCTTTTGATTTTGTTTCCCATGTGTTTTTTCCTCTCCTTTCACAGGTCGAGTGACAAATCTCCGCAGAGTCACGTATGTTGTCCTTGATGAAGCAGACAGAATGTTTGACATGGGTTTTGAGCCTCAGGTAACTAACAACATGCCCGATACTGCCACAGTGTGTTATTTTTCACTTAAAGGATTTTGCAAGAATCTGTGCTGTGTTATTATTAGACTGCCAGTAACCATTCAGCGAGATGTGCTATATGTGGATGACAGTTTAAACTGACTCTTTAAATTTTGTGTTATCCTCACGTGTTTTGGTTTTGATAAATTCTTTTATTAGAGAAAAAATATGTTCTAATATATCTTTTTTTTTTTACATGCTTGTTTTGGATATCTGTGGCTATGTTGTAGCCCTTTGTAATTCCTTGATGTAGGTGTCATATTAGTAGTTGTAGCGTACTAATGAACTTTTTCATACCTCCTGGCAACATCCTGCAGGAGACAGGAATGAAACATTTAATATGTCGGTGACAAAAACAGTACTTTCTTGCAGCTTTGGACATCCAGGGTTCTTTCAGTTATCTTCAGGCCATATTGTCCTCCAAAATTAGGAAGAATCCTTTATTTTGTTTCCTGAGCTGTAGGATTTCTGCTGGAAATCTTTGGATTTCTGTTGGGCTGCTGTGGGGTTGCATATTACCACTCAATTTCCTGTTGACTTCAGCAAGTTTTCCCTGTCTTGCAATGCTGTCACCTAAGTCCCAAGAGGAAATCTGTAAAGAAATGTTCTGTGTTCTGTATGATACAGACACCACCTAACTTAAAGGAAGACAGCTCGGTATGTGTATGAAGTTCAGTTACAGCGCTTGGGTATTAACAGGAAATGTTCTTTTAAACCAGGTTATGCGCATTGTAGACAACGTCAGGCCTGACCGTCAGACTGTCATGTTCTCTGCTACTTTTCCCAGAGCCATGGAGGCATTAGCTCGGAGAATCCTAAGTAAACCTATAGAAGTGCAGGTTGGAGGCAGGAGTGTTGTCTGTTCTGATGTGGAGCAACATGTTGTAAGTATCACACATACGCCTTCCTTATCTTCCTTTTGCTTACAAAACATTTCCAGCAGTACTGAATGTAAAAGGAGCTTTTATTTTTAGATCTTCAGTGAGTTTATTAAACATTAACTCAGAAAGAAAACATAACAACTTAATGTGAAAATGCAGTGTGATCGCTTTTTTTTTCTTTACTTGGTTTTGTAGCTGAGCAGCAGTTTTACCACTGGGTACAGAAACAGCATGAAAAAGCTATCTCCTGTTCCCAATTTTTATTTTTTATTCTATGTACCCTGAGTGTGTTTAATGTTTTTTTTTGTTTGTTTGTTTCAGATTGTCATAGAAGAGGAGAACAAGTTTTTAAAGTTACTAGAGTTACTGGGACACTATCAGGAGAAAGGATCTGTTATCATATTTGTAGACAAACAAGAACATGCTGATGGGTTGTTAAAAGATTTAATGAGAGCTTCTTATCCCTGCTTGTCTCTTCATGGAGGTAATCTGTGATCCTAAGGCCTTAAATTAAGAACTCCAAACTTGAAAATTGGTATTCTGTAGTTATAAAGAGGAATGTTTTGCTTAATTCCTGTATAGTACCAAGTTAGAATATTTCTTCATAAGCAGGTTTTGCTTTGTAATTGGGAAAGATATTTGCTTCTTAATTTGAAATAGACATCATAGTTTTCTATAATTACTGTTCCATACGAAGCGTCATCAGATGCCAAATCTTGTCTCTGTGCAATGGGGTTGTGAACTGAATGTTAACACCTCTTAGGGAATATTCCTAGCCACATAATACTGTAGAGTAATGAATACCAGTTTGGAGGAGTATTATGTTAGCTTTTTTTTCGATGTTCCATAATAATAGCAGCTGTTGGTTCACGTTTCTGCCATCAAGAAATAATATAATCGAAGTAGTTTCGTACTAAGAAGAGGATATCTCTTTAGAATATTGTCCATCACAGAGTATTGTAAAATTGTATATAATAAAGAGCTCTTGAAAATGCAGTCACCAATAAGTACAAAACCGCTGTTCGTGTAGTGCAACGGTGGAAGAGGGAAAAATATCCACATTCTTCTGAGATTTCCATTGTCTTTAGAGAACAGATGCAGCCTCTAGATGAGGTCTGAATTGAACATAAGTCAAATAGAAAATCTTATTAAAGAAACTTGAAAATCTTAGTATGGTAAAACATCTTTTTGTAATGGAAAAGCTAAAGGTTTCATTACTGTGCATAGCAGACGAAGAGGTTTATTATTCTGGATAATTTATGGTGCCTGGGAGTGTAAGGGTATTGAAATGTTCTTGGCATGGGCTCTGGGTTGTTTGAAGTTGGAGGGTGTTTTGACCTGTGTACAAATTCTTTCGACTCAAAATCAGAAGGTAATTAGTAAAAATTAATCAAGAGCAGAGCTTTATAATCAACTGTGTTGTCTGGCTTCTTGCAGGTATTGATCAGTACGACAGGGACAGCATAATTAATGATTTCAAGAATGGAACTTGCAAACTTCTAGTGGCCACATCTGTAGCAGCGAGGGGCTTGGATGTAAAACAGTTGATGCTGGTGGTCAATTATAGTTGTCCTAACCATTACGAAGATTATGTGCACCGAGCAGGTCGAACTGGACGAGCTGGCAATAAAGTAAGTATAATCAGTTGCCTGTTTCGGTTATTATTGAAAAATCTGCCTTATTTATTGCTTGATAAAGGTGTCTCCAAGGGGTAGCTACAGAGGGAGTATTCTGTGCTGTTGGTGGGAAAAGGATTTTCTTCTAGAGTGCCTCTAAGGTTTTTGAGAGATGATGCGTAAAATACGTTCTGAATTTTGGCACTGTGGAAGTTGGAACTTTGCATTTTTGTTTGTTAAATGGATGTTCTTTTAAATTCCATTTGTGGCTGAAAGTTTGGTGTTTTTCACTGTTGGAAATAAGCCCTACTAAGTTTATAAAATTCTGCTTTCCAAACTTAAAGCCATGACAAGATTGAAAGGAAAAGCTTCAGTTTATTCCATCTGTGGCTGATTACCTCTGTATCAGCTTCCTGGGAAATCACATTATTAATTCTACATTCCCATTAAAAATAAATAAATAAAAAGAAAAAAAATACATACATGAATATCACAGTTACTTTTATTGACCAGAACAACAGCATCTGTGCAAAAGTGTTACAGTGAAGGTAACGTTTCTTTAGAGATTTGTCTTTACCATCTTTTAAATTAATTTTGACTAGGGATTTGCATATACGTTCATTACTGAGGATCAGGCACGATATGCTGGTGATATCATTAAGGCTTTGGAATTGTCCGGGAATCCAATTCCTACTGATTTGGAGAAGCTCTGGGCTGACTTCAAAGACCAGCAGAAGGCTGTAAGTAATCCTTTCTTCTGTAGTGGGCTTTGCTCTGGATTTAATGCATACGCACGTGGGTCCAGTTGTACACTTTGTACGTACATGAGTCATCTCCCGGAGTTCATTGGGAACAGATACGTGTGCCTTGGTGAGCATAGAAGTGTTTTCAAGATTAGGATCTTGGATGTCATTTACAAGACTGTTCTTGAGAATTTAAATATTGTCATCTGGTATGGAAACGCCTACTGTTCAAGGGGCGCTTTGGCTTTTATCAAAATTCACATACCAGATACTGAAGCCCTTTCACAGAATGTGTATTACTATTTCTAGAGCCCTTGCAACTGGACATCGTTGTTTATGCTGAAAAGTGTAACTTCAGAGTTTTTCCAATATAAGAACAGATCTTTTTTTTACTGCATTTGAAAAGCATTTTAAATGTATACTTATACAAAATCCCAGTAGTATACTGTTTCTATTTGATGACTCAACACAGCGTTTCTTATTGCACTTCATTGTAAAATACAATACTTAAAATTGGAAGAGCTTTCTAGACACCCTAGGGTTTGCTTTGTTAAATAAATTACTTAAATTATTTGTATATTTCCATAGTTATTTCATGACCGTTGGAATTGGATTTTAAAACTTTTGTTTATACAGAAAAATGCACTGTTTTTGTTTTTAGGAGGGAAAGCTGATTAAAAAAAGCAGCGGATTCTCTGGCAAAGGTTTTAAATTTGATGAAACAGAACAGGCTTTGGCTAATGAAAGAAAGAAGCTACAGAAAGCAGCTCTTGGCTTGCAAGACTCAGATGATGAAGATACAGCTGTTGACGTAAGTACCTGAAGTTTTTATTAAGGATTTCCAATGTATTCGTGTTGTTTTTTATTTTCTGGTAGGTTATGTAACATGTTGCAGAATGCGTGGATTTTTGTTACTCCATGTCCTGTGCTAGTGATTTAACAAGTTAAAATTCCATGAGTAGATCAATATGTGTTCTTTGATAGAAAAGATTTATTGCTATCCTATGAAGTTCTTGAAAGTCTGCTTCTGACTTAATGGTAGTTTATACTTAAAATAATATATATATATATATAGTTGCATAGGTGTTACAGAAAGTTTTTTTTCCTTGTAATACTAATCTTGCATGGATTAAATGGAATAATTGCCCTCAATTATAAACAATTTTTACTTGTAGCATTTTAAAGAAATTCATAGTAGCCTTTTACTATTTCTAAATCTGTTCTAGGTCTCTGTCTTAATATTTGTTAGACTGCTTTTCATGAACTTGAAAGTAAATACTGTGTTCAGACCTTTTCCTGATTACTAGATCATCTGTTCTGTTCGTCGATTTGTAGTTCTGGGCATGCTTCTATTGTTTATACAAGATTTATTTCTTCAAAAGGATGTAAGCTAAATGCACCGTAGTGCTTACCATCTTTAATATGGTAAGATTATTTAATGGTAATTGTAGAGATCTAATAGTTGTTATTTTCTTTAGATTGATGAACAAATTGAAAGCATGTTCAATTCAAAGAAAAGAGTAAAAGACATGGGTACACCGGGATCATCGAATGCTCCTACGCCATCAGCTGGTAATGCAGAAAAATTGGAAATTGCTAAAAGATTGGCTTTGAGAATCAATGCCCAGAAGAATCTCGGAGCAGAGGCACAAGTATTTGTCCCCTTCCACTTTAAGGTAACATCTTTACAGAACAAATTTTATTTATTTATTTAAATCTTGTTTAGATTGTGTTCAGTTTGTTTGTTTTGTGGATGTAGTTTTATGTAGTGTTTCTTCACTTTTAATATAATACTGCATTAATTAGCACATTTGTACTGGGCTAACCCTGTAACAAGTTGTAGGATTTGTAATTGAGCTAATTACTATAGAACTCGAAATGCTTTGTCTGCCCTAGCAAAAAGTTAATTGTGTAATTTTATAAGTAATTAATTAGGTTTTGTCAGCTTTAGCAAGGTTGCAGAATATCTTTCTCTGCTGAACCATGTAATATGCAGTTTGGACTTAGGTTAATGTGGTGTGCAATGTCCAAAGGTATTTTGAGCTGAAGGTACAAAAGACCAGTCAGGTCTTCTGTGTGCAGGTGTGAGGGTTAGATATTGAGAAGAGGAAAAAGAAGAAGAAAAAAAAAAGGGGGAAATTTTGAATATGTTTGTTATGTGGACATTTATAATAAGTAAAAAGTTTTAATGAAACCCATGTTGGCTATATAGGACTTCTTTTGGCTACCTTGTTTTCAACATGGACCTGATTTTTTTGTTTGTTTTGGTTTTGATTGGTTGGTTGTTTTTTACAGGATGTGATGCAGCAGGCAACAAATGCTATCCTGAGAGGAGGCACAATTCAAGCTCCTACTGTATCTGCCAAGACCATTGCAGAGCAGCTGGCTGAAAAAATAAATGCTAAGCTGAATTATGTACCTATAGAGAAGCAGGAGGAAGAGAAACAGGATGGAGGACAAAATGAATCTTTTAAGAGATACGAAGAAGAATTAGAGATCAATGACTTTCCACAGGCAAGTAACTGTTTTGCTACAATCAACTGTAAACGACTATTGTTTAACAAATCCAAGTTAGACTGTGGTTATTCCAGTAAAATGTTTTGTTTCTGTTTCTTATTGGACCTAGACAAACGTACTGCATCTGTGGTTACTTCTCAGGTTATAGATAAACAATGCTTTGGATGTGTTCCATTCCTTGCCATACAAAAATCTTTTTACCCTCTGCCACTGACTTTTCCCATATCCAGATCTTTGCTATCTAGAATTCTATTTGAAAGGCCATTGTACTGAGACTCCAGTACTGCTCCTTGCTTTTTGATTACCTGAGTATTTTTGCCATTTGGAATACTGCTGCTTTAGTCTGCCTCATCTGTTACTCTGAGGATTTCTGCTCCCCAGTACCAAGCACAAATTACTTGTATTTACCTTTGAAGTTCTGCCCGGCTTTGCCTTTTTAATCAAGCTGTTGTGTTACCAGTTTGTTAACCTTTCTTCTCAGAAATGCTCTTAGTTCTTATTCTAAACTGCTCATTCATAGAACATGTTCTAGATCTTATAATATGTGCTGAGGATACTTTACTTCCTAACCCTTTCAAGATAGGCTTGCTAGGTACAGAACATTGCCTGCCCATCATGGCTAGACAGGGGTTCCATTTTCTGGGTATTTCTTTCTGCAGATAAACAAATCCTAGATCTTCAGAAATTTGTAGAGCTACACCTGGAAAAACACCTCTCCCCGGGTCCTCTTTTTGTTCTGTAATATTTTGTAATACCTCCTCTAAAACAGTCATGTAAAAAGGGCAGTTCATCGGGGTGAATCATCGCTGCCGATAACGTCCCTGGAAAATCTTTATAAGCCTTTTGGGAGAGGGACTCATCTTATAGTGTATGCATATACATGCAGGTCTGAGACGACAGAGATAAATAACGTAAGATAAAATGATCTCTTAAAGGTACCTAAAGCAAGAGCGATAGCTGATTTCATAAGCTGTTTCTTACAGCAGTGCTACGCAACCATTCCATACCATTACATGTGCATAATGCGGCCTTCCTGATCATGGGTGCAGTCATTTCTTACAGTGAGGTTAATGCTGATGTGATACGTCCCGTCGAGAGAATACGTAAGAGGCAAAGTTTTGATCCAGGGACGTACAGCTTGCCTTTTTAGGTCGTAGTTCAAAGCTGGCTTCTGGGAAAGTGGTTGTTTAAGGTTGGATGCGTGTATGCTCAGCCTACCAGAACTGAGAAGCGGTCCAGATGGAGGTTGTTCCTCCTGCCAGAAGTAGCTTTGCCTTCGCGTGAACACAGTTGGAGCTTCTCCAATCTTGTCCTAAGGTCTTCACCTTTGGATGCCAGAGCTCACCGGGTGTTACATGTGAAAAATAAAACGTCTTGGTCTAGAAGTAACTTACAGCAACCTGCTACATATTTTCTAATAATTTTGTAGTCTAAATGAATGGGATGCATTTATCACGTGGAAGGATTTTTGAGGATACTTTAGAGAAGATTCATGATAATTTTACAAGGTCCTGAAAAACAAGTGACAGTGTTTATTCCCTAGTTATAGAGATTTTTAAGGTTCACTTAATTTTTGTCTTCAACCAATGAACTGTGTAGAAATAAATAGCATTATTAAATGGAAGTACCCAGTATATATTTGCCCTTGAAGTCTATTCATGTGCAAAAAGTGCTGAATAAAATACTTGAGTGCTGTTTCAGGAAATCGTGAGAAAAAATTGCAGGTTTTTAAACTTCCAGTGTAGTGAAATGGAAGGTCTTCAGGGTTCTTGCTTCAGTGGTACTGCACATCCATTCTCTGTTCTCCTTCAGTAACTTTATTTTGCTTACATAAGAGGCAGATTTTGTTAAATATCCTTGAATAAAAATGTAGGTTGAAATTTTAGCCAGTTATTTTTAAAGTAGAATGCCGTGATCAATTTTCACAGTGCAATGTTCTTGTTTGTCTAAAATGTCAACTAACCTTTGGATTGCTGCTTTGTGTGATGCCTTTCTCCTTGTTGATTCTCCTGTATCCTTTACCTTGCAGACTGCCAGATGGAAAGTTACCTCCAAAGAAGCACTACAGAGAATCAGTGAATATTCTGAAGCTGCTATTACAATCAGAGGAACTTACTTCCCTCCAGGCAAAGAACCCAAGGAAGGAGAGCGAAAGATTTATTTAGCTATAGAAAGTAAGTATTCTTTCTTTAAATATTTCAGTTAAAGATGCTACGCTGGTTTTGTAATCAGATGTGGAATCTCTAAAGTCATAGTGTTTGGATATTGAGTTACAGACCCACTGTAGTTACTTTGCAAATAAGTATAATTACTAAGGAAACGCTCATTTGTCTCCATTCGCTTGGGCAAATGATCCATGGGGAGCACAGAGATGCTGCTCCTGAGAAGACTGACCTGCCCCAGAACAGCAACAAACATTTATGGAATCATTTTGGAGGAGAAAAAGAAAAGGAAAAAAAAATCAGCATAAGCGCAAAGATGTTGTCTGTGTTGGTGTGAAAGAAGGAAGAAAATGGAATTTTATGGGTTATGGCTGTTAAAGGTATAAGAAGTTAAATCAACTACTACAACGGAAGCTTTGCTAACTTTGTGATCGTTGAACAGAGTCTTTCCTAAAAAAATATATCTTAGGTATTTCTGAAGATTGTAATTTACAAATGTCTGTTTTAAGTATTTTCCTTAAAACAAACTGCTGTTCTCTGTGGCAGTCTATGCAATACTAGGGTGTTCTTCAGCAAATAGTTGAGGATATTTGGCTTGTTCTACAGTGTTTGTGAAAATAGCCAGCATTGTTTATTCCATAGGTTTCACAGACAGAAAGTCTAAGATTTTTTGTTCTTTCTCCTTCAGGTGCCAATGAACTGGCTGTACAGAAAGCAAAGGCAGAAATCACACGACTTATAAAAGAGGAGCTTATTAGATTGGTAAGTGAAATATTCAGGATGCAGAGTGAAAGTGCCTTAACTTGTGCTTTATGAAATTAATTTCAGCGAATGCTGGCATTCAGACATACATTCTTATTAATACCAGGGACTCAAACCCGTAGATCTAAAAAAACGGTTTCCTTGAACAGCCCAGAAAAGATATTGCTTTGTTCAATCAACTAGACATACGGCTATTATCCAGCCAGCAGATGGAGATAACACATTAACAGAGATTTTTGACTGAATATCCCTTAAATAAATAGTCAGCTCCTAATTAATTTCCTAATTTCAGTGCAATCACGCAGGGGGGAGAATCATTCCCCTCATTTTAATACTTCATATGTCTTGAGAGATCGGTTTTGCCATAGCTCTACTGTATACCCCCCTAATAATCAGCTGTGTTCAGCTTCCTCTGTTTTCAAACAAAATGCTGTCTTGAGAAATAGTTTTTCTGAGTTCTGTGGCTGAAGACACCTTGGCTTACTCTGGAATAACCTTCAGTAATACTACATTAGACACAACAGTGTCTTTTTGGCTTTTTACTCTTAAGACACCTGTTCTCTCAAATTTGTCAGCCTCTGCCTAACAATGTCTTCTAAAGAAGGAGATTGCTAAGGAACTGCTTATTTACATGTAATGTGGATTTACTGTTAGTGGGGTTTTATTGCAATTCATGTATCTATTTTACTTTTAACTGTGATTTATCCTCTCCTTTATTTGCAGCAAAATTCATACCAACCAACCAACAAAGGAAGATACAAAGTTCTATGAGTATTTGGAGTTATCTGCTGGTGGCTGGTGTGTGAAACTTGTGGCTTCTGTTGTTTTTGCTGTTTACACTGCTTATTGTAAATTAAGATATTTTTTATTTTGTCTTGCGGACGTTTTTTAACAGAAAATTGTTACTTGCTGAGACATCTTAATTCTCTCCACTGAGGTTATCAGTCTTAAAGCAGACCAGTTTTGGCAGAGCATGATTTAATTTAAAAGTGCAGTATATACTTTACACCATAAAGAATATAAAACAGATTTTAATTTTCCTGACAGACTATACTGTTAAGTAAATTAAAGGATATTGGGATTTGTGTTGGAAATTGTTAGAATGTACCTGCTTCGTATTGTGGGGATGATTCGTACCATATCAGTTTATACTGGAATAATGATAAAACACCAAAATAAAGGCAGGATTTTCTCCTGATCCTTAGCATCTCTCTGGCTGGTTCCACACACATTCATTCCCTGTACAAACGTACCTCTAAGGTCAGAGAGTCTTGCAGTGATCAGAGTAGAGAATTTTATCCAGAAATACTTGAGGTCTAGTTTTAAGATCTACTCATCCCTTTTATCTCCTGTTTTGTCTTTATCATCCAGGTAATAGAATAACTCTTTGGTTTTGTTTTCTTTTTTCCTTTTTTTTTTTTTTTTGGTAAAGTGAAATGTTTTTTAGTACAAAAATAATTTCCACATCTTTTCTAAACATCAGAATTTTAGGATTTGAATTTTTTTCTTCATTCTCTGACATAAGAATGAAAGCCTGTTTAGTTGAAAAAGAAATAGAAAAAAAAAGAAAAACCTCTTTTGTAATGAATATACGACTTTGTCACTTTTTATAGTGTTCTTATATATACCTTTAATGTGATTGTCCCCAGGGTTGTTGTCTTTATTACTGCTAGGACGTGGCTTTAAGTAAAAATTGGTAACTATTTCTGAGTCAATTCCACAGATATTGACTATCATTGCAGTCAATAAGCTACCACATTACTGGGACAGGCAAGACCTTTCTTTTTGAGGTCTCATCCCCATAACCATTAGTATTCATGATGGACACTTCTTGCTCTTTTAACTTTCATGTGTCTACTTACCTGGAGCATAAGCAGTAACAATTTGAATCGTCTTATTCTGGCAGCTGCAAGACTTTCAAGATGATGACTTTCAAAAGGACTTTTGTAGAAAGCTTTTCTTACCTGACACGTTGAGAAGAAATGTGTCATTTTAAAATAGCCGTGTATATACTGCTTTAACCCTGGTGAAGACAAATCATCCAACCTGCATCATAACTGTGTAAATTTAGAACTTCTGTTTCCAAACTTCGTGTAATTTAAATGGCCATTTCTGTTTGCATACAACTGTCGGTTATTCTAGCGTCAGTGTATCTTACTTTCAATACAGGAAAGTAATGATTGTACCAAATTAACAGTACACATTGAGGATAAAAACACCCATAATGTAGTACTTGACAACGTTAATACAAATAAGTCCTTAAGTTCAACAAAGAGAAGCACACACAATAATGTATGTCCAAATTTCAATCAGCAATCTCAAGCTAAAAGTCTATGGTTCCCTTTAAATCCATAAGGTTTCCTTCTGTTAAAAAGTGGGTTTTGATATGTTTCATACAACTAGTTTGTTGAATTGTCTTTTTGACAGCATCCCCCCAGAAGAGCGACAGCTACTGATGTATGTAGTGAAGAGCACTTTCAAGTTTGGACAGTCTGACATTTCTTTAAAAATCTTGTTTCAAAATGTTCATATATATATATCGGTATCTCCTAAAAAAACAAAAGGCATGATGGAGACATTCTTACGATTTCCAGCTTTGCACTGTTGGATTTCAGAGATGAAACGATGTGTAATCTTTATCTTCCTGGGGTTTTTAAATGCAATGTCAATATTCCTATGTTTTTTAAATTCCAGCAAAAATAAAAATAATTTCAATGTATATTTTTCAGAAACTGTCTTTATGAATAACTTTTGGTTTATGCTCTTATCTTGCTTCTGCATTTTTCTGTGAGCTAGCCTTATACTTTTTGGAGTAGGAAGAATGTCTAGTAACTATCACTTGTCATTATCTGCTAGAAATATAATAAGATGCATATCAGACTCAGTTAATGAGCTGCTGCTGTGAAGAAGTTGCAGTAAAGGTGTTTGAATACATGAAAACATAAGCCAGGAGAAAGAAACTCTCAAGTACACAAGGCAAAAAATAGTGGAAACAAACGAGAATAAAATTGGAAGAGAGAATTTTAAGTACTGAAAAATGTTAAATATTTCTATATCTTTCCATGCGTGTCTAGGAATATAGATGAGAGCTTTATAAACATTGCCACTTCGGTGTTTTCCAGGGAAATGGCCCTGGACAGATTCCTGTCACCAGTTGGAAGAGCCCAGGGGCACTCTATTTTTATGTATTTCTTTATATATATATATATATATAGGCAGAGTTTGTTTTGTTACCTGCCCAAGGTGATACAGTCCTGGCTTTCTAGGTTACCTAGCGCTTCCAGTGTTTGAGTAAACGGAGTGGTATTTTGGGTGGGTAAATGAAAGATAATTTGATTTGGGTCATGAATGAGGTTTTTGCCTATGAGAGACTGCTGTTACTTCAGTAGAGCTGCTGCCAGGGTTAAAGAAACAGGTACGTGTACCTGTGGGAATGTGGCCTGTGGAGCTCTCAGAATTAGTGTAAAATTTTCTGCCATGGGCTCAGACTCTTGGTACTCTGCTCTAGACCTCTTTTACAGCATTTTCTAAGTTAGCCTGAATGCCCTTTCGGTAGGCTAGTGATAAATGGAGGTGGTTCTCAGCATGTGAATGCTGGTGCAAAACCAGCCCTTGCCACAAGTCTTCTCGCGGTGAGTTATTTGTGAGCGTCGTGCGCAGTCCCTTCGCTGTTTCTGATCCTGCGAGCGGGATGTGTGCGCGCGTGCTGACCTCACGTGATGCCCAAGGAATGCACTTTCCTTTTGATTATTTTTCTTGACCCAGATCTCTTCCAAATATGGTCTTGGCTTAAACAAGTCCGTGTTCTTAGAGCTCAGGCGTTTGCAGAAGAAATTCTGGCTCCAGCTAACTGTGGTTGCACGGGGGGAGCAGAGGCGGAGAACAACTTAGAAATGTAAAGATAAAAGGCACCCAGCTGGACTCAAATTTGTCCCAAAAATGTACATTTTGTAAAATGTTTATATAGTGCTGGACAAGAAGATTTGTTTTGATATTTTTAGCTACAGTGGAAACAATTGTTTTTAAATAAATGACTATTACTCTGAGTGATTGCCACCCAAATATTGCTTCGCTGAGGCTTCTCATCTGAAACAGATTTAAATATTTTTCTTTATTCATACCAAGATACAAAATTGTCTAGCTGACCGGCATAAACAGAGGTAAATTAATTAGTAGCTCAGAAATAATTAGCTGTAGTGAGCTAAGAAATTATGCTCACTCCATAGCAGGTTATTAATATGATTCTTAAATTATTATATACTCTGACCGTTCTAAATGTGAAGTTTATCATCCCAAACATTTTTCAGAACAATAGATAGCACTGGGCAACTGCTCTGAAACTAACTGCCTACCAAGGAAACTGTTACACTTACGGAAAATCCTTAATCTTAACTAAAACATACATTTCCTCTGACTGTGTATGTTAGCAAGTAAGTAAAATTATAGAAGTGACCAGCTCCAACAACCTATTGCTTAATAGACTGTTGGTCCTGGCAGTTAAATTTTGTCACAGCTTGCTTGGCATCCCCTGTTGCTGCTGAGGATGGCATCGAGCTGCTGTGAGCCTCTGTGCTGGCAACAGGAGGAACTTGTGCTCTCGGGCCTTTAGTCTCCTTGAAGATTTGGATCCACCAAAGGACCTGGGGCAGGAGGAGGAGAAGGGGATTTTGCGCTCTGGCTGTAGGGAGGGCAGTGTTTCATTGCATCTTCTACCGTAGAGGTAATTAATGTAATCGTCTGCTATTGCTAGCGATAACAGTCCATTAGGGAAAAAAAGGGGGAAGCAAATTCCCAGTCTGTGTAACGGCCATGCTTCAGGCCCCAGGGAGCTTTCACAAAACGAGTCACAGACAAATTTATCTTCTTTTTGGTTGCTGTTTTTATTAGCGGTGTGTGCAGATGAGGAAACCGGACCCTGTAGCTACCAAATTAATATTTGAGCACTGTGGGCACTGGAGTTGCCTCATCTGGAATCGGTTTGCCCAGAGCACAATGCAGGCACAGCCCCGCACAAAGGCGCTTCCAGCTCCGAGGTCAAACGTTTAGCGCTGGCTCTCCCCGCGATAGCCTCAACAACCGCCCGATTCGGGTTTCACAGCTCCTCGCGAGGGAACCTGCCCTGTTTCAAATTACAGGTTCGCTGCTGTGTAATATATGAGCGTTTCTGCGTTCTGTTGAGATCGCAATTTCTTCTGAATAAAGCAGGAGCCTGAGCGTGGCCTGACTCCCCTCACTGTCCGTGTTGATATACTAAAATAACAGGATACCAGAGGTTCTCGAACTCTACCACACTTGATTTGCAGGGGTGTTTCCAACGTGAGTTAAAAACAGCAGAAAGATGTTCATCAATAAATTCAATCATCTGCTAAAAGGGTGTTTTCCCTGCTGCTTTTTTTTTTTTTATATTGAAAGTGAGAATTCCTGCATGCGTTAGGAAGCAGCGGTGAAAAAATGAGCCAGGGTGTTTCACAGCAATTTTTGGCCCGAAGAGCTCCAAGTATTGTAAGAATGGAATATCGCAGGGTTGGAGTACAGCATTCAGCTCCTCAAACAACAGCAGGAGAGGAAAATATTTAGAAAAACATAATTAGACACTTGCAAAAGCTGCAGTTTTGTTTTGTTCTGTTTTTATCTGATCTTTCTTGCTCTTTCTAAGACTTCATCTGAGTAACACAGAACATCTCACAGCACTTGTTTAGGTGCCAGTTGTTTGGGGATGTACATGGTAATTTAGAACCTGTGATTTGGAAGTGTGTATGCTGCTGTGGGGGGCCCAAGGAAGATAACAGGAGCAGGAAGGTTTGGGCTGAATAGATGTGGGCACTGTTGCTGTTACAATCATTAATCTCTATTGTTAAAGAAGAAAAAAAAACCTGTTGGTGATAACCCTCCAAAAAGTGGGCTACAGCACTATTTCACTAAATCTAACCTTGACAGCAAAAGGTCAGGTTGTGAGAAGTGCTGGGCACTTAAAACTCCGCTTTCTGTCAGAACCCTTTGGATAGAGCTGTTCAAAGGTAGGAAGCCTTGTTTATAAAGGCATTTTAGCAACGCCTGCACTCTTTATTAAACTCTTTAGAGTATGGGTGTATGAAATAGGGTAAAATATTCAATAATCAGCAGTATTTCTTTGCAGCTGGTGCTGAGGTGTCGGTGGGTAACAGGACATGGAGCCCCTCTGAGGTACGCTGGAGAAACTGAGGTACGCTGGAGAAAGGCGTAAGTCAGCAGCAGAAGCGACCTCACCCCACACACTAATACGGCCCCACAGCCCCGTCCTGCCCCAGACGCTAACGCGGCCCCGCGCCAGGCCCAGCCTCGGCCCCTCTCGGCCAGGAAATGGCGGCGCCGCGCCCGCCCCTCGCCCGCCTCCCGCCTCGCCCCTCCCCTCCCCGCGCAGGCTCGCGGCGCGCCCCCGCGGCGCGGCCCCGCTCGGGAGCGCGCTCCTGCCGCCCGCCCGTGCCCGCGCCCGCGCCCGCCGCCGCCGCAGCGCCGCTCCCTGCAGCCGCCCGGCGGGGAGCGTGGGGGAGGCCGGCGGCCGCCCGCTCCCACCGCTCCCGCCGCCGCCCCGAGCCCCGGAGCCCCGCAGGCGCCGCAGGCCGCGCCGACCCCCGCAGGTAGGTGCGGGCCGCGCCCGCGCCCCCGGCCCCGGCGGCCCCAGCCCGTCGCGGCCGGGCGGGCAAGATGGAGACCTGGGGGAGGGGAGGGGAGGGGAGCGGAGCGGTGCGGAGCGGGGCGGAGCGGGGCGGGGGTCGCCGCAACCCGGCCCCTCCCGGCGGGGCCGCGCTTTGCTTCGGGGGGGATGGGGGGGGGCGGCGGACGGGCTCGGCCCCGCAGCGCCATCGCCGCCCCCGGCCGGGCGGGGCAGCGGGAGCCGTGCTGAGCCTGGCCGGGCCGAGCCGAGCCGGGCCGGGGGCAGCGCCCTGCGGCAGGTGGTAGCCGGGGCCAGCCCCGCCGGGCCCCCGCACGCCCGGGGCTGCGGCGCTTTTGTCTCGCTGCAGCCCTCGCCCGGCCCCCGGCGTGCTCCGGCCCCCCCCCCAGCCCGTCCTTCCCCCCCCGGGGCTGCGGGGCTTTAATTCCCTGCGTGTTTCCCCGGTGCGAGTCCCGCACGGCTCCCTTTTGTGCCCGCTTGTTCAAGCCTCGGAGCGTAAAGAGCGTGTGCCGTGCTCTTGTGGGTAGTTGCAAGTAGTTCAGTGCATCCTCCTTGCTGCGTGGCCCTTCGAGGGTAATTAATTAGCGAATAGTTGCGCCTTTAATTGGCGTGCGGTGCTCCCTGGATGGCTGTCTAAAGAAAGCAACAGTTATTCTGATCCATGTGATGTATTTTTTCAAAATAAAGGAAGATGAGGAACCCTTGGTTAATCCATTTTTTAAATTGCATTTCATTCCTATTTCAATATTTAAATACCAGGGTTTCTCATAGAACTCTTTTTTTTGTCTATATCTTTATCCTTAATGTTTTAGGTGCAACTGTAAACAGAAAATCCCGCGTCTTTGTCCAGTGTCCACTGTTGACGAGATTCAACAAGTGGACTTTATCCTTTTGCTCGCGTGCATTGCGGTGGCAGTGTCTGGGTGTGTTGATGGGGGTCCGGAGCTTTTGCACTAACCCCGTGGAGGTGCCCGTCGGGAGCTCAGCACCGGGACAACGAGGTGTCCGATCCCTCTCTTAAGCTTTAAACCCTTTCGTGGGAGGAGGTTGGGGAGGGAGGAGAGGGTAGGTGAGAACACCCACTGAGATGAATGAGCACCTCTTGCCTCTCGGAGCTGTTGTTCTGTTCCCTGGGGAGAAGAGCGGGTGGGTGAGAACACCCAGGGAGATGAATAACCATCTCCTGCTCCTCAAAGCCCTTGTTGTAGGCGATGGTGAGGTCTGCGCCGTGTTACCTGGGAACAGCTCCTTGAGGTGAATGGACAATTTTACAAACACCAATAATTCTTTCTTTAAAAAAAAGTAAGATGTACCTCTACCTGCCCTGCCATTCATATGCATATTTGACTTGCCTTGAAGTTGGGTAATTACAGAACCACAGAATAATCAGGGTGTAGTTTCACAACCTCGCTCCTCTAAGCCAGCCCGTCTGGCCTGATGGCTGCCTCGATTCTCTGCGGCCCCATCCCAGCTGTGGCTTTTCTTTTCCTCAGCCTCCACTCCCTGTGCCATGTTCGGGACTTGTCCGTACCCTTCATGAACATCTTCTGAGTTCATTATGTTGGCAAAAAGTCAAATTTTTGAGGTCTGGCTAGCTTTTTAAATTAATGGGGCTAAGGGGGTAGAGAGTGGGCTGGTGGCAGCCGGTAGGTAACGTGGTATAGGCTAACGTAGGACTTCAGTCTGTCTCTGTGCTGATGAAAATTGTGTTCCTGTTCTTCCTCTCCTGCCCCAGTGCCAGCCAACTGTTGTTTTTTCATTCTCGTCGGATTGTTTTTCACCTGGGTATTGGCTCGTCCTGCTCTTGCACAATAGTTAGTGTTGGCACAAGGAATGGGAATGTGGGAGAGGAGGAAAGGGCAAGATTATCCTGTTCAGAAAAGCCGTGGATTCAGAGTGGTTTCTGTTGATTATGAAACCAAACGGGCAGTTGTGTCGATGTAATTGGAGGTGCACGGTTAACGAGATCATTGACATGGCCCTCCTCGATTTTTGTGGACCTGTCTTAACCCTTTTAAGTGTCCTGTTTCTCATCGTCTCGTCACTCTGTGGTTACCTGATCTTAATTTCTGGGTGGAAAAAAGTCAGCTGACGTTCTTGCTGATGTTGGCATCTGCCGAAACAGCCCTTAGGTATGACTCGAGTGGTTTTTAAGGCCAGAGAGCCTAACAGTTACTTGTTTGCCAGGTTCTGCAATCAAATCCTGGTACCTAAAAGCTCACCATTAGCCTCGCTAGTGCGTGACTATCTGATCTTTGTGGGGGCAGTGCTGACCTACGTGTGTGGCACCAAGGCGGTGTTCGGGCTCTGGGGAGCTCTGCTTCTCCAGGGGTCCCCACGTTTAATTTCCTCTTACCACCAGGTATTGTAAGCTTTTGAGTTCGCGTTGTAGCGAACAAAAGCAGCTTTCACTGACTCCAGTCAAACATCTAGAGCATTCCACTGAAGGAGAGCACGTGTGAGAAGTGTGCCGATGCTTTCAGCTGGGCGTTTACACACCCGCCGCGCAGGCCCGGGGCAGAGCTGCTGGGCCAGAGCTGCTGCCACCAGGGCACTGCTCGCACTTGGGGTTCCCCATGTGCACGTTATTTATTCTCGGCACCAGGGAGGGCCCTCAGGGTGTCTTGGTGTCGGTGAGAGAGGCCACGGGCCCTCTGATCCCTGCGTGCGCACAGGGGGCAGAAACTGGCTCGGGCCTAAGCGAATGGCACCGTGTGACGTTCCCTTAGTGGCTGTTGGGGGGACTGGAAAAGAGAGGGCACCCCGTCAGCGTTGGGGTGTCTCGGGTAGCGTGGGGGGACTGGAAGAAAACAGCCTCGAACTCCCAGGGGACCCCGATGCCCATGTGTTGGGGTGCTCAGGTAGTGAGCGGGAGAGGGGCTGGCAGCCCCCGGCCCGGGCAGGCTGCCGCGCCTGGGGTCTGGAGCAGGGGCAGTGAGGGGATGGTCTGAGCGCCCCCAGAGCTCTTCCTGCAGCCTCTGTCGCCCACCTTTGGCCATTCTTCACGGTTTTGTGAAAAAATGGCCTTTGGTCATCAGAGAAATACCGTGCTTGTAATTTCTCGTGTTGCTTGGGGAATCCTTTGTTCCTCCATCTTTTTGCACAAAGAATAACTGAGAAAGACATTGTTTCCAAAATTACATTCTCTCCCCTATTTGCAGCCTCCTGTTATTGTACTAGTTCTAGTAAACCGCTTGTGTAAAGAAATTGTCTAATATTTTGGCTGATTTTAATATATTTCACCTCGTGTCAGATGATGAGAAAAATCCTATTACGTGATCAGCGGTGGAAAGTCCTTCATAAGCACGGTTTGGAGGAACCGCTTACCTAGTGTCAGAAGTAGATTATATTTCAAATGTAGGTTCAGACGTTATGGGATACGTTGTGCCGCTGATTGGATTTCTTATTTAGTGTTTTTAAAATATTTACCTTTATGGGGATGCTCAAGGTGCAGTATTTTTGAAAACAAGCAGCTGTGGGTTTTTAAAAATCAGGCGAGGCCATATTTTAGTAATAGCTAACACGTAGGAAAGGAGCTGACAATAAAAGCACCACTTGAAAAATGTTTAATTTGATACAATTCATTCTTTCTACTGACTGATGAAAGTATATTTCTCCCACCCACTATCCTGAGAGGGAGGAGCGAAACCAATACTGTATCTCTGCCGCAGTCTGCAAAGGCAAAATGTCTGTGCTATTGCTTCTTCAACTTCCCCCCGCAGCAAAAAGGAGCCCTTTGGCATTCCCCAGAGCCTGCAGCCCCTGCGCTGCTGGACGTGGCATAGAGCGCTCTTTATGCAGGGAACTCGAACAGAGTTGGTCCTGTGCTTCCCTCCAACTATTTTAATTGCTAGAAGTGACGTGCAGGGTACTAGTACAGAAATAATGCTTCTGTTTCTGAGTGCTATGTCATGTACTTTATATGTATTTGCTGTAAGGAGGGCTGGAGGATGATGAAAACGTGCTGATACAGTCTCCTAGAGCTCTGTCGGTGCTGTTGAAGCCATTGCAACCTCAGCTGTGGAAAATTTCAGAAATATGAGTGGGTTTTATATGCTAACTCTTACTAAAATCAAAATTGTCCCCGTTGGCAATAGGAGTTTACCTCTCCTGGTATCGTCATTTGAAAAGCTGTAGGTGTGCTTCCAGTTTTGTTCAGAGGCTCTGATTCAAAGCACGTTTCAGCAGAAGCCAGCAGCGCTTGCGGAGAGCCAGGTCTGCTCCGGTGCGAGCCAGGCTGTCGTTGCAGAAAGCAGGCGAGGGTGAGACCAGAGAGGCTGCCTGCTTCTCCTGTTGGAACTGATTGTTCCGTTTAATGCAGATACCAGGTCGCAGGTCCGGGACTTTATAAAATACTTAATGTTTGAGTGCCTGTTTCCAGTCAGCTTTTGTACTTTCTCTGCTCTTGGAAGCTGCCATCTGGCCTGCGCTGGCCATGAAGAAGGCAAAGGAAGGGGGTGATGTAAAGACAGCATCATGTCACAGCCCAAGAAGGGTGCTTTATGCATTGGGATTTGACTAGTTTTGGTCTTGAAGTCTTGTATAGCAAACAGAACATTTTTTTTTTTTTTTTTTGGCACAGTTTCAAGCTGAGAGAGGGATGGGCTGCACCAGTAAAAGAAGCCTTAGCAGTTGTAAGCTAGAAACGTGCTGTATGTTAATCTGTGCTTAGGGGTAAAAGGAAGCACTCTTCCTCTCTATCCAAGAGTCATAGTATCACTGGAATTAGGTGAAATTTCTTAAGATTCTTTTTGTCTGCTTTGCCTTTAATATGGCTTCTGTTTCATCTCCCAGCAGAAGAGAGCAAGCTACACTGTGAACTACAAAAATCTTAAGGGCGGCCTCATACATTGTGTATTGACTGATGAGCGCTGTGAGCAAAACAAAACTGCACGCTCACCTCGGGAGTGCTCAAGCAATAAACTTTGCAGGTACTCAGAATAGTGGCGATGCAGCAATACTTTAAAAATTGGGATTATTACCATGGCCCTCTGGTCCCCCAGCAACAAAAACTTGCAGGTCCCAGATGGATGGTCCAATTTCTTTCTTCGTTCTAGCAGCCATGGAGCTTCTGTGCTTCATTGCACAGGAAGCTCTAATGCTGCCTTTCTTTCTCCAAAGCTAGTTTATCCAGTTGTCTCCTCCCTTCCTAAGCATTTCTATGAAAATAGATTACCAGATAGAAAAGGATCCAAACAGAAAACCCTCTGCAGCCGCTTTCCAGTAAAAATCTTCTCGAAACGCGACTGAATTTGTTTACTACAGTGCCTCATCTTAACTATTTGTTTATGTGGAGACATTCAACCAGTTTAAAAAATGATTTAAGTAAACTGTTACAAGTATCTTTTACATATCTATTTACAGGTTTAAAACGAGTAAGTTTTGTTTCATTGGAAACTTTTCTGGCTGTTTTTACTGAAGAATGCTTGGACACAAAGTTGTGTGTGTTTGGCTATACAATTTAGCTGGAGTGGGATTTTTAAACTGGCATAGCTTTGCATTTTATACCAATCCTTGTTTATACTGTATGTACCCCTGCCAAGAAGCCTGCTTCCACTCTACTGATAGACTCATGCAGTGTGCCTACTTCGTTCTTTCATTCCCAACTGTGATGTGAATGAAGAAAATTATGCTGGAGGTGTCCACGTTAATGTAACCAAGATAAAGATTTATTTTCTAAAACTTTTCATTAAAATGTCTTAAATCAAAAATGGAGAATATAAGCTTTGGGTACTACTTGAAATTTCCATGATCTGATGGAAAATGATGTAGAGAAAAATAAACATTTAACAAATCTGTTGTCGATTTTTCACAGACCGCTTTTTTTAAGCTTCCTCCTCTCGTAAGAAATGTTAGACAGTTAGTGATTTATTCTTCTTTCGCTGTTTGTCAGTTACAGTGATGCAGACTGCCACCAGATGTAAGGTAAACCAGTGCTGGCCAAATTCTTCACAACCCGGCAGTGTTTGTCAGGGCTGTTGTGGCAGGCACGCACACAAACACACGTATGGTGGTGAAACCCAGGGCCTGGCAGGTACAACAGGATGCCTTCCCTGGATCTGAGGACCTGCTGTGGTTCTCCCTAGGAAAGGTGGGTGATTGTCATCGATAGGAAAAGTCCCCCTGGTTGTGATGAGGAGAAAAAGCAGAGAATAAGAACACGGACATAGACAGGAGCGGATCTGGGGGGTGGGCAGTCTGCTGAGAAACCTCAAGGGCCCTGCATTGTTCAGTGCCTCCTCCCTGGTGTGTTCCCTCAGACACCGGGCAGCTGAACTGATCGGCCTTGTGGCAGTTGAGCTCGGAGTGGCTTTTTGGGGCCAAAGCCAGTATTCTGGTGTTTTAAGTGAGCGCTGAGCCTAGAACTAACTGCTCCGAGTGTCCTCGAGTGTGTCAGCAAACAGCTGAATAGCCTTTCAGTCGCTCTGCAAACGCTGTCCTCAGTAAAAATACATTACCACAGAACCCTTATGTTTGCAATTACGTATCGTGAAAAATCTCAGGTATTTGTCATGACTGTGGGCTGTAGCGGGGTTAAAGGAAGGTAATGTTTTCTTGACTGCTAACTGTAGAAAACATTAAGTTCCATTTTTATTGCTGCACCGAAAAGTCTGTTTGGTCTCTTGACCTGTATCTTACTTTCTTTGTTCTTTACTAAATGCAGGCTTGCAAATTATTCTTAGTTGTTTCACTTGCTAGTCAACACCTGTAATAACAGTGGTTTCGTATTTGTTCTGCCATAGCCCCATTCAACATTCAGAGTTGTAGCACATGGATAATCTCTGCTAGAACCATTTATTATTTAAATTATATTATTATCACAATTTAACTATTTGGCATGAAACTGTGTTCAGATATTTGCACAAGAGTAATGCATACGCTGTAATATGCATTTGTCAAGCCAAGGTAAATTGGGAGTAAGAGCAGGGAATGTAACCATTATAATCAGAAGGAAAGGGCACGGGGATTTACTCCTGGGTAAACAGACCGTTTCTGTTGTATTCTTTTCCTCTGGCTGGGAGGAGACCTTCACAACTGCCAAATAAATTCAGTAATCAATGGTAGAATTTAGATGTAGTTGTTCTAGGTGATATTCCATATCTACTGCAGGCAAAATACCATGAATATTCCAGACCTTATCTCCTAGAGAAATTTACCACAGCAAGAAATGTTTAGTCTCCTAAGCATGACCGGAGGGCACAGAAATTCTCTCAAGAGCCAGATATTGATTGGATTAATCTTGTCTTCAGCATGGTTAAATGTTATCTTGGACTGAGTATTTTCAGCTTATTTAAGCTGTAGAGCCAACGCAGGCGAACTGAGTGAGGAGATCCTCCTGGTGCGCCTCGCGCCTCGCTGGCTCCTTCCACCTCCGCTGTTAGGGACCGTGAGGCAGTATGTGCGCAGCTGGTATTTACGAGTTTTAATGCTAAAAAAGCTGTAGACCACCAGTAATGCAGTAATATTATTTGTTGTGATTCTGCCCCAGTACGCGTGCTGAAGGGATTTCACAGGAGCGCAGTTGGTTCATGTGGAAGCAGTCGCTGGTAGTTCGGGCTGAGGCCTCGCCTGGTTGCTGCCAGCAGGCCGCCAGGCCGTCCCTTGGGCCCGGGGTGAGGCAGCAGCGCGCGGGCGCGTCACCCTCCCAGCCTCCTGAAGATGGGTCTTGTTTGAACAAGCAAGCCTCTGAAATGGAGCACAGCTCGAGCCGTGGTAGTCTAGCAATAAAGCGCAGGCTGTGTAAAGCAGTGCTTGGTCGTGAGGGCTCGTGGTTGTTTCCCAGCGTGTTGAGAGATGCGTGACAACACTGGTATCAGGACAAGTGTATGGCTTTTCCCAAAGTCCTGAGCACAGTTTGTGTCACTGGCAGTTTGTACCTGCTCACCTAACTAGGACAGCGGTGGCATTTCTGTGGTCTGGCATCTTTTGCTTCGTGTGAGATTCGCTGTGTGCCGCTGCTTTCCCAACTGCGGCACTGTCGCCTTGCTGAGCGTCCGACCTGTTTCTGTGTTTCTTACGTAATTGTGAGAAGAAGCAACAGAACTGATTAGTGTCGTATTAATTTGCTGCAGTTGCAACAACAACAAAATCTTTAGGAGCCTAGATCTGTTAAATCAGGAGAAGGAGATGTTTTTTTTTCCTTGGATGGTAGGCTGATCTTGCAACTGGAACAGCTAGAAGTTACATGAGATTTGGTTAGGAGGGTTTTGAAATCAGAATGGGTGGATATTAGATGTTTTGGTTGCTGAAATGCTTTTGTTCAGTTCTTTAATGTACTTGTCTGCTAATTATACCCACCTGAATAATACATATTTTAAATAGTTGCTTTTAACTATGTGTAGAGGGTTACCATGCAAACCCTCAAATGAAAGCTTATTAAAACTTTTCATTTAAAAAAGTAATTTACTGACATCAATTCTGTTTACTGAAGAGAGACAAAATGGTTTGCGCTTACTTTAGGAAACAGAGGTAACTCTTCAAAGATTCTTTCATGTGGAACGCTGCAGCATTATTATATACTGATACACATTTGTCTCTCTTGTTTTTGATAGAAAATGATGCACCCTGTTGCCAGCAGTAATGCAGCTTTCTGTGGGACCGGCAAGAGCTCTTGCCTTAACGAAGACACCGTGAGGTCTGCTGATCAGTTTGACTTGTACGCCACGCAGCAAAGCAAATACGGCCACGCAGTCAGCCACAAACCGATTGCATGCCAGAGACAAGATCCGCTGAATGAATCACACCTGCAGACCACGAGTGGCAGGAATATAGAGACAAAAGACGAACTAAAGAAAAAGAAAAACCTCAACCGATCTGGGAAACGTGGAAGGCCATCAGGGACCACAAAATCAGCAGGGTACCGAACCAGCACGGGTCGACCCCTGGGGACCACCAAAGCAGCTGGATTTAAGACAAGTCCAGGCAGACCCTTGGGTACAACTAAAGCAGCAGGATACAAAGTCAGCCCAGGCAGACCTCCAGGTAGCATTAAAGCTCTATCACGGCTTGCAAATCTAAGTTATACTTGTGGCAGTGCAGCTTTTCCCTATCCTATGGTGCATAACAGAGGCTTACATGCTGCTGGTGAAACTAGTGGCAAACTCAAACAGCCTAATGAATGAAAGGAAGGAATTAGTAACTCCTTACTAATCTGCTTTACTTTGGATTTTGGCATGTTTCTTGCATTTTATTGTAGCGTTTGCATACGTTTGAGTTTCTAGATTTTATTTTTATTCAAATAATGCCGTAGTGTATGGGTGCAGTTCAGTAACTTTTAAAGCAATGTTGAGAGGGCACTGGTATAAAGGGTTTTTTGTTGTTTTTAAATCATAATTTATTAGCAAGTCTCAACTGATGCATATACCATGGTGTCTCTGAGTAATATTCGTGTTGCTAGTTTTACATTCAGTTTCTGGTAAATCTAGTTTTGTGATTATGCATTAAGTAATTGAAATAAGGAGGATAGAATTAGCTGGCTGTTGGCTCGTGATGTGGCCTATCTCACAATAAGGAACTCATCCGGATGAGTTCTTACTTGATAAAGTAAGGGGACTTACTTTGCTTGGGACTGTTTAACTAGTAACAACTGCAAAATTCTGAGTTCCTGTGCGTTTTTTAAAAGGAAGGAATAGAAAGCAAGCTATGTTTTCCACTCCTGCAGGAGCTTCTACAGACCTCGAACAGATACTTAGAAACTTAAGAAAACAGACCAAAAAAACAACCTTTTTTTTCAGTGTTCATTTTAGGTGGCTTTTGTTTCTGGAGTTGTAGCATTAAGTTGATTTCAACTACTGTTCCAAAAATGTTTTTGAAAAGATTAAAGAAAGCTGAAAGTTTGTGCAGCGCATTACAGCTTCACAGCGCCTTATTAACACAAGCTCATTTGCCTTTAGGTGATAGCTGTTCTTTTTGTTATGCTGATACAGGATTCTGCTATGTAATTTTGAAATGCCTGATAGTACGTATACCAAACCACAAATAATTCTTTAAAATTTGAAATATTTTGTAAGAAATTAAGTACTGTTCATTCTAGTTACACACTCAGTTAATATTAAACAGTACATTCTTAATCTGTAAATAGCTATTTACACTGTTTTTTGCCTTTAAAATCTGTGCTTAGGTGGCGACAGTTTAATAGCTTTTAAAGTATTAATCTATAATGTTTACAAATTAAACTTTTTAAATAGACACTGTTGCCAAGTTTTCAGACTTAGTTTTGCCAGATATTCCTGGAAATACAGATATTTCATTGTTTGACACTTATACTATATTTAAGTTATGGAAGGTTATATATCTACCAAAGGACACCATTTTCATGATTTATAAAAGCAAACTGTATAGCTGATGCAAACAGGATGCAGTTTACTGCACTGCTAGACCCCAGATATAAAGTACTTCATAGGAATTCATCTATGCATGCAAGCTGAAAAAAAATGTTGTTGGTTGACTATAAATACCTTTCTTGACTCAAACTAAAACCTTCCCTCCTTCCAAAAGAAATGTTCCATTTTTCAACTGGGTGTGTTTAATTTTTTTTAAGTGTGAGAGTGTGTGTGTGTGTGTGTGTAACATGTGCACATACTTTAATCTAGACGCCAAAAAAAAAAAAATCAGTCCTCAATGTTGCATATTGTTTGTTCTAAATTTATTTTTACTGGAATTAAAGCGTTTTTTTCACCTGGAAGAAAGTTTATATTTAAGTTGTTTGAAGTAAAATGTGGCTTTATGATAAATTTGCAGCTTCAAATATCTGGGGTGGGAATATATACAGCTTGGAGATCTGGGGAGCAGAAGAAAATGGGTTAATTAGAGCTTGTGCTGATTGAGTAATAGTACTGATAATTTTTGTTAATGTAAATGCTATTCTGGCCTGCTGTCATTTTGATGAGAACTCTTGATTTCAGTGATGACAACTTAAGAAACAGATGTCATGTTTCATACCTTTTTTATCAGGAAAAAAGCAGCAAGCCTTCAGGTGTTCCAGTGATGCCTAACACATAATGAGCTGGACTTTATGCTGTACTTTACAATAGGTGTGTTGAATTGTTTTTGGGGAACTGTGTATGCACTGGCAACTAAGACAATGAACCTCAACTGTACTGGATGGCTCCTTAGTCGATACACGAACTAATGGCAGCTAAACTGCTACTAAAACGGTTTCTTCATGCTGAAGCTATGAAATCCAGTTACACGTTCTGTTCCTCAACGAACTCGCAAGCCTGAAATTTAGCAATCTTTCTCAGAACGATGTCACTTCTGACACATGCAAAATGCTAACGTGAGTTAATTCACCCTCAGGATCCGTGCTGTATTGGCTGTTTTTAATCATGATTTTTCAACAAAAGACTGCTTTAAGTTCTTTCCTGAACTCAGCTGGGAAAGCAGTCCTCTTCAGCTGAATGTAGTAACTACAGGAGTGTCACACCTCGCTGGCAAGGAACATGTTGCATGTCACCACTGTACCTTGGAGAAACTCCACTTCTTACCTCCTTCTGTTTATCCCGTTTGCTCCTGTTTCATTTCTCACTTGTGCATCTACTCAATGGTGCTGTGCTGTGTGTCAGGAGATAATGCAGATGTATTACTGTTCTGCTAGTATAATGAATTTTGTATTCAAGTATGCTGATGAAATAATGAAATCATCTAAGCAATTTCTGTTCATTACAGTGTTTATTAATTATATCAGATGAAATATAATCCCGGTAAAAAAACAATTAACGTTGTCAATTGTGAAATGACGAGCATAAAGTAGGAAAGTGTTGGCAGAGTCTGTAAAGGGCTGCTTGGCACCCAAGATTTAGCAAGGAGACCAGAAGTGTGCTGCTGGGCATTGCCCAATTCTGGTTTATTTTACGTCTGACTGTAGCTTACTGGTGCCATGCTGTGAGGGGATGAAAAAAGAAGTAAGAGATTCAAAGTGAAAAAGGAATGGAATTTTTCAAATACTTCTGCTTTGCCTATGTATAATCTAGAAAATACATTGTGCTTTTTTTAAAAAAACATTCTTCTTTCCACGATAAACACTGAAACAGCATGTTAATGCCTAAACTTTATTAGTACCAGTGGGAAAACTGGCCTTTTCCCCCATAGTATGAAAACATAACTTGTAAGGTAAATTGCTTATTTTATATGATATATCATAATTGAGCTATTCATAAGCTAGGATCACCGTTGTGTGTTAACACTGCTCAGAAGATCGACATGTCAAGTTTGTTTTTTAATAATTTCTTTTAATTATCAAGTTCCTAACGTCTTATTTATACATAAAGGAAATGTATTCGCTTGCTATTATTCCTTAATGATGCTATACAAGTTCACTGTTTAATATACATATAGTAACTACTATTCAGTTTCTGATTAAATTTACTTAAACTTAAACCAAATAATTTTGCTACTATAAAGTCTTGCACTGGACATATTCAAGATGCTAGCACCATATTTTGGCAGAAAAAAAACACAGATACCATCAGAAGTGGCTAACTTTGATATTAAATATAGTATTTTTAAAATCAGCTGTTAGCCTTGTCATTAAGGCAATGTTCTTTATATCTTGGATTTAGTTTAGACTATTCAGAATAACTATGTATCAAGAGCCATTAAAGATCTCTGTTCCGAATGAATATATTTTCATTTCGTCTGAAAGAACTTAGAGTTTGGTCAGGACAAAACCAAGCCTTGTCGGTGAAAAGTGATGTGAAAAGAATTACTTGGAACTACAATACACAGAGTAATTCAGATGTGAATTGAACTCCCTCCCCCATTTTCGAAGAGCTTTAAAAGGCAGAGAGCAATGTGAAGTCATTTGTCTGATGGCTTCATTAGCTGTGACTCTGCTGTTCTTTGTTGTATGTATAATAACGTTTCATGCTATCCCTAGAGTTGACAGTTAAAACAATTGATAATAATCGTAAATACTTTGAACTGCAAACTTAATTTCTGACCACAAAAGAAGTTTATTCTTCTCTATTTTAATGCATATATTTTAACACTGCTTAAATATATTTATGACTTTAGTAGAGACTAGACCTTTCTCCTTGTGATTTTTTTTCCAAATAGATAAATCTGTATTCTGAAGTTTGAACCACTTTATGATATTTTAATCTTTCATCATTTGCTTTTCCACAGGTTTACTTTGGGGGAAACAGTAATCTGTTAAATAACTAGTATCAGCACCCTGTCCTCTGCTGTAAAAAGCCTGATTAGATACTGTGTATGTTTTTATGTCCATGAACTTGAGCTACTCGTGTGCAATTATGTGTATGGGAATGGAGTAGTGTTCATGATCTGTATTTACATCATCATATGGATGTATATTTATTAATAAAGTTAATACTTTAAAACCTAATAATTTTTCTCTCTCTTTTTTCTTAAATGTTTTTTAAATTCTGGCTTAAGATTCCTATTGGCAGCATATCAGACCAATAACTTTAACTTTGTAAATGGAAATGCAGTGATTTTACCGTTTGTTCTCCCGACATCTCAGTCGTAGGTAAGTGTAAAATGTTAAGGTACAACTTGTACAGATTTTGCTTAAAATCCAACAATCTGTTCTGCTTTGTCCCTTGCCTCCCTGAAGTGTAACTGAATCTAGCTACGACAGACTGTGTTGGTGCTTGTGTGGACTTAAAAATGCACAAAGGATCTGTGAGAGTTGGAGGAGCACTCTACTGTGCAATATTTACATTAAATAAGTAAGCCCACCCTTTCAGCATGCTTTGCTTTCTGAATTTCACATGAGATGTGTCTTGCTTATTATAGGCAAGTCCTATCATTTGCATTAAGGCAAAAAGCCTGAATGAGTTGCCAGGTACCAAAAAATAGAGGAATGTTCCTTGTTTTTTAATTAATTGAAAGTGCTGCAACAGTAACTTAATAGTTTGTATCCCTTCACTCAAATATGAGAAGAAAGGAGGAGGGGAGTGATTGCTGTGTATATATATGTAGTAAGTTGTTAACTTTCTTCCTCTGTTGCACGTGGGAATCAGTTTGAGAGTACTTGCATACTAAGCTTTTATTGGAATGGTCATTATTCATTATTGAATATCATATTTATCCCTCCATCCTAGCAATATTCTAGTTTATTTTTATTGCCGATGTGCTCTGCATACAACTGAACCCCTCTGTTTTTACCCCTCTACTGAAGGTTTCCAATAACTGTGTGGCAAGATGGGCAGTCCGATGTATGCAAAGCTACAATCCAGTCTGCCAGGACTGCTTCCTTTCGTTGCTCCCCAACACCATCCATTTTCTCTTCCACATACTTTCAGAGATGCTGAATATGTCTAGTATTGAAACATTTTAGAAGCCATAGTTGAAGCTACTTTACAGACTTCAAGTTGCTTTTAATCAGAAAAGACATGCTTTTTGGTTTTGTATGGTAAACATTTTTTAATTTATTTTTTGATTGTAAGTGGCTTTCAACAGATTCATTTTACTGGATATGTTCACAACAGAGTTAGACTACAGTCTGTTATGTTTTGGTCTACAGATCAGTTCCTGGATGTGATTTCTTGAATGAAGTGAACTATTTTTTTTTTTAATGAAACCTTGGGTATTGGATATTGTCATTGATAAATTATATCATGCAACAATTCAGGCTTTTTAGCTGTGTTGGAAGTTGCTTTTCTGCTTGCATGATTGTTGTGTTCTCTGCTGTGTAATAAACTGAAAGATAAAAATTGCAATGCGATCTGCTCCCTCGGTATACAGTTGGTGTGCGATGCCAGGTGCAGCGTTTCTGATGACAGAACCAGTTTATGATTTATTCATGCAGACAGACCAGCAATGTTGGCTTGTCAGCTACGCAAGTTGGACGTCTTAAAGGAAGCTTTAAGGTGGTTATATCTTCCTGATAATTCCATGTATGGGTATGATTAGACACCAAGGCTTGCTTTGGTGCTGGACTGGCATCTTTATGCTTTTGGGAAATACCTGTCTTGATGGTATCTCTTCAAGTAGCTCAAATAGTACAGCGTGAGTTAGCAGTATTGTACCCATGCAATATGTTAGCTCAGTGGTGTGTCTTTTTGGACCAAGACCAATGAAAATTATTTTAACTGTTAATCACGTAAAGCTGTACTAACTAAAAGTAAAGGACTGACTTGCTGACTTGCATTGTGTGCTATTTTTATCAGAGTTCTGCCTGTGGCTCTGTGTTTATTGTTTAACATTTAAGAGAGGTGGGGCCTGACCATACCGGATTGGCAGCCCGAAAGCTACTGCCTTCTGCAGCTGGCTGTCGCCCAGGTTCCCTGCATGGCCTAGGGATGGCAATGGCTCATTTTTTCCCATCAGTGGATACGTGGCTTATCTTGCAAGGTTGCTGGAAGGAATCATTAGATAACAACTTTTAACTACTTTGAAGCTGAAAAATGTTGTGGCATTGTTAGGTGTTATTTAAATGATCTGAGGCAGATAAATCTTCTTGCCTTTCATGTTGCTTTTTTTTTTTTTCATACCACAAAAGCTTGTTCTAATTAGTGAAAAAATATCACAGTAACAATTAGTGTGAGTTTGATTATTTAGAGTAGGCCTTTGAGATGTGCATAAAACTAGAAAGTGTATTTGCTGTTTCAAGTGGTCATGTTTTTAAATATTCAACTGCGGCTATGTTGAGAAAACAAAGATTACAAATGCACACATCCCAAATTCAGGTGTAAGTTGAAGTTGTCCATGCAACCTCAGCCTGTGTTCCACCTCAAATGCTTGTCTTGTTTTCTGCTACCTAATCTTTGTGCTGTTGAATACACAGAAAATCATAGCTGTGAGGACGTGTCACGATTACACGAGTGGAAACTTGGTTTGAAGACCATGGCATTGTCTCTGTACCAGTCTGTCTTTCCCTCCTTTTCTTGCCATGATGCCTGTGAAGGAGCTTGCCCAGCATTACTGAAATCTGTGGTGGTGCGTGAAATTCAGCTGCTGAAATATAAGATGCACAAATGACCGCAAAGTTTTGGGGTATATCCATGGGTGCAACAAAAGACTCAGTTACGCAAATCCTCCCCTTTGCTAAATTTCAGATCCTTCCCTAACAAACAGAGCTATTCTAATGTATCCAAGATTTTTGAATAGATGCAAAACAATGTATTTTTACTAGTTTTTTCCTGAAAACAGACATTTGGCATTAAAAATCAGAAAAATGTAAGCCACCGAACAGTTGTGCAACAAAACTGGCTGGCATCTTAATGTGCCTTGTCTGTATAACGTGTAAGCACTGGGCTAGTATATTGGTTATGACTTAGGTATAAAGCCTATCTATAATTCCTGGGAGTTAATTTGTGTTACATTAACACTTTTTTTTATCATCAGCATAAAAAGTACGCAATATTGCACAAACTTTTTGCTTTCTGTTATGGTAGGAAGAGTATTAGGTTAGGATTAAATCTGAGAAGTATCTCAGATGCAGGTATGTTGCCACAAAGCTGTCTGTTGTTTTAGAGATTTGAAACACCATCGCTCGTGTTTGAGATCTGACACCATCCAGGGCATCGGTAGGTGAAGGACTCTTAAGACTCTGACGGCACAGAGCCAAGAGCTGGAACAACACGTAGTCCTTGGCCAGGAGGGAGAAATGGGGCTGAGCTTGAAAATGCCACTTTTCTTGCCACAGTGAGGAATGGGGGAGTTTTTCCTGATTAGCCCACAGCAACGTGGATTCCTATGTGCGTTGGCTCTCAAGTATGCTTGCTTGATCTGTATCAACCGGTCTAATTAAATATTTTCTGTTTGCAAGCCTCACTTACGTTTTATATCTTTAGGCTACCATAGTTTCAATATTAATGTTCATGCAAATGGTACTTGGAAGGTAAGAAAAATAAAAACATTTTTCCAAGAAAGAAAACGTGTGCTATAAGAAAGGAGTTGATATGCCCCACAGTAAAAGCAAAGACAAAAATCCTATTTCCATAATAAAGCTCTGACATCCATATTAATTTATGTGCATGTACAGTGTTTTCCTTGGTGTTTTTTTTTTCCCCAGTATGTATGTATAGTTCATACTCTCCACGGTCTTCGTTCTCTGTTTTGACAAATGTGTGGCTTTGGCCCGGTCTCATTGCGTGGTGCTGACGGTTTTAAGGCACACAGTAAAAAGTGGGTGTCAGCAGCTGAAGTACTGTGTCCACTCTCCACAGGTCCCAAATAGTCATGAAGCTTCACTATTAAACTGAAAGCAAGGAAGAACTAATTCTGTGACAGGACCATTTTATTATTTTTTAAAAAGATTATTTATCTTTCAGCTTGGAAGCTTTGCTTGATATGGTGGACAGGCCCTCTCTTTTCTTTTTAGCTGTAAATATATACACACACGCATATATGCCTTTAGTCTGTGGGCTTTTTGCCCATCTGGCTGTATGGAAAAGCTCCTCAGGAGCTACTGAAGACCCACGCCAAACTGAATCTGTGCCTCTCGGTGCAGGGGGAGGTGGAAGCAGCCCCAGGCGGAGCTTCTCCCCCGGGGGACGGCGGGGCGGTTCAGGGGGGGCAAAAGCGAGAAAATTGGGTAAAAGTTCTTTATTATGCGCAGTTTATGTGAATGCTTGATTGTCCTGGAGCGCTGAGCTCCGGCGGTTTGCGGATAACCCCGCCTTAACAGCGAGGCGTTCTCGGTGCCGCCCGGGGCAGCGCCCGCCTCAGCGCGCCCAAGATGGCGCCCGCCGCCCTCTCTCCAGCCCGCCCGCCGCCACCACCACGCACTGCGCAGGGGCGGGAAGCGGGGCTGAGCCGGAAGCGGAAGCGGTGCCCGGAGCCCCGGCGGAAGCGGCGGTTGTCCGGGGAGACGGAGCGCGGCGGGGCCGGGATGTGGCGGCTGCTGCTGGCGCTGGCCGGGCTCGGCGGGGCCCTGGCGGCCGGTGAGGGCGGCGGCGGGCGGGGAGCGGGGCTGATGTCCCCCCTGTGACGTGCTCCGAGCCCGAGGCCGCCCTTCGGTGCTGAGCTCGGTTTGGGCTCTCGGTACAGGAAGGGCATCGGGGTGCTGCTGGAGGGCCCGGAGCACAGGTCCTGTGAGGGCGGCTGAGGGAGCTGGGGGTGTTTGGTCTGGGGAAGAGGAGGCTCAGGGCAGAGCTCATTGCTCTCTGCAACTGCCTGAAAGGAAGGGGTGGGGAGCTGGGGGTCGGCCTCTTCTCACAGGTAACCAGCGATAGGACCAGAGGGAATGGCCTCAGGTTGCGCCAGGGGAGGTTCGGGTTGGAAATGAGGAGACATTTCTTCTCAGAAAGAGCCGTCAGGCACTGGAACGGGTTGCCTAGGGAGGTGGTGGAGTCACCATCCCTAGGGGTGTTCAAGGACAGGTTGGATCTGGCACTTAGGGACATGGCTTAGTGGGTGACAGTGGTAGGGGGATGGTTGGTCCGGATAATCTTGGAGGGCATTTCCAACAGTAATGATTCTGTGATTCTGGTGCAGGGGCCGTGACGGAGCTGAATGCCGCTGGGACCCCCCCGGCCGCTGCTGTTGGCTCCGCGCAGGTTGGCAGCGGCGAAGCGGTGCGGTACCGGACTGCAGAAATGGCCGACGCGATGCTGGGCAGTGGGCTCCCAGCCCAGCAGGCCGTGGGGCTCTCGGTGGTGCCGGGGGAGGCGAGGGAAGAGCAGGAGTCCACTGCTGCCACGACTGGGACTTGTGAGGCGGCGGCGGGCGGCAGTGGGGAGTGCGGCGCAGGGAGCAGGCCCTCGGCTCCCCTCGCCCAGCCCGACACGCAGGGCCGCGAGCACGCAGCAGGCTCGCCCGTTGTGCTGGAGACCGTGCTGCCTGGTACTGCTGAGGAGCCCAACGGCACTGAGAGCGTGAAGACCCCCAAGGTGGCCTGCGAGGAGAGGAACGTGACCGGGATCAGCAACTTCACACTGCAGATCCTGAACGTGTCCCAGGTAAGCGGCCCACCCATTTTACGGCTCCGTGCTGTGTGGGTCTGTTTCTTCAGTATTTGATTTGTTGGATTTCCTTGCCTTACAGCCTTTCTGATATTGACAAGCGAAAAAATCTGAGCGAGAAAGCTGTTTGTGTCATTCTGAGTAGAAAAAGTGGAGAAATGGCTCAATCCACAAGCCTGTGAGCCTGTAGCGAATGGTCAGCCTTCACGCACGGTGCATTAGTGTCTCTAGAATTGTTAATGGCCCTTATTGCCGGTTCCTTTGCCTATTTCTAGTTCTTTCTTGTAATAAAGGATGTTTTTTTTTTAATTAATACATTTGTTTAACCTCTTCAAAGGGTTATTTTAAACACTTGTCCATTTATTTTAAAAAGTTTTAAAACAAACGTGCAGTTACTTGATAAATCTTGTCAAGTATCTAATTGTTTGCTGCATGATGCATTTCTACGTAGGATTGTTCTATGTTTCATTATCTGTGTCTGTTCTGCTTTCTTTAAGGATCTGATGGAGTTCCTAAACCCAAACAGCAGTGACTGTACCTTAGTCCTGTTCTACACGCCGTGGTGCCGCTTTTCTGTTAGTCTGGCCCCTCATTTTAATTCTTTACCTCGAGCATTTCCAACTCTTCGCTTCCTGGCACTGGATGCATCACAACATAGCAGGTAATTTACACACCCTATGCTCTGGTGTCTTATTTACAATAGCAAGTTTTGTGTTTTACAAAACAGGAGTGTTTTATTTTAATGTTTAATATAAATGGTTATGTGGCCCTTTTATTTTTGGCTATGCTGTTTCCATTTTTTTTTTTCCTATGGACAACATTACAGAAAGGAACTACTACTCCAACAATAGCTATAATTAACCTGGAAGCTGTGTTCTGTGAGCTGGCTTTTGGGTTTCATTATTCTGAAAAGTGTTAAATATTCCATTTACCCTCGTATATGTCCTTCAATAACAAAACTTTTATCCGTATGATACATGTGTGAAGAAGCAACGTACTGATTCACTGCTGAATCTTGCGTTATTGACATAACTCATTAGCAAACCTCCCCAGTACTGCACAAAGTGGTTACACGTTGTTTTCTTACGAAGAGAGAAATTAATTTAGTAAAACTGACGCTTCCTGCATTGTGGCTACCTTTGTTTCTTTCTCCAGTGGATTTCTTTTCCTTATACCTTGTATTTGCTTTGTGTTCAACAGTTTATCAACTAGGTTTGGAACTGTAGCCGTGCCCAATATCCTCCTTTTCCAAGGTGCTAAACCTATGGCGAGATTTAATCATACAGACAGAACGCTGGAAACACTGAAAGACTTCATTTTTAATCAAACAGGTATGTAAATCAGCTCTGATGCATCAAAAGGAAGAACAGGTTGGCTTTTAGCTCCAAATGCAGCTTTCCTCCTCCTGTTGGTTGGTTTTTAAAATGAATTTGATGAAAACCCTGAGAGGATCTGGCAGAGGTTGCTGCAGTGAGCTGGGTTTTGGGGCACGCTGAAACCAGGAACTTATTGGGCTGCTTTCACAGAGTAGGGGGAAATGGTGGGGTTTAGCTAGGGGGATTGAGCACATCTTCATGCCCAAATACTTAATTTGGGAATAAAGGCAGGTGAACCGTGGGAACATTGCCATGCGTGGCAGCTGGGGGAAAAGACAATTTCAGTTCTCGTGCTAGAAGAGACAAAAGGATTCCAGTTTCCTTGATATGGCTGTCCACGTTGTGAGCTCCGTGCCTCTCTAGTCCTACTGTGCTGTGTTCAGGAAGGAAAACCAAAAACCCTATGCACAGGCCTATGTCCGCCTTCATTAGAGGCCACAGGTTGTTATATTTGCTAATGCAGCAGAGATATTTTAAAACAACTCCCCCGCAGACACACAAAAGGCCCTGCTGTGGAAGGACAAAACAACCCTTTTCCTGTTACAAAAATTTGCATACACGTTGATAACGTTTTGCTTTTATATAAGCAAACTACATACTCAGCGTGTTAAAACACAAGGACTGTCTCAGCAAAATGCTAAGTCTAACCGTGCACGTGCCTTAATTTGAGAACGAGAACAAAGCTCCAAATACATAAAGCTTCTCTATATTTAATGATCGTTACGGGGGTTGATCAAATGCTTTCTTTTTCAGGTATAGAAGCTAAAAGCGATGTGACTGTGACAGAGGAAGACTGGGCCGGGCCCCTGCCAAGTGTCCTGACAAAAGGAATAGACTGGCTACTCCTGTTTTCTTTGCTCTTTCTGGCTAGCTTTATCATGTATGCTACCATTCGAACTGAGAGCATTCGGTGGCTGATCCCAGGGCAAGAGCATGAACATCAAGAATAATTCGAGATGCTGAAACATGGACAAAATTTCCCGGGCGTCGGTAAAGCGGGAATTTGTGCAGACTGGAACTACGTAAGAATGAACTATTGAATTTGTTGGTTGTAATTTATAATGTTGACTCAAAATTGGCTTTATTTATCCACTACTGAATCCGTAAAAAGCCAGCTGAGGCAATTAAAATGGTAAGTAGACAAATGCGAAGAAACACGAACTAAGAAAGTATTTATTGAAGTCCTCTGACCTGCTTATTTTTCATGAACTTTAATGTAAATATGTGATACAGTTCTACTTGGCTCTTCTGAAGAGGTCCCCAAACTTTGTAGATAGGATAAGATTTCTGCAGTATCCTGGCCTCTGTACGTGGTACTGCTTGGCTTGGGAGTTGAACTGCTTTGATGGAATGATGGAATCTTCTTTTACAGAACCTACAGATGTATGAACTAATGTTTCCACATGGCTGATGTGGTAAACATGGTTGAATTAGGATGCATTGGCCCACACAGATCGTAACTCAACTTTTGGCTCATGTATTCCTGAAACAATAAAACCTTACAGGGATATGCTGGTGAATGGTGTTACTAAATTATTTTGTCAGTAAAGTGAACTACGAAGAGGAAAAAAGTTTTAAAACACAATGTGCTTCAAATGGGTTATTCCACTGTCTGAAACGATTTTAATATTAACTGTATGTATTTGCTTTGTACTGTGGGGTACAGTAATACCAGCAATAATAAAAATTCCGAATTTTGTTTTACAGCTCTTGACAGGTGCCTGTTTTCCACCTGTGATACACCGGGGTTAGGTGCTCACTGTATTCTATGACTTTTGACTTAGTGGCAGTTCTTCATAAGGTTTAGAATCATTTCCAAAGCTTACCTCATTGTATGTGTGCAATTTGTTTACCACTTCCCTCTAGAATTAAGTTGCATTCATTGTCCTCACTTTAAAAAAAAAATAAATCCCATTTTTAGTGTAATCTTTTAAGGCACTTACAGCATTGAAAAGATGACTTCGGAAGTACAGATCACCTGTCTAAATTAGCAAGAATAGTCTTGACATTTATTTAAACTCTACTAATGTGTTTGCAGGTTGCAAAGTCTGGGGGTGAGGCTATGTAAAGAATTTTTTCTTTTTTTAGTTTTGATTAGTATGGAACAGTTTATATAAGGAATATACTGATGTTTTTGGTGTGTTTTTTGTTTTTTTGTTTTTTTATCACTTAGGGTGTTACAGCAAACCCCTGCCACATATAAACACTGACATGAAGTTTTAGAGTGTGAATTAAAGTAAGAAGAAGCAAAGATATTAATAAGATTTGTTGGCAAAGAGCTCGTATCCCTGTGTCGTAATGCTTTGGGTACTTTTCTGGTGCCTGTACCTTTCTGCTTAGGAAGGGTCAGGTCCTGTATTTCTGTGCTTAGAAGCGTTGATAAAACTTAAATATCACTGAAGATAAAGGTAGGCATGATTTTATTAATAATTCAAAGCCTGAAGATTTTGAGCAAAGAGGTGGAGAGTTCCCTGCCTCCGGCCGGTCTGGGAGGCAGCAGGACAGACTCCCCCCGGTAATCCTCTCCCTCCCTATAAAACCAAACAACGTTGGCACCACAAAACCCCCCTCAGGCCTTCGGGGGAGCCCCTTTTTGGCGACAAATCCCCCCCTCCCTCGCCCTCCGGTGCCCGGTGCCGTCCCTCCCCGCCGCCCGGCTCCTCCCGCTGGCCGCGCTCGGCGGGGCGGAGGCGGCGGGGCCCGGGGCGATGCCGGGCGGCGGGGCCGGGCTGCGGCTGGCGCTGCTGGGAGCGAGGCGGGCGGCGGCGCTGAGGGGAGCCGCGGCCGGGAGCGGAGCCGCCGCCATGGTGAGGCCGGGCCGGGGCCGGGCGCTGCGGGGCCGCGCCGCCATCTCGGGCCGGGCCGGGCCGGGCCGGGCCCCTTCCTCCCTGCGGGGGGTGCCCCCAGGCGGGCGAGGGGCTGCTCCTTTAGCGTAACGACCGCGTGGCTAATTGGACGTGCAAATTAACGCCCTCGTGCCGTAAGCGTTGGCCGCGCGGTGCTGGTTTGCTCTGCGGCTTGCGCGTTTGCGCTGCCCGACCCTTCCGTCTCGCCGAGCCCGGGCCCACCGCGCCCTCACACGCCGCAGGCGGGCGGCGTTTCCCCGACTCCTGGCTGCGACCGAAGCAGGTGGACGTGGGCACAGCCGGCTCGGACGTGGTCTGAGCTGCCCCAACCGGTGCCCGCCCGGGGCTCTGTCACCCTCGCTCTCCGTATTCATACTGCGGAGGACGTGAGCGGATTTAGCGCCTCCGCGCCCCTCGCTGTCTGCGTGCCCCAGCGAGGCCGCAGGCGGGCGCCTGAGGTGTCCCCGAGGCCAAGCCGGTGACATCTCCCCGCCAGCCGGGGCACGGCCTTTGTGCTGCCTCCTGCCCGCAGCCCTGCACTTGGCGACCTCAGAAAATCCCACCCCGCGAGGTCTCCGCGACGAGCTGCGGGTTTCGCCTCTTGCCCGAGAACAGCTCTGGTGAAACGCGGGCCGAGCTTCGGCGATCCTCGCGTGTGCTGGAGGGCGGCGCGGGGGATTCATGCCCGCGCCTGCCGCTGCGGCGACAGCACGTTCAGCATTTGTGCTTTTACAAACCCAAAGCTAAATTTGGAGCAAAAAGAGCCTGAATGCGTTCAGTGGGGTGTGTAAAACCCGCCCATTGGGAAGGAGGTGTCCCACCAGTGATGCTGCCACCGCGTATCTTTGTCCCGAGTTATTGGTGAAAATGTTGCTCTTTGGCCATTGCAGAGGTTTCAACTATTTTCTCCGTGCTGTTACCTCCCACGAAGCGCCACTTGCTAACGGAGCTCGAGCTTCCAGCCTTGCTCGGGCGGCGTTCATTGCGCTAATTTCGGCGCTGCTCAGGCTCACAGCACCACCTGGTGGCCCGGGGGGCTGCCGCTGGGACCCGCGGCGGCTCCGAGCGGCGGGGCCCCGGGGGTGTCCTTGGGGTGCCCGGCGTGTTCTGGGGGTGCCGGCGCTGAGCCGCGCTGCGACCCCCGGCGCATCGCCCGGAGCTGCTGGGGGCCGCGGGCTGAAGCCCTCTGAACGCTGCTCCGGCGCGGGGCATCCTCCCCTTCCAGCCTCGCCTCGTAGCGGGAGCCTGGGACCCGGCTGTGCCAAAGTCTAGTTCTGCACTCGTACGCTTGGCCTTCTCCGTGTCCCAGTGGCTTCGGAAGGGCTCCTTTTGTTTAAAATAAGGCATACCTGAAAAAACACGCTCTGCAGAATCCTGTGCTTGTACCATTAGCTTGTAACTTGTTGTATTATCACTTGTATTTCTTTTCGGCGTTAGTTAAGAAGCGCTCTATTGCTTTTAGTATTAACACCGCGCTTGCTATTTTTAAATCTATTCCTGCTTTTCTAGGAATAACGAAGTACAAGTTGTGTATACTATCTATTATTGTTGTTTCTGTCTTTTAAAATTCGTATATTCCCCTGATACACCCTTTAGCCTTGTAATTGTACATTTAGCGCATCATGTGAATAATCTCTTATTTATATGGCAAAGCGGAATAGTAGAAAATTAATTAAAGTGCTACAGCGTCTGGATCATTCAGGTGAATGAGGTATTGGGCACAGGTATGCTGCTGTCTGTGTTCATTGCCATAAAGCAGCCCGATGCTCTTGTCTAGTTTGTACAAAAGCGTTTATCCAAACTTAGCTGACCAAACAGAAGCGGTGCTTCTCGGTGTTACAAGTTACATGAGTTAGGCTGCTCTCTGAAATTACAAAAAGTAACACACAGTACAGTGAATTTTCCACCTCTTGCGTCTTAAACGTGTACTTCTCTACAATACATTACGGTCATTTCATCATGCGGTTTTCTTATTGTTGTATAAAGGAACCTCGGTCTCACTAGTGTAATGGGTTTTATTTTTTTTCCTTAATAGTCTTCGCAGTCCCACTGGCTGACAACAGAGGAGAGGAACCAAGTTTTACTGGATCTCAAAGCTTCAGGCTGGTCTGAGTTAGGCGAAAGAGATGCCATCTACAAAGAATTCAACTTCAAAAATTTTAATCAGGTAATTATTGTTATATACCACTTTTAATATAAAGGCGATATAATTGCTTTAATTTCCATATGATCCTGGTGGGAAAATATTTGTATTCAGAAGGCTGGGAGTATCTTGCTAGGGCCAACCCTGTTGGGTTTGCCTCAGTGAATTGTTCTCTGATTCCAATCTCATTAGGTGGAGTAAATTAAATCCATTTTGTAGTTGTTAAGTAGATTTATTATTCTAAAATTGTAATTTTTTGATTATAATATTAGGGCCAAGGTCAGGGTCGGTACTATGGGATTAGGCAAATAATATTTAGTCCTGATTTTTTTTTTCATTACTAGCACTCCTGAATTAATGCTAGAAATATGTAAACGTTGAATAGTGGAGTTTTTTTTTTTTTTGTGCGGAAAAACTGAGAAAAATGGGTAAATATAAGAATACAAACTTTTGGGAAACGAGGTGGGAAAAACATTTCACCTTCTAAGCAGGAAGCCAGAAGTCTGATACATGTTCTTGAATGAATTGTTGGAGCTGATCTCGCAATGTCTTCAGCGCAGCAGATTCCTGGTCAGACCCTGCCGGGTTTGTATTTGAAGTGCGAGTCCTGACCATTTTTCAAATCACAAGAACGTGTCTGTGACATCGGTTACAAGCATTCTTTGGAAATACTGAATTTTGCTTGAGATTTGTGGTCAGCTGCATTCTACTTACTTAATATTCCCCCTCACCCCATTTATTTTGAGGAATTGTGAATTTGCTTAAAAAGGTGCTGCTCCAAGAGCTGGAGTTAACTGCATTAAATGTCTGCGTGGCATTTTCTTGCTGCGGTCTGAATTTCTGAGTTTGTACAGAAAAGTGCATCTTTGTCAATTTCACCAAAACTAGAATTAAGGAAAATATTTATCTACACCTTTGATGTAGCTAGCCTTTTTAGCTGGGTTTAAGGTCCGATTTAAGGAGACATTGCCAAAAGGTGAACATTTATAGCGCACTGCTTTGCATGCTGAATCTTTTGAAAGCCTGCTCTAAGGTGTGTGAATGCCGCCGGTGCTTTTCCACTCGGGTCTGTTGTGTAAATTCAGTCTTTTTCTTCCGGGCAAAGTCGCAGAGAGTTACAATATGTTAACGTTTTATTTGTAGGACATGAGGGCAATGACAAAAGGCTGATTTTCTTACAATAACAGAAAACAGCAAGAGTGTGGAAGGGATGGAGGACAATCCCCACTCCGTTTTATTTCTGAGAGTGCAGCGAGCGCTTCCTTGGGTGGGAGAGGACACGCAGGGTTTTCTTAGGGCGATTGCTCTCAGAGGTGGCTCTTTTCTCCTCCATGGGAAGGACGTAGCCAGCTCCAGGCTTCAGGCCGTGCGTTCGTCTGTGTACAGCGACCGAGTGAGATCTGTTCATTTACGTGGCGCTGCCTAAACCCAGACCAAGGTTTTTGGGAAATCCCAGTGAGCTGGATAAACCATGATTTGTAACGCTGGCTCTGTTTGTGCTGTTTCAGGCAGTAGTTGTCATGGTTTGGGAAGCTCAGCAGCAGAGAGCAGGTGGGAGCAGAGCTCCTGGGCTGCTCGGAGCAGGGCGAAGGAAAACGAGAGAACAACGGGAGGGAAACACGGCCCAGGAGCAGGACCGTGCTGGTCGGTGAGCACGGACAGAGCCCTGGGCACATTTGTCCTGGATCGCACTTCAGTCCTGAGGTTTAATAGTAGAACAAATAAAACCGTATCAGCTAATTCATGAGGCAACGCAGATGGGGAAGTCCATGAGAGGGAGCTCACATGAAACCTTGGGGAGGTGCAAAGGCAGCTCAAGGAGCTGGAACCACCAGGAGGAGGACAGCGCGCTTGACACGATGAGATAGACCTGGCAATGCAGAGTGGGGGTTTTAGCCTTTGGGACTCAAATATTCATGAAACGCCGTCCCTGCCAGCGCACGGTCAAAGTCTGTTGGTTCAGCGCAACCAGAGAGAGTTTTACTCCAAACTTAATGAAAAGTATTTTTGCACGCTGTAAGTAAAGAAGTCGGTTCGATCGGATGGACTCAGGCAGCGTGCCAATGGACAGGTCAAGAGACAAGGCAGGGGGGCCCACCAGCAGATATCTAGAAAACCCACTGCTTCAGTAAAGATCTAAAAAGTTGTGTTTTTTGAGTGTATAGATTTATCTTACGAAATAGGGAGATATCCATAGGTCTTCCTAACTTGAAGACTGATGAAGCGTATGCCAGCGTAGGAAATTGCGTGTACTTACTCAAAGGGTAAATTAAGAAGTATACATTTATACTTCCAATGTGTGTCAGCTTACAAATGGTACTCCAAAAAAAATTGCTGCTTGAACTGCCTGGAAGGTGTTGGTGCAGCCCGCGTGCCGTTCCTGGTTTCCCTTGGCAGACGTCGTGCCGGGGCTGTCGGAGCCCACCTGGGCTTTCTGCTGGGGGGGCAAACCAGAGGGCAGGTCCTCTGTGTGCCTCCAGTTAGGATTGAGGCTTTTAGGTGCAACTCCTTTTATTCCCTGGAGTACGTTTTCTGTTTACAATATTTAAAGTATGAGTATTCAGTAGACGTCAGAGCACTGAGAAATATTATTTCCTCAGTGGTCTTCCTTCTGCTCTTTGCAGATGGCATAAAATCAGGTGTGTAAAAAACCGAGTAGTGGAGCTGACATGAAAGGTATTTCAGATTTATGCTTTGCAGATGATATTGGTATGATTAATGTATTCATTGCTTTTTTTATTGCTTCTCACAGATAGTGTTCATGATGCATGGAAAATTCTGTGGCTTTAAAATCTATGCCAGGTTTACAAAGTCTGTGTATGTCAACAGATGTTAAGAATATAAACACAACTTTTATTATAAAGTCGTGCAAATGTGTAGACATGAACTTGGTTTATGTATATTATTTTCAGCATGAGAATGAAATGAAACTTCTGTGAAACAAGAGTTATTTAGATTCCTGAAGCTTTCAGGCTGAGATTAGCTTGGTTAAAAGCGATCAGAAATGGGCTGCCTCTTTAACAACTGACAAGCTAATGACACTTCTGGCTTATGGAATTATTTTGTAACGCAGAGCTTGAAACTGCTGATGCTGTTGGTTAGTCTGAAGATACATTTTCATGAAAACGGGCTTTGGAGACACAATTCCCTGAAACGAGCTGGAAAGCGGCCTGAAGCCCCCGTTGGAAGCTGTTTGTGAGCTGTGTGCTGTGGATGCCCAGCGTGCGCTGGTCCTGGGGGGAGCGGGGCTGGATCCTGCCCGGGGAGAAGGGGCTGGTGCCCGCTGGGGCTCCTTCCTGGGCACGGCGGGTTCCTCTCCCACCGTGGTGGTGCTGCTGCTCGTGTCCCCGTGTCCCCTCCCCGTCCCCTGCAGCTTGCCCCTGAAGCACCGTCGCGTATCCAGACAAGGCAAGATTTTCTGCATCCTCCCCGAAGACCCGTGTTCTGTCTTCCTTTAGTGTGAGGTAGGCTTGTGGTGGGTATGTGCTCTAAGCTTGTAGAAAATTCAGAATGTACTGGGTAGAGGGAAGAAATACAAACACAGCTCAGCTGTAGAGGAGAGCTGCGCTGGCCGTATCGATGTGCCCGTTCCGCCTTGCCCACGCATCGCTTCTTGGTTTTCCCCTGCTGTTCCTGTTCTCTCTTGTAGGAGGGAGAATCCGGCTGCTGAATTGTGTTGCAGGGAGCAGTTGTGGGGAGAAAGGAAGAGCAGAAGAAGTTGCCAAGGCTTTGGGGGGCTCTTAGTGCCATCAGGAGGGCGTGCTGTAGAGCCTGCACGTCCCTGGGTGATGGAAACAAAATGTTCACCTTCCAGCTGTAGGGTGAGCCCTTCGCAGCATTCAGAATCGGGACAGAAGTGTAACCAACTCTGGTGGTGCTGCTGGGATCCCAGACAAGAAACTGCAGAAACCTTAGGGCTAAATGTTAAGAGGTGGTCACCGAGGGAGGGTGGCGTGCTGCAGACCTCAGAGTCCTGGTCTGGATCTCAGGAGTTTCCGCGAGTGTTCCCGGTATGTCAGTCCAGAACGCTTTGGGAGGGGTGATCACGCAAAGGGGACAGACCTTGCTTAAAACCCGGAATCGCTGAAAATGCCATGCCTTCCTGCTTGCGCAAAGCGCGCTTAGAAGTAATGCAAAAGTTCTGTTGAAAGTCTCCGCGTGGCTCGGTCGCTTTGCACGCAGCCAGTCGTTTCTTTTCCTCAGCACTCCCGATAAGTTCCTTGCACGGTTTCTGCGGGCAGCGGTGATGCCTGCGGAGCAAGGAAGCCGCTCTGGGAGCAGTGAAATGGCTGAGACCTGGGTTTTGAGGGATTTGTCCTCCCGGCCTGTCTCCTCCATGGCTTTTGCCCCAGCTGCGTGATACCTCCAGCTCCCCTCGCCCATACGTCCCCAGCTCCGTCTCTGCGGCAGGTTCGGGTCCCTCGTCCCACTGCTCATTTTCGCCAGACCCGCAGGAACATCGCAACGTCGGGACTTCCATGGCTCTTGTCAAATTTGGCTGGATTTGGCTGGAGGGCTTAAGGGGCAACTGCCTGTGTGATTGCATTTCCTTAGGTAATCACGCCAAAACAGAAAATGCAGTTAGGAAATTACGAAGGTGGGCATGTTTGCTGATGGCCAGGTTCAGTATTTACAGCTGCTTTCTTTTACTGGGTAAGTTTTTAATTAAGTGTTTTTTTTTTTTTTTTTCCTAAATTTCACATAGGAAGTCTCTGTAAGACCTCTAATGTCATTTTATAAAATGACAGGAAATCAAATGTTCTAAGACTTTTTAGGGTTATTTTAAATGTGTTTTCTGTTTTGGGGATGCAGGACGCAGGTGAAGGATGAGCCTGAGTGGAGATGACAGTGAGGAAACGCTTTGGAGGATGGCTCGGGGAGGGCGGAAGCACGTGTTTTGTTGCAGTTGGGGAGTCTTGTGTTTTAAGAGCTTACTTAGAGATGCGCTAAAAATCTAGAGCTGTTAAATAAATTATTATTCGCACTTTGCATGTCCTGTCCAGCTTTGCCAGCTCTCTAGCAGGAATCGGTGCTGTGCCCGTGCTCCAGCTGGAACTGTGCTGATACTTCCCTTTTCTCCTCCGGCACATTGCTTTGTCCTCTGTGTTGATCAAAGGTATTGGAAAATTTGTTTTTATATATGTAGGCAGTGGATTTCATTGCTGCTTTATGGACATAATCTTTTGGCTGTTTGGCTGAAATATGTCCACGCCTTTTACGTATTGAAAACATAATAGCCTTTAACCTACAGTCTGCAGAGTTAAAATGAATTTTATGTAAAATATTCGGTTGTGGGCCACATCTCCAGCTTTTTATATGCCACAGTGGTCTTGTTTTTTTTTTTCTTCTCCATTGTCTGATAGTGAGGTCATTTTCAGTCCTCTGAGAAATTTTATTCCCAGCCAGATGCGGGCCATATATTAAAAGTAGCACCTGTGGCTAATATCACAGCAGCTTACCATAAATTTACATGGTAACTAGGATTATATCTGTCAAGACTGTTAAAAAATGTCTAGATTTAATTTGATTTCCAGTATTGAAGGAGCTCTCCAACATTTTGCTTCATAACTGTATTTTAAAAGTTAAAATCACTCCATTGTTAAGTTTTATAGCACTCCCAGTGCCCATTAAGTTGATTTGTTAAATGGAGGTCAGAATAAAGCAAGTTGGCTACATTAGGATCGGAAACCAACCCATTTGCGACAAATTTAGTCCTCGCGTGTGAATCTTCTCAAAGCCTGGGCACTGATTGGTTTCAGGTGTGGCTCATGTCGGTTGTGTTTAGCCTCAAGGAGCGAGCAGCCTGCAGAGCTGCCCCTTCTCATCAGCTTTGGCAATCAAAGGACGAGCCCCTTTTCATTTGTTTGGGGGGGAATGTGCTATTTTTCATGTAGTATTTGTCTGCTTTCTCCCTCTGCTAGAGTTCTGCGTTAGGTTGCCTGTTGAATGAAAATAATCGATTTTTTTTTTTTATCCGCCTAGGTAGGTGCTGTTTTTCATATACTCCTTCCTAAACCGCTTCATTTTCCATTATCCTTTGAGTCCTCTCCCATATGCCATGATTTGTGCACCTGCAAAGTTATGAAAGTATTTCTTTTGGTAGTTATGTTGTTCGCTGACTTCCCTGCGTTTATGAATACAATAACTGATTTGCAATAAATCAGCATTATTTACGAGTGGCTTTACAGAGTCGAGAAAATCTTCGTATCTGAAAATAATGAATTTCTGGCGTATCTGCCTGCTGACATTTTCCTTTATTGGAAACCGATAGCGAAATTCTTGGGACTGGCAAAGGTTAACCTGTGGGCTAACCCAGCGTGAGCGGGCTGGCGTCTTGGAACAGAGCGTGGTAAGTGCAGGGTATTGCTGGAGGGTCGCTCCTTCCTGGAGCTGCTGCTTGTGGGCCGAGGGGATAGCACCCAGGGGCAGGCTCCAGCTGCGGGACTGGGACCCCATCCATCCGTCCATCCATCCATCCGTCTGTCCATCCACCCACCCCCTGCACCAGGCTGGGTGCCGTTGCCTGGAGGTGCCCGTCGGGTGGATCATTTGCAAGCCGAACAATCTCCATCCTCAACTTTAAAGGAGGAGGAGGCGCCTGTCAGCGTGTCCTGTTCCCAGTAACACTTGCAGTCAGCCAGCAGTGAGTGTTTTTTCTCCTGATGAGCAATACTGCAAAGCCGCAGCGGTGGAAATATGCTGTTGGGTTGCATCTAGGCAGAAAGTAAATCCTTGGGGCTGGGAGTTGGGAAACACTGGATTTATTTTCATCTCGGGGTACAAAAACATGTGTAAAGTCAGCCTGTGCTCCAGGATATTTTCAGACAAATGTTTTGCACTTGGCAATGTTTTTTCTGTTTTAAATGAAGTTGCCGTAGTGCATCAGCTGCCTCATATGTCTTTTAAAGTCCTTCTCAATCCAGCCTCCCCTTCCACGCCTGGGTGCTGCTGTATTGCTGTGAGACCCGCTTCGTTTTGGCCCCGATGGCAGCTGCGTGTGTGTCACTCGGGTGCTGCCGTGCCCGATGCCTCGGCTCCCCTCTGAGCAAGGGGGGCTTCTTGGGAGCCATCCCCTCCTTTCGGCCCCTTCACCAAGTTCTGTAACGTGTTGGGGAGCTGCTGCCTGGCTGGGCACGTCCCCTCCTCGGCCAGGATCCCGGCACGGTGCTGCAAGAACTTGAAGGCTGGGAGCGGGCTGGTGGCCGGGTGCCACCTCCCAGGGTCGCACGAGTGACATCCGCTGATCCTTCCCTAGGACCTACCCGCAATTAGGGGCGCTCGTGTTCCTGACGAGCTAAGTCACGGCTCTCTGGAGACGAAGCCCTTGTTTTATTGCTTATAATCGTCGGGGGCGGTGGCGTTTCGAATCGCCGGGCCTGCCGCGCCCGGCAGACCTGTTGGGTCTTGATTTAAGCGGGCCCTGCCGACATCTGTCCGGCCGACCTCCGGGCTGCTCTCCAGTTGGCTCCGATACAAACGCTTCCCTTAAAAGATGGATTTATTATCACTTTAGTAGAAATTATGACGGCATTTGCCTGCTGCTTGTTCCAGGCATTAAGCTGAAAGCGCAGATAGGAATTATTTGTCAAAGTGCCTTTTGGGTTTCGCAAGGCTTCTTGTAGATCCGAAGGGGAAGAGATGTTTCTCCCTCCTCTCAGCTGTGCGTTGGGCGCACGGTGATTGTCCCCTCCGTCTGAATTTCGGAATTAAGTGGAAGAAATGTTGGAGCAGCCACACGGGCAGGGCCACCGTGTGCCTGCACCAAAATGCGGCGAGCGTGAGCGGGTTGGTGCTGGTGGCTGGAGCTGGGGCTCCCTCCTGCTACCTGCCCCAGGTCCAGAAGAGGACTCACGTTGCCTCTTCCGAAGAAGATGCTCAGCCAGAATAACGCTTTACCTTTTCTCTTAGGGAAGCCTCGTGTCTCGTAACTCCTCGTGCATTAAAATTTATGTTTACAGGGGTGCCGGAAAGATGCTGATTAAGTGGAAACAGCACATCTCTCCCTCTTGGTTGCTTAACCTTCTGCGTCCCCTTGTTTTGGGGTGATGCCTGGCTACATTTCCAAACCGTAAGTTGCTTTTTGCAGTTTCCCCGCTTGCTCATAGTCTCTCCAAAAAATAGCACGAAGGAAAGACGTGCTTTGGGATGTTACCCTCTGCGACTGTAATTAAAAATGGACTCTGGCTGGCAGAATAATATAAAATAAGTTGGCGGGGCACCTATTTAAAAATTAACCATTACTTGCCAAAAGCACATCAAACCCACTTAGCGGACATCCGTTAATCCGGCGGTTAGCCGTCTCGGGCTTTAATGCACACTGTTTTACACGTTAACGGTTTTGAAGTCGCAGGCCAGCGCTGACCTTTCACATCTGCTGCTCTCACAGTAGGAATCTCCACTCGCTGCTTCCTGTCAGGGCGGATTAGAGTGACGAAGCCCAGCGCTCGTGCTGGCTGCAATTTCGTTTTTGATCAGAATTATTTCTTTCACAAACAATCACATTTGCTAAAATGTTACATCTGCTCTGAAAAGCCACTGGCAGACCCACAGTTTATCAGTGTGATGTGAGTATAATTTTTCATTCGTCTTTCATAAAGCTGTAAACCAGCTTCAAATGGGTTTTGGGGGGGGGAGAACTTCCCGTCCTCCCTTTCCCCTCTCTCTGCTGCCCTTTTTCTTCCTTTAATTTGGTTGGGCTGAAGACGACAAGTCGCGTGCCTTTTGAAGACCGCGGACTGGCGGATGGCTTGGAGGGGCTTGGTGGGGCTGAGCGAAGAGCTCACCCCGTGCTGAGTCAGGTTTGGAGCCCTCATTCGTTCATTTCAGGCTCTGGTGTGAGATTTTCCTTGTGCTGCGATGAGAATGGCACGCGGTGTTCACATCCATGTCTGTGTAGGACCAAGGGGTGCCTTGACGGGAGAGGCTTTATTCCGTGGTATGAGTAGTGGGTGCTTGCAGTGAGCAGAAGTACCCCTGGCTTTACAAGCTCATTTCGTTGTGCCGAGGCGTGCTTCTTTTAATGCCCAATCTAATGGAGAATCGGAGCTGTGCGGGGGATTTCCGTTCGTGGTGTGCTGATATGAATTTCTGAAGGAAATTTGGTGTTCACTGAAGGGCCAGGAATCAGTATTTGCCTGCTCTTGCGCCCATCTGCCTGTTTCCAGATGCAGGGATGTACAAAATGGGGTGGGTTCCCCAGGGGAACCCTTGGTAAACACACAGCCAACGGGAGCACCCATGGGTCCTCTCATAACACAGCACCTTGAATGTACCCTGCTGCTTCCAGGAACGTGCTTGGGGCACGGGGAGGGCTGAGGACAGCAGAAAGCGTTAAACACGGGTTGTGTACTTCTATCCAAATTGTTGGCAGTTAGCAATCCTTTTTTTTTTTTAATAATGCAGCTTCACGTAGGTCCCTTTGTCCATTTCTCCACTCCCTGTGCCAGCCGTTCTTCCAGCCACCGAGTGCAGGAGACGAAGGTGCAGGTCGGGGTGCTCGTACGGGCTGCAGAGGCTTCATTGCACCGAGAGCAGCGGGCGCTGTGAGAGAGGAGGCAAACTACCCAACTGCTCCGGGCTGGGAGGGTTTCCCAAAGAGAAACGTGCCGTCTGGGGAGGTGCTTGCTCCTACTCTCCTTTCAAAGCCTCTGTCGCTTCTAGACTTGAAACGTCTGTCTGCAAAATAACGTTTGAATTGTACATCGCCATCTGACTCAGAAGCCTACTGATGCTCACGCAGGGAGGTCTCCTGCTGCGTTCACTGCGCCCACCTGTAATCTACTCTCTCCTACTAAAAGAGGCATACAGGCCCGCAGACCTGCTCCGACAGTACCTGAGGATGTTTTCAGCAGCTCGGCTGGGTAAAATCCCTGGGTAGGCCTGCGGGCAGTGGTTATTTGTGGTATTTCACGGCTTTGGGTCTCTTAGGCTCTGGCTTGGCCAGGAGGGTGGCCAGAAGACCCCTCCAAACTCCTCACACCTCCGTCGTGATTTCTTCTGTCGCATGTGTGAATTATTGACCTTGTCTTTTAAAAAACCAAACCGAAAAAGCTCACAGTATAGTGGTAAGAGGATAGTGAAGGATGATAGGATTGTGAGACCAGCTGCTGCCTTTCTTAATCCATCATAAAGCAATGCCTTTCTTATCACTCTTTGATGTTTTCTTAGGATCATAAATGGCAGAGATTTAAAGGATTATCAGAGGCAGGATATGATTGCCCTTGGATACTCAGCAAAGAATATTTTGTATATTAAACTGGTAGTACGTGTAATCTTGGCCAAAAGACCAAGGAAAATTTGGTCTGAGCGCTTCTTATTGTTATCAGCGGCATATATGGCATGCAAACCTCATTTTTGTGTCTACAGAATGAAATCATCCCTTCGCATACAAGTTAGAAGAAGCGTTGGGTAAAAAGAGGAGAGTTTTATTCTGCTGTAGCCGGGTCTGTTCCGTCCAAAGAGCGGTGCAATGGGGTAGTGAGCTTCCCTGCTCTTTCGCACCAATTCAGAAAAGTTTTCCAGCGGAGAAAGCACCTGAGCTCTGTACAGGAGGGTTTGGGGACATTGCTGAAGTTGGGGCGTCGCTTATTTGGGTTCTCATTCGCTCTGTTAGAGGACAGCTTTGTGGGGTGGGCTGGCACGGCGTGGGCACGGGTGTTTTTCTGCCTCTTGGTGTGCAACAAGAAGCCCCTATGTGAGCGGAGACGTGGCACGGGTCCAGGGGTGGGAATGGAAAAGGTGGGAGCTGGGGGCTGACGGCATCGCGCTGCTAGTTTATTTTTACAGTGTTTGCTGTGACAGCTTCATTCAGCTAGAGTTTTGATTTGCTGGGCCAAACATTTGTTTTAACAAGTAAAATTATCATTGTTCCTTCAGTTGCGCAGCCAAGAGAGTTTATTATTTTAAGTTACTGATTGCTTTAGCAGGTGCTCAGTTAATGGGGGCTTCGCTGTATTATTTAATGTTTATAGGTTGGGTGCAAAAAGCTCATTTAGAAAAATCACGTTTTGTGAAATAGCCATTTTATTTGGTGTAAACCTCCTAAGTGCAACCTTCACATTCCTTGTTTGAGCTGGAGGATTTCTTCCCCGTTCCAGTTCAGTCCTGAAACCTGTGATTATTTTCTGTCTTTTTCCTGTGTTGAGCAAGTAAGAGTGATATTAAGGAGAAGGACAAGTGGAGCTTGTTAAAACTGGGTACGGATCTCTAAAATCTGACCAAACCCAATTTTGAATAAATAAAATAATATTTATGAGGCTATGTTTGCCTAGAGTACTGAAGGAACTGGAACTGCAAAAATAGTTTTAAAAAAGGCATTTATTCAGAATGCTTCCATATAAAGTAATACATCACGAATGCCATGTATGAAAATCCTTGGAATTATATCTGATTTTAGCTGCCGTGGGTTCGACACTGAAGCTGCTACGATGGAATTAATTCAGCGGCGAGTGAAGAAAGTGCCACTAAATCTTTGCACTTGCTCCCTCCTGTCTTTGATCTGTGTTGACCCTGAGCCAGTTGACTTCCACCTGGAGGCACCCAGCGTTACTGGGACCGGGCGATGCACAGAGCTCAGGGTGAGGATGGGCACCGCGGTGCCGTGATGGGACCGTGGCTGTGACACGCGTGGGGATCAGCCCGGGGCTCTGCCCCTGGGGGACGGCACCTTTCAGGGTGCCCTTGTCCCAGCTCTGGCAGGGATTTTAAATTCAGGACTTCTGCGCATTTTGCAGTAGACTTTACGGGCAACTGTAATCGCTTTTATGCGTCTCCAAGCACACAGTGTGATCTGGCTGTACCGAGCCTCGAACCGTTCGTCCCTCGCAGAAAGAAGTTGTAATGCCGGTTTAAGACACCTCACTTCCACTCCGTCGAGTTTATAAATCTTTTTGGTGGATTAGGTGATTAACTTGGGCGTGAAGTCTGTTCCCTGAATCACTGTGCGTATTATCTGCTTTCTCTTCATGAAACCCAGGTGCAATCACTTACTGTAATAAAAAGGAGAAGGGGAAAAATGATCCCCGGCGCTGCTGGAAAAGTAAAAATGTGACAAGGAAGAGGGGAACAGATGTACCGTTTCGTATCATCTTGTCACCAGTAAGAGAAAAATAGGCCCGAGCTCAGCAGTTAGGAAAACGCTGACATTAGCAAAAGATAAGGCCGGGATTTGTGGGGCGGCTGGCGGGTGAGCACCTCACGCACGCGGCGGACACGAGGGAAGAGTCGAGCCAGGGGAGCAGGTCGGGGCTCTTACACCTTCCCCTGACCCTTTCTCTTCCACTGACTCCCCGTATCCCTCGGCCTCTGCAGAAAATGTGTATTTTTCAGACCGTGTAGAGCCTCGGACGGGGCAGGTTATGCCTGCACCTGCTTTATGGCCAGCCGCTGGCACTGCCGAGGTCGCTGCCGGGGTTGGAGGAGCATCTCGATGGAGGAGCATCTCGATGGAGGAGCATCTCGATGGAGGAGCATCTCGATGGAGGAGCAGCTCGATGGAGGAGCATCTCGATGGAGGAGCAGCTCGATGGAGGAGCAGCTCGGCGGAGGAGCAGCTCGGCGGAGGAGCAGCTCGGCGGAGGAGCGGCCTGGTTGGAGCATCGCACCACCACACCTGGTCGGGGTCGCACCACGCGGCCGCCAAGCTCCAAGCTCCCCGCGCCGCCGGCGGCTTTCCCGCGGCCAGAATTCCTGAGGCTGCCGTCTGTCATCTCCTGCGGCGCTTGACATTGTACCGGTACCTGCGTGAGCGAACGCCCCCGCTCCGAAAGGCCATGCCTCAGAGCTCCGGCTCTGCTTGCCTCCATTTATTCTTCATGTTCTTCAAATTGGTAAATCATATGACAATAAACAGAAATACCCTCAATGAAGAGAGAAGGGGAAACTGTTGTTTATCTGGTCAGGTGGTTTAGATTAGCAGTGATGCTGGTCTGTATTATGTTACTTTAAATCATAGTGTCCCAACAGGACATAAATTATGAAGATTGTTACAGTATGTTTCATCCAATGTAAGATCAACAAATTGGAATAATTTTTTTATAGGAAAATCAGTGCTTTGGCAAGGTTATTGTTGAAGAATTTAATTTAACTTGAGCTTTGCTTGCATTATTTCTTAATATATAAAAACTATTTGCATAATGTATGAAGTATAAACATTTTTAGAATCAAAGGCAGGAATGCCTTTTCCAAGATTACATAGAGTGGCAAACTACTTAGAATAGATCAGTGTTTGTGCTTTTGCTGTCAAAAATGTTTGATATAGAGCTGGCTAGCTAGTTTCTTCACCGACATAATTGTAAACAAGTGTTGGGAGACAGAACCAGCGTTCTTTGTGGAGCGCAGTGTAAAGGTTTTCACATACGCTGCCGCAGATCTAACGGCGAGCTTGGAGAGCAGTGTTTACAGCCGCGATCTGAATATAAATAGGTAACTTTTTTTAGAGAGCAAAGCAAGGTTTCACGTTTGTATAAATGATGTGTGCAGCTAAGCATGGGGGATGTGAGCAGGCGGCTACGGGTTGTAAAAGGGTATTGTAAATGCAGAAAAGTGTAGACAATTATTAAGTTGGGAATTTTAGGGCTTTTTTTTTTTTTTTTTAGAGGGGTTTGCTTTTTGCTTTCGTTTTGCTTTGTTTCGTACAGCTTCTTTACGAAGGCAGCAGTGGCATCTCAGCACAGGCCAGCATATCTGCGGCGCTCCACTTCCACCCTTTCCCTTATTGGTGTCCTTCAGGGCTATGCTCGCTCTTGTCCCAAATGCCGAGCGGTGCTTGGGCAAAGGGAGGGCTGCCTGCATTCACAAGGTTTTGCTGCTCAAGCTGCTAAAGAGGAGAAAAAACCTTTTCTCCCCGGTTTGCTGGGGGCCGTTGCCCTCCCGGCTCCTGCTGGGGATGGAGGGGATGGGGACAAACGACCAAAATGTGCTCGCAGCTCCCCCAGGAAGAGATGGGGACGTGGTTTGCCCGGCTCCGGGCAGGCAGGTGAGGGGCAGAAGAGCGGTTCTCCAGGACGTGCTGATGCAGGGCACGTTCCCAGGAAGGGCTGAATCACCCGGAGTTTAGCTGTGGTTTGGGGCACGGTCACCTTGTGGTTTGGGGCACGGTCTTGTTGCGTTCTTATGCAGGATGGCGCTGCTCGGAACAATGGTGAAAGGGGGAAGAGCAATGGGAACGCGTTCCTCTGGTTCATGTTGTGTGTGAATCCAGGCAGGACGAAAGCCCCGAGGCAAGCCAGTTCCCTGGGGGTGGTTCACACAGGCCAGTGGTGCCAGTAGGAACCAGTCCTAGACTGGGCACGTGGCTTTGAGTCTGAATGAATACCTGTCCTCGTGCGCTGCCTTCACCTTAAACATTAGTTAAACATTCTTCCTTGTAAGACAATTTTTGCATATTTATAAGGTGGAAGTATTTCCTAATGGAGCAAATAGAATAAAAACAAAACAAACCATGGATTCTTCTGGTGAGCACACCACAAAATGTCATGAGATTGAGTTAAAGCCTCGTGACTAGCTAAACATTGCTTACTATAGCTTGCCATCAAAGAGCTTTTCCCTTTTCTCTGCTGACCCATAGCTCGCCAGGAGGTAGTAATGGAAGCTGGCTATGTGAAAGCTTGGGAATGAACCTTAATGATCTGCGTTTATTGTTGTAAGTGTCAAACTGCTGAGGAGAACACGTGCTACGTGCTGTGCGCAGGGATATTTTCTGTTTGGGTGAATGGAAAGCAAATGTGCAAAGAGCAGTCGTCTCTTGCCATGTATGACAGCATCGCCGTAACTTGTTTTATTTATTCGTTTCCCACTGATAAATGGTACAGATGCAGCCCGGATGGGTGGGGAAGGGAAGACAGGTAGCCCTCACACTACGCAAGGTCAAGGTTAATGCTACCTCCAGCGTTATAATGACAGATGGGAGGCAGAAACCTTAATGTACTCGTGATTAGCATATGGTTTCCTTGGCTGAGCGTCTGAAGGATTTAGGAAGCCTGGGTACTCTCTTTGTAGCTCACACATTTTAAAACAAATAAATAAAAAACCTTGTATGGTTACATTGTTGAGCCTTTCGGCTGTTTTTTTCTTGAATATCTCCGTTTTCGAGTCAAGTACTGTCAGCTGCTAGCTCTGGAGATGCACTGCGGTAATCTATTACTGGGGACGCGCCGCGCGGTGATATATTAGCACGACACGTCGACCTGCGCCGCTTTGATGTAGAACTCATCAAGATAATGTTGGCAAGCGCCGTACAAAAGCAGCATGCTTAAAAACTATTAAGATGAATGGATTCCTCGCTTAAGAAGTGTGAGAGGAAGAATAATAGCAGATTAGCTCCGGGATCCCGCGATTCTCCCAGAGCTGTTAAGCGCGGCGCGGCGCAGAGCGTTGGATGGAATTTCATCTTTGCTCCCACCGCTGAGAGCAACGCGGCCAGCTCTGGTTTTCCCATTCTCAGGCAACAGAAATCGCCTTAAGTCTTATTTGGTGATAGCAGCATGTTTTGTCACTTTCCAGAGCGGTTTGGCCAGCCCTGAAACACCCTTTGACCAAGATGTGACAGCTGCATTTTTTTAAAAAAGTTGTGGGTTTTTTGTTTGTTTTGGTTTTTTTTTTTATTAGGTTAACTTGTTCTTCTGAGAGCAGCTCTGATTTTTATCTCATGGAAGCGCCCTGTGGCTGCTAGTGTTTAAAAATAATTTTAGAAGTGATGTTACGACTGAAACACCCGTAGTTTTCTGTTCTTTTACGATCTGAAAAGACACGAGGGAAAGAGACGTACTGCACACCTACGGCATCTCCTTGGCAGTTTGGAGTTGCTTCCCTCCTCGCTCCTGTACTGCTGTTTCTGGCTGGCTGCGGGGATTCTGCTGTCTTCTGGGGCTTTGGTGATGTGGTGAACTTACTTAGGGTAACCTGTATGTCCGGGTGTTACTTCAGCCAGAATGTCCTAAAAGGATTAGGCTGGAAATACCCACCAAATATACCTGTTACTGAACTATCAGAATAGTTCATAGTAGTTAATACAGCAAAGTCTCTTTAAGTATTTCTTTATGGCTTCTAGAAAATGCACCAATCCTTTCTTGCCCCTCTCTCTTTCTTTTCCAAGGAAAGATCTGAAAAAGTTCCCGTTGGTGGCTGAGGGGCTGCAGAAGTCTATTGTTAATACAGTGAAGCTCGTGACCACGTTGTGTCTTACCGGTGTAAGCAAAGTACTTGTCCCACTTTCATCAAGAAATGTGTGATGGTCTGATAAATTTTGCCCACCAATGCAGTCTTGACAATGATCTTGCACTGCAGACTGCTTAATAATTTTCATTATTTTTAATTAAAGTTGAAGAAGTGCAGACTCCTGCTCAAATTAAGGTTGGTTGTGTTGCCGGAATGTGGTAATTACTTTAATTGATCACAAGATAGTTTCCTTGATCACCAATTAGACCAAATTACCGATCAAGTTTCAAGACGTGAAGAAATGTCCAAACTGATTTTATGTAATAGTGTTTTCATATCTAATCAAGCCTAAATATCTTTTCCTTCCAGAGCCAATTGTATTTTCTCAAAGAAAGGTTACGGCTCTACAAATACAAAGGTGATTCATAAACAATAGCGTTCCAATTCATTTAATTAGCAGAGGAAGTATTTAGGACCTTAATGGAGATTGCGCTGGTGAAATTGCCCGCTAGAACTGCAGCTCATTTTCTTAGCGGGGAGACACTTGCGTTTTGCGTAGAAATAAAATAAACTGAAATACGAAAAGTAAGTTGCTCGCGGTGGTTCGCAGCGAGGGAGAGCGGCGGGGCACACACGCGATCCTTTGTGCGTGGCCCCCCACGGATGCCACGTGCCCCGGCTGGGACAGTCGTGGCCGCACGGCAGCAGCATGGCCGTGGAAGCCCTCGCGGTGGCGGGGGGACCCTCGGCAGGGCACGTCGCCTTCACACCAGCACCCACAGCCCCGGGGGAGCGAGGTGAGAGGGGTCTGCTGGCCGGCGAGCTGCACGAAGGAAGGTTGCGGAGCGGCTTTTTCCTTTGCTGTTTGTTTGCACAGAGGCAGCCTAGCTGCAGCGGCATTGCTGTTTTAAACTTCTGCGAACCTTTCTGCATATAGGCTGCCGCAGAAACGTACAGACTGTTGGAAATAACTTTCCCATCAAGACCGCGGGCTCTCTAAAATCATTTAAATAAAATTTGTTTTCGAACTGTTAATGCGTGCATGTTCCAAATTGTCACTGCCTAGTGCACAACTTCCCGCATTCTGCTTCAAAGCGTGCTGCCGAAACATTGGAAATTTTTTTAAAAGTAATTGTTCACTCCGAGCAAAATTAAACTAAACAAGAGCTTCAAGGGAAGTTAGGTTTCCCGAATTTTGGAATGTTCTTGGGTCAAAGAAAAAAGCTTTTTAATTGCTGACAGTTTGGCGATTTCCAAATGACAAACCTCATTGGAATGATTTTCTCTGATTATAACGTTTGCATTCATTTGACTGGCAAAGCGACTAACGGAGTCATACTTCATCCAGGCACTGATTTTTTTTTTTTTCTTAAAGGTTTTTGTAATTTGTGAGAGGAGAAAAGACTGAAACTATTATCAACCATTATATGTTATTCATTGACCACATGTTTGTTTGAAACGGCCATCGCTTGGTGGAATGTGGGCTATATACATTCTCTTCCATAAATTAGCACTAAAAACCTACCTAAATCAGGTAGGTCTTTGTTGAGATCGTTGTATTATAATGTGAACCAGACTATAACGTGGATGTTACTTATGCTTTGCATGTTAATTGAGGTCCTGAACCCCGATGGATGGAGCACAGCACGAACAAAGCCCATTGACTTGGAGGCGTTCTGCGCACGCACTGAGGCCCTTTGGGCCCCACTGCGTAATTGCATTCTTGATTTACATGGACATTCTCATTTTCTTTATAATGTAGTGATTTGCTCTTAAGCATTTTGGCAAGGGTATGCTATTATTTTCTTCTAGAGCCTGCGATAAAACCTGCATCCTGGGGGAAAGTGCCATGCAGAATATAGGGGCGGAGGATTGGGAAACTTATTTTAACTCACTTAAGGTAAAATATTTTCTCATAAAGCAGAGAGGCAAAGCCACCTGCCACCTCTCTCCCTGCAAGTAAAATAAATAGCAAAAGAGTTATGTGAAAGGACGTGGTTCTGGAAATGGTATCTGTCCGGTGCAGGAGTACTGTGGCGTGGCGCTTAATTAAAAATGGCACGTTGGCAAAGAGGCAGCGAGGGGTGAGGGCTCTCGGGGTGGATGTTTAAAATCACTGTCGGATGCCAAAGGTAAAATCACTGCCCCCACGCAATGGCTTTGAGTCCTGGAGTAAGTAACGTTGAGCAGAGTGATTTACCGGGACCTGAAGGGGATGGTTTTCGGCAGTGCAGAAATGCATCAGTGGCTTGGGAAGGTGAGTTGCTCCCCCAGCACGCTCCAGGATGGGGTGCAGTAGTCTGGAGCATCTCCAGCAGCTTTTGAGATCTTGGAGCGAGCCTTGATCAGCTTCTAGAGGAACTTCCATCAGTGTCCTTGCAGGTGGAGGAGGGCTTTCCTCTCTGTTCTTTCTCTCCTAGGCTTTCGGATTTATGACACGAGTCGCTCTACAAGCAGAGAAGATGAATCACCACCCGGAGTGGTTTAATGTCTACAGCAAGGTAACGAACGTCTCCACCAGCCCTAGTTGCCACCACTGCAAATTAAGTAGACCAAAACTCTGGCATGTCCTTGGTGCCTCTTTTGTAGCTTGTATACAATGGAAGGGAGAAGGGAACAGAGAGAGGCTGTGTCTTTTTAAAGGGATTTGAGTCTTTGAAGAGATACTGCGATCGCGGTGCTGAGGTGGCACCAGGAACCCATTTTTTTGCAATTGTTTGCTGCCAGCTGCATGGTTCAGAGCTGGCAACTAGTTAACCTGCAACAAACTCAACAATTTTGTCACCTCCAGGTGTAGCAAAACACTTGAGCCGCTGACTCTGCTTGACCCAAGTCCTTCGTGAAACCGATATGTAGAATTTAAACACAAAGAACGAGTTATTTAATCAGACACCTCTCCTTGGGGAAACCCAGGGGTGCTACGCCAGTTTTAGTGGCGTGGAGCTTTAGTCCTCAGGTTCTGCTGAGCCCCTTCACCTACCACCTCCCCTGGGCGATGGGAGCAGTGGGACCCGGCTCGCTCCCTGCACAGCCCCCAGGGCTCTCCGTGAAGCGCTGGCCTTGCTGCCTGCCGGGCTCAGCGCGGCTGTTGTAACACCTCGCTTTTCCTTTCAGGTTCAGATCACCCTCATTTCGCATGACTGCGGTGGGCTGACGAAGAGAGATGTGAAGCTGGCTCAGTTCATTGACAAAGCTGCCGCCTCAGTGTAACACAGGTGTAAAGAGTTTCAGTGCATCATCCGTCTGTATCTTGTGTTTAATTGGTGTTCCTCATTCACTGTGACTCCGATTTCACACCCCCCCGGGAGGACAAGGGATTTTGTAAAGGGTGGCTGGGCTTCGTTTGCTTTTAAGACCTTTATCTGAGAGACCCCTCGGAATGCCTGCGCTCGTCCTTTTTCATTGCTGGCTCCACGTGAGGATGTAGGGGATAAAACAGCAACGAATTGGGTTAGAACAATCCTTTCCTAGAAAGCAAAAGAAGCTGCAGTGAAAGCTAGCACCCGGCCGCAAATGTCCACGTTTCCCAATCCCAGGGGAGTTGGGGCTGGTGCCAGCTGCCCTACGAGCGTGCCCCACGCCTCCCACTTCCATTTCTCAATTTGCACACCCCTGTGCTCCGGAGGATGGGATAGGGGCCAGGCGGGGCGTCCCCAGCCTAGCGGCTTTGGCAGGGAAAAGTGACACTGCGTGCCGGGGAGCTGTCCCCTGCCTGAGGTGCGGGGTCCTGCGGTGGAGGAGAAATTCCAGCTCTGGTCCAGCAAACAGCCGCACATCCCGGTGAGCTCCTGGCACCGGGACAATTAAACGAAGTGCACTTAGGTGCTGTGCTGGGTCAGGCCGTGGCCGCGCGTTGCAGGATGGAGCTGTTATTTCTGCTGCAGTGCTCGTACCTGCAGGAGAGGAGGGGGAGCTTGGCCGGGCGCCCGCAGCCGCCGGCAGCGGAGGAAGAGGCATTAGCAGGATTCTTGCTAAGCTGGGCTCGGCTGAAGCTATGCTCACCCTCCTTGTAGCTGCAATTACTCACCGAGAGCCTTGCTCCGAGAGCTGCGGATCCCACCGACTAGCTCTAAAATAATTTCTTCCGCGTTTTCAAAGTCTTTGTTTTTATCCCGTGATCCTCGCCGGGACAGATTTCCCTGCCAGCAGGGAGATTTCAGCCCGCCGAAGGGCTGCGGCAGGGCCTCCCTCGTGCTGCAGCCTGCACCCGCGTGCCCCGCGAGCCCCTCGGGGCGCAGCCGCCAGCAGAGTGACACCTGTGAAATGCCCAGCACATAGCTAGAGGGGCACCGAAGGCAAGCTTACGAACTGCTGAGGAATGAGATGCATACCGAGGGGGCAGTCGCTGCCAAAATCTATATCGGGCGCGTGCGCGAAGTGTGTGGTCTCTCAGCTATTCGGGATGCAGAATGCCAATAGCTGACCCGCAGATAGCCGCGTCGGTAAAATAAGAAAGGTATTTTTTGTTAATCCTTAGCGAGCATACTGCCACACGCTAATTGTTAGCGGGAGGCGAAATGGAAAAGGTGGGGATTTACTGTCGCTGACCATACTTGGGATATCAAGTCCCAGAGAAACCCAAACTCAGGCTGCGTGCTCAAATGTTCCTTGCTCCGACGTGCCTTTCCCCGCTGAAGCGGCGGATTTCCCTGATATGGTTTGAAATCGGTCACTGTTGTGAGGAATGAATGCAATTAAAACAAACAATCAGGCTGGGATGTCTCCTGTTACTGGTGGGGAAACGAAACGAGCTTCACCCAACGTTTTGACAATGTCTCTAATGAACTGTGAAAACTCTGTTGTTAGAAATTGATATATAATGCAAACGCTTTGAACAAAACCAATAAAATCAAATTCCTCCTTTGTAATTTGTTTCTTTATTATTATACATATGTGACAAAGCTGTTTAGTTTTAAGATAAATAATATTTAGTTACTGGGAGGTCTTTGGTTTAGAATATTGATATTTATTTACATACTCCGAGGAGAAAATCCCCCCCGACTAGTTTTCCCCTGAGCGCTGCACTGTCTCGCTGTGGCACAGGGCTGTGCAGCCCATGTGTTCTGCGGCTCGCAGCCTGGTGAAGAGGCCGAAACAGCCCCAAAAGAGGAGCACGGCTTCGAAACGCTCACAGCAGCGTGGTTTCTGCGTTAGTGCTTGTTTAGCCACCGCTCGCTGTTAACTTCTGGGGCAGCACGAAGACCTGCCGGTGCCTTTTGTGAGCATTGCTATGCAAATCTAATGACAATAAAATAAAAATAGCAAATCGCCCTTGGGCTGTGCTGCGGTGCCCTGTGCTCCCACGGGCTTGGCTTGGGAAGCAGCGGCCCTGCCCTGGGGTTTGCTTCCTCTTGCAGGCACCGGAGATTTCTCCTATTATAAAAGTGCTTTTTTATTTTATTTTATTTTTCCTTTTTTAATGGAATTCCCGGCATTTTTGAACCGCAGCCCAAATCTGCGGTGAACCCCTACTGAACTCCCTGTCCCTGCAGCCCCCCTGGCTCGCTGCTCCCTGCAGAGCCGGGCAGGGGAGCATCAACTCCTCCTCCCGTGGCTCCCTAAATCCCTGCTGGGAGCCAGGTGGGAGCCCCCCAGCCCCGTTCCTGCATCTCCTCGGCTCTCCTCCACCTGCGTCTGCTGGTGGTGCGTGGCGAGCGCAGGATGCTGGGGGCACGGAGGGGAGGCAGGGCACAGCCTCCCTGACCGAGCTGGAACTCCACGGGACATGAACACAGCACAGATTCAGTGACAGGCGCTGGATTTCAGCCAGGAAAGCCAGCCCGAGGCTGAGCTGCGAAGAGCATCGTTGGCTCCGCGCTGAACAAAAGTAGCCAGACCCCAGGCTTTGGGTTTTTTTCCAGGTGATGGCGACTTGGGCTGCTCTGCTGGGATCCAGCGGCTGCCCAAAATACGGCGTCCCCCGCTGGTCCAGCTCCTCCTGGGGCAGGTCCGAGGGCTGCGCCGGGCTGGTGCTTGTGCCTGCTCCCCATCAGCCTGCAGGATCCCACCCTCATGTGGGACAGCTCTGCTCTTACAAACCAATAAAGTTTCCCTGCTTACTGTGAGGTGCAGCGCATGGCTAGCAGCCACCCGGTCAAATATTCCTCTGGAAAGAGGAATTTTCCCTTTCCTTTTCCCTTTCCCCTTTCCTGTCTTCTTCATCTTGTCTTCTTTTCGTCTTCATCATCTATCTTGTCTTCTTTTCGTCTTCATCTTGTGTTTTTTTTTATTATTATTTTTTTGCTTTAAGGCTGATTGTGGCATGGATAATCAATCTCAAAACAGCCTTCACCTTGAGAACTACTTCCCACACCTTGGCCGTTCCCTCGCTGTGCCCCCCCCCCCCCCACGAGCCCACCCCACGGCCCCTGCGAGCCCCTCCGACGCTGCTCCGCGGGCGCAGGAAATTAAAAAGCTAACCCACGAGGCTGAGAGCAGAGCGTGAAGGACGCCTGCAGCATGCTCCTTGCTTGGGGTCACTGCTGGGGTCCCGCGAGTTTCGGGGCTGCTGCTGCTCAGCCCCCCGTGGGGATGGCACCTTCGCAGGGCAGCCCCTGGAGCAGGACCAGAATTACCCCGTCCTCTCCCCAGAATGGGAGCCCGGGGCCCAGCAAACTGCCACGGTCGCAGTGGATGTAGCTGCGAGGTGGCCTCCTCCTGGCCCAACGTGAGGGCTCTTCCTTGCCTGCGAGTGCTCCCTGTGCCTGCAGAACAGTTTTGAAGGCCTCAAGCTTTCCGCAGCTTCTGGTAGTTGTGTGCGCCTCCTCTGGCCTTTCCAACCTCAGGTTAACGAACCAGTTGCCATTTAACTGGAGCTAACGAGATCATCTGTGTGAGCTAGTTTCAGTTTTTCACGGTCGTTTGCATCAAGCACCAAGTATTTGTTGTCCTCAGGATAAGGCAAGCACGTGTGTGTGTCCTGGAACAAGTGCTCGCAGTGCGGCCAGGAGAGCAGGCACGGAGATGCTGACTAACCGGAATAAATTGGCAGTCGTTAATTCCCTTTCTCTTTTCCCCGAAGAAACAAGGCAGAAAGCAAACATGGATGTGAGTTATCCCGCAGACATCAAAGCCCGTGTTTATGTAAGCGCTACTCATGCTGAAGATCTGTTGCAGAGTTGGACCCTTCGGTGCGGAGCTGACAACTCGCCTGCGAACGGACTTTGGAAATAGCCCAGGCACGGCTGCCAGCGAGGCTCCGGTTCAAGCCGGGCCAGCCCCACGGGCTGCGGGGCCGCGGGAGCTGCAGCAGGGCCTGCAGCACGAGCGGAGGCTGTGCCTGGGCTCCTGCACCTTCCCCAGGGCAGACGGTGGGAGCAGGAAGAGGATGGCCCCGCGAAGCTCGAGCACACAGCGTGTGGCCGCTGATGCTGGTGCAGGTTTCCGCCCCAGGGACAGGACGTGGGTGTGTGGGGAGGTTTGGGGGCTTCCAAGCATCCCAGCACGGAGCCGGCTTGGGCAGCGCTGGGGACGCCGCGGCCAAGGGTCTCCTGCTGGCTCCTCACTCCTCAATAACGGACGTGTTGCTGCCAAACAGCCGCCGTGTGCCTTACGCTGAGGAGCTGGGCAGTGTCCGGCCACAAAAGAGGCAGCTCCCTGCCGTGATGATGCTCCTCGGAGGTGCTGGCATAATTTCAGGTTCCACCAGGGCTGTTTCGGGCTCAGAAATATGCTGGGGCACGGGAGAGGTGCTCGAGCTTCCCCGTGCAGACAGAGAGGCTCTCATTTTTGAGTTGTTTTCAACAAATTAGGAGTTCAGCTAAAACACAACCATGGCTGGAGGAGGCAAAGCCCCTGGGAGGCTATCAGTGCCCCTGTGATCTGCCCCCGGTCCAGCGCTGGATTAAAAGCACTTTTGCCAAAAACAATTTCCATAAATCTCTAGCCAAAATTCGTATTGTTTGCCTAAACTATTCAGTGATGCGAACCCGGTTAATTAAGAATAATCAGCGTCTGCCTGTGGTGCTTGTAGCGCAGAAGTTCTGTTTATCCTGGAGCTGGCCCCGGTGTGTTCCCCTCGGCTGGAGGCGACCTCGTAAGGCGGTGGCATCAGACAGTAAAATTCCCCATGGAGGAGCACCCGGCCGCTTCACGGGGGGACCGCGGAGCTTCCAGACTTCCCAGGGTGGATGAGACATCTCCAGCTCTCTTACTAAACCCTTCCCTTCTCTCCATGATGCGGAGGAAAGATTCCCTCGCTTCTTCCAGCTCAGGTACACGCGGTGCCAAGTCCATTTAGGATGGCCTTTCTTCATTTCAGAGGCAAGCTTCAAACCTCTCCACTAATTCGATAATTATTGTTCTTAAAACACAACTGTTTGGTGCTTTCCATGGCGGCTCTCCCCCCCCCCCCCCCCCCCCCCCCCCCCCCCCGCGGTTTTGGCACACCTACCTTTAAGCACCCTTTTAATACTCAATTTTCACACTGAAAATCCCTGGTGGTCACAGTCCCTGGTTCTCTTGTCTCCTACAAGCCAGCTACTGTACGCCAGCCTCTGTGCCTTAATTACGTCTCCCAGTAATACAGAGCCGGGCCTGGCTAACGTCAGAAACCCAGCCACGGGCTCGGATGTTGCAGAAAGCTCCGACCGCAGCCGCCGGCTGTGCGGGAGCACGGGGAGCGTGTCCAGGGTCGGTGGGGACGCTTTGGGATGTGACCAGAGCCCTCCCCGTGGTGGGGGGAGCTTGGCTGGGTTTGAAATGGTCCCTAGGGGCAGGAGCTGGTTCTTGTGGGTGTTTGATGTGAAACTGGGAGCTGGATAAGGAAACCGGGAACTGGGTAAGGAAGTGGCACGCGGGGTCCAGCCGCTGCCCGGGCTCATCTCCGTGCTGCTGGCAGACGCGATTTTCTTCTCTGCTTGCGCCGAGCCCTTGCTGAAGCTGCACGTGGAGACCAGCGGCTACGGGACGAGGGGCTGCAGCATCTTGGACACCATCGTCCTCACCTCTGCCGTCTACCTGGACTTCGACCCCGTGGCCACAAGAGCCCTTCCCCTTCCTTATGGTCACCTTGTGTAAATAAATCCATCCAGACCCAAAGGAGGGGGCCAGTTCTGGCCGATACCACTAACAGCGAGCGCCCCCCAGCACTTTGCCGTGGCCCAAGAGGGGCTGATGCTTGCAGTAGCTCAGAAATCAAGGTGAAAAATGAGTAATTCCTGATTTTCTGATGGACTCAGCCGTCATTTATTTCCCATGTTTCTCCTTCCCCCACAGAGGGGAGAGATTTTCTTTTTTACTACAGCAGAGCAGACACACAAACAAAAAACCCACCCCCACCACCCTGTAAAATCCAGGTCACGTCCTATTCTTGGTCGGTGTGTATTTTTCTCTCCAGCACGCCATCTCCTACTTACTATTCTCCTGACAGCTCTGGAGGTTTGTTTTTCAGCAAGGAGCTTATGTGGGCAATGAATGCTCCGCCAGCATTTCTGCGTGTGATTAATTGGCTGGGTAGCCCACCAGAAGTGGGATGTTTATGGGCACAGGGCTCTTATAACGTTCACTTCTGAGCCTTCATTCCACTGGTTTGGATCGTAAACTTCACTTATCACCAGACTTTTATATGTTAATTATTCTGTGTCACCGGGAGAGGGGACATGGAGAAGTGCATGAAATAATGAGTGGTTTTGGCGTGGTGAATCAGATGCTCCTGTCTGGGCTGGCTGGTAATAAAGGGGCATGCGGACATGTGGCAGGATGGGGAAGATGTTTGCATCGGGTCAGGACACGTGTGCGTGCTGGTTTGAGCCTTGCAGTGCACATTTGCCTCGTGGAAGTCGCTGCCCCAAGATGCCACATCTGGGGACTGGGAGTAAGAGCTGTAGGGTAAGATTTGGCACCGTTCTCCCCCGAGGCGCTTAAAATATTGAGGTGCTTTGAAAAATCGCACGTGGCACAGATCTGCAGGTTTAAGAGCCTAAACGCCTATGAAAATCTGGTCTGTGCAAAACCAAGTTTTGATGGAAGTCAATGGGACTTAGCACCTAAGGGACCGGGGCCACGGGAAAATCGTATCCTGACTTTGGGCATGAACGCCTCTAATGGCATTATTTGGGGAAAAAAAATCCCGAAGAGGAAAATCCTTTAGGCTCTAAGAGTCCTTTCCTGTTCCAGAGGTGCTTGAAGTATCCCGCACAGCCCTGCCACGCCGCTGCTCTGCCACCCCAGGGCACCAGTGCCCACCTTGGTGTCCTGACCTGGGGGACAAGAGCCCTGGGCCATTTGGCATCCCAAGGGACAGCACCTCTTGGCTTAACATTTGGTTTAAAACGTGATAGGGCTGTCTAAATGCATTTTGCTGAAGGTGCGGGAGGCTGTTTATTCTCCGTGTATATAGTAATTTATTAATTGAAGTCTAAATTAGCCCTCAACAGGTTAGCAGTATTTGAGGCAGAGAGCTCAAACATGCAACACATTCTTGGCACTTTTCCCTTTATTAATTAAAAACCTCTTTAAAACACTCTGCCTTCCACCTTGGAGCAATAAATTTCCACCTTGAGGAAATAATTTCCTTGTTGTATTCCATACAGAGACGTTCTGTTAGCTGCAATCCCTCTTCTAGTGTAGGCCCCATTCATCTTTCTTTCGATTTCAAAATAAACTTTAAGAACGCCAAGCTGTTCTTTGAAAAGAAAAAATAAAAATAAATCGACTTCTCTGCTTTTTTAAAAAATATATTTGGGATTAATTCCGAGGTAGTTTACTACCTGTGCAGCCTGCGGGCCACAAAGCTCCTTCTTAATAAAAGCTCAGAGGGCTCCGGGGCGGTTCCCGGAGCCGCCTGGGCAATGGGCAGCGGTGACGGTCCCGCGCGGGAGGCACCGCCGCTGCCGGCAGCGTTTTACGGCCCTCTCGTCACCCCGGCTCTGGGTGGCTGTTTTTCTTTACGACCACGTGCCACGGCCCCGACCTGCCCGACGCCGTGACACAACTTGGCAAAAATGCTGGGGCGAGCGGTGCTGGGTCCCCGCGAGTCCCTCCAGGAGGGGTGGGTAGGCAGAGGCTCCTCCATCCCCTGGGAGCTTGGACCAGATGGGATGGCTCTTGGACTGCTGCTTTGATTTTGAGATGCTTCTACGTGGGTTGTCCTCGTGTTGGATACTGCTGGTGGGGCTCGGCATCACCTCCTCTGTGCTCGGAGTGGTTGGCACCTTGCTCTTGGTGGGTTTCAAGCTGTATGTTCAGGGCCAGGACTATGGCACCTGTGGCTGAGCATCATGTGGTGCTGGTGTTCACCAAAGCCTTGGGCATTCGTGCAAAATTGGGCTAAAAACCATGCTAAAGCCCATGGGGATGCTGCGAGCTGCTGAGCGCCTTTTCTGGGTGCAGCGGAGGTGTTTTAAAGCAGCTTGCTCCCGACTGTGAAAGCACAGGGGCAAAGCAGCTGCTGAAGACACTGGCAGGTCAAGAGTAGGTGGAGAAACACAGCGCTTGGGGTGGTTTTATGTAAAACGCCTTTGCTGCTTTCACCCATCTCAGCACAAAGCCCAACAGCACGGCCGTGAGTCCGGAACGTCTTCACCCTTGGTTATTCATGGCACTGTCAGCAACATCCCCACTGCCCTCTTCGCAGGCTTTGGTTCAGTGACCGTCAGCACAGCATTTTCCAGGCTGCCTCAGCCAAATGACGAACTCTGGATCTTGGAGTGCTGCTGGAGGCCTTCAACCAACCTGTGAGCGCAGCAGGGGGAGCGTGCACTGCCCTCCAGTGAGCTCATGTTCCAGATCCCTGGGAGAATTTCCTTTGACACACAAACTTCCCCACCTGGTGCTGCAAATTCAGAGGGGAAAAATCTCCCAAGCCAACAGCAACGAGGCCTGTGCTAGCTGAGCTAAACCCGAACCTCTGAGGAACAGAGAAACCGTGTTCAATTTAAAAAAAAAGGAAGAAAAAGAAGAGAAAGACTTCATACGGCTTGTGAGTTATGCTGTGGTTTGGAAGCAACCCCTGGTCTGCTTAAATACATTTGCAGGCTGATGGTTGGATGGACTTGCAGAAAGGAGTGGGGAGGTACGGGTGTAGCAGGAGCTCCTTGTTCATCACCACGTTCGTCTTGCTGGGCCACCTCGTCCTCTTCAACAGTTCGTGGCACTCGTGGTTAACTCCAGCGAGGTCGGCGAGCTCTGCACGGCGGCGCTCGGAGGCCCCATCGCCGTGGTTTGCGTTGGCAGGGCTTCACTCAGGAGTACGAACGCAATCGCAAGGCGGAGGGGGCGGCTGCCTGTTGGGCCAAGAAAAAGGAGATCCTGAGAAAGCAAAGGGCGAACGTGAGCGAAGTCACACTCCGGCAGGTGGGCTGCGGGCAGCTGCGGGCTGGGAGCAGCCTCTGCACATTTTTGGTGCTGCTTAATAGGGTGAGGTATGGATGAGCCCTCTTCAGCAGGGGAATAAGTTCCTTTTCTTTCCTCCCCCCCTCTGTTATAATAAAGCAGGCTGTAGCATCCGTGGGTCAGTTTGGTGGGATCATCGCATGTGCAGCTGGAAGTATTGCGATGGCTCAGAGTGGTTAAAACATTACAAAGGTCTAGGAGAACTCCTAATCAACTTCGATGTGTTTAGTCTGAGTTTGTTTAACTTCAAAGAGAAGTTAAAGAAATCCTTTCAGGTCATGTCAAGCCAAGAGCCCTGTCCAGAAGGGCCTTGGACTCGCTCTCTGCCGGTGCTCGAGGGAGGTCGCGCTCCTCCCTGCACAGCCCGGTGATGCCAAGTATCCAAAATGTTACCAGGGGCTGGGAACTCACCCTGCGGAGCCCATAGGAGAGCTGCACACTGCTTGACAAAGGGCTTCTGCAAAGCTGACTTGAAATAAATGCATAAAGCTGTCACTGAAATGTAAATGATTAGAGCGACGTGACTCTCTGTTTCCCCCGACTCTTCTGCTCTTGGTTGCTTTTAGCAAATGTAATTTGAAAATAATCAGTTCAGGATGGCTCGGTGGTTCCTGCCCTCGGGCCAGAGAGCCGCTGGTTCCAGGACTGGCCGGAGGCACCGGTTTTGGGGGGGGGTTCTGGGTTGTGACTAGGGGTGCCAGCAGGGCTGTGGGACCTGCAGGGGCACTGGGGACCCCCTGGGACCTCCTGCACCAGGACACAGCCTGGCTGATCCCACAGCCCCGTGGGGATGGGGTGCAGGTGGCCCCGCTGCCAGCCCGCAGCTGGTGCAAAGCCCACGGAGGGGCTGGCAGGTGACAGCCCCATGTCACCCCGTCCTCGCCAGCAGTGTTTTGTTTCCTGGGCTTGTTCTTTTTCACCCCAGAAAATCACTCCGTTTAAAGAGTTCAGTTTGCTGGCGGAGGACATCAAAAAGGTTGTGTCCCTCTGATACCATCGTTACGGGGGGATTGCGTTTCAGCATCCCATTTACTGACCTGTGTTTGGTGGTTCGGAGCCTCTGGGGTTACGAAACGACCAGGTCAATAATGTTGAGCATGAGAGAGACTCCAAGTCACAAAAAAAAAAGATGCCCTTTTGATGTACCGAGTTATTTCTTTGGAAGAGGTGAGCGTTTTGAGGCTGTAGTCCCTGAGGAAAATGCTGCTGGCGTCAGCACGAGCAGTGCTGAGAGCCTAGGAAGGTCCCAATATATGGCACATGCTAGAAACAGGACTGGTTTTTTTCCCACACCTCCCAGCTCCTGGGAGAGCCTGCAAAGGACTCAGTGCCCTTGTGGGATCGGGCCGTGAGCACGCAGGACGTGGGTCCGTCACCAGCGTGCTCAGTTTATGGCTGGTAAATTCAACGTTGAGTTGAATTGGAGCCCCGACTGGGCTCCATCCTCCTGGCTTCTCCTCCAGCATCCCTGGGAGAAGGCAGGAGCATGTCCCGGACTCTCGGGCAGTGGGGCTGGAGGAGGTGTTTGTCCCCGAATTCAGGAGGTGGGGAGGCAGGAGCACAGGGCTGTTCTGCCTGCAGCGCCGGAACGGGCTGGCCGGAGCTCTGCCTCGGCAGTGGACTCTCGGCATCCCGTTGAGGGAAACGCCTAACCCCAGGCACTTAGTTTAAACCGTGTAACCAGAAAATCCTCCCACAAATCCCCCAAATGGAGACTGCTGAATTTTACATGTCTTGGGTTAACCTTAATGCGATGCAAGCCTGTGATCACAGCTTGGTACCTATTGTTTAACCGAGCTGCGGTCTGGCCTGGCGTTCTGCAACCTTTTCAGCTGCTTCCCCTGCCCTCCGCTTGCAGAGCTGCAGACTGCCCGGCCACAGCGCCCACCTCTGCCATAGACCCCGTTATTTCCAAAATTCCCTTTTTCCCCATTCCCCAAGCAACCCAGGTTCCTCTCAGGAGTCTGAATATTACTTTTCCCCCTGTGATTTGAACGCGCGGGTCAGGACTAATGCTTCCCAAAATCTTCCTCTGTGCACATGCACATGTTGCTGATCCAGTCCCAGGTTGCACTTCTGCCGTTCACATCTGATTTTGGGGACAAAAATAGACAAAAGGACGCTAAAGAAAATCTGTGGAGCAGGGGCTCATGCAGAATCAGTGGGAGATTTTCACCCTCCGGGCGAAGGGAGCGGAGTTTGAGGGGGTGCTGCTCTCTGTCTGCCTTACACCCTGGCATTTCGCATGGTATTTGAACGCGATCCAGCTGCTAGTGGGATATTTTTACCGTGCTCTTCTCTCACTGCAGGTTGCAGCTTCTCTACCGTGAACTTGCTGGCTTATCGAGAGAGATGAAAGAAAAATATGTCGGACGAGAAGAAGACAAATTAAAAGCTCTGCTAGGGGAAACTAAGGGGCTGCTTGGAGCCACAGAAAGCAGAACCGTGCTAAGGAAGTGGGGCATAATATCTCGCCATGAAGCAGCTCCTTTCTGTGCTGGGGTACGCTTTGGTATCTTCGAGTAACCTGCTCGGATCCATCCGATGGTTTTAACGCACACCCAGCCACGTGGCCTCGGGTAAGGCCAGAGGAGCCCTGTGGTGCGGGGCGTACTGCTCACAGGTACAGCTCCACAGCACGACGGCGGTGAGAGCAGAGCTCGACCCGCCCGAGGTGACAGGGACGAGCCACCGTGACCTGCTCTGGCTGTGCAGACAGCCGGGATTAGCAGAGCGGGGCGCGCTCGCACATCTCTGCTTACCTGCCACACTGTTCCCTGCCGGCACACGGTGTCAGGAACCGAGAAATCAGAGTTGGAGGGGGATGAAAGCGCCTGGGGGTGCTGGGTTTGGGGGCTGGAACATCTAGAAAACATCCCCGTAAATCCCAGCAGCACCAGCACCAGCAGCACCGTGCCCCATCCCTCGTGGCACCGTTGGCAGCAGAGCAGCAGGCGGCGGCCCCGGGCCCCGAGCGTCCCGAGGGGGCTCGGATCCGCAACGGGAGCTCCTCGTAAAAGGGCTGGAGAGAAACCCCTGACACGAGATCCTGCTGAATTTGTTTTTCATGTTCTCGTTTGTAATAATTTTGCGTTTTATGAGGGATACTTCCTAAAACTTCCCCGACATGATGGAAACACATGTGGTGCTCTAGTACACGATGTGGCCTTTTTGGGGGAGGGACCAGATCAAAACCTGCTTTTCCCTGACAGCTATATGGGATGCGCTCCACCAAGCCAGGCACGCGGAGGAGTGCAGGTACCAGGCCTTCCTGCTGCGTGCCCTCACCGCCCATCCCTCCAGAAATATTGCATGTGCTTCTTGTTTCCGCAATCTCCAGGTAAATTCTCTTGCTGATACATTATTTAAATTTTTTCTCCTCCCTTTTTCTGCAGGTAACCCAGGTCTGTGCCCGTGCAGGTCCCTGTGCATCACCTGGGATTTTATCCGAAGCGCAGGTTTGCTCCTGTGCCTTCTCCAAGGACAGGGGGAAGCAAACACTCATCCGAGAGAGAGTTTCTGCAGGCTTCAAAGCTGATAATGCCAAGGTTACAGGAACTTTGCTTATCTGAATTAACAAATCCCTCTAAGGTGGGTAGGACTGAGACGTCAGTGGGACAGCGTCACTGCCCTACTGTCGGTGTCACCGCCAGCAGCACCGTGCCCGAGCAGCTGGGTGTCCCCAGCACGGGATGCGGGCTGGTGGTAATCCTGCTTTTCATTATTTTAGTGGTAAGATAAAACTTTTGTGTAATGTGTAAAACAATCCTAAGCCTCCCTGTGTTTATAAGAAGGGCTCAGGCGGGCTGAGAAAATGGCACACGGGAGGCAGAGACTGCGGGACAGCAACCAGTGCAAAAGGATGCCAGTCATAAATGGTCTGAGGTTAATTGTAAACTGAAAATAAAAGTCTAAGGCCAGGGAAGTGCAGCAGGGATATTGGGATATTGATGTGTGATTCAGGATGAAAGTAGAGGACAGCAATTGGAGGTAATGACCAAAAAGGTGGAGAGCGTTAAAACCTCCACCCTGCTGATGGGTTTCTGATTCGCAGCTGGAAAAGGCAAAGCACTCTCAAGTCGTTCAGATTCCTTAAAATACTTGTGGCCGTGCCTGATGGCCAGAAATGTTGCTGCTTTGGAAGAGCCCTCTCAGCCTGTCGGTTTGGGGAGGAGTGTGTGTGTGTGTCCCAGGTTGGGAGCTGCAGAGGGCTGGGGCGAGGTGTGTGCCATGGGCTGCTTTCTGGGTGCAAAAAGCCTCAATACCAGGATGGAGATCGGACAGGCTGCAGTATGGCACCTGGGGACGTGCGGTACGTGGGCAGAGCAACCTGTAAATCATAAAATAACCTGCAGGGAGCAGGAGGCTTGCTAGGAGACAGGCTGCGTTTCAGGGGCTGGAGGACTCACCTGGGCCGGCAGCTTCATAGCGCTGCTTCCCCTCCCTCTGTGCCATACAGCCCCCCCGAGCTGGGCACACAGCTCCTCCTCTCCAAAAATGACCCAATTTCTCTGCTAAAGTGGCCAAAAACCAGAGCCCAAGGGCCGAGCATCACGCAGCATGATGCTGCGCCTCGGCTTTGTCCTAGGGCAGCCAAGTGAGAGCTGTGGGTGCTCAGCAAAGAGACCCCACATATTAATGAGGAAAATTAATGTATTTGTGAGTGTGCTTCTCCTGCTCTTCGGGCCGGTGTAAATTAGGACCAGGCCAAAGAAGTCAGGAGGGCTGTACCAGTGTAAGCCGGACTCCATAAAATAAAGAAGAGAGGCCCCTTTTGTCAGGCGATGGCTTTTCCTCAGAAGCTAAATGATACGTAATGTTTATATAGTGTTTTGCCTCTCCTAAATGCAGGCTAGACATTAATTGATTCCAGGTTTGCTCTGTGAAGTAGGTCAGCTCTTTCCATTTTGCAGATAAAGGAAGGGCCGGGATTGCCGAGGGGTGCAGGGGTCAGTGGCGGCGCGGGGACACGGCTACGAATTGCCGCGCTCGCCCTTGCCGTTGGACCACGCTAAATATACAACACCCCTGATGTATGTCGACATCGGCTGCGGGTCTGTAAACCCAGCTACATTAAGCCCAGTTCAAATGAAATCTGTTTATGTCTCCAACGCTCAGCGCTGGTCAAAGCAGGACTTAGCTAACCTCGCGCTGTTTGTGTTCAAAGCCTCTTAAACCTCCGCTCCGACCAGCTCGGAGTGAAATATAAAGTACTGGCTGGGGCCTGGCCGGGCTCCAGGGGGCCGCTTCAGCCTCACCCTCTGCCTTCTGCTCGTGGGGCCATTTAGAGAAAACATCGCACGTTTTAAACAGCGATGGAAAAAATAATTTTAATTCACTTCTGTTTACATAGCTTTGGAAGCCTGCGAGGGTTTTGTAGAGATGATAATTAATGGTTGAAACCGGCGTGGAAAAACGTCGCCTTGCTCTGCCAGCAGGAGGCTGGCTCTCGAGCCCTGGGGAAGGAGGGACTCGAGCCTTGGTGGGTCCCATCCCTGCCGTTCATTCTGGAGTTTTGGAAGTGTCCTCCTGCCCGTCCTGCTAATGTTGAGCTATTAAAGAGTGAAACTTGGATCTGAGGAAATGCCTGGCTCTTGCTGGTTGCCTCCGATCCTGGAAGCCCTGCTTGCAGGCTGCAGTGGCCAGCCCCTAGGGACATGAGGGGTCCCCGGGCACTGCTGTCCAAGCTGGCCCACAAAGCCCCGATGGAGCCATGGCCGTGTATGTACTGGGTGGACGTGAGCAGGGATTTGGGTCCGTATAAAGTGCCTGATGGCTTTCTGACCAGCTGGGGATGAGCAGGCGCAGGCACACCCGTGGCACGAGCCCTGCCCGCGTGTCACACGCGTCCTCGCATGCGTCCATCAGAAGACTCAGACATGGTTTTACTGGTCTATTGCACAGCGGGAACTTGTACCTATAAAACCACTCTTAATTACTTCCTAAGTCACTAAGCAGGGTGATGCTGATTTTGTCTTATAACCCAACAGGATCGTGTCTATTTAATACAACCCCCTGCCCACCGTAACTTCTTTGCCTAGGCCTATTGCTCATAGGCTGCGTGCACCTGTGTCTGCAGCTCCAGGCTCAGCTCCAGGCTCAGAAGGGGCGCCCACACTGGGAGAAGCATAGCTGGGAGCTGAGAGCCCAACGTGGAAGGTGCTGAGCTCGGGGTCCTCCCTCCCATTGTGGCTGTGGCTACAGGAGGGATCGTCCCCTGTAGCAGCGGTGCTGCTGATCTGCTTTCACTCTGCTCCTCCGGGTGACTTGGAAGCAACGGCCGTAATAGCAAAAATCCAAAAGAACAACAAAAAACACTGATGGAGAGAGCAGTAGCTGGGAACTACTCCATGCCAGCATCGGTTCCTGCAGCCTCCAGACTCTGCTGTGGAGCTCTCCACTCGTAATGCCACCTCCGTGATCCTCAGCGATTACCAAGCAGCATGGCAAGCAGCCGAGTGCCGACGTTGCCAAACGCAGAAGCACGCAATTTAGCTGCCTGCTTTGCAAGTCAGCCTTGCACAAGAGCTCCTGGGGGTGCCCGGAGGCGTGCTGGCAGTAGGGGCTGGATCACTGCGATTATTGCCACTTCTGGCTCTAGCTGAAACAAGTGTAGGGCTAATCTGCCTCATTAAGCGGCTCTGATGTATTCTGAAAACTAATCTGCAATGTGTGAAACGTTGCTTTTAAAAGGGAAATATCCATTTATGAGGATAAAGACGTTTGGAGGCTTTTGCATACATACCAGAGGCTGGTGTTGGCTCCCTCAGGATCTCATGACGTGTGTTCCTGCGGGGCTGCAGGACCCCACAGCGCTGTGGGACAGCGACACGGGGGACAGCAGGGGTCCTGGTAATGGCATCATGGTGGGGTGGTGGTGTAAGGCACACCCGGGGCCATCCCCACCATCACTGCCCTCCACAGTCACTTGGTGCACCATGGTTTTCGGCTGTGGACATGTCAGTAGATGAAAGACCTGTGAGTAGCACACGGGCTGAGGAATGTTTTGTGTACTTAGTCATCCTGTGTGTGGTTCAGCCTTTATTTGACAAGATCACCCTATCCCAGAAGGATTTTCCTTGGAACTTTCCAAATTTGTTCTAAAACTGTGCTACTGCGTGAGTCCGGCCTCTTCCCGCCCAGGAGGTCCCTCCAGAGGGGCGCTGTGTTTGATACAAGGCTCACGGGTAGCATCACGCTCTGACACATAAATGCCACAAGACCCAGAACCGTCCCCAGCGCCTGCCCCAGCTGCAGGATCCTCACAGAGGAGGGGCTGATCTCGGTGGGGACTTCCCCGGGGTCAGCCACTGGGGAGTCCGGCTAGAAGGAGATTAATAAAAGGCCTACAGTTGGATTTATGTTGTAATAGAGGCAACTACCTGGCCAAAAGATGAATTACTTGGTTCATATTCCTCTTGTGTACCAGCACACCAGGGTTAAGTTATTCTGTACTGATCCTGGCATGGGAGGAGAGTCAGTCCCAGAGTTTTCAGACCTGACATTAATGCTCAGAGGTGTGAGAGCACATGGGAGCAAAGTCCTTGGGGATAAGAAGCAAAATAAAATCTCAGACCAGCACAGAAGCTGCTGTAGCCCTGGCCCAGAGAGCAAAGGACTGCGATGGACATTGCACCGCTTGCTATCCGTGGCACGGGGAATGCCCCAGAAGCCGTGCTTCCTTTCCAGCTCTCCATTTTGCGTAGAAATTGGGCCCTTACGAGCACTTGTCCGTGCCGTTGTGTTGACCTGATGAGGTGGGGGGGCGAGGTGGGCACACTGTCCCCCTGTACCCGCCTGGGAAACCGTGCCCGTGCCTGGCTCCTGCGCCCTGCAGGATGGCTGCCGGGGGGCAGAGCTTGGCCAGCCAGGGGGAGGCCGTGGGGAGCCAGGTCCTCGGCGTCTGCGCCCAGTGCTACGAGGAAGAAAATGGTAAAACAAAACATTTGGAAATCTGTTTCTTATTTACTGTACTGCCAAGCTGCTCTGTGCTGGAAGAACAGTCCCAGAAAAACAGAAAGAGGAAAGGATTTTCCTGCTGATCCCGTCGGTGGTGGGAGAGAGCCCTTGGCCTGCCACAGGCTGGGGCAGGTGGGGGACAGGGTCGGGGTCTCTGCGTGCTCAGAAGGGTGAGGAAATGCTTAGGGGTGTTCCATGGGTCTCTACTCTTTCTGAGAGGGAGGTTTGTTAAATGTTGGGAAGGACTGAAGGCAGACTGCAATACTTGGAGGTTACTCGAGGCACATTTAATGGGTTAGTTTTTGGTGGTGATGAAGGCTAGGCATGATGTTGGACCATGCATGATGTTGTTGATGTGACGGCAGCACAAAAAGCATCAGATGCTGGCCAAAGTGTTTTTTTTTCTGGATGTTTCCCTGCTCAAGGCCCCATCTACAAGGGGTTCTCCACACCACCCACCTGCAGGGCACCAAGGGAGATGCAGGGGCAGCCTCTGTGCTCCGTGGGCTGTGGAGCAGAGGATGCTCGGTGGTACCAGCTTGCTCTTACCAAGGCAGTGAGGTTTTACATCTGCCCTTTCCACCTCCAAGCACCCACGCTGTCCTGGGAAAGCCGGGCATTGCCCGTGGCTGCTCGCGGGCTGGAGCCTCCGCCGCATGCACAGCAACTGGGGTAAGCTGAGCCGGGGGAAAGTTTCCCAGAGAGTTTTGGGCCGTGACGCCAGGAGCTCTAATTGCCTTGGCAGAGGTGACCACAGCTGTTGGAACCTGCCCTCTCGCCCGTGAGTCAGAGTGGAAGTGCCGGAGCCATGGGATGGCTCTGAGCAAAGATGCAAAGCTGGGAGTTGCTTTCCGAGCTTTTCGTTTCCTCGCGGGCAAGTCTGAGAAAGGCGAGCGCGGGAGCAGGAGAGCCTCCTGCCGCCTCGGGGCCTGCCTGCACCCGCAGAGGTCGTGCCAGCGCCGTAGAGATGGGGCTGATCCTGCCCCACCATCCCCTTCCTGCTCAGAGGGCACAGCCAGCCCTGCACGCTGCGCACCCGCCTGTGTGCAGCCCAGGTCAGGAACCAGCAGGAGATACGGCAGGTTTTTAGCTTTTGCTGCATCAGTCTGTGCGGTGTGTTTGGCTCTTGGGGTTTACTGGTTCCCCTCTGCCCTGTGCAGTGGGACCAGGGGTGGGTGAAGCCTCAGCACCACCTGCCCAGGAGCAGGGACGGGAGCTGCTCGCTCTCCTGAGGCTGCTGCTCTGCTTGGCTTTGTACCTTAGGCAGCATTGCCTCTCTGCCCGGGACCTCACCCCCAAACCAAGCCCCAAAACCCACCTGTAGGTGTGGGAACCGTTTCCAGCACAAGGAAACCATGAGTGAGTTACTATCAACCCGGCTCCATGAGATGGCTGAAGCGGTCGGGAAGTGGTGGCAGCAGGGATGCTGGAGGCGGGCAGGGGACCTCTCTGGGGACGGGTGGCCATGGAAGCCCCAGCACCAAGCTCTCCCCAACCCTGGGGAGGTCCTGTTGCCTCCAGGCTCCATGTTCGTGGCTCGGAGCCATCTCTCGTTTAGTCCCAGTGAATTACCGAGCCCCAGGAAGCCTCCCTTACTTAGGCTTTTGTAGAAGTCGGGGGCTCAAATTGAGCAGGAGCTTGGGGAAACCATTTCCCTTGTTAAAATAAATGTATTAGTTTAATACGTACCAGGAGAGGATAGGGAGTTCTCCTTGTTAAATATTTACCAGTCAAACCCTGCTGAGGACTTACTTGGAGCAATTCAGCTTTAGTGATTTCCTTCTATTGTGGTCTAAGTCTCCAGCATCGCCGGGAAACCGCTTGGCAGGGCCAGGAGGGCTGAGCCGGATCCGCGCCCGCCCGGGGTGTTGGAGTGATCTGCCTTGCTCCCACAGGACAGCAGGATGCAGGAGAGATAATAAAATAAACGTTAAAAAAGGATGAGCAGAGCCACAGAATATTGCTCTGTGCCTTACCTGCCGCAGCAGCCCGAGAGCATCCTGGTGGGCACACCGCAGTGGAGCCCAGGGAGGAGCGTTGGTTCCACGGGGGCTGATCCCGCTGGCTACGGGTGGGTGTCTGTGAGAAGAACCCAGGCTGTGAATTATCTTCATGTCTGTAAGACGTCCCCTCTGCAGCCTGATGGTGGTGTTAAGCCATATTCCAGTAATCTCTCACAGCTCAGGATTTCCTAACACAGCTATTCTAAGAGAAGAACTGTATATTTATGATATTTACATGTATACCTTAATTTGACACACACTTATGCTGAGAATCAAATATTAATTTACAAGTTTATATACCAGCAATCTTTGACAGTTCAAGATTTCTTCACATTAGTAGCACATTTTTTTCTAGTCAAGCTAAATTCAAATTATTTGGTGACCCCAGATTTTTTTGTAACTCTGTTGCTTCTCCTAAAATTCCTCTGAATAAAATGGAAATATAGCATATGGGAAAAACACCGGGGGTGTCCATGGCCGTGCTCAGGACCTGTTGGTCACTTGCTCTCCCGAGAGCAGCGATCGCAGATTTTCACAGATTGCCTCGTCGTGTATTTTTTAAAGAAGGGCTCTATTAATAACGCTAAGAGAAAACAGATGTGTCAGGTTTGCGACCAGAAACGTGGATATTCCAGGAGACATCAATTGTTGGAAGTAAACAACAGCCCCGACCCGACAAAGCCCTTAAGCAGACACTTAACTTTAAGCAGGCACTTAGCGCGGGCTTCAGCGGGCGTCAACATATGTCCTGCTGCACGAGGAGGGACTTAAGTACGCACTTACAGTTAAGCTCGTGCTTAAGTGCTTTGTTGAATTGGGGCCAACACTTCAGCTCTCCCTCTGTCTCACTCGCATTAACCGTGCCTGACATCCAGGAAACTCAAACAGGGACCGCTGCGTTCACCTACCGGCGTTGCTTTCCCCTTCGGAGGGTGGCTGCATCGATTTTGTGCTCGGGGCGGCAGGGTCAGGGTGTCCTGGGCATCCTCATGGCCCCATCGCCCCGGGGGAGCCCCACACCCCATAGGATCACCTGGTGAGGAACTGTGACACTCATAAGCCTCTATGAAAATCCCTTCTAGGAGTCATCTCTTTATTTTTAATGTGTTTTTTTTTTTTTTAATCGAGATATTTTTCAGTAATATTTTATATGTTTTTTAAAGACGTCTGTTTGCTTTATGCTTTATTATTATTATTATTATTATTATTATTATTATTATTATTTTAACCCTGAGGACCAAGAGGTACACTGTGCAACGATTTAGCCTGTCTGGTCAACCTTAGTGCGTGAAAACTTAATTTTGCTGTTTTTGCTGCTGTAGCTTTTTCTCCTCCTACCTGCCCCGTTCACTGAGTAGTGAGTATCAGCAGGCAGATATGAAAGGGAAAGGCCCTCATGGGTTGCCAGAGACCTCCTAAGCCAGCCTGGATGCCCTAGGGTCAGCCTGAGACTCTTTTCCTGGATGCTCCAAGATCAGCCTGGGACTCTTCTTGGCTGCAGGTCTCTCACCTTCACCTCCAGGCAGAGTTTGCTGGGACTGAAGGCTTCCCTTCCTGGCCGCTGGCACTTCGAATCAGCATCACCAGGAGCCCTGAACCCTGGTTTGCCGTCGTTTCTGTGGCTTGGGATCAAGTTTTCCTCATTTGCTTGCCGGCTTTTCTTTGCAGCACATCAGGTTCCCATGAAAACAGAGCGAACCTGGTGTCACAGGCCAGCCAGAGCGTGGTAAAGGAGGCAAACAGCGTTGGTACCTCCAGGCCCAAACCGTCCAAGGAGAATCCAGAACCAAACTTTTCCATAGTTTTCCTGATTTGTCGGTGAGATTCTGGCCTTGTTATCATCACCTGCTTTAGCAGGACCAGAATTATGTTCCCCCCAAGACAGTCTTTAGACGGAGGGTACTCGCTGGGAGAGAGGAGCCGGCTGGACAGAAACCAGCTCTGCCTCTGCCGCCTGCAGCAGCTCTCTGCACAACGAGTCGTGGCCGGAGAGGCACGGTCACTGCAGAAGAGAGGATTTTGTTTTACAGACCAAAGCCAGGCGTGGCGAACCTGTGGCCTTCGCTTAGACAAGACTCGGAGAGCGTCGTCTAGATCCTGCTGTAAGCTTTCTTCAATAACAGCTCTAATAACAGCCTCGAGGACCAGCTCCTTGTTACTCATTTTCCTTGCAGATGGCAGCATCCAAATTCCAGTTATTTCTGTCTTGGAAAATGAAAAACCCGACCAGAAGAAAAGGAATGTGAGCTTGCAGCACAGTTTGGTACCTGGAAGACTCCGGGCTGGGGCGCGCACTCCTGATTTATGGCGTACTTGTTAAAACCACTTGTTCTTGTCATAACAAAACAGATCGAAGTGAAGTTTGGAAGAAGGGCTCCTTCTAGTTGGCACTTCATCATGGCTTCTTACTCCTTCTTAGGTTCTGGGGGTTTACAGTTATATAAAACTTAATGAATCAGTATACTTTAGATTTCCTTCCTAATGCATATGGGTTCAATTAACTGCGCTGTTTGCTTATTTAAGCGTTTTCATTAAATTGCTTTACTATATTTTCCCGCAATTGAAGGGGAACATGGTGGGGCTGATGCCATCTGCCACCATCAGTTTAGCAGAACCTTTTGCTTTGTTCAGACCCGTTCTGTTTTATTATAAGAGACCCTCCTACCCCCAGCTCCCTGTGTGCCACGCTCTTATTGCATTCTCCTCTTCTAGCTGCAGACTGATAAATAAAAGCCTTGTACAAGGACCTTCATGTATGGTATTTTTAAGGCACTTTTTTACAAGATCAGGTTGTGTTTTGCTCCCCCTTCCCTCCCCCTGCTTGCAGATTCCTCTTTGCTCCAGCTTGTGAATAAATAATTGTTGCTATTACAATACCTAGCAGCTCTTGCTGCCTGGCTCTGTGGGGTAGGGGGTTGCTTTGGCAAAAACACGGCCAGGCTACAGGCTCAGCCCAGGACACCAGGACAAGGCCTTTTTTTTTGCCGTTTAAGGAAAAGCAGACTAAAACCATCTCACCTAAAGCTCCTTCTCGTGGCAGAGGGTGCTCTCCTTGTCAGTGCCCCCGCTTCTCGCAGACCTCGCTTCAGTTTTGGGTCTGGTGCCTTTAGGACTTGCTGCACTGCCCTCTCCCCAGTGCAGAGGCAGTGTTTTGTTGCATCTCTCCTTGTGGCTTCAGTCCATCCTCCTGAGCTGCACCTTGCCAGCCTGGGTGCCCACCACAGGCAGCCCTGAGCTTCCCTAAGGACTGGTGGTCCCATGGGGGATGCTGCCAGCACCCCCCGAAAGAGCTCACACTGCTCTGGGGATGCCCCTCCAGGAGGGACGATGCCTGTCCCTGTTTTGCAGCTGGGCAGACTAAACTGAATAAACTCACCTGCGCTGTTTGGGATGCAGGCTGTGGGCTGTTACACAAATCTGGTGCTTTACGGACATCGCTAATAGGAAAAACACCCCCTGGTGAATGAAAGAGAAGAAGGAAAATCGTTCATCCCAGGGGACTGTATTCCAGAGGCTGACTTTCTGATTTGGAAAGGCAGTGTCTGATAGTGAGGTCTCTGTCTGTCACCCCTCGGTTAGGGAGCAGGGGAAGGCGCTCTTGGAGCAAGCTGCTGTTTTGTGACACAGTCTGGGAGGAAGACGCCCAAGCGTTTTATCATTTTCTGCTCCTTGCTACAGGCATTTTGTACAAGGGAAGACGCAAGGAGAATAAATAACTTGCCCTAAAGGTACACAATGAATCTGTGTGGCAGGGCCAGCAAGACAACTGTTGTTAACCATCGCTTGTAAGAGCCTTTCCCAGGCAGTAATTTTGGAGAGGGCATGCAAAGCCCAAGGAACATGCTCCGGCTGTGCAGGATGATGCTGTGGCATCCCCATCGCCACGCTGTGACCCCTTTGGTTCATGGAGCAACAAACCAAACAGGTCCAAGAACAAAAAGAAAGAAAGAAAAAAAATAATAACACTCTGCAAACATTCAGTGTTCAGTAAAGGGGAATGTAAGAAAAAGTACAATGTGGCAATGTACATTTAAACTGGAAGGAAAAGTATTTCCTCAGTTACCTCCCCCCTACCCCTGCAAAGTGTGTACGGACATTTTTCTTCCCTTTTTCTTCCTTTTCTTATTTTTATAAAGCTTTTCTGGTTTATATATATATACCAGAAAAAATATTATATATAAAAATATATAATTATATATGTATAAAAATATAGAAAATTATATAGAAAATTATATAATTTTCTGGTGTTTATATATATACTTATAATATATATATATATATTTTTTTTTTCCAGTGACAAATGCAGCAAGGGCAACACAGTTTTTACAAAACTTTACAGGGTCAGCAGATCAACTGGGGGGGAAGGATCAGCTGGAAAAATGTCAGCTGGGACCCCCAGCGGCTGCCCCGTCCCCCCGCCCTCCTGCAGCCTCTCCCTGCCTGGTGTGGGGGACCCTGACCCCTGCCAGCAGCCCTCAGGCTGCAGGGACCTGCCTGCAACTGGCTGGGTTTGCCAAAATTGTAAGGAATCACCTGAAAAAAAAAAAAAAAAAAAAACAAACCTGGTGCAGAGCCTGAGATCTGCCAGCTCCAAGCTCTCTCTGGTGCCTTTTCTTCTTGAAGTGAGGCATAAAATACATTGGAGCTGCTGGCTGTGGTAAACAATCCCTCAAAACATGCCCATTCTTGATACCCCAAATGCAGATACACAATGGTGGAAGAAAAGGGAGAGAGGGGAAAAAAAAGGAAAGAAAAGAAAAGGAGAGAGAAAAAAAACCCGACGCTTCCAAGACACTAAAAATAGACTCTGATCACTTACCAAATGGTAAAATGAAAATGATTTGCTTTGAATAGTCTCCAGAAAGGCTCAGATACAATGTCTTGTGGAGCAAAATTGAATCAGTTGAAAGTGCAGACGCCAGCTCAGCCTAATCCCTCCCAGCTGCTTTGCTTTGCTTTTTTTCCAACAAGCAGCCCCTAAAAGTCGTCTCCCTAATCCTGCAAACTGAAATTCAATCTTGTATTTTTTTTTTTTTAAATCAAGTTTCAAGCCTGGGGCTTGCAGGGTGGGGGAAGAGGAGAAGGGAGGGCTTTGGGGTTGCCTCCTTCCCCTTGCCCTGACTGCAGTAAACACAGCCTTGAATTCAAGGAAAAGCTTTAGACTACAATTCGCTTGGCTTGAGCCAAACACACAAATCTGATGTCTTTAAAGCCCCTCCAGCAGACGGTAGATAGCTTTGAGATGCTCACTAAATGGCTCTCTGCTTGCTGCCTTTTTGTTGTTGATTGGGGGCCCAAGGAGACCTTGTCTCTGGGTTGTTTTCTCTCTCTTTTTTTTCTTCTTTATTTTTTTTTTTTCTTTCTTTCTTTCTTTCTTTTTTTTTTTTTGGTGTCTGCTTTTATCAGTGAGTTTGGGTTGGGCATTTACCGATACAAAGACCAAGACAAACAATTTCTGACACAGGCGGGTGATTGCGGCCGCCAGCGCCTGTCCGGGCTCTGCTATCTCGGCGCGTATCGGGAGGTATTTATGACACTTTCCCAAGAGCTTCCCGGCTCCTGCCCTCCTTGCCCGACTTGCAAGGACTCAGCAAACGTTCCTGGGGTGTGTGGCTCCTCGGCTCTCCCTCGGCTCCCAACGCCATGAGCTTCCCCGCTTGCTTTGTCTCTCTTTGCCACCTGATGGTTCACTGATCCCAAAGGATTTCTTGCCATAATGTGATACGGTTTGGGTTTGGGAGGGTAATTAGTAATAGATAAAATAGCAGCAAAGCATTCGAGTCCAAATTGCATGGCTCAGCATCCTGATAATCCAAATTCCTGGGTCTGAACAATTCCAAACTCAGGGGTTCAAAGGTTTTCACCCTGTCAGACGTGCAGGTTCACCCTGTGCGGCTCCTGTCTGAGGCCAGGTCAGGATCCAGAATTTTAGCAGGAAAAAAAATAGATGTGGGGGGTGGGGGCGGTACCTCTTTTGCAGTACACAGCTCCCCTGCGAGCAGTTGCAGGCAGACGTACTTTGCCTGGTCAGGGGAAGATTTGGGAAAAAAAAACACTGGGAAATCAAACCTGGAAGGACGGAATGGAAAATTCACACAGGAACCTTTGATGTCCCTTGTCTTGTCCTGATACCTCTGGTGACAGACATCGCTACAGAACACCCATGCAGCTCTCACACCTGTGAGGCTCCGTACCGCTGGGGGAATGGGTCCCATGTCAGGGAAATCACACATTTCACAGACAAAGAGAGGATTATTTTGTCTGTTCCTGATGTCCATGTTTTTCCAGCTTATTGGCATGATGGTCTTGACCCCCCCCACACTGTGCCAGGAGCAAACTTGTTTGTTAGTTCTGCTCTGAGATGCACAAAGCTGTGTGATGCTTCACTCGGACAACACCTCTTCTTGCTCTCCTTGCCCCTGTATCTCTCGTTTTGACACAAGGCTGGGGCACGGATTGATAAGAGCATTATTGCTAAAGGTTACTTTGGACAGAATTGCCTCTCGTATAATGAGGGAGAGCATGTTGGGCACATGGACCCCGTGGTCACCTGGGCTGGCTGCTGGATTTTGTGCTGTAAACTGAAGGACAGGTTAGATAAAGTTACAGGAACGAACGGTTCGAGATATACAGACAGGTACATCGAGGATGGATAAATTATAATAACTGGCATAATTGTATAGGAACATACAGGGTCTCTGCAGAGGGCGGTTAATTTCATATTAATAGGAATGAAGTAACAATGGAGGGAAAGTGCATGTATTTGAAATGGAATTGATAGCCTAGCCAGGGGGCTGGGTAGGTGATTGTGGACTTAATGGACAACAAAATAACAAAAATTGGTGTAGGTTAGGTTGTGTTAGAGCAAATCCCATCTGGGTGGGTGGAAAGTTTAGGTAGGAGCTGGCTGGACAGCTAGGTAGAGAGGTATGAGAGAGCTGACTGGCTGCTCTGTGGATCCCTGGGGTGAACATGCAGCCAGAAGAGGCTCTGTTTGCCATAAAAATAAACATATTTAAAAATGTAGAGCAAGGTGTGAGTTAGAACTATAGAGGGAAAAATAAAGACAAAGAACGATTAGTTATGTAGCACAGAATAAGCTTAGAATAGCTCGGAATAAGACAAATTAGCTAGACAGATAAAGATTTATGGGATGGATTGCAGTATACCTGAGCCTGATAGCCAGGTTAAAACGAGCAAATAGGTGTCCGTATATCACATATCAGCTTGTTCAGTAGGCGTGGACTAGATAAATGTGAAAGACACAAAGCTAGGCTGGATAGGTAAAGTAACTACTGGATGGCTGGGAAGTTAAGCAAAGTAGAAGCAATGTGGACAGAATAAATATAGAAACATGGGCTTTTGCAAATATGTAGGTGTTATACATACATAGCTATAACAGGCAGAAAGAAGAAAAGTACAGATATAATAGAAAACTTACCAGGGCATATGGAATAAAGGGAGACATGAATTGATAAGTGTATCAATGTTCCAGGCTAAAATAAATAAAAGAGACCTGAGTAACACTGACCCAAACAGATCTAAAATGGGGAAATGAATATAAGGATGATCCCCTATAAATACTGAGAACATTCTGGGGTTAGGTCAGCTGAGTAAAAATCGGATGGAAGGAAGAATAGATGGGTATGTATACAGAGTAAAGAGATTATTAGCTAAGTCTGCATGAACTGGAAAGATGGACTAGATAAAAGTGTAGAAAGCAGCTTAATAAATTAAAGGCCAAAAGAGAGAGAGATTAGATTGAGATGGACAGGTTTATGGCAGGCTGGACACGTGTTGTCTAGGTAAAGGGACGGAAAGGTAGCTGGAATGGTGGAATAAATATGTGACTAATACAGCCAGAGAATATGGACTGATAGGGGGAATAGGGCATTGATTATGGGGAATGTGGATAGAGGGAGGAACAGATAGTAGAAGTGCAATAACAGAGTTAATAGATGAGTAGTTAATAGAGTAATAGATGAGTAACACCCACAGAGAGGTTAGCTGGTCAGCTAGACTACCCATGAAGCTTTGTAGACAGAGAAGTGGGAAAAAGGAGATGTAGAAGACAGATGATCAAAAGAAGTATTGGGTAGACACACACAAAAAAGTGCATAAATGCAAGAGAAAAGTAGATATGGGAAAAAGCAAAAAAGTACTTAAGGAAGAGTCAGGTAAAATAGGCACGGAGAAAATAGATTACATATAAAATACACAATAAAGAGATTATGCTGAAAAGACAACCTTGGAACAATTAGGGAACTAACAGGTTGGACTAGGTATTGGGTAGATAAAAAGACAGAGGAGTATTCATGAGCTGGGAGTGTTGAGAAATTAGCCTGATGATCAAGTACGAATTAGAGGGATGTTAAACAGGGGATTAATTCTGGACAGGATGATTGATGAAGAAGTAGGAGAGTGCACATAGAGATGAGCGGGTACCAGGAAGCTTGACAGAGTGGGTATGGGTGAGCAGGGAGATGAATATGGATGGAACAAGCAGGAAGACAAAAATATATAGTTTACCATGTGCTATGGAAATCCAGAGAGATTAATTAGAATTTGCATGAGATGGATCAGATAGGTAAGTAGTCACAGACATTAGTGTAATGAGTATGTATTGAACAGACTGCAAAAAGGATCGGTTAATAGTGGCATTAGTTGCATTGATGTCTTAGGTATGATAGGCAACAGGAGAAGTGGTGAATACATTAGTGCTTTAAGAAAAATTGAGAGCGATTAGTAGATGCAAGATAGAGCAAATGTGTGAGACACGAATGTATGCAAAATAGGCAAAGAGGTCAGGGAAATGAGAATCTATGAAAATGGAAAATGGATTGCTAAGTGTTATGAAACTCAAATATAACCACCTGGATGTGTGAATGTGTGGGAGAGAAGAATAGATCTGCACTCCAAAGGGAAAGAAAGAGCTGTTTGCACAAGAAATAAACAGAGAATTTACATGATGAAGGCAGAAATCTGACTGAACCCAGTCCTAAAACTAACCCTAATGACTAACCCTAATTTTAAATGCTGACACAAGCCCAACCCTAACCTTGTCCTAGCATAGCACTAAGCCTAACCTAACCTTAACCCCTAGCAGTATCCGAACATAGTGCTAAGCCACAGCCCTAACCTTATCTGAAATCCTCACCCTAGCACAAGCCCAGACCTACCACTGACCCTGATACTAACCGTAGTCCTATCCTAAACCTAACCCAGGCATCTCCCTAACTCAGCCAGAACCCAGACATAATCCTCAATGCCAAACCAACCCTATTCCTAACTCTAAACCAACCCCCAGCCCTAACCAAGCCCTGACCCCTCTGAGAGGTAAGCTTAACCCTAGCCCTAATTTAATTTTAACCTTTCGCCTTTGAGGAGCAGGTAGAAATAGATGATGCATTTGTATTCGGCTGATGCTAAACTGTGTTAAAAGAAAGACTAGATAAATATGCCTGAGATGGAGCTGTCAGCTAAATGTGCTATAAAGTTATATGGTATTTGTCAGCTACAGGGGGTAGAAAGGGTAGATAAATGAGTGGGTATGGGGCAGAGATGAGCAGATTAAATGTGTGCAGAAGAGTTGTACCAGAGAGCTCAGACTGTGCAAATAAATAAGAAATTCAAGCTCTAAGATCAGGCAGATGAAAATACACAGAACAGTGTGATATATGTAACTGGGCAGTTACGTCCCACGGCCAGGTAGGCGTGCGGAAATTGGGGACAGGCAGGCAAGGAGTGAGGGAGGTGGAAACGTACTGCAGGCGGACACACGGCACGGGGGCTGTGGGTGGGTGGCAGTGTACGGTGTCAGGTCTTCCTGAAATGTATGGGGAAGGTAATGGAGCGGGTTTGGGTCAGGAAAGCAGGCTGAACTGTAGACAAGTAGTTTCTGCCTTTTACAAGTTATGACCCTGCAAATACGATGGGCGGAGGTGGCAGCACATGGGCGGTGGGGACAGCCCAGGAGCGGGACAGCACGCGTCCATGGGGCGTGTGGTGGGGTATGTATGGGATGGATGGGCTGGGATGGACGGACAGGCAGCTGGGAAGGAGGAGGTTGGTGTGTTCAGAGGTAGGGCATGCAAAGCCACCTCGGGTCAGTGCATCAGGTGCCTGCCTCTCCCTGTCCTCCCAAACCTACCTTTGGGCCACCTCTGCCTGCCTCCTGCCGAACACGGACGTTGCCAACCAAGGGCATGCGGAGGGGGCCAGGGGCACTTAAGGTACAAGGACGAGTCCTCTGAGGACAGGATCCAGCCCTTTTTGCTGCCTTGCCAGGCAGAGGAATCGTGCAGGGGCCGTGCTGTGCCCAGCTGTCTGCCACTGGGCTGGTCTGTGGGACCGGGATGGCTCAGCAGGGGAGCCAAGAACCATCTCCGCAGGCACCGCAGGGCGTGCAGAGAGGTGCAAGCATGCTTCCCTGCCATAAAGGCTAATAAGGCTTCCTCCCCCTCCGAATCTGCACTGACTTGCGGTATTTTGTTCTCCTCATGCTGTTTCCCAGGGGAAGTGTTTCACCCGAGCTGTGCGGAGCGCCGCGCTCCATCAGGGATGCCAGCACCTGCAGCTGGCTCGGCTCTACCTGTCTTTAAACCTGCCTTTAGGTTTAGCGCCTGTCTTTAAACACTGCCTCACGAGAGCACGAGTCTCCAAAAGGCTTCCTTCACCTTGCTCGGCTTTAGCCGTGATGTGCAGCACCCTCGGCCCGCCCCGCAGTGGGGGGCGAGCAGCAGGGTGGGACCGGAGCTGCAGCTCCCCAGGGACCACCGCCAGCCCCCTGCAGCCCACGGCCCAGCTCCCTGCGGCCTCGGTGGGGCCAGGGCTGCACGGCATCCCGCTGGGCGCTTTCCTGGCATGCTTAAGTGCTTTCCTGAACTGGCTCTTAAATGAGCGAAGGCTTTTTCTAGACTTTCTGGGAAAGAGAAAGAAGGCAGAACGGGATTTCGTAAAGGTGCCCCGCTGCCTGAGACACGGGGTGCTCGCGGCCAGCCTTTGGAAGGTTTTGGGGTTCCCACAGTTACCCAGGCAGTCGGGGAAGCTTCCGAAGGAGCCAGCGGAGACACTCCTGGTACACACAGCAGTGGGTGCTTTTAAAGATCCCACTATGTACTTAGCTGTATCTTCAGACATCTAAATCCCTCTAAAAGTCTCACTCTGAGTGTCTAAATCCCAGGTGCCTAACTCTCTTCTAGGAAAATCTCACGCCAGGACTGATTCACTGAATCATTTTTTTAAAATCTGGTCCTCACTCACATAGGGCTTTTGAAAATCCCACTGCTAATCTCCTATACCCAGGCATGTATCACTTTGAAGCCTGTAAAATAAATTACTTTGCGCTCCTGTGGGACAGCAACTACTTTGTCCCTGCTCATACTAAGGCAGATTTTTGTTTCTTGCATATTAACACATAGATTTTTTGGAAGCTCTGAAGCTGCTATGTGAGACTCGAATTAGCAACCTGGATCGAGTGCTGCTTTACATCTTATTCTGTGGAGGCACCGCACACTGCCGGCAGTTTGCGTCTGCATCAGCAGAGGTGTCGGGAGGAGCTGGTTCTGGGCTGCTCATTTCCATCGGAGGGCTTCGCCCGTGGGCACGAGCCTTCGCTCAGCTCTACTGATCTCCTGGGAAGCTGTCTGAGCGAATTCGCTCATCTCTAGCAGAGACTGAGCATTGTTTGCTGGCTTTTTGCAAGAAATTACTTGGGTGAAGAAGGGAAAAATCAAACACATATGTTCTTTCGTTTTTCTTTTTATTTCCTATGGGAATTTTTATTTGTTGGGAAGTTTGGTTTTTTTTTTTGTTAAATAAAAATTTTGTGCATATGCTTTCTTCATTAGAAAAATTGGAGTTGGGGATAAACAAATTATTTTTTCCTGTTAAAAAAAAAAATTCATGCCGCAAAAGAAAAGGCTGGCTGCCATTGAAACATTTTTGATAGAAAATCTGCCTGCAGCCCTAGTGCTTAATCAGTTTGGCGCAGAGCGTAGCCTGTAGCTTGTTAATAAGTGCAGCCTGCCCGAGTGGTTCACACAATGGTGAGCTGCAGAGGAGGCTTGTTGCATAGCTGCGGATTTTATTTTGCAGCTCTGTTAATTAAAACATATTTTACTTTGAAGGGGGTTTTTACTGTTTTCTACGAGGGTGAGCAGAAAACCGTTCTCTCGGTTAGATTAAAAGAAGGATCTGAGGTATTTTTTAGAGGTAACAACTTCGCATTGTTCGGTGGACAAACTCTTACTGAGCAACAACATTGTGTAGTTTCTTATTTTTATTTGTTCTCTGTCCTTGTATACAGGCTGGTTTATGAGACTGAATATCTTGGCCGTTTTGATAATATCAAACTAAATTTTCACGTACAAGTTGCCAGACTGGGTCAGAAAAGTTGTCACAGATTCTTGCTTAATTGGTAAAATAATTTTTACATATACAATGGTAAACTAAAATAATAAGGCCTGAAACCGTGCCATTGAAGTTAATGACAAAACCTTCATAGGTTTCAAATAAAGCCTGTATTTTATTATCCCAGTTCCAGTGACTTTTGTTGCAAGTTTGCAGCAAAATGTTAGGGCATTTCTAAGTGTTATTTTTATTATACAAAATCCCATTAAAATCAGTACTGAAGCATCCCATTAATTTAAATGGGACTTTGCATAGTTTGCAGAGTTCCAGGCCACAGATAAAGAAAAGTATGCAGTTTGGAGTTAAACTGACCACAGCTTTTTATTAGAAGACATTTAATCTCGAACGAACAGCGCAGTCTGAGGCATAAAGGCTTTGTGAACTTCATCTGGGCTGTGCAATAGGAGCCTCCACAGTGCAGCAACTTCTGGCTTGGCCGCCTGGGACCCCTCAGGACCGGCCAGGGCTCCCAGGCAAACCCATAGCCCAGGTAGGTATGCAAAGTGCTCCCCAGGCAGCCTTGCCTTGGAAATGCTAATAGGTAAGCCAGCACACCCAGAACAAATGGAAAACTTGATTCAGCTCTTTCTCTGGCTCCAAGCACCCGCTCACCTCCAGGAACGCGGGGCTGCCGTCGGTGGGCAGGAGCCCGGGGGCTCCCCGCAGCCCGGAGAGGGGCAGAGACCCTCCGGGACGGAGCCACGCTGGGCAGAAGAGGGGCAGCTCCAGGAGTCCCCGCGGGGACCCCCCCCCCAAGGAAAGAGTGGGGAGAGGGAGAGAAACTTGGGGGGAAGCCGTGGGAATACCCGTGGGCACGGCGCTGGCGGGGGGAGCTCCGAAACCCAAGGGCGCAGAGCGGCGGGGAGAAGTGGGGGGGCCTCCCTCGAGGGGTCTGGGGGGCCGTGAAATGACAGCCCCCCCCCCCCCCCCCAGCTGCTGCCAGCCTGGGCACACAGCCGGGATGCGGAGGCGCCCTCCGAGGCCATATCCCCGTGCGAGGGCTGGGAGGTGCCAAACCGTGCTCCAACCCCCCCCAGCGAGTCGGTGTGACAATTTTGGGGAGACCCAAAGGCTGCTGCAGGGCATCCGGACCAGTACACGGCGAAGGTGTAGGAGCTGGTTTTCTGCCCAAAGCCTCCTCGAAATCTCCCTTTCCCCCAGCCCTAACTGAGCCGAGATGCCCCCATTGCCCCGGGTGCTTTTTCCCTGGCACACGGGCGGGGAAGGGGGATGCTGGTGCCGGCGACGGGCACAGGAACCCAAAGCAGGCTGCATCCCTCGCACACGCTGAATTTCAGGGGTTTCAGGGCTCTGGCAACAACTCGCGGCAGGATTTGGCTGAGCGGGAGCGCTGCTCTGATTTGGGACTAGCCGTGCTACCTCCAGGAGCGAGAAAAAACGAACACACAAAAAAAAACAGGCTAAATTTACAGCCCGGGGCTTTCAGCTACCCCGCGGGCTGATGAAACCGGAGGGGAAAAGCACTAATTTTCCTCTCCTGACGTGCATGCCCCCCCAAGCGACCACGCTCCCGTTGAGACCCGGCTCCCACCGCCGGGCGCCCCTTTCCGTGCGCCCCCGAGCCCCGGCACAAGCTCGGGGCGCACCGGGGACCCCGGGCTGGAGGGGGCCGGGGACTCGGTGCCCCCACCCCGGTGCCAGGGAACAGCTCCCCGGGCCGGGCTGCGGAGGGACCTCCGCGCAAAAATAACGCGCTTGGAGCGCGCAAAGAGCGCGCAGGGGGCGCGCAGAGGCCGCCCCGTCGGTGGCTTTTGTCGCCGCGCAGGAGGGCGGCTGCCGTCGGGGCCGGCCCCGGCGCGGAGAAATTAGCGAGGCGTTGGCTCAATTGCGGCTTTTTTTTTTTTTTTCCGCAAAACGGTGATTGTAACGGTAACTGCTGCCGGCCGGGTCGTCGGTGCTTGCGACGGCTCGGGAAAAAAATTAAACGCATCGAAGAAGAAGGTGTGGGTCCTGAATCCGGGGGGATTTGGGGGAGCAGGAGAAAAACGCACCTGGGCAAAACGGGCAAACGGCTCAGCGGAGCTGTGACAGCGAGGGGGGGCGTCTGGGTGCGTGGGTTAGCTTTTTTTTTTATATATTTCATTTTTTTTTTTTGGGGGGGGGAGTGATCCCACGGCTGGAGGCGTTATTATTCCGTGGGAGCAGAAATCCACGCGGCCAGGAGGGCTGCGCCCATAAACCCCGCCGGGTCGCCAAAACAGCAGCGGTAAAAGCCTGCCATAAAATTAGAAGGGGGTAGGGTTTCCAGCGCCGCGGCCGCCCCTGGGGGCGGCAGGCCCCCTCCCCGGGGAAGGGAGACTTCGTCCCCCCGGGCCGGCGGCTCCGGGGGGGGGGCGCGGGGGGGCGCGGGGAGACGGCGCAATTACCGGGAGGAAGCGGAGGGGCCCTCCCCAAAACTCCACCGCGGGGCGGGGAGGGGGGAGAAAGCTGCTTTCCTCGCTCAGTCGATCCCTTAAACACAGCCAGAAAAGAACATTAAAGGCATTTCTAGATTTCGTTTCGTTTTTTTTTTTTTTTTCATTTTTTTTCTTTTTTATTCCCATGCTCTTAATTTTGAAAAAAAAAAATCACAAAACATAACTTATAAAACAATATATATACTGCATCCTTATCCACAACAGCATAATTGAAACATCCAGCGTAACGTTTACCACAGGTGTGAAATACACTGGGAAAGAAGTACCGTGTGCATTTTATATTATGTTTCTTTGTCATCTACAGGTAATAAGTATCGACAAAAATAAGCAACAAATATGCCTGCAATTAAACTTCATATGCGTTTTGTATGCGTATTAATAAAGATCATATTTATCATTTTTTTCATTTTTTTTTCTTTTTTTGCCAACAAGCACTTGTTAAAGTATCTACATTTACATAATAACACCTTAAGATAATAACACCTTAAGATCATTTTTGGTTCCTTGTTTTTCCTTCACAGTTAGAAAAGCAAGGAACGCTTTCAGCTTTGCTAAGCAACCTTTCCGGACGCCGAGGCTCGCTGTTTCTCTAGCAGAGATGCAGTATCTGGATTCACTTCATAATAGACCATTTTTGGTCTTTTTTTTTTTTTTAGACACTCTAAAAATGTTTTTTATTTTTTTTTTTAAGAGAAAAAAAAAACCTGCATTTAAATAAAGGTGAATGATAATTTCATTATCAGGATAAGACTTTGGATGGGGAAAAGCTGAACAGTTTTTGCATCGCTGGAGGGTATCTGTGCTCTCTCACAACCGGGGATACTGCAGTCTTTTGGAAAGGATGAAGAGGTAGGAACCTTGAGCTGCTTAGTATCAGGAATGACTGGATTATAGCTTCCAACTAAAGAAAAAACATCAAGAATCATGCATTTTAAAAACAGTTTATTCAACGGCCAAGGACAATGATCCGGCACAATGTAACGGCAGATATAAATATAACCTTATATAAGTGGTTGACCCTTGTCATTATTATTTTTAATAGTTTCATACCTAATATTTTTACCATTTTTTCCCGCAGAAACTCCTCTGCGAATTATATTTTTTTTCCCCCCCCCCCCCCTTTTTTTTTTGTCGTTTTTGAGTGTGATTCTGTTTCTCAGTGGTAAACATTAACCAAACTCTTCCCGTGCGACAAGCGGCCAAGAACCGTCCCACCAGCTCTTACCACCGAGGCGTCTCCCTCCCTCGCCGCTCTCCCCGCGGGGAAGCGGCCGCCTTACAAACTCCTGTGCAAGTTCAAGTAAACACATACAACCCGCATAATCCAGAGAAAAATTGCAACTCATCCATGTACCAGATTTCGATGTCTCTTGCAAAAGTTTTCTGGTCCGTTTACGTTTTTTTTTTTTTTGATGTTTAATTTTTAATTTTTTTTGTTTTGTTTTAAAAAGCGCTGCTTTGTTGGTTGTGTCGTCGGTTTTCATTAGTATTTTTTTTCGACAATCGAAGTCCGCGGAGATTTCGGGTTTTATATATATATTTTTTTTTTTTTTTTTACTTTTTTTTTCCTCTCTCACTTTGCTCGGGTTTTGCTTTTAGTCATCATCGGGTTCTTACTTTATTTTATTATTGTTTTTTTTTTTTTTTTCTTTTCCGTTAAACGTCGCTTAGTTTCTGCTTTGCTTTGTCGGCGGTGTTTGTCGGAGGTGGTTTGTGTCAAGTCCGTCAACTGTTGTACTGACAGGCGTTTAGACTAGAGCCGGGGCTTTGCAAACTGCTGTAGCCGAAACTGGAGTGCTGCTTTGATTTCAGTCTGAGGCTGGCTAAGCTGGAGTTGCAAGTGTCCCGGTAGACGCTGTAGGGCGAGCCCGGCGGCCCGTAGGGACAGGCCGGCGAGGACATGGCCGAGTTGAGCGAGGAGCCGCTGATGTTGTTGATGTTGTTGAGGCCGGAGTTGGCCATGCCCGGCACTGCCGAGTGGCCCATACTGGACGGCATGTTCATGGAGGAGATGCTGCTGGGAGCCGAGAACATGGACTGCGACGAGAGGGGGCTCATGGAGTTGAAGAAGGTGAAGCTCTTGGTGGAGAGAGGCGCCGGGGTGAGGCTCTTGGTGGCCCAGTTGTTGTAGGGGTAGCCGGCGTACATGTCGTCGTAGGGCTGCATGAGCCCGCTGAACTGCGGCACGTAGCCGTTCTTGCACAGGTCCATCTGCTGGTTCCGCTCCCGCTTTCTCCACTTGGCTCGGCGGTTCTTGAACCACACCTGCGGGAGGGACGGACACGGCACGGTCAGCGCCGACGGCGCGCACGACGGCCGCGCAGAGGATGCGCGCAGCGCGCGAAGATGCGCGCCCGGAGCCCCCCGCCCCGAGCAAGCGGGCGGCCAGGGGACAGCCGGGGGCCGGCCAAACGCCCCCCAACCTCCGCAGGCTCCGGCCGGGGCTCCGCGGCCGCGCACAGCCTCTTGCGCGGCCCCCAGCCCCCTCTCCACGGGAGCCAAAAATCCGCGCATCCCTCTGCGCGGCTGTGCGCGCAGGGAGCGGTCGGCGGCATCTGCCAGCCCCGCTGCGCGGGTGCCCGCGGGTGCGCGCCTCGGTCCCGGCCGCGTCCCCCCGGCTCCCCCCCTCCGCTCCTCGCCCCTCTCCACGGGGCGAAGGCACGGCCCGCTCTGATTAGGGCCGGCTCGCCCCGGCTCCGCCGTGTTTCCGAATGCTAATGCTGTGTAATAAAAGTCCCCTGTTACAGATCATAAAAAAGGGGATTGGATTAGTATGTTTAGGTTTGAAAAAAAAAAAAAAATCAGGCCCTGCATCGCCCTTGGATGGATGCAGCCTCTGCCTTTATATCTAATGAGAATTTACAGCCCTGACTAGGGAACAGAGAAGCGGGGGCCGCTCCTGGTGTTTGATGCAAAAACCTGATCCAGGCTCTCTCGTATTTTTTTTTTTTTTTTTTTTTTAGCCCTCGCAAAGCGCTTGAGCCCCCCGCGATGCGAGCCATGAGCCGGGGCAGGAGGAGCTGGCCGGGGCCGGGCAGTCCCAAATTCTCTTCCCAGGTTCAGAAAGCAGCACGGCCCCGCTGCCGGCTCGCCAGCCTCTCCGGCCGGGCTCCCCCGGGCTCCCCGCGGCTCCGTGCGCCCGGCCCCGCGGAGGCTGCGCTCCCTCCCCGCGCCCCCCGGAGCCGGCGCGGGGGCAGCTCCCGGAGCCTCCCCTCCCAGCGCAGGAATGGCGCAACTCCTAGTAAACCGTGGGCTCAGGGATGGAAACTTGGAGGGAAGGGATGGCGGGGTCTATTGAAAAAAAATATAACAATAATCAAAAGAATCCCGTATAAATATGAAGAGGAAACGAAAGCCAACATGTTCGAAACCTGTAATATACTCCTCGGAAGGTGCTTCCAGACAGGAATTTCCTGAAAATGAGGGTAATAGTTTTAATTATGGCTCCTAGACATTTTAAAGGAAGGCCCTCACAGCAAATTAAGGTTAGATTTGCAATCTGCAATCTCAGAACATCAAACCAAAACATCTCCACACAGAGGGAGAACGAAATTATGTTAATGGCTACTCATATATTAGTTTTATTTGTTTCCTGAAATATTCCAGCAATATTAATGCAGTTTAGTCTCCGCTCCGGCTTTGTTTTGTTTTAAACGCAATTAGGACAATGCTTTCCGATGCAGCGGCTGTTTACTCTTGCAAGATTTTAAACAAAATCTTCGCCATCCGTTTCGGTCACTCGATGTTTAAGGACCGGGACAAAAACGGATTTTCTGGGTCGGGGGGGGACCCCGCTCTCCCCGCACCCCTTTTTTCTCCCCGGCTCCTGCTCCGGGCGCTGCCGCCTCGCTTTTCCACGCGGGGGAATTGAATGTCCCGGGGGGGGACGCCAAGGGGAGCCGGGCGAGCCGTGTCAGCGCAGGCACAGAGCGGGGGGGCTGCGGGTGAGCACAGCCCGAGCCGCTCCGCTTTGGCCGCTCGCTATCTCACGCGTAAATCTCCCCCTAAATAACAGCCGGGGCTATATATATATATATATCTATATATCTATATTCCGAGGTGCCATCGGCTCCGAGGCGTATAAAGACCAGGCTCCTTCTCCTTACAATTCCGCGTCTGCAGGGCTTATTGCCTGTGCAGTGTAAGCGCCCCGCAGCCCTTGCCCTTCACGTTGCCCACCGACGGCCTCTGCAAAGAGCCCCCGGGGGAGCCGCGGGAGATGCGCGGCGGGGCGCGGAGGGGCCGCACGGCTCCGCGCTGGGGCTGGGGCCGGTCCCCGGGGGCCGAGCCGCGATTCCGCGGCCGCATTGCGGGGGAGCAGTGCCGTGCCACGGGACATCGCCCTCCCCGTGCGCCGGCGAAGCCAAGGGGGCGAGAGGGGGGTGCCCACCGGGGGGGGGGGGGGGGCTTCGCCCCGCAGCCGGCTTCCTCCGACCTCCCCCCGGCTCCGGGCGCAGCTTTTTCGGGGGCAGCATCTCCGAAGCCGGGAGGTGAATTTCTCCTGGCCGGCCCCGCCGCCGAGTTTAGCAATTCAAAATCACGGCCAGGGAGGGCCGGAGCGGCTCCCGCGAGGGGTTGTTCCCCTGCCCCCCCGCACCCCCCCCCCCCGCACCCCTCTTACCCGGACTCGGGGCTCGGTGAGGTTCGTCCAGACGGCGATCTCCTCCCGCATGCTCATGTCGGGGTAGCGGTTCCGCTGGAAGGTGGCCTCCAGCTCCTGCAGCTGCTGGCTGGTGAAGTGGGTCCGCTGCCGCCGCTGCTTCTTCTTCTTCGCCGGGTCGTCGGCGGCCCCGTCCTCGTTTTTCTGCTCGCCGCTTCGTTCTTTTTCTGCGGTGGGGTGTCGTGGTGGGTTTTTTTTTTTTCCTTATTTTTTTTTTCCTTATTTTTTTTTTTTTTAGTTTGCGTTTTGTTCAGACAGAAATGCAGGCACACAAAGCAGACTCGCCGCCCCCCGCCCCCGGCCCTGCCCGCCCTGCCGGGGGCACCCACCCGGCTCCCGGGGGCCCTGCACCCAGCGCGGCACGGAGGCAGGGGCTCCCCGTCCCGGGACCCAGACCCCCGGGGCGGCCCGGCTTGGAGCGGGCCCGAGGGGCGAGAAAAACCGGGGGGGAGAGCGGGTTCCCTGCAGCACCGGCCTCTCTGCCCGATCACGGCACCTTTTTACTCCCTTAAACCTAAGGCGCGATCTTTGCTCCATTTTCTTTGTTGTGCTCGGCCGCGACAGGAAACTTTGGCAAGGTGGGGGTGTAAAAGGCAGCAGCAATTAATTGCAAAAGGCACCCTCTCTCTACCTCTCCACTCCCCAGATTTTTTTTTCTTTTTTTTTTTTCCTTTTATTTTCTTCAGCTGCTTTTAGGATTTCACTGTTTATTTTAACCCGAGGCTGAGCAAAGCCCACCGCAAAAAAATAAAATAAAATAAAATAAATTAAAAAAAAATCCTATCGAAAAGAGCAAACAAACAAACAAACAAAAAGCCAGGCGCGCTTTCGCGGTGGGGATTTGCGCGGCCTGGAAGCAGGAATCCCTCCCAGGCCCCACGGCCACGGGGGACAGAGCCCCGCTCCCCTTTCTTATCGCCCCTCTCTGCTCTCCCAGCCCGGCTTTGGCCGCGTTTAGGCGCGGGGAATGGGGTGGGAAGGCCGGAACGAGACGGGCCGGGCCGGGAAAGGTGCGCCCGGGGCTCGGGGTCCCCCCCCGGGCACTGCGGTGCGGGGCTGGGGGCTGCCACCGCACCCCCCCCCCCCCGGCCCCGTCCTGTTGCTGCTGCCTAAGGGGAGCCGGCGGGGCTCGGGGCCCGCTGCCCGGCTCCCGGGGGCGGCTTGCCCGGGGGGGCTCGGGGGCTTTTGTGCAGCCCCGAGCCCTGCGAGGTGGCCGGGAGGCTAAAAATAATCGCGGGTTGCATCCGAAGGCCGGGAGGGCTCGTCCTTGCAAAGTCACCCAGCGATAGCTTTTCGCCCCCGTAATAAAAGGGGTGTGTGTGGGGGGAGAACAGAGCTGAAATGGAAACCCCGAAGCGGTGTGGGGGCCGATCGCAGCCCCTGTGTGCGGTGAGGGGTTTGCAGAGCCAGCACGGCCTGCAGCAGCAGCAGCACATCGCTACCCGGCCTGGGCTGGACCGGCCGCGCCGCGGGAAAGAGAAAGCAAAATAAAAGAAACCCGCACGGCTCCGGCTCGGGGCTGCCTTTGCTCTCGTTCCCGGCCGGGAAAGGCTCGCAAGAACCGGGCCGAGAGGGTCCCGGGCAGGGGGAGCACAAGGCAAAGCGCTGCGGCCGCAGCCCCCGCGCCGGGTTTAGCCTGGCCGTGATTTCGGTAAAAATCCGGCCTCCGAGCCCGGCCCTGCTACAATTTCAAAACACAGCACGCGTGACGTTTAATTGGCATTTGCGCCTTTAAAAATAAAAAAAATAATAATAAAAATTAAAAAAGGAAAAATAAAAAGAAAAAAAAAATGAAAGAAAAGAAATCATGGAAGGTATTTTGTAGCTGCTCGGAGAAGAAAAGCAGGCAGGTCCTGAGCCCTGCCCCGGCACCGAGGGGTCACATACAGGGGTAGTGCAAAATGGAGCAAATCTCCCTCTCTAATCTCAAATAATCCCCTCTAATCTCGCAGTCCCTTCCAGACGCCGGTCCCTAACTTTGTTTGCGAATCAGCCTGGGAGGCACAAACCAGCCCCCGTTTATCACCGTGTGCCACTTCGGGACTGGCCCGCGCCGCGGCCACTCTCTAGATTATAGGACCTGCTAAAAGCGAGAAGAGCACCATCATCTCGGAAAAAAAATTGAAACGAAATGAGACATAAACTTCTCCCGAGAAGGTCTCGGTGGAGAACGGGTATCACGCTCCTTCCTGCAGCTTTTGTTTCCTTCTCCTAGCTTTCCTTGTCATCCTAGAAATGTTGCTACTTTAATTGAATACAAACTGGGAAACCACAGCTTTCCCTGCAGCCCGTGCACATGGTGCTCAGGGCGCCCGGAGCCTCTGCAGAGCGCGCAGCTCTGCGCGAAACCTCTCCGCGGCCGCGCACATCCCCTCCGCGGCGGCCCCACGCCGCCTCTCCTGCTCTGCGGGGCTTTTTTTTATTTTATTTTTAATTTTTTTTTTCCTTCCCCCCCCCCCACCCGCCTCCTTTGACAGAGAGATCTCTTTCCGTGCCTGCACCTCCCGAGCTGGAAAACAAACCCGGGCAAAAGCTGACATTACTTCAGAAACCTCCGGCAAAACCGCGCTCCCCGATGAGTCCCCCCTTTCCCTTCGACCCGATCGATTAATAACTATTTAAATAATAATAAAAAAATCGAAATACAAAAAATAAAAGAAGAAAAAAAAATAATGAAAAAAGCAGCTCGTGGGATGGGCTCGGTGGCCACGCGTGTCCCTCTCCGCGGCTGTCAGCGCGGCCGCTCCGTGCGGGCCCCTGGCCCCCTCTCGCCCCTTCCGTGGGGTTTTTTGGGGGGATGGAGGCACCGGGGGCAGCGGCGGCTGCTGCCCCCCGGCCCCCCACGGGCTCCGCTTGCGCGGGGGGCGCGGGCAGAGCAGCGCCGGCCGCCCGGGGAGGGGAAGGAGCGGTGGGGAGGGGGCGGCGGCGCAGGGGGGGGAGCGGGCCGGGGCCGCGGGGGGGTTACCTGGCACCTCCGTGTCGGAGGATTCACTGGCTGAGTTCTCGATCGGGTCTCTGGGCTCCGAGGATCTTTGCAAATGGAAGCTGGAAGCCATGTCATGGGAGGGTTGGGGTCTCAAGCTCTCGGGCAGTCTCTCCAAATTCATTCCACCTTTAAAGGAATCCATGGCAGGGGCGCCGGGCTGCCTGGGGGAGTTTGCAGGTGTTTATTCCACACAGAAAGGAACAAGGAGGTTTTTTTTTTTTTTGGTTTCTTTTTTTTTCTTTCCTTTTTTTTTTTTTTAAGGAAAAAAAAAACAACAAAAACAAAAGCAAATCCACTTATTACTAACAGTATAATTTTAAGGGTGTCGGAAGAAGAGATCTGAGCAGTGCCTCGAAGCCGCTTGTCTCTGCTCGGGGAGAGGCACGGCACTCCGGCCGCATAGGCAGGGAAGTGGTAAAGATCCCTTATAGAGAAACGCGAGTTGCGAGTTGGACAGTTTAAAGCTAAAGAGATTAAAGTGACCTGCCCTAGAACAAATGCCTGTAGTTAAACGCGGCTCCTCCCCCTGAAGGTTAAAACCTCCCCGTCTCGCTCATGCATCACTCCATCTAGCGCTCGCCCAGCCCGGCCGGGCGGACCCGGACCTGCCCGCGCGCTCCCCGCCGATGCGCGCTCCTTGCGCGGCCGCGGCCGAACCCGCGCAGCCCCCCCGCGCATCCCCCTCCCGCCGGGACCCCCCCCTCCCGACCCCCTCTCCCTGCTCCCGCTTCTGCTGCGAGGGTGCCGCCCCCCAGCTCCCCGACCCCCCCCCCCCCCCCCCGCCTCCCGCAGCCTCCCCCAGCCTCGGCGAGGTACAAAAAATATTTCAGAAACGAATGGGAAGGTGGAAAATCATTGCCAGCCGCTCGCAGGCCGGCTGGCCTCCACCCCCCCAGCCTGTCCCCAGCCTTTTTTTTTTTTTTTGGGGGGGGGGGGGGCGGTGTGACAGCACCCCCATCCTTTCCCCCTCCCCATCCCGCCGGCAGCGCGCAGGTTGCGCCCCTGCGCACGGCGGCACCTCCGCACCCCGCACCCCCCCTCCGGCACCCCGCGCAGCACGCAGGGACCCCACGGCGGGTCTCAGGGGGATTTCTTTGGGGTCGGCCTCCCGGGATTTGTGCCTGAACCGGTTTTAGCCTTTTTTTAATTTTTTTTTTTTCCTTTTCTCTCGCCGAGGGGGTTAGAATAAAGCTCCTGGCCGACGCTCCCAGGGCAGCATCTCCCGGCGCATCGCGGATAACGCCGGGTCTCCATCCCAAAGCGACCCTCTGTGCCCCCCCACCCCCCCCCCCCACGGGCCGGGGCAGGGCCTTGGGCCCTCCCGGACAACACCTCGGGGTGTGGGGAGGTGGAAAAAAAACACGGGAAGCCCTCGGGCTGGGGGCAGGTGAGGGGTGCTCTGGGGGACAGGGCGAGGGGATGGGGCAGAGGGACCCTGGCTGCGACTCCGCCCGGGGAAAGGACCTTCTCTCCTCTTTATTTTCTCGGCTCGCTTTAACTGATCCATCCTGACACTCTATTTTGCTTTCAAATCAAGTAAAGATGTGCGAGAGAACTTTTGAACTGTTTTATGGAAAGTGGAGGGAAGCAATGTTCCAGTCGTGCAGGCTTTTTTCCTACCCCGCCGGGGTGATGCTGCCGGGCCCGCCCCGCGCCCTCCGGCAGAGCCCCCAGAGCCCGGGGGCTGCAGGGGCCGCCCCCCCCTGCCCATGGGGCCGGGGGATGCCCAAAACTCTCAGCCTCAGCCCCCTCACCTCTGATCTGCAGCGCCTTGTGCAGTTAAGGGTGTGCACAGGTAGGTGCTGTCGCACTCAGGTCTCTACCCCCCCCCCCCCCCTTCTTTTTTTTTTCTTCTTCTTCTCTTTTTTTTTTTTTTTTTTTTTGGTGGCATTTTAGTGTCCTTGTGTTAGCCAAATTCAGCTCAGGAGCTTGCAAACGACGGGGGATTTCGGGCACCCGAGGTGAACCAGACAATTTCGAGGCCGCTCAGGCCGGACTTGGTTTAATCCGCAGCTCTCAGCAGCTGGGGCCCTGGGGCCGGGGGGGCTCAGCTGATGCAGGGGAAGGACGGGGGCTCCTCCCGGGGGACAAGCGAGAGGTGCTGTCGGCCTTCTCTGGCTCTGGGGTGAGGGTGACAGGACTGCAAGCATGCACTCTTCACAGTCCCATCTTTTTTTTTTCTTTTTTCTTTTTTCTTTTTTTTTTTTTTTTTTTTTAAATATATATATTTTCTGCGGGGCCGGGAGCGGCGGCAGCCCCGGGCAGGTCTCCGGGGGTTCCTCCGCTCTCAGCGGGAGCAGGATGGAGCCAGGCTGGAGGGAGGGAGGGAAGGAGCCTGCCAACAGCCCGGCTGCTCCACTCCGGCTATTTTAAACCTACTGCTCGCAGCAGCCTTCAAACCGGAGGCGGGATTTTTCTTTCTTTTTCTATTTTTTTTTTCTCACTCTGCCTAATTTACAGTTTTTGTTCTGCTCTATAAAATATATTTAAAAAATTCGTTCTAGGCTCAAATCCTCCCGCCGAGCGAAGGGAAAGGCTCAGCTCCGGCCACGAGCGGGTTTTCCCCGAGGTGGAGGCAGCGATAAAGCCGGGGACAGCTTCTGGGGGGTCCCCGGGGCCAAGGGCCGGGAGGGGGGGACCAGCCCCGGGCACAACCCCCGGGGTTTGATGGAGAGAAACGGGCCGGGCCCGCCGCTCCCGGGGGGCTTTCGGGAGGAAGGGACCGAGCAGGACCCTCCCCCGGTCCTCTCCTGGCCTCCCCACGCGTGTCCGTGCCCGGCCGTGGGGCAGGCTTGTGCCGCACCCTTGCGCACGGGTCTGCGGTGCCACGCAGCGGCTGAACGTCTTACAGGGGATTTCTGTGGGCCTGGGGCATCCTCTCCCTCCGTGCTCTGGGGGCCGGGAGGCTCCTGTCGCGCAGGGCCGAGGCCGCCGCTTCTCCCCGCCGCTGTCGGGACAAGCGCGTGTCGCGACAACCCTGCAGGGCGCACCCGCAGGCCCCAGCTTTGCGCTTTCCCCTCTCTCCTCGTGCCGGGCTCGCTCCGTTTCGGGAGCTCCGTTGCGGGGCGCGTCCCTCCTCGGTGTCTTTCCCCATGACGTCACGTCCCCCCCCCCCCCCCCCCCCGCGTGACGTCACGCCTCGCTCCGTGGCGTCACACCTCGCCGTTCCGCAGGCCAGAACCCCAGGCGAGCCTCGATGCCCCTCTCCGAGGGGAGGCCGGCGGCGGAGGCCCGGCAGCCTCCCGTCCCCGCGGGGCCGTCCCGGGGAAGCCGTGACCCGCGTGGGCGTGGGAAGGGCCGGGAGAGGCGGAGGGGGGCTCGGGCTGGGGGGTTCGGGGGGGCTGCAGAGCTCAGCCGGGGGTTTTGCGTGGGAAACCTCCGCACCAGGGGCTCCCCCGGCCGGGGGCTGCACCCCCGAGCTGTAACGGGCTGGAGGCCCCGCAAATTCACCGCTCCGCTTCCGTCTGCTATAAATAATCCCAGAACGAGGGATGGCGCTTATAAATAAATCAGTGTCGGCCACGGCAGTGATAACTCCGTTAAGAAGAGGTCAAGACACGTCTGAATGAGGGAAGGACCCCCTGTGCCTCTCGAAGGGGCGGACAGCCCCCCCAGAGGCCCCCGGACAAGTCCCACACCAGGGATTTCTGTTTTCGGACAGGAGCTCCCACCCCGGCTGGCTGCAGTGTTTGTAGCCAAGGCAGAACCACCTGGGCCGTATATCAGGCAGCAAAGTTAAGTCTCTGCCAGCTTTTCCTCTTCAGGTTTATTAGCATTGTATAGACTCAGATTCAGTCTATAAATTATTGGGAATTGTTACAAAAAAGAAAGCATCTCCTCCCGAGCGCACCTTTGCCCGAAAGGAGAGGGAAGCCCTCTATAAAAAAAGAGCTGCAAGGGGGAAGGGAGAGTTTCTCCAACCCAACTTAACCAAACCCAAGCCCAGACAACTCAACCCAATCCAACTCGACCACGAAAAAAAACCAAACCAAACCAAACCAAACCAAACCAAATCAACCCAACCCAATCCAAAACAACCCAACCCAAGACAAACCAACCTAAACACGACCCAGCCAAACTCAATCAAAGCAAGCCCAGCCAAAGCAAGCCCAAGCAAAGCCAAGACAAGCCAGTCAGCCTCCACCTGGCGCTCCTTGGCGGAGCCCCGCGGCTGGGAGTTGCTGTAGGAAAACAACATGAATAATAAAACCCTCCCAGAAGTGCCCGGCGGGAGGTGCGGGGGTGGCAGAGGGCTATCGCCACTGGCTTAAGCAGGAGACATCGACGGGGAGGTGACAGCGGCTGGAAGTGCGCAGCTCCTCTGCGCGCAGAGCCGGCTGCTCCTTGACAGGGCTCAGGGCCATTTTTAAAGCTTCCTACCATGAAAATGTCCCCCGCATGGGTAAATGAGTGGATTTTACCCTCCAGCCCCTGCTCCCGGCCTTTGCTGGTGCGTGGCTCTGGCCCACGGCTGCCCACGCGTGTCGGGAACAAGCAGACGGGGCGATGCGCGCAGGGATGCGCGCAGGGAAGCGCAGATCCCCGCGGAGCTCCGACCGCTCCTCCGGGCCGGAGTTTGCTGCTGCGGCGTACCGGGGCAGATGTCCGTCGGTGCGGTGTCCCTCGGGGGTCCTGCCCCAAAAGCATCGCCCCCCCAGCGCACACCCCCGCGCAAGGCAGAGCCCAGCGCTCCTCGCCGCCACTGTGGCTGCCCCCCGCTCCCCTCCTCTGCCGCGGCCCTAAGAGGAAAGCGAGCATCCCCCGAGTCACGGCGGCCACGGGACGAGCCCCGCAGCCCTGCGGGATGCCCGCGGCGGCCGGGACTGGAGGACGGACAGAGGGAAGCAGAGAGAGGGGGAAGAAACCCAGCCGAGAGAGCATGTTAAATCGCTCAGGGAAGGAAGGTGGAAAATTACGCTGGCTCCTAGCCGGCCTGTCCTCCTCTGCGCAGCCAGGAGAGCAATTTTCCTAAGGAGCTGAGCAAAACGAAATCAGCCCCTTTTGGATCTGCAGCCCCCGTCGCTCCCCGGCCCCGGCCAAGCCTCCGCCTCCGCGGGCGCGCAGGGCCCCTCCGCGCAGCGCTGCGCCGCTGCTGCCCGCCGGCGGCTTTCCCCGGCCCCCCCCCCCCGGCCCCCAAAGCCCCCGATGCGCCTCTGCCCGCTGCCAAAGCGCAGGGGGCCGGGGGGGCTCCGCGCTTCCCTCGGGGCCGGCCCTGCCCCACCGCCCCGGCTCTCCCCGCTATTCACACCCAGAGGGGGGGAAGTGAGTTTTCTGGGGAGAAAATGATTTTTTATTTTTTTTTTTCTGGGGGCGTTCGGCCGGCGGCACCTCGCGGGACACCCGGTGTGTGCCGGAGCCTGCCGGAGCCCCGCTGCAGCTCGTCCCGGGCCCCGAGCCCCTCGCCTCCCCCCCCCCGGCCCGGGGCTGCCCCAGGCGCCGACGGCCAGCGGCAGCGCTTGCAAAAACTGGGGATGAAAAAGCTGAAGGCTTAATGTTTTCTGACAGATACAAATGATACCCCAAGGCTTTCTTGAAACGCAGTGACTGACGGCTGGAGGAACGGTTTTTCCTATTCGGGTTTGTGCAGCTGGACGCAGGCAGGGGGGTTCCCCTCGGCCCTCCTCCCCCGACCCTCGCCCCGAAAACAAAACCATCTCCCGAGCCTCCTCCTGGGCTGACTTCTCCCTAAATGCCAGGTCCCACCCCGAGCTGCTTTCGCGGCCCTTCCCGCATCCTTCAGGCCACGATCACCGAAGCGTGCTCCGAGAAAAGGCACCCGAACAGCTCGCTGCTGGCAGCCCATGGGCAGGCGCTGGGCAGCCGGGGGACCCGGGGGGCTTTTTCTCTGGGTGGGGGGAAGAGAAGGGAAAAGTCCACTACGGTCCCACAATTCCCTCTCGGAGCAGAGGGAACATGCTTTTCCTATTAATTGATGGAGGAAGGGGCAGCGGCGCTTGCTAGGTAGCCTGCTCATGTTACTCAGGGCATCTTTAGATCCGAAATGTGTTTTGTAGACCCAAAAAAAGATGCCTCTGGTGGAAGATAATCAAAGGCCCGGGCACCCCGTTGGCATGTGCTCGGATCTTTCTTCAGCAGAAAAGGAGGCAGCGTTTGGAACCACCGGTATTATGTTTCCTTGTGGGTTTCCCCCCACCTTGTTTCAGGCGAGCAACCTCTTAATTGCTGCAGTGGATGGATGGGGGAAACACATTTCCCCTAAACACAACATTTCCTGAAAGGCTGAAATATTCTAATAACGCGCTGGGCTCTTTAATGTTCCCAGAACAGCAGCGAATCTCTGCAGAGCCCCACGTTTCCTGCTTCAAAAAGCAAAATCGGAGAAACAATTCACCTTTGTGTGCGTTCAGCCCCGATTTTCTTTGCTTTTCTCCCCCCAGCTCTCCCCCAGGGCACGCTGATTTCCCCCGCTGCCGGCGGCCCCGCTCGGTCCCGGGGCCCGGGGAGCAAACCCCGGCGGGATGAGGCTTGGGGACACTTTTGGGGCCGGTTCCCCTCGGGAAGGGCCGTATGGGACCGGGACATCTCGGGGCGAGATAGGAGCACGCCGCCTGCAAGAGGGCTGCGCTAATCAGCGCGCGGGGTTAGATATAAAAGCCGAGGGCAAATAAAACGAATTAGTTTTATTAGCACGTTTAGGAGGCGGTCTAACGAAGGAATTCGGCTTTACTAGAGAATGATTTCTCCTCCCCTTTTGTTATTTAAAAGCAACATCTATCTGGGCTGCTCATCACGGGAGGGAAATAACTCATCGCTCACCCCGCAGTCATTTTCTCGGAGCAAGGCGCTCCTTTCTCTAAGCACGGCGAGCAGGCTGTACCCTCGGAAATACACGAATTCATAATAAAATCTGCGGGAACAATAAAAAACAACTGTAAAGGACAGGCTGCAGAGCCCGCCAGGTTATTGTTCGGCGGTGGGTTTCGGTAGGAAATATCTGCCTCGCTCACAGGCGCGATTTAACTCGGCTAAAACTTCCCCGGGAAGCCTTGCCACAGCTCCAGCACGGGATTTCCAGGACCTTGTCCGTATTTCAGGCAAAAGAAGGATTTTTGAGGAGGTTCTCCAAGCGAAGTAGCTCTCAGCAGTTATTTGGAAGTCAGTTTTTAGATCAGCGGCTCAACCTGGCGCTGGGAATAGCGCGGAGAACACGCACCTTGGTTTGTTAAGTAGAAATTATGTATTTTTAACTTTGTTATAAAACAAGCAAACGGCGTCTCGGTCCTCGGTACATGCACTTTATTGGTTTGTGTTCAATTCGTGCCTCGGCGTTTGTGTTCTCTTACGGTGAGGTTGGCAAGATTTAAGGAGAAAGGACGAAGTAACAGAAAACTCTCCTAGGGACAATTATTTTAGCGCGACACCTAAAAAACTCTCCTAAAGATGCCGTTAGTGGGGAGCCTCGCAGGCTTTCAGCAGGGTTAACACGCCGAAAAAAAACCCTTTTTCCACACCCTCCGAGAATTTCGGTCCCGTTGTGCGCAGCGTTATCCCGGATAACGAGACACTCGCGCCCTACGCAGCTCCTAAAAAGTGCCTACTTTTTTTTTTTTTTTTCAATAAAAAAGAAACAATAAATAAAGAGAGAAAGAAAGAAAAAAAAAGCAAAGCAGAGGCACCGCGGAATATTCTTTTTCTGAGCCTGGAATTAATTCATCGACGGCCCAGGCTCTGTCCCTCGAGTTTCCTCCGCGGCCGCGCAGCCCCGGAGGAGCCTCCCCAGCAGCCGTCGGGGGGGCACCGAGCCCCCCCCGCTCCCCGCCCGGTGCTGCTGCTGCCACCGGTACAGCCCCGGGGCCGGGCAGCGGGCAGCGGCCGCGCTTTGCTCCGCGCAGAAGGGCTGGGGGCTGAAAACGGTGTGTTAGGGTAGAATAGGGTAAAAGAGAATAGAGGAAAAGAGAATGGAATTGAATGGAATAAAATAGAATAGAATAAAATAGAATAGAATAGAATAAAATAGAATAGAGTGAAATAGAATAGAATAGATTAGAATAAAATAGAATAGAGTGAAATAGAATAGAATAGATTAGAATAAAATAGAATAGATTAAGATAGAATAAAATAGAGTAATATAGAATAGAATAGAGTAATATAGAATAGAATAGAATAGAATAGAATAGAATAGAATAGAATAGAATAGAAAAGAATAGAATTAAAATAAAATAAAATAAAATAAAATAAAATAAAATAAAATAGAATAGAATAAAATAAAATGAAATAACATATAAAATGAGCTAACTCCTCTGGAATTGCATTTCCCAGCGCATTTGTCAGGGCTGACGAAGCGCAGAGGCCCCGAAAGAATTTATGCGCGGTGTAAGGAGATGTCAAGGGCCGCGGCCGGGCGCGGAGCGCGGAGCGGGGCCGGCGGCGAGGCGAGGCGGCGGCGAGGGGCGAGCCCCCGGCCCCGCTTTGTCTCCCGGCCCGGCCCCGGGAGGCTCCGCACCTCCGGCCGCCGCCCGCGGAGCCGCCCGGGGGAGGCGAGAGGGGGGGAGCCGGGGGCGGGCCGGGCCCCACGGGACACGCGTGGGGACTCGCGGCGGGCGCCGGGCACACGCGTGGGGGCGCGCACCGGGGCCAACGGGTCTGGGGGGGGGGGGGGCGGCGTGGGGGACACGCGTGGGGGCGGTCCGGGCGGGGGACACACACGCGTGGGGGCGGTCCGGGCGCGGGGAGAGGGGGGGGGGGAAACACGCGTGGGGCCGTCCCCGAGCACTTACCGGGCGGTGCGCTCGGCGGCGGCGGGGGGCCGGGCCCGGCGGGCGCTGTGCGCGCCCTGCCCGCCGCTCCGGGCTTTTCTTCGGAGATTTCCCCGTCTCCTCCTGACGTCAGCCCCGTCCCAGGGTGCCGCACACGGGGGAGGGCCGGGGGAGGGCCGGCAGCACCGGGACACCGGCACCTCCGTGCCCCGGCTGCGGCATCCCCCGGCTCGGCCCCCTCGGAGCGCGGCCCCGCCGCTCCCGGTGCCGGTGCCGGCGGCGGCCACCCCTCGGGCAGCTCCGTGCTGCCGGCTCCACGGCCCCTGCCCTCCTCATTTCCTCCCGGCTGCTTCGCTTCGTCTGAGGGGGGAGTGGAAAGCAACGACCACTTTTTTTTTTTTTCTTCTTTTTTTTTTTTCTCCCCCCTCCCTCCCGAGGAGATGCCCTGAAAAACGCCCCCGGTGCAGGGCTCAGGGCCGGGGGGGAGGCAGCAAACAGCGCCCAGAGCTGGACGGGGCCCGGAGGACACGCGGTCGGGGAGCTCTGCTGCCCCGCCAGCCAAACATCCGTCCCCAGGCCCTTTGTCCAGCTTCATTTTCTCAGGGAGCTTCGGAAATTTCAGACACCTCACTTCTGACGTGTGCCCCCTCTTGGGGTTTTTGAGAGCCCAGCGGGTCATTTGGAGGGGCTCGGCCCCGGGGAAAAGCACACAAGTGATGCGAGGAGCTCACCAGCACCACGGGCATGGCTTGTGCCTTGCTAGCTGAGCGGGTTGCACACACGCACGCACGCACACACAGCCCATAGCCATAGCTGAAAAACAAGGACGACGAATATGGAATGGATCAGAAAGATAAATAGCATAAAATCAGGAACAGTCCAGTCCCACACTTGCCATTTGTTATAGAGAGGAGAAGTAAATGGGATTCACATGTCGAGCATTAGCTGGTTGTTAGTCTGTAAGATAATATTAACTTTAGTGCTTGCTGCTTTACTCCACTTTTCCAAAGGCAGTTCCAGGAGGCGCCCAGCCTGTAATTTAGGATGGCACATACTGTGTGAAAGAGGCTTTGGCACCGGGGCCTACCAGCACATCAAGGTGATATTAACATAATAAAACGTTTGGAGAGCGAGTAGGAGCTCATAAATTAATGCATTCTACTGTTTTAATGCTAGGAGCTAACAATGCGTTTCCTGTGCGGCTGATCGTCCCCGCTGCAGCCTAACAGCTGTTTTAAAGGTGCTGTGAAATTAAAGAAAGGGAAGATGATTGTCTTTAAATCAATGTTTAATGATGTGTTATTAGGAGAAAAGTCTTCCTCCAGCAGATGTTTACATGCTGAGGATGGAGGGGAGCTTCCCGGGCTGTCTGCTTGCCTGAGCAGCGGGGGAGATGTCCCCACGGCCGTCCCCTCCTGCAGATGGCCCCGATGTCCCCAAAGCGGGGTCACAGCTTGCTTGGCACTGGGCTTGGCTGGGCGCTGGCACCGGGAAAAGCTTCACCCAGGTCTTTGGGTGGGTGCTGGGGGAACTCCTCCAGGATGATGAATTGCTGCAGGTTTTCAAGTTATTTGAGCAGCGGCTACGGGCAGGTGAACACAGAGATGTTGCCAACATCCTGCCCATGCTCAGCGCAGGTCAGGGCTGCCAGGATCTGTTCCCCATTAAGATCAGATGTGCACGCAGGAAAATCCCCTGCCCGGGAGTTGCTTTCTGGAGGGACAAAGCTCTGAGTGATGTCCCCTGCCCGGAGAGGCAAACAGCCGGTTTACAGCCACACACGAGGGAGCAGCAGGGCTGGGGCTGCCCAAGGCCTTCATGCTGCAAGAGCCGATGATAAAGAGACCCCATGCCTCCTGGCCCAGGAGCTGGTCCTTGCTGAGTGGGTACCATGGGCTGAAGCCTGTCCAAGCTCTTCCCTGTGAAGGAAGAACAAGACTTATAGGTCAGTAGGACTGGGGCACTGGGGCCATGCACTAGCAGCAGGCTCCAGGTACTAGAAAAATACATGTACCTTTGAGGCAAGACATAGGGAGATCCTAGAGTGCCTAAAATAAGGTGGAAAGAGAATCTGCAAGTGTAAACCTCTCTGTAGATGCCCAGGAGTTGTTATTTCCTTTGTACTTGATCCAAAGGCGAATGAATTAGTGTCTGTGCTTCAGCTTCCAGTTTGGAAGATGGCCACCACAGAGCTTCCCACCCAGAGAAAACATCCGATGGATGCAGATGCCAACCACACATGGGGGTTGTGCCCCAAAGACACCGAGGAGTGCCGAGCTGCTGGGGGGCTGGTGGGAATGCCCATCCAGTGCTGGGCTCCCCATCACCAGGTGATGCTCCTGCTGCCAACCAAAGGGGCACCAAATCATCTCCACCCCAACCCAAGCAGTTTCCGAAAGGATGGTTTCCAAAGCCAAGCTCGTATTCTGCATGGTGGTGGCACAAATTGTTCCTGTACAAACAAAAGAACCCTGTGCAATTGCTTACTTTAATCATCCCAAACATTCATTAATGTCTCCGTGTATTCCCAAATATAGCAAAGAAATGGCTCCCCAAGCTGACCCGCTCCTTCGTTCGCAGCCTTCCCTGTTAGTGCAGCCTTGGAATAGTGTCTAGGAGGCCACACAGCTTCTTTGGGAAAACTGGGATGTTTGGAACATGAGTGGATTCGAGCATTTCTAAACTTCCCAGAAGAGGCAAATCGTAAAGGAATAAACTTCTTTCTGTGCACGCACTTTTGCTTTGGAGCCAAATGGAAAGGAGAGATCAGAAAAAAAAATGACAAATTGTTTGGAAAATATTGTCCTTCCCAAGACAGACCTAACCATATGGGGGGAAGGGACTCAATACGGATTTTTTTCCCTTTCAATTCTAGTCCAGCAGCCCTCCCATTCACTCCGCTGGGAGGTTTGTGTGAGTCAGACCTGCAAGATCATCCATTCAAGGCCGGTAATATTTCCAGCACTTCAGTCCACTCCTATTCCCTGCTGAAGCAAGATGGAAAGGGTTCCCCCCCCCCCCCCCCAAATTTGTGGTGGGAGCAGCAGGAGGGGGCTGAGTGCTCTCCTTGCTGCCTCCCAACTTCTCCCACAGCCCAGCGTCGCTGAAGATGAGCTGCAGGGAAGGAAAGGGCAAAGCTGCTCCAGCGCTTAGAAAATGTGTCTAGGAGTTTGTGTGGATGACTGCAAAAAGCAGAAAGCCTGCTGGAACATGGAGGATAAAGCATGAGGACGGGGAGAAGCCCTCTTTCCAGCCCTGCCCCAGCCTCCTGGTGTGAGCCCAGCGAGGTGCACGAGGTTTTTGTGCCTGCAGCCAACCACCCCCGCCCACCCTGGGACGTGCGCAGGTTAAGGCAGGAATGAGGCAAATGGAAGAAGCTTTAAAGGAGCAAAATGTACTGGTGTTTCCATCATGCTTGTGAAAGGCTGCTGTAGCATGCTGGATCAGTTGGGACAGACCTGGGTTCTTCCTGGACAAAACGAGTGGTACGTTGTTACCTTTGTGGTTAGCTGGAGCACAGAAAATGCTTGTTGTGGCAAAGAAATCCCTTTACTTCTTTCAAATCACTGAAATTATCATCGTTGTCATCTTTAAGTAATAAACCAGCTCGCTATTTATGCATCCCCAACTACTAGTGGTGACACTTATGCAACAACAACAAAAAAAGCCGAAGCAATAGTGTACATCAGCAATTAATGGCAGTGTGCGGAGCATGCAAGACGCTTTGAAGGAGATGTTGGGAAAGAGACTTTTTTTTGTGTGTGGTTGTGTTTATCCCCTGGTGACATGCTGCTAACAAGCTGCAAACCAAGGATCACCCACAACAAACAAAAACAAACAAACAACGTTTTGTAGAGGGTGGTAATACTTAGTTTAATTCTCCGAGGCCTTTAAAAATAATTATAGCCCTGCTTGTGACAACTGGAAGGGCTGCGCTTACTCTAATAAAACTGCTTGTTATTCTTTAAGAATGACATTTGGAGATGTTTCCTTATACAATGTAGACATTAATGGGAGGAGATCTCAATCAATGAAACATTGATGCATTTCTCATCTTTGCACTAGCAGGATTTCTGATGCTGCAGCTTGTGGTCAGCTGTTTACTTGCCAGTTAAATCACAGCACTTTCAATGACTTTCTAGAGATCTGTCTGAGGACTTACTGCCAAAGAACAGGATCGTGGGGATTTCGGCATGACTGAAAAGTTACTCAAGGTCTAGACATCGATCCAAGGATCTCTCTACTACAATTTTATTCCATGCATTAAAGGTATGGGGGGAAAGAGATGAATGGCACACACACTTGAGAACTTGACTACCTTCCCACAAGGCAGCCATCACCTCTGGCCCCAGAGCTTGCTGCCCTTAGCATCACCCTGCCGTGCTTTGCAGCGCAGCAGCGCCGCAGCCGTGCACCTGCGGGTGTAGTGCTGGACCCTAACGCGCCTCGTGTCAGACCTTGAATCTTCTTAAACCAGCTTCTCAGGTCTTGGTGGGAAAAGGAACCCTGTGTAGATGTGGGTACTCAGTTCTACCTTTAGCTGTGAAGTGTTTAGCTTTGGCTTTAGCAGGACTAAGCACACACTTAAGGGTACTCACTCACAGAGAGGTGGCTGAGGGCAGAGAAGTGCAGTGTTTGGGAACCTGTCACTGAGTAATCACTTTATTCCTTCCTCTTCCCCAGGGATAAGCTCCAGGCTGTGATGGGAGGCAGGAGAGGGGGCTTTGGCCTGGCCCAGCCTCTCCCATTCCTGACGTGGGACGGTGCCATGGAGGAGGACTTCCCCGAGCCAGCCCTGCCTCCTCTCCTGCCGTGGGACGTCCCCGTCGTGTGCTGTTACTGCTGTATCTGCTATGATTGATGACTTCCAAAGTTGCTCTAAAACTACCCGAGTGCCTGCTGAGCCATCTGAAACTCATCTCCACTCTGCGCATGGGTCCCCAGCATTCATTTTTCAGGTGACCATGCTGGCCTGGGAGTGGAAATGAGGAAAGCACACAGTACTTGGCAGGAGCTCCGCACCGAGAGGCGAGACGGACGGCGCTTTCTGGCAGCATGCGCGGGGCCTCATGCAAATGAAAACTGATGGCTTAATATTTTGTTACATTTTCCCACCAGAGTGATTACCTCCTAATTGCGGGGATGGATTAAACCGAAGAGAGGGTGCTGGTTCAGGGAGGGCTGCCATGTGTCGGCCTTGAGCTGTCACCGGGAAGCGGGGGCCGTGCCTCTGCCCTCCCGCTCCTGCCTTGTGCTGGGTCTGGTCCCTCCTCGTGCAGCCTCCCCACGCCCGGCTCCTTGCCCACACGCTGAAACTCGGGCACACACAGAGTGCGAGGTGGTATTTCCGAGGGAATGTGCTCTTTCTGTGTGGTTCCAGGGGTTTGGGAGGATGCAACAAACTCCGCAGCTATTTCTCAATGTGCGTCTCATTGCTCGGGGATGGACTGTACAAAGCTGTATTTAGATGACCTCTTTCTTTGCCAAACCCATCCCTGAGGTTTGCTGAATTCAGCAAGGCAGAAATGAGAGGCAGCTTCCAGGGGAAGCCTGAGAGCAGTCGGCGGAGCTGATGTGACAAAACATCACTTATGCACCTCTGAGTATTTTCCAGCAGAGCTTGGCGCTGGGCTGAGGATGCTCAAGGTAAATTTGGCAGCTGCACACGCAAAGACCTGCAGGGTGTTGCTGTGCCCAAAAACTTTGCACTGCATGACTCCCTTGAAGAGCTTCTGGCAGTGCTCCTGCAGGATCCTGCTCCTGGGCCAGAGGACAGGGTCCTGCTGAGGATGCTCACACCTCTGCTCTCCTCGGACCTGTCTGTTTCAGGCTGCTGTGTCAATGCTGCATTGCCAGCCTTCTGGCCCAAGGCAGATGTTGATGTCTCCGTCTTTGATTTACCACGATCAGCACCAGCAGCAAGAGCCCAGGAGCACGTACATTTTAAGACAAAGCAGCACAAAATAAGGGTTTACACCATCTTCACTCTGCCTGCTTTCGAAACCAGTGTGCATTTTGAAGAAAGCAATAAGTTTACAAATTCTGATGAAAAGTTCTGTTGCTGTAAACTATTTGTCCATTGAAAAGATTGCTTTGGGGGAAGCACATGCCATCCCAAATCTATCTATCCATCCCCACCCAGGGGTACCTCTGCACCTCCCCTCTGGTTACAGGCTCTGCCACCCCTCCACATCTGTGCCCAGAGCTGCTGTTTTTACCTGGCTTTTACTATGCAGATTTACACAGCTCAGCATTTCAGCTATTTTTAAAATTGCCTTTCACCCAAAGCTGCTATTTTATTACACGCTGCTCTCAGCAGCCCCCTGTTTCCTTCAAGCCCTCTTCCCCAAAAACTCATTTGAAAATCCCAAGCGAGGAACACACAAGGTCTGAAGTCGCTGCAAAGAGGTGAGAAGGAGAGATGTTTCTTATGCCTGTTTTAATAATGCAGACAAAATGATGACAGACCTCTACAGAGATGGGCTTGTCCCCGCCACAGGGCACAAGCGCGGTTCCGTACCCTGCTCGCACAGGGCAGAGCTGGCCGGGTCCTGGTGCAGGGCTGTTCCTCTGGAGGTGCTGTCCCAGGCTGGGAACTACCCGTGGCTGGGGAGAGGAGCCATTTCTGGCCACTGCAAATACAGAGCGTGCCAAAAGCACGTTTCCTCCGAAGGTATAAAAGGGCTGATCCACCTCCTGCCAAAGCATGATGAAACTAAATGCGAGATGCTCATAGCAATGAAAGAGGAAGAAGATAAATGAGTCTGGGTGCGGATATTTGGCATTTAGGAAGCCCATGAATTGTCCACGTATGCATATTAAAAATACCTTTAGCATTTTTGCTTTCCCAAAGGGAACATCTACAGAAGAAGACTAACCCGGGGCTCTCCCAGTGCCGGGGCTGACCACAACATAATCACCAAAACTAGGTGGAAGGTTAAAATTAAACACCTGTGTGGAAAGTGTTTGCAGCAGAGAAGTCTGCGTTTGCCTGTGAGCAAGAGAATAAAGGCATTCATCCAGCTCGATGAAATACTGGGAGATCTATGGGTGGAAAGTGCTAAGTATTACAATTATTATTTACTATATATTAATATTAGTTATTCAGAGGATTTGTGTGTGGAGGAAACTTGGAGGATCTGGTCTGGCTCTGTGTGTGCCAGGACTCTCAAGGGATTTTTTAGTGTCTACCACAATTATAGATGAGGACTGAGTGAAACCTTGTGGTTTTACTCTACAAAACATTAAATTCAGCGACTGCCCATGTTTTCAGGGAAAAAAAAATATGAATGAAAAAAATCTTTCAGAACGTATTTAAGCAGCAGTTCAATGGTGTGGCAGGAGTGGAGTCTCTTTATTAAAAGGGATCACCATAGGGGAAACCATAGGCTTGGGCTCTGCATCGTAAAAGGAGGCGCTGTGTTCAGGGTGTCAGCTACCTGAATTTTCCTCTCTGTCCCCAAGCCTGCAGGGAGGATCCACCTGCACGTCCTGCACACGGAGCTGGTTTTGCCTCTGTGTCGTCTGTAGTCGGTGTTTTGCGTGAAGATGTACCTGAAGAGCCCCCTCCCGCCGACCTGGGGACGTTTGTTGTGTTGTGAAAGACGGCACGTCTTTCTGGGTGACCTGTAAAAACCTCCAGAAAACAGTTAAGGTGTGTTTGTATAATTGCTTATTGTAAGTCTCGGGATTAACGAGTGCATTTAGATGTTTAGTTTTAAGGACCAGAGTTTATTCTGCTTCTCGCTTAAGTAAACAGTGGGAGTTTGGCTCCTCCGTACCGGATGAGACCTCTGGTTCACCAGGTCTGGCGTCCTGCCTCCGGCCCCGGCTCGCATCTGACAGCGGGAGCTGTGGGGCCGGCTGGGCACGGCGCTCCCCGCGGCTGGGCAGCGAGCCCTTTGGTGTCCTGTTAGCCCTGAGGCACCACAAAGAGCTGGAAATGCTTCTCCTGAAGAGCTTCAGCTCTTCAAAGGCTGCACCTGCAGACCTGCCGGTGCTCAGTCTTTTCCATACCTTGGCCATGCCAGTGGTGAGAAACCTCCTGCCTGCTCTTGTCCCTGCTCCTGTCAGCATCACGTCCCTGCAGAGCTCTCCCCAGCGTGCCGGGCCCTTGGTGGCAGCTCACAGGTAGAGCAATTCCTGGTGGTTACGGACCCCAGGTTCCCTTCAGCCCCCATAACCACTCCTCCCACTGCTGTGCTGTGTCTGAGCCGGGCTGCGGTGTGTTTCTTTTTTTTTTTTAAATTTCAACCCTTATGTGACATATAATAACTCTGAGCTGTATTATAAGCCAAGATTACAAGGCACGACACGAGGTGAAACGCTATACGGGAAATGAGGATGCATGAAGGATTTTGTACAAAGGAAGCAACCCACTGTGCATAAGCTGGGGAGTTGTTTGGGGCAACCTTTGGGATTTGATGGATTATTATCCCTGGGATCTAGTGGTAGAGAGCATTTACTTATGATAGCACCCCAGTCCTCCTCCTCCCGTGATGTCGTAGCCATGGGGCTCTGAAGGACTCAGGACTGACACTTCTCCTGGTCCCCCCCTGCCCCGATCCTCATGGCGTGGGGATCCCCGTGCAGGTCTGGCACTCCCACACCCGGCCGGGCACGCGGGGTGCTCAGCGCCCTGTGCCCAGCCCTGCCCACAGGGCAGCCCTGCACCCCGCGCTTTTCGCAACCCCTTGGAAAGGAAATATCGTTCCTGTTCTGTTACCACTTCGTGTGGTAACAATGCTCAGCGTTGCCAATCCCCTAATCACGACGCAAATGCAGTGACTCAGATCCCGATGGACGGCTCCTCCAGGCGTCTTCCTCTTGTTGGGTGACTGACTCCTCCCCGCCCGAGGCTGGATGGAAGCTCTCCTGTCAAAAATGCCTAAAAATCTTTATTTATTTTATTTTATTTTATTTTATTTTATTTTATTTTATTTTATTGTATTTTATTGTATTTTATTATTTTCTTTTATTTCATTTTATTATGTTATTTTATTATTTTATTTTATTTTATTTTATTTTATTTTATTTTATTTTATTTTATTTTATTTTATTTTATTTTATTTTATTTTATTTTATTTTATTTTATTTTATTTTGTTTTATTTTATTTTATTTTAATTTAATTTTATTTTTTATTTATTTTTTTCTGGTTGGGGTCACTGTTTGTGCAGTAGAAGAGCTTCCCAGCTTTGACCCAAGGACTACTCTGATGCTAAACTGAGGCCAGTCCTTGTCACTCTCATGATGACACAGGTAGCAAAAAAAGGATATAAGCAGGGAGCTTGCAGGACAGATCCCCATTCCTTTTTTTTTTTTTTTTCCCTCAGCTTTTTATTTGTACTGGTTTCTTTTCCATCTCTCCACTTCATGTTATTTAACCGCAAATTTGAGAACCATGCAAAAATTACCCGGGTCTTTTCTTTTCTTTTTTTTTTTTTTTTGAAGAACAGGTTGTATTTGTTTTGGTTGGAGCCTGGGGGAAGTGAGGGTGCCTTAAAGGCAAGAGGTGTGACCCGCAGCGCAGGGCAGGTCCCTAATCCGCTGACTGTAGTGACACTCGTGGCAGGGCTGGGAACCGGCAGCCTCTTTTGTCTGTGACAAAAGGAGCATCATGTCAGAAGCATGTATTACTCGATAAGATATTCCTTCTGCAGAGACAGAAAGGAAATAACCTTGGAGGCCAGAGATAGAAATTACATTATCCCTTACGCCTGGCAGCACATAGCCCAGGGTTTAGTCATGGGCAGTCGTAACCATCCGAACTGCTGTGCTCCCGTGGCTGCTCTGGGAGGATTATTCTGCAGCCTAACGCGTTTCATCGTTGGGAAATGTTTCCTGATGTTCAGCCTAAACCCTTCCTTTCTTAATCTCGTCCCATTACTCTTAGTTATGCCCAATGTATAACCATAAATAATTCCCCTCCCTCCTTGATGTTTACGGCCTCCAAATACTTGCAGGCTGTTATCGTGTCCCCTTAGCCGTCTCCCAGCTAAACCACACATATTTGGCTCTTTTAATCCCTCCTTAGAGCTCAGCCACAGCCTGCGTCCCGGCTGCATTATCGCCGAGCCCCGCTTTCCTCCCAGCCCCTTCTGCAGCTCTGCCCTGCCACGAGGAGCCAAGCCCGGGCCAAACTTCAGCCCGCGTTGCCTTTCCTCCTCCAGACCCCTCCTCAGCCCCTCTCCTGCATCCCAGGGAACGGGGAGCGAGGAGCCACTGCCTCCCCCTTCCCCAGCAGCTTGGGATGCTGCTCTGCAGTGGACTTCTTATCTTGCCACTCCTTTGTTTTCTTACCACGAGGAGAAGTTAAACTGCACAGCTTATTTATACGGTTATTAGTGTCAAAGCTGGTGGCTGGAGAAGTTCCCCAGGGTGTCTGCGTGTAGGAAACCACCTGCACCTGCTGCCTGGGAGCTGTGGGGTGATGCTGCGAGGGGCAGGCTCCCTCTGCCCCAGCGCTCGGCTCCCAGCACCCAGCAGCTGCAACCCGAAACGCCTCCTCCCAGCCCACCGCCCGCTGGCTGCTGATGCCTGGCGGTGTAAATTTACACCCGGAGCTGGTTCCTGACGGTGGGCCGACGGCAGGCTGGGAAGAGGGCTGCCCAGCCGCTGCAAGTCGGAGCGCCGAGCGGCAGCCCTGGCGGTGATGCTGCTCCCTTCCCCTGACAAGCCACCTGCCCGAGGCTGCTGGCTCTTGATGCTCCTTGTAGTCACCGTGGTATTTCCCCCTCGGTGCACAGCAGTTAATTATTTCTGTGTTAGGTTGCAGCTATCATCTTCCCCTGACCCACAGTGCCTGCAGCGACGACACGAGTGAAAACAGGCAGGTGGCCGGGAGCTCTGCGGGCTGGGAGCAGGTGCTCCGTGCGAGCCCCTTCCCTCCAGGACTGCCCTGCGGATGCTGGGCTGCTGTGCCAGTGCTGGGATTTCTCCTGAATTCATCGCCGTGAATTCAACAGGAGCGGGGCTGGGAGCCCTGCTTTGGCTGGCAGCAGCCAGCATGGTGCCGGTGATGGCCACGGGGTGCTGGTCCTCCCCCGGGAGTCAGGAACCCGGCAGGATCAGGCCACGTCTGAGTCCTCTGGTCCAGCCAGGCAGCAGGGACCTGCAAGGACTCATTGCAGCCCTCATGGCCAAGGGACAGCGAATGGCTGGGGGCAGTGTGCTGGGGAGGAGCCCTCGCTCCAGGCAAGCCCAGCCCTTTCTGCCTCCTCTCCTCTACGAATTTTTAGCTCCCTTGCCTATGAAATGGGTTGGTCAGCCTGCCTTCCAGCCTTGCAGCTCACTCCTTCACTACACAGGTGGCAGAGGAGGGAATTAGTTGCACGAAATGCCTGGGGGCACCCCCCCACAAGGAGTGCCTTGGAAAGCCACACTTCACCGCTTTCCATCGTAACCCCTCGCACAGCTGCTGGGCAAGCGTCAGGCAAGGACAGGATCTCACTGCAAGCCCATTCACGCTGAAATGCCCACCATGGGCTGCGTCACGGTTTGTCTCCAGGGAGCGGGACACAAGGAGGACACAGCTTCATGCACCCCATCGGGCGGTGGCACGGGTGGCCGAGGAGGAGCCTGGTGGTAGCAACGCCACACAGACCGGCCGGAGATGTGGGCAGGTCGGCTGTCAGGTCCAGAAAGCATTTTGCCATTCAAAATACGCTTTGAATAGGACGAAACCAGCACCTCCTTGTAGCTCTGAAGTTTGGGAGTTGTATTGACAATGTGAGTCACGCTGCTGTATGCTTTGTGAAATCGGTTGCCCGTGTTATACACAAAGGCATTCAGACACACGCCTAGTGTGAAGGCTGCTGTCACGCTTTCTTCTCTCTGATTTTAGTAAGTTAATACTATTAGAAATGCACACAAGCTCACTAGGTAGCGTTGCTTGCTGCCATCCCGTGAGCAGTTCCCTGCTTTGGGAAGCGAAACTTGGTACATTTCTGCCTAAATTTACTGTAACCCTGTGTTTTCTAACAAAAGTCATTGCATGGCCTTTTTGTTTGTGTGTTTCAGGCTTATTGTTTACAGTCAAATAAATCAATAGCTGCTGATTTGATGGGCATTGACTTTTGTATAGGCAGGGACTGTGTGCATGTCACCAACAGGTTTGCTCAGCTTCAGGGGCCAGGACCTTCCTTGTTCTGCACCATGTAACTCCTCCTCTCTCCATTTTATTCACCTGGACCTGACTAAATTTGGAACTTAATTTACATTTTACTCCTTTTCAAGAAGAGGTTTAGTTTATTGTGGGGAGTCTTATTAACATCTGGGAGTTTTGTGTGGAAAATGGCTTGATGTTGCATGAGCCCTAGTTTTCCAAAGGTTTTGCTCAGCTGCGTGTTTGTACAGCAGAATACTTTCTGCTATTCTTCCTCGTATCTATTCTTTCAATAAATACCATTTCACTGTGATCTGACAAGCTCATACTGTTCCAATTGCAACAACTTGCCCATACATATTGTGGTGTTGTACTAAAGAGCTCCCTCATTATTTCGGAGCAGTGTATATCTCCAGCATTTGTCAAGGCTTGTTCAATTCAGACATGGTTGTCTTATCAGAGGAGAAAAAACAACCAACCGTTTAGAACTGTCACTGAGGATAATTAATAACATTAAAACAACAAAGTGAAGAATAGCTTTCCATAAGTAATGCCTTGCTGTTATGGCAAGAAGGAAATGAGGTTCTGGAGCCAATTTGGAAACGAGCTCAGTGTCCTGGACTGAACGCATGCCCCAGATGAGGGGCATCAGGAGGGAGGTGGATGGAGGCTGTGGGGATGTGACACCTCCAGGGCCCTGGGGACGGGTCCTGCTGCCCCTTGATGGCTGCCGAACCTACACTTTTGCCTTAGTGTTGTCTCCATGCCATGGGGACGTTTTGGGAAGGTTAAGGCGTTTGCCAGGAAAACTTGAAATCCTAGTGAAAAATCTCCAGCAGTGCTCAAAAACAAAGTGTCACCAGCTCCATGACTCTTTGGAAGACCTACATTAGGCATTTGATAGATACAGCCTTCCTCATTCCAAATTCTCATTTTTAGAAAAACGTGGCCAAAAAGCTGAATTTCATACTTTTGTTTTTTCATTTTTTTTTCATTTTTATATTTTCATTTCACTTATATTTTCATTTTAATTTTTATTTTCATGCTGGTGAAGGAACTAGCAGGTGGAACAGAAATAAGAATTCCAAATCCTTTACCTGCAAGGCTTAACCCTTATATCACTAATGCCAGTTTAATACTGACATAATCCCATTCGGTTCAGAGGAATTATACCAACGCCGTAAAAATTGTGCAGGTGTCAGCCCTGCTCCAGAAAGCTTCTGTGGAGCCCCGGTGAGGTGAGGAGCATGTGTCAATCTCCCATGCAGGTTTTACACCTGCAGAGCCCCCGGTTCGGTTGCTCTCCAGGGCGAGCCTGGACTGTCACTTCTTGCCTTTTTGCCTCGGAAGCCCACCTGTAAATGGGTGTTGCCATATCCCATTTCAAAACGCTCTGCAGTAGCTGCTGCTGGTGATATAAGGATATTTCCAGGCATCTCTTTCACTGGATTCATTTCATTTTCCAATGACAAATGTATACAGGTTTTTGTTTGTCACGGTATAGTTTAATTTCTAATTGCTTTATTCAAAACCCTGCTGTGACCCCAATCTAAGCTGTCCCTGTGAACACCAGCTCTAACGTCTGAGGTTTCAAATACGTGTGCAGTGCAGTCTGAACAGGTAAGTGAGCTGTCTTTACTATTGCTAGAAAAAAGTAGGTCCCTGGCTTTGATTTAGCACTTCTTTCGCTCTTCCTGTTATGTGGTGCAAACCAGGATCCCTCCTTCCATACATACTTGAAGTTACTCAACCTAACCCTCTGTATTTTGGAAGCACTCTGAGCAATGCAAAGCCAAACTTTGCTTAAATCAAACTGGTTATGAAAACTGCAGAGCTTGGCTAGTGTGACTTCTAGCATTTGGAAGTGCAGAGCGTGGTTGATCACCCTCGACTCGCAATCTCTTTGCTGCCTGGGCTTTTTACTGCTGTGGATCTACTGCTCTCGTTGTTCTGTGCTGTGTGGGGAGCTTGAGGGGTCCTCTGGGAGGTTTTTGAGACAAAGAGTGGGCAATACTCCAAGGAGAGACAAGGTCAGCCTGCAAGTACTGCCCTTTCTAATTCACAAAGGACGGTTTAAAGTGCGTCACACCAGATATTGCCATGGCGTGGGGCACAAACACGTGTCTGGCTTTTTGTGAGACTCCCCCTCTTTGCCTTCCTTTGCCTGCAGAGATTCCTGGCCGTGGGGCGCGGGGCTGTTTGTACTACTGAAGCGGTGCTCTTGCACGCTTACTAAATGGAGCAGAGCAATTCCCATTGCTCTCAACCTGGATTGCGTTGCCAACGCTCAGTTCTCTTGGAAAGCTTCTCTCTGATCACACACAGTCAGCACGTGGTCTTTTAAGTGGTTTCCAGCACTCTCCATAGAAAGAAGGGGAAGGGATAATGATCCTGTGGAGCCTTTGGAAAGAACCGAGCATAACCTTGGTGTCCAGGCTGACATTCAAGATCTTCAGGGCAATGTGCTCTGCTGCTCTTTTGCACTGCTCCAAGGCAATGGAACAAGGCAAAGATAATCAAAGGTAGCTGAGCTCCTCGTTTCCAAGGATCTCTCCATGCACAGGCCCATCTTGTCATCGGTATTTTGCTGATTGCTCCCAGTGTGTGGAGAGATCTTGCATAAAAGCAACACCTGGTTTTTCTCCTTTCCTACCATTTCATTCCATTAGATGCATTTTTTCCTGAAATGTTCCAAGACTGGATTCCAAGCCTGACACACTTGGATTTTACTGGGTTCTTCGCACGTGTCCCTGGCAATGGTCTGCGACCCCTAATTATGCTGGTTAGCAGAGGTTCAGTACAACTGAACTCAAAACTCACATCCCAGGGCTGGCCTTTCTGCCTGAAACCATGATTTCATGACTTTTTAAGTGGGCATGGCTGCTAAGGAAGCAGGTTTGTGCTTCTCCAACATCAGGCTGCTTCTCCACCACCACCCCCTTGGATCCCCGGTGAGCCAGCAGGTCCACCAGACCCAGGCTGGGTTAAATCAAATGAAGCATGAGAAAAAAATGAGGACTTCCCTGATGTTTTTCCCTAGGGGTGGTGGACATGCCCAGGAAGAAATGTGCCATGGGCAGGGACATGGCAATACGGTCCCTCCTGGGAACCAAGGCACACTGCCTGGGACCAGTTTCCACCCTGCAGCATCAGGTGCCAGTGCTGGGTTACTCAAAGCTCCCTCTTTTTCTGAATAACCAGAAAATTTTCCAGTGTGTACTGCTGTGCTGGTAGGAAACACGGTGACAGTAGTTGTTGTATCCGAGCTCACTAAATCTTTCAGGAGTTGTGGGTATTTGGCTCATGCCCTGAGGAGAATTTCCATCCCTGGTGCTCTTGCTGTTCTTTGGTCCTTCAGTAGCTCTGCTGATTCCTTTTTCCAACTCATTTTCCCATTCCCAGAGGAAATAAAGTGCAATTGCCCCTTGCTTCCTTCTGGGAGTCTCTCTGTTTGAGCTTTGAACTTTATGGGAAACATGAGCAACTGCTGTAAAATCTCAGTCCTGAGTTGTCCGTGCAATAACATCACGTACGTAGTGAAATGCATATCCAGGGCTTTGCATCTTTGAAACCTTGCTGTAAGATGATCTTTGCGCTGTCTCTTCCTAGACATCAAGGTCAGTCCCGTCCTCCACTGGAGGTTTGAGTAGCTGAGGCTCTCAGGCCCTCGTTACGGAGGATGGTCCAGGTTTTCAAGGTGTGGTTCTCAAGTTCAACAGAGCCTCAGGCCAGGCTCTGCTTCAGAAACTTAATTCCCTTTCCCACTAGACCATCTGACTACAAATAACTGTGACTGGATGTTGTATGTCGAAATCCATAATCCCCTGCAAATTGTTTAAAGTCTTGTCCATTGAACTGCAGAGCATTATCAGACATAACAATTTATGGGATTCCATGTCTGGCAAATGCAAACGTAACGTATCCTATGACATGTTTTGGTGTCAGATTCTCTGTATTATTGGATAACATTATATAGTTCCAGGCTCATGTGAATAATAATCCCAATTAATGTGGTCTTTGCCAAAACATATAAATAAGTCTATTTTAGACAGCTCAAGTATTTCCTTGTCAAGCTATTTTATTTTTAAGTCCCCTTTTTTATTTTACAAGTTACTCTTCTCTACATTAATCTGCGAGCAGCACACTGTGTCACGGTCTCTTCTTTTATTCGCTCTAAATGGCAAATGGGGAATAACCCTTCCACATCCAAAAATCCTTGCCTATGCTTGTGCTGGATGACTTTGATCAAAAATTGCACAGTTGTGCTATCCTGTGAAAGAGATTTACAAATCCCGTTCCTTTTTTTTGCTGGGGTAAACTTTGCTGTGCCTGGAAGGATGTCGAGTCTGTGCAAAGGGTTTTGACGAAGGTATCCTCAAGCAAGATCTGCACGAGCTAACAGTGAGTCAAATGCAACAGAGGTGGACAATGTCTTGTTGCTCCAACATGTTATCCTGGGCTCAGTGCTGCTTAACAGGGCCATCATCCTTTTGATACCCAAGTCACAGGCTCCGGGCAGTGTGATATGTTTTATAGAGGCATCTATATTTTGCTTGGAGCATACTCACAGATCTCAAAGTACCTCATTTTTTCAGTGGAGACATGCTAAGATGCTTAAAATGCTGTTTGCAGCCATTGGGCTTTAGAAGTGGTGTAGATCTTTGGAGTTCGCTTGGCAGGGGATTGTGCTAAGTATAAGGATTTACTGCCTGCTCTGCTATGGATCCTGTGACTTATTCTACCAGTAAATAATGAGGGCAGGAGAACTGCAATTTAAATTCTTAGAGAAATTTGGTTCTTAATCTCTTTTGGATGGCTGGTCTTGCGAGAACAACTCATTCCTTTGCTTAGACAGCAGAAAAGTGTGCAAGAAATGGGCACTTCAGGCATTTCTGTTTGAACAGGTAGAGTACGTGAACATTTCCATGAACCTTATTTTCACCTGGAGGAAAACACAACTAGAAAGTGAAAATGAAGAACACAAAACAGTATCAAACTAGCTGCAAGTGTAAAGCAGGGTAGTGTTGTAACATCAAGGTGACTTAGAGCAACTCTGGTTCAACGTGGGAAAAGTTTGAGTGAGTTGAAATGTGAGGGGTGCCAGCAAGGTCATGCATGAGGGAGAGAGCCCATGTCTCATGGCACATGGAGAGAGCAGAGATGTGAAACCCTGTGGAATCACGGCTCTGCAAGGAAACCCCACTGCTGCAGAGATGGGATCACTCTCCTTGATATCCAAAACCAGCCCCGTCCTCCAGGGGCCTGGCTATGGCTTTTTACTTGCTGTGGACTCGAGTAATGTTTAGCTCTCCATTTGGGTTTCTGCTGGCTGGGGAGGGTATATTTTTAAACAGCATTAATGGAAATTTTGAATCAGGGCTTTCTGAAATCCCTGGAACTGAAAGCTTGAAGTCCAGGCTGCAGCATGATTTCCCTGGACACGTCTTCTTTTTCTGCTTGGAAATTTTAGACCGGTGGAATTAGGGGATTTTACATATTTATCCAGGACTTCCAGCATCTGGTGCCTGGCGGGAGCAGCAGCCCTGCCTGCCTGCTGCTGATGGAGGCTCTTGGTGCTGCGGCACGGCCACGCAGAGGGGGGAGCTGGGTCCCCCCAACACCAGCTACAAAACACACGGTTCACTCTCAGCAGCCCTGCAGAAACACGGTGGCCACGTTGCCATTGGATTGCAGCTTAAGTTCAGTTGTCCGGGGGAAATCAGGAGCAAGGGACATGGTTTACCCATAGGAAAGTAAGAGGAGCACCAGCCATGGCACTGCCTTGTGTCACGGGGCATCTGAGAGCACTAACGCCACAGGAATGGCCAGGGCTTTTATTCTTGTAGCTTGTCATTTGCTGCCACAGCCCACAAAGTGCTTTATCATCAGGTACGTTCTCAAAGAGAAATGTTTTTCACTTTTGCTTTCAGACAGTAGCTCAGTCTGGGGGAGCTAAACTGAATCAAGCAATTAGGCATGGGAGGAAAACCGATTTCAGGAGAACTGGTGATAAATTTACACTGGACTTGGCAGAAAGCTGCATTGCTGGATCCAACCAAAAATTGGCTCTGTGGGTGCCGAGACATGGAGCTTCCTCGGCTCTTTGGCTACATCCTCGTGAACTGATTTCAGCTCTGGTCCGAGGAGACACGGAAGGTTTCCAGAGCTCACCCTGGCTTTATCCCTTGTCCTGCCTGTCTTGCATAGCATGTGACAGCTGAGATGCCACAAGCACTGGTGGGCTGGATAAGTCAAACCTTCTGTTCGTGCAAAGGATGACCTGAAGTCTTCTATTTCTGAAGTATTTTTAAAAAAACAACACTTTTCCCTCTTTGCCAGATTTCTTTCATGGATTTTGTTTGACGCATTTCCAAGTTCTTGCAGAAGCATGAGAAAAATGCTATTTAAATGGCTCTAGGCATTTTAGTTTACCAAAATTCTGTTCATTCTGCAAATTTGACAACCGTTTCAACAAGGTTTTCAAAGCATGTTGAAAAAGAGGATGGGGAAACAGATGAATCTTTTCATCCAACATAAATATGTTGAATACAACGAGCAAGTTTTCGTTATAGTTCGTTCTGGAGACAGAAACTATTCCTCAGTAAGCAGTAGTCACTTTTTTTTTTTCTTTTTACCAGACCTAAGTGATAATCTTTTCTGTGGAGAATGGTACTGGTTAAACCTAATGGCTGTGCTAACTCATAACCAAGAAGGAAGCCAGAATCATAAAGTAACAGAAACCAGTCAAGATCCAACCACCATATTTATAAATCTGATGGCTTAAAAATCTACATTTTATTTTTATTGAGAAAAAAGTATATAACACCGTCTTCTGTTCTAACACCAAACTGGATTGGGCTTTAAGGTCTGGATGCTCACATTTCCTTGATCTGTCTGGTTTGGAGCATCGTTGCACATTTTAAGCATTTCCTTGCTAAGGAGGTGCCTAAAGCAGGTGGTTAAAAGCAGAAATCTCTGTTCAGAGCCCTCCTTTTCTGTTGACTTTTCCTCCAAGTCCTGTTTCAGGTTTGTATATTGCATTTTAAAATTGAAAGCTAGAACAACTGGGTTTTAACCTTTTCTTTCCCTTTTTTTCTTTTTTTTTCCTCAAGCAGTGTTGAAAAACAGTTGAAAGGGCAATGAAAATTTGTGATTAAAGGTGATTTATGCTTTGGGTTAAGGAAAAGTAAGAAATTAGGTAGTTTTTATGTATTTGAACCTATAGAAGAACTTCCTGTGTAACAAATGTATCCCATTTCTGCGGTTCCACTATGGGCCATTCATTAAGGTTCTGTGGGAGATTAATTGAATTCAGAGAGATTCAAAGCAATGAAGATATTTACTGCTATATGGGAGCTGAAAACGAACACACTGCTGAAGTGAGACAATAGAAATCTAGTTAATGAGCGAAATCTGACCAGAGATTAACTTTGTTCAAGATATTTTCTAATAGGAAAGAAGCAGTGGGGTCACCCAGATCCCTTTGAAAATTTATTGCAGTGCTCAGGAATTCCTCGTACATACCAGGACTGGGAATCTGAGTAGCAGGCAGTTGTGGCAAGTAAAAAAAAAATGGTGTTATCTTGATAGCCAGATAACACAGTATCTGCTCACATAAAGTCATTTGGAGAATATTGTTTGTGAAAACCACTTTGCTTTGGATCCATTCCTTCTTCTTTCCGTTTTCTGATAAAAAATCCTAAACACCAAGCAGTTAAAGGCTGCCATAAAACTGAGAAGAAACACTGACACTGGTGCTTTATCATGCTCCATCTGGGAGGCAAGCCAGCTCTTCCTACTTCAAGTTTATTTCTCCTACTCTGCTTTACCTCAGATAATGTCTCATAAACAGTTAAGAGGGTCATTTATAAACGTCTCAGAATGGTTATTGCTCTCATCATGGGCTTTGGATCTTCGTGCTCTCTGCTAGCGAACATCAAGGTAAAAAACAACACAAATTCCCAAGCCCAGGGCACTGAGTATTTGGTAACGTGTCCAGCTCGCAGGACATAAAAGTTGCTATTTTCTCCACCTTGTTTTTTTAATTTTAAGGTACATCTCTCAGATTAGGGCAGACTGGCTATCTTTCCAGCCTTGGCATACAATTGAACTTCTGCTAAATCAAGGACTGAAATACCCAGACTAAGAGCTTAATTTGAGCATTTTCAAAGAATAGGGTCCCAGACCGAGTGGGCTACCCAGCAGCAAAGTCTCTGGGGACAAACCACTAATTTCAACCAAGTTTACATATGTTTTAAAGAGGGTTTTGTTCCAGCTCTGCTAAATGGATTGAAACCTCTGGTAGCCAGCATGCACTGGGAGGGTGCGGAGGTTTGCTTGCAAAACCCAGATGCCTGTTCCCCATTAAATGTTGTGTATTTATCCCCTGACCCTGCCCACCAGCAGACAGTTCCCAGGGCTGTGAATGAGAGCAGTGCCCCACGGGCCAGTCCCTTGGTGCCCACGCCATGGGGGAGCAGGACAAGGACACGCAGGAGGGAGCTGGCACAACACAACCACATCCTCACTTACAAAAAGCAACATCCCCGTGCCCTGTTTTGACCAGAGGCAGCAGCACGGGCTCCTTCCCCATGCTCCTGTGCTCAGAGAAACCTCTGTGAAGACAGCCTGGCCACTGTGAGAAGTCAGCGCTTGGCTAATTTCTTGTGACTGTGTTTGAAGAGGCAGGCTGCACAAAAAGACGTTTACAATAATCTCTCATGTTCTCCAAAGGAAAAGAATCCAACTGTGTAATCTTTTAAGTTAAGCTTCCCTCAGGTCTTGTTTAACATTATGAAAATGGCAGCTCATATAATTTTATTACCTGAGCTAAATATGATTCCTTCTCTGTCTTCCAGCTATTTCTCCTAATCCATATCAATAAAACTACTAGGATATAATGATTTTATGGGCTGCTGCTTCTTCGTCCTCTTTCTTTTATTACTCTCAATGTATTCTCTTCAAACAAACTAATTAATGTCACAATTAGAAACCCAAAGTAGCGTTGTGCAATGTATGCAGCTAAATCAAAGGCAGCAATGACCAGATACTCACTCGTGGGGTCCTAGCTCCAAAACATTTCCGTGGAAAGCAGCAAACACAGTGTTGGTGTGGTTGGTCTGGACCAGCTGAGGACAAGCTATTTGATGGCCTCTGCTCTGAGCATCTCTGAACTTCTTTGGCTGTGGGAGAAGGGAAGATAAAATGTTCCCCAGATTTATTGTGTACGGAGAGTTTCAAAGTCAGTTCATGACTTGGGCAGGACGAGTGCTGCACGAGGTGGTTGCAGCTCCTCCGCTCCAGATGAGACAAGGAGAAATCAAACCGCAGGAGGCAACAAAATAGAAAAATTATTTACTGCAAATGCCAAGGAGAAAAACAAGTGCTTTGAATAATGAGACTCAAGGTTGGGACTTGTTATCTTTAACCTGTTCTGTGATGCCAGCTTTGAGCAAATTGGGCATCCCTTCTGTCTTGTCCTTCACTCCATAAGATGGGAGTGAGGAGAGATACCTACGGCCACAAATGCCAGAAATTCGAGCTGAGGTTTGCAATGCACTTTGCGGCAGTCACTAAGTAATTATTATGCATTATTTTTATTCAGCCTGAGCCTGTAGTCCCTGCTCACTAAGGGACACATTTTGTCTTTGTTGCAGTCAGTGTGGTATCACTGCTAAAGTTGGCAAGCATGAATGTATTGTGGTCTGAGCTTCAGTGAGGCAAAATCCCTTCTTGTGCAACACAATGCATGTCATTGTAGGCAGGGGGTATTGGTTATCGCTACGTACATGGAAAATAAATGACCATAAAGCTTGCTAAGTCACACTGTCTGTATTGATTGTCTGCGTCGGCAGAGATTCCAATACTGGATCTCTGTGATTTAAAAACAAAATTAAATGCTCCATCTAATTATAGTTCTGTGCACATATAGTTGCCTTTGAGTATTTGCAGCTGTCAGGTTCAAATATTTCTAGTAACTGTGGCTGTGACATTTGTTCAACAGATGAGGTAAGAATAAAAGATAAAGGGGCAACAGCCTTGTTTCAGGAATGGAAAGAAGATCAGATGCATGACTGGATGCCATGCAGCACTGTAACATAAGTTTGAAGATGGGCTTGAACGCACCAGGTTTTGCAACCAAAATAATATAGCAGGTGGTATGGTAGCAACACTGGAAAACAACACGGGAAAAATACCTTGTGGAGGAAATTGCTGAGAACCACACTTTGCTCCGAGTCCAGACCTGAGAAGGCCGAATGTCGAGGTGTCTCTCAGGAAGGGTTTAAGATCCTGGCGTAGCTTGTGTCATTTTCCCATGGAAGGAGGGCAGCAGTGTACAGAGGCATGCCCTGTTCTGAAATACTCAGGTGCCAAAATCTCTGTGCAGACACGTGAACCCTGCAGCCCCGCTGGCTGCAGGGCATGGCCAGCATGGGACCCCCAGGACCCCCAACACGAGCACAGACCTTCTGCTTGTGCCCACTTTTCTCGCATGCTTTGCCTCCAAGCTGTGCTGATGTTTCAGGCCTGGAACACCCTACCCCTGTCTCACATAGCTGACTTTCCCCTTTTTTTTTCTTTTGCAAATAATTTTTTACACATTTCTGTCCTCGACCGCTGTGATATGCTGTGTGTAAGCCACGAGGTAATGACAGAAATATAGTTTTGCAAAGACTTCCACTGAGAATTCCCATCATGACATCGCTGACAGGAGATACCTTAAAAAGAAAGCACCATAAGGAAAAACACATGTTTGGTTTTTTTTTTGGGGGGGAGGAGAGGAGGGAGGAAAGATTAGTAGACTATTCTCAATGTGTCTTAGATCTATGCTCTTTGCTGCAGAATCCAACTGTGCAGATCTATCAAGTTCAGCCACGCTTGAGTATGCCACACAGGTGGATGGTTTAATCTTGACAGTTGAGCTTCCAACTGAAAGGAGACAGAAAGAATGAGATGAAAAAACATGCTAAAACCTGTTTGGCTCCTAGTCGGGCTTTGGAGCCGTGCTGCTGGATAACTCTATTGCTCGTAAAACAAAGGCAGAGCAACGGGTGGCTCTTTCAGCGTAGGTCCTGTATTGGTTTTCCTACAGCAGTTGCAAAAGAGCAGGGATCCTCCCACCTGACAATATAAAGGAGACGGGTGCAGCTCTGCTCTGATGAGGAAGAAACAGCAATGCGGATATGCCCTTGGAGAAATTAAGATTAAATGCAGCTGAGATCCTTGAGTGGAGCATGTGTTTCACAGGGGAATTACAAGATGCCCAAGAGCTGTATGTTTAGGGTTGGATCTTCAAAGCTGCCCTGGTCATGCATCCATGGTGTTCCCAGCTCATTTGAATGCGGCACAACATCCAGCTCGCATCAGGAATATTTCAGAGCTGCCTCCCTCCCACCCCGCTGCCTCTGCAATGCATGTTGCATTTCTGCTGCAAACTTCTAGCCACGTAGGAAGAGTTAGCATGGCTTGGATTAACATTAAAAAAGGGAAATGTTAATGAAATGCTTAAGCACATACCTATGACACAATCTGAAACAGGTGGATGTGGGGCGATTGAAAGCCTCACGCTTCACTCAAACCATATGTGAAACTCCTATTGCCATCCTTGGAGCAATGATCAAGGGCAGGAGATGGCTGTTAGCAAGCATGATTTAAAACTGACTTTGGAAAGAGTAATTTATGCTTTGGAGTCTCCTCAGATGTGTACCCAGTAGGAAATTCTGTAGCTACACCTGTTTACACATCTTTTCGCTCACCGAGATGCTAATGAGAAACCCAGCCCTCATGGGCACAAGAAACTGTAACAATTACTGAACTCCAGAAAGAAAATGGGTTTCAGTGACTGATTTATCAGTAGGCTTTCCTGTCAGACAGAAAATTCATACCAGGAGTTTTGAAGGGTGGCTGGGCTGCACTCAGGTTTTGGGGTGCGATGCGTCCAGCAGCCCTGGTAAGCATCCAGTGCTACAGAGCCAGGAGCTGTCCCAGCCAAACTCTCTTCCACCTCTCTTTTTGCTGGCACCCAAATGGCCAAGTGTCCTCTGGCTGCCCTTCATAATTGTGAGGTTTTAGACTTGATGGGGCTTCAGATCATTGCTTCTACTGAGATGTTTTCTTCATCCATTTATTCTTGGCATCGTGTGCAGTTGAGGGCCCTGCATTGCTCTGCTGTTCGCTGGGGGTTCAGCATCTATTTGATGTCCCCCCCGACTAAGTGCTGCCTCTTCGGTTAAGCAGGGAGAAACCAGTATCCTTACCAGTATCCTCAGACTAGTTGCATGCAAGGGTGAACTTCCAGCTCGTCACACTCGGTTCCTGAGGGTCCTGCAGTGGCAGATTGATGGTGTGTCCTGGGACAGTATTTTGGCTTATGCTTGGCACTGCTGCCTGGAGAGGTCTTTGTCTGCCACCTGCAGAGAGAGCCTTAAGAAGTCGTCTAGTTTTGGCAGAAGAGAGCCATGCAGCACTTTCTCAGAAACTGCAGAGCAGTGACAACTACTGCTTCTACAAAAGACAGGAATAAGGTTCGGTGTTAAAGGATCTGGATCCTTTTTCTGATCTCCCCATGAATTTCCTCCCTGAAAACCTGGGGCTAATAACAGAGACCCACCTTGAAGAGCTGGTGGCCACCTTCTGGAGGTGTGCGGAGACCCTCCACTGGAGGCGCCCAGCAGCGGGGCTGGTGGCAGGGCAGAGCCAGCACCCCTCTGCATGGCCACGGGTGCCCAGGCCTCTTCTTGCACGAGGAGCTAGAGCTGGGGTGGTGAGAGTGAGGAAAATGCTTGGGGAGGTTGTAGGATCAAAAGGGTTGCTTAAGCACCAGGCAGTACGCTCTTGTTTGTGAATCATCATTTTACTTTGTTAAATACCAGCGTGGTAAAGGAAGAATAAGATGTGGTGTAAATGGCCTTGCATGCTTAAGAAACTGTGCTCCTGCAGTGTTTGGATGTGATTGCGTGGTGTGAACACGCTCCCATCAAAGCCACCGAGAACCTTTGGGAATCCAACCCTGCTCTCATCGTTCCCTTTCCTAAAATCAGACTGCAAACAAGCAACAAGACTTCTGCCTAATGATTGCCCGAGGAGCGATGTTTGGGCTGTGAACCACGTTAGATTTCACACTGATAGACAACGAGTACATACTCCGATACCATCTGCACTCTTGGCATGGTTTAGGGCGGCGGCGGCAGCCGCCTCACGGAGCTGTGAGCCCTGGCAAGGAGGTTTCCTGCGTTGCTTCATCCCTGTGGCCACTGTTCCCAGCCACACAGCCCTGGTGGTGGTGGCAGCCCCACTGGGACCCCCGAGCACGTTTGTTCCCCGCATGAAGGGCAGCTTTCCTCGCTGCTCGCCCTCCCTCACCTCACCAAAAGCCTTGGGAATAGGAAGACTCCTTTTTCTCTTTGCATAAGCAGGACATAAATTCAAAGGGTTCTGCTGAATATTTGTTAAGATGCATATTTACATGTAAAACCCTCCCTACCCCTCAGAAACCACTTAGTTAAAAGAGGATAAAGATGATTTACTTATGCCTTAGGGCTGTTTCTATTTAAACACTGCACATTTATTTCTATTTACTCTGGTATTTACTAAAAAAGCATAGTTAAATTAGCGATCATTGCTTCTCCTAAGCTGTTTCTGAAGGCTGTTACGGCACTTCTTCGAGGGAACAAACTCTGGGATGAACAAACCGCATCCTTCTGGCTGTAGGACAGTGAAAGCAAACACCGTTTCCCAGTGGCCACCAGGAAAGAAAACGATGTCCTGGGATTCCTCAGTTTGGCAAACTGCTTATTTTGGTGGAACACCCAGCTTTGCAAACCGCTGTTGCTGCGTGACACGTGCGGCGTAGCCGAGATGGGATGCTCCATCGTCTGGGTTCACACAAGGACTGCAGTTTCCAGCCAGCCCACGAGCTCAATAAATACTTTCTAAGGGGCAAAATCTCCTGCTCTGAGCTCCATGAGGTTTTTCTGCTCGGGGATATTAGCAGTAACGATGCTGGTGCAGCCGATAAGTGGCTGGCTGGGCTTAATGACCGCAGGCAGGCCAACTCCTCTCAGCTGGCTCCCAATCCCCAGGAAACGCACCCCGGGCTGATTGCTGTCGCCTAAGGAGCCACACGTGTATGGGGGAACTTCTTTTCATTAGCTGAACCTGTGCCCAAAGAGCTGCTGCAGAAACATATTTTTTCAATCAGATAATGCATTTTCAATTAAATGACTTGGTTTCTACCCATTTTCTCTTCCTTTCCCGCTGTACAGGAGCTATCTGTGTTTAAAGTTGTAATGGGATCTTACAATAAAGTTGGCTGTGTTCTTCTGAAGTGATGGTAACGGTAATTAGGATGTGTTATTGTTTTCCACCGGGTATATTTGTACCATATGGACGTGCAACCGGACTCTGAGCAAAGTGTTCCTGAAAACGCAAGGCAAGATGCGACAGACGAGACCTGGTAGGGAGGCAGGAGGACGAGAAGTCCCTGAAGAAACCACACCAGCAGGAAGCTGCGTGTCCCCTACCTGCCTCTGCGGAGTTCCCCGTGGATGACTTTGGCAAGGGCTTAATAAAAGAGTACACAGGTTTGTTGTAAGCGTTATGTAGGATACATGGCAAATGTTTGCAAAGCAGCTGAGAAGAAAAGCTGCTGGGGCAGGGCTTTGGGTTTTGGATGCAGCAGAAGGAGCGTGGCCTGAAGATAATGGGGCTGTGGGGAGCGCCCGCTGAGCTGAGTGAAGCATGAATCAGAAATGTTTGATAAAGAGTGAGGTAAGAAATGGGGAAGGATCTTCGCTGCAGAAACCTTCACCTTTTCCCTCTAACCATTTCCCAGAGCTCTTAAACTGTGGCTGTGCCACTTTCCAGACTTTCCTTTGTTAGAGGGTGGGAGATTGCCTGTGCTCCTGGCCCCAAAGTCAGGAACAGGAAGGAATCTGCTTCCTCCTAGAGAGACCAAAACCACCAGCACCCAGAAAAGGGCTGGGGTGGCCCCAGGGACCAGCCCAGTGCAGGGTGGTGGTGCTGCCCCACTACAGCTGCCATTGCCTGGCCACTCGGGCTGGTGCCGAGGGCAGGAATGGCATTTGTCAGGTCTCTGCAAGTCAGGTCACATCCACCTGGCAAAAAAAGAACCCCTCAGCCTTGGTACCCAACCACGTTTGGTGGTACTGCTGTTGGCTTTCACCTCTCCAGGCCCTGTCCCAAGCTTTGCAGCTTGTCAGAGTTGGCACTGCAATGTGGGAATGACTCACCTAGACCAAAGACACCTGCAAGTGGCAGTTTCAGGATGCTTTTAAAAAATTCTTCTCCTTTATTTATTTTTTTCTTGAGCACACACCAGCTCTCCAGAACCCTTTTGTGTTGAAAACCCAGTTTTGTTTCACTGCGGATGAAGTATGGAAAGAAAGGCAAGGAAATGAGAGGCACTTCGAGGCAGGGCAGCCTGCAGGCTGAGCACCGTGGATGCTGAGGGCATCTTTGCCCACATGTGGGGAGAGGGCAGGAATATGGGCCAATTTATTCTGCTTCCTATTTAGTATCACCTGGAAGTTAGAGAAGATCCTTGGTTCTAAAAGAGTTTTTTTGCTTTGTTAATGTGACTTCAGCAGTCTTCTGAAGAAAGTGGTACAAAAGAAATAACGTTTGAGGCAATTTCCTGTGTATAACAAGTTAAATAGCTCTGCAATGAAACGTGAAGTAAATAACTTTGAAGCATAGTTAGTCTTTGTTCTTGGTTTCAGTGGTGAATTTCTTAGAGCTCGCATGGCATGGAGGAGATCTTTTTTCAAGAAAAAACAGTTTTAAAAAAAAAAACCTTGGCATGTTTAATGGAAATCAATCTGAATTGGAACTTCAACTGTGAGTAAATCAATGCCATCCCCATGCTCTCTGTGCATACTTGCCCTTTCCTTAAAGATGATGCACATATTTATTTAAAAAAAAAAAAAAAAGTCTGCACAGTGTTTGGTACACAGTGAGTTAGATGCCAGGAGTGCTTTAGAACAATCACAGCAGAGAGTGAGCTCCTGCGAGCCACCCTTGAGAGAACAAGCACCGCGTGTGCCTGGGCTCAGAGCCTCCCCCTGCTGAGGTCGAGCTCATGTCCCTGCACCAGGATGCTCTGGGCAGAGCGGTGGTGGAGAAGCTGTCCATGGATGTTCCAGAAAAGACTTTTCCTGTGGTCTGAGACCTCTGTAAGTGGCCCACGCAGTGCCGTGGGGCTCCACCTCTCTGCCAGCAGGGCTCGGCGAATTGTGCAGCGTGCCCTGAGCTCTCCGTCCTGGGAGGTTGTCACTCATCCCCTGCGCAGCTCCTGCCCAAAGCCATCCATCAGCATGTCAGCGGCAAGCCCTCACTCGTTCCTTTCTGTGGATCAGAAGAGAAGGAAAGGCACATCCAGGGAAGGGAGGAACTGCTCTACGTGTCCCGGTGTCACAATCATAGATGTGTTCTCCCAGGGTGCGTGACCCAAGGTGAGCACCCACCCCACCCACCCGCTGCAGGGACGGAGCCAGGGTGTCACAGGGCACGGGCAGGTCTCTCCAGCTGATCGCAGCTCCCCTGGTGTGCTGGGACGTGCAAGACCCAGTACCCACCGAGGCCAGGTCATAGAAATGTCACACAGTCCATCTGCCATCTCAAATATACCTTCTGGTTTGCATCCTTTGGTTATGGAGCTGTTGTTTATTACTTTCGTATCCCTTGCTTTTGCACATCCTGCAGTGTCATTGGTCTTGTCTAATATATGCGCAGGACAGAGGCCTAGGAACACCAATGTCCTGGAAGAGACCAGTTTTGCCCAGCCCCACATGATCTGGAGGATTAGCCAGGGGGTCCCTGAAAGCACCATGGGAATAGGGGTGGGTGCTGCAGCAGCCACGTGCTGCTGCATTTCTTGAGTATTTTTCCTGCTGGAAACATGCAAGGAAAGGATATTTCTGGGCTGTCTGCGCAGGTATTCGTGGGTCCATGTGTGAAATGTGCATCCCTCCGTGCTCGCACCACAAGCCTAGTTAAGGAAGGGAAGTGGTGGGAGACATCCTGAATCCACCGGTGCTGTTCTGCACTGCTCAGAAGCTGACTTCAGCCCTCGGTGCGAGGAGAAGGCTCACTGGTTCCCAAAGCTGGTGATTTGGCTGAGGGTTGTCCTCACAGCACTGCTACACCCTCGCAAGGACACACTGCTGAACCTGCCCGCGACCCCCCCATCTCTCTCTGCTTCTTTAAATCCCCACACCTGAAAAATGCCAGCCTGTGCTTTGGGGCCAAACACATCTTTCTTCGCGCGTTTTTCCCCCTGTGGCAGCCTTCCTGCCGCTGCGGACAGGACAAGCTGGGGATGCTGCAGGAAGAGGTGGTCTCTCCCCCATCCTCGCTCCTGGAAGAGGCGCAGGAGGACTGCATGCACAGTTAGCACTCGCATTATCTGCCCCATATGCAGCCATCTGGTTCTGCTGAAGTTTTTGATCTCTCAGCCGGGTTTGATTTATGCGGCAAGAGCAGCGGCATTCCCATCGCAGAAGTCAAGCGCGATGGTTAGCGTTGCCACTGCTTAAGGGTACGGCCGGATCCCACCAAGGCAGAGCTTTACATCGCCCTTATTGGACACATCTGGAGGAGGAAAGGCGCTCTCCTCCCTTGGCCCGTGTTGGCTGGGCTTGGGCCAGGCAACGTGAAACCCTTGTGCATTTGCGATGCCTAATGCCTTGGTTTGCGGGCACGCTGCTTTCCCGATGATCGAAGTTCGGGAAAACGATACTGAAGAGGCCGGTATGTTTTCTGCACTGCAAAACACAAAGCAGGCATTTTTAACTTGGTAAAGGTTTCCAAACCCTGGTGTGAGGGTGGCAGGCTTGGCGTCTATACGTTGAAGAGCCTCGATGAAATGTTTTGTGAGGATTGTGCTCACACGGGCACGTTGGCATCATAAATTTGTGTGCGTGGAATAAAACAGTGCCCCTTGTTGCTCATCTCATGCCTTGGGTTGTCTTTGCAGATATTAATGATCTTTCTCCTTTTCCTTCACTTCACTAAGGGTTGTTTATTTCATCCTTCATGCTCCGTACTTTATGCTTCATTCAAGTGTTGCATAATCGAAACTACTCTTTGTGCTTGGTTTTTTTTAATCCTGTTTTGTTAACATCAAGTAACATGACATATCATGATGCATTATCGTAGCATATCGCACCATTTATTTTATTACATGACATTTTGCAACGTTTGTGAATGAACAGTCATTAGTTCCAAAAGAGAGACCTGACTGCTCAAGGGATCCTTTCTGACCAAAAGGTTCCCAAAAGAAAAAATGAAATATGAAATTAGTCAGATGCAGAGATCTTTATCTTCACTTCCTGGTGAAATCCATCTAATTCTGGGCAAGATGCAGCGATCTGCATTAAAAGGGCATTGTACTGGAATACGATATTTTAGGTTGGGAACTGAAGAGAGACAATTTCAATTGAAATGTCATAGGAAAGCCAGGAAGGCCAAACACAGTGACCCAACCTGGAGCGAGTGCAGAATGCTGCAGCAGGCAGGGCTGGTAAGCCCTGCAAAAAGTGATTTGTTAAGGTTTGGGTGAATTTCTGTGATGTAGACACTGGAAGGAATTTTTATGGGATCTGGCCCTGGAATCGAAAGGATTAAATAGCAAAGGAAAATCCAATGCGCTGTCGGTAACTGATAGCACACAGAAATGATAGTTCTTGTTGCAACGGGAATTTGAGTCACTGTTGCCTGCAGCCAGCCCCTTCCAGCCGCCCGTGCACAAAGGCAGCCTGCGAGTCTGGGCTTCAGCTCCACGTCGGGAGCAGTGCACGTTGTGCAGGGCCGTGCAGACGCTGTCCTGCTCGTTTGTCCTAGAAACAGGTCCCCGTCTGGAGAAATAAGCTGTGGTAGCCTTGGATTTATTCACTGCGATAAGATGGATGTCCCATGGAGGGAGAAGGGATGCAGCCCCATGAGTATTTTTGAAGCTGCTAGTCCATGTAGCAAAATTTAGTCCATGTGGCAAAATTAGTCTGCGTACTGGCATGGAGGTGCTGAAGGGAAGGTCCACCGCGCAGCGTCAAGCAAGCCAGAAAATGCACAGGACAGGAAACAAATCATAAAAAGCTCTCTGCAGCGATGCAGCCCACGCTCCTGCCCGAGCGCTGTAAGACGCTGTGTATCATATGCTGCCATGGAAAGCTGGTCTGGGTTTCATCAGCGGGGTTTGAGACACTTCTTGCACTTTTTGCTGTTGGAATTAAACCAAAAAGTAACAACATTGTGGTCAGGCTTACGGGGGAAAAAAAAGGAGGTAATACGGTCTGCGGGGCTGAGCACAGGACTTGAAATCACGTCAGGGTCCAGACGTGTATCCTGCTAAGTCAAGGTGTTCTCTGGGCTCAGCCCATACCCTGACCGTGCTCCTGCTCTCTTCTGTGCCGCTTCTCTGGGCTCAGCCCATACCCTGACCGTGCTCCAGCTCTCTTCTGTGCCGCTGCGATCCCGGAGCAGGGCAGAGCCCAGCTGACCCCAAAGAGTTTGGAGGAATGCCGTGAGTACGGGAGGGAAGGTGGTGCAGGGCCAGCATCTCCTGCACTGTGCACGTGCACTGTGTTTGAATTTTGCTGCCAGAATGGATCCCTGAGCTGACGTGTGGTGTTGCCTGCACAAAGACACATGAATATCCAAGGTAGGGTAAAAACTGGAGACCAATCCCGCCACGTCCCCTGCCTGTATGTGCTTGGGCTCTGGGAGGTCTGACCCACGTGAAGAGACCTGGGTTTGAGGAGAGGGTGGATGCTGAGGACACTGAGGACACCCAAAGCTTACAAGAGCACAATGTCGGGCAAAGGGTTACATTTTCACATGCTGAATGTAAGAAATGAAGGCACTTTTAAATTAAAAAAAAAAAAGTGACTGGGATTTTCCGTAAGAAAACTGGTGGGTGACTTACCTTTTCTTTTCACATGTTGATTTTATACATTTTCTACAAAATATGATTCATATCCAACAGACCTACAGACCCAGGCTGTCCTGTGTGCTTCTCTGAATACCTGAATATTTTACGTGGTCACAGCTTGGTCAGGGCATTCAAAATATCACCCTGAATATGGTGCAATGCTGGTGTGAGGGCAGAAAGTCCCTCATGAGACTGTCCCGAGCAGAGGGGGGAACATTTCAGTGGACAAGCCAACAGTCTTCACAAGAGGCCTTCAAAGAACTGTGACAGGGAAGTTCACCTAAGCCAGCAGAACCAGGATTTGCAAAGGCAACCGGCTGCTGCTGAGCCTCTGGGAATAGTAAAGGTGCTTCCGATGACTTGTCGAACCCTAATTAAACGACTCAGGCAGCAGCACGCCGGGAGCCCCGTGCCCACCGCGGCAGGGATGCGTGGTCCACGTCTCAGAGCCCCCTGGTGCCATCCGAGCTAGGGCTGCCCTTGGAGCATCATCCCCCCGGGACCCCTGCCCCTGCCATCCTCCCCTGCCACTCGGGCGCTGCAGCAGGCGGTGGGGAGGAGGGAAGGGACGCCAGGCCTGCAAATTAGCATCAAAGGCTTGGTGCGAGGTTTATGGGGACATTTACTAGTGTTGTTTTCATTATTTACACCGGCCTTGATTCTAGGAGTTCTCATTAAAAGTGTAATAAATGTAAAAATATTTTACAGGCCAATAAAAGTTCCAAAGCAAAAATAACTTTATATAGTGCGATTTTTTTTTTTTTTTTTTTGCTTTTACAAAATACTGTGTGGTATCATATTGAACCTGCTGATTGCTGATGGGATGAGAGAAGCCCCTCTGCTCTGGGGCAGCACGAGAGGACAGGCTGGGGCTCAGCACTGCTTTCCTGCTGTCTGATTCATCAGGTACTGGGCAACTTTCGCTGTCTGTGGCTTAGAGGAGAGTGTAGCAGGCCAGAGGCAACCTTTCTTTCTGGGGAAAGGAGACAAACCCAGACCATTTGTATTATTTTATTTTTACTTATTTTTTTTCTGGTTTAAAAAAAAAAAAAAAGTACATGAAATATATCCAGAAAGGCACTGGAAAATATGGGACTGACAAAGGGAAAATACATTAAGGTTTTCAAGTTCCTCTATAAAATATGTTTGCATAAACACACTGTGTGTAGTCAGAACTAGCCTATAGTTTCTGGAAGTATGTTAAACAAGGAGAGTGATATTTGCCAAATCCTCTGTTATGGTTTTGGGATGTGCAGTCCTCTGCAGAAGGACAGAACTAAAATGAGGAAACACTTTGGAATGAACTCAGCTTGGAGGCAATCCAAAAATCTTGTGGAATGGGTGGAGATGAAAAAAAAAATTGGATTTAACCATTAAATCATCCAGCAACTTGGCATCTGCCGCACTTATCTTTTTGTCCCAAAGATAATAATGTTCCAAAGTCATAATGACGTCTAAACATCTTTGATCACAGAGCAGATGAATTGGTCCAAAAATGCTAAATTTGGCTGTCTCACATGGGTTATCCTAATAAATACTGAGTCAGCTTCGCAAATGGAGTGGTTTTCAGAAGAGTGGAATGAACATAGATGTACTTGACCCAAAAGAAGCTGGAGGTGTTAGTTACAGCAGCCAGTGAGACCTCCACTTGCTTGAAAGCAAATTTAAGATTCCTGGTTTTTAGGCTCCAGCATCTGTGAATACTTTTTTTAAAAAAATATATATTTTTTTCACACTGACTCTAAAAGCTGCCTTCATAATTTTGCATGAACAAATACATTTGCCCATGTAGGGTTCTAGTCCTAATTTTTAACACTTTGAAAATCCTAGCTGGTGCGTAAACCTGTGCATGGACAGAGGGAATGGGAGTGGAACGGGTTTCTGCTAGAAGCAGCCTCGACCCTTTTCCCTGCCCATTTACTGAGCTGACCTGCGTCCAGGATTATGAGAGCAATAACTAACAAGCATTGGAGAGGTGCCATCCTCACAAAGACCACTGACGGCACAGTCAGCCCAACGCTGTTTTTAAAACCCAGTCAAAGAACCGAGTGAAGCCAGGTGAGAAGGCTGAAGCATTTGCATCCCATCTTGCAGGTATGAGCTGAAGGCTCAGGAAGGCAGTCTAATTGCATGACGGGTGAGTTTGGCCTCTTGAGCTGAATCATCCCCTGCTGGATTCTGTGTGCGTATGTGTCTGTGACCAGAATAGGGAGTTTCTCTGCAAGGATACTGAAAGGGAAGGCGTGAGCCAGCCAGGAGTTGTGCAACATTTTCTTAGCAGGAAATAAATTTAGACCCTTGATTATTATTTTTTTTTTCCCCTGAAACATTGGAAGGAAACGTGGGGCTCCAAATAGGATGATCGTTGCGAGAAAACATGGCTGGTTTTACTGCGCCTGCTATTGCGCCCCAAGGCCACAATTAGGTCTGGAATCCCATTGTGCCAGGCATTGTCCAAGTGCAGAGCAAGAAACAATCCTTGGCTTGGAGGCCTGCAGTATTGATTAACCTTTATTTGTTTGTGCAAGTACTAGTTTATTATTAAACTCTGTTATTTGTGTTAGGAGGTGAATCTTCCCTGTTCAGCCATAACGAGTCTAGGGATCAGTCATAGCATAAGCCCTGTATTGCACAGAGATAAAATGAAAATATTTTTCTTGTTTTCATAGATGCCTCATTGAAGTTTCAGGTTTTCAGGCAATCTTGGGGAGTTAGACTCACATTCCCTGAAAGCCTGTGTGACCAGGACAGAGAAATCCCTGCAGCCCCTTGGGAACCTGCATCCTAAAATGACATGCCCCAGATCCTGTGTGAGACAGCAGCAGGGCTAATACTATCCCATATCCCAAGCTGGTTCTCTTGAAATAGTATCTCTTGTTTCTGCAAAAACGTGGATGCTCTGTGAATATGCCTCCACATACAATTTTCCTTCAAGGTACCCTTGCCTACACTCCCAGGACAAAAGGAATCTATACGTCCCTACCCTGGCTGCAGCCAAAATACCATTTTCTTGTCCAGGCATTGATTTTGGCTTTCCCATTGCAATGCTGTTATCTCTTTTGCTATCTCACAATTTACAGGAAATTCAGAACTGGATGCAATCACAACTCATAATTTGAAATGCTAATCCTTGGGCTGTCACTCCAGCTGTAACACATACAGCCTGCTCTATTAAACTTTAATGTGCACCCTAATAGCCATGTGAGGCTAGAAATCCAGGGATTAGCTTTGATTCCAGTTTAACTACTGATAGGCGCCTGTAGTATTATAAAGGACTCTTTCGCTTCTGAGGAGCACTGAACATCTTTGCTTTGGTTTGTTTATAAGCTACTGAAAGTCAGTCTAACATTGATTTTGTCCAAAAAGGACTACTATAAACCGGGCTTAATCTAGCTGAAGAATGGTGAGCTCAGAGCAGTAACAACTCGATCTCTCACCCTCTGCATCCCAGGCTAGGGAAAGAGGTGACTTTTCTCTCACAGTGCGGCTAGGCTGTGACATCCAGGACCATCTGGATTCTGTGAGTGGGCGGAAGATTGGGTGTGAAGCAGCTGGATTGTGTAAGATGGGTAAAAATCTGGCCCTGTTCAAACGAAGAGCAGCACTTCCACTGAATTTGGCAGGGCCAAGACTACCCATGATATTTTGAAACAGGGTTAATGGGCTTTGGGCTGTCCAAAGAGGTGCTGGCAAAGGAGGTGATTATGGCTTTCATCTGTGTCTGTCACTCATGTCAGTGTTGTCTCCGTGCCATGTTGGTAGTAAGGCTAAGGTAGGTGTAAGCGCAGAGGTCAGGAGGGGTTCTCCTGGGTCAAAAGTAGGTAGGATTTGTAGGAATATAGTCTTCTGCACAGTTGGCACTCCTGGGTTATATGCTGGAAATAGGAGGCTTCTGTAATTGTTAGCTTCTGGGGATGTAACAATATCTATTTGGATTGCGGATTGGCAGCCCTTGTGGTGAAAATGCCTTGTTTTGTTTGCGGAGGCAGAGTCACCACCCCAAAGAATGAGGCTGCAACCTGTTCTTCAGCGTGAAGATGCCACCAAAACGCATGCCTGTGGTTACTTCAGAGCAGGCTATTGCCATCTGGGCAGCCAGGCAGCTCCTCCCAAAGACCACCAAGCACAACTGAAGTAGCAGAAAGAAATGCATTTTTTTTTGTGCAGCTTGCAATGGGAAGACCTCTTTTGGACCAGAGTGACATCTCTTCCAAAACGCACAAAGCCCAGTAAACTAAAGAGCCTGGCAAGAATGGCACTTCCCTTCTCTGCCAAGCCTCCTGGTTCATTCACTTGAGCTGCGTGGTTTGGGTAGGAAACACAAATATTCCCTGGTGTCGTAGCTTTGGGCTGGAGATACTCTGCATGAGGCAGAGCTTCTCACCGTGCATCATTCTTTCCTCACAGTTGTTCAAGGAAAGATTTCAGTTTCGCCTTGATTTGGAACAGAACCCTTTGCTGAAGCTTGAGTTTTTTCTTTTTTTTTTTTTTTTTCCCAAAATTGAATTCTTGTTGTTCAGCCAGTCCTCACTCTCCAGAGGGTACAACAGCCCCCAGTCAGCTCCAGGTCTCCCTTTCCACACAGGACCTATCTTTTAGGACCTGGGTGCCTTTTTCATAGGGAATACCTTGTTCTTTGTGCTCCAAGACAGATGCAGAGTTCAGATGGGATTTCTGGGATGCTGCACAAATTTGTTCCAATCCTCAATAGATTGCGAGGACGGCCTTTGGCTGTGAAAAATGCTCACCCCTCTGAATCCGGGTTTATTGGCTTCCTGAGTGTTTTATGAGGATTCAGTGCTGCATTTTCTTGGGATTGTGTTGAATGGGTACCTGAGTTACTGGTGTAGATAGATGGAAATTTTTAATGACTGGTGTGTGTGGTTTATAGCTGTTTTTGTGCATATTTTCAATAGCCACAACGGTTACGCCCATAAACTGAAAAAAAACACACTCTTTCCCGTCTGCTGGATTTTCTTTCGGCTCATGTATATTCTTGTTTATTCTGCTGGGCTTCCAAGATGGAAGTTTGTACAAACATTTTAAAGTTTTGAGAAACAACAACCAGAGGCAAAAGGAGAAAAAGAAAAACAAGGAGCAGGGCGATCGTCTCTCAAGTGGGTCTGTGCATCCTTTGCTTTATCGTCCAGAGCTTCAAGCTGGCATCAATTTTTATAACACTTGGGAGATGCGGAAGCTCCTATTTGCTGCTCTGCAAATGAGCATGACATACTGCTTCTTTCACGTATATTCTTTGGAATCCTTCCCCTGGCCACATAGCTCCATGTTTCCTGCAGATTATATACATATGAAGGAAATAATCACAGCAGATGCCACCCAAATACCTGTGGGTGATCAGATAGCCCAACTTGCTCTACGGCTTTAGAAAACCCTGAGTCAGGTGTTTGCTATCCAGAGATGTTTCCTGAAAAAAAAAAAAAAAAAGAAATAATTTCTGGGGTTTGCCCACCCAAACTTGTTTAATCTCTTGTGGCTTTTGCTGCAGTCCCCAGGGACACAAGGACAAGGGCTAAGGGGAGTGTGAGGAGGGAGGTGGGTGGCAGAAAAAGGCTCTCCAGCTGGCATAAAGGGCTGGGAGTCCTCTTGTGAGCAGACGAATTTTAGACAAAAAGGAAAAGCAAGTGGAGCTTGTTGATCTAGTTTGCCACTTGTGCCTGATCTAGCAGTATCTGCAACATCCATCGAAAGCAGAGTTAATGCTATTTTGTATAATTCTTTGATTTCCATAAGATCTCCATTGGCCATGCTACCTGTGCAGGGAGCCAAGCATGCCAACGACTTTTTGATAGTAACTTTAAGCTGCAAAAATAAAGTTGCACTGCAGAGCGTCTGATTTTCACAGTGAACCACCCCAGCTGCAGGTAGATGTTGGCGTTAGCCAAGGATGCTGGCTGTTACGGCCCCCAGAATCTCACTCAGGTATTAAGGGGCTGCTTCCCATCCTCTGCAGATTTCATGCAGAGAGGGTTTGGTGTGGCCACGACATGGCAGAGGCCAGGTTCCAGCTGGAGCAACCCTGCTGGGCACAGAGGAGGACCCGCTGCTGGTGGCAAGGGCACGGACAGACCCGAGCCGCTGAAAGGGCGCAAACAAAATAGCTGAGCAGCACAGAGCCACGTCCGATGGGTTGCAGCTGTCCCTCCGCCTCCCGGCCGCCCCCGCCCTGCTCCAAATGTAAATCATCACCCTTTTCCCTTTTAACATAACAGTTGTGTCATTTAAAAGCTCAAAGAGCTGAGAAAAAAGTCTACTTGTTTAGAGAAACCATTAAAACAAATTATGAGCATTTAATAAATGGGGAAAACTGTCTGTTTGTCATAACACAGAATTTTTCCTTTAAATATCCAAACAACCGCCCAAAAGGTTACTCGTAGATGGGTGTGTATGGGGGACATTTCCAGGGTCAGTCTGCACCCGGGGTCCTCACTGTGAGCCTTTGGCCCAAATCCCGGCTGTAGGCAGCGCGGACGGGTGGAGGTCTGGGCTGGGGTGCAGCCGAGCTCGCTGCAGGGCTGGCGGTGCAGCTCTGCCTCCCCTGGCCCCACGGTGCCCATTGCCCCTTCCCTGGCAGAGGAAGGATGCATGCAAAAAGCAGTTTTTTAAAGCATCCATGCGCTTCTTGAATAAACAGTAGCTTGGCGACTGCGTTTGGAAAGCAGTTGGATGCTTTTCTCGCTCCTCATATGCTATTTCTCTTTCAAAACATTTCCCGATCCCAAGCTCCTTCCTCAGGTTGTGGGAACGTTCAGGTTTGGATCTGCAGTGTGTGGGCTGGCCCCTCTCCAGTTGTTTAACAGATGATTGCTTTGAATAAGATTATCTCGGACAGGCGGAGAATCATCTCCGCAGCGCCAGGGCCGCCTTCACCCTGGGAGGGGGGAGCGAGCGGGCTGCGCTGCGAGGTGCTGGGCTCGCCTCGCTGGCAGGGGTCTCCTCCGGGCAGCTATTGCGGCTCTGGAGCTGCCATCTGATATTTAAGAGCTATTAAGTCCTTGGTCCTTAAGAATGATTGATTACCGGCTAAACCTCCTTGTAATGAGCCTCTTTACCTTTAGGAACTAGCAAAGTTTGGGAGAAAACCTGTTTTGTGTCTTGCTGTTAGGTGACTCAGGAGCCTGGAGGTAAAGAAAGAAGTCCTTAGCTCTTAAGTGCACAACATTTTCCTCTATCACAGGATTTTAAGCACGAGGCTGCCAAGCTCCTTGCCATTGCAAGGCTGGTGTCGCATCCCCGCCACTTCTGATGGTGGCTTGCTGAGCACTCCGGGCACTCGTGCCATACGCCCTGTGAGGAGGTTGACCAGCTTGGTGGAGGTTTCTCAGCTTGTGGCTGTCACCCCTACGTAATGCTTCGGTGGTTTGCCTCAAATGCTCGGACCTGGCAGGTTGTACGAGGTGGCCGGTCACCGAGGGGACCAGGTTGTGTGCCGCTGTCAGGGTTTTGCTGAATTTGTGTAGATCTGTGAACTGGGGGGTGGTGATTCCTAAGGGCCCGTTTCAAGACTTCTGTGCAGGATTCACGTGGAATGAGCCCTGTGAAGACCAGGGTGAGAAAGAGCCTTCAGCCCAGAAGGTGATCCATGGGGCAAGGGCAGTGCCGGGAGCCGGAGCCAGCACTGCTCAAGCAGAGCAGCCAGGAAGAAGCAGCGATGAGGAAAGCCAAACAACCCAGATTTAGGATGAGGACAAAAGATAAGGCCTGAACAGGACTGTGGGCTATGCGAATCGAGGGAAGAAGGGGCAGAATCAGAGAGATGCCAGAGGGACAAAACAAAAAGGTTTTGAAAGATCCTCTGTGTGCATCCCGAGCACAATGCTAATCACAGCTCAATTATGGGCTTTGGTGGGCAGGTGGAGCAGAGGTGGCCCTGCTCCCTGAGATGCTGTGTGCTTGGACAACCAAGGGCTGTGGGGACTCCTCTCCTCCTGCACTGCTTGCTGGCCACAGGCTTGGTTCCAAATTACGGTGTAAAGCATTTTTCTCCCTCGCATCTCCCTCCTGTGAGCTGAGCTGGTTCTGGCCCAGCCCTCCATGTCCAGCTAGCTTGAATTTGGCATTTGGGATAAAGCAGAGTGTGGAGACATAATCAGAGAAGGGCCTCACCTAAAAATAAAAGCACAATTGAGAGATGGTGATTCAAGGGGACACTGCCTTTGGGCGCACCCTGTCCCCAGTGTGAATATTAACTCCCTTAATGAGAGAGGCGCTGGGTCAGGCTCTCCATGTCGGGCTGATAATGAGCATTTTATTACCTCCCTATCATTAAATATGAAGAAAACCCTTTTCTTTTAACCTCTTTGGTTCTTTAATCTTGGAGTCCTCTGCGGTCAGATGTGTGAAGACTTTTCTTTGTGAATCGAAGGAGAATTCTCCAGCTTCTCTCCCACAGGTTTTAATCCCTTCTTTTGTTTCACCATGTGGTTGTGTAAGCAGTTCCCTTGAGAACAGGGCTCCAGGAATATGTAATTAAAGCAAAAGTTTGGCACTAATAAGTGATCTTATCACTTTGTTAGGCTTTTTCCAGGTCTTTGTGTGATATTCCTAGGCCGCCCATCTGAAGTTATTTAATTACAAGGCCCCCACAATAGAACCAGGGCCTCGGATGGTTTTAATTTTTTTTTTTCCATGGCACATTATATCATGTGTTATGATGCTTTGTGCACCAGGTGACCTAGGAGGGGCTGACAACCCTTCAGGACCGTCACTGACAAAGCTGACGCTGCAACGAGTGTTTTTGCCATGAGTAATTACGGAGGAGAAACTCCTCGTCAAGCCCTAACAAAGCGAGCGCTTGGGCCCCAGAACGGCCCTCACCGCGTGCTGGAGCCTGCTGGGGACCGTGGGCAAGAATACGGGGGAAAGAAAGCCAAAGCATGAGAAGAGTGCTGCCGCCAATGAGTTCTCCTACGTCTCGTGTTGCTCAGAGTGCTGAGCCTTCCTCCACCGTCGGCAAGTGGTGGAGGTGCGGCTGTGGTGACCCCCGTGGGGTGGGTTGCCCAACGCGGGTTTCTCCGTGGGCTGAGCCTCCCCATTGTTCAGCCCCGAGCCCTTGAGGGATCAGGGAGCAGCCCTCGCCCTTGAGAAGCCTCGGGGCCTGAGTTGACTAGGTGTGAAGCTGTTTAAGCACTTCAAGATAAAGATAAGATATGGAGATTTTTTTAAAATGCTCTTAGAAGCCTGTAATCTACTGAAGAGCATTCTAGGCAATGGGTTACGTGTGCTTAGGTTGGAGCTACAACTGATAGGAGATCGCTGTCTGAAAAAAAAACCCTCCTCTGAGCGGTCTCCACATCACCCAAAGCACCTCTGTCTCTTTTGGGGCCTAAAAAATGTTGACAGCTGACCAGCAGCTCCTCCCCAGAGGACGTGCAGCGTGATTCAGGGTGATGTGAAACTCGAGAGCAGTAACTCAGGGCAGGCATTGGTGTGATGTGGTGGGATGATTACATGGTGGCACGGCGGCATGTGCAACCTGGTGTTTTTCAAAACCCCAAAGCATGTACTTGCTATTTTTTTTTTTTTAAGAGATGATATTTTTCCAACCTTCCTCTCCTTTGTAGCTCGCCATTCATGACGGCTGCTGCCCAGGGGGCTGAGGGCTGGGCACGAGAGCTGGGCTGCCATGAGCAGGGTGGGAGGTGGGGATGGTCAGCTTCCAACCTCTGGTAAGACCAGAAGGAGCCACCAGCAAGGAGCAGGCAAGAGTACGGGCTTCAACCACGATCCCCCTGTTAGATAATATTTTCCTCCACGCAACCAAGCTGCGTTTTACCCTTTTATTATTACCTTACTCCATAAAATGTCAGAGAGCCCCCTGCATATCTGAAGTTTTCAGCTCTCAAATATTACGCAACCCGCGATGGAAAAGGGCTTTTAAACCCATGTTTGCTCGAAAAAGCTTCAATCTCTCAGCACAAACTGCCCCCGGGAAACCCTTCCCCCTCTTTAAACAGCAAATCTGTCTCAAGAGCTTCAGCAATGCCAGCCCTATCTCTGGGCATGACAGTCGGTGGAAAACGTTCTGCTTTCTGTTTGCCAGGTGACGTGGGGTAGGACCTCGCTGTTGTTCTCCTCCATCCCCTGCTGATTGACGCCCTGCAATGCCCTGGCACACTGCTGCGCACCTGAGCCCCGAGCAGGGTTGTGGAGCCCCATCCCCGCGCTGTGCTCGGGCAGAAAGCGCTCGGTCTGAAAGTCAGGTGCTAACGAAATAACAACCGAACGGAGATCAGCATACCCTCACGGTGTCATTTTCAGGTCTCATTTTGTTGCTTTTCTGCCCTCTTGGAATGCTGCTCCATTTACTAACTTTGTATTTGCTTTGCTCCCAGCTCGCTTACCTATCATCACTAATTACAGAACAAACAATTGCAGTAATACAGTAATGAATAGCAACCTTTTGGGCTTTTTTTTTTTTTTTTGGTAGGTACACCTGGTTCAAACATTTAAGATAAACAGGAGTGACTTTCCAGTTCTCTTCTCCTCTGCCCAGCAGCAGAATTTCCATCAGTCTGTTTGGTGCCAGTGTGAGCCGTCAGCAGCAGGCTTTGCCAGGTAGGCAGAAGGGAAGGTTGTTCTGAGATCTCCTGTAAACGCAGTTCAAGGGTCGCTGCTGAGCGCCATCCCCTTCCATTTTTAATTTCCCCCTCCCCTTGAATTTGTGCTGGCATCACTGTGAGCAGCCCTTTGTGACCCCAGTGCAGTCCAGCCTGAATTACCCTGACTTTGGCTGAGCTGAAGCTCCTTGCAGCAAGACTTATTGGCACCCCACATTCGCAATTTCACCATTAGATCAGAGAAAGGAGAAATCCAGAGGAGAGCCTAAAACCTTCCCTGTACCAGTGCCCAGTGCAGCACAGCGCTTTGGTTAAGGACAAGCACAGCTTCATTGATTTCTCTGCTGCTCTGTGTAAACTTCTGCATTGACACAAGAGTATCGCTTCGATCTGGGCTTAGGATTACAATGGAACAAAAAGCAATGTAAATCCACTATTAAGTGCATCAATAAAAGCATCTCACAAATGAAGCTTAAGAAAGCCTTAAAATGTACCTGGGAATAGGAAATTGCCTATTGAAAACTAAATGAATGTTGATATAAGGCATTTAATTAAAATGGAATTAGTGTTTCAGTTAGTCTTTCTGTATTTCCTTTCGCTGCTTTACGTGGTTGGGCAGATGCACGCCTCTGCCTGGACTGGGAATGACTCTGGCTGGGGACTGGCTCCCACGTCGGGCCTCTGCAGCCTTTCTGATGGGTGTTCTGAACAACAATATGATTCAGGAGAACAGTTCACTTTCTTTTTTTCTTTTTTCTTTTTTTTTTTTTTTAATTCTCTTGTACTCTGATGATATCCATGGCCTCCCGCCCTCTGGAGTTTCTAACACTTCCGACAAGCAGCTGTACCATTCTGCTGCAAATACACTTACGGGGAGATATGATTTGTTGAATGGAAGCTACCTGGGAGTCACCTGCTGGGCTGGTTTGATGATATTTTGGTGTGGCACCACCTAGGGATGCGCTAGAATAAATCCAGACCTACTTTTTGAGGATGTGAGCATCCACCATTTGCATGATTGTAGTGAACCACCCTCTCTGTCTATTGAAAAGGACCATTAAAATTATTTCCAACTCCAGAAATGATAAAAACATAGGAAACAGGCCTCAGAAAATTGTGAATCTGGCTCAGAGGTGTTGAGCTCCTCCACCAGTAGTAGAAGGAAGGTGTTTATAACTTGTATGCTCATTCCTGAGCCTTTAGCTTAGAAGCATAGTGGTATTTTCTGTAGCTGACTTGGCTGAAAATGTTCCTTTGAAGACAGGAAAAATGCACTGCTCACCTCTCCATGTGACTCCAGCTGGGGATTTAAGAAAAATGCCAAGTATTGGTGTCACTCAACGGGGGCATGGCAGCAGCTGGGTGCAGTGTGGAGGATTGGGAACATCGCATCTGGCAGATGCTATCTGCAATCAGCTCTCAGGCAGACGGGATCACTCCTCTTGAAATGATGGGGACCAGGTGGGGAGGCGCAGCACTTGCGCAGTCCATCATAGGGGCACCCTGAGCATCCATCACCTCCCTTTTGGGACTTGTCTGGGACTGCAAAAAAGCGTGAGCCAACACCAGAGCAAAGGCAACAAAAGAGAAGGTTTCTGCTGCCTTCCCCATCCCAGGAGAGGGTAAAATGCTTCAGGAGAGCCAGCTTGCAGTGCTGGGCTGTGGGACAGGTCCCTCCCTGCAAACTGGGTGCTTGTCACCGGGACATGAACTGCGGGGACAGGCTGGAGCACTGCATGGGGATGCAACCCAGAGGGAAAGGCTGCCTGCCCAGCCTGCAGCACCAGCATCTGCAGCATGCCGATTAACAGGCTGCACCAAGAAAGAGCAGTCTGGCACCTTCTGCAGATGGAAACACCCTGCCAGACCCCTGGGATTAGGTGGGATCCTGAGGCTGGTGAGGACATGCTGAGGGCAGGCGCCGCGAGGTGCAAGGGCAGGATCTGCTCCCCTCGGTGGCCATTCCCCCACACACCAGGAGTGGAAATTTTGCATCGTGCTCAGCTCGTGGTTCCAGCTCACAGGAGCAGTGGGGTATCCTGCTGGGCTGCCTGTGTGCAGAAAGAAGGGGTCTGGGTGTCAGCATGGGGCTCAGGGTGCTCCTCTCCCACCTAGGGGTGCCCACTGGGCTCAGCAATGCAGGGGCGAGGGGCACAGCAAGCGACTGCAAGCACCATTTACATGTCATATAAGCTGCCCAGAGAGGAGCAGGGAAATTCTGGGAATTTTAGACATCTGGAGAACTTTAATGCAGAAAACACAGATGTTTATGGACATTTGCTGCAAGGTCAGTGAGAATTGAACATCATCATTTCGTGCCTGGGCATCTAAGTCCTGCTGCCGATTTCTTGGCTCCGCTGTTCTCTTCTGCAATGGCAGGGGAATGATTAGAATTAGAGCAGCATGCGAGCTGCTCAGGATAAACGGGCTTGCTGCATCCACATGGAACAAATCTTTCTGCACCTCACTTTCCTTGTAAATAAGAGTAACATATTAATAATTGCAGAGTTGTTGGGAAGATGATTAATGTGTGGCCAAAGTCTGAGTCTTACGCATGAAGTTGCATAGGAGTTCAAAGTACTGTTACTGTCATTTTATCACTCACTACATCAAAGCAATTAATTCATGTTCTTCATACATTGACTGGCAGATAGGCTTTTTATATGTTGATTGGCAGACATTCTACATCGGATATTAAATAAAGCAAATTATAGCTATGGTGTATTTCCTATTGTTTTGTGTGAGAGCAAATCTCCCCATTTGGACACCACTCAGGCAAATGAGATATAATGGAGACATTTCACCAAGAGGCGGAGTGCGACTTCCTCAACCTGGATAGACTGCGTTGGGGAAAAAAACAACCTGAAACAACACTTCTGAAGAGGTAAGAATAGCAATAAATAACCGGGTTTGCTTTTCTCTTTTGCAACCCCTATTTCAAATTCTGTTTCTCTCAGACAGCAGCTGACTCAGCAGGGTCTGCGCCCAGCCTGAGCACCCCTCGGTGCTGCCGTGGCCATGGCTGGGGCACGAGGCACCTCCCCAGGGCTGTGAGCACTGCAGGGAGCGGGGAGGGAGCGAAGGAGGGGCTGCAGTGGGGACGGACCCCAACCGGTTCCAAATGGGAGCTTTGAGCTCACGCTATCCCTTTGCCATTTAGTAACAATACCGCCTTTTGCTTCCAAGTAAGACTTAGATAGGATGCATTCAAAATGTTCCCCATTAATTAGGCATAAAAGTTAAGCCTTCCTTTCCTCCCCGGGCCCACGGAGCTGAGGGCACCAGGCTCCCTGGCCCGTGGTGCGAGGTGATTTACTGTAGCCCCAGCACAAGTGGTATTTTCTGGGGCCGCAGCACATAGACACGCCATTGATAATTCTGCCTTTGTTTTGACTGCTTCCAACTGCAGAATGAGGGAGACTTAATTGGCAGAAATGACCTCATTCCTGGCTTGATTAAGGTCTCCATATGTGCTTTATAAATAAAGTAGTCTTTTCAACTCTTTTATCACTTGGAGGTTTCAGCAGACTGAATATGATTTATGGCGTTTTGCCTCTTTCCACGATCGGGGACGACTTCTGATCAGCCAGCTTCCCGCAGCCGCGGCCGGGCGCATCGCTGCCTGCAGCAGCTCTGCAGCGGCACAGACGAGGCTTGCCCCAACAGCACTTGCAGGCGTTGGTTGCACTGGCTGCCGTTTGAACTCCCCCGCTCCCCTTCTTGTTGTGTTATAATAAAGGAATAAAACAAATCCATGCATTGAATCGGGCTTGCAGTGATTATTTGGGCTGCGCTGTGCGGGTCTCCCCATGTTGGGAAAGGCTCTCACAGGGGAGCCCCAGGGCATCTCCATCCCAGCAAGCTGTCAGACCAAGGGCAGGGGCTGAAGACAAGCACCAGCATGGGACACAGGACGTGCCACCGAGTGCCCCTGAATGCCCCCGAGTGAAGTCAGAGCCAGAGGAGGAAGGGTGGGGAGAGGTGGGATGGTGCAAGCCAGGCGCTAAGCCGTGAAACCTGGCATCATCTTTTTGAAGACACAGTTAGACAAGCAGCTATGGAAAAAGGAGTAAATACAAATAAAATCAAGGCCTTGTGTGTCAGACACTCTGCTTACTCCACTCCGCATCATTTCAGGTCTCTTTGGTTCCATGCAGCAGTATTGCTTAATCCGAGCTTTCAGAAGTCATGAGCAAGGCTTAAAAATAGAGCTAAGAAATGTTACATAGCAGGTTCTGTTATTTGTTCTCTGAAGGCTGAACATTTAGTACTTGTGTGCATAAGCTCTTCATGAAGGCTAGAAATGTGTTAAAGGAAAAAAAAGAAAGCTTACATTGTTAGGTTAAAAACTGATCCAAGCTCTAAATCACCAGGAAATATGGACAACTCACGATAAAATGTCGAGAATTGAAAATATTGTTAGACATTCAGAGGGATAAAGAGAAGAGGTATATTTAGCAGGATTCTTGTGTCTTAGCATTTGGTATTCTGAATTGCCTAGAGAGAAACATGTTGATTTCCTCGGATTACTTGATCATGGTTCACTGAGTTCAGGTTTTCTTTCCTTTCTTATTTTGTCACTAATTCAGTAGCAGAGAATATTCTTGTGAATGAATTCACACAGCTAAGCACATCTTTCAAGAGAAAGAATATCTTTTCTGTCAAACATCATTTCCTATCTGAAATACAGGCCAAAAAAAAAAAAAGTGTTGTTTTTTTTTTATGTCATTGTTAGCCCTGAATTTTTGAAAAACAAGCAAAATAAGGAAGCTGGCCTGAAACAGCTGGATGCAAAATTGTGCACGAGAGGATCTGGGGTTTTGTGGCTGAGCAGATGCAGCTCCACAACCGGGTGGGGGGGCATCAGGAGGGGCTGCTCCAATGCCCCAAGCTTCAGCCGGCTCAGTGCAAAACACAGCCAAAGCATGGGGCCCCGTCCTGCAGTCAGGTCTGCGAGAAAGGTGCTGCCCCATTAGTGCTGGTCCCACACAGGGTCTCCAATGGCCAGGCGTGTCTGGCTGTCCCCACAGCTGATGTCTGTGATCCACCCAGACACCAGATTTCGTGCAGAGTGTCTCCCCTCCCCACACAGCAGTTTTTCTGCCCCTTCCTCAGTTAGCTCTATCCAAGCAAAACATCCCAACTCAACCCCAATTTCCTTTGGGAACAGAGGGTCCATAGCAAGGATCAGTGGGGTGTCTCACTCTGCTGTCTCACGCTTTGGGACAGCACGGGTGCTTTAACCCTTCCTGCTCGCTACAAGCCGTCGAGGCAGCACAGCCTGACAGCTTCTGCCCAGGTTTGTCTTGGGGACGGAGAGGTGGGAAGGTGACGTGGTCAGAGACAGGACACTACTGTGGCTGGTGCCGCAGAGCCAGGCGGTGCTTCCCCCAACGGAGGGAAGGCAGAGGCACCGCCGTCAGGTTTTCCACGTGCCTCTCACCACAAGGCATGCTGGAGGGAGCCAGCTGACGTTTGCAATCCTCCCTTTGTGGCTGGCGGGGAGAGAAGCCCTGTGTTATTTCTGTGCTGACGACATATCCCCAGGAAGGTTGTTTTGTTGTTGGCTCTCCTTCCCTTAAAGGAATGGCGCCGTGTGGAACCCGAGGTCCCTTCGAGGCCAGGAGCTTTGTGTGCGAGGTGAAACGAAGCACGCTCCTGCCCTGCTGAGGTGGGAAGGGAAAACTATCCAGAGAAACCTTTGCTTTTTCCTCTTTTGGAAGTTATGACAGTAGCTTCTCTGCAAGCAGCAAACACTGACGGCAGCCCGTGGGAGCTGTGTGCTTGCTGGGAGGAGGATCACGGACCACACCAAGGAGTTCCAGCTGGAGTTTTGTTTCTGAGTAGCAGGGGCTGGTGCCAGGGTGAGTAAGGGAGCACTCCTGAAAGTCACCGCTGACACAACTCCTCGCAGACGTCATGGAAGGATGCTTTCCCTCCTCCATGCTGCTGTTTGCAAGCAGGATAAGGTTACGAGGATTTTCAGCACTCTCCTGGCCATTTGGCTCAGCAGGGCACTGGTCCTCCTGGGTCAGGATGCCCACGGGGGTGACTGTCACACCGCGTGTCAGGGGCAGGGGGACATCTCCTGGCGATTGATACAGCCAAGTGAAAAACTCCTAAAAGCGCCCCTCCTCAGCTGGGGGGTGAATGAGGGGGTCTGGCATGAAGGGCAGGAGCGCTGGGCTCTGGCTGCCTGCTGGCTCCTGCACCCGTCCCCGCCTGCAGAAATCTTGGTCGTCCTCCTCTGGCAAAGGTTAACTGCTCCGAAAACGGACGGCCTATTGATTAAGGTTTGCTGGACAATTCGCGGGCCTGCCCCATGTGGATCAGAGAAATATTCTGTCTGGCTCCTGCCCTCCGTGCCGGAGCCGCTCTTTATTCAGACGTTTTCTCCCGAGAAATCTGGGGCGAGGGAGTCTGCCTGCCAGGGATGTGAGCTGAATAACAATCGGTAAACCCCCCTCGTGCATCAACTCCTGCTCCTGCTAGTGCTGTTCCATATTCTCTGTGGCAGAAACATTGGAAACAGATTTTCTGGGTGTAGAAAAAAGAAAAATTGAGCAGCCGTCAAGATGCCAAATGACAGAACACATTTTCCTCGCACAGATAACGTTTCTGATTTTGTTAACGAACACCCAGGTTTCCCTGAAACCTCTAACCATTGCAGAGTTTTTATAATAATGTTTGCATTAGGCTTCTGGTGGGTTCAGGCTCTCGGAATTATATTTGAGCTTCCTTAGCTTTCAGCACCATTAAGCATGTTTTAAAAACACATTAAAAGGAATATGTCAACTTAGTTTAGGCTGAAATTTAACTTTGGAAAGGAAAAGAAAAGTGGTCGAAAGATAGAATTTTACAAAATGCAAATAACATGGAATAGTTTTCGTTAAAGAAAAAGATAAATAAAGTACATTATTCCAAAATAAGTTCCTTTCTATTTTTTTTTATTGATAGACTTGGCAACTCAAATGCATTAGCTTTGTGCTCACGAATGAGGAATTAACTGGAATTCAACTGGCTCCAGGTGATGTGAAACAAAACAAAACTTCTTGTCATTATGAAATAAAAAGCAAGAACACTGAATAAAAAAAAAACACAAACCAAAAACAAAAAGAAAACCACCAGAAGCACCTGCAAGTTTAACAGAAATGCTCAACTGAAACATGGTTTGTTTCTTTGGCAAAGAAAGGAAATTTTCCTTTTATTCAAACATTTCTACCACCCAGAAGACCCAGACCGTCCCTGGATTTCGGGGTTTTGGCTCCAACCTCCAGGGGATATTACCAAGAAGCCCAACTTCTCAGCTGTAGGTGTTAGACCCCGGCTGTCCTCCCCAGCTCCGTGTCAGTGCGTGCCCGTGCTGAGCTCAGAGCAGGCCGCTGCTCTTCACCACTGACTTCTCCTCTCTCAGGAAATGATTGTGTGAAATCCCACATTTTCTATGGCTCCTAGGCAGCATGGGTGGTCACGGTGGAAGAAGAGACAATGTTAAGGAATTAATAGTGGCATAAAGCCTCCAAGAAGTCATCTAGAGGCCTTGCTGCGCAATAGGCCCATGGCCTTCAGGCTCCAAAACAGTCTCCTTGGAGACTTGGTGCACCCTTCAGTGGCTGCCCTTTGCTTGCGTTCTTCTTTAAATCTAGCAAAAGGCAATGTAGTAACTGATAAAACATGCACAGGCTTGCTTCTTCTCTGCATAATGCCCCTGGCTTTCTGTTTGTTTCTACATCAGGCCTTCAGGTGTCCAGGCCGCCATGGGAGCAGGAAGGGCAAGGCCTAACCATCGAGCCCTGTCAGGGCTTCTCATCAGAGACCGATTTTTGTAACCAGCATAGTCAACAGCTCCCTGTTTGCTGCCCTGTATATGGCTTAATATGGGAAACACAACACGGTCTGCCAAGCTCTGTGTGCTACCATGTATGGAGAAAAGGAGTGACTTCCCCAAAGCAGGGGCATAAATTCTGCTTTCTACGTATATGAAGAATAAAAAAAAGATAATATGAAGCTCCAGCCCTCGCCTTGTTTTGGTCAGCAGTATAGGAATGTCTAGTTACAAATAGGAGAAAACGTGCTTTCCAGAAGATAAGAAGAGCAGCAGTGTATACTGATTTGGGGGAATAAGCTTTTTCCACACAGAAAGATCTGCAGCTGGAAAATCACTTTGAATGTAGTTGAAAGGCAAGAATAAAATAATAGCAGAGACAACGATATTTTAAAGTCCCTAAATATATATTTATCTAATCCTAGAAATTCTGGTTAAGTTTAATGATAATGATAATGATAATGATAATAATAATGGGAAAAAGATAATTCTGGGAAAAAAAAAGATAATAATGTTGAAAAATAATTCAGAATTTACACAAAATGGTTTAGTGTTAGCTCATCTCAGAAATCTGGCACTGTCAGAGCATACATCTTAAATCACCAGGTTGGGAATAACTGAGAGTGGGAAGACTGGTTGTGGTACTGCCTGTGCAAATTTCGATGTGCATCCTCCCTGAAGCATTACTGAGAGGAACTCGAGGCGGGCACAGAGCCTGGCTGCCTCCGTGCCATGCAACCAAAGGTGGATGGGCCGATGTGCTGCTGTTATTCCCCAGTTTGCTTTTGAGTTGAGAGAAAATGTCATGTCCTGTGTGCTGAAGGCTGTGGCTGCTGGAAAGAGCCGAGAAGGACGGAAAACTCTTCCCTTCCTCAGGGATGCTGTGACACAGCGCAGAATGCAGCTGGATGCCCAGGCAGTGCTGAACAGAGAGGGGGTGGCCGCAGCTCCAAAAGCACTGTCCAAGAAATGCAATATTTAAAAAAAAAGTATTAAAAAATATTTTTAAATGCTGTGTTATTTTCTTAGGCATGAACAAATGAGGAATCTCCACAGAGATGATCTCAATTTTTTCTTTTACTAGTTTAAATAGCTTGATCTAAACTTTTTTCCAAATTTGAGCACAAATAGTTCTTTGCAGGTCTTTGAATGTACCTGCCAAGCTGCAGCCGAGGGGAGGGATTTTGTATTAAGCTATGGCATTGGAAACCTTGGTCCTTAGGGAAGAGAAGAAGAACTTAAAAAATCTTCATTCCCATGTGTTTACACAACAGACCCTAACAGCTCCAAGGGGGCCTTTAGAATTAATTGGGAGAGAGCTGTCTGCTGTAAAAGGTCCCTAAATACGTATTTCCCTAATCCACGCTGTGAGCACTGCTCATATTTTTGCCTGTGTCCAGCTGCCACAGCCCCAGGCTGCGGGCACCACGGGGGCTCGGCAGAGGGGCTGTCCCCCCCCGATGGCACCCTGCAAGGCGAGGGGTGGGTGCCCCCGCTGAACCTGGCCCCCCCAGCACCCTTCCAAAACCCAGCGCCGCCGTAAAGCAGTTCCTTCACAAGCCCAAAAAGCTGGTATGCTTTTTGCCCATTCCCATGTGTGACTTCATTAGCAGTGGGCTCGAATCCTCATTTACTGCCAAAAGATCTCGAGGCTTACCTCGGGAAGAATTCAACCCAACTTCACAAGATGCTTTCTTAGTTAAACCCCAACATCTTTAAGCAGAACTGGAGTAATTTCCTGTTCCAGGGCTGGTTTTCACTCAGAAGCATCCCCAGTAACTCCTGCTGGTTGGATTTGGACTCGCCTCTTGATTTGGGGAGAGCAGTGACTTCAGCCCTGTGTCTGCACCAGGACAAGGAGGTTCAGTGGTCACTCTCATGGTCCCTTTATGCAAAAGGAAATGGGCAGCATTGTGTGGTCACTGAGGGGGACACTGCCTGACCCGAGCTGACAAACTTTGCTGAAGTGGCAGCATGAACGTCCACCTGCATCACACGTAAATATTGCACACATCCACACGGTACAGGAATTATTTTGCTACCTTGGTGCATATTTGTTCCACATAGCTGACATCCAAACTGAGCTAATGCTGCGCTGCAGAGTCTATAAAGAAATCTTTGCTATGACCTTTACTGAGGACTCTGCTCTTTGGGAAAAAAACTCCGTTCAGCAATGAAATGGTTAAATCAAAATAACAAGGGCGATTTATCTAGTAGCTTTCCCTGGCTATACTCAAGGGGGGCATATCTACCTATTTGTCAAGTCATTGACAATAGGCTATTTCTTTCTTCCTACCCATATGCTTTATTAAAGAAACACTTGACCTACCTGTCATATCAAACTGCTTCCTTTATCCAAAACAGAATAATATAGACATTTCCCTTAAGGGAATCCTGATGCAAATATATAAGGACAGGTTGCCAATTTGTTGAGCGTATTAGGGTACAGAAAACTGTCAAGGGAAGCAGCTGTAATACAGACTGTTCTAACAAGCTCATTTTTCTTTTTTTTCAGTGGTACTTTTGGTCTCTCTTTAGTTTATATTATACGATTTGTACGTTACAATTTTTATGGACAGCTGTCAGCTGCAACCCTTCTTTTTCACTCTGGAAAAAAATGAAACCGTAAGATTCCTGGCTGTATCTCTGATCTATTGTTTAGTCTCTGACAATAACAGTCAGAAAGCCTTCAACTGCAAATAGCTGTGAACAAAGTTATGGGACAGGGGAAGGAAAAAAGAGCAAAGCCTGTGATGGAGAAGAGAACTCTCTGGCTGTGATTTAAAAGTCACGTATTTTCACATGAAGCCACTTAAATCTGTGGTGACACTTCCCATTTTCACCTGTCCACTTCTCTGTTACTGAAAGCACTCCCTGTCTTGCACTGGGAGAGTGGTCTGGGCATTAAGTCAATTCTGAAATGATGCAGAAAGGTCCAAATTTGGCGCAGTGCACGACCAAGCTTTGCTGGCTTTGCTGTGGCTGAGTGCTGGAAGTAGGAGCCAGGCTGCAGGAATTCAGGCTTCCTGGCGGCAGGGTGGTTAATCCTGAGCCACTCGGTCCCCAGCGCTGCTTTTGGTGCACAGGCCCAAAACGTCACTGGCTTTCCAGCAAGGCGTTTTGGTGATGTTGTGCAGACCCTCCTCAGGTTCGAAGTGAAATCCATAATTTTCAGCAACTGAAATCTCCCGAGACCAGAAAAGATTAAGAGCAAAATCCATATAATTAGAGGTCTACTTTGACTCGTGGACAAGGCAAAGGCTGTGCTACGTGAACAAAGAGTAGATTAAAGATGTCAGTCCTGTTTCACTTGGGCTGCTGTTCCACTGAAATCAGCAGGGTTACCCCGGGGATTAATTAGTCAATTTACGCTTGTTTGCATACAGGATGACATAGATCGTCAGCTGAATAAAAGTGACTCAGCAGGACAGAGCAAAAGTTCAGGCAGTGCAAGCCAGGGCAAGAGGGGAGAGAATTAACCGTGTCTGGACCGGGGCCACGGCTCCGGGCTGATCCGGTCACCGTGTGGGAAGCATCACCCTCATCGTGTGCCTCCAAAAGTGACCTGTGCTGAGAGGGGACCACGGGCTTCTGCGCCTGGTAAAGGTCAGAGTGCCCTAGGAAAATCTCTTTAAAGACATGTTTGTGTAGAGGAGGAGTGGAGCACTGGGATCACCTCTTGAAAGGATACCCAGTGATGGGCTGATATTGGGCTGAACTTGGTCCTTGGGGTGAACTTCTGCCCTCTTCCTACTCAACTTCCCAGCAACGTTTTGTTGGGCTCCCCAGCTGTGTGAAAATTGATTCCTAATCCTGGTGTGGGAGCACCCAAATGAAGACAAACAGCAGTAGGTGGCATCAGAGATGACAATGTGTAATTGCAGGGTGTATTCAGAGGCGAGGAGAAGATCCTAAGAGCATATCTGTAGCACCGAGCCTGGCTTTAGAAAAGGACAGGCTAGTCTGAAGTCATTAATAAAGTTTCCGTGGCGGATACTATCCAAGCTAGAAATGAAATGTTACCACCGAAGTTTACCAGAAGCGGTGCTGGCAGCAAATAGCTATGTATTCCCCCGGGATAGCGCAGAGAACAGGGGAGAGGGGCCGTCAGACACCGCTCTTCCGCTCTGGCTATGTAAATACACACAACCAGTACATGCTCACCAGCTGACGAGCATTTTCTGACAGAAGTGAAAACATTGCCTCGTTTTTGTACACATTTTGAGTCTGCAATGCATTTTCTGGGGCCAAACTGTAGCGCAGACATGGTGAGAAATACAGACGTCGCTAGAACTGGAGCGGGGCCAGAAGCTTCTCCTCTTTTACCCTGCCACCGACACACATGATGACACTTAATGATCTCTCATCTAAATGGCGATGCGCTGGAAAAAAACAGACTCTGCTCCCCGGGGGGTGGCGTGGGGAGGAAGGCGTCAGCGGGCACGGCGTGCTTGGCGGACCCCAGCGCAGGATGCCCTGAGCGTGCACAGCCCTGGCACGTGTCGGAGCAGCGGATGATAATAGGGGGCTGAAGGGGATCGGTGACAGCGGCAGTGATTAAACCTTGATCAAATGTTGGCCTGGGAGCTGTCTGCGTAAGTCACAGGAGGTTCCAGATCCCCTGGAACAAGCCCACTGGGCTCCTGCAAGGATCTGAGTCCTGGGCAGTAGCTCTTAATTAGCATCAGGCAACTATTTCCTGGGGGAAGGTTGGAAAGCAAGCACGTCTCGGTCCTGCTTTTGGAAAGCCAACAGAGGGGATTTTTAATGCTTTTTCCCAAAGGGCTTTCAGGTAGGGCTCATGAGACGTTCAGGCAACATTGGTGAAAACGTTGATTTGGGAATTTTGTATTATGGAGAGGAATAGTTCAAATACTGCAGCATCCTCAGCAAAATCACGCCATAAGCTGCTTATGTTGAAATGTAGCTCATTTGGTTTTAATTCATCCTGTACCATGAGGTTACAGCCTGTTTTAGTTCCTGCTTGCTTTTTAGCTGCTTTCTGTTACTTTCTTTTTTTTTTTTTTTTTCTTTTCTTCCTTTTTTTTTTTTTTTTTTCTGGAGCTCGTGAATTGCAAGGTCAAGCTAAAGTCAAACTTTACCATTTCGGTGATGAAATGCAAGCAGATGTGGCTGTTTCATGTGACACGGCGCTGGGGTCCGTGGGTGGTGCCTGGCACCCGGGGCCGCATCCACTCCCTCGCAGCTCAGCGCCCTCCTTTCTGCGATTCAGATTTCAAAGCGGGTGCCAGCCCGGCCGAAGCCGAGCAGGGAGGCTGCTTTCAGCTCCAGCCCTGGCACGGAGCGCGGCGCCCGCCGCCGCTGTCGGTGAGCATTACGAAGAGCGGAGGCAGGTGGCCAGGCTGCCACGGTGTTCTCCTTAATAACGTTTCATCGCATCAGAGCCTGGGCTTTTTCGGGGCCATCAGCTCCGCCTGATGACAAGGAGCTGCGTGGCACCACGCTGCCAGCTGGGTTGTGCGCAGCCTCCTTCGGCTCCATCGCTTCCTGCAGACCTCGGCATCTTTCTTACGGGCTGCAATTATCAAATGGTGCACGCTTGGCAGTGAGCAGGATGGAGTGTCCCACCGAAATAAAGCTGAATTAACTCCTGCTGGGGCTAGTGACAATTTTTTTTTGCAGAGGTGATTGTACTGCTTGTTGCTATCATTGCTCGTGCCCATTGGTGTCTCCTCACCCATGAAATAAAACGCTGGTTCCCATGGGATGAGGCACGTGGCTCCAAGCAATCAGCTTCTGCAGTTCCCCTGCCCAGTCCTCCAACCATCTCTTGCTGCGGGCATTGCCTCGCATTTGCCGGTCATCGATGGGCTTCACCACCATGGTGCAAAACACCCAGAAAGTCCTCCTGTGCCTCTCTCTTGTGACAGAAGTAAAAGCACAACTCACAACGTACATGAGGTTGTGGTGATGGTGAAAAATACAAAGTTAGAAGCGTTAGTGAGAGTTAATGGATTTTCTAAAGAAGTTTGAAAATTTGCCCTGGAAATTTTTCAACTCTTTTTTTTTTTTTTTTTTTGTACATGGCTTGTCAACTGTAGAATAGGATGTAAAGCTTTTTGTTAATGAAAACTATTCAAGTAATGCACTGCAGCATATTCCTCCTTCAGAGAAATCACAACCAGACAATATTTTTCTACCTACTTTCACCCTTACATTTTTCTAGGTCTGGGCCAATTATTATTTTTTTCCTATTTTAATCAAAAGACGTATTCCCAGCAGAATGCCAAAACCTCAAAATTCCTCTGAAATTTTACAGTAATCTCTAAATAGAGAAAAAAAGGGAACACCGGCTGGAGCCCTCTGCTTTGGTCACCACGGATGCTGCGGAGTGAGGCTGTTTTCCCCGCTGCCGCACTCTCCCCTCTCTCCCAGCCCCGTTGTTTCTCTCCAAGGCCCTTGCGTTATGTTGTTTTGTTTCTATTAGGATTAGCATGACCCACTTAGTGGTCTCAGAGGAAACGCTGTTTAAGTCTGAGGGAATGGCTATGTATACAGGCAGGAAAGATGGTGTCCCACGTTTCAGGAACATCGTGGTTTTATCGCCGAGATGCATGGAGCTGGAGCCGTTTCCAGACATGTGTTTGTAATTTCTTGTTTGGTCTGCCTTGGTTCTGAGAAATGGTGCATTTTTTGATTTGCCTGCTGAAAGGGTTTCACACTTTCGGATGCCGGTGTTTGATTAGTTTTGATGATAACCACGGTAGTACAATTCTGACTTCCAGATTGCTTTCCAGCGTGACACTAAGCAGCCACCCATCTCCAAGGCTGCGGAAATTCACACGTGCATTTGATCTTTTCTTTTAATAAAGATGCAAAAAAGTGTAAAATACTTGTCACCAGGAAAAAAAAATATCTCATTTCTTGTCCCTCCATTTAGGGCAATGTCTGCTTCGCCTATCCTGATAAATAGGATGGGATCAATCAAGAACAGAGTAGCTCCAGCTCCTTCATTTATCGTCTACAGACACTAGTTATCTGCTTGAGCAATTTTTACAAACTTTGTTCAATGAAGGGCTGTATTTGTCAAACATGTTTGATTTAAAAGAGAGTTACTGGACTTTGGAAGGAAAATTACTGGGAAGTCTCGCCAGAGATAACATAATATGAAGATGACAGAGAAGCGCAGCCTAGCATTTCTATCACCTTTTTTCTCTGCCTACTAATGGTTTTGATTCTCATTATTTCTCAAATGCCAAGAGTAAAAACCCTCCAGGGTACCAATTAGCTGTGCCCAGCCTGGATACAACTGCTCTCGTCCAGGACATGTTTTGAGATGCTGAAGCTCTCTTTGGGAAAAGGCAATTTGTGTGCAGCTATGTTTGGTATTTTTCAAGGATTTCATCTTGTAGGGTAATAGAGAGATGGGCTTGCACTTAATTTAATTAAAAACAGAACTTCTTATTAACTGACTTTAAGTATAACCAATTACCATAAATGGGAACCTGGGATCTGTGTCTGTAGATTATTTTTATCTGCCTCACTTATATTTTATCAAGGGTTATTACTTTCCTCAAAACAGAATAAGAAAGTGGCACTTTGAGTTTACTTCTGAATGAGCTTCTTGCCTTCTCTACAACCTTTTCCATCTGCTTTCACATTCTCTGAAACGTAGCCAGTTGTAACAGTGACAGTGACAGAATTAATGGCAGCGTCCAACCACGTTTTCCATTTTAGTTGCTTAAGCGTACTGTATATTTAAGGCATATTTTCTGATTTAACACAGAAAACATACATAATTTAATGGCCGAGGTGATGGCATTTTGGGTCCCGCCTCGCCGCAGCTGTGGTGTCGGCAGCACTGCGCCTGGTCCCTGGGCTCCGAGGGAGGTAGGTTGGTGATGCCGGGGCTCAGCCCTTCCCCTGCATTCACTCATCCTACTAGCCCACTCCCGAGGTGCTGCTCTCCCTGCTTAGGAGATTAGGAAGCAGATCTGCTAAGACTGGCGCTTTACTCACCTGAATAGCTCCATTGAGTCCAACATGGCTATTAAGTGAGTTAAGTTCAATAATATATTAAATCTTTGCAGCGCCTAAGGCAACGTGGAGGAGGCTGTTTCAGAAGTCTGCCCTAGCCTTTCCCTCAGCCACAAAACTGTCCTTGTCGGAGCTGCTGCTCTCCCACTCCTAAGTCCTTGGGTTGAACAAGATTTCGCCCCATGCCTCGTGCTGACGTCGCAGCTCCCGGGAGCCTCCTGCCTCCTTCCATCACTCCCCTCTGTCCCAGCGCATCCCTCCAGCCCATCCGCATTGCCTTGGCTTTTGTTTATCAGTGCTTTGTTGGGAGCAAACAAAAAAAAAGCAGCACGGAAGAGCAGCCCACTTCCAGTGCCCCTCTACAGCCAGAGCAGCTCCGGCTCACGTCGAATTGCAATACTGGCAAAAGCAACAGAGGGAGCTGCTGCCGGTGGCTGGGCTCCAGCAAAGCACTATCAGGCTGGACTTGCCTAATCCCTGGCAGCGATCTCCTCCACAGCTCCATCATTTAGGATTCCTTGAAATGGATTAAAAAAAAAAAAATAGAGAGGGAGAGAGAGAGAAAAAGCAAGGGCTTCAATGAGGTTTCTTTGGATCAATATTTAATGTGCTGGAAAAATTAAGAGAGTCAGATATTTGTAAAATTCCAAAATATTTTCTTAGCCTCAATGTAAATATTTGTAGAGAAAGCAATTATTGTGCATAAGAATTTTCTGTTGTGCCTGTCTGAGTTCTTTTAGCGAAATGATTGCTTTTTTGGCCTATCCCTGAACAACTAAGTAGAGGTGATTAAAAACCTTCAAGTCCTTCAAATTTATTATAATGTAACTATTTTTGAAAGCAGATTTAATATCAGCATGCTATTTATACTACCCGAGAGCTAACATTTCAGAGACTATACCAATATATCAATGCCTGATGCAAAGCAGATTGCACTGAAGATGTACAAATGTATACAAGAAGAAAACTGCTTATATTTAATAAAGAACTGGGATATAAACATATTTTAATACAAGGGCAGAAATGGCTTTGAAATCACTGGGTTCCTACTGGTTTTCTCCGTGCACCTCCCTGGCATTTCTCTTCCATGTACATGTGCAGCCAGGAGTGGCAGAGACCCAAAACTCAGTTGCACCTAAGGGGGATTGCAAATGCAGCACTGGTGTTTCCCCAAATGATGCAGGAGGCCGGCTTCTTCTGTGCACGTCAGGCTTGTTTGGATTCCAAAATGCATTTTTTTGCTCCTGTCCTGCTGCACTTGCTGGCGCATCAGGTGCGGACGAAATGTGGCTGCTCCGTGCAGCACCAGGCTCTGGTGGGGTGGGAAGGGAGGGGATGCTGCACAAGTCCTGGCTGCTCCCGTAAGCTGTTCTGAGGCTGAAGGCAGGAGCAGGGAGGATGCAAACCCATGGCAGGGAGGCAGAGGCATCCATTTACTGTTAGCTGCCAGCATTGGGAGGCTCCTACCTCCATGCTCGCTTCTGGGCTTGAAGGACCGGGAACCTCCATGGCAGAGTGTAGATGATGTTCTTTGCATACATGTTTAATTTCCTTGCTCTCTATGGAAAGCAGTGGCTGTAGGGGTTTAAGGACTGCACCCAGGACACCGGCCCCAGGCTGGCCATGCTCCTGCTGGATGTCCCTAGTGCTATGCTGAGTGCCCGGCTGTGGCAGAAGTCTGTGACCCACCTAACCCCTCCTGCTGTGCTCTTGCCTCCTTTGCATCTCACTGCTGCGCTCCTGCTGCCTCCACACTCTGGTTTCATTCTCGACTGCCTCCATCCGAGTTAACCTGCAGAAACCTTCTGGCCTCCCTGTTAAGCCCTCCCTCGCTGTGTGCCAGGATGGGGCCCAAGCCGAGCCGTGCCGCCCCGCAGCTGGCTGCAGCTGGCTCCCTGCCGCGTGGTGCCTGCAGCTGAGCTGGGGGCTCGCAGGTTTCCACCCCCGTCCTCACCCCTCTTTCCAGGGAAACGCGCTCCCCCCCTGCTTTGGTGATTTATCTGTATTTTACCTCCTCCTGCTCTTCCCAGGAACCTCCCCGCACTCTTAGCTGTCCTGTCCAGCTGCGCGTGACCACGGCAGCACCCTGCGACCCCAGGAAGATTTCACAATCCCCACTCTTTTAGCCACAGACACCCGGTTTGTATCAACTCCCTCCGTCTTTCTCACATCGCTCCATCTCTGCCTGGCCAGGCTGCGCCTCGCCCATCATCCCCATCATGGGTGCCCCGCTGTGAGCATCCCCACCTCGGTGCTGAGGCCCCGCTTGCACCCCAAAGGGACCTCCAACGCCTTGGCCACCAAGCAAACCCCTCTGCAAGCCCAGCAGCATGCACAGCACTCAGCCACACGGCTGGAGGGGTCAGGCAGGAGGGACCCAAGTCCCAAGATCAGTGCCTCTGCCAGGACAGGTGGATTTTGCCTAGGGAGCAGCACGGGTGCTGCTGGGACTCTCTGCCCCTTGCCGACTCCCCCAGCGATGATATCACTGGATGCATGAATATTTCAGCTGCTTTCCAGCGGGGATTCCCTTCGTGCCACCTGGTGGACAAAGGGGACATCTTCCCCTTTTGATTTCGCAGAAGATGAAGGCGCTCCTGGGAAAATTCATTTTCAGTGGGGATTCTGGCTGAGCACTGCCCAATACTAATTTCTCACCCAGAGGTGCAACGAGAAATGCAACATCACGCACCCCACGGGTGCTCAAACCACTCCAGAGCTGCTCAAATCCTTATTTCCTAACAGCTGCTGGTGTTTACACAGAAAGCAGCCTAATTGTAGGTAAAAGATGTTCAGTAAAACTCAATTCATACAATCATCTTAACAAGAAAATAACAGTTTTCCTCCCTGAGCTGGGGATTACTTTATGTTCTTATTTGTAGTTACGCTCGAGCAACACATTTTTGATTTTTTAATAAATTTGTCTCTCTGCAGTTTGAATCCCTCCTGTGGCCAGACCCGGGCAGGCTGCAAGGGAAGGAAGTGCTGGTAAAAAGTCCGTGGAAATAGAAAAATTTAAGTAAATAATAGTGGATGTTCCTGGCAAGCGTTGTTTTTTTTCAATTTGTGAACACAAACATTGCATGAGAAACTTGGTTCGGAGAGATATTTTCATTCCAGGATTAGAAGCAAATCCCTGAATTGAGGTGCTTAATGAAACGAACCAAAATGGCTTTTACTCCCAAATCCCTGTGAGAAGAAGTGCCCAAACGGAGCTGCGGAGCAGCTTCAGATCACGACCCAGTATCGGGAAAGCGGCAGCGTGCTCGCAGCACGTTTCGGGGCAGCGAAGGGAGCTGCTGCCCGGTGAGGACATTTGTCGTCCCCAGTTTTCTCTCACTTCCAGCAGCCAGCCGTCCCCTCTCCGATCCCCTGGGAGAAATCCTGCCTTTATTGAACTCCGTGGATATTTTAACAGTGATTTGACCCAGGCTGGTATTTTGCCCCGAATCTTTTCGTGAACTCCGCAGAATAACTCCACAAACCTCCCCGGCTCGGACAGAGCTCACGGGCAGAGCTGTGAGCTGGGCACGGGCGAACCCGGGGCACTCGGAGGCAACGCTACCGAAAATGAAGATTTGCTTTGCGTACATAACCTGCAATTGCTGTGGGCAGAATTAAGCTGAAATTTGGCTGCAACCCTCTAAGCAATACGCTGAGTGCTGGAAAAGGACTGCCACGAAATCCTTCTGCACACATTCGGTTTGTGCTGTGATTTTGTGTCCCGCTGGCAAGCCGACATCTCAGCACCCCGCGTGTTGGTGGGCAGCGGCGCTGCTTCCCAGGACGTGCACTTCAGCCACCCAAAGCCCTGGCTTTATTTTTCTAAAAAGAAGGGAAAATGAGCACAAATTAAAAATATTTTGACTTTGGGATGAGGAAAACCGTATGTCTTACTTGGAAAAGAAATGGATTGGTTTTGTTTTTGTTTTCTTCAGTGGCAAAACCCATACAGCTTGGATTGTCCGGAAATGGAAAGCTTTTCATTTTCTGGTGAAACAACCTCCTTCCCTCCCAAAGATCCATTTTTTACTGACTCAGAATAGCTTGCTCTCTCTGAGATTAAATGAAACGTTTTAGATGGTCTCAGGCTGTTTTAAACTACCTGCAACCGTTTTGAAAAATAAAAATCTGGCTAAAAGATAATAATAAAAATACGAAACACAAACACATTTCATCCATGAAATGCAGACACAAAAGTTTTATTTTTTTTCTCACTCGCTAACTCCTTTTTGCCCGCTTAGAAATTTTGCTTTGGTGAAATGTTTGCTCGGGAGGCTCAGAGGGCTTGGCTGGGACAGGAGCTGCTGTGCTGGGAGGTGCCAGCACCGCTCGGGGGACAGGAGCTGTCACCAGCCTCGTGCCTGCCGGGCTGGGGACTCGGCTGCCTGGGGAGCTGGGGAAGGAGGGGACAGGAGCGACGGGGACGTTTTGGGTTGGGGGAGCACACGTGGCTTAAAGCGGCTTTATCGGCGTGTTGTGAAGAGGCAATCAGCGGGGCTGGGATTTGGCAATCGGCTCAGAAACAACCCGGGGAAATGAACCTGGGACCTGCTTACGGTGACCTTTGGAAGGAAGAAAAACAAGTTTAAAAGAAAACAAATGTTTTGCAGCGGTGTTTTAGGCAGCTCCCTTTACCTGAGGGTGCGTAAGGACATTTTCCCCAGGTGGGTGCCTGCAGGTCGGTGGTGACACAGCGCGGCTGCGGTGGCCCCACCTGTGCACGGAGGGGGCTGCCGGGTCCCCTGGGACATGTGGGATGGCTGAGGAGGAGGAGGAGGCAGCTCTGGGCCTCTGCTGTTTGCTCTCTGCCCAAATGAAAGCAGCAAGCAAGTCGAAATTCTGCTAGCACAGGCATCGCGACCCTCGGCTTAGTCCGGGGTTTCAGTTCCAGATTGACATTGCATGAGATAATTGCACAAAGGGAAAGACCCCAAAAAGAGCTCGTGAGCTAAATTTCAGTGCCATGAATCAGCCGCTCCACCACCCTGGGACTGAATTCCTCCAAACCCCCATTCCCCAGCCCTCAGCCAGGCGGTGCCTCCTTCTTTCCCCCAAACAGACCCAACATTTTGCAACCAATGGCCCTTTAAATGCAGAAAGCCGGTTATGAAGCCCTGCTTCTGCCCAAACTCTCCCTAAAAACCTAGCGAGGAATATGCGAAAAGTTTAAAACGGGCTGAAATGGCTCAGCGGCGGATGGCGTGTAGCAGGCACACTGAAAGGTCTGGTTTCTGTTACATGTTTCTTTTCCTTGCATTATCTGTATTAGAACTTATAAAATGGGTGATTTGTATCAGCTGTCCTGCTTTGTTGTTACTGCCATGTTCTGCTAAAATGATAACAAACCTCTCGTCCCAAATCTCCCCCTCCCACAAAATATCCCAGCTATGTGAAATAAAGGATGCCATCTTATTAAGGACTGAACAGAACTGCATGGGCGAAAAAACAAAGGGCAAAGGAGCAGGGAAGCAGAGGGAAAGTTGGAGACGATGGTCACGGGGAATGAAAGATCGAAAGCATTTAACAGCTTGGAAATTATTTGTCATTTTGCAACCACAGTCAGAAAACTTCAATGTGTCGTAGCTTGGAATACTTGGATTGTGGGATTACACGCTAAAGTATTTTGGAGAGAACTTGTGACTTGTTCTGTGAAACTGGAAGCATCTGATTTATGTGAATTTCAAGGTATTGGGTAACATTAATTCTCGAATGTACCTAATTTCATAGGCCATGGAGAGTGGGATATTTGGGATCTGCTCATCTAAATGTGTTTCTGGTCCTGTCCTGGTGAGAGCCTTGTCCAAGCCCTTTGCCAGGTGACCGCAATCTTGCGTTTCTCTACAGTAATTCAGTCACTTATGACCCAGAATTTTTTTTCTGCAGCATCTGGTGATGAGGTTTTTCAGGAAAAAGGCAGCAGAATCTGCATTTATGTGTCTGTGAGCACACAACACTCCCTGTGGGTGATTCATTAGATCAACAACTGCTTTTTGCAGGCTGTTGGAGCCCCTGTGCAAACACGCGCTGTTATGCAGCACAGCCTGGTTTCAACAAAAATTGTGCCCCGAATTACAAGGTTATGGATGGCTTTTGTCTGGCTCCTCCACCAAAATTTTATGGAGTGTCCTCCTCTTTGGTGACCACAATTTCCCTCAGTTCTTAGTGTGCTTACATTCCTTCCTCACTTTATTTCTTCTTTCTACCACTCAAGTTGTGCAAGATTGGCGCACGCGTGTGTAATCTGGGTTTTACAGCCTAGAAAAAGGAGGTTGAAGTGATTTAGCCTCAAAGGAATGGAGGTCAGATCAAGACCTACAGCTCGGAAAAGGCCGTGACTACTGCTCCTTTGCCTGAACTGTTGAGCTGCGTCCTTCTTATCTTTGGTAACCACATGATAGCCCAGTTTTGGAAAGCACTTATGTTCTGAATTGCAAATACCATGACATTTCAGATGAAATCTCATTGAGCAAGTCTACTTTTCGGAGGAAATATTAAGGAACTTAAAAACTTAACACTTCAACTGTGACAAAAACATATTTGTCTTTTACGCAGAAAAGGGCTGACAGCCAACTTCTGTAATTGAGAATGCTTCCTTAAATATGTAACACCCCACGAGGATCAATTCATAATTTCATGAAAACAAGCAAATGTGACTGTTCTGTTTACAAAATATATGCCTGGAGCACGGGCATCTCCTCTCACTCATGTCTTTGGAGGCAATGTGAGCTGCCACGAAACTTCAAGAAAAAGCTGGAATGTCCGAGTTAAAAATACATACCGAAATTGATTGTGAGACAATAAAAGTAATAATTTATCATCGGGAAAAGTGCTGCGGCCAGAACTTTTATTAGCACTTCAGTGAGGTTATACCGAATTGCATCAGTGGGAGAGAGGGTTTTAGTGAGTATTATTTTAAGTGGCCTGGCTAAGGAATATCTCCTTGCATGGCTTTGCAGAGGATTATTAACTATTATTTAAAAACTCAGCAAAGCTTTTGTTTCTCCATCTTTCTGTTCTCCACAAAAATGTACCTCATCACAGAGTTATTAAAACCCTTCTGCAAACAGAGGGCGATGCGTTTTCCACTTTAATCAGTCGTTTTCGTTTGCCTCCAACTTCCTGTTGAACACCACCGACTTCAAAGCATTGAAATTCTTAATTCTGGCCTGACAACAAAATAATTGCTTTTTTTTTTTTTTTCTTTTCTCTTCCTTTCTTTCTTTCTTTCTTTAATTACCAGAGTGAGAATAAAAACTATATTTTTTCCCCCCTTTTTGTTTTAGAGAAGACTTTCTTTGTAAATAATTTGGAAATACTCATCACAATCTTGTTAGCAGAGTTAAGTGCTAAATGCCCCAATAGAATTAAAACCTAATAAAAGATGTCGCTTATAATATTTTTTTTTTTTTGCAACTGTTTAAAAAATCTCTTTTCAGTGGTTCTTGGTTTTCTCCTGGAAATGGTTTTCTCCATTTCTTCTCTTTCCCCTAGATGCCAATGCTCCTCAGCAATAGCAAATGTGACGTTTTCTATCTCATTTCAGGAGGGTTCAGACCAAATCTTCCATTAAAGAAATGTGGTGTTGTTCCTTTGTACTCACAGAGCCCTGCTGCTTCCTACCTGCTGAGTACCGGTCCGTAAGGCCCCTATATCTGCCTGTTAGCCAGAAGAACATTGCAAGGAGGTGGTGGAATTTGAAATGAAAACTGCTTGTGGGGTCAGCTGGGTATCACTCTGCAAATTTGCCTTCAGTTGTTGATGGACTATCTGGATTATAAAGTCAGGGACATGGAGGAGAAACTCCGTTTAATCCCAGGTTCAAAGCGCAGGTGGAAAGTATCCCATAAAATACAGCGTGTGTGTATGTGGGTTGGTTGGAAAATTCTGCCTCATCAAATTGCAATTGTTTTTTCATGAACATGTTCATAAAAACAAAACAAAACAGAAAACAAGCAAAGAAACAAACAAAAAACCAAACCAAACCAACCAACCAAAAACACAAACCAAACCAACCAACCAAAAAACCCTAAAACGTCTTTGCTAGGAAAATTTTTCAAACCCAGGATGCAGTTTTCTGCCAAGGTTAAAAGAAGCAAGGACTGTCGCTGTTCCTGCACAAGAGCCCATCCAAACCACCTCCCAATGTAATTTCCCAGAGATAAGGGGATTGAGATTTCAAAAATTTCCTCTGCCTCTACTTTTCCCTTGAAAAGTGCCAACCAGGCTCGGCATCCCTTTGGGCTGAATCCCAAGGCCAAGTCCCCATTTCCATCAAGAAATGCAATTGGTTTACAGCCAGCATGGTTTGGAGATGTGCTTCGAACAACAGGGATTAAACTTTCATGCCAGATCATATGGTTCAAAATAAAGGAGGTTCAGTTATTTCCCAGCAAGAATGCCTCCCAGCAAAGTACCCAGTGCTTGAATTTTAGATCAAAACAGTTGCTGTGCATCCAAAGCCTGTCTGCAGCCCTGCGGCTCAGCCGTGCCTGCAAACAGAAAGGAGGCCAAAGGAGAAAACCCTTTAAGACACAAGTTGGAGCGGGGCGAGTGGAATAAAAGCTCCTGCTTGAAAAAACAACGCAGAGCACGGCGTCTGACGTCCCGCAGCTGCCAAGCAGGCTGCATGGGGTCTTGTCTCCCACGCTGAGCAAAGGGCAGGAGAAGACGTGGCCACTGAGGTGGGCCAAAGAGGGGAAGACTTTTCTGCAGGGATGCTCCTGTGTTGACTTGCTCCTGCTTCAGCCCTGCTGCTTCCAAACCCGACAGCACTGCCTCGCAGAGAAGTTGTCCCCTACCTGCCCCCAGGAAGGTGGCTTTAGTTTCCAAGCACTTTAAGGGGAAGCGGTGACACCAGGCAATTTTATGGTGCCCTGAGCCCCATTTCAACTGGCAAGTTACAAAGTGTTATATGAAGTTTTATTAACTTTCAAGCCATTGGATGCATGGCAACTGTCAGATTAGGTAAATGGAAATCAGAAATAAATAAATAAATAGGGAACTGCAGATACAATGTGCCCAGAGACAGCTGACAAATGCTTGTCCCTGGTGCCCAAACTTCCCAGTGAGAGAAGTTTCTCACTCTCAACCAGTTTGTTCACTGCAATCCTCTGATTCCTTCATTGTTCACTCTTTTAATGGGAAGCAACATTTTCTGTATCAGCATTGCTATTTTTTTTTCTTTTTTTTTTTTTCCTGGGGTGGGGTTATTTTTACTGTGACCATCAAATATCTTAAGGGAAGGTTTGCCCTAGTATAGGTAGATGCAACAGCAGGTGCAGCACTTTGTCCTCAAAATGTCTTGGTAGCACATATACCTCACTCTCAACAATAACATTATTATTATTTTTTTTAAAGCAGTGCTCTTTGGGGTACTCCCCCAGGAAATGGCAACCAAAAATAATGTTGGGAGGAGCATTACCCACAACCATTTAGCTTCCCAAAGTCAGTCGACCCGCTCCATGTCTTCTCCTTGTTTTGGCAGCAGAATTGCGGCCACCTCCAGTTTTCCTGCCCTATTTCTATTTCCCATCACCACCCCGCAGCACGGCAATGCCTGTGCGTTTGTAAAGCAACAGCCCCCCGTACACACACTTACCGCAGAAAAGCTGTTTTACAAATGTTTGGGGTCCAAGGTGGGGGGCACGGCGTCGGCACAGGCATGTCCCGGCCCAACCTGCGTCTCCAGGAATGCAGCTTTTCCTCAAACCTGCCCTCCTCGCCCCGGGGCACCCCGGCACCTCTCCTCCCCGGTGTTCCCTCGGTTGTGCGTGGAGCCGTGCGCTGGGATGTTATTGCTGGATAAAGCTAATAAAACATTTGACTCACCGCGAGGAAGCTTTCCCATCCCAACGCACGCCTGGTCTTCGGGGGTTACCCACGTTTACCTCCTCACCTTTGAGTTGTGTGGTGTTATTCTAACCTCTTTCATCTTTGGCTTTTGGCAGTCTTTTCTGCTCTAAGTGTATGGTTATCTTAAGTTGAGCAAGATGTTTCAGGCTACAATAACTGGCCAGTGTTTTAAATTGAAATCTCCTAATATGCATTCAATTTATACGTACTAAGGCACTCATTCAATCTGAAATACCAACCGAGTATAAAATAATAGTGACACTTGACATTTTCACAGAGATTTATAACTTCAAAGGGCTCTACGAATACAAACAAGCTCTCTCTGTTCTTATGAGATGGGTGAGTAAATACTATTACGATGGAAAACGGACAAGGAGAGATTGTAGAGTTTGCCCAAGGCCAGAGAAGGAGTCGGTGTCAGGGCTGGGGGTCCCGACCACCTCCTGTGTACCCAAACCACTGGACAGATGTTAACTTTAAGGTCCAACCCCAAGCAGCTCTGCATCCCAAGCAGATGTAGGGGAAATGTGGGCACTGTAATTAAACGCTGTCATCCAATATAACACACCTTTTTTTTTTTTTGTATTATTATTATTTATTTTCTCATTTGCAAGCACGGGCCGGATCCCACCCGTGTGGCACTCCTTCGATCCGGGGGGAGGAGGCGCTTGCAGGGTAGCCTGAATTAGAAACCTGCGCGCCGCTTGATGGCTGCTGCTATTGTTACCGTAAATAAATGGGTGGATGTTTCATTAATCACAGCCCATAAACCATTTTGACTAACTGAAAAAATATTTCCTCTTTCTTATTCATGCGATGGCTTCTCTGAGCCTTTTAGCCCATTTGTATGGGCTAAAGAATGAGTTGCTACCCGTTATACAGCATGTCCTGCCCTTCCCTTTCTTTGTAAACACAAGCAGCTCGATTCCATGATGTGTTTTGATGAACTGCCAAGAGCCAGCTAATGTACTGTTTGCTGACAAGTATTTGTTATTAATCCAAAAGCACTGAGCTTGTGGGTTGGGATTTTATTTTATTTTATTTTTTAAAGAAATATAAAATCTAAATTAAACAAGGGTGTGGAGATTCCTCAAATGTAGCTACTGTTCCTTCCGCAATGCAGTTGCAAATATGCAGCCCCTCCAACTCCAGGGAATTTATTTAAGCCATTTTGGTTCTCTATAGCATTTATCTTCCTGCAGAAATCACAACAGATTAAATGGCTGTTCTCTTCTGATGACTGTTTTCATTAGAAAGCTAGGATTTTAGAGCAGATAAGCCTGTGGCAGCGCTTTCTTGCACACCTCTTGCTGCTTACACGTCTCCTTGGGACCCGGTGGTCCAACATCACCTAATGGGTTTCTTTTGATGTACACAACCTCCACGGCTTTTTGGGATGTGCTCAGGACTTTGGGCTGCCTGGCTGATCTATTCTGCATTAAATCACTGCAGAGGGACCCTACAGCACTGACTGCGGCCAGGACGATCCCAATCCCCTCTCCAAAACCAGCCCAGGGGTGGGAGGAGGAGGAAAAGGAGGAGGAGGAGGAGGAGAGGGAGGAGGAGGAAGAGGAGGGAGCAGCTGTGTTTGAAAGCATTCCCAAGCCAGGCACGGTGGAGGCGAGCATCTCAGCAGCAGCCGCCGGGCTGTGACGCTGGCTGCACCAACAGGTTTGTGCAGGGGGACCCCCCACCACACCGGGCAGAGAGCACCCCAGGGCAGATCAATTTGAAGCCTGATGTAAAAAGATGACAACTCTATATGAGCCGAGCACGCAGAAAACACAGGGGCTTTCATTTTCATGTGCATGGCACCGTTTGCCTTCCAAATGCGACTGACAGCTTTTGAGGCAGTTCTTTCAGGTGACAAATGGAAATAAAGCTCCTATTTACACTGGCTGTTGACTCATCTTAGGTGGAATTATGTACCGAAATAAGTAAATAGCTTCCTATTCAGGGTGATCCATATACAGCTATGGGCCACGATACAATGCAAAGCTCCTGTATAGACAGGACTCTTGTTTATTGTGTGCTTTTCTAGGTCAGTTAGCACTTTGCTTCATAAACGTGCTTTTAGGAGTGAAACTCCTGGTGTGAATGGTCTTTCTGCTGTACAGAGTAATTCACCCTTAAAAGCCAGCAAAGCTATGATTGCTTTTTAATTTGCATTGTAAACACATTAAAGATGGGTTGAACAAAGCTGGACAACTTGGGATGCCTTGTTACATACCTGAATATTAGGGTTTGTGCAGTCTATTTGGCTAGTATCTCCATACATCTCTTGAGGTTTGGGATTGTTAGAAAAAAAAACTATCTTGAAAAAGTTTCTCAAGAGAATTGCATTTCGGATGGTGCAATCGCTGGACCTTACATGTGTAATTAGTGCTTTGTAGCTCTGCTTCTTCTTCAGTCAGACTGGTAGAGGGGGACAGAGCCCGTTTTTGTGTTATGGCAATGTTTCACTGGGGGCTTGGATATTTAACCCAGTTGAACATGTGTGATTAAAAAATCCCTTAAAAACCAAAGAAAACAAACTCAAATAGCAGGTTTGCAACATGAAGAAAAAGTGTATGTTTTCTCTCTTATAAAGGCTTAAAATGCAGCATAAGCACTTTTGAAGAGGACTCCACTCCGTGATGCTGCCTGAGCCCCTCAGGGCTGCTCCTGAATTGCGAGTTAGAAATAAGGAAAACTAAAGAAACGTGAGATGAGGCAACCCAACAACCATTGTGGATATTTGAGCTAACCCAACTTGCTTATAAGCAACTTCTTTCCACTGCTCATATGGCTCGGAGGGACATTTCAATCCAGTTCCTGCTGGCTACATGAAACTGTCTTTCTCTTTTGACTCTTGAGGGATGGTGAGAAAGCACTGTTTTATATGGCAAAATACTGGGGTACCCATCCTCTAAGGTTCCCCACGAGAAATCCTGTTGCTGATCTGATGTTCTCCGTGGTCGGAAGGCACTTTTGCCTCACAGCCTTTGTTCAGAGTGATTGTCACTGCAGCCATCCATGACGGAGGATGGAAAGTGATGCAGGCACCAGGGTGGGGTGTTTTGGGTTGCGATGGTGCCAAAGTGAGACCAGGACCACTCGGCATCCCCACTGCTGGGGGGCACATCATGCAGAGATTTAAACTGCCACGAGCTTCTCTGTGAGTTTTGTCCATCTCAAAATGCTGTCCTTTACTCGCTGTGCACTGGGAAAAAGAAGCCTATCGGGAAAGCTTAAGGTAGGTGAGTGAGATGGGTAAAAATGCATCCGGATGGACGCATCCTGTAGAGCCAGGGAAAGCACAAGGGCCTGAACACCTTGGCTGTGTTGTGGAGGAATGGCTGCTTTAGAAGAATTGCATGGGAGGCTTGGGTGGGCAGATCTGTGGGGCTGTGTCACGGCCAGGGAACACAATGTTTTTCAGTTTGCAAAACTGTCCCAGAGCCAGACCAGCCCCAAATCCAATCTTGTCATCTGTATTTACAATTACTTGTGATTTAATCCGTTAGTCCCATGAGGACAATGAAAATTCTGGCCAACGCTATGTCTAGAAGCTGCAAGAGATGCAATATTACATTTTTTTCCATATGCACAGCTAAGCTCAGGCGAAAATAGCTTACTTTCCAGTCTGGATACATACCTACAAATGCAAAAAAAAAAAAAAAGAATGCGATTCGTCATGACCACATTCCTCTGGTAATCGAGGCTGATTCATCAAGACTATGTAAAAATGGTGATTCCATGAATGAAATTATTCTGAATGTTTCCCAAAACTGTCCTCACCTACTGAATGATGTTTCTGCTCCCAGAATTTTCTAGGCCAACCAGTCTTCAGCCTATTTTTCTTTCATCCATGTTAGAAGCATTGCAGCAGTTAGAGAAGATGGATGAGTTGTGGCAAACAGAACTCACATTAAAGATGGCTCAAAAATGAAGTTTCTTACTGCTTGGCACTGGAAATTGAAATTGTGTAGGGAACTGTATGTGTTTGTAAGGATTTTAAAATGTAACACAACGATTTTCTTCCATTAGACTCTTCCAAGAGTGGCAGCGATAACCGAGCCAGCATGTTCGGAATAAGACATCGTCGAGTCAGCATTCAGCCACAGGTACATGACAGCGAGCTCCTAGCTCTGCTGATCCCTTTGGGGTTCTGGGCTTGGCTTGGAAGCCCCAGCATCACCAGGCTGCCTGGAGGTTTCAGCACTGGGGAAGGATCGACCAGACTGAATTTGCAACGAAGCTTGAGGAAGCCTGTCCAGACAATGCAAATGTTACTTCAGTTCCACCTCAACTTCTTTCCCTAATATTTCTCTTAGAAATCACCAATTTGTCAAGAAGCCAATGTCAAATGAACGAGACAGGTATTAGTGTCACTTCTGAGACCTGCAGTAGCACCGCCAATGCATAGCTAGCTGTGTCTGAAGCAGAGGAACACGGGTCTTCGGTGCTGCTGCAGGATCCTGTCCCTCCATCCCATGGGTGTCAACGCTACGAGGAATCTTTCAATCTAGAAATTCGTGCAGTGCATACCGTTTCTTTGCAGAGATGAGCATACCTCTGTGTTTGGTGCATGCATTCAGCCATATGGATGCACACACCTTGCTGGAAGACAATAAGCATTGTCCTCTCTTGCTGGAGAGTGAAAGAGAAGCAGGGAAAGGTGTTGCAGCTCTCCAGAGTGCAAAGTGACCTACAGCCCCACAGTGGGAGGCATGAAGTTATGTAGCTCATTAAACCTTAAAAAAGCAAGGAGAGAAGCTGCTTCCAATTATCAGGATGAAAATTAATGAAATAAAAACTACAGACAGGCTGCAGAATTATGCAATAAAAAGGGCTTTGCTGGCATTAACAAGGCGGTGTGTAATATTTGTGTGGTTCTAGCTCTGTCTTGGCTTGAACACATGGTGATTCTGCACATAAAATGTATCCAAATTAATGAATTAAAAATCCTTGATAATCCCACACAATTTTCTGTTCACAGTGAAATATTATTAGCTGGGAAATCTCTCAGAAAGGGAAAATAAGGTTGTGATCTGTTGTCTGAGAAAATAGCCTCTTTGTTAGCACCCAAAGAGTCGCGTGCTGCAAGGGCTGGCCAGGTTCCTGGAGAAGCCCGGCTGCTGTCCTGCTGCTGGAAGGACCGAAGGTCCAGCAGGGCAGAAGCTGCTTATAATGGGCCCAGAGAAGACCTGCATTTGTTGGACACGGGATCAAAGCATGACAGTGAATACACATGAGAAAAGGTGCCTTCAGCTACATGAACGGTCTTACTAAGAGGTTTCACATCAACCCACAAGGACATCCTCCATAGCGTTAGCTCTGCCTTGGGATCCCGGCAGTGGGGCCATATTAACACACATCTAAAATCAATCCTCGTGTGCTCTGCTATAAGCAGAGGCCATAGCCTACGGCAAGCTCATGAGTGAAATTCAACAGACTGCATGAGCGTGATGCTGGATTTGTTGCTTTGCCCTCTAAAAGCCTGGACCACTCTTTCATGGTCACTTTCCTTCTCCCAGTTTCTATACCAGAGCACAACTGCCTTTCTGAACAGCTCAGCAGAAAGCGGTCCTTCTCTTTGCAGGCTCCATAAATGTCACCTCTGTCTCTGTTGTCCTGATGTCTGTCTGGCATCGGCTACACATATGAAGTGGCAAGCAAGGTACAGTGAGAGCAGTATGCATGGCAATGTGTTAGTGAGGTTGCTGTTCCTGCGAGTGTAGCTACAGCATCTCCAGAGAGAGGAGAACGTTGCAATCTAAACATTTATATTATAAAAAAATGGGAAATCATTTGCCTAGACATAAATTAGCCCCTTCTAGACAGATTTATTGCGGCATGGAATGTTTTAATGAGAAGAGGAGGTTCCACAACCATAGGATACATTTTGCATCAAAATGTTTGACATACGAGTAACATTTGGGTGAAATTTTCAACCCTGCAATATTTAGCACTTAACTGGGGATTTGGAAGGAATTTAGGGAAGAGAGATGTGTAAACTGGTTTTTCAGTTGCGTTTGGAGTGCTCTGAAGGCTGACGTCAGGCTTACGCACAGGAGCCGTGCTGGGACGCTCGCTGCGGGGCTGGGAGAGGTGAGAGCTGAGGGCTGAAAGGCTCACAGAGGTGAGGGTTGTGGAGGGCAGCTCGCCCTCCCTGCCCTTCCATGTAAAGCCCTTTCTGTGTCTGCTTCTGGTGACAAGAGAGATGACAGGAGCACAGCTTTAGAAGTATTATTTCTCTTTCTCTGATACCCCAAAGCCCGCGTTTCACATGCTGCTAAGGGACTGTTTGGTTTAACAGGGATTACTCTTGGTGTAGGAATCGACTCCAAGCTCCCTGCACGAGTCTGAAAAAGGAGGTACGATTCCAAGCTGGTAGATCAGGCCCTGTCTGTGGGGTGGTGGTGGGGAGAATTGGCAGCAAGTGATCCCCGAAGTGCAAAAAGTAGGATTTCATACAACTATAAGCAGTGAGCTTTATCATCCTCTGTAAGAAAATGTCAACACGTATCCAAAGTCACGAGCTGGGTACTCAGCTGAGAACATCTTATTTCTAGCCTCCAGTTCTGCCAGGAACCTCTTCTTCATGCTTTCTGAGTCCGTAAAAGATGACAACAGCAACACCCAAAATTGTTGTTCCAGGTCTGATTTGGAGAAGTGCACCTGGGTAGGAAATGGTAGGGAAAAAAGGGAAGAATTATGATGTCACGATGCCACTCTGATCAGTTACTCACCAAGAAATCATAAATATAACAGAATATCAAGGAACCCAAATTCACATTATACCTATAAGGGCTGATATAAAGGCTGATACAGAGGGCTCAGGTCCCCAGAGCAACTGATAACAGAGTGTGCAAAATGACTTAGACACCTCAGCACTGTCTGCCTGGATTTCCTTTGGCACTCCTTAGAGGTATAAACCCTGTTTTCTTATCCATGTTTTTTCTTCGTCTTTACTTTTCACCACCTTTCACTGCTGCTAGTATTTCAAAGCCATGTGTAGAAGAACCGAGGAATTACTACAGATAAAACATGAAGGTTTTATTCAGGAGCAATACCTTCAGTAGCACAGTATTTGAGTCAAAATTACAGTGTGCAGCTTTGGAGTTATACAAATTAGGGGAGGGGGAACAAAGGATCCTCTTTCCTATGGTGTTACAGCAGTTTTTAGCAGAACAAGGAATATTGAAATCTGACCTTGAGTTTGTTGTGGTTTTCCACAAGAAAAGGTCATGTTTAAACAGCATAAATGCACCGTCTTTCTAGGAAAAGCTGTTTTCACCTAATTCATAACATGTTTGCAATTTTTGTATTGGTAATGAACTGCGCTGATTTTGCTGTGTAAGTAATAAATTCACTGACTAAATTTTGCAAGAATAGCAACCTTTGCCAAATTTGCTAGATCTTGGGAAAGTCATGAAAACCATCAATCTTGGCTTTCAAAAGTTTACAAAGCAAAACTTTGTTTTACACAAGTGCTGTTATAATAATTTATACATTTAATTTAACATTTCTTTTACTTAATAAGTATATAATTCATACAGAACAGAAATTAAATTGTACAACACTTGGTTTCAATTTTGCAGTTCCTATTAGGGGATTTTAATGCTCTCCTATTATTGCTGCAGAGTTTTTCGCTGTTATTTGTCCATGTCGTGTATGTTGGTCAGCTTAGATGAAAAGCCACATTGCATGCGCTAAACCTTAATACTAATGCCACCAAATTAATCAATTCCTATTTTCTGACTCCTGAACCTACCCTAGGGTGAAGGAAACACAATCCACTGAGGATCATCTTGCAATTAAAACAATTCTCTATGAATCAGCATGACAATGCAGGTGCTAAGCAAACATCTGTTCAATTAAGTTGGTTTAGCAGTTTTGGGGCAAGCCTATTTTGCTTTTTTTTCTTTTTTTTTTTCACATCATTAAGCTTACCTTTAATGCTCGAAGCAAACAATAGCTCATTAGTGGATTAGGGGTAATTACCAACAGCAGTCATTATTCCTAAGGCTTAATGGGCCAATTTGCTGCTGTAATAGTACCCCAGTATTGTGGTGCCCGAGCAGTGAAGCTGGGGGTGCTGGAATGAGCCAGCCCCTTGAAGGCCCTGGGGATGGCCGAGCATCCCCAGCCCTTCCCAGCAGAGCCCACCGCCGGGTGGCCGGGGCCTTGCTGCCAGCTGGGGGGTCCCGCCAGCCCCCAGGCTCACAGACTGGGAGCAGGGATCAGTAAGAAAGACATCCACCCGGCCACGGGGGCCTGGTCCCAAAGCTGCCCGGAGCACTGTTCATCGAAAAGTCCCAAAGGAGATGGGGGACACCAGCAGTGTCCCTGCCCGCCCCGTGTTGGAGCACTTCTCCATTTTCTTTCGGACCGAAAGACCAAAAGCGCTGATATCTGGGTGCTGCAGAGGCATGAAGTCTTTCATGAAGCTCTGCAAGAGGTTCCAGTTTAGCTGAACGGCTGTTGGGCTGGAGGAGATTTTTAGGATTATTTATACAAAACATTAAGGGATATTTAAAGGTTGGCCAGAACGGCCCTCGCCCGCAGCAGTTACGGGGAGGAATTAGCAGACTGACGTGCTGTTGTGCCAGTTGTGTTCATCAACCATAACAGAAAACAAGTGGCAAAAAATGTTCCTGAGCTGGCAACCTGCTGCTGTAGGAATAAGGATGAGCACTTTATAGCTCCAGCTTCAAATTCCCCAGGCAGCTGGGGCTGCACAAAGGTCTTAGCATCACCACCACCCCGTACCCTCCATGGGCAGGGGACAAGCACGGGTGCTGGGGACCTGAGTGCAGAGGACTGAATGCACCATCAGAAAATTCCGAGTATGCATAACTGTAGTTCCGTTTGCAAGCAGAGAAAAATGATATAGACAGCTATATTTTTATTCTTAGCATTATATTTTCAATCACTCATTTTGACCTAGAGTGCTATATCATTTTTCTGCTTTTAGGAAGGGGATTAAGGAAGAAAAAAGACATAATGCTATAGTGGAGTTAAGTGGCACTTCTTCAGGCTCCTGTCAAATCTCGTAATTTGGAATAATTGCCAGTGTCAGGTTTGGGGAAGGATTTTGACGTAAATTGCCTTGATCTGTACTCATCTTGTGAAAAAAAGAAAAACAGTGTGTTGGAAGGTAGAGGGCTGAACAGGCAACACCAGCAAAAATTGCAGTGCCACTGTCATCCCTAATTCCTGGGAGCCTGGGTCACACAGGGAAAATCACTCCTAACTCCAGGAAAGCTGCTGCTGTGAGGGGTTCCTGGGTTTCAGCACAGGTTGTGCTGAGGTAGGATCGATGGGCAGCTGGAGGCAGGGACCTGAGCGTGCCTTCAGCACTAGCACTCGTAATCGTCTCCTGCTCTGCTGCCAGCCCTCAGGTCCCATCTCAGCACTAAGCACTGATGACTACTGGAGAGCAAGGAATGAGTCCTTCAAGTGACCGGGTGCTTCATAAGAGTTACGGACACACACTGAGAACAATCAGGTGCCAAATGCTCTTTTCCTCTTTGGGAGTCCTTTGCTGAGGGCGGTGCTGGCACTGGGGACAACCTGTGGCTGTAGCAGTGCCCACCACGAGATTTCTCATGCCTGCGCTCTCTCTGATCCTCTTGGTCCCTGCCAAAACACCTTGCTGGGTCAGAGAAGTGGAGACACGCAAGTCTGGAATGGGAAGGAAAAACTTACAGTGGTTTCTTCAAAATTAATTTGATTCTTTTGTGTGGGTGCCAGGGCCTGGTTTGCCAAGGATCTGAGAGGAACTTTGCCCTGATGCTCAGAACTGGGGTCCCTGAAGGTCTGCTGCACCACGGCTGAGCCCTGAACACACCAGAGGCCTGCTGCAAAGGATGTCGATCCTGTAATGTCTGCTGGCAAGAGTAGAGATGTACTGGGAGGAGAGACAAGTTACTGCACGGGGCTGCCCTAGTGTCTTGTGGAATTAAATAGGCAATAAATCAGGTCTAACAGAAAAAAAATATTTTTTTAAATTGCATCATGCTCATTACAACCATGCACTACAGTTTACCAAATCATACAGCGCTCTCAGTGCTGTTATGTGGGTTGTTCATCTAAATAATCCCTTGTTACAACTCATCTTAGGCAACAGATAACATGATACTATCATAACATGTGGGTAAGGCAATCAAAATAGCATTCATTTGTATCAAATGTGACTGGTGAGAGCAGGAACCCAGCCAAGCAGCAGCCCCGCATCGCCCAGCATGAAGCTGTGAGTTTATGGCTAAGGAGCTCGGCAGTGGTTAATCCTGTTGTCATCTGAATTAATTTTTAAAGGTGTGTGTGGGGGGAACCCGGCAGCTGCATAATAAGCCTAAGATCTTGAGATGGGGAGAAATGCGTGTATTTTATGTGTGCCTGTTTGGCAGCAGCACCGTGAATGTCCTTTTGCTGTAGGAGAATTGTTTTCCTGGATGAGACAGGCAACAATTCCGCTTGCTCCAGCCACAAGCTGAACCTGTGTGTGCTGAGAGCCTACGACGTAAATCAAGGCTCCTATAATATAAGCACTGGCCAGTACTGCATACCTCAGGGAGTGATTTCGGTCAGCACCCCTCCTTCTGGGGCAGGTCTTGCTCGGATCGGAGCTTCCCGAAGGCAGCCTTGGCAGAGGCATTGCAGGCTGGGGCTGCCCGATAGCATCTGGCACTTCTGGCAGGATATTCCAGGTAGGTTTTCAAACAAAATAAACATTTGACACATCATACAATTATTCACCTGGCTCTTTTAAAGCTCTCTTGGCCCTTTCCAGTGGAAGGAAGGTACCCAGGGAGCAGCCAAGTATGGGGTTGCTCAAGGGTATGGGCACCAGCAGTTGCAGCTTTTGGGAGATATCTTTCCATCAGCATTTGGTTTTCTTTAGAATAAATCATTACCAATATATGCAAATAAAACTGACAGAAGAAGCCCAGAGCTCATGGAGAGGAAGGTAAATCCCTATGTTATACTCATTTTTAATATAGCACTTTAGGAAGAATGAAGGAAAATGCAGCTGGGAGAAGTGTTCCTGTAGCTCGATATTTACTGCTTGGACTGGACTTTTTCTCTTACGGACAAAACAGAGAAAAAAGACTGGAATTCAGCACCGGAGAAGGCCATTTACTGGGTCAAGATGCTGTTGAGTGCATGAGTGTGCTTTTGCACTGGGACCCATTTGCTTGTCACTGTCAACAGGAATTATCTCCAGCCTCTGCAGGCGCTGTGCTCAGCCACGCGTGAGGAGCTTTGGCTCCCGGTGCACATATTTGCAGCAGGGACATCAGCATCTGGCCGAACTTGAAAGCTCGTCATCCTCACTGGAGGAAGGAGCTCTCTTCCAGGACTTGGGTTTCAGGTGAGCTACTGCTGTCTTCTGAAAGGGCTGATTTGCAGTAGCTGGCCGAGTGGAGGGTACAGAACAGCATCACCCGACGGGCACCTCATTTATCCAGGTGACTCCTGCTGCAGGTGGCTGCCGGTGCAGCCGAGTCATGGGCTCGGCTCCTGTGGTGCCAGGGAGCCTGCGGCTTGGCTGCTCTGCCAGCGGGCATTCTGCTGAAAATACGGGCTGGCTTCTCTCTATTTTATTTTATTTATTTATTTTATTTTATTTTATTTTATTTTAAATTTCTGCAAACAGATGACAGCGCTGAGCCCTACTGAGGGTGACTGCCGTCCAGCGGCCGAACGCAGCCCAGAGCTGCAGCCGCTGCTCGGCTGACAGTTTTGTGGGTTGGCTGGCCATTAAAGCGTTTGCCAATATTTAAGGCACGCATTATTGTGGTTTAAACTTGGGAAGGATTTTTACGAAAGCTTCATCTGGAGAGAAACGTCTTCGAGCCTGCCTGCAGCTGGCCACGCACGCAGATTCGGGCCCGGCTCCCGCTTACAGCAGCGCTTCTCCCCCGTGTGGGGCCTGCAGTGCGCGTCTGGGGGGCAGAGTGGTTTTGAGGGAGCTTTTCCTCTCCCAGCTCGATGGGGAGATGTTTCTGCCGCCGTGATTATTTCAGAAGTCAGAAATGGAGAGATCTCGCTGATAAACGGGCTCGCTCCGGCTCTTCCGCCCCCTCTGCTGGCTGCCGGGCGTGCGAGGTGCGAGGCCGAAGGTCTGGAGGGGCTCGGTGGGACCTCCGCTGGGCCAAGGGCTGGGCCTTGGCCAAGGGCTGGGGTTTGGCCCTGCAGCACCCAGCCCCTGCACCACCGAGGGGGGGCTGCTGGCAGGGCACGGGGCTGGGACGAAGTGGGGGACTTCGGCCGAAAATCGGTTCTTGGGTTCCTTGGGTCTCCCACCCGATGTTCACACAGGCCTTTTGGTGGCTTGTAGCACAACTGAACTCACTCTCCGTTTTTTTTCCTTATGGTGTAAAGCCTTTCGTGCCCGTTCCTGCAGATTTTGTGGGGATTCAGCCTCTCTGAGACCTCCACAGCTCCGCCGGGTTTGGCTGACCAGGACCACGGGTCTGACAGGAGCAAAACGAGGGAGAGGTGGCTCGGCCAGGGGGAGGCTGGCAGCTGGGGAAGTAAGGCAAAAACAAAAACAAACAAACCCAAATCCACCCCCAAGCCCATCAATAACACAAACAATCCCCAGCTCCCTTCTCGATTTATCGGGAGGGCTCACGATTCCCAGGGACTCGCTTTAAACTTTCTGCACGTGTTTTTGGAGGTCTGGTTGTTGGGTTCCCAGCTCCGCTACTGCAGTCCCTCACAGCTTTGGCAAGATGTTCAATATTCTCCCATCTAATATCTGTAAAATGGGGAGAGGGAGAGGTTCTTTCGCTAAACGATCTACGATTTAGATATCTAACTTTCCCCTTTTTAGTCTGTGCTTTGGGTATCTCAGGAAAAGGGGGGGGTCCTTCACCGGGAGCACCATGTGAAATTCACGATTTACTCCTTTCCTGCGGATCCTGCAGGTTCAGGGCGCTTTGCTTCAATTTCTGTCAACCTTTGTGTTTTAAAATAGCAGCAAGTCCTAACCCCTCCGACGGCTCTTCTCCTCGCCTTGGTGACTCGCCAGGGAAGGCTTTGCTGCTTTTTTTTTTTTTTTTTCAAGGAGAAGAGGAACCAGTTCCTCGGTTCAGGAAGGGGAGGTGGAGCTATTCTCTTGCAGAGCTGATGGTCATTTCGTGATAAAGTGATAATACTAATAATCCCCAGGTCCTTTTTTTTGCCTTTGAACTGAACACTTTGCCTGTCTCAACTGTGGTTGCCTTTTTGAACTGTCAGTTTCGGAGGATTAGATGCATGTTTAGGCTGGGTGAACTCATGAATGAAAATATTTTCCTTGGCAGTTTTTAAAATGCTTCCCCCCTTTAAGAGCTGAGCCCTTTGGCAACAATCTTCTTTTTGCCCAGATTACCACTGTCATTTTGGGAGGTCTTTTCCCGCAGAACAAACAATGGAATTTTAATAACACAGTGAAATAGATTCAGGCCCGCTTTATTTATATTTTCTTTATTTATTCTTGAATACTTAGTATGCAGCTCCAGCAAAGACAAATTTAAGCTTTGTATTACTTCAAAATGATGAATTAAGCTCTGGGAGATTTACTTCCCCAGAAAAGCATATTTTGATTCACTGCTTTGAACATGTCTCATAAGAACAATAAATATCAGAGAAATTAAAAATAAAATAAAAAAAAAAGAGTAAAAATTGCAGATGCAGATGCAGACACAGTGCTTCTCTATCTGCGGGCAGGTCCGCCAGCATTTGCACTGCAATTCCCTGCTTTAGCAAAAGTTTGACTCAACAGTCCAGCGATCAAATGCAATGATCACCCTAACAATGTGGCTGAACTCATTCTGACCATTTATTTTGTCAGGTCCTGCTTGGGTCTATGCACTGAAGACCTCAAACCAACACCTGTTTTTGCTACCGGAGCAGATAGGCACTGGGTAAGCTCCAAATGCCATTGCCTCCAGAAGGATGCTTGCAGAGCATCCTTCAGAATGATCTAACTTCATAGAGGGGCCAAAAAGTCAAGTAATCATGCAAAGTGAATCAGGAATCAGCTGAAGTGAAGCATAAAATAGCATCTATTAAGGCTTTTAGCTGGGTCTAACTATTACCAAATGGGAAAACAAAATGGTTCGTATCTTGTACAAGCTCTTCTCTGAAATTCCTATAGTTCTGAATGCCAGCTTTTTCTATGACTGTGTTTGCATTGGTTGTATTTAATATTGAGCTTGACTATTAATCCCTTTAGGCTGTGAATACAGCTTTTTTCCCCTCAAGAGAATTCTGCAGTGCTATTTTCCCTGCACACCTCCTTTGTTCCTGAAACACCGTCCTCCCAGCCTGAGCAAGGAGCCAAGGGATGGAGACATTCACAGACGACGTATAAAAAAAATCTCTTCCAGTGCTAGAAGTGTTAAATAGCTTTCTGTCAGATAAGCCGCTGATATGCTGCTGTGTTCAATTAAGATAGATGGCATATGGTATGGATGGAAAGCAGCCAAATGTATCAGCGCTTTGGATCTGGAGACAGACTAGACCAAGAGAGCCAGAAGTGTACGGGAAGGAAGGGCTGTGCTGCTGGACGTGTGGGGAGAGGGGAGGAACGAGGGAATTGCACTGTTGCTATTTGTGCCTCCCTGCTTTGTTTTTAGCATTGCTGATGATATCCTGTTTCCCTGAAGTCACTTAAAGTGATTTTAGCACACACGGGGCACAGCAGGCAGCGCATCGCTGCAGCTCAGCAGGGATATAAGGAGTCAATGTGCAGAGGTGGAGGACAGCAGGTTGCTTTGCTTCCCTGCAGCAGCGAGGGAAAGCACAGTGCTCCTGCCAGCCAGCTTGGATCTTCACTGAAATGCTCATTGCATTTTCTTCAAAACCTACAGGGAACAAGCACGTTTATTTTCCAGGTCCCAAAATAGGCTTCTCTTTTCTTCCAATTACTAACCTGGGATTTTCCAACCCCAACCTCCTCAGCACTTGCTGGAATTTGATACAAACAGGAGTGATGCAGGCACTGGCCCTCTCCTGTTTTGTGCCATTTGCTCCCTTGCACTGGCTGCAGGATCCGTGCAAAGCTCTGTGTGCACCCTGGACATCGTGCAGGATGGAGCAGCAGCTACACCCTGCGAGAACTTCACTTGGCTGCTGCCAGAGCAAAAGCGAAGGGGTTCAGCCATCTCGCCACCGAGACACTGCAATTACTGAGCTACTGTAAAAGAAGATCTGCCAAGGATATTACAGCTGCTTTTCCCTTGTAAAGTCAAGGGTGAAGAAGCTGCGGGAACATGGCTTGTGTCCAGGAGCCTGATAAAGATGCAAGGAAAAAGCAACGATTCCCAGGGGAATTAACCTCTGTGGCCACTTGCTGCAGCTCTGCCTGACTGAATCATGGATGCTGCTGCTGCACCCGTGCTGCACGACTGCAGAAGCTGCTCTTCCTCACAGCCTGGGTCACTGGGAGGTGGTTATTGCTTATCCATGATGGCCTGTTTAAAGCAGAGCAGCAATTTGTATACGGGAAAAAGTGCTGCTGCTGACTGGGGACCTTTGATTAAGATTTTAACACCTGCCAAGGAACCTGTCTTCATGCCCAACAGGACAGAGCAGCTGGAGCTGGTGGGGAGCTTACAGGAAGGAGAAGAGCTCCCCTGCCCTCCCCAAAGGCTGTTGTGTTTCTGCCTTTGTGTCTAACACTGGTTTGGGGCAGAGCATGGCGATGAAGTGCTCTGTGCTCTCACCCTTGGGAGGGGGCTTGGTAAAGATGGGAAGGGATTTGGGGCCTGGCAGAGTTGTCAGCTCCGCTGCTCTCCCAGGATCCATGTAAGGCCAGCAGGAAGCAGTGTAATTGGCCAAGTATGCACAAGACAAGTGCAGCACTTAGGGTGGCGAGTGACTTGAAGAGCAACTTGTACAAGAAAGCAGAGCTTTTGGACACTGAGCTTCAGCCTGTGCCAGTACAGCCTTGGCTGCTTCCAGGCCAAATTAACCAAGCAGTGCTGGCTTTCTGCTTGGAGGGCAGAGAGAACAGGTTGTGATATAAAATATTTACTTATTGTAATTTATTATTTATTGAGTTGAACCTAGTCATACTCTTTAAGTGGAAGCAAAAGTATCCTGTGTCTTACATTCTGCCAAAGACTTTCTTGCCACGTCTGTGATCCACTTGTGTTTAGATCAGTCTTAAGAATAAATCATGTTTTACAAGGCTTCAGGTGCATTTATTAAAAAGACCAAAGGAAAAATGCACTAGGCATTAAATAAGGGGCCTGAGTTAGGGACTGTGAGGTCAATGGCTCCTGAACTGGAGGGACAGCATCACTCACAGCAGCAAAGATGGTCGGTTTAAAAGCTACACTAGTGTTGTAGTTCCTGGTTCTGTAAACCCTCAAACAAGTAACATCATAACCGTACAAACAGTTCCTGCTGGAGTCAGTGAGTTTGTGTATGAGAGCAGAGTTAATAAAATGCCCAACATCTGTGGGACCACTAGTTTCAATAAAGCAGGCACTACCTAAACATCTTACCATTGGTAGATGAAGAAGATGCATTTTCCGTGCCCTATTTATAGTAAAAAATTATTTAGCAAAATCAGTATGCCTCCACGCTAATAGGGGAGAGAAGACTGTGCTGCCACTCCTATACCCTCCCCTTGGTGACCTGCCACATCCCAGACTGACAAAACCACTGCAGAGCTGGGGACAGGGCAGGGGAAGCAGAGAAAACACCTCCCTGCTGGGAGCACGGCTGGAGGCATGGGCAGCTCCACAACTCACCCTTCCTACGGCTATATCCAGACCTGCCCAGCAATTTCAGGAGAAACCAAGGACACCTAAATAAAACAAAGTGTAGTGTTGAGTTTACTTAACCACCCATCATTTAACTTTTTTTCAGGCAGTCCTGTAATTTTAATTAGTTGGGCCAATAGCTTTAATTTGTATAATGGTTCGATTTCTTGATTTCTGGTCAGTGAGGTCAGTGAAAACATTTCATTTTTTAGCTAAGGCAAAATGTGAGGTCAGTGCTTTGTTTTCCTTCCAGCATGCTGTACCTGCCTTCCACGAAGTCTCAGATATCAGAGTTTAATCAATATTAAATCATCCACATAGTCTAAGTGTTTGCTTATGTGCTTTGAATTGTTGCTCGCATCATGAACAGCAGTGATGCCCCTAATCTGCTTTTTTGGGCTCCCCAATACCCTAATTATATCATTTAGAGAAGGACATTTCCTGGCAGCAGTTCCTCAATTCACTGCAACAGCCACTATTGGAATATGGACAAAACATGGCCGTAATAGCTAGCACATGTGCACGATAGCTACAGGGACAATTAACCTTAGTTTAAGAGTGAGCTCAGGTCCATTCTGTTTAATATTTCCAAATGATGTTACCTTGCTACAAGCAGAAGTAACGTGCAAGCCAAGCCCAGCGTTTAGCTACCCAGTGTTATGCTCTGATACGTGGTTACTTTACACCATGGGCTGTTGTAAGCTCTAGTAAAGGGCACAGATATTCCGTAGCTATCCTGAAATGCCGGGTACAGCCGGGATCCTCAGCACGTGTGAGCCTGGGCACCACAGACAGCTTCTCTGCAGGTACAAGCTTAGGCAAACACTTCTTAGCAATGCGCTGTGGGTATTGTGAGTGCAGTGTAAATAATATGTTCAGGTGCGCTCGTTTTCTGTTCCTAAGCTGGATCCTTGCGGGGTTAGAGTGATGGATGAGGATTTTAGCTCACACAAGAGCCTGGGATTGCGTAGTGGTGGAAGATGCTCGTTTTGCACCAGGGAAACAGATCCTTTCTGAGTGCGTGAGTTTGAGTTGATTTAACGATCTGTAACACTGCCTGCAAAACTTGGCTCAGGAGTACCAAAAGCGTGGGCACCTGTGCAAGAAATGGGAACGAAACCACGGCTACTTGAAGCCCGCTCCATGCATCCCCCTGTTACGGACCCAGGCCAGCTTCATGCTGCTGTGGGAAGTCCAAGTGACCCCTTTGCATGGTTTCTCCTTAAAACCATCTGCTTTCTCTCCCCAGTTTTGTGCTCCCTCTACCTTTCCTGCCAGTGTATTTCTACAGCAGCGTTTTTCTGCTGGGAAAATGTGGAGCTCACGAGCGTAATAACGAAACAAAAGTACCCCCAGATGGTTTAGCTTATTACTCCTCCTTTCTGCAGCTTGGCTGAACAGCTGGGATTTATGGAAAAAAAAAAAAAGAAAAAGAAAAAGAAGAAATTAAATTGTCACTCCTAAGAGATAACATTAGCAGGGACATTCAGGTTTCAAGAAAGAAAACTCGATCAAGAATTACAGCTGACCCGTGGTCCCAGGAAAGGCCAGCCTGTGGCTGCTGCTCCCTGCTGCCGAAGCCAAGGATGCTGCTTGGCTGCCTGAGAGCAGCTGATGCAAAACTTCCCGGGGCTGGGACCTTGTGTGTTGTGAGCAGGAAAATTAGGGGAAAAAAAAAAAAAAAGAGGAAAGAAAGAATGAAAAAAAAAGAGGCGGATAAAAAATGTTAATGTAAAAATGAGGGGCAATTTTCTGTGATTCGTTACACCTAATTGACTTTTCCTGTCCTCCTCCTTTGACCCGGCCTGGCAGAGCACGGGGCAGCGCTGAGGACGTGCAGACCCTGCAGAGATGCCGAGGGCTTTGCTGCTGTGAGCAGCTCTGCTCATCTCGGATGCCTCAGACGTGGCCACGAGTTGGTGACCCCCTGGGAGCTGGCAGGAGCTGCAGCTTGCAGAAACAGCCTCATTTCTAACAAGCAAATATCCCCATGTGTGTGTGTGAGCCCATCACCTCCACCAGCAGCTTCCACAGTGTCAATGCCATGCTGTTGCTGCTCCTCCTGATAGTGTTTACTAAATAAATTACCTTATAAGTAAGGGTTGTGACATCCTGATCAGGTCCTTCTAATTAGCAAAACATCAGCCATAAAGATTAATGGTGAATATAACAGAGATGATGAGAAATAAAGCTGATATAGTTTGCACACTGATAAAAAAAAAATCCTCATCTGTTTTACATTCACATATGGTACATATTCCTAGGGGAGAGGGAACGACATATTTTTGGGACACTATTTCATCTTAGCAAATCAATGTACAGGCTATTAAAACTCCATTTTTCCATGAATGATAAGTGTAATTACATCTCTCTTGCAATAAAAACTAGTGCTTATTAAATGTAAATATTTAACAATGATTAAAATACATTTGAAGGAAACTTTATGGCTTTATTTTATATGTTCCCATCTGGGTTGCCTTTCCTAAACCACTATACTTTTTGGAGAGTTATTAAATTATTATTTTGAGAAGGACTAACACTCTACGTGTCCCTTGCTTCAATTTTAATTTCGTACACTTTCAGAATTTATTGAAGTCTGGTGAGTTTGAGATTCAATCAATGCTCTATTGTATTTGTAGAGCGTGCATCGAGGGGAAAGTGGCTTCACGGGGTAGGAAATGCCACACTGACATGTCTTTTGTACGTCCAGTTTTGATGGCCAGATATAGTTTCCTGACTCCACATGCTCCAGCTCTCATTTGTTTCCAGCAGAAGAAAGTTGGTTCCTTAAGTGGGTTTCGTCGGCTTTGTGTACAACCCTTCTGTGGCTGCTTTAAAAGTAAGCTTCAGTGAAGGGCCCAATCTTATAAATTGTGTATATGTATAAGCAGCGTTACGTGTGCAAGTTACTGACCTCAAGTTGAGCTGCGCGCGATCGAGGGCCGTACGAGCGGGGCTGACCCTTCACAGAGCGACTTAACGGGATTACTCGCGAGGAGAATTCACGAGTAACCGAGGGTTTGTCAGATCCAGAAAATAAACCCTGTCTCCAGTGAAAATCTTTAATACGGAAGTTCTTCTCGAATGCCCAGTGAAGCATCCCTGTAGATTTTAAGAGAGTCGAAGTGAGATTTGTATAAAATTCTGCAGTTGATTTAAGAACTGCATTGCAGGGATATAAATGATCGCACTGCTATGAAACAGCTTAAATACTTCCAGAAAGGACACCACTCCCAGTTAAATTTTATAAGCTCTTGATATAATTTGTGCTCGGATGTGGTGCTTTCACCCCTACTCGCTTTTATAAGATCTTTGCTCTTCCAGCAATCCCAATTCCTGGCTCTTTGTTGCAAGTTTTTAAGGAAACTTGTGCAAACTTCAGCGTCATGTTCAGGATCATTCCAAAAGGCTGCAGCGAATTTTTAATTTGACCAGTAATTCTGGTCATGCAGCAATATCGCCAGTTGCTTACTTGAGAGAGTGCTAACAGGATCAGGCTGCTGCGAGCTCATTAAAACTCCTGATCCTGCAAGGAAGCAGAGCTCAAAGCATTGCAGAGTTTCTCGGAGTCACCAGGTGCCCCTTCTTGCAAAAATCACGCTGAAAAATATCACTGCTTTTGGAATAAAAATTAAAAAAAAAAAGGGGAAAAAGCCTGTGCCCACAGTGGGCCATGTGGCATGTTGAAATTCTCTTTACATTTTGCATCCTCCTCCTTTCAGATTACTAAAGTTCTTTAGCAACTTCAAGATGTTGCGATAGACAAAGACTCAATGTGTTTTCCCTGAGAAGGAAAAAATTCTCTTTATATAAATTCCCCCTCCCTCTTGAAATTAGTACTTAAAAACAAAACAAAAACAATGAAGAGGTTATTTATTTCTGAAACAACACAAAAGACATCATTCTACAACAATATATTCAGCGGTTTATGTTACATCTGGTGAAAGGAAAATTAATTTAACACAGTGATTTTTCGTAAGATAAACCTTTGGAAAGTAAAGGTTTCTCTGGGAGAAAAATAAATACTAGTAACACAAAAGGACTTTGCAGTGTGGGCATCCTTAATTGCTTGCTTAATTAAACCTCTTGACTAAATTTTCATTTATTTATTTTTTACATATTTTTGGTCATGGAAAATATTGGTTAGAGTTAGAACATATGTTTGTTGGTTTTAATTACAGACGTATTTTTCCGACAGAGCAAACAGCACCTCCTGCATAAAATAACGAGAGAATAACACAGGCAACCTTTCCTGGTGACTATTGTGGTCAGCAGCACAAGACAAATATTTGTGTATTTTTGGTTGTTCCTGTTGCCATTGAAGTCAATGGGGCGTGAACCCCAATGGGAGCACGAGCAAGCGCTTTCTGAGTCAGATGAGACAAAACAATTGAAAGTACTCGGTTTTCTTGCGTTTCTGAGCAGTTTTCACACTAAACATAGCACTCAGTCAGATGTGCATAGCTGTGTGCGCGTGAGCTTTTTTGTTACATTTTCTCAAAAAAAGTCAGGTACTTCTGGAAAATTAGGTGTGCCTTAATATTCGGTTCTGTCTGTGAATTTTATCTGCACAAATAACGTCACTGAAATCTTTGAGTCTATTTTCAGGGTGAATTCAGAGGGATCGGCTCAAATGATACACCATGATTTTAATCTTGGACCCATGGTTTTATTATATGCAGCCTCCATCAGTTTTAACCTCTCAACACACTTTTGAAAAACAAGCAATGCCCATGAACAACTTTTCTTTGCCTTCAGAAAAATAATCTTTTTCCTTTATTTCTAAACCAAAATTTTGTTTTATATATTTTTTTTTTGGATTCATTATTCTTCTTTTCCATCTTATAAACCAGCCTCTGGGAGGTGCCTTAAATTTAAAGTACAAACAAAATCCCGCATGTATTCTGCATTCAGACATTGGGAATAAGAGAGCATGAGGATATTTTCACGGGCATTGAAAAGGGAAAAAAATTGCCTTCGCTTCTCTCTTTCTTTTCCCCCCACAATAGTTTCTTGAATTTTAACATTATTATACAGTGTTCTGTCTTCAACCTATATATTTTGCTCTGTCTGAAGCTGCTTTTATGTTTCCTGATAAGAATTAAGTATCAGCCTGCCAGTGTTACAAAGAACTTTCAGCACGGCTGGTAATTGCCCTCTCTGTAATTCTATAATGAAAGATTTAGTGCTGAATAATTATACATCTCACAGATAGTACTGCCTCTAGAAAAACAGAACACGATCCAAGCCCTCCAAAACCATGGCAATTTTTCTCTGAACTCCTCAGTTAGAGTGTTTGAACGTTAAATGTGAGCTGAGGCAAAGCCCACGAGGTACAGGGTTCTGCGCTGGGTCGGCGTTCATCACGGGGGAGATGGACACCGTGCTTCAGGGTGCGAGGGCTGGAGGACTCCCTCTGCGCTTTATTATTTAATATTGCACAGGTAAGAGTCTGGTGTAGGCGGAAAACTTACCGAAGCAGTTAACCTGTGTTCTCTGTGCTGTTTTCCTTGTGCTGGTCAAGTTTGTGACTGCGAGTACAGGCTTCGATACAGAATTTGCATTTTAGTTGAATAAATCATTTGCAACTGAAAACATTTCCACGTCCAAGCTGTTCGCAGTGGGCAGCAGTAAAGCTGAGGCCACTAAAACAGATCTACCAACAAACTAGGAAATTCCACAGGGCTAATAAAAACCTCTCTTTCTAATGAATTATTTCATCACTTTGCTGTCTACCGCTTTCTCTTTGCACTTTGCAGTAACCAAGCGATTTAATCTGTGCTTTTCTCCAGCACAGATCCCCGATGCCTATACTTTTTGGGAGTCCCCATGTGTAATTTAGCTCCTTGTGCAGAAGTCCTGGAGGATAATATCTGCAGCAAGACCTAGTCTCGGAGCTGGGGAGGGAGCAAAACCCTCGGGTTTGGAGCCCCTGGGCAGAAAGGCCAGCCCTGTGTGCCTTTTGCTCAGGGTTTTTGGCTGCTCGCTCAGCAGCTGCTGCATCGCTTTGGGGAAGCGGGGAAGGCGCTGAGCACTGACAGCAAACCGCTCTCCTGACTCACGGCCTTTTTTGAAAGCAGGGAACGCATTTAAATGCATGGAGATTTCTCACGTCTTGGTGGAAAAACATTAAAAGACGAACGCTTTAATCTTGCTGTATAGCCCCAAGTTCGGAGCTTAAGGCTGAAAGCTTGCAGTTCCAGTTCCTGCTCTTTTTGCAAAGATTTCTGACAGGACATAATGCAGCTCACAGAGGTATTAATCCCCTCTATAGCCTCTCTAATAGTGACACCTCCCCATACCACCCAAGCTCGACAGCCCCAAAGCTTGCGGCAGGAAGAGATAAGGCAGCCCTTGCTCCTCCGAGCAAGCGGAGCCCCTAATTGCTCTCATTTATTGCCGTTAGGAAATTTGGGAGAGGGCCTAGCCCAGGTCTTTCCTGTGCTTCGCTGAGACGAGGCCCACCGACTTCAGCTGCTGCAGGACCGGCCCCAAATTTCGCTGTCTGTTACAGCGACAAATCCAAAGGAGCTCCTTGCCTTGGGAGGGAGATTTAGGAATCCAGACTTATACTGCGGCAATTAACTGCAAAATTTGGCCCTAAAATCCCGCTGATGTAAACAGCGGGGCTGCAGGTCAGCACCACGCACACAGCCCGGGATTAGCGGCAGCTCACTACTGGAGCAATTATCTCCTGGCCAAGCCAGCCCCTCCTCATCGAGCAACCGCGGGGCTCGCCGTGCTCTGCCTGACACCTGTAAAACGCAGGGAAACGCCACCAAACCCGGGGACATTTTTCTAGGGTTTCACTGAGAGCAAGCCAGTGAGCAGCGTGTCTTTAGTATTGTTTGGAAAATAAATCTTGCCAGCCTCTGAAGAAGAGTGGAGAGCGAGCAGAGTGCCTGGACCTGATGTTTACCAGGAGAGTTAACAAGCCTGGCAATAAAACCCTGGGTAATGATGCCTCTGAAGGGTTACATTTGCTTTGGAATTTACTTTATAAAAGCATGAAATTTTATGTAGAAACAAGATCTCTAACCACCTATATAAAAGGGTTTTTAGTACCTCTGAGAATGATGGACCAGTTTTTGTGCTGCTACTGCAGGGCAGATCTTGTATCGGGGCTGCAGGATGGCAGCTCAGAGAGTAACTCAATAGTGGCTATTTTGTAAGCTTTTTTTTTGGTGAGCATAAAATATTGTTTTCTTGAATTTATTTTATTTTCTTTTTCTGCCAATCTTCCCCTCCTGGATTTATTCCCAGCATTTACTGTTGGAAATTCAAGCTGTTTTGGTTTCTTTGTGCAAATACAATTTCAGAAATTATTATTATTTTCTTTTCCCGTGTCTTCTGTGCAGCTCCTTGTTTCCATGACTGTCAGACAGTCAGAGGATTAAGGTACAGGAGGGGTACGTTCACGACTTGCTATAAGCTGAAACAGAGATGAAGGAGGAATGTTTTGCGGGGTTTGCCCAGCTTTATAACAAACATCCGGGGAGTCCGCAGAAAAAAGGCATTTTCCTCAAATACCCAATTCCCACTAACTCCGCGTCGTGCCGCAACTCAACCAAAGCTCTGCTTTTACCCAGCCTCTGGGCAAAATCCCCCCTTAGCTGAGACACACCTGAGCAAACGGGGAAATACCGAGGGCGATATTTCTCTCTCTCAAATCTGGAGCGAAGAGGGCAAGGAAGGATGCCGGGGAGAGCTCGGAGGGCTGCGGGAGCTGCCGGGGATGCTCTGCCGCCTGTCGGCAGCGGGTCGGCCCGGGAGCCGTTTATTTCTTGCTGTGGGTGATGTTTGTGAGCAGGGAGCCGCAGGCAGGCGTGGGTGTGTGTGCAGGGAGCCGCAGGCAGGCGTGGGTGTGCTGCTCACACCAGCAGTGCAACGCCGCGCTGCAGCGGCACGGCGAGGCGACGCGCAGCGCGGCCATCCTCTTGTTACTATAGGAGCAAAATAGACGTAAATATTTAGGTGGATTCCTTCCAAGTGCAAGGGGCAGCTCCGAAAACACGCAGCGCCCTGAGCCGGGACGTGCTCGCACCCAGGAGGGAGGCCCGGGCAGGTGAGCAGCCCCCCCGGCTTTCACGCAGGCGCCGAGATGCGCGGTGCTGCAGTGGCGGTGGGACCCGTGTCCGACGGCTCGCGGGGATAATCCCACCCAATCCCTGTAATAAATGCTTGCAGGATCGGGCCTGGAATGGGTTGGGAGAAAGTTTCCCTTTTGTTTCTTTTCTGTCTCCGAGTGACAGATGGCCTGTGCAAGTCGATCTCCGAAGATCCCGTGCATTGCAGACAGGCACCAGCCACAAAATTGTCCCATACCTACAGGTCTCTGAGCCCTGCGTTTCTGCAGGGCCTGATGTCATGTTTATGACAGCTGGGGGGAAGCTGTAGCCTTCCCTTAGGCCTGCTGCATAAAGAAATAAGATTTGGAACAACCCCCTAACTTTTAACCTACTATTATTAGACAGAAGAGGACTTTTTAGGTCAGGAAGAACACAGCAAAGCAAAAATCCTAAAGCTGCCTCAGTTATAAATGAAACCTACAAAGCATAGGCAAAGGGGCAGGATTTACCTCCCCGTTCCAATGGAAAACATATTTCAAGTGGTTTTAAATGTAATGTAAATGGCTCTTTCTTACCTGTCTCTATTTTTTTACTGAAGAGAAGTTGGTTTAAGTCATTTAGACAGAGCACAGGGTTTCTTGTCTGACATTAGCGTACGGAGCGGCTGGTTGCCTCTGTGCTGTCGTTTATTCATTGTTCTGGAGAAAAGAAACAAATATTGGCTGCTCACCAACAGTTGTTTGAGAAAACCAGATATGTGCTGCAGATTTTGGCTATGTTGCTAGTCCTTATATAAGCAAAATGGCTTGTTTCTAAAACATTGTGCTGCTCATTGAACCGAGCGCACAGATTATATTTGTACGAATTTAGCAAATTCTGCCCGCCACGACGTCCACACAGGGGCCACTGCCAAGTTTGCAGCCAGACAGTGCAGATTTATCCCACCTGGGCAGTGTGTGCCTGGAGGTTGGGTAAGTTTTGGTCACCGGAGAGGTACACCAGTATGCGCAGGGATCTTGATTTTCCCCAAAAGTTTCCCAGTAGGAAACAGATAGGAAACGCTATAAATCTTCCCGTGGCACATAGCATTGCAGCGCCCTCAGCTCCTAAATCCTTTATAAATCCCTCCAGCCCTCCCGACTGAGCCATGCACTCCGCTACCTATGGTCCCGCTTTTCCACGGGAAGGGGATTCCCACATGGGAAGGGGCCCCCCAGGGTCTCCCATGGGCTGGGACCAGCACCATATCCCGACCCCGCAGCGATCATTGCAGCCAGGGCTGATGCACTGGCACGGCCCGAAACTCCACGAGCCGGCTTCAGAGAGAAAATCAACAATGGTGCACTGTATTTAACACCGCGCGCTGTGGGAAATGGAAAGAAGACAAATGGACTTTATTTTACAACATCAAGAATGTTACACCCTTCGGTAATACGTAACTAATAACTTAAATCCATTAAAAAACTCTGTTCTCTACTATACCGCTGACGAATGGAGCCAAAGCTGTAAAAATTCACCAAGGAGGCAGTAGCAGGCTGGCTGGGGTTACAAAGTCTACAGAAACTGCAAGAAGTCACAGCTTTCTCCACGAAAGTCACGGCCATAACAAATATACCACACAGCTTGCTTTCTAATCCATTCCCAGGACGCTGCATTGTGTGCGGCTGAGCTGATCCCCAAATCGGAGGAGGCTGGGAGGCAGCAGGGCTGGGTGCACGGGGTCCCGCTGGCTGTGGGGTGCCGCGGTGGGAGCTCACCCCAAAATTTCCCCAACGCTCTGGATGTTGGACTTGCCCCTCTCCGGATGGCACGGGGCTGGGAGATGACTGATCGCCCTGGAAAACAAAAGCAGCGCCTGGAAGAAAAGGGCCGCCTTTCATTTCTGTTCCCCGTGTCAGGCAAAAATTAATGACTAAAGGCACCTTTCTCTGATGTTGCCCATCACGCAAATACCGGTGGGCAGGAGTCAATATGAACTTTAAACACACCTGACACAGGTGGCTCTTGCCTTTCAATGCCGAATGGCCACTGGCCAACAATTCACGGCGCAGCATAAAGGAATCCTTGTGGCGAGCAGCCTTCCCTCTGTTTATATTTGTTATTCCAGAATGAAGCTATTCATCGGGGCTGAGATGAAACTGCCCAGGTGAATAACTTCCTGAAAGCCAGAGCTCCTGCAGGAGCGCGACCAAAATCAACTGCAAAATGAATGCGGTGTGTGAGTGCGAGAGCTGGGGAGAAAGCAGAGGAATTCGAGGGCCGGTGGAGGGCAGGATGCAGCCCGCGGGAGATGCCCGGTTGTCCAGGATCCCGCTGCCCTGGCATCCTTCTCGTGGTGCCTCTCCCAGGCACTGCTCAAGCTGAGCCATTGCCCTGGGGATTTGTATCTGCCCAGTGGGTCTTCCCCCTGTCCTCCGGGCCATGTCCTTCTGCCAACAGAGCAGCACCGACACAAACATAGACAGAAGGAAAAAAATCAGTGAATGATACTATATTTCCTGATTTTAGCAGTCAGTCTGTGGCTTTTTCCAAAACCTGCAATCTAAATTAAAATTCAGGCATTTTTCTTCCTATAAAGCAGTTACCGCTTATCTCAGACATAACCATATCAGTTGTACTCCATACATCTGCAATTTCTCTGCACGCCTGTGCGTCACTTTTTGTTTTGGATGAGGCCTATCCTATTCTACTACCATTTAATCAAAATGAAAAAGAGGCTGCACTCTGCCCAAAAAGGATACGCAGCCGAAATGCGTTGGTGACTGAAGTAACTGTAAAGGGGAATTTGCAAGCAGTTTGGGAAGTTTTATTTCAGCGTATGCATAGAGAAATCTTTACATACTATCAGAGCTGGGATTAATTTATCACCAAGCTCAGGAACTGTTCCCAATTGGAATTAGCCACACTAATGTCTGGAGCTGACAAGCACAGCTGCAGCAAGCTCGCTCATGTTTATTATTGTACTTCTCCTTGTCTTTTAACAGTTTGTACACTAATGGAAGAGCATGAGCTAAAACTGCTCATCTGTGCTCTACTATTGCAATGAGTTTATTAAGACAATAAAACACCTTCAGGGCTGGTTTTTAAGCTTCTTCTGGCATCAGCAGTAGGAGCAGAAAATATCTGCAGCTTCCTAAGTCTTTTCTGAGTGTTCTTGTAGAAAATCTCTGAAAGTTGAGTACAGAAGATTGCATTCAGCCCCACATTTCTGTGTTGCTTGATTCCTGTTTTATAGCCTGCTTTGGAAAATAGGGGTCTCTAGCAAAGGACTGGAGATACAAACCTTTGCTGAAAGGGGAACACAAGCACAATGAAAAAACTCACAGGAAAAAAAGAAGGAAACCTGAATTTAGCTGGTATATATCTTTCAAATATTGTGAGTAGTGGAAAGAGGGTATTGCCTGAGGCAGCTGGCAGAGATGGGATATTAGGGCACCAAAGAATGCTTTATTTTCCTTGATGTTTGTGCAGGATGCAAGTCACTCTGCCTCTGAAAAGGAAATGAACTGACAGCATGAAAATCTTATTTATTCAATAAGAAATTGTCATAGATCAAACTGACAGGTTATCAACTGGTACGTATTAAACCTTCCATGCAATGTGCATGGTCAAATCCGGACCTCGGGGGTTACACAGGGGCGAGCCTCTGCACCGGGGGCTGTGGCCACGTTACTTGGCTAGTCTGGGGGCTCTGCCGTGGCTTTGGGCCAGTGCACCCAGGTTTTTTTTCCCATGGAAACGTGGGAGCAGGACAAGAAAGCAGCTCTGACATCTGCCTCACCTGCCGTGGAGCTGGGAGGCAGCCAGGACGTGCATCTGGACCGGGAACTTGGAAGCAATTCCAGGTCCTGTATTTTAGGCAGCATAATAAGTCAGTAATGTGTTTCTATCCCCAAGCTCATTTTGAGCATCACATGCGCACTAATTCAGCTGGAACACGTCCAGATTACCTATCCATTTATACGAGAAAACAGCCAGAGGCAGGCCAGCCGAGGTGCAGGCGGTGCTGGTGACTGCCAGATGTCGCGTACCCAGCAGGGCCGGTGCTCGTGTACCCTGTGGGGTCAGTACTCATGCGCCACGTAGGGTCAGTACTCGTGTACCCTGTAGGGTTGTTTCTCCTGTACCCTGCAGGGTCGGCGCTCAACTCGCACCCTCATCCCACCCGTCCGGACCCCACAACCCCTGCAGTTCCCATCCCCTGTCCGCTGCAGGGCTCCGGGGGTCGCAGCAGTTTGCTGGGGAAGGGTGGAGAAGAAGGGAAGAGATTGCAGAGGGGGAGGAATGGGGGCTTCTCCCGGTGCCTGCTTCTCCTGGCTGCCCACCGCAGCCTTCCTCCCGAGGGAATTTACCGTGTTTTATCCGTCTCGCCTTCACGTGGCAGAAGGATTTGTGCCGCCGGTCTGGCTTGCAATCTCTGCTGCTCCCCCAGGTGGGAAAAACCAGAACTAACTCGGGAGCAGCCCGCAGAGGTAAGGCACTTGCCCAGCAAGCCAAGAGCTGATAAAACACTTCCCCACTGCTGACAAATCCATCTTGCAAGGCTGGCTGCGTGTGTGTGTGTGTGTCTGAACTGCTGATTCAGGCTGATGCTGACCGTGCTCACCGTTTTCCGTTGTGTATAACCACATCGGTCACCTCAACGCCCCGACCTGTCACCCGCGGGGACTGGGGTACCCTGAGCACGTTGCCGAGGGGTACACGGAGCCCTTTACCCGCAGCTCGGCAGGTACGAAAGGAACGGGGGAAGGTATAGGGTCAAACAGGGAATCGGCTGGGAGGGGAGCAGCTTATAACGTTTGTTTTGGCTGATGGTTTTGCAGGAAAGCTGCTGAGAGAAGAAGGCTGAAATACTCTGGCAGAGGAAGGAGGAGGAAAATAACTAAATGAGTCTGCCCCTTAGGGAAATGGGGAAGAATATGAATTGCATTATCACTTTTGCTTCTCTTCACTATTTCATTTCATCTCTGACAGATCATTGCAGATATGTCAGGAGGGTCATGGGTACAAACATGGGTTTTCCCTGTGCCCTGGGTGGCTGCAGGGTTTGGCTGCTCTTCTGTGCTCCGATGGGCAAACCCGCCCTGCCTGCTGTGGCCCCAGCTTTCACTGCTCCGGCTTTTTTACAGAGCCAAAAGCAAGGCACAAGCAGGTAAGCAAATAAGCTGGAGCTTTTGGCTCCTGCATTCCTGCCCACCAGCATTACTAAGCTCTGGAGCGAACCTGCACAGCTTACCCTGTGCTGTACCTGCAAGAAGTGACCACCTCGGCCTGATTTCTGTGCCTGGTGGGGGCAAGCCCTGGGGGTGGCCACGGTGGGACAGGGCTGAGTGTGTCACCCCAGCACCTCTGTGCCGTGCCGCTGGGCAGGATGGTGTCGTCAATGAGAGCAAACTCCTAAATCAGCGGAGGAAGGCTCTGTCCCTTCCCTTTGCTGCTTCCCTGCAGTTATTTTCATTTTAGCCATATGCCAAGTTTGAGTCTTCAAGGATTTTTTCTGCAGTGACCTCTAAATCCCTTCACTGGTCAATATGATGCATCACCATTCGGTATAATATCCTCCTGGCTGGTTCGCTGGCCCCAGACTTATTATTTTATGTTTCTCTACATTAAACTGCATTTTCCATTCACTAGCCCAGGCAACCAGTGGATTCAAATCCCTTGTTCCTCGTTATTTGTTCCCTCTCCAATTTTGTGCCCTTCGCAAACTATCAAAGTTTGCGGAGGTATTTCCATTCAAGTCATTTGCAGGTATTATAAATGAGGGAAATCCCTCGGTGTTCTCATTTGTCGAACCTTTACTACCCAGGATTACCTTTTCAAAGGAGGACGGGGGGGTTTAGCAGCATGACTAGTGAATTTTAATAGCTACCTCCTGGTGCAGATCCTCTGACAGACGCTGTCGCTGTCACGGTGGGTCTCTCACCTTTGCACAGATGAAGGCAGGACACGTGGACAAGGGCTCATGTCTTCTGCTAACATTGCTCTGGAGTGTAAGGTCAACAAAAAAACGAAGAAAGAAAAAGGAAGAGAGAACCTGCGGGCTGTATCAGGGGACCTCCCTCTGTCGGGGTGTTTATTTGACCTGCGTGGCCATCACTACCAGCTTTTAGCCCACCTTTGGTCCTCTGGCAGTCCTCATGTGGCATCTGAAGAACCAGAGCCATGAGCACGGTGTCCCGGCCGGCGCCCCGTGCCCTCCTGCGGGACGTGCCCAGTCCCTTAGGGGCCGTGACGGCCACCTCGGCACCGCACAGGGAAACAAAACCATCTCCCCACGATCCTCGCAGGTTTTATTAAACATGTGCTTTGGTTCGAGGCCAACCCGTGCTCCGCTGTTTTATCACTGTTTATTCCTGCCTTTCCCAGTCTTTATCAGTTGTCCGAATCAGACATGTGAGCACTGCGAGGGCTGAGTCACACAAATAGTACTTTTATCTGCAGTCAAATCTATAATCAGGCAACAAAACCCCCTCGCCTCGCTTCTATTTAGAGTCCCAACTCCGGCTCTTAAAGAAAAAGGGACTTCACAAAGGAATTTCAGTAATTATCCTCTCCCCTCCGTCCCCCAGATGTTGTTTTGTAGGATAGAGGTACCTGTGGATACTTGAAAAGAGCGCTCCGAGCTGCCGGCTCCTTAATGGAGGACTTTTAGGAAAGTGAACTTTAACTTTTAAACTTCCCTATGAAAACCAGATCCATGTTAAGTTTGATACCATTTGCCTCAGGATGATCTCAGCTCTTAAAATATGATGGTTTTAGTCGGATTAAGAGCCTATATTGTTGCTGAAGAGAAAGAAGGGTGCCTCTTTAATTGCAGCTCAAATCTACCTAACAATTGCCACATGTTGAACAAGATTTAAGAGTTATTAAATATGAAAGCCGCTATTGCTCCTCCACCATGAGCAGCCTTTGTTTTTTAAACCTGGAATGCACTAAGAAAAAGAGGAAGAAAATGTAAAAAACAAAGCAAACCAATTAAAAGGACCGAAAAACTGAAGTCTGCAGAAGTACATTTGCTTTCCGTGAAGGCTGAAGTTTCTGCAGCGCATCTCTCTCCACAGCAGCATCTGCTGCGTTAACTGAAACCGACTCCTGGCAGCTCTGGGAATCTTCTTGCTAGGAAAATTTAGTACAACTTCACAACAGTCGTGGGTTTGCTGCCATCCGTTATCTGAGGTTATTTACAAGCGCTGGGCTGATAGCTCGACCAGAGCCGTGCTAAGCAAAGCCTCCTCTGCCTCTGGTGCTGAGTGCGGGAGCTGAGCCGGTGCTCTGATGCCTTCCCCTGGGCTCTTGGTGGAAAGGTTCCCGTGGGCTTTGCAGCCTGGCACAGACCAGCAAAGACATGGGGAGCCCTGTCTGTGAAATCTTCCTTAAACCTCACCTGCTCTTTGGCTCCTTGGAGGAAAAAAATAGAAAGAAGAAGAAGAAAAAGAAATCCCCAATTAATTTTTTCTTGATTTTTCTTGAAGGAGCAGCCCCAAAGAGGCAATTATTATTATTGTAGCATTTTGACTTTCCATTGTAAATCCTTGTGGCTGAGTAGGCCTGAAATAACCTCAGCCCAGCAGCAGTGCTGGCCACAATTTACTCTTGGGGATGAACCCTTGGCCAAGGACCACCTGAACCCACTTGTTCTCCTTAGGGAGACCCCGGTGCCCCAGAGCATGGCAGCAGTAAAATACAGGGACCGAGGGTGCTGCTTGCACTAGGACAACATTTGCCTTATTGCTGGCATGTTCACTTGGTTCCCTTTATGTCCGTACAACCGATGTCATGACTGTCCCCTTGGCTGCTCAAAGCAAGCCCACCGGCTCTCCTGGTAGGGGGATTAGGCTGGCTCAGCGCCGATGCCACCAGTTTGGGTCCCTTGGCTTTGCAAACCCAAGGCCGGCTCGATGCCGAGGTGCCAACCCCAGGGCAGGCAGGGGCCAGCCGGCAGGGCAGGGAGGAGATTTGGGTACCACCAGCTGCAGTACCAAAGGCACACGGCAGCGTGTCTGCGCAGCTAACCGAGACCACGGGATACAACGGAGGTGAGAGCAGGCAGAAAATAGGTCGAGGGAATAAAGAGTGTTTTTATAAATCATCTGTTGTAATTTGTAGAAAGTCGAGGCTAGCTTAGGTGGGGAATTACAGCAACTGTATTCACAGAGAAAAAAAACAACTACAAAAACCCCTATGATTTTCAGAGACCAATGATTAAATACCTTTTAAGATGTCAGCCCTCTACTCCCCTTCCATTGTGCCTGATAGTATTTCAGAGAGATCCTCAACCTCCAGCAGTGGGATTTTAAAGTCATGGTAATAAAGTTTTCATACAATACATTATTCTTTTTTTTTTTTTTTCTTCTTCTAGGGCTCCATCGAGCGATCCTGGCAGTTAAGTAGGATGGTATAGTTTAGGGCAGGGGCCACTGCAGATCTCTGCCGTCTGGCAGGAGAACTCGGCTAAGCCTCTCAGGTTACAAAGGAAAAGCAATTTTCATTTTCCCTCCTGCTCAGCAAAGTAAAACCCAGCTCTTAATTTTCAGCAAAGAAATCACAATGGTTGGAGTTTTAGCGTCTGATCGCAGACACTCCCCTGTAAATCTGGAGATGCTTACAGAGCTGGGAACCCGGTTCCCTCTTTGGCAAGGTGAGGGAAAAGGGAAAGCAATTGGCCTTCTACCATGTTTTTAAGCTTCCCTTTCTGTAGGAATAACAGAAGCCATTTATTTCTCCCAAGCAACTTCTACTGGCTCAGCGTTGCCCCCTGAGATATCTGCTGGGGAACACTCCTGTAGCACGTTCTCCAGCCAGTCTCCAACCCGTCCTTGAGGCTCGATGTCAGCCTCTTCCCACTCCCCCAGCTCTCCTGTTGCAGACTTTTACTTACTTTTACTTTCACCCCTTTGTGCCAGACGTCAGGTCAGCTGTTCATGGAGCTGAGTCCTGGCTGAAGGGGTGGACATTTCAAAGAGGCTAGTAGAGATGCAAATCTTTTTTCCACTGCCTAAAATTTCCCCCATAAATTACAATTTCTGCTTACAAGGCAAAATTAAACCCCCTTTCTTACAGTAGGTGGAAGTGTTGTTTAGAGTATGGGGTTGTAGTTTGGACTCCCAGGTTCTGCCGTTGTCTATTCTGCTGTGTTTCTCTGGATTCCACTTTCCCAGACCTGATCATGATGTTTTGAGAATTTCTTTGAACAACTGGACCAACTTTCAGAAAAAAAAACTAAAAAAAATCCTTTCTCCTCTTATCCATCTCCATGATAGAGCAAGAAAGCTGGAAGAAAGATTTCTTGACTAATCCCCACTGGAAAGGGAACATTTAGTGCATTCAAGGAATAAATCAGCTTTCCTGAGCTTTCAGTCTTTGGCTCCACCCTTTTCCTTAATAATAAAACAGATTTTCAGCTTTTGCACTAAGAGTTGTGTGGACAGAGAATTGGCATTGTTTCTTCTTCTTTTTCTTCTTCGTTTTCTTTTTTAACTTTTAAACTTTTTTATTATTATTATTATAAAATTCCAACTTCCAGCTGACCCTTGAATAATTGGTTTTGTTGCAAGGGTTATTTGAGGTCTAAATGAGCCCGATGACATCTGTTTAATTTTAGATGCCTGGAAAATGTTCTAAAATTAATGAAATCCAAATGTATGACAAACTAATAGAAGAATTTTATTTATTAAAAAGACGGTTAAAAATAATTCTAAACATTTCAAGAAAACAAAAGAGGTGAATGGGATTTGTCATTGTTTAAATTGTACTTATTATATTACATTTCAGTGAAATGCCCTCTCGACCTTCCACAGTTTGGTCGATTTCCTCGTCAGGCTCCTTCCAGCTAATTTGCTTTGACATAAACAAAAAGAAAAGAACTCAAGAATCAAATGCAGTCGTCCAATATTTGGGGTCTCAGTGCTGATTATAGCCAGATACAAATAAGAATGAATGGAACTTGCTAAAGGCAGGACCATGTTATTAATTCTTCATGAATATTTGGATGGTCATGGGAAATGTATGAAGCCACACGGATCTGAAATGTGTTACAAAATGTAGTTTGAGTGCTCGTTCCTTTTAAAAATGTGTAGCTGAAATGCATAATTTGTCGTTTTCCTCTTTAGCAAGTTTTACTTCACGTCTCTGGGCTGCAGAAACGTTCGGTGGTTTAAGTGAGCAATCACAAATCATGAATGAGGAAAGGTGATTTATCCATTTTATGCATTCAGTTTGCTACATGTATTCTTTCAAGAGGAATGCTTAGCCAGAGGAATTACACAGACATCACGGATCAGCCAGGAGACAATTTCCACTAACATTTGTAATATTCTCAGTGCAACTGGTGCTGGAATTCTCTTTAACTAGTGCCTCTTGTGTGGCTCGAAACTCTCCAAAAAATACGAATTACAGGCTGTGAGAACATCTATGCACACGTATAATTTATGTCTTACAGGAAATCACACAGACCAACCTGGGTTTTTACAGCGCTTTTCACAGAATCACCTAGGTTGGGGAAGACCTTCCAGTCCAACCGCCATTTTGTACGCTATGGGGCTGTGAAGCAAATAGCACACTGGGCAGCACGAGTGGCTCTGGAGGTAAACACGGTATCTTCAGTGAAGTAAGTGATAGTTCTCACACAACTCCACCTTTGAAAAGGAAATGAAACATAACAGTATGAATAGAGTCAGCCTCGGCCTAATGGTGCATCTCAGGAACATTTGAAATAGACCATTTAGGCAAGGCCTTACTACATAGAAACAGAACGTCCCCAGGATAGGTTGCATGTTTGTGTTTCATTTACGGCTTCACTCAAAATTACAGCAACTGTGGCCCACGTATGGTACCTCGGAGTTACAGTGCAGAGCATCTGAATGAGGGACGGCCATCTCTCTGGGTCAATTTTTAAGTTGTCCTCTCTTTCTGGGGGTACACCAGGACTCCCAGGTCACTTTTGTAATTGAATTTCAACTCTGCCTGCTTTTGAAATACCAAATTTTGAAAATCTAACTTTGGGGCTAGGTATCTGGTAGCCTCTCAAAAATTATGGGGAGCAGAACTGCTCAGAGAGGAGATCAAGCTAAATAGCTCCTTTTGTTTCCAGCCACCTTTTTTCAGAGCAAAGAAAAAAATTGTTTTGTAGATAAAATCAGTAATGATCCTGAAGAGCCATTTGTGCTGATAGCGAACCTTACAAGGAGGCAGTTTGGTTTATGCATGTAGATTGCTCTTTTTTTTTTTTTTTTTTTTTTTTTAATGGTCTACAGATTAGATTTATACCTTTCCTGTTAAGAAAAAGCCAATGAAGAAACAAAACTGCAAATGTCTTCATGTCTTCTGGCACTAGTTATCTCTCCAGTTATTATATTTGAGATCTTCCATTTTGGGAGGCTTTTTTATTTTTCATTTTTATTTTTATTTATTTTTATTTTTATTTATTTTTATTTATTTTGGTTGGTCTTTACAGTACCTTTTTGCTTTGCTTATTGATAGGCTGATAGGAACACAACACACATATTTACACTTGCTTGCCTACCACAAGAATGTCAATGTTTATGCCATGGAAAACATATCCAGAACACAACTTTGGATATACAGCTGACTGTGATGCTGGAGATCTTAAAAAGACAATAGAAACTATGACATCTTGGGGGTCACCTGCCAGGAAGTATTTTACTGACCTGAGCCCTATTTATCGATGGAACAGAAAGGGATGCACTTCTCTGTGCTGAGTGAATAATTGACTCCTTGGTTGAAGTTGCCAGATAAGATCTGCTTTTGTATTCTGGTGATTTACAATCGTTGCTGAAGGTTACCTTGCTTTCTAGGTAAAGGTTATCCCCAAATGGTTACTTGTCACTTAAAAGTCAAAAACTGCCTAACCTGTTCCCAAGTGTCTGAATTCTCTTGCTTGAGTTTGCTACTTTCTCAAATAGCTGTGGGTATTTGAAGAGAATATCCCACCTTGCATGGAAGCTGTGGGCAACTTTTCGTGAACCTCCAAGATTTCTGTTGGGGCAGCCAGAACCCACTGTGGTGCCTGAGAAATCTCCCAGGTTCTTGAGAATCAGTGATCGACTGTTAGCAGTAAATTAGGATAAAGCTGACAAATACATAAAAGATTGGAGGAATCGTAGTGATCAACATCATTCTGGAAGCTGGTTTTATTTGCTATACTTATATCTGATAACAAAGTAAAACTATTTAACCATAGTTTATTGGACATTTCTCTGTAGTACAGGTGCTGAGCTCCAGATAACTGTGTTACGTGGCTCAGTGCTTAACCTTATCATTCAGTCATTTTTAGCTCAGTTGACAGAGGGATCACTGGTGTAGCTGTAATTGGAGTTTACAATGTTTGCAAGTATTAGGTGACTTGTAGCTTAATGCCATAACTATAGGGACAATAAATTACATGGTCATTAGAGGGCTTTAGGTATTCATATAGTATTAAGCATAAGGAGGACAGTAACATTTCTCTAATAACACATAAAATGTATATTCCAATTAAAACCATAATAGGATAGACCTGGCATTATATTACAGCCTCTCATGAATTTCACTGCTTAGAAATTATTACCGTTAAAATCATGGTTTCAAAGACTTGCACACAGGGATAATAAATTCTCCCAGGCAGGTTCAGACAGAAGCATTGCGCCCCATGGAGGAAGACCGTGTTTCAAAGCTGTGAAAATTCAGCTAGAGAGCATAGGGTTGAGGGGCTGGATTTCTTGCTTCCCTTTTTGTTCTCCACATTTGCCTGGCTTTCCGTGCCAACTGAGGCTTAATTAAAAGCAATTGAGTAAACAAAAAGCAGTCAAAAATTATATTTAGAAGCTTTTATCTTCTTCTATCTTCTCCTGCCACTGTACATTACTGTATACTTTGCTGTGTTCTTGGAGACTCCTTTGAAAGGCTGTTGAAACCATTTTATTTTCAAACCCCAGTCTGTATTCTGTCCCTGGTACGTGTAGTGTTTCTTTTATGAAAAGGCAGATCCAAAGAGCATAGTCGGACGTGGACTTTGACTGGGGAACAGTTTCATGCAATATATTCTTCGGTTTTAAAATACAAATTTTTTACCTCTCTTTTCACTCACCATTGACGTCCCCAAGGACAGCACACAGCTGCTACGTGTGCGCATTCAGACCTCACAGCTTGTTAAATTCATTATCCCAAGGGTATGTTTCATTTATGTTTGAAGGTTCTGAGTCCTATGAAACTCAATCATTTGCTTCACTGCAAAGAAACAACTATGTGCTTATATGACCTTCCAGAAGAAGGCTGCTGGTCAGAATGGGACCCCCCTTCTTTATTTGAGATTAGGCCTCCTTGTTTGTTCATCAGTCACTTCATCCTTGTAAAGCTGTAAGAGATACGGAGCTGTTTGGAAGACAAACTGAACTGTGCTTCCTTGGTCAGTTCTTCACCCCTCTCTCCCTGCCCATCCTGCAATAACCTCCATCAGTCTTGGTTGTTAAAATGGTTATAAACTTGCTTTGAGAGATTATGGGTTTGCATCACAGTCATACAAAGATTATTTGAAGTGTGGTTAACATGGACTTGGAATTATCTCCCAAAGCTGTTTCACAACAAGCAGAACCACTAAAGACCTCATTCCTGATTGTTAGGAGATTAGAAAGGAAAGTTAAATGGGTCTCCAGGGGAAAAAAAAATCAAACACCTTTTAGAAAACAAGAATGTTTTTTGAAACACAGTTTCAGGAATGATTAAGAGACGGGTTGACTATTTTTCTCCAGGCACGTTCAGCACTAGAAAGAAAACAATGACAAACAGGCAAGGCTGAAGCCAACACCAAGAAGAAGAAAATATCAGAGGCCTGTAGTGGATAGGAAAATGCTCTTTTTCCCTAAGGATTGCAGCAGACAAAGTGGTCTGTCAGGGGATTTGTGTCCTGGCAGCTCTGGCTTTGAGGCCCAAGTTGCTGACACTGAGGACACGTTCACTTGGGAATGAAGACACGGGGCAACTGTGCCTCAGATCTCTTCAAGCACCAGCCTGGGTATAAAAATTTTTCTTCTTGCACTGTTGAGGACTTGGAGGAACTATGCAGACTGGATAAGGCCAATCTGCTGTGAGTCACATCTCTCTGCCACATGTCTCCATAGTGGACCTCCCCCAGCTTTAAGAGTTGAAGTGCAATCTCCTCTGCTCTTTAGTACAAAAGTTTCTGGTATATAATAAAAATAAACAAAGTATAGTCTACAGTGCACAGGCCAAAGATCTTATAGTTGCTGTAGGAAACATACACAACTATCTTCCAATGGAAACAATGTGATGTCTTCTTGCATGTCCAGAAATTTTTCATTCTGTCATAACACTGTAGTCTCTCCACTCCTCTTCATAAGCCCTTCATCCCTCTTTGCTAATGGTTTACAATATAGGACAATTTAACTGTATATGTTGATGTAAATCATGTCACCTTCTCTGTGAATTATATAAAATAATTCATACTGAAGAACTCATGGAAGGGTTTTTAAAGCTGCAATTAATCTGCTCTTTTCCATTACTCCAGGCAAGAATAAAAGCCAGATACAAATTTTGTTCTTTCCCTCGGAAAGGAAAAAATGCAGTGATTTAATAACTGAAATGAGTAGTTCCGCTTATTCATAAATTGGACCATACAAGCTCTGAGGAAGGCTTGTTAGTCCAGAGAACCTCCACTGAAATCAGTGGAACTATAGATGAGAGACGGCACAGTTTATGTCTGTTTGTAAGGTGCCAGCTAAACAATAATATTAAAATAATTACAGATCAAGCCAGCTTCTTATCAATATTTTGACTACCTGCCCAGTCAGAAAATCATTTTATTTCATACCAAGCCTAATCTTTTGGTGACTATACACTTGGAAGATGCCCCTTTCCCATCCATCTATGTGTGAAAGTGGATATTAGCGAGGTTGCACCAGGCTGCATTTCATTCCTTGCCACAAGCTAGCTAAGCTGTACTACAAACACAGGAAAACTTTGGGTATCTAAGACTCCAGCTTGTTGTCACTGCGTACAGCTCCAGCACCCTTGGGGTGGCTGTACTGAGTGGTACCAGCATGGCCTTCCAAAGTGCTGTGACAAACGCCCATGAATTCCCCCAGCAAGAGAAAGGAGGAGGTATGGGTTGTAGAAGCTGCGTTGCTTTGGGAGTAGGGAGTGGGGATCCTGCCCTGTGCTCAGCTGGATGCACAGGGCTCAGATTGGCGTCGTGGGCTGGCCAAGATCATCCACTTCCCTCAACCAGCCCCTGTGGCTATAAGCAGGAATGACCCTGCAGATTTCCCAGGCTGGGAAGAAACAATTTTGTAATCTTTACATCCTCGTAGTTATTTGGAAAGTTTCCAGTCTTCTTTTAGAAGGGTCATATTTTATTCAATTTCTATTTTCCCAACCTCCAGTTGCCAACATTAGCCCACAGGGCTGGCAGATTTGCACTTAAGATCTGATATTGAAATACAGGCACTTAAGCAAGTATTGGGCATTTAAATGGTCCAATTTAAGTACATGAAATAAGACTTTCATACGTTTTTTCTCAACCTCACCACCCAAAAGTGAGATTTAGATACCCATTTAGGTGGCCACATCTGAGAAACTGGCACTCAAAACATGTACAAGCTCATTAAGGATGCAATTATGGTCACCTAATTGTGGTATTCTACACAGGGGCAATTGCTTGGATTTCCTGTGGGGAAAAATGAGCATACGGCCGCTACGGAACAGGAGAACATTCAAACTGTGTGCAGCTGTATGCGTGTGCACCAAATGCATGGAAAATCCTCGGGGTGGGGCATCTCCGTTAAAACCAGAAAAGAACAGCTCCAGAAACTCAGGTATTAGGAGTTAATATTAAAATAGCACAACTTTTGAAATCCCCCTTGTACTGTCACTTTAAATGTTTTATTGATTAAGGCCTAGATTACTTAACCTAAAGCCCTATATTTATATTTAGCCAAGGTAAGTTATGAGTCACGAGTAATCCTTTTGATCCAGAGGTTGCCATGGGTCACCAGAGAAATGAGTTGAGTTATAATATCCTAGCAAACTAGCTGTGTGTACAGAAGAATAAATTAAATAAACTCTCCTTTAGAAAGCCTCGGCGATACCATACTCTGTTTCTGTTTAACCAGAAAAAGTTGTGTTTGTTTTCTTTTCTCCTCCCATCTAGAACCGAAATATATTTGTGATGACAGATGCAAATATGGTCGCTGATGTTTGTAGCCAGCTGAATTGTCTTTCTGGTAAGGGTGTCAGCACTTTGCTCTGGAGCCTTAGCTGCTCCAGCAGAGAACTGCAGCCTTCAAAAACACATGTGAATGAATTTGACTCAGGTTACTTATTCGTGTTAAACTCCAAGCTGAAGTTGCATTACTCAGGTGTGTTTGCATCTGTCTGGTCAGGTCTGCTGTTGACTACAGCTGCAATTCAAAGTTGATCTTCGTAATCTTCAGAACCTGTGAAGTACGTGAAATACAAGCTTGGGTCTAAGTATTCCCCTATGCTTGCGATCCAAATCTAGCTGCACTGCACTAAGTTATCTAAGTTATTTCAGTTCTCAGGCAGGCCAATCCTGCCAACCTTAATGAGAATAAGAATTTTCTTTTCTTTTCTTTTCTTTTCTTTTCTTTTCTTTTCTTTTCTTTTCTTTTCTTTTCTTTTCTTTTCTTTTCTTTTCTTTTCTTTTCTTTTCTTTTCTTTTCTTTTCTTTTCTTTTCTTTTCTTTTCTTTTCTTTTCTTTTCTTTTCTTTTCTTTTCTTTTCTTTTCTTTTCTTTTCTTTTCTTTTCTTTTCTTTTCTTTTCTTTTCTTTTCTTTTCTTTTCTTTTCTTTTCTTTTCTTTTCTTTTCTTTTCTTTTCTTTTCTTTTCTTTTCTTTTCTTTTCTTTTCTTTTCTTTTCTTTTCTTTTCTTTTCTTTTCTTTTCTTTTCTTTTCTTTTCTTTTCTTTTCTTTTCTTTTCTTTTCTTTTTTTTCTTTTCTTTTCTTTTTTTTCCCTTTTCCTTTTTTTTTCTTTTTTTTTCTTTTTTTTTTTTTTTCTTTAAATAGTTTTTTTTTTTTTCTTTAATAGTCTTTTAAATAGTCTTCTAAATAGTCTTTGACCCTGTTAAGCAAGGTGGTGAGTACCCGTAACTCCCCTTCAAATCCTGCAGGCCTGTTTTTGCATTAGCATCCCTGCCTTACAGAGGCTGCCTGTGTCAGCACTGGATGCAGAGTGTATCCTCAAGGACTGTGTTGAGTGTGCTATGTGTCTACACACCCATTCCCCATCCACGCAGTTGGACCTTGCACATATAACAGTATGAAAAGGCTGAGGTCTTTGCATACACTGGGGAAGGATGCAGTTACTCTGGAGCCCTGCAAGAAGCTGTGCTTGCAGGTTCCCTCTGAACACGTAGGAAATTTTGTCTAATGTTGCCTTGCTGTCAAGTTCCAGTGCAGACATAACTAAAGTCATAGGTCTGAATTCACTTTGAACTGAAATTGGTATCATAAACTAGCAGAGGCTTTTTGTTTACTTTCTTTGGTGTGATTTATTTTTAAAATGTATGCATATTTCCAAAAAGTATCTTGAAAATTTATTTTTATCACGGAAATGGAATGCCTCCTGGCTTTTTTGAGTGTCATGGCATAAGCTGATGTCCTTGATCAAATTAGCGTTGGCAGTTGTGTACAAAAACCATGTAGGAGAGATTGAAATTGATGTGACTTCCCATCCAAATCAGGTAGAGCTTGCCCATATGAAGCTGGATGTCCAGAAACTCAGGGGACCATCCACTGGGTTCTTTTGACTCAGTCTAGTAACCTACTGGGAGGGACACTGAGCTTTGCTGGGCTTGCTCAAAATATGAGATTCTTCATCGTTGTCAGAAAACAGATGATGAGTCCCAGATGTTCAACACTCATGGATTACTAAGGAAAGCAAATAGAGAGAACAACTTTTAAGGACCTGAACAATAAAAGTCTGGTCTGGTTTAGGTTCCCATCTTGCTAAGGGAGTGAGTGCCTGTTCATATCCAAGTAAGTGTGGGAGCACCAGGCCTGTAAAATCATTAAATTAAAAACTCTCTGTGAGCTGGGACTATAGATCACATGCAAGCATTGCAGCTGGCTGTGTATAACTTCAGCCTTTGAGTCTTCTCTTAACATACACTCCAATTCTGTAGCAGAAAAATCAGATTAATGAAAGAATCTGCATCCCAAGAAATGGGGGGGATTGGGAACCCTCATGGATCATTGAAAAAGTGTTGGCCTCAAGGTTTTTGAAGGACGTTATTATCGAAACTTCTGTTTTTTTATTTATTTGCTGTTCCATCCATATCAGAGTGTGGTTGTGTAATTTAGTGGGTTTAGTTGCACTTGATCTTTAAGTATAACTCAGTGAAAAACTTGACCTTAAGAGAGTCCTTGTTTCCTAGCAGTCTGTTTCTGAAACAAGAGAACAACAAACCAAGCAGTACTTTAATATCCCAGTTCAATGAATGGTTCCATAATAACAGACTCCAGTATCCAGAGATGGAATGTCCATTTGCTCTTTTTTTTTTTTTATATACCAGCAACATTTTCTTGTTCTGTCCATGGGAATGTGGATATCAGCTTTAACCAAAAGTAAAATTGGTAGACCAAAAGTCTGGCAAAAGAGTCCCGTGCTTTCCGCCTTTGTGTATAGCCGAGGTGCCCCTCTGGTTCTCTGAACAACTTCTGTCTTTCTTTTGCATGTTTTTTGGCGCCGAATTAGAGAGCCCAAGATTAAAATACAGAGAAAGAATTCAACAGATCTGATTTGAATCTCACAAAACTTTCTGCTTAGATATTTCATTGAAAACTCTACCCCAAATCTGTATGAATCAAATGAATTCCTGCATTGCAACGTTCAGTTTTACAGGTTAATAGTTTGTTACTTGCTTGAACACACAGGAACTCATTGGCAATTCATCATTCTGCCTTAGTTCCTTTCATTGAATAGGCAGGTCCTGGTACATCTGACCTTTGCACAGGTTTAACGTTTCCCCTTCACACCTTCAAGGCTGAGGAGTTTGACTGACATCAATAATTAATTTTTGAACAAATACGACACACCTTTTCCTATGGTTCCTCTCAAAGATATGAGTCTTTGTGCATCGCAACAACAGGCACGTTACAAAGGAGGGAGTCCAAAGGACACTGGTGGGGACTGAAGTATAAGACTCAGCCTGCTCACTTCTGCTATTCTGTCATGTCCTTTTGGGTGCCGTAGACAAGACAGAGAAGTATGTGTGCACACTGCAAAGTTCAACATAGGGCATTTTTCACCAGCTGCACCGAACAACTCTAAATGACTGCTTTGGGCATATGTAATAACCACAATGGGCAGTTCTGGAAGTAGAGTTAATTCAAGTGACTGGGTATGCATGGAAAGCCAAAAAGAAAAAAAAAATCTAGTCAAAATGTTCACAGGGGAAAAGGAGGGCTCTGTGTGGAAGCTCCAGCAGATGGTTATGCCACTTCCTTTGCTATTCTATCTTGAATGGCTGGTGCTGGTTTGCAGGACCACATTCTAGGTGATGTAGATAAGATGCAAGCCAATTAAATGAAAGAAAACTCCCGTCTTCATGGACAGCATGATGGGAACTAAACACTTCCATAAAGAGGTGGAGAAAAGCGGAAAAGATGATCCATTGAAACAGAATGTTTCATTCTCCTAAATGGCTGACCATTCCTCATCTCTATTTTATTGATTTGAACTGGTCACCAGTATTGAAACAAACAAAGCTTTTAACTTTTGGAGTTTGAAAAACTTAGTAAGTATGAAGATGAATGATGTAAACTTTGAAAAGATCTTTGTTACACTTGCCTTGTTGACTTTTCTAACCTATATCAGCATGTGCTAGCATATAAGAAAAAGAAGCTAAAACAAGAAAAGCCACAAGTAATCTGTCACATCTTTTGCTGGTTTGATACTTCTTATTCCTAATTCTGTTCTTATCAAGGACATTCAGACTAGACAGCCCGGCTAGCTCTAATCATTATTTTGTCTCTACAAATTTTCTCTACAAATTTTGACTTGAGTCCTCCATTCCTGTGTACTAAAAAACACTAATGCACCCCCTCAAAAATTTGTCTGAGCAACTATCCTCAATGTTTTCAGCTTGCAGAATCCTGTGACCTGAATGCTAAACCATGTTGGGCACGACTTGACATTGAAGGACACTAGTGTGGGGAGACGGGAAGAATCTGGACAACAGGTGCTCTTGTCAGCATCCCTTGCCTTTGAGGAAAGCATAACTTACGATGCAATTTGTATTGCAACATAAATCATGGCTGCCTCTAGCTCAGTGTAAATCCTCTGGTGCGGAGTCTGCAGTTCATGTGATATGGCGGGGGCTGAGGGCTGATGGTGCAACAGATGTTGGTGAGGAGACTAAGGGACAAGTGACTGCCTCCATGGCATCCAGCCTCCAATAAGAAGTGACAGACAAGGACAGCTTTCTGGTAGTGGCAACTCCTCAACAGAAGATGGGCCAAGCGCAAAATTTTGGAAAGACTTTAAGGTCCTCCAGTTATAGGAGGTGGTACACAGATGCTTTGGAACAGCCCATTCAGACTTCTACCTGCTTATTGACAAGCTGTTAAAAAAATGAGACAAAACGGAGGAAATCTGAGATGAATGAGGTCAGCCCTTTTCTTCTGTGTTCAAAACAGAGATTTTGTTTGGTTTTGGACATATAGCAACATGGCCCTTCTTTTTACATACAGAAAGGGAACATTAATGTGCTTAGATGTCCAAGAGAGCTTCTGAGCATGTAGCATGTGACATTACGGGTTCTTTAGGGAGATGTTTAGTGAATTCTGTTGCAGGTGGCTGTTTCAGCCTCCACGTGCAGGAAGTGGGAGAGGCCTTCTAGGTAGAAGGAGCCTGGACTGAACAGGCTCTGGGAAGAACTCTACAGCCAGGTCTGGTGAGGAGGTCTGTGCTGTTTCTGGTATTATGTCATTAGGAAATACCATGCACATAAAACTGGATTGTAGCAGAGGGGTCCGTGTGACTGTACAGTGTCTGTGGCTGCTTTAGAGAACACAGGAAAAGCCATCTGCTTCTAAACACTCTATATTTCCCTCTTGTCAATGCATACAAATGAGTTTCCGGACAATCAGCACCTGGGTCTAACTGAGGTGTTCAAGTCTTCAGACAGAGCAAACTCAGCATGAAGCCAGATCACACTGGTGACTTATAAAACCCAAGAACCCAGTGTAAGACATTCAACCACCACCATTCTCTGTACTTGAGTATGGCGATGCAATTATGCCACAAACCCATGCAACGATTTTGAGTACTGAGGCAGAAAATCCCTTTGAATCTTGCTGTCATGGTGTTTTGTCCTCATTCTAAGTTAACTCTTGCATATACTGTTTGAACATGATGTGTTGTAATGTGCAGACACCAAAAGAACAGCAAAGGTTGATATTTCATGGCCTTTGTAGAACTAACTCAAACATACAGGCTATGGCTAGTTAACAATGACTAGTGTTATTTTCTTTCTTAAGAATATAATTCCAGAGGGCTGGAGAGGAAACTGAGAAGTAGCCACTACTCCTCTGGATATGAGAGGATACTTGATCTGAAACAGCTGATAAAATAGTTGAGTGTTCTTATAAAATAAATCCCAGCTTCTGAAGAAGCTGCAGAAAATGGATTTTTCGCAGCTTCCACAGTCTTAGAGCAAGAATCCAGAGGATGGAGGTGGGACATGTTTCTCATCTAGTCATGCTCTTAAGCAATGTTCTTGTCACAAAACCCTCAAAAAATGGCAGTCACCTGACACTGGAACAGATGTCATTGTTCTTCAGCCAAACTCAACTTCTAATACCTTTTTTTTTTTTTTCTTTTGTGTTTGAGACAGACTATAAGCAAAATAGAGGAGAGAAAAGAAAGGACGGAGCAGCTTAGAACTTTAATGCACATACCACAAAGAGGCACTAGAATGGAAAGCTCTGCTGAGCTTTGAGGAGCCAGCAGGCCTGGAAGCCTGTAGGCAGGGTTGTAGGCAGCTTCCCCTTTTACTGAGACTTGGAAAATTCATTAGACCTGAAAATTGCCAGATCTACTCCGAAGGGAAGGGAGAAGGGTCATGTAAAGTTTGGAGAAAATTCAAACCGCCTTTTTTTTCTTTTCTTTTCTTTCTTTCTTTTTAATTTGCAGATTGTGCAAAATTGACCTGAGCTTCCAATTGTAAAATTTTGTCTAATAATAAAGCTGGGTGGGGCTGACCCAGGCAGGAGATACAATGATGAAGTGTTGCGCCTGGGCAGTTTCCACTGGCAGAGATCTTCTGGAAGCCAGACTGGATTTTAAAGCTCCCCGCAGGAGCGAAGCTGGCCACCGGTGCTCATTCTGTTCTGCTGCTTTGTCAGCGCTAATCCATACATGCAGCAGCACCCCTGTTATTTATAGTTGACCTATATTCGAAAACTGGTTGTGATTGTGTATAAGAAAGACACAGAAGGAAACCTGTAAGACACCTAAGCCAGAGAGATGTGCGGTGTGTGTATCCAAAGGGAGAGTAAGGAACAGGTTGATAATGGGCTTTGAAGGCCAGGATTTGTTGGCCACTGATTAACAAAATGAGAAACTGAGGTATAGTGCAATTAGGAGGATTACTGTGAGCTCATAACTCCTCCCCAGCTCCTGAGAGAATGATTTGTTAAACTGACCTTTTCCAGGGCTGGGCTGGAAAGATATAAATTAGCTCATAATGCAAGAATATTTTTGTTTAATAAAACTACCCCCAAATTTGTTTGGAGTTCCCAGGCTTCTCAGGAGAAAAAGACAGAGCTATTATGTTCTACAAAAACAATGACATTTTACCCTCTGTATTTACTCTTCCCCATAGAAAATCTGCAGTAGGCCAAGGTCTGTATAACAACAATGCTTGGCACTTCTACCGTGTGCTTCACATGCCCTTACAAACAACCGAACATGCCTGGAGAAGCACTTCATTAACCAGTCACTGCTCCAGCCTTCTCTGCAGTAAAACAGATTACTTGAAAGCCTTGATGATAAATAAACAAGGGTGAAGAAGGGTGGACTAAACATAGATGGAGAAAGCCACTCAAAGGCTTAAATATTAAAGCTTTAAGGTGAGCTATGAGCTGTGTGAAGCCATCCCTCCTCACTGCTTGCCCCAGCTCCTCTGGGCCGAAGCACACACAGAGGTTTTGGGCAGATGCTGGCCAAAAGGCACCGGCCAGAAATCAGTTTATTGCTTCTTCTGTGTCCCCAGTTTAAATCCTACTTGCTGTTTCAGAGCTCATTTTGCAGTGCCTGAGAAGCGCATAGCCACAATCTAGCTGGAAGGGATAAAAATGAAGGAGCCATTTTACACCTAGATGGGAAACAGCAATCTGACCAAGCCACAGGCTCTGCCATCACAGTCACCCTTGCTGGATCAGGGCTGGCAAAGAGTATACAGCAAGGTGCCATATGGAGAGGTGTTTTAGCAGCTTTGGCAGGGGTATCAGTGTTGTATTTTAAGTGCAGGGTAGGAGCCATGTGCTGAGAACACAGGCTTCAGGTGGGCTTCAGGCCACCACAGGCCCAGGCGGGGCCTGGCGTCACCATGGCAATCACTGAGGCGAGCCTGCGGCCTATGCGCCTCCCTGTGGGCTCTGCCTTGTCTTGCAAAAGTTTAACTTTTACTGTCTCCTTTGGCTGAGTTGTTGGGTTGTTTCTTCATTTCAGCATTTGCTCCATGCCCTTAGGAGGAGAGGTTGCCACTGCTTCCCTCTTCCATGCCATATCCATTGCTGGTGTGCGCATTCTGGGCTGTTAACAGAAAATGGCTGCCTTTACTTCAGGAAAGACAGGAAAGATGAGGAGAAACATGGCGTTGATAGGGATACTAAAATATCCCTTGTCCTTTGAAAACCTCACAGTGTGGTTTGCTTGAGTACCAAGCAACTTAATTGTTGAGTGTATTTAAAAAATATTAAGCTCTGCTTTTTTTTTTTTTCCTTTTTTTTTTTTTTCCCCATGTTCAAAGAGAAAGAGCCTGTATTGGTATAATTCATTTTTTAAAGCCTTTTAAAAGTTCTCTTTGGCAACACCTCTTTGAAGTCTAATCCAATTTGCAATATATGTCTTCCAAGTTAATCCCAATTTTTTCAAGGCAACCAGTAATGTTACATAAAGGCCTTCCAAAGAATAACAAGAGTGCAAGGCACAATATAGTTAAATCTCCTGATAAGGGGAACAATTCTGCTGTTATTTACAACAGCATAAATCCACAGTCGCTCAGGCAATGGACTGACCATGCAGGATATGCCTTGTGGAATCCGACTTATTTCTTACCTTTGCTGAGCTCATTTTGTATTTACCACTCAAACTGAGATTAACTTTAAAATGTTAATTTTTAATGAGGCAGAAATTTTCTTTTAGAAGGCTCCAGGAACTCGTTCTAGCTTGTGTTCATTGCAGAGCTTTATAGCTTTCCTTAGAATCCCACTAGACTTTTCATATGCATTTTCTAAATACATTTCTATGCAGTCTGAGCTGTATTAAGTTTGATCTCCAAAAAGGGAAAGTTAGGACTTCTTTTTCTGTACAGAAGAAGACACTGATTAAAAAAGGGTGGAAAATCTGATAAGTGGAAAGAAAAATACATCAGAGGAAGTGAACCACAGGGTTGCACTACCAATCCTCAAATATCATAAGTAGAAACCTGTTTAAGGCTGGCAGACAGAACTCCCTGGCTCAAGACCAAACCTGGAAAAATCAAAACTAGAACTAAAAGGTAAACTTTCAAATATTGTAAAAATTGTTAATGGAACATTTTCCCAAGGGACACAACAGAATCTCCATCACTTCACTCTGGTTTTATTGCACATGACAATTTTCCTCACACAATCTCCTTCTCCAGATAAGCCTCCAGAACTCCAGCTGATCATCTGTCTTGGCTCCTCAGATACCGATACTCTTTTTGCTCTTACTAACTAAATTACTAACATAAATATACCACAAAGAGAAGTTTTTTTCAGTCCACATTGGGCTTGATGTCAATTAGTTCTACAAGGGCTTTTGTACCCCAAAACTTCTCTGATGTCTTAGTGAGACTATTTGATCTAATGAAAAAATGTCTCCTTAAATATTGTGCCTCTTCAAATCATGTCTTTTGAAAAATACATGCATTGGTTAAGCCATGTTTTATTGAATTTGGTGCAAAAATAATTGTTTTGAATGAAGAGAAGGACCATCCCCGTTATTGCTATGCTGCCTTGGGCCTTCAAAATGGACAACTCTTCACTCAGTGTTGATACCTGTCTGCCAGACTGAAGGTTATTCTGGTAAGGTTTCCCCCAAAGTACCTTAAGCACTGGACAACATTACTGCTTCTTTGTCATCCGAAAAAAATCTAGGCAAGAGTGGTGTCTGGTTCGAGGTGTTGCGCATTTTGTTGTTGCGCTTTACATTCCTGAATGGTGGGTGCAGTGGTATGTAATGCGTGCGAGCCAGCTTTTTCTGAGCCATATTGGCTTTCCAGGACTTTCATTATGTGGCCCATGTGTTCTACATTATAACTCATTTTTCATTCACACGGCAGTAAGAAGATAGGGCAGTCCTGCTTATAATTGTCTTTTTTTTTTTTTAACAAATAATCTCTATTTACCCTTTGCTGATGGCTCATTTGCACCGTGAATGGTATGATATGTCTAGTAATATGACCCAGCAGATTTACTGCACAACTGGCAACATTGGAGCACCCTGAAACATCAGCCAAAAACCTATGACATCCAGAATAGATTAGGTAGATTCTTATTGCAGATACAATATACTTTTACAACGTTGTTCTCAGGGTTCTTTTGGATACTGTTGAGTGCCTTTGGCTATGAAGCATAAACCTATTTCCATTTATTTACCTTGCAACACGTATACGCTATTTGTGTGTGCATTATACCTGTGTACATACAAGTGGCTGTGTCTTCATATATTTGGGTATAAATACATACACATGTATATCTCTATCACTGAAACATTTTTCAGTTCAAGAACCCCTCACATGCCATTGCAGTTATTCTCTTTTGAAGATTTAAAAGACGTGTCCACTGAAAACAGTTAATTTTCCCCCACTTTATTTCCTGGAAGATGTTCTGTTGGTCTGCAATGTTAAGAGAAAGTAATAATAATGACTGTTGATGTGATCGAGAAATGAATGAAAACAATGTATCATAGACTTTAGAAATTGAAATTAGTGATGTATACATCAGTGATAAAACACTGGGCAAGATTTTTCTTCAGAAAATGTGATGAAAATAAAGTTTCCATTAACAACATCTTGTTGGCAAGAATTAAAACATAACATTTGTACTTTTCAGCAGATATGTTTCAGTGCCCAGGTTTTCCTTTTTCCAGTGAAAAGGCAAAGGTTTTAGCAGAAGGAAGGCACTGTCCATGAATTTCCTCTAGTTGGAACAACATTTTTTCCACAGAAATACATACTTTTATTTTATTTTATTATTTTTATTTTTAAATAAGACCTAGCTGTGTGGTTTTCTGGCTTCAGACAGCAATTCGAGAACTGGCTTATACTAATATCTGGCTAGATGAACAAACCTCAGTTAGATTTAGGTCATATGTTGAATGCTTATTTCCCGAATTATTGCCTTGTGGCTTGTGAGACTTAATAATGGTTCACTAGCTCAATCTGATCCCTTTGTCAGACTGTTAAACAGCTCATTAGATCGTGCCACAATCTACACAGTGGGCTGACCCCTTTTTCTGGTCAAAAAAAAAAAAAAGGTCACTCGCTTGTGATAAGCACTTCTTTTATCAGTTATGGGCATAGTGAGTTTGTGTAGCCATAGCAGGGCTGGACGTAACCTCTACTCCAATGGTTGCACAGTTATGATTATAGACCGGGAGATCCGTAAGTCTCTCCTGGGCATGATTTTTCCAAGTACTTACTGCAGGGCGATGTACGTAAACCTAGCAGTTGCTGGTACGGATCTTCTGGACAACCAGTGGCTGCTACGGCTATAAGAGACAATGTAAATGTCCTTGAGTGGGACATGTTGAAGTCAAGAAAAGGATTAAAATACCCACATCTCCTGTGGCGTATACCTGTGTCATTGTCACCCTCTTCTCTAGACTTAATCACATGTAGAGACTTTCCCCAAATTGAAATACCTATGTTTGTTGTTGTTGTTTGTTTTTGTTGTGTTTTTCTTTTCTCTTTTCTTCTCTTCTCTTCGCTTTTCTCTTTTTCCTGGCTTCAAAAGACCAGGCCTTGCGCAAAGAGTGGTGAAAGAGTATCAGCAAAAGTAGTTGCTCTGCCTTTACCAGAGTTACATTTCCAAGAACAAGGTCCCCAAAGAAAAGAAAACACAACTTATCCTTTTAATTTTAAACTGAAAACTGAGATTCTACTTCGCATTTTTAGGTCTCCTTTGCCAAGAAAAAAAGTTAGAAAGGCCAGTGGTTTGCAGACCTACAAAATCCACCCCGAGCTGTTCTGAAAATAAACAGCATCAAAACTAGATAGTTTTGCTGAAATATAACCCTGAAGTAATAAAACAAATGACTAACACTTTCTATTGGTCTACGTAGTATAGCACATGAAACATACATGTAAGCAACTCAAGATGAATGAGTCATCTTGACTTAATAAAGCTTACAAATACTTGCTAAATATATGAGAAGTCACATGCCAGGAGCCTTCATCACTTGTTTTGTTAGACTCCTGCTTTGCCAAGTCAAAACAGTCAGAAATCATAAAAAGTAATCCACACAATCTGTCTGAAAATTCAGTTTTCTAGCATTATTTTCCTTGGTTTACAGCAGCAAGCCCTCCTTTCTGCCATCAAAATTTTGCAATAGAGAGCATGACTTCCTCTTCTCATAAGGTAAGCAAATGTTTTGCATTTATCAAGTTCCCAGAGTCTAAACGGAGATAGAGAGTCAGCAGACCTCACATGTTTATATTTCTGTACTGGAAATGAGCCACAGGAAGTTGCAGTTAAAAGGCTGCTGTGTCTCGAGGTTCAAGGGACACAATAGACTTCAATGTCTTTAACATAACTGAACATTTGAAGCTCTATTTGCCTTAAATGTGAACTGTAAGTGCTCCAAACATCCATAAACAGGGCCAGAAACCAGAAGGCTACACCTATTTGTGAAGCCCACTAGTTTGTGTTGTTTCACAACCTCGTTTTCCTATTAAAAAAGCCCTCGTTACCCATAGCTGCCACCCCACCAATCTAAAACCCATCCAGTCTAGAGAAACACTTAATTGCTGTCTGGAAAGAAATACTGCAACATACCTCAGAGGTGCATGAAAAACCTGCACTGGTAATGAGAAAAATCTGTTACTTTGAACAATGTGGGCAGGTGGAAGGATTGAAGTTTCATTCAATAATTTCCCTTCAAGTTACTGATTCAGGTCGAACCTGTTAGTCACTAAACAGAAATGCAGTAATCAACAGTCAACCGGGCTGCTCTTCCCTTGCAACTGTGCTCCATAAATCAGAACTCAGGTGTGTCCCTTTGGCAACAGAGATAAATAAGTGATTGAATGTCAGAGGAACAAAACAAGTGGTAGCAAGGACTAAATGTTACACACGCAGTTGCTGGGTAATTAAATTGACTGAACTGGCCATGGATGGATAAAATTTCTCGTGTGACCTGGCAATTGTGTTACGTTTGCCATCGAAGGGTTTAATGCAGATTTAGCTCTCTGCATCTGTACACATGCTCAGTGCCTGGGAGGAGTTGGTGCATTGCTGAGGGGACTAGCCAGAGGCCTGCAATTATAAACAGGAAGAAATATCATTTGGCTTTTACTATAAAATTTGTGTCCCAAAGCCTTCCTCCCCTCAGAATGCATCATTTGTCTCTGGCACAAAGGAAGAGCTGTAACATTACTGGAAAAAGGAAAGAAGTTGCTCCTTTTTGGGGATGGCTTCTCTCCAATTTTGCTCCAGTTCAGCCCTTGTGCATTGCAACAGCTGTATACTGAACTCCAAGCCAATTGTAGCTATGAAAGCCAAGTTTCTAACTGATTGATCAGCTTGCTTTCTTTTTTTTTTTTTTCTCCTCTTCACCCCAAAAATGTAGCTAATAATAATATGTTAATCACCTTTATACATGCAGATTGTGGCTTATCCCACACAGTGCGCCTTGTTAAGGTACCCCCTGCAAATTAAGGAGGCGTATACTCCATAAACAACCTTGTGGGGAAGAAAAAAAAAAAAGAGAGAAATTGGCACACTGGTGAGAAATAATACTTCCCAAGCCCTTATCCAGAGCGCAAATCATGTTTTCCACTACATCTATTCTCTATTGGGGTGCTGGTATGTGCATTGTTTTCTCTCTGTCTATTTGTTTTGGGGTTATAAAGGAGGCCACAGGTTGTGAATTACAATTAATTCCCCGTGTCCTGCTCTCCGTGGTGCACACACAGAGAAGATGCACAAAGTTAAGCAATGTGCAACTAGAAGAAAATGTATTGAAAACTTGAATTTATTTTCAAGGTTAAAAGAGTACCACATCGGAGCTCCATCTTCCTGTGAGGATATAGGATCACTTTCACTGCAGTCCATGACCATTCTGCTCTGCTCCACCTCTTCAAATGTTGTTTCCAAACACGTTTGTTTTAGACAGCCATACACAGAGTCACTTCAGCGTTTACGTTTTGGTGGTTTAGGCACTAAAAGAAGAACTATAAATTTCTGAGTATTTTGGGAGGAGCAAAAACTTGAATACTAGGGGTGCAAACAGGACAACCCTTCCTAGATAGCCTTCATCCATTGCGTAACCCCAGTCCCCAGGACCTTGCACCTTTCAGCACACACAGGATCTTTTGTGCACAAATCAGCTTTTTATTGAAGGGTTGCCGACTCTGTTCTTTGGGGGAGATGGCTAACAGTAGAGATCTCTGCCAGTCACACCCATACCAATTGTATTGGAGGTAATTGTGTCTGTAGTACATGTGGATAACGCATAATTTTAATGTTTTTATTTATTTTTGAAAAGAAATGCAAATGACGAGTACATGTTAGAAATCCCCTTTGCCTTAATTGGTGGTCAGCTCTTATGTGAGCTTTCTCTTTTCCTGAACCCCTTGCTAGTGTCTGTGGTATTGTTAACTTCCCAAATCCTTGCCTCGGGCTCTTGAAAAAGTCATGGTTGTGTACCTGTGGCTCGATGTTGTATCATCTCCTTTCAGCTGTAAAATTTCACAGATGGGATTGCAAAGAAAATGGAAAAGTAGCAGTTAAGCACTTTTGCCTCCTTCGGTGGAGGAGCTGTGTTAAAGAACTGTGTGTATGAAATGAATGCAGTACAAAGCTCTTTTAAGATGTATTAAAATTTCTGGCTTTTCATTTTAATTAAAACAGGTCTTGGGGAGGAGGGGAAATGAGCACCAGTAAAGCATCACAATACTAGAAATATCTGTGGAAACGACGTTGGTTATTTTTTGCATAAATTATCATTAGGCAAAGGTGTGCCTGTCTGTCTGTGCATAGTCACGGAATGTCTACAGGAGGGAGAGATTTCCTTAACTGCACAAAAAGATAATGGGGGCATGAACGGGGATTTTAGCAAGCAGCACAGAAAAAGAGCAGATTTTGTAGACCCACCAGCTAACGGATCAGCTGGAACATGCACAGGGCACTTTTGGAGCAGAAAAGCATACCTGTACGCTATTTGTACGTGTCTTCATGGCAATTTATATCTCCCAAGGAAATGGCACTGCTTGTCTGAGGAAAGGAAAAAAAGCAATGACTCGTCCTTTTGGAGAGAAAAGAAAATGTGTTCTTCCTTATTCTCGTCTATTCTATTTTCAACATTTAGAGATACCAATTCTACTAACTTTGTCAGTTATTTTTAAAAAGCTTACGTGGAGAACATGCAGACAGTTATTAAGTCATTTGTCTGTTGCAACAGAAGATTAGGAAGGGTTTGATCTTCACTCATGTGAGGGCATTGTCTTTACTCATAAAAGCTTTCCTTTGAACGTGCAGGGGTTCCTAACCTGGGGCTGGATCACACCCCCACCCCTTTTCCTGTTAAATCCTGGGAGAGGTTTTCCTTGTGGACTTTCCCGTACATCATCCAGTCAAGAGGGCAGTGGTTGCTGCCCTTCTCTTCCCCCCACCTTCATATTTTCTCCCCTCATGGACTGAGCTGTAGGGCTGCTTTGCAAGCTCCAGGCCCCCCCTGGGATCCAGAAAGGCCTGGTGCCTCCCCACAGGAGGTCTTTTTCTCCACATCACCTCCAGAGCCTGCTGCCCAGTATCTCTTTGCTTTGGAGCTGCCTGCCAGAGGCTGCTCCCTGGATCATCTGGGGCTTTCCCTTTCCACTCTGGAGATGGAAAGACAATATTGGTCCATGCACTAAGGTGGAAAAACAGACCTTGTCCTGGAAATTGCCTCGGGGGATTTTTCAGGGATACCAAAAACCGATCTAAGCAGTTGTGGAAAAGCAGCGTAACCCCACAGCAACACAAACTCAAAACAGGGATTTATAAACACAGATTTGGGAATTCTTTTGTATTTTGTGGCTGCTTTCAAGGAAATCACTCAGTGATACATATCAGTGACAATACATTGACTCAATTAGGTTTTCAACTACTGAAAATCAGTGACCAAACCAGAGAGAGTAAGATTAACACAGTTAGTTATTTATGAGTGTTGGAATTGCAGTGAATGAGACTCTCTTTCCTCCACTGGAATGCTTAAATGGAACGATATTTTCCTTTTTGATAGTATCTGCCTTGGTGTCTCCTTCACTCCATTAACAGGGACACATCAAAGATTTTATACTACTGTAAAACAGTCTCAATTATATTAATACACAGTGCTGCTATATGTCTGGTTTCCTACCATTTTCAGAATGTGGAACTTATTTTCATTTCTGAGTATCTTAAAAGATTTAGCACCCCTTCCTTTTTAGTAATCTTCTTTGCGTTTGCTGTGCACTATGTTCCTTCTAATAAAACAAAATATTCAGACTCCCATTTTACAAGCTTTTAAAAGAACACCAGACTCCAGCAACTTGGTAAAATCTCTTTTCTACCAAAGCTTTAAAAAAAGAGTTGTAGATAACTTGGGAATGTGTGGCATTCTTACTCGCCTTGAAAGCCTTTGATTTGACAGTATTTGCAACCAAGTTTTGTAGGCAGTTCTTCAAGACAAGCAGTAACGGGGCTTGCTTATCTTGGGCTATGCAGCTCCTCGGTGGGAATAACCCTCTTTACATCCAGTCTAAGACATTTCTTTAGCAAAATATGCCTTTGCTCCTAATGTATAATTGCAATCAGAACAGTTAAGTGGCTGTCAATTTTTGCATAGCAATGGTATGTGTATAGTATGGCAATAGTATAATTTTAATTCCATTTTAATGATTTAATTGATTTTGTTTATGAGAAAGATCTTTAATTGGGCCTGAAAGGAGAACATTTTGTCAGTACAGCATTATTACCTGTAATATCATAATTTACATTTTTAAACTTCTAATTCACTTAAATCTCATCTAATTATATATATATATATATGTGTATATATATATATATATTAACAGTTATGGTAAAGTTGTGTAAGCCTCATTAAAGCCTGGTTAAATCTTTGTAACTCTTTAAGGTGACCTCAGACCCTAAAATGCTACAAATTAACTGGAAATACAGTATCAAACAAAAAGAGACACAACGGAAGGCTAGCCAGAGAATTCTACAAAATCTAATGACTAGAAGACACAGAAGACACATTTCCCATTTTCAAAAATATGTTTAGGCCACTTCCAAAATCTTTGTTTTATTTTGTTCCTTGAGGGTTTGATTTCTACAAACTAAAATGAGTAATTTCAAAATTGAGATGTGTTGATTATCTTTACAGAGAGACTTACTTAAATCCTACATTTCTTAAGTCAGTAAAAATAAAAGGATTGAGGTTAGCTGATCACATTTATCTTATTAATTTTACACTTGGAAAGCCCCAACAACCAAATTGTGCTTTTAAAAAAATTTTTAATTTTTATTTTAGTTTTTTTTTCTTATAACAAAAAATGGAAAGAGGTTTTGAGTTAAGGAAATATTTTTTTTTTCTGTGCACCAACAGAAATAACAGACAGAGAAACAGCTTAAATATCAGTTGTGGATCATAAGACCCTTCTCATGTTAGTCTGCGCAGCTGAACTGTATGATAGCAGCTTGTTAGTCCACAGGTTTTTATTGAAATGCCTATTGAGTAAAACATAATTCATGCTGCTGTTCACCCTTAAAACAGGAAATAATATACCCATTTAACTTAATCACAATTTATATTACATGTGCATATTTCTAAACAAGTGCTGTAGATGGAGAGTTTGGTAGCAATAATATTTATGAATTACACTTTTAGTTAGCAAAGGAAAATGTGTGACCTCTTACATTTTGTTTGACATTTGAATTTGGTATCCCGTATATGTGACATGGGTGATGGATGCTTATTAACACAGCGTATAAACAGGAAATGCTTCTAAGCTGACCATTTATTAGTGCTGTATGTGTTACAATTTGAATTTTAGTTGCGGTATCCTTCTCTGATGACTGCAGAGCTGACATGTAAGGCAGGTTTCTTTTTCTCTTGCTTGCTCCCCTGATTTAACAGAGTGTAAAACAGATTTAACAGAGTATAATTTTTGTACCTAAATCAGCCTTCTACTTGGAAGCTGAGTAAGTATACGAACACGCAGGCTTTCCCATGAATTGTAGAAAAATATAGTCATAGAAAATGTAACTGCTGGAAGGATTCTGTTGAATTCGTATTGAATTTTCCTATGTTAAATAAATAAATAATTGCTCCCATGTTCCCCTTTGTACCCTGACGTATGCAATGAGCCATTTCCCCCGTTACTTCATTACGGCAGAAATGCAGGGAAGAAGTATCATTGACTTCACCAGAGCTTTGACAGTTGATCCACTTATGATCTATCTTTTGCAGGACAGGAGACATAATAATTTTTCATTCACACAATTATTTTTTCTTAAAAAAACCCTTTCTGACAAATATCTATAAAACTTTCTCAGTAAAAGTTTCAACGCTTCATTTCATCAAAGCAGAAGTGAAAAACTCCACATATTTAGAAGGATTCTTCCAGCAGGGAACAACAACATATAGTTTTTCTAGAAAGCAACCCCTCCCCTCCAATTTCCCTGATGATTTACTGGGGAAAATATAGAATAATACAAAGAATTTGTTTCCCTTTCTGTATCACATTTAAAGCCAATCCTCAGGAGAGAGAACTTTAAGTTGCTTTTTCTAAGCACAGACTTAATATTCTAAAGCATTTGGATAATTTTTTTTTTTTTTTAACAAAAGCACTACGATGGACTAGTAAAGTTTTTCAAAAGAAAGGTTTTATTTCAAATACCTCTGTTAAAAGAGGTCCACTCTACTGTGCAGTATAGGTCAAGAAAATTGTTCTCCCTTTAAAAAGTCTGTAGAGTATCTCCAGTCAGATACTATAAGTAGCAAGTATAAAACCATCTTGACTGTTACAATTAATATTAAATACCTTTGTTAAATACACAGCTTTCCACATTTTGGGACCCAATCACAGGAAGGTTAGCAACCTGGAAATTGAAACTGCCAGATCTTTAATCTAACATTCTGCTTTTCGATGGAAAAAACTAACGTCTTTATAGATGAGAGTCAAAGGTTAAATTTAGTTTGTATCAAATTACAAAAATATGCTTTTGGTGAGGTTAGATTCTCATGCTCAGAGCAATTCAAACTGTAATGAAAGCAAACATTGAAAGAGATAATCCCATTAAAGATGAACTATTCACTTTAACCTCAAATATTTGGTAACTAAAATAAAACCATCCTAGTAGAAGGAGGATGAAGTTCAGCTTCTTAAGGCTGAACTTAAGCCTTAAGGGAAACTGGAACTCGATGTTATACCTCAGACTGCACGAGAAACAAAATAGCACTCCTGTTTCTAAAAGAAAAACTGATTTTGAGGGAACAAATTAATCCATGTTCTCCTCCTGAGGTCTACACAAAACAGTGGTGACCCTTTCGGTAGTACGTCTTTGGACACTGCGGAGTAAATCGTGTTTTTCTCCAAACAGCAGCTCTCCCAGTAACAGCGCAACCCGCGCAGTGCTGTCGTACCGCGGGAAGCACGGAGCAGCGAGGAGCCTCTGCAGCTGCGAGCTGGCTCAGACCCACGCGTGACATCCCACAGCAGACATCTGTACCTCCTCGTCCTCCGTGCCTCCCAGTACCAGCAGTATCAGGACGTCTTTCTTTCACATCGATCCCCACAGTCATGCATCTGATTTCTGAGAGGGAACTAATTCTGCCAGAAAAGTCAGGTCTGAGCACAGAATAAAACCCCAAAGCAACCTGAGTTCGGTTCCCCCAGTCTGCCCCCTCAGCCACCACAGCCTAGCACAAGGAGGGAGTGCAGTGGGGCTATTTGTGTGGGGTTTGGTCAGGGTACAGAATGTGGTTTGGAGATACTGGTAGTATAAAACTACCCATTTTTTAAGGCAAGAAGCAGAGCAAGAAGTATTTTCAAAACCCCAATGCTAAAGAACTGAGCTCTTTGATATAATATGACAAAGCTTTTGGCTTTCAAGAAATACCAAAAAGCGTCTTTAATCCCTGAACTTCTGATACCCCAATGAAAACTCACTCTGTAATGCAGTCACAGCCAGAGTCTTTCTTCATTCCCAGAGGCCTAGATGCCATTTTCAAGAATTTAGGAAGAGTTTCATATTCTTGCTTTTTACAACTTAAAATAGACTGAAGAGAATTTTTTTCCTAAGTTTAAAAAAAAAAAGAAAGAAAACAATCATAGACTGATATTTCTTTTTTATGCCAAGTTTCAGCCTGGAGAAAATTTTATGGCTGAGTTCTAATCCACCCCAACCCTGGTTTATAACAGAAATGCTGACACAATGATAACTATAGCGTTACAAATGCTGGCGCTGTGATATTTATTGCTCCCTAGTGCCAGCACGGGTTAATCCTTATTAAACGCATTCATTTTCTGGCCTTGTGGAGAGCAGATCATTTAGTGATCCAGCAGAGTACGGGTCCCTGGTAGCGTTAATGGAAGATATCACACAAGACATAGTAAGTGAGGAGTCTTTAAGGGGGCTTCTGTAGGTGTTTCTCAGGATTAAGTGGCCTTCTCTGGGGGCTTGAGTTCAAATCCGGAGTGTCTATATCCATGAAATGTCTTTGCTGCATCAAAATAGCACACACACGGAGAGGAACTTTGTTCTTTTCAGCTACAAGGAAGAGTATGAAAAGAAACATGGCGTTGTCATGTATTTCCACAGTCAGCAGTGGAGCAGATCCCCTGGCTTAGGAATTATCAATCTCTTCCATGCCTGGACATTCTAAATCCTCTTCTACATTAAACTGTCCTGTTCGATAGCATTGCAGGAACGGAGCAATAACAAGAGCCCTGTTAAATATTATCTGCTAGCTGATCCTTCTATTATTTACCAGAAAAAGGGAAACTTACAGTTAAGTTGCATTCGAAATTGTTCATGTCCCTTCCTGTTCGACATTTATTTTAGCAGCACTAGGAATTGAAAAGCTCCAAACATTTTCTCCATAAAACTATGCGGAATGACGGGTAGGCTTTTTCCAGAGATTTACACACTGACATCATGCTTGCTATATCTATATGATAAACTGTAAAAAAAATGAAGGAAAGTTTCAGATTTGGGTTAGAAAAGAGGAGGTTACAGTAGGCACGCTAGCATTTTGTTCTTGCTCTGGGTTCTCCAGTATAAGCCTGAAATCACCTGCCAACATCTCAGCCTTAGAAGTCAGTCTGTGGATTTTAACCAAGGGGGCTGCTTCCTAGCAAAAAGATCTGTGGACAAAAGCAGTAAGCATGTGTGCAAAGTTCACAATGAGTTCAGTGAATGATCATATTTTCCCCACAATAATAAATACTTGTATAATTTATAAATGCCTCGAAAGGCTGAGATATGTGGGGGATGCGGAGTCAAAGTGTCTTGACAGGAGAGAGACAAAGGAATGAGCCAGAGAGTGGACTGACTACTAAAATTCCTCATCTTTGATTTGTTTCTTTTAGAACTTGTCCCTAGAGAAAAAGCTGCACTTTCTAGAGAGGCTTAAAAAATAAAAAAAGAAATCCTCTGGGCTTGTGACCAGTCAAAGAGAATTTTAAAAACCTTCAATTCGAGCACAGAGCCAAAGAGGAATATCCAAGACTTTCTCCTCTTTTATTAAACAATTGTTTTTTAACATTAAATTTTTTTTTTATTTTTTTTTTTAATTTTTATTTTGTCAAAGGACTAAAATCAGAGATTTGTTTTCTTCATTTCAAGCAATGTTTTGCCTTGCTACATGGGGGCTCTCAAATTAGAGAGAGTCAAAGTAACTCTCATCAGAAGTACTTCAAACAAAAAAACCAGTGCTCAAGTGAACAGAAAGCCATGTCTTCATCGTGGGGAAAAACATGTTTTCATTTAAAAGCCATTTTGAAAGAAAAGGGGCTAATGTACTTTCCCTTGATATTAGAACGAACTGGAAATATAAATGAAAATAAAAATAGCTTTATTTTTGTTTGAATTTTCCACTGGGTAAAATAAAATGTCATGGCCTTCCCTAACAGAAAGAAAATAGTGAAATGCTCATGTGAAGAAAGCAGCTGCTGGAAAATTCAGAAAGGTGCCTTCAGCAAGGATGCAGAAAAGATTTGTCTCTGTTTGTCCTTCTGGCAGGTACAGAAGTTTTGTGCTGAACCATTGACTCCAGGGAAGCAGGCTAGGTGGAGCACAGGACTGGGAGGTCTGGGGCATTCCCAAGGCCCATTGAATTTGAACGGGGGCTGGAAGAGCTGAGTGCACTGCACAATTATCTGGGATCCACAGGAGGTAGCGGTGAAAGACAGGGAGGTCGGACACTGGCACCTCACATCTGGCGTCTCTACAGCACCATCCCAAAGAAAAGATGGCTCGGGTTCAGACGGGCACTACGCAGTTGACTTGAGCTTGGTAGCCTGCCAACAGGGGTTCACAAAACTTCTGGCACGGAGAAAGTATTAAAAGGAGGAAAGAACAGTATTAAATCCCATTGAAATATTTGCAGGGCTGCCAAGAGCTTTCATGGCCTTCTCCGCAGAATGGAGGGGGGAATTTTGAGGTTCGTTCCTTACTTCTAGGGTTTCCTTGCTTCACTTAGCACTTGGCTGCTAATTTTTTCTCTGCCTTCATTTTGAAGAAGAATTGAGCTCTACCACTGGAAGAAATGTTTTCTCACCTATTCCCCATTTGAGACAGAGAGAGATTCTCACAGAAATCAAACACAGCCTCTTCCTATCTGCCCCACCAGCACAGAGTGGTCCAGCACAGCTTTGTACATCTTTGAAGTTAGCAGCATAAGTGAGCCAGGTCTTTTTATAAGGTTGCATGTGAAATTGTCAGAAGAATGAAACCATTTGCAGATGGTGGACTGATAAAGATGGGACGGTATCTCACTTGTATTTGCCCCTCATTTCCTTGGGAAGAGAAGAAAAGGAAAAGGGGAGGAGGGAAAAAAAAAAGGCAGTGGAAGGGAAGAGAAACTCCAACAAATGAAATTCTTTTGACAACACAGTGTTGAAGGAGTAAGTGAGATTTCTGGCAAAACCACCAGGACTCTGAAGACAAGCTGACTGCTGCAGTATTTATTACTTTGCTTTGATGAAACCTCTGACATCAAGGACTTTCTTAGTGACTGATTTTTGTCAGAATAATGCTGCAGGAACTGGATGTGACAGATGACTTTTTTGGACATGAAGCCTGTGCATAATGGCATGAGAAAGAGAACATAAAAAAGTCTGCCCCGAAGCAGCTTAATGTGGCCCTGGAGAAAAGAGCTGTTATCACTGCTTACTGATGTAGTCGCGGCAAGAGAAATGGTTACCAAAAAACGGATCCTGAAGTCAGACAGTTCAGCACGGGGCAGATTTTGTAAGAGTTGTGCTTCCTTATCACAGCCTGGCTGGAGGAAATCAGGCTGAGGAACGTACCTCCAGAAAAGAAATAAAAATCGGCTTTATCATGTCAGCTCTATTCCCTGCATTGCAATGCAGCAATACCATGTGCAGCAACAATAAATGTGTTGAGCTTGGTGCACATTATTGGGCTTGTGACAACTGCGGATGCAAAATGCAATATGCCTCTGGTTTCCCTTTGGTATATCTGAGTGCAGTGCATGGAGGGTAAAATGACACGGTGATGTGCCTGCTGGATGAGGACTGTAACTCCTCAGAGAAACACAAAACTTCAAGAAAAAATGTTTTCAGACTAACTGTAGTATCTTATAAGTTTGTGTACAGCCAATTTTTCACTCGTACTTATACCAGATACAGAGCGTCTTGGATTATCTCAAGGTAGAATAGTTGATGAATAATTAATTTAAGACATAGTCTAGAGGAGTGGAGGATTTTCCAAATTAAGTAATCAAATAAAATATTAACCACCCTTTTGTCAAGCCCATAGGACTTTGAGATAGTAATCTTGGAGAGATCTGCAGTGCAATCTCAGGTTTAAAGCAGATACCCTGCTTGTCTTTCTGTCAAATGGTTCCAGCCGAAAATCTGAGACAGAGTTACAGTGCTCTGCAGCAGAACTGCTATTTTTAAACCCAGAGGACAGTGTAGCAGCAAAAAACCCTAATCTTCTCTGGATATCTCAGTACATTTCTGTGTGCTGTATAAATACACCTTCCTGCTTCAATTGCACCTCGTGGTGTAATCAGGCTTGTTTTCTGTAAGAATGCTGTGAGATTTATAGTTGATTATAGTATATTTTGGTGGAAAAAAAGGTAAAATCTTTTCAGATGCCAAACTATGAATTTGTTAACATTATATTTTGGTTTGACTTGCCTAATATTGGCTGTACCTTGAGGTATGGGCTTTATTTAATGCAGAAGTCTACCTGAATACAAATAAATAAATAAATATAATAATAACAAAAAAGATCAAAATGCTTTATATCTAGTTATATCATAAGTGTAGAAGAATATCTTACTGAATGACAAAACATTAAGCAGTGTAGGGCAGTGCTGCCACTATCAGGCAATAGATTAACTGGGGTATGCTGCAATCCCTGCTCTCTTTTTGGTTACACAGAAAAAGAAAACTAAGCTGGCTACTAACTCTCAAAACATCTGTATGTGTGAGGTCTTCGGCAAGAATTTATAATTCATACTTTCTCAAGGAATGTGACAGGATTTCCAAGTACTGAAATGGCAAATGCTTAGAGATGCTGTAAATTAATCCATGTGTGAACCCCCCGATTCTGTTCTCATTGTTCTCTCACAAGAAGACCTCATTTCTGTTCATTGACTCATTTCAGTTCAACTGACAAGAGAGGATTTCTCCCTGGATCTTGGTACGTTACATACACCTGTCAAGCAGAAGCTTCAAGGCAGCCCTGGGGGAGCATCTTTAAAAGACACTTCTGCAATAACAATGAACTCACCATCCGTTTGCAGCCTGTTTCTCTAAAAGGATGAGCAAGCTACGAACACACTGACCGAAGCGCTGCAATTTTCATAGAGCATTCTCTGGAGAAGAGTGTGATAATGCCTTGGGCTTGGGCCTACACCTCTTCTTGCACACCCACAACTGAGGGGGCATCGCAGCAGAAGCCAAAGGGCAGTGCCCTGCTGCAAAGGGTACGAAGGGGAAAGGCAGTTGCCTCATCAGGCAGCGGCTGGTGTGTTTGCACCAGTACCTTGGCCTGAGGGAAGCAGTAAGCATGCTTCTGAAGGACGTCTGGCTCTCAGTTATATAAATATCTAAGTCGCCAGGATTTTACAGTAACTCCCCCGGGCGTTGCTGATATCTCCTAGACGATATTGCCATATTCTGGTCCTGCTGCTCAGCTAAAACCTGGGCATGCAGGGTGCTTCCAGGAGCTGCAGTGAACAGCCTGCGAGTTCCTTCCTGACTTCCTTTTCCCAAAGACCCTTTTGGTGTGTGGCAGCATTTCAGGTGTGAACGTGCCTAACTTGCAGTGATGATACACCAGGGGTTCAGGGCCTCCATTTTGTAGTTGCTACTCATAGTAAGGCTGGCTTCTCCTGTGCATGGGTGTAAGTGAAAGAGCACAGGGCACTCACGGAAGGTGCTTCATTGTTCACCTGGGTGCAGGGAAGACCCCCGTCCCTCCTCCAGAAGGGGGGAGTCAGCAGGTCTGCATACGGACTTCTCTAAATCCTGTCTGCCTTGTCAGGAACGTGGATACCAGCTCAGCCATGGGCTAATAAAGCAGCTGAAATGTCACCCTGTGTTTCAGAGAGAACACCTTAACCCCAGCAGGACTTTACTCACTGCCTTTATGTGAAATGCTTTGTGCAAGACAGGAGGATTCAGCTGGTAGATAAACTGCACTAAAATGTGTCACTGACTTTCTTCTATTTTGTTGTATTTTTGCTCATAAATTTAGGAACTATTTTTAAAGGACTCCTTACAAAAATAAGTACATTTAGATGGTTTATATTTGTTATATAAATATATATCTATAAATATGTATTATAAAATTTATACATATTACATTTATACATAATATGTAATATAAATTTTATAATATATATACTTAGAAAAACTGTATTTTTATATGAGCTTTTCAGAGGATGATGTAGTCAAGCTCTGCAAAGAAATCTGGCTGATAAAGCTGTGAGGCAAAGCACAACTTTGATAAATGGTGTGCTTCACTATTGCATTCCTACCAAGTACTGCTGCCACTCGCTAAACAAATTTATTGTATTTTATTCTAAAGTTTGTTGGACTCCAGGTGTTAGGAATTTCCCGACTCTCTTATCCTACTCATAGTTTCACTTTCCTTTAAAGGAACAGATTTAGCAACTTGTAACTGTAGTTCGTTAACATTTTCTAATTGTGGTCTCTCAGATAGGAAGGAAATGCCAAGGAGCTGTGGATGCTCCCAATGGATCAGTAGATGCAGGTAGCACTGGCATAAGTAGAAACCAAGTCTGGGCAGGACAGCAAATCCTGCGAGAAGAGCTTTCCAGTGAGATCATCAAGGCACTGACGTGCTGAGAAACAGTCAAAGGGAATGCCAGGAATTATTGTGAAGTGTGGCCAAGGCTAGCATCAATGTAGGATAACTTTTTTAAAACAGGCAGGCTCAGTTCCATCACTTGACACATCTGCTTGTAGAAGTCTGTGTGCTTTGTAGAAAGCAGAGATGTCAAACTATGTCATGTCCCTGTCCTGTCGCTGATCGATTTTCCTGAGTGAGTATTTTCCCAGACCACAATCCATGGCTGGCTGGAAGCAGCCGGAAGCTTATTGTCGAGTGGTGCTGGCTTTTGTACTCATGTCCACCTGTTATAATGTAATATAGACTGCTAAATGCCTATGTAAAGGTGACCTTGATATATTACTTTTGCTGTAATAGTTACAAGGAAGTTATGTTAGTGAATGGAAGGAGAAAAGGCTCATTTAATTACAAGTGAATAGATTCATGTAATGACAGAGCTTTGAAAATCCTTTTTAGACCCTGTGTGACTACTCATTGATTTTATTTACATTGGAAATAACTGTGTACATACCGAACTCTCTGTCTATGCAGGACCTTGTATAGATTTACTGTTATGCTCTTTGACTGGTCAAGTGGTGTTGATCTTCAACACCAAGCATGACCCTCACCAGCAGAACAATGGCACAAATCACACCGACCCTTCAGTTCATCTCACTTGGGCTAAAGTCATTAACAAAAATTACTGACATTCTGCTGACAGTATCAAGGTGCATGGATTCACTTCTATTTTTTAACCATCCAGATCTTTCTGTGATCTGTAGAAGAGTGTTAACTAGGAAGGCTGCAAACAGTGCCACTTGCAGTGTCCTCTTGTATGACACAGCAAGTAATCAAAGTACAAATTCAAAACCTAGTTGAGCATTTTTTCCTTCCGTAGTTATAAAAAGTAAGAACAGAATGAGGTGCTGGAGGAAAGCCCCAGGAAAGAAGAGTACTTCACATCAGAAACATGGATTTATTTATTTATTTATTTATTTAAATATTTATTGATTTATTTTGGCTAGCGTGCTTGTGGATGGTTCAAAGATGGCTTGACTACAAAGACTGAGACCTAACTGCAATGTGGAAAACACTTTGAGATCATTTGTTTTATTTCTGTTTTTCTCTGTCAGGTAGTCACCTTTGAGACCAAGACCTGGAAAGTTTCAGGTAGGGAAATGGTGCCAATTCCACATCTGGAATCTCATTTCTGCTGCACACACTGTTCCCCCTGTTCGGAGTTTAGGGGCTTGCTTGGGCTTCCCTACAGCTAAATGCTAGCCAGGAAAGTTGGGATCCAGATACCCGTTTGGATTACATTACACCATCACTATACAGCATGCAGGGATGCTGAGATTCCCCACTTGCATGGTGCGTGGTGGAAGCCATGCTGTCCTTGTCAGGACCTTTGTGTCCAGGTGTGTAAGGATTCCCTGTGGACACTAAATGCTTCGCTGGGAACTGAAGCTGGTCAAAATCATTGAATCTTCCTCTCTCCTTTTCTTTCAAACATTTAAAGTATTTATTAGCTTTGCTTACTAACCAAATTTCTTTATTCTATACCATTTATTTGGAAATTATTCCATGTAGAAGATCAGATGGACATTTGTCTGCTATGTAGAACACCTCAGAGGAAGTAAATTATACAACTATTTTAGAGTCCCTGGTGGTAGGAGACAATCAGCCTCTTCCCCCTGCCCTAGTCTCCAGCTATTCCTGCAATCACTTCATTGCAAGAAAATGAATCAGTTAGATCCATATGAAGCAATTCTCAAACCACACTCGGCTGAAAGATACGTTTTAGCCTTTTGAAAATATTTTCAACTTTCAAGATAACTATTCCTTTGAGGGGCTCAAACGATAAATCCCAAAGTGCCCACAAGCAGTTGGGTAGCAGCCAAAAATGCCAAGTCAGAGGAAAATAATTGTTTTCAAATGGTGACAAACGTGCAAGGTCGGCAGAGAACAGAGGACCTGTGTTGCTGAATGAAGATAGCCATGTAACTCAGGGCTATGAGTTCTGTACACTAAACAGAGCCTAACATCTCCACAGGGTGTTCAGAGGCTGCAAAAGCAGAAGGGAACTGGTCGGCACTGGTCTAACTCACAGGGCAGAAATGATATTGAAAGAGAACCTGAAGACATTGGGTTTAGACAGAGTGCACGCTGCCGGTGCTTTGGGTCGCTCTGTGTTTGTTCCTCGGAGGTGAGGAAATGATACGTTTTTGTGTTTTTAAAGTCATTGCAAGGAAAATAATTTGACAGCTTGGTCTGGAGATTTCTGTGCCATTATGAAATGTTGCTTGAAATTGTCCAAGGCAATACAGTAATTACAGAGTTAACCATGTCTAAGGATGAGGGATACTTCAAGTGGAGGCTGGGAGTTTGCCACAGGTGCTGCTCTGGACTCCTTTGTACTGCGGACAGATGCCTACCCAGAGGGAACGTGCTGCGCGGGGTGCCGAAGCTTCGGGAACAGCACTGAGTCAAAACTGCAGTTGCAAGTCATGTGGAATCAGCTTGAGGGAGCCTGGTGATTACTTTCTAAGGCTATCTACAAATAAAAGTCTGCCTGGTGGTATAAATCAGCACAGTTCTGCTGACTGCTGTGTAGCTGCATCCATCTACTCCAGCTGAGGATCTGGACGAAAGCATTTAGGTAAAACAGAGGGCTGAAAACTACCAGAACACCTTTAAAGCTAATGTGCCAGCAAGCAAGAGAGGCATTCGGTTGTGTGGAGTAGACTTCTTTCATCTGTGGTATTTAAAGCAGAAAAGTGAACTTTAGATTCTCACCATTTTACTGCATCTGTTAAAGCAGTATTGGCTTTCAACAATGAAATGAGTATTCAGGCCAAGTGTCTCTGCAGAATTTCGGGCACTCCGCAAACGGATAAAATTTCAATTGCAGAAACAAGAGAAAGTACCAGACACAAATGCACCACATATTACATTTAAGGAAAGACGGTGAAGTGGGCAGGTTATACCGTGGGAATAGGCAGCAGCTGGTGGCTGACCCCAGTGTTACGGCAAAGTCACTGACGAGGCCACAAAAAATTAAGAAAATTAGTAAGTAAAGTCTTTAAGAAACCCAGCCTTGAAGAAATCCATCAGGGCTGCTCTGTGGGCTAGCAGCAGGGAACCGCTAAGCTCTGGGCTCGGGCTCCAGGCCGGGTCCCTTGTTCCCAGGCAGACAGAGTTGGCAACAGCCCGTATTGCTCTCTGGTGGCCCCTCGGGCCAGAAAGAGGAGGTATATTGGCAGCCCAGCAGGGGAGCGGCAGCCAGCTCCCCTTGCCAGAAGTCAGGTTGCTACATCGGCGCTGAGAAAAAGGCTAAAGCAGGGCCCCTTCGATGCGGCAGGCAGCAGGCCCGCGAGGAGAAGCACGGAACAGACCTGCGGCTGTGCCACCGGGGTGGAGAAGCCCGGGCCAGGCGGGACTCACCGGTCGGAGGCTGCCCGTCCTGCGGCGAGCGGTCAGGGGCCGTCGTTGCGGGGCCGTCGTTGCGGGTTGGCGTGTGGCTGGGTGCTGGCACGGCCCCACGGCCTCACCCTGCAGCCACACGTGGATGTAGCTCACGCTCTCACCTGGACGCAGCTCTTTGGGGTGCCCCGTGGAGGGTTCCTGAAGACGTCTGCGCCTCGGCAGCTCCGGGGTCTGGAGCAGGCTGCAGCTCTGGTTTCGCCACGCACCGGGCTCCCTGCATTTGACTTTTCTCTTTCCACTGCTGTTCTGGACAGGCCTCCCATTCATCCTTTCGCTTCATTAAAAGGGCTTCAGCCCCTCCTCCGGCATCTTAAAAGACAGTGCTGGGAAAGGCAGCAATGACGGGAGTGACAGACAGACCTGGAGAAACCACTGCACCCTTTTTCTTAAAGCCCCTGCAATTACCTTCTTTCTAGTTGGGAATCTCTCTCAGTGATTATCTGGCTCTTCTGATTTTCATCAGCTGGAGAGCTGCATCTCTGGGATTATCCTCTCAGCATCCTTGCCTGCCCCTTAATGTCACAGGCTTTGGCCAGTTAGTCCAGTTATAGCTTCTCTCAATTCCAGCCTCATCCTCCTGCAAGAGTAACTCACAAATAAAGCAGAGTGGGAGTTTCCATGTTAGCGTGCTTTTCTCGAGCCCTCGGGAAAGGTCCTGAACATGATTTCTTCCGCTTGGATGGAAAGAGGTATTCCTGTTAGAGCCTCCATGAAATCACAGTCTTTTTTTTTTTTTTTTATGAAATGTAAAACAAAGTAAATATTACCTTAGAGTCTCTTATTCGTGTTGCAATAAAACGAGAGACTTCCTTGGAAATAAGTTTTAAGACACAAGTCTTGTAATGTTCACATTTATTGGAGTGGAGTTCACAGCTGACCCGAGGTCTGGAGGGTTTGGAAGCAATAGCCTGTGTGAACTTCCAATTCTTCCTCCTCCAGCACAAGGTGCAAAACTGGACAGTTATTCAGAGACTTCCCCACCCTCTGTAAGCTTGTGTGCTCATATATCTCTCATGGTACATAAAGAATGACATATTGCAGTGAATCTGCTGAGAATAGCTTGTAAAATACATCATTATATGAATCAGCCTCATTAGAAGTCTCCCTTTCTCATGATTTAAAACAGACGCAGTACTTGCAGGAGTGGAAACCAGTGCTTTTTTTTTTCTTCTTCTTCTTTTTTTTTCTATTTTTTTTTCTCTGTTGCTGGCGTGTTGTATTCAACCAAATGTTGAAACAGAAAAAAATAGTTCTTTGAACTTAGGGCCAGAATTAGAAAGCAAATAGCGCATTACCCTGATGCCTCTCTGGCATAATTAAGGTCTCAGGTGTTTCCCTGGGTATATGACTTTCCAGCTTTGTTAATAAAATATTATTTTGCTCCTCTAAACAGCACAAAGCTGCATTCTTTGCATACTCCAAATCCCCCTGACTCTGGACCCTCTAACACCTCACATTCAGCATCCTCAGCCATTCCAGGCTTCTCTCCCCCAGCTGCTGCTGTGTTTATGAAGGGGATTATCCGACATGGTGCCTGTGATAGCAGGAGACAAGGCTCGGTGACCCAGGGGGCCTCTCTCAGTCCGATTTTATATAAGGACTGGCGTACCAGGTGCCTCCCAACCGCATGACTCAGACCCTGTTCAGACTGCCCGTATGCTGGTGCAAGCACTTGGAAATGAGCTCAGTGGTGTCAGTGTTTTACCTTAGACAAGGCTACAGCAGATGCACGCCAAGTGATGCGCCACAAATCGCAGCAGCCCTGGGCTGGTGGCCATATCATGCAGGACTCATGGCAGAAAAGGGATGTGTCTTTGCTCCAAGGCAATGAAACAGCCTCCTCCAGTCCCCTTTGCCCTCTGCGCTTAGTAGAGCACGCTGAAAAACTGCAGGTACAGCAACTTTTTACTGTTTCTCTCTTGTCACTTCAACATCAGGGAATGTATTGCTATTATTTCTTTCAAGCCCCAGCAATACACACTCTCTACAGCATGTTTTGCCTTATAAACCTCTGGCTGCACTCTTCTGAATAAAATGGATTTTTAATCAAGTGCGATAAGTGCAATTACTCAGCTATCCTCAGTTCTGGCCTCCTGGTGCTCCCAACCCTGTAGTTCACGATCCCTGCTGGGATGTTCTGCCTTGTGGGCTTGTCACCAAAGAGCCTCATGTGCTGAACACCGTGGTACATTTTTGTCTCCCACCCAAGATATTGGGCCATGAACACCACCAAGGGTCTTGTCACGCTCAAGGCTAGGACATCACAACTTTGCAGGCAAGTTGTATTTATCTTGAGCATACTTTTTTCCCAGACTCTGCTCTGATTTTTGCAAAAGTAGGTCCGGACTTGCAGCCTGGAGGAGTTTTACTCGCAGAGCTGATAAGCAGCTTCTCCTGCTCTACCCACGTAAGCTTCCATGGAAAGCACCACTTGCTCTGCTCTGCTGGTACCCACAGGCTTTAGACATTGACTTTTATCCTGCAGGACCCTCAGACTGCTCTTGAACCTGGAGTGCCTTCAGGGTTGAGAGCACAACCACGTCAGGCCCCATGGGGGTGTGTGAAGGCTAGCCATCAGTATCCAAGTTAGGACATAAAGGACCTGCTGGGATGGTCAGAAGCTGAACTACCAGGGAGTGAGACAGGGCTGGGAGCCCGACAGCTGGGAGGAAAGGAAGGACATCCATCTCCTGTGCTCTGAACATCTGCTTGCTTCTTTTTTTTTTTTAATTTATTTCCAGTAGAAAATAAAACAAATCCCTGATTTTCCTTGGACCTTAGTTTGGCTGTACTAGCTAACAACCGATGGCTGGTGCTAAGGATTCAGCATAGTCCGAAGATAAAGAAGTCTGTGCAAAACCCCATGTATCCTGTTCTACCCCAGCTCAGTCAAGTGGTGGCATTTCAGGGCACAGAACAAACGCATTTCCACTCTATTTCTAGCCTTGATCTTCTGTTCCCAAACATTTTCCTTATTTGTCCTGACTTGAAGGATTTCTTTTTAATAGCAATTCACATAACCTTCGTGTCACCGCTGGTTCTGCCCTGACAGAAGCGGGTTTACTTCTCCTTATCACTCACTTCGTCTACCAAATGCCCTTTGCGTAAGACCTGTTGTGCTTTAGCTGTGGTTTTTGCCTTGAGGACTAGGCAGCCCTTTCAATGCCAGTCTTGCCTCCTTCCTCTTGGATTTGCTGGGGAGGATCTGGTTGCCAAAGCTGGGATTTCACAGCTGTGGTCTGACGGGCTTCCTATCAGTGCATACAAAAGAAGGGAGCGCACAGCAACAGCTCAATGCCCCCTTCAAGGCTTCTCAGCTGGAACAACTGCTGCGGTTTGAAGTTGTTTTGTTAACTTCTTTGGCTAATTGATAACATCTGCATCTCACCACCCTTTCTTGCGTCTCAGGCTACTTCCAAACAGATCAGATAGATAATGCTGTGGCAGATCTCGGTTTCTGTATTAGTGATATATTGTTACACTTTCCGAAAATGGTATTAAAACCTGGGGGATGTCTTCAGATAATGCTTCCTTTATAAAGGTTTCTTTCACACAGTCACAGAAACAAGCCCAGAGACACTAATAAAACTTCAGGTTATTCATTTGGCGTCTCCCCTGTGATCATGGTCAGATAAAAAAAACCTTTTGAAATATTTCACACTATTTTCCTCTCTTTTTCCCTACTATACTACCTAAGTTTAACAATTACATTTAGGCTTTAAAATATTCAAATTAGCTTTTATTTTTCATTATTTTTCATTATCCTCGTATTACAATAGAAGAATCAGGAACTGCTACGTGTGATATTTTAGTAAATAAAGTCTTTGTATTCAAGATCGCTCTTGAAGTCTGGTAATACACAGTGACACCATATAGGTCCCAAGGAGACATTATGGTTGTAATGGAAATATCGTATATCTCATATCTCAGGTCTGATATATCAGCTCGGCCATAAAAAGAAACAGGATATTTGCAACTATATTTTAACAGGGATTTTGCTGTTACCATGAGAACATGGATTACTTAGAAATTTTGGTGAGAAAACTCTTAAATGGTTTCATCAGTGTCTAGTCCCAGGAGTGTTCAGTTCTTTCGCTGATATCGAAATAGCCATTAATGCAGTGAAAATCAGAAACTTATGAGTGTTTCATGGGTGTCTGACTGTACATCTCAGACTTAAGTCTCAGTACAGGTCAGATGGTCCCTTCTATCATATTTCAGGATTCCCAAGATCAAATCTGGGCTGTGCCTAGAGACAAATGTCCGCTATGAGTTCTCTATAGCTCAACGTTTTTCCATTTCTGGCTGGGCAGAGGTTCCCTCCTCCATCTCTCTGTTTCTAGCGGTGTTGCTGAGCAGGGCCCGGAGATGTCTGCAGGCCCTGTGATGTGCAGAGAGCTGATGTAAGCCAAGGCTCAAAGACTCGAAGTTGCTCAGCCAGCCAGAAGAGCCTCATGAAATTTCTTGTAAAAGGAATTTCTCAGGATTCAGAGAGACTAGTGTTACATAATCCTTCAGAAACAACATTTGACACAGGATAGGGCTATCCCCTTTATGAAGTCCCCAGAAGAACCTGAAAGATGCCATGAGAACTGTTATTACTGCAATTCTTTTATTTTGTGCCATTTCAGCATCGGTAACATCTACAAAAGAAACATAGATAAAATCCCAAACACAAATCTCTCATGACTTCACCTAATGCAAGCTCAACACATTTGGTCTTAATCTGAGTATCTGGGCTGGGATGAGTTCTGCAGAGCTGTAATAAAATAAATATTTTCCTGCACTGAGAATGGCTCAGCAAAAGGTTCAAAGTCAGGTCAGTGCAGAGTTCTTTACCCATGTTTTGCTAGACATAGAAATTTATCCTCACCTAAGGAGCTGTGAAAGCTCCACACTGGCTGGTGGAAGGGAAGGGACTTAAATCAAGTATCTCTTGCTCATTTTAAACATCAGATTCCATCAGAATTTGAGGAAGGCAACAGGTACAGCCCCAGATTCTGGAAACAAAAACATTTCCACTGGAAAAGTTAAAAATAAATGAATGGGGGAATTTCCGTAGAGCTCCCTTTCCTGCTCTGCCCTATTCAAATTGGATTGCTTACAGAAACAAAGGGAACAAGTGGCCTCGTTACAGCAGACTTGTCCCAGGTGAGTAAGTGTGAGCTACTCAACAACTAGCAATACAGTGAGAGCTCTTTTAATTGTGTTTTTCAAACAAACAGGAACCACCTGTTCTGCCATTTTCATGCAGGAACAAAAGGAAGCATGATTCACAGGTACATCATAAAAAGGAAGGCAGAGAGGGTTGGAAGGATGTTTGTCATTTTGCTGCAGCACATGGTAGAGCTTGAAAACTTAATGACCAAGTATTTTATGTCATTGTGTGATTGAGGCACAAATAATATGAACAAATGAAGAATTCACTAAGGTTAGTGGTTTTCTGTTTTCTTGCAATTGCAATGTCTGTTAGCATGCTATAGATGAGAAGAAGTGCCCATCTTTTTGTGAGGTCATTCCAAAGCTGTCCCTGAAGAGAATATCATAGTACAAAAGCTATCATTAGCTAGGTGACTCTTGTCACCTTCTGTACAGCCAGGTGCTGCTGCAACTATATTGACATAATTCCCTTTTAAAATAGTGGGAATTGATTGTGAATTCCCAATATAAAATTCCACTCTTAAGTGGTGGTTCCTTGAAAGAATGTGAGCTAACGTGTAACTTTTCTAAAGGTTGATGTTTTCCTAGCATGAGAAGTGATCGATCCTCTACCTAACTGTACATTTGGTTACTGTTGGCTCTGTTTTGCTGGATAGAAATTCTGTGTTTCTTGTTTCCAGGCCCACACTAGTCTATAAAAAGAACTCAAGAGTTTGACCAAACTTCTGAAGAGGACTGTAGGCTGAGCTAGACATGGATGCAGGAGTTCTAGTTCCAGGTCTTACATCTCTGACTAATTATTAATTGTTGTGAATCAGCCCTTGGAAAGGTCAGCCATAAGCACCCCAGATTATCTCAGCTCAAAGCAACGATATCAGGTGCACCCTTGCAGGCCCAGGTTAGCAAGAAAACCACCATGTGCTCATAGTGGAAGTAGATGACACTCTACACCTTGACCCAGAAACTTTACCACCCATTTAAATTCATCAAGTACAGTGAAAGTAATCTTATCCCTCTAGGTAGGCTCCAGCTCTCCTTGTCCCATGGCATGATAGTTTACTGAGTTACTGCAGAGGCTGCTCCAGGAGGAGATGTCTCTCTTGGTTGAACTTACCACAAACATCATCAGCTGTGATGTCTTTTCAGAAGAGGACTTTTAAGGAAAGATTGAGGCAAGTATGTATTGTTTGTTCCCTGGCTGCCAGTAGAGAGGCTGATGTGTCCTGTCCTTGCAGAAGCAGTGGCTGGTTAAGTGAAAGTATTTCTTTATGGCCATTGCCATTTATCCTTTCATTCTGAAGCAGCACTAATCTCTCTCCTTTTAGGGTGTGTCGGTACATTTACAGACTATGATAAGTTGCCCTGAATTGAAGGGTTTACAACCATATGTATATTTTTTGATTTTGGGACACATATAGATCATGTTAAAAACCAGAAGTCCATTGTTCAATCAATCAAGTTAATCCTGGTGCTCCTTGATAACTATAGCTATCGCATTTCAGAGTGATTTTACTGGATATTACTGGGATTACTTGTAGTAGCCACTCAGTCTAGACAGGGGTTTCTATTACAGTGAACACAGACAAAAGGGTAAGAAATATTAATGCCCAACATCCATTAACCATGCACAAACTGCATATCAGAGAGTGGATCCTGTTCACTTGGCTGTGGTTTCCCCTCCCTTTTGTGTATCTCTCAGGAGGGCACTGGCTTTTTTAATTAAAAAAACAGGTTGTCTCTTTAATTTTAAAGGAAAAGAGCTGCTTGGAAATCTTGCCATTTAGAGATAAGGGGAGTTAGAGATCTCTTGTTGGACTGTACAGATATGGAAAGGTCCATGTATTTTGGCTTGAGAGTTGTCTTCAGGATGGCCTGTCTCTTATGGCCTCTCCTCCAAGTTGCGAGTAGAGTCGTGGTCATTCTGCTGATATGGGCAGCTTAGAAACTCGGAGGACCTCTGAGAAACCTATCATTGTGAGAGTATGGTGAAATCAATCCCAAGACTGTCATCAGGGCCAGATAAAATTATACTACCCGTTGTTTCTGAAACAAAGCCACTTAGAATGAGAAGCACTCCAGGAATGCTGGTCCTTGAATAAATGTAATGTGGCAGTGACATGTAGTTCCCACCATCCCTAGAAGATAATTCTGCTGCAACTAAATTAAGACAGTTGGCTGATTAAAATTAGACCTAGTTAACAGGGCACTGAGTGAGGTAATAAAGTTAAACTTTAAAGCATTTCAAACTCTCATTATGTTATTCCACATGTTCGGGCTCATAACGTATGGGCAAACATTGTATTTGCTGCTTAGACTGCTTGTTGTGTCCCAGATGTTATTTTGGGTATGCCATATTTCAAATTGTTGTCAAGTTGCCTGTGATAGCTGAACTTCCAGCAGGTCTTCCCAAGTACATTACGAGTTAGAGTAACAGTAGAAACACTTAAACACTTCACTTACATGTTACCTGCTGTACTGTACTCACTTGCCCAAAGATGATGATATTTTCTTTTTTGGTGTCCTTTTAAGACTTTGGGAATTAAAAGCTAACTACCTTGCTGTTTGAAGGGTCTACAGTTCCTGTGGAATCAAAATTTTCTAAACCTTTTTCCCTTTCAAACAGCACAAATCAGTATTTCCAGTTATATAGGAAGCTTGCAATTATTGCAAGATTACCTTAATCCCTGGGTGATGAGGTCAATTTGGTGCTATTTGGGTACATAAATCAAGATTTTCCTGCAAAACTTTGGGTATGGGCCTAGGGAACATGGTCTGCATGGCCACTGCTCTGAAACCACCTCTATAGCTGACTTCAAAATGTTTGACTGCGGTGGGCACCGGGCACGGCCTGCACTGCTGTACCTGTCAGTGTCTTTCACTGTTCACCTCAAATCTTCCACAGTAAATTTGCCCATGACATGAAGCCTTGTCTGCTGCTTGGCGAAGCTCAGCAGTGCCTTTGGTGGCTCCCAGGTCTTCTGTCCAGTCAGAGGAAACAAGTAGTGGAAGTGTCTTGATTAGTTAGTCCCTGTTGCTGTAACTCATTCTAACCTGATGCTTTACAATCCTAAACATTTTTTATACTGTGAGACGAGGGTTGTGTTTATATCCATGTCTTACAACACGGAAAAGGTGCCACCAAGAAGTTAAAGGTCCAAGTTTGTGTAAGTACCCAGTTCTCCGGGTCACTTTCCCCAGCAGTCGGTCTCTTAATACAGTTATGGACACATTGTGTTGGAGCAGGGCGATGCAGCTGGGCTCTTGTAAATTTTAGGCTTACAAATGAACATATTTGTCTTGTTGTGTACATGTCTATTGGGACCCAGCAGCTGAAGGCCTGCTTGCCTTGCTACACCTCCTCGCTTGAACTTTCATTTCATTTTTGACTAATTCCTGCTGACGTTCACACCTGGTTGGTGGACAGGGTCGCTGTTTTCAGACTTGCTGAGGAAGTTGGAAATGCAGGAGGCTTCTTATGCATGGTCCTCTGTGATCCCTTCTCTCTTGCCTGCTGCTCGCTCCAGGAAGCTTGGCTCTGTGGGGTCAGAGGACGACCAGAACCACTGGGAACCCCTCGTGGTGGTGTGGGATGAACTGTTGGGCAGGATGATGAAGGTCCTGAGATTCTCTGTGCGTTTCCTGACCAATATATGCTTCTTGATAAATCCATTGCTTGTCTGTACTGTTGCCTCCTTCAGTCCCTGCTTCCTGGCTGCACAGCTCAGCACTGGCTTCAAGAAGCAAAATCTTTTTCAGACCTAGAGACAGTCCAGGGTTGCGTTGATTTACATGGCCTGAGATAATGGCCTCAGACTGTCCTTTGAGGTTTTCTGTATTTCTTTCATTGCTTCCCAAATGCCACTCAGATTCCTGCAACCTGAGCAATCAGCGGTACCGTACTGGGATTGTTAACTTCAGATTAAACCTCTGTTAAACTTTGCTGGTGGTGTGGACATCTTGGAAGTTACAAAGTATGAAGGAGATAACCTGTGGGAAAGGCTGGTGGATGGCATTTCCTTAGCCATCTGGCTGGGAGATCCTGATCAACTTTACTTCAACAGCGTTTCACAAACTGTAGAAGTTTAAATGATAATTAATAACAACATTCATCTCAGCTATTCTCTTGGTGAAGCTCTTGCTCTAACGTTGGCTTTCAATGAAGATATGCCATTGTAAGCTTTCATTTTATACAGAGAAAAATGCTTTTAAAGTTCCAGATTTAGAAGCTTTTACAGAGCTTAATAAAAATTCCCTTTTTGGGCAAAGTGCAGTTGACAGCTGTACTGGTACTGATGGTTTCTATTTAAAAACATGTTCCTTTCATTTGCTGCATCTTGCAGCTGCTGAGAATCTTCTGTTTTGCTTCCTCTAAGTTCCTCTCTCTTACCATCTCGCAGGCATTGGAGTGAGGGGCCAAGTGCCTGGAACAACAGCAGTGGAGAGAAGCTGCTTTTAATTTCTCCCTCCCTTGACTCAGCTCTCTGTATTGATGTGGGAAAGATCTGGACAAGTACCAGGTATTTGCATTATAGACCTGTTGGGACAGAGGCTACTCATCATCTTGAAGTTGTGCATTTCCTTGAACAGCAAGGCCCTATACCATCAATACCATCAGTAACAGTGGTGCTATGGGACTCTGCTAAAGGGGTGTGCACGTGTCCATCCAAAGAGAGCTTGTTTTCTAACATCCACCACAAAGTCTTCATGTTCTGTATGTAGCAACTATAAATGCTGTTAATTTAGACTGGCCTTGAAAAGACTGATAGGCAACTATAACCAGAGTTAAGATGTACTAGTCTGGCAAAAAGCCACATGAATTTACTGGGTAAAACCTCTGTCTGGGGAGTCCAGGACCTGGCTCATCCTCCTGTTGGTTTTCTGGATGCCCCTTGCTTCTAGGAGGCAGTTAGCAATGTGAAGAAAAGGCAATCATGTTAATCTCCTGCCTAACTAGTAGCTGGATCTCTTTACCAGCTTAGCACTTCTGGGCCATATATCCATGTAGGAACCCCAGTTGTACTTCTTTTTATGTGTATTGACTTAGTGGAGTGCAAACATGTTAAAAAGTTCACTTTCTCCTTTATACGAGTCTATAAAAAAGCTCTTAAAATGGAGTCATAGGGTTTCAATGAGACAAATGAATGATCAGCCGAGAGCTAGCAGTCCTTTCCGATGGATTAGGTGCTTTACTGTGAGGAATGGCAAGATGCTAATCAGCCTGGAGAGTTTTCATGCCTCCAGCACTATGTAATGACACGAAATATTACGATGCCTCCAAGTTATAATGGAATAGGCGGGTAGGATGCAGTAATAGGTATCACTCATGATATTTGATTCCAGTTAAAACTACGTTTTCGAGTCTCTAGGCAGCAGAGATTTCTTATGCATTTATGGGAATTTGAGTAAAACTAAACATACACACACTAGCTTGGAAATTTTTCTAACAGTTATTTGGGCACAGTAACGTGCAGAAATAATTGTAAACACATGCACAAGTAGATCAGTGTGTGTTTTCAGTGACTACTTTTAGGAGAAATAACACATTAACATATTTTCTGAATTTTGCAAATGCACTGCAAGATTGCAGCTCAATAAACCTAACTTTATATGTTCTTTTAAACTGATGACACGGTATTATATCAAGATGTTTTCCAGTTGGGATTTGGGAAGCCGTAAGACATGACAGAAGTGTTCGTAATCAGACATTTCAGCACAATTTTTGACTCACACGGAGCTGATCAAAAATCAGCTCTCCGGCAAGGAACGGATCTGTTTACAAGACTTACTGTGGAAGGGATCGATCCCACTGCCAGGGCAGTAAAACACATCCACTGCAATCGCACAGGAGCAGGTCACAGCTTACCAGAAGGAATCACTTACTGTACAGAACTGTTACACTTCAGTTCTGCACACTGAGAAATCTTGGGTTATGTCCTGGAACTTATATTTGCAGGGACATTTATGTTCCGTGTTGGTCACTGAGATCACAAACGTGGTCAATCAGTGAGAAAAGAAAGAAAATGGAATATTTCACCTGCTTCCCCCCAAACACCCAGGAGCGGTGGTGTTATTCTGGGGAAAGCGAGAAACGCGGAAGTGTTTGGATACAGTCCCCAGATAGCTCTATTTCTAGAGGCTTTCTACAAACAAACATGGTGAAAACAGGAAAATTTCACTACAAGCACCACAAAGATGCTTTTTTTCCCCTCTGCTGGGAGCTCCTGGAGGTTTTCACTTTGAGTACTGCCTGCTGAGCTCTGAAAGGATGCACTGAGCTAGTGCTGAGGTTTGCTAATGATGAGGCTGGAAATGGTTAACTAATGCTGCTCATGGGGCTAGAAGATCAACATTCATCCCTGGCACAACTCTTTAGGAATTGTGCCAGGAACCAGTAGCTGAACCTCTCCCTAAGAGCAGAGGACAGCACTACTAAATGCCTGGAGTCTTAAATGGTTGCTCGTTTGTCAAGGTGACACTTGTGGTCTTGCTGAAGCACGAGCTGAGAGACATCTCTGTTACCCAAAGAAATGTGTAACCAATGGAGCTTGAGCACTTACGTTGTTGTTACAATAGCAAACGTTATCTACATAATTACAAAGTTATGTTCTGATAGGGATTCTTATTTAAGCCTGTTACATGCTCCAGCAAAGCAGAAAATCCCTTACTGAGTACCGTTAATAATGGAGCATTAAGAATACACTGTTTTCTTTCCTTGCTTTATATACACCTATTTATTTTTCAAATGACTGTATTTTGGTACTTTCTAGGATTTCTCTCCTGGGTGCTGGAAAGGTCTTTCCCCTGGACCTGACGACAAGAGGCAATGTCACTGCGAATGTTTCTGGTAAGGTTCCCTTTGCCTTTTGGGGACTGGCTCTCTCCCTCCCACCAGGCTCTGTGAGGGTCTGGGATTGGGATTTAGCTGGGAGATGAAGTGTGGGGAGTTCGTCAACCCTGGAGGACGTGCGTGGCCTAGAAGAGCCCGATAAATTTCAGAGAGGTTTTTCTGTAAGGATTAAACTGAGCTTTCTTGTGCAGAAATTTGTGTTATGGTGCCAGAAGACTAAGACGCCCCTAACTTGTGTAAAGTTTTAATTCTTAGGTAGTGCTGTGTGGAGCCAGGAGCTGGAATCGGTGATCTTTGTGGGTCCCTTCCAACCCGATACACTGTGATTCTGTTCTGTGATTCCTCTAGCGATCGAATTAGTAGAGTCCAGTGAGGTTAGCAGAGTCATGGATGTCCCAAGCATGGACCCCACCCAGGCAGCGCTCCGGTGGTGGTGGTGGTGGGGATCTCCTGGGAGTCGTCCTCAGGGGCTGAGCGGCTTTGTCAGGCAGGCAGATGAGCGGGGTCCTTGCAGCTGCTGGTGAGCCTCCCCCAGCAGCATCTGGCTGCCTCAGCCTCCTGAGCATGGGCAGCCAGCCCGGCCCTCCCCAAACAGGCAGAGTAAAGGTGCAGCATCCTAGCATGCTGGCCTGTGATCAGCTTGGGAAATATGAAATATGCTGCTCATGGGCAGCGGAGGCATTGGCAGAACAAACAGCCAATAATAATAATAAACCTCGATCAACCAGGCTTTGCTTGCTGAGCCAGTGGGAGTTTGTACCCAGCAAGGCTGAGGAACTGCTCCTCCACGTAGAGCTGTGTGTAGCTGTGGGCAGGCGTGTTGGAGGAAGCCACCCGAGGGACCCACTTTCCTCCAGGGATCCCCATGCTGCGGAGCCCTGTACTTGAGGATGGTTCAGCAGGCTGTGCTGTACCTACCCTGCCTCAGGTAAGTTCCTGCTAGGATGCATCTTCCCCGTGCTGTGGGAAACGAGCTTGTCTCGCCAGTTTTAAGGCACAGCGGTAACTTAAGCAATGGAAAAAGGACCCAGAGTCAACCCCTTTCCTGGGCTGGGCACTCGCGGAGCTGGTAAGTGTAACACTAACATTACGTGGCTTTATTACGAACATGTGCACGCTTGGATTTAAAGGCCAGTGGCTAGACTGTGCAAGCATTTAGTGCGAGTGGGAGGAGGGAAGCATCTATTTTCTTGTGCCAATACAAAGGATGAGTAATTACTCCAGGAACAGCTGCGGTGCCCCTGAAACTGCAGAAGACCAGCTGATTTCTGCCATGCCTCCCCAGCCAAGAGGCAGCACCTGAGGCCTGCCAGGTAAAAGCTGGGCTCTGTGCTTTGTCCAAGCCCTTACAACCCCACTTGGAGGGAAGTGAGCAGGGAACAGGCTTTGCTTCACTGCTTAAAGAGTTACTCAAAAAGGGGGGGGGGGGGGGGGGGGGGAATACCTGGGAGAAATAGTTCAGTCCAAAGTAATATTTACTTGGGTGCTTAAAACTTTGTAAAATGCCCCGGAGGTCACGAGCCATTCATCCTGCTATGTATTTCTCTTTAAGAAGGTGCTTGTAAGTAGTACTGGAACACATGTGTGATGAGGGGTTGCCATGGCAAACAGGTTTTGGCACTGTTTAAGACAGAGTTTTATTACACAGCAGAATAAATAAGCATGTTAAAGCCGCATACAGTAACTTGTTGGCACATACATTAATGCTCCCAAGGGTTGCAATAACTTAAGCACCCTCCCTTTAAACATTTTTCAGTGTTTTTTCTTTTTTTATTGACTACATGCATTTAGTATTAGGGCTAGGAATGTCCCATTTCCACCCCCTTTTGAAGTGAGTAATTGAGGCAAAAAAGGAGGACTGTCTAATAAATCATAAAGGCCCATTGTACCCAGACAAGAGGGACGATTTTTCCTTTCCTAACCTGCGTGAGGATAAGCCAGCAGGAGACACGACTGCGTGCGAAATCCCAACCTGCTCCCTCTAGACGTAGGAGTAGATTGTGTTTATACTTCTGATGGAGCCGAAATGATCAGAAATAGTTTCACGCCGATTTCTGCAGTTTCTGCCTTGCTGGTTTGTGCCAAGCCAGCCTCCCACCACATCACAGCAGCGAGGTAGTTACTTCAGCTTCGGCACTTCTTGAGCTACCCGTTCGGTTCCATTTGGCTCCCAGTTTACACCAGTGAGTCCCCAGCAGGTCTGGAAATACTCCCAGCTCCAGGGAAGTGCTACAGGGAGGCGAGAGGCAAATCTGGGCCTGTAAGAGGGCTCAGGCTTGTGGTGCTCTTAAAGGTGAACATAAATTACTCTTTATAATGAAAGCTCTGGTTTAAGAAGAGTTATTAGTGTATTAGGCTGGGCTTTATTAGCTCAGAGCTTTCAGAGCCATGTGGGAGGTGTGACACTGGCTCCCTCTTCTGTGGGAAGCAGTAACCTTTCTGCGTGGAGAACTTTAAAGCTGCCAGAAGCAGGCAAAGCCCACAGAATCTCCCCCATCTCCTCCCACCTCGGTTACACTGGCATAAAAGCACATTAGTGCAGACGTGATCAGATAATGCCTGGTTGTAAGGCCAGTGGCACAGCCCTGCCTCCTCTCCTGGGGAGTGAAGGATGGCAGAAGCCTTCAGCAGAGCTGGCGGTAACCGTTTCCTTTGTGGGGAATTGGCAAGAGCGATGGGCCCAATTCTTTGTTTTATTGGTGAGCTGGGCAGTTTCTGGTGAAGGGTGACAAAGTAGAGATGCTCACCTGAAAAAGAGATTGCGGTCAGTACTGGCTGCTTTTATACACAAGTCAAATGCTTTGCATGCTCCCTGTGTTTTTAGGATGAGGACTGTAATGTGTCTTACTCTTAGGGCCCTCTTTGCCTCTCACCATCTTACCAAAATGAGCCCGCAGCCATCAATGTGACCATCAGAGCCGCTCAGCTCTCCTAAACTTTTTCTGTACGCTCAGCCATTGCTGAACCACTCCTGAGCTTCACGAAACGGGAGGGGGAAAAGAAAAGTTGATTATTTTAAATGAAACATACACATCTGTAACACTGCAGGCTGATAGGCTCATTATGAGAAATAATAAGAGAAACCATAAGGGAGGGATATTGTGTGGAGAAAAAAAAAAAGAAGGGAGGTGATTTTTTTAGGAGGTTTTTAGGCCTAGAAAGGTGTCTCCTGGGCATAAGCGGAGTTGAAGAGCTACTGCTTCCTTCTGGTTGTTTGGATTTGCTTGCAATTAAAGCCTAGTGGAGCTGTCAGGGGCTGTTGACAAATATATTATAGCCAACTTAGGTTAAGTGAGAATTACTTAAAATTAATCCATCTCTGCACAATATTCCTGTTTCACTTCAGAAGAATGCGCCAGGAGGAGTAAGTACAATCCTGACAACATTCGGGGAACCTCCTCAAGGTGGAAATTTGCAAATAGGGCTACTGTAGTATGTAATGAGAAGCTGCAGGGCTTTCAATTATCCCACATAGTCTGTCTCTTTGCAACTTGACTGACAGCTAATTATGCTGGTGCCATTTTTTTGGCAGTGGAATTTAATCTCCCAGATGGAAAGCAAATCAATCTGCCCATCGCTGCAGCTGAGGCATACTTTGGCTCAACTTTAATTTATTCTCCTAAGCCTAAGAAGGCTAGTCATTTCAAGGTGCAGAAATATCAAATTTCTTCTGTTAGCCAGGCTGGTGAGAAAGCGGGGAAGAGTTGGGATTTCGTAGGCTACGCTGTGAAGCGTTGTCGCTCCTTGCTTTGTATTAGGGAACGGCGGTATCATCTCCCCTTGATTCCTGTCCGTGGTGTCTGACAAGGAGGAAGCGTTTATGAGCTGGCTGCTAGTGATAATGGTTAAACATGAGTTGTGGAGGCATTAAGTAGGATTCGATGGAGGAATGAACTAAATCTCTGAAGAACTCAATACAGAAAGGAATTGGTGGCAATTTTCAAGCGCTTTAGCCAGTGTGCAATAGCCTGGTTCCCATTGGGTTTCACGCCGGGGATATAAATACAATCCTTCTACTTACCTGCACTCTTCAGGCCTATCAATTATGCTGCTCCCTCTGGGTTGCCACTGCAGCTTTAGGTATTACTGTCCTCCGTAAAACCACCACGGAGCACAGTATGTCACTAGTTACCACGGGCTACAGACCTGATCTTCAAGTGCCCGGGCACCTGCAGCTCCTGTCAATGCTGTTATTCAGGCTAGAAAACCCAATTTTAGCTAGGATCAAGGGGAAGAGAGCTCACAAAAACTTGGTGTTAACACAGGGAAATTGGAGCCTTGTTTTTCTGCAAACTTCTGCTTGTTTGGCTAACAAGGAGTCTTCTCGCTGTTTCAGCCTGTGCACCCCTGTTCCGTGCTTTATCTTACCTTTTGGTGTACTCTCTCTGAATTCTTAGCTTCTCAGATTCATCAGATGTCTGGAGAGAAACAAAGTTCCTGCCTCCTTTTTATTGAGGAAAAGTATTTCTAAAAGTGCTCTGCTCAGGCCTGGTGCGTCGGATTCCAGCCTTCCTCGCGCTTGCACAAATACTTCGCTGACTTCACCATGGTATGTCTGAATGCTGAAGGATCAGCAGCTCTCCCTTCTAGCTATTAATATCTTCACATTTTCATATAGTGCTTATAATCATGCTGATGCTGCTCCTAATGAGTCATAGAATGACATTTTGTAATTATGATAAGCTTGTACATAAGCAGCATTTGTTCTCGGCAAAAAAGCCCCAATACATTTCCGTGCTTCCCATCGCCCACCTTTATTGGGATCAGCCTTTGCTTGGCCACCTTGCTTTTACTGATGCTCCCTCTCTGTTGCAGGGCAGGATGAGCTGAAGCAGCCTGGGTCATACCCAATGTCCAGGGCATGTCTAAGAGCAGTGGGGAGATCTCAGTCGGGGTTGTGGGCTGGATGCGAGTGCTAGGAGCCTGCTTGTACCTCTGACTCTGCCAAAATGCTACATCCAAATTCTGAAAAGTTGAGAGAGGAGCTGAAGCAAATGCAGCAAGTTTTGTTAGTGAATCTTAAACTAATCATGAAGTAGGGAGGGCTGATTCAAGTGGAATGTAACATGAGGCCCAAAGTCTAACCTGTCCGTCACTGCACTAATCATCCAGAAGACACATCTGTGCTGCTGTTCCTAAATAATCTGCCCTCCTCAAACTCTTTTAGAAAACTAGAGGTTACACAAATGTTGTTCATTGCTTCCATTTTGGGGTGGGGTGGGACGTGGGGGCTGGACTTCAGGAAGCAAGGACCCAAAGAGGCAGAAGAGCTGCAGCATGAATGCGGGCTGTTCCTCTGCAGAGGGGGGGCAGGGGAAAGACCCCAGATTTACATTTTTGCTTACTTCCTCTCTAGGGCAAAGTAACACTTCTGTCAGCAGCTAATTGCTTCTAAAACCCAGCCTGGCAACCTGACTGTGAATGTGGTAGGGTAATTATACCTGCTTAACTAATCACACAGGCTGTCAGCTTAGGATGAGAAAAGCTTTGGGAGGATGATAGCCTGCAAAATCAGAGCAAACTGCTAAAGTTACATGACTTTTGATGCACTCAAAATTCATTTTAATACCGTTCTTTCTCTTCCACAGTGGAAAAAGTCTGGACTAAAAGCAGAATAGTAGTGGAGAGCAAGATTTGAAGCAGTTGATTGAAATTGCTACTGGCGACAAAATGCTTTTAACCTTTTAAAGTACTTGAATTGCTAAAGAGAGGACAGTGATTTTTAACTGTTGTTTTCAGATAAGATCCCTAAAGGTCTTATCAAGAGAAGAACAAGCTGTAAAGGTACTTTGAGACTTTCTGTATGTGGCTCTCCTGAAGTGTGATTATTTTTTGCATGGAGCTTGCACACTTAACTATAACAAAATGCTAGGAAGATTCCCAAAGTGGTATCGTCTTGGTCGCAGTACATGTTAGCAGGAATTTCCTCTGTTTTCCTTGTTATGCATGTAACCAGATATGTTGCTTTTTAGGTTCTTGACCATATGCCATAATCTACTCGGGCTGCACCATGTGGCTGAGTTCAAGCTTGCTTCAGGATCTTTGGCTTCTGCTTTCCTGACAAAGCCTGCTGGATTTCAGGACCTCAGAGCAGCATTCTTCAGGCTGTGGGAAACATGGGTGAGTGCTGACTGGGAAGGCAAGGCTGTGTCAGAGACCACCAACTCCTCCTCTAGGCAAACTTCCCCTGCTCCAAGTGCAGTAGGGACCAGCTGGGCAGCAGTTCAAGGTCACTTTCAGAGCAGGCTGGGTCAAAGCAATGGAATCACAGTATTTACTGCAAACACCAAGGCTTTATGAGCTTTTAAGTGAATGCTAGGAAGGAGGAGGAAGCTCTGGTATTTGCACAAAAGGAGAATACAGTGATGCTGCCTATGAAACTACCTTCAAAATTGCCAGCAATTTTAAACAGGAGCAGAAGATGTTTCAGTTATGAGTTATAATGAGAACAGACTTCCTGAAAGCTCTCAGGCTGGGGCCCTGCCCACTGTGAGCATGGCATTGTCCTTCTTATTCAAGGCACTGTAAGAAGCACTGATAAGTGTTTCTGTTCACTGTGGGATGTGATGCTGAGAGCTCAGATCCTCACCAGGTGGGAGCTGCTCATGGGTCTTTATTGGCAAAAGGACCTGGATTCAAACAAGGCAAATTGAGTGTCACAAGCAATCTAATGGAGCAGTGGAGCTATTCGTGGTGCCAGTGGCTGAATAAGCAGAGAAGATTTGAAGCCAGGAGAAACAAGTCCATGTAATCTGAATTGCATTACAGTTTGCTTCAGGATTTTCATACTTGAAAGACAGAAGTTACCATCCCTTCATTTTGTGTAACAGTGTAAAAGTCAGATTTAAATACCATGGGGTGTTGTACTTTTAACTACTTTGAAAATACACCTGATCAAACACTTTTCATGCTACTGACATCTAAATTTTGGGACTTAAAAAGACTTTACACATTACAGTAAATTCTACAGTGCAAAGAGGCCAAGAAGCTGTAATTTGTTGGGTACACAGTTGGTTTGATGTGTACACTCCTCCTGTATTAAAAATGCCCTTCTGAGCTTAAAAACTCAGGGCCCTTTTCATACTATGTGTTTCCTTGTGACCCTCATCCATGCTTCTGTCTACTCTTCAATCCTTTTAGTGACACCTAGTGAAATTTGTGGAAAGTGCAGTGTGCCTTTCTCAAATTCTAAAGTACTGCATCTTATTTATTGCCACTTAACCTGCTGCCATTAAAGACTGACACTTCGGCCATTTAAAAATTAAGTTTGCATTCGTAGTATGGTCAAACACCTTACATGTTTGATGCACAGAGTTAACTTACTCTCTGCTCCTCTTAACTTTGTGTACATGTTTAGAGCAGCACTGTTATCTTAAATTGTCTTCTAGTATTGTCACTGTTGTTCCTCTGGAGCACTCCACTTGAAACTGCAAGTATTCCAAATTCTGTGCAAAAAAGCAAACTCTTGCAGGAGCTTAAACTATGTGTTTTTAATATTTGATATCCAGGATACATATACTGAGTCCTGAGCTTACTTTTAACAGTCAGTCAAATTTTGTCCACTCAGTGCTCTGGATCAACCCAGGATGGATGAGAAGCACTCTTTCATCAGCAAATGAAATTTTCTGTAGAAATCGAAAACGTATGCCTACTATATAGAAAGTAGGCTGAAGACTTCAAAGGAAGAGCTTCCTCTTCAGAGAGAGCATTCATATGCAATAGCTTTTGAACATGTAACCTCTTCTTTCTCAGAGTACAAAAACAAGTGGCTTCCGTAAGGTTTATGTTGGTATGGATTTCAGCTGTGCAAACTATATGGCAACCAGTACAAACTGGGCTCATAAAGATTTGGGAAAAAAAATAGAAAAAGGCTTCAAACAAGCCAATATTCAATGATTGGAACTAGTTCAAAAAAAAACCCTAGGCCTTACTTGATATAAAAGGCTTGGACCTCTCAAAATAAACAGCCAATTAAGTCAGATTCTGAACAGGAGGATCTGAAGCACCAACAGGAAAGTCTGAGTGCTCACTGCAGAAAGTTCAGTTGTGTCACCGAGCATGTAGTCATCCAGCCAGTACATGTAAGATGCCTACCATCTCCAAACAAGCTTCCAGGCTGCTAGCTCAGATCTGGTGTTTCATCATCCTTCTCCCAGCTACCTTTTCAGAATTCATAAAATAAAGACTTAAGAGAAAAATTAATTAAAGTACACTGACAGCAACAGTTCAAACATTTTACTAAATCAATTCACACAATTTCAAAATTGTAAATATAATTAAGAACAACAGGGTTTCTGTATCTTTTCTTCCAGATTTATCATTAAGACAATAAACAAACACAAATTAGGTTTATAGCATCTGTTCTTTTAAAAAATGAAAGGAACGCCACTCAATGTATTGATAAAGCACCACAACACAGTTACAAAATAGGGTCGGCCTGTTTCTTTCACATGTAAAAGACTACATATTCCTAACAGCTTTCTGCTTCAACCATACTTCATTAAAATAAAACTATAAAATCTCCTAGATTACACTAAGTTCAGACGATGCCTGGGATACAGTGCATTAACAGCAGTAATGCCAACTATCAGTGCCAACATAAAACATTTTAGAAAGTAAAAAAAAAACTAAAACAAATCCAAAAAAAACACCTTTATTTCCCTAGATGAGCAAAATTTAAAATAAGGGATGTTCTGCTTCACAATGAGTTAAGGATTTGGGGGAAGAAGATGGGTAGAAGGGAGCTGGTACTGTGTAGGTTCCTATGCTTAGTTGGCATCTAGTTTGGCCATTTCCTGCACGTATATCCCTATACTCTCACTGTCAAAGAGCACAAAGTACACCGTCTTGATTGAAGAGGACATTGTTGACACAAAATAGCTGGAGATGGCTTTCAGGATCAGCTGGGCAGCCGTTTGCTTTGGGAAACCATTTCTAGTAAAAGAAACAGAAAAAAAAAGAAAGGAGATCAAGACCTGCTGAACAAGCTTTTGATGGCATAACCTTGCAGGGAAGGCTCAGCCTTTTCTCTAATGCAGCACAGTAAATAAAGCTACAAAGCTAGTGTTTACAGTCTGAATTAGAAGCTACAAAGTTGTTTGTTTAAGCAAGACTTAAAATGTTCAAACAGAAGAAAGCATTCCCAATACACGAACACAGTCCACACACATTAATGTGTTGAACCTTTCACCATCCAAAGGCTCAATTATTCTCATTTAACAGATGAGGAATCCAATGGCCAGCCAGCCTGAAGTGTTCAGGAAAACTGCATATACCTTAGAGTTGCAGAGTCAAACCCATCGTGAAAGTAAACCAACCCCTGAAGAAAAATAAAAAGGGACCTGGAACTTTTGGTATAACAGCAGCATGAGAGGAGAAAACAGAAAAACCTTGCTGCTTTCTCAGATGACTAAACTGTGCATGGCCGAATTTCAAAGCTGAGTACCTAGCCTAGGAACTCTGCTTACAGTTTTCTTTCCTCATTTATCTCTTGTAGCTCTTGTCTGAAAGTTTCATCTAATGTTAGAACAGGCCAAGCACAAGTAGAGCAGTCTGAACAAAGCCACGACCTCAACTGTGAAAAAGTTTTACAGGTCATGGCAAAAGCCCCAAATTACACCTGGTGCTGGAATGTGGTCTAAGCTTTGCTGCCGTATTACTCAGGAAGTGCTTCTGCCCACCAGTGGGTGGTTTTGCCCTTGTCAAAGTCTGAGCAATCCCCAAGCCGCAGTAAAGTACACGGAAATAATCAGTCTGAAGGTGATGGGATGTCACCCTTCTGTTAAGAGCAGGACCCAACAGAATTTGAAGAGGCTGTTGAACGTCATTTGGTTGACTGACATGCACTTACAGATGCACGACAGTCAACACTCCAAGTAATAACGTGTGCATTTATGCAAATCTTTCTTAGACACAGGGTGATAAGGAGATACTAAAACCACTTTCACGTGTATTTTCAATACAGAGTGGCAGAGATGGATAGTGACTTAACAGTTCTAAGTTTGACAAGTTTCCATTTTTTTTATCCAAAAAGATTGGTAACGTTTAATATATTCTTCCATTTAAGCCAACAGAAGTGTGTTACACTGTCCTATAATATTGGGAAATATTATTAATAATTTAAAAATTACACAGGTGAGTTTCTGAGTTTCCTCAGCAATTCGAAGAAGCTGGACTAAATTCACCTCTGGTGTTAACAGGTGCAACATGACAGCATTTGCCCACTGAAGCACCAACCTCTGCAAATAAAACACTGTTGTACTCTCCCTCTCATTACACGCTGCAAGACACAAAATGAGAAAGGCAATTGCCTGTGTCACGGACCGCTTACTGCACATTACCTGACCATAAAATATACTGTGAGAGCAATTCTGGGGTAGTGCTGCCTGTAACGGGGTATTACACCCGCTGCCTGAGGACAGTGCTTGTGATATTTCAGAAGTGATGACATGGAATAGCACATCATGCTGTTTCTTTCTTTTCTGAAAATGCCTATTTTGTTCTCTCACTGAAGGAGAGAAAAAAAGGAAAAAGCACTGTGAAAACACTTGTTCTCTTCCAAAGACAACTGAGCTGCTCAGGCAGAACCAGCTGCGTGATAAGGTAATCGACTGACAGCACAGTTCTGACATCGGAGCTAATTCCTGCTGTTGGCTTACGCAGAGAAAGGGGCCTGGAGTCAGTGCGCCTCCGCATCTGATCCCTTGCCGGTTACGTAGCAATGCTGCGTCCTGGCACATAGCGAGCAGATATCTGAGGAACTTTGCTCCTGAACAGGCCAGCATCAAAATCAGGGTACACGCTGTTTCTGCAGTGCTGACAAGGACTCTGAAGCCATGCAAACTCCACTTCAGCTGTGTCCCTGCAAAGTGATCGTGGCTGGGCTAACGAAAGAAGAGCAGCCTGATCAAAGGGAGGCACGCACACAGGGAAGCTGATGAAAATGAGCTGTTTAGGACCACTCTCTAAAGAAGGAAAAGAGACAAAGTGGAAAAATCGGAAGTAGGATGCTGACCAATGGCCGTGTGTGCGCTGCAAGAAGAAACAGGAGCCTCTTGCATCGATCTACTGGTCTGAGTTAAATTCTCGTGAAATGTGGCTTGAGGCTTTAGCCAAGCTAGTGTCAATTCAGATCAAAGTTGGAGCCTCAGAACGAAATCCCTACTTTGAGGATGATTTTATTTTCAATCCCAAACTCTTCTTTCCCTGTTCTCCTGCTGGCCCTACCAGAGTGAACTCCAGGCTACCTTTGTACAGCACCCAATTTGTGCTTTCCACAAGTTGGCTGTAGCTGAGCATCTGGCCCACCGAACACTACAAGTATGCTATTTTATTTTCCCCCATGATTTATTTGAACTGCCCTCATGTAATCCCATTCCTCAACTATAAAAGAGAATGAAATTGTTTATGTGGGTTTATTGGGTGATGTCTGCTTGACAGATGTCTGTACTAGAACAGCTGCATACATGTGGTGTCTTTGGCATTTGCTTTCTTTAAAAGCTTTACTTCTTTTAGCACTTCTGACTTTATAAAAACAAGTAAAGAGTATTGTCAGAATATATTCTGTTTTCTCCAAAATTCATTTATGCTTGAACTACTCTAATTAAAGAGGAGAGGGAAAATATACAACCTCATACATTTCTCAATGCCTGTTGATTCCTCTCCATCTTTTCAAAGCACCACTTCAACTGGCTTGAGTAAGAGCAACATGCATATGCCAAGCTGAGAACATAGCCACAGATCTTGCCTGTCAGTAACCAGATTTCATAACAGAACGTGGATCTCATGATTATTCAGGGTTTCATCATCTTCCAACACCACTCAACTACTTTGCAGCAACGGTTTGGAAAGGTTCTTCACTGGGAGCTCTCCAGAAAAAAAAAGGGCTCCACGGAAGGTATTTTTTGTAGCCTTGCTTTATCCGACAGCTAATTCACCAGGTCAGTATAAATCTTCCACTATATTGCTCTACCATTCCATAAAGTTTGCTCAAGTTACCTCCTTAAAATGCCACCCATACAAAACCACCTTATTTGGAGCTGCGTCTGACACAAGTCACTTAAATTTATTATCCTAATAAAATTTCTATTTCTTCACTGTCATTCACCCAAAAGCTCAAATAGTGCTTTCTGCCCTACAAAGAATATGCAATATTAACCTAATGTTGCAACATGGCACAATGGGAAGAAGATTCTTGGTGAAGATCAGCCAAATTCTTTCATTGCAATTTCAAAAGTGGCAGCTGTTCAGAGTTAAATACACCACTGTGTGATTCAGCATAGATTTGGTCTTCGTTCTGAGCCACCAAGGGCCAAGTGCTCCAAACCTCCCTATCCTTTCCAAACACAAGAGCCTTAAATTAAAATGCTAAGTCCATATTTAGATTCTTAAAAACATTATCCAGCATTCAAAGGCACTGAGAATCCTGTACAAATCTAGAGGACCTTAACTTTATACTCTGGCTTTCAAAAATCTTGACAAAGACTTTTTAAAACTTTTTTTTTTTTTTCTGGGAGAGTCCCACGATATAAAACTGCGTGGAGTTCAGCTTATGGAGTTTGGGTGAAAGCTTGCAGTGATTTTGGAAATCCAGAGAATCAAGGCACTTCGGGTCTACTGCTTAAACAAATACTGAGACATGTAAAGGACTCTTTATCAGGGAGTGTAGTGATAGGACAAGGAGTAAGGGCTTTAAACTAAAAGAGGGTAGATTTAGATTAGATGTAAGTAACAAATTCTTTACTATTAGGGTGGTGAGGCACTGGAACAGGTTGCCCAGAGAAGCTGTGGTTGCTCCATCCCTGGAGGTGTTCAAGGCCAGGCTGGACGGGGCTTGGAGCAACCTGGGCTGGTGGGAGGTGTCCCTGACCTGGGCAGGGGGTTGGAACTGGATGATATTTAAGGTCCCTGCCAACCCAAACCTTTCTATGATTCTATGTCTTCTGGCCATTCTACGACATGCAGTAAAACTAGGTAAAAGAGACCACTTTTCTTTGTGCTCTCCTCCATATCCCCAGTTTATATGAACAAATAATAGTCTGAAAAAATACTTTTAATATACTCTTAAAAAGTTATTTTTATGCTCTTCAATCTATTTGTATGCTTCAAAGGCCTGCAGGGATCACTGCTAGACACGCTGAAGTTTAACTGCTCCTCAGAATACTACAGGCTCCATGTGCAGCTTGAAGGAACCCAGAAGAAACATTGCATTCAGGGAACTGATCCAAACGAGCAAGAATGAAGTTAGCATTGTAGAAATGAGTTTCGTACCTGAGAAGGGACAGGTACATATGAGATGGCACTTAGGAAACGTAGCCTGTATCAACTATCATGTTTATGTAACAGCCTTACCTGCCACTGCCAATTGAAGGAAACGCAATTGATTTCAGCTTCTTTTCATCAGCCAGAGCCAAGCAGTTCTTCACTGTCTTTTCCAGCAGCTCCTCGCATTTGTCTGAGCCCCAGCCTGGGCTATTACAGTGGATCACAAATTTTGCAGGCAATCCGTGGCCAGCACTGACAACAGCTAGTAAGAAATGAAAGTGAAACATAATTGCTTTCCTCTCATTAGGATTAAAAGAATGCATATGTGATTAAAATAGCAAACAATTGACAGACATTCCTTTAGCCCCTGTGAATGTTTTAGATTACAAATCACACAGCCTTAAAATATAACAACATGATTACAGAGACTTTTCCACTTCCAGCTGTACTTTGCTGTGGTAATTTATAAATCACAGTTATAATAGAGCTTATTTTAGAGAGAGCAAGAATTCATGACTGACATCAAAGGCAACACATTCCTACTGGGGACTGTGCAAACTCTATGTAATGTCTGAGGAGAAAGGCAGTAATATGCTAGGACATAAACCTGTTCAAGAGATGATCACGCTTCGGTTCGGAGTTTATTGCAGAGCTACAGTAAATCCCAGGATGCTGCACTGTCGGTGTTACGACTTGTGTGACCTTCAGCTACTCCTGCTAAACACACAGCTTGTTTAGCCAACTTCTGATCACACCGAACCACAAATTGGGTTATTTCAGAGCTGTTAGTGTTTTGCAAACTGATAAGGAAGGCTGGAAAAGAGTTGAATTCAAGTATCTGCTTTATTTCCATCTTTGTCTCTGAGTAACTATAAAGAATATTTTTTGTGATTTCAAAACGTTGGGCCTAGTTTTATTCAAGCTTTTATGTGCATGGGTCATCCAAGACTTCTTAAACAATGCCTCTCTTAGTTAACGTTTGTCACATTTTTGACAAACAGTTGGCCAGGTTGCATTTATAGATTTACAAAGTTCGATTCACGCTGTTTATATGCCAACAGGTGAGGCCTTGGATGTATGAAGAAATGGAGAACTTTTACCATACTAATCATATTATCACCAGGATACTGTCAGGGACACGTGGGGATCACCAAGACACAAGAGGGCCTGCCTACAGACTGCGTACACCCAGTCTCCAGAGCAGCCCCTGTCTCGGTAACAGAACGCATCCTGGGTTCACCGCTTCCCATCGCAGGGCAGCAAACCGCGCTCTGCCTGCCGGAAAGCTGGGCGAGAGATCCCTGCCATTTCTGACCTCACAGCTCTGTGGCTGCAGATAAGAACTTGTAAATTTTGGTTGTTTAAAAATAGAGATGAAACTAGAACATCTTATTCACAAGCTCATGGAAGGAATAAATCTAGTCGGTCTCACAAGGACAGCACCAAACCTTCACAAAGAGTCAGCCCGATAACAGGCTTTGGGACATAATCATACAAGGCCACAGAAGCACAGGAATAAAATGGGAGTTTGTTCAAAAAAAAAATAAGAAAAATACCTTTTTTGTTTGTTTAAATTTTAAAAAATCAGTTTTGCAAAGGTGCTTAGAGGCTCTACTCCACTCTGGAATGTTTACGAGGCATTTTGTAATTTAAATATAGTAGAAATAACTCTTGGAGCACTATCATCACATATGGATACTATCCTGCAGCTGCTGAAGAAGACAGAAAATAGACTTTGTCATGTGGCATTCTGACAGGAGGTTAATCAGGAGAGTACACTTTAAAGGACAATGGAAGCACAAGGATTTATGTCTTTATAGGTTTGTAAATTCTCAACATGTTGAATAACCTCAGTGTTAGGCAACTTTAATTTGTCCTTATATGCAACTAAAACGTTGGCAGATCCAGACTACATCGTAAATCCAAGAAAAATCTAATAAAAGCAGCTGACATATCTCTAGTCAGATGTGAAATGCTGATAATATCTTCACACTGAACGAATAAAATACTGTATCGATACGCATCACCAACTATAATGCTTCTCAGACAGAGAGTGTATTCTAGGGCAGCCGTTAATTGACTCATAAGGATTTTGTTGAAGACAGCCGTTAATTACCCAAAGTGGCCATCCCTTACTTCAAATGCAAATGCTCTGAAAGGGGAAGTTTTACTTTTGGTATAGAAACGAACAGAAAGAATCATGGCCACATTCTGTGCTATTTACAGTTATATTTCAGGTAAAGATTGTGGTTATTATACTAAAAGGGATACCCATGCAGTTGGGAAATGTGAAAACTGGATATCCATATAACTGAGAAATTGATTTATGTCAATTCTTCTCCAGCAGTCCAGTTTCTGCTGGGGTAGCAGAGAGCTCCCTACAGGGTCAGGCTGCCAAGCAGCACTCAGATCTGAGGGACGCATTGATGTTTGAGAAGAAAATTTTTCTCTCCAAATTGCCACCTATTTGTTAGCACAGTTTGATCAACTCGTTAATAGGTTGATAAGGAATGGCGTACATAAGCAACTGAAAAAAATAAGAGTAATTGATTCTACATATTTTAGTAGAACAATTCCAAGAAAAACTTATTAAAAATTTTAAAAAGCAAGGGAAAAATTTGTATTAAGCACCAGAAGTAAACAGTCATATTTTTTCCTGCCATAGCTGAAGTTTTACATCTCCCCCTCAGCTTTAGTCAAAATGCGTTTACAAAACTGCATGCACTCTATTTATTTTTATAGCATAAACACAGATGGCAGAACCAGCATTCTATATGAACAACATGTATCAGCAATATCACAGATGGTGTCAAATTGTCATTACCAAACGTTAGTACTCCTATAGTAGATTTTTCTCAGATATTACATAAATTTTGATAACTAGGCATCAAAAAATCATAACCTTCTACAGTGATGATTTTGGCACTGTTTAGACCAATTACCCAACAGCTGCTTAACTTTAGGCACGTGCTTAAATTCAGTGAAAGTCAGTGGCTTTTTAGCAAAGCAGATGTTTAACAGAGTTGGACTCAACTGTTCTGAAAAATAAGCATCCAATTAATGGCTTTTATGACCTGTGCCCTTAATAATCAAAATTCTTTGTGTATGTGTGTATCCTTGAACAGCCTGTTTTTACTTGTAATGTTACATCACCACACCATTTGCTGCTTGCTTTGGTAATGGTTACTTAAGATGCACTGTGTGTATTTTAACTCTGGAGAGTACAAGTACCGTGTAACCCAGCAGAGTTGCCTGCGGACACCATGAACCCAAGAGGTGTGCTAGAATGAGCTTGGCCAGCTGACTGCGACGAGGACCGCCGCAGACGTTGAATCTCGTGACCCCAGTGTTTTTTTTCCCTGCAGGTTTCCGAAGCGCAGAGCCTCACCTCCAGCTATGTCCAAGGGCCCGTTCTTTTTCCGAAGCTCAATGACAGCTTCCACAAACTCCTTGCCGCCTTTCTTTTCCAAAGTGCTCCCTGAACAGAGAATTGTTATTTTACTCCTCTGATCCCAGGTTTCCACGGCAGACACATGACTCATCATTATTTGCAATTACATCAGTCTAGATTTTTCTGCCCAAACGTTTTTTGGGGACTGCAAAGTAAGATCTAAACCTTTTGGGACTTCAGAATTAGCTACTCATTAAAAACAACAACAACAACAACAAAAATGAAAAACCAAAAAAGACAACCCTAAGAACCCAAAAACCTCACGTCTGAATCCCTTGCTAACATTCTCAGACCGTGATTTTCATGTCAAAACATCTGACATGACGTCCCTATCTCCTTCCTTATCAGAAGCATCTGTCAGTGTGAAACGTTGCAAAAGAACGTGCTAGCTCAAGAGTGGTGAAGGTTCATAATTCCTGCCGTCAAGGTTCATTTCCCCTCTCTCTTATAAATGGTTTTAAAGAGCCATTTGCCACAATAAGAATTTGAGACTCACCTGATCTTGGTCCCTGACCCCAACAGGTGGCACCAGGAATGAAACAGTCTCGTGAGTGCAGCGGGCTGCTTTACTTGGTAACTGCCCAGCTTGTTGAGCCACCTTTAACCAAGAGGAAGAGCCTCAGAAATAAGGAGAATCTCTAAGGAACATATTCCTCCAATGAACTTCTCTAACTACAGCTAAGGAGCTGGACAAAGTCATTTTGGGAGGAGAAGAGCTGTGCAGCATTATCAGGGCAACCAAAAGGTATGCCATTTACAAAGGCAGTCCATCACTAAATGGTTTAGATCTTATTTTGCAGCTCTAGTTTTAGATATTAATATAATAAAAACAGCCCAAGAAAGCATTTTCCTAACTACATAAGCATCCCAAATAATTTTGTACTGTGCTTATTAAATATACAGGTAAATAAGTAAAAAGCAGTGGTATCATAAAGGCTCTTATTTGAGACATTACTTTGAAAACTGATTTCCAAAAATTCAGAATAGGATCTCTAAAGATCTAGACATTCATTTGGTGAAACCCCTTACTTTCACTGATGAAGAAAGAAAAAACCGCATTTTCTGATGGAAGTGCACATATTGTATGCTCAAGGAAGCAGAGCCCCTCCTCCAAGATTCAGTTTAACGTACAGAGCTATGGCTCTAACAACTAAGAGGACTGCCAGAAGCTTTTGTTTTGACACCGTTGCTGAATTTCTTCCAACGTGAATATTAGAAGTTTCTTGTTTCTTGAAAACAAGGCATTTGTTCGTTCAAAAACTGACCGTGTGACCCTACCTCTATTTTGCGATTGGCGGTTTATTGCTTTTGGGGTACAAAAGCTGAGGATAATTAAAAAACATATCTCATATTCTGCTTTCTTCATAACCAATTCACAATTGGTGTTTGCCAGAAGTCGGACTGCAAGGTCAGACTGCGTATGTCAGAGTACACCTTGCTCCATGTACTCGTTTAAGCTTATTTGTGTAAATACTTTAGTCTAAGGTTATTTAGACAAATTCCTCACTGAGATTTTTTTCTGAAACTGAGAGCTACCTGTACAACAGAGCGGGAGGCACCGCCCAGCAAATCTCTTAGGCAAGACAGTAATGGCTTTATCGATAGCAGCAAGGTGTCCTAAGAGAGCGTGCTGTGAACAGAGATCCCCCCGGGACGGAGGGGCTTCGAAGGGCACTGCCTTTCGCAGACAGCAGCACGACACACAGCGCCCTTTGCTCAACTTATTTACCTGGTGTGGCTGACACCAGGGACTTGTGAAATCACTCTGTCAGGGAGGGAAAGAAGCACTTCTCCATCCTAGTTATATTCTTGTTTGTGTATTTCCATATCATCCCTGTTCACTCGTGTATATAATTCCAGTTATATTCCCCGTGAATCCATGAACTCAATCAGTTCTAAACCCCATGATGCTCATAATCCTTAATTTCTCTTGTTTCAAGGCAAAACGTAATTAAGCCTTGTATAGAACTTTGGAACAGAAAAGATCTATTAACTAGGTCATCTCTTTGCCATTGCAAAGCTGTTGTACGTTTAATGGAATTGAGCCTAGTTTTGTTTAATTCAATCCAGGAAGACCACTTTTTCCCTTCTACTGGGAATTAATTTATAATTAACAGCAATGAACAACCTTGTCAGTTTATTTCATGGAGCACTCTTCTCACAGATATGGTGCAAAGAAGAGCAAGAGTAGTATGGGGTATGAATCAGTGATGGTTTCTGCATTCTCTCCTAAATACGTCCTTCTTCTGCTTAATAGTAATGGTCTATATTGAAATTATATTTCAGAACTATGTCATAAATTAGCTCATCTTGGAAAGGACATACTGTATTTAATCATTTTCCACTACATTAGCAAGTTTCTTGATGGAAGTCTTGCTTCACAGCTTCAAGGTTAGCAGCTTATTTGCTCACAGGCATAAATATGTGCCACTCCCATGAGAGTAAGGTCATTATCTCATGCTTTCCAAGCAGGCATTGGTATCAGTGTTGAAAACAGCGTTAGCAGAAATTTAGGCTCTAAAATTCTCAGGATAAGCCCCCAGTACATTTACATTGTTAGGGAAAAAAACAACAAAAAATTAAAAAAAATTTAGATGGGTAAAAGTTAATCACTGGAAGCTAGGCATTTGTGCACTTCTATTCTTTCTTACAGCAGTCAGAGGCAACAGGAACCTACGCTAAGGTATGAGCAGTGCGGCTTTGAGAGACAATTTTCTTTGTAGGGTAGCTTCTTAAGCAGTTCTTTGTCAAAGGACAGGAGACGAGCACATTAGCTAAATGAGTCTGACAGACTTTAGAAGCACATTCTTTAGATACAGGGTATTATGACACTTTTATTTTAATGTCTCTGCATAATGTTTAGCCAGCCAAGTCACAGCTGTTCCCGCTCCGACAGGCTACACAGAACTACATTTTTCTGCACATTACTCAGAAAGTAGCTCCTTCAGAAACAGCAGCTGTGTAAGGCTTGCCCGCCTTGTAGCAGGACAAGTGCCCTTCAAGCCAGCACTGAAGCAGGGCCTCCGGCACAAAGGGTAACTAACCCTTTGCACGGTGGTGATGAGTTAAGATGAGATGTAAAACAGAGGCTGGGATAATGTGACTTTTCTTTTTTTTTCTTTAAAAAAGCACGGTGTGTCATCACCCTTATCAGCAACTTCCATATTCAGCCCAAATTCTGATTTGCCTTCTCACATTACTACAGCAGTTCAGTTAAAGTGTTGCTGCCTGTTTATGAAATCCTTCAAAATACTGTACTTAGAGAAGGGTATTACCAAGATAGGAGTTACCCTGAGCAAACCAGAGATATAATTTAAGATGTCTGTCATGCTGTATTACGATGCCTTCTTTCATCAGTGCAGCTTAGATGACCGACCATATGAAAAACGTGTGTTGCATCTCTAGCCATGTGCTTGTAAGGACCATTGAGCAGGGCTACAAAGGCAATTGGTCTAAAAGTTAAAGCATGAAAAAAGCTAATCAATCTTAAAAGAGTTCAGAAAATACACGTGGGCTAGATCCAGCATGTCAGATGTGAACATCTGAAACTTGGCATGGAGAGAACGTACTGGAAGTGGCCAGAAATCTAAAGATCGAGACTCAAACTGTATTGAAAACAGGCATTTAACATGCCAAACAAGCAATGTGGTAATTCATTTTCCTTGCTCACATGCCTGCATTGCACATATACTGTTCTTGCACTTCAGATTTTGATAGTGCGTTCTATCGTTACTTCTGAAAATCTGATTTGGTGATACAAATCAGAAATGCCTACTGAGTTTGCAATAATTAATTTCTTTTTACTATCCGTCAGGACTGCTGGAAGTGAGAAATAAATGCAAATCTGCATAGCTACAACAAGCTTGTGGCTGCTGATTGACCATGCACACACATACAAACTCCGCAGCACTGAACTTTCCATTACCTACTTCACCACCGGTGTAGAAGTCAGAGTTTGTCGGGTGAACGACAGCATCACTGTCGATCGTGGCAATGTCAGCCTGTACAACTTGCAACTACAACAGGTAAACAGATGTATATCAACCACGTTGGACAGAGACCCAGCACAGGCTCTACATTTACACATGTACCAACGTCCATATTTCCTACCTTTACATCTCCAAACCTTGCGCCAAAGGAGTATGCTGAGTTGTGTGTGCAGGTGTGTGTAGAGAAAGGGGTGTAGGGAACAGGAGGAGGAATATTGAGTACGACATGATCAAATCAATGTTAAAATGACAAGTCAGAGCAATCAAATGAGATCATTTCCAAAGCTTTAAGATCAGCTTATTCCCCATTTCACTTTGCAGAAACCTAGAACAACTAGTTCCCCACAAAGCATGACACTAAAATACGGAATCTGTTTAAAAAAAGAAATTCAGGATCATCAAGCCAAACAAAATAACTAGTTTCTCCATTTTGTCAGCATCAATAAGCTGACAAGCGCTAATCTTCATATGAATAGCAAGTTATCATTTTGTTTCTAAAAATGGCAGTCTCCTTCATATGGAAGAAACCACGTATTTGCAGGGTTTTACTGAATATGATTTAAAACATGTAAGTGATTGACCTTATATTTTAAAGGCAAGGCATATTCTCTAATTATGTGTTGTAAAGGCCGAGACACGTAAAAATATACATATCTCAGAGAAAGACTGACTTAAAAATTAGCTTTCTTAGGTCTTTTTCTTATTAAATCACATAAGAACATTCCCATAGGAAATGCAGTAGTAGGAGAATTATGGGTTGCATTCCATTAAGGAAGTTTAAAAAAAAGACAGCAGCAGCTCTAATCAAGTAACAGGGGAAGGCAGTACATAATGCAGGGAAGTTAATTTTTCTTTGACATTTGCTGAAGAAGAGACAGTTGAAGCAGGATTTGGTTTTCAATTTGTAACAAGATAGATGTTTAAAAGTGATACCCCATCGATGATAATATCTGCAAGTTCAGTGTTGGTGTAATATCAGCTTCTGTTTTCAGCTGAATGAGAATGTGACAGGGAGTAATTTAAACACAATGGAAACATAATTTGACTGAATCAAACATGAAATCAAGACAGAAAAAAATGAGGATAGTTAATTATTTAATCATTCCTTTTTAAATAATGTTATGCCTACTCTGATTATAAAAAAACCACAAAACCAAAAAACACAGAGATTGCAGTTAGAATGGAGAAACTGCTTATTTTGAAAACAACCTGACAAAAAAAAAGTATTTTAGTCCTCAAAGAAGCCACATAAGAAACCCCCCAAAATAGCTAACAGTCACATACGATCATTATGGAAAAGAATTTAATTTGTTTAAACTGAATTCAGCTTGAAGATTAGCAATAGCCGCAAGTTTTCAGATTTGGTAAAAATGTCTTGTGAATATAGTTCTTCAACAAAAGAGAACTTGGAAGATTTGAATTTGGCTCTTATTCAACGTATGAAACCCTACAGAGTAAATTCTGGGTTCCATAATTTCCATGTGACCATTAGTTGTGTCAACCCATGCCCCATTTACCTAGGTCATCTTTAAGGTCAATGTCAGCATTGGTAGGATTGATAATGGCCTCCACCTCGAAGCCGGCTAAATTACTGATTTCACTGTGAATAAGGTTCAGCTGAAAAGAAAAGCATGAGGTGGGAAATAACAGGACAGCTGGGAAATCACAGAGAAGCTGCAGAAAAGTGAGCTTTGCAACACAGATGGAGATAGCATCACTGCAAACAAATACGCAAAATAAAAGGCAGGTCATAAGGAAGGTTGTTATCCAAAAAAAATAATATTCAAACACAAGACTCAAACATTGTTCACACCAGGAGGAAGTAAATGTACCTACTAACAAGGCTCTGTCTCAGCTTTAGGCTGTCTTCTATCTGGAATTCTTATTTTAGCATTATAAAGGGCTATTTGTTTTTCCTGAAAGGATAGATGAAAGACACCCTAATAATTTCACATGCATTAATTGCATTAGTCACATGCATGTGCTGTGACTGTTCAGCACTGAAGCTGGAAGAAAGATACCGCTTTTCCTTATTTAAGCTAGCAAACTGGAGCATGTCTTCAGGAAAGCAGGCTCTTGGCTCCAGAGCTCACTCCACCCTAGCAAGGGGCCACACTTCTTTTACTTCGCAAAACCTTTACATTTCACATGCCCAGTTCTGCTGGCTTTGTGACCAGTAACATACTGCAAACAGGCACACTCATGTGCTTCCCACTTCTAGTTATTATTTTATTTGCCTTACTTCCTCACGTTATTTATGAAAATAGAAATTTTAACCCCAGCCATTAATGCCCATTAACTCCAAGTAACACCCCTGCATTTTAAACACGCCTCTCAATTGCTATTTGTTACGACATCAGAAGGATTTCTTACTGGCTTACGGTGAGGAAGTTAGCATAGATATCTACAGAGTAAGCTCACATCCACACCATGTGTTCTGAGAAGAATTAATGAAATGTGAGAGATTTCAACTTCTACCATCACTTCCTGAGCAAGATTTACAAACAGGTAAGAAGCCAATGGAATATACAGACCATAAGCGGTAACTGACTGGTGCTGAGGTGTAAAGCAATGGCACGATTTCCTTGCTGCTGACGGTTCGAGTGTCTCCTGTGACCCACGTCACAGCAACAACTCCATAATTTGAGACAATTTGATGTCCAAAGCCCACTGGATTCAACATGTGAAGCTTAACATATACATTCAGGCATGGCAATTAATCTCATCAATAACTGAATTTCATCTCGTGGATTGTAATCCACATTCTGTAAACTTAACTTTTTATATCTTCTCCATGTGTGAGTTTATTAGTGGCAATACAAACCAATTCATGAAACCAATACAAATGAATAGTCATTTAAGGAGGCCAATATACATTTATTTAAGTTTTATGGATAAAACTATTTCCGTTTCATTCATCTGATTACATGAATTGACCTTGCTTTTCTGCAATATCATATATTTTGCATATGTTACGTGAAAAAACGATGTTCCTTTAATATAGGGTGATTTTGGCTAAAAACGAGTGTAATTCAGCCCTGTTTTAAGTATAAGTCTGTACGGGAGTCTGTAACAAATCTAAGAACGCTTACTTTCCAAATAGCTTAGAATCCTTTAATACTTCACACTTGGTGAGTTATTCATACTTGAGTTTGAGTCTTGAGTTTGACTACAAGCAACTGCTGTTTAAAAAAAAAAGTCAAATCAAGTCAAACCAAAATGTTAAAGAAACTATGAATTTTGAAATAAAAAAAAACAATCAACAAAATACATGCACACACCAAAGGACTGTTTTGTGGAAATTTTAGTATGTTCCTAAGCACATTTCATTCATTTTATAAGTGACTTTCTGATCCCTAATGCCCTATATTCTAAAAGTTTTTGCCCCAGATTTATTGGCTGACTACCATCTTGCTTTCAGACTTTTAAACTCTCTCTGCACCTACTCATATACGGGATTTGCAAAGCAACCAGTTGGCAATTAAAGCTTCAACTCAACAGGAATAAGAAAATGCTTAAAAAGCTGCTCATAACTGATGATGTGTTGGCAGCTAAGCATTATTTTGCTGAGTTTTGCATTTACTGTTCAATGTACTGTTAGCCGATTGTCAAGTAGTACAGTAAAACCCAAAAGTTTTCCTATAGGTTTAAATACTCCATTGAGTAATTGCTCAATTTTACTACTCAATAGTATGAAGCATTTATTTTAGACAGAAGAAATGAATCCCTAAAGGGCCACTCTAAAAAACAAAAAACAAAAAACAACATACAACAACTTGCTCATACATGTGCAATAAAGAATGGATATATCTTTAGGTAATATTTACATTAAATGCTAGATAAAATGCAGATGGCACTTGGCACATACATGGGTACTTTCTACTGAGCTAAGCCTTGCATTTCTTAGTTCAGACAGAATTACCTTTAAATTCTTGGAACTTTTTCTGATTTGAGCTTCATACAGAAAACTAGAGGTGCCTTTTGCAGACCAACAAGCTGAGATCTTTCTGAATGTCCAAACCCTGATGCTTAGGCTTGAGGTCTTACAAGTCTGCCTCCGCTCCATAACTGTCTCAGGAAAATTAAACTAGCTAACGTGCAGAATATCACATTTCCACTGGGATGTCATTTGTAGGATGTGCAATCATTTAAATATTAACTGGATTTTAATATTGTATAGTGTAGAACTAACACATTTCTGCAAGTATAACTGAAGGGTTCTTAGCCATTTCCTGATCTTCAGGAACTTCTAGCTGAATGTCAGCTGTTGTCTTAAGATTTAAAGCAATAACAGTGAAAAACTGAACAATACTCAGGTTAGCAATATTTTCCATTGTGTTTTTCATTAATTAAATCTGGGGATATTAGACGTATGAAGAGCCATTCTTGTGAGTAAAACCTTTCCTTTCCCCTTCTGCAAATGTGAGGACAAGAAAAAAGATATTTGCTTTAAGCTCTGAATTATGTGCTGCTAAGACCAAGATTATTTTCTTCCTTCTCCACATCTAGCAAATTATTTGCTGTTCTAGCAGACAGCGGTTCTGCAGACCAAAGAGACATGCTGTAAAGGTGTTCAAGGATATCAAGTTCAAAAGACACTTTTTTTTTTTTGGTTTTAGGTGTCTGTGTTTGCACTGTAGTTTACATTTCTATTAGAGAACGCAGATCACTAAAGTACACTGAAAATCTGTATGTACAAATTCAAGACAAATTAAATAGCTGTGATCAATACGATCATTTTTGCGTTCCAGCTGAACAGCTCAAAACGTTTTAACGTATTAAGCTTTCCTGCCATCCATGTGAAGAGTGTAGCTGTGTCTCCATTTCACAAATGAGGAAGACAACAGAGAAAGATGAGGTGATTCACAGCATCTCAGAATCAGCCAGCTCCAGAAGCCAGGAGTCGTATTTCCAGGCCTCCATGTGAACCACCTGAATGTGCTTTTCTCCCTGCCCAACAGACTAGAAGGTTTTCCTTCCTTCAAAATGCTCTTTAAAAGTGAAGCTATCTTAAATGGAAGAAAGGTCCTCCTCCAAACAGGCAATCAGTCACCTTTTGTCTTCATGTCCTTTGAAAATACACGGCATGCACGAGCCTAAGGAATTGAACCACAACGCTTGTCTAGGACAGCTGTTGAAGAAAATTCTTTTATCATCGTGTTTATGAAAATCATGTGGCACTAATTTAAGACAGCTACAACTAAACAGATTTTTTTCTGTTAAGCATCAGAATTAACAGACTTTGATAAACGTTTTAAATATCACTATTATCCTTTTAAACAGCAATTGCATGTAGCTAAGTAGAAGCACTTAGTTGATTCAAAGTCACTACAGTTTTTAAAGATGTTGTTACGTTTCATTTGTAAATTTCCAAAATAGAAACCCAATTACCTGAGATTACCATGTGTCACAAATAATTATCGACCACCACCAGTGAGCTCCCAGTCTGCTAACCCTGCACTCAGCAGCAGACTCCCTGGCTCAGCCAGAAACCTCCTGGCCCATCAGAAGTGTAGGAGACAGGCAGCACTGAGGTCCCACTGGATCCATGACTGAAAGTTTTAATTCTGCCTTTTTTAACAGAAGAAAATCAATATTTTGATTTGGAAAATGCACGTTTGGAAAATAATTTCTGTAGAATACTTTAAAAACATTTCTAGGAATGAGCCAGCATAACAGGGGTGCCTTTTTGTTTTTATGCTAAATGAAATGTTTTTGATCACTGCAGTGTGAAGTTTTTTTTGCATTGTAGGATTTCCCATTTTCAGTCTTAACATGGATGCTTGAAAGAATTCAGGTTGGTCTAAACATGCTGTTTTGGGAGTAAGTCAACACAAACAAGAATTTCATTTTAAACTCCCACATAACAAGATACAGGAAATTTGTATATTTGTTAGACATAGCCTACTTTTTATGTAGATGTTTATACTAATCATTTACTGCTTCTAAAGAGGGTTTCTCTCATGGAGTCAAAAGCAAAATATAATCTGTGCTTGAAATATCTCAACAACATCTGTACATTTTCCACCCCTGAGAAAATCATCCATTTCATTTGGACTATTCCCTCACAGGAGCCAAACTGGTTTTCATTTTTCTCTTATTTACATGTACTGTGTTAGAAATACAGCCTAACACCTGGCTCTCTCACGTCAGTGGAAAAAATGCGGGGCTAACAGACAAAGAACCAGTATGAGGATGGGCACATAGCACCCCATGTCCTTACAGGGGGCTGCACTCCAAGGGAACGAGAAAGCCAGAAAGTCCATTTCCCAGTACAAGGTACTCACTGGAAAGCTCTCCGACAGACACTGGCTGTGCTCACCACTGCTTAAAGCAGTCCTGGAGTTCACGATTTTCTTCCTCTGAGCCCAACAGCAAAGCCCCATTGATTTGTAGGCCAGCCTCGTTAGAGCACATTAGTTCTGATTACAGGTTTCCTATGGTAACTAACTACAAGGAGCTCAAAGTCAGGTATAAAACTCTTTCTTACCTGCCTTCTTGAACCAGTAACTTGGTTTATAAGTTTTGGGTTCCAATTTAGTCATCAAAAAGTTTTTAAAAATATGTTCTAAACCACCCCCCGTAGAAGTACTCAAACAGCAAAAAGCCTACCAAAACATAAAAACCTACCAAACCAACAATCTGGCTCTAGCTGCAAATTTAACTGGGGAAAACGAGGTCTTGCAAGACATAATGTTACTTTCATGCATCTTAAACTTAGTAAGCAAGTTGTGGAAAGGTAAATGGAGAACAACCTCAACATGAAATAAAAACGAGTCAGAGGATACATTCCACAATGGACAAAAATGGTTCATCTTTTATGGCTTACAACACAATGATCTGATTACTGGATGATAGAAGAAAGATGCAGTTTTACTTAATAAAATTTTGTATGGCAAACTACAGGCAGATTTCAAGATAAAAGACCAAATTAATTTATTGAATTGTCTCTTTAAATGAGTTGTCTCTTTAAACACAAGTATTTGTATTAAACCACCCCATGTCCCAAAGCATATTCACAGGGAAAAAAGGATCATTGACTTATAGCTTTTCATAAAAGCATCATTCATTATTACACAGCATTAACTTTTGTAAAAAAAAAACAAAAACAAAAAAAAAAACAGAACAAAACACAAAACTACTATAATCAAATGTCTAAAGTAGGTTTTGATTAAAAAATGTAAATCCTTCACAACAGGAATGAAGAGGGATGCCCTTCAGAAGAGCCATTTCATTCTTAAAATAATTTCACCTTTGGCAAAAGATTAGCAGTTCCAATTATGCCGTCTGTGAATAAGGTGAGATAGATTACAAGCACACAGGCTTTCCTTCTATTTGAATATTTAATTACGTAGGCACATAAAGACTCACTCATGTATTTTTAAAGTGTTCTAGAAGTTGTTTCAGAGAATTTCTTTCTTCAAAAACTAATATCACACACCCCCACATGTGCTCAACAGGGAAATACCAATTGTGCCTAGACATTTTTGGGGAAAAGGGGGTGGTGGGAGGGGCTATTCCCTAAGCAGCACTGAAAATAGGTATTCATTTATAAAAATGTATAAGCATACCTTCTGGCCAAGAAACAGACTTTTTGTGGACAGGACTGTGAAACCATCTGCAGGAGTTCCCTCTGTTGTACTGTCAGCACTGGCTGATTTGCTCACTTCTCCCTGCTTCTTCTTCCAAAAATATAGTTAATTAGTTAACTCAAGACTAAGAGAAAAACACTGTTTAATAACACTAAGATATATGACATGCCATAAATGCTTACCAGGCAATAAAATGCCAGTACAGAAACTGGCATTTGGATTTTATCCTTAAGTCTAAAGTAACTGCTAACAGCTGAAGGAATCAATAACAAAACTGACCTCAAAGTCTGCATATCTATATATGTGCTTTTCTTGCCTATGATAGTACGCTATTTATGGGACAGTTGTCTTAAGTGTTGAAGGAAAAATATCAACAACCACAAATTTTTAACAGCTTTCTAATGACTTTTGTGCAAAAAAAAACAACCAAACAAAACCCCCTACATATCTATGTGTGGGCAGACGCTCATTCTAAGGTTAAAACTGGCTTGTCAGAGCGCAAATTTTGTCCCTCTGTGAAGGGAGGCGATTACAGGTTTCCCAAACATTTTTAGAAATACGGTTTTGAAATCTGTCTGACCTTAGAGCCAGTGTCAGAAGAATACTTCTACTTTCTACCTGCCTAACAATAAGAAAGAGTGAACAATTTTGTCTCGTTTAACCTGATCACTTTCCTTTATAGCCAGTAAAACTGTAGAGGGGGAGTCCCCTCAATCATCATTATTATTTTATTTATTTTCTAACTGAAGTAAAATGATAGGCTTCAGGAATGCATTGATTTACTGAATAAAAATAAAAACATTTTGAAAAAGATGCATCATGAAGATAGTGAATTGACTGTTGCAGTTATCAACTCAAGTGATGCCAAAAATAATTTTCGATAAAACTACTACTTGTGATTTCACATAAATATTTGTTACCTCACCGATATCTATGCTGAAGCTAAAAGCACACCTGAATCACTAAGCAAGCCAATGTTATCCTACTGGTTCCTTTCCAAAGTATATAAACTAAATCTGTGGCAGACCAGCTAAGATGACTGATGCAAAGGTATGTTGGTGCTTTTAAGAGCTGAAGCCATGCTTTACTTTACATAATTGTTTTCAAAATTAGATTTTCAGGGGTCCTATTTCAGTTCCCCTGGAATTTACTGTTAGCTGAATACCAATATATTAAGCAGACAATACAGTTTATTGTATTGTATGGAAGAAAAACAGAACCCCACAACAGACTTCCTGCTTTTGTAATCAAGCAGGAAAAAAAATAATAATCCAGATTTAGGAAAATTATTAGTGCTTGGTTATTAGAAACACTGAACTTGAGATGTCAGCTACTAGGTGTTCTAAAAGGGAAAATTAAATTCAACAGTTCAAAAAACCAAGTGAAACAATCAGAAGTCTCCAAGTAAACAATAACAGAGACATACAGGATGAATATAGAAGTTTTGTTTGAAGGCAACATTTTCAAATGCACCGTCAATTTCAGGTAAAATATATGTACTTTTCTTCCTACTTTCATAACCTATTGCTTTACAATAGTTTTGCAGAAGGAATTATCCTTCACTACACATGCACAAATTAGAAAGATTCTCTACTCCTACAAACTGAAATTAAAAATGGAAAAAAGGCAGTTACATGTTCTTCCTAGCTTTCTAGCATAAGAAAAATCACATTTTGGTCCTCTTGTTCTCTCACCTCCACACTTCCTTTTGAATTAGTTTAATTTCTTCCGCAGAGTTAAAAACACCAAGTCTAAACACTGAGGAGTCTTGCCTGGCTTGCCTGCCTGTCCTGGAGACCTGTGCTACTTCTTCCACCTACCCTAGGGACTGGGCAGCACTCCTCCTTCGGCATTTGCTTTTGCTGCTACTGAAATCCCTGAACTACCCCACATGATGCTCTCTACAGCTACTATAACCGAGTTTGTGTTTCAAATAAACTGATTACTCTACCTTTGATTTCCTTGCCCCTTTCTTGCCGCCTGTTTTCTTTGATACAGTTTTTTTCTGTGATGGAGACTTTGCCTTCTTTGCTGGAGGTGGAGTGATGATGGCTTCCAGTTTTCCTTTTGACCCCCGCTTCTTTGCCAACAGCTCTGGGTGAATATTGGGTAACACTCCACCACTGGCTATGGTGACCCCTTTCAATAGCTAATAAAAAATAAAAGTTGTAGATGACAAATTCCAGCATTTACTCACCAATAAACAGAAAACGGCATTTACTGCAAATTTTGTAGATTGCCTTGAGTTTTAATCAATTATTGTACGTTTCTCAACGTATGTCTTTGAAGAGAGACATGAAACATGAAATATCAATAAAAGTTGATAATAAGGTAAGGTAATGTAATAAGGTGTAACTGTAAAGGGAATATATATTCCTCTTGCACATATGCTTGTTACTGTGAATGTCACTTGGGCTCACACAAGAGCTGTTTCTTCATTAAGCTGTGAAGCCATGCAATGAAGGCTTACCCAGCTACTAGAAAACAGGCTGCCCTGCAATGCCCTCATGTCTGTGGCTGGGGCTGCCCTGTTTTTTGAGTGACGGGGCCCCGAAGTCCATGGTACAGGACTGCAATATGTACCATGCTGTGGGCAACACAGTATTACGTCTCTGTTGCTGAATTTTCTTGAGTGGGCAATTTTTTAAAACAGAAATTAGTTCTTAGAAAAAGAAACTTCAAATGGAGGGTAACATTTATACAAATCTCTATACCTGTAAGTCTTTCTTCAAAAAAATCTTTATGTAGTTGAAGAAAAGCAGATCAATACTCAAAAGTGTGCAGTTCATTCAAGCCTTTAAAAGCAGAGGTGAAATAAATCATGTTCTGCATTTAAAACCACTTTAATCCATTTTTTTAAACATCTAATTGGGACTAATTCAGTATTAGGAAGGATACAAACGGTGATATCAAAGTCCCTCAGGTATTCCCACCTTCCGATTCACGTTTACTGCTCCCTGCTCCCCAACCACAACCCACTGAGGCTCTGAGCTTACAAGAGAATGATGAATGGAAAGTATTAGCAATTTTCAGACAGAAGGAGGATGGTTTGGGGATTTTTTTTTTCCTGCTCCATCATGATGCACAGGGTTGGAAAAAGTGTCTTTTTAGGTGTATTTTTCCAGCACCTCACACAAAGAGACATTAAACCTGGCCAGTGCCTCTGGCTGCCACCACAACACTGTAATAATAATGCCTGAATTATTTTTTGGCTAAGTTAGACATCTTGAAATTTGTAAAGGACACAGTCTTGCAAGAGTTACAGAGCTTTTAATTCTGTGGTTGTCATGACAGACTTCAGTAGGAATGGGATAGGTCCCACTGAGTCCTAAACTGGTTAAGGGGGAGACAAAAACCAACCAAAGAAGTATGCACAAGATTTCCACCACTTCTCTACAGAGCTTATAACAACGTTCCAATCTTTAACAGAAGTGGCTGTAATTGTGCAAGCAAATGTCACACTAGAGCTCCCTTGCATTTTCACACATCTTAAGTGTCCTGAAATACATAATTAAACTGACTGCTCTAGTTAGCTACATAGCGAGTGTGCTAGTGAGTGAATGAGCTGTTTCCTGGTGGGCTGTTCAATAAGCAGAGGTCTTGAATTACAATTCAGCTATATGGAAAGACAATTTTAAAAGCCCTGAAGGAAATCCTGGCCCTCACACAGTGGGGTTTTTTCTTACCTGATTTAATTCTTCATCGTTTGCTACAGCCAACAGGATGTGTCTAGGAGTGACTCGACCCTTCTTGTTGTCCCTTGCTGCATTTCCAGCCAATTCCAGAATTTCCGCTGTGAAAAAAAAAAAAAGAGTAAGCCCCTTTTAATTACATTGTGATCATTAAGAAAAATCAGTATGTGTTATTTAGCATCCAAGCAAAAAAGTTATCTGAATCGTATGTTACTCTTGACTGCCACAAAATACCCTCAATGAGGCATCTAACCCTAAAATTTTCATTTGCTTTTCTATGTATAATTGCTGAAGGCAGAATGGACACCTGAAGACCTATGGTCTAAACTATATATAACGTTTATATAATATATATATTTGTCCTTTTAAAGCCTTTCCTCTAGATTCTTGACTTCTCAGTGTTCTCAAGGTTACTGCGTGTTTATTTCCTGCAATCCCCCTTCTACAAGGGGAAAGAGTACTAGATGTACAAAAGCTACAGTTTTTTCCTCAAACCTGTCACAAATGTGACTTCTGGCTTGCATTGCTTCTACTTTTTTGTTACTGGAGAAGCTCCTGTTCTCAGTTCCTTCTTTGTAACATTATAGAAGCAACGTCCAAGTTAGGGTACTAAAAATACAAACTCTGTTGCTACACTGACTTAATGATTTTCTGTCTCTGAGAAGATGCTTTTGTCCAGAAAAGGTAATTGATAAGTCATGCTTGTATGCTCCTAGTAAATCATCCTTTTAGAAAAAAATTCCACTCCTGACAAATTATGTTTAACAGTTGTGCATACGATGACTGTTATTGAATTAGAAAAGATTAACTTGCTCTCCTGTAAGGATCCGTGAAGTGCAAGGCTGGAGCTTTACCTGCTAACTTATCTGTCTTCAATCCAACAAGCCTTAGGCAAAGACCAAAATTAATTACAAGAAAGTCTGGGGAACAATAAAAAAGATGGCATATGTTTATCTGACTTTGCAATTACATGCTATTGGTGTCTCCATTATACAAAACCTTTTCATCCTCTGCACAAGCCTGTGTTTCACTATTGCTTCTGGTATACTACCTTCTGTAAACCTGTAAACTTTTGGAGAAAAAGAGAAAAAAAGAAATGAAAATGTCCCCTTTTATATATATAATATATATATATATATATGTAGGACATGAAAATGTTAAAATTTAACATCAGAACTAGTGTATGAAATTGGTTTCACATTTAACAACTGACTACACCATGAAAGCCCTACCACAAGCTTGCTTTAGAGGCAAATAGAGCAAATTAAGACAGTAATCCTGAAATGAAAGCCTAGAACCAAAGGCCACATTGCCACGTGCCTTTACTGCAACACACAGTAAATCTTCAGCTGTACTAGCACAGACTACGGCTTCTCGTTAGACTGAATTTAACATGATTCACCAATTATTTTTCACTGTAAGTCCTACAATAAGCTAGTTATGACACCTACTGTAAAACTTCCAGCTGCTTCAGGATGCTCTGCAGTTGAGTTTCATGGTAGGCCTTTGATATTTTTTGTTTTTAAAGCGCACTATTTACTGTATTACAGGGCAAGGCAGAATACAAAACTAAGCCGCCAGAAGTAACTCTTATAACGTTTCATGCTGACAAGAATTACTTTAATTTATTTTTCAAGCGGGATTAACAGGGTAAGGTCAACCTGACTACGCTTTCCACACCTCCAAAGAACAGAATTAAGCTGGCATAATCCTTTCCACGTACTTCTTAGAAGCCGCAGCTCAGACATTTGAGGTCTAGCTTGCATTTGGCCGAGCACACAGCTGCCTGTAGTGACAGAAGACATTCAGAAGACCTGTGCCACATTCAGAAGGACAAGCTGTGCTCTGGGGTACACCCCGCACATCCCCACTGACCTCAGGAAGCCTCTGTGTCACCGCAATAACATCTCCACCTCTCCAGCGCAGGACTTGCTCTGTTTGCATCTCAGACTTTATTGCTGGCCGCGAAGCAGGGGAAGGCTTTGCCACAAACAGCAGCCCACTTTGCAGTTTGCCCCTGCTTCCCCCACCTCCGCTTCTTTACTGCGTCAGGCAGGGCTGAACAGTCGGGCCGTGTTATTCTCTGCAACCGATCAGCATAACTATGCAGACAGGTCATTTCGTAACTAAAGGGCCTAAGAAAGTGTTACGCCTGTAAAGCACAGAGGAATGTTTTATTTGTTCCTCATAAAACTAAAATGTCTGCCCTGTACAGTGGAGAACTGTTCTTCTAAGTGCTAAGCCCTCTTCCTTGGACAGGAAACTCATTTTGAAATTACAGTTTTCTAATGGTCCTTTAGGGAAGTTGAGGTACCCCACTTCCTCTGCAGGAACAGAACGCTTTGCACTGGTGTCGAGGACCACAAAAGAGGAGCTTTGGGAGAGGAGGAGGGCACGGAGGGGGGAATTTTTCCTCTGGCCTTCTCCTCACAGCTCTCCAACAATAACCGAGCACTGCTGGGGCGTGCAGAGAGCAGCAAAACTACGCCAGGTGAACAAATCTGGCCAAAGGGGGACCCTCAAAGGGGCTGACACCAATACAGGCAGCAACGTTTTGATTTATCACTGACAGAGACAAAACTGACCCAAACCCAGCAGATCGGAGCTCTTATAAATGTTGGAAATAAAGACTTTCTGGATCCGGATGGGATCCGAACTACTCGGCTGGAGAGGACGTGCGGCCAACTTTCCTTTCACATCTGTTTTACGCTACTTCAGCTCGAAGGGTTTAAATGGTGTTTCAGCCATGTTTGAAACCAATCTTAAATTAGATGAAAATTTAGCTTGCTCTGTAAGGTAGAATCAACTTTTCAGAATAATCTCTCTGGATTTAGGTGTGTAGCTGAAAGAGGAGAAGGTGGAAAAAGGCATTTAAAATTGGGATTGGACCTGAATTCTCTGGTCAGACCCTTCTTAGGGGCAGCTTTGGAAGTTCCCTTCTACCAGGTTCAAAGCTTTGAGTCAAGAAAGAGTTGTTTCCTTAAAGGTCATCTTCCAACACTGGGACAAAGTGTGCAGCATCCCTGGACAGAGAGCATCACTAGACTGGGACACAGGCAGTCAAATGGAGGGCCTAATGCATTGATTTTTTTTCCCCTCTCTCTCTATATATATTTAATACTGTAGCAAGTTTAATAATTTAATTACATCTAAGTTTGCGATTTATAAACACAAACCAATTTAAGTCTGTCTGAATATGTAAACAAGAAAATATCAATTTAAGAGAATTCACAACAAATTGATATTCAAAACTCAACTCATGCAACTGAACAAAGTTGAGATAGAAAGCTTTGCTTTTGTCAAAGTAAAAAAGTCTTAAGAGCTTCCATGATGTGAGGATTCACTTGGCACGTACGCATCCAGCCAGAAGACCAAAACAATATAATTTTTAAAAAATGAGGGCTCACAAAAAGGATGCAAGTAAGTTGTATAATGTCTATTCCACTCCTTCCATATATTCACTCCACACTAGGGAATAATTATACCACCACCACTCAAGCAAGAGGCAGCTATGAGACACTTTACAGAAGATTCTTTTTAACGTGTTTTTTATATTTGAAGAAAATAAAAACATATTTCAATATTATAAGCTTTTGTAAGTACATTTCTTTGGTTTTTACTTATTGAAATCTCAGGTTAACTAGAAGAGATACTCTTCATGTTTGACTTACAAATGACTTCTTCTGTGCTATTAAGTATATTTCAAAAAGCAGAACAATACGTATTGCTTTAACTGCAACTATAAGAAAAAGTTGAGTAAAAAGCTGTGGAAAGCATATAATTAGGAAAGAAATAAGTAGGAATGTAATGTCAGCATGTGATAGATTCACATATGAATTACTTCTACGTTGCAAGTATAAACACACTAGTTTGATTCAAAATACACAATTATAGTTAATGTTTTTCTTTTCCATCTTTAAAAGAAATGGTTAAAGTGGGAAGAAAATCTTATGTTAGGAAATTTTCTCTTAAAAATTAATGTATACAAAATTGTCATTTATATCAAATGAAAAAATCCTTTGCAACATTTGGAACTAGGCAAATGGATATCGGTAACCAAAACTGGTCTAAGCCTGTTCTCAGCACTTGAACAAAAGCATTTTTTTTTTCTCCTGAGCTGTTTAAAATTCAGTTAAACATTTTAAAAGGAGAAAAGAAAACAGGTTGTGTATCTCTGTAATGAAGCCTGAGATAAGACCACAGGAAAAGCTCTTCAAGGCATTTCCTACTCAAACACAAGCAAGAAGTGTTAGAAGTCTCCATAGTTACCTCATCCTAAAGCAAATTTCCAGAACAGGTTCCTCATCCTTTACTTGGAGACTTCTCTCCTCTGATCATCTCTTGGACATCCCACAAAGTTCCCAGTTCCACTATCTGTATTTGCCTATTTCACAGTGGTACTGCTGTGCCTTGAGTACCATTACTTTGGTGTTTCACAACACTTGCAGATTTTGGGACAAGAACTCAACAATGAGGTTAAAATAAAGCAAATTACTATTAGACATAAATAAAGCAGGCACAGTACGAACTGCAGACCTATATGGAAACAAAAGTAAATGCATTCTTCTCCCACTCATATAGAATACACCAGTTCGTTCATCCTAATTTTCAAAGTATTACTGGTCATTACTGACTAAAAAGCTTAAATGACAAAGCCTTCAGCTTAGCACGCATTCTAGGCTGTAGTACTTCCTAAATGTAAATGCTCAATTCAATCTGGTCTGAGTTCATCCCAAAATTATTATTATTTTTTTTTTTTTTTGGTTTACGTCTCGAGCTAAAACACCGCTGTTTGCATCGAATCCCTTTGTCCACCTTTTCTTCTGGGAGATGAAATCATAGCTTTGAAAATTAAGCTCTTAACAACTAACAGGTGACGTGTTGACACAAAGCCAATTTCTAAACACAAAAGTTCCAACAAGGAACAAGTCCGGGGTTTCTAAAAAATTTTGAAGCCTCTCCTCAAAATAAAATTGAGAACAATATCCAGAAATGAAAGCAAAATGAATGTTGATACAATTCCATTGAGAAAACGTGCATTTACTACAAAGCCAGCTACATGACAAGGAGTCTGTTTATTGTACTTTAAATTAATCATCCTTCCATCAGCGTTTTATTGACTTCAGAATCATTTTACATGATTCCGGAAGGTTTTAACCCAATCAACCCCAATCAACCAAGATTGTTAAGAGTTTCCTGCATTCTTCTCTCTGTGTATTCCACCCAATCCCCCTGGAATCTGCAGTCCTAACAGTGAAGGCAGAATCATTTAATAACACTTTCCCTCGTATGCATTCCAATAAAACAGTTCTCAGCCTCGGTTCAAAGTCATGGAAATTTGATGCAGTGAAAATCAATTCAAGAAATTTTACTGCTTTGAACAAGCCTTGATGAAACCTCAACTCTCAACAGAGCAATCATTCTCTTAGGATGCGATAAAAAAAATCACTTCAGTTTTTAGTCTCTGAGCTGTATCAAAACTAGGCCCCTCGAAGGAGAAACTGTTAACTTTGCCAAGTTATTGTAAGTTTTGCTTTTCTGTGAGGCAGATGACAGACTGCTGTTTACATAAAATCCAAGTTCAGGCCACAAAAGCCACTTCCACTTAGAGCCTTCTGATCTGACTCACACTTCTTTTGAGCTCTTTTCTCATTTCCACACTTTAATACAATCCGTTACTTTTTTTTTTTTGGGTAGGAGATCTAAAGCTATTTAACTTCCTAATTTTTTTAAAAAAATTCTTGGTAAAATATTGATCTGTAAAATGTATGAGTTCACTTTTTGATGAAACCTGAAAATGAACCTAAATCTCAAATGAACTTAAATCTCAAATGTTATTTATTATAACAGTCACACTGAGTACTAATTTAAAAAGTGATAGCCTATTTCTTCTCCACTGACTTAAAGAATCCTATCCAACTCAAATTAACCCTTTTGTTTCTGTGGAGTTTCCTCTACCCAGCATTTTACACTTTGCTGTTACTCCTAAGAGTTTACATATGTTTTAGAAATACACTCAAACATGATTAATTTAACTGCTGCCAGACGTCACTTGATCAAATGCAGCACGTATGCTCTGGCCTGGCTGTTACAGAGTGCAGGAGACTACTGATGTCTTCAGACTCAGTCCTCGCTTAGTCTCTGACCTTTGCAGGCACATGTTAGGAATCTGCATATCCAAACATTAAAGAAGTGGCAGCTGACAATCATCTACTGACACTCGGTGAACATTAATAAGGTTATTCAGCAAAGAAAAGGAGGACAGGTCTTCATATTGAAATTTTGGATTTTACTCGAGTGACTCCAAACCCTGGGCAGAGGAGAGGAATGGTTCCGTATAGCAAGGGTGTGTGCAGCCATGCCCACGTAAAGAGGAGAAAAGCATCCAAGTCACTGTCAAGGGCTCTACAAAACAACGACCTGACGCAATCCATATATGCTGTGCTCTCGTTTTTGCAGTGTAGTCATTTCAACAAGATCTGGCAGATGGTGATAATGGTTGTATTAGACGCTGCCTCTGACAGCAGAGGAAGTAGGTTTCCAAATTTATTATCGAAAATACTACGCCTCATTAAATCCTTGTCACTAAGTCCTTCCGCCACTCCAAGTCTTTGTTTTTTGTACCAAGATGGCAATGGAAGTCACAATAAATACATGTATCTGCACACAAATACAACTGTTATTATTTAGAAGAAAAATAGTTACAAATATTTTTGTAGAGGAGAGACTATACAGAATATTCAACTTTTTTTTTTTTTTAAATCTATGCCTGGAGAATATATCATGTAAAATGTTCTATTACTTTGAGTGTTCAAGGGTAGTCTAATCTAGCTATAATTTCATCAGAGCAAAAAAATGCATCTAACCTGATAACCTGTCCCCTGCCAGTGCCCAACTGCAGATTCTCCGGAGGATTAAAGGAAAAGGCAAACTTAAAATGCTGTTTTTCAAGAACACTACCAGACATCTGCAGCTTAGGGGCTTCTGAAGCTAGAAATGCTATCTTCATGTGTATCCCCCAATGGGATTTATTTCGATGGATGTGTCTAATTGTTTTCTACAACCATTCAAATTTCTGGAATCCATAACATCTTGCAATAACAAGCCTCACTACATCACAGACATTTTTGTAATTTGGAGGAAAAGTACCTCCTGTTTATTTAAAAAATACTCTCTTTCACTGCAGAACCCCTAAATGTATTTCTTCCCCGAGGAAGTTCATGTCAAGGACAGAGCATTTCGTCTGACTGCACCTAACAATCTATATGGAATTTCATCCCTGAAAGAAAATTAGAGATAAATACAGTGTGGAAAAGAAGACTGAAGACCCAAGGCAAACACATAATGTGACCAGAGTTCAGGCACTCTTATATAATCCCTACAGAAAAAAATATTAAAAAAAAAAAGCATTCTTACAATACTTGATGAAAGAACCTCTAAACTTTGAAAAAAGCTGACGAAAAAAACTAGCTCTTACCTGTGATGTCACAAAACAAACCAGCTCCGACATATTCAAGTGAAAATTAATATTACTCTTTTAAACTCTCCATCAAAGTTTATAAAAGTCTGGCGCTATACATTGCTGAAAACCTGTTTCACAGCCCTGAGCCAGGATCCCTTCAAATTGTGAGCTCCCATATAAATTCCAACCCTGCAGATTAGCTGCTTGCAACTGAACCGCTGTTATATGCCACGGATATTCAAGAACACAAAATAATAGCACTCGTTCTGAGGACAGAATAAAAAAACATATCATGAACTAATGAAAGCATTTACATGCATGGCTGTAATGTCTAAAAGGTTAGAAACACCATGTGTATTTTATTTCAGTCTGCTATTACTGCTAATTTCTCGCAGCAATATCCTGTATTACTTCATGTGTTCTACAAGGTGGGGTTAACAAGGATTTCATGTCAGAGAAGGAAGGCCTGAAGGAATGACCAACGATGCTATCAGCTCTCTTGTCTAACGGGACAGTGGCAGTTAACCCCAGTTCTTTCCACTGAAATTGTAATACACATTTCTTAGAAGACAAATCCAACATGCATTTTAAAATTGCCTACAACAGAAGGAATTTATCAATGGTAAAGCACAGCTTTTAAATTACTTATTTCATTTCTTATCTAGTATGAGGCCCATTTCAACCCTCACACGGAATTTCTGTTGGGGTGTTCTTCAGCCTAGCAGGAATTTTCTGCAACACCCTTTCCCCTTATACATTTTTGAATGATGACTGCACCACTATTAAATTGAACAGTAACTTATAGTTGTAACTTAGGCAAATAAAGAGATGTAATATTACTAAAGAGAAAATATATAATTCTATATCTAAGAATATTAAAATATAACTTGAATTTAACAGTTATCAATGGGATAAAGTTATTCATGATCAAGATGTAAAAACAAAAAAGCCCCAACAACCCTAACCTACCACTGTGTACGTTATCTCAATATGACACATCAAAATGCAAATTTTGATATTTACCCTTCTGAAATAAATATCTATACTGGCTAATCAGTATGCATTGTGAGGACTTTTGTTATGTGAAAATGCTTTCAGTTATCGTTTTTCATCAAACCTGATCTGTGTGGCTTGGAGAATACAGTGGGACCCTGACCTGGCAAGTCATTTTGTGTAAACTCAGCTTCTGTAACTAGAAGAGCCAGTGAAATTTATGAGACTACAAGTTAAGACAGGCACATGCTTAAGTGTTTACAGGGCTGGAGCCAAGGGAAGTCTTATCAGTGAAAGAAAACTCCTCATTTACATACATCTGAAGCAGACTAACTCATGCCTTTATTAGTTCAGAAAGAAAGTTAGCCACTCAAATGATAACAATGCAAAGTTTTAAATCTAAAGTGGCATTTCTTAAAAGCATAGCTGTGAATCCCACCTCTGTTAAGAAAATGACTCAAGCCTTACGTAAAAGAGGAATTTTACAAAGGAGCTTTCTATAAAGGTATTTTTCAAAGGTCTCTGCGACCTTGCTGTATTTTAGGCCCAGTATTAATCCATGTTAAAAACACCCTGCATCTGAAGAGGTAGTTTCATGCTTGCTTAAATAGAGCATGGGTCCTACAAGCCCCTTAATTTATTTTAAACCTCTTCTGGGACACAGTTTGTGGCACAACACTGTAATAGGGATTAGCGTTTCTAAAGCTGCCTGTTTAAATAGAAGAAATGTATCCTGGTAGTGAATACGTTTCAACTGTATCAAATAGATACTGTCAATTAATTCCCTTCTTAAATTTCATTACTCCCTAAAGACCGCTATTATGTTGTCTCAAAATGCCTGGAACTTCAATCTGCTTTTAACCTAATGTCTTGTTTTTTAGTGTGGCCCTCTGAGCTACCCCTCTGCCTGAAAGCAGTTCAGCTTTACTTCTGCTTTGACAAACAGGGCAAATCATTGTTTTCCTCTGTGACCCTGTAAAAATGTTCAGCAGCGAGCAGAACACGAGAGGTGAACAGCAGTTCAAGCTGATTAGCTTGCATGTTGGAAAGTGAGCATCTGAAGCGAGCAGTTAAACTTACTGCATTCGGGAAGGACTTTCATTTTGCAGCCAATCAGCAGCTGGCCTAAGAAAGTTTTCCACATCGAAAATTAATCAAGATGAAAATGCAACGAACTGAGCTCCAGCACATGAACCTCCATTAAGGGATTCTGGTGACATCAGAAAGCCTGAAAACAAAAACTCGGGTAAGCACCAGAATGCCTCAGACGCAATTCTAACCCTGGGACCGAAAAGGTGCTTAGTTTACATTTTGACAGAATACATGATCAACAATACACAATGGGCAATAAAATCCCACTGGAAAAAAAGTCTAATGGAGAAAACAGACATTTTTCTCCTACCTTACTTCAGTAAGTACAGAACAAGTATAAATCAAAGTCTTATTTCTTCTGTATTTCTGTTCTCCTGCTGTTTTATAAACTTCTCCTTCTCCTTATTTGCTATGACATTTTGGCAAATGAAAATTATTTACAGCACAGAGAAAGCGACTGGGGGCAGGGGGAGCAGAAATCGCTTGCAGGCCCGGTTCTTGCTACCTCTAAATATACTCAAGAGATTTTTTTTTTTTCCAAGGGCAAACAAGTGTCTTTTAGTGAGTAAGAGAGTTTGGACTATGCTGTAACCTCTGCAAGCTATAGGTCTGAAGGAAAGATAACTGTTTACTTGTAGGGCTGGATCAGTTCTGCCAAATAAAAACCATACGTCATCAGAGCGGCTGCAATGCCCCAAACGAAGTCTGACCTCTTGACTGACTCAGTATTTTATTTGATATTAACTGATATGCACTACTTTGCAGAGAAAATAAGGAGTGGATGTAGTTTTCCAAACTACACCTATGGGGAGATATACAAGCAATGAACAATTGTAAGGGAAATACCACAATTAGGAAAGACAACAGAAGGAACTAGTAACATTGAACTTCTTGCCAGTTTAAACTAGTTAATAATGCTTAAGACTAGTTCTATAGCATAAGCAGAAACTAGTCAGTTATTCTATGTCATCTCTCTACAAGATAGGCAGCACTGTATGAACTGTTACTGCCAAGAAGAAATAAGAACCATACATTTTAGTTCATCACGAACACTATTCCTCTGGAGCAAAGAAAGGAAGTACGTCCACTTGCTTCAATGCTGGTACAACACAAATATGCATGGCACAGCAAACATGAAAAGTTTTTAGTTCACAGCAACTGAAACAGCCAAAGTAATTTGCGTGCTAAAACAGTACACATTCCTTCTCTTGGAGGTATACAGTACACAAACGTGCTAACAAAAGCACAAGGAGAACACAAATGTAGTTTGAAAAGCACTTTGTTGAGCAGAGGCTGAAGAAGGGCTTAAAGTCCAAACAGACACACACACTACAAGAAGTTAGAGTGTGCATTTTCACTTTTTGATGAATAGCAGTGTATATATGGTAACAAGAAGTTACCTTCAAAGTAAAAAGCAGATAAAGTCATACCCACAGATGGATCCGGAACAGAACTGTAAGTCTGAACAGCTGGAAGCGTTATAAAAGTTCAAATCCCAAGCTGAATCAAAAAAAAATCCCAGATCTGAGCACATTATGGCCTAATTTCAGATTTACATTCAGAGTTAAACTTTTGCACAGGCCAGCAAAATTTAGCACCTCATCTTCTACAGGATTAAAGCCAGTGCCATATTCTGTACACACATGAACTAGTTTTCAAACCTTAGTAGGTTTCTTCCTATTAGGTCACGTTTCTGTCATTTCCCTTTCCAGTCTTTTCTAAAGATCTTCTTTCCTGCAACTGCTTTTGATATTTTATGTTTCTCCTCTCCTTCCTGGATGCACAGGATTGCTTTTTTGATTTAGCCAGTTTATTATAGCACTTTGCATGGTCTCATTTCTATTAGGTCACATTCCTCCTTTTATTTTGAAAAGGTTCAAACGCTTTCATTTAGCCTCAGATCAGGTGCTGACATGAGCATCTTTGAAAACTCTCCCATAAAGAAGTCAAGATTTCTCTGGTTTCCTGAAATAATAATCGCCAAGAAGTTAAAAAATAAAATAACACCACACAGAAGAAAAATCTCTAAGCATCCCATTTCCAGGAAGTATTTCTGAATCACACTGAAAATGATGAGTTACTTGAAGTTCAGAAAATATACTCATTATTAAAGGTTAATAGATTATGCTATATAGAGTGTAAAAGACTTAAAGAACGGTGGAAAAAAGTCACCAGACTGAAACAGTCATAAAACAAAACTATTACTAACTCGATAAGGAAAAAGAGTGTTTATGTTTTTGAGATGCATCTATGTATAAGAATGAAAGAAAATCCTAATCCTAATACAGGATCCTAGGACTATCTACCTTACCTTTTTTTTTTTTTGGGGGGGGGGGGGGGGGGGGGGGGGGGAAGGGGGGAACAGCAATACGAAACGCTTAAAAGTGTTCTGAAGGAGAAGAAAGGAGGTACTTTCCCCCCCAATAGCTTTGCTCCCTCTTCCCCCCCGCCCATTTTTCTATTTCCTGACAGAGTGATGGGTATGAATTTATTTATTTTAGATCTCAACCAGTTTCCAAGGATGCATGGCAGTTAAAGAAACACCTCTATTTCCCCAGCCTATTCTCTGCTGCCTAAGCTATCACTGCTTGAGAAAACCTTTAAATCAAAGAGTTAACCAATAACATGTGCTGCTCATTAGCAGTGCCTTGAGCTCACCTGCACTGTTCTGTTTCTTTAAAAGGGCAGCATTCAAAGCCCCATTCACCCTAAGAAGCATTTTATTTGAGTTGTTATTGCTCTAAGCAGGAACCTAGCTGAAGGAAATGTTAATTTTTAAGGCCATCTATGAAGTTTAAAAGCATTCTTTTAAAGAAAAGGCTCAAATAAATAAAACCATGAGCACGAACAAGTGAAAAAAAAAGTCTGATGGCTTAGAAAATTCAATAATGTAATATAAATACCTTACAGAAAACAAGCACTCTTAATTTTTATCTGATGTTACCAATCTTTAGGGTTGGAAGCTTTATAGAAAACAAGCCTATTTCTATCCTTCATTGTCAATATATATGATGAGGCGTATCTAAAATTGCCTTAAATGTGTATGATCATAGCTGTCAGACTCAGGTCATGTGTTATATATACTACATGCCTTGCTCAAATCACAGTGAAAAAAAACCACAACTGATTACAGCTTAAAGACCACTATCCCCTGAAACACTTGCATCTGTTGCAACCATAACACTGAAATAAGCACATGCACTGTACACAGAATTTCTTTATGAGACATGAGATCCAATACAAGCTTTTTTTTGTAGTCATGCTGATAGAACCTGTCTCCCAGCACTCACCCATTTAGCACTTGTGCATTTTGCTAAATCCCTAGCTTACAGGTACATGCTTGCAAGTCAGTCTGGCCACGTGAATGCAACCTGAATTGATCCTTCATTCTTGTCCATTTTTTTCCGGAAAAAAAATGGTACTGCAAAAAGTCCATATGTTGATGCTATTGCAGTTGGGGTTCATTTTCCTTCAGAAGACTACTTTATATGCTGTTTTGTGGGGTAAATTTGCAATGTCATAAGTCTTGTATGAGCAAAGAATTGCTATGTAATGCTCTTTACTTGCATATCTTGTTGAGGATGTCTTTGGACAAAGCACTTTCTTCCACTGAAGTTTCCTTCTAAACAGAGGACAAAATACTTTCAGCCTCCAAGAGGGCATTGTTAAGATGGGATAAACATTTAAGGTGTTCTCATTCTGTTGTGATGAGAGAAACAGAAAAATGACTACAACCAAAAGCAATTAAGCTATGCTGATCTGTGGCAGAGGAACAGTGTGCATTTAGACACAGACCCCATCAAACTGCAAAGGGCCTACATAGTCTCAAAAATAATCTGTAAATTGAGGAAAAATGCTTAAACACCACCGTAAGCAACCTGAGCCCTGTGTAAACACTGAGAAGCTCTCTATTTAAAAGGAACGTATTCCCTTATCAACAATTATAACCCAAACAAAGCCACGAGGCACAAAATCAGAGCAGGAAGGGGACTGCAACACTAAAGGCCTAGTCCATACTTCATGTCAGTAAGAATCCTTCTGACTGCCTATGTGGAAAAGTGTGTTTACAACAGGTCAAAGCAAATCAAATACTGCAATGCACAAAAGCCATCAAAATTCTGACGTAGGGGTAGCTGTACCTTGGTTTTGACTAAGATGCAAGAACAACATGGCACTTAAGTCAGCGGTAACTTTTTATTTAGTCTAAAAATCAAAGGATCCGTTAATGCTTTTCCATTAGCATAGTGTGCAAATTCACTTTATATTATTTCTTTAACTTTTGCTATTTCACATTGTTCTTCAAAACCTACCAGTCAGATATTCCAGTACAGCAGCCATGTACACTGGAGCACCTACACCAATTCTGTACTTCGGGTGGCCTTTCTTAATATAACGCAGCATTCTTCCAACAGGGAATATGACCCCAGCCTTTGCAGAGCGCGAAGTCTTGGTCGACTTCTTCTTCCCACCCCTGCTGGACATTTTGGCTGTATTGGGTCTGGAACAACGCTCTACATATTAAGGAAAAAAAAGATAAAATGTTATCAAGAGGGAATACAGTATTTAAATGATTTCAAGCTGTAATCAGAGAAGCAACTTCATATAAATTGGCTTTGGAATTACTTTTCTGAAATTTCTAACGTGTTAAAACTGGCACCATTAGTGGAACGAAGTGTGATAACCACCTAAGATGTAAAATTGAGCTTCAGCATGAAAGCAGAGGATGCTTTCTGCAGGGAGAACTGTCATGAATCTCTGCTCTCCTGGAAAAACTGTTGATTTGGCATTTGAACAACCACGGTAGGACTGTTATACTCATGAATAACTATGATCCCAACTAGGAAACCATATCCACACTAAGGCTCTTGTACATTTAATTTATGTTCCCTAGAAGCACGGATTTTCAAGACTGTGCGGATTTACAGAACACAGACCTATGCATGGTAAACTACATCTCCTGTACACTAAATGGGTTTTTTAGAAAGACCTGAAATGAACCCCTTGAGCTTTGAACCTACCAGCATCCAGCTACCTCCACACTGAAGTTAATCAGATTCCTAGATGGCATGTTGCTGCGGTACAACCTTCTGTCTGCTATCTTTCCCTAATATAACAGTAGTCTAAACACCCAGCAGCTATCTGACAACTGCATCTCAGTTTATCTCTGTGAAGAAACCTGCTGCTGATACAGCTGTCAAATATTTTTTTCTCTCTTTGATTTCTGCTCAGGCTGTAAAATAGAAGCTGGCAAACCCAAAGAGGTGGAGAGTTTGCAGATTCTCAAAGTGTCTTTGAAGGTTTAGGCAATGCACTGGGGTTTGAAATTAACTCAGTGGGAAGGAGACTGTTCTCCCCCTCCCCCCCTCCCTCCAGCATGTCTGAACTCTAGGAAAACCAGTGGTATACATCAGTGATACATCCCGGCTCTTTCCTGGATGCCCAAATTTTACCTGATATGAATGCAAAGTTGTTGCTGTGTTTATGTACTCAGCAGAAACTCTCCAAGCCTGCTTTCCCATCACAGCAGTTAGTTCTTTGCTTCCCTTTCTATTTTTTTCCTCATGTTTACGCTGAATTCTCTCTTTCTCCATATGAACTTAACTGTATTTGCCAACCATCTGAATCCATGATTGCGTGAACTCAGAATTAGGCAAAACAGGTTCACCAACTCTAATTTTGCAACTACTGATCTGTACTGACATGTCCTGGAGTCTTTTAAACCTCAGTGAGTCACTGAGATACAGACTACGTAAGTATCAAATCAAGACCACTCAGGATAAAAGAAATTTATGAGTTAAACATTTATTTTCCTTTCCACCTCCACACTTTACTCATCAAGGACTCTGTAACTGCATAGCACATTAAGTAAAATAAATGCAACAAGTTTATGGCTTGTTAAAGGTAAACAGAACAATCCCACCTTTTTAGCTCAGACAAAAGTCAGGCTACGTTTATGAAAGTGATGTCAAAATCCAGACAGGAAACTGGAAGTAGGAAGCCATCAAAAGCCCTGCTTCCCCTTTCCTTTGCTGCAAACTCAGCTCTGTAACAGCTCACGCTCTGTGAAGAGGACATTTTCTTCCCTAGAGAAACCTCCTAAACTGGAGCCCACAGCTGGTTTACAAACCTTTCAATTTAGCTGCATTTTGTCATCTTGTTAGCTCTGCCATTGTTCCGAGAATGGCTGGGTGGGGCTTCCACTTGGCTACGGGCTTTCTGCCTGCAAATTCTTATGGTCCATACTCCATTTTCATCAGCGCTACAGATGTTTAATCTCACAAATGTTAAGAAGTTCACTGAATTTAAGCAAGAGAGAAAATGGGCATGAGAAACAGCTGTGCTTCTAGCTTCACCTGTAATTCCTTTGTTTTGTAACTGATAGGCGAATGACAAAAATCAGATTTTTTCCAAGGAAAACCTGCAAGCTTTAAATGGTAAATTTATATTAACCATTTGTAATTGAATTTTAGCTGTCACAATAAAGTACATTTTGTAACACATAACACTTCTAAAAACAGGTCATTAATTCCTTGTGAAAATCCATTTGATTTCCACAGCTATAGCAAGGATCCTGATGTGCAGAACAGGTTAGCTTGGGGAAGGAAAAGCTGAAACTGAACGCCCTGTGTTCATTACAGATCTGACCTCCTAACTGGTATGAGTCTGAGAATTGGGATGGGAACAATTGAATAATCTACTCGCACTTCTACTGAGGGGAAAATAAAGGAAGAAACAATTCAATTCAGCAGAGATGTTGAAAAAGGAACATATTTGTTCTGGACTGCCTATTTTCCCAAAAATCAGGATACAGAACTTGCACAGTCCATGTAGAAGGAAGATGGGAAAGGAGTAGAAAAAGGAAGCAAATAATGGAGAAGTTCTGGGGCTTCTTGTCTCCCCTGAGCTGAGCAATTGGATCAGGTCTTTGAGAGTGACACAGATGTGAGCTCTCACAAAGCCTCTCCTCAGACGGCTGTTGTCTTGATCTGTGGAATCCAGCTCACCGAGTTTATGGGATGGTCAGGCTAGCTGGAAGACAATATGGAAGTCCTTATTTCCTGATGTCATTTTTTTTTTTGTTTTCCCTTGGGAGAATGTCATCCACCCGTGAGCTGCTACAACATTTGGATCAAAGCATGAGTAAAATACGGGGTGATATAGACTTATTGCCAAAGTAGCTTTGAAGGAGCTGCAGTAAATACAGCTCACCCAACCTAAAAATCCAAATGGAAGAAATACATGGATGGCCACGCTGTAACTGGCAACAGAAGGAGATGAAAGAGCACTGCCCTTTCATTTTCAGTTCCAAGACAATGATTATTCATAAAGTAAGGGAAGCAGTTCCTTCATATGTAGAAACAAAAGTTACTGTGAATCACTGTCCCTGGATAAATATCATCTACTCAAAGTGATGCTAAGTTTGTTGTTAACATACTGCCAATTGTCTTTGGTCATGCTCAACCAGTCTCCCTTATCGGGCTGGAGCAATACACTTTGCTTTTAGTTTCCATCATATTTGGAGATCAGGAAGTGTTCTCCCCTTTAATGTACTATTTTCTACTTAATACCTTCAAGCTTCCTAGCATCTGCAACTATCTAACGCCTATCCATATATAAAAGCGTATTTTTTTTTCTTGCATAAAAAGATTATTTTACCTCTTCCGCAAAATCTAGAGGTTCATTTCCCCTTTTATTTTATACTGCTGGTCACATTTCTCTCAATACTTAGGATGACCCTGGAAATATCCTGACAACCCGATCCTCTCATACCGTACGTTAAAGAGCTATCTACTTGTAAGCGCATTTACAAAGAAAAACTCTGCCCAAACCAGAAAGCTGGGGGCTTGCCTACTGAACAAAGCAAGCACTTTTGAAACTTTTAATATTAAATGTAAAATGTGATAAAGTGAGTTTCAGAGCCTCCTGTCTCAAGGATTCCATCCTTACCAGACGTAATGAATTACTGTCTTTACATACTGGGAGTGAAGGGAGGGAAATTCCAGTTCAGTTCTAAGCACCACGTTTCATTTTGCCAACCACTTGATTTGGAAGGGGAAAAGAGAGCCTGGAATGGAAGAGCTTTTTTGGGGCTTAATCATGGATTTGGGATCATTACAGAACTTGCTTGTCCTGCCTTTGAGCAGAGCGTTGGGTGGCCCAGTGAGCTCTCAGAGACTTTTCTCCAGTTCTGGTTTTCTATGGCAAAAGAGAAGGGAAAGAAAAGAGATTTCACTTGCAACAGCCACAAAGAAATTTATTGAAGTTAAACGTAAAGAGCAGGGCAACAGATCAAAAACCAAAGAAAACTATGTGCCTTACATGTTTTCAAATGGTTTATCTTTGTAGCACCAGAAACTCTGGATCACAGCCAACATTAATGAACCAGTGCTGCTTGCTGAGTCACTGCTAGCCAGCAGATGAGGGAGGCAGTGCTTGCCAAAGGGAACTTTATCACATGTACCATAGCTCAGACAAGATTTGGGCAGGTGGAAAAAAAAAAATCACAGTCAATGGACCAGTCTTTTCCTTTCTTACTCTTCTCTTGCCTTTGCAATGTAATTACTGAGAAATTTTGTCAAATGCTTAGCATCTTCAAAGGCTTGACAATAAAAGGATATAGTTTCAAGGCGACAGTTCACAGAATTATCACTGTGATAATCATGGGATATCACTGAGGGGTCAACTTCGATAAGCCCACCTTTGACTCTGACTAAAATTTAATGCTGTGTTCTCCAGTGGCTCTGCTGTGCTTGGACACAGATTGCCCCAGCTGCAGAACGCAGCACCTGACTCACAGCCTTCTGAAAGCCTCTTAAAGACTGTAGCAAGATTCATGCCACTTTCTAATGTTTCAAAATTTACAGAAACAAGAATGTGAGGGTATTATATTAGCTCACAGCAAAGACTCAAACAAGGCTCCTCTGCTGTCAAGCGTTTGCAAGCCACAAATAAATATCTTAAGCAGCAAAATAATATTCAGGTGTAGCAAAGAAATCAGCATAATTAATATTTTTCTGCTTGAAGCTGGCTGTTGGCCATAGCTTTCTGTACGAAGGCTGATACTCCACTATAACACACTTTTAAATGCCATCTACATTAAATGTCCACAGGCATGTGTTTTTCTGAAAGTTTAACATCAGACAGTTCTGGAGGCACAGACTGCACGTCCCAGCCAAGTGATGCCTGATTTCTGATAGCTCAGATACCACTACTTCATTAACTCAGTCACTCTGACCCTTTCATCCACCAGCAGCAATAAAAGACCACTCACTATTAATAGTTTTCAGGTACTGCTTTTTAATGACTTCAAAAATTACTGTGAGTTCCACTGCTGTCAGACAGGGATTGTTCTCATCGTGGGCTTACCTTGGTGTATTAACTGCACTCAGCAACCAGATGATTATATTTAGAGCTACAGGATCACATCTGTAAGTATAGGGGAATGCAGGAGACCATTACTACAACAGGACAAATACTAGGATTTAGTAATTATTTTTCTCCTCTTTCCCATACAAAGACTAAGCTGAAAAGTCCACTTTTGTATCGCAAGGGCTTAACTGCAATGCTATTTTCTTTCCATTATTTCAAAAGATTAACAAGTAAGTGCTGCCACTCCATCTTAAATCTATTTATGTACTATAATAGATGCTCACTGAACTCGTTCTGAAAAGGTACACTTGAATTTGCTTTGACAACTAATTTGCTGTGTTCTTGGCTAATCAGAAGCTAGTCTGACATATTTATAAAATGCACTGCTTACAGAGTCGGTAAAAAAAATGGTCTCTAATAATGCTTGCCTAGCACAACAGTGTCTCAGGCTGTGACCGTGGTTTCTAGGTACTACAGTCATAAAAGAAGAGCTAATAACTCAGTAACTGTTTGGTCTGACGTGATTTCAAATTTCAGCTTAAGTGCTTTATCAAAGAAGCAATTCTTTGTGGTCTGGAAGAGAGGAGTGAAACTGGTTGCACAACAGCTGTTCCAGCACTACAGTAATTTCTTATCTGCAAAGGTAGCAGTATACATTTATTTTCACATGAAAACCTGAAAGAATATTCCTCATCTACCAGTGCCCTATGGATGTACTCTTTTTTTTTTTGCTGAAGGTTAGTAAGACTCAAACTCCCATCATGAGAATGTAGAGCAGGACGAAAAGAGAAATAACATTTTCACCAAATCTGCGTGCAAAACAGAATACTATTGCACAATTTTATTCAACTGGCAGAAGTCCCTTCCTTCCACAATGGGTCTGAAACCTTGAAACAAATATCCTCTTAATGTGTAAATGCCCACTCTGAACAGTGCTGGGAGTGTGACATGAGTTTTAGCTGGGCATCCTGCCACCAATAGTCAGGAAAATGTAAATACAATTGTATTCGCTGACCGCTGTTGGGAGTGCTAGCAGGAAAACAAGTCCAGTTGTGTGTTGTAGCTATTTGTATAGTAGGTAGGAAGTGTCAAATTTGGTATAAGACCTTAAATCACTGGACTGTTTATGAATTCAGCGTTCAGGAAAAACTGTTTCAAAGAACATTTTGAAAACTTGTTTGCCACTTGACATTTTGGACACCAGTGAAAACACAGTAAAGAATTCACATGGATGCTTCCAAGGGAAAACCCAAAAATTTAATGAAGATGTTGTACTGCTGAGGGGAGGGAGTGCAAGAACTCAGCCCACAGATGAGGCTGTGAGTGATGTGCTTCTAGCATCACCCTTTTTGGAGCAAGGGCCACAAGCTGAATCCTGTCCATCTGTTCTTCAGGGTGGGTCTGGGTAAGGCACTACAACCTCTCTGTGCACAGAGAGGCTCTTGTTTACATCCCTCCCTGACAAGTGAGCAAGCACTGCACCTAGAACACTTCTTTTCCAAATCCACCTCTCAGAAGCACCGCGCTGACAAAGCCTAATGCTCCCTGACCTGCCCCTGGATCAATACTCTTCCTCCCAAGGGAGGCTCTCTCTGGAGGCTCTTTTTTACTCTTGTGGCATCAGTTAACGCTTCCTGCTCCGTTATCCCTTCTTTGCAAGTTTGCAGTAGCAGGTTTTTCTTTCTGCTAATGCTGATCTATAAAATAAGCAATGCTTAAGCACTCTTCCTATATTACCATCATTAGGCCAAATTATAGCCTTAACTATGAATTCTTAGATCAGTTACGGCTTAATTTGCACTATCAACATTTAGTTTTACTGGCAAACAGTACTCTCTGCCTCATACACAACAAAACAAAGTGACTCTTTAGGAACCCAAGGGGCCTAAAACATTTCAGTGTGCAAGGTTACAATATATAATACAGCAAAGTAACCTGCAACCACTACCGGGAAAACACAACCGCCACCACAATGTAGCAACACAGCAAAATAACCTGGGAAAAAAAGCAATGTAACTCCTTTCTTTCAGACCACTTTTAGAAATACACTCAGGAGTTGGCTAGGGACTGCTTGATACAAAATAAATCATGTTCAATTGCTAAAATGTGTTCGTCGAAGCAACTGTAATTGTCTCGGTCATGCCTGAACCTTCCAACTCAGTGCTGTGCCCAAGAACCCAGGTTCGGTTTCCAGTAGCTGCTCACTTGCTGCTTAGCTCATTTACTTCGACCGACTCTCAGGAACGGGGGAGGCAGCGGATCTGCAAAGTTCCCCACAGACCTGTTGCTAAGTGACAGCCTCACATAGTCCTGGGGAAAAAACGGTCCTCCACTTCCACGGTCGAGAGAGAAATAACAAGCCTCATCCAAACCCCATCGCAACAGCCGTTTTCTTTCCATCAGCACAAACGATGCAACCTGGCTTACACCACTGGGCTTCCAAACACGCTGGCTCCAAACGCCCGCTTCAGATGCGAGCGCCCCGGCCTTCTGCAACTTACTTTGAGAGATTAGATGGAAACCAAAGGATTACAGGAGATGCGAGTTACGGAAGCAGTCGTTCCCCTCGCCGCCTGCTACGTGCGCGAACACGTCGGTCCCCTGCCTAGGTCTGGGCGCTCTGTAAGATGCCCCGTGCCCTAAGCCCCCGCACCCACCTTTCCTCGCAGCCCCTACCAGGGACAGCCCGTGCGGCTGCCGGGCTCCCGCAGGCAGACATATTGCAGCCTACACGGGAGGTGACAGCTCGGAAATCACAAGGGGCCCCTTTTCCAGCCGAACGCTGATTTTCACCCCTCCTGGATGCCTGTGACGGGTCTACGAAAGCCATTCGGCTCGGTTTTTTTTTTGTTGTTTTTTTACCGAAGCCGTTCGCGTTGGGCAGGTAACTTTTACGCCGCGGGTTCTCCACCCGAGGCGGAGCGGGCTGAGGACACCTCCTGCTGCTCGTCGCCTGCAGCTGGCGGCGGGCGCTGCGGGTCCCCGGCACCGGGCTAGGGCCGGGCCGGGCCGGGAGGGCTGAGGCGAGGCCGGGTCCCGGCGGGCCCGGCGCCCCCCCGGTGCAGCCCCCACCCCGCAGCCCGCCCGCCGACCCCCCAAGCCTCGCTGCCACCACCACGCCGGCTCCCCCGGCCTGAGCAGAGACAGGCCTCCACAACCCAGGCGAGACAAACAAAAAAAAACCACACCCAAATTCACCCCAAAACCCAACACCCCCCCCCCCCCATCCCCCTCAGCGAGGGGGCTGCCCCCGGGACCCCTCCCCAGCGCCACCGCCTCCAGCGGCCCCTCAGCGGCGCCGGCAGCGGCCCCGGCCCGCCGGTAAGGGCGGGCGCGGCTCCCCCGTCCCCACACGCGGCCACAGCCCCACGGCGGCGACTTACGGCGCGGTCCCGGCCGCAAGATGTCTGCCGGCGGCCGCCCCGCTCCCGCTGCCTGCGCTGCGCCCGCGGGGCCAACGGGAACGGCTGGGCGGGCTCCCACAGTGCCCCGCGCCGCGTCCCTCCCCTCCCCTCAGCCCCTTCCCTCAGCCCCTCCCCGCCTCCTCCGCCCCTCACGGGGACGCCCCCGGTCCCCTCAGTTCCCCCCCGGTCCCCTCACGGTCCCCTCACCGTCCACGGTCCCCTCGGCGCCGCCACCTCCGTCCCCTCCGCCGCCCACCCTTGTCTGAGCGGTGCCCGCCGGGCTGTGGAGGCGGCTCTCCCCGGTTCCCCTCAGTTCGCCTCAGTTCCCCTCAGTTCTCCTCAATTCTCCTCAGTTCCCCTCCGTTCCCTGACGCCCGGCCCCTGTGTGGACATAAGGCCTCGGCCATTGTGTACAAAATGTGCCCGCTCCTAAAGGAGGGAAGGCAGGGGAGGAGACGGGTGGGGAGGACAGAGCGCGGGCTCGGTGCCGCATCCTTCCCCGAGCGAAGTTCCTTGTTCGGGGAGAGAGGAGGCACTGAGTCGTTGCGAGAAATGCTTTCTTCTACTGTACAAAAGTGGCTGGCTGCCATTTTGCGAAGGCCCCAGATGGAGCTTTTGGAGGAATTCCTGCTGTGGTGGCACAGATGTCCTTGAGCGCACCTTGCCGCATCGGGAGAGCCAGCTCCCTGCCGCCCGCGGCCCCTGCCCGCACCGGCTGAGGGTCACGGGGCAGGGACTGGTGTCCCCTCAGCACGTTCCCTGCTCCTGCTGTCCCCCAGCTGCTCCCAGGCCCTTCTGCTGCTCCCTCTCGTCAGTGCCCAATGCAAGACACAGCCTGTGGCCTCTTCCCCTGTGTCCCTTGGTGTTGCTGGAGCTGTGACAGGTGACAGTGGCAGTGGCACAGCATCGTTGCCATTAACCCTTAGGGGCGAGGGGTGAGAAGGGCAGAGGAACAGCAGGTAGAGGCAAGGAGTTTCTCTTCACCACCCCATGCTCCAGCTCTCCTTGTTTTGCTCAGCATCAGCACGTATTCACAGAAGCTTTGCCGTATGATAAAGAAAGCAGAAAGGAAGGGAGTGGTATAAAGGAAGAACGAAAACTAGAGAACTGGGGGAGGATTATATAAAAGAAATGAGGGTTAATATCGCCCCTGGCCTGAGACACATCACCCAAAAAAGTTTCTGAAATAGATGGAGAGAAGGCACAGTACAGGCAGGGCTGTGTGCAGTGAATGTGGCCCCCAATAGCAATACCATGCAATTCCGCTAACCAGCTCAGTAATTATAATTTTGCTGTTCTCATCCATAAAAATGGCCAGGATCGGTCTGGTTTTTGTGCGGCTAAACTCCTGCTCTTCCAAGACATCCCTCATTTCATTGCAGTGCAGCGCACAGTCAAATGCAACCACGGTCTGGCTGTGCTCCCTGAGCACTAATTGCAAACCCAACGCTATTCACACACGCAGTTTTGCCTAACAAAGACTCCCCGCTAAGTAAAGCACCGCATAGTCCCTGACAGCCCTTAACCTAAGGATATGGATACAGTACTTATTAGGCCATCTGCCATGGCTCATCTTACACAGCTGAGGACATGCTCTGCTTTCCAGGTTCCCATCCACACACGCCGTCTCCCTCCCACCTCCTCCTCCGCGTTCACACCGCAGTAAGCACCGCTCCTCTTCTCTTCCCTTGCCCACACAGGAGCCCTTCCATGGGCTGTTGCAGTGCGTGGAGCAGAACCGCTCCTCCAGTGCTCGGCTCTCCCCACCCCGTTTTGCTGTCACCCACACGAATGTTATTTAAAAACAAACAAACCAACCCAAACATCTCTGTTGACGTGAAAAGCTGGGAAGGTCTATATGAATTTAAAGAACCTGCAGTATTGTTTGTCTAATGGGACTGATACCCAGCGACCAGGTGAAGACAGTTATCTGCAAACCAGCATAGGTTACTGTCTATACCCTTCTACTGTCATCGTTCATGTTCTCTGTTTTTAAGAGGAATCTCGATCTTGTGCCTTTGAAGAAAGCTTTCCAAACACAACTGGAGAGAATTTCTGAAGTTCGCCTGAGCTCTGCCTGAGTTTGCAGAGAGCCTGAACAATTTGTCCATGGAATAGGATGCTGGCGCAGAGACTGATGTTGATCATTGTAATGTTAACACTGACTGCCTCACCTCCCACCAAAGCACGGATTTATCATCCTGAATGTCTGCTGGGTCTGCAAAGAGGGCTCATTTTGGCTGGCTTTGAAAGGACAGAGTGGCACAAATGATTGTATAAAAGGGAGCATTGCTTACAAAACTCTGTAAAACTACACTCCATAAACTACCTCACTAAAACAAACTTTGGCTTAGGTTTTATTCCCTTTGCCAGATTAGTGATGTATTTATTTAGATATAGGATGATAAAAAGCACCTTTCCGAGAGCTCTGCTGCTTTTATGATTAATACAAACAGTTTGTGTTCTTACATTTTTGTGGGTTTGTTTTTTTTTTTTTCATTTTGACATCCTGACTCTATAATCAATTTGAGCAACCTCAAGGGACTATTTGCAGAAGATAGTTTTAAGTGATTGAGAATCTAAACACCTAACTTGTTTATGCAGCATAGGTGGCAGAGAAGGAAATACTGCTTGGGAGGGGAAGGAGCAACGCAGGGAGGGTTGCAGCTGATGTAATCCCCTTAAACTTAGGTAAGCATTTTCACTTTGGGATAGCTATCTTAATTCTGAATGTGTCACCTCATTTGTCAGTGGTGCTTTTGTGTGTTTATTATATTGGATATTTAGAATACATGGCCTAGGTTACTTCAGTTTGCTGAAATATCTTCTCTGGATTTAGTGTGCAAAGCCAGCAGATCCCTGCTGGTTTTCTTCCACCTTCACGTGGTCAAGAGAAAGTTCAAATTCCTCAGGAGTGACCTACTTCTCTGGAGGGACTATCTGAACCTCCTTCAGCTGCTTAGTCTGCTCTCTTCCTTTCTGCAGACTATACCACTAATCTGTGCTTCGGTTAACTCCTTAAAATCAGGTCACAATCACCTATATATACCCATAATTTGTGTAATGCTATTGACATCCTTGCGTTCTGCGTCAGACGGGCACAGTGACCTCCTACCAAATCCAGTCAATGCTCATCACGCTTTAATGCAACGCACAGAGCCAGCATCCGTCCCCACTGAGCGCAGAGAGCATTAACTGTGATTTCCAGAGGGCTGACACTGGCCTCGATACAGGTTGTTATAACCCACCATGGTCGTTACTGTTATGAGAAATTCTGCACTACGGAAGTCAGATGTGTGGAGCAGATCTTTTCTTTCCCTTCGCTCTGGTTTCCTGCCACGATAAAGATATGCAGATTCCCCGTTATTCAAAATTAACCCATCAAGATCAGGAGCTTATGCAAGAGAGATTGACCACAAATGCCTGGAACTGTTGCTGGAACCATAGCATGAGTTTTGATACCTGTTTTGTGCAGGGTCAGAGCCAGTGATCACATATACGATCCCTTTTTACCTTCATTATATAGACAGAGAACTGCAGTTTGGTTTCCAGCATCCTTCAAAAACCAACAGCTGACTTTGTCAAAGCGAGCTGCTGTTTTACACCCAGCCATCCTCTACCATAGGTGAAAGGAATGGATCCCATTTTCAGATAGCCACTCCTTGCTTTGACATTCAGGTCCCAACAATTGTGAGTGTACTCCCCTGCTGAATGTAGAAAACAATTATTTTTTCCTGCCTCAATGTTCTCAAGGCACTGTCAACTCTATATTATTGCCAGACATGTTATTCTGTAGCAGAAGCGCCAACTGGTGCTAATATGTTATGGTTAGATTAATACTTTCAGAGCAGAAGTGGGTGTCTGGGATTCATTTTCCAGGCTGGTAAACAGAGAGGAGTTAGTACAGATAATTGATGTCTTTTGTTCAAAAACCATTTTTTTTTTTTTTTGGTGGCAGGCAACCTTTTGTGTTTTTCCAAAAATGAAATTTGTAACAACCAAATTTTTGAATATCTATGCTGTTGCTGTAATTGTTTTCTTCTAGAAAAGTATCATCTATGCAACTTTTTATCAATGTCCCCTATCATACACACACACACAAAAATCTTTAATTGCTTTGAAAATTTTTTAAATGCCACTTTTTAAAAAGGAAGACAACCTTTTTCCATTTTAAATCTGGAAGATGAAAACCATGATGATACTTGCACTTTTTAACCCAGATTGTGAAGTCATTTATACAGCTAATGGATGCTGTGATTCAAAGACATGCCAAAAATCTGTAAAGTCGTAATTAATCTGAAGAGTTGGGAAAACATTAACCTCCAATATAATGCATTTCAAAACCTGCTTCTTCAAAATAAAAGCGACCTAATGCATTTCAAAACATACTTCATCAAAATAAAAGCAAAATGCCGTTTTGAGTTACCAAGTTGTTAGCAAAACTGCAGGATGACGCAGTGACATCAGGAAGCATGAATGCTTGTCTCCCAGCAGTACGGAAGAAGCATGCTCTAAAATAAGACTGAAGCACGCTGGAGCACACAGAGAGCAGGCACACTTGTCTGCCTCTTATGTGTAGTGTCAGCCTTCTGCTCGGAGCGTAACCTGGTTCAGGTTGTGCATTAAGCAACGCAGCTCATTTTCTTCTGCTATTCAAAGCAGCCTCTTGCATGACTGCATTTTGAATGTCAAGTGGCTGGGGAAAGTTCTGTGTTATTGTGCAAATGAAGTATTAAATCTAAGAGCTATGATTTATATCATTAAGCCAGAGGATTCAAAATTACGTCCCATGATGATGGTCTGCTCAGTGGTTCCTGGTAGCTGGTGGAAAGCTTGGTGGATAGTCAGGCAGTAATAACTCACATCTCTTATTTTTAGTTATTAAATCCCATAGCTTCCCCAACATTAATTTTCCATGTAAGCAATAGCTATAGTTGCCAGAGGGATTTTATGTAATTGCAGATGGTAGGAGACAGAGTTGGTAATTGCAGAAATGCAGGGGGAGATGTCCAGGAGATGATCGTCTATTAAGATGTGGCTGTTGCTATGGCATACTTTACTAACTGCTCTTCTGCATGAGAGCTTGCTGATGCATCACTTCAAATAACAGGTTATTTTTAAAATGGACCCATTTCTTTGCCTCCAAGAGAAAAATCAGATCGCCTCTCTGAGGAATACTAATTAAAAAAGCTCCTGTGCTGGACAACGGATATTATATAGAATATAGTTCATGAAGGAGTCAAGAGATTTGGCGTCCGCCATAGTACCAGGCAGCTCTGAAATCAGCGGCTTCCATATTCATCTCATGAGACAAACCCTCCTCTTTAAATTCAACAAAATGCACAGATACGAAGATCACTGTCACAGCAAACGGAAGATTGCTAGGGGCTAACATCCTCAGTTTAAAATGCCCTTTGTGAATCCGTTCAAATCAGAGACCGTTGCACTTCCTATTTATTTTGAAGAGGGTTCTCTGTGCAGAGAGAAAACAAAGCAAGAAATGATGGTGCTGGATGCTTGTGTGGAATTGTTCCTGCATGTTTGTGCCCAAGCAGAGCCGTGTGGTGCCGTCACAGGGGGCTTTGGGGAAGGACCTGCAGCGCTGGGGGGTGCTGCTGCAGGGCACCCCTTGCTGCCCCCAGGCTGGGAGACGTAGCTGGGGTGGGCTAAGGAAACAGGCATGGCTGAGGAAACAGGCACGAACCGTAAATGTGGTAACGCTGGCTCAGCAAGATCTGCCGTGTCGTTTTGTAACAGTCCACCTCCAGCTGCTGGTGGAGCAGAAATCGGAAGAAAAGCTGTGTGTGGGGACAACACACACGTTTAATTCAGGAATACACATCGGCAACAAGTTCCAGTGTATGCTCTGCTCGTCTTAAAAACCTGCATGCTGCGAAGAGTCAGTGCAATGGCTGGAACACACGAAGGTTTTCCCATAGCATGGCTGGAAAACAGCAGGAAGGAACAAAGCAACATCCCCCTCTGCGGGAGTCACCTGCACTGCACCGCGGGGCCAGCCAGGCCAGCAGCTGCCCCGGGCATGGACCGTGACCAACTGGGCCTAACTGGAGTCCTGGTTTCCTGACAACTGTTCAGAACTTGTGCTTTTAAAGAGCTTACACATGTTTATGAGAAACGTGATTATTGCTGGATTTATTATTATTGTTATTATTATTATTATTATTTCTCATGGTCTTTGTGATACGATTGTGCTCATACGTACTGCTTTTGATGGGGTAACCAGCATCCAGCTATGTACCAACAAGCAAACAGGTCCATCCTTCTACATAGTCCTTTGGAAGAAGGAACTTATTATTTTACCCGTTACAAAGGCAGGAAAACATCAATGCCCAGAAACCAAGCACAAGCCTAGAGATGTGAGACAGACTTTTATTTTGTCGTTTCCACGCTATGTCATTAAGCACAGTAAGAATAAACAGGTGTCTTTAATGTATAAACAGAAAAGCATTTTTTTTCCTTTTTTTTTTTTTTTGACAGAAAAATATTCCTCGTTACCGTATTTACATAAAGCCCTACAATTTATTTTGGGATATGGTATTCCCTTCTACTTGCTTCTTGCTCATTCATCGGATGACATTTTTGTTCATAAAAAAGTGGCTTATGGAAAGCATTGGGGTGAATATCATTGAGGAAAATGTCAGGATATTTGTTTGGAGGTGCCTAGAGGGTCATTGCGGGGCTTGTGGATCAAGCAGGCAAGCAGAATTAGGCTCACGTGTCGGTTGACCTGTCCCACAACTCAAACCATGGAAATCAAAGCATTCTCCAGGTGGTACTTGTGGTGAATACTTCCCGAACAATTCGTAGACTAGAAATACAGTCACATAAACAGTTTATTGGATAATAAATGAATATGAAATATGAATATGTAACAAAATGAAAATCTAAATCTAAGTACTATTTTGAAAAGGAAATAGTATTTGGTGACTTGCTGAGTGTGCTGATTGTTGTGGACAACCCCCGCCGCTTGGGAATATGCCTCCTAAATTAATTTTTTATTTCCCTACATGCTATGCATTGAATTCTCAGAGGTTTCTGTCTCATTAATATCATAACATTTTTTCTAAGGTCTGGCCAGCTTTTAGAAAATAAGAGATGTGCAGTTTTATGCTAAATTACCCTTATCACAGATGGAAACATTTAGTAGGGCACAGCACTTCTCTTGAATGCACCTCATATCCTTAAACGGCTCTCTATATTGCTTTTCCACTGAAGTTGCTTTTTTTTTTGGTACTAAAATAAAGAAAAGAAAGCAAAATCCTAATTTTCTTTCCATGCGTGGCTTTGTTAAAAGATAGGCATGCAGGAATCCTCAGTGAATGTCCACTTTCTGCACCAATCTCGTTGCCCGTTATCATGATATACTTTGAGTTCTGCATCTGTATACACAATTAAGTCCACTGCTATATAATTATTTGAAAGATATCTCTGGAAACTGGATTTGGCAAACGAAGCTACATCTGGTTACTCAAACCGCTATCTCAAGCCTTCTTCATAAAATACATTTATTTATTTTTTAAACTGAGGGGACATTTTCTTGTTTCTCCTTAGACTCATTTGCATTTCGTTATTCCTGTGTAGTTCTGCCCAACATTTTCAAAAGTGATCAGTGATTTTGCAAATCAGATCTTTTAGATATCTGTCCATTAAACAGAGCTACGAAAATCATCGATCACTTTAGAAAGCCCCGCCTTGTGTTTTTCTCAGTCGGATTTAGCGTGATATTTTTCTTCAGCCCCTAAGCACTGAAAGGGGACGCCGAGATGATGCCGTTAAGGAGCTCAGCCAGCAGGTGGAGTTTAAATTGCATTTAAACAGCAGAACTTCTGACTCGGGTTTAGGCTGAGCTGGAATTGTGCTGCTGGAAATGCCTCTTACAGACCCTGCTGGAAGAGCTTTGGGTCCTTAAAGCCTCCATCAGCTGCCAGACCACTCATTTGTAGGCCACATCACATCAGAGATGGTGCAGGTAGCTGATGAACGCTCTCGCGTTGACTTTGGAGTAGCTGTGGAGGAGCGCCAAATAATTGTTATTATGTGTGAATTAATAAAAAAGTCAGCTGTCAATTTTATACATACCTGAACCGACTGGAAGGGAGAAGGAGCACTCAGATGACCTGAATTCCTTATGGAAGCATTTTTATTTTTTGCTTTCATTCTCAAGAGGAAAAAGATCAGATAGGATTTGATGGCAATACTTTGCTGGAAGCATTATTAAGCACTGAAAGAAATGAGAGGGTCAAGCAAGAGCTGACAAAAATCATACTGTTCCTTGGGTAGCAATGGGAGGCAGATGAGAGAAGGGTTTATTGCATCTGTCACTGAGCTGTATTCTGAATCCAGCGCTGAACAACAGCCAAAGCACGAGAAGCCAGCGCTGGCCGAGCCCTGCGAGCAGGATGTGTCTAGGGCTGGCATCTGCCCGGGAATGAAGCCAGGCTCCGAGGCTTATACCTCCGTCTTCGAGATGAACTGTGTGGTCTGGCACCACTTTATCTTACGCTGAGAGCACTGGCTTAAGGTTAAAGGCAAGACCTGATTTATGAAGGCCGCTCCGATAAGCTCGTCTGTTCTGGAGGCAGCTTCTGCTGCTATCCAGAAGTCAGGGCGGGAAGCGTGCAAGGCTGCGAAGAAAAATGATCACGGGCTGTGCTCCGGCTAATGGAGATGTAAGCACTGCTGGCACATAGAGAGGTCCTTATGTCACAGGCTGCAGCCAAAAAAAAAAAAAAAGAAAAAAAAAAAAAGAAAAAAAGAAAAGAAAATTTAAAAAATGATTGTACTGTGCTGTGGTGATTTGAAGGCTGAAATTTTGCTGAAATTTTGCAATTTCCTGACACGACTGGCTTGCAGAACCTCACAGAGATGCAGCCTCCAAAACCTGGAGTAATGCTGGCCACAAAAACAGGCAGGAGCATGCAGAAAGGGAAGGGAAAGCCAACAAGCCAAGCAGATCGGGGCCTGCCAGGTTAGCCTGACTTCCTCCGAGCTATGCGAAAGAAGAAAGGAAATTGGCAGCCATTAAAAGCAGCTGATGACACAGCCCTATTGCTGCTGAGACAATGCGGATTACAGGCAGAGCACTGAACAAAAATGTACAGGCTGAGATTTCAGCTTGCAGAGGCCACAGAGAAGCTACAGCTCTAATCCAAACCAGATCCATTCCTGCGCTGGGGGCACTAAACCTGGGACAAAGGGCTCAGAGGAGAGATCCGACGCAAAACAAAAAGTGTGTTCAAAGACATTTACACGGGCTGCCAAAAAACTGCTGAAAAATGCCTGGGTTTTGGAGGAATTGAAATGTCTTTCAGGCCCTGGCGTCTGCATCCAAGCTCATATACTGCGATCAGCAAGGCACCTGCTCAGCAGAATGCCTGAGAAAGGAGGAGGAAATAATGGGAGCCATAAAACTGAGGGCTGAAATGCTGCTGACGTCTCAGCACCCATAAGGGACGCAGCAGCTAGTGAGCAGATGGGCAAACTGCGCTGGGTCCAAGCAACGTTAAACAGAGCTCTAGAAAGAATTTACTACCGAGTAACCTCAGCTCAGCCAACGCCTTTCACCTGGCAAAAAGCAAAAATTTCTCCAACCTGAGTGCCAAAAATGAAAGTTGGCAAATGTGCAGGGAGAGGCAAGCAGCTGTGGCCGCAGAGCTGGTTCCCCCCCAGACAGCGCTCCCCGCTCTGCTCCTGCAGCGGTTTGCTTTTCTCCTTAGGAGACTCCACGGTCTGAAGGCCCGTGTGATTGTTTTCTGCCACAAAAATGGGCTTTGCTGCTTGGGGGGATCCGTCCCGGTCCCGTGTCTGGCATTTTGGTTTGACACCGTCACGCGGCACAGCTCGCCAGGAGGCGATGCGCGGTTGGCACCTTGTGCCATGGAGGCTTCTTAAAGAAAGCTACAAAAAGCAAAGAAAATGTATGGTGAACCGCAACGCCTTCCCTGTCTCCCTGTGCAGTGCTTCATGCCCAATGTCAGCATGCCGTGTACTTCGGTGCCTACCGACCCAGCAGCCTCATGCCTGCCCGTATGGAAAGGAAAGAAAACGCATGGAGGGTGAAGGCTGCAGCTGCTGGCGAGCTCTAAACCTCCCTAAACCAGAAGTAGGATGTTTGGCCAAGATCAGGCTGTTTCTCTAATTCAGCCTTTTCTCATGTTATTTTCTTCAGACTCTAAGCAAAATCTAGCAGCCGATGTGTGGAGCACGAGGTCTTTGCACCTGCAATCAGATGGGAGCCCAACAGGAACGCGACGGTTGGGTTCCCACACACTAACTGCGATCTTTCCAGCACGCCGAGTTTTATTTCAGACATCAAAAGAAGTGAGCAGGCATTAAAAGAGAGAAGAGGGAAAGGATTCCAAGTTGCTATATAAGATAAAAGGAGGGCTGGGGAGGCGACATATGATTTTACCTTTGGAATTGCATCTGAACCTGAGTCGATCAATGCTCAATGAACTCCGGTTTGACTCGGGCTTACTGCATACTCCGTGTGACCTCGGCCCTCCCTGGGGAGGTGGAGACAACTTCCTCGGAGAGCATTGCACAACTGGCTCTGCTGTAATGCTTCTGAGCTGGGCTGAAGTAACTTGGGGCATTTCACAGTTTCCGCGGATGAGGAGTGTTTGGGCAGCCACCAGGGAGGGCTGGGGCACCGCAATCCGCCCGTGCGCCTTTGTGCCCGGAGGTGTCTGGAAGAGGCTGGTGGCATTGCAGGGATGTGCCAGAGCAAGGGAAAACCACTCTCAGGCTGGGCAGAGCAAGGCTTCGCTTCATTATTCAGTAAATTACAACAGATGGTTTTAAAATTACATCATCTGCAGTAACTTTTTGTTTTCTGCAGAGATCCATGCCATCACCTCAGCCTGAAGACAAAGCAGACAGTGGATGTTTTATTACCGCCACATCTTTTCCTGTTTCTACCAGTCAGAGGGTGTGAGGAGGGAGAAATGTAGGATGAGGAAGCGCCATGGGAGGGAGTTATAGGAGATCACCACCTTTGTTTTCTAGGAAATTCACGTTATTTTACTGAGAGCCCCCTGTTCCCATGCTTGATCCTGTAGTGCATAGCTTTAAGATTTCAGGAGACCTATGGTAGGTTGTCGCCCAGGGCTATTGCTTTTTTTAGTTTATTTTTTTTTCTCCACGACGGATGCTCGTGAAATTGTCGTCTCCTGCTGCAGAGAGAGCCGTTTGTTGCTGGGGCTGCTGCGTGCATGCGTGCTGCTCCCTCGCAGATGGCTGCGCTGTAGTTGCTGTGATACAACCGCAGCTCTGATCTGCACCGCTCCCTTCTTTAAATCTGGGAGATAACTCCGCAGGCCTCGGAGAGCAGTTGTGCAAAAGGCAAGTGGAACCCCCTCATTTTTGCTATCTGACTGGATTAGCTACTAAAGTTAAAATAAGGAGGTTGTGATCAGTTAGCGTTGTATAAGAATTGCCAGTGACTGTTTATACGAGGGGATTATAGTGTGAGAAGCGAACAGATTTAACGTTGCAGCTGGAATGAGCAGATACGAGCTGTGGAGGCTGCAAGAGGATTCATTTGAAGAGAATTTGCTGATTTTATCTAATAAAGACCTCTGTCAGATACACATCTTGAAGATGGGTATTTTCTCATTAGGCGGTACTCGCAGTGTATTTCATAAGGTAGCTAATGTTTTGTTTAAACTGTTATTTGTCAGGGCTCTGGGTTGTGTAAAACATGCCTGAGTGCAGTGTTCTCCCCGGCTGCTGGGCTCCCATTCCCCAGGCAGCTTTACCTGCCCTACATCTGTTCCTCCAGAAGCCATGCAGGAGAGCTGGCTCCCTATTAAAGCACTGAAAAGCACAACCCCAATGACCGTATTTTGGTTATCAGACAAACTAGCACTTATAAAAGCAGATTTAGTGTAATTAAATAAAAAATAGTTTTAAAGTAATAGAGAAGCACACGGGGAATATATCAGAATGTGAAGACAGCTCCTGTACGGGGAGGTGAGGGAGGTGATGGATCAAACCGAAGACTTAGTCTGGACTTTCAAGAAAGGAATAAATCCTGAGAGTTGCTGCAGGGCTGCCAGGGAAATGGGAAAGGAGAGATGTTGGAACACTTCCTCAGGGCTTGGCAATAAATAGTCTGAGGGTTAGAGAAATTATGAATAAGTCCAATATTTTAGTGGAAGTGTTCCTGGCTTGCTCAAGAGCCTAAAAGAGTTCGGTCCCTCTCAGCAATTTTTCTCTTTTTCTTCCCGAGCACCAAATCCGGGCAGACCTCGCTGCAGAAGGTTTCGGCTTTCATCCATTTCAGAGCCCGTCTGATGCCCACATATGAGAATTGTCAGGAACATGAGCTGGTGCTGTCCGCATCCAGCTGGTGAGCAACAGAGGAGGGATTTTCATTCCTGGGAAGTATCGCCCTTCCCTTGAGAGCCAACTCAGTTCCAGCCTGTGCATCTCATGTTTTCATCAAAGAGGTTCCGATGTGAGAGAGAGCTAGCGCATTTGGCATCCCAGAGATGCTCGTTATGGTTTTAGGCAGCTCATAGCAGGATAATCCATGTGCAGCCAAGATTTTCATGTAGGTATCAGGAAAATACTGGGTCAAACTGATTTGTTAAAGAAGCAGACTTAATCTAAGTCTTCTCTTCCCAAGCCTCTCAGCAACGGTGCCAATCAGAATGATCATTTAAAGCAAGATTTTTTTTTTTATTTTTATTTTTTCTGTTGCCAGGAGGGAAACCTACCTGCATTTTCCTAATGAGGGAGTCATCTCCTTTGCAAATGTGTGAGAACATGTTGCAGCTCCACCCTTCAGGAAGCAATGGTTGCAAGACACAGCCTTTTTCAATGGGGGTTGACAGGCTTGCCCCACATTATTGTGTTTTTCCAGTTTGGACTCGGGAAGACAAAAGGAAACCAAAATAAAACTGGAGAACAAGGACATTGTTTTTACCTTTTTTTTTTAGCTCATTCCTTCCTAGAGGCATTTATCATGTTCTTTAGAAAAAGCAAGTCGTAGCAGACAGCTAGTGTTGCTCCAACTTAAGGAGCTCCAATTAAAGGCCTTTCTGTGGCAAGCCTTTACTGCTGTGCTGAGCACTCCTACACAGCAGCTAGCTGCCTGTGATGGCATCAGAGCATTACAGGAAGAGTTACTTTCTGATATATTTCTTCAGATCAAATTTGACCCCCCCCAAGGGACTATTAAAAAACTTAAACCCCAAACATGCTGAGGTTTAAGACAAAGAAAGGAAACAACTGAAAAACAAAGCAGAACAACAGGAAGGTTTCCTGTACTGCTCTGTAGATGATGCTCCAGAACCCAAACGACTGACCAGATGTGCTGTCCAAGAGGCTGATCTCTGCTGTTCGACTCCAGATTTTGAGCACATCAAAATCTAAAGCTGTTGTGCGAATGGCAATAAAGATAACTGACTTTGTTTGGGGTAGTCTCACTTTCAGGCTGACAGCAAAGACAATAAACAGTGAGGAGCAAAGGACAACTTTTAAACTGCCTTTGCTTAATCTAAACTGGCCTCATAAATGTAAGCAAGCAACTCTGCTAATTGGAAATACATGGCACCAAGTTGTCAGTCGGAGGAAACCGGCACAGCTCCACTGAAACAACGCTGCAGCACCATTTGACGCCAGAAGACGATGTGCTCGTGGCATTTTACCCCGGTGGCACTTTGAAGATTGCAAGCCAGCCATGTTAAGGAGATGCTCGTGGCTTAATACGGAGCAGATGGCATCTACCCCTACCTTCACTTCCCATCTGTGACCTACAAACCCTGCGGATTCGGCCCCTGCTCGGCCAGGTTTACGATTCCATGGCTGCGGTGTGGAGGCACCGGCAGTGTGGTACATTAGCCAGTAGGCATCGGTTCTGGGAGAAGAAAATTACAGCTGTGATTTTTATTATCGCTTTACCACAACCTCTTTTCCTATGATTCATATTGCCTTAAGAGATTAGTTTTCTTTAGCATTTAACCTCTCTCAATATTGCTGCCTGAACCAAATTTATGTCTAGGATAAAGCTATGTCCTCTTTTTATTGAATCCAGGTACTTTTCATAATGAAACTAAGGTCATGTGATCTTTGATTGTGGTACTTTGAATTCTTTATTGAAAATGTATATTATATATTTTTATGACATTAATTAAATGTCTCAAAATAAATGACAACATAAAAAATAATTAATGTCCCTGTTTGGCTCATTATCTCTTTGGATTTGATTTGTGTTCAGAGAGCTGGAAACTCATCTGACCCATACAGATTTAGATATTTAGGAGCACTGCCTCATGGCAAAATTTAGGACTGAAGAGAGAGGGCTTGCTTCATGAGTATGGTACTGTATATATATATATTTTTATTTGCTTGCAAGCTCCTTGGGTAAATTGCATTCTCATCTATACAGGATGTTATTCCACCTTCATCACCAGAGAGTATCTGAGTGCCTTCCAGCTAAGCATTATGTGATCCAGCTAACATCTGCCATGTTCGTTCTCTCTTTCATCCTTACCCAAGCGTGTGCATGTTTTGTTGTTGGTTTTAGATCTACATGCTGCCATGTGTCAGTGTTACAGAAAGTCATATGTGCATCAAACAGCCTTCTAAATAGCTTGCATATTGATCCTGCAATACTCCTCTGGTTTATGGCCTGAGATTCAGAAAGCTGAAATAGGGTTTTGAAGCTATTGTAATCTTGCAGGACAGAAATAATTATAAAAAACATCAGGGTTTCATTACCTTTATGTATATTTTTATATTATTCCAGAATCTTGGAGGTCTTTAACCACGAATTAGGCCATTTGTACTAGGAGCTGTACAATCTGTACTTTCAAATCATTTACAATGTAATTATAATACAACAGATCTTGTCTTTTGATACATTAAACCACCTTATCATAGAAAAAGGATGCAATTTCCTATTAAATCTCATAGAGGAGTCCTAAACGTCAGCGGAACTCAATTTCTGTTAAGTCTTACAAGTAATTTCTATATAGGTATTATTATTAGCATTGTTTTTATTATTCGTCGTAATAATGATGTGCTGTATAAAGCCAGAGAGCTATGCCCAAAAGGTGCTTTAAAACTCTCCCTGGTGCATGGCAGGCAGGCAGGTGCTGTTCGGAACGAAGTTCGAGCTCTGCTCAGGGCTTCCGGAGAAACATCTGACGAGGTACTGCAGGGGAACATGGAAGCGCTTGAAAGTCAAGTCCAGTGTTAGAGGACGATTGACATTTATTGACTTCCTGCACCATCTAGTGGGGATTAAAATTAATTGCTCATTTTATGAAGTCTCTGAGCTGTTCAGGTGCCCGTGCTTTCCTCTTGTGGGCACTGGAAGGGGCCCTGGAGGAGTCCTCCTTTGCACAACAGGACCAGGCCTCCATGGGATCATCAGTGCCACCCAAGATGGTGGGTAACTGCTACTGGAGCACGTTGCATCCAGAGACAGGGATCAATCCAGCCGAGGTGAGCTCCGGGGAGGGCAGGCCTCGAGGAGGAGCCTCTATTTCTGGTGGCTCACGGAGCTGAGGGCACGCACAGGACCTCGGACCCAGGCAGGCCTCCAGGCCTTGAGAAGCCAAGAGGGTTGTGGAGACCCAGAGAAAACGTCTGCATGCAGTTCGGGTAGGCTCTTTGCGGGGATGGGGCGTTGGGATGGATTTCAAGAGGTCTGAGTGTGATTCTTCCCTTTCTTATGTGACCTCGTCTGGGTGACGGCTCCAGGGCTCTCCTGCGTTACGAGGACTTAGCAGTAACACTTCTCCTAAAACACGAAGCTTTTCTGGCTGCCCAGAAGAGGAGCCAAGATCCGATCCTGCAGGTGGAAGCAAAAATCACTGCTGCAACCTTAATATAAGGCATTTCCTTCAACATAATTTGTCTAATTATCAGTGAATGGGATGACATGAGGTGATTACGCTCACGATTTTCTGCTCAGGAAGCAGCAGCCAGCTTTCTTCTGTTGCTGAGCAACAGCCATGCTCTGAAATGTGCTTAAAGTGGGGAGTGATAAACATTTTTTAATAGACACGATATCACTACAGAGGCAACCCTAATTGCGATAAACAGCCAGGAGATTGGAAAATCCCACCTACAGAAAAAAGTTTATGAATTAAAAAATTGCCCGGGGTAAACGAGAGGGAGGAATATAAAGAAAACCTCGAGGAAGGAGAAACGAATCTCCTCCCCTGAGGAAGAAGAGCTCTAACTATTTTCAGATTATTGTGTTTGTTATCCCTGCTGCTGTTCTTGTTCAGTCAACACACCAACCTTCCCTTCTTAGAGCTGTGCGTTGGACGTGGTCACCCTTGGAGGCATGTATGGTTAGAGCAGTAAGGAAAGGTACACTCTGTTGGAAATCTATGTGTCGTAGGCTGGAAATGCTCTTCACTGCTGATGCTCTCCCTTTTTTGGCCTGTCATTTTGGCAGGTTTTGGTCTGAGTCGTGGGGACCAAGAGGGTTTTAAATGTTGTCCTTGTGGTTTGGCAGCTCGTCCTCTGTCTTCTCCTGAATGAGGTCTGTAGGAGAAAGTTGACCACTGGGGAGCTGGGCCCTACAGAGGCGTCAGACCGAGACCCTCCCTCTCCTGCAGAAGGTCCCAGCAATGCGTATGGTGAGATTTCATGGCTTTGGCCAGTTTTGTAGCATAACAGAAATGAGAACAGATAAAAACCCGAATGTTCCCTCTGCTTGGTTTTCTCCTTGAGAGCATAGGATTCCTGTTTTCCAACATGAATTCCACTCTGGCAAGCACATCCCTCAGTTGTTGCCATAACACCCTATTCTGTTTCCTAAATTACAGCGGTAGAATCTCCTATGCCTTTGCCTCAGGTTTTTTTCCACCTTACTAATTTTGGGTTGTCGCTGCCTGTCTCTGCAGGCACAGACACCTGCTTCACGCTTTGTCTCAGGGTTTGCGAAGGTCTCAGTTGCCTTGCACTGATCTCGATGCGAGAGAGGCAAGTGGTGTGTGCAGGTTGTTACTGTGGGGCTGTCTGAAAATAGATGTGCCAGCAGCCTCGCTGCTGCTGCTGCTGCTCAAACACCACCAACACGACTGTTCTAAAATAGACTTGTCTTAAAAAGGCCCACACTGCAATGTGTTAGAGCCAAGTCGTTCCTTAAAGATGCTTCTGACTCACATTGATAACGAATATTTTCAGCTCGAAGTAATTATGAAGCTGATCAAGAGGAAAGTTGTATCTCTCTCCTCACCCATACAGCAAAAGGCTTTCCAGCACAGAATTGTGTGGCTGAATTTCCCAGTATTTGGGGTGCTGAAGCTGCAGTATGAGCTGTTGGATCGAATGCCTCCTGGGACCTGCCGATGAAGCTGGCAGCAGCTGTGCTAGGGGGTTTTACTGGTTGGTACTGACAGCTGTCTGTTAGCACAGCTCGTAAGGCTGTTGTCCCCTGCCCAGAGAGGACAGCAAGCTTCCTGGTTTTAGGTCTTCAAGTGTGTTAGGAAGCTGCCTAGTGAAGCTTCTTCTTAGCATAAAGAATCTAGTCTTCATTGGCATTTCTGAACATTCATATTTATATTTACTGAGAAGAAAAAATGAGTGTCAGCAATTTTTGGTGAATCTTTTATGGCATTCACTTTTTTTTTTTTTTTTACTCTGCAGCTTTTTTTTTTGCTTTTTTTTTTTCTTTTTGCCAAAACATCCTTTAGTTTTGTCTGTTGCTTTGGCAGGTCTGGCAGAACTGCAAACAGAAATGCCTGCAGATGCCATGCTGAGCATGTAAAAATAGAAACTCCATGAATATTCCTCTTAAAAACCTGGCTTTAAGGACGTGCTTTAATTTGGGGAAATTTCTTGGCATTTCTGTTGCTCATTGCTTTCCACAGTACTGCTGTCTGTTTAGGCTTAATGTATCTGTCCAGCTAACACCTACAGACCTTGCCTTCTTTGGTTCGAATTTTGATTCTGATCACAAGTACAGCAAAAGCCGTCCTGGAACTTGGATGGGTGTTAATAACTAATGGGACCCCAACAAATCGTCTGAAATACAAAGGTGGGTCAGATGAATGGTTCGTATAAAAGTAACTCCCGGTGAACCATCAGGTGGGAATTAAAATTTAATTTAGAATGTACTATCACTGCTGCGGTGGTGGTGGTGGTGATTTACTTGATTGACTGCTGGTTTCTTTCACCTTTGCGAGCCTTAGGTTTTTACTATCTGAGGAAATTAAGGCTGAATTGCAGCAGGAAATTCCTTGTACCCAGGTGTTTCTGGTTATCCGACAAATAACTCGGCTAGTGGGGAGGCAAGGATTAGGATGGGCTGGTTTGGAATCTAAATGATTCTCAGTGCTCGGTACCACACATTGACATTCTGGCTGCTGCTGTGTTTGTTCTCCGTGAAGGATGGGAAAATCCTACCGAGCTAGGTAACAGTCCAGCTAGCAGCGGTAATTTCATTGTTCTATTTCAATAGTTAGGGTGAAAAGCTACTTTTATAGAGTTGTCCTGATTTAATGGACTGCTTTTAAAAAAAACACTATTGAGTTCTGTTGGGTTGTGATTTGAGTTGCCTGAATAATACAGCTACGTCTTGTTTTGCTCCTGTTCTCCATGTGACTCGTGCTAATTTCCCTCTCCAGATGCAAGCACTGCCTGGGGGATGGAGCAGGCCCTAGTCAGCTGGAAGGCCTCCGAGTGGCCAAGCTGCTCTTTTGTGAGTGAACACAATCAAAATCCGCCCTAATTCAGGGACTGAGGACCCTGTGCTGGACCTAGGGGGTGATGATAGACTTCATAAATTAGCTAAGGAGACGAACAAAGAGACAAATAGCTCTGGATGAAAGCAATGCTTTCTGACCCCAATATTCATGATAGAGTGGACAAACCTTGCAGCATGGTTAGCATGCAAAACACACGCTGACTCCAGTGAGGGTGGCCGTGAAAGAGCAACACACAGCCGTACCTGCAAGGCGCTGGGACTGCAGCTTGTCCCGTGGCGTGGTGATGGAGCTCATGGACCCGGAGCAGGCACCAGGAGATGGTCCTTGTTCAGCCTCAGCTGGGCGCTGCACGAGCCTGGTGCACGCAATGCTGGTGTGGAGTTTTACAAGAAACCAGAGGTGCTAAGTGGAGTCACCCCAGGTTAAGCAAACAGGCCAACGCTCTTCATTAGGGTGGAATTGAGCAGCTGGCTTGCGAGTGACCCTCATGGATATGAAGGCAAACGGTTTGGTAATGGCAGATGAGGGCTGCAGGGCTGGTGCAGCGTCAGGCCAAAGCTCGGGGCTCTGCTTGCCCTCGTGCACAGCCTGTGCGGAGAGGTTTGCCCACGGGGTGAGGTTCACCAGGGGTGCACAAAGGTTACCCAAACGCAGGCTTTTCCTGCTGCCCCAGGCTCCGGGGCTCTCCGAGCTGTGAGGCCCTGGTTCAGAGATCGCTCGGCACGGTGGCAGTCGGGAAGGTGCCTCCCAGGTCCGCGGTGCACTTCTCAAACCTTGAATTTACCACAAGTAAAGCTAAACAATCAGACCCGCGGGGCTGCTGTGGATGTGCAGGCTGGCAGCCTGGCTCATAAAAGAGGCAGAGAGCAAGCAAGCGAGGGAATTATTTCCCCGAGCCTGCAAAGTTCTCATTCCTACAGACCCCCGGGCTTGGCTGCATTGGCAGACCCAAGTAGATGGTAACGGGATGATTTCCCTTAAGCAGTCATTAAGGAAAATGACTTTGGATTGTTCTGGGTTCCAGGCCGTGCTGCAGCAGCCTAATGCAGCGATAACCAGTCACATCCTGCTGCTCCGTGCCAGTGGACACAGCTCTGGGTTTGTAAAACACCACCAGCTCCGCCGTTCCCCAGGCGTATCAGCTCTCCTCCCTAGTGCCACAAACTGCAAACGAAACAGCCCCAGAACAGAGCAGAATGATGCTGTGCAAACCACCTTGGGTGCCAAATGGAAATGTAATTTGCAGGCATATGTCAGCAGAGAAAGTCCTTTCCTACAGGAGAAGAAATCCAAGCAGCCACATGGAAATACTTTAATTTCAGCATTAGCCATCAGAGGAGATGGCTGTTGCAGAGCATAGGAGCCAGGTAATTTGGTTCCGAGCTTTAAATATGTGCAACACCAAGAAATATTAGGGGATGTGGAATGTTTAATGCAGCACTGCAGAGTCAGGAAGGGAACTGGAGCAAAGCTTTTGCTGAGCTGATTGATCCGTTCGTCGGAGCCGCAGCACAAGATTCAGCCCGAGAGCTGGCTTCAGAAAACCTCTTTATCTCTTGGTCATGAGACATAAAACAAGCCTTGGGGCTGTCACCTTCTCCGTGGTGTGATTCGGTCAGGCGGCAGCCTGCGTCTGAGAGGGGTGAGGGATGCAGCTGATGCTTGTACCTGTGCCCCCTCCCAGCCCTCAGCCCTCCCTCCCTCCCTGCCCCCAGACCCGTGAATCCAAATAGCTCCAGGGTAGGCGGATTTTTCCACCCTGTTCCAGGTCTAATTTCTCTTTCAAACTAGTACCGTATATCTTTCCCCACCTCCCACTTGTCACTTTATGGCTTGCTGGATCTGTTTCCTTTAATGCTTGAAAATATACAGTTAAAATCACCTTAAAATTTACTAATATGCCTTTTTATTTGAAAGGCTTATTTCCCTGAAAGGCTTTCCCAGTCTTATATGAGGGCATGCTCTCTAATATTAAACATTTTTTTTTTCAAAAATGGGTGCACATCTGTTTGATATTTAACTCAAAACAAATGGTGAGAGTGGAGAACACGAGCAAAATTACGCTTTAGATAGCTATAAAAGGTCATTTTTGCTTTAAACTACAAAGGATGAATAGGGGCATATGACACACGTAATAAAGACGGAGATAGGTTTAAAATGCCCTCAGGCTGTGCTGAGGTCAGCTGCTAGCTTACAAGAAAAGACACATTTTGCCCTTCATTTTTTTTTGCCACCCAAAAGAAGCAAGCTGGGATCTGTGTGTGAGGAAGGTCGCTCAATCTCTGCTTCAAAACACATCACATTTTTCTCCACCTTTTTCCTGCTGGACACCAAACACTTGAACCTGATACCTGAACAATTAGCCCCAGATTACCCTCTTTTTTCCCAGCTGGAAATTGGAGAAAGGTTTCACTTGTCTTGGTCAAGGAGCCATTGTTTGTGCCTTGCCATACACTGAGAAATTTGATTTTCACTACGATTTGCCAAAAAGCAAGCAGAGAGCAGTGACCCCCAAGTGGTGCCGGTGCAGCACCGATGGGCTGAAGACCTGGCGTTTGCTTCCAGCTGCAGATTCAGCCCGTGCTGGGCTTTTTGGACGGGGCTTTATTCAAAGCTGTCAGGCTTCCCTGAGCACTCTCTGTGAATTTTGAGGGGGAAATGAAGCAAGAAATGGGCCATTTCTCATTTAGAGCTGGCGCAGGACCAAACCAATGGGAGCAGATGAGATTTCCAATAAAACCCTCCCGAAAGGCAAAGGAGCGGGGAGACAAGGCGCTGGTTGCGATCTGCCTCCAGCCATCTGCTCCAGAAGCGCTGGAAATGCAGGGCAGGGCACGACTAGCACCTTGTGGTAAACGTGGGATGGAAACGGCAGCTAGAATTTGGTCATCGGGTGCCTTTTGCATCTGCCAGAACATCGTTTCTGCTATTAGAGAAAGAGATTAGCGAAGAAATATGGAACGAGATGGTCAAGGCCTTACACGGAGCTCCATCCTTCTCAATCTGCAGCCAGGCTTGTTTGAAGCCTCGCGCTCATTTCTGTACCAAAGGGGTAAATTTGGAGTCTTGCTGTTTCTTCGTAAAATACTGCTGCTTTTGAGCTGGGTGCCTCAACACACACGCAGGTCATTTATCCCGGAGGGAGTTGTTCAAGCCCTGTCTGGGGACCGATCAGCAAATAATGAGATATTTCTACATTTTAGACATGACATATGTGTGCGCATTTAAAGCATTTGGAGCAGAAACTCGGTGCATTTTCTGAGTATTGCTGAGCTTTGTACTCCAATCTGCAATCGCTAGGAAGCAAATCGTCCGTAGCTTCGTCCCGTAACACGTAGGGTATTAATGGGAACCAGGTACCCTCCTTCAAAGGAACGGGAACATCAAGAATCCTTTCTGTTTCTCATGTTCTAGAAAACATTTCACAGTTTTAACGAACATCCAAAGGGAAAAGAAAGCAGGACGATAAATTCAGGAGCTAGCTCAGTTACGGAGAGGTACGTACAAACACATCCTCTGGCCGAAATGCCTCCGAGGAGAGGCTGATGTGCTGGGCTTTATCACACCAGGCACACGAGCGTCCAGCTGCCAGCACGAGGGCACGCTGGCAAGCAGCCGCCCCAGCTGCCTGGGCTCCGGTGCCATTGTAAACTTCAGTTTTGTGTGCTCAGCGTGTACCGAGAGCGATCCCTTTGTTCCATATGGCTTCCATATAGTGACACTGCATCCTGTGTAGGAGAGGTCAAGGAGTGGATTATCAGCAAGTGTTTCAAGTCAAGAATGAAGGGAGCTGGCAGGGCAGATCTGCACAAAGCCTGCTCTGTGCTTCTCATCGGCGCAGTGACCTCGGGGTTTCGGTGCCTGTGTTTGTCCCCCCCCCTCCTTCTCCCTTCATGTGCCGAGCACAGCACTGGCTAACGTGTTAGCACAGCATTTCCCTGGCAGGTTTTTAGAGGCAGAAAGGAAACAAAAGCAGCCCACAAAGCCTGGCTGAAATGTTTCGCTGTGAGCAAGGAGTTTTGTGAGCCAGGAGCAGGATCTGTCCCCTAGGACACTTCTTACCCTCCTGATCTCAGAGCATCCCTGAGCCGTGGGGTAGCTCTCGGAGCATTACACCAGACATCGGTAGGTATGCAAAATTAATAACTGCATTTTAATAACTCATGACCTGCAAGACCTGAGCAATTACAAACCTCGTAGGGTTATTACCGACCGAGTAAAAAATATATTCCATTTAAACATTCCTCACATAATATCCCCACTGCAGTCAGCTTTTCAAGAAAAACAGTGTTACAAGTGCTGGTTCTCTGGTACCTAATGAGTTAGCTTTGGCCGTGGATCAGGAGCTTTTGACGGGTGTAGGTTACATTGACAACTCAAAGGCTTTAGATATTCTGGACCCTACCTTGATGTTTAATGATACAAAGTCAAACCGGGGCCGGGGGGAGCGCAGTCAGCTGGTTGCAGCGATGTGAAGAAATCCTGTGCTCAGTCCTCCTCCGCAGGAGCAGCACAGGGGGCTGGGGAGGGACGGGAGCAGGGCTGGGGACAGGGCTGTGTCCCCTGGCGGGGACGGGGGGACATCATCCCCGTCCCCTCCTGTGGCAGCCGGGGGGGACGGGAGGGCTGGGGCTATTACAGAGCTCCTGGTTTAGCAGCTACGCCCAGAGGTGGGGGCTGCTGGAAGGCTTTCGCTCAGGGGAAGGTCTGGAGAAGAGCGATGCAGAGAGCCAGAAATACGTGACTGCTGCCAGAAGAGGAGAGGCTAAGCAGAAGGATTTCAGCTCGGGAAGGAGGTGGTGGAGTAGGAATAGGGCATGGATCTGTGAGGCTGTGTGTAGGTAGAGAAATCGAGCACGGGACAATCAGTTCTTTTTGCTGTAAGGCAAAAGGAGGGAGCACTCAGTGAAATTACCAGGCAGTACCTTTTGTACAAGCAGAGGTCTGACTAAATCCTAGTCCTGCAGCTCAGCCGGTCGGTGTGAAACACGGTGGCTTGGGCTTGAATGTCAGGCTAGGAGCCCCTGAAAGCCAGCTTGCGGCAGCAGGGAGAGGAGGCAGGGGAAGCAGCACGCTGCATCCGTCCTCTGCCTCCTCCTTTTGCAAGCCTGAGCACCAGCCCCTGTCTGCTGGTTCATCTGCGGTGCGGCCCATTATGCACATTTTGTGTGCTTCTGATTTTATTTCCATTTTACCATTAGGTCTTTGTTCGCCCGTGAAAGCAGAGTATCATTCTCTGTAATGTTACGTGTTGGAAGGAACAGATGTCAGCAGAGAAAACAAGTCCAGAAAGTTCTTCCCTTATGCTCCATTTACACTGGGTCATCTTCTGATTTGCTTTCAGCATCAATATTTTTCCATCTTACCCTTGCACCATGCAAAAAGTGGAGAGACTAAAAAGGGGTGGCACGATTACGTTCCTGTAAATAATTTTGTGTTGACGCTGCTGTACAGTGTGAATAATTTATTTGGGTTAAAAAGAAATAGTATTGATCTTTTCTGCCTGGTGAGAGACTGAAGCTCGTTTAGAATAATAAAACCCAATTTTCAGCTGAATATCCTGGAGTGTTTAACATTTCTGTCTTAATGATGTGGCAGATGAATCTCAGCAACCGTAGGTACTGGGTGCCCAGGTGCTAGAGAAAACCCTGCTAGCAGGCTGCGTGTTTCAAAGTGCTCAGATGCCCAGGTGGCTTCCACAAGCATTCGGCTTGGCAGGGGAATTAGGAGTAGAGGGAAAAAATTCTTTTCCTATTTCCTGAGCCTTCTTCGTTGGTTTATTTTTAAGGAATTATGGAAAAATCCTTAGCAGGTGGCATTTCACTCTGCTGCTAAAATATAAGAAGTTCTTTGACCCTGATGGCGTTGGCTCCTTTCCTGTGGACACCAGCTCCAGCATCTGAGCGGGCTGAGGTCTCCCCAGTGTGAGAGTGAGCAGAAGCACCTCGTGGTGGTACACTGAAAGGAAAGGCTGAGAACCTTACACTGCACGGGGGATTAGTGCCTCGCCACGGTGCAAATGCAAAAAAGTGCACACGGGAGTGGAACTGCCCCAGCTGGCAAGGCACTTCAGCCCTGCACGGAGTATTTGATTTGCTTAATTTGAGCAAAGGCGCCAGATATTTGATTTAGACTTCCTGGGTGAAACCCTTCATGTTTTTTCTTGCTCAGAGATTTGTGGCATTGGAAGCTGGAGGAACATTAGATTAGGTACAGCGCCGGTACACCTCATCTATCACGGGCTGATAAACGCTGCCCAGCTGATTTCTGCCTGGAACCTCATAACTCCTGCTTTGCCAAAGCGCATCTTCCGGAAAGAAACGCATCCTGCCTTGCTCTGAAGACCTCAAGAGAGAGAAGATCTAATTCTCCCCTTCGTAACGTGTTAATCAGCTTCGTCGCTCGGAGCGCGCGCTTTGTTCCCAGTGCAGTTCGGCGGACGTGCCGCCAGCCGCGAGGGCCTGTGAGCGCATCACAGCCAACGGGACTTTGCTCTGGGCTCGGGGGGACCGGCCCTCTGTTGTTGCGTTCTCACTTTCCTGAAACTGCTTCCAGCATTTCAGCATCCCGAGTACGTGCTTCTCTTCTGTGCGACCCCAAAGTGTTTGCAGACTTGGTGACAATCCGATGGCTTCTCTGGGAGCGCATTATCTGCTTGTCAGTTAGTTTTGTTCAGACGTACAACTTGGTTCTTGGTCCCGGTGTAAATGGATCTCTAAAATTTCCATTATTATTATTTTTTTTTCTGTCTCATGTCAGCATGTTAAAGTCTGCAAGACCTGGAGCACTTCTTTATCGTTATTTATGGTTGCTTATTATTTAACCTAAAGCCGCCATCTGGATGCTGATAATGCTCTCGCTTGTTGATTCCAAAGCAACTTGATGCTTATTTGCTATCTCAACCTGAGATTGTGAAACATAAGAATAAAATGGGAGCAATTTATTTTCCAGATCAAATTTTCTCTCAGCAGGATTAAAACTGCCACAGCAGTAAAGAGTTTACAAACTCACTAAAGAACTGTAATAACTTCCCTTCTGACTGCCGGGTCAAGGAAAGGTAATACATGTTTCCAATCAGCTTTGAATTGAACTCAAATTGTAGGTTTTATTTCACTTTAATCCATATGTGAGTTCACGTTAAAGGTAAGAGAAATCACAGGACTGCAAACATGGAGTAGAGTTAATTAAATTCTGCAGCTCCTTCTGGAGGAAGCCCTGCCTCTGCGTGTGCAGGAAGGTTTCAGGGCGTTCCCGAGGGCAATGGGAACCATGAGATCGCCCGTCAGGGCAACAGCACGTGGAGTTACAGTGCCCGAGTGAAGTACATTGAGAGAAACCTTGCAACACTGGGGAAATATTCCTATTTTTTTTTGCTGAGCTACTGACAAAAAAGCTTCCTCCTCTCCCCTTCTCCCCCCCTGCTCCAGAAAAAAAAAGTAACACCCCCCTGCTGCCAGCACTGGAGGTGGCCCTGGGGCGACACGGCACATCCGTGGCTCAGACCCACAGACGATTTTTCTCTGAGACAGCAAACACTCCTTCGAGAAGCCATGAACGTTTATTATTATTAGACCTCCTTCTCAGTTTCCCACTTATTGTGGGATTTTTTTTTTTTCCTCCTGGTTTTCTGTCCAATCTTTTTAAATGTGCTGGGGAAAAAGCTTCTCCTAAGTGGGAGAGACTCTTCCCGTGCTAAACACTAAGTCTGCGTTTCGCTGCCTTGCAGAAGGGGGACTTGAGCTCTGGCCCCTTCACAGAATCAGGAGCAGTAAGCCCTTCCTTATCCTCTGGCAGGTCTCGTCACTGCAGCCCCTGCCTGCCTGCCTGCCCCTGAGAGGAGATTCTTCTTGAAACAATAAATGTATTTTATTTTATTTTATTTTATTTTATTTTATTTTATTTTATTTTATTTTATTTTATTTTATTTTATTTTATTTTATTTTATTTTATTTTATTTTATTTTATTTTATTTTATTTTATTTTATTTTATTATTTTATTTTATTTTATTTTATTTTATTTTATTTTATTTATTTATTTATTTATTCATTTTTCCCACAGCTAAGACAGTCTTGGAGCATCTCCAGTACTGAAAGCAGCATTCGATGCAACTCAAAATGAAGGCTGCAGCTCACCCAAGACCTGCACGTCACCGGAGCCCCGGCTGGGGGCCACGATCAGCGCCCCGGTGGGTGACACCGAGTGCCGGCAGATGTGTTCTGGGACCAGAGCTGGCTGCTTACAGCAGGGAGGGCGACACACCTCGACTTCTGCATGTGGGCATCCAGGGAAAAACCCACACGGAGCTGGCGGTGAAAGGGGTTCCTGTCTAAAAATGAGTAGTGTTCCAGAATGAATTACATGCAGAGTGTGAGATTCTGAAAAAAAAGAAGCCTTCCTCACTAAAAGGTGACATTTCAAAAATCCAGATTTTGAAGTAATGTACGGTACATTCATTTTGGCTCCTGCAATAAAATAAAAGCCTCCCTCAAACACATCTCTTGCTCCCAGGCTTCCCGTGGAATACCCGTGAGATTCTGAGGCACTCAAGCATCGCGTGCCAGATTCAGCGTCTCCTGAAATGTTTCTTGGTGGCTTTACCAGGCCTTGGATGGGGCTCGGAAAGATCACGTCCTGGTCTGCCTTTGGCCCCTGGCCCTTCTGTGCGGGCCTCGAGCTTCTCCTTCAAAACCTGAGCTGCTCTACAGAGGAGTGTTCAGACCGAGAAGAGCTGAGCTCATGCCAATGAGTCAGAACCACGTTAATAGCAAATTCTCCTTCCCCTCAATTCCCCTGCACTCATGCTTGCAAGAGTGCTTGAAAGTTATTTGTCCTCAAGGCCACGGATACGCGAAGAGGCTTTTTTTCGAAGATATGCCTAGCAGCCTTTCCCCGTTTCTCATCTTGTCCACTTAATTTTCCCTCTGCATTGAAATGTCCTTGGCTGTTCCGAGGTTCTGTTCCCTCAAGTTCTTCTTCCCTGGCAAACTCGGATGCTCGAGTGCTCTGCCCTCAGCGTTTAGAGGTGATTTCCAAGTGGTTCGCCACAATTCTCCTTTTTATATAAACACTTCAAAATTACTTCGGCGAACTGAAATACTCGCACATCAGCAAAACAGGCGCTGATGATGATCTTGTGCTCCGTGCATCCGAGTGCTTGGACTCGGAGGGTGTACTTTTATATTACTTCTATATACTTTTATGTAACAAGCTTTTCTCTCTCAATAATTTTCTGCCTGTAAACTCAAGCGTTTCTTTTAGCACACTCTTCAGATGTGAACACAGTCCTCTGTTTTCTCTGTTAACACTCAAGTGCGTTAAAGCAACAGCCCTGTTCTTCGCCTGGAATTAGTCTGGTGAGGTTTTATGTTGGTTTGTTCTGCAGAATTTTCCACTTATTGAAACAAAGCTAATTAACTCTTGCTAGCCCGGCTGGTAGCCACTCACGTGGGTTGTTTTCTGTTTGAACCTTTGTACGCTTTTTTGTTTGTTTTTATATAATTCACCTGTGTCTGAGCTGCACTCATCCGTCAGTCCATTCCAGGTTTGAGGCAAGAAGATTTCTTTAGAAAACACCCATGCCTGCATCTGCCACGCTCGGGGCCTTCCACCTGATTGCAATCACAGCTTCTTCTCGTACATCGATGGCTTTCCCTGGTCCCATTCCTGAGGTCAGACTCCAGGAGAAGGTTAATTTCACAAGATTCAGGGCGGGTAGGCTGACTCTATCCCTCCAGCCTGAATCTGCGGGTGCTCTCGCCACGAACAGATCATTAACTTCGCAACGAGCAACGTCTTGAAATACTTCAGCTCCCCGGCCAGGGTGATAGCAGCTCGTTACAGCAGCGTCTGAGCCCTCTGCATGTTCAGAGGGGCTTTGGGGAATCACGGCCATTTCTTCTTTATGCTCCATCAGGATGAGGAAGGAAATGGAGCCTGGCTGATGTTTTATGGCCCTGTGCAGAACGTGGGGTGACTGCACCTGCAAAGACACCCCCGTCTGTGGCCGAGTGAGCCACATCGCGTTACCCAAACCTCAGGGCAGCCTGAGCTAACCTGCAAAGAGATTTCCTTCCTGGGAGCTGCAATGGGGAGATAAGCCCAGCGTATACCTATAAGAGCTATCTGACACTCTCCAACAAACTGAGATTTAAATTAAAAGTAGCAAAATCCATCCTTTTATTTCCTTCTTCCCCACCATTTGTGCAGCCCCCCTGCAGCTCAGGGCAGGGGGACGGGGTGGCACCCGAGCCACTGCTCCTGAACTCATCACATCAGTCTCCCCATCCAGGAAAACTGCCTAAACAGCTGACAAAAGTCCTCTTTATGAGCTGATTATAAGTATTCATCGTTACCCTGGGCTGAATATGTCCATATTTTTGGCACATGTTTGGTCCAGATTGGACCTGAGTTTTATAGCTGTGCACGAGGTGCCGATGCCTGTGGTGCTTTCTCCTGGGCTGCTGTTGGAAGGGGGATGCTTTCTCCCATCACTCGTCCCACGTCTGTGCACGCAGGGGCTTATCCCTATTACCGGTTATGAGCAGCAGGCAGATAGTGGCATTACAGGAGATTTGCTGGGGTTCCTGCAGGAAATATCTAAGAGGGAGAGCCATGAAGGAATACGGCAGGTATGGCTTCATCGCTCCCCAAGGCGCCCTGTGAACGATTAGGGGCGGATTGTGTAAATGTCCAACGAGTAAAGGAAAGCCAGCGGCTGTGTTTCCTCTGGGGTGCCTGAGGAGATAAACTCAGCCTTTGTTCCTTCTCTGAGACAGCACATGTAGGATGACATTATCTGCCTCCTGTCCGCAGAGCATGATTTATCTGGGACAGGGCAGGGACGTGTTGGACACAGCTCCCAGCTGCCACGCATGGGGAGGTGACAGTGGTCTTTGTCCCCAGGGGCTGGCGTTGGTTTCCTCGGGCTCCTCCTGCCGAATTTCACACCAGCAGCCCGTTAGCAGAGCTCTGGGACCAGCCCTGGCTGCCAGCGTGTTCCTGGGGGGAATTCCAGATCTGGACGGAGCTGGTGAAGCCTTAACGATTTTGTGAGCTTGGAGGGGTAGAGAGAGGGAAGGGGAGAGGCCGAGGGAGCTCCTCCTCCTCCCAGCGAGGGGCTCGAGCATCAGCTGAAATTCGCAATGACCGGGGGAGTATCTGGTGGGGGCTCCTCGCCGCAGCCCCCTCGTTCTGAAACCTGCTTCCTCTCATTTGGCCCACCAGACACCAGATTTATTAAACTCGCAGGCGAGCTGCAGGAACCATCTGTTTTCCAGGGACTTCAGGGATGAGTGGAGCAGGGAGGAGAAGGTGGCTTAAGGGCTAATTGAAGGTCTTGCAAGTACGTCTGGTTTTCTTTGAGGGAAGAGTGGTTTAGGCAGGCTCTTTGTCTACAGCTAGCGATTATAAGCGATGTGGTATATTTTAATGCATTGCTGGGTGGTCGGATGACATGGTGGGGCCTGACAAGGCTTATTTCACAGCTGACATAAAGATGTAGTGCTGCTCCTGCAGCGCGGCTCTGTCAGGAACAAGGGGGAGACGAACGGCCAGGAGGAGCCGAGCACAAGGCTTGGCTGGGCACCAGGGAGCTCGCCTCGAGTTGGACTTTTGCCGTGAGCGGGACTTCTTCCAGCTTCGGCTCTCCTCCCCTCCCCGATCCCAGGCTGACACGTGGTTGGAAGGTAGGAGGGCAAAAGCGACCCAGAAGCAAAAAGCGAGACACCAAGCTGAATTGGAAAGGCTGTAACAGGCAGAGGGAACCTAAGATGCAAAAAAGGATGACTTCAGAGGGTTAAAACCCTTTGTCTTCTCTCTGGTCTGCAGCCCCCGAAGGCGGCAGAGGAGCAGAATAAGAGAGCTGTGCTTTGCTGTTTGACGAGATTATTGCCTTATGGAAGGCTGGAAACATAAATTGTATTAATTTTCATTTCATTGTGTCTGAAATGACTTGAAATATGTTTTTGTAACCAAGCAAGCTCATTCTGAACTCTCCCTCTACACATTCAGGAAGAATTTATAGTCAGCAGTAGAAGTATTCATAACCTTGCCTATTGTTCGTGCTGCAGCCTCTCTCTTGAAAAGACTCGCGCTTCCTAACGCTCATCCTCAACGCTGTAAATCAGGAAAGGGGGTGAGTGCACACTCACCCGCTCCTGCGCTGGCCATAATGTTCTGGGAATGTTTCTTTTTATGAACAAGAGCTACTTCTCTTATCTTGATCCCTCCATCATCTGGGGAGGGATCTCTTGCCCCTCTGCTTTGATCCCCTGCGGTGTCCTGCACGTGCTGAAGGCTGCCTTGGAGACGTGCCCATGGCTTGGTGCTGCGTGGTGCTGAGCCCGAGGGGCAGTGCTGCCCCACGGCTGCACCTCTGGGTGGGGATCCAGGGGTGTCGGAGCTGCTCAGCCCGGGCTGGGAGCTTGGCTGGCTCTTACGGGACTCAGAGTGCCTGCTGGCAGTGCTGGTAGGGATCCAGGAGGCTGGTATTTGACTGAGAGCAGGTTTACGTAGGCGAGAGGCCCATGGATGAAGGAGAGGACCTGCTTCTGCTGATTTGGCCCCAGGGTGGAAGGACCTCGCATGGACAGAGCTGCGCAGATGCTGGGGATGCTTCTAGAGCGTTCCTAGGCAGAAGAGGCCATCCCAGATCTTATCCCAAGCTCCCATCTAGGGACGTGAAACATAGCAGATAAGCTAATCAAAGGAGATCACAGGTCATGAAGGAAAACTTAGGACAAGCGAGAAGAGGAAGGGGTCCAGCCAGGGAGGGGGATGCCAAAGCTGCATTTCTCATCGTTTTCATCTGTTTGCTCTGGGCAGAGGAAGGGCGACGTTGCTCCTAGGGAAACTGGAGCAGCTCCACTGGAGTCTGCTCCTTCCAGATTTACCTTGATGAATTTGAGAGCAGAAACTGGCCTGAAGTACGCATAAAAATTTATTAAGGCTCTGGGACAGATTGTGCTTTGAGTGAGTATGCGGTGGGGGAGGGAGCAGGAATTTCCCTCTTCCTTCCCACAGGAAAGTGCTATAGTCTCTGGCATTAAAAAATGCAGGACTTAGTGCATATATTTGCCCAAAATGACATCATTGAATGGCTCGGGGAAGGTCAATTTGAGAGGGCTGGAAAAGGGAGGGGGCAATGTTCAGCCTCCCTTCCCCAGTCACGTCTTCTGCATGCCCTGGCAGCTCTGGCATCCTGCGGAGCAGCTCCCCGAAAGGTGCAGAGCCTCCGCCTCCACCCATGGGGGTGTCAAGTCTCTTCCAGGTAAATGGCAAAACCACAGGTTTTCCTATTTTACCACGTTTCAGTTCTTCTAGGATGTGATCCTGCCTCAGCCACCAGCACGTTTCTTCCAACTTGTCAGGCCCTTGGTCTCCTCTTGCCAGGAGGACAATAAAAGCTCACGGTCCTCTGGCCCTACCCAGCAGGGCTAAGTGGGAGAATGCTGCTTTCCCAAAGACGTAGGAAAAATGCTAAGTGTGGTACTGAAATAATACATAAAGACAAGAAAATGACAGAGGCGATGAGCAATTCCCCTGCCATCACAGAGTTCTGCTTTTTGGCTGATCCTGACTTGCGCCAAGGTCCCCAGCACTGAACGCAGCGGCTCTGCTGGTGCTCCTCACTCCTGGGGACGCTGCTGGTTTCCCCGAGCCTGTCCCTGGCAGAGGAGATGAGTCCCGGGGAGGAGGCAGAGCACGAAGCGTTTCACGCAGTGATACAGGGATGACTGCTGAGTGACTACGGCTCCGCTCCACTCCTCCCTGCAATGGGTTTGAAAGCCCTGAGCTGTAAGATTGCAAGAAAACATCATCTGTCCATAGAGGAAAGCCACCTGATTTCACCCAGAGGGGCCTGCGCACGCTGCCTGCTGCTGGGGCGCGCTGCCTGGTTCAAGACAGCGACAGCGTTAGCTTTACTTCGAGATTTAACATCTTCTGTACGGTGTTGATTTACTTCCCGAGGAGTAAGTAACATAACACATGCTATTCTCCTATTTCATGGTAATCCTCGCTCTTTGTTGTCAGAATACAAGGCAAAGGTGCACATTTTTCAATGAATTGTTTGAATTACTTTCCTCATCCTGATTACTTTTCTTCACTTTTTCCTTCATCAACCATCCTTGGGGTATTAACCTTGTATTTATGCTCACATTAACCAGGGTCAGCATCAGAAAGTGTTCTTGCGCTTGCTGTTGCTCAGCCACCTGGAGAAACAGAGAAAGGAGACAGTACCAGACATACACTAATTTCTAACATGTGTTTCCTGCCAGTCCTGGCCTCAGCAGCTCAACCACATAAGTCACTGCGGGAATAATTGCCATTTAAATGCAGCCTTTGGATGTGCAGGAGGCTGAGAAAGCTCTGCCGTGTAGTCGGTGTCCTGGTGAACATTAGCAGGCTGAGAGCGAGAAAGAAATGAGCCTTGGTGCACACACACCAGACGTGGATGATGCTCAAAAGATTCATTGTTTGGCTTCCTCTGCAATATTTCCATTAAGATTGTGGAATAATAAATGGAAACAGCTGTATATTGTGACAAATATTTACATTTATTATAAAAGCACCTTCTGAATATTAGAAGAGAAGCCCGTGAGGTGGGGCTTCCTGCTGGCCATGCTATTTCCAAAATCATCCAGCATCAGAAGTGCTTTGGGCTGCACTCAGGGTTTCCTCTGCGTGGAAGGGACACGTGGGGTAGGCTGTGGCGTGTCCATGCCCAAGGCTTTTGGGGCCAAAAGACTTGTTCAGCCCAAGGGATGAAGGCATCTGACCCACAGTAGCAGATATACAGAGCCCAGAAATTTGGTGGCCTGAAAGAGATGCTGTCAAACCATGAGATAAATCTGCAGCTATTTATTTAGCCTTTGTCTGCAAGTGGATAAATGGTATCTCATCTAAGCAATCTGTAATTTTCATCGCCATACGTAATCATCTAAATGCCTCAATGGAGTGGGATTTTTCCAAAGTGTTTTGCTCTGGCCCAGCTTTTGCCCTCGCTGGAGCAGAAGGGAGTTTTAGTGTTGACCTCAGTGTGAACAGGGCTTGGGTTTGGAGAACCCAGCAGCCTCCCGTGACAATTAGGTCACGGCGGGTGGTGGAGGCTCTTTGCTGCGTGCTGAGGGCAGTGTTTGAGGATGTGCCCAGTTCTCAACTCACTGGAAGTCCTGATGACCTCAGAGCTGAACCAGGCCAGAAACACCGCTCACAGAGGACCGATACTCCTCATAATTGGGGAAAGGATAACACTGCAGACGCTTCCATGCTATTCGGAAATGAAGGCAGCCTGGGTCGAGCAGCCCTGAGCCTGAATTACGAAGTGAGCTTCCCTGCGCTCATGTCTCTGCCTGTGCCTGCCCCCTCCAACCTCTCCTGCCCGCCTGCAGCTTCTGAACCTAATCATCAATTGATCCAAATTGGGCACACAGCAAGAGAGAGCTCAGAATTAAATTCTTAAAAATGTAAGAAAATAGAAGCGATGTACGTTTGTCCTGGTTGAGAACTGTTACAGACCGGCTTATGCAGAAGACGCTCTGGAGCCCCCAGGTGTGACAGCTGCTCTGAATAGCCCAGCCCTGGAAAAGAGCACTCTTGCTTGACCTTTAAAATCAAAACCAAGGAAAAGTATGGAGAGACCCAGGCTTTAGTAATTTTGCTGTTCACAGCATAAATAGCTGTGTTAAAACTCACAAAGAAGTTAATATTCTCATTTCTACTTTTTTTTTTTCTTTTTTTTTTCTTTTTTTTTTTCTCTTTGTTGGGCCAGCTTTTTAGCAGTGGGAACCTGGTTTCTTTTAAAAGTCTCTGCCAGGGCAAGGGGCTGCGGTGCCAGGAAACTTTCCTGCTGCCTTTCCGTGGGGCGCGCCCCGCGCAGGAGCGAGCTGGGCTGCAGCCCTTGGAAACTCGCTGCACGCACCAGGAAAAGCCAGCGCAGGGACCCAGCCTGGCCAGGTTTCCATTACGCTATTTGTTACATCTTCTCTTATTTCAGCGCATTGGAAACCTTTTTTTCCAGAGGTAAAAGGATCCTGTTGGAAATGCGGTGTTGGAGGGAAGTCCTTCCCCACGCAGCCCCTCTCCCCAGCCCCCGAGCAGCGGGGACCATGAATCAGTTCTGACTCCATTTCTTCCATGCGGTAATTCCTACAGAAGTGACCCTGCTGTAAGCTGCCTCTCTCGCTTTTGGCTTTTCACTCCTCCTTGCCTCACTGCAGGGATGATGAGGCCATTTTATGGCTTTTCGTTTGCCTGATGTGAGCTCTGGCTGGTGCTGCTCGAGCAGCTTTCCCCAGGCAGCGGAGGGCTGCCTGAGCTGTGCCGTGCAGCTGCCACAGCACTTGGCCCTCCCTTCTTCAGGGGATGCATGTTCAGATGATGGCAGGAACAAGGGACAAAGACTGGGAGGGGACCCCACACCCACCAGGTTCACTCATTAGTTCCATTCCCTTGCTGTGCTTGCCCAGCCAAATTTTCTTCCCTTGTTACAAGAACTGGGAGCCACAGCCATGGGAGGGTCCTTCCCCGTTCCTGTTTTAAAACCCTCCTGGGGCTGCAGGCTTGGGTGAGCACTGGCCATGGGGACTTTCCAGCTGTGTCCCCAGACCTGCTGGTCCCCACTTTGCCCGTTGCCGTCAGTTGCCCCTGTCCGTGTGTCTGTATGTCCAGGGAAGGAGCCCGTCTCGCTCGGCGGCCTCTCCATTAACCTGGTGACCGGGGCTTGCTGCACACCGAGATCCTCGGCCATTTGTTAACAACTGTCAGAGTTATTCTTTATGGGCCACCGAGCAGGCTTTCCCATGTTGGGTGAGTTCTTAATTAGCACGGTTTAATACAACCTGGTTTTGTCAGCCTGAAACCAGCTTTGCTTTCATCAGCAACAAACATGCAGCTCTGGCCGCTGCCGCGATAGCTGCAAACGGGGCTGAACTGGCCAAGGATGGTATGGGGACAGCACAGGGGTGGCTGGGCAAAACCAGCATCATTAAATGTGCTCCATATCTTTCCCTTTTCACCTGCAGGGCCATTAACGAACAGCCTGAGCCACGGCCCTGCTGCTGGGGACTGGGTGCCACAGCCCAACAGCTGCACATTGCTGTCATGGGTTTGGGCATCGCTGGTCAGGATTTTAAAGCCTTTTCAAGATGTGTTTGAACCTACAGTTACCCTTTTATATCCCAACATCTGCCTGCGATATGGAAACATCATTTATTATATATATATACATATATATATATACACACACATATATTTCTCAATGTTTACCCAGCAGCAAGCAGTTTTCCGCTTCTGCAAATCCAGCAAACAGATTCCCACTGTAGCCCTTCAGCTCAGGTCACAGAGGAGGTGGGAGAGGAATGCTTCTTTCTCTATAAATAAATGCTCGGGGAGGCTGGCTATCAAGAGCCTTTCGCCTTTCACTGCCAGCCCGAAAGGCTGTGCCATCGGTTGTGGGACGCTGCATCCCCAGGAGGATCACTGCATCTCCTGCCCTCTGGGGTCCCCAGTGCTATGGAGGGGCTCAGCAGGTCACATTTTTGGGATGAAAAGAGGCACGAGACTGTACCCATGTGTTTTTCTGCTGCAGTTTGGTGCACGTTTGAGAGATCAGGAGTGCCGAAGTGATGACACAAAGCTGGCAGCTACAACGTGCTCGCTCCCGAGGACCCCGGACCTCGGCGCAAGCTGTCTGTGCAGCGGGGGGATTTTCCTTTCATTTTTACTGTAACTACATTCTATGCTCCATAAACTATATTGTTTTCATTTAATTCTGGGAACATAATGAATTTCTGTGGGCTTGTTTCCTGTTCAGTGTAATATCTTTGCTAGATGTGAGGTTTATTTCACAAGCTAGTTATAAATTTACTCAAACTTCCAATTGTTTCATCTTGGGAGCAATCAATAAAAAGAAACATGAGGGAGATTTTAGACCCTTCACATCCACTGAAATGCAAAGATATAAATCCATCGTCTGACTTTTTTTTATTTTTTTTCCTGAGTGCTGAGTAATGCTGGAAAAATGTTAAACCTCACGCTAGTACCTCGGTGTGCCTATGCAATGGCTGAAACGTGAAATTCTCGCTTTTTTTACCCCCAAAAGAATGTTCTGCACAAAAAAATTCATGTCGAGTGTTCTGAAGAGGCAATGGGAAAGTGCCAGAACTGGCGGGGACCTTGGCACCAGGGTGCCCGTGGTGGCAGCAGGGGGGCAGCGGCGCTGGGAGCTGCGGTCAGGGGCAGCATGCTGCTGGAGAAAGAGCCGCCGTGAGGGTGAAGCATGACAGAGAGAAATCCGTAGGAATGGCCAGATTGCTTGAAAATGTGATATTTTGTGCAAATACCTCACCCGAGCACATCAGCAGATTGGGAGGCAGCCAATTTTCAGGGTGACAACAGCTCTGCTTTCTCTTTGCATTCTGCCTGGTGCTTTTTAGAAAATATCTGCATCATCCGAAAGGATCTGCGGTTCCCCATGCAGCCCTCCTCCATTTCGTGCCCTTACCTCAGCCCGACCTACTTTGCGTTATCACGGCAGCAAACGGGTAATATTTTTTCCTCAGTTTCCTGAGGACTTGATGAAGGCCACAGGATAAAAGCGAACCTCCCTGTACCTGATCTGTAGCCGGCCCTTCTGTGCCTCCTAGCTGAAATACTCAGATTAAAGCTAACATCTGGCTATCAGCAAATAGATTTAGAGCAGCAGATATACGTTTCATTTTCTAGATTTATCCCCTTTATTTTTTTTGCCAATAGCGAGAACCCTGGGAGCTGCCGAGTGCTCTTTTGAAAAGCCAGCCAAAAAAATGCCGATTTCTCTTCTCACTCGTGCAGGCCCATCGGGGGGCTCTAGCGGTGTCAGCCCGGCAGAAGAGGAAGGGAAGCCGGGCTCCCCAGGTCCCCTGGGACGCTCGCAGACCCCGGCCAGCCTCACGCCCAGCCTGGGCCTGCTGCGGGACCACCAGCTTCTGCTCGAGGGGGTGCAGAAATGCCGTAACCCAGCCCCGCGCTCCTCTCCCGGCCACGTTTCCTTTGTCATCTCCTGGGTACTACCCTTCTAAAGAAGTTCTCAGCCCTTTTATAAACACAAGTGTGTGTGTGTGTGCATGTGTGAGCGAGGCCGAGGCGCGTGCCCTGCGGATAAAGGCAGGCATTGAGGGCAGGAGCGCGGGCCGGGTGTCGGCACAGCCCCACGAAGCCACCTGCAGGCCTCATACAGGCCGCACATAGGCCCCTGTTGTGCTCTGAGCCAGCTGATCCCCACTTTTTTTCCATTTCCATGCCACTTTTCCCACTGCATTGCACAGAGCCGCTAATAAACAAGAATTACATTGTGCCTGGGATGGATTTTTTTTTTTCTTGAAGGCAGACCCCAGCAAGCTTGTGCCTTTTTTTTTTTTTTTTTTTTTTTTTTTTTTTTTTTTTGCCAGAGGATATTTTGCTCTGTTCATTGTTGATTTTGAGAGCTTGTCTTCTCTTTCCCTTTATCCCTACGTACTAAACACAGAATCACGGGGCCTGCTCATGAGGCAAGAGATAATACTGGCTCATGAAGCAGCAACAAAATCTAGCGAGGTCCCTGCTCCCACTCTCTCAAGAGGCTGTGAGGAGTGTTCGAGCACTCTTCATCCGTTCCTGTGCAGAGTGAGCTAAATTCACATGAGCTGTTATCAGAGCAGGGAACTCTGCGGTCGAGGAATTAATTTCCAGGAGCTAATTCTGCATCCAGGTGTGTTGCCAGCCGTGTGATGCTTTCATAATAAACCAGCTCTTGCCACGGGATTCAGGCATAATGTAGGATATGTTGTTATTAATTAAAAGTAGGTTTTTGTTATATCCCTACACAGCAAATGAGCCAATTTGTACTGATTTCATACATTTCTGCTGCTCGCTGATCAGCTCTGTTAAATCCCTCAGCCTGGACGTGTAGGGATGGGGCAGCAATCTGGGGCAGGATCTGCAAGAGCTGGATCAGACGTGGCTGTTTGTGGGCTGGGCTCTATAAAATTTCCCAATGCGGTTACATCAACACCCTCAGGTGGCTTGGCAGAAATACAGAAACAAAAGGCAGGGATCTTACGACCCTGCAATTAGCAGTGGCTGTTGACATCTTCAAACCACATATCCTACGTACTGCCTGGAAAGGGATGAGTGGCATCAGTACTAAGGGAAAAAGGGCATCAGCACTAAGAGATAAGGGACATCAGCTCGGAGGGACGAGGGACATCAGCACAAAGGGACAAGTGCTGCTCGTGTGTGAAAAGCATGGCATGAGGAATTACACATCTTGTCCAGACAGCTGGGGAGCAGCTCGGCCTTTGAAATGTGGATTTGAAATAACTGCTGAGGGAGTCTAGGTGTGAACGCAGATGTGGAAGTATTTATTTTACTTTATTTTATTTTATTTTATTTTATTTTATTTTATTTTATTTTATTTTATTTTATTTTATTTATTTTATTTTATTTATTTTTCATCTTTGGAAACATTTGTTATATCAGGAGGGAAAAGCAAACAAACAAAACCCAACAGCAGGCTCTCTCCTTATTCTGTCTGTGTTTAGAAGATGTCCCAGCACGCAGCTGTCATGGAAACGCGGAGCAGCACAAAGTTGGCCGCGAGGCTGCTGGCGGGGGGCTGCAGCTCCAGAAATCACCAAGCACACGAACAAGTTCCTGATGGTGAATCCTGGTAAACCAAACCCTCGAAGAAGGTTGGAGAAAGATCCAAACCCATCCTTTGTGCTCAGCTCTGACTGTGCCGTCTCGCTCTGCCAAACCAGCCCAGCAATGCAGCACGGTTCCCAGGGCTTTGGTCCTCCCAGCGATGGGGAAGCACCACGAGGAAGCTTTCTGCCCGGTGGTATTTCTGTGCTTCCATTTCCAGGTCTGCTCAAGACACGCAGGAGGGAAGATAGAAGGCAAAACCCCTGTGGGAACAGACTTGGGGCTGGATCAGCTGGTTGGATGGTTCATGGAAATTTGGGCCTGAACATGTTTCCTTATGAGCTTGTCTTCTGGATGAGTGTCCTTCAGGATTTGTGGAGGTTTACATATATCTATATACATATTGCCTTCTTAGGGGGGATTCTTGGTAATCTGAATTTCAAATCCCAGCCCACTGCTCTGTGGAGATGCTGGCACTCCATGCTCCAGAGGAACTGCTGCTCTGCATCACGTCTTCCACCCATGGGAGGCTCCTCCGTGAGCATTGAGAAGAAATTTGCTCATGGAGAAAGTTCTCCTACAACTGTAAGAATTACAGGCCAGTTAACGCCCACAAGCACACCGATGGACACAGTCCTTTTCCACATGGGGGCCACATCCTCACCCGACTGGCAACAGTGCCAAAATTCTCATTCCCTGGGTAGTTTCATCGCCACTTTCATCTCTTGTTATTCCTCACCCAACGCATTAATTTCCCTTTCTTCCTTAGCCCGAGCGGCTTTCTCTTCTGACTCCCCACGTTCGTTTTGCATGTGTGTGCCCGGTCGGGTTGTGCAAACACCTCTTCTGCTCGCGGTGGGCCAGCCGTAAATCAAGCCTCTGGCAGCCAGCAGGGCAGCTCCGTGCGGCCGCAGCCAGCCCTGCTCCCCTCGCCCCCCTGCCTCCGCCTCGGCCCGATCCGCAAAGCCGTGATCTTGCCTCGCAAGAATCTGTGGTGACTCATTGCCTCTCCCTGACCTCCTGCCAATAACACGGTTAGCTATAACCAGTTAATTAACTGGAAAGTCTAATTACTTAAAATTCAGCCTTTTCCTGGGATTTTGCTGTTGCAGGAGAATGCCAAATAATAACTGTGCTTTTCAATATACCCTCATTTTATTTTTCTTGGGAAACATACAAGAGTTATGTGTAAATATTTCTTTCTCCAGTGAGCACACTTTATTATCCCTTTTCCTTTAGCTTTCATTAAAAACTACTCCCACCCCTTCTTTAACTCCAACATATAAATAAATAATGCCTGATTCAAACAACCTCAGCCATAAAAACCTGCTTGAAAAGAATCTCAGGCAACTACCACATCTGGAATAATAGTCAACATATTTTAGAAAGAGACTTCATTTTTCTCACACAGGATACTAAATCATGATGGCTCCATGTGCCAAAAATAACACAGTGGGATATGACTATGGGAGGACGTGAACCTATAATGAGGTTCAATAAAGTACTAATCTTATTGGGTAATGCAATCTGGTTTGCTTTTGCTTAAAGAAAAAAAATGTGTGTGTGTGAGTGAGCGTGTGTGCAGGCATACACGCTGGTGTGCTTTTAAACAGGATTCTGGTATCTTCTTTCAGTCCCTCTTTGCTGTTTTGCAATGCAAATAAATATTTCAAATCTCATTAGTTTTGTCCCAGATTAGCCTCATTCCAGGAAGGACAACAGATTCCACCTGCCCCACCGTTTCAACAGAAGAAAATGTAACGAGACCATCTACTCCGAAAGAGGACAAGTTTTAGCACTTACGGAACGTCTCCAGGGATTATCAGTGGTGCAACACAATTTCTTCATGTTTGACATGATCCCTTTCACTCCAGCTCATCCCTGGTTAGAAAAGGAACCACTAATTATAGGGCGATGTATTAAAGTCACTCATGAACTTGGGGAAAAAAAAGACGAGTCCCTTTTGCTGCGTACATCACGGTGGAGTTGAAAGGCGACAACAGGAATGACAAATATGGGACAAAAGTAAGCAAAGGGTAACTCCAAGTTACAGAAAACTCTATTGCATGCTGAAATCCCATAGTCTGGGCAAGAGCTGCTACAGGGAAAGGGCAGCAGCCTTATTCTTTTGGCTGTTCTTCCCTCTGAAGTGGAGATGGCTGTTGTGTGCCCACCGAGGGCTACCAGACCTTGCCCCCATTTCTCCTGGCAGCCCATCTCCCTGGTGCTGTCCTCTGCCAGCCTGTCTGGATCCTGCAGGGTCCGTGACTGGGGAAGGCAACACCGAAGTGGCTGTGCAGCAGCCTGGGATGAAGGATCCCACCTTCCTCCTCCTCCCCTTCAGCCACAACTCTGATGGAGGGGGGCGCTCTGCTCCAGCTGATGTGAAAACAGCTTGTCCAGGTCACCCCCCTGGCCAGGGGCAGAAATGGGAATAAAATCCAAGTCTCTGGAGCTCTGTCTAATGCATCACATTTTTAGCCTGCAACATTCTTCCTTCCCTTCTCCGATGTTACCCCTGGGAGGCCGATGCAAATGTTATTCAGCACAGGGTTTGTTGTGAAACAAGAAGATGCAACAACGGGTGCTGGGGCTGTCCCAGGTGGCTTTTGTCAAACCCAGCTCGACGTTTCCCCAGACATCTTGATCGCCAGTACAGTGCCAGCCCTTCTGAGCAGCCAATTTACTATGCTGTAAATAAATCTAGCTTCAACCGATATATTTTTTGCCATGTAATCAGTCTGGTTTCATAAAAATTCACCTCTATTGGCATTCATTCACATATGCCTTACAAATGTGCATGCTGTATTGAATCAGATGTGTGGGAAATATATATTTTTTCCATATGGATCTCAATATACTATAAAAGGCTTTCCCCTGCCCCCTCTCCCCTCCTCGCAGTCTCTCGAGGGCATATATCATAACAATTGAAATCTGATGAGAAAATGAAAAAATGCTTGGTGTTCATATCTTCCAAGTAGTTTTCCAGAGTCCTGCTGCTGAAAGGGGCATAAATCATTTGCAGCACTCAGATGACGTTGTTACCTGAATCTACAAAACAAAACATGCTGATTTTCTTGCTACTGGGAAGGGGAAAGCGCTGCAGCCACACAAATTTCTTGACGTTGTTTATCGTTGGGGTTACATTTAACTGGAGAAGCCGTGTGTGCTGGAGGAGCTGGCAGCAAAAAAAAAAAGGGGATGCAGCTTACGGGAGGCATCGAGCTGGCAGGAGGATCCGGGAGGGAACATTGCAACTTTGGGGTGTTTTTCCACCCATAGACCCCGCTGACCAGGCTGGCTTCATCCTGTGGGATAAAACAGGGGCAAGACCCCCCCACCCGGCATGTGCCAAGGGCACCAGTCCCCACCTGCTCGCCTGCTGCCATCGGGCTTTTCCTCGCAGCCCTGGCAGGCTGGGGAAGAGGAAGGGGAGCAGAACAGACAGCGAGAGCTGTCTGCAGAGCCTCCAAGGTGGCGGCACGGACACTTTCCTGCAGGCGTCCTCCTCACACACAGCCTGGTCCAACCCATCCTCAACAAAATAGAGCAAACGAAACCAAAAGAAGTACAAAAACGCAATAAATGGACTTTCACAAATATCCAGCGGAGCTTTTCCGGTGGATTTTGCCTATTAAGTTTAGCCTGTGCTTGAGTTGCAATGGTAAAGGGGTTGAATCAAATGAATTTTAATCAGTTTTAAGTTTTTAATCCTGCTATCTAAGAATTTAAGTGGTTTATTCCTTTATGGCAAATGATATTAGGAAATTTATTTCCTTAATCATAGCTGAACACCAGGACTTATTGTATCTCAATAAGCGGAGTTTCTCGGATAATCTCATCTTTTTTTTTTTTTTTTTTCCTCATTTTAGTTTTGTAAGTGAAACATCAGAAAATTAAAAACTCGAAGACCCCTGCAGACAGGAAAAAATGGTGGGTGATGGCTGTTACAAAAGTATTGCCAGAATCATTCATTTTGTGAGTGATTATGAAGTTCTGTTATTATTATTATTATTATTATTATTATTATTATTATTGAAAAGAAGTGCCTTGTAAACACCCATCAGGTTGCCCCGTCCGCGGCTGGTGTGACCCAGGAGGAGGAGGAAGAGGAGGAGGAGGAGGAGGAGGAGGAGGAGGAGGAGGAGGAAGAGGAGGAGGAGGAGGAGGAGGAGGAGGAGGAGGAGGAGGAGGAGGAGGAGGAGGAGGAGGAGGAGGAGGAGGAGGAGGAGGAGGAGGAGGAGGAGGCGGTGGCTTTCCCACGCTGCTCCAACTACTCCCGGCTTTCGAGCTCCATCTTCTGGAAGTGAGACAAAGCACACATCTGTCAGCTCCCGGCCCTCTGTAAGGAGCTTGTAACTAAGCCTGCTGCTTCCGTGGGCCCTGCGAAATATCTGGCAGCAAAAAAAATCCCTGCCATGAACTTGTCATTAATCTCTATAAAACGCTCTGAGGTAAAGAAACCCCATGGCAGGGGGCTGGAACCAGGGGATCTTTAAGGTCTCTTCCAACCCAAGCCATTCGGTGATGCTGTGACAGCAGGAACAGAGGGCAGGGCAGCAGCTGAATGAAACCCAGGCTAAGGTAACGAGCAGGTTAAGCGGTTCAGGGCTACACCATACAGGGTGGCCGTGCTTTATTATTATTTTCATTATTTTTATTTGTTATTATTTGAAAGATCAAGTGACACGACCAAGATAGAAACCGTATTTTCCCTCTCCTTTTTAAGTTGTCCCCCATTCCGTGGGGGGGAGCAGGTGGACCTGACCCATAAAAGCCCCCTGGCCACTGAGAGGCCTTTTGGTTAGGAAAATGAAGAACAGAAGTAGCTGAGAAAAGCTTTTAGAGCCCGGCTGAGCAGGTTGTGGTGCTGGGACCCAGTGCCAGCGATGCTGAGATGGGACCTGCCCATAAGAACCTCTCCGAAGGTGCAAAGCCATCAGGCACCTCTCCAAAGGTGAAAGCCCAGCTTTCCTATGGCTTTCTGGCTTCTCAGCCACTGCACTGAAGGATGGGGTGTCCCAGGTGCCCAGGCCACCAGCCCAGGCCTTTTGGAGCCATTTCCCTGACACAGCTGGGATGCGGGGGGAGCAGCGACCCCTGCTGCAAAGCAGCCTCCCACCCCTGCAAAGCAGACTCCCGCTCCTCCGCTCGGTTTTGGGTTTACGGCACTGAATTTCGGTACCTGTGCACTGGCTCCCCTTGACCATGGGGGCTGCTGCTCCAACGCGACACCGAAGGTAGCAAAGCTCAGGTCCCAGGAGCAAGGTTTAAAAGGTTCAGGTCACTCTCTTATTCTGGGGTGCATCTTCCTTGCAACATCTAAGCCATACAGATCCTTTTAGATCTACTAATTAGTTGTATATGGCCACTGTGACTCCTCTAGAACATCTTTCCCCCTTTCAGGCCACAGTGCTAGGCACAACACACCTGCCCTGCTCTCACTGTGCTCAGGGTGCTTTGCAAAGGAAAGTTTTATTCCTCTTTACAGAGAAAAATCCTTCCCGTTTTCCCCTCCAGTTTAGCTTTGTGCCAGAGGGTGGTGCTCGATGCACGTCTGCTGAACTTGCTGCAGCCGCTGCTGCTTTTTTGGGCTCGTACGGGGCGCAGGAGGCTTGTAGGGCAGCCGAGCCCTGCTGCAGGAGCACCAACAGCATTCGGGGGACATCAGCTGCTTCTGGAGAACTTGATTTTGAAGCTCATCTTCCAGCCCACGTCAATCAAAACTGAGTGGCAAACAAAATCAGCAGCACTTTAGAGGCTCCAAGGGCAACCCCATCACTCTTAGGCAGGGAGGCAGATGCTGCCACCCAGTCAGGCTTCCTTTTTATAGCCACTGCAGTAGTTAAGCAGATTATTAACAATTACATTATTTAAAAAGTAACTCCAGTCGCGCGGTCACTGCCATGCTATTGCTACATTACCTATATTTTGATCTCCAGGAAGAGCCACGCAGGGGAAACGAAGCACGTGAACACCGACACTCAGCAGAAAAGCTGCAGAAAGAATTGTGAAATTCCCAGGGATATCCCGAAGATGTGCATGTTGAAGTCCCAGCTCTTTTAAATGTCTGTGGAAATCTAATCCCGCAGACATTTGGGGAGTCTCGCCTCCTTTTTCCCCATCCTTTCCTCTCCACATATAAATCTCTGTCTCCGTGTTCCTGCTGTGTGACCTGCGATTTTTCAGTGCTTGTTTTGGCACCGCGCGGCGTTGGGATGTTTCAGCTCTGCCTGGAAGCCGGAGCAGGACTCTCTCCTTGGAGATGGGTCTAAATGTGAGGGACTTGGCCAAGAACTTCCCCGTAGAAATCGTTATTCTCCAAAGTAGGACTCTCAAGGAACAAGCCAGAGGAGGCCAATTTGGACATCTGTATGGCTTTTGGCTGAGATCATTGTAAACCATGGGATAGTGACCTGAGCAAACAGCAACGCAAAGCACAGCTGATCTGATTAGTTTCTTTGGCTCTGCCATGAACATTTTATCTGTACATTCAACACAGGCTGAAAGACCATTCTTCAAAGCTCTGGGAGTCTTTGGGGAAATCTCCTGTTATTAGTACCCATGGTGATGTCAGTCAAGCCCTAGCTCCCGGGCAAGGAAACCCATACCCCAGCCTCTTCCATAACCGTGGTGAGCAACTTTCTGCAGGACACTTGCAGCAGATACGAATGTATTGCTGGGAAAACACCCAGCTGCAGCTGGGAGGCACCTTGAAAGCTTCTCCCTATCTCCTTTGTTAGGGGTACGAGGACTTGCTTCTTCCTCTTTCCGTGGCATTCTTGGGCAGGGCTGGGAGGCTTGCAGAGTTGGAGGGAGATGGGTTTTGTTGGTATTAAAGTGCAAGTGTATTTAAACATTAATTCTGGCCATCATGAATAATAAAGTGAGGTAGGGAAGTATGAATATTGTATTTCTTTTCAATGAAAAGAGGTCAGAGTTTGAGTGCAGCAAGCAGTTTTTAACATCTCTTAGCAGTGAAGGCGTAACACAACCCAGAGTGACATGGAGGGACTACAGCAAAGTTTGGGCTTACGTGGGTATGGACATCGATGGTTAGGCTCTTCAGGCTCATTATGGGATAGTGGTGATTCCATTTAGCATTTCTGGAACTGAAATAGCTTTCCAAATTCCCAGTGGTCCTCTGGCCGTGTAATATTTAACATTGGCAACATTTGCAACATTTAAATGTTTTCAGCACTCAGGATCTAGAAATGACTTGGGGTTATTTTGCTCCCTTGAAAGGGAGGACAACAGAAGAGGGACAAGGCTGGGCTTCGGGGGCTGATGCTCACAGGTTGCCCGGTCCTCTCTGGCATGGGCAGGGCCTTCCCTTGTTTTCTTTCTCTTGAAGGGACTTTTGCTCTTTGTCAGCACCAGCTTCACTTTTCCCTATCTAGTTTGTCTTCAGTAGCAGTTATTACTAAATATTCGGGCTGGTGCATTTAACAGCTCGCTGCAAACGTTGTTTGAAATGGGATTTGACCTTAAAATTGCTTTTTTTTTTTTTTCCCCATCTAACTCATTCCCACTGCCAGGATGTGGCAGCAAATGCTGGTGGCAGCAGTTGTTTTCATGGCAATTCCCAGCTCCGCTCTCAGTCCTGGTGACAGGCTAGGAAAAAGTTGAGCGAGCAATAAATATATAGACTCAAATTTCAGGGCCTTGAGAAGTCATTTGGTTCAAACGCAGCTCCAAAACCATGGACCCATCCCCTTTGTGCACGAGGCAGGTTTGAGTTTGGTGCGGCCCCAGGAAGATCCCATTCTGACGGGTGCCATGACAATAAGCACGTTAATTAAATTAATTAATTTAAAGGGGCAAAGGTTCAGTGGGCGGGTGGTGCTTTTGTATTTCCGAACCAGTTAACTCAGCTCAAATTCAAACCTGACCAAGACAGATCTTCTTTGACTGGCAAAGCCCAGCGCAGTGCAGAGATTTAGTAATGCTCTTTGTATGGCCCAGCCCCAGACGAGCCTCCGCGGCCGGGACGAGGCACGTCCCTAGGTTAACAGAAACCCAATAAGATATCAAATTAGTCGGGGCTCTCTTTTCTTTCTGAAATCATTGGGAGAATTGTGATGCACCAGGGCGCAGGGTGCTATTCTTCCTATCTCTTAGCTCCATTGTGCGGGGGTGAACAAAGCCAAGAGGTGTAATTTAAAGGTGCTGTGACCTCCCATGAGCAGCTCTCCCCATTGTGCTGCCGGTTTTGTTTTCTGTATGTGTTTTTTTTTTTTTTTTCCTTCCTCCGCTGAGATCTACTGATCATAAATATGCATGAATAAAAGAGCCAGGGGAGAGGAGGGCAGGGGGAGGGGGCTCAGAACCAGCTTGGGTAAAGTCCTATTCTGAATTTTCCACTCGCAGCTTCCTGACGTCGCATGAAATAAGGGACCACACGGCCGGATTAGCCCAGCCGGAGTTCCTATTTCCAATTGTGCGAGCAGAACCCTGGCATCATAACAATCCTTATAATTATCGCTTGCAGAGGGGGCTTATCATATAACAGCTTCTTTCTATACGGGAGGGAGGGCAGCCGAAAGGGGGCTGGGGGAGATAATTCCAACCGCAGGGGTTTGCGTCTTCATTCATCACTTTCCGAACAAGCCAGTGGAAAATTGAGGTCCCCGAGCAATTTACAGATTACGGCTCTCTCCTGGTACAGGGACACGTGCACACACACACACACACACGCACGTAAAACAGGTACATGTTGGGTGACGGGCGGAAAGAAGAAACCAGAAGTTCCCCCCTAGCCTCCTTTTTCTGCTCAAAACCCCGGGCAGAAACGGACGTAACCTTCCCTTTTAAGCCTAGCAACTCCAGCCCGGCCGCGCAGCTCCTCCTGGATTAATCTTTCTTTTTTTTGGCTCAGTGAATTGTGGTCAAGGCCATTGTAACGTGAGTGCTGCCGGGGCGCGGATTGGCTGGAGGAGGCTCAGAGAGGCCCCTTTTCACAGGGGACTAATTGCTTTAGACCACCAGTATTTGGGAGCTACAGATGTCTTCCTTAATTTGCCTAGAGAGCACAATCGGCCCCATCTGTTGCATTTTTTTCCCCCCTCTGTCTCTCAAGTCGCCTTCTTCCCCCTGTCTGCAAAGGCCTAAATTGAAAACTCATCAAAAAGTAATACAAGAGCAGTTTGGCTGGGAAGCTGCTGCCGTGGGGCTTTGCCTTTCATAAAGGCCCCCCTGCTACTTTTACACATGGGCTGGAGAGCGGAGAAAGGAGGAGGAGGAAAGCAGAAACAACCTAGAGGGGGCAAAAAAAAAAAAAAAAAAAAAAAAAAAAGCTAAAAACTAACAGCCAGATGGGATATTTGGAGGCAGGATAATTTGATGTGTCATGGCTGGAGGAGAACAAGGGGCAGCCCCTTGTTTTCTGTGTGTACACACAACAAAATAGATGACTTCTGCGGAGGGGAAGGGAGAGGAGATGGGGGCCACCGGGGGGCGATTTCTTGGTGCCGCTGGCAGGGGGGTGGTCGCTGAGGGTTTCTCCTGTGTGCACCTCCGGGCACGGGGGTGATGGAGAGGGGACAGAAGAAGAGGTAAGGGAGAGGAGATCAGCTTGCAGGGCTGGGATGTTGCCTTGGTAGAGGATGGTACGTAGGACCAGGGCCGGAGATGCTGCTCGGCACCTGCTGGTACCCAAGAAATCAGAAAAGAGTGTTGTGCCTCCGTGCTGGAGCAATTCTTTGACTCCAGAGCATCACCACAGGGCCCTCCTTGTGCCGGGTCCAGGCGAGCAGCACAGCTTCACATCTAGCTTAGCTCTACAGCTCCAGGCTTTGCTTTAGCATGACCCCCGAAAAATGAATTGAAGTATTAATTGGGCAGTTTGTAGGAGAAAAAGGTACCTTATCTTTGTTCAAAAGCCCCATCACTGCCCAGCCTCGGCACATATGGGGTGATAAAAAAACCCGCATGGTTTCGTGAACATAGAAGTGGCATTTCCTTGTGGCAACTGTGGCTACGGTGGGCATGGTGCTGGGGACACATGTGAAGGCACCAGCTTGGCACCTGTGCTCGATCTGCACAAACTGCAGTGAGTGTATGCTCCCTGCCCCTCTGGGAGGGGGGAGACGTCCCCCGCCAGCCCCAGGGCACAGCCCCAGGGGCTCCTTCCAACAGCTGGGGCTGAAGGACCAGCCTGCGAGGACTCATCCGGGGTGTATTTAACACCGAGGGCCTGCAGGGATGGGTGCTGGCACTGCCAGGGAACATCTTGGTTGTGTGCTACAGGGGAAGAAAAGGAGAGCACAAATGAGACCACTTCGTTAGTGGGCTCTGCCCCGAAACCTGAGCCCGGGTGCCAGCGCCGGGCCGACAGCGCGTGATGGATCAGCCCCATTTCCTGGCTGTCCATCAGGCGGCTCTCCCTGAGCTGCTGGAGGGGTTTTGTTTCGATGTTCACTTGCGGAGAAAAAAGTCCATTCATCTTGAAGGGCCCTCTCCAAACAATGCGGGAGGACTCGCCGCAGCGGCTCGGTGCTGCTCCACGGCGAGGGCCGGCCCGTGACGGGGGAGCTGCGGGGCTACGAGTGCTCTGTGGGACAGCTTCCAACCGTTTCCACAACCGGTCCCTGGGTTACTCCAGCAGCAGCTTCTTTTTAGCAGTTGTTCCCTAAGTTAGGGATGCTGGGCTTGCAGCTCTGCTGGTTCAGGTGGAGGCACTGGATGAGATCCTTTCACCGCTGGACAGTTCGGTGCTCTGCCGCCCTCCTGGTGAGAGGGGAAACTCTCCCTCCTGGGGAGCCCTGAACAGTTACCGACCTCCGAGGTGCTAAACGAGGTCCTGAGCCACTTCTGCTGCTGCGGTATTTCCGAAGAAACACCCACCCTAAAAAGTTCTATCGCTGCCCTCACTCATTTGCTTATGACTTTTTTCTTTGCTTATTGTTTTCTACTTTTCCTCTAGTATCTCTGGTTAAAAGCCATGCAACTACTGATTCTGAAATAGAAAAAAAAGAAAAAGAAAAAGGAAAAGAAAAAAGTCAGAGTATCAAACTCCCTGGTGACCTGCTCACACAGAAACCCCACAAGCCCCTCTCTGTGCCGGTGGCTTCCCAGGGCAGCCTCTCCTTGGGGACAAGGTGTCAATGGCTTCCTTCAATAAGTCACTGGATAGCCCTCGCCGGGCGCAGGCTTCCTGCAGGCCTCCGTCTGGCTACTCAAAAACTGGATACTCTGTTGTGACATTTATTTTTCCGCTGGTGGACTTCAGAAAAGAAAACGTCAGCGTGCCGGCAGCACAGGGCGGCAGGTGAGAGGAGGCAGAGCCGGCGCGGTGGGTGCCCACCTCCTCTGTGGGTTTTCTGTGGGGTTTAAAGTAAGGATCAACATCTGGGAACTTGTGGAAGAATATGGCAAAAAGGCAGCTGTAGTTCTTGCTATTGAGGCAGCCCCAAAACTGTTGAAGGGCCACTGGAAAAGCCACTGAGCTTTTGTTTAACAACTCTGGTGATAATAATTAGCTCAGCAAAGGCAGATTTTAAAGGGCTTTAAGAATCTTGTTCGGTGGCTTGAAAGAAAAATAAAAAAAAAAGCAACCAGAGGCTCCTCTCATCCGAACATCAATGTGAGTCCTGCAAAATCCCATTATTCCCCCTTTAGATCAGCTGTTTGACCAGCTCAGCCTTTTGCCTACCCAGGGCAACAACTTTCCCCCTTTGTGCGTTTTCCCTCCCCGAGAGCCTCGCGGTACCACGGAGCCTGGGCCCTTCCCCCTGAGCCCTCGCAGGTGCCAGCGAGGGTGGCCGAGGGACAGCAAATGGGGGGAGAGGAGGAGAGGTAGAGAAGTAGAAAGCTGTTTTTCTGAACTTAAAAAGAAAGGGTTTTCTGTACTTCAAAGCCTGCTGAGGCTCTCAGGCTTTGCTTTCAAGGTGCTGGTGAAGTTTCAGTGCCTGAATGTTGGAGGCAGAGCCCAACGTGACGCTCACGCCTTTGTCGAGCAGGAGGAGGTCAGGGCAAAATCCTCATAAAGGTGGTGTTTGCACTGAGCCAGCCACACAGGAGCGGAGGAATCGATGCTGACACCGGCTCGGATCTGTCGATCAGAGCCCCTGCTGGGCCGTGCTTCTGCCGGAGACCTTCCGCACGTCCCCTCTGCAGGCTCGGTGGCACCTCGAGCAGCTGGCAGGTGGTGAGGCTTGACAATGCGGTGTTTGATGGTCTTACCCCAAGGTCTGTGGTGCTGGGAGAGCCTTCCCAGGCTGTGAGCTGGAGCCCCGGGTCCCCCCGGCTCTGCACAGCCCCACCAAGCCATGGTCCTGCCCGGCCAGGAGCTTTCCTGGTTTAACAGCACTGTGGGGAGCAGCAGTTTGGGGTGGGGAAATGAGCCCCTCCACGAGGGAACAGGGGGCTTCTGGCTGCAATGCCACACGAAGCAGCGAGCTTAGATGCAAACAAACCCCATTTTCTCTCCTGAGGGGAGTGACATCGCATGGAAAGCAAGTTGTACAAATAAAATATACTAATAAACCGTTTCGGAGTCTAATAAACTCTTTTTTTTTTTTCCTTTTTTTCTTTTTTTTTTTTTTTTTTTTTTCTTTTTTTTTTCTTTTTTTTTTTAATGCAAATAATAAAGGAGTATAATAAAATGTGCTTTCTTCTTCTTCTTCTTTTTCTTTTCTTTTTTTTTTTTTTTTTAATGGCAATTTTTAAGCGGCTGGAGCAGAGATCAGGAGTTCAGCCTCTTTCCTTGTTCTGTTTGTGGTATATTTATCTTCATGAAGAGAATGGGAGCAGGGGGATTTATTTTTCTGAATGAATGTCTCTAAGCCCCCCGTACCTCCAGGGCTTAGAGCAGGGTTGGATCCAATGACAGGAGAGTCAACATTATAAGCCCTTAGAGAGGGCTGAGTGCCTTGTAGATAGTCTCAAGTGGATGCGCTTTCAGCGCGCCGCTACCCGGCTTACATTAGCCGCAGAAGAGACTTTGTCTGTCCCCGATGCCCTCGGGTGACCCGCGACCCCTGCGACTTCGCTCCGCCGAGATCTGACGCCCGCGCCAGCCCCGGCCGAGGAAATGGAGAGGCGCATTGTGCCGCGGAGAAAGAGCAACACAAACACGGGGTGTGCTCAAAGGAAACAAAACCCGGTGGAAAAAGCCCTCCCCAAACTGGCAGCGAGGGGCGAAGCGCAGGCACACGAGGTGCCGGGCAGAGCAGCACCGGGGAAGGGGTTGCCAGGGGGGCTCTGCTGGCTTCAGGGGGGCTGAGCAAGCTGGGGGTGATCGAAAGTGGGGGTCTGCTTTCCTACATGTAAAAATGGGTTTGCTTTGCTTTTGGAGAGTGTTTAATGAATGCAACGGCTGAGATACAGCGTGGAGATTGTGCATCTGCACGCGCAAAGCCAACAACACGGAGCTAAATGCTCCTGGTGTTTCGGGCAGAAAATGCTGAAATTTCACTCGGTGTCTCAAATGTCAAAAAGGGACTGGGGCAGCTGAGGCTGTGCACCATGGAGGCTGCCGAGCCCCGACCTGACCCACTGCAGGGGTGCCACCACCGATGAGCTGGCCAGGCTTGCACTGTCCCTTGGGGGTGGCAGTGTCCCTGGGGGTGGCAGTGTCCCTGGGGTGGCATCACGGTGGGGAAGGCAGTGAGTACAGCCCCACAAGCAGGCCAGGCAGCGGTCTGTAAGCGAGCTGGGTCGCTACCGCTGTTGTTATGCACCGGCAGTGCCTTGCTTTGAGCAGGTCTCAGTGCCCAAAAGAGCTGGGGTGGCTGCTCGCTCCCACAACCGTGTCCCTGCTGGGGAGCTCTGGGCTCATTTCAGATGTTGAGGGTCACCAACCTGCCTGGCTTTGGAGCTCAAAGCCGTGCCCAGCTCCTGCTCTCACCCTAACCATCTTTGTACAGCCTCCGGCCACTGTGCAGGGAGCTGCGGAGTGTGAGATCTGCCATAAATCGCAAGCCAGCAGCAACAGCAGCATGTTCCCACCTTCCCTCTTGAAACTTGGGCTTCCACACCTGTGAGCTTCCCCCCGCCTTGGCTCCAGGCCCTGCTGCTCCGGCTCAGGCTCGGATCCTTCGCAGCACACCACGAGGGCACGCGACCTTTTCTTCCTCTTTAACTGGGTGCTGCAGCGGGGAGGGTGCAGCCACGGCACCCTCGAGCAGGCAGGGTGGGGAGGAGGTGGCAGCGAGCATCTTCCCTGTCCCCTCGGAGGGGTGGGACGTGCCCCGTGCTGCTGGAGGCGGGATGGGGCACTTCTCTGCCCCCCCCCCCCCCCCAGCCCACCCAGAGCTGCAAGGCCTGCTCCGCACATGGGAGCATTTTCCAGATGCCAGTGTGTGTTTAAAGGTTAAAAAGATGAGCGGAAAAGCACATGTCATGGGTGCCTGAGCGAGCAGGAGAATTTCTCTCCGGCATGGCGGGGTGCATTGTCTCCGGAGCAGCAGAATGGATTTGCATGCTTAATTCGTGCCAGGCATTTTGGGGGAGCGATCTGCTCCAACCTTCAACCTCCTGATAGCATCACCTCCGCTGGGAGTGCCACACAGAATACCTGTGGGACTTCCAGCCCCAAAATGCATGGAAAGGAGCAGGCCAGAGGCCGGGCAGAGCTGCGGGCATGGTGCTGAGCCCGGGCCCATGCCGGGAGCTTGTGTCTGGGTGGGAAAGAGCAGCAGCGGAGGACAGACGGACAGAGGAGCGCTCTCCAGCAGAAGAAGACTTTTATCCTATTGTTTTTCCCTGTGATTAATCCATCTAAAGTGCTCCTCTGAGCGTAGCCAAGGGCAATGGAAGAAAGAAGCAGTTTGAGCTTTGTGGGGCTTTTTTTCTCTTTTTTTTCTCCCCCCTTCCCAAGCGTGCTTTACAAACATCCTCTCCGCTCGCCCTCTGTATTTGCAAAACCGTCTCCTTCTGCCCACGGCTCCTGATGAAGTCCTCGCAGAGCTCCTTGTCCACCTCCAGTCTTTTCAGCACGTATTCAAATTAACCCTTTTGTCCCATTCACACCCCCTTTCTTTGGCGGATATTGTGGCTCTGCCAGCAGCGGTCCTGCAGCGGCTATTCTAATGTAATTGCATTCTGGCAATGCCTTGAGAACCTGATCAAGATCATCCGCGAGTTTAATCCCCCCAAATTACAAAATGTTTACTATCAATCACCTTTGCGCAGCTTTCTTTCCCCGGGCTTTCTGCAAGGAGCGAGCGGGACGTGGGCGCTGCCAGCGATGCCCCTTCCCGTCTCCAGCTGATCACCTCAATGGGCCCGGAGTCAAATGGTCAAGGCCATATGCGTATGAAAGCCCGGGCTGTGCTGCCCGCTATTCTCTCCCGCTCCGCACGGATTTCACACTTTCTATCCTGTTAGGGTGCCTCCCGTTTTACTTTAGCCTCGTTTTTTTTTTTTTTTTCCTTTTTTTTTAGGATTTTTTTTTCTCTCCCTTTTTTTTTTTTTTAAATGGTTTTGTTTCTGCGTCCCGTGTCATCTGGATTTAATCTAGTTAGCAGCTAGCTTTTTATGCCTCCAAATTGCATTGTTAAGGGGCAATTGTTTAAATGGGGGGGGGGGGGGGGTTGGGGGAACCCCCCAGGGCCCGGCGGGAGCCGTGTCCCCCTCCCGGCCGCCCCGCGCTCCCCTGCGCTGCCGCGGCCCCGGGCGGCTGCGAGGGGCTCGGAGGTGGCTTTGCTTTTTTTTTTTTTTTTTTTTTTTTTCTTGAAAGCATCCATTGCTATTTTCCGAAGCACAAACAGATGCAAATGTCTCTGCAAACATTGCACAATGAGATGCAGGGAGAGGACAGCCTTTCAAACCCGCTGAATAGCCCTTCAAAGCAAGTCTAATTAGGGTAAGTGGAGGTAATAGGCCCACTTGCGTTTTTCCGCACGCATTTTTTCCCCCCTCAAAGCCTCTGCGAGGCTTGGGGGGGGGGGGGGACGGGGTTGGGGGGGGACCCTCGCCCGTTTGTTTGCGCTGACAAATGCGGGCCTGGAAAGTAAGGGGGAGAGGTGCGGGGTGGGGGGAGCGAAATCAATCATTCGAAAAGTCCCCTCTGTTAGGTTTCTTATTTTTTTTAAAGTTTTTATTTTATTTTATTTTATTTTATTTTATTTTATTTTATTTTATTTTATTTTGTGCGGCTTTTCCTGGCGAGCAGGATTGCGCCGGGGACGGCAGCATCCCCGTTTGGGGCCGGGGTGCGGGGCCGGCAGCAGCGCGGAGGCTGCAGCTCGTGTCACGGGGAACTTCAGTAAGTGCAAAAGAAAAGCAGAAGGTACGGGCTGAATACTTGGGTAAATCAGTAATAGAGCTAAAGGGCATATGCCTGTAGGGAATATGTTGGCATAAAAGAGCTTTAAGAGGGGCCATTCATACTGACAAAGGGAGATTTGAATTGCTGCCTTCACAATAGCATGAAAGGATGGGCTTGGGGTGTTCTGAAACAAAGTGGAAATCATACTGCCCTGAACGGCTCTAATAAGCTTTTAACTATTTTACATTATGGCATTACCTCTTTTTTTTTTTTTTTTCTTCTTCTTCTTCTTCTTGTGAGCCGAGTGCCAGGCCCACTTAAAAGTGTGATTTATACTTTTTTTTTTTTGCTTCATGGTAACTTTGGAGGAAAATAGATGGGGCCTGAAAGGCAGTAATTCAGCCTTTTCCCAACGAGGAGGGGGAAATGCCATCATTTCTGCACGCCCCGTGCGCGGGGAGCTGGGCCCAAGCCTTGCCAAAGGATGCCGGCTCTTTGCCCCTACCTCCAACCCAACAGTGCCCACTTAATTGTGCTCATTAGCAGCCGGGCAATCAGGCGGATATCGCCCCTCGGTGCCCCTTGGCTTGTTTCAGGGCGCAACTCAGGTGGGCTTCAGAGGGCACCGAAACCCCGCAGAAACCCTTTGGCAGACCCCAGCTTTCGGGGCGGGCGCTCCCAGCAGAAGTTCAGGGTCTCAGGCGGTGCCCGGGGGGCTCGGGGGGCTGCCAGGAGGGAGGCAGAGGCCTGGCCTGGGCCGGCTTTGTGTGCGCGTGGGGCTCGCTCCCCGGCTCCCCCCAGATGGTGCGATCGCACGACTGCACTGTTAAAATAGGGCTCGGATAGACAATTAGCCAATTACTCACTCTGTCATTGCACTTTCTTCTGGTAACTGAGATGCAAACTGGACTATGTCTTCTTTGGTAGCTTCATTCACGGGCAGCATTATTTAATGACACTTTTGTCAGCTTTGGGTCTGCCCAAAGATTTCTGAACGTAGCTTTATGAACCCAGAAAAGGCGCCCCGCCGAGCGAAAGCAGACTTTGAACCTAGAGACTGTGCTAAAGACAATGAATTTCCCAAAGTCAGGGAAAGAAACCCAGAGTGTGGCTACCACAGGGCATGCGGCTCAGCCCCGCATTGTCAGCAGCCGTGGCTACGGGCGGAATAGCCCAGTAGCCAAGAAGCATGAAGCATGTGCCTGCACGGGACACTTTCTCTGCTTAAACACTTCAGAAAGGCAACGGTATCACAAACTCTGCTGGTTCTCTTTGCACTAGGAAGGCTGCACGGCTGGAACAGCTGTCCTGGGCCAGAATCTCAACCAGGGTCCTCTGTGGGGGCGGCCAAAATTCAGTCCCCTCTGCTTCGGTGGGTGCTTGTCTCAGCCACAGCTCAGCACCAGGGCGGCTGTGCGGAGCCGTGGCCAGATGCCGGCAGGACTCACAATATCAGGGAGAGTTCGGTTTTGCTGCCGGCAGTTTTCAGGGAAGCATAAAATCTCGCCTCCTGCCTAATGAAGGAAACTCCATCCTTCTACATATGTTTCTTTTAAGAGGGCAAATGCTCTGATTATCCTTAATTTTGACACCAAGCATCATTAGCATCTCTTATTCACCTCTGAAGTTTAGCCCCGTACAGGTGCAAAGATGTTTCCCAGCTTATTTTTAACACCCCTAAAAAAAAAAAAAAAAAAAAAAAAAAAAAACAACCACAGGTCCCATCTGTTTCCTTCAGGAGGGTAGAGTTTCTGTGCTTACTGCAGGATGCATCTCGTGGCTCCTCGGAGCCCTGCAGGCAGCCAGAGGCACGCAGCCCTGTCCCCGTGCCCCAACTGACCCAGGGAGCGTCCCCATCGCACCCAGGACCCCGCTGGTGGGGCCAGGAGCGGGTGCAGGTGGTGGCCGCAGCCAGGTAGCCCCACTCCTCCGTCCCCAGCACCAGGCGGACCTCATTAGCTGCCACTTGATTTACCAAGAGGGCATTACGGCTTTGGGAGCTGACATCTTTTTGGATTGCAAATAGGAGAGGAGGAAACTGTACCCTGTGAAAAGATTGATTAAATCCTAATTAACCTCTTTTCTCAGATAATGAAAGCACTTCAGTGAGCTGGATAAACACGATGCGCATCAGTTGCTCTCCTGGTGAAGCAAGGGGTAATTGAGAGAGCAATATCCATTACTGCTGTTGTGACAGGGAAGGTTTTCCTTTCAGCTCAAAGACGTGGCGCAGGGTGGACGGCACTCGAACAGGAAGGAAAAAAATGCCATATTCTTTTACCTCAGGAGTCACGCTCCTTGGATACTCATACCAATGAATGAGAGAAACAACTCGAGCATTTCTACCTAGGGACAGCTGAGTAAAGAAATATAGAAATGTAAATTGAGTTACGTAGGCTTTGGAGGGAGGGATTGACCCAGCTGCGTACAGTTGTTGGTTTTGACTGCTAAGGCCTGCAGCTTTTCTGGGTTCTGGGAAAAATAATCTATAAGTAATGCCTTTTTGCCACAAGTCTAAGAGACCAAACTGGAAAACCACAGGGGAAGAGTATATGCTTTTTCTGGTCCATGTCAAGATTTACAGAGTGTCCCCTAAAATCCTAAGGCCAGATGCCAGTCTTTTACAAGGAGATTGGCCTTGCCGAAGGAGAGACCTGCTTTTTCAAAGCTAATTATTTTAAAGGAGAAATTCGGCTGAGAAGGGCTGTTTAGTGGAGGCAGCTAAGCTTTTACTTGCCATTAGTGATTTCCAGTCTCTCTGATCCTGCCTGTGAGATGCTTTTTTTTCGTATGCTATCCTGAAGGCCAACAAGGGGAATTCAACATGAATATGACCATGCTTGGCATTTCATCTGCCTCCCTTTGTTTTTTAGCACTTGTGCTTTCTGTTTTGCCTTCTTTATCTAAACTGAAGTGCTAAATTTTGGACAGGGACAAACTATGGGACCCAGGGTGTCCAGTTCCCTGGGGTTACCTCTCCCCTCTCCTGCCACTTTCAGAAGTGGACTAACACCATTTTTGGTACGGGATTTTGTGTTGGCACCTTTTGTATTTGCAGATGCTGTGTTTCTTTTGGTTTCCTGGGCCAATGGCAACGTGCAGGTTGGAGAACCACGACGTCTGCAAGGTTTGTACTGGGCTACAGAGGCCAAATGTTGCTGCAGGCAGCCCTGCTGCAGGTACTCGTGGGCATGATTTTATAAAGATTGCTGACATCTGCCATGCAGAGAGAGGCAGAGCACGCTGTTTGTTTGTAGGAATAAGTCCAATTAAGTCCTACAGATGGAACTTAATCCAGTATTTGTGCAACAAACCATTATAGTCCATAATCGCCTTGGACTGCCATTAGACAGCTTTAAATGCCTTCCTAGAAGGCAATGTTGTGAAATCTTCAAGTTAAGAAAGAAAAAAAAAAGATTACCTCGGAATGTGCAGAATGTAATAATCCAAGAAAGAGATAGTGAAGTCCTCAGGAGCTGCCAAATCCCTGTTTGGGAAATAGAGGCATCAGTAGCCTCAGATGCTTGAGCTCCTCAGTAAGCACATCTCACGGGCATGAAACAGGAGTGGAAAGGAGGCTGTGTAATGACACAGGCTGCCTTCTCCCAAAGCACAGTGCAGCTCCTGGGTGGAAAGTAAGGGAGCAGGACACCGAACAGTGCAGCTAAAGGAGCGAGCTCAGAGCAGGTCATTAGTGAAGCTGTCCGAGCATTTTTTTCCACCTAGTTTAGAAATTAGAAAAAACAGTTAGAAATTAGAAAACCCAGCACTCTCTGACCCCAACAGTGACACTTCCACTAGGACTGTGGATGCAAGACCATGTTGGCTGGTCCTTACTCACTATTACTCAAAGAATAAAGCTAATTTCTCCCCTAAAAGTCTTGTTTCAGCAAGCTTTTATTCTATGTCCAACTATGCTGTTTTACTATGCATGAAGTATACAAAAGTTATGTCTAGAACCAGTAGGCTCAGCCCCAGGGGGACAGACTGCAGGCAGGGACTGACTTTTAGATTTTGGGAAAAGAGAAGGGGGAACTAGTGAAGGACCATGGCTGGTGGGAACAGGAGATCCTCATCCCATCCTGCACATCATGCCATGCACCCCTTCCTGACAAACCTTGCCAAAATCTTACCAACAGCCAGCAAGTCAAAGGAATGGGGTAGGAACTGAGCAAGATCCATTTCTTATACCCACAAAGCTGCATGCATAGCACTGGGAAGGACAGCACTGTCCCAGCCTCTCTAAGGTGATTATTTTTCTCTCTCTTTGAGCCATCAGAATTTTATAAGATTTTCAAATAGTGAGACAGGAGGTGCTGGCAGGTGCTGCTGCAGACACAACCAGAGGTGAAAGAGGGAGATGTGAATAGTAACTAGTGCTGTGCCATCAGTGTCTCCACACTGATGGAGAAAGGCATTAGCCATTGGGAAGAGGCTATTCACTCGTGTTTAGTGGATCTTAAACAATAATAATAATAATAATAATAATAATAATAATAATAATAATAATAATAATAATAATAATAAAAAAAGCATTGCCCAGCACACAGAGCCTTGATCTCTTCTGAGAAGGCAGTAACCCCAGCAGAGAGGCAGTGGGGAGGAAAACCCTATTGCAGAGGGCGCAGCGATTTCCCCTCTCCGCTTGGCCCTACACTCCTCGCTGCCCTGGTGTTTAGTGATGGGGTTGGGCCCCACAGGCCTTTCAGAACAGGGCAGGGAAACTCTAAACTAACCTTCAAAGTCTGGACCTAGCATACTGTTCAGCATCCAAATTCTCCATAGTTTCCATCAGTGACGCTTCCTCTTTTTGGCACTTTCTCACCTTCCCTGGATATCTGTCTTCTGACGGAGCATAAAATGCAAATCTGTAAAACAGAGTTAAAAAGGGTTTGTATTTTTAAAAGGATTTGCTGCTTCGCCATGGCTCTATGACATCTGTCTTCGGTATTTTTTAATATTGATCCTTCAGCCTTTTGGTTGAGGAGGGAGAGAGAAAAAGGATTGGTTGATCACGGGCAGAGTTACTGGAATACTGAGCATAAACTGCTTTTAGCAAGTCAGTTTGTTAATCAAGATTAATAAATGATTCAGTAATGTCATTTGCAGACTGCAGAAGTAAATGTTTATTAAGGTATCAGAAGTTCGGATTATTTTATGCAGTATTTTGGCATCTCCATTCTGCAGTGCTCACGTACCTGACGGTCAGTAAATCTGCCCCATCCTTAGCAACTTTGCTCCTCCAGATGATTTCTTTCAATGGCATATGCCACCAATGGAAAAGCTCCTGAAAATTAGTTCTCACCTGCCTCTGCTCTGATAATCTGTGCCTACTATACAAATCACCCTTAATGGAGCATTTGAGCCCCAGAGGTCTATAATTATAGTATAAAATTTCATGTGCTCACAGGTAGCAGTGCAGACTGTATTTTCCAGATCATGTACAGAGTAAAATCAGAATCTACAGCAGACTGACACCCAGTAAAGAAAATCCTTCTGAAGATGTTCTTGTTAATAACTAACCCCAGGCATTGTCTGAGACCAGCCCCAGCAGTGCACCACATGGCAGCGAAATCACAGAAAATACTTGTTGTCTAAAACCTGTGCAGAGTTTTGGACTCACAGCTGTTTGTTCCCTCTTGGAGCATACTTTGAGCATACTTCGAGCATAGGTCATTCGCAGAGATTCTCTGCAGCCTCATATCGGGCAGAAAAGGTAGGTACAGAGGCTGCTACGGCCCCTGTGGCACAGCACAGGAGCACCCAGCAATTGGTATCGGGCTGTTTGCCCACAGTAAATCTCAGCAGAGAGAAAGTGGGGAAATCTCCGCTGTGTTTTGAGCCTGCACTCGCAGCAGGTTTCCCAGCTAGCAGAGATACCCTATCTCTGGGGCCATCTCACACTTTCTTGCCAAGGGGAAGTGTATGAGGCCCAAGGACTTGCAGGACCTCCTGGCTGAGCGTCCCTAACCCAGGCATGCCCTGGAGGTGATCGCTTTGATCCAGCAAGGTTAAGGGATTACCAACGCCCATCAGCAGACATCTGAAAAAAAATGCATATTCATATATGCAGTGTGGTGCCAAAATTCAAATTCAAGCTATTTCACTGCCTCTGAGTGCCTGAGCCTGCGATTTCTGAAGCCAGCAAGGGTCTTTCCACGGGTTGCACTGACACTGAGATGGGTGGCGGTTCAGAGAAACATTTTACCCAGTAACTTCGTGGTGTTATCAAAGAACTTGCCAAGGATTTTGTCAATTCTAGCATTTAATTTACCTATTTTTCCCTTTCTGTTTGTGTGCGGAGGTGAATTTAGCGCAACTGCCAGCCACCTGTTTGCAGCCGGGGAGCCCGTTGCAGCTCCCTGTCGGTTCGCCGAGCCGTTCTTTTCAGCAAAATAAAAGCAAGCACATTGCTGCGAACCGGGGGGCAGTTGGGTGCTGCAGCCCCTGAACGTGGGCATTCCATCTGTCCCGGCGGCAGATCTGTTCAACTATGTCTGAACCTATCATCGCTCGGGGCAAAAGCTGTTCTCTGGCTCATGGTAATGTATGAACGCGGTTGTGCCCTCCCGCAGCACGCAGCTTTCGGTGCCCGTTAGGAACATTGACACCAGAAACTGAGTCCTCGTAGATGTACGGTCTTGACGTGCTGCATAATGCCCACGGATCTCTGCTGGCAGCTAAGGAAACACAATGGACTAGAGGATATTTTGAAGTTTTGTGGAGTTTTTTATTTTTTTCTTTGAGATTGAAGTCCAGTGTCTCGGGACCCAGTGACTTTAGATGACCTTCCGTCTCCACGGACTGTACTAAATTTCAGCCCCTGGAGGCTACGCCATACAAAACCTCCTGGCTTTCAAGGGCAGGTGCAAGCAAAGCTTCACTGCGTCACAGATCAAGACCTGTTACTGCCAGAATTAGATTTCACAAATCTCTTTTATTGAACGGGACATCATTAAGGAACTGGACTATACTTGTTGCTGGTGTCTTTAATTAATATAAGTATTAAAGTGCTATTAAAATTTCAAAACAATGACATTTCCTTTTTAGCATTTACCCTTACTGAAACAGAACTGGATGTATGTGTATGCAGAGACAAGCACGTGAAAGCTGTGTTAAAGAAATACAAAGACTGAAAGATTGCAGGCACAGGCACTTAAAAAGGAGGAGATGCTGACACTGAGTGCCTGTGTAAATTTATCTCAGCTCCTTTCTTTCTTTATTTTATTTATTCATTTATTTATTTATTTCTGTGGCAATTGCATGATCCTGTGTTATAGTTTAGATAATATCTCCACCTTCTTTGTTACACAGGAGAGGTGACTTCAAGGCACAGGTTTTGCCTTGATGTGTGCTGAGCGGCTTCTTAGGGTTTTGCCCAATGCTTTCAGTGTTTACCTTCTGCCTCTTCCCCAGCTCAGTGTATGATCCTGTCCCAAAGGCTGAATTCCTTCTTGGGTTTTGAGCATCTGAGTGCTCTGAGAGCTCCGCTAAGTGAAATCATTAAGCTCACCAACAACGTGCGGGGATGGTGGTATCCCAGCTGCACAGATGGGAAACTGAGGCATAGGAAAGTGAAATCAATTAATTCCACTAACCATGGGTTGTCCCATCCAGGATGTGTCGGGCTTGACTTTTTAGCATACTCCAACCTGTACAGTGCCCTATACCCAAGCACCCACCTCCCTGCCCCACAAACACCCCATTTACAGCTCAGATTGATCCGAGTTTTGGAGACAAATGGAGAGAGACGGTTGAGCTGCCTTAAATCCCCCTGTAAAACAGGGGCAAGAGGAAACTGTTGCTGAGCCATCGCTGTGCCGGGACCGGTGCCAGGCCCACGCACTGTGCCTCCAGCCTCAGCCCTTTCTGTGCTCCCTGTGTGGCAGTGACCAGCACCCCTGGCTTTCGAGGAGAAGGGGCAGCTCACACCAGCCAACCTTACCCCGTCCAGGGGTGCAGCACCCGCTCCTCGCCCCAAATCCCCCGACAGCTCCCAGCTCCCTGTACGAGCCGTGGGAAGGCCGGCCCTAAAAGCCAGCAGTGCCAGAGGCACCGCGCTGCTCCCGCTCTCTGCCCATGTGTCCCGAGCGGGTCTCTAATCCCTTCCCCGTGAGATGCGGGCGGCAGCTGATGGTTGCAGGTACCCTGGGCTGGCTGGGAGGATTTGCACGTGTCCGTGAGCGGGGTGGCGTGAGAAACGCTGGCGTCACCTCGGGGCGAACCCTTCCCTTCCAGCCCAGGCTCCCTGCGAGGAGTGAAAATCCCGAGTTTAAGAAACCAAACTCCACAGGCACCGCCGAAATTCAGTAAAAACGTTAAAAAATTTTTATTTACAGGGTAAAGCACAATTTCTTAGAAAAACAAAAACAAAACCCACTTCGATAAGAGGCATAATAATAGAATAAAGCTCTTTATGTACAAAAATACAATTTTCATATGAATGAACATCTTGAATAAATTAAACCGCTCGCTGGCCCGCTCGCTGAATACCCCGTGTCTGCTCCCGCTCCAAAGCAAGGCCGCCGCGCCGGGGGTCAGCATCTATAATGCATGAGCCGCTGGGTGCGGGGGTCCCATCGGGCCCGGTGCTGGGGCCCCCCCGGGAGGGGCTGAGCCGCCCCGGGCGCTGGGGGGGGGTGGTTGGGGGGGGGGGGGGGCTGGATGCGCGCTGAGCCCCGTGCTGCGCCCCGGGCAGCATCGGCCCCCTAAGCCTTTTCATGGCATTGTCAGGGCGTTCAAACCAAATTTTCATGCTCGTTTTTCTTCGCCGGAGAGCTACAAATTGTAAAATTGACTTTTCACCTCGTCTGCGGCAGCAAATCTGTCGCTTTTCTCCCCGGCTTTTCGAAGGAGGAGAAGGATGGGGGGGGGGGGGGGGGGGGGGCAGAAGGGGAACCCGGGGACTTGGGGAGAGGGGCTTGGGGAAAGCGGGGGGGGGTGTCTTATTTTTTTCGGGGTGGGGGCTGGAAAGTGCAGCGGGAGGGTTCCCCCCCCCCCCCCCCCTTTTTACCCCCCGGGGGAGCGCTAGCGGCAGGGAGCCCCGGGGGGCGCGGCGGGGGGGGGCAGCCCGCGGAAGCCCCGCAGGCCGTCGGGGGAGGCGAAGGCGCAGTCCTCGGAGGTGGCCGGGCTGCTGGGGCCCGAGGCGGAGGCGCAGAGCGAGGGGGGGGCCGGGGAAGAGCCGGAAAGCCACGAACCGGCGTCGCTGCCGGGGCTGGGGGGAGCCGGGGGGCCGCGGCAGGCGGGGGGGGGAGGGAGGCACTGCTCGGCCAGCCGCAGGGTCTCGGAGAGGGCCCAGATGTAGTTGTAGGCGAAGCGCAGGGTCTCGATTTTCGTCAGCTTGGTGTCGTCGGGGAAGGTGGGCAGGACGCTGCGGAGCTCGTCCAGGGCGGCGTTGAGGTGGTGCATGCGGTTCCGCTCCCGGTCGTTGGCTTTCACCCGGCGGCTCCGCTTCAGGGTGTGCAGCAAAGCCTCGGTGCGAGCCCGGCCTCGGCCCCGCCGCCGCCGCCGTTCCCTGGGGGCTCCGGGGGGCTCCGCGCCGCTGCTCGCAGCCTCCGAGGGCATCCTGCGGGAGAGAAGCCGGGCTCCGGTCACTACGGGAAGGGGGGAGAAGGGAGGGGGGAAGGTGCGAAGAAGCCGGGGAAGGGGTAAAGGGGTAAAGGGAGGGCGGGGGGAGGGAAAAAAAAAAAAATCACAGGAAATCGAGTAACCCGAGGGAGGGATGGGGGGGGGGGGGGGTGGCTTGGCCCCGACGGCACCGCAGGTGCTGCGCCCCCGGTACTCACATGGCAAGGCACGTCCCGGGGCCGCTGCTAAGCGATAACGGCGTAAAATAAAATAAAAAAAAAAAAAGTAAAAATAAATAATAATAATAATAAAAAAAAACCCACGCGCACACACGCGCGGGGGAAAATAAATAAATAAATAAATAAAAAGCGAAGCTCCCCGCTGCAGGGGAAAGCGAGGGCGGCCTTCGGCTCCTCGGCGAGAGAAAAAAAAAAAAAAAAAAGAGGGGAAAAAAAAAAAAAGCAAGCGAGCGGCGGAGAAAGGCGGGGCCGGGGGGGGGGGGCGGTGGGGGGTTGGGGGGGGGGGGGGGGGATGATGTGGGCCACGCGACCGCTCTTGTCTTTGAAGTGCTGCGGGCAGCGATCCGCTCGTGTGAGCGGCGGCTTTGGCACACGACGGCGCCGCAGCCCCGTACTTATAGCGGCGGGCGGACAATGGCCCCGTGGCCGCCCCGCGGGGCCGCGCCGAGGCGGCAGGTCGGCCCCGTGCGCCGCGCCCTCCGGAGCGTGCCCGCAATTACCGCGGGCGGCCGCGCATCTGCCGCGACCCCCCCCTCCCCGCCGCCTCATCCCCTCCTCATCCCCTCCTCCCCCCCGAGCCCCTGCTTTTGTGTGTGTCCCCCCCCCCACCCCCACCCCGAGGTGGTGGCCCCGGGCTGGGGGTCCCGCTCCCAGCGCCCGGTTCTGGTCCGGGGAGGCTGAGCGGGGTTGGGGGGGGGGTTTGGTTTTAATCTCGTGCTGAGAGTTTCTTTTTTTTTTTTTTTCTTTCTTTCTTTTTTTTTTTTTCTCTTTCCACCTTGCAGTTTTCCTGCCCGTCGAAGCGAAAACGTTCTGAAATGGTAAAGGTTTAGCTCGACGCGGTTTTTTCAGCACCGAATATCTGGGTGTTCTCCGGCTCTTAGAGCCTATTGCAGGTGCTCAGAAAAGTTGCAAACTCCGCGTTAATTTCGCCTTACAAATTTCAGTGTTTCTGGACGTATACAGACAACTCTTTCTCTGTGGATACAAACAAACAAAAAAGGACCGTGCCGTTTTTATCCTAAAGCTGGCCTAACTGCTGCCGTCCCCACCAAGTGCCCCGCTATCGCTATTTCAGGCATAACTTCGGGAAGGTCAGCTCTGGAAGTATCTGATAAGTTTCCTGGGTCTGACATCTGGCTTCTTGCAGCCTGCGTCCCCGTGCTGTAAGGAAGCCCCATTGTCAGCACTCAGGTACTTGGCTCCCTGGATGGTTTTCAGTTTCACCATCCATCAATAGTCATTTTTAGAGCTTCTGTGCCTGAACTCTGATTTATTTACGTAATTTTCCATGACATTAAATGTAGACTCATTCCCGCTTCTGTGGGACTTTCTCCTATGCCTTTGATAAACAGGGAAAACTGACAGCAGAAGTTCGTGTCTTTATCTCAGCATTTTAATTTCATAGCGACTGTTCTTTGGCTCGAACCTGAGCGAGCAGTTTGCTGACTGGGGTTATTTCTCCTGCTTTCCACCCTCCCCACTTCGAGAGGATCCGTGACACCAGCAGACCGCCACGAACAATCTTCTTTGTGCTAAAAAGATCACTCCCAGAAGTGAGCAGTCCGAAAAGCCCTGGGTGATGAATATTAACGAGCCTCAAAACAGAAATACTTTTCCAAGGGCCGAGCTTGCAGGAGCAGCTTGCTTGGTGCTTTTTACCATTTTCTGGGGACCTCAGATGCACAAACTAACCGGGCAGAAGCAGGGCCTGGCTGTGCTGCGCAGGGACTGAGCTCTCTCCATCACCGGACCTGCAATCCAGCTGATGTTTTTAGGGCCCGTGCGTACCTAAATGACTTTCTGCACTAAGTAGTTCCACTCCACTGGGCGACTCTCATGTCCTTAAGTGACGGCACGATCAGAGTCCTCGGCCAGCAGGCAGAGATCTGCGGTGGAGTTTCCAGCACAAACCACGAGAAAGTCAGAAGGGGCAGAAATTTAAAGGTTATGGAAGCATATGGCCAAAAATGTTAAACTTTTGTTAGCGTGCACTTTGTATACAGTGATATAAACTCCGGTGTTGGCTGCAACACTTTTATTGCCTTTTGTTTAGGTGTCTTTGAGCAGTCAATAGTTTATTCATTAAAATGTTTATGATTCCCTAGAGTTTCACAGACTTTGGCACAACCGATCACTTGTCTGAAAGTTTGCAGTGAAAGCGCATTATTCATTAGTCCTTATCCATCATTTGCAGTTTGTCATTTGTTATTCTCTTGTTTTAAAAGTTTGTGCTCCAATCAAGGAGGGGAGAGAGCACCATGTGTCTCTGTGATCAGTCACAGCCATGAATAGCCAGCGCTCAAGTGAGTGTTTCACAAACAACCCATAGGCTGAAATTTGTTTGCATAATCTATTCACTGAATACTTATGAATAACGAATGCATTCACAGAACCAGAATTGTTTCAGGAAGCCTTCGCAAACAGAAAGAAGTGCTAAATATCTTGGATAATTTATTCCCGATGAATAATTCAACCAGTTCTATCGCAGGCAGTCTACTAATTTTGCAGATAAATTATTCAGCCGACGCAGATAATAGCTCCTACACCTTATGGGCCTGCTCCTAGGGAAGTCAGCTGCCAAACTTTCACCAACTTTTCTGGGACTGGGAAAGAAAAAATCCCCAAATGGAACACAGCCTGTGTTCCCGGCACCTTGCTCATGGCCATATTCTGGCCTTTGTCCTTTGATATTAGGTTCTCCACCTGGATGTAAGGGGAACTGGTTTCTGATGGACTCGTTGAGGTTATTAGGTTCGTATTTTGAGCTCTAAGGAAGCCTACCGTAAATATGTCATCTATTTGCTTTGAGAGACGTTACTCTTAAAAAAAAGGGGAGAAAAGCGTGAAATGGCCTTTCTGACTGGGGAACCCGTAGGGGCACAGCTGGATCACCCCACCTGTGCCATGCACCGGCGGTCTGGCGTGCAAGGTGCCAAAGTGATCCCTTGAGACCGGAGAAAACTGTCACGGGGCAGCTCCATGTGGCATGGTCATCGCTTGGGGGCCTGGCCTCAAGCATGAAGCTCGCTCCTCCACTTGCCCTTGGTTGATGTCACTTGTGGCTGGACTCCCAAAGGCTGTGAGCTGGGGAAGGAGGAAGAAAGGCTGCCGGAGAGGTGCCGCACGGCTCCTGTGCGCAGCTCTGCTCTGAGTGCGCCGCCTCCAGCATCGGCTCAAGGAGAGGAGCCCATGCCCTGGTAGGTGCTGATCACACCCTGTGAAGCTGCACGGATCTCCGGGTTAGAAATCGGCCTTGCATTTCCAAACTGACCAGAGCTGTGGGGATTAGAGCAGGGGCAGTGCCACTCTTCTCTGCAAGCGGGGAAACGCACAGCTCACAGCACAACTGCGCCCGCAATGGGAAGGTGCCTTGGAGAAGTTAGGGGTGCTTTGCTTTTTCATAGGTTTAGGACATGCACAGATGCAACAACTCACCGAACTACGTTTTGTTACGTGAGGGCTTAAAAATAATGTGGTGAGGATGTCAAAGCAGTGTGTGGATCAGGAAAAATGCCAGTTTTGTGCTCACAGTTTGAAAGCATCACCAGAGCGAGGCGGCAGAGCTGCCTGCAGAAGACGCTCGATCCGAATTTGGAGACGCGCCGTGGCTGGTGGCTGAGTCGTCGCCCTGGGAGCAGGGAGCTCGAGAGGGAGCCTTGCAGGAGCAAAGGGAAGGTCAGGATGCCCATGTCGCTGCCGCAGCCCCGTTAGGACAGAGCAGCGAGGGGCTGGCGGCTCGGCGGGGCTGCGTGGGCAGCACAGAGCGTGGCGGTTGCTCGCAGGGACAGACGGACGGACGGACAGATGGATGGACGGAGCTGTGCCCCCAGGACCGAGCCGGAGTCAGCTTACAGCTTGCGGCTACCGGAGGGTTCAGGGGTTCACGCACTTGCTGCTGGCTGATGCACAGCCCTGCCAGCCCGTGCTGGAAAGGTCTCAGGAGGCGGCGTTAACCCCTGCGGCAGCAGCGGATTTTTCTCCTATAGGTGGGGAGCCGCCTTGGGAGCAGCTCCAGGGCTCTTCCCGAGGCTTTATTTGGCCTCTTCCCATACCTGCCCCGCCAGCGTGAGGCTTCAGGCCGTGTGCTGGGGGCGCTGCAGGAAGGGCACTGGGTGCTGGGGGTCCTGGCACAGCACAGCTGACTCCATACCAAAATCCTACACGAGGGGCTCGGCCCCTTCCGAGGGCTCTGCAGAAATAGCGGGGATGCTCTGTCTGCAGGTTTCAAACGTGTGATCCAGCTTCTTCTTCCTTCTTCTTCTTCTTCTTTTTTTTTTTTTTTTGGAAGGGGGGGTAGTAGGTAAGCGATTGTTCCCTGCAAGCACAAATGTATTTTGTTTGTTGTAATTAAAATGTTTTAATGAGACAACCATAAAATCAACCATTAATTATTTTTTTTTCAAACACTTCTGCTTCCTTTTGAGCTAGGTCTATTTAGAAATAGTTTAGAGAGTAGCCTGCAGTTTTATTCTTTCTTCGGTATTATACACAGGAGTGGAGAAGTCATTTATAAATAATTACACAATGTTTTGGGTCTTTGGGTTTGTATAATATATCAAAGCGATTAGTACACGCATTGTTCCATTGTAAATGGTTTTTTTCCCTTCCTTTCAGTTTCACTTGCCTTGTCTTCTATCTAAACCTTTTTCGTGAAATCCTTTGTCTTCCTCATTCTTTTAGCTTGTTACAGTGCAGGGACATTCTTCTTATTCAAACACTCACAGCATGAGCAAAGAAAGCTACTTCTGTCGCATCTTAAGTTTTACCATAACTTTCTGGCATTTTCTTTTCTTCCAATTTTCCCAGACTACTGATAGGGTAATGAAGAATTATAACATACATCAATTATTGGTGCTCACGGTGTATTATGCTCCTGAATTCAAGGGGAGATAAAGAAAAAAAAAAAAAAAAAAGCCCTACTTTCTGTGGTTTTGAGGCACATGAGAGAGGACTCCGCGCAGATTATTTATAACATCTTTCGGGGCATCAATTATGTTTGACTCCTACAACCACTTCCTTGTCCCACTGGTTTTATGGCCAGAAGGAATCATTTTTGTGTGTGGTAGCTGCGGCATTTAACTCGTTTCTTTTATGAGGAGCCCAAACAATGCATCTTCGGGCCAAACAATCTATCTCCCCGAATAATAGCCCAAATGTCAGTCAAGCGCCCGGCGCTGGGAAATATATGATCATCCTAACGGGAGACGGGAAGAAAGCGCGGGGCTGGAGGGCTCAGCCCGGGACCACGGTGCCCCCCCCCATTTTTGGCAGGGGCACCCCCAGGCTGCACCCGGCGTGGTCCTGAGCTCCAACGGCCCCGATCCAGGGTTCCGGTGGTCCCGGAGGAAAAGGGACGGACCCTGGTGGTGCGGGCGCGTTGCCGGGCCACGCTCCCTCCTGGCCCTCCCCAGCCTCCCGGCTACCACATTAGCTGGGAAAAATGAGATTAGGATGTCACCCCCGAGAAACGAGCCCTTTTCTTCCCCCCACCTCATTGTGCCAGAGGTTTTTCTTCTCTTTTTTTTCCCCCCGTCCACCTCCCCCCGCCCACAAGTCCCCCTCTTTTGTGGATCTGTATTTTGTTAATTGAAGCTCGAACACTTATCCTAAAAGAAAGGGACAAAATTCACTGACCGTGGTGCGCATGAAATCCCCCCGGCGATGTGCAAAGCAGGAAGATTAATACACGCTGGGATGCTCAGGTTTTCTTTTATACCTTTCCTATCAATAATTCTGTTGAGGAGAAAATTTGGCTTTTCCTTTTTTTATTTTTATTTTTTTATTTTTTATTTTTTATTTTTTATTTTTTATTTTTTAATTTTTATTTTTTATTTTTTAATTTTTATTTTTTATTTTTTATTTTTTATTTTCTATTTTTAAATTTATTTTTGTTTTTATTAAAGAAAAGATAACAGGGAAAAAAACCAAGTCCTGTAGCTGTTGGGTGGAATCAACAAGCCTGGGCTCTTGGGGGGGCTCTCACCCCCCCTGCTTCTGGGGCTGGGGCTGGGGAGGATGCTCCGGGACCACCGGCAGCCCGCGGGTCCCCACCGCCCGCCGGGGGGGCCGGGGGATTTGCTGCCATTTGCATAGCAGGTGTTGGGTCCCGGGCCTTTCTTCCTTAAGGGAGTTTTAATACGGGATAAATTACCAGGAATTAGGAGGAGGCAGGCGACAAGAAAAGCGCTCGTGGGGTCTTCTCCCGGCCGCAGCGGGGGAAACAGAGAGAATGGCTAAAGACGAGGAGAAAAACCTCAAAGCTGGGGTTTTTGGGGGCTGCGGGGGCCAGGGCAGCTCCCCCCACTTCACCTGGCAGCGGGGTTTGAATCCCGGAATGCCACAACCCGGCGGCAGCAGGGCGATTGCTGGCGTGAGGATCTTTGAGTCAGAAGGTCTGGAGAGGGAGTTTAAAATGTTAATCCCGGTATAATCCCTTCCCTGGCATTGTACCGACACGGGCTGCGCCCGCCGGAGAATTGCCGGCTTCCCTCCCTGGGGTTCAGGGCTTGGAGCCCCCCCCGCGTGCCTGCACCCGCTGTGCACACACCGGCACCTCCAGGAGCGCGGCACCCCCCTGTGCACCCCCCCGTGTGCTTGCACACGCGTGTGACCACGGGCACGCAGGTGCATGGGCACCCCTGGGTGAAGCTGTAGGATGGGCACGGCACGGAGGGGCTGCACGACCCCAATGACCCCCTTCCCCAGCAGGAAGGCCAGGGAAGACCAAAGGGCCGAAAACTGCCCCCAAAATGATCCAGCGGCTGCATCCCGCAGCCTGTGAGGGTTTTTTTTTTTGCACTGCCATGGCTAAAAGCGAGACAAATGCCTGAGAGCAGCGGTGGGCCGTGTTTTTTGCTTACATGCACTTTGCTCACAAAATGGGAGAGGAAGGCCAGGCCAGAGGTGGTCTCGTGGGGTCCCGATGAAATTTTCTTATCACACCTCAGTCCTTGCTGTGCCCTGCCAATTAGAGTACACATACATTAAAAAGGAAATAACAATAAAAAAAATGTTTTTGTATTGAGTGGTTTTCAAATACACCCGCCCTCTCATTGCAGGTAGGAAAGATTTGTCTCTACAAATAATCCTCTCTCTGTTTTTGTAATTATTATCTCGGTAAAATTGTTGCGTGGCCTTGAGTGCAAGCGTAAGATCTTCAGAGTGAGAAAAATTGACTGAGAAGAGCTTTTCTGCTAATACCTCCCTGTGCATGTAACGTCCAGCAGGCTGTGCCAGCCTGCAGAGCGAGTCCCACTGGAGGCCGTCTCTGGCTCTGAGAAAATTCAGCATTAAGCGTGAACATTACAGTGCAGGAGCAAACCAAATGCGATTTTTAGAAAATGCCGGGATGAAACATTTGGCTGCTTCCGAAGGAGGGTGCTTCAGCGACAGCACAGTGAAGAGGACGCACCAACAGCTTTTAAAGTAATTCTACTTTTTTTCTCTATGCAAACGCATCTTTTTGAAGGATGGCTTATTGCTTCTCGAACAAATTTCATCAAGCTTGGACAAAAGCAAACGGTGAACGACTTGTAGATCTGCTCTGATTTCTAGAAGGTAAAGGAGTGCTTTGCGTTGACTTAAACGGCCATTTAACGGGGCCGCTTTGCAGTTTATTACCTTAGTATGAGATGTGCAGAATATCTCTTAATGTTCCCATTCTTCAGGGACAAAAATACAGGTTTAAGGATTTTCAGTTCTTCCTTGAACCCTCCCACTGTAAGCATTCGCAGCGAGGTTAGGGGATTTGGCATCGCCGTCTGTCACTGGCAGCTGAGCACCAGCTCTTTCAGTATCTCTTCGTGATAATGCCTCTGGGTGTACATATAATATATACACTTTATATAAATAAAGTGTTACACTGCAAGTATAAGAGCCCTTGGCAGCTCCCAGGTACAGGTGCTGGGTTTGCTGGGACCAGTCCCTAAGGATGCAGCCGAACTGGGCACAGTAGGTGGCACTCAGGTACCCACAGGGAGGTGCCAAGAGGAGTTTTTAGGGTATGCGTTAGGTCTTGTGATTCCTGACCACTTTTCTAGCAGGGTAGCTTCAGCGTTTGGGTCTGCTAAGATGTTTTAGAATGGCTCGAAGGTGTAAAACACTAAAAAAAAAATAATACAAATTATTAGTTATAGATGCCAGGAAATCACAAAGACAGCGGAGGAGCATGGTGAAGGAACAGCAAACGTTGTTTCAGGTGAGTTTTTTTTCCTGGGGTTCATGCGGCTCTGGACTGGGCTGGGGCTGGGCTTGGCTGCTGTGGTACTGCCGAGCCTCTGCTGCAGGGACGCTGCTTTCTTTTCCAATTAAAGCATGTATTAAATCGCATTAAGTTCCATGCGCACAAGTAAATAGTCAGATGAGTGCAATCGCTAATTATCAAGTGAACGTAGCACTTGAGACGATGGCCTTCCCTTGGTTTTAACCCTCCTGGAGAAAGGCCCAGAGGATCGATTTTTCCTTCAGAGCAGGATTAATGCACCGCAGAGCTTGAGCCCGTTTCCATTTATTCTGGTGGGAATTAGAGAGAATTTCTCTGCAGTCAGTGCAGCCAAACTTCTCCAAAACGGCTGCCAGGGTTGGGAAAGGCTCCGAACCTCCTAGCCCACTGTGCAAACTGCAGAGGGGACCCGGATGGGGCTGCAAAATTATAGAGAGATCATTTACAAGATCTCTTCTTTATTACTTGTATATTTTTTTTTGTATATACAGGTTGTCACTATCCCAAAGAGGTGCCTTTTTTTCCCCCAGAAATAAATAGATCATTATTATTTTTTATTTTATCTTATTTTATTTTATCTTATTTTATTTTATCTTTTTATTTTATTTTATTTTATTTTATTTTATTTTATTTTATTTTATTTTATTTTATTTTATTTTATTTTATTTTATTTTATTTTATTTTATTTTATTTTATTTTATTTTTTATTTTAATCTTTTTTATTTTAATTTTTTAAAATATTTTTCAGCCTTTGGTGTTATGTATCGTCATCAACCTGTTAGTGACCTCGGGGGGTCCCCGGGCTTGCAGGTGATGGATGCGGCCAGGAGGGGGCAGCCCCTACCAAGCCGCGGGGCTGCGGGGCGAGCCTGGTGCCTGCTTCTAGTAAGGGCGGAGAGCCCTCTGGGGCTTCTCAGAGCATGGGATTTTATTTCATTTTATTATTTATTTATTTTATTTTATTTTATTTTATTTTATTTTATTTTATTTTATTTTATTTTATTTTATTTTATTTTATTTTATTTTATTTTATTTTATTTTATTTTATTTTATTTTATTTTATTTTATTTATGACCACTCTTTGCTTTAGAACCTTTTTTTTTTTTTAAAAAAATTATAAAAACCTAAAAATTAAAAAAAAAAATCCCTTTGATTTCCATTGTATTCAACTTCTCCTGCCAAATTCTTGTCATTGCTTGTAGTGAATTACAGGAAGGATTATCCAAAAAAAAAAAAAAGGGAAGGTAAATGAGGAAAAGGAGTACTATCTGTTCCATTCCACATCTGCGTGAGCAGCAAGTCACTGCAGAGCACAGGGATGAAACTCTAGGAAAACAGGAAAAAAGCCTTTTATTTTTTATTTTATTTATGTATTTATTTATTTATTTCCTACAGGGAAACAACATCTTTCAGTTTGTGTCCAAACTCCTGATTTTAGAGTTTGATGCTTTCCAGGTTCTGCGGTCAATTAAGGTAAAAGCAATTTTAAGTCCCCAGGCGATGGCCCTTGGCACACGGCCATGCCAGGGCGCCAGGGCAGTGCCAGTAGCACCAGGAGGGATTTTGGGCTGGGAGTGGGACCCAGTGTGCTGGCTCCATGGTCAAAACAAAGCAGCTGAGGTCAGATCCGGTTGCTCTGATCAGTAATGATGCTGATTTTTTTTTAATCTTTATTTATTTTTTTTTGCGCACTGTGCTGCTCTTGTCCTCCTTCATCCCATCCTTTTTTCCCCCTCATATTAGAAGAAGCTTCCCAGGCATGATAAACCCAGGAAGCTTTTCTTTTGTTTTATTATTTATTTTTTCTTTTTAGAAAAAAGAAGTTCAGTTTGACACCTTTTCCATACGGTTGGACTGCTTTTTTTTTTTTTTTTTTTGCCTGCTTCCTTGCGTGTGCTCCTCTGGGGGATGCGATGCTTGGTGGTCCTGCCCACGGCCCAAGCTCTGCCCTGCTTATCAAGTGCAAGTGCTTTCTGCCAAAACCCATCCCGGTTGCCTTCAGACTCACGAGGCGTCCCGAGGATACGTCCTGCTGCCTCACCCCTTAGCTCCGCGGAGCCTGAGCAGGAGGCCGCGGCTGGGTGCCTCGTGGGCTGGTGGCATTGCTCAGGGCCACGTGTGACAACTTCACAGGGATTCCTGCAGCGAAGAACTGGATTTCCCTGGCAGCTTTCCTTTAGCAGTTGCACAAAAAGGCGAGGGAACACCCTGCCAGTCACTTGCGCACTGAATCGGAGAGGTAGCACTTGGCAAACTGGTTCCTGCTGGGGAGGAGTGGTGCCTGACTGGGAATTACTGGTGGGAGAAGGGAGCTGGGCAACTCCAGGTTCACTCATTTTTCCTGAGGTATTTGCAGAATTGCGAAGCCTTCCGGAGTCAGAAAAGAAGCTGAAGTGAACCCCAAGAAAAAACTGGGAACGGTGCAACTCTGAAGGTAATAGAGAAGAATTTTTATGCAGCACAAGGGAATGGGCGGGAATAAGGCAGAAATGCCGAGGGATAAAGACAAAAAGCATTTCTTCCGGGATTAGAAGTGAGCTCAAAATTGCCAGAGTCTACCAAAAACAAACCCAAAAAACTGCTGTAACATTTCTTCTCCTTTAATAAGCTTCTTTCGCTGGGAGTCCCGAGTGTTCAGAAGCAGCACAGTGAGCGCCTGGTAACCCAACAAAGCTCCGATTGGTGGCTCCGCAGCGAGGGTTTCTTTTCCTTGCAGGTTTCTAACCATGAAAAGACACAGGGATCGGTTGCTTCAGAATCCTTAATTAAACACAACAAAGAAGAGCAATTAGAGCTGCGTTTTGCTTCTGTCATCCAGCAAACCTTGCAAGCCTCAAAATCCTTTTCTTGCTCTAAGATTTATGATGGGAATAAATCATAATTACTCCTGTAACTATCAGCCTTAAGCAAGCAAACAGCAGCAGGCTTTTTTTTCTTTTTTTTTTTTTTTTTTTTTTCGAGGTTCTGAAACCCATCCAAAAGGAATTCACCGACCTCTTTTGTTTTGTGGGAAGAAAAACGAAAACACGGGCGTGGTGATTTTTCCCAGGCCTTGGCCGCCTGCCTCCCTGTCACTTCGTGTCGCGTCGTGTCGCTGCTCCCTCCCCGGCCCCGCGTGCGCAGCTCCTGCCGGGCTGGGCGCCCTCCACCTGTGTCACCAGAGCAGCCTCTGCCCAAGGAGCTGATAACAGCAACAGGCAGAAGATGAGAGACAAACCAAAGGGGAGATGAGTGCTTCACAGAGGTCAGCAGGAGGACCAGAAATCCACCTGCCACTCATCCTTCCTAAGATAAATGTTGGTGCATGTCTATAAAGCATTTCCTCCAGGGATCTTGGCTTTATGTTGATGGTTGGGTGAAGATATGCTTATACCCAGCAAGAAGGAGCAAGTCATCATCTTTAGGCATTCAAGGTGATGAGTGTATGTTGGATTTTTTTTTTTTTTCCTTTTCTTTCGCTGTTGGGAAGTTGGCGGTCAGGACTGAGGACGTGAACTGAACGCAGTGCCTGGGGAATATCAGCTCTGCTGGGTCCTGGGGGACCTGGGGAGGCAGCAGCAGGGGGGGAGATGCTGGGCGAGAGTAGCAAAGCTGGCACGAAGCCACGGGACTCAGCCCACGGGGCAGAAACTGCCGATCTGTTGGAGGATTTGGGGCAAGTTTGGGAGCGAATCGTCCCAGGGCTGTGCGGTGAAGCAGCACACTGCGCTGGTGTGCTGGCTGTGGTCCTGCAGGCCTGGTCACAGCCACTTGTCCTCTTGGCCACAGCCTCCTTAGCGCGCACAGCAGGCGAACACACCTGGGTGTAAGCGTCCCCTGAGCAGCCCCAGGCCCGGAGAGGTGTCCCCGGGCTGGCTGAGCAGGCTTGGGGCTGCCACTAGATGTCCTTTCAGCCCTGCTTTCCTCTTTCCTCCAGCTGCTGGCCCAAGAAAAAGCAGGGCCGAGCCCCTTCCCAAACATCCCTTGGGTCTTGCGCGGCAGTGTCCTGGGTGCTGCAGGCTCACAGGAATGGGGGTCTGTGGAAAGAACCCCAGAGCCAGCTTCTGGGTTTGTGCTGGGTATTAAACACTTCAGCACCTCTCGCGTGGCCTGGGGACTGCTATGGCATCGCTGCCTGAACACCACGGATTGAGGTGATGGCCCAAGGATGGTCACGCAGCTCCCTGAAGTTTGGGGTCAGAGGGAAATCGGTGAACGACAGCCGGAGTGTTCCTGATAGAGCAAACACAGGGAAAGCGAGAGCTACAGACCTCAAAAACACTCCTGTCTCCACGTGTGACCACACACCTCCCGCTGAAGGGAACAGACCGAACAAGCAGAAATCCCAGCACGAGCGCTACGACGGGATATTTACGGAGTGCTGAAACTGAGAACCACCCTGAAATGAAGTCAGTGTGGCCGAGGCTTTTGAAACAGGTTGCCCAGCCTCCTGGATCCTGAACCCAAACTCAACCAGAAACAGTTTCCCTGTTTCCGGAGGCGCTGAGAAACTTGGTATCGGTGAGATCCTCAGACGCTGCGTGCGTCTGGATTGAGATGCCTCGATTTTAGAAGCTGGCCTCGGAGGGGAAAAGAAAATCAGCAGGATGCCGAGTCCTGGGGGTGGTGGGTTTTATTCCCATTTGCTCCCGTTCCCACAAATTGAGGAGCTCAGGGGGGTGGGGGCAGGAACGGGACCAGCCCAGAGACCGTGTCGTCCTGCGCACATCAGCCAGCTATCGCCTCAATAAACTTTTTGGCTATTGCTGACCCACAGCGTATATGAGCAAGTGAAAGGCAAGTGGTGAAAGGATCTGTATAACATTACTAATCCTGTGTAGTGCGCTCGCTGAAACGGCCAGGCAGGTCCCGCTGCTATTGTGTCCTCCCCCCACAGCTGCTTGCTTCAACCTCCTGCTTTTATTGAAATAAAACCTGAGAGCGCTGCTCCTCAACCGGTGATACCCACGGCAGAGGGCAGGGAGGGACAGGGGCACCGGGGAGGTCCCTGTCCCCAAGGTGGGGATGACAGGGCTTCATTTTTCAGTCCCGAGGGGTGAATATGTGGCCTATGTGTAGGGGAGGGGGATGGACAGGGCTCCTGCGGCCTCACGACCTGCAAATCTGCTGGGGGAAACAAAGGCTGAGGTTGCTACCAAACCTACCTGGGGGAGGTGCCTACATACTTTATTTTTATTTTTATTATTTTTATTTTTATTTTTATTTTTTTTATTTTTATTTTTATTTTTATTTTTATTTTTATTTTTATTTTTATTTTATTTTTATTTTTATTTTTATTTTTATTTTTATTTTTTAATGTTTTAACAAAGCTGCTTCAGTGTGAAGGGAATCAGCTGGCATCGCCCGTCTGCAGCCGTTATTCCGGCGCCCTATTTCCCCTTGCAGTAGCAGGGAGCGCAGCGGGTGCTGCTCCTGTTTGTGGGGCCTCACCCAACCTGCCCAGAGCCGTGGTCTAACAGGCGTGCAACAACCAGCTCAGAGCAGCAGATTTTCCTTTCCTTGGTTTGATCCGTGTTTCTGAGAGTGGCTTTATCCTAAGGACGAATTTCAGCTTAAACACATTGAACCGAACAGCCCTTTTTCTCTAGACTCCCATTGTATCAGAGGGGGAAAAATACTTACTTTTTTCCTCTCTGTCCATTTTTCTCCAGTGGCTTTGTTCTGGCAGACCAGCCCCGGGCTAAGATTTGCTCGTACAGGCTCTGTCCTGCGAAGTGTGAATCACTGCGGCACGTCTGGGCACCCGGTGGTGTAAGGCACCTCTTGTGCAACCGCGCTGGTGCTTGTCCAGCAGATTCATTGCCTAGTAGTTGTTAAATCAGCATAAACTGTTTCTTGAAGTCTGTCGGCATGTTGAAATCCAGCCTCCTCAAGGAAAAACTACTGGTTTCACTGAAATGCGACTCAAGGAATGCGAGGGGCAGCTCGAGAGCCCCCGGGCCTGGGTTTGCGCGTAGATTGGTGTCAGATGCTCGGCCCGAAGCAGCGCCTTGTGGTTAACGTCCCCAGAGGTTTTGTTTTTATTCCTTACATACTCTGAGACCTTTCTCAAGCATGTTACTAATAGGAATCTGAAGTGTGCAGCTGCCTCCTTGTGCAGAGCAGGAAAACTGAAATCTAGCAGCTCCTTCTCCTGCAGCTCTGCGCAGTACATAGGTACTTAATCTAGTATGTAGGTGCTTTATTTTCTTTCCAGACTGAAGAAAACTCTTGAGCTGAGGCCAGGCACTGCCTTGATATAGCCCAGAGGACTGTCCAGCCCAGACAGCACAGATCAGCTCAGCAGGAGTCGCACCGATCTCAGCAATGGAGCAGGCGAGCGAGAGCAGCGGGGCTGCTCGGGGACTCCGGCTGCCTTTATGCAGTGAAGCTCTTGCTGCCTTTACCATTCCTGCCCGTTGCTTTTCTTTTCAGCCGCTCAGGGCATGAGGAATTTCAATCTGTTGCGCATTGAAACCCAGCGAGGATCTAGCGAGAGCATCAGGAGAGGCAGGAGCTGAGTAGGGGCTGGGTGGGAGATTTGTTGGGTGCAAAGCCTGTCCCTTTGGGCAAGGGCAGAAGCTGCAATAATAAAAGAGGTGCAGGCTCACAGGCTCACCTGACTTTCCCTGTATAACCTGCCCTCATCTAGCCAAAGCCTCTTCTATCTCACTGCGTTTTATTTGCTTCTATATATACCTGGGGTGGTAGGTTTATATTTATTTAACATAACCCAAGAGTAGTGGCTGTAGGCACAAGGCATAGACATTGCTCGTGTAGCTGGATTCCTCAGTATTTATTAAAGTCCAAATCCTAAAACGAGAAAGGGAATTAAACAGGACCAGAATAATGTTTTCTAATCCCAGTGTCATCAAGTTGCCCTGACTCTAAATCACCCTCCCTGATTTAGTGTTTTCCCCAAAGCAAATTTCCCACTAAAAATGTTATTAGAAATGGCTGGAGCTCCCTGGTGGTTTAAGGAAATTTAAGAGCAATTGTCAGCTTTTTTAAATATATTTTTTATTACTTTTTTTTTTTTCCCATTTGTCTTAGAAAGAAATATGAAATCTGCATGCAACCTTCTAAATATTTCAAACATTTAAATAGCATATGATAATTTAGCAGTACAGTACATTATACAGAAAGATAATATAGGGAGACTTCCTATAGTATATTTACAAATGAAAAGGTAGTTTTGTTATTTTATTTTAAAAAGAGGAATGCACTGCTTAACATTGAAGTATTACATTCAAATAATGAATATGTTGTATTGTGACTAAAACATATATAGGTATTTATATGTTTGCCCTATCATATTTTTCATAAAAAGGTACCTTTTGAAGGCTTTTTTTTTTTTTTTTCTACAAATCTAGGAAATCATACACAATAGTCTTGAAGCTTAAAATGTCTCAGTACTGAAGCCACAAACATTCCGTAAGAACTTCAGGTGGGAAAAGCAAAAATAATTTCCTTAGCGGTAATAGAAAAACCAACCAACCGAGCTGGAAATGCTTTCTGATGTGGGAGTGTGTGGTTCGCTTCACCTCGCAGCCGGACCCCGAGTCCGTAAGAGAAGAGGTCCACAGGGACGGTCACACTCACTCGATGACGAGCCGAGGGACCTCACGTCGGGCCGGGTGGCGTCTCGGTGGCACCCTCCTCTTCATCCCGGGATGAAGGCAATGCCCCAGCAGGCACCACCGCCTTCCCAGCGCGAAAGGGGAAGGGACACAGCTGTATAATACCTGTACAAACCTTGCTGCTTGTCTAATGAGCTTATAAAGCTCGATTGCAATCATAGTGAAGTATGAATGAATAACATTAAAAAAAAAAAAAAAAACAGAACAAAAAAAGCCAACAAACTCTTTGAAATGCAAAGCATGAGTTTTCCCGACCTCAATACAAAGCAGACAGGTGTGAAATCTGAAGTGCATCAGATGCTCGTGAAATCTGGAAGCCTTTTGCACGCGGCTATAAAATGTAAAAACTGACCCTTGGTAAAAAGTGCTTTATAATAATATAGTATTTGTCTTGTGCCTGTGAGAGAGGAATAATCTTCTGCAGAGCCCAGTCCTACACCAGCCAAGGGAGTCCTTTCCATTCCTTGTGCAACTTCCTCTTATTCTTCATAAACCCTGGACAGGAGGAAAGCCAAGAGCAAAGTATTTAAACCATGAATGAAGCAGCTCCCTTCCAAATAATTAAAAACCAGAAGCCAGACTTTTAGCCTCTGCTTAAGTAAATTGGGAAGCAAGTTGTTGATGTGCTCTGCCACAGCTATTGGGACATGTAAGATGAGGAAATCCACATCCTATAACAGTCTTTAACCGCTAGAGAATCCGTCCCGCATACACGAGTATGAAGTACATCACGAGTTGTGTATTTGCGTTAGAATGGATAATAAATTAACAGTATCTGTCACGCTCGGAATAACAGCAGACTCCGTGTTATTTTTTCTAGTTTACAACCTGAGGAGAAAACCTGGCAGCGCTGTTTGCTGAAAAATCCTTCTTGGGCAAAGTCTTTAGGTGAAAGCAGTCTTCCTTGTCAAAAGGAAGGGGAAATCCAGGAAAAAGGAATGGGGAAAACCAGGGGCAACGCTGCTTTGGGGAAAACATTCGTGTTTGACTTCAAATTCCCTGCCTTTCCCTGGGGAGTAATTCAGTGGGCTTGGTGCAGCTGGCCCAAAGGCGCTGACAAATTGTTTACTTATTACGGAGACTTGGTTTAAATCAGGCCCTTTATGTCTGACACATCCACTTGGTGCTGCTTCGGCTGCAGCCCGGCTCGGCTGCCTTGCTCTGGGCTCCGGAGGAGAGCAGCAGAGGGGGAGCCCGTGCCTCTCCTGGGCTCACAGCTTGGGGCTGAGCATCCTCTGTCATTTCAATGATGCTTTATTTAAAAAAAAAAAAAAAAGTGTTTGAATGTGTTAAAAAAATGTGGATGCTGCGTTCATTGTCCAGCCTCTGTGTAGCTGCACTGGAGCTCGGTGAGACCTTGCTCATCTCTGCAGGGAAACGGGGCTTGCAACTCACTGTCTGCACTTAGATTTGGCTCGGGGAGTGAATTCCCCAGTGGAAAAGAAGCGTCAGGCTTTGGGGAGACTGTGCTGCACACGGAGGCTTTTTCCTGGCCATGACAGGACTTTGGCCGTTCCCTTGATTACGGATAGGGGCGGCAGCACCAACCATCAGGTGTTTGTTTTTCTCCATCTCGTCTATCTAGACCTGACGGTTTGCAAAAAAAGAAATTAAATCCTCCTTGCAAAGGAGAAGGTGGCGGTGCATCTTACCAGCACGTTACTTTTTCCCTGGCGTGGTGCAGTAGTTAAAATTGGCAAAGATTTGTGGCATTAGAAAGTATAGGTTTTGAGGTGCTGTGACCGGTGCGTGTGACACGAAGTGGGGTGGTCTCTTCCCTGCACGGCTGACTGCTTTCCTTGTGACTGTGTGGAAGTAATTTAGCGTTTCATCTTGGCTTTTTACCCGTAAAAAGGAGGTGAGTGCACGTACGTAACTGAGAACATCAGCTGACAAATAGTTTAACAGAAAACAAAGACTATTTATAGCTGTAGCCGCCTAATCCTAAAATAGAAGAGAGGAGTGCATGTCGCAGGAAAGAAATCACACCAAGCGTCCGCTGATATTTGTAGGTTTGGAAATGAAATGCCTCCTCCGTGACAGATGCAGCGGTCACAGCGCGTGCCTGCGCACCACGGCTCACCCAACTCACCCCCAAAATTTCCACCTGCGGAGCGAACTCACGCTTACCTGCCTTTCTCCTTCCATACTCGGTACCACTTCAGCAGCCTCACTGTGTTTTGGCGTTTGGGGTTCAGGCAGTGCTGCTGCTCGCCTCTGACCCGCGTCCACAGGGTCACGCTGCAAGGGAAGCGGGCAGGGGTTAGGGGCACCCAGCCCTCTGCTCTGCCTCCGGGGAAATGCCCGCGTCCCTCAGGGCACTCACCCAGGCAGGCAACGGCAGGGGTTTCCCGCTGAGTTTTACGGCAAGCATCTGAGTTGTAAAAAGGCTGGAGCGGATCTTCAGCTGTTATCAATCAGTGCGTGTCAGCCCTGTCCACAGGGCTAGGCTAAGTCGTACCAGATGAAGACATCCCCTTTATTTTTAAGCAGGGAGCTTGCTCTGCCTGTCTGCTAGATATTTTCTTTTGAGGTTAATAGCTGACTTAATTAGGGTTCAGTCAGGAAGCCGCAAGGTCCTTGCAGGAGAGGGTTCCCTTAGGCTCAACAACATTGCATGCAAGGAAAAAGATCCGACCTGGATCATCGATCCCCCCCCCAGCCCTCCCAATCAGCAATATCTAAACACTTGCACATGGCAGGGCACTCAGTGAAGCCATCCTGGTCGGTGTGCCACAGCCGAGGTGATGTGGGAGACCTGGGGCTGCTACCCAAAAGGGTGGCTCTCCAGAACCATTAAGACTGCTACCATATCTCAGGAATTAAAGTCAAATGGTTTTCCATTTTCGTTACTCATTTTTTTTTTTGTGATTAAAAAACCCTACCTAAAAAACTAAAATTTTTGTTAGATTTTTTTTTCCAATTTTTCATTTTTTTTTTCCCCATTTTCTGTAAATACCATCCGCAGCAGGGAAACGGTTTTCGATTTAACAAAAATATTGCAATGGAATTAGTTAAACACTGCTAGGAGCATGAGCAGAACAACAGCAGAAACCCAGAACTATCTGCGTATATCGATGGGATTCTAGCGTGGTTCGGTTCCCAAAGGAGCTGTGTCTCCCCCAGCCCAACAAGAAGCCCCTGCAAGCTTTTCCAGCTCCCCCCGGTGCAGAGGGGACGGCCCTCACTTGACGTAAAACCCTGCAGGTTGCCTCTCTCAGCCCAGCTGAGGGGCTCACCACGTTTCCTAGTTCAGTGTTGGACGCTGGGCTCAATTTCTTCTTCCCATCCAACCAACCTCCTTCCCTGCTCGCCGTCTCCACTCCACCTCCAGCAGGTGTGAGCTGAATTCACCAGAATGGGGCAATTTTCGGGCGATTTGTTGGGAGGGCTTGGCCCTTCCCAATGCATAGAAAAAGAGCCGATGGCCTCTGAGAGCCTCTGGGGCTGCAGACAACAGAAGGGCAGGGTCTCCGCTGAAAGCCAGGGTCCGTTTCTGCTCTAAGGGCACCCGCAGCCAGCCCCGAGGGGATCAGTACATTGAAGAGGATCCAGGAGCTCACCGAAGGCACGAGGCACGCAAGGTTTAAGGGACTCGAGGTTAGCGTGATGTTTCTCCATCCAGCAGCCACCTTCTCGGCCATGCCGTCTGCGCTGCCTGATGTCAGACCTTGGCTTGAGTTTTCCGTATGACGGAGCACAGAAGGCATTTCCAGAAAGTGATGGACAAGCTAAATCTCGGGAGGAGAGGAGCAGGAGCAGCTCTGGAAATCAGCAGTTCCCGATTGTGCACCAGAAAGAGTGAAGGAGGGCAGCTCGGGGACGACTAGGGCAGTGCAAGGAGGAGGAGATCCATGGTGTGCCTCTCCGGGGAACGACTGAGGCTTTTCCGACAGACACTTTGCTTTGATGCTGGGTGTAGGTCTTCTCTTCTGGAGGTGGGATGGCAGAGTGGACATCCCTGCGATGTCCCCGTGGTCCCCAGGGATTCCTGTGCGCTTCCTGGTGCTAAGGGCACAGCCTTGGGCGGTGGCATTTTGGGGCACCCTGAGCTAACCTGGCCCTGCACTGGTCTCCTGGCGATGCCCCCTTAGGGTGCAGATGTGCTGCAAGATTTTTTGGCAGGTGTAAGGGGACATGAAGGGGCACTGCAGGACCTGGTATCCTGGGCAAGGAGTTGGCTGAAGCTCCATGTCTCTTACACCTCCAGTGAGCTCCCTCAGGAGGGATTTGGGTGTCTGAAGGTCCCTGAGCCCAAATCCTCCTGGAGTGTCCATCCTTCCAGCACTAGGACGAGCACCCCTGGGTCAGCCTGTGACCCCTCAGTGCCTCGTGCCCCCACGCATTTTTTTGTGCAGCTCTGCCTACAAGCACCCTGTCCCCAGGGCCACCAGGGTCCTGGTTTGAGTCCTGAGGGGTTTTGACCAGACCGAGGACTCAGTTCGGCTGTCTCTTACCCTGTGCCACGGCTCTGCTGGGGGTGTGCGGCCAAAGACACATTCCTTCCTAAACTGCGTCCACACACCCACGCCTAATCTGCCAGACACCACGTACATCACGTTTCTCTCACGTGAGAAGACACAAGAGATTTCGAGGAGGGCGGGAGGGGAACCAGCTTCATTGACTCACGTCGAACAGTCACCACAGCAACAAAAAACGGGGGTGCAGGAATTCATCTCTTCCGTGCCTTGTCCGGAGACTCCTGACAAATTGGCTCTCTAAATATTAATTTAAGCTTGGTTTCAGTATGGACCTCGGGCTGCGTTGGGGTGGCTGGAAGGGCAGCGATGGCAGGGCATCAGCTGGCCCCGCGGGCGTCCCCAGGAGCACGGGAAAGTGGCGGGATGGCTCTGTCCCAGAGCTGCTGCAAGCCTCTGGGCTTGAATAGCATCAACCAGCCTGCTTGTGCGAGGTGTTGCCGATTTCCCAGCTTTCTTTTTCAAGTGAGAAGTTTCATCAACGAGCTGTATTTCCTCACCCGGGTGCTCCCCTCCCTGCAGGCTGCTGAGCCTGGCCCTGCCGCTCGCGGGCTGACGGGGTGGGAGGAAGGAGGGAGAGCTCCCCTGCCCCACGCTTCTGCTGCTCGAAGGTCGATGCAAAGAAAGTAATACTGCAAGGAGCTGATTCGGGCAGCGGTGCTCCTCTTCAGTCGCCGTTAGCTCGTCCCGGCTTCAGAGAATTGGGGACGACAGTCCCTGAGCTGTGCCTTGCTCCCAGGGATGCTGGTGTAAATCCGGAGAAGCCCGGCGCGGAGCTCCGTCCCTCCTCCGTGGCCCCTGTGGAACCTGGCCAGCCACTTCTGCGTGGGCAGGATCAGGCTCCTGGGGGTCTCGCCGTGATTGTGCCAGTCCCGTGGGCAGGATTTGGCCCCGGGGATGTTACAGAGCGCAGCGTGGCGGGGCAGGGCACTGAGGTCATGTTACAGCACCTTTCTGAGATGATGTGGATGGGGTGTGAAAGCTGGAGTAAATCAGTCCATGGCTTTTTGGGGTGTGCGGCTGCTCTCAGGATCCTTTTTTCCCTCTCTTAGGTGACAGGAGTTCATTGCAGTCTTCTCTGTTAACCTGCCCTTCTGTTGTTATCCAGCCCCACGTGCTGGTGCTTTGTGGGGCATTGTAAATTATCCAAAACAGGACAGAAAAACCCCACAAACCACCCGTATTTAAAATGGGGGGGAGGGAAAAATCACACCTCCTCTTGAACCAGCCGTCACAGATATCAAAAATCCCCGTACCTGCCCCAGTTTAATTCACCAGGGCACTGCTTTGAGATCCCAGCAGCATTGTTCACAGCTGGCAGTGAGGGCTGGAGGGAAGCACCCGCTGACACCCGGGGTGCTCCCACCGGGCACGGGGGGATCGATCGCTGCCCGCCGAGGTGGGCAAAAAAAATCAGGCTCTGGCTGGGATAACAACTCCTTGCAGAAAGCACCACGGACCGGATTCTGCTCTTGTTCTTACTCTGCTCATCCAAAGAAACTTGAGTGAACAGTTCTGGGTTTTACAGCAACAGCTTGCGGTAGTGTCTGTCCCTGTTTCCACTCAGACTAACGCTTCTCCTTTTCTTGCTGCCTGCTCAGGAAATAATCCTTCGAGCAGACGACTCTGTCAAAAACTGATAGCCGGGTTTTTGATCAGAGTTACAAATTTTACCGCATCTGTTACAGCAAATGACTTTTTCCGGGAGTGCCACAGCACGATGAAAGCAAAGAACAAAGAGGGAACTTGCAGCGTAAAGCAATGCAACCCAGTGACAAGGAAACAGAGAGCAAGAAACGAAGGAAAACTTACATAATCATCTCCTCCACGCAAAACGGGTACCTCGGCTTTATTTCCAGCTTCCGTACATTAGAGAATCTTATCTTAGGACCTTTCCTTGAACATTTGCACTTTACGCCTGGAAGAGAAGGCATTTACTGCAGAGCCTCCTGCATACCAAGCGTCCCTTCCCGCAGCCTGTGTGCCCCTACAAACTCCAGCTCGGTCTCGCAAGCCTCAGTGGGAAAAGCTGAATTTTGTAACGCTGTTGAGCTTAAAAAGAGTAATACTGCCTTGGCTACATCCCACGGAAAGGTAGCGGCTCCCTGAGAAATGTACTTCGGAGCACTGCGTGTGTTCTGAGGCTCGGGAAAGAGGGGAGCTTTTTAAAGTGCACCTGCTGTGATTAAATGTGATGGCATTTAACAGGAGGAAATGAAAGAGTCGGGACTCCCTTTAAACCGAGTAAGCAAACGCAATTCTCGGTGAGGTTCTCACCGCACTTGTGTCTCGCCTGGACTTTGTGGGACTTTCAGTCCTTTTGCCCCTCCCGGGGGCTCCGATGCATTCGCAGCCAGACAAAAGCTGAGCATTTTTTTTTTTTAAGCTGTGGTTTTCATGCGCAGCAGAAGGCAGCACGCTGGCAGCCTTGGTGCAGTTCGTGCCACCGCGTCAAACCCGGCTCTGTCTTTCCTGTGCAAGCCCCCGTGCGTTTTCAGGAGACATTGGAGGTGTGCTCCTGAATACCGGGGGCACAGCCTGGTGCCCAGCACCGGGGGCTGTTGGGCTCGCAGGGAAGCCCCAACTTTGCCGTTCGCGCTTCCCCGCTGCCTCCACCTTTGGGGACACCCACAGCTGCCTTACACCTTTACGTGCGTCACCTTCCCGACATGCAGGGGACCGCCAGACCCTCCTCGAGGGTCTCAGGAAACAAATGAAAAATAGGGGGAAAACCAACCCCCCCCCCCCCCGGGAGAGAAGTTTAAATAGGAATAGGCAGAAAAAAAAAACAAAACAGACCCTTACCTTCCACGCTGGCTAAGCACATCGCGATGAAGAGCAGGAGCAAAGCCACTGTCAGGAGCTTCATGGTGAGCCGGCGGGTGCTTCAAAAGCTCCGGGGGGGTTTAATTTGTCCCCTCGCCGGGTCCTGTCCCGGTCCCTGCCCCTGCCCCGGTCCCGGTCCCGGTCCCGGTCCCTGTCCCCGGGGCGGCTGCGGGCAGGGGAAGGAGCGGCTGCGGGCGGTGCTGCTGCCCGAGCTCTGCCGCTTTCCCCCGCGTGTCCTCTTTTAAAAGGGCTCATTTAAAGCCGCCGGCTCATTAATATGCAGGGCGACCGCGCGGCTCCCTCCGCTTCCCGGCCCCGGGAGAGAGGGCGGGCGGCGGGGAGGGGGCGAGAGAGGGAGGGAGGGGAGGGGATGGGGATGGGATGGGATGGGGCAGGACGGGGTGGGTCAGGATGGGGTGGGGTGGGATGGGGTGGGGTAGGATGGGACGGGACATGGTACGGTATGGCACGGTTTGGGGTGGGATGGGGTGGGGTAGGGTGGGATGGGACATGGTACGGTATGGCACGGTTTGGGGTGGGATGGTTTGGGATGGGGTGGGATGGGATGGGATGGGATGGGGTGGGGTGGGATGGGATGGGATGGGATGGGATGGGATGGGGCAGGATGGGGCAGGATGGGGTGGGTCAGGATGGGGTGGGTCAGGATGGGGTGGGACATGGTACAGTATGGCACGGTTTGGGGTAGAATGGTTTGGGATGGGGTGGGGTGGGATGGGATGGGATGGGATAGGATGGGATGGGATGAGGTGGGGTGGGATGGGATGGGATGGGATGGGATGGGATGGGATGGATTGGGATGGATTGGGTGCCCTGCTACTGCCGTGGCTCCAGGGATGCCCTGGGGAGCGGAGCCCCTGCATGCTTCTGCTGGGCAGTGGGAGCAAGGCAGCGTGGTGGTGGGAGCAGGGTGGTGGGGTGGTGGGAGCAGGGCAGCAGGGCATCCAGACACAGAAGGAGAGTTGGGGAGGTCTCACCTGCCTGCGGGGTCACCTAGGGCTGCTTTCAACCTTAGAGGAAAATTTGGTGAAATCAATGGAAAAAAAAAAATCTCTTAAGAGCAGTGTTAGGTGGGCTTGGTTTACAGAGTGTTTCAGGAGATCTGATCAGTTTAGGGTTGCTTTAACAAATGCTGAAGCACTATTCCACTCTGTGAAGAGCAAGGTGACGAGAGGCAGAAGCTCTGTGGATGTAGATGCTCCTTCCCTCTCTCTCGCAGAGCCTGGTGCCGACTCCGCTCACAGCTAAAGGAGCATCCTTAAAACCCCGACTCCAGATCTCTGCCTGGGGAGCTGAAATTGTCAAAGATCGCTCGGGTCTGACATCCTTCGTCGGAATGCATCTGAAATACATTGCTAAATAATGCTGCTGCCCATCCCCGCTCCGTGTCAGCCCTTCTCCCAGCGCACGTACCCACCCTCCTGCTCATGTACCCACAGACCCCACGAGCGACCCAAACCCCAAACCCATCCCTGGGGGCGGCTGGGGAGCCCCCTCCACGCTCTCCCAGCCCCGGCAGCGTTTTAAGTTTCCCCCCCGGCTTTTTTCCTGCCGGCTCCCATTGGCAGTGGCCTTCCCGCGGCGTTCCCTGCCGGGGTGTTGGCAGGCAGCGAGTACAGCCCTACCACACACAGCCTGCACGTTGCATGCAGGCGGTGGAGGCAAACGCCTTGTTCCCGGCCCTGGGCTTCATGCGGGACGTGCCGACACGCAGGGAACAGCCTGCGCCGGGACTGGGGCCTGGGGGGGTGGTGAACGTGGCTTTTGGGGGCTTTTGGGGTGAAAAACCCATATGAGGGTAGGGTTGCGCAGCTGCTACTGGTGTGATGGGGGGGGGGGGGGGGGCGGCTTTTGCTAGGCTCTGGGTGTTTGTGCTGCACGGATTTAGACCAGCTCCGAGTCTCCTGTTGAAGTCTGCTGCGGACGTGGTGCTCTGTGTGCTGTTAAATGCTAAAGAGAATATATTATTTTTTTTTTGTTGTCATTCCATAGCCCGGTGATAAAAACAATCACCTGAGGCACGGGAGAGCTCCGTTCAAACCTCTGCAAGGCACTGCCGGTATCCAGCTGCTACCACAGGGAAGAGAAAAGCTGCATGAGGGGAAAAGGCTGGGTTCAGAGTTGGGGGGGGACGCTGGCAGGGCACCGGGGACACTCGGCATCAGGTCACCCCCGTCCCATCCCAGAGCTCCGTCCTGCCCCCTGCGCCTCGGGGCAATCCCCTCCTGCAGCCGCCGCTCTCCACGCACAGGAGCAGCCCCAGGCTGTGCTCGTCCTGCACAGAGGGGGGGGTCTGGGAAGAACAAGTTCTCTTTTTCCCTCCCCCTCTGCTAATAAAAATTTGGGTGCAGCTTTAGCTGTCGGCAATTTGAACTTCCCCCAAACCGGGAAACTCGTGTCCGGGCTGGAGAAAAACTGAAGGAAATTCTCGAGCTTTCCAAAAAGAGAATCCCCTCGTCTTGTGTGATTCTTGTTAGTGTTGAAAGAGCCAAGCTTGTGTGCTGTTGGGTAAGCAAAGGGCTGCTTTAGCTCCAGTTTACGCGGGGAAATGGATTTGAGTGGCCAAGTGCTGGCTTTGACAGCAATTATTTCTGAGAGCTCAAACGCTTCTCTGGCCTGCTGGGACAGATTTTGGTAGCCACGTGTGGCTGCCCCTGACACCTGCTCAGTCTCAGAAGGATGGTCACAGAGAAGGAAGGTGTTCTGGCGAAGGATTTGAGGGAAAGGAGAGGTGTACGGGATTCACCAGTCTGACCCTAAAGAAGCCCTGCTCATCCAGGTGTGTTTCCTTTGTACAAGCACACGCCAAGCTGATCAGCACACACCGATGCCTCGTGTGCCTGCAGGGTCTCTGGGAGATCTCCAAAGCCTGGCTTTACCTCCACAAAAGGGGCATTTAAGACCATAGTCACTGAGGTCTGGTCACTGCCCTCGGTCCTGCAGTGACCGATGGGATGGGATGGGATGGGATGGGATGGGATGGGATGGGATGGGATGGGACGTGCTCGGAGAGCCGTACCTGTCCCCAGGGGAACACCACGACGTCAGTGTACGCAGCACATCTCCCGCCTCATCTAGCTAATTAGAAGGGCATTGTTTCCTCTGAAAGGTCTGTCATTTCATCAAATTAAATGCTGGTTATTTCGAGTACAGGATGAGCTACAGCTTGGGTTAACTGTCCTTCAGGACTTCGTACCAGGAAGAGGAAGATGCTGCCATTGTGGGAAATCTTTGCAAAATGGCCATGAAACTGAGCCTTATTTATTGCCATTGAGGCAAACTGATGTGACTGGCTCCTCTGTGTTTAACGTATAAGAATATCCCAAGCAGCCTGGTGAGGAGAAGATTAAGCACTTGCAGTGACGTGACATAATCCCTGCAGCTCCTGTCAGGAATTCGGGGCAGGAATTAGACTTAAACACTCGCTAAAAAATGCAGAAATGAGGCGGAGACGCACAGACGTGTTGTGTGCTGTACGCAGCATTTTTCCTGGGTGGTGCAGGTCGCTCTTGGAGCCTTTTTGGCTCCGCAGCCAGCCTGTGTTTGGCATCAGATCCGACGTGTGGTGTGGGCGAGGTGGTGTGAGCCTCCTGGGGCTCACAGACCCTCAGTCCCGCCACAGAGCCAGTAGGGACTCAGCCCCAGATGGGAGCGAGCGGGGAAATTGCCTCAGATTTTGGGATTACGTTGCAAGTCTGCTCCTGGGGTGCCCTCCTTGGTCATCGGCGGACGTGCGAAGGGCTGGGGTTGAGGCTGCGTTTTCACCTTTAGCTCCAAACGGCCTTTTCCTTTCCCCAAAAGCCATGAACAGTAGTTGTGTCATCCGTGCGTGTGTTTGTCTATCGTCAGTTGAAAGTCAAAGCTTTGGATTTCGCCTTTTGTCTCGGGAAACATGAAACATAATTCAGGGAAAACAGCTGTGTTCCCTTCTGCGGAGTTTCACAACGGACGAATTCTGCAAAATAAGCCTCGTATTGTTTTTGCAGTCAATGCTTTCTTTTGATATTTTCTTTTTATTTTTATTTCCATTATGAGATTAAACTCTAGACTCCGCTCCTTCTCTTGGGAACAGTTTTAAGACCGCTCTCTTCACAAGCCTAAATTATTCACCGAGCAGGGTTGTTTTTTTTTTGCTGAGATCAGAATGAGTAGGTCTGATCTGGGGCTGTTGTCATGTGTGGAAGCCCTTTGAAGCTTGTCATCATGAATCATTAAAAGGGGCTGCAGTAGCATGGCAAAAAGGAGACCTGACACTTTGTGTGGGTGATCCGAGAATCACCTTTGGAGAGGCACAAAAGGTTTAATCCCGCCCGTGGCTCTTTCTGTTGAGAAAGTAGTAAGTTGTGTTTAATTTTCTACTGACTCACTTCCTTGCGTGCTACAACTTACCGTTTGTTTTCACGTGCAAGCACAGTTTGCACTTCATGCCGTTCTCTCAATAGGCATCTAAGCCGAGAGTCACTGCCGGTATTTATTTTGCATGGGATGACGCAACGGGTTGGACTGTTGTTTTGTTACCCACCCTGGCACTTGCTGCATTGTAGGGGAACAAAGCCAAGGCAAGCAAGACAACTGCTTTTATATGATTCAGGATGGCACCGGGGCCCTGCTGCCTTCTCTCTTTCCCGAGTGGTTTTAGTCCTTGGTGTTGGACTGTGAATGCTCAGTCAAGGATGATGCGTGGTCGTCCTTAAAGGGTATCCCTATCCCTAAAGGGTAGGGTGCTGCTGTATGTAATAACCTATAGGCAGCCCCCTTCTACACTGATTAATGCCAATTCTCCAAAAAGGACCTGGGTCCTCTGGTAGCCCATACACATTCAAAACCCTGGGGAATCCAAAAAAGCGAACCGCAAGGTGTTTTATTTTCACAGCAGAACGTGCCCAAATGAGACCAGTGCTGAACAGGTCTCTAACCCGGTCCCAGATGAGCTCTCAGGGAGAGTCGGAGCTGCAGCAGCACCAAAGACAAACCCTCAGGCACAAGGAAACCAGTCCCTGGTATATCTCCTCGCATCTCGGCAGAGCCGGGCATCATTTCAGGCTCTTGCAGGGCAGAGGGGAACCAGCCTCAGCAGCTGCTTACTGCGACATGTTTTGTGGTTTTTCTCTCTCTGGTGGCTCCTGGCTTCTTTTTCTTTGGACCTGTAGATTCAAATTTCCAAAAAAATCCACCCACCCCCAAATTCAATGGGTGTGTGGATGCAGCATGTAAGGGGGTTCCCTCTGCAGACTGAGGGTTTCTTTTAAAGCTTGCTCCAGGGTTTATTGAGATCTGTTTGCTCTTGCCCTGTAATCACAGCAATGATACTCCCCAGAATCAAGAATTAGAGGTATTAAATAAAAATCCCCATAATTTAAAGCCCTTGCAAGCTTAATTAAGCCCCATCTGCTGCAGCCAGGATAGGTGCTCCCCATCTCTGTCCATTTTCTGCTGAGCTGTGTGTTGGTAATGATGGGTATTTTTCATAGACTGATTTCCACCTCCCCTTGGGATAGAAAACATATGTAACATCTTTAAAAATAAACAAAATGAATGACCTAACGATGCAGACTTTGAAAATTTGACGGAAGATTAGTAGGCTGTAATCAATCATAAAATCACACAAGGATGGCACATTGGAGAACCGATGTGGTGAAGAAGCACGGGTGTTAGCTGCTGAAATTAAATGAGAAATCAGCTAGAGAACAAGGCAGGGATGATAAAGTGTGTAAATGTTGAACATAACGATGTTGTGGGGCTGCACATCGGCAGTGGGGCCGGGACAGGGCTTGCAAAGCTCTGCCAGCTGCCTGAGGTGTCTGCCCCAAACTCGGGGCTCCACCGCCTTCACTCTTGGGGACAAAAATATGTCCAGCTCATGATCCTTTCCAAAGGCCTTTGGCAGCCTTTCCTGGCAGTTGGCTGTCTCTGAAAAGGCAGGCAGTTGTTGCTAAAGGAATTTGGAAGCAGAATGGAGCCCTAATGCTGTGGGAGAGGGCTGTGCCCGAGGCTGTCCCCGGTGCGGATGGGTCTGGCTTTGTGCTAGTGGTTCAGCTTTCCAAGGAGGGGCTGGGTGGGCAGTCACCCTTCCCCCTTCCCTTCACCCCCTGTGCTAGGGCATCGCTTTGTCCGCAGGAAGATTTCAGAGAAACTCAGTGAAATCAGACAGAGCTTCTGCGTCTTGGTCCCAACCCCTACAGGTGACAGCCAGGCCATGGGCCTCAAGAAGTGGATTTATGGATGTTCTCTGAGACCCGGGGACCTAAGAGTTAATGTGAATTTCAATCAAGAAGACGTTAAGAAGGGCAGAGGGAAAACAGATTAGCCGTCCTCTTGCCTTGCTCTATAAGATGAGACAACAAGAGAATGTGATGAGACCAATGGAAAAATAAAAGGAAATGAGAAATCAAAGGAAATGCTGCTTTACGGGTTATTTCATATGGCAAATTTGGGAAATTTTCCCTTTAGGAGATCAAGTATTCTCTTATATTTTTAGCAGAGCTGGATAAGACATGACTGCAAGGGCAAAACCCGTGACAGAGGCTGATCACCTGCAGGGGTCGGCAGGCAATGGCCCATCTCAGACAAAGCAGTGGGGTGCTGATGGACACTGCCCTGGGCTCGTGGAAGCTGGAAAAATAATTGCCAAGCTCTTAGGCTGGTGTGGTCGCCCTGTCCTTTTGGTACCAGCAGTCAGCCACTGGTGCCCAGCATCTCGTGAGCAAAGGTTCAGGGTTCTTGCAGCGACGTGATGCTGCCAAAGCCACCTCTTCTCTGCCGGTGCTCCAGCAGTTGGGTTTTGCCCCTGCCCTCAGCCCCTGGTCTGAGGTCTGGGCCAGCTGGCTGACAGCAGGCGAGTGCTGCCAGAGGCCGAAATGAATGATTTATCTCTGCGCTACTCTCACTGTTCCTTAAAACTGAGGGCTCTCTAATTAACTCCTTCGCCTTCATAAATTCTTCATCAGGATTTGTATCTCTGGTGCTTTGCACATGTTTGCGGTGATGTCAGCTACACTAGGCCGTGGTTTCCTGCTGGTATCAGCTGCACTAGGCACCGGTTTCCCTTGCAGGCATCTCATCTCAGTGGGCTTTTCTTTCCACTTTGCAATGCCTTTGGCTGTGCCACGCAGCACCTTCTCCCCTTGCCATACTGAAATATCCATAGAAATGGCACTTTGGTGACCTATGAGCTACATTCCAGCGATCAGAACACCTCAATTGCAGTAACAGGCTCCAAAACTGAAATACAGAGAACATCACGAGGAAGCTTTTAAGCAGCGGTTGCTCGCCCTGCCTGCAAGCAGCGGTGCCAGCACAACGCGGGCCAGCTCCACACAGCCCGAGCCTTGCCCCACGCTCCGCTTCCTGCATGTGAGCGGGTTGTTTTGATACCTTACACTCGGAATATCCTGCTTTCTCTAATTGCGTTTTGTGCCTGCCTCGGGAAAAGTCTGCTGCGCTGCGAGCGCAGCTGTGCCCCGCGCCCCCGCCGCGCGCGGCCCACCCCGCAGCTCCGAGGGCGCCAGGTGGGATGGCCGCCCTGCAGGCTCGGCTCCTGCCAAGGAGACGCTGGGAATGTTGGCCGTGCCTTCAAAGGTCCGCTGCGGCCCTTGATGTTCCTCACCGGAGAAGGTCAGCGGAAGAAAGTCGCCTGGGAGCCGCTCTCCGGAAGCGAAAACGGGATGCTGGGTTGGCTCCTGGAGAGCAAAATGCACTTTGTGAGAGTGAGCGGCAGCCCACACAGTCTTTAGGCATGTTTGTACCCGGAGCAATGGCCTTAGCATGTAAATAGCTCCAAATGAAGCTATAGGATAAGGCTGGCTGCAAGAAAGGGAAGAAGGCAGGATAAGTTTGCCTTCCCCACAGCACTGGCCTGATGCTCTATCTGTGGTCACGCTGGCTGGTCAGAAGGGCTTCGTCAGCCAGGAATGTAATTACTGATTTGGTCATTGTATTTGTAGGACAGGGTGGCCTTGTTTTTCTTTAAGGAGCTCTTAAAATGGCCCAGCTCAAGCTAAGGCACCATTTCCCCCCCTTCCCTTCTTCACCCCCATGACTACGCACAGTGGTATTTCCAGCTATGCTGAAACTCTCCAAAATCTCCTCTTTTATTTCTTCTGGGAACTCTGGACACAGCAGCAGTAGACAGCTGAGGATGTAGTACCCTAAAGTCACATTTAAAGGCATTTAAAGACAACTATGTTAACTTTCAGACACCTCTGGGCCTGCCCCTCTCCATTGGGCATTACCGACATTTGGGATTTCCGTGCCAGCCCTTTCCTTCTTTGTGGGCCTCTTGTGCAATTCTCTTGGCGTCACGCTTGGTGCTGCAGAGATGGGAATCTGGCTGGTGAGGACAAATGGGAAAAAGGTGCTGTAAGTGTTTTCTCAAGTGTCAGCCCGTTATTTTAAGGGATAATTTGTGCCTCTGTCTGTACAAACCCATCTGGGGCTGGAGCATGATAAGACAAGCTGATCTTTAGCATTCTTCAACTTCTGTTTTGTGCTGCTGGGAGACAATTTCCAGGGCGAGGCCCCTGAATTTTGTATGTAGCCTGTCTCTAGCAGAGGCAGGCACGGTACACATGAGCTCCAAATTCTCAGATTCCCTGTCATTGTGGAAAGAAAGGAGCAAGAGACTGGTAGATGTTTCCAGCAGCCTTCAGCTTAATGCCCTTTGCTTTGTTTTCTTTAACCTCCAAGGAAAAAACAAAGATTTTCTGCAGAGTGTCAATGCTTACTGTTGTTCAAACCTGTTCAGTGCTTGTTGCATGTAAATGAGAGCCGGTCTGTGGACAGCTGTGGTTCCAGCAACTACTGGGCAAGGCCAGAGTGGGAAGAGAAGCACCACGACAACCACAGTGCAAACGACAGCAATCCCAGTGCAAAACCAGGGGCTGCTTCTGTCGTGCAGAGAATGTGGTGGAGATTTCCCACCAGGGCAGCCCGGCCCCTCGTCCCTGCACAGGGCAGGGCAAGCTGGGATTTTAATGCATTTCTGCTTCAAAAGGGTCCTCCAGGTGTTCTCCAGGCCCATCTCTGGCTTTGCAGAGTTATGCTGTATCATTCTTGGACATTTCCATGTCCAAGACACAACGCCTTTCCATGGTGGAGTTTGCTGGATGTAGGACTGGCAGGACTGATAGAGTGTTGCACATAATTTGGGGAATTCCTTAAACAATATAAAGCACCTATCAGGCCTTCAGAACATGTCAGGCAGCACGGTCCCATCAGCTGAAGATCTGCTATGGAACAATCTGGCTCTTTTCAGCGTGTAGTTTTAACCAACTCGGTGGCCAGATCCCATGTCTTTTCCCTAATTTGTTCAAGATGCATGCTATAAATCACCCCAACTTTGACCCGTGAAGGAAAACTAACTTGACAAATCACCTTCTGTTTTCATTTTTGTCAGGACGTTATTTATGAAAATGGGCAGGTCGCTGATAGCTCTGGCTATTGTTGCCCAGGAGCCCGTGGGTTTGATGTATGTTCAGCCTGGGTCCGCGCAGATGCCTTTCCTCCGCTCTTCGTTCCTCATGTTAAAACTTGTGTCTTATAGCGAGGAATTTGATTTATTAAAAAACACTTCATAATACAGCAAGGCAGATGTCAGCTATGTTAAATACCTCCATAAATTTTGCCTCTCTTGAGCAGATTAAACATGCAATTATTTGAGGAATGATGAAGGCACCCTGCACCAAAGCAACATTTCAGTAACCTGATAACGTGAGCAGCTTTAGCCATGTCTCTGACAGAAACGAAGCAGTGTGACTGCACTGTCTCTCTCTCCTCCCACAAGAAGTATCTAAACCTGCTAGCTATTTCCAGTGCAGCTTAACGGAGGGCTGACATCTCACAGACAATTTCGGAAGGGTCGCAAGTGATGGGGCTGGGAGCTGGGAAAGCACTCTGCTTTAGGGCGATTTGGGGACTCTGAGCTTGTGTGCCTGCCTGCTCTTCGCAGGGGGACGCCGCATGGACTCCCCCAGCCTGGTGCTGCAGGTGCCTGCCACACACAGGGGGAGGCAGGGGAGGGCTGAGGCAGTTTGACACCTGTACTAAGTACCAGGAACTTGTAACGCAGCCTCCAGCTCTGCCTCGAGCCTTCTTTTGGAGAGGCGGGAGCTGCAAGGACTTAAAATATCCTTAGGGCTTATTTCTGCCTTCATTTGTGCTTTCCTACTTATTTTCTCCTATTCCCAGGGTGGTGCCTGTGGTGTCTTTGCGTGTCTTCACCCTGTCACTGCTGGGCTCCTGAAGCTCCTGGGGCTGTTTCCAGCCCACAGGATGATGCTTGGTGATGCCAGAGAGCCACAGGGCGATGGGACAAGGGCAGGCAGGGGCAGCCCGGGGCTGTGGTCTCCAGCCCCAGCTTGTGGCTAAGCCTGGACATCACTTGCTGTGCCCTTGTCCAACTCCCCCTGCCTGTAAAACAGCAGTGCCCATTAACTAATGAAATAGTGGGAATGTAAAGGACTTCATGGCCATGCAAAGATTGTAAACTATTCAAAAAATTCCTAGAACCCATACCATGGGCTTGCACAGGCAAAATCATGAGACCCGTCCTTTTCAAAATCAGATTTTTAAGGTGTGATTTCCTTTAAGCAGGGTGAATTTTGCATAATCAGTGCCTTAGCCCTCGTGAGCATCCTTGTCCTCTCCTGGCTGCTGGAGCCATGCACGCTGTGGCCCTGCCCTGGCAGCACTTCTGCCCCACGACTGCTGGGTGGGTGCCCATGGGTGTCACTTCTCTCTCCTGCAGGATGAGAGAAACCGGCCCCACGCCTCCATTTCCATGTCTCCAACACAACCTCATCCGGCCTTTTTAGTTTGTCCAGCTGCCAAACCTTGTATAAACTGCTGTTGCACATAGCTGCCATTAATCACCAAAGCCTTTTAGGGGGGTTGCGTTGTGCTTCCTTACAGACTATAACCTCCTTATCATCCACACATAATCTTGTTATGGCTTCATACCTACTTGCATGATCCACTTATCAGCCAATAAATCCAAGCAAGTTCGCCAGGTGGGTTCACTGCTGCGGGGTCCCCAGGCTCAGACCAGCGCACTCTCTGCCCAATATTTTTTGCAGTGATGCTTACAGCAAAAACACCTTGCCCCAGCTCTCCCCTGATGAACTGGCTTTAATTTTATTCCCCAGCCGTTACTACTTGCTGTTTTCACCCTGAGATGTTTCCTGTACAGCCAGCCTCCTTTCCTGTGCTGTTCTGGAGGTAATGAAATGTTCTGCTTGCTCCTTCCATCTGCAGGCACGACCAGAGCAACCCGAATTCCACATCTGCACTTCGGAGCCTTCCCACTCTGCCTTGCCTTGATATATTTATGCTGCAAATATTTGAGGGCCAAAGGTGGAACTTGAGGAGAAAGTTGATTTTTATTCTGTGAATGAAAAAATCTGGATTTGGTGCTGGTCTCCGTCACCTGGATCAACATGCTTCTGCTGAAGGTTCCAAAAAAAACCCCAAAACAATAAAAAACCCAACACCAAACACCCCCCAGAAAAATAAAGGCTGGAGAATTTAAGTATGACAACTTTCAGGGAGTTGCAGGTGAGCTGGGAGCTAAGATTTAAGTTTCAGTTGAAGAAGTTCATTGAAGCAATTTTAAAATATGGAGCTTTAAATCCCCAATTTTCTACATGCAGAGCTAAGCGTGTTTCTCTGTATTTCTTCTGCTGAATGTTAAGTGGATCAGTTTTACTGAGGTTACCTCTATTTTTTTTTTCCTAGTGGAATTTAATTCAACACAAACCCTACTACTTAGTCTTTTTGGTCGTATTTCCTCATTTAGGTGCTTGTGCAAGGAAAGGTTGAGAGCAATCAGAAAACACTGGAAGCTAAACAAATGTTCCCTAATCTCTCTCCAAGCCCATACTGAAATGTTATTAGTATTTTTGGGCTTGTCTGGATTAGTTTCTTAAGAAGCTGAAGCCGAACAGATCTAAACAGATTATTAATTTAGTAAAACACAACCTCTCCGGGGACTGAGCCAAAGGGGTGTCACGTTGCTTTGCTTTTCTGCCACGTACACACAGGTTTTTGGGGTGGATGCAGCTCTCCTTTAAACAGGGGATGGTGTGAGCAGAGAGCTTTTAGCGCCGGTCGTGTGGACACCACACGGCAGCAATGGGAGCCTTCAGCCACTCCTCCTCCTCCTCCCCATGCTCGTGGTTGTGTGTTTGGCTTTAAAGACCCGTGCCTTAATGCCTCTACCACAACGTCAACTTGAATCTTAGCTTATGGTGATGGGTGTCATTACCCTTTTCAACCACAGTAATTCTTTAATTCTTCTGAAATTTGCTGCCTTGTATCTCTATCCAGTGAGGAGAAGCTGCATAAATAATGGGGTACTGGGTTGGAAAAGGAGCTGGGTAGCGCTCTGAGGATGGGGTTATTGCCTACCACTGCTGTTGGTTGGATGGAGGCTGACCTTCCCGTGGGACAGAGCTGGCCAATGTGGCAATGTTCTGGAAGGGCATGAAACTATTGACCAGTCAGTGGCATTACATCCAGAAACACAGCATGAGTAGCAGTATTTGTTATTTAAACCAATTCCATTGTGTGCTGGAGGCTTCACCCCATCCATCTGGAGACAGCGTGAGCAACAACTTGCCACAGCAAGTTTTTTTTTTTCCTGTGCCCAAACTATGCTGGGAAAAAAAAAAAAAAAAAAAAAAGAAAAACAAAGAAAAAACAAAGAACGTCCTCTTTGTCAAGGAACTTAGAGTTCATAATCAAATATTTAATAAGCAAGGAAGGGCTACAACTGAATAGGTCTGGCTGCAGGAGGAGCCCGTAAATAAGAGCAGCCTGGCCCGAGGCCTCCCACTTGCTGTACAGGACTGACGGCCGGCTCCTGCTCCTCGGTCCCCTTCCAGCAGGACCGTGTGGCCTGGAGCAGGGTCACTACACCGGTGTCACCAGCAGTGCGATTTGGCTCCGTCTGTCCTACGGCTGAGACAAACCAGCCCGCGAGACGCGGAGGGTCTGTCCCCCCCCTGGGCTGAGCGCGGCTGGTTGCAGCACCTGGGCCTAAGTGTGAGAGCAATTCCCGCGGGCCTTCCTATCAGTGGTAGGGAAAAGGTTGTGTTTTGGGACTTTGTTTCCCTAAGTGACACCTGCTTCAGCAGCTGAAGTGCCCCGAGGCCGTTTGCTTCTCTTTACTTGAGGTTTTTTTTTTTTTAACCCTTTCCACAAGGATGGCTCCCGTGGCTGTTGCATGACAGCAACGCTTAGGATTTAAGTCTGGCCTTACGGGGGGAAGAGCCTTCCTGCAGGGCTCAGTCTGGATTTATGGTGTTTTCCTCCTCTCCCCGAGGATCCCTGTGGTGGGAATTGGCTGCCCCGAGCTGACAGCAGACGCTGGGGCAGTCACACCGGTGACAACCAGCAGAGATGGGGCTGGACTTCAGACGTGGCCATCTCACCCCATGGCCTGCTGAAGGACCTGCAGGGACTGCTCAAATACCACCATGCCCTTGTTGAAAAAGTCTTGCCTTAGGTTCTTCCTAGAGCCAAAGCTGCCACCGAATACCGAGAAGTGGGAGGTGTGTTATTCAGTCTGCATAAATGGGTCGAAATCTCTGGGGTTTAGGTCGCTGTGTGGAAAATAAAACCTCCTCGCATTTAGGGACAAAATATTTTCACGATTGCTATGAATCTGCCAAAGAAAATACAATTCTCTGGTCTTTAAGGTGTTAGGAAGGAAATCAGAATGAAACTCGCTGAGATGAGAATAGCAAAGCTTGGAAACGCGAAGCAATCTGTCTCTTGTAGCAGCTACATCCAGAATCAGCAGCAATAAGTCTCAGCTTAAGCAAAGAGTGAATTTTTCTGGGTTCTTTTTCTGTTTCCATAGTTTTCGATAGGAAAATGGAGTTTACACATAGCACTGACATTGTTAGTATTCTTCCAGCTGCTTTCTGTTTAGGAGAGTGAGTGTCTCACATTTATCTTGTACTCTTTAAATAACCAGAATTTTATTAGTGCCTCCTTCTAACCTCTCTAAACACAGTACTATTTTGGGAAGAACAAGACAATTTTGCATAAGAAAACATGGAGTGCTATATAAAATGTGAGAGGAAGGGAAGGGAGTGATAATGAGTAGAGCTGAGCAGAGCGTCTCTGGATGGTTTTCTGAAGGAAAATGTCCCTCAGCAAAATCAGCATTTACAAGGGACAAATTTCAGTGTCGTGATGTACTTTTAATTTCCTTTTGGAAAAATTAAATGGTTTCCTAGATTTACTGGAAAAGCACTTTTCAGTTCTCATTCCTAGGAAGGGGCTGTCTGCACTGGTGGGAAAGAAATCTGCGCAAGCTCTGGGGCCGGTCCGTGCTTTGGATTTTCCCCAAGGAAGAGGGATTTTGGCCACTTGGACCCAGGATGAATCTGCTGGCCTGGGGGTGCTCTGAGCAACTGCCACAGTTTCATGCTTGGTGTCAGTTCCCAGATAGATAAAACCGAGTCATTTCTAGGGATACAGGGGCACTGATGCAATTGATGCAACAGAAGGATTGTTGCCCAGTTTGGACGTTTCAGATTTCTTTTCTTTGATTTCTGAACAGGCTTCCAGGAAAACCCATTTAGGCTGCTGAAGGTACTACTATGATTCATGACTTGTTCACATTTTCCAGTAAAAAATGGCTTAATCCATTTAAGTCCCTTCAAAATTAATTGGCATGTTTAGCAGTTTCCAGTAATAAATATTCTTACATCTGTTCCATTGTTTCCTGCTGAAAACTTGTTTTGATTTTAATTTCTTTCTGACCATCCTCCCCGGCCTCCGTTTGGGGAAATGGTTCACTTTTTTTCGTGTCGTTTGAGGCTGGAAACAGTGGCAGAGGGTGGCAAAGGCATTTGCCAAAATGGTTTGGGTTTCTCATGGGAGAGGAAACAGTGAGGCAAAGGTCTAACGTGCTGCCTGCAAAATATTTACGAGTTTTCTTTAAATGACCGTCACAGTGTATCACTTGGGATTTTAATCCTTGAAGTACCTCCTGGCTGAAAAAGGTGCGTGCTGCCCTTAGCTTGCGGCAGCAGGGTTTCGGACAGCCCGGAGGCACTCTCATAAATCCAGTCATTTACGGGCACAATTCTTGTGCCGAAGAGCACCACAAATCTCCTCCCAGACAAAAACAAATCGCAGTGTAGGACAAGGCAGCGATCAGCCCCGACTGCTGAGGTTTGATTACCTGCAGCCACTCTGGATTTATTTTTTTCTCATCCGTATGAGCGTGTAGCAAATCCCCCTGAGGGATGTGGTTACCTTCTCCACCCATACGACAGTGTTACGTCAAGCCTGAATTATACATTGAGTAACTGGTGGTGGTGGTTGCTGTCATATTGCTGCTCAGTTGCCCCAGGCTGTTCTGAAGTCAGCTTTGCTCAATGTAGAGCTGGGGTAAAACATTTTGCATGGAGGGTTTCCTCAAGTGTTTATATTTTAATTGCATTTCCCGTGAATACTCCCTACCCAGGAGTGAGGGGGTTCAAGGACAAAGCTGGGCAGGAGGCAAACACAGATCCCCTGAATGGCCCCTTTCCCCCAAAACCTTTGGCTCCAGTCATTGCACTGCAATCTCTTCGGTGATTTATTTTACGTTGGTTCCTGCCGGCGGTGACAACTGACTTTGGGTGATCTGTGTGCTTAATATAACCAGTAGGATCCTTGGGGAATGTTATTTATCTTGAGTTATGGACTGGTTAGTGACTTGTATGTCTTGTGATGCACAACTGGTTTATAGATTTGAGTAAAAACACATACACACATATTGTCAGCGATCCATTTCCAAGAATTTGATCGTATTATCTTTTTACTTTTCAGAGTGCAATACGGCTGAAACTATTGACATGGCAAGAAATTGAAGTGCCTATTGAGGATTTTTAGTTTCCTCTGGGATCCTTAGAATAAATTAAAAGATAGTTTATGGAAAGGTACCACATGAATTACAGACTCCTACTCACATGGATGACTGTTCAGTCAAAGCAGTAAGACCCACGCTCTGCCCCGGCTGTGCAGGAGATGTTTTGATTTTCATGCAGAGCTGGGGAACCACGAAATAGAAAGGACTGGGAGCTAAATGCAATGTTTATTTTGTCCAGAAAAACAGGGTTTCCAATGGGACTAAACCTGGAAGTCATCTACTGCAGTGGGTATTCTGTTGCTGGCACTTTCTACAAAAAAAAAAAAAAAAAAATAAAAAAAATAAGGCTCTGTTAGTGCATCTACACACAGGCAAACCCACCCAAATCAGGTCACTTTTGTTTGTGTTTTGGAAGTCATTTCAGCCCCTTGCATGTACACCCCATCCCTGAGCTGTGCTATCCCCCCCCCCCCACCTGTTGCTCTTTGGGCTCCTTGAGGTCCAGGTCTGAGCCTTGGACGCCGTGTTACAGAGGTGCAGCCTTCGCCTTTCTCCCCGAGCATCAGGTCCTTCTTGCTGTGACTGTCCTCCATCCAAATTTTGCAAATGTCTTTAAATGTTCCGGAGTGCTTGCCACTGTGCAGAAGGGATGAGATGTCTGGTGTTTTAGCACCCCGATGAATAACGTCATGTGCGGTGGAACAGTGGAAGGGGCCAGTCGGCAGGATGGGTTTTGGTGGGGAAGAGGGAGGTGATCAGGATGAGAAGTCGCAGGGTGGGATGGCGCCTGCTGAAGCCCGGTCAGCCTATTGCCCGTGGAGAGGTTTCTAGGACAACTGCTGGGCTTTGGGAGCAGCGAAAGAATGGAGCCAAATCCTAAAGTCAGATGAGGAGCAAATGAGTAACATCTGCTGGGACGTGTGAAAGAGCCATTTGTGCTCGCTGCAACCTGAAGCGTTGCTCCAGCAGCCACCGCGAGCGTGGGCTGGGCTCTCTGTCCCCACACGCATGCTGGTCCGTGGAGGGGGTCGTTAGGGATAATTTATGTGCTCGTTACAGCCGTGGCTCTGGACACTGCCCTGTACTTCACTGGTGCATCCCACTGGACGTGGGTGCTTGCACGGGAGCTTTGCTTCACCTCCGTGTATTTACAGAGAAGTCTCCATCCTGTCCAGAGTCTGCTGAGAGGTGAGGTCCCAGGGATGCTGCTACTCTACCTTTGTTATTTACATTCCTGGGTCATACATCATGGGTTTCTGCTGTTCTTTCACCCCCCTGCTCTGGCAGGCAGCTCTCCAGCCGTCTGACCACTCGGGCAGGAGCTGGGAGTCGGTGCAGGGAGCTGAGCATCCTCAGCATCTCACCGGGGCTGCCTGCGGGTGAAATTCCTATTGACTTTGACGGGGCAAATAAGCCTCCCTGCTTCCCTTTCCGGCCCCTCTGCCAATTTGTTGGGTCAGCTTCTTGTCTGTAATTAGGCTATTTTTTGTGCTGCAGAGTGCGTTTGGAAGCGCTGGAGTCAGAGGTATCGAGGAGCCCAGCAGGCTGGCACCTGCGGCGGCTAATCAGCGCCGCTTCACTCCGCTCACACTCGGGAAGCACACAAAAGAGCGAGCAATTTTGAAAATGAGAACGAGCGGCCCGAAATTTCTAACAGCAATTATGTTCTCACAGCTGTGCTGCTTGCCCCGAATACATAGAAATCAAGTCAAAACCAAACTCCTCTAGCTCAAAGAAAATTAACCTTCATATTTAAGCTCAATGAGAAGTGAACTTACTTTCCCTTCAGATGAATAATATAGTCCCGAAAATCCTAGTGGCAAATTATGTTGTAATTACATTCTTTGAATGAAAGTTTGTCAGTCCAAACCAAACAAATAGAAACTCAGGCAAGGCAATAGAGAGATTATATTTGGAATAAAATTTGGCCTTGGTATATTGTTTTCATACTGAAGCTAAGCCAAAGTTAATCTACCGTAATTGCATCTATCACCAGCTTCTAGTATAAATAACGGAGACAACCCCGGAGCTGTTGATACGGTGCTTTCATTACCATCTTGTTGCCACCATAGCAGGAGTAGGCCAGATCTCATTTCTCAGGGATTAGACCAAGAGTTACTGAGTTACTCAGTATCTGTGAATTTTGCTTTGAAGGCAGTCACTGAGCATTTCTCCGGAGCTCCCACTCTGACACAGCTGAGGGATAATTGTGGGGAACGGGAATGCAAGAGTGCTTCCCTTTTTATCTGCAAGACACACAAGGTTTGTCAGCAGAGCAGAGAAAAAGGGGATGTTTTATAAAGCCACGAGCACTTCCTCTACCCTTCCAGCGACCTTTTGGCCAGCAGATACCGAGAATTTTTTTACCAGGAATTCCTGGTAGACAAAGCACGTTGCAGCATGATACAAGGAGAGAGACAGCAATATCTTGTGAGGACGGGATTTAATCTTTGAGCACGCTTTTAAGGGGTCTGATCTCTGTCCAGCTCTGCCCTACCTTCAGAGGGCAGGCAGCCCATGCCTTGCTCCCATCCTGCACAGCACTCTTGGGTGCCTGGAGTGCCCGGATCAGTATCTCTGGGTACCCTTTGCACAACACTGGCTCGGTGTATCCCAGAAAACATTAATTTAATTTTATGTGATTTAAAAATGATGCAGGGGAACACTGGGGATGGAGCTCTCTCTAAAATCTCTGTGTGTCACTAATGTAATAGAAGTAGAGAAAGAAATAGTTTGACACACATTCCTAAAGTTATTAAGCAGTGGAAATGAAAAAAAATCCTCTCCTATGTTTGATACATTTTTCCCTAAGTGACTATCACTTGTTACTTTGCATCCAAAATAGGAAATTATCAAGATTATGAAATCCAAAGGAAATAGAGAAAATGGTCGGATGGGGTACTGAGGAAATGTTAAATCCTTTAGCAAACTGTGTCTCCTTACATACAACATTAAATATTCCAGGACTGATCATCTGCAGCTTATTTTAAGTTCTCTATATTTCATTGTTTTCTCCATTGGAAAGAGGATTAATATTTTTAGCCCGTCTCTATGTGAGATCAGATGTTCATCAGTGCTTTCCCCTCTCTTTCCAAGTTGGTTGTTTCCTGGGAAAAGTATTTAGGGGAAACCCATTCACTAAAAGGCACTCTCCGGTTATAAACAAAGTGTTAAAATATATTCCCTTCCCCATTAATTTTGCATGCATTAAACTCTAACATCTTGATTCAGCCATTTCTCTAGGGCATGGCCCAGGTCACCCTGCCTGTGGCTGTGGGCACGTCCCCGTCCCCCAGGCACATGGGGCATCGCCTCCCTGCTTCAGCGTGCACCCATACTCATGGCTGGGGGAAGCACGAGCGGGAGCTGCCACAGTGTCTTGCTCTAGGAAGAATCCTAGAAATGACAAGAAAAATGTTGATGGTGCAGGGAACCACCAGCTGCAGGGTGAGCTCTAGCCCTTGTTCTCCCTAGGTTGATGGACGGCAAGCTGATTGCATCTATCTTCCCGTGTCATCGCTCCTTGGGTATCCTGTAAAAAAACTACCACACCATAAAGTTCTCTGTCTTACCGACAGACTGAGAAAAAAGGAGAGAAACCAACAAAGCCCACAGACATGGGTGAGGATTTATTCTAGTATCTGTGTCTTTGGCGAGGCACCCAGCTCCTGCCGTTCCTCTGGTTGATCTCCAGCTCACCTGCAAAGCTGGAACCAAAAGCCGTCTCCTCAGATACTTTCCTCCTTCCAAGAAGCAAGGGCATGGCACAAACCAGAGGGAACAGGATCCAGAGCTCGCTCCTGCAGCCGGGCCATGCAATGCACATGGAAAATCCACAAGCTGGGAAGTGTCTGCTGGTTCTGTCTCCCTTTATATTTTGCACCATTATTTTTGCCCACATTTCATTTAATGCATACACACTCCATGAAAATCTCAAAAGCCCTGCCGATGAGGATCTTTCAGCCTCATCTGAAGCTCTGGGAACGGCCCAGGAGAGCTCCTCATCACCGCTAACAAAGGTGTGGAGCCCTTGAATTCAGTGCAGGAGACTCAAATTGTCTGACTGTAACCAAACCCAGGACTTGCCACTCAAAATTCAAGTACAGATTTTCAGCTAATGAATGCTGCGCATTTGCCTAAAAATTCCTTAATTTTGAGTGTTACTGCTATGTGGTAAACAAAGATTTTGTGCCTGTTTTCCTAGATAAATATTTATAACAAAGCTGGTGGCTACTGGTCAGATGTGCATGTTTGTTGTTCTCAGCATTTTTGGACATAATCTACCAAAGATTTACATGTGTTTTTAATGCACAATAACTTTCTACTGCTGGAAGGCCTTGGATTAGGATCAACTACCGAAGTTGCTTCTAGAAGAGAGTTAGGCAGAGTTTGACATGCAGAAGGTTTTATATGGTTGTTGATCAGAGGCTGTTTTGCTAAAGAAGCTTAGAAATACTCATGTTGCACGCAGGAACGTGGCAGTAATGACTTTAGATGACTTGCGACTGTTCCCTTGTTGGGTATAAGCATATATATAAATGCAACCACTTTTCTGCAGCTTTTGAATAGGGGTGTGCAGAAATGGACTGGGTTTTGTCACTCCGAACAGACTGCTGTCATCTGGATGCTCTTTGCTGGGACCTGTGAGCTCCAAGGGAGTACAGAGACCAAGGGAAAGAATTTCAAAGAGGCCAGAGCAGTTACGGGGCAGTTGTCGCCTGAACCAGGTCCTGGGGTGGGAGCCAGGTAGTTAAAAAGCAGCGCCCATATTTGAGCTAGGTGTTTTTAAGCTTGCTTTGTAATTGGGGAGCAGGAGTAGACACCTCTGCATGCAGTTTCAGCCTTCTGAAAGCAGATACCCAGGCAATATCCCATTCATATCTCCCAGCTGGTGATGCTGGTGCTGTACCTGGTCCCAGGTGTGTGTCAGTGTTGGCTGGGGGTGCCGATTTCATTTTGCAAACCATGCTGTGAGTAAATAACCCTACCCACGTCCGTCTGTGTGGAAGAAGCCTCGCCTCCCAGCTGTTCCCCCAGCCCTGCAAAGCCAGAGCTTCGTGCATCCGTGTTTTTTCCTTCGTGCAAACTGAACAACCAGAAGTTGCATTTGACATGAGTCGAGATCGGTAGTAAACAGCAAGGTGTGTGGGCAGCACAAAGCTCTGGGCCCCAGCTGGGGTGGCTCAGGGACTCCTGCGGTCACTGCCCGCAGTCACGTAGGGAAGGAGAAGGGAAGATGCTGCGCTCCTGCGGGAACACGAGCAAATGTTACCCATAAAGCAATTTACTGGAAATGCAAACACTTACAATTTGATAATCCATGTTTTGATGGTAAACAAAATGCAGGGCTCTCCTTGATTAGCCAATGGGAAAATCGTTGCAGTTTATTTTAATCAGGACCAGACTCCCCAGCTTTGGGAAGCAGGAGAAGGGACTCTGCTGCTGACTTTCTGTCTGGTGCCTGAGGAGGTGGTGGGGTGCCAGCATCTCACCCCTCGCCCTACACTGCTGAGCCAGGAAAGAGGTAAAGTGGGATGAGCAGCTTAAGCCAGGCTCAGGCAATGGCAGCAAACATCATGTTCAATGCTTCTTTTTTCCCTCATTTAGTGGGGAAGTTACAGTCCCAGCTTTCTCGCCCCCTCCTGGGGCATTTTGCAGATTGGCAGTGGTGGAGAACCCCGTGGTTTAAAACCTTGTGGCCTCACTTGAGGTGTTTGAATTCCAGGGAGCCTAGCACAGCTCGCTGTTTACATCCTTAGCATTTGACTTCTGAGAACATCTTGAGGACAGCAGTAGGCAGCGTGTGGAAGAAACATTGCTGGTATCGCTAGCCACAAGAATGCTGAAAAGGGGATGCCTGTCACTCAGGGCATAGCCCAACCTTGATCTCACTGCAGTCACAGACAAAAATCCTCATTATGTTCAAAGAAAACCGATCCTCTCTGCTGCATTTGTCCCTCCTTCCCCACGCCTACACTCAGGACAAGTTGCTTTTCCCCCCGTAGGCTGCATCTTCAGGACACTCAGTAACTCTTGAGATATTTCACCCGTTTGGAACCTCTTCATTCCTCCCTTTAGGTAGAGACAGATGTAATCCTGCCACTAGCAAAACACAGCAGGTAATAAATTACGCTGTGTATAACAGCACTCTTCCCAGTTTCCATAACTTTTTTGGGCTTGTTATGGTTGTCCACAGCCTCCCCACTACATCAGCACGAGAGCAAAATACCCACTGCATGTTAAAAGAAGCCTTTGGAGTTGAGAAATGAGCAGCGTGGAGATGAGAAATAACACATCATGTGCGGACTGTCCTTTTTTGCTTTGTTTGGTTTGCTGTTTGTCAGTGCAGCAAAGAGGTGCCCTTGACAACAGATGGAAAATGAGTCCCTGTATCGAGCAGGGGCTCCAGTGAAGATTATGGCCCACTGCATACACACACAGGAAGGATGCATTCGCTGTCCAGAAGATCTTACAGTCTAATTTAAGCCAGGAAACAGAAGGAAGGTAGATGAGGAGGAGGAGAGGGGGGAGAAGAGAGATAGCCTCCAGGAAAGTCATTAAGAAACACGTGCCTTCCTGACTTCATGTCTTTTTAAAGTATATTTTATCTCTCTCTACTGGGCTTTGAACCTCTAGGAGTTTATTTAAGCTATTGCCAACTTGCTGACTTAGGGAGCAAATAAGCCTTTGGGATCAAAGCAGCTGGTATTGTCAGAGGTATTGAGGGTGAAATAACACATTAGCAGAAGGAGGGCTGAGAATAAAATTGGAAAGAAAATCCTACTTGATATTTTGTTCTCTTTTATTTTTAACCTCCTTCCCAGCTTGATCCCTTTCATTTGAACAGGTATTAATTTTCTTTGTGTGGATCCCAACAGTATAAATATTTAATGGTCCTAGATTACAGAGCTGAAATATGAGATTAGTTCCAAACTTAAAGATTCATACCGAACCTCTTCTTCACATTCAAACGATTCCCACACCGCAGTGAGGAATATCTCCCATCTCTGTGGGAGGAGCACCTCCAGCTCTATTTCGAGTTCATTTTCTTTTTTTGGCCTTGCTCAAGGCTCAGCAGACATGAACACCTCGCCCACTCCCAGTTCTTCCGTCGCTAATTTTGGTGGCATGCTGTGACGAACCAGTCAGGGCTCCAGGTTCTGGGGGACACGGCACGCGGGCTCACCAGCCTGAACACCACTTCGTGCTGCGTTATATACATAAATAAGCAAGCAGGCGTGTGGCTTGGGGGCTGTGCGGTGTTTGGCATGGAAAAGTCCATGCAAGCGTGGCAGTTATGGTACGGTGTGCAATATGGGGCAGGGACTATGGTGATAGGGTAAAGTTACTTGCACCAGCTTTTGTTATACAGACAGGTGCTTGCCTTCGCTTTTGTCTTCACTCTCAAATAAGGCGAGGGAGAGGTAGAGAGTAGAGGCATGTTGGCCACCGTTTTTTTGGTTAGAGAGCTAATGAGGAAACTGTATAAATTCTGGTACCTAATTTCAAAACCACAAATGGAAATAAATTGTCTTTAATTAAAATGATGTAAAATCACAGTTGGTAAAATTTGGGGTCTAAGCCCATGGGATATCAGACAAAGTCTCCCTTTTGAGTCTAATGGAGGTTTTCCAAGGCAAACAACGATGCTGCAGGAGAGACCATGTCCAAGGTCCAAATACTCTTCCTGGTACCTCAATGGATCAAAGGAATAAGAGAAAGAGCCAAAAAGCAGATACCCCACGGAGCTGCCCCATGCACTGAAACCCGACGCCTGTGGGCAGCGCTGCTGGTGGCCTCACCACCGCTCATGGACAGGGCAGTGCAGCTCAGCCTGCCCCAGGAATCTGAACTTAAGGTGATTAATTAATTAACCACACCAAGACATAGAGCCTAAAGCACTGCAGACAAAAAGCAAAGCGAGAAATGATCTGAAGAAGGGACTCGAGGCGTTCCCCAGGACCCAGCCCGCAGGGGCTGCAGTTGTGCACCACTCTGGCGCTCAGGTAATGAGATTGTTTCGCTGAGCGCGGCCGCGCAAATGACGTCAGAAGCCTCCAGGATCCTCCACTTGTCTTTTAAATCCATCCCTGCCCCAGGATCAAGAGCTGCAAATGTCAAAGGAGCTTAGAATATTCATTACCAAAACTCATCATTCCAGCCCAGAAATGTTCACGGCGATTTTCTCAGTTGGTTTCACTCGGTGTTGGGTGGGTGCCAGCTGCATTATGTGATAAGCCACCGCTAGTCGGTATTGACAGAGAAGTCAAAAATAAAAGTGTAAAGGACTGTCCGCTTTCCTTTTCCTTCAGCCAAAAGCAAGTTTTGAGAACTTATGTGCTCCGTTCAGAAATCCTTTTACCCAAGTGACATTTAAGTCTGCAGCTCACAAGTGTGATTTCACAGTACTAATACGATGCTGCTATTAGCATGTGAGAGTGTACGTGACACTCCAGTGCTCATATTTGTAGCAAAAACGGAAGAGATTTGCAGCTCATGTAAACCACTGAGTCCCTTTTTATGGCTCTCCTTCAATTTATGCAAGCTGGGGTTCTGAGGCAAACTCAATAGCCTGTCTTTCATCCTCTTTTCTTTAATTAATGAAATCAAAGTGTATTCTCTAGAGAGAGAGCTAAGATATAACAATTTTTCCAGCCAGCTGAATGATCTAAAACCTTGTTGAAAAAAATGATTTCCAGGCATTTCGAATGATAGAATCTCTTCCCCCAGTTTTCAGTATTTGCAAAAAGAAAAGAAAAAAATACAGCATTTTTTCATATAAAAATGTAATCTATTTCTTTTAGAAAATGTTGAAATGAAATATGTAGGCAATTTTGGAAATGCATTTAATTTTTTTAGAAATATTGCCAAATGAACATGAATATGTTATTTGAACATATTCATCTGTCTTTGAAAACCTTTTTGGAACAACCAAAGAAAACTATTCCTGCTGCTAACAAGAAGGCATTCACCGGCTGCTTCAGATCACTTTCAGTTGAATTCTGTATGAGTTTGTTGCCTGGATTTACTTAGTATTTAAATTAATTCATCTCACCTGAAAAAGGCTTAAGTTGCAGTTTTCAGTAAATTTGTCTTATTGCATCTCAACAGACAGGACATTAATCACTTCTGTAATTAAATAAAAAGTGCATGGGGAACAAATACGCCTTCAGGTCTTTTGGATGCTTGCAGGTACCTTTAGAGAGGTGCTGGCCAAGCTTGGACCTGCTGGGTGCAGGACAGAGGTGGCACCGCAGCCCCGGCAGCTGCTGTCACCCAGACCCCTGCTGCTGTCCTGACCTGTGCTGTCACCCGCAATGTACGTGCGGGAATTGCAACTGCCATTTAAAGACTAAAAATAGGGTTTATGGCTTTAAAGAAGGAAATAAAGCAGGAGACGGGCAGGAGTGTTATTTGTGCTGCTGAGCAGGAACACGGTGTGCAGGATTGCTGGGGTTCAGCAGGATGTGCAGAGGATGCAGAGGAGGCTGGGGTCCCATCCTGCCGTGGTCCCCTCCTGCGTGCAGACCCCAGCACCGCCCTGTCCCTGCCTGATGCTGCAGGAGGCTGGGCTGGCTGGGCAGCGGGCACAGCTCTGCTTACAGCTCCCAGCACCACGTCCCCGAGGACTGACCATCAACAGAGGGATGGCAGAGCAAAAGAGAGCTCGAAATTCTGCACTTCAGTTCAGCGTCTTTCTAGGGGAATGCACGTGGATTGGAAATTTGACTTTTCCTCCGTGTCATTCCATGAGTTTAGGTCCCTCCTGTCCCCAAACTTGGGCTTAAACAGAGGAGCTCTCAACAATTCCTCTTCTGGACATTTACTCGTTCTTGTGGAGCACGACCGTGCAGTACAGATGTTAAGGCACAGCTGTTTGCCATTTTTTTTCTGGTCAGTCATGTGAACTGTCCCCTGGTAGGTTGCTGGGTTCTTTTTTTAAAGTCTAATGTCTGCTGGCAAAATCTGTGATTTTTTTTTTTTTTTCCCTTTGCATAATTAGTCACAGTGCCTGAGAAAAGACATGAAATTCTCCAGCAGAAAAACGCGTGTGTCAGCTGTGGATTCCTCCCTGTCACCTTCCCGGCGAGGAGGCGTCCCAGCAGCTGTGCTAGGAGCGTGGGCTTCTCGGCTGTGTGGTCCCGCTGCTGCCTCCCACCTTCCCCCTTGGTTCCTGCTCAGCTAAAAACGCTCATTTTCAGCTGAGGTCACTTCAAAGGAACCCCCCAGCCTGGTTGCCACCCACCAGCCCTTCCCCTGGGCTGCTCCTGCTCCTGCAGGGCGCTACCAAAACCTCAGCATCCCGCGCTGCCCGTGCTGAAGCCACCGAGCACGGCTGCAAGGTTTGAGTGGGAGCTCCTCCAGGCGCTTGGGACCATGTGGGAATCATCATTTTCCAGGAAATATGCTTTGAGCGCAGCTCTTCCGCTAACGCGCCTCGTCCGATGGCCTGGGCTGCGAGCTGCTCTGCGAGGAGCTGGCAAACCCGGGTCCGCGGGGGGAACGCTGTGTCCCACGGACGGGGAGGGAACCTGCGAGGTGAGGCATCTCCTAGGCCATTAAAAAAAAATAGGAAATTATGAGACACGCAGCCAGGGCGGAGCATCCCATGCTTGGTCTGCACGTGTTTCCGAAGATCCCCGTGGTCGGGGCAGGTGGAAGGTTTCTCCCTTCTCTCGGCTTTCCTCGCTGGTCTTTGGGATGTTTCTCCTAAAAACGCAGCTGGGGAAATAACGCTAACTCTCCAAGGGCTGGGTGCTGCAGTTCCCAGGGCTTCCAGCCCTGCCCCTCTGCCCCTTTGGGGCTTTTTGCTTTCCCCTCTCCCCCTGCCAGCACGGCTCCGTGTAATCAACACCTCACTCAGCTGGTGCAGGTCTTCGGTCTTTGCTTTTTTTGGGAATCCCGCAGTGCTCGGTGCTTCCTTTACAGCCCCAAGAACCCAGAGCTGAGAACAGTTTTTCCGTTTTCTCAGTAAGTCTCTCACCATAAGGCAGCAAAGGACAAGCTCTCTAAGCTCTTGCAAGCCCAAGGCCCTCCAGCAAGTGGAAAACCTTACAAATGTTCGTGGCTTTCGTGGTTCCCCAGCTATGACGCGGGACTTTCTTCAGTGTTTGGGTTTGAGATTCCCTTACCCAAACCCTCACACGCTTGCTGCAGGTCTGCGATAGCTGAGAGATTTTGGCAACTCAGTAGGAATAATATACCCCAAAAGGGTTTGTTTTGGAATTTTTCAAGTTGTTAAGAAAACGTCAAATATTTCCACTCTGACATTCAGTCTGTTGTTTAAACCAGTGACTAACTGAGTTCCTAGCAATGATTAAAACTTCAGCAGCTAAACTAGAAAAATAATGTGATTATTGCCTTCCTGTAACACACACGGACAGGTCACAAACTGTGTTTATACTTCTCTGCTTCACTGTCGGGTCACAGACTACCGGAGTGCAGGTGGCTGCTTCCCCCACAACTTTGGGGATGGAGCTCGTGCAGGCAGGGAATGCCTCCTTCTCCCCAGATTTAGTTGCTTAAGTCCAGATTTGCATCCACCTGGCAGAGAGTAGAACACATTTCTGCATGCTGCTGGGGTGTGTGTTCGTGGTTCCTCATTTCCTACTGCTTTAACTGGTTCCTATACATTTACTCACCCCTTATAAATGATAAATAATCTCCCATTGTCCATTTCCAAGTGTTTGTAATTGCAACCTCTTTGTAAACTGTGGCTTTTAAACAATGATAGCTGTGATAAAGAATTGATTGTGAAATAATTTTTTCATTGAAAAAATACCGTGTCGGATGATAAACAGCTGGTAACTGCAGAGGGATGTCTGGTTTACCAAGAAGAAATAAAATTGTATTAACAATCCAACAAAATCCGATTATAATCATAGGGTTGACCGGGGCACCAAAATAAATGTAAAAATCCCTTTATATCACCGTGCTGGATATGTCACAGAATAAATGGCAATGTCCTTTCTGTGCCAGGAGATAGGTGAGGATGGGATTTAGGAGAGCTAATTATTTCATTTAAATGAAAAGAGATGTTGCCCTGGCTGCTACACCAGATTTCCCATATCTGCACATGGGTCTCTCTGCTGCTCTTCCTCCCTATAGCAAGTTACGGGACTGTGTAAAATTCGGGCATCTTTATGGTGTGTAAATACAAGCCTGTTGACCCTTGCATTGCAGTATTCGCTGGGGTCAAACCCTTCTGGGGCTGTGCAAGATAATCATACTGCAGCTTATTTCTTCTCCTTAAAATTACCCAAAGCTTCTGTTCCTGCCCACCCTTGCCTTAACCATGCCAGTTTCCCAGCAAAATCAGAGCCGGCTTCCCCCGTACAGCAGCACTTCCCTCAGCCCCTCATCCTGGGTGGTGCTCGACGTGCGCCCCTGCCTACAGCCGAGCCTCTTTGTTCAACCCGGGGGAATTTTCCACTTTCCAGACCTCCTCCGTGCAATAAATTAAGGCGGCCTGGCTTCCAGCTCAGCCCCTCGCCGGCGCGGGGACGTGGCGGTGCTCGGGGGCTGGTGGCTGCCGGTCCTCTGCCATGCGGGGGTCTGCAGGCTCACCCCAGCAGCGCGGCACGTCGCTGGAATTCATCGGCTGTGCATCACCTCAGCCCACAAACTCTCACACCAGCCTGTATTTATTTTTGAAGGCTCAGAAGTCCCAGATGTGGTACGTCCGATCTCACAATAAATAATGGAGTCATTCCCTGTTGTGTGCAGCACCTTATACCCAAGAGGTTGCTTATAACAGCACTTTGGCATTTATTTATTTGGTTTTTTTTTTTTGCTCTGCTTTAGTTCTAAACTCCAGTACAAAATCTGTGGGTGGATTGCCTGCTGCAGCGGGCTGGACATCTCAGGCATGCTGAAACCACCCCGTTGTTTGTCCCACTGAACACAGGGCACGTTCCTGGCACCGCCGCACAGAGGAAAGCAGGGAACACTGTGGGCACACAAAGGAAGAAAAGTCCTGGAAAAAATTATGGCGATGAACGAATCTTCTGGTACCCATTAAAAGGTAATAATTCTAACCAAAGGAAGGGGGATTTTCCCATTGTGAAATGAAATAAACATTCAGAAATGATTTGTGTGTGTGTGTGTTTAAATTTAAATTTAGTATTTCATTAAGTATGCTGTTCAAAGGCCTTTTTCTTCCCAGGACTGTTTAATCACAACCTTCTCTTACGAAAGAAAATCTTCTCAAAGTACATAACCTCTGGAGCTTACTTTGCTCAGCCCTCACCCTGCAAATAATACCACGCTGGGATATTTGGCAGCAGTTCTTTCACTTTTAATCACCACTACGGTCCTGAGCACAGCACCCCGGGTTGAGTTTGGAGTCTTCCTGCGCTGGGATTGTGCCACCACGATATATACACAGCCATGGGACAGGTCCCTGGGGGCACCTCGCTGGGTGGCCGGAGGTGCATGGCAAAACGCGGCGGCAAGGGCGCTGCCAAAGAGGGTGGAAAAAAATAAAAGAAATTGGAGAAGAAACAGTGGGCAAATAAAGAGTGTCGCTGCCGAACTCAGAGCACTGCTAGGACTCGGCTGGTGCCCGGCAGCCCCATTGCAAAGGGTGCCACCAGTGAGCAGGCTGCCCCGAGACCAGGCTGCTGAAGCCATTGCTGTGCTTTGTGGCCTGGTTCCCTCTATGAACCCTAGCACCACAAATAAAGCACCCAAAGGTGTTTCCTTTAAGCCTAGGGCTACAAATTTCTGTGAGGTGTTCCTCTTCAGAGGTCAGGTTCCAGGCAAAGCTGCCTTTATGGAAGCACTTAGGTTGGGTGCAGAGTTTTCAAAGTAGCTGCAGCACTTTTTGTGCGACCCCCTTTATGTTTAGGGATCTATTGCAGAGCAGTTATTTATGAAAGGCAAGCTAGCACTAAAGCCTTTCATGTTGCTCACTTCTTGATCAAAAAAGGTACTTTTGTGCATCTTGAAGTACTTTCCTGCGCGGAGGGGAGCTTGCGCTGAAACACGTGTGCTGTGCTTCCATGCGGGCAGGCTGCCGTCCACGCCACGAACAAGGAGGTGCCCATGGCTAAAAGCTTTGCTCTTGCTGAGCTCAACGAATGGAAGTCACAGAAGGAGCCATCAATATTATCCTGGCCCTACTCTGAGAGTAAAAATCAACAGAAATGTGTCATTAATTCAATAACTGTGTCATCTGAGTAATTGCTAGGATCTCATCTTTTTTTTTCCTATCCTACATGAATCTCCAGGTTTTAATATGCAGGTACATCAGGCTATAATTTCCTATTGATTTTTCACCTGGGAAGATGAAGAGGAGAGATGTAATTTTACGAAGCGCTCTCAGTTATTTGATTAAATTAATTGCCCCCCTTCACGTGCAGTAGTCACACAACATCCTTGATTTGACGGCAGCACGAAGATGCTGTTTGCATTTCTGAATTCCACGGTGTGCCCTCTTCTTTCCCTTCAAACCAGGGGCTGGTGGGTATTTGGTAGGAGATGGTGGAGACGGGAAGGTCGGCTCTGCTTTGGGCTCTGGGGATTAAACATTGTCTCTCTGGGATAATAAAGCAGGAAAATAAAATTTAAATTCACACTCCTGTTCGTTCACTGACTTTGTTTTTTAATGAATAATATCTTTCCATAAAAGACAACTTGGTTCTTCCTGCAGTGAGGCTGGTTTTGCTGCAGGACATGGCAGGGGGATGTCTTGGGGCACCAGGTGATGCACTCTGCCAGGTTGTGGCACTGCCTGAGGCACATGGGGCACAAGGGCACTCGGCTGGGACTTCATGGGGCAGGACAACAAATTCCCAGTCCCCAGACTCCACGCAGAGCCATGGCCACAGCTGTGCAGCTCTCCTTTGTCAGCCCTCCATCCCTCCGTGAAGGATTCCTTAAGGCATTTGCTAACGTCAGATGTCCTGAGTGTCGGGATTATTATAATGCGCTCAGAAGCCTGACGGAATAATACCTGTGCTGTCCCTAATTAGCTCATTGAGATGCTTGATTGAAAAATTGGAGGGCTCTCTGCCTGCTGCAAATGAATTAAAGGGGTTTTATGCAAAAGGAATCATATAGAATGCTTTTGAAATAGTGTCTGTTCAAAAATTAGTTGTTTTTAAAATAAAAATAATAGAGACTGTTTTTGTGATGTGAACAGCTCATGCCATATAACTTACCTTCAGCATTTACCACCCGCACCTTCAAAGTGCTTTGTAAAAAAGAAAAGATTACTATTTTCCTATTTTTCACATGGGGAAAGGTAGCAATATTTGCCCCATCATTGGGACACTGACAGGACAGGGAACAGATCCTGAGCACTGCGGTGTGCAACAGGTTTGGAGGCGCTGCCTGCACCCCACTGGCACCTGGGGGCTCCTCCGTTCACGCTGGGGTCTCCAGAAACACAAGAGGGCTGGGGCTGGCTCCCTCACCATGCCCCCTGCCTGCTGCAGACATTGACCCCACGTTGTCTCAAATGCAGCGCAACCCCCAAAATAAACATTTGTCCCCACTGCTCAGGGTCCAGATGGACAAACTCAAGCTGGGGGCCTGATTTTGACCCATGCCTGATTTAAATGCAAAGTATTGTAAATCGTTTAAAGCCATTCCCACATGTGTTTAAGCTTACCCATGCGAGCAGTCTCAAAGTCAATTATGAACAATAGGATTGCTTTCTCCTTTATTCACTGCTGATTTCTGGTATAGAGTGTAAATGACTTCTATTGCCTTTGACACTGAAGTCCCTTAGCCAGCCACTAAAGAGGTATCGTGCTAGCTGATAAACGCTGTTTGATTTGGGGCTTTTAATTTTATAATCCTATTAAAAATGAAACATCCGTCAAATATTTATGCCTACTGGACAGAACATATTATTCTGTCCTAAGGTTTCCAGTTTAATTTTTTGGTAAGCAATTGAGCAGGACCACTGATGTAAGACAAACAGATGCTCTTCAGCTGTACTTTTCCATAAATGATTTTGTTCTGATTTTTTTTCTGTTCCCCTACCAGGCATATCAAGTTCAAAAGAAAATGTTGCCTCTCGCTAATGAGAAGATTAATCGTATTCACTTATGCAGCAGACTTTGTCAATTCTGTTGAAAGTTTGATGACCTTTAAGAGAGAAAGTTTTAGTGTGCCCAAAATAAATAATTCATCCTTCACAGATTTGTCCTCCGTATCCATCTGCCTAAATCTGAAGCATGCTGATTAAAGCTTCTGAGTGTAATTATCATCATACCTCATTGAGATAAAGATCACTATTTTCCTATTGTACTTCAAAGCACAATTGCTCTTTTAAGGATATCCACAATCCGATATGCAGTCATGAGGTTCATTTTTTGCTCTGACTTATGTCTAGATCTCCGTAGCGCTCTTCAAAATCTTACTAAAAGCTCTGAATTCCTCTTTTCCATATGAGCTCTTTTTCCAGCTGAAACGTGTAACTAATCTTCTTGCAAAATCTCTGAAATCGTCATCTTCAAACGCAACTGGAAAATTCATCTCTGTTGTCATGTACAGAGAGAAAAATGTCATGAAGGCAAGTGGCAAGATGTGATTCACTTTGATTACTGCCATTATTGACACTGCTGGGCTCCTTACCTCTAGGAAGGCTGCATGCAGCTAATTGCCACCCCCTTCTTGCCCTTTCTATCCCCCTTGCCATGTCCACTTGGCTGATTTCTCCCCACCTGTTGTAGCTCTGAGTCTCAGCCCAACTTCTGCAGATAACGCTGTGTGCAAATACCATCAAACGCAGACGTAGCCAAAGGGACTCACTACCGATGGGGCAGAAAACGCAGGGGTGGACTTTGGTCCCGTCCCAACATGTATGCAGACACCAGTGCTCCCCTCCGGCCATCGGCTTCGGGGGCATGCTCGGAGCCTCCTGTAGTGGCCGCATGCAGATAAATAATCTGCTTATAAAATAGCCAAGCAGATGGCCTCTTTTGTTGCTACCTGTGGAAATAAGCACAGCCCTCCGATTTCCCTGGGAGGAAGGAAGCAACTCAGCAGACATCACGCAGCTCTTAGATTATTTAGGCCACTCTGAAAGAAGCACTGAATGGATATTACAGTCATTTAAATGAATCTTTCCTGGCCCCATGTGAAATCAGGCTGAACTGGCACCATGTCACCTTGTTACTAGAGAGAGAACAAATATTTGCGCTGGCAAAAATCCTTCTTCAGACTTTTTTTTTTTTTTTCATAGAGAAATTGAAATTAGTCTTAAATGCTCTCTGGATTTAATGTTGCTTATTACAGATGAGACAATGAAATTGAAAGAGGAAATAATAAGGGATTGCTGGGTTTTTAAAGGTGATTTACAGAGGAAAGGAAATCCTCGAGATTAGAAAGTTGTTTAAATACCAGTGACAGTCGAACATGGAAATGGTCCAAAATCAGAGATTAGGAAAAAAAAAAGATAAAAAAAAAAGATAAAAAAAAAGATATGCATTGCAAAGAATAGAAAGAATCCTTGAAGGAGGGGAAGGTATATTCAAAAAGAAAAATGTATCCAGGCAAAGGAAAACAAAAGGCCTCTTAAAACCTGAAACAAGACACCTGCTTGTCTGGCAGTTACCAGCAGCGAGGAGGACTCCACCTGCCAAACCCAATTTCTAACATCAGTAAATCACCGCGTGGGTAAAATAACAGGATGTTGGAAAGGAAACAATTTTCACTAATTAGTGTATCCGATACCACTCTCACACAACTCATCGCTTGCAGTATTGAGCAAGAGCTCGGGGTTTGCTCTGACGCGGAGCGGATAACTCCTTTTGCCCTATTTCATGTCGTGTATGCTCTTGCTGTAACATACTGACCGGCTCAGCCCAGGGTGCGTGTTAAACAGAGAGCCAACAGCACGTTAGTGGAGTTAGGGGATGGGGGAATATGTCAAAAAATAAATCACCCAAACTGAAAGCTGAATTTTGAGCCTCTGGATCATCTTGAAGTCTGACATGATGATGTATGTATGTAGGGGTCTCTTAGTTTTTGTTAATTTTAATGGGACTGTTATACCGGAAATCCCCTATTTTGCCTTGGAAATGTTCCTCGGGCTCTCCAAATGATATTTCTGGACTTGATATTGCCTTTCTCTGCCAGCCCACGTCAGGGTGAACAAGGTGAGCAGCTCTTCTGGTTTTACTGATAAGTCATTTTGAACTCACCACTCAGTTCCTGCTTTGGTGAACTTGTGGCCTGATGATTTAACTTCGGCATGTCTGTCAGAAACGAGCCCAGGGAAGGTAGCAAGGGCCCTCTGTCTCTTTGATCAGTGATCAGGATCCCTCATTTCCATATACCATCAAAGTTACAGTAAAAACATATGAGAACCAGAGCCCAGTTAATACATAGTAAATACTGCTCCTTCAATAGATGGGAAATGATAAACAGATTCCTAAGATGCATAAACAAATTAAAAAGAATTTCCAGCTTTGACATCTTAATAGGGTATGATGAATAGTTTGGCATCGTGACAACGTCTTTGTCAAGATAGGGAGCCGTAGGATGTAATTGCTCTTTGAGGGAGTTATTTAGTAGCTCTGCTGTCTGAAGCTGCTTTATACAGTTTAGGGAGGACCGTGGAAGGTCTGCTTAGGTAAGTTTATCGGGCTTGGCTTTTGGACCTCTATCCTGTCACCAAGATCATTACCATGATACCTTTCATGTGATTCAGCTCCTTTTCTCTATTCTTCATGCAAGGCCAATATCTGACTCATATCCCACAGGTAACGTTATTATAGCAGGAGAGGGGCTTAGTTGTGTGGTGGAGGAAAGACCTATTCACCACGTTCTGTTATAGTTTGGTTGTTCTCTGTAGTAGCAATCTAACAAAGGAAAATGGACCTACCTGGAAAAAAACAAAAGCACAAACAGCAAACACCACCGACAAAAACCACACAGTTGCAATTGCTTACTGTTCACCAACTATTTGTTAAAATCAGCGTCAAGAATAAATTCTTGAAAATGTGGTTTCGCATATGCACATGGTTATTCGTAGGCCTGTTTGCAGACTGCAACTGAAATGAGCAGTGATTCATCACAACTAAAGTCTGAATTAATTAGAGAGTCCCTGGTTTGTGATGGCCACACTGTTTTCTCCAAGCATTCGATGGTTTTGGAAAGATAATGGCTATTGGCACATTCAGTGGTGCAATAGACCCATAACCAGGTTTTTCCACTTTCTCCAGCGACGCATGCTGTGTTGCAACACCACAGAGTGTTGTAATATGGAGAAGCCCCAGGAATGTGGATGGGATGTTTTTCATAATGTAGTTTCCATCTTGCCATCTTTTGGTTATTAATTGCGATTTTCAGCATAAACAGAGATATATCTGGAAAAAGGCTTGGCACGGCTTGGCTGCTTACATCTTTTGCCTCAGCAAATTAAAACCCCCATGACCAGCAGGCCTGATGGGGTTGAGGGCAGTGGTGAGCTGAAGGGGCTGTTCGTGTCCCTGACCTTGCCAACAGCAGGCAGCAGGGGATGGATGGATGGAGGGATGGAGGGATGGAGGGATGGATGGATGGATGGATGGATGGATGGATGGATGGATGGATGGATGAGTGGGCAGATGGACAGAGAGGGATGTTTCTGGGCATCCTATATGTATACATTTACTCTTTTTCCAGGTGAGGATTATTCCTTCAGCTGGCTTGGAGAATAGGAGAGGGGGAGCAGGTCCTTGCCTGGCACCAGCCAAGGATTTGTTCTGCACTTCTGCAAACACTCCCCCATCCATGCCTAAGCTGGAGGCTGTTGAATTCAGTGTGAGGTTAACTGTTAGCTTCAGCAGCCTTGTGGGGAAATAAATAAGAATTCAGCTTCATCCTGCTCGACTTTGTGCATTTAGTGGAAGCACAGAAATTCAAAGCCACATTTACCTTGAGGTGCTATATGGAGAAAGATGGGCACTTCCAAACGCAGTTTAGGACATCAGAGATGTGAATCACCTTCTGGACATGCCTCTCTTACTACCTAGTCTCCTTCGGAGGGATGCCCAGGAAGGTCTATGGGCTGAGGCTTCTCCAGTGTGATCTGAGGTCGGAGCATGCCCATACCCTGCTGCTCCACACCGTGCCCAACAGGACAGCCCCTGCTGGGAAGGGAAAGCTGGGAATGGGAAAAACCTGTGCAGCTCGGCCTTTAGGTATCATTCCCCATGCACACGCAATAATCCTTGAAGTGGCTGTCATCCTAATAATCTAGCAATTAAAAGAAAATATTGGCATTTAATTAAACTTGTCAATCAACCGGAAATGAGTTTTCCTTATCAAGAGGAGCTGGAATTGATTTTGCCACTTGGAAACGGAGGTTACAAACTCTTGTAGAGTAAAAGTTTAATTAAGAAAGGAGATTTGGATTAACGTGTGAGGCAGAGAGAGAATGAAAGGTCCTTGAAAATCATCTGAGCATGATTCACTGGAGGAGAGGAACCTAAATATGGGAACAGATATATATATATTTATATATATATAGAAAAGAAAAGCTATATAGTGCTAAAGCTCATGTGTAGAAAAGACACAGGGGGGATTTTTTATGAGGCTAGGATGTGTCTATTCAATCCACTTTCCTGCTTTCATGTTTAGTTATTTCAGATATTCAAAGTCTCATCAGAAAAAATTGTCTTCACTTGAGGCATTAACAAATCCTAGGGATTTGGATACTTAAGTCTCATGAATTTAGATAGAGTGGTTCTTTTGGAAGCCTCAAAAGATCCACTTTTTTCCACAAGAAGGTGTTGCCCACCAGCAGCAGAGCCCTTGTCCTGCCCCATGGCTGAACCATTTCTGCTGAAACTGAAAAGCATCCCCAAAGCTCAGGCACACCATGCAGAAAATGTTCAACACAAAAACTGAGGCTTTGAAATCTTACAAACAACCAACAAAGAGCATGGCCATGGGGGCTGGAGGGGGTCTTTACCCACACTGTTCTCTGTTTTGCCTATAAAAACCAGAAACAAAAACAAATAGATATTGTAGATATTCTTTCCACTCACTGTTGAGATTATGATTTCTTTTTTTTTATTTATTGTTATTATTTATTTTTGTTTTTATTTTTTGCATTCCATATAAAATCCAGCAATAATATACAATGCAGAAAGCAGGCAACTCATGAGAATTTATCATTTCAAGGGCATGCATCTGACATGGCACTTGAACGAGCTTGTACACGTTTTTCAGATTTCCCTTTGGAAATAAGATGACCCTTGATATGAATTATTGCAGGTTTGCTAATTCAGGAGTACTCAGAGCTTTCTGCAGCAGAAAAAAACTCTGAAGCATGTTGTTAATTCAGTTTGTTTACAGCCTTCTTGAAGAACCACTCGTTTCTTTTTGAGTTCTGAAGAAAACGAGAGTCCCCGTGAGATGTGATGGGGTCACTGTTTTCATGGAATAGGAGAGTAAACAGACGTGTAAAGCTCTGGCACCACAGATCAGAGATACAGAGGGTTTTCTGAAGGCACCATAGCTTTCCCTGTTTTCAAAACAAAAACAAAACAAGACTAACAAACAAACAAACAACAATAACATATAAATATCTGCAGCTCTCAGTGGGATGGAAATTGAGTGACCAGGCTAGGCTGGGAACATATGCAGGATATGTGATTACACAGAAAGGACAGGGTCTTCCCATTGCCGCCTAAATAAAGAAATCCCATGGCAGTTTTCTCCTGAAATCTGTGGACTTTGGTTCAGGGAGTAAATTCCTGGCAAGATGCATTATATTGTTTCTTCAATAAAAAAATCACCCAAGACAAAGTTTTTGCTGAGTGCAGCCACATGGACAAATAATTTTAGGGGCTGCTATCTGATAATCCAGGCTTAATTATGAATTTCTCCCCTTCCCGTTCCTTAGTCACTAATTGCACCTGTAGGTGGGCAGCTGGAGAGGAGACAGCCTGGCCGCAGGGATCTGTAGGGAAGAATCGGTAAATTTTGTTCCTAAACAGAGTTTTATATCAGTTTGTTTTGCACAGTTATAAGTTCTTGGCAGGCGGTAAAACCCCATGGAGGAATTTCTGGTCTTCTCCCTTAATAATGAGAAAGCTTTTCAACACGTTGGCTAACAAGTCGCCAAGACCGAGTTAACCAAAGCCTCAGCTCTCTTCATCCCAAACCCACCTGTAGCTGCTCGAGCACCTCAGTATTTCCTTACCAGACCTGTCTCCTGGTGAGCAGATGGGAAGGGAGGAAGCAGGGATTTTGCCATCACTCTTGGCTGCCATAACCCAGGTAAATGCAGACGCGCAGCAAGCTCCTCACCTGCCCTGTCCTTTGAGGAGAAGAGTTTCATTTGGTGAGGGAAGCTGCCTGGACAAGTGGCAGGGTCACGGCATTTGGATGAACGATGTGCAGCACCCAAAACTTGTTTTGGTGTGACAAGCGAAGATAACTGATTGCCCTTAAAGCACAGCCACTGCCACAGCAGGTCTGGGCTCGGGGAAATCTGGTGAATTGGGCACCAGTGTGCTTGCAATTAATCCAGCACTTAATTTCTTTTCAGAAGTTTAATTCTGCTAAATAGCTTCCTGTGTCAGAAACACGAGCGGAGGTAGGGGGATGCCAGCTGCAGGGTGGTGATTCAGCTCGCTGAGCAGACGGGAGGACAGATCTGCTGTCAATCCGAAATTCCTCCAGCTGGGGGGATGTTGAAATTTATGCTCTGAATTCTTGGGTATTTCTACAGCTTTTCCAAAAATATACTTTTCCATGGAGCAAACTGACAAATATCACAAGGCAAACCAAAATTTCATAAGAACCTACTGAATGGCCAATATCATTGGAAATGTCCTTTATATGTTGCCAGAGATATTTTGAGACAGAAATAAAGAAAAAAAAAAAGATCCCAGCCATCCAGCCAAATAATTTCCTATTCACTTATAGCTTCTTAGTACTTTCCACTGAAAAACTACAGGAATCAAACCCAACAAATATAATTAGACCCATACTAGTTATTTCGGAAAACTGTTATAGAGCACATAGCAAACAGTAGGTGTACCATCCAGCACACTGAGTAGCCTGAAGCTGCTCTAAAAGGTTTCTGCTAGGCTGCAGACCTGCTTTTACAGCTTCTTCTTGCAGTTTTCTCATGCTCAGTCATCTGTTCCTCCACTGAGTGAATTGCTGGAAAAAAAAAAAAAAGCCACATTTTTTTCTCATCCATCTGCTTGGACATGTTTCTGGGTTTGTAATATATCACCTGTGATCAGAACAAAATTTGCCCATCAAAGAACTACATAAAATATTCACCTTTGTAGCTGAGAAAAATGTTGGTCATTTGTTATAGTAAAACCTGGAAGAGGGAATTTTTCCCTACAGAAACTGCACTTTAAAGGTTGTCAAAACCTTTTGATGGTGTTTGTGGAGGCTTCAGCCCAGGGCTGCCCGCAGCGCTAACAGGCTGCTCCCTAATTGCCTCCGGTCAAAAGAGGTCCAGTCTGAGGAGCAGAGGCTTGACTTGGTTTTGACTGTGGTGCTCAGAGTTCACCTGTTGGCTGGGAGTTTTGGCATGCAGCGAGACAGCGGCAGGATGCGGGGAGCCCTCCCCGGCTAGAGGAGCACAGCACGGAGCTGAGCCGCACAGCATCTCAGGAGCAGTCGGCTCGTTCCCTACGTCCCCTTTGTGGCCATTTGCACGTTCAGCTCCTGTTCCTCTTGCTAGACTTTACTTCTTCGTATGTGAAGTCTGAAAGTTAGTTCAGCAGACCAGACCAGCCAGCAATCGGTCTGCAGACACGTATAGACCTTCCTTTCCTTCTCGAGGCACATGTTGTTTATCTTTGATGATTGTCTTAGATGCATCTGTGTTTGCTTTAGGCTCCAGACCAGAGCAATGCACTCTTCAGCAGACACTGGGGCTTATCCTGAGGTCTTCCATGTGTTGTTTTCATTAGCATCCTGGTTGCATCCTGGAGAAAAAAAAAATATCCAGTGTAGGAAATACCATGTGGCCAGCAGGATCCTACATTTGTATTATACAACCCAGCAGCAGGGTTCCCCTTTTCTGGGAATTCTTTGTTCTGGAAAAGCAGCGCCATGGCAGGGAGATTGATTTATGTCACCAATAGAAACCAAACACTCATCAAAACATTTCACAAACACAGAGCGGCTCCAGGGGCCTTGGTATGGAGGTGACTAATGCTGCCATCCCCGAGTCCCACAGCTCCCTCCCTCTGTGACCGACCACGGGGGACGCCGCAAGGATGTGATGTGCTGCCCTGGGCAGGGTTTTTTACCAGCTCAGCCTGATAACCAACCGGGGGTTCTCCCTTTTGGGCCACCGTGTGTGAAGCGACCCGAAACGTCACTTGTTTTTAGGGAACGAAGGAGATTAGATGGTTTTAGGGAGCAAAGGAACAAAGCAGAACAATAAATGCGGAGTTTTAAAATAAAAATAAACCACCTTCAAGCTGGGAAAAGAAACCAGGGGGCATGGGTTTGCCTTGTCCCTGTAGTCTGGTCCCTGTGGTCCTCAGATGTGTGGTGTTGGCTGCAGCTGGCCACAGGCTCCTGGGACAGTTCCACCTTCAGTCTGGCCCACTGCAGCCTTTCTTACATTTTTACATTAATCTGTTTGTCTCACTGCCAGGATGAGATACATTTTCCTCATCCTGTCTGTTTAGTCTTCAGAGCCTTGCTGTTTGTATCCCCCTCTCAGTCGCTAGTTTCCTGACCTATATGATAAGACAAGTTTACCATGCAAGATTTTTGGTGTTTTCACCTCCCACCATCCATCCCAATCCTCATGCCTGGGAAAAAAAAAATACTTCTTTAGCAAGTCCAGCACATCCGGACACACATAGCATCTCCGCACCACGAGAGAGGCTCGTAGCAAAGCTCACATCCTGGTCCAGGAGGCTTCTTCCCAGCTTTCTGCTTGTGAATGACTGCACCCCGTACGGACACGGAGCCTTACCTAATGCGATCAAGATGTGGCGTCTGCGTTATGCATCTCTGAGAACACCACATGCGTTGGCTTCCTTTTACACGGCCGCATCTCCATTTGTGGTATCGGCGACCAAAATACTCCCCTGCTAGGTAATCACAGAGCACGAAGAGGCTGTTTACTGGCGGGTTTCCCTTCCCTGTGCCGACTGTTGTGCGGCCAGGCCGACATCCGTGCTCTCTGGAGCCTCCCCTCAGCAGATGAAAGGGGAGGGCAGGGCTGCCCGACCCGGCCCCGGTGGGATGAAAACCCCACAGATGTGCCGGAGCATCCTCAGCCGGGGCGTGAGCTCTGTCTGCCAGGAAGGGGAACCAGCCGCCCGCTCCAGGCATCAGGAAGAGCTGTTAGGGATGGAGAACGTAACAATTACCTAACCGATGCTCACCGGGGAAGGATTAGGAATTGAAATTTCAAAACACAAAGAGGTGCCTTTCCTCTCTCAGCGCTTACATTTCACCTTATTCCGCAAGCAGGAAATTCATGCAAAATTTCCTGCTCGAAGCACAGCAGTTAAGGGACAGCACCTGAATGGTCAATCCTGCTCGCTCTGCCATCAAAGTCGAGGAGGTGACAGCATGACCCAGCTCACTGGATGGCGAGACCTGTGCCACACACTGCCAGGAGGGGCTGTAAGCTGTTAGCAATGCTGAGGTGGGACATCCAGGTTCAGGAATTAAGAGGCTGTATTAAATTTTTTTTATTTGAGGTTCATTTGTCATATGAAAGGACTTGCAGCCTTGAAACGAGATCCAGTCCACCCGACGACACTGGAGGTACACTGATGTACGCTGGTGGAGAACCTGACTTTTAGAGATGTGCTTGAAGAAATGGATCTTACACTGGCTGTTGCAAGAGATGCATATCCAGCATTTCTGGTTAGAAAAGAGCAGATTTTTCTTACCCGCCAGCCTGAAAAGAATTAAGTGGCTTTTGCAGAACGCTCACCAAGAAGCCTGCAGAGAGAAAGTAAGCCCGAGAGAAAAACAATTGAGGAAAATCACAACCATGTAAAGGGAAACAGATAACAAAAAGAAGGTGTATCTCACCACCATTCGCTTCCAAAGGGAGTGGAAGTGCTGCACATTCAGGTACCAGAGGATTTTCTTCACTGCTGAAGCAGCAACAGGACGGTTTTAATGCTCCCTGACACTAGTTATGTATAAAATGTGTTAGAGGCTGAAAGCAATGTTAGCTGTTGGCCCTGAAAAATTTCCTCTGCCACAAACAGAATTGTAATAAAAACTGAGGCACTGAAATAAGTGTTAGAACGTTTAAAAAATCATAAAACATGTTGTGTTACCACTTCTCTTCTGCAATAGATTAAAAGCGTGACAAATTTCACCCAAAGACACAAACATTAAGAAATCATTTGGCAAATGACTTTTTTTTTTTTTTTCTTCTTTTTTCAAGCCTGGCTTCTGTAGCTCGGGGAAAGCTTTGAAAAGGTCACCGAAATATGTCCCACGAATGGCCTGTCTTCCAGCCTGAGGGGTAAATCTGTGGATCTGGGGCAGCGCGACGCTGGCCCCAGGAGGACGCGATGGCAGCTTGTCGGAAACCTGCCTACCAGGGTCTGTGCCAGGGGAGCCGTACCACCTCCTCTCCATCTCCGCGGGCACAGACGTCTTTGCTCAAGGATAGGCACCTGGGCACATGTTTAAATCTTGTTTTGGAGGAGCGTGAGCTCTCCCCTGAGCGGGGCCAGGCGCGGCGCCATGCATTGCTGCGCTGACCTGGGTGGGGCGGTGAGCAGGAGCACGGCGTGTGCTGCAGGGAGCCCGGTGGTAGCCTCAGGCTCCTCTGCTTCGGGGCTGGACAGACTCTGCCCAGCAGGACGGGACGAGGAGGCAGGTTTTGAGCGCTGCCCTCCAGGCGTACAACCTGCGGGTCACAGCATCAGCCTTGGCAAGCTCCCCGTCAGCGAGAGAAAGTGGGCTACGCAGAGCAGACGGGACCAAAATGTTCAAGCCTCACTTTTGGCAGCCTACGTGCAGATGGAGGAGCTCGTCTTTAGGCAGCTGGTCTTACAAAACCCATCATCTCCACGCGTGCCGCAATTTCCCTGAGGAGCAGAAGGTCCCTCCTGTTTCAGTCCATATGCTCCGTGCCACAGGGATCTGAGCAACTCCTGCGCCTTTGTGCCTTTAAACGGTTCCTCTCTCACAATAAAGCAGGGGGTGCAGCGATATACGTATTTTTATCTTAACTTTTTGCAGGTGCCAAACTGAGGACCCGAGAGAGAAGGATCTCATACGAGATCAAGCAGGGAACCTAACGCCCAGCCCCAGGGCACTGCTCGCTGCCCCTTTCCTCTTGCTGGCTCTTTGCTCTTGTTGCCAGATGTCAAAATGCCGCTGTGCTTCTGCCCTATTCGAACTGGGATTCCTCACTTCGAGTCCTAAAGACATGTGGACTTCTCTGTGTTAAGTGATTTTATTTTTTTATTTTTATAGAGGAATAATTAAGAAAAAGTATTGTGTGTCCAGACACCGGGAAGCTTGCATGCCCTCAAGGAGCAAGAACGGCCATTTCAAAGCAGCGTTTGCGTAACTTCGTGCCATCATAAAACCACACATTCCCCGTGAGGCGAGGGTGGAATTGTGGTCCCCTTGTGAGTGACAAGCAAACATTTAGTGGAACCCATATATCGTGTATATCCATGTGATACCTGACAGCAAGCTAGCTGGGTACCTGTCCACACTGCAGAAGGGATTTAAGTTCAGCCAGGTCTCCTGCGGGGTCTCTGAGAGCACAGCTTCCCACTCAGGGAGAACAAATAAAGCTCTGCACATGTAAGAGGAATCGTGGCTGTGTCTCGTCTTGAGTGCCTTTGCCACAAATTAGCCAGAGGGAGAGAGCTGAAGCTTGTGATGGAAATAGCTCTCGTCAAGAATGAGTGCTCTGGGGAATTAGGAATGTGATTTTTATTAACTTTCTGTCACTGTTTGGTGCCGGATAAATGTCTGTTTAAGAGTATTAGCCATGCGTTCCCTCTGAAGAGACATTTCTGGACCTCTCCCTCCTCAGTCTTCTCTCCAACTGCTCAACTCGCCTTGAGATGGTGAAGGAATGAGCAGTTGGAAGTGCTTTAAAGGGATGCATGTGGAGGCAACGCACACAAAACCTGCCACAGGCTGCGTTTCAGCTCCTTGTGCACGGCGTGTGCAGCAGCCGGTGCTCAGAGCAGGAAAAGGAGCAGCAGCTGGAGGACGGAGGGGCTGCGAAATGTCCCAGCACCGAGCAGGTACTTGCCTGACACCTGAAATGATTTGTTTTGAGAAGGATGTCAGCGTCTTCCAAGGAACCGGCTGCTCTTGTGGTGGCAGGAGCCTTGTTTGCACTCCAGGGAGGCAGCATCCCCCGAACAGGAGCGTAGATTTTGGCACAGCTCGCACAGAGCCGGCTGCCACCTGCGAGGTGTGATGGAAGGGGACGGTTTGAACAGAACAGACTCAGCTCTGCCGGGTTAGAGCACGTGCCGGACCTCACTGAGGGTCTTTCTGTAACACCGGGAGGCAGGGCGAGCCCACCCATTTGTTAGCATTCGATTGATTTGTTTCCTGGCTGCAGATAAATCAAAATGGGACCAGAGCCCCACCTGGGGCTTGGGGTGCTGCAGCCAGACGTTCATCACCGCCCATTTACAACTGACAGGGATTGTCAGACTGTGACACCAGCCTGCCAAAGTTACCTGTAATTAATGATGGATGCTCCCCACTTCTGGCCAGCCAAGATGATGTGATAGTGCCCCAGGGACAGGGGTGAAATGTCTCCTTGCAGCATCCTTCAGAGCAGGATCTGGAAGACAACACCGGGGCACCTCACGGCCTCCATCCCACAGCCAGCTGTGTCAGGAGAAGGTACTTTCCTTGCACTGACCCCACAAATTGCAAATCCATCTTTGCTAAATTTCCAGGGTGCCCTGGTAAATCACCTTTTTTTTTTTTCAATAATATTTTTTCTGAGGTTCACACCCTTTCATCTATTTTTATCATCTAACATTTTTCTGAACTTAAATGTCATCTCAGCTGTATTCCCAGAGCTCAGTTCATTCTGGCCCCATAACCATTCTTTTGGCTTAAAGCACAAAGCATATATTTTGAATTAGCTAAATTAGATTTTGGGCTGTTGTCACCGACTGTCGCTCATGATGCTTTCGACTTTGTGGGTTCAAGAGGCAGCGTAGTAAGCTGCTGCATGAAGCATGAATTAGACTTTTAATAGACAAAATAACGTCGGGAAGATGAGCCTTATAAATGACTTCAGACATGCAACCATAATTATTACATGCATTTGATTTTGGTATACATATATAGGGATTTTTAGGAGGCCAGTTGCTATGGTAACATCTTTACTGCATGGTCCATATGTTGCTTCTTTTTCCTTAATGGAAAATTACACCCATGGACACGGATGGCATTTGTAAATCTCTTAGAACAGCAACAATTTTCCTTTTCTTCCTAAATGTCATCAGCTGTGCAATGGGGGCCTTTGAAGTTCAATTATCCCCCTTGTCAGCTCACCAGGCACGAGACGTGCGCTGCATCCAAGCCTTCCTTTTCTGCCTCAAAGCCTTTGCCCTGCCTTGCAGAGCTCGCCTTACCTCGCTGCCCCGGCCCCAGCAGCAGCTGCCCAAATGCTCTGCAGCATTTCCGCCTCGCCCTTTCCCAGCACCTCTGAGAGCTGTGATCAGCCAACAGCGGCACCAACGCGCTGAATCCTGAGCTGGTAGAGTACAGGCAACAGTAAAAGCCCCGACCTTTTGATGAGATAAGGTTTGGGGTCAGAAAATGTTGAATGCTAAAAAATAGCTGCTCTGTGTGGCAGCTGAAAGTACAGGAAGGTAGCAGAAGAGAAGAGCTTGGATCGCCATCCCGATGCGAACCCAGTTCTTGAGATTTGAATGCGGCGTGAATTTGAATTCCCTTCCCTTCCCTTCCCTTCCCTTCCCCCTTCCCTTCCCTTCCCTTCCCTTCCCTTCCCTTCCCTTCCCTTCCCTTCCCTTCCCTTCCCTTCCCTTCCCTTCCCTTCCCTTCCCTTCCCTTCCCTTCCCTTCCCTTCCCTTCCCTTCCCTTCCCTTCCCCCTTCCCTTCCCTTCCCTTCCCTTCCCTTCCCTTCCCTTCCCTTCCCTTCCCTTCCCCCTTCCCTTCCCTTCCCTTCCCTTCCCTTCCCTTCCCTTCCCTTCCCTTCCCTTCCCTTCCCTTCCCTTCCCTTCCCTTCCCTTCCCTTCCCTTCCCTTCCCTTCCCTTCCCTTCCCTTCCCTTCCCTTCCCTTCCCTTCCCTTCCCTTCCCTTCCCTTCCCTTCCCTTCCCTTCCCTTCCCTTCCCTTCCCTTCCCTATGCTCGCAGGGTGGGCAGGGCACCGAACCAAAGCCTCCCGTAGGCACACCGGCACGTTTTGATGTGGTTTGTTGGTGTTCAACCTTCAAACAGCTCTGTTAAGGTAGGAGCAGGGCATTCATCTACTGGGGTTGGAGCGGAAAAAAAAAAAAAAAACACAAAGCAAACCCTGCACGGACAAAGCAAGCCTGCGCTATTGCAAACATTTGCTTTGCCTGGTTGGTTTTTGAAGTTTAAGCCAAAGGATGAGAAATCCTCAGTGGAAAGCTCCAGCACCCGAGCTGGTGCACACGTGCACATCTGTAAGGGCTGGACTTCGGTGGGGCTGGATCAGGGGCGGATTTAACCTCGTATCTGAAGTTTACCAAAAACCCAGAGACATTTAAATGTATTCTTAACCTTATTTTTTTTTTCCCAGCAATTCTTATTAATGACTGCAGCTTGGAAGCTGCTGCCTTTGTGTATCTGAAGAGGCTGTGAGCGTTGGCTTTTCAGAAACCCTTCCCGGAGCCTTCCACAGCTGCACTTCTGGTTTACATTTGAAAGGTTTGACACCTTCGCAGTATAAAGTTATAGGTTTTATCCCTAAAACTTCCCAAATGCAGTTTCCATTATTAACACAATTGTGACAGCTATAGTTTGTTTATATTGCTTCACCTGGGGCACATAAACTTAAAGGACTGAAAATACCTCCGCGCAATAAAAGAATTTTATATAATTGCTACCTCTTGCTGTAAGGGACAGCTGGCCTTTGAAAGTTGGGAACTCATTTACGTCATTGAAATAAAATGTAAGCCTGGGCTTTAAATGACTGTAATTTATGTTTCTGGAGCTCAAAACAAAAATATGGCTGTCCAAAGGGCAAATACCTTTCCTAACATGCTAACGCATAATTCAGCTGGAGGACCGTGTGTGTCTACAGCTCCTTGATAGGGTGCTATCAGTGGCTGCCTAGCATCACTGTGGTTTCTTTTGGTATTTATTTTCTTATCATCTCTTCTTTATTATTACCAATGTTAGAATTTCTATGTACGGTTTCCTAATTCAGCGATTTTAAAGGTTTCCTAACCTGCTGCGCTGCATCCCTGTGCAGTCACTGGGGTCCCAAAGCCGCCACCCATCGTCACTGGGGTCTCGGAGAGCTTCAGCCCACCAGGTCGATGTGGCAGCAGGTATGTAAATTAAGTGTCTCTCATCACTGAGAATAGTTAATTTCTTGTGGCTGCATGTGAGAAAAATAGCCAGAAATCTCCCTGCAGATCTTGCGTTGAGCATTTTCTTGTCACTGTCTCTGAGCATTTGTCTGAACACCATTTATATGCTTTGGGTTTTGGGCCCAGTTCCAAACAGCTGTTGCTTGTTTATTTTTTATTTTTTTAATTTTTGTATTTTTTATTATTATTTTTTTTAATTTATAACACTGAAAATCTCTCTGGAATGGGCTGACACCAAAAATGTTTGTTCTAGTGCTTAGATGAAGGCACCCACCCATGGTTCAAGCTTTTATGGTTTGCAAATTCACCAACACTTATTATGGCATTGCAAAACAACTGGGACAAAAAGAAACCCAACCACAGCTCCCTCAGAGCAAATTCCAGGCTCGGAGCACTGCTGCAGGCTTGCAAGCCCTTCATCACGGGGGAGCCTGCCTCTATTCAGAAGGTGTGCATCCAAACCTTAATTCCAGCATGATCAAGGTCTGCCTTGGCTCCCTCCAACAGCATGCGATTTTGTCATTTGCTTTTAATATGGATTCAAATGTATCTGAGACTTAAGAACAATTAATCTCCTTTTCATAATACTCAGGAGTTTGGTTTTGTTGCCCTGCGCGGCTCACTGGAGAAAAGCAAATGGCAGATTTTCCTAGTCCTGGATCAGATAAGTGCGAATATTGAAATCAGGTTTCTGGATCAAGGAGACTGTGAAAAATGAATTCAAATTTCACTTGAGCATTGTGTGGGTGAACTCATTTTTTTTTTTTCCCTTAAGCCACCTCTTCAGGCAAACTTAATCCCATCAAAATTGAGAACAACTTTGGGCAGAGCCCATCCAGCTAAGATGATGCTGGGTGTTCTGGTCCTGCTGCACCTGCCCTTGCTGTGACCATGACCAGGGACACCTGGGGGCACACATAGATGGGGGGCAGGCCACGATCTCCCAGCAGTTTGCACGTTAGCCCTTGCTTAAACATTAATTTTCCTCCTGAATCATACTGGAAGTATTAAGCAGGGAATTTGGGAAAAACACCAAAGTGGCTTTAGGAAATGTATTTGGAGCTGGGCTCCCAAGCGAGGAGGGGAGCCTGAAAACCAGCCCAGTCCTTCCCTCCCCGCACAGCCCCCGGCCCCCGGGAGGTGCCGTCAGGGGCCGGGAATGTGCTTCCTGCACACCCCGCGTCCACCGCCTGCACTCCACGGGAGGCACGAGGGGGACGGGGTGCCTGCAGAAGCACCAGCACCAGAGGGCAAAGACGTTTTCACCCAGTTTTTGGAACAGCTGAGCTGCTTGCAGACACTGCTGCAGTAAATAGTGAGCAGGAACTGGGCACAGGTGTTATAAAACTACAGCACGAGATGATCCCAGAGGCACCAAGGCAGTTGTGGACCTGCTTTCCAGCTCCATCGTCAAGTTTGGCAGAGGCAAAAGAGCCAAAGCTTCAAGTGAATGCAAAGCTACAGAACTGCTGCGCCCATGAGTTGTTCCATTCTTTACTGACGTTCAGAACTGGTTGGAGATGCCAAGTGAGGAATTTATTCCCTAAAATAAATGGAACGGCTAACTGGACCATCAGCACAAACTGCGGGCTGCCACCACGAGCGCATGGAGGCGGCGGTGGGGCTGGACATCCAAAACATGTTTCGCCTTCTTTCTCCCCTTTCAAGGCCAGAGGACGCGGCAGAAGTTGAACGTGTTTCCAGGGATGCTGTAGTGAGGAGGCTTGCGGCCGGGCAGGACCTCGTCCCTCCCTGGGGAGCAGCTGGTGGAGGCGATGCTGTGTTTAGGGTCTGCTCTCAGGTCCGGTCCTACCCCTGCGTACCGGCACCTCTCCTTCTCTACCTGCTCAGAAACAGGTGCAGATGCTGAGAATGTAAAGCCGAGTCCTTCTGATCTACCATGGCTGAAATGTCTATAAACACCTTGAGTCTCTCTGGAGAGCTCCGTGCCTGCCAAACTCTGCAGCTTACTAGCACGTCTCATTATACGTTGTGCTTTCCGTACAGCCCCCCTCCCGCAGCCCGTGATTATGTGAGAACTGCCGGAAAAGTCAGTTTTAAGACCTCAGTCCAGCCTCAATGCTGAAGCAGAAAGAGTAGATGAAGAAACTCTAATTGAATTAAAAAGTTGAAAGCCTTTAGTAACATTTAAGGTATTCTCAAGATTTTGAGCCTGTCTATGACTTTTTTTCCAGCATTGGCCGTTATCAATATTGAGATATTATCAGAAAATAATTGATTCTTTACTTTTTATATTAGTATTCCAAGACCATGTATTGCTCAGCTGAAATCTGCTGAGCATTAACCACCAGGATCTGCGTTTTACGGCTGAAATAAATCTGATTAGAAAACAGAAAGAAAAAGTCAGTAAAACTAGCAGCATGAATGGCCACATCTTCACCAGCTGAAATAAGATGCTTACAGGAGTCAAGTGTTGTTTTCAAGTAGAAATATTGCAGAGATGATTATTTTGTGTGTGCCATTTCAAATGGATCCAGGCTATTAATTAATTAGCAGATATCCTTTGTGTGTGTGCGTGTGTGTGTGTGTATGTGTTGAAAGGATGGCAAGGTACTGGATACAGAAAAGCTACGAAGATATACAAGGGACAATATTTTCTTGTATTTTAATTGTAACAGAAATTGCATTTTCATTTCCCTTTGGAGGTCTGGGTCTCATACAGGATGTTTTGGGGGTTGCGCAGCTGCATAGTGTCATCCATCATGGGACATGGACTTTCATAGGTGGCAAGAGGATGGAGAGGACAGGAGAGGTCCCTCTGGACACCAGTGAAAGCCACCCACCATCTGGCTTTCACGATCTTACCGTATGTTTTTTTCCTCTAGGCTGAGGAATGTTCTCCTAGCCCACAGGTATTGTATCCAGGATTGTATACATTGTAGTTGTCATTGGGATCAGGACTTTTGAAGCAAACATCCTAATCAGCTCCACTTGCAGCAATTTGGCTTGTGCCATGGAGTTGAACTGGATGGCTTTTGGAAGACACTGGACCAGATGATGTGCTCCAGCTCACCTAAATGCTTGGTACTGGGACGGGTAACCCCTGAAAATATGTAGCACGGACAGATGCAGTTGTAGTCAGTAATGACAAACATGCTCACCCAGCTATAAAAAGCACCCAGCTCAGGGTGAGCCAGTTCTCCTTTCCGAAGCAAGGTCATTCCTGTCAATACCAAACAGAGATTTATTTTTTTATTTTTTTTTTAATTTTAGGGACTTTTAACCATTTATCTTCCCATGCCCTCTCTCCCCCCTCCAGGTATATACTTTGTGCAGTCGCTTTTCTCCTGGGAAAGAACGTGACTTCATGGCAGGCAGGAATGCTGACCCACTTGTCTCCTGCTGCAAGCATCCATCAAACCCAGCCTCCGAGTCCCCTGGAGTCTTAATTTTCCTCTTGACAGCAAAGACAAATGACCCCCCCCAGGGCTGTTTGCTCATGTCTACCCAAAGTTTCCATGACGTTTCTTGAAGATGACCTGTTTTTTAAACACAAATGGAGTTTTCTTTCTGCTGTCACCTACAAGCGTGAAGGCAGAGTCAGGCTTGTTTTAAGAAAACCTCACAGCGCCAATCCCCAACACATCCTCCTTCTCTTCTCTCTGCTTTAGGCTTCTTACACTTCCTAGATGTTGCCAGATGTAATACTTTTCCCTCTTTTGGGGTTGTCCTGCACAGATATGGTGATATTTCATTTTCATTTGCAGTGCAACAACCAGTAGAAAATATTTTTTCCAGTATTTTTCCAATCCACCAGAAGTTTTTTTTTTTTTTTTCCCCAAATCACAATGAAATCTGATTTATTTTTTCCTGTCCTGTCCTTTCTTTCCTCTACAAAGCTTCCCCAGCACCATGCCACCAGCTCCCAAGTATCTGTCTCAATGCAACTTCTTTTCCAGTAATGCCACCCGTGAGCAGAGTGAAGCAGTGGCCACAAGCCTGCCAGACTCTCACCTACTCACGGGCATTTTAACCTCTGCAAAACAGCACCTTACCACCCCTTCTCCTTCTCCCCAGCCCCACCGAATACACCTGAACTCTGAGTGCCATGAGCTTGCTGCAGACTTGGGAAGGCAGGCAGAAAACACAAGCAAATATCTGGTTTTGTCATTAAAATCTGCACTAAAAGGATGCAGAGAAATAGGGACAAAGCAACTTAAATTCCCCAGTTGTCTAATTCCAGAGATCTTGTCTTTGTAACTGCAATACATCGTTTTAATATAGCTCTTGGCAAAAATGTGCTTCCCTTTATTTCCTTCCTTTCAGAAACTAAAAAAAAACCCTGTAGCATCATGCACGAGGTCTTATACCGGGAAACACCGAGCGCTGCGAGGAGCACTGCCAGCCCTGGCTGTAATTAAACCCCCATAAAAATGAAGACACTTTCTGGCCAGGATCATCCTGGTGCTGAAAGAGGGAAGAAAGCAGTTGCGGCTTTCCAGTTTCCCTTGGCGCAGGGATTTTCCGACCAGCCTGGCCATCGCAGGGACGGGAAGGTCAGCGCCGGACCACCTGCGTGCTGGCCGTGCTCGGCGAGTCCCTCCTGGCACCCCTGTTTCCAAACACCGCAGAGCAGCCCCGAGGTTGCACAAAGTCTCTTTGCTCTCTGGAACGAGCTCCTTTTTCACATGAAATCTGTGCGGTCCAGGCACGCCACGTTACGAACCCTTCTTGGCTATTCAGCGCAATGATCACATCCTGCAGAGCTGTGATTTTCTGCGTGCATGGAAAAGGCCTCTCGAAGCTACCGCTTTGTCCTGCTGGTGTATGTGGCTGCTTAATATATATTGGATAATTTAAACAATTCACATGCCATAACGTGCTCCCAAATGTTTAGTTGAGTGTCCCCAAATTTGTTTTGCTTGTTTATCCTTCCATTTGTTTGGAACATAACCGTTCTTTGACTTTGCCCTGTGCCTTTCAGCATTATTTTATGGAAATCCCAATTTCCTTTCCTGAAAGAAACCCTGATGATAATGAGAGGCTTCGAGCTTTTCAAACAAAAAGGCAGTTTGAGTCAATTCTGCGTTTTGCTTTTAATCAAAACTAGTTGTGTGCATTTGCACCACAATGCTCCATATGGGCTTGGTTGCTGGCATTCAGCGAAGGGCAGGGGCAACTGAAAAAGCTCCCCATTTTTCAAAGGTTTAACGATGGACTTGCAAAAGTGTAATTTGTCAGATGTCAAATTTTCCAGAATCACTGGAAAAAATCCCTGGAAACATGTTGTGGAATCACAGAGACAAAATTTCACATGGGCAGAGCAGCACAGCAGCACTTACCTGCAGGGAGAGAGTAGGAAATAGGAAACGGGGAAGTTTTAATGGACCCTGAAAGGTTTTTTCGTGTTTTATCTGGATATCGGTCTTCCGTTTTAGCTGTGATTCATTTTTCAGGCACACCATTTTGACTCAATTTATACTGAATCTACAATAAATAAGAAGGAAAACAAGCTACGGTCCATTAATCTGGACACCTATTTGCAATTCTGAAGTGCCTAAAACACTTGGAAACAGACTTAAAACTTTTACTGGCCCCCAGTTTGGACCTGATCTTGCAGAACCCCCTTCACGCTAATTCCAGTCAAGTCACACCCAGGAGGGGGTATCCGTGGACGTGCAGTTTTAGGACCGGGTCCCTGGTTTTGAGCACATTAATAGCACCCAGAAGGGCCGCGGAGCTCAGACTTTGCAGGTCTGCTCTGCAGAGCATGAACAATTAGGAGAAACGGGGACGGCGAGTCACAAGCATCCCTGGACGTGCTGTCATGAGTGGCTGTACAAGTTCTGCTCAGAAAGGATTTATTTCCACTCATTTTGGTCTTGTGGCTGTGAGAGGCTTGCAAAACCTTTCACCTTCTTTCCCTGGAGTCATATATATTTTATGAGAAATTTAAGAATTACCTCTTATTAAAATGTGGATAGTGTAATTACCAATAAAAAGCAGATGTTATGGCATGACTAATGCTTAAAAATGTGTATGTAGCAAGCACAACATAGCAGCACATCCAGGCTTTTCAGTAAGATAATAAAAGTTGTCTTTGTTGAAACAAACTGGCCAAGTCACAGAGGTCTGAAGTTGGAGGGAAATCATTACGGAAAACGCTGAAAGGCTCCACAAAAGGGCAGCTTTGCTCCCACTGATCTCAGGAGCAAAATGTGACTCGAGAAAGCAAAAATGCAAGGCAAAATGACCCCGTTCACCTTGCTCACATCAGGAGGCATCTGAAAAGGTGTCCTGCTACAAGCACCGTGCCTCGCCGTGCTGAGAGCATCCTTCCCCTAAAAGCCGTAATGAGCTGTAATTAGTGAACTCCCCGACACCTCAGGCACCTCTCAGGGGGTCGATAACCCACCTGCAGCAGTCAAGGTCATTCCCTTGGCCCCGTCCCAAGGATTTTGGCAAGGCGAATCTGGAGCGATCCGCCTAGGCTGACTTTTGAAACTGGAATGCTCCAACATCATGTAAATTGAGTTGTGCAGCAACTCCTCCAGCAGCCCCGGGGTTCACAGACTTCAGCCGTGCTCGCAGATTCCTCTCCCTTCCTTCCTGGCAAGTTTGCAAAGGAGCATTCCCAGCGCAGACGGAGGGGCTGTTTTTCAGGGTGTGGGCATCAGTTTGGGGGCGTATGGAGGATCTGTGCCTTGTATGGGGGGGGTGAGGGAAGTGGAGCAGGGGGCCAGGACACCCTGCAGCCAGGGGCCAGTGCTCACCCTGCCTTCTGCCTTCACATCCCAGGCCCTTGAGTCCTTCTCTGGCCCAAACCATGCCTTACCCACAGCCTGGCAATTCGGGGTGCGCTGGAGGCAGCAGACACTTCTCCACCTTTTCTATGCTCAATATTCTCTCTTAATTTCCTCTGCATTTAGGTGCTGTATTTCAATTAACAAAAGTCCTCAGGCTATCCTCAGCACAGTATTGCCAGCTCACTGGGGAAACCTGCCATGCTCTGGCCACACCACGCACGGGTGCATGCTGCAAATGGGGCAGCTGTGGGCACAGGAGCCGAGGGACCGCTCCTCTCCCCTTTGATGATTTTTTGTGTTGGCTTGTACCAGCATGAGGTCTGTCATTTTGTGAAATGGAACTAAGACATATGCATAAGCAGCCCCGACAGCAATTAGTTCTGGCAGAATTTTTGTGGTAATGAATTTCAATGAAGCTGGGATTTTGGGTGCCTGAACACTTCATTAGCTGCTGGTATATCATCCTGATGCAGTTGAGAAATCACATTATAATAAACCACATTTTCCTGCAGGCAGCAACAAGGATAATAAATGGGATGAATAATAATATAGCCCATTCAAAATCGTCTCCGTGCTTTAGAGCTCTGGAATTTTGGTAAATAGATCAAACACTATACGGGAATGAATCTCATTCTGAATTTCTCAGTTGCTCAGGTATTTATGAGAATTTTTAATGTATTGCCAGAGAAAGTGCTCCACTCTATTACACTTGCCATTTAAACACTGAAATACGTACACGCTGATACAGTAATAAGAAAAGGCATCTGTCATTTAGCAAAAAAATATCTTAAAACTTAATGGAGAAAAAAAAAGATGATAACTATTTCAATGTGAAGTATCAGGAAGTCTATGTCTGTTTCTGTACATTTACAGCATATATATATATATATATTTAAAGTATGGAAATATATGGCTTTTGAAAGTGCCTTGAAAGGCACAACTGAAGCATTCCCCTGCTTCCTTCTACATTTATAAAACAAAGAAAGCAGCATTATTCAGTCACAGCAAAGTGAAATTTATACTTATCACTGACTTGCAGTGATTAGTATGACAATGAAAAAAAATGCATGAATCTGTTGCTATTTCTGTTGTAATTTATCCTTCCAAATGAGTTGCTCTGGCTGGTGGTTGCTGGCTGGAAGTCCCTCAAACGGGCTCTGTAGCACTGGTGAAGAAGGTGGAGGACCGGACACGTGTGGCTTTTGGTGATGTGAGGACTGTAAAGTGTAAGCAATAATAAAAGAGGTATTTCTGGCCTGCTTTAAGCATCGAATTAACATCAAAACAAAATGAGCTTCTGTAGGTACTCAACCTTGCCTTAATGCTGTGCCCATTTGCAATTCCTGCACTGTGTTACAGGGTTTGTCCCGTTGTGATCTCCCCTGTGCTTGTGGTGCTGTGCAGTATTCTTGTGCTGCCTTTCTGTCACACCAGAGCCTGATGCCTTCAGTCACTAAAGGGATGGAGAGGAAAATTTACATATCCTGAGGGAATTGAAAACAAAAGAAATCCTTCTTTTGAAATCTCTTGGAAAATGGGAGTTGTCCCTGGATAAAATCCATACATGTATTTTCATAATAAAAACTTCCTCCCAGATCAGACCTATGATTTCTGTGGTCTTTGCTGATGAACTCGCCCTGACTCACCATTCCTGGAACCTGGAAAAAGATGCCCTTTTCATTTTGAGTGAGTGTGTGGAGAAACATCAGAAATGCAAGCAGGAGGAAACCCCTCATCAGCCTCATCTGCCCCTAGCCGACTAAGAACTGATGAGTTTCACCAAGAGATTTCATCCTTGGGCCAAGTAAAGAAATGTCTAGACTGTCATCATTACCAGCGGATTGCAACACATTGTTAGCTGGGAGGCTTCAAGTGGACTTTTTCTTAATTTTTCTCCTTCAGGATATCATCTTAGCTATGAAACTGGGAACTAGGACTGCGTATGTAAGAATATGAACAGCAAGTAGCAGAAAAGTTAAAAGAGTTTTCCAGACTAAATGATGTCTTATAATGGTGTGCTGGCTGGGTAAAAGTGGGTGTCCTGGGCCTCCTGTCCCTTCTTTCTGGTTATATGTAATAACACTCACCAAACTAACAGCCATAGGAAAACAAACAAACAAAACAAAACAAAACAAGAACTGATTTGTTTCCAAAAGGAGGGATTTCTATGTACGATGGAAGTAATATAACCACAAATCAAAGAAGAGACAATTTATCAGGGGTTATCTCAGTAGTTTTTTTTCTCTCTGACAGGGATAAAAGCTTCTTTAGAAGGAAGCCAGCCCACCTGCGAGCATCTCAGTAAACGCAGGATACCCACATAAACGTACTGGCATGGAGAAGGAGGTCAGTTCTGCCAGCAGGGAGTGGGGGGACGTTGTCCCCCCTTTGTGATGCTGCCCTGGAATCCCATCACCACAGGAACCAAGCAGAGTGGGATGATGCTCTCCCCACAGGCTTTCCCTTCTCCAGTGCTTCTTGGATAACTGGTAACCATAAAAAAAATATTTATCTCTCCCTTGGGAACCCTTGGGTTGCAGTTAGGTTACCCAAATGTGCAGATTCAGGTCCATTTGAATGAGACCTTTGTAAAAGATGTTTAAAATACTAAAAAACTTAGAGGCAGATCTTTTTGATAAGAAGCAAATCTGAAGAAAGTCAGCGCAGATGGGGAATTTATAACACCAGAGTAGCAAACAGCTAAGTGCAGACAATTTTTCTGGAAGCAAAATGTTTGTATATGTTTATCTATAACAGCAAGATGATTTTTTTTCAATGAAATAGGTTCTTATAATAGTAATGACATGATAAATAGACTTCTCAGTTGATAGAACTGAAGCTGAATTTAAATATCAAGCTCAAACTCTTTCAAAGCATTGAATTGTATATGCCAGTTTGGGTTACATAGAAAAATCAAAAAGAAAATATCTGAGGGAGAAAAGGGCTGTATTTTTTTTTTTTTTAGGCTCTACCCAGATTTTAATGTTCTTCCATTTCCAGAATGCTCACAAACACTGCTGATCTACCAAGATTTTTAGGAGACCATAAATCAGACTAAATAGCCCGTGAGAGCCCCATTTCTTTGGTTTGGAATCTGTCAAGGAAACTCATGCAGTCGGATGTAAGTTTAACCTCAAATCAGGTACAAACGCTGTCTCCACAGGCCACGGTTTTGGACCATGCCAAACAGTAGTCTGTAAAAAATGAGATGACAGAGGTTGGACATTGGGTTTTAATTTCTGGAGCCTGTTTATTGCTACCCTTCGTCAGCACAGGGAAAACATGAAACAGCCTGTGTCAAGTGCTGAAGACTGCTTGAGAGTGTAGGAGATAACTTGGTATTTAATTGAAAAATCTACATGAGAAACAGTTTCAAGAGTCAAAAAGAAAGCTGAAATATTTTTTACATCCTAACTACTTTTTGACACGTAAGCTTTTTAAGAAAATCCTAATGTTTGCAGGTGTTCAAATGTTTTAGCTGAAGATCCAATTTTCCATCACGAAGTGGCCTTGATGGGAAATTTCTGCCCACCACTCTGTTAATCTTAAGCAGTTTGTGGCAGGGAGATGAGATCAGGTACAGAAGCTAGCAGAAATTTCAGATAATCAATCAAATCCTTATAATCCTCAGGGCTAGTTTTGCCAGTCCTATAGTAGGCCTCATTATCATTTTGTAGTGGCTGATGTGCCATGTCCTGGGTGGACAGCAGAACAGATAAATGTTGTTGATGAATTTTGTTAGTGACTCGACCATCAATAGCTTAATTTTAGCATGTTTGATCAAAAACAAATACCTTTTAGGGACTTCCAGGAGATTTGGAGACAGGGGATGAAAACACTCCCTCACTGCCCGGCCCAACTGTCCTTGACAATGTCTTGCCAGCTCAGGACAGTCCTGAAGATTTGAATACCAAACTCTCACTTTGCAATGAGCAGCCACCCCCAGATTACGTGGTGCTTTGTCTTGAATATCTGCCCTACTACAGACCATCTCAGGTCTTTATGGGCCCATCTTCCTTCCTTGCCTTGTAGATCAACACAGAAACAGAAGTAAGCTTCGACGATGGTAAGGTTGATCACGAGCAGGAGGAGAATGAGGATTATTCAGCCATCTCCATGGGATATTTTCCATATTATAGATCATGCGAGAAGCATATTTTCCAGCCCGTCACACGTGGCCTAAACGCAGAGGGCGAGAAGCCTGATAAGGACTGGAAAGATGAAAGAGACGGTGGATGTGCAGAGGATGGTGGAGATGTTGAGAAGGTGAACTGGGGGGAAAATCCTTCCCAGAGATTGTGCAGTGAAGGAATGCTCCGTCCTCCATGAGTGGGAGCACCCACGTGGCTGGCCTTGGTGCCTCCTGCTCGCCCCGGGCCTAGCTGGCCTTTCCCATGGCGCCCGTGTCAGTGCCTGGGCAAGGCCCCTCCGCTCCCTCATCCAGTGAGCTGCCTCTGAGGGGTGCTTGTCCCTCTCCACAGACTCTTTCAATGTCTAAGTGATTAAATTGTGTTAAATATCTGCTAATGAGGTGAAATGAAAAGTTTAATGTTTCTGAAAGGAGTGGGGAAGGAGAAAAAGAGGTCATCACATCTCACACCATACGGCCTCCTAAAGCTAGGCCCTTCAGAACAAAATAGTGAATTGTGCTCTGAAAATATAAAACAAGAATAGATATCTGACAGGGGAGAGACATGACCCAGCCCTGGAAAGGTTCCTGTTCAAGTAACCCCCTGAAACAACCCCATGGACCCCACACCAGCTCTCTGGGGACTCTGTTGGCTCTGGATGAGAACTGTCCCATTGCTGTATCCCCAAAGGCAGTGCAGTGCCCTCTGCCACCTCCTTGAAGCCAGAAGAAAATCAATGCAGGACTTTCCAAGGTGTTCTGGGAGGTCTTAGCCCTTGGGGCAGCCAACCTACCCCCTTCTCACTCAGAAAAATCTTGTGGATTTTTATTGATTAACATTCCCATTGAATAGATATTCACCCCCCACTTGGAGGACGCATAACTAATGATCTTTCCAAAGTGTTGTCCTTGCTCTTCCACATATTCACAGCCTTAGCTCTTGGTCCTATATGTGTTTCTTTCAGACCACCCCACCAAGTCTGGAGACAGACAAGAGGGCACTTTCCTCCATGAGCATTGCAGAGCCAACACCCCATGAGCTCCTAAGAGACAGCGCCTCTGAAAAGTGCCTGTCAGCCATCTCCTTCCCCAGCCGGCTGCTGGGCCTGGACCAGCCCTTTTCTTCTGGCAGGTACTTCCCTTACTACAGGACAGAAGGAGAGCTCTGCATCGGCCCGGCTCTGTGTGACAGGTTTCTCACCAGGATAGAAATTTTGGAGAACGAGGAGGGAGGACAAGAGGGAGAAACCAGAATCTGGAATTTTGGTGCCAGCTGCTTGGTGTGTTGAGAACAAAGCAGCGAGTTTGTCTTTGTCAGCAAAAGGCAGAGACTGATTCAACGCGGGCATGAGTGAGAAGTTCTTGAAAACTACAACCACATGAACATCTGCATGAGTACAGAATAAAAATGCTCCTCCTTTTGAAAAAGACAGCAAGTGAGAAGCTGGGCTGTGAAATGACAGCAGATAGCTACAGACAGGGAAATGCCTTGCTTGGGGGAATCCAGATCAACTTGCTCTGCAAAACACGGCAGAGGAGGAGGGTGAAGATCAGAACTATGTTTTATTGTGGCTGATCCCAAAGGCTAGAGGCTCACTTGAGAACTTCTTCCCTCCCAAGAGCACGGTGGAGAGCTGGGTATGTCTCAGCCAGGCTGACCCCTCCTGGTAGCACTCCATTCGCTGTGCTGGGCATGGAGATCCCTGATCCCCCTGCAGCACCTGGCTCCTGCCATGCTGGATGGGGTACGAATACACATTTTGTGCAACTGCACTCAAGACCAAATGACAGAGGTGACCACGCAGATGAACAAGAGCAAATGCCTGTATTTACAAAGAGGAAAGAAAGTAAACCCACCTACAAAGACATTAAATGATTTGCAAATGGAAAATGTCCCTTATATTTTTCACCTGTACTGTCAGATTGCCCAGTATGAACTACACTTTTGCCAGGGCCAATGGTGACCTGTTCATGGGAACCCCTGACAGCTGTGAAACGAGTGAAATGACAGTGCCAGTGCAGAAGGGATGTGCAGCCATGGGAAATGGCCAATGGGAAAAAATAAGAATTATTTAAATCTAAGCTGCTTGGAGGAATTAAGCAGAGACATAATTTCCAGTAGGGATTGGGAAATACATTTCCTCTCCCCTCCACTACAATCCTCCCATTGTATTAATGGCATCTGTTAGACAACAGTCATACACAGGAGAAAAAAAGCATTTTTATTTAAAATCTTTGTCAATAAAACTTTTTGAACACATTTCCATTATGTCTGTCTTCATTTCACTTGCACAGTCTGTAATGAAAATGCTCTTGATTACTTTAATATGTGCAACCACGGGCTTCTATGAAACATCAGTTTTGACTCTGGAAGACTGGACAACGGCATCCAGGAGCAACTTGACTTTGGTGAAGCTTCACTGATTTACACCAGATGAGGATCTGTCCAGAAAAGCTCAACTTAATGTTTTCTTCGCAATTGTGAAATGTTGCAACATACTGCCCGTACTGCCAACTATGTCACCTCTTTGAGACACCACACAAGTTGATGAAACACGTCTTTTTCCTATTCCTGCTATGTGTGTAGGCAGTTTCTCTTCAAAATAGACACATTTACTCCAACCATGAAATTTAGTGCATCTTTGAGTGCTTCTGTAACGATTCCATGCTTGTTGCAGTAAACTTAAATACCTCTCTTTAGAGGTCTGCAGCCTGCAGCTAAATGTACCGATGTTACCTATTTTCTCTCAGTGATCCAAGAGGTAAAACACATCGTTTTTGGCTATTTCACATCTCCATAGTTAGACCACTTTTTCCCACGGGTGCATGTGGCACTGAGACCAGAAAGGCTACAGCCTTGTAAGCCACCTGACCATTTGGGTAATGATTTCTGCACTTGGGTGTTTTTGACAGGCAGGGAAGGGATTTTGGCTGGGTGCTGGGACCCACCAGAGGACAGGAACTTTGACCCTAGTCTTCCTGCTCTGCACCGCTCAGTATAAACCCCAAAGCACCACCGCTAGGCAGCAGCTCATATGTCCCACAGTGGACATGAGCTTGGTGCTGTTACAGGAAACCTGGGGTCAGCCGGATCGGTGACAATTCATCCCAACGTCCACACGCAGCTGCCTGGCTTGGAAGTGGAATGCAAGTAGAGCAGCCAGCATGCTTTTCCCACCTGCATCCCGACCTGGTGGATACAGCAACATCGTCCTGCCACTCATCCTCTTCAGTCATCGCCTTCTCACCAAATAACAAGAAGAATCAGGCTCTGGTTGAACTGAGTCAGGCTGTATGAAATAGCTTCTTGTTTTAAGCACAAAGGCGTACGTGTTGGGAATTTTGAAAGGGGGCCATACAAAATACTGTGGGATCATCTCAATTCAAGGGATTGGGTAGAGGAGGGAGGCAATTCTGTCTGAAAATTGGGTGTGATTTGTTATGAGAATATTAAATTTAGCCTTTCTATAAATTCAACATATTAAAATAGTTCACACTATGTAATATCAAATCCACAAATCTCTCTTACTTCCATTACATAAAAACTACTTTCTATTGGCTGTACTTGATAATTTATGGGAACTACAAACATCTGAAATCAAGGATTTGGGAGATGAGAATATTACATGCTTTACCCTTTTGGATCAGAAAAGCCTAGTTTTAAGCAAATGCCAACAAATATATCGTATGTTGCCATCTGGAAACTGGAGCTGAACAAACCTCATGATTTTAATATATTTTCCATCCAGCTTTTCTCTGAAGTAAAAAGGAAAGGATGGGAGGCAGCGTTGGAAGTTTCTGTGATTCTCTCTAAGGCTTACGCTGCTTTATTACTTTTCCACATAGTTAACATCCTGTACACAGACAGCAAATGATTTTTCTCAAACTGCTCAGTGGATCAGATTGCTACCTTCGAGAGGACATCATGTACCTTTGCCCCAAGAGAGGTCCCAGTCAGCTGGAAATAACAAACCGTTGAGTTCAGCTGAGTGTACTGATAATGTATTTCCTTTCATCTCTCTATTTGAAAAATTCATAATTATTGCTCTAAACCCTTAGTACTTCAATATTACTGGTCTTCTGGAGTCTGGAAAAACAATCCGCAATTACTTTGATGCATGCTGTGTAGTCTTCATTGATCCCATTTAAGCTTTTAATCTCATGAATTCACAAAGTTAATTCATAAAGCAAACCAAACAAACCACAGCAAAATATGCCCTTTAATAACAAAAGTGGTGATGACCATAACTGTCTTTGGGGATTTGCTCTAACGCAGGTTCTTCTTTCTCAATAGCTGATGTTAGATTTCATTTGGAAAGGGGGAAAAAGGACATAGTCACAAGGTTTGTTAATCTGCATACCCCTAGGGAAAAGTCTACTTCAAAGTCAGTATAATGGTTCACATAGACATTGCAGGGTGTGGAATTTGTCTCTGAAATCAGCAAAAAGGGAGTTTTTCTTTTAGAGCACTTCAGGCCTTAGATCTTGACACAGTGTCCTAAAATCTATAAGAAAACTCCTTCAGCCTTAGCTACATTGGTCTTGGGCCCACAATTCCCCCATCTGGTGCAAAGCGACAGGCTGAAATGTTCACTTCTGTGACTTGAACCCCAGCAGATGCCGTTTTAGGGAGAAAATTAGCTCACCAACATTTAACAGTATCAGTGGTGCATCCTGCCCCAAGGACTGCGATTAGCTAAGCTCTCTTTCCTCTCCAAAACCCTGATTACGTCGACGTATATGACTTAATAACTTCACTTTGAACTCCGTTAGAAATGAAGCTTTTGGCAAGTAGCACTTATCAGAGAGAAGCAGAACCCAGCATTAAACAAAGAAGCTTAAACAGGTCCCCTCCCAGCAAAGTGATCGGGGGAGTGGAAGTGATTCATTAACATGAAACAAGTTGGCTCCCATTCAGAATGGCATTTACCGTGAGTGATGAGAGGATACCTTGAAGTGGTGAAGGAATATATACCTCCCGTACAGACTGCAGCACACAAACATCGCTGGCAAGCCCGCTAGCTGGGGGAACAACATGGCTGAGACAGGCTGATCCTGTCCTTCTTTGTTTTGCCATTGCAATTTAGGAACCACATTGAACATTATACGCTATGTTTTGCTGAACAGGAATAAGTTGAATGTAGTGCCCAAGGGCTGTGCTGAGGGCTAATAATCCCCAGGAATAAATAGACATATGGATGGATGGGGAAGGAAGAGATGCGAGCTCCAGCGATGTGAATGGGAGCTGGTGCCTCAGGAGAGGAAGCAGCTGTGCTCCCAGTCACACCTGGCCCCTGAAGCAGATTTGGTTAGTCTGTCCTGACATACAAGTATATATCTATATCTGTCTCGATAGACAGATATCCATCTATCTAGGTAGATTTTATCTCTCTTAATTTTCACCAGAATGAACGTGTGAGGAATCCAAGTGTGGTTTCTGCCCAGAACAACAGTTCCCTAAAAAATGAAGAGAAAAGCTGTGCTGGGATGAAGGCGCAGGCTGTTTCTGCCTGTAATCCTTTCCTGGATAATGATACAGGTGGGAACAGATGAGGAGAGAACAAATAAGCCCCCTGACCTACGCAATCCCCCATAAATCTACCTGTCCCTACCCCAGTGCTACCAGTTCTCATTAACTCCCGCCAGACTCCCAGGCTGCTCAGGGCACTTTCGCCTTTCCCAGGAATGCGAGCTGATGAGGTTTGCAGGTGTGGATAAGGCAGCAATGCTAGCACCTGATACAAGTTATGCAGTCTTTATTTTGGCTTCTGCAGCAGCCATTAGAGTCTCACACGTGGAAAAAAAAGCACGAGCTATGTATTTCAGTTAACGGTGTTTTATCGAGGGCGGTGTCCTTGGGCTAGTTTCTGCTACTGGTGGATTTCAATGGGGACATGTATTTCCCAGGACAGTCTTACGACAGGATCACCTGATCTGTGGGGCTCCTCCAAGCCAATATTTGAAACATTGCCTTGTTGAGAGGTGCAGGGAATGGCTGTGTTTCTAGTGCTGCATTTCTCAGTATGTACACCCAGCGTATGGCGTTCTTGTACTATTGCATGGAGCGCAGCAGCCTGCATGGTGGTTGCCTGTAGTCCGGGGAAAAACTGTGGCACCTTCTCATGTTATTAATTTAGAAAAAAAGAATGCAAAGTCTGGGGTAGGTGTGAAATTGCTTCTGTTGCAATTGGACCAAGGAGCAAGCACGTTTCTTGCTGGGTAATACTAAGAAGTAAAGCCAAATGCAAGCAGTTAAAATGGAAACTCTTGCTGGAACAAGGTTTGAAGGCAGCTGGCAGTATGTGCAGGACAAAGGGAGTGTGGCAGAGAGTGAGGAGTTCAGCTCACCTGGCTGTGAAAATAGACACCAAAATGGCTGGGAGGCAAGGATCAGTGTGAAGGCTGCAGTTCCCTCTCTTTCCCACTCTGAAGCTCTGCAATGGCTGAGACATCAAAAACAAAACAAAACAAAATGAAAACAAAAAAACAACAACAACAACAAAATATAAAGCCAGCACAATATAAACCTGAACAATAGGGCTCTGACAGCTGCAAAGTGTTTGAACAACATGTCAGATGGGAAAGTTTATGAAATCTCCTGTATCCCACCGGAGCATGTGAGCTGCAGCTTTTCCTGGTTTCTCTGACCATATTTTCCCCATAGCTGCAATGCTGTCAGCATATGGGCTGCATGTGGATCCCAAGGAGAGGGGAAATCAACCGGAGGAATCGACCCGGCAATGCAAAGAATGAGGATGCTATGCTGTCTGCTTACACCAGAGGCTGTGCTCCACGTCCTCACCTGTCCCACCGCATCCTCCTGGGGACTCCACACACGGCCACAGACCTTTGGGTTTGCTCCCGAAGTCCTCCCCATCGAGCAGCAGTGTGTTTGTTTCCTCCTTTGAAGACCTCACTTTCTTATGGCATCCTCACAAATGTGTGTGCGAGGTCAAGGTGACAGCGCCTCCCTCCAAGCAGCTGCCCTGTTAGCACCTGATGCTGGATAATAATAATGATTAATGAATCTTAATCTTTCTGTCACAATTCCCTTTCATTAATATTTATATCTGGCAGATGTACCCCCAGGGGGGAGCTTGAATTGCTAAGTATTATACTGCTATGTACAGCTGGTATTTTATGCAGCAACTTCGAGGACATTCTTCTAAACAACTTATTATGTGCAATTTTATTTTCAACTCGTTGTTAATGCTGCCACGTGTCAGACTAGAGAAGAATGTTTATTTTAGTCCCACTTATCTGATGAAGTTAAAAAAACAACAACACTGAATACCAACGTTTTCAGGGAAAAGGATCTGATGTAAAAGAATGAATGCATGCTTAAACAACTAGCATTATTACAGAGGTCAAGCAGCTACAGATACACCACTGAGCCTCCTAATTACAACAGGGTATAATTTAAGGCATCTTTAGCAGCCGGTGATTTTAAACGTGTGCCTTTTTCCGGTTAGATGTATGTGTTCAGCTGCTAAAAAAGTCTTGTGAAGCACTTTTGGAAGAATAAACATTCAATTAAATGATCTAGTTGAGTCCTTATAATTGGGATGAAGTCTGTTTATAACTAATTCATAATACAACATCATTAGCCAAATGATTAATTGGTAATTACTCTATGAAAACAAATTAATCACCATGCTTCCCAAGCCATGATCCTCTGTCTACACTGTAGCAGGCCATTTGGCTCCGGTCTAAGATTGTCTTAATTTATTTCTAGTTATCCATCTAAGTCTTGGCTATTAAATTTGGAGGAATCTCCTCCCGGCTCTCAGCAACGCTCTCTCAGCTGCAGCAATAGACAGCACGAAAACCATTTTCCATTTTTTTAATATTTTATTACCTTCCCCAGGCATGTCTGAACCCTGACGAGGTGGATATTATTTCTTTGATTGTGCTCTCACTTGAAAGTAGGAACATGAATCTTGTGATTACATCCGCATAAAGACTAAGAAAATCAGCAGATGAGGATATCAAATGCGGTCAGCCTTTGTGCCTGAAACAGTCCTCAGCCTGCAAAGACTTCAGCTTGGGAGTCAGACTGCGCAAAATAGCTTTTAGATCACGTGGGCGCAGAGAAAACGCGAACAGGTTGTATGTAAAAATAAAATAAAATAAAAGCCAGGTGAATGTTTCTGAGTCGTCTTCAGGGACTGACAGAAACGTCCTCGCAGCTGTGAAAGTGTGGTAACGGTGTCCAGCCGTGTGCTGGCCGCCAGAAGGAGCAGGCCCGGGGCCTGAGGCCCGCTGAGGCAAGGCCGAGCCCCGCAGGGCCCAGGCAGGGCCCCTGCTTCCCTCAGCAGCACCAGGAGCTCATTTCAGGGCTGTACTTGGTCTTCTTGGTGGCACTAATGGCTGTGCCTTAAGTCGAGCGGCCTGGGCATTCCGGCTGGCCTGCTCAGCCTCCGAATTTCCCAAAAAAAGGTCGCAGAGGGTGCGTCTGTGCGACCAGGCAGGCATTTGGGGTGTACAGCCAGCCATGGGAGTGGTTGGCTCAGGGCCCGAGTCCAGCAGGGACATATCCCACAGAGGTGTCCACATTAACCACACATCCCTGCTGTCTGGCAGGTTAGCCAAACAGCCCCCAGTTTACCAAAATCAGATCTACCTGAAGCTTCTTGATGGGTCGGGTTTCTAGCACTGAGTGCCGCCTTCTGAGAAAACAATACATGAAGGCGATTTCTGTAGCAGCCAGAAAGTGGGCAAAAGCCCCTCTCTCTGGGTGGTAACGTGGTGACAGCACTTCACTGGATAGTTTGTACCAAAAAGGAGGACTACAGTGTTAAGTGACACAGAAGACATCAGCTTCCTCATGCTCTAGGTATGATTCATAGCAGATTTAGTGTTTTAACAGAATAAGTAGCTTCACTGATGTGCTAGAAATGAGGGTCGAGCCTGTTTTTCAGCTTGGATACTCCAGGGACCCTGTGCTGATTGCCAGATTGCTTCCTGGATGAGAGCGTGACTCGGCCATCAAACATTTTTTTACCCTTTGTATTCAGTTTTATGTACCCAAAGCTGCTCCTAATGGGGTGCAGATGTTTCTCATACTCAGTTATCACGGAAAATGGACAGGAGAAGGAACTACTGAAAACTCTGGAGGAGCTGAAGGGAAACCACGGCACTCTTGAATCACTAGCAAGGAAATCGCTAATGAGCTCTTTTTTTTTTTTTTTTTTTCTTTTTTTTTCTCCCCCTCAAAAATCAGTACTGCTGTCTCATGGGGAAAAAAAAAAAGGCCAGAAAATAGGATGATACTGCTCACGGATAATCAAGGAATTCTGAGGTTTAATAAAACATGAAAACTCTTACAACAAAGAGGAGAGAAGGCAGCGGGGAGCCTGGCAGCTGGAGAGGCACTGCCAGGGGTGGTAACAGCACCACTGGTGCTGCTGGCACTAAATGCAGCTCATTCCCTTCAGATTTCCCAGTGCCCACACAGCCAGGGCAGCTCTGCAGACAGAGCCGGGGTGCTGAGTGATGGGGGTGAACAAAGCACGTCCAGCCAAAGCACCTCCAGGTGCAGCTCTGAGGTTTGGGTCGCACAGGCTGGAGGAAGCGCTGCGCAGTAGCTAGCAGCTAGTGGGTGATAAAACAAGCTGAGTGTTTCTGTTTGCCTTCATGCACAGCAGTTCCGTACATCTAGTTTTTGGTATGATTTGCATGATTTTCATCCTTTTTCCACCGAGCAGCAACAGCAGATGGAGTGGGAAGATTCTGGGGTAGTTCAGCAAACGGTCATCTGGTGCTTCCTTCAAGTCTCTCACCAGGAGCATTTTTCTCACTCTTGTCTTTCGTCTCAGCCTTTTTGCAATCACATTGCCCTTGCCATTGGAACACAGGGTACCTCATGCCCCATCCAAGCAGTGCTGAAATAGGAGCTTCCCCTCCTTCCCACCCCACCTCCCCGCACAGCCCCAGCCTGCCTTTGGGAGGGTCCTCACTCACCCATGTCTGCCCCAATCCTCATGTAGCAGCAGCGACAAAAATTGAATCAGCTTTGGATTTATTCCTCTGGCATTACTCTTTCTGACAGGGATAGGCAGAAAGCCAGAGAAAAGATGCTGAAACTAACATCAAGCAAATAAACCAAACAGACAAACAACAAACAAACAAAAAACAACCTGGGCAGATAACTTTATTCCGTATATATAAATGTCACAGTCCAGACTGGAAAGGGCATTTGCCACCCTTAGCCCTTTCAAACCAGTCTGTTGGCTGCATCTGCTAGTTGGCACCTGCATGTACTCACTGAACGGAAAGTAATTGCTTGTGTGACAAACCAAATGCTGCAAATCACGGTCCTAGAGGTGGTCTGCATCAGAGCAGAGGCATGGAAGAACTGCTGCAGCCTCTGCTGGACAGCAGGATTAGAGGGAACCCGAGAGCAATCAGGAGTAAAACCGTGGCAGGATTTTTAAGGGAAGAAAACAGCTTTTTAAACCATCGCATAGCTGTCGATGAGTATGGCATATGCATTTAATGTTGAAATGAAATGGATTTAAAAGCTGTTGTAAAAAAAAAAAAAACGATCTCAGTGGCTGAGTCCTGTGAAAGCACCTCCAGGATGTCATCGGTCGGAGAATTCTCACTGCCCCGGCCACTGCCTGCCACTCGTGTCCCTGTCCCCGTCCCTGTAGGCTCCCTGCAAGCCTCATAGTGGCACCTTCAGCCTGGTGGCAATTTTTCTTGAATTAGGGAAAATCAAAGGAAAGGACGGCCTGGTTTTATCATTAGTTAGGGCAAGAAGGTGCCTTTGGAAACAGAAAATGAAGGTTTGAATTACACGGAAGGAGGGAAACACTTGTTAGTGCCTCCTGAAAGGTGATGCTGGATCCCCGGTGGGTGAAACCCCTGAGCCCAGGCACCACCTGGGACCACCCCGGTGCGCAGCTGAGGAGCTCCCCCTGCAGTCACCGAGCAGCCCAGACAAACCCAGCACCACAAAATCACTGTCACCATCTTCCCAAATAAATGAGAATATTCTCATATAATGAAACAAACGTGCCGTTGTGCTCTCGGCTTGTTGTACGGCCCCTCTAGCACCCAGCGCATCATCTGCACCGCCTGGGGAAGGGCCGGCACCGATGCTCCGGGGGTCCCGTGGGACAGAGCCGTGCTCAGCCCCTCAGCTGCATCCACGAGCCACGTCACCTACACCAGCGGGTGCTTTAGGGATCCAGGCAAACTCCCGTATTTCTAATTTCCCCCTGCAATGCCTGCTTTGAAGAAAAATGAGGAAGCATGCCAGTTAATCAGAGGCACGAGTAAAGTGTTGCCTTGCAGGAGATGGGGGAACAGGTTATTTAAAAACCCTCAAGGAATAAAGTTTCTCCACGTGTTGCGATTTAGTATCCAAGCAATTTTAAGAGACTGTTGCATAGGGCTGAAAAATCTTTAGCCGCTAGGCTAAGAAGGAAGTTTTTAGCTGAATGACCAAAACCATTAATTTTTCATCCCTGGTACTTTGGGCCCGCATATCTGATAGAGACGGATGCACCAAAGCTTGTCTGAGGAGCTGATGGGGGAACAAAGCAAAGGCCTGTGGAGGGACAGTTGTCATGGCAACTGCTCGGAAAGCACCCAAAAAAAAGCTTTTTTTGGCTGGGTAGTTTATTACGTTTCCTTTTGGTGGCACTGTCTGCCCAAATATTATCAAATCACCAGCTGCTGGAGCAGGTGGAAATCCCTCCTGCGGGTTTGGCTTCTGCCGGGTACCAAAATGGGGCCCTTGTGGCTTGTAGAAATGTATCGCAGCAAATTTTTCTATTTGTTTCCCCAGGTTTTGGAGGAAAGGTGTCGATCAGGTACAAATTACAATCAGGCAATTAGCTATCACCGCAACAGCAATAAATATCCGCCGGGAAAACCAGAGAGCCACTCCTATCGCTGCTCCAGGCTCGACCCGAAGTTTTCGTGCATAACTTCCTTTTGGTAGCGGTCACGCCGAGGGGCACTCTGAAATAAGGACTCAGAGTGATGAGCCTTTTGCAAAAATAACACATTCTGAAGAATCAGAATTTCCTTCAACTTTGGATAAAGGTCCCAAAGGCACGGTTCTGATCACATTTCCGACAAAGTATCTGACAAAGGCAAGTTGGATACTTGCCATAAAGAAGTTGAAGGGTGAATTCCTGCCTTAGGCACAACGAGGATGTCTTCAGCGGAGACAAGGCTCCACTTCTAATTTTCCAATTTTCTCTTTCTCTTTTATTTTTATTTTTATTTTTTAGTCTGAGCCCTTCGCTGCTGCTATCTTCAGTTTTTTTTCTTTCACTAGTGGTGAACTTGTGAGTCCTCCCAACAAGGATGAACACGAATTCTTCCTACAGTCTCTGCAGCGAATTAATGGAGCTTAAATAGGACATTGTGTGCAGGGAATCAGTGGGACTGAACACGAACAAAAGACGCTTCTCCATTAACATAAATGAGAAACTGTCTCACTGTGCTTGTTTAGTCAAATTGTTGCCCGCAAAGAAGTGGTGTTTGCATCTCTCGAGTAAATTTTCCTGCAGATTTCAAGTGTTCTGATTAGGATTTGCAACTTCAAAGATCTCGGTTTAACTCTGTTTGCCATTCTTCCTCCTGGTGTTATTGATTGCAGAGATGTTTCCGTGCAAATAGCAGTGCTCACCTTTTAAAATTAGCCTGCTCCTCGTTCCCTGATGATGAGCTGCTACCCCAGCCCAGCTGGGCTTGGCAGCGTAACAAAATCCCTTTCCTCCAAGAGAATAATAGAAGCAGAAGGGTGGAAGGATGCTCGGAGGGGTAAACATGGAGGAAACTATATTTAGCTGAAGACAATCATACATGCGCACACACACGCACACAAAGCCACAACACTAAATTTGAGGACTAAATAATTGCTCGCAATTAGTGAGAATTTCAGGGCAATTTACAAAAGCCAAGCTCCAAATTGCCATTAGTTTTTCCAAAGAGTTAGATATCCAGCTTCCATAAGCAGAAAAGAATGTTTTCTTCGCATTTCCATTTGCCAACTGGGTCTGCGTGAGAAGCCGTGCACTCACGTGCTGTTAGTGCACATGCCAAACACCGCATCTGTGTTAGCAGGAGGGGAGTGATCTCATGAAGCCGGAGCTCAAAGGGAGCTCCTCTCACCTGCTGAGTCCTTGGCTCTTGTCTGGCATGAGATGAGACCTGAAAGCCAGGAGTGGGGATTATTTTACCTAAACGCGGATCTCTGGGGTGCAGATGCGTACAGCTGGGCTTAGGTTCCCATCGGGTCACAAGTCACAGCTCATCCTCGGGCAGGTACCTGAAACAGGGCAGACAAAATGCACCGTAGTGCGTCCCGCTTTGTCTGCAAATGGTCCCACTTTGACTGCAAAGACTCGGGCACTGACAGCTGAGGGAGGGAAATGTAAAGTTTGTAGGGACAAAACCCGTCCACAGAAGACACCTCCTCCCCCTCCCCCTTGGCTCCTGTCCTCTCCGTTTCCCTCCAGCATCAGAGAGGGCAGGACAGCCACCGCAGCTGACAAACCTCTCTTAGGGCTCCACGCTTCTTTCAAAGCTTTTTTTTTTTCTCCATGTTTTCACTGTTGTTTTCCAGTAGAAACTGGCTGAGGCTCAGCTTTTCTCATTCAGCTCTTTGAACAAAATGACTCGGTTTTCTGCTGAAAGCACCAACCACCGTCCAAGGGATGAAAACCCCAGAGGACCTGGTTAACTGCCAGGGGCACTTTCAAGGACGTTTTGTCCATCAGGAGGTCACTGCCGGGGAGGTAACACCTGACGGTCACGTTTAACATCGTTGGGGTTTAGGAGGAGGGCTGGGAGAGCCTGGGCAAGGCTTTGTCCCCCAGCCGTGGGCAGTCAGAGGGTGGCAAACGCACAGTCCTCCCTGCAGCTATTTCCGGGACTTCAGGGTGGCTGTTGCAGATGCTTGGCTGATGGAGCATGAAGTTCCTCAGGCTCGCAGCTTGCTTGTAGCTTCCAGAGACACTCCTGCCTCCAACCTCAGAGTAAACCTCCTCCCTGCTCCGCTGCTCTTTCTACATGCCCCAGTTCTCTCTCTGTGAGCGTGGAGGGTCTAACACAGAGGAGAGCAGGTCACGGGAGCCCCCATTTCTTTGAGAGAGCTGGGGAAGTGTTATCCCCACGACTGTCACCTTGCTATCGCAGGCTGCACGGCCCGCATTGCTGAATGTGCACTGGTTGAACACCAACCCGTCCCTCGATCTTCGCGTTGGCAGCTCCCTGTCTTCTCTGCCTTATTAAAGCTGGCACGGCGGTGGTGCTGGTGGCAGTGTCCCTTTGCATACGGAGCATGGTAGCGGCCAAGCAGGCGGCTGTTGGTGCTACAGTCAAAGCTTGGAAACTCGTAAATGCTTTGGGCAAAGTGCTCCACTTAGGCTCATTAGCAGTACAACCACACGATGCCCGCCCAGGCGCCTCTGCCAGGGAAACTTCCTGCTCTTTCAAGGCCTTATCAATAGCTGCAGTGTGGCAAACGGACCTGGGGGATGGGAGCAAGGAGCGTGAGTCACAGCTGGCTGTCTTGTCCCTGCACGGCGGGGAAAAGTGCCTCTCCATCCGTGCTGCAGCCGCCTGTTGCAATATTGCTCTGCTCCCTGCTTCGAGCATGTCTGCACCGAGCCGGCTCACCCCAGCCAAAACCCCTGCGGCTCGTGGGGATGGTTCCTGTGCAGGAGCACGGCTGCAGCTCCAGACTCCAGATGTGGCCGCGTCTCCTGCTCGCCAGGAGCTGTGGCAGAGGAAGACATCGGGACGTGGGAGAGGGCTCTTCGTGGCCCTCCTGCTGGCAGGAGCCTGGGGACGGCTGATGGGCACTGCCCTGAGCGCTGGCTGGTGCTCGAGGGTCTGGGGGACGCGTTGGATGTACCCCTGAGATCTCCCCATCCCCAGCACCTCCTCTCAGGTCTGCTTCAGCATTTGCACTGACAATTTGGGGCGAGGAGAGGTGAGAATGTTTCTGGAAGACTTCATCCCTATGTGCTGTCTATTTTAATAATTAACATCACTTTTACAGCAGCAAAGTGCCCATCCAACCGTGGGGTTAGGTAGATTCTTGTGTTGCTCAAAACCTTTGGGAAGCTCGGTTGAACTTGCCCAGCTCTGGGCACTACGTGGTGGTCAGACAGGCAAACGGGGCTTTGGGATGCCTGACAAAAAGGGCTGCTGAGTAATGAGGGAGATGGCAAAGAGGTATTTTGTGAATCTGCAGTCCGAGCTGAGTCTTGCCTGTGGGTCTAAAGACATATCTTGTCCTCATGGGACACCAGCTACTCCAGACATCTTGCAGAGATGTTCCCTACAGAGTAGAATAGCAAAAGGGGGATGAAAAGAGCAGGGGATTCCCCTCACTGCCTAATTCTTCCTGGGAAAGGATTTCTCCAGCAAGATGTAACCAGGCTGAGGGCAGGGAAGGGCAGAGAAGAGCTTTGCAGCCATTGATAGTGGGGACTCTGTGCGTGCTCCCAGTCTTCGTAGTCCTTAATCCACCTTCTACACATTCCTGCAGAAAGCACTTATGTCTCCCTGCCCGCAAAAAGGAGCTTGGCGGGTAGCTCCTGGAGGGGACAGCTATTTCTGCCATGTGGCCCCTGACTTCCCGCTGCCTGGATTTGCCTGGCAGATGCAGCCCGTGGAGCTGCCCCCTTATCACAGCTTGCACATTGCTCGGGGGGGGCTGTACACATCGCTCTGTAACCTGCTGGCTTCTGCTCATGGGACGCAGCCCCTTGAAGAGACCCCAGGCATTAGACCCCAGTGCCCTGTGACTCTGGCCACAGCAGCAAGCTTTAATGTTGTTTTGCTTGTATCTTGCCCAGCAGTTGAAGCCACAATATGTTATTAAAAGGTTAATATTTAAAGGCAATTTATCCCTGGATCAGCAGGATTTGCAGTAAAACGCATCACAGTCCGCAGATCCTTTGCAGTTGGATGAGAAATGTGTAATCCCTTTTCATCTCTCACATACCCTCTCTGCTGAGTTGTTCTTTTATTTCCCAGCCTGGTCACGTGTGAATCGGCCACGAGTTACCAAGTCCCTCGCCCACAGGAACTGCAGGGCCCCTGGGAAGGTGTGGGAAGCTCCTTGCCTTGCACCTCTAGCACTGGCACCTGCTGGACAGGGGAGTGCCGTGGCGTGCAAAGCAACGGCTTTGTGCTGAGGAGGAAGAAGAAACAGCAATGCTCAGGAGGACACAACCTCCCCATTCCCCCTCTTGGCAGGAGGCAGCAGATTCCTCGTCCCTAATCAAAACCACGCTCATCCCCCCCAAGCCAGTGCTTCCTGTGAGCGGCTGCAGACCCAGGCTGGGACCGAGAGCAGCAGCAGGGTTGGATCCCTTTCCAGCTCTCCACAGGACACTGCCGCTGCTGTCAGTAAGAGCAGACCTGGGAGCTGGAGCCGTACAGGTCTGAGCACGCAGAAGCACACCTGATGCCGTCTGGTTGGAGACAGGAGATGCTCAGCCCGCTGGCGGGACTCGGCAGCGGGCTGGCAAGTATTTTTCAGTGCAAAAATGCTCCTGCTAGTGCCCCTGCCCAAAGCGGGGAGCTGTCCTCCTGACACAGGAGCACCGTCAAGAGCAGCTCAGCTCCTTTCTGCACCCACCCTGGCTCCTCTACCCCGCTCTTCCAGGCTGGGAGCGCTTGCTAACAAGTCTCCACACCACTTGCTTCCAGCCCTCCGTCCAGCACTGCACAAAGACCGTTTCCCTGAGTGAGCAGATGTTCTGAATTTGGCATGGAAATGCCTTGCTTGGAGTTAGAGAGAATTCCCGTGATTAATGATTGATGCTGCTATCTGAATAATTACCTCAGTCAGCCAGCTTTCCTCCTGGCTTTGCGAGAAAATATGCATGGAAAATGAGGAGAATATCCTCTTTCTGTATTACTGCCTATATGGAATTTTTCTAAAAGGAGGGATACAAATATATTTGGGAAAACAAACAGCTGACAAGCTTACAAGGTGCCTGTGCACGCGTCCTGTCTCCAGCACTGACGCAGGAGCACAGCCCCCCCAGCCCGTTGTTAGAGACCTGGTGGCTGGGGAGCAGCCTCTGCATGGAGAAGGTGCTCGGTTATATACATCGAAAAATCTCGGGTTTCAGCCGTGGATGATCTGAGCTGATAACCACACACCTAATATCAAATTTCCAGAAGCAGATAAAAACTCCCTTCAGCCAACTTAGTGATAACATTTCTTGTGTATGTGTGCGCGCACATAAGGAGACATTGTTTTAGGGTCAGTTTGAAAAATCATGTCTCTTTTTGTGGAAAATGTCGATTTTTTTTCCAACGGAAATTCAAATACCAATCGTTTAAGCCAAAATTTTAAATATTTATATTTTAATCTAGTATTTTGGTGTTCAGGAGTTCTTGTTTACGAGCTACCAACATGTTCTGCACTTGCCAGAATACGCAGACAAAATAGGTTTCAACAAAACCAACGTGGTATTCCGGGAAGGCGATGTACCAAGCCCGATGCCAACCCTTTCAGAAGGCATCCCAAACGGATCCGAGGAGCTGCTGCCTGCAGCAGTCTGACCTCTGCAGCATGGGGCTCGCTTCGGGCTGCAGGAAACCGATGCCGATGGGCAGATGTATGGTGTGGAAGGGCCAACACGTCTTGCGCAGAGCAAAGTCGTGCCCCTGAAGTCAGAGCAAGGGAGAGAGCTTGAAGTGATCCGGTTAAGGAGCTAAAGGACGTGCTCCATGGCCGGATGCAGACATAATTCAGACACATTTCAATTCAATTCAGACATAAGGCATCAGATTTTGCTAACGCAGGGGGCAAAAGAGCCAGGCAGGGCTTAAAGTCGGGTATTATCCACACAGGGAACTGAGTCCAGTCTGCAGCGTGGATCAGACGGGTATGTGAGGAGTTACCGGAGAAGGGTTGGGGAGCAACGCGCTGGGCACCTGGCGCGTCCCTCCTGTGGTTCTGTCGCAGCGCTCGGCGAGCGGGCTGCGGGCGCACAGCTGGCACCAGAGCGAAACCAAACAGGGCTGGGCTCCTGAGCGAGGGAACGGCCGGGCTGGGGGACAAGCAGGCAACGGGGGTGTAAGTGAGCTGTGGGTGCTCTGGGGAAGGAAGGGGACAGGGAGCGATCCTTCACTGCTGCGGTGGGATTTCAGCGTCACGCGGCGATGTTTGCCGCTTGTGCAAAGCGGCGTGAGACAACTTTATCTCCGGACTCCTCCACTTTGAGAATTTATAAACAACTCCTAGCAATCCCTGGCTTCTCCCTCCAGTAAATAAATCCTTTCCCCAACCGCCCGAGCAGAGAGGGAGCAGTTCTGCTTCCCCCCCCCCCCCCCCCCCCCCCCCCCCCCCACCTCTACCAGCCCCGGCTTGCGCAGCAGCCTTACCTGGCCGCGGCAGCCGCCCCCCCGGGATGGATGCTCCGGGTGCCGGGGGACACCTCCAGCCCGGGGACCCCCGGTCCTGTCCCTGTCCCTGTCCCTGTCCCCGGCCCTAGCCCCAGCCCCAGCCCCAGCCCCGGCCCCCCCCCGGCCCCTGCTCGGCCGCTCCCCGCCGGGCCGGGCTCTGGGCAGGGCGGGCGCGGCCGCGCTGCGCTTTTAAGCCCCGGCTGCTGCCGGCAGCGCCGCCGGGCTCCGCGCTGCGCCGCTCCGCGCCCCCCCCCGCACCCCCCCCCCCCCGGCATGGGCACGGGCACGGGCACGGGCACGGGCAGGGGCAGCGTCCAGCTGCAGGACTTCGCCGCCGGCTGGGTGGGCGGTAAGGTGCCGCGGGGGTCGGCGGTGGAGCGGGGCAGGGGGGGGCGAGGGGAGGGTTTTGGGGGGTACGCGTGGGTTTTTGGGGGGTTTTGGGTAGAAATAGCGCAGGTTAAGCAGTTTCTGGAGGTGAGGTCGTTTCGGTCTAAGCAACGGCAGCAGCATCTCGTTGGCACAGCGGTGGGCTCTGCGCACACGCAGGTGGGACACCCACGGGTGTCAGCGCCACGCTGCCCCCCCACACCCCCCCGAGCACCCTTGTCGAGGCTCCCTGCTCTGTAGTGGGGCTGGGAGGGGAGCGCCGGGACCCCCACAGCCCTCCTGTTCCCCCCCCCCCCGGCCCCACTAAAGCAAAGGGTGCCGCTGGAAGGGAAGGGGCTTGGGCTGGTCTGCTGGAAATGCTGCTGGAAACCGTCGGGAAAATAACTCAGAGAAAGGAAAGGCAAGGGAAAGGTGTGCAGGGCCAGCAGCGGTGTGGTGTCTTACGGAAGGGAAAGTTCCCGCTGGGTGGACCAGGTGAGAAGGGGCACAGCCGTGGGACACGCAGCGCATGGGGCGAGCGTGGTGCCCACATGCCAGAGCTCTGCCCGGGCTCATGCCGATGCCAGGCGGAGGAAGGAGGTGTGGGGTGCTCAGGGATCCTGACTGGCCAGACGAGGTTAATAGGTTAGCTGAACTGACAAAAATCCAGAAACTCCGCCAAAAGCTTACGCGAGCAACTGACTTGCGGATCGATGCAGCCCGCGGAGGCTGTGCGGCACTCAGGCGCTCCGTCAGCCGCGCTGGCCCCATGCTATCCCCCAGGATATCCCCCACACACCCCCAGGAGTGGGGCAGGAACCGGGGTGACCAGCCACCAGCACACAGCCTCAGGCCTGGGTGGCAGCAGCCAGGTTTCATTTATAGTGCTGGACCGCAGACGGTTGCAGGTTAACGTCCTGGACAAGCGGGGACACTTTAATAATGCATTTTGAGTAAAGTCATAAGGTGTTGACCAAGGACATGATGCTCTTTGCAGCCTGAACCTACTAGGAGTGTGAAATTTCATATAGTCTCAAAAATACTTGTGTAAACCCAGCAAAGGGGACACTGAGACGTGGAGGCAGCACAAACTATCCACCATCTCCACAAACACCTTGAAAACCGCGGGGGTTGTTTGCAACAAGCACACAAACTCGTGTCCTGGCCGTGGTGCGCGGGTCACTTGGCCCTCCAGGAGCAGGGGGAAAGCACACGGTCCTGCTGGGGGGGCTCCTGGCAGCAAGTGGTGTGGGTAGGTTGGCAGGACGGTGTCAGGGAATGGGACGGATGGGACGGTTTCTCCTAGGGAAAGTGCAGGTAACGTGGTTGGATGGGACTCCAGAGACTGGTACTGAGCAGGACCCCCTTTATCCGAATCACCCCTGGTGGGTATCCCTGTAAGCTGCTTGTAAACCAGCAGAGGATGGGGGTTTGCAGTCCCCATCTGCAGTTGGCTCTAGTGGCTCACTTGCTGAGCCAGACGGTATTTCCTCACGTCTAATCTGAATCTCGCCATGTCAAGGCTAAAAGTTGCATGTGTTTACAGGAGTGCAAGGGAAACGGGTCATTAATGGGCAGGACATTAACATCTAACACCCCTCCTACCGCTCAGACACCTTTAAGGGTGTTGGAGTTCAAGAGGACACGCAGGGAAGAAGCTCAGGTGTGTCTGCCTGGCTCCTGCCTCTTGCCAGAGAAGCGGCACCGTGCGGTGTCACCCTGGCTTGGCTCAGGATGGCTGTTTTCCCGGAAATCCCTCCTCTTCCCCTGCAAACGCATTGCCTCCTGTCCTGTCCGAAAAGCTTCTTCAGCATTTTTTGTAAAACTTTGTTTTCCTCCCCAGGAGCCGCGAGCGTGGTTGTGGGCCACCCGCTGGACACCATCAAGGTAAAACCCCTTGATCCGCACTCTCATGGCACCACCCAAAAAACCCGCGGGCAGGGGGGCAGCCTCTCTTGAGATGACTCTGCAGAAAACCTTCTTTTCATCCCAAGGGGGAATTTAGAAATGTTTTCATAGGCTTTAGTCTTTCTCCCTCTCCACCGTTCATTTTGAATGGGAAACCAAAATACCTGGCAGATACGTGTGAGCTCCTCTGGTGAGGATTAATACTGAAAATCAAAACTGGCCTTACATAATGCTGGGCTTACTGAACAGTTCTGCCGGTGTTTTATTGAACTTTGCTACAAAAAAGTATTCAAAGGGCAGTGGGAGAACTGTATTTGTTTTGCTCCAGGCGCATTTTTATGTGTTTTCCTAGTGTCGGCAGTCCTGTAGGGGCAGAGTGTTGAAATTGTTATCCCAGGGCTATGACAGGCGATATTTACTATTCCTGTAAGAAAAATACTCCTCAGAAGGAAGGACTGAGAGATACAAGGAGGTGTTCACTAGCAGGTTCACCAACCTCTGCAGACGTTAACACAGCCCCGCCGGGCTGAGCATCCCCACCGGTGCGGAGCTATGGGGGAAGCCCTTGTCTTCCCTTCTCCTTTCGCACAGCCCGACATCTCGGGCCACCTTTCCTGGTTCAGCTGCTCTGCCCACGTGCCCTGACCTAGCACAAGCTGCTGGCACCAGGCGGGGCTGCCAGCTGTGGCAGACCCGAAGACCAAAAGGTCCTATTGCACCTGAAGGAGCCATGGAGGGCCACGGGGAGGGTGCAGGGACCGGCAGGGCCCACATCACATCCTTCCCCGACCACCACAGCCATCCCCCCGCACACAGCCAGCTCTCCAGCCCCGTTGTCTGTGGCTAAGCTGCTGCTATCGGCCCCGGGAGCATCACAGCATGGGAAGGGTGCAGGCCCCCGGCAGGAGCAGCAAGGCTCGGGCAGGGCTCCGGCAGTGCAGGCTCTGTCCCAGCTTGCCGAGGACCCGTGCTGGCATCCCTGTCTCAGGATGGAGCTCGGGGATGCCACTGCTGGGTTTGGAGAGTTTGGCAATAGCTGCTGGAGGATCCTGCTGGGCTGTGCCAAGCTTCTGGGTGCCAGGAGAGCCCATCCTTCATGCTTATAAAGGCAAGTGTCAGCCTGAAGCTGCTGCGCTGGGGGCTGGACGGTGCTGGGGAATATCAAGCAGGCAGACTCGTTGTCTGTCCAAATTCAGGGGTCGGGAAGTGGAAAGGAGAGGTTTTGTGCAGCAGCAGACCTGTGAGGGGCAGCTGGGCGGCACTGGCAGCCCCTGGGCCTGGGGGGCTCCCCGGCTGGAGGAGACAGGGCTGAAGGATTTCAGCTTATCTACGAGGCAGGTCTGCACCGAGCAGCTTGTGAGGGTATTCGATTGCTCTCAGTTATTCAAAAAATGTATTAACTTGAACCTCTAAATACCTGGTTACTGTGTAAAAGAAAAAACAACGAGCCCATGGAGGCCAAATGGGAACCTGTGGGCTATGCGTGCAAATCAAGCCAGGGGGGAATGCAGAGCTGTGTGCTGCAGCCACCCAGCCGCGTCCTGGTAACGTCGGTGCTGGTCGTAGGGAGCAGGGGGCTGTGCGCCCAGAGCAGGATGGTGCTGGGCACCTTGAGCAACATGCTCTGCAGGAGCCGGAGCTGCAGTGCCACGTCCGAGCTTTCTGGAAGCGCTCGGTAAATCTTCCACTTTCAGCTTCTCCGTGGTTGCAGTGCCCGGGGGTTCAGAGCAGGCCATCTTCATGGAAGGAGGCCAAAACAGCCCCAAATGGCACTGGGGGAAGGAGCCCAAGGTGAGGAAAGCGGCGTTCCCAACCCGGGAGATGAGGAACCATGTGCTGGGCTGGAGATGCTTGGTGGCAAAAGGCACCGCTTGGCCAGGGCGGGACTCCGCCCTTGGCAGGGCGCAGGACCAAACGGTTGGGTCATTCCACCTGTTCTCCCCAGGCACGAACTCCAGAGGGCACTCACTCTTTTGGGTTTTAAATACCTAAATTGGGTTCCTGCCTCACCCTGCTGCAAGCCTGGGCTGTGCCACCAAGGAAAGCATTGCAGGGTGGCGCCATCCCTGCAGCCTTCTTTTCACCACGCCAGTGTCCTGCCGGCAGCAGTGCTGGTGGATACGGCTAGAAATGCCGCCCAGCTTCCTTAAAAACATCCCCGACAGAGCGTGTGCAAGGGTCTTCCTACAGAAAAAAATCGCTCTTTAAAAAAGAGATCCTGTGTACAGAGCGGGGCTTCCATTTCCTCGCCCACCTCTAAGTCCCAAAACGCATCACCTACTTGTAAGGATTATTTTACTGCAAACTTGTGAACAGCTTGAGTGAAAGATGATCTAAGTGTATGTGTGTGTAAAATATATATGTGAGAGGGGAAGTATGTCGAATAATGCAGACCTTGTCATGATTTACCTGCCATTTCTTACAGCTGTTGTAGGCACTTTTTGGAAGGTGAATAGCCATTGCTTTCCAGAAACAAAATGCCTTTGTTGGAAATGATGTAAAACTGTATCTTTGAGGGAAGCATGGAGAATTTCTGAGTTAGAGCTGAATTATTTTCGTCCTGTTTAGTATTTGTATGTCTTTACAATCCACCTTGAAGCAGAAGGGTCCTGGAAGCCTCCCAGGGGAGCTCTTTCCCCATCCTCCAGCAATGCCTCCCAGCCTCCACGGAAAGCCTCCGAACGGAGCAGACCGCATCACCCTCCGGTTTCTACATAAATCATGAACGTGCAAGTGATGGTATTGCACACCAGCGATCTGCTGGGACAGGGTAGCTGGTCTGCTCTCGAGAGCGATTTGACAGTCATCGATTCCAGATGTTGCAGAACAGCTTCAGAGCCCTGAGGTCCTGCTTAGCCCTGCTTCTGGCAAAGTTCAAGGGGAGTGGATGCATATATATCTTACTTTATTGCTCTGTTTTCTTTACAGCTAAGCAAGGATTCACTCTCAAAGCAAAGTACGTGTTGTTTACATAGCATGAGCTTTCACCCGTCTGGAAGTGTGGGGTTTTAATCACATTTCACGAATGTGTTTTGCAGACCCGTTTGCAAGCTGGACAAGGATATGGAAATACACTCAACTGTGTTCTTACTGTGTACAGAAATGAGTCTGTAAGTACTTTATCATACTTACAAATATGCTGGTAGAAAACGCAGGAAGATAAATAAATAAATGCATGAAGCAATTATATAAAATCAGTGTTGACACCAAAGTTGGTGCAATTCCATTCAATGCCTAAAGAAGGACTAAAGACTGCGAATCCTCGCAGCCTCCTCTTGCTAACTCTTGCCAGCTCCCTTGGTAACCCCTATAGGGAAAAGACATGATAAATGACACTGCCCGTGTGCCCCCATGGGTCAGGCTGTTACACCCACATCGGCTGTTTTACCTGTACCTGCCAGCAAAACTCTTTACCGGAGGTATTTTGCTGTCTTTGGTGATGCCAGGAAAGAAGCTGACCATAGGAGAGACTTTTCCGTGATTTCCTGTGCTTTCAGAATACTCCCGCATCCTGCACGATCTTCTCCTTAGCACTACGAATTAATTTTCATGTGCTCAGCATGTGCATGCGGTTGCTTCCAAGAGGCATCTGCTACTCGGATTTGCAGCTCTGGCTGACAGAGCAGCGGGTGGTTGTGCGGCTCAGCCCCACTCCCCTCTCCCTGCAGGCAGCGTTCCCGGTGCTGCCGTCCCTGCCTGAGGGATGGGAGCAACCAAACCCTGAAAACAGGGACAAGAGGAAGATCCAGTGATCATTGTCTTGCATCACATGAAAGCCAATTTTTCCTTGGGGACAGAGTAGGAAGGCAGATGCACAGAGCAAGCAGAACAGTGAGGAGGAATTTGCCATGGTTTGCGAGCCAGACAGATAAGAGCAGCTGTGCCAAGCTGCTCTAGTAACTCCTGCTCCTTTCCCATGTAGGTGGCTGGCTTCTTCAAAGGCATGTCCTTCCCGCTGGCCAGCATTGCTGTCTACAGCTCGGTGGTGTTCGGTGTCTTCAGCAACACGCAGCGGCTCCTCAGCCAGCTCCGGCACGGAGATGCCTCCCATGCGCCGGCGCTGGCCGACGTGGCGCTCGCCAGCATGGTGGCGGGGTTCGTCTCCGTCGGGATCGGCACTCCTGTTGACCTGGTGAAGATAAGGCTGCAGATGCAAACACAGCCATACATCACAGGTAGGAAAGCAAAAGTTTATTCTTGCTTGCTCTGCTGGTCCTGGCGTACGGAGCTACCTGGCACACGGCTGTGTGAGGATCACGATGGTGGCAACCAGTACCTATTGCCAATTGCTACTTCTCAGGATGTTTTCCAACTTTTTAGACTATTTCTCACCTTTGCAGGCGATAAGTTTGTTGTTGCAGTTTCTTGGCTTTATGCCTATTGAACGTATCTCAGGATGTCTCTGGTTCTCAGGCACCCAGCTGCACTTCAGGGATGCCAGCTGCACTTTTCAAGGATGCTTCTGGTTCCCAGGCTGGGTTCCCAGGCTGGCAGAGATCTCCTGTCAGTATTTCAGCAGACATTCTCTTCCATCTGTATTTCTCCCATTTTACCCTTGTTGCCTCTGTGGCTGCTCCTAACACTCTGAGCTCTGGGTCTCCTGGAGATCCCGCCAGCAGCACCGCAGCTGCCATCGCAAACTCTCAGTCTCACACATTTACGTACTTCACCCTTCTTTGTTCAAAGCAAAAATTTCTAAAATGCATTTGCAAACCGTTGGCTCTGCAGAACCGCCACCTCTGCAAAAACTGCCGTCCAAAAGAGCTGCTCTGCCCAGGCAGTGGCTGGACTTCATCACAGGTTGCCAGCGCAGAGCAAACCCCAGTCCTCTGCCTCAGAAGGGCGAGACTCTGAAGACGTTGAGGCTTTCAGAGATACAGCTTGCCACCAGATGTGGTCAAATCTATGAAAATTGGGCACATAGCCTTAAACTTATTTGGAGAACCCACTGAACACATACCTATTGGAAGGTATGTATTGCAACTAAGAAAGCATGCCCTGAAGTGTCCAAACATCCGTTAAAGTAGACCTAAGTCCTCTTTTTAAAAATGTTTTTCCCTCACTATGTATTGATCCCAGCAAAAGAAAAAGCATGGCAGCGATTTCTGTCTCTTGGATGGATGGTGGTGGGCTTTTGCAAGGACCTGTAGCTATATAACTATCATAACACTTGTATCTTTTTTTTTTTCCCTTTTTTTTTTTTTTTTAAGCCAACAATAAACTAAAGCCCACAGTTCCTGGATCTCCTATGTACCGCGGCCCGATTCACTGCTTTAGGACAGTCCTACAGAAAGAAGGGATAGCAGGAATATACCGAGGTGTGGGAGCAATGCTTCTGAGGGATGTTCCCGGGTACTGCCTGTATTTCATCCCTTACACATTTTTCTGTGGATGGATTACCCCTGACGGATGCATTTCCCCGAATCCCTCTTCCGTGTGGCTTGCAGGGGGTGTAGCAGGTAAGCACCTTTTTCCCCACAACACTGGCAAAACAAGGACAGGAAGGGTCCCAGGGCAGATGTCTGGGGCTGGCTCAGGGGCTGCCCCATTCTCCTGCTCACCAGCAGCGGACATGGGGCTGAGCAAGCATCTCCCTCAGGGCCAGGCCCCCTGGCCCCAAGGCTGCACTTTATGACTTGACAGACTGTATGGAAGCTGCGCTGTCAGCTCTTCGCCAGGCTCAGTGGCAGTGAGAAGGAAACCAGGCGGTGCTGCCTTCTCCCCGGATGTCGCACAGCAGCCAAAATGCCTCCAGAAGAGGACTTCAACCTGTTGGCTGCCCACCAGGAGGGTGTGCACCCTCCCCGCATGCTGCAGAAACCACAGATCAGCAGAGTTGACTTACTGATTTTCTTTCCCTTTCTCCTCCCTCCCCCACCTTTTATTTTTCCTGTGTACACCTGCCAGGAAGGCTGGCATGTACACCCCCATGCTTACGTGTGCAAGTCCACCCGTTTGCTCCCTACCCATTTATTGGCCATTTTTAAATTGCAGATCCCTAAATACAGAACAATTTTTAGGTCAGGTAATGATTAAACAGCACTTTCTCTGTTTCTCCTGCAAATAAACAGAGCTGTGGTTTATCTGAACAGCTTCTCTAGTATGCCCCAACACTCACGTAGGTCCAGACATGCTCTTGTCAGTCCAGCTGTGTGTGCCATGTATTGCGGCCACGTGCAGGGAAATTTCATAACCCAGTAAATCTCTTCTGTATGGAACCAACACGATGTGTCTGGGAAAGTGGGAACGGCTGAAGATGGTATTTGCTACACGTTCCCAAGACTGATACATGGGTGCTCTTGGTTGTGTTGGAAGCAACACTGACATTTTCAGAGACAAAATGTTCCATCCAGCTGCAGGCTAATTGGTGTAAATGGAGAGTTTCTGTGTAGGAATGACAATGCATCTCAGCTGTGGGGAGCCTAAATTTGGTTCCAGGCAAACAGCCTCTTCTTCGCATTCTCAGCTCAAAATTTGCTTTTCAGTAATACTGTCGGATGACTCCAGTTTTTCTGAAATGTGGCAGCTCCTGGCAGTTTGGGCATGTCCATGTCCACCAGAAGCACCGCAGAAGCAGTGTTTTTACCTGGGTGAGCAACTTCTGGGCTGCCTGCATTTGTTTACTGGCGTAACCCCCAAAATCTCAGTGCTTCTTCCTGAAACAGGGAACTTTGCTCCCACAAATACCGTTTCTGTGCCTGAGCAGGGTGAATGCCCTGAGATGCATATCCAGTGAGTATGATGCGGTGGGTGAGACACGATGTTCCCAGTTCACTGGCCTGCAGCCAAGAAAACACAGAGAAGTTGTTCAAATACCTCGTCATGGTCAAAGCCCAGGTGTGTGTTGGGATAAGGAAGGGATTCTCTCCTGCATTTTTTTTTTAGGAGTAATTTCCTGGGGGACTGCTACTCCAATGGATGTTGTGAAAAGTCGACTTCAGGCAGATGGAGTTTACTTAAACAAGTACAAGGGGATCCTTGACTGTATCCTGCAGAGCTACCAGAATGAGGGCCTAAAAGTAAGTGGTATTTGAAGTAAAATCTGCGTGTCAGGCATCTGATTTTTTAATTGGGAAATACAATGGCTGTTACAAACCCATCTGCAGAGTTGAGAGACAACTAAAGCCAGTTAGCTATAAATTGTAATAATTACAGTAGGTAATTATAGTACAGATTCTAGTTCATAATTGTGAGAGTAATAATGTGCCTTGCAGAAATGAAAAAATGAGTGACTGAGGGTCATAGTCTGCTTGTGTTATTAACTTAAAATAACACTTTGTGTCAGTGTGCTTAACTGTGGATATAATTTGACATATCATAAATTAGTGATGGAAATTGCTGTTTTAAATCAGAATTGCATCAGTTTTCATTGTGAAGAAGGACTGTGTGCCAAAAAACACCCTCCTTTTTCTGACTTTATTTATTAGTGTAATAAAAGTTGTTTTTTTTTCTTTTTTTTTTTCTGTCTGCAAACCTTGTCTCAGTTAAATGTGAATGGCAGAAAACCAGGGTTTGCAGGTTTATTGCACCACCAATATATGCTTATGGGAAGTGATGTCTTCTGATATTGAATTAAATCTGTATTTCAGTTGTCATCAAAACATCATGTGGGCTCCTAGCTCAAAAGTGTTAATTTTCACATTCTGAGGGAAAAGTAGCAAGTTGAAGCAACAAGAAAAATAACCTACAAAATCACAAGTCAGTGGGATTTAAATATTTGACAACATGCCACTATATTATGCCAGCTGTCATAGGAGCTTGCAGTCTGGTTGGGTTTTGGCTGTTGAGTGAAGAAAATCACATTGCTATGAAGCACCCAGAAGCACCCAGAGAAATACTAAGGAGAGCTTTCGGTCGCCCTCACCCAGTACCCTCCTTGGCCTGCCTGAATATTAATTCAGGCACTCAGTTTTGTTGCCTGGGGTCTGAGCTGCTTGTGGTTTGTTTGTTGTCATTCCTGGCGCCTGGACAGAGCCTGCGGTAGAGTTGAGTAATAGCTGAGCGATAAGACCAGACCCTTCTGTCATAGGAAAAATTGTTTTGTATGTTTGGAGACACAGAACTGACAGAAGGCAAGCCCAGATCTGGATGTTTTCATGCTGGGACAATGGAACGGCATTTTCAGTGGCATATAAAAAAACCCCTATATATATATATATATATATATCTCCCTCTTTCTCCATAGTCAGGTGTGCTCACTCTGGTGAGAAAAGAAATATGCCTCTGGGCTTTTCTTTATAAATCTTCATTATTATTTAACTTGGATCTATCATGTTACCTTATGGATACTAGAAAAACTTGAATTTACTCCCAGAAAACTCCGTTGTTTCAGACAGAATAAAATACCCCAGGTAAATCAAGTAATATCCCAAATAGCCCAATACCACAGCTTCACATTGCAAACGCCATCCTAAACAATGTGAACATGTTTTGATTCTGTCTCGTACGAGTCAACTCCACGCAGAACTGGATTTATTGGATACAAGAGAAGGCTTGTTTAGCTGTGCTCAGGATTTCAGGGGAAGAACACTGGTTAGACATTTAAATCCACAGGCTTCCAGTCTCGTTACCAAGATCTCCAATTCAGTCTTACAGTAGCTATGGGAGTTTTGCCTAAGGCCTGGACAGGCCCTGCCTTCCTGATGTTACTTCTCTTTTCTACTCTGAAATTCTGGTGGTTAGATTAGTGACCACAGTGGTTAGCCGGGGAGGTTAACGGGGTGATTTTTCAGGCCAGCAATCCTTATTCTGTAAATTGGCTCTCCTGGCCCCCCAGTGGTTTGTGCTCGGCCTAGCGCAGGCCTGGCAGTAGCGCTTGTAGGTGAAGGCGCTGCGCAGGGAGACAGGCCTAGGCCTGGCGTGGGGAACGACCAGGGCCCCTTCTCCACAATCCAGAAAGCACTTAAGTGGGTGGGCACTGAAGTTTAACCTTAGGAACCTAAATGTGAAACTATCAGCTGATATCGAATATCTTTTCCAAAGCCAGCATGTGAGAGCTAGTGCTCAGCAAGGTACAGATTAAGTCCAGATTTCTACTGATTGAGAAATGGTTGCTATACTCAGAAATGAAACACATAAAAAATGTTCCCTCTCTTGTTCCCAACTGTCGTTTGCCACCATAGAGCTAGCCCAGAAATTGAAACATTAGCTGTGTGAAAGCAACAGCTTTGTTGTTGTACCTCGGCATTTTCATGATGCTCAAACACTCATGTACGCAAAGGGAAGGAAAAACCCTAGCCAGGTAGGACAGCACTGGAAGAAGGTTTAGATTTCTTGGTTTCTGATGTCCACCAGTAGCATGAGGCCCTCTACTGCTTCTGGTTCTTGCTGGCCGTTACATAAAAAGGTCTATAGGGAACACAGAGCAGACCGATGCCAAACCAGCCACTTTAGCCGTTACATTTACATTCTCCACCGCACACTTCAGCAAAGACCATCAGTGGGAGCCTGAGCAAACCCTCCTGAGCAAACCAAGGTTGGGTTCTCCAGAACCCCACCATGACTTAGTTCAACGTTTTCGTCTTCTTGAAACAGCCAGTATATTCCTGTGCTCTAACCTTTCTCCATCCCCAACAGGTCTTTTTTAGGGGCATCACGGTCAATGCAGTGCGAGGATTCCCAATGAGTTCAGCCATGTTTCTTGGCTATGAACTTTCTCTCAAAGCAATGAAAAGAGACCAAACTGAGACCAATCCTTAACTTCCAGGTCAGCGCATAAAGACCCTCTAGCTTTATTAAAATTAGAGAATTAACCTTTGAATCAAATGGAGTTGCAATTGTAGAGGTTCTCTGAAAATCAGGTAACTTACATGGGTACCTACATCTGGACGGGCAAACACTTTTCAAATATGGGTCTGGGATTTGCAGCACAAAAGAGACATACCGATGGATTTTCGTTTCATTCCAGACCTCCTGGAATTTCATTGCAATCCATTTTGATTGTTGGGATTGTCTTGATTAATGTGATTCAGAAAAGAAAATCTGAAAGGAGAGTATTTTCTAACATAAATTTTGAAATATTCTGACTAAAGTCTCTGCACGGTATCCTTTCCTCTCTTGATCTACCACACAGACCTGAAATTAAGCCCTGACAAAGTGTGTTGACTATCAACTAACAGTTTTACTCTTTTCTTCATAAATTTAGGGTTGAATAAAGGAGCATCATTAAAAATATCTGATTATGGAAAATTTTAACAGCTAAATACCCAAAATCATTCATGGCAGTCTGCTGTTTTGTGTGGTACTTTATAAACCTCCTTCTTTCTTATTTCAAAAGCATTGCCAAGAAGACCTGATCAGTCTCCTACTTTCCTGAGCAGTATGGTGGTGGTGAGGGCTCACTGATCTGATCGAAGACTCCCGGCACTGCAGAAGCCCACAGCTAAGGCATCTGCTTTCTCTTCTGCCATGGACATAGTCCCTGGAGGGCTCCAAACCTGCACCAGCCCGTTCAAGTCCAAAGACTATTTTCTTTTCAAAGCTTTCACTCTGTTGTCTAGGAGCACCTTACTAATTTTCATTGTGGTGTTGCACTTTTTCACTAATGGCATTTTGCTCATTGAAACAATGGAACAACTTCCCTTTCCTACACAAGTGAGATACACCCAAAGCCAGCCCACATAACATTATCCGAGTGAGTGTTTTTTTGTACAATACCATGTATAATGCTCATTTTTGTGAACAAGGATCTCCTGCTCTGGAAAGAAAAAGGGAAAGCATTGTGGGTGTGCGGGTGCTTTTTGTGGAGGAACGTCTGGATTCCTACCAAATCCTAACTCGCTTTCAGGATTGAAGAACTGGATGATTCCATCTGTATGAATGAATACTTTTGTTTTGCATTATAGAATTCCCCACTTTGCCACAGTTTAATACATTATCATGAACAGATGTGAAGGTCTTCAAAAACTTCAGTTTGTTATCCAAGGTCTAAATTAAACTGGGAAACGTAAGGATGATATAAATTCAGATTCTAAGCCGCTCTTTTACCTCAGAAGACAATAAAACAAGCCCACGATTCATATAGATGGCTGCCTATTGACTTAGCTGACTTGCCCTGTGTAGCTCTCCAGTGACCTGGTAGCGGTACATGCCGGCGTCTGCTAGCCCATCTGATTTCTCTGCTGTGACAGTCCAGCCTGCCAACTGCCAAATCCTGCAGACATTGCTTTGCAGCCTTGAGCAGATGCCATCAAAAGAAGTCCCTAAGGCATGCAGAGTCTGTCCCAAACTGTGTCCTCTAAAATACACCAGCTGCCTTCAGACCTCCAGCTCTGCTGCAATCGTACAGAGATGACTGGGGCACCCAGGTCTCTCTTTGGTCTACCTCAGTTTTTCAATTAATCTCAAGACTTTTTACATCATGATTATTGCTGTTTATTCTGTTAAATATCTCCATGCTTTATTTTCTAAGCGTGGAGCTTCTGATGCCAAAAAACAAGAAGAACCAGCACTGCAGTGAGAAGAGGACTCTGGTGGCACTGGCAGGAGAGGCTGAGGGGTAACAGCCTTGCACATCAAGGGATGTGTGGTGAGGAGGAATTGGTCCAGGACCACACCGTCCTCTGGGAAATGTTTGGTTCCCTCCATCCTCTTCTGGAGAAGGAGACCCTGGGGATAAAGCTCAGCAATGGCGGTTTTAGCAGATGTTTCTGAAGACAGCCTGGAGAAGACAGCCTGAAGCAGCCATCCAGCTTTCCTCCATAAAAGGAGAAGAAAGAAGGAGAAACTTGTACATCCTTATTCCTTGATGAATGGAAGAATTGGCTGCAAGACTTGGAGAGCTCAGCAGAAATTGCCTAAAAACTTGGGCCTGGAGCAGTGCTCAGAAATGGGCTCCCAGACCTCCCAAACGAGTGTGGGCTCCTCTTTGCTGGGGCCTGAATTAAAATCAGAAGGATGGCTTCCCCCCAAAATGGCCCTAAAAAGTGGGAGAAACAGCCGGTGTTGCTTCATCTCAGGACTTGTAGGCAAGGAAGCTCATAGCCTTTGAGCTTGGCAAGAACACAAGGAACTGTTTTTGACAAACTATGTATAAAATTGATGAGCCTTCACTCAAGTATTTGTTGCTGGCTACATTTATGGAGTCATCCTTTCCATGTTACCTATTTTAATACGTATGCGTAAAACATGTTCTCTAGATGCGTAATGTCTTGTGTCCCCAGGGATAATACGTGGGGAAACTGGCTTTTCAATGCAAATAAACTGTTGGTTATCTGCCTGCATTATGTAAAATGGGCCGTGAATGAATTAAACTGGTGAGGTTTGCAACGGGCTGTGAATCTGAATAACGTCCTCGAGGTGCCCAGGTTCGGTGTTTGGTGCCCTTGGGGTACGAGCCCCGTCTTGGAGCCGCATGATGATTTTTCCTGTTATTCGTCATCCAGAGAAACAAATATCGCGATGGATGCCCAGGATTTACCCAGGCAAAACTCTCAGGAGCTGCCAGGGAGAGCTGGTGTTGAAAGAGGGGCAGAAAGCTTTCCGTGCAGACGTCGGGAAAGCATGTGGGAAGTGAGCGACACGGGTCGGCCACACGATGGCATCCTCGTCCGCTGCGTGGGGCACGACCGGCGGACACGGGCTGCCTCTGTCCGTCTGTCCGTCTGTCTGTCGTGCCCAACTTAGTCCCGAGCCCGGGCTTGCTGCCAGGCCGGCACACGCAGGGCTGATTCCGGGGGTCCCTGCCCACCCGATGCCTGCTGGACCCACGATTTGAGAAGCGTGTCATCCCTTTGGCGTTCACCCAAAGCAGCAGTGGGATGGGTCGGGAGGGTTTTGGGGTGATGGCAGACCCCATCACCGCACAGAGGTCATCCCGATGCTGGGTCAGGTGCAGCAAGGTGGGGACAAGCGGTTGTACCCAGTGCTGCACTGGAGCATGGCAGGTCCTTGCACACCTCTGAGCATGGTGCCCATAAATAATTTAGTCTTGCTTTTGGGGTAGTGAGCACCCGGCTGTCACTGAGGAAGGGCGTCCAGTGGCAGGTAGGGTGACACCGGAGGGTTCAGCCCCACGTCGCAAAGGAGAGGGATGGCAATTGCAATTTATGTGCGCGGAGACTTGACAGGTCTTGCAATTGCTTTTCTATGTGATATCTCAAATGCGTTGTTATTTTAGAGATTGTATTGATATTATTCATTGATAGACAGCAGGATTTCTAAGGAATCCTTTCGGGAACCTGCTGATTACATTCTAAAACAATACCTTGCCTGCCAGACAAGCGGCCGTACAGACAGTCTGAATATATAAAGTACCAGTTGCATACATTGGTGGGTTTGTTCCTGAATCACACAAGCAAAAAATCGCCCGTCAGCACAACCCTGCATCTGGACCTGCTGCTCTGCCAGCATTGGTGGCACCTTCCCCAGCCCGGCTGCATGACAGCTTGTTTGCAAACCCTCCCAGAGCCCCAGATTTCTATTATAAATGCAGTAAATCCTGATCTTGGTAAAAAAAAAAAATGAGAAGTAAGACCAGAAGGAACAAGGATACCTACATCTATGCTTTTCCTCCCTGGAATGCAAAAGCGTACTCAGGCCTGTCATGCCTTAAATGAGTCTGTAATTGCCCAATTTTCTTGTTGCTGGTGGTGTTCCAGCTCTTACAACACCCGATATTACTTAATGAGGTGCGGGCTGGTTAGCTGTTTTTCCCAGTTCCTACAGTACCCAATGCGACCGAAGAAAGGTAACAGCTTATTCTCCCCCTCCAGCTTTGTCTATCTTCAGAGTCAGGCATTAGGAGAACAACCAACCCGCTCAGAGCCATACATATGCTACAGAATGAGAATATCTTTTTAAGGAAGTCCCAGAGGTCCTATATGAGGTTTCTTCACAAAAGATGTGAAACTGATGTAAAATAAATCAAGAAATCCTTTCTTAGTATAGCTGAAATGCTAAGGCTAGAGGGATGGTAAATCACCAAGTCTCTCAAAAGAATATGAAGCTCCTCTTGAGTTATGGTGAAAGCAGTGGATAACTGGGCTGCCTCATCATCTATTCCCCCACATTTCAAAACATTTTAGCACAAATATATCCTACTTTGCACGTAGTACAGAAAATCCTGCCAACTCTTATGGAAGAGGGCCAGCCTATTCTTACTCATGCAAGTAGGTGTGAAACAACATCCAAGCTTATTACTTTATCAAGTTGCGATTGCCGCCTTTCCATCAAGCACTCTGCAGGTGTTTTTTCAGTGCTGCCAGTGTGGCAAGCAAGCTGCAACGTGGGTAGAGCTGGTGGAGGGCTCTAACGGAGAGAAAGCCCCGTGCTGTCCGGGTGTCCTGCATGTCTGACCTTCCCCTGCATGCTGCACTCCAGGCAAAACCCAGCAGCGGGCCAAGCAAGGAAGGGTGAGTGGACTCATGATATGAGAGCTCTGCAATGTTTCTTTGTCCTGGTGTGAAAGCAGTCGGGCCCTCAAAAGGGGATGCTGAAAGAAGGGTAATGGCATCTGGAAAACTTTAAAATACAAAAGAATTGGTGACCTTTGTCGACAATTCCTGCTTTCTTCTGCTTACTTCTGGAGGCTGTGGGTTGTGAGATGCAGTTGCAGTAAGTGCAACGCCCAGCACAGCTGACATGCTGCTGTCAGGGCTTTCTGCTTTCAGATGCCTCAGTTCTTGGTAAACATTATTGCAGCATGGAAAGCTTGGCTCTACTTGCTAGAAAACCCTGGAAAGCTTTGGTGTCTGTACTACTGCACGAAACAGGGATGACTTACAGCTCTGAAGGTCCCTCTCGGGTGTCCCCGCTGTGTTAGCTTCCTGCCCTCACAGCTCCTGAGCACCCTCGGTTGTTTTGGGTAGTTAGTTTAAACAGTTTCAAATTAATTAAAACTCTTTCAAAAGTAATAGGGGCTCCATTACCCACAGAAGCTAATGAGGGTCCTGAGGACATCCCACGGTCCATCTCCTGGGTCACAGCAGAGCATGAGGCTCTCAGGAGGTGCCACTGCCTTCCTCAAGCTGACACTTGAATTGCTCCCTGAGTTTATCTGGCATTTACATCTTTCTGCCATAGACAATCTTGGTGTTACTACGCTATGGCTTATACTTGCATAGAGGAATTAGAAAGAGTTCTATTTCCTTTTTTTTTTTTTTTCCTAAAGCAGCATATGTCATCTTTATCAAAAAGAAAGTAAAAAAAAAAACAACTCCAAGTCAGATACTCTAAGTCACCTTATGTCTGGAAAATGAAACTATCCACAGCATCTTTTAATGGGCGGTTTTTTCAAGATCTTTCATCTTGATCAGTGTGCACAGCAAATGTAAAATAAGCTGTTATTTTATCGCGGTGCTTGTCATTTACAGAGAATCTTTTCCACATTTAAAAACCTAACTAACTAACCAAAAAAAAAAAAAAAAAAGAAAAAAAAAAACAACAGCCACCAAAAAACACCTGCACAGAGCTTCTTGGAAACACTAGAGTGGGCTGCAAATTCTTTTATGAGAACTCAGAAGATCTGGACGTTTATGCTGACCAGGCTAAAATACTGATGTGAAATTGGAGACTTGTGTAGTATTTTCAATCAGTCAACCCACCGTCAAAACGTGTGCAGAGAATTACAAAGAGAATATATCCCGAGGTATTTGCACATAAACAAGGAGTTTACGGGAGATCGGAAGAGGATTTCCAAAGGAGCCAAGGGGAGCAGACTACAAGGGAGCACAGAAATATAGCGGAGAATTTTGTGTGTTCACGTTTTCTAAATGTCTCTTCTGGCCTGAAAGCTTATAATTCTGTCACTTGGCATGACCTCGGGCCAGGCTCACCCAGCCGATGTGCTGCATTGGCGCTGGCAGCACACGGGTTAGGAAGCTCTCTGCCCCCTCCCTCATTGCTCTGCTCAGTCACTGCACCCCGTAGTGTATAGGGAACTTACACTGAAATGTGGATATCTGATCTGTTAATGCATGTTCCCTGCCCCAGCCTGACCACAGCGAGTTCCCCGCTCTGGTTTCCCAGTGGCGATGTAGGAGATATTTTTAAGGGTTAATGCACCCGCTACATTTGACCTCAGTGACCTTGATTAAAGCTCCTGGGTTTCAGTTCTTCATTTTGTTTCCAATTTTTTCAGCCAGAAAGCTTCAATGAGAAAAAAAAAAAAAAAGTTTCGGAAAGACCATACTTAACATTGGTGGCTCCCATTTTGACAACAGGTCTTTTGAGGCATAGAGTCTGTGGTTTTGTGACCTCAGAGGGAAGTGGGCTCTGCAGTCACCTTCCTACCTACTGCAATTTGAGGTTAGCACTTTGGCTACTGAATTGATTACTAATTTGTTTCATTTTTTTTGAGCTATGGTCAAAAAAATCCCTCTTCTTCCTCTCTACATTTTGGCCTGTTTTGCTTAAAGAAAGATTAGGGGAGAGGAATGGAGGGAGATCAGATATCCAGACATGAGGACAAAAACTCATCTAATGATTGTATTTAATACAGAAATGGCAACATATATATGAAAATATGTTGCTGTGGCTGAAGACTTTTGAAACATCTGAAGATTTTTAAAATATGAGGACATAATGTTTAAAGATTCTGTATTACAAACCTTGTCTTTTTGCTGGGATGGCAGCAAATATTAATTTCTACGTGTCATGATTCTGGCTAGATTATTTTTTTTCCTGCAGGCTCATATGATGCTGTGTTTTGGATTTTTGATAAAAATGCTGAAAACACACCAGTGTTTTAGTTGTTGCAGAGCCGTGCATACAGAGAGCCAAGGCCTTTTCTGCTTCTCCTGCTGCCCTGCAGCAAGCAGGCTGGGGGTGCACCAGGAGGTGGGAGGGGACACCACCACATGGACCAAAGGGGTGTCCCATGCCATGTGGCATCACGCTCAGCAATAACAGCTGGGGTACAGAAGGAGAAGGGGGGGACTTTTGGAGTGATGGCATTTGTCTTCCCAAGAAACCATTGTGTGTGATGAGCCCTGCTCTCCTGGATGTGGCTGAACACCTGCCTGCCGATGGGAAGCAGCGAGTGAATTCCTTGGTTTGCTTTGCTTGCACAGCTTTTGTTTTCCATAAAACCTAGTAAATTGTCTTTAATTCAACCCATGAGCTCTTGTGCTTCTACCTTAACGATTCTGTCCCCCATTTCACCTGGGGAGAGTGAGCAAGAGTCTATGTGGTGCTGAGCTGCCTGCAGGGTTCAACCACAGCGCCAGGGGCTTTGGATCATCCCGTAAACACTGGAACAGAGCCTGAACTCTCCAAAGAGAAGCCATAACTGGTGCTACCCACTCATGTGCCCAACCTTCTACCGTTGTGGTCAGTACATGGAAGTCCTTTCTGTGCCAGTTTGACTCCTGGTGATTTCTGATTCACTGCAGATTCACACCTGCACTGGTGACCCATTTGCCCTGGAGCACCAGCAGCTGGTCGGCTCTCACTAGGTGCTCAAACCGAAATGCAGAGATGGAGAGATAGCGCTGGCACCACTGGCAGAGGCAGACCGCAAGGAGAGATCACTAGGCTCAGTTAGCAGCTCCAGAGTGCATTTCACATAATACAAACAGATAGAGGGAATTGGAGTTTTCCTCTCTGTTCAAAATTACCTCTGTTACAAGTTCTTCCACATGGCCACACTGCTCAGCATGACCAAAGTGCGGCTTTCTTTATAGACGAGGTTTGACCTGGCAGCAAATTCAAACAGAACAAAGCTGGGACCTTCCCCACTGTGTGGAAGTTTCAAACATAGAGAATTCATTAGGTTTAGTGAAGTGTGGATAGAGAAATGCCTACATTTTCTCCTTTATTTTCTCCTAGATTAAGGAGACGAATCCCAACCATTTCCTTTCCTCCCCTGGAAGTTCTAGTTTTGAATGAGCCACAAACACATGTCTTGGCCTTCTGGGCTGTATTGCCTGGGAAGAACCTGTCCGACCTATTGGCTGTCTAGTGAACATAATTACATCTCTTGGAAGGAAAGGCACTAATTATGTATCTTGCATATCATGTATGCCACCAATTATTTGTAATCACAGAGCATGGCAGCTGTATTGCGATATCGTTCCCTGGGTAAAAAGCCCCAGCAGGGGACCCTGCTAAGTATATAATTTTTTATAAAATCCTTGCAAAGACAGGGCATGACAGTTTTGGAAAATGTTTTGCTAATGGACATATTTTCCGTACAAAAAAGAAGCAGTAGAAATGCCTGGCTTTTACAGAAACCTTCCCACCCTATCCCCATATCCCTTGAACAACTTTGGCTGAATCAAAGATGCTTGTGAATTCTGTCCTTTAAACCCACGTGAAATAGCGTTACCAGCCATCTGAGAAACCAAGTGTCCCAGAAATGTTATGCAGCAATTTATATTGTGCAGGGATTTATGCTTTGAACCAATTGTCCTAGCTTTTGCTGTGGGGTTTTACAGGCCAAAGAATCAGAGAGCCGCATGGCCGTTGCTTCACTTGAGCCCAGGCCTCAAGTGCGGCCTACCCGTCAAGGAAGGCTTTTTGCTGCTTTTCAGGGACTGACGTGCCCTAGGTCACTAATTAATGATTTCAGCCCTGCTCAAGCACCCCATTGCCTTGACAGACCCCCCTCCCAAGCCCTCTGTCCCTGCTATGCACTTTAGCGCCTAACATAGGCCTCTGCCAGCTGTAAGTCACCAAGGCAGGGCCCCCGCCGTTCGCTAGGCATTCCGCAGGGCCTGTTTGAAAGCCGGAGCTGCCTGATGGGATGAACCCTTCCCACCCTCCATCACCTAAGGATGAACTTCAAAGCGAAGGCAGGGAGCAGCCGCCCCGACCCGGGCTGGCAGCGGGGCAGGGCAGAGGCGGCGCTGGCTGCTGGCACACTGAGCAGAGCCGCGCTCCGCCGGCAAATCCCTCGCTGGTGGGCAAACGCCAGAGAAAAGGCAGCAAACTGGAACCCGATGGCTTGTTTGGTTTTGTTTTGCTTTTCTTTTTGATCTTTCTAGGATGTTTTCCAGGCAGAGTGGTGCTCATCTTTCAGCCTGGCCGGCCAGCGCAAGGCTGAGGCTTTTGGAGAAGATCCTGGAGGTGTAACAGGAGGGAGGTTTCGCAGTCAGAGATCTACGAGAAATCCAAGGGGCTGCCACACGTTCTTGGACAAAGAAGACTTCTTTCTGACAAAAAGCTGTTGCAGGTGTTCAACCTGATTTGGAGACTACGTCTGAAAGGCTTTCCAAGTTACTATCATCTGTCACCCAGGGATGTTTTTGGATTCGCTCCTTTCTGCTTAAAAGGGAAAGGGAAGGAGTCAGCGCAGTGAGGCTCTGTGCTCTGAGGGCCCAATCCTTATTGGCACATCGGTGCGCTCGCACCCACCGAGGTGGGACCCCGGTCAAGGACTGTCGGATGCAGCAGCTGTAATTCGGCATGACAGCTTCTGCCGGCACCATTGCACAACCCCGGTGGTGTGTTTGTCTGGTCATCAGACTCCTGCAGCATTAGGAGCTTCCTTTAGAAACGGTCCTGCTTTGAATCCAGGGGAGAGCCAGCTTGCAGACTGCCCATTCGTCTTCTCAGGAACTTCGGCAATGCTGAACATTATTGTCTCTTCGCTTTCATGGAACTGTAATTTACATAAACATAAGAGGCAAAACCCACATCTGAAAAAAAAATGCTTTCGTAGATTTTTAACCATTGTTTCCTGTTGGGGTGTGATATCATAATGTTCAAATTAATCACTTCTGAGGAGCATTTGTGAATTTCCACAGTACTGAAGAAGAGTCACTAACAGTAGGTGACTCAATTCCACGTTTGAGTTTTCTAAAATGCTGTCCAAGCTAGTGGGAAAAAATAGTGGGCACCTGGTATCAGTTTTATAATTGGGTTTTTCCATATGAGAATGGGAATTTTGTGAAGACTCAATTAAAAGGAGTGTCCTCCTATTCTTCTGTCACCCATCAGACTGAGTTGCACATGAATGCCAGCATGCTGTCATACATTCTCCTCTCTTGTGTGCTGCTCTCTGTGCAAGCACAGAAATGCCAAGTCAGTGAAATTATCCGCTATACAAATCATCTGCTTGTAAGTGGCTGTTTAGCTCCTTAATTCTGTAAAAATGCATGCTTGTATACTATGTGATATTAAATACTGACTTCTCACTTGCTATTCTTTCAGAAGGAAAGTCCTCTAAGTTGCCCATGCAGTGAGACGGCTGCCAGTGTAAGTCCATTGGATTTGAGAATATCATGAAACTAAACAAAAATTTACTTGTTTTCTGAATGCAGAATTTTAACGCTCAATCTTTTCATTTTCAGCCCTGTTCGTGTCTTCCCATCCCTGAGGTAAGTCTATTTCTAAGCTACTGTAGCAGTTAAAAAGTTCAGTATTAACTCATATTACTACTCAGTTTATGAAGTCGTCCACTTTGCTCTTGTATAACGTTTACTTTCGTTAACGAGGAAGATTTTCAGTATGTTAGTTGCAACTGAAAACAGTGCTTGCCGCACAGCGGTGGGGAGGCTAGCACAAGTCCTTTCAGTGTCGCTGCAACCAGAACCAAGCGTCATGCAAAAGTTCTCTGTGGGCTTACAACCAAAAGATATAGGTGCCTGCTTTGAAAATCTCCCCAGGACCTTGTTTTGTGATTAGGTGGCCAAGTTCTTTGCAAACTTGGACCAGAGATGCCAGGCCACAGGTGTCAGCTCTAGGTGTCTCCACACAACATTTCACTCCTGCAAGTCTCCTGAAACATGGTGAAAGCCAGCATTAGCTGAAACTCTGCTTCAAAGAGTTTACTGTAGCAGTCTGAGGTTTTATGAGACGTGGCAGATGTTTCTTACTGCAGACATTTAAAAACCACCCAAAGTTCTTGTATCATTTTCAATAATGCAGAATACGTTACCTTTCGCTGCGATGTGCTGCCACATAACGGAATGCGCATTTCTTTCTGTAGGTAAGCACAAAATGCATTCTAGTCACTTCAGTTTTTCTAACACCTTTGTCATTTAACAGCCTGGCCATGAACTGGCATGCTTTGTGGACGGAACTGGATACATGCTGGAAAAAAACCTGGCTTCAAACAGAGTACTCAGAATGATTAATCGATCCTTTCAGACTCAGCTGGATAGGAACCTCTGTGAAGTAAGACATTCCTATTTTTCTGTACATCTTTGTCTATATTCTACAAAAGAAAGGATTTTTATAGTTTTTTATTTTTTATTTTTGCAACTGTTTGATTAAATTCAAATGTGTTTTATAAAACACATAAACCAATACTTGCTTTATGCAGGAGGTAGATATGGTAGGGAGAACATACACGATGTGATAGAAAGTTGTTAAAATTGACATGGGAAACAAGGAGATGGGTCCTACAGCACTGTGCCCTTTCCCTCCTCCAAATCCCGTTAGCATCAGGACCATTAACCACAGAACTCTGGGAGAGGACCTTTCTTCAAATTGCTTTTCTGTTTCCCTTTCTCAGAAGGTGTTCCTGCACTAACTAATAATGGTGTAGAAGCACAGAGCAGCGTGGCTGGGGACAGGCAGGCAGAGGTGTCCTTCCCTGGAGCATTACTTCTGCCTAAGCTGCAGGATGCTTGGGCATGAAGTACTGCTGTGACCTGCAGCATCTTTGAGCTTGTGATGATGCTCAGAAAGACTCACGGATCCCCAGATGCCCTTTCTGAGGCAGTGAAGCACCCCTTATTTACATACTGAGCAAAAGCGCTGTGTAATTCAATCAGACAGGGAAGATGCTGAGGCTGCAGTTTCGAACTACTTTAAGCTCGCTTTAAACTCGCAAGGGTGGATATTGCCAGAACGGTGCTGCACCAGCGAGCGGGCTCAGTGCCCTGCTGGCCCCCAGGTTTGTACACTGCTGGAGCTGTCCTCTTCGCTGGGTCAAAAGAGCTCAGCTGAAATTACCCTAGCTTTCACTGCATTATGGTCCGGCTGCAGCAGCGTACACATGACTTCCTTGTCAACATGAAAAGCCATTCTCACATGCCCTGCTCAAAGAACAGTTCTTTCAGAATTGTTTTTGAAATCCTTCATCCGCTCCAAAGATTGTGTATCTTAACTGTTTCATCTAAGACTTCTGTTTTTTGTAAAGCTTTTCATAACCTAATCTTTATTCTTCCTTCCATCACAGAGCCTGGCACGTGGACAAAAATGCCAGTACAAGACCAAGGGAAACGTGAGGACATTTTTGAATGAAATCCTGAAAACCTATCAAGCAATCAAGAAACAAAGCGTTTAAATTTTTTTTTTTTTAAAGAAGGTTAAAAAATGAAACTGCAATAAGTAGGGGGAAGGGGAAAAGTTATTTATTGTATTTATTGTCCATCTGAAATATAAAAAGGTGGAAATAATGAGTGTTAAAACCAATAAAATGGTAATTTACATGAGCAACAACAGTATTCAAGAGTCTTCATTTGATATGTTTTATCCTTGGTGAGAGGTTTGAACACTCTGTGTTTGTACCAGTGGGTATTACAACACTTCTGCAAGGGTCCAGTCCAACAATTTCACTGATGAGATCCTACTGCAAAATGCACTTGTGCTTCTGAAGAACTTGCTGCCCATTCCCCTCCCTGTCTCAAGTACATTATTGGTGAACTCCAAGGCTTCTATTTGCGTATGTTAACATTTTCTTGACCTCTTTTTATTTCACCCTGACCACTGTATAGCATCAGAAATATTTGAGGGCTTCCAATTGTAACAGAAATTCTGTGTTTTCTTTCTGCATCAGTTTTACTTTTTGATATTCTTTGCACCATGAATAAGCTGCTTAGCTTCTTTCTTGCAAGGTTGCAGATTTTCGTGCCTACTTTTTTTTTTTTTTTTTGATTTTTTTAGTAGTGGAGTGCTCATGAACATCTTGACATACATAGTAAGATCATTATCCATGGTTAATTACAAGTACTTAATGAGCTTATGTGTTGGGAACTTGTGGCTCACTGTTTCTTTCTCAGGACATACTTAATGCTGGCCTGAAGGAGAACATCCTTTAGTGCCATGAGCTCAGATATGCTTCTTTGCCATTCAGCTCAACAGAAACAAAAGAGGCAGAAAGAGAACTTTGCTGGAAATAAAGCAGATAAGGAGAGATGCTTGTCTCAGATGCCTATTCCAGACTTACTAATAGTTTCTTAGATCTCTTCACACAAGGGGAAATCCCAACCAAGTGCAAGAAGGTCAGATTTCACCTCACTTGTGCCTCAGAGAGGAACAAAACAGACAAAGCATTGTACCAGGGCTGGAGAAGATCATAAAAGACTTTCAAAGATGTCATTTCTTCACCACCTTGACTGAAATACATTGGATTTTTCAAAATTCAAGGAATAGACATAAGCATGTAATTCCCTTTCTCCTTTCAGTGTAAAGTCGAGTTTTGATAGGATGAACATGTTTCTAGGAACAAAAGCTGCATGGGAACAGTCATCAACTACTTGTTGATAATAATTGAATAATAATTATCATTATTATGGTTTCCACTACTATGGGCTTGGGGTTAAAACAGAGCAGTCCAGTAATGACTGAACCTTTGGAAGGGACTTCTGGAGATCATCCTGTGCGACTCTTCTGTGAAAGCAGGTACAGCCCCAAAGTTACTTCCAATTTAAAAATGAGCAAATGAGAACTAGATTATAGAAAATGCATTTGAAGCATCTATATGAAGAGGTTAAACTTATGTAATACGCAGACCAAATGTGTTTCCCGATATGTTTTCTGCCACCTGGTTCATATATAAAGGTAATAAATACTAAAATGCAAAAAGATTGTTACTGTGGTAACCCCTACACAGATGAAACTGAGAAATAAAACAATTATTTAATCGTTCTCACATTTTCATATCTACATTTTCTACTCTAAGTTCAGAGCAGACAGCTTTCCTCTAAATAACCTTTTTTTTTTTTTTTGAATTCTAGTCTGTAAAAAATCATGCACTTTTCTGACGAAGACTCAACTGACTAATCAGCAGAATGCTTATGCATTCAGTAGTTCTTGAACCTCATGCTTGGTATAGTGTCTTAGAAGATTTGCTTGAGCAAATAATGGCATTCACTCTTGTTAATATTTTCCAAGTCCAAGTTCTTTCAGTTTCTGACGCTTTTGATTTTTGTACCTTTTTGTATGCAGTTCGCTAACATTGTGTCTAGTCATAATCTGTAGCAAACACAAAATCTGAAAAATATGATTCATTTTTATAGACAATAAAAAGATTTCCCAGGCCCTGGGCCTACAGATAACTGTTCTAACCTGTGTTTTCAGCAATTGCAAGGAAAAAGAAAATTCTTTGTTTCATACATTTACTTGCAAAACAACTTCATTAGATTTAACAAATAGAACAAGTAATTGTGAAATCATGTTACAGACAGAAGTCATTTAATACATTTTCTTCTACCCATCACATTCCTTCACAAGCTGGCAACAGTCATATGTAGTCAGCTTCCAGTCAAATCACTTCTGCAACACAGTTAAGAGGAAACTCTTGCACATAATTTTTAAAACCAAGTAAACTTACTAAATATCAGAGGATGCATCTGCAAGATATCTACTCATCTGATGTCTCGGTTTGCCATCTGCCCGAAAGAAACGTTCATCATGTGCTTAAAGCATTCAGTGCAGAATTGCAACCCGAACAAAGTGCCTCCACTGCCTTCAGGCGTGCACGTAGCCCGTGCATCTGTGAGCCTGGACTTTATGAGAGGAGGATTTAAAATCCAGCCGTAAGCCTGGGTCGTACTCAGAACTCCCTGACACTTGGCATGCAGTACTTCTGCCCATGAAGCTATCCAGTGCTGTATCTTCATACTGGGTTGAGAAAAGTATAGAAACCCCTCTGCAGTGCAAATATCACTTTGTTCAAAGGCAGGACTGCTGTTTTATGTGGTTTCTTTCTTTCCTTTGGGGCCTCCATGCTGATCCGGGCTGTGGAGACTCTGCGGCACTGTACCCACTGAAGTGCCAGGGGAAAGACCACAAAGGGAGTCGTGGGGATCACCAGCAAAGAATTACTGCTGCAGCACTCCTGGGTAACAGCAACTGCTCCAGCAGTTCCTTAAAGACTGCTGTAAATTTAGGAAAGGGCTGCTCGAGCTGATGCTAACTGTTCACTTGTACCGGTGACCTCCCCCAGCCTGCCACGATCTGGGTTCCAGGAACTGTGCCAGGCCTTGTCCTCCAGCTGTTTTGCCCTCTGCCTCCCCACAGGCATATTCAGATCTTCTCTGTGGGATTCAAATGCTCTGAGAGGCGTTGCAAGCCCCAGGGCAGCCCTATGGGAACGGCAGGGCCTGTTGGCAGGGCCCAGCTCCCTGCAGGCCCGCTCCGTGCCCAGGCCAGGCCCCGAGCAGACATGGGAGCTGGCGGACGCCTGCAGGCCTCTTCTCACTCTCTTTCCTTTTTGGCTCCCGATAGGCTTGTGAAACTGCCAGATGAAAACAAAGGAAAACGAATCCACTGAGATATTTAATTACTGTAACAAATAGCTTTTTCTGTTGTCTCAATTATCATCAGCAGGCCATGTCATACTATGCTCTCTGATGGAGAGGAAGTGGCACAGGGCAGGGGGGGCAGAAGAGGTGAGGCAGGCCAGGTGTTTGGCATACTAGTTGACTTGTCTGCACAAGTAAATAGCCCTTCATCCAACTATTCAAATCTGTCCAGGTGTCCGTGGCAAGGTGCACACTTGTTTTCAAACCTGTACAGTCCAGCCCTTGCCTTCCTTCTACGGCTCACCTCAGGAAAAGGAGGCTCTGAACACTTTGCTTTATGGTCCCTGGGACAGAAACCCTACGTATCTGGGGATTCAGGGCCGGGTGTGGCTGCTTTCAGCAAAGTGGAAAGAACCTCCCATCTCTGTACATAGTATATCTTTCTTCCGCAATGTCTGCCGTACCAGAGTTGTGTTGGGAATGTACAGACCAATTCCATACTACATAGTGCCACAACTATGTGATTTTTTGCCTGTTAGCATTAAGTATTGCTAAATTGTGTGCCATGTGTCACCTGAAGGCACTTGAAAAGCTACTTTAGTCCCCACCAAGGAGGAAATCCCCAAGTCCTGTGACACCAGCCGGTGCACAACCCTTTCTTTGAAAGGCTTTGTTGCTGACAGTGGTCAGCCAGAAACCACTCACGAGATCTGCAGTCTCACAGATGTAATTTCTGTCTTTTCTGTCTTTTTTCTTCTGTCAACTTAGTAGCATGGTTATTTCAAAACTTCTAGTGTTGTCTTCAGAAACCTAACTCTCTGCAGAACTCCATGACCCACTGCTGGACAAGCCCAAGCCCAATGCAGAGTCAAAGTCTAAGCTCTAATAAGCAAGAAGCGTTCTCCAATGACATATAGGAGATCACTGGTTTATAAGATATTTTCGGAGGGACAATGACTGACCTGGTGTACCTGGTCCATTCCTTTTTTTTTTTTTTTTTTTTTCCCTGAGCCTCTTGCACCCCTGTACGAACAAGCCTGGCATATGCTGTACTATGGGAAGGAGAGGCACTGGGCTGCCATTCAAGTGATTTCCTGCCGTAAATCATAGCGCATTTAGAAAGCACTTTTACATATTTGTGTAAGAAAGCTGATCTTATCTGACTAATCCTCACAACACCCTCCTGAGGCATGTGGACAAGCCTCACTCTTCTAGTTTTACAGAAAAGTATGGAAACGAGAGTCTGGTGGGACAGAGAATTCTTTTCTCCCCAGCACTGCATTTTACAATCATCTGAAGACTGACAGTGTTTGCTTGCTGATCTCAACACACACCAGGGTTTAAGCAAGGACACAAATGACAGCACATATAATATCAGGTGGTCCTACTGAGAAGGCAGAAGTCAAGTAACTACCATCTCCTCTCCATTCCACCCCAGATAAGCCTACACCTGCTCGCAGCTCCCTTCCCATCTGGTTTTCCACTTTTGATGCAACCAAATAAAAAAATCTCCAAAAGTTAGAACTGAAAATTTCCAGGGCTTTAATGTGCATCTCTCATGGAGGCAACCACAATCGTGATCTACGAAGCACAGCATCTTCCTGGGCACACACTCTGTGGTATAAGTTGCACATCACAAGCCAGTTTGAAAAAAAACCTTTTGTCGTCTTAGATGAACTTCTGTAGATATTCCTGATTTATAATACTACTGCTCCGAGATACTAGACAAATGATGTCTTCATCCTGCTGGGACACAGAACGGACTGCAGCTCATCATCTGCACGGCTCAGCACCCAAAGGAGTGAAAGGGCTGGAAAGAGAAGACAAAATGCTTCACTAACACAACACCTGGATTGCCCCAATGGTCTTTTTTTCCTGATTCAAATAGTAGCCTTAAAAATCAAAGATGCTGACAAAGGACCAATGTATGTGAATTATTTCTGTTATCTTAAATCTAGTAGTGTAGTAATACATGAAACAATCTCTTGCTTAAAACAGGCTATAATCTAGAAAAAGTGACAGTAAGTAAGAAACTATCAAAAAAAAAGATAAAAAAGATATTCTGTGTAAAATGTGTGAGATTTCTTTTTAGTCATGTCAGAAGTAGCATCATCAAGAGGCTTCACAAGAAAACAGATGACTTAGATTTGTTTATTGCGTTCACATTATTAGTTTTTCATTTGATAACATTCAGACTAAATAAATATTTTCCAGAGGTAATAGGTCAATGAAAAGTCCAGGAGTGAGGGGTTTCCCCTGACTCCCCACAAAATTGGAATTGTAAAAGAACAATTTAAGAGGGAAATCATGACCTAAGACACGCAGATAATGATCAGCCTACTTCTGACTTTGCAAGCAGCCTGTGGGAGAGAAAGATTTTCTGTCTGACATTGACTTCAGGCAGGATATAAATCAGCCATTGAGATACAAGAATGTTCCATGGTGGCAGAAAAAGTTTCTCACTCTCATCTTGCTGCACTCCCATACATTTGACATATTATTATGTAAAATGCAATAGAAAGGAAAACACGAAGAATTAAAAGATTCCTGTTTACTACGAAGTATTTCACCACGCATGTTGAACCAAAGTGCAATTAGAAATAAAGACTGTGGTGTTTGCAAGGAAGGAAAAGTGCAAAATGCATTTGATCATTATCAGATACTTAGAGGCCAACATCCCTAAGACCCGTTGCTTTAGTAAATCTCATGATGATTTAAGAAAACGGGTATTTAGGACCAAATGATTCCCTTCATCAGAAGCTGACTGAAGCAGCAAACACTGCAGAACAGTTTGGGGGAACAGGGAAGGGAAATTTCAGTGTTTTAAAGCATGGCTTCCCTGCTCCTTGCATAGTCTCTGATATTGACTGGCCATGGAAGACAAAATGTGCAGATGAAGGGTAATTTTATGCAGCTTTCACCACTCCAATGATCCACTTACTCATGTATGTGCAATTAAGAAAAGATATATAAATAGCACACAGTCTTCATATTTCAATATAATATCCCCTTTTACACGGGGCACAAATATGTTAAAAGAAAGGCAAGAATCTGGCAGACTTCTTGGCTTAGATGGGAGCTGATGCTTGGTGTTGTTTGTAGCTGTTCTTGCCACCAGCTGAGCCTTGGGTCAAGCCTGGGGACAGCCCAGAAGACCAGAAGATCCTGATGACTGCTGAACATTGCTTTCACTGCTAATTGCCTCTGGGAGGAGTCCAGGAGCTGGAGAAAACTTGGGCATTGGAACAATCTGGTTATGGGGAACTGCTTGGAACCAGAGATTCCCAGGTAGCAAACTGAAAAATCCCCGTGCAAGAGAGGAAACTACCAGTGAAGTGGGGCAGTGTGGGTGAAGCAGGGGCACGAGGCGCATACGCATTGCAGGAATGCTCTGCTGCTGGCCCCAGCACTGCAGAGAGCAAGTCAATAAGCACCAGTTATGAAATGAGAGAATTTTATCATGCCCCCAATTTATACTAATCTGATACAAGGAACTATGAAATAGTGAAAGAAGAAAACCTCCATCTGAATGTATACATGAGAAATGCATCAGAAAGTATTTTCAGCAGAAGTATACTGAAGCCTGGTCTGACATTTTTGATACTAGAAATGTTTTATCACAATGACATGTCCTAGCAGAGACCATTCTCTTAAATACAAATACCTCCAGCAATCACATGACCGTGCAGGATAGAAAGATGTCCAACCAAAAAAAAAAAAATAAACCTTTCTTTTCCATCTGACGCTTCATACAGCTGAGCGAGGGGCAAGAAGAACATGACTGTACCAGCACTGGGTGCCCTCAGTTAAGTACATCGAGGCATACCATGAAATTGCATTTTGTCAAGTTGTCAGATTTTCAGTTCACAAAGAGCAATTTTAAGTGACTTCATTGAAGGTACCTTTTCAATCAGCACCCCGGTAGGCACTTGTGGCAACACGTTTTATCCTCTTAAGATTTATCAATAATGAAAGAAAACCTGGCATAACTGTGAGTCTTTAGAAGTCTTGTCTGACATGAAAAATATAATAGTTGGATCTGTAATGAGTTCTTAGAATTGAATATTTTTCTCATTAAATGTGTGATATAAATGGTTGTGTCTTCAAAGTAGAAATATTTTCAAGGAGTATCTTTCTATTCATATTTTCACTGGAGTACTATTCATATTTTCACCTCCAGTACTGTGTTCAGTTTTGGGCCCCTCGCTACAGGAAGGACATGGACGTGCTCGAGCGAGTCCAGAGAAGGGCGACCAAGCTGGTGAGGGGTCTGGAGAACAAGTCTTACGAGGAGCGGCTGAGGGAGCTGGGCTTGTTCAGCCTGGAGAAGAGGAGGCTCAGGGGCGACCTTATCGCTCTCTACAGTTACCTTAAAGGAGGCTGTAAAGAGGTGGGGGTTGGTCTGTTCTCCTACGTGCCTGGTGACAGGACGAGGGGGAATGGGCGAAAGTTGCGACAGGGGAGTTTTAGGTTGGATGTTAGGAAGTACTTCTTTACCGAAAGGGTTATTAAGCATTGGAATGGGCTGCCCAGGGAGGTGGTGGAGTCACCATCCCTGGAGGTCTTTAAAAGACGTTTAGATGTAGAGCTTAGCGATATGGTTTAGTGGAGTACTTAGTGTTAGGTCAGAGGTTGGACTCGATGATCTTGAGGTCTCTTCCAACCTAGAAATCTGTGATACTGTGATACTGTGATACTGGAATATTTATGGAAATGCTTTTCATTTTCAGCAATAGAAAACTAAGGAAGAACTATTTTTGAAAGAGTGGTTCTGAGAAAACTTTAGGAGAATTAACGATGAAGACTACATGTTTTTTGTTCACATAAATTCTTCCTCGAAGTTTCTTGGAAACAACAAAACGCTGCCACGTGATTCTACAGTTGGCACTCTTCTAGCTGTGTTATGAAATGAAGTGCAGTTTTTGCCATGTGTTGGTATAATCTCAGACTTTGGTAGCTGCACATCTGCAGTCATCCCTACCAAAACTCCTGATCAAGCTTTATTGAGAATGCTGGGAAGACCAGTTATTGCAGATTAATCCATGTAGATTAGCGTGGCCAAACCCGACTCAGAGAATAACTCCCCAAGAAGGGCCATCCAGTCCTGTAAGTTGGCTAAATTTATAAAAAACCCACACAAACACTAGTAAAGGCCATCTACAAGTACACCAAGTCTCAAATCAAGTCCAGAACCAGCAACAGCACACAAAAATACTGCAATACTGAAACGATAGCGCCTTGGGAGGGTCTTCACCTCGGTGCCTTTCTGACGGTGTTTGTGCTTACACCCAGGCTGCTGCACCATGTGCTACGACCTAACAGTGTGAGACATGCTCATGACTGTACACCTGGCCTGAGGTCGAGCCTCATTATTTGTGGTTTTCTTGGATTAATCCCAGACTTTTAAGATCTTCAAAAGTAGATTGTGCAAACTTTCTTATCCCACTAAGTTGAGCAAACAGAACAACGATATGCAGGTGTGGTGCGATTAAATTAATAATTAGGTTGTTTAATAAGTCAGATGTGCAGATTACAGATAATGATTAGTTACGTGTATCCTTCTCTTACAAGTTTCAAGACCAGCAGCCTTAACATCTATTAGAGCTGACAGATACCCATGCGATTCATGGTTCATTAAGAAAACTCAGATTAGGAAAGCTGCTTTCTCCTGTCTACACTGGCTTTATTGGATATTCCAAGAATCGGTTTAACAGAATCAACAATACCAAACGCAATCCGTGACAGTTCTAGGAACCAGCCCTATGGTGCGGGATGCCTCCTCTTTTCTCATGGGCCCCAAATTCATTGCAATACATCACTGATGTGTGGCCCAGTATCGACTGCATCCGTAGTGGTGCCACCAGCCACAGGTACGGCGGGGATGTTCTTCACGGTGCGGTGTGTGAAGGGTAGCAGTTGTACAGAAAGAAAAACTGAAGAGAGCTAAGGAACTCACAAGGTCAGAGGAAAAAAAGGAAAATGTGCAAAAGAGACACGATAAATCCCAAAGCCAAACCAACCAGGACTGCACGATGCAACTATTAATTCCTGCGGTACATACCCCTGCTGGCATGGCACAGTGGGTTTGTGCTGGTGCACGGCCGTGGGACAGGCTGAAGAGCAACCAGAACATGTGCTGGAGACAGCAGAGCTTAAGGAACCTGTGTGAAGGACCCGGCATACCCTAGGGGTCAGGCAAGGTAGTTCACCTTCACAGAAAGGTTGCTGTGAATTCCTAGGAAACCAAACACCCCGAAAGCTACAATCCAGATGTCAACACATCCAGATCCAAATCCAGCTCATCTTGCAACAGGCTGTCTTTGCTAGCAGCAGGGCCAGGAACAGAAGCCAGATTTCCAAGAAAAATTTCCATACTGTGGTCAATTCGTTTATTTTGTGTGTTCTTGAAGGAGCCTGCAAATACATGAACAGGACTGCTGGCCACTTGCTTGACCAGTAGGAACATCAGTGTGGGAAGACTGGGCATGAGGTGTGACACAAAGTTTGGAGGACAATGGTAATTCTTGTTTTAGAAAGCTCTGAATTCATAGGGTTATTTGCTTTAGAAGAGGGAGCCTTCAGCAGACTGGGTACAAGCAATGTTGCTGACATCTAGCAGAAGCTGGAAAATAATTCATACTTAAGTCTTCATCTTAAATGCACACAGTTACCGATCAAAGCAAATGCATGTACATTCAGTACCATGAATTCTAGGGTCAATTCTGAGTAGAGTCAAGCTTTGGCTAGCAAAGGACTCCCAGCAAAGGTGAAAGATGATCCTGCGCTCAAAACAGAAAGTTAAAACCAAGGGCTGCTCAAAACTTGGTTAGAGGAGTCCCTGCTGGTCAGGCACTGCTGGCAAGGAGCACGAACTGCTCGGTGCATGTCCCGACACCACCCGTTAATCGTAGCTTGGAGAGTTACAGAGACAAGCCACAGACGTGCAAACTCAGGAGCGTTAGAAAGTTATTTCTCGGCCTTTCTAAAGCTAATTTCTGCTGTCCTATGAGCTAGGGTTATTGCTCCTTATTTCTGTGAATGATTTCCCTTCTTTGGTAACCAAAAGGTGTGTGTATTTAAATATACATTAATATACGCACACTTACGTGTCTCACACGTGTGCGTATCCTAACACATTATCTTTATTAGGCTGCAGAATCCTCAGAATTAATATGAAAAATGAACTATACAGACTTATACGCTAGTTCCCTCTTGTGACCAAGTGATGCTACAGCAACTCTTGAAAAAAAAAGAACAAACGAACAGAACGATGAGTAAGCCTTTTTTTTTTTTTTTTTTGTACACTGGCCATTGATCTAACATTTTTCAGATGTTTACACCACTTGCATAGAGTACAGAAAAAAAAGAATTAACAAAAAGATAAGGTTGCTAATGGCAAAACTACTTCATCCATGCACGAATCCTAGCCCCGAGAAACAAAAACTAAAGAAGGTGAAGGAAACTGGTGAAAACCGTTGTTTTATCTTTATTATAGTTTTCCTTCCTGGCAGAAGAACTGCAACATACTTCCTTCTTCTGTCAACTGGGTGAACAGATTTTCTCAGATCTGTGAGAAAAATGAACACTTGCCAGTAGCAGAAAAAGGAGATATGGGCATAAAGAGAACATGAATGATGGAAACACGGGATTGAAGGGGAACTTGGGAGGTCCTATGCTAGGAAGCAGTTTTTTTATATCTCAACCATCCTTGACCAAACTTTTGCTTGCCTGCTCTGAAAGCTTCCAAAGGGGATTTTGCAGCTGGTGTACATAGCTTGCCTCAGCTTTTGCTAGTTATAAAATTACAACGATTTTCCAAATATTGAAATTCAAAAGGTTTGCTGTTCCTTCAGCTGATAACTTATTGTCACTTTTTTTTTTTTTGATCAAACCAAATCTTCAGCTGCCTACTTTGGACAGCCTTAGCTCTCCAAGGTTTGTCTTTCCCCCAGTGTGGAGAGCGGCTGATCAGATCTGTAGCAATTACAGATGACGCATCTTAAAAACAATTTATTGTGCATTCACCTCAAATGTATTTAACAGAACGTAAGTGGGTAAAGCCATTTATGTCAGCCATACTGTGGTATTTACCCAATAGTTAATGACATAAGAGATCTGAATCTCATAATGACAAAATCTCATTATTCTTTTAAAAGTTACAGCTCTATATCAACACCAGAAAAAAGAAATTCAGTTAGGGGGCATTACATTAGCTGACTTTACATTTTTAAAGCTTCTTGGATAATATTCAAACTGAGACTCAAATAACCTGTGTTTTATGGATTAGGGAGTATTTTCCTATCAAAAGTGCCAGGACCCTAATATATAAGTAATAGGTATAAATTGTTCTGAGCAGCCTCACCTGGGGCTCACCCCACCCTTATCCCAGACCCCATTTAAGCTCAGCCCCTTGCTGAGGGAGGTTTTTCAGTCTTGTTAGAGGAGCAGTAGTAGTCTACAGCTATGGCACTGCCATGCTTCTGCCTGGCCTTGGGTCCTGATGCACGGCCTGGCTTTGTGGCTTGGTATTGGATCTGTCCTGTTCTTGGTGTTGGATATATTGGATCTGTCTCATCACCGGGTGTCTGATGGTGTGGGTTCATGGTCAAACGTGGCTGCCACCTTCCTGTGCTGCAGGTAAGGTCCCTGCCCAAAGGCCTGTGACATCTTCCCAGCGATCCCTTGCAATGGTGTGACTGAAAACGTGTTCTAAAGTTAACAATAGAAAACCTGGTCTCTGCTAGATAGGATTTTTTTTTTTTTAAGAGATTAAACCACCTTTGGACCAGTGGTATACCAAAGGAATTTAGCATCTCTGCTCTACTTAATTTATTTGCAGGCAAGCTAAAAACTAATAATATAATATGCCTTTTGGATGGCTCTCTGCAGAAAAAGTAGTGGGAGTATCTGTGTTGATATTGTTCTGGTGCCTGATTTGCAGTTCAATGGACAATTTTAATTGTACCTATTATCAGCATTGAGGGATTTATGTTTGGGTAGTGCATGTGCAAAGACAGCATATAATTGCCAATATATTCAAAATATAAAGTGATAGAATTACAACACAGTTGGGATTGCTTCTAATAGTGATTTGTACTTATTTCTTGGAAGACAAGAGACTGTTAATGTATTTCTAAAAGTTTAGTATTCTCATAAAGATTTGTCAATATAAAACCATGTTTTATCCCTTTCTTACAAAGGAATGCATTGGTAAATAAGCAATTATTTTTACTTTTATTTCAGATTCATTGTGGATACTCCTATATAAGAATTTCGGTGATTTCTGTTCTTGTAGCAGGTTGTCTTTTGTTGCCTGTCTGTGAACAGCTGGTGTCCTGTAGTTGCTCACAAGCCTCCAGCAAACATGACATACTAACCTACTTTTTGAGTATGATTGTCAGTTGCTACTTCAGTTTGCTCAATTGGGTTTTAAGTCATCAGAACTGCATTGTTTGATTGTACAAAGTTTGACTATTTGCATTTTAAATTAAGAATGATGTTAAAGTGACTGTTTTCAGTACATGGCTCTTAAAGTTAAGCTTTTCAAAGTGGAGCTACAGCATAGTATTTGGCTTAGCACACTGATAGAAAGGCAACTACTTTCAGAGGAAAGCTTGACTGACTCTGAGTATCTGTCAGTATGGCAATTGTGCTGGTTTGGCAAAACTTCATTGAGAGCCTGGCACCACTAGCATTCTCCCTTGAATGTGGTCTTTCAAGAATTCAAGGCAGTGAGTGTGCAACCAGGAGTATTCTTTGTTTACGTGGATTTGTCTGAATCATGGTCGTAATAAAAATGAAGCAGTACTGGTATTAAAACAAGGAAGTTCTGCTATGAAGTTCTGTTATGTTGAAGTCCATATAACTAGCTAAATTCCCTCATACAAATCATCAATAAAGATATTAGAGAGGATGGGCCCCAACACTGACCCCCGGGGGAACACCATTGGTGACCGGTCGCCAGCTGGAATATCACTGATGATCAAAGTACAGAAAGAGTACATTATGAAATCTGTGTGAAATACTATGAGAAGTATTCCTGTAACCATCATAAGCTTGAGATGAGAGCAGAATAATTTTCTGTGAATCCTCCTCCAGGAGACACAACCACAGAAGAAAGGCTAAGCTTGACTTTGAGTGGTTGGATGATGTGGGCAACCCATAGTTACGCGTTCAGAGAAGGAGGGCATATATCCAAAGATGCAGTTTGCCTCCAGCTCTTTGCATTTTATGTATGAGGTGAGGGGTCTGGAGATCCAAGCAGCAGCTCTGCACTAGGCCCTACTTGGTATCTGGAAGGCGAGTAGGATGTTGACACTGCCGGTGTTTGCTCATGTTTGTCCAACACTGACAGATCCAGACCAGATTTTTTTTCCATATGTAACTGCAAGAATTTTACTGCAATCATGTATAACAAAGTGCACAGGTTTCTAAACTATTCTATACTTTTTTTTTAAAAGTCAGATATCTCAGATCAGAAGAGGAAACTCGTCTACAAAGAAAGTCTCAAAGATTAGTCTATATCAATCTTACGTACATTTGAACCTGTTCCTGTACAGCAGCCCAAAGACTATTGGCAATGCACCACGAAACCCATGACTGTTGGATTTAGATACTAGCTACAAATCCCCATTAATCTGTTTACAATCTTTTACTGTCTACGGGTAGTACCTTGGGAACTATTTGCTTTTTGGTAGCAGGTTTCAATGAAAAATTGGTTTATAAAAATATACTAAGAAGAAAAGACTTAATTATCCGGAACTCAATCTGAATTCCCCTAGGGTCTGAATATAACAGTCAAGAACCATATATGTGTGTGTGTGGGGTGGTGGTTTCTGGTAGTTTTCTATATTCATCTGATTTTTAAATATGTGGTGGGTTTTGGCGTTCTATTCAATGAATTTATTCTGTACTTTGAAAATATCACAATCACTGCATGATGAATTTTTTTCACTAGCCTTTAACATGTTCTTTTTCTACCTTTTCAGACTGGCTGGAAGAAATGTTTTGATATCACAAACAGTTGCACTTTGACAGCTCTGCTGTTACATAAGCAGATAAAATCTACCACTGAAATGTTTCATGTATGTTTAGCATTATCTCTTCATAAAATGCTAGAAAGGTTTGTTATTGGTTAATTATTGCTCTATGCAAGAGCCAGGAAATCTGTTCTTGCAGAGTTTTGTAGTGGTTGGTAATAAATTTTGCATGGTTGATATAATTAGGATCACAAAGGAACACTGATTAGTACAAAGCTGTATGTTTGTACAGATAAAATCTGCTATTTATTGTGATTTAGGTATTAACAAAAGGTCTGTTTTTGGCATCTCCAGTTCAGACATGACCCACCAAATCTCTGGGCCCTGCCAGGGTGGCTTGAAGAGGCAGGATGTGGGGATTCATGTAGCAAGCAGCGAAAAGCCATGCTGTTCGTAGACTGACCCTTTTTGTCTACTGGTTATCAGAAAAGTAGTCTGTGAAACGTGCCTGCACTCAACCTCCTGTTGAGGTGTAGTTATTTAACTTTGTACCTATGAGCCAAAGCATTTCTGTGGGTGGCAGAAATGAAAGGCCATGCAATGGGTGTCTGTCACTCCTGGGCCAGTTTTGGGCCTTCGTGCCCACGGACAAGCCCTTCACTATGGCACCACAGTGCCACTTCCCTGAGGCTCGCTGTCAATGGAGCAGGGGAAGGCTGTGCCTGGATGCAACAGCCACCTGAAAAGGCCTGTGGGGGTACTGAGGGCCAGGACCGTTCTGGCTGAACAAAGAGACGACGATACATGTACTTCAAGCCGGGAAAGAAGGCAAAAATCGAGGGGTAAACACCCCAAACACCACCCCACCCCATTTTAGCCGCGGGACGAGGCCCGCCCGGGCACGAAATGGCGGCCGCCTCCATGTGCCTGCCCCCCGCGCATGCGTCTTGGAACGGGGGACGGGACATGGAGCGGGGCAGGGCCGCCGCCGGTCCCTCCCCTGCTCGGGCGGCGGCGTGGCCGGGGCGCTCGGCCGGCCGGGAGGCTTCGGGGCTCTGCTGCGCTGCGCCTTGCCTCGGCCCGGCCCTGCCCGTGCGAGGGAGGCGGCGGTGAGCTGCGGGGCGAGGGGGGGCGGCGGGGGCCGGGCAGCCGCACGCCGCCTCTGGGGGCTCTGATGGCCCCCGAGCAGTGAGGGCTGGCGGCGGGGGGCTGCGGGGGCACCTCCGGGAAGGGTGGCCCGGGACAACGGGGTTCAGCTGTGGAGCCCCCTCCGGGTCGCCTCAGGCTGTGGGTCCGGGTGAAGCAGGGGCTCGGAGCCCCTGTGCGCGTCCCTGGGCACCGCTGCAGCAAAGGGTTGCCGTGGTGGTGGTGCGGTTTTTTTAGGATCTGCTCATAAATTATCTGAATATTGCATAGGGAAAATAAGCGGGGAAATAAAGGGGGAGATGTCTGCTGGGTTGGCGCCTGCCTGAGGGGGAGCCCTGCCTTGGGAGCTGGGGCTGGGCTGGGGGCACCGCGGGGGTTTCGGGGCTGGGCGCCCGGAGGGGCTTGGTCCCACCTAAAGGGGTGTTAAAGTCAGCACGAAACATCTGCAGCAAAACCTGGGGAAGAACATTTGTTGCTGCTGTGTAATGACACGGAGAGCTCCTTATTTAAAGAGCTGGGAGCTTCAGGCATGTTGTTCCGTAAAGCAAGGGAAAGCTTGGGGTCTGTTTGTAATGCCAGCGCTGGGGAAAAAGCTGCTCAAATGTGGGTGGTTTTATTTTAAAAAATCCATTAGGAGAACTTGAATAGCTAACTTTTGTCACCTAAATAGCACTAAAAATGACGATACGATTGTATTTCTTCAGTTAAAGCTAATGCAAACAGTAAATAAAGATGTTCGGCCGAACGCTGTTACTTGTAGGTCTCTGAGGTTTTGCCATAAACATAATTCAAAAGTGGTAAATGCCTTGAGTTTGAGAAAGCTCAGTTTGAGAAAGATGAGGATCAATTAAATAAAAATCTTGCTCAGAAGCACAGCTGCTTCCCACACACACCCATAAAAAGATTGCCGTGTCCTAAACGAAGAAAAAAGCTTAGTCTGGGACTTCATTGCACCGAATGACTAGACTTTCTGAAAGTGAGGCTTAAAACGTGTATTTGAGCTCTGTTTTGAAATGCAGATGCTCAGCAGGTGGGTGTGAGGCTGTGCCAGCAGCCTCCCAGCGCTGCCCGCCTTGGGCGCGGTGTCTGCCTCTCCTTGCCCAGACAGATGCTGACTTCTGCACCCTCCTGAGAGGATGGCCTCGTTACTGGCTCTGAAATGGGGCTTCCTGAAGACGTTATGATTAGTTTGACACACATTTCAACTGTTAAGGGCAGATCCATAAATTTCCATTTTTTTTACAGTCTCTTATTAAAAAAAAAAAAAAAAACTTTTTAAATCGTGTTTTATTTTCTTAATTCCTATTGAGCCCCCTGGTGTTGAGAACTGCAGGTAGAATGCAGAAATACATGAAAGCTGTTACTTCTTTGTGGCCTGAATCTTTGATATGTTGGGCTTTTTTTTTTTTTTTTTTGTGACTGCTGTTTTAGCATGGGAAATAGCGAACAGCTGTTAGCTTAACTGAGCCACTGCTGACCGCTTCTGGGAATCCCCTGCTGAGACCCCGTATCGTGGGAGAGATTTGAAAGTCTTAATTTTAGCACAAGTTTGTGGTCCTGTTACCAGGATAAGCTGAAGAAACGGTGATTTAACTTGAACTTTTCTGGATCCCTGTTGAATGTGTGGATATGGATTTGTTTTAGTTGGATTAACGTGCAGCTGTGCAACATACTTGATCACAGTATTTTAAAGTCAAAGAGTTTGTAGAGGAAAACAGCTGTATACGTTAGTGCACCGATATTTGATACTCAGCTTTACATGAATTAGGATACGAGTAGACCTCATCGATTTGTCAGTTTATCGAAGTTCAGCAACTGCGCTGCTGCTGTTTACGTTCGATAATGATTTGGGCAGCTCTACCTTGGGCCAACACATCCCTGTTACTTACATAAAAACTTGCATGTGCATCTTTGATTACTTGTTTTTTATTGCTGTCGCTCCTGCTTAGATTAGCCAACATGGTTTATGCTGCTTTGAATGGTACTTGCAACCTTGGACATTTGAAGGAAGAAACATCATTAGACTGCATCTGTTTTTTGTTTGTTAACAAGACTTTTCATGATTTTTTTTTAATGTGGTATCTACTTTTTTTTTCTGCTTTTACCTGTGAAGTAAAAGTGTCAATTCCCTTCGAAATTGACACTGGGGCATAAAACTTTGAGCAATTGTATTTCAGTGTATTTCATCATAAACAAACTTGTCTGTCCTGCAGTATTAAAAGAAAACAGCACGAACGGAGGTAGGGGGCTTTTAACCGAAGCACCCCAGGTGTGGTAGTTGGTGATAGAGCTGCCAGGTTGGACAGGCTGGCACTTGCTTTCTGGGAGCCTTTTGAACAGGGAGGAGGCTGCAGGCTGGCTTACTGACGGACTGCAGCTCCTGTCCTGCTCCTTGCACGTGGGACTGTGTTTAGGGCGGTGACTTACGGCTGCTGGCACGACTGGTGGTAGGAAGCTGTGCCATGTGCCAGAGGAAAGAGTGTCTGTGTTAGGTCATCTGCCATATAGATCTGTGGGCTGATAGACAGCCTTGCCAAGGAACAGGAAAAGGCAGGAGAAAAATGTGCATTTTTCTTTTTTCTTACTCTGTTTTCCATTACTTTTATAGTAAGTTAGTAGTTACAGGCGGTGTTGTTTACCAAACTTCACTACTAACATTAACGATAATGCAAATATTGAATAACGTGCTGTTTACATTGTGCTGCTGAGCAGTACAAGGTAAATGCAGTTACAACACTTGTTTCCCGTCTATTTTATACTTAACCTGACCGCACAATTCTATCAGTAACACAGTATTTGCAATGTGGGGTAAACTACCTTGTGTTATGATGCCTTCAAGCATGTTCATGTAAGGAAGAGAACGTATAAATCACTATCCATGTTTTCCTATTACTTTCGTGTAGCAAATGTTATTAGTCTTTTTTAACTAATAAAGATTTTTGTGCATTTTTCCCAGACAGGAGGGGAAAGCAGACAGATGGTTCTTAGTACCCCATGGCCTCAGCTGCCTCAGTTCATTCACATACTGCCTATTGTAACTTCGAAGCATTCTTTAGGTAAGAAAGCTCTTCAGAGTACTCCATGTGGGTTATAAGTATACACTTACTGTACTTCTGTGTTAAATCTTGAAATTGCATCTTGTTTTTACTCTTAGTTGTGTTATTTATGTGCTCTGGTGACACATGTCATTATAAACCTACCCTTTGTGTGTTAGACACTGACAGCAGTTTTGTGAATGAATTTTAGATTTCTTAATGTGCCATGCAGAGCTAGCAAAGGACATTTTGCTCACTTTACTGCAGAACATGTACCTGTCAACTGTATGTATAATAGGCCACCAAAAAAATCATATTTTTAACTTATGTTTTTAGTAATGTATGGGTATACAGTCAGCTGAAAAAAATATTTCTGATGTGGGTACATAACTTCTTAAATAACATAAAAGAATTCAAAGGTATATCTGCATTGCGTCAGAGCACTGTGGCTAAAATTGTCGATAATGCCAAAACTAGATTTGTGCCAACACTTGCAACTTTCCATTAGTTAAATGATAGCTTTCAGATGACAACATTGGGCAGAACCAATTTCCTTTTCACAATTACTGTTTTATTTCCGTGTCTGACTTAGCATTGAGTGTACTGTTCATCGTTTCCAAAACTGCACTTAGTTTTTCCTGTGGATCTCCCAGATTTATTTATTTTTTTTGCCAATGGCTTTGCAGGTCAGTTCATCTTTTGGGACCCGTCACTGCCTTCTGGTTAAGGAATCCAAGCACACGTACAGGATGACTCAACAGTGGGATGGATGTTCAGATACCAGAAAGGTGCTGGTAACTTGACGGGAACTTCCACATTCTTTGGAGGTATGTGTGCATGTAAACTTCTCATTGAATGCTACCCTGATTATATCACAGAGAAGTATAATTTACTTAATTAAGTTCTAAAATAGATACAAACATAATCCTACATACTCTTCCTAGTTTAAGTATTCAAAATGAAATAAGCATTCACACCTTCACAGTGAATATTAGGTCTTTGTTTGGCAAAACTTTGTGGGATATAACTTCTGGAACTTCTTTCTGACTTCGTATCCCACAGTGAGTAATACAATGTAATTTTGCCTGTTTTAAAAGTACTGCAGAATAGAATACTAAAAATAGAATTGCTAGGGTTATCTGTTTTAAAGGGATGTAGCACCAAGAACAAATTATGGCCGCTTCTCATCAGGGAGATTGTATGTATTATGTATGCCATATACACCTTGTCACATCCCTTTGTTCTGGAGTGGATGTGCTGCATCTCATCTAATCTCACCTATATCCTGGCCTGTGGGTTAGGGGAGGCCCTTTCTGGTGCTTCTCGGATGCCAAAACCCCTTTGTGGGAGCCAGGGTAGCACCTGTAAAGCTCAAATAAGTTTCAAATAAGAAGATGAAAACTTTGTTTCTTTCAGAGATGGCATGACAGTAGCAAAAGTGTAGAGAAGCATCTTAGACAGCAGCATTTGTTTAGTTATATTTTTTTTTGGTCAGGACTTCAGTTTTAGGTAACAGCTAAAATTTTAATCCATCCTCGGGAGGGAGGAAGATTGAAAAATTAGCAGGTATTTGACTCAAACTAAATTTAGCATGGCTACCATTAACTAGAAGAGAGAGTTATGTAATTGTTGATTACTACATCCACACATAATGCTTTGGAACGCCCGTTCATTGTGTGAGTTAAAGCACTGAAGGTCGTAAAACGTGGTCACGTAGGTGTTAATTTGATAAAATGATCTAGGAGCAAAATGCAAGCTCAGCATGAATAAACATCTTCACTACCTAAGTAACACTAATGTACTATTTAGAAATACCGCTTTGTTTTGAAGTGGAATATGTTGAAACATGCATAACGCTCTTCGTTCTGTCTGACTTGCAGGCTTTTCCCCCTTGTGTGTAAGGCATGTGTCTGTTCAGGAAAGAACAGATTCAGTTATTAAATATAACTCGAAGGTTGTTATTAGGTTATCCCTCAGCGTCTATGACTTGTCTCTATTACAAATGGAAGCTTTAAGAGACTAAGGTGAAGATACCTGAAGACTGCTGGAATAAATTCTTTGGCGGTTGAGACGATTTGTTAGGAGGATAAACAGAAGTGAAGCTGTTCAGCACTAAATTTTCTAGATTCTTTCCCACTTAAAGGATGTACAGGCTTTCCTTTCATAAAAATGGATTGTTTCACTCATATCAGAAACCTCAATAGCCTACAAATCAGGATGTATCAGGGAAGGATAGCTGTCAGATTAGTTTCTGATAGGGTAGTCTGTGTACTGGCAGGTGTTCTCCCCCCACCATAATGAGATGCTATGGAAAACTTTAATTCTAGATGTCAGATCTTTTATTTCTTAATGTTTCTTTATCTAATTTAATGTTTAAAGAGGGAGAAAATAATATTAAAGGAAATTGAATCCCAGAGAAAGTGTGCCATGAGGGTTGTCATGGAAAGATGGTTCAATTAAAAATATACAGTGTGTTCTGGTGATTCTTGAAGAATGCAGAGCTTTTCTGCTCTTTTCCCTGCTGACTCATGTGGCAAAGGTTGTTCATTGCAATAGAGTCGTGGAATTTGCTAAGTTCTTGGGTCACTGTGTTTCGTGCTGAAAAACAGCATGTGAACCTCACTTTGCCCTGTTTTCCTAAGTGGCCACTAAAGTTTGTTTTCACTGTTAGTTGTACAAATACCTTTTCCTGTGCTTGGCCTGTGTGGTTTTTTTTTTCACCCTTTAAAAAAAGTTTATGGAGCGGGGGGTGGGCAGGACTTCTGAATTGGATTCTTCTGGACACGTGTGTTCAAAGTTCATTGTTGATTAAAGGGAGTTGTTATGAATTGGCTTCCGTATTTGATAGAATTCTTGTAGTTCGAGTTTAAACTTAAATGTACAGAACTTGCTCTCTTGCTGTTAAAATACCTTTTTTCTACAAAGTGCTTGATATACCATGAGGTATTAACAGATGAATCTGCACTTGGTAAGATAAAAAGCTGGGTTCTCCACATTCAAACCAAGTTGTACAAAATAAATGGTATTGCAAAGCAAGGTCCTTGCTAGTAATGCCTCTGCAGTAGATAAAGACATATGGATGTAACTTTTTTCATGGCAAAATGTAAATATAGCATGTTACTAATCCATTATCTCTTACTGTTTCCACTTGCTGACTCTTTTTTTGTGCTGTTTTCTAGAGACCTACTGTATGTGAGAACATTGAAGAAATTTGTGCAGCTTGAATACATCGGATTATTCCAGCGCCTGAAACTTTCATGATGAAGAGAGCTAGGCAGAAGGTTGTGGCTGAAAATCAAATTCCTCAAACATCACAGAAAAACAAAAAACAGAAAACTTGCTTTGGTGAATCTGACCCCCTTGCCTCGGTGGACTGGGGAAGCCTTCCACACCATGTTATTCTGTGCATTTTCCAGTTTCTACCTTTAGTAGATCGAGCCAGGGCATCTTCTGTTTGCCGAAGGTGGAATGAAGTTTTTCACATCCCAGATCTCTGGAGGAGATTTGAATTTGAACTTACCCAGCCAGCTACTTCTTACTTAAAGTCTACTCATCCTGATCTGATTCAGCAGATTATCAAGAAGCACGCTGATCATCTGCAGTATGTCAGCTTCAAGGTAAAGTCTTGGATGAGAGGAGCCTTGTTTTGTTGTATTGCTGTGCCTAATGTATGCAGCTTTTCTGTTGGTTGGCTCAAGTCTTGTACCTGGAAAGTTTTATATTTAAAAGCGCAGCTATGCGACAACTTACAACACATGCACACTGTTTCTTTCTGATTCTACACTTTATTCCCCAAAAAATAAAGAAAGAGCTAACATTATATGGTATAGCACTGAAGGTTGGGTGATACGTTTCAAGAATATCCTGCAGAGTTTTTGTGAACCAACGTTGGTGGCAATCTGAGTACTCAGCAGATTATTGTGTGGACAAACACTTCTTACACCTGGAAGAATTCAAGGAAGTGAATTTAAATCTTACATGCACAGCCCTATTTTGCAAAATTATAGAGTGAGTGGAGAATGTCTTGACATTTTAGAACTCGTGAATAGGGGAGAGGTGCTGTACAGGCAGGCACATGTACACTTCAGGAAGTAATGAAGTAACAGTAAACTTGATTTAAATGAAGGCTATGTCTGTAGTCTCAGGACTGCATAAATTTGGGCTTATTTCATTTGAATACTTAGTGTGGTTCACTAATAGTTTATCAGAGAAGTTAGTTTCAATTGCAGGTGCTTTGTTAATGTTTTACAGTCACTTCTCCTTAGCAGAGGTCATAGTTCTAAGCTGTGAAGGAAAAGAAAAAGAAAGAACTGATACTAAAGCTAGGATTAAAATCTGAAGCTTCCCTTTGTCAGCAGAGTTAGCAATTTTACATTTGGAGATACTGTGATTTGGTTGTGTAGCAGCATGTGGTTAATCAGTTATTAAGTACCTGTAACTTCTACGTGTAATATAACTGATGGTAATAAATTGGCAATATAATGTCTATTTGTGCAGCTTGTGTGCTTTTTTAGGCTCTTAAGATAGATCTTCAAGTGTTGATGAAAAGCTGTCTATCATTTCAGCTGTCAGCGAGGAGGAAGGAGAGATGAAATAGTGATTTGTCCAAAGTTAGCCATCAGTCTTATAGATGATCTTACAGATGAATTGGGAATAAGTTCAGTATTCAAGACACAAAGCTATTGTCCCTGCAGGTAAAATGGATTACAACATTGGAGTACGTCTAGGCCTTCTCAAGTCTTTTTATTTTTTTTTCAGTTCTAAAATTCTGGAATTGGCATTTGAAGTACATACATACCACTGTCTGTCGTACCAGCACTAAGTTACTTAGGAAGGTATGAGGTTACTTGAAGAGAAGGCCTAGATCTGAGCTGTCTGTCCATATTGGGAATAACCATGCTTAAGAATATTTTATAATAGTAACCTGCCTGAACTCTTGAAATTTCTTGTCTTGAAATTTCTAATTAATGTTACTTTTTTTGTCTTTGTGGTAAATGAAACTTGGTGCAGTACAGCTTGAAGTGGTAGTGGACTGTGAAGTCTTGAGTATCAGTACCACTGTTTTCTAAAATATAATAAAGAATGACTTAATGTTTTTAATTTGCTTTTATAGGTTGATAGTAGCACTGAGTCAGCAGAAGCAGCCTGTGACATCCTTTCTCAGTTGGTTAACTGTTCTATCAAGACACTGGGTTTAATTTCTACAGCAAAACCAAGCTTCATGAATGTCTCTAAGGTAGTGTTCTACAAACTGCTTTTTGCAAGAGTGAATTAAATGTTTTTCAAGAAAAAGTAACGCACTGTTAATTACTTTAACCTTTCCGTTGTGTTTCTGGATTTTTCTTATGCTGTTGCTCATAGGAAAATATTTAATACTGCTTTTACAGACTTGTGAAAATTGTTATTCACTTGTTTTTTGTGAAATTATCTATTGTTACATTGTCTTTACTTTGTGGAATCCATTAGTATTGGGAAAGGAATTGAATGTTGATTCCGTTCATTAAAAGTGGGAGTGCTGATAATTAGAAGTACAGAAATGGGAAATTGTTTAAAAGGCTTGAGTCCTCACATTTCTAGATTAAAGTATATAATAAACATATGCTGCGATGTATTGGTAAGATGTTTGCGAGATTTTCTTTGACTCCGTAGGTTCACAGCAGTGCTTCTGGAAAACTACGTAAACGCAACTTCCTTTTTTTCTGTAGAGAAATTCTAGATATGTTAGGCTAGTCACTGTGTCCATTTTCCACTGGTATATTGCAATGGAAAGATTGAGTGTATGGGTTGACTACTGAGTATAAACTTAATTTTTGTGACATAGCGGCATTTAAAAAAAACACTAAGATAAGCATTTGTGCTTTACACAAGAAAGGAGTTGCTTGAGAAGTGATAACCGTACTTTCTGCATATGCAAAACCTGAGGTTTAGATGAGGTTCTGCCTATCTTTCATACGACTTTTTTCCCTCCAATTTATCCAAACAGGCTCATTTTGCTTCAGCACTGACTGTAGTTTTTGTAAACTCCAAGTCGTTATCATCAATCAAGATAGATGACACACCACTTGATGATCCGTCCTTGAAGGTTCTTGTTGCGAACAATAGCGATACTCTAAAACTGCTAAAAATGAGCAGCTGTCCTCATTTATCACCTGCTGGTGAGTAGTGAAAATATATATATGAAAAACATAGTAGAATAGCAGTATAAAACAATAGTTACGACCTACTTTTGAAGCAATTATTGATCTACTATATACAGACAGTTTATATGTGCAGCTTTGTAAACTTAACTGGTATTTTGTGGAAATACACATGTAAAATCCCAGACCTATGAATCAATTACTAGTTGGTGGGATGAAGGATGTGAAAGCAGTTCCTCCATAAAGGTTTTTGCAAAATTTTGTTAGTTTAACTTAATGAGCAAAAGTGTTATACTTCAAAGTTGTATTTAAAAAAAAAAAAAAAACAAAACACCTTAAGGAGTATATGAATTTGAACAGCTGATGGTGTAAGAGCAGAGTCTTTCAGTTTCTGTAGTGCCCTCCTGTGTCCAGATCTGGTAGCATGGACTTGCTCGTTTAAGTATTGGTTGGTGAATGGCTCACTCCATCTAAGGGCACTAGAAAATACAGGCTTGCTGTAAAGCTCAGAGGACCTTTGAGACCCTTCTCACTCACTTCTTACCTGAAACCCCTGGAGCTAGGGGAAGGGAGTGCTGGTCTAGTCTCTGTCCTGTATTCTTATCCAGAGTGCACAAAAGGTGATTTAATCTGTGTACTCTGTTCCAACAGATAAAGAGCAGTGTGTTGTTTAAGTTGTAGTCGATACAAAGTTTTGTTTTAGCTTACCTGTTAAACTTAGCTGCTGGTGTCCATTTAAATAGAGTACTCAGATCAATGCTGATTTTTTCAGCATTTGGGAAGGGAAGGGAACAGTGGCAAGTTCAGCTGGATCTTACCTGATCTCAATTTCCTCTTGCTGAGGAAATTCTGGACAAGGAAAGGCAAAGAGGAACCAAAAAAAAAAAGCATATCCAAGATAAACGCAACTAATTAGGTTTGCTTCTATTACTGTTAAGTATTTCTGTCCAAAATCTCACAAAAGGATGTAGATACCTAGAACTTCAATTACGTTTTGTTTTTTTTTGGATACAGACATGAATACTCAAGCCAATAGACTTAGTAGTTGCTTGAGCTTTGCAGCAAATAACTGCTTTCTGTAAAATGAATAGTGAATATAATTCTTTTTGTTTGTTTCTCAGGAGTTCTTTGTGTTGCTGACCACTGTCATGGACTTAAGGAGCTGGCTTTGAACTACTACATATTAAGTGATGAACTGTTGCTGGCTCTTTCAAGTGAAAAACATGTTGACCTTGAACACCTTCGCATAGACATCGTGAGTGAAAATCCTGGACAAGTTGAATTTCACACCATTAAAAAGCAAAGCTGGGATGCTTTTGTTAAACACTCCCCCAATGTCAACATTGTGATGTATTTCTTCTTATATGAAGAAGAATTTGATGCTTTCTTCAGAGAGGAAACTCCTGTTACCCACCTTTACTTTGGTCGTGCAGTAAGCAAAGCAATGTTGGGTCGAATTGGCATGAATTGCCCAAGGTTAATTGAGCTGGTTGTGTGTGCTAATGGACTTCAGCCTTTGGACGATGAACTTATTCAGATTGCTGAGCGCTGTAAGAACTTAACAGCGATGGGACTTGGTGAATGTGAAGTAACTTGCAGAGGTTTTATTGAATTTGTAAAGGTGTGTGGAGGCAGGCTTAACCAGCTCTCTATAATGGAGGAGGTACTGATTCCGGATAATGATTACAGCTTAGATCGACTTCACTTGGAAGTCTCCAAACACCTTGGAAGAATGTGGTTTCCTGATATGATGCCAACGTGGTGAACTCTCTTCATCTTTGGATAAACATGTAGAAACATGGCGTTACTTTCTATGCAAATAAAGAACTTAAAAAGGAAATAGGAAAATGTATTTTCAGATTTGAGTTTTTTACCTTGTGAACCTTTAGTAGCGTTACAGCAAAATATTTAAGAACATTAATGGTATGTTGAAATAGAAACTAGATTAAGTGTACTTAACACTCCTGAAAGTATGCCTGTTGTTTACAGGTGCTTCATCCTCCAGTGAACTTAGGCTTCTCTGAGCTCCAGTTTTGATGTTCTATTCACATTAAGATTTTTTTTTCCATGTGTTTTGTTAGTCTTTCTTTAGCAGTCAGAAGAGGCCTAGAGCAAATGGTTCTCCTTGAGCAACTCAAATCTTGTGGGAAGTTGGATACAACTTGGAGTTCAGGAAGACTTTTTATTTGCCACAATGTTTTATGCAGCTATTTTTCAAAATAGTCTTGTTATACATAAAAAAGCTTGCACATGAAAATACTTACACTAGTCCAGGTTACTCAAGTCTAGCATAAAGTCCTGCCAGTATATTAAAATGTTGTGGTAAATAAGCTTACGCTACCAAAAAGAAGTCTGGAAGATTTTAAATTGCACTTTAGGTAAACTGGTAGAGCGACTTAAACTGTAGAGACAGCGTTGTACAGTGTTTTTTCTATCTTTTATATTAAGTGGATGGAAAAGACATCGTGTTAAAGTTAGTGAATTTAAAAGTTCAGTTGTAGATTGCTTGGAAGAGCAGCAAAGCACGTTGGAAACAGCCAGAGTATATGGAATGGCTTCTGGGTTTGAGAGTTCGTATCTTTGATTACAAAGGTTGATGTCTGAAGGCTGTTCTGGACTCTCGTTATTCAGAAATAAGAAGGATCCCATAAATGTGGCTAGTGAGAAGGAAGGGTTGAGTGGAATACAGTTGTTTTCAATCACTTTCTGGAATTAAGGGTTTAGAGCATTTCAAAAACTTATTTGCCAGTTAGAGGCCAGAATGGCCTGTAGTAGTCTTACCTTTCCTGCTGTGCTGTCAGCCCTGATTTCTAGAATGTGTATTGCTGGAGGTAATACTGATTTTTTTTGGTTCAGGAGGGATTATAAGACTGTTTAATACTTATTTTGAGGAAGACGACTTTCTTTACTTTTTTCACCATGGAAAGGAACGATGAGCTGATGTGAACTAGAGTATGTATTTTTGTGATGACATTTTGCACAGTTTGTGAACTGAAATGAATTGTATATGTATTTTTCTCTACTTGTTTTCATGCTGCAGTTCTATATTCCTGTTTGTAATGAAAGTCTACATTAATGTAATTTAATTTACTGTTTTTTTGTCACATCAGATAAAGAGTCAAATAGTTTCTTCCACAGCTATACTTTTTTTTACTGTAAAAAAAAAAAGGCTAAAGGCCTCCATTGTATGGATCAGAATGTTTTTATGATTCGTTCAGTTATAGGCTAAAGGAATTCAGGTGATATATAATGCTTGTCTGAACCAATAATGTATTACTGCTTGTTGCACAATTAAAGAAAGAAGCATCTGGCTCTGGTTACTAACACCGATTACCCAAGCACCTGCTTTGTAATCATGGGGATGGAACAAAAGACAAGTATTTCCAAATGGTACTTGGTTTAAGATGTGTGATTTGCTGTAACTGTAAACATAATAAACAGATCTAATACATGCACTGATATTAGACTCCTGTCTGTCTGTGTCACTGTTTGTCCTCCCTTCAGGTAGGGTTCTGTCCTGTAGGAACTTGACAAACCTAGAGAGAGGCAGCGGAACTGTTGTGAGTTATAGGGAATAAGTTATCATCCTTTCATGTTCATGCCTCAAACTGTGAAATGCAAAGTGGATAAATCTTGTAGAGCGTTGGCAAGTTCTAGAGTCCTTTGTCTGTAGTCAACCTAGCAGAATTATTGAATCGGCCACCAGTGTGGCTACATACAGAAATGAAATCTGGGAGGAACTTTAAAATGCTTGTTTGAATTTTGTTCCTTTCTCTGTTCCTCTGTTACTGGAGCAGCCTTTCTGTGAAGCTATAGATCTTAGCTTACCCCAGCTCCAAGCTGCTTGAAAAATGGGCCTGCATTTAATAGTGCTGGGAGTTTTGATGTGATTGTGTGTTTATTCTGCTGTGAATTATCTGAACAAGACCCAACTGATTTGAATTTATAATTAAATATCAACAATGATTCATTACTCTCCATATGAAATACTGATTCTTCACTGCAAGCATAGGAAGCTAACTAATTGGGAAGCTAACTTCTGATGTTATGTTAATGTTGAATTTTAGTTTGTGTTAGATTTTAGTGTTCATGTGGTATGAGAGTATCAAACTACTGGCCTGCATGAAGTAGCATTAGTTCTGCTTTCTACACAACTATTTTTTCAGTGCGTAATGCAAGCGTACAGTTTGAGGTTAGAATAGCTAAACCCACAAAGAAAAGTACAGAATCTGCCCCTGAAGGGCAAAGATTTGTGGGGTCGTTCCAGAAAGTCCAGCTTTCAGTGAGAAGCCTGCAGTAATGCACCTTTTCTACCGCATGAGGGGGTGAGCTGGTCTCCAGGCTTGTGGATTTGGCTGACTCCTGCAGAAAGCTTATCATTACTGGCTGCTACCTTCCTGACTGTCTCGCAAATGCAAATTCCGAGAAAAACTTGCTTTCTTTGCTTTTGTGGTGTGCCTTTGCCGTCAAGTAGAGGAACCAGTTGTGGCACGACACCTCCAAACAGCATCTTTTAGGCCTGTTGGGAGTGTTTCAGTAACCTGCCCTCAGTTCAGGCACCTTTAAAAGCTGAAGTAATTTTGCTTTCAGTAACTTTGTTTGCCAAGGTATAGTAAAGGTTGTAAATTAGCCTAAAATAAAATATTCCCACATCTCCTGGTACTTAATAAACAGTACCAAGGTAATAGCTGGCACAGATGGTAATGTTAGGGCCTTGCAGTATTAGGTGAGGCCCAAAGCATTGAATCAGCAATGTAAGCTGCTGTTGTGCACACTATGTAACTTTTATTCTGTATGGAACGTGCCTTTTTCCTTACTTTTCAGACATAGACTGTCCGTGTGAGAACAAAAACACCTTCTGAATGCTGAGATGTATTTATTCAGAATTTCCTACATATCCATTTCACTTTCTTCTCCCTTTCCCCTTTTCCAGATTGCCAGTAGGATCGGAGCGATCGCAGTTCTCAACGTGAATATGGGATATGATCCCAGGAAATACTCTCTGCATTGGCAACATCCTGCCAAGGACCTGTCCCTTGATAATTCTGCCTTGGTATCTGATGGGGTGGATGCAGAGTAGTTTTACGCAGAACCCTGGTGAAAATGAGAGGAAGAAAAACATCAGATGACATGAATTTGTTCTGTTTTAAAAAAAAAACTTATCCTTTTCACTAAGGCAGCAATAGTGGAAACACAAAAATTGCAAAGATACTATACTATGGTCTTAAAATGTAGATAGTGGTCAGAGCTGCTGGCTTGTGAGAGAAGGGAGGATGAAGGGGCATGGAGAAGTTGGGAAATCTTCCTTTAGTAGAGAGAAGAGCTTGAAAGACATTCTGTGGAACTCAGGCTCCCTATTTTTAATTATTTTTTTCCCCTGCAATTTGGACCCTGACTTCAGTAGTTGTAGAGGGAGAACTAAATAATGGGTCATCGAATTGAGATCTTGCCTCACTGTACTTGAGACTGGGTGTCCTATATTGCATTTGAACAAAGGAGCAGAAATTTCTGAATGTAAATGGATGGACGATGGCTGGAGACATGCACTTTGCTTAAAGAGTTGACTGCCTGTCAGGGATCATATCTTACGTGAACTCAAGACAAAATGAAACACTAAATGAAAAATAGCTCTTTACCTGATCCCCTAATTTGGACTCCATCATCAATGGCGTTTCCGTTATGAAAGAATTTGATGGGTCCGGAGAGCTCGCCAGAAAAGGGAGCGTACACCGTTGCTCCGTCAGCACAGATGACATCCACGCCCGTGTGCTTTCCTCCTTTACCACCGCGTCTGAAAACGACCACACGATTAGAGAAGTCTCTGCCAGGCCTAACGTTTTGTAGAGAGAGGTCACTGAGCAAGATCCGAAAGCAGGTTATTAGCACTAAGATAGCATTGATGTTGTCGACTGTGGCAAAAGGATCTATTAAAATTGGGTAGATTATGTATGGTCTGTTATCTATGGTCTGTTAAAGTTGTAGCTTTGGAAATGGGGGGGAGGGAAACGTATTTCTCACTAGCTTTGAAACAGAACAGTCCAGTCACAGAAATACTGGTTTGAAGGAGCCGGAGAGGACACCTAGGCTAACCTTCAGCTTGAGTCAAGGCCATTCCCAACGCCAGCTCGGGCATGGCTTTGCCTCAGACACAAAACCTCCAAGCACAGAGGTTTTCTGAAGCACCAGGGCAGCCTGTTTTGGTGCTGCATTACCCCTGTAATGAAGACACTTCCTGACCAACCTAAACCCTCAGAGCTGTATTTCTTAAAGAGCTTGAGCAGAGTTCAGCTCTATTTCAACAGAGCAGCAGCAACAACCCATGTGTTTAAGGGTACCTTGGAGCCCCATAGTATCCACAGCCGTAGTTATCACAGCCCCTTATCTCGTTTGTAGGATTCCCAGCACATACAGTTCCCCAGTGAATATCTTGTTGTGGGAATGGTGGAACATCTGGAACATCTGGATACAAAAACAGGAAAGCAGAGTTAACTTTTAGGTTCATTTTTAAGTATTTCATATTTGCAACTACTACATTTTCGTATTCGGTAGGAACATACTGGAGTTACATTCTGTACATGCAATTGATGTTTCCTCCACAAAATTTGTCACCCTTTTGGAAATGTAGGTAAAACGTGCACCTCAGGCTACATCTTAATGTTTCTTAATCAGGACTGGCTGATATAAAGAAAATACTTTAAAGAGAAGGGAAAAAAATAATAAAGGATTATCACAGTTGTAAACTAGTGTATAAACTGAGGGTTGGGAAAAGACTCAGCTCTCTTTCTTATTTTTTTGCCCAGGCTGATGGGTTTGGAGTCCTTAACTCCTATTCTACATCAACACCAAAATCTTTAAATTTGTACTTGAAATGAATCAACCTAAAGTCTGAGCTAGATGACATGTCATATTGAAAACCTTGCTGGTAGCTGGAAGGTTAAAAAAGATGTCTGACTTAGTTTGTTGCTGGGACCTGATGCTGCTGTGTCATGGGGGGGCAATGAGAAGTGAGAAATAAAACCTAATAATAGTTACTAAATAACAGTTCTCCTAAAAATAGTTCTCCTTCCTATAACATGCTCTACAGTCCTGTTTATATGTATAATACAAGTTTTCTTTCTTTTGGATGCTGCCCTTAGGACGACTGTTAGGCAGAGACTCGTGCTATTTGGTATCATCCTTATTTGCAATTAAACATCCTTCCATCCATCATACAACTTATCCTGTTTGGTTGGTTGCTTTTACCAGGTGTAAGGAGAGGAGTAGGGTCGGAGCGGTCGCAGTTCTCAACGTGAATGTGAGACACGATACCAGGAAATACTTTTTGCATTGGCAGCATTCTTCCAAGTTGTTGCCCTCTCTGGATTTGGCCGTGGTATCTGATGGGATGAATACAGACGAGTTTTACACAGTAACCTGGAAAAGATGGGAGAGGAAGCGAGGTCAGGAAACATCGGCTGCCTCTGCTCTTGTGGTGTGTAAGAAATCTTCCGTGCTGGTCTGCTACTGGAGACTGCAAGGGTGAGGCAGAAATGTAGTCAAGGTACCAATGATCCGGAAATAAAAATGATTTAGATTGCTATGGAAAAAGGGAAATGAAGGAGTTGGAAAACAGGGAGAGGAAAACATCCCCTCAGCAAAATTGAGGGCTTCTGATACTTTATTTGTACTCTTTTTATTTATTTATTTATTTATTTATTTTTTATTTATTTATTTATTTATTTATTTATTTATTTTTAATTATTATTATTATTATTTTATTATTATTATTATTTTGGTATTATTTGGTATATTTTCTGTTATCTATTTTTCAACTCCTTTCTTCCTTCCTCTCCAAAAAAAGCATTGGGAAAGGCCTGTATCCTGCTGGTGCTCTTGGCATTTCTGAGCAGCAGAGTGGTTGTGCTTCAGTATAGGATCTGGAGAGGGTACAAGACTAAATCAGCACTCTGCTTGGCTTGAAGAGCCGCAGATATGTCTTAAGCAAATAAGAGTATTGCCTGTGCCTGCCTCCCGATGTGTTTGCTGCTGTTACTTGCCTGACCCCCTGATCTGCACTCCATCGTCAATGGCGTTTCCGTTATGGAAGAATCTGATGGGTCCGGAGAGCTGGCCGCTGAACGGGGCGTACACCGTCGCGCCGTCGGCACAGATGACATCCACGCCCACGTGCCTTTCTCCTTTACCGCCCTGCCTGAAAATGTAAATACGGGATTATGCAATCTGTCAGGCTCTGTATAGGTAGGTTGGATTGCACAATACATGAAGCATGTCTAAAAATTTAAATGGTTATATCTGCAGTGAAAGTGGAAAATGTTAGTGGCTTCAATCTTTTTTTTTTTTTTTTAATTGCAAAATATTTGTATTAATCTGTCCTGCTGTAAAGAGGGACAAAATTTCAAATTTTAAGCCTGTTTTTAATTTTAACAAACTCACGGGACATTTCAAGCTGTTACAGCAAAGTACCCTGCTTCTGCCCCAAAATACATCTGTGTCGGTGTAAAATAGAATTGTATGTCTGGCATTTTCTCATTTAGAAATTCATAAATTTCATGCTGAAGATGGGCAGTTTTTGTAGGGCCTGAACATTTTTTAGGACAGCGTAGCCTTTTCTGTTATGAGGTGCCTACTTAGAGAAATCGATGCCTGCAGATTTTTGCTTGTGCAATCTAATCTGCATGGCTTCCTATAAACTCCGTTGATGAATGCTAGTTAAGTATCTGGTCTATAAGAAACAAGAATAAATTACACTAGCCCTTGAAATATTTTCCATTACTGTTACTGCTATTATTGCTAGTATATGTAGTAGTCTTACTTCTTCATCCCTGTGTCTGTTAGTTAAAATAATAATAATGTACTTCAGCGAGATTGCCAAGTAATGTCCCAAGGATGAGTAAGAGGTCACACAGAAAACCATTTTCTCTCATTCAAAGTGTAAAAGAAATATTAATAAATGGTAAAAAGGCAGAAATATTAAATGGTAAAAAGATGCTATCAGTGATTTTATGTACTGCTTAGGTCTTGGTGAAAGAAGGCAAAATAGTAGCAAGCCTTTGATTTTTGAAATATGTTTAAACTTGACCCTATTTTCTCTGTGAGAATTTGATTTAGGTAGGCAACAACAAGCTCCACGGCGCCACGGTCCCGGTGCCCGCCGGGGTTACCTGCTAGCGCCGAAATTGCCACAGCCGTATCTGTCACAGCCTCGGATCCTGTTGGAAGGATTCCCGCTGCACAGCTGCGCCCAGTGCCTGTGCTGTTGTTGGGGAGGGTGGACGTCCAGCTGCTTGGCGAAAACTTCACGTGTAAAAGAGGAAAATAGAAAAAAAAAAAAAAAAAAACAAAAAAAAACCCATATTGTTAGCGCAGTGCAAGAGAATGAATGAAGCTGCAACACACAGTGTTTAAAGTGGGAGATGTGCGAATGGTTCATGAGCATTTGTAATTTCACAAACTCTATCTATGAGAACATTGTACAACCTGTATATTTATACATATATATATATATATAAGGTTTTGATCCCTTTCCTGGAAGCCTTGTGTCTTAATTATAATATAACATACAGAAACCAAAATAAAGCAAAGATTTAGATACACATTTCAAATATTAGTTTCTGAAATAATTCCAACTACTCACTTTTTTCGTGAAGCCAGAACACTTCAGTACAGCTCTAACTCTAAATGCACACCCTTTTCTACTTTTTATAATAATTATGCTAGTACACATTACCATAATTCTTCATAAAAATAGATTGAAAAAGCTTAGCGTTATTTATGTCGGAGAGAATTTCAAAAATTCATGAGTGTCTGCCTAAAAAACTCGAGACGAGCTGCAGCAGAGTGATCTCAACTCACCAGCGGACAGCACGCTGACCAGGGCGATCAGGCTGAGAGCTGGCATCGTGTGGCCGCTTCCCCGGTGTTCTTCGATCAAATCAAAGACGTCGTGTGGTAGCTGCCTTTAGTATTTATGTGTTTTCGAAGGCATACATCTGTTGTCTTGGGCAATCAGCCCTGAGCAAAGTATTACAGCCCGGAGCAGGCGGTGTTGCCATATTAGGCACTAAGGATGTCCACAAAATACAGCAGTTAGAGCCGGTTGGGAAAGGCAGATAAAATAACTGGTCTCTTAGCACACAGTAACAGATGGAAATGAACAATCCCACATTTCAGGAAGCTCTGGTTGAGCCATTTCTTAACACCTTTTCTTCCCCTTCCTCAAGTAAGGGCACACGTAGGCCAAAAATGGTGGGAACCAAAAATATGATCCAGAGGATTCAGCTGGTGGGAAAAGAAGGGTGAAAGTCCATGTTTTGTCTTGTCTTCTGTGTGCACAACCTGTGTGTCCTTCACTGCTTGCTCCAGTACCTCCTCTCCTGGTTTATGTGCCCCTTACAGCTTTCTAACATTGAACACATGAGGGTGTAATGTTTGGTGTAGCACAGATACTCACTTAGGCTAAGAAATGCAGATGCTTTTGCACGGCAGCCTGTTTTTCCTGTTCATCTGAAATTATCTCCTTGTCTGGATATAGATCCATGAAGTCTTTTAACGGAAACCCTGCTTTTTGACAATGAAGTGCTTGTTAAAACATCTTCAAATTCTGAAGCAAACAGTTACAAACCTAAGTCGCATTGCATAACTGACGCAGAGTTAAAAAAATCATCTAGGTTTTATAATGGCTCATTTAGCATTTGCTTGACTTCAGCTGTTAAGCAAGCTAGTTAACATCTTATTGTTCCTTCCAGCCAGTTTTTCTGCACTACTTATAGAAAAGCATTAGATTTTCTTTATGAACAGATCTTATTTAATATGAAATTTAAATAAGTACAGAGCTTTCGTATAAGCTATCCAACACTCCAAGCTACAGTAACCTCTGGAAGGCCTGCGCATTTTCTTCGGAGGAGAAACAGATGTCTCTGCTGCACTGCTGGTTTGCAAAGAGTGCAAATTGTGTTTTCTCAGAAACTCCCTGCAACAAGCAGCTGGAGACAAATTCCTGCCTTGTGGTTCCAAGCTCTTTTACAGCCAATATTTAACCCCCAAACAATATTTTAGGCCTCCCTGGAGTTATTACAAGCGGCTTTAGTGATTTTATCCCTGCTGCTTTCTCCCCTATCCTGCCAGAAAGAACTGCTGTTTTTCACACTCAGAGCCACCAAACAAGTATTTATATAAATACGTTATTTCCAGCTTTCCAGGCTTATTCGCCATCATTTCTCAAGCTATTTACACTGCACAGATGGAGAGCTGCATCCTGCCAGGAAGAAATGACCTGAGATTTAGGAGCCAGATTATGTTTTTCCATGACCCAGGTCCCTCACTTCCTCTTCGACTTCAGCACACTTTGAGATGTCATCTAAAGTTTTTGGATCTTAGATTGCATATATTTCTTAAACTACTCTGAACTTCCAGCATGCTTTAAAGTCGCTACGACTGTCCATGTAAAACACTTGTGCATGCCACTTCACTTCCACAGCTGCTGCCTGTCACCTATTTCAGTCCCCAGTCACCTTTTTGAGGCCAAAAGAGCCAAGAACCCCTCTAAAAAGGCAGTGCAGTGCCTGAAGGCCCCCAGGCTCTATTCAGAAGGCAGAAGGATGAATGAGGAAGCAAGGTGGTGTGTCAGATCTTACTCCTGGTGTGGCTCCCAGGTGTCAGTTTGCACTCGCCATGTTGTAGATACATCATTAGGCAAAGTTCACCTGTGGCAGACCTGCTATGAAAAGCTAAGGATTTTTATAAGGTTTTGTGAACTCTTAATTTTCCCAAGGAAGAATTTACAGCACCTCAATCTGCTCTACAAAGTCTTGCAAAGGGAAGGCCGGGTGCAAAGCCAGCCAGCCCGACTGCTAGGCAGGAGCACAGAGGTGCAGCTGCTATCGGAGCAGAGGCACTGAAGAAGCTTTACTCCAAGTCCTGCTTTGGTATTTTATAAAACTGCTCTCAGCTACCTGTTCTTTGCATTTTTTTTTTTCCCATTTCATTTGCTTACAGAATTTACTCCAAATTGCTTGTAGCTCCGTATGTTTATTAAATTTTCTTTGCGAGAGATCTTAACAGCATTGTGTCTTGTTCTCTCTCGCTAAAACATGTCAAAATGCCATTTGTTACAATAACATGTCTATCAGATGTCTGGTAAAGCATCCTTCTAAAAAAAACGAGTTGTCATGCATGTGTCGCTGCAGTTTAGGTTTCTCACTGCTTTCCCTGCCCTTGCTGGGTGGGCTGCAAGGTGCAGACCTGTCGCCTGGGGCCTGAGGCAGCTCTGAGCCAAAGCCGGTGGGATTCCCGTGTTGGGCAACAGAGACGTCAATATAACAGTCGGTAGGTGCAGTTGTGAAAGCAACCGTCTGGGCACTTAGCACACCCTAACAGAAGGATATGGAACAATCAGGGAGTTGCACAGCCCCGGGAGCTGCACTTGCACCACTTCCTTCCCCGCGGCAGGGATCGGGCCCGAAGGTGGGGGGAAGCCGCCCGCGGGGCTGCGAGGAGCGCTGCAGGTCTTATTTCTTGGTTAGGTGCGGGTGTTGCAGCTGTAGGGCTCTCTTTCTAGAGCTGTTTTACAAAACAGTGCCCTTCTTGGCGAGCCTAGGAACAAATTGGTGCTGGGCATTTTCCTTCTGGCTCAGCTTTGTACAATGTGTCATTAAGGAGCCTTAAAGACTGTTTCTCTGGGAAATAAATAATATACTTTGTTCTAACCGTTAACAATCAAAGTATAATTTAAAATTTAGACATAGAAGAATTTACTTGTGCAATTAGCAGCGTGGGCTTTCACGGTGAAAATCAAGCTGGCAGAATGTGAACCAAATTGCTCTCACTGTGTAATCAGGCTTCTGATCACTTGAGCAGGCTGAGATAAGAGAGATTTGGTCACAATGACTAAATAAGCTTTGTCTAAACAGCTTTAATTGTAGTATTGCTGGAAAATCAGCAGGCTGTGCTCGTTGATCAGCCAGCCACAAGGCACGTTTGGCCATGGCATTTAAAATCCATGTCATGCCGTAGGAGATCTGAGTACATCGCCTTTCTTTGCTAGCTTGAGCTGAAGACAAAGCCCTGAGCTGGTGCACAGCTCCGGCTGAAGACTCCCCCTCAGATTTATTTTGCCTTTATTGGTATACTTGCTAAGCCCAAGTTAGGTTTTGACACGGAGAATGGAGGAACAGAGAAGAAAACCTTTCTTCTACCTATGACCTGTCTCTTGAGGACATCATTCTGGCTGAATCCTCCAAAAGTCCCTTGATGCTTGGAGAAAGAAAAGCATGAAAGAAAGCAAAGCATGGCGAGTCGGTGCTTGCTGGGGGCCTTCCCTTTGCAAATGGGAGAAGCTGGTAACTGGGTTAAAAACTGGGATGTTCGCCAAGCGAAACCTAACTGGGAACGTTTCCTTTCTCTGGGAAACCAACTTCCTACCAAAAAAAAAAAAAAAAAAAAAAGGAAATTTTGGTCTAAATTGGAGAACACTGAGGACTTTTGCCGGGATGTTTCTACTCTCATTTAAAGGTTTTTTTTCTTTTTTTTTTTTTTTTTCCCACAGAAGACTCAGGTGTATGAACTGGGCGTTGTGGCTCAGTGTCTCTGCAGGTTTGGGCTATACATGTATCTGGATGTGCTGATGTTTTATTCATGGCAAAGCTAAAGTGGCTCCTGGGGAAGGGGAATGGGACACAGTGGGTTCAGAATTTTTCACAGATGTAGCACATGTCTTTCTGTACTTTCTTGTAAAAACAAATCTGCTGCTGGGACATACACAGCTCCCACTGTAGCAGCTCCCTTGCTTACCTAAGATTGCAGTGGCTTTAATAAATCCATGTGCCCACAGCTCCTGTTGAGTGCCAGGAGCAGGTTGGTAGCACTGCCCGGGAAAGCCCTGTGCTGTTAACAGGACTCTGTTCTCTTGGGAAAGACTTCAGCTGATTTGCTAATGGAAAGAAATGCCTCACTTGGACAAAAAGAAACCTAAGCTTGGCAAAGCAATCCCGAAGCAGGAGTCTGGGGAAATGGAAAGAGTTACTTCATTAACCTTGTTTTACATTTTTTTGTGATGGGCCCCAGGAAAGATTTGAGTTTCAGCTTTATCCATTTTTTTCCCCCCATCTGCAGAACCAAACCCATATCTGTGACGGCACCGAAGAGATTCAAAGCAATTTCTAGCAAAACAGCCCTTTAATGATAAGACTTTCCCATAGGTGAGCAAAGTGAGGTTTCTGGCTTAGTGAGGGACCGCTGGTGTTTGGTGGCACAGCGCGGCGAGGTCCCCGAGGCTCCGTGCCTCCCGCTGCACGCTGCAACCGCGATGTGCAGGATACAGAAATAGCTTTAAAGTATGTATTATGTATCTGTGTTAGGATAACTACCAGCATTTTGCTTATGAATACTTATGGAGCCATGGAGAAGGTTCAGTGGCTTCCACTTTGCTAGAGCAGCCACCAATGCCCAGGCAATTTAATGAGCAGCCAAGGGAGGAGCTGAAAGCTTTGCGTGGACGTGCAGCCTCCCTTTACAGGTTGGAAGTGGGGTTTGTTAAGTCGCAGTTCTGGATGTGGACGTGGGACGTGATCCCTGGGTAGACGCTCTGCATGGGCAGCAGGACGCCGATTTTCTCTCCCTTCTTGATGGTGCCGCTGTACTTGACGGGTTTGATGTAAAACATCTTAATGCAGAATCCTGGCAAGAGGGAGGAGAGAACAGGAGAAACTGTTGTTCCTATGCAGTGCTATAAAAGCCTGGCAAAGTCATAACATTCAGTAGCAAAATATAAATGACAATAAAATGATTTGAGTTACAGCAGCAGGAGACATTGCAGAAAATGCTGTGATGTTCCTAGAGCATCAGGAAGAGAGAATAAGAAAAGAGATAATTAAATATGGAGGAGATTTGGAAGGGGATTAAGTTGGGTAGAACTGCATCAGCAATAAAAGGCTCTTCCTTTAATCATCCCAAATGTGCCAAGGGGCCAGCTCCATCCGTTAACCTTTTTCACAGATGTGAAATGCCATAACGTGGCATCAACTAATTTTCCTGCATAAACAGAGCTTGGCTTTCAAAGACGTGTTTTTTGTTTGGGTTCGTTAACAGGCAAACACCCTGCAGCTCAGGCAGGGGTCACACATTGGGGCTCCGCTTAAAATCCGATAAACAGCCGGGAGCGTTTTGCGATCAGGGGTTGCAAGCGCACATCCTTCAGCTTGCCTACCTGCTCCTGACAGCTGGACGCCGTTGTCGATGGCGTTGCCGTTCCCGTAGGGCTTGGCCTGTCTGTCGATCTTCCCCGCGAAGGGCGCGTACACCGCCGAGCCGTCTGTGCACACCACGTCCACCCCTTTGTGCTTCTTCCCCCCCCTGCAGAAGAGCAGACCCCGTGAGCAAGCAGCGGGTTGGTTCTCCTGCTGCCCCCCATCACCCTGCCCTGCCCCGAGCTCCAGGGAAGCAGCCCCAGAGCTCCAATCTCAAAGCTCCTCCACCCCACCCCGCTCCCCCCACCCCTATTTTGTGCTTATTTTTATTAAGAAAGCTTCAAGTGCTGTCCTGTCTTCGTGGCCCGGACCTGGGGGCGTCGTAGCGGCCGCAGCCGTGGTTGTCACAGCCTCGGATTTTGTTGGAGGGTTGACCTGCGCAGATTTTCCCCCATTGGCCTGCGGCAACTAGAAGAGAAGAGAAGGTGAAAGGCAGCAGCTAGCAAGGAGATTTCCCCACCCATGTTGTTTAACGCCTGCTATTGCTAAGTGCCACGCAGAGCTCTGAAAATCTAAAGGCCTGGTTGAAAGTCTGTTGAAATTAACAGTAAAGTCCCTTTGGACTTTGTTGTAAGCGTGGCTCAGGTTCGTGGAACCAGATAATTTGTTATCTTTTAATGGAAGTTAATTTTAGGGATGCTGTGAGATATCTTTGTTTTATGCTCTGTGCAATGACACTTGAGGGTACTTGCAGCAGTGACTTCAAGGCAAAGATGCAGAACAAACAGTTACAGAGTCGCAGAACCACCTAAGCCAGAAAAAACCTTCAATACCCAGTCCAACCACCCAGGTGATGGAGAACGGATCCAGCTTTCGCTGTCGTCACCCACAGCCAAACCCCTGCTGATAACACAGCCCCAGCCTCACCTGAGAGAGGAAGAGCTTTGTAGGGGAAACGGGGGGACAGGGGCGCCCTCCTTTACCTTCTGTAAGCCTCGAAGGGCCCCAGCCTCCCCCACCAAAGCACACGGGGTGCCCAAGTGAAGCTCTTTGGGGCTGGAGAACAGGGCCGGTATAGCAAAAAAGCAGCGGGCTGGGGTTTGTTTGTGTGCATCAACACCTCGCAGGCACCAGCCCTGCTGGCATCGGGGAGCATACACAAATGGGGAAATTATACGCCGAAGGACTGGTGTTAAAAGGTGCAGGAAACCTCTGATGCCTTCCTCAAGCTAAGCAGCCCTTTGTTCTAGGTGCTCTTCATTTATTTTAACTAATCAAGTATTCTTTATAGAAGCAAAGGTGATGACTTTAAATGCACAAACACCTCTGGGAACACCCTGTGCTCAGCAGGCTGACCTTTGAGTTAAAGGCTTTTAAGAAAAAATGCGTGCTGTTAGCGATGGGTGCGCCTCAGCTGACTCTGTTCTATTCAAGCAGTGTTAGTTCTCCTACAAAATTTTACTACAACTCTCTACCATAACTAAAATGGATTTTTCGATGTAGGTTTCAATGCAGTGTGAGACAAGTGATTTTCAAAAGCAAAAAATGGCACAGAATAAATCAGCTCCTAGACTTCATAAAGAAACAAACAAAAACAAAAAAAAAAGAAAGAAAAGAGAGAGAGTGTGAGAGAAGAAGAAGAAAATGCGTTTACAGCAATTGAGCTAACTTACCACTGGAGATGGCAATCAGCAGGATGACTGCTGTGACTCCGTGCATCTTGATGTACCTCGAGAGCTCTGCTTTCACAGCAAAAGGTCCAAACCACTTTGCTTTCTATTTATACATCCCAACAGAGGCTGTATCCCGATTTTTCCAGCCAATCAGAAAATTTACATGACATCAGCTTTTTTGCTTGCAGATTGGGGCCAGCAGCAAGAGTTGCCAGCAGCCCATGGGCTGCACCCCCAGCCTGGCTGATCGGTGTGTGCAGGCTCCAGCCCGTTTAGCAACACCAGCTGTGTGTTCTTGTTTGCTTTTGTTTACAACAAAAAAGAAGAATTTTAAAACCAAACATTAAAGACAGTTTGTAACTAGTTCTCTCTGTTCCTGCCTGTTGCCCAATCCTGATGTTTAGCAAGATGCCACGGGTGGAAAGGGGGAAAAGAACTCGAATATAAAAAATATATAAAAAATATATATACCTTTGCCGTCCCACCGTGGCTTGGAAGGAAATTCAGGCAGGTGGGCACAGCTCCGTGCCTTATGCAGAAAAAACTCTGTGTGTCCCAGCTCTGGTCAGGCAGCCCATGAGACGGGACCCCCGATCCCCATTCCTTCGTTAATGCATCCCAGATATTGCTTTGTCCATGATGACAAACCTGCAGCGCTAACGGCGTGGGCGATGTTTACAACCTTCACTGTTCCTGAACGGACAAAGTGCAGGACCCTGTGATATCGTGGCTGAGCAAATTTACGGGAAACGGAAGGAGAAGGGAGCAGCGGAGCATGAACAAGGCCAGCTCCAGAGTTGTTTCTGGGAACGGAGGGAGTGGGATGCCTGGTTTATAGCCAGGAGCTGGAAGTTGTTATCTGTGTGGCTCTCTGGCTGCCCGGTGCGTGCTCTTTGGTTTCTCTGTGCAGAAACAACCCCGTGCCCAGGTTGGACGTGGCTGTGGGTCAGGGCTGGCTCTCAGCCCGAATGCTGAGATGTGGTCATACCTCAACCATGTCAGATAAACTTGTATTACCTTAAATTCAGATTGTTAATTTATAATTTTGTTAGCAACTTACCAATCAACGTCAAAGAGGAGAAAAGAATGACTGAAGCAATGTTGTGCATTTTTCCAGAAGCTAAAAACCAGCTTTCCCTCCATATTCTCTTGCTAATAAATATCCTGAGGGATAACAAACCCTTTTTCAGCCCCCTTGGTTTCACGTTGCACGCTCAGTATAGTACAACAGAGGAAGCGTACCATGGTGAGACATGGCGGGGGAACCCACCAGCTTCTCCAAACACAACCCCGAGCCCTCTTGGCCATTGACCTGCTCCATTGCTGGCATTGCCCTGCAGTCAGAAGGCAGCAGCCGCAGCAGCTGGCTCCTGCACCTACCGTCTGGTAGGGGGCCCACCGGTGCCTGGGCACGTAGACCTTACAAAACAGGCATCTGCCCTTGTTTCACGCAGTTTGCACACAGAGCTTTTTGGAAACCTGGATTCCCGGGTGGGATATTTGTTCCTCCAGGGTCTTTTAATAAACTGCTGCCGTGCTGCCAGGGAGACTGCTGTGGTCTGCAAGGCAGGCCCCCCGTGCCCCTCTGTGAGACCCTTCGGCTTTGTTTTGGTTTTGCTGAGTTAGAAAGTTTCAGCAGAGCTAACTGAGTGAATTAAACACGGCAAAGACTGAATTATTTGCTGACATTTTTTGTTATTCCCTCAGATAAGGATCAGAGAGGTAAAGAATGACTAACTTGGGTTTGGCGTGAGCTGTGCAAGAGCAGCTGATGCCTCGCTTGACTTGCGTGCGTTTGCAGCACTGCCTTTGGTGGGAACTGCAGCCTTGCTCTGTGTGAGCAACGCTGCGAAGACTGAAGCACTGCATAATAGCTGCCAGTTTCTTCATGTTTTGCTTCTTGCTAGCTGTAGCCAAAGTTTATTATTATTATTATTATTGCTGTTATTATTTTGCATAAAATCAGCCAGAAAAGTGGCAGCAGTTGGCAGTTAATTTTGCATTGCTTGCAGGTGTGTGAAAGAATTAAAGCAAGGAGAGGGGGAGCAGGGCTGGGGGTTGTGCTTGTGGGGGCTCTGAGGAGCTCCCTGGGGGAAGGAGGAAGGATTCAGGAGTCCCTGTGGCAGGTGAGTGAGGCTTTTCCTCATCTCCTGTAGTGCTGGGAGCTGCTGAGAAGCAGGTGAGGTGGGTGGCTGGGTAGTGGCTGGTGGCCTCTCCTGCAGGGGAGAGGATCAGTAGCAAAGCGGTGATCTGCTCCCATGCAACTGAGCACAATCAAATCATGTGTAATTCAAGTAAGATCAAATTTAAATGGCAGCAACATTAAATCTTAGTCCCCAAAACTCATCAAATGCACTAAAAGCAATTTCCAAAGCTGTAGCCCTGCTGGGATCTAATAAACTTTTCATTAAGGAGGAAGTGTTTGACTCAGCCCCTCATTTAGCAAGATGAGGGTTTTTTTTCCCTTGTGGAAGGCATGCAAATAGCTGTAATAATTTTATTTCTGCTTTACCAAGTACCAAGGCATGACTGAGTTTGTCGGTGATGCTCTGAAGGATAGGAGTTCTCAGCCCAACTAGCTTATACTAAAAATGCTCTTAGTTCCTCTCCCCTAAAACCTGCAATTTGGAGGGTTTAACACAAGCACACTGGGTTTTGCTTTACAGGAGTTACTCAGCATATCAAACTAACAGACAGGAGCCTTCCTTTTTCTTCTGGTTATCAGTTATTACATCTTGAAACACCTAAATATGTTTGAAAGACTTTCAGATCAAAGTACAATTAAATCCTAGGGTAGAGGCAGATTGCAGTAATGACGAGAGGGCACCTTGGTTACCTAGGTGTCAGACTTACCTAAACATCCATTTTTTTTGGCGCTATTGCAGCTGAATTTCTAATGTGGAATTGAGGGAAGTAAGCCCCAAGGCATGGAACTGCAGATGTTTGTTATCAGTGGCTTTTTCCCTTTTATTTTTGGTGGAGGAGGATGCTGCGTGTGAGCTGCCCGAGGGGTGCTGAGCTGCGTGCCCCCGTCAGCTCTGCTCTTCCCCTTGCTGGGTGTCTCCTGAGTTTCCCAGGGACTCCTGAGGACAGGAAAGAGGGATTGAGTTAGAAAGCTGTCCATGATGATAACTTACTGCTTCTGTTAATTCTGTTTAGCAAACAAAGACATTGGAATAACAGGGCATGCCAGAGAGCACTCTGGTGTCCAGAAGCAGTCATTTCATCTGCCTCCTGTCTCTGATAGAGCCCTGGGACCTTTAAAGAAATAAGAATTATCTTGTCACCAAAAAGCCTCTTTTTTTCTTAGGGAAACATTTTTGTTTCCAACGTGTAGCGGATTCCTGAAATGCACCATGCAGCTGGCGTAATGGGCACTGAGGGAAAGGATGGTAATGAAACCCAAGTTAACTAATGAGTGTAATTTAGAGAGACTTTATTGCAGAGTTTTGTGGGAAACAGTTTAGAAACATTCAGCCTGTGGAAGAGAGGGGTGTTGCGGTTCCTCAAGAAGCCTTGCTTCAATCTGTGGAAACGCATGGTGGTTTCTTGTTGGTTAACGCCAGCAACCGAAGGTCGGGTGCCCCCATGAAACCTTGCTCCTTTCTGGAGTCTCTGGAGCTTTGCGGGCTTCCAGCAGGCTGCCTCCAGCTGTTCTGCAGCCTGCCCTTCGTGAGGATTTGTGCTGGGCCTTTATTTAGCCCCTGAAAGCTTTAAAAGTGCTGGATCCCTCACAGCTGTCTGACCCCCAGAAAGACATCAGGTCATCGTCCCCAGGCTCCCTGTGTCCCCAGGGGGATGCTTGCCCTCTGCCCCTTCTCCATCACCTCTGCTCTCATCTTACTGATGACACTGGGAGCGTCCTGGGTTTATTATTATTATTTTTTCCTCCCAAAAATGTTGGGCAAGAGATCTCCTTGGCGGGGCTAGGAGAGGAAATGGAGGGAGGACCAGGGAAGGCAGCTCATGGGGGGCTATGGGCAGCTGCTGGGGCTGCCTCTGCCCTCTGATGGCAAACAGGAGACTGCAGCGCTGCCGAGCAGCCCTCCCTCATCTCCCTGCATCTTTCTGTGCCTGTGTGTAGAGATAGAAGAGTGGGTGTGTGTATATAATATACATATATATATATATTTTTTTTGCATTCTTCCTTGTTTTGCTCAATCCAACCCCACAAAGCACTGTCTCAGCTCTCTGGTATTTTCCAGCTCTCCACCTCCGATGAAGGGAAACCTGGTCCCAGTGCTGATGTTCACGGGGATGCCCACCTGCCCTCTGGGACTGGGAATAACAGGTCCCCTACAATCATTTTTTTTTTTAATTTTGCATCTTTGCATGCCCTGCCTACGTGCTGAGGAAGGGCTGTGCAGCACAGCCTGAGTCCCCTGCCTCCCCCAGGGAAGTGCCCTTTACCTGATGGGAAGGGTTGAGCTGGCTGCTGCTGCTAACAGGAGCTTGCAGGCAGTGACTCCGTGGGCAGAAATGGAAAAGTCGCTTTGCTTTTCCTTCCCTGCACATCGCTATGTCCCTGTGCCCCCTGCAGCATGGGGCTGTGCTCCAGCAGCTCTGCTTTCACTTACAGCCATTTATCTCACCACAAAGCCTTCACTTTGAAACCCCGAGCCTTGTTGGGGCACCTGGCGTCTCCCCCGCTCAGGAGGATGACAACTATAAAAAACCACCACCACCACCAAGGGATACAGCTGTTGTGGTGACTGTTACTCTCCCGTACCCAGCAGCTTTTCTTTTACTTTTTAAGAGGGCCGATCACCAGATTTTGGGAGGCTGCAGGGACAGCCTGGTGCAGGAGCTGGGGTGGGCCTGGCTGATGGCGGGGGCAGCAGCTTTGGTCTGCGTTACCCTGGGGCTGGCAGAGCCCTGCCCTGGCAGAAATAACCTCGCCTGGTTGGGGATGGCCCCTTGGCAGGTCTCCGAACGGAAACCAGATAATTGTAAACCACTGTCTAGCCTAAAGCGCTGCGAAGTGTTTAAGCTATTGTATTTCCGTGGCTCGTTCGAAGGTATTTTAGTGGTGGTGGATAAAAGTGCTGACTCTAGGCCAAGTGATCCCTCCTGAACGCTGTGGTCACAATTAGGGAAAATTAACTTTTTGCTGAAATGTGTGCTGGGGGAGCCTCCCTCCTTGCTGCTGTCCCAACCTCCTGGCGCAGGGTTTGCACAGAGGAGCGCTGGGCCTGGAGCACAGGTAAGGGGAGAGACAAATGGGGAGAGGAGGGATGTGCTCGCCTCGACAGGCCAGAAAACGAGGTCCTGGGCTCCTCGGAGTGAGGGGACACAAATGTCATGGCCAGAGCTGACTGCTGAGGCCACCCAAGTTAATTCTCGCTTCAACTAGAAAGAACATCACGTTTAGTATAAGCACCACCAATGAATATCTGGCTGCGACTTTCTTCTGGGCAGCCAGCCTCTGGCTGAAGGTATCCTGAGCACGCCTGGGGTCCTGCCGGGTGCATTCGAGGTGAGGCCGCTGCTTGGAGACACCTTGGCTATTCCAGCCCTGTCAGCCCCCTCTGCTGAGTGTGTGCCTCAGGTATGATAGCTATGTGTTATGGTATGATAACTACTGTGCCACTAAGAGGCGGCTTGCAAACAGCTCCCTCTTGTCCCATTAACTCCACAGCTCATTCCCTGCCCCGTATCTTATCGCTTGGGCTGCTAATAGGTTTCCTGTATGGCTTCTCTTGGAAAAGTCTGTCGTGCTGTGCAATTTCCTTCCGCTGGCTGGTGAGGGTTAATTAAAACTTCCCCAGGCTCTGTAGCCTTGATGCAATGAAGGCTAGGGATTTTTTTTTATTTTTTACTTTTAGGAAGCAATCGAGTGTCTGCAGGTAGTCTGTGTGCTCCCACAGCTCTGATAAGGAATTCCTGCTTGTTTGCAAGGTCCTGCTTGGACACAGATATGGTGTTGGTGGTGGTGATGTGAAACGGGGGAGTGCTGTGGCTGTGGAAAACCTCAGATCCCTCAGACTTTTGTGGGGGGAGGGAGGAAGCCCTGGGCTCCTTGGGTGGGTGCTGGGTGCTCCTTGGCCCCTCTGGGGTGTTTCTGAGCCAGCTGCGCACAGAGCAGGGGCCCTGGACATGTCCCACCTTTAGGAGTGCCTTGCTCCTGGATGCTGCTGCCCAGCTGTCCCCTGAGCCCCTCTCAAAGATAGGATAAAAGATAATTATTTGTAGTTATTGCCGGAAACAGAGCTAGCTGCCCCATTCACGCCTAGTCGTGGCTGATGCAGGATTTATTGTTCCTGGTGGCCAGGGCACAATTTGCACCACTGGTTGTCTCTGGCTGGGATGAGAGATGCCGTAAGGCACGTCGTGACTTCATCTGTGCTGTATCGTTGGAAAGATGATTTTTAGGAAATAAAATCTCTTGTACAAGGCCTGTCCTGCATGAAGCCTGTCTGAAGCTTGCCTGAATGTCTCCTCTCAGCACGCTCCAGCAGAGGGTGCAGTAGCTTTTCGTGTCTGCCCAGCTGATTTTCAGGGAAAGGATGACTTCAGCCCTCACCTCCCTTTATTTAAATAAGTAAAAAGGGGGGCAGGGGGATTGAAGGGGCCTTTCGATGTCTGAAAACTAAAATTATTTAATATCCATATCAAAAACAATCTAGTTACTTTTAGAGAAAAACATAACAGTATTACGGTTCCTTCTGAGGTCTCTTTGATTTACAACCATGTGTAACATCTATAAATAAGCAACAGGGCAAGGAGAGGACAGGAGGCTTGTGCGTCCTTTTATATTTTGATATGCTTTTAGCAATCCCTTATGTATCAAATTGTGTTGGGGTTCTTAAAACTGTCATTGCTTTCTGGGGTGCACTGTGCAGTGTCTGCAGCTTGGGCAGGATCCGAAGCCGTGCCCTTGCTGCCTGTGGGGTCAGGCAGGAGAGATTTGGTGCCGCAGGTGCGAAGCCCTCCCGTGTGGGACCGGGTTCAGAAGTTGCTTGGTTATGATCCTCATACCAACCACCCATGAATAATTCCTCTGCTGCCAGGGTCAGCTAAACACTGCTGGGGAATTGCCAGGGATCAAGCAGTTGCTTTGGCCAGCAAAGTCACTTTTGACCCTATTTTTTTTTCTTTTCTCTTTTCCAAGCCCAAACGCTGGTCCAGGGGAGGGGAAAAAAAAAAAAAAAGGGAAAGAAAAAGAAAGAGAAAAGCAGGTGTTTTGCCCTTTCTTGGGCAGAAGCACCACTGGTCTGTTTTGGGCTGCCTCATGGCATGGTTGCCTGGCACATTGCTGCCTCTGTGAAAAGTGGCAGAGGATATTTTCCCCAGATTGCAGACCCAGGGTTGATGCTGAAGGCTGAGTGGATCAAGGCCTTGTTATTCCCGTAGCGGTGAGCGTTTTGGGCTGAGTTTACCCGCTGGCGAGCCGTGCGATGCAAATGCCAGAGCTCCAGCAGGTTCCCGACCCCTTTGCAGCGGAGTGGGGATTTATTCATTTTATGGTGCCAGTTATGATTGACAGCAATTGGCATGGGAATAATGAGGACTGCAAAAATCATCTGACGGCTTGCAAAATCTCCTCTTTGCAAATATCTCGCATGCAAACAGAACATCTCAGATGAGAATGGGATTTCATGGTCTTTTTAAGGCCTGGAACATTGTAACTCAGCGCAGCCTAATTGGATGCAGTCTCCTAATTTAAGTCTATATTCTCTTCATAATGAGCTACGGATCTAAATTAAATTGTGCTCCCTGTGAAAAATATTTGCAACCTCTCCTTGCTGCATGCTGCTTACCGAGATTATTGAGGGGGTGTTGGTGAGCGGGTTGAGAGCCTTGTGCCAAATTTATCCCTCTTGCACAGGAGGAGAGCCAAGCCCTCGGTGATGCTGCGTGCTGTCTGCACTGGGGCATAGCACCCCTTGCTGCCTCAGCTGCTGTTGTGTATTCACCTGACAAGGGCCAAAAAGTGATCGAAGTCCTACAGAAACTGCACGGAGCAATTCAGCTCCCGTGTTCAGACCCACTGCTCTCACTGATGTCTTCGGGCCATGCCAAGGACCTCAGCTCAGGTCTGAGTATGAGCGGGGACCATTTGCTCTTCTGCTCGTGTCTCTGTGATTGTCCATGCGTTTTGAGCTATCTCCAGATAGCATTAAAGGGCTTGCTAATGTGTTGGGAAAGCCTATTTCTCTTTTTTAAAAAAAAAAATTAAAACCCCCACTCATTTAAAAGTGACATATTGTGTTCATATGTGCCAACACGATCCTTGATCTTACACCAGGACTTAGACAACTTCTATGGAACCTGCTCACACAACCTGTCTGCACATACGAGGCGCACATTCTCTAGCTCCTTGATGCTCCTCCTGTGGTAGAAAGAAAAAATGAGTCACTCCTGCTTCCTCTCCTCCTGCACAGTGAGCAGGCTGGGAAATAGGGTGGGCATCCGACATTTCTGAGACAGGAAACCAAATTCTTGCTTCACCGTTACGTGTGATGTGAGTCAAGGCTGGCCTCACGGGAAGGGGCAGCACTGTCGCTTCTGAGGGGTGTTCCTCTGCGGAAAGGCTGTGAGCCCTCTTTGCCATTGAGGATGCCCCAGAAAGCTGTGCCAAAGCAGCACAGAGGAACGTGATCTCCAAAGAAGGCTGGGATGAGTTGGTGTGGAGGGCAAGATGAGATTATCCAACCAATTTCTCTAAGCAAACGCTTGTCTTCCTTCTTCCTCACCTCTCATGGCCCCTTGGTTTGGTGGTACTTAAATGCCTCTGCACAATTTGAGCTCCCATGGCACTTCCATTGGGGAAAGAACCCAAAAGAGCACGAAGGTTTCTTACATTCTTGAGCAAACTGAAAATCTTGTTCAGACACGGAGGGAGAGGAGGGGAGCTGCAGGTAGGAAGGTGGGCTCTCCTGTAGCGAACTGGAGGCGTGAGCTTGCCCCTGGCAAGGGGCTGCCCGCTGCTCAGCTCTAATGGAAAACAGGCACAGTAACCTTCAGCATGCTCCTTGCTGGTAATTAGTGGGGGACTAATTAGTACTTGTAGGCCAGAGTCCATAGTGGGCATTTCCCTAATGATCAAAAAGCCATGGCGTGCAGCACGGACTGCATCCTGCGCTCTCCATCCCCCTGGGGAAGGAAGCCTCGCACTGCTGTCTCGCCACGCTTCCTAACAAAAAGTTCAAATCCTAACTTAACTGTATATATTTTCTTCAAAAGTGGTGAAGCAATGTTTTCCTACTGAAATATTATTCCACCCCTCCCTGCGAGCAAGCCATCATTTTCATTTTCTTTGAAAAACATACTTCTCGTTTCAGCTCTCTCTGCTCTGGTCTCAATTTTTTTACATTTGCAGTTAATTGCCTACTTCAAAGAAAAACAGAGAAGTCTTTGATTTACTAGATTGGCTAAATTCAATATCTTTCCCAGAAACAGTGGCTCAGTGTTTCCTAACAATAAGTTCAAATGTTTGAGTGATATAATTTCCTCACTTCTGACACTCGTCAAAATCAGTGTATAGCGTCCAATTTGGTCTCCTTCATATCCCAGTGGCAAGCTTAGCTTAAATTTTATCCACTTTAAACAATACTTGTGTTTGCCACACAGCGTCCTAAAGCTGCAAGGTCTCAATCGTGATACGAATAACATGCACAGTTGGACACCTACATTAAGTATGTATGATGAGATCACTTCCAGTAAAATCTTGAAATGCAGTAATGTGAAAAACATCTGGTTGTTGTGCATTTGATTTAAAGTTGGAAGTCCTGGACAAAGGGACTATACATTTATTAATGAGTTCTGTGCTTTATGGAGGTTTCCATGCAATTTACTCATTAGACTTCAAAAGCAGGAAATTATATGACATCTTGATTGAAATTAGCTTATTAGACATCAAAAGGAGGAAAATATGTAATATCTTAGTGGAAATTAATTATAAAAATTATATATTTTATTAAAAATCTGAATTTAACTTAGCAATTCTACCCTATGAGCCCACCGCAGGCGCAACGTGTGTGTGTTTGGGTGTGTTTTTTGTGTGCCAAAACCAGAGGAAGATCCGGAGGTTGGGATCTGGCCACGCCGCCCCATTCTGGGGGACGTACAAGGGGCAGGGAGCCAGGGGCTCCCATGGCACAATCCCACGGCAGTGCCGAATGCTTGAAGCCACGTCAGATGGCTGCGTGGCACCTCCTGGAGAAGCAAGGACCAAGTGCCATCTCTGCCATCACCCTGGGCTGGGGTCAGTCCCTGCCATAGCTGGCCGTGGCTGCGGGACCCCCCCATTGCGGTGTCCCCGTTCGTGGCTCCCTAGCAAAAATGTGCGGTATGCCTGAGGCGTATCAGTAGCGAGCAGCAGTATCCATGGAAATCTGTTTGTTTAGCAAATTGAAGAGAGGAAAATTCAACAGAGATGGCCAAAGGAATGAATTAGAGCTGCCCCTTGGCAAGCGCGATATAGAAAGCGGTGTTATTTTTGCTTTAAAACAAAACAAAAACATGTATGCATGTGAAATTGGTAATTTTTCAGTTGTCGCTGACAGTCCGCTCTGAGATGTGGAAAATATTTGTGGGGACGTTGCTATGTCTCCCACGTTTCGCTTGTGGTCCCACGTCACCTTGCTGAGATGGGCGATCCTTGCAGAGGCCAAACTGTGGGGGCTGCTGAGGCGGGGGTCCCTCGGCTTGCTCCCCATCCTGTCCCTCAGCTTGGTCCCTGTCCCTCTGCCACCTCCCAGCCATGCTTCTTGCAAAAACATGCTCTTTGCAGCCCAGATTTACCTGCTCTCCAGGCAGGTCTGTGCCTCAGCCATCATCCCCAAGGCCCCCCTGGCAGCTGCCCGCCAGCTCTCCCCTTCCTCCTAGATCTTTTTTAGTGCTCGTGCTTGAGAGGAACTCATCAGCAAGAGGTTTCAGGGTGTGATAAACAGGGAGCTATTGCCCCCCAGGTGCTCTGCTCGCTACTGAAAGGTGCATTTGTTTCTGTATTTTGTTCGGTAAGGGCGACAGGCTGAGGTTGTTGCTGCATTAACCCTCGGTTTCTTACCAAGGGCCATATATTTCTACACACTCTGTGCTGACCTTAGTCTCTGCAGCTTCTGTTTCATAGAATGGCTCGGGTTGGAAGGGAGCTCAAAGATCACCCAGTTCCAACCTACTGCCATGGGCAGGGATGCCACCCACTAGATCAGGTTGCCCAGGGCCTTGTCTGATCTGGCCTTGAACACCTCCCGGGACGGGGCAGCCTGTTCCTGTGTCCTTTATTTGTAGAAAAACACCGATCACAAGGCGGTGCAGTTCTACAGCCAGCGCTGCACCGTCCTTACAAATCCAGGCAGCCAGCTAAGTGCAATGCGAGCAGTTTATCCAGAAGAATTACCTCGATCTTCCCTCAGGCTGCCTTTTGGGGAAGCAGACAAATCCCTTGGCTGGGGCACGCCGGGGATCTGTAGGGCCAGCTCTCCCCGTGGCCCTGCTCTGGAGGTTCATCGCGACGGCTGGGAAAGCCGGGGCTCTGGATGTGCAGACAATTACAAACGAGCGCTTACTGGAAAATATTCTTCTAATGAAACCGTCTGTATGCAGTCTGACTCATCTGAGAGCAGACTAATAAGACGAGTCACCTCTCAGACTTAAAAACCCCTAGGTTAGCCCCACGTATAAATATCCTTCTCGAGCAGCCCCATTACTCCATGCACGAGGCATGTTCTGCCGAGCCCGCTGCGGGTCGTTTTCCATGGAAGCACAACCCAGGCACGATAATCCCAGCTACTATAAAACATCTGTTCTGCGTTTGCATGTGATTTATGGTAACATGTTGCAAACATATATGTATGTGTGTGTATATATATATATACACATGAAAGAATAATACATTAGCTAGCACTGATCTAAATGGAATAGAAATCCTGCTTATTACTATAATGCCAACAAATGTATTTCTTACATTTAACAAGCCATTTATTGTCCAAATTCCTGCATGACATACGTGAATAATAATAAAACAACAACGAACTCTAATGATCTTCAAAACCAACTGCACATCATTTTTCTAATATGAAAAGGTCATGGAGAGATTTACGCACAATATTTCTTTGTTCCTACAGTTACCCCCAAACTAAGAGTACAGATTACTTTTGGACTACATGGAATCACTTACCTTAACATAATACCACCAAATGTCTCCAAGAGTTTACAGTGCTCACAACAGTAGCTTAAATTCCTCACATTAGGCTCTTCATTTGCTTTTTATTCTGAAAAATGTGATAGCCCTTGAAAGGAAGGAAAATGTTTGTCTGGATAAAGAGAAGTCTGAGCTAAGACTTAGCAGGAAATTTTCTTGATGAGTGTCTTATGGACTAGGTTTCACCTTCATTATGCTCTCCCCCCATTGCTTTTTACACTGTTGACTCTGCTCCCCCCACACACAAATTTTCCCCCTTCACATTTCCTTTTTTTTTTTTTTTTTTCCCTTCTGCTTTTATAGTCTAAGCAGAACATGAGGCAATACCATCAGGGACTAATGCTAGCACCAGACTTTTCCCAGTGGGCAGACCAAACCAAAAGGGAAAGTCAAATTCTGCTCAGTGTTCTCTTCCAAATAAATGAAAATTCCTCTGTGAAGAAGCCCAATTGCTTTGCAGTGAACCTGCTCGTGGCAGAGCATGGGTTGGTCTGAGCTTGCAGGCAACAGATGGACATAATGTGTTAATTCCAGGTGTTGCATGGGGACATATCCCCAGGTAAAGGCTGCTGTCGAGCAAAGGCAGCCTGAGGCTTATGCTTGATGTCACACTGCTGATCTCAGCGAGATCTGGAATGGGAGATGCAACACAGATATGCAACACAATTACATTTCCCAGAGGGATCAAGCAGCTGTGGTATTTTGCCCACTCTCTCCTCCCACTGTTCCTGTGCTTTAATAGTATTGGACTTATTCTTCTGGTAAAACCAATATTGCTGCTCTCATCCCCTACCCTTTTCCTCCTTTAGGTAACTTAAAGCCTTCCAATATTTAAAAAAAAATGTATTAAAAAATTCCCCCATTTAATTAATCACTCTTAAAAAGTATACTTCATGTACATGCCTGAGTACTTGTAATGTCATTTTTGCACTGTTTTGCTTAAGAGCAGTATAAAGTTACTGAAAAATGAGTAACCACTGTTACAAGTGCCAAAACATTTGGAGAGAGCTCTGCTCCCTGGTTTCATCTGTCTCATTTTCCCCCTGGTTTTCTGTCCCTCCATCCTATCTTGCTCCTGAAACTGGAGCCTCCTCCTGGAGAGGGCTGCATTTTCTGGACCAGTGGGATCGCTTACTGGAGAAGAATTGCATGGTTTTGTCCCTTGTGGGGGGAATGAGGTTACTTTTGTGTTTTCCACCATACTTGTCTGCAACTCAGGATAAAATTGGGTCTCCATACAGCTCCATATTTCTCGCCATCACTGAGAAGAGCTGTGGGAGGAAGAGGAGGAGGCCTGGGGTGTACAGGGTTGGGTGCAGGCATGGGGATGCACGGGGCTGGAGGGAAAGGAGAAGAGATGCAGTAGCTGAGCCAGCAGCGAGAGCCTCAAGCTGTGGGTTTGAGGGGGCTTGGTGGGTTCCTTTTACATCTTTTTGTTTTTAAGGAACAATTTCCATACGAGGTGCCCGACATGGGGGTTGGGGAAGGGAATGGGGAGCATGGGGCAGGGCTGGGGGCTTGGTGGAGGAGTGAACTGGAGATGGGATTCTCCAAACTTCCAGGGAAATATGAGGCACCCTACATCTGTGTGCCCGGCGAGTGCTGTGTGTAACGTGCTGGGAAGCAGAGCTAGCTCTCAGTTTAGAGAGAGCCAGCGGTCCTCTCCCGGACTCAAGGATGTGGTTTTACTGGAGAAAAAGGGAAAAAATCCACTCTGGGACCTGTGTGAGAGGCCATGAGCTGTGTCAGCACTTGTGGCCTTGCTGTCACACAAAGCTACATCTTCTGGTGGTTTTGTCTGGGGGAATTGGGAGGACTGGTCCTCAAGCAATGCTGCCTGGGCTGGCCCTGGTGGCTGTGTGGATGACCTGAATGTGGGCAGGATGCAGCCTCCAGCTGCTTTTCCCATGGGTATGATGTGAGCCATCCTCTGTAAAACATTGTTTGACTTACAATGAGACAATGTCTTTGAGACATCTCTTTGTAATGTCTTTGAGATACCTCAGTTCTTGGAGCACCTATTCCTATTTTTGCAACCAAACCTCCCACACCGGGGTTTAGCCGAGTTGTTCCATTTCCCACCTCCCCTGTTTGCAGTATGTTGGTGCAGGAGCGATGCTGGTGCTGGAGCTGGCCTCACCCCGGGCAGAACACATCAACCCAGCACCTGCAGCACAAGAGGCGAGCTTTGTGCTTCACCTAGCAGGTCCCCGAGCCGTTTGCAAACCTTCCGTGGCGATTCAGGTGGCTGGGTCAGGCACCTCGTGCCCCGTCACAGAAGCTCCCACTGAGCATGGGTGGGAGGCTGCAGCCCAGGCTGGATCCTGCACAGGTGAGCCCTGAGCCCGGGAGCAAGAGACAAAGCTCCATAGGTTGAACCTAAAATGCCTGTCCTGTCAACCTGGGAGAGATTTGCCCAGATGACTTACATTAATGTTAATGGAAACTGTGTGCAGAAACCACAAGCTTAAATCACGAAGATTATGTCAAAAGAGCAGACTTTACTTTCATAAATCCAAATGACAGACTCCGACTGTTGTGTTTTTTTTTTTTTTTTGCTCACTCTAAAGAACCCATCGCTATTTTCAGCTTCTTAAAGCTGGTGCGATGCCCAAACTTTGTGGGGATCAAGTTTTGAAATGGTTTTTGTAATTCAAAGGATAAAGGAAGAAATCTCCCCAACTGGGGTCATGTTAATAAGCAGCTACATTAAACAAGCAGTTCTTGGAGACTTCAGCACAAATTTTGGCTTGGCATCTCACAGCAGCTTCTGTGCCAAGGTGGGATGAGCTGCTGAATATCATTTCCTTGTGGTGGGGTGGTTGGGAGCAAGGCAAAGGATGTTGCATCAGTCCATCCTGCCTACCCATCCCAGCAGTGATACTGGTGCTTTCTGTGAAAGAAACAGTTTTTCTGGGCCTGCTGCACTTTAATTGTATCCGTTAACTAAAATGGAAAGGAGGGGAAAAGACAAATATCAGGAATCACCATAATAAATAGTATTGATTTTTCTGAGATGGACTGAGCCCCAAGAAGTACCTCCTGAGCTTGTGAGGAGCTGGGGATACAGGACAAATCCAACACAGCAGCCATGGACTGCTCAAAATGCTCTTGAAGACTGGGGTGAAATTTAATGTTGTGAGTATTGCAACAGGTTGAGAAAATCACAAGATGTCTGTGCAAAAGCAGAAAGGAAAGGATCGATTTGGCTTCCAGGCTTGGATCCAAAAGCCCATTGCATCCCAGGCTTGAGAGCTCCTTGATGTGCAGCTCCTGGCCTTGTCCACACGGCTCGCCTTGCTGAGGCGCAAGGAGCTGGATGATTGCCCTCTGCTATCCTGAACTGCTCCCCAAAAGCCCTCTGACCTGCCTGCTTGGCTTTTCCAAAGCCATCCCGACCCTGCTGCCTCCTGGGGGTTATAACCAGCCCTTGGGGCTGGCAGTGCCAACTTAGAAAAAACATTGCCTAATGCCACCGGGCTGGTGGAGAACCTGGTTGTGTCCAGCTCTGGTGCCCGTTTCTTCTCTGCAGATCCCCAAATGCCTCCACGACCATGGTGTGGTGCTGCCTGCCTGGTGGCAGTGCTGGGAGCAGCTCTCGCGGGCAGTCTGTCCGGGGAAGGAAGGAGAACCCCGTCCTGCAAAATCTGCTTTCAGAGCCTGCTGGGGGCAAACCCAAGCTTTTCTGGCAGGAAACAGTAGCCATCGCTAACGAACAGGGAGCAACTCGTCATTAGGCTGTTGTCAGTGATTGACGTGTTTGTGGCTCTGGACATCTGGAAGGGATTTAGCAGAAAGGTCTGGTTCCTGGGACACCACTAATCACCCTGGCTGATGGATTCAAAGGGAATAAGGTAGAAAGAGAAAATAAAACTGAATATTTGGGGTCTGATTCCCGACACATGTGAAATAAATAAAGGAGCTGCTCAGGAAAGACAGTAAACAAGCCAGGTCTGCAGCATCGACTGCTTTCTCCTGATTTTTCCTTTCACCTGTTGTTTATTGGAGGCGACTGCAATGTGCTGATTGTGCTCAGCCCCTCAGGGTCCCCATTCTGCAGGGTTTTGGGGCTCCAGGTCTCCCCTTGGGCCCCTTCCCCTCGTGGAACAAGCGCCTGGGGCTCAGCGGTGCTCATCCTGGGGAGGTGGTGAGCAGAGCCTCGACTAACGCCCAGACCGCCACCAGGTGCAAATTCTCATCCAGATTTTGTGTGTACATTTGGGCCCCTGCCTTTGGCCTGGCGGCCTCGAGCATCTGCTCAGCAACGCGGCCCGTGTAGGAGGGCACTGACCTGAGACACGCGGGGGTGTCCTCTGCCGCTGAGAGCCACGGGAACCTGGAGGTTTTCATTGCTGGTTTCGTTCTGGTGTGACAGAAAACTGAGGCATGTGGAAAAAATTGTGCACAGAAAGGGAAAAATTTCTCAAAGCCAAAGCTGGCGTGCCAGGGCTGTGGGAGGCCGAGTGCCCTTCTCGGGAAGCAGCAGGCCGCGGGGCAGCAGGCTGTGCCGTGCTGGGGGCTCCCAGGGGTCGCCCAGCCTTACGTAAAACTGCAGAGCCAAAACGGTTCAAAATAAGGGACCTGACCCAACTTTCTAACCTCCTCGATGACCTGGCTGCCAGGTTGTTCTGGCGGAGCCCCAGATTTCATCCTGCCCGGGGCCGGGGAAGCCTTCCAGCTGAAAACACAACACGCACCGCTGAGGTGTGCTGTGCTCGGGCCCTTGGTTCGGCCCTGCTCGAGGTAGCCTGCGTCTCAGGCAGCGTGCTGCTATACACTGAGCTTCGATAAGCTGCATATTTTACGCTGTTTCACTTAATATCACGAAAGATTTGGAGTATTATCCCACGCATGCCATACCTCTCTGTATGTAACAACGGGACTGAAGGAGTAGAGCTGCTCCGTGTGTTTAACTTGCTGTCCTAAAATATGCCGTGGGATGCCTCGTGTTTTTGAGGTGGTGTTTTTTTAGTACCATCGGGGCTAAAATAATAAGGGTCTGTCTGGGACTCAGGAGCCAGCCTGTTAGCTCAGACCTCGGTAGGGCTCAGACACAATTCCTAATTTGGCAATTCCCGATCCAAGAAGTCCCTGGAGGAAAGGAGCCGGGGAGTTCCCTGGTTCATTTCTTAAAGTGTAAATCACCAAAGTCCAGTGGAAGGCTGATGAGCAGGCCAAAGACACAAACACCTAAAGAAGTATTCCCAGCAGTAATCAGACAGGATGATCCTCTGATGACCTTTAAACAAATGTTTTGTTTTATTATATTTTTTCACTTTTTTTTTTTTTTTAATTTAAAAGAGCTTTCAGGGAGCTTGACTATTTGAATTTTGACGAGTCCTGAAAACTCAGAGCAACAGGAACCCAATGGTGGAAATTTTACATTGCAGCCTGGCAGCCTCGCTCTGCCCTGGAGCAGGACTTCGTGCGCGCTGGTGGGTGCACATCTGCACATAGCCACGTCCCTGCGGTTTGCTCTCAGCGCTCTGCCACCTCCTACCTACCTGATCTGGCCTCTAGAAAAAAAAAAAAAAGTACAGTTTGGGATTAAACAACCATGACCTCATCCTGGGAGTTTCGCATTGCTGCAAGGATTAGGACCATATGACTGGAAAGCCTGTCTGATAAATATTTGTTCCTGCTCATGGACAAAACGTCTCTCCTGCAGCAGCTGGAGCGAGGGAGCATTGCTTCCCGCAGCTCCAGGGCTCCCGAGGAGCTCCGCAGGCTCACGGACTTCTCCTCGCGTAAATTAGCCCATCCCTCCGGGGTAATAAAAGAAGAAAGCAAACGTGTCCGCCTGCCAGCTCTGGAGTCGGAGAGTGCTGAGTGCGGACGGTGCCAAACCATTGTGAAAAGCAGACGTAGAAGAATTAAAAACTAATAATGAAGAAATTAGTATGTCTTGATTGTGCTGCAACTGCCAGACTAATCCTGCTGGAATCCTACCAGGTTAGAGCATCACATATTCATGTTCTTAGTAGCTGGCAACCCTGTTTTGTCGAAGCAGTGGTGAAAACAACTTTGGTTTTAAGCAGCTCTTTATTTGTAGTGAGGTTTTGCTTCATTTGAATTCCAGATTTCCAGGCACTTGGGGCTAATTCTAATACAAAGTCCTATTGTATTGCACTAAAGAAATAACTTTTCTGACTCTTCCCATAAATGCCAAAAGCTCGGTTTCTGTTTACCTTGCCTGAGTGAGAAGCACCACTGAAATCAAGAGGTCAGTTTGCCTGAACAAGAGCAACTGGATTGGGCCCAAGTTATCTTGCTTTACAACGTGCTGTCTCTCCTATAAAAATGTGTGTCTCCACTTTCTCTCGGCTTTAGATATGCCAAAGTCTGCGTGCGTGTTCAGACATCCCCTACCAGACCTATTCCCACACCTGTATCTCCTGTAAAAAGCAACAGACCCGAGTGCACGTGAACTCGAGAAACGTGTGTGTGCCCCGCTGGGTAAACAGTGCTCGCCTGCTCCTGGCGCTGGGCTGAAACCCGTAGAAAACACTGCTCTTTGTATTTCACGGAAAATAAGCTACGTGGGCCTGGCTGGTCGCAGAAGTCATTTATCCAGGAACATATGTCTGTACGTTGAGCTTGCATAATGAAGGCAATTATTTTCCATTCAAGCCTCCTAACACATTGCAACACTCGTTCTCAGCAGTGGGGAGGAAATGGATCCAAACTGTTCCAGCTCTCCCTGGCCCTTTATCAAGGAGCCTTTACAAGCTCTGTAGGCTGCGTTACTAAATCATTCCCTCAGAAACGATTACTAGCCTGGTCTTGTTATCTGCTCGGCTGTAGCTACAAAACCACTGCAACTAAATAAAGCTGTATGTCCTCCCTGGTTCCTTGGGGCGATGATGAGCCCACAAGACCTAAGTTATAAGTGTGTGTGCATACGCGGTTTTGTCCATGTATGTGTGCATGTGTGCAGGCAGGAATGCTCCAGAGTCACGGGCTTGGGTGAAGCTCTGCTCGGCATACAGCCCCCAACGCAGGTGGCAGAGAATGGGGATGTCTCATTCTTGGCACACAAGTTTTCTAGCCACGAGGAAGCAGAAGGAAAAGGTAAAATCCAGGCACGAAGGAGCTGATGAGGTATGTGATCACCTTCATTGCACAGAGCTTCACAGCTGGAGAAAGTCTGCTGCTGCTGCTGGGGCTGCTCACTTCCCTGCACCGTCCTGCCCGCTGCCCAGCAGCAATCTGATTGCTGAGGAGCTGGTTCAGGTCATGAACCCAACAGGAAGCCAGACCTGGGAAGCTGTCCCTCGCTACTGGGGGACCTGGGGAGCTGCCTGGCTGCCCTCGAGCACCGTGCAAGGCTGACGGAGGCAGGGAGAGTTGCTGGCACCTGGCAGATGAAAAAACATCCTTTGTGGGGCGAGTCAGCCGCAACGCTGAACTTTACAGAGGCGGGCCCGGGAGTCTGTAAGCGGCCCTAATGCACACTGACAGCTCAGGTCATCTCGCCCATCTCCCCGTCCCGGGGCTGAGCTTGGCACAAGTCCCCCCTCCCAGCAGGCGGCTGTCCCAGTTGTTTCTGAAAGCCCAGGGAGGCGATTTCCCACCCTGCCCACTGGGGTTTTGTGGTGCCAAGAGGGGGGGTTGCTCAGCTGGCTCCCTGCCGGCCCTATGGCTCCTCCCGACACCACGCCGTGGAGCTTGCTGCCCCGTGGTGGGTCGGAGCCATCCGCAGAGCCAGGAGAAGGGTGATGGGGTCCCCAGGGGGGCTGCTGTGGGTCTGATGGACCTTGGCACTGGTCTGGCACTAGGCACGACCTGGTGTGTTGTGAGGTGTCCCTTTAATGTTATTGAACTTTGCGCTCTCTTCATTAAAAAGGGAGAATTTGTTGGGACCCGGTTTTCCTAAAGGTGGTCTTCATTTGGTTTTCCATCCTGTGCATCCTGCTTCCCCTTGGTGCTTGAGGTGGCCATTGTCTGAAGAACGGAATAACCAGGAAAAAAAAAAAAAAAAAAAAAAAGAAGAAAACAGCTCCTTAAATCTTGCTGAAAAAATTATTGTGCCGAGCTGGGGGGGGGGCGGGGTGTTCTGAGGTTGGTCCTGAAGGCAGAGTTTTCAGTGAGCTAAACGTCATCCAAAGTCTATAGGATAACAGAAGCAACCTTCTGGCTACGCACCTCCGGTTACAAGATGGTTTATTGACACAAGATAGGTTCTGTATCTTCTTGGCAGGGAATGATTTCATCTGCCTCTTGTATTTAACAGAAATTAACTAGTATCTTTTTTTTTTTTTTTTAAGGAAGTTCCAATATATCATATTAAACTAAATGAATTCAGATTTCAAAGCTCAGCATCCCAAAATAACAGTCTGTTGTAATTTGCCTCAGGATGCTCGAACGTTTGCTCTCTTCCTGCAGTACAAAGTGGCCCCCAGCCAACCTCAGCAGATTACCACGCTGACATCGGGCGTCTATCAGACCTTTAAATCAGGAGAAGCGGGCCAGGAGAAACTTGCTTTTATCCATTTTAAGGTCTGTAGACTCTGCTCTTCAAGTGGTTTGCTCTCCAGTGATGGCACAGACTTTTCCATGGCTTATGCAGCTATGTGTGGAAATGAATACTCCCTAGAAAGATACGTCAGACTAGGATTTCTTAGGGTTTTTCTACTTCGTTGCTGGCTTGCTGAAAACAAGAAGATAAATTGCAGGATAAGGAATAAAATAAGAACATGTGAGAGCTAGAAACGTCTTGTGGGAGCTGTTTTCTCTCTCTTTTTTCTTTTTCATATACATACAATATGACTAAGTGACACTGAATCATTCCTTGAAGGTTGAATTGCTACTTCTTGTGCCTTCCTGCTCCAGAATCATACCGTATCGTATATCTGCAATACGGGGCAGGGGGAAATAGAAAACAGATGCGGCGATATCAGCTTGGCCCCGTACCACTGCTCAGGAGTTTCAGTGGGTTTATTTTCTGTTTATGCCTGTTGGTGTGTGCGGGAGAAGCAGAGAGCAGTGCAAAGACCTTCTTAAAAAGATTTATCTCAAAGTATCTAATGTGGGAAGACAATTACAAGCTTGTACGATGAGGTAAGAGGATTGTTTTGTTTATACCAGAGGAGATAAAACGTACTTCTTCCAACACAGTGATAAATTAAAAGGAAGCAGAATATTGTGTGTAATTGCCTTTTTGGCTGGCGCTCCCCAAGGCCAGGACGACGGGGTGCCTCTCAGGGCTCGCGAGCGAACGCATGGCAGCTACCCTCTTACATGCTTGCGGGGAGGTCGTTTAATCTCCTGGGAGATTAATTTGGCCAGGCCTAACAAGGCATTCAGCAATAACTTTGCTCTTAACAAGAAAGGAGAGGCCAAACAAACCATAACTCCACCTGAGTTCCTCCAAGCAGCTTTTGGGAGGACGTGTCGGAACTGGCCTTGTGATGGAGCATCGTGGCTCTGCCCAGGAAGATGCCGGGTCTGCGCACTGCTGGGTCCCCAAACCGGCCGATGGAAGCCCCGTGTGGATGCTTTAGACCAAGGACTTGGCAGAGTTTCATGCCTTTTGATGGAGATAATTTTGCTATTACCACCACAGCAGCAAGCAGGAAGGTTTCTGTCTCTTGGGCTTAAACAAAGCACTAAATTTGTTAGCCAAAGCATGTCTTCTTTTGCTTCTTTCTATTATTCTCTGTTCTAGACTTTTTTTCTGTTTTTCTATTCTCTTCCCTTCTCTCCAAACACAACCCTGATTTTTATTTTGGTTTGAATTTCCACTGTATGTCACATATCTAGAGGGCCGCACAGGCTGCGGGCTTATCTGAGGCTTCAGAGCCAGCTCGTGCTGCCCACTGCTCTTCACGCTGCTGAGTGAGATGTTACTGTGCAGAGATCTGTACCCATACCCAGTGCCTTTCAGACAGAGCCGAGAGAAGAGCCAAGAGATAAATCCCATGAATTCCCTGCAGCAGCATGTGATGCATGTCGGAGCTACGGGGGAAAGTGGGATTAACCCTCTTCCTTTTTCCGCAGGCTCCAGCCCCATCAGATGGAGCTGCCTACAAAGGGAAACAACGAGGATTAGGTGGTCTTAATCAGGATCTTTGTACAAGGCAGTGTGAAAGCAAGAGTGTGGCGTGAAGGAGCATCTGCCATGTCTTTAACACGTGAGCATTAGCTCATTACCTAGAGACTGAAATTAATTGGAGATTCAGCCTCTCCCAGGGATGTGGCTTTTACTAAATGTAGCTAGAACTTTTTATCGTGGCAATCATTGCTTATGCTGTTATGAAGATAGTAGAAACTTAAAATGGCAGGCAAATATATATATATATAACCCTTTAAATTTCATGCAGTTGATCAGTTCTCCTAAAGCTGTTACTGGGGAGGTGGGGAGGCGGTGGTTGTTTAAAAGCTCTCCTTCTGGCCTCCCCATGCAGCTACAGAACAAAGTAAAAATATTTATGGTCTTAACGATTCAGTAATTTCAGCTTTCAGCTTTGTTTACACAGTAGAATCTTTAAATAATAGATGTTTAGTATTGCTGTAGATTTTTCTGGTTGGGCTTTGGGTTATGTCTCGCGATTCCTCCCTTTTGGTGGAGCAGCTGTTATTTCTGCTTCTTGCTTACTCTGAACTGTGTACAGAAGTGTCTATTTGTGTAAGTGCGATTTTCTACGTGATTGATTTTCGAGTATTTGTATGAGTGTGCACGGAGCCCACTGCCAATGGATTTCGTTTCAAACTAAACATCCGTCTGAAGGCAGGGGTTAAAACAAGTGCAAGAGAAAGTGATGGCCATTCACAAACAAGTTTGTCACAGTCTGATAGCCTAATTTATTTAAATATTTCTTTGGAACAGCTGAAGCACTCTCAAAAAGATTCACAGAAACTAATTGAAGGCTTGCTCAGTACAGAGAGTCCTGCTGGAGGGGGATAATGAATGGGGACGCACCGGAGAGGAACGAGGAGGAGGCGGGACAGGGAGGGAGAGGTGGGGAGGAAGAAAACCAGCAGAGGTAGATGGAAACGGGGAGTTTGCCTTCTGGCTGGGTGGAATATCAGGCCTCAGGTGAGGACACCAGGTCTTGTTTTGGAGGGTTATAACATCCTGGTGAGCTCGGCAGTGCCACAAAGCCCCTGGAGCTCATGGTAGGACCGCCAGCCCCATGCTCCTGGGGAAGGAGATGCTCTTCCCAGGATCTGGTGCTCTGACTCCTCGGGCACATCCCGGGGTTCACATCTGGGCCTACAAGGCTGCTGTGTGAATGAGGGGCTCATTGCCCTTCCCCAGAGAGCAGTCATAAAATCCTTCCATTTTGTGGGGCTGCAGATGAGGAAGGTTGGGGTTAAGCAATACCTTACAGAGTTCTAAATCTCCCCTTTTTCTCAGGAAGACCTGAAATCTCTGTTTCTTGTCTTTGGGGCTGGAGTCATGAGCCTCTGCAGGTAAGGCTTTGTGATTCATCTCCGTAATGGAGGCAGCAGCCAGGCGCTTCCCAGGGAGAGGAAACCCGACACTGGGGAAGGGTTTGTGTATTTTATCCAAGAAGCGTTAATGCTGTTTACACTAATCGGATTTATTTACTGCAGGGGGGAAAATATCTTTGTAAATAGAAAGTGTTTATTATTGCTAAAGACTTCTTCTGTTTGGCTCAGCGGCTGCTCCCTGGATACATTTCAATTCCCGTCCCTCGCCGAGCAGCTGCCCTTCCTGCAGCCTGCAAATCCTCACGAGCCTCCGCAGAAGTCAGTCCCTGAGAGCAAGTGGCCACAAAGGACTCCTTCTGCCTTCCAGGAAGATTTCAGGAGAAAAGAGCCCTTAAAGTTTGGTGTCGGTCCAGCCAGAGCGAGTTCACTAGAAACACGGTTGGGATGCTGCGGTGCGTCAGGCTGGGCAGAGATGGGAGCGAGGTGCCCTTGACAGGACCGGAGGTTTCCCAAGCGAGCTGTTGCAATGCCTGGGGTGCTGAGGCTGTCTCCAGGGCAGGGCTGGCTCCCAGGGCGCTGTCACGCTGGCCACAGTGGGCTGGTACCTCTGAGTGCCTGTGGCCCTTCAGAGCGAGGGGTTCCCGTGTAGCTCGCTGCTGAATTCACCCTGGGGCTTAACAAGCAACCTGGCCAAGGAGGGGGCTGTTGATGGCAGCCTTGCTGCTCCTGCTGTGGTTTAAGGGAAACCAGAAACCCCTCACCAAGTGTGACCCCTGACAGCGCTGGAAGGACCCAGGGGAGGGGGCTGCAACGCCTGCAGGTATTTGAGAAGGTGCCAGGCAAGGCGGCATGGGTGGCTGTCAAGGATGCTTGTGGGGCAGGCAGGAAAGCTCCCCGGGGGCTGGGATCAGATGGGACCCCCGGAGCACATCAGGGACATGAGTTAGGGGAGGCGGGGAGAGAAAAATGCCCAGGAGAAGAAGAAAGAGAGATCGTGGGTGAAATGCTGTGCTGGAAGCGAGGATGAGGGCTGCCCCTGGCCACTTTCTGCTCCGGGGGATGGATGGATTGGGGGATAGATGGATGGGGGGATGGATGGACGGGGGGCTGGATGGATGGATGGATGGGTGGGTGGGTGGGTGGATGGGTGGATGGACGGATGGATGGATGGGGAGATGGACGGATGGGTGGATGGATGGGGGGATGGGTGGATGGATGGGTGGGTGGATGGATGGACGGGGGGATGGACAGATGGATGGACGGGGGGATGGATGGGTGGGTGAATGGATGGGTGAGTGGGTGGGTGTGGGGGTGGATGAATGGATGGGTGGGTGGACGGATGCCCTCCCCGGGGGCGTCTCCCTCTCCCTCTCCCTTCTCCCCCCTCCCCTTCTCCCCTCCCCTCCCCTCCCGCAAGGCCGGGCCGCCCGGCGGCTCCTCTCCCCCCGCGGGGCCGCTCCGCTCCCCGCCCCGCGCCGCCGCCGCATTTAACGGGAGGCGCGGGCGCCGCCGGCCCGGCCCGAGCCGTCCCGTCCTGTCCCGTCCCGTCCCATCGCGGTCCGTCCCGGCCCATCCCGGCCATGGCACGCCTGCCGCTGCTGCTGGCGCTGGGGCTGGCGCTGGGGCTGGGGCTGGCCGCCAAGTCCCCGTACCAGCAGGTCCTGCAGCACAGCCGCCTCCGCGGCCGCCAGCACGGGTAAGCGGCCGCTGCGCGCCCCCGGGGCGAGAAGGGGAGAGGGGAGGGGGGAAAAAAAAAATAAAAAACACCCCCCCAAAACTTTTTTTTTTTTTTTTTCCGGGGGTCGCGGCTCGGGTTCCTTCGCTGCGCTCTGCCCGGGGGCTTCCCACCCCCGGGGGCTTTTCCTTCTTTCCCCTTTCTTCCTTTCCTTCAGGATGCTTAATGGTCCAGTGGTCGTTTTAGACCCCTCTTTATCAGTTCATCCCCGTGAAGGGGATAAAAAAAGTCATCGGATTTTCACTTACGCGTTTCGTGGAAGGAGTTCCCCTTTTCAAGAGTTTGCAGAAAAAGAAAGGAACTTGGTTCAGTGGCAGACGGGTGGCTTTATGGAGTAAGCACCAACTTGGTCTTTAGCTATCAGTCCTGAAAGTTTTCCTGAGCAAACTAATCCCTTACTTAATCGTACACCTTCTGAGATAAGGAACACCCCAAAAATGCAGGTAGACATCTCTGTACGTCTCTGTGTTATGGGCTGTGTGGTTTGACTCTTTTTATTGATAGGTGGAGAGCTGGCCAGCTGTTAGCGGCTGCCCCCACTGCTTTTATAACGCATGGGGAATGGGGAATAGGCAGAGCGAACGATGACAGACGCTTCAGCTGGCTTTTGTCTCTGGCGGTGCTGACATTGATTGAGCCGCAGCTTCCATTTAAATGGGCTGCTGAGGGCAGGGTCACGAATCGCGTTGTAAAAAACCAGGCTGAGATATTGCAATTTGATACGTTACCTGGCGGGGCTCCAGGTCAGCCTTGTTCGAGAAGGGGAGCACTGTTTGGGTATCTCACCCGACGGAGAACTTTACAGGCAAATCCTGAGCGGACGCCTATTGGTAAAATCTCAGTACCGAAAGGGCTGCAGGGATTTACACACAAATACAGTGCTGCTATCCATCTGTACGTGATCTGAAACAAAGTAAATATCCCGTTCTGCCGATATCCCTGGTGTAAACCAGTGCAGCTGTGTCTGAGGAGCAGCCTGTTGGTCCCTGTGCCATCACGGGAGGCACGGGGTGGGATGTGAACTCACTCCCTGCCGGTGCCTGAGAGCTGCAGGAGGCACGAGGCGTTGGTATGGCAGGGTTACAGATGAGGAGAAGTTCTGCTGAGATAAACCCGGCAGAGCTGACAGCAGCACTTGGCTCGCTGGTTGCTTTCCGATGGGGAGAGCAATTTATCCCGAGCGAGTTTTTAAACTAAATTCTGAACTCTGATTAATGATGTGTCAAAGGGACACGGCAACAGAAAAGCAGCCCAAAAGCTCTGGGATGTGAGGCGTGTTGTTTCGCTTGCAGGAAGGAGCTCCGGAGGGATGTGCGACCAGGAATGCCACCCTTTCTGCTCTGAGCATCCCCCCGCAGCATCAATGCTCCCATTGAGCTGGGAACGAGTTGGGTGGCAGGGCTTGGCTCTGCAGCAAAACTCGTACAGCTTAATTATTTTTAAGTGAATCAGCTCAGGTGCTGGGGGGGCGAGATGAGAAGCATGTGGGGAGGAGTATGAACATCTGAAGATAAAAATCTGGGTGCGTGGGTGCAGTCACGGCAGGGAGCTGCTGCGGGACTCGGGGGGTCATACGGGGGTCCTGCTCTTTGGTGCACCTTCCCAAGGGCTGCCCCTGCCCCGGCAGCTCCCAGCTGCTGCCTGCCAAGGGGAAGGCTTCAGACGCAGGCGAACAATGGGCGGTTTTATCCGCGAGTCAGCTGGGAACGGCATGGCAGAGGTGATGAACTCCAACGAGGAGCAGGGAGAGTGTTGACAAATTCATTTTAAGCCAGACTGGGCAAAGCACCAGAACAGGCACGGCGGGGAGCCGCTACTACAGCCTGCCTGTGGGAATCATTGATAACGCGGCCCTCGGGGGGATTGCTCCGCACGGGGTTAAAACGGGGAAGTTTTTCTCTAAAAGTCAGCGAGCAGCCCGGCGGCGCCGGGTCCCGGGCAGGGAGGAGGGGGCAAAGCAGGAGGTTTGGGGCTGCCCAGGAGTTTTCTTGGCAGGCTGCTCCCAGGGATATGGGGGAAGTGATCAAACAAGTCCTTCAGTAGCCAGGCTTGTCAAGACGAATATTAGAGGGATTGTCCACTGCCGTCAGCCAGACGCTGAAATCGAGGCAAGATTTGGAATTTCAGTGTAATTGGAACCACATTTCGGCGCGCCGGGGCCGGAGGAGCCGAGGTGGGCTGAGTCACTGAGCACAGACGTGTCTCTCAGCCGGGATTTGGCGTGGAAGTTGCTGAGCCGGTGCCAGCTTGCACCAGCTGAAAGTTTGGCTTTGTGATTTCTACCTTTTTTCAGTAGATTCTTTCTCCTTGTCCCTCACCTTATGTATAGAAAGGGAGTTAAACGCTTTCATGCAGCAGCAACCTACCCTGACTGGGTAGGGCAGTAACAAGGGATGCAGCGAGCCTAATTCTCCGAGGTGCCACGGGTCCCCACTTTGTCCCTTGTGGCAGTGCCAGGGCCTGGCAGGGTCAAATCCTGCCACCGCAGGGCCCTGCTGCAGTCACATCAGCAAAAGCTCATTGGAGGCAAGCCAAGCTCCTGCTGAGGCTGATGCTGGATTTAACCAACGTAGAGGAGACCCTCATATTAATTCACACTAAGGATGGGCAGGGTGACCTGTTTGAGAGAGCTGGGTTTGGGATGCTGGTGCGAAGCAAAGACGCCTGCAGGAGGACTTGGCGGTGGGCTGCAGAGACAGCTTTTGGCAGCTGGGGCAGGTGAGTGGCAGTGTCCCAGCCAAATGGGGACAAATGTCCGTCTGCTTCCCGAAGGAGGTCAGTGAGACCTCCACGGCAGCAGCTCCGTGCCCCATCCAGAGTTGTGCCTTGGAAGGTGCAGAGCAGAGGGCTTCGAAGTGATGATTTGTGTATTTTACTCAATTATTTATTTTCCCCTTATCATTTTGGCAGCCAACTCTGCTCATACTTTCTGTGCCACTGCTGCAATGAGGGCATGGTTTTGGTGCTGGGAAGCCAGGGGCAGTTGGGCCGAGCATCTGCAGTGTTTTGGGGCATTTGCTGCACCTCTGTTTGAAGCCCAGGTCTATAAAATCACATCTCAAGGCCCCTGCCTTGCCCACACCCGTGGCCAGAGCTGCTGGCACACAAACCATGGAGGGTGGCAACTGGAGACGGTGAGCTGGGAATGGTGCGCTGGCCAAAAATGCGAGTCAGCTCCTGTCTGACCACAGCTTTGCTCCCCATGACACCACTTCTTCCACAGCTGGAAGGCTGCTGCCAGCTTCCAGTGGGACAAGTCACACGGGTGGTGCTGAGCATGGGCTTCCCTGGTGGGTTAGCAGCGATCGGTGCCTCTCAGGCTGAGGTCTTACAGCCGCCACGCGTAGTGCATCGAAGCCGTGGCGGGCAGTGCCGCTTGCTCGTCTTCCCCTTCAGTAGCTCATGTCTGTGTCCAGCATAGGCTGAGTCTGTTAGGCAGCAAAAGTGCCCATCTTGGTTTTGGTGTTGATAAATATGTCCTTTTTTAGGTCCTAAACAATAAAATAATGGGTTTGGGGGGAAATATTTGAAATATTGCAGAAATTTATTGGGTTTCACTGAGGACTCCAAATTAGAAGTTGGTGTTCACCATAGAAATCCCGACCGAACTACTATAACTCAATTCCTTTATATTTTGAGGAGGAGTAGAGCATGGAGAGAAGCCAAGCTTTGCATTCAGTGAAGGAAGATATAACCTTGCAGAATGAGAGAGGTAGAGAGGTCTCTTTCACTGCTTCCTTCACTCTGAGACCTGCAAAGTCAGCTCGCAGCTCCCGGTTCCCTTCGTCACACCCACGGTGGGGCTTTCCAGGCTCTCAGACCCTCCTCTGCTCTGTCCCTCCCTGCAGCCCCAACGTCTGCGCGGTGCAGAAGCTGATCGGCACGAACAGGAAATACTTCACGAACTGCAAGCAGTGGTACCAGAGGAAGATCTGCGGGAAGTCAACGTAAGTACTCGGGAGCCCCCCCGGGTCGCCCCAAGACCCAAGAGGAGGCGGCTGCTGGGTGGGGAAAACGAATGGTGCAACAGACACTGGGTGAACTTACATTGTGTGTGTGCTAAGGGTTGCTTTAGCCTTTCACTACCAAAGAAATATTGTGTCTTGTTTTTTTTTTTCTTTTTTCCAAATGACAAACATGATTCTGAAACACTTCAATGTTAAGAATGGAAAATACCGTGTAAATTCAAACCCTGGTGATTTATTCTAGTTGCATTTCTATACGTACCTGTATAGCTCTCGATGCTGTGATGAAGTGGGTTCCAGATGGTTTCTAGTACTTAGCTGTGCCTCTCTCACTGCTAGGCCCAATGCTGCCTCGCTGGAAAAAAAATAAAAGAAAAAAAAAGAAAAAAAGGCAACCCAGAGCTGATGGTTATTGGAGAAAACACAAAATTCATCTACACGTGTTTTCTTTGGAAGAGGAAAGAGAAATAAGGGGAAAGAAGTGTCAGTTTTAGCCAGCGCTCTGATGACTCCACCAGGAAAGTTAATTACACTTGCAGGCCAATTCCACATCTAAGATCGCAAACAAAAATATTCAAGTAGCTGTCGCGTAACGTAGCCGTGCGGGCAGCCCCGGGACATTCCTCTGAGCGATGCAGTCAGCAGATAATCGCGTGCCTGACTCCCTGCCAGGCTGCAGAGCAGCACGGGGGAAGCTTTCTCCTTGGTGTAGGCCAACCAGGGCTCTTGGGGACATTTGCTGGCCCTGGCCTGAGCACGCACACGGCGTTAGCCACTGCTGCCGGCCCCGGCCCCATGGCTCTCAGATAGCTTTGGGGACTCCACACGAGTCGCAGGAGGTGGTGGCCCCCCGGCCGCGCACCGTCCCTCCTCAGACAGCAAAAGCTGCAAGGAAAGTCCAGGAGATTTCTTCTAGGCCGAAATCACAGACTGCAAGAAACCGCTGATCTAGGACACGCAGCAGAAATCAGCCGGTGTGCGTCTGGTGTGGTCCAATGTAAATTGTAATTGGATCTATAGGAACATGCTGTTCTTTAGTGGGGATTAAATAAGCCATGTTTGTGAAGTAAACAGCAGATCTTTAGCTGTGGTGAGCTGGGCTGCTTTTATTTTGGTTGCCTTTGTTGGTTTAGCTGTGCTTGCCGGCTATCAGATTTAGTTTCGTGGGTTTTGTGTTGGTGTTGTGAGGAGGGAGGTAAAACTGGCCCTGCGCGTGGCCTTTCCTTGTTCTACCCATGAGTTCATCTCAAATAAGGCAGTTCTGTAATTCAGGGGGATGCATTGCAGGATGTACCATGTGTTGGGCAGGTTTCCCTTAAGTCCAATTTTCTTTGTAAAAAAGAGAGAGAGGCAATATTGTGAAAAGAAACAAACACTCTCCTCCAAACCCTAATTCTATAAAACCATAAAATTTGGTAAGACTTAACATGGATGATTAGAGTTCAGATTCTCATCTTGGTTGAATAGTGGCTTTTTTTTAACATAAAACGGACCAGATTATGGCATGGCCATGTGGTATCATTGTTGCCCCTTCAGATAGCAGAGCGGCATGGTGGGCCTCCTAACAAAATGCGACTCTGCTGTGGACATGGGGTGGCTTTGCTGCTCCACCCCAGGATTGCTTCAGCTCGGAAGCAGATCAGAAACTAAACGTCAAGCAACCCATGTCTGCAGCTGTATTTGGCAGAGGCAAACTCAGCTGCTTATCTCCAGAAGGAGCTGGAAGGCCTGGCGTCTGGCTGTACCTCTGGATTTCGTCGGGGGAGTTGGGGTGATCTCTTCCAACCTCTCTTGCTCTGCTTTTCCCCAAATGTCTTCTCCAGTGACGCACTGCTGAGAACGAAGCATGCACACCATTAACCTGTGTGTTAACCTATGAGATAATGTTCCCACTGCACGTGGGACTAGCTCACCATTCTTCACTTCGCATCATCTCAACAATGGGTTTTACTGTCTTTTCCTCTTTTCCTAGTCACTTTGGAGCCTGTGCCTTACTTTGCCCTTTCGCAGCGCTTGTGCAGAACAAAGGACACGTGCCTTGACTCAGATTTTCCGGAGGACCCCGGGACACAGCTCTGATTACAGGCGTTTGCTGGTGATGGCTCCCACTGGACGTGGTGCTCCCGGCGTCTGGAAGCAATCAGGAGCCGGTCGGGATGTTAGGCGTTAGGCTGCAGCAATCAGACTCCTACAGTGGTGTCGGGGGCCTGGTGCTGCTCCATCCTTGGGGCCTGGGCTCCCAGGAGAGTGCATGGGCATAGTCCATGGTGCTCAGCATGAACCCCAAAACTGGCCCTCTGCGTGGGGCTGGGAGAGCCTCTGAGAGCACCGCATGCCTTTAAATCCCAGAAAGAGTCAGGGTTTGGCACGTTTGGCAGCATACCTGGTACAGAAGCCCTCTCCCGAAGCTGTGTCCTTGGGTCCTCCCTTTGGTGGCTGGATCCACTCCTGCAGCCCTGCAGGGGACCCTGTGCCGTCTCCCACCAGAGCTGGTGCACCTGTGGATAAGCACGGTCTTTTCTCTCCTCTTCCTAAAGGCTTTTTCCACCTCTGAGAGGAGCAGTCCTGTGCTGGGAGATGCTTTTCCTATCTCACCTACTTCACTTTTGACCAGTTATCCTCTTTATTTGCTTAAAGGGCCAGTGGTGCCACAGGTTGGAAGTGAGTTGCAGATGCAAATACCTGCCTCTAGGAAGACAGCTTTGACTGCTTTGATTTTTGACTTCTTTTCTTGCTCTGAGCTGTGTTTCAAACAGGTAGCAGGGAGAGAGGTCAGTGAGAGAGCAGGTATTGCAGAGAAGCAAAGTGAGCTCCCGCAGAGCTGGTTGGCAGAAAGGAAACTCAGCTTTGAGAGAGAAGGGCAGAAAAGTTGCTGCAAGCCAACAGCATAAGTCATAGGATGCTCCTAGGACAATTGCATCCTGTGCCCAGAGACATGCAGTGACACGAGAGGCTCGGATGTGCTTGGCCTTTGGTCCTGTCCCCATGTGCATGACCCTTCAGAGCCTGCTCCAGGCTCACTTTCGGGGCCCCTGAGGTGCAGAGGAGCTGTGTCCAGAAAGAAATCAGCTATGGCCATAAACACGAGACCTGGTGCTGAGGCTCTGCACACTGGCTTCTTGACTGGCATCTTTGGGTCCATCGGGATGGAGTGCACTGCTGGAACTGGATGTGCGCGATGGAAAATTCAACTCATGGATCAGAAGGGGACTCCCACCTCTTTATCTGCTTTTCTTTTTCCACTGTTTTTCTTCTCTTTGCTAAAGTATTGGCTCATGCGGTTAGGGAGAAATTAGATAGAGGATTTATGTACATTTTATCATTGCATTACTTTCTGATGAAGTGAGATAAGGCAGTTGGCAAGAAGTCCGACACTACTTTGATTTTAATGAGCACTGAAACAAGATTGTTTTGGTAATTAGGTAATTTTCCACTGTTGGTTATTCCAAGGCCAAAGAAATAGTTTATTTAGGGTATATTCTCATAGTTGCGCCTGTGCTTTTTATATTTTTCTATCTCCCTTATGCACTGGACTCATTCTTCTAGAAGAGGGGTTTGCAGTTGATTGCCTCCCACACGCGCTCTTTTTGTGTAGTGAACAAGGCAAGAGTCTCCTCCTTTTTCTCTTTTTTTTCTTTGAGCAATAACTAGTAGCAGTAAGTTGCCCTACTACTTTCTTTTTCTTTTCCTCTTAACTTTTTTTTTTTTTGTCTGATTTACTTTCCTCTATTCAGGAAAAAATATGAGCCCTGGCACTCTTTTTGCAAAAACGAAACATATGGGACTTATTACAGGAAATTATTACAAATGGATCTTTATTCACTAATACATGCCTTAGCTTGTTTTTATTACCTTGAAAAATGCACTTAAATTTTAATTTCAGGCCCTAAGAATGCAGCGGTGGTGAGACAATGACTAATAAAAGGCAGGGAGCTTGCTTCTGCACCAGGACACGGGGACGTTTAGCAGTACAGCGTTTCTAAGCACTTGGCTTGGCTTTTGTGCTGAATCTGCTGCGTGGTTAGGGAGCTTTTAGGGCTTTATCCCATCGCTGTGTCCCCCTGCCATTAAGAGCAACCCCCCGGCTGATGCTCTGATCCTGAGCACGCAGCTCCTCTGGTGCTGCCTGCCTGGCGGTGTAGGGGAGCGCAGGTGGGGCGACGTCTCCATACGGGGCTGTGCTGTGGGGCATCCTTTGCCCTCTGATCCCTCTCCTGGTGCAGCCAAAGCCCGTGGACAGCAGGGCCAGGTTATCCGCCTCTGGCATGGGAAAGCCCCTCTCCGCTGGGCCTCACGGAGGAGCACGTGTCAAAGGAGCAGCCGTGCTCCCTTATGGAGGTGCAGGGTACCAAGTCCTGAAAATGAGGTGGAGCAGCCTTCAGCCACGGCCATGCTGCTCCCTGGGGGCTGGAGATCTTGTGTGGTCTTGTGCTTTCACCAAGGCACAGCCACGGGAGAGCAAGTGGCTGAAGCTGAAGATGGTTTCGTGATCCCTGGGACTGGCTCCTTGTAGGCGCAAACATTTGCCTGAGCACCTCTGTGTTCACCTGGTCCTTTTTCTTTTCTTTTAATTAAAAATTAAAAAATCACAGTTGAGATCATACAGGACAAGATGGGAAGAAGGAACAGGGAGGTGAGGGTGGGAATGGCATACGTGGTGCACGGAGCCAGGCGGTGCTGGTAGGTCAGCTTCAGAGACTGGGGCCTGTGCCGACCCCAGAACTGGCCTTGGTGCTTCTTGCCACTGGCTTCCCCGGTGGGGTGGTGCCAGAGATGCTCCCCCACCCCCAAAAAATAATAAAAAATCCGGCGGTGTGGTCCCTGCATCCCGTCCCACTGCCCTCACCCTGCTACTGGAGCAGCATCAGCCCTGAGCCCGCGCCACGGCCCGCGTGCGCCCCGTCCTGCCCCTCCTCGCGGCTCATTAATCTCCGATCGATCTATAAATACGCCTTTTAAAGCCCACGTCAGCACTCAGGAATTATTTATGCTGAACTCTGCAACGATTTCTTTTTAATCAGCTCGTCGTCTTTGATTACAGGTCTGAACCGAGGGAACTGTCTAGACTGGATTTAGTTTCTAGGGCGAAAAAAAGAAAAATTGGAGGTCGGGGAGGGAAGTGGTGGGGGGAGAAAGTGTGTGTTTCTAATGAACACGAGCCGGGGGCTGGGGAAAGTGGAGCAGCAGGGTGTTAAGATCTCCAGTAGTCAAAGGAAGGGATTGCTTTAGGCAAGCTCTTTCCCACATGGAATATATAATGTCTAGACAATCAGTCTGGGTTTGCTTTGTAATTCTCTTAGGAAACCGTGACACAGAATTTATTTGCTTCTGTCACAGAAAAGCAGGTATTTGTTTCACTTACTGGCTCTTAATTACCCTGAAGAATTCCCTCTTAAACCCCAGGCATTTCCACTGTTTGTTAACAGTGTTAAAATGATGACAAATATCTGAGTTTGAGGATTTTCCTTTCTCTCTGAGTGAGTATGCGGAGGCTCAGCACTGCAGCACCGGGCTTGTCTCGAATCCAGGCAGGAGCACAGAGGAAAGGCTTGTCTTTGGGAGGAACACCTAGTGCCTCGCTGTCCCTGCCCACCTACCAGATTGCCTCGCTCCTTTCACACCAAGCATAAAAGCAATAAGAGAAAGAAACCCTCGTGAAAATTAAACAGGCAACTTCTGGGTTGATTTTTATTATTTTTTTTCCCCTGTTTGTATGGAAACGTTCCCTTTAAAGGGCAGCTTTGAGAATCAGACGGCTTTCATTTCCCACCGAGCTGCGGACAATGGGTGCAGCATTCAGGCAGCTCGTGCTTCTTTAGCATCTGACACCCTTGGGGCTCCCTGTGTCCCCGGGAGGGGGACCCCTGCCCCCTGGTAGCAAAGCCAGGGGTGCAGCATCACCCCCTGGGATGCCCACCTAGGCACAGGCATCCCAGCGAAGTTCTCCTTGCAGGGCTTATTCCAGGTCCTGGGGCCAGGGCATCCAAGACCAGAGGTGTCCCTTTGCCTCCAGGCCTGTCATGCCAACTTTGCTCTAAACAAGCGAATATTTTCTGGTGGCAGACAAGAATGGGGTGAAACGCAGGGGGATGCTCGGCAGATTTGTAGGGCAGCCGTACTGGAGCTGCAGTGCGCTGCCCAAACTGTGATCGGTTGTAACACTGGGAGAACCCCAAATCCTCCCGAGGAAGAGGCTGAACTCGATGACTTGGACTCCCCCTGAAGCTAAGTAAATAAATAATTCAGATATGTTGGATATTTTGGTCTCTGCCTTGCCTCTCTGTGCTGTGTAGGTCCTGATTCGAGCTTGTGCTGCGCTCACTGCCTTGCTCAGGTCATCTGCTGGGACCGTGGCTTCGGTCTCCAGCCACCGTTTGTACAGGGACTGACAAAGTTGCTGGGCAAGTGTGGTTTTGAAAATAAATTGTCTGTTTTTGTTCTGTGGGGAGGTTGGCAACATGCAGCCCTGGAGGCGATAAAAACTGTGGTTTGCCTTTTGTTCAAGTGTATGTTTCTAAGGAAGACGCTGCTTCGGAAACCTCACCACACAGGGATGAACGCAGACAGGACTGTAGCTAACAGAGAAAAAGCAGTGAGGAGCTATCAGTTAATCTGCCGTATCCATCTCTTGTTCCAGAGTAATCAGCTACGAATGCTGTCCTGGATATGAAAAAGTTCCTGGAGAGAAAGGCTGCCCAGCTGGTAAAGACATTTGGCATTTTTTACACTTCTTAAAATTATACCTCGGCCCACTGAAGGGAAATATTAGAAAATTGCTCAAAGTTGATTTGATTTTTGCAATTTGTGCACAAGCTTGCTTTGAACGAGTCAAAAACGGACTCAGCAGAGCACCAGCTGAGCACCAGCTCAGCTCCAAAGCATGCAGAAAGTCCCAGACAACGTAAAAACCTCGAATATAATTAAAGTCAATCAAGCACGGGAGGGCTGTGGGGAATTACCGAGTCCAACAAGTAATAGAGCTGTGTTGGAAACGCAATGCAAGGTAGCGATAAAGCAGCAGACTGTTCTGCCAGTCTCTGCTCATTTCTGTTTTGGCAAGGGTGAGTTGAGCAAAATTTCACTTAATAGCAAATACAGCTCAGCTGCTGGCGGGCCGGGAGCGGGTTTGGTGGCTCTGCTGAAGCAAGGCTCCTGCTCCTGCTGTCCCAGCGCTTCCTGTCCCCGAGCTGGGTGCTGGCACTCAACCACAGGGCTGCAGTGAGCAGCGGCGTGTATCGGGCCAGGTACACAGAGTTAGAGTCTGCTTTTCCCCCCTAAACATCTGTATACATGCGGTGTGACTCCAGCAAAGCCCGCAGACTAGATCTTGGATTACACCGCTGTGACTGAGGTGAGTGGTGTGTCGGGAACATAACCTTCTCTTCTTTCAGCGCTGCCACTTTCAAACATCTACGAAACCCTGGGAGTTGTTGGCTCGGCCACCACGCAGCTCTACTCCGACCGGTCTAACCTACGGCCAGAAATCGAAGGACCTGGAAGTTTTACGATTTTTGCCCCAAGTAATGAGGCCTGGGCTTCCTTGTCTGCTGTAAGATATAACTCCTCTTCGTTCCCCGCTTCCTCTGGCTTTCTCTAGTGGAGATCCAGCTCTGCAGGGGTCTGACTCCAGCCCCAGCTGGCAGAACAGACACGGTCCTGATGCAGGGAGGGCTGCGAGTTTCCGAGATGGGGATCGCTGTCCCGGTCCATCAGCCCCAGAGCCTGATTTCTGAACGAGCCCAGCACTGGAGAGAGGTGTGGATGCTCCCCAGTGGGTGGACGTAGAAATCACCTCATTCAGTTTTCCCTGTTTCTTAGTGTCAGGGATTGCAATAAGACCACAGCAAGAGATTTTCCATCCCTTTCATTATTTTTCTGGCTGGCCCCTACTTCACCACTCCGGTTGTTCTTCCTAACTGGTACAAGTACCCAGTCCCAACCGGAGCCTCTGAAAACCTGCAGCCTCCTTGCATCAGTGAGTTCCCCTGCTCTGCTACATCTACGTCTCCTTAACATCGGGTTCAGTTTTCTCACTCTGTGTCTTGTGAAATTCCCACTCCTGAAATTGCCACCACTGTCCTCTGATGCACCAAATGGTGCATCCCTGTGAATGCAGTGACCCCACACTGGAGCTTGCTGCCCTTGCCCATCTGTCTGCCAAGGACAGGGCCTCCAGAGCTGCTAGCTGCTGCTTGAAGGCCAAAGATGGAGCTTTATGGAAATTAGAGCTGCCCTGGTGGCATGAAGTTGAGTACCTCACCTAACACGCAGGGATCTTCGATGCAGCCAAACCTCTGTACTCTCCCCACCAACAGGCTCAGCACAAAAAACAAATTTTGCTGATTTTCAGGAAACGCTGGACTCCTTGGTCAGTAATGTCAACATCGAGTTGCTCAACGCCCTCCGCTACCACATGGTGAACAAAAGGGTCCTCACGGATGACCTGAAGCATGGGACAACGCTTAACTCCATGTACCAGAACCTGCCTATCCAGATTCACCACTATCCCAACGGGGTAAGATGTTTGCATCAAACCTACCCACCAGGGGCTTCCTTTTCTGCTGCCTTGCACCTCTGCACTGTCCGTGGACCTCCAGGACTATGTCATGCTTAGGCTGAAAACTCCTGATTCAGGATAGATGGTCAGAAGGAGCTAGAAAAGAGTATTTATAAGAGGCTAGTTTCATAGATGCTGTCGCGGGGAAGTTGCCCGTGTTGCTGTACAGCACTGTGACTGGGGAAGTGCTTGATGTTGCATATTTTCTTGGGGTAGACAAAACCACTGATTACTTTCAAAGCTCTTTAAACATGATACCACTCAAATGGTTTTTGATAGAGCATTCTCATTCTTTATGTTTTTTTTTTTTTTTTTTTTTTTAAACCACATTTTGGCTCCTGCTGCTTCAATATTGCAGCGCTCACTGCGTTTGAAATAGACAAGCAGCGGTGGCTGCTCTACCTTCTTGTTTCAGTGCACATAATGTCCCCTGCGTCTTTCCCTTCGCAGATTGTGACTGTGAACTGTGCCAGGCTTTTGAAAGCTGACCACCACGCCACCAACGGGGTGGTTCACGTCATTGACAAAGTCATCTCCACCACCACAAACAGCATTCAGCACATCGTCGAGACTGAGGAAAGCCTGGAAACTCTTCGGGTGAGTCTAACCCACGTGTGCTCCAGGGATCCCTAAAGATATTCACTCATCCCATTCCCAGTGAAGCTTGTCAGTGCCTGAGTGCTGTGACTAAAGCTGCTGATAAAATCCTTGTACCAATATAGCTTGTTTTACTTTAGGAAGAGATGTTTTTGGTATCAGTGCAAGCAGGGTTTTGTGAGAATAACTGTCACCCTGCTACTGTTGTCAGTAAAAAGATGTAGCCGGAGTCTGGCTCCTCGCTGTTGTATCAGAAACTTGGCCTTAGGAGTTGTTAACTCTTCAGATTTGATGAGTATCAACTTGTTTGCTTTGGTATTTGCCAAGTTAAGGAAAAAAAAGTAGAAAGCAGAGGGGTTCTGCAGTAGGGTCTGGTCTGAATTATTCACTGGAACTACCATGACCCTTTCCAGGCATATCAGGGTATTCAAACTAGCTCCGAGGCTGGCCAAAAAAAGGCTCTTGTACTCAGATTTCTGGAGCACAAGAGAACCACAGGGCCAGGCCAAATTTATAAAGGGACCAAAGTGCTGAAAGAAGCTATTCAGGATTTTTGTAAGCGCTCTGAAATTCTAAAAGCTGTAATAAATCTGGCTCTCAGTGACTGCCTGGACAAAGCTGCTGACCTTTGCATTCTGGCTGGACGTGTTTTACCCTCTCTCCTCATTTCTCTGAAGGCTGCTGTGGCTGCTTCTGACCTCAACAGCTTGCTGGAAAGCGAAGGGCAGTACACGCTTCTGGCTCCAACCAACGAAGCCTTTGAGAAGATCCCACGAGAGACCCTGAACAGGATCCTGGGGGACCCTGAAGCCCTGAGGGGTAAGCGCCTCTTTGCCAAGGCCAGTGAAAGACTGAAGAGAGCTCTGCACTTCTTTTGAATTCCTTTTTGAATAGATCTGAGCTGCTCCTTGACACGATCTGACGACAGCTGCAGTAAACACGCTTGGCAGCTTCCATCTTTTAAAACTGGACAGCCCAGAGCTCTTGGGATAAAGGCGTGTAGACGTGGCACAGGGTGGTACCAGATTCGGAGCAGGGAGCCGGAGCAGTTCCCTTTCTTTAGCATTCCCGTATGTGATGCTGATTTCTATCCACCTAAAGACAGAAGAGAACTTATCAGCGTAGCTTCCCCTGACAAATGAATCAAACGACCACACAAAACCAAAGTTGACAAGTGTATAAAAATCGTTCTTTTGGAACACTTCATTTCACAGGCTGCTGAATCGAAGCCAGCACAATCTGAGATGACTGCACACCCCTTAGGGTAGAGCCCTGTGCAATGCCATCCAGGGGGCCCTCCCCTTTGAAGAGGGCCCCTAAATCTTCATTAACTCTGTGTCTGACTTTTCCAGCTCACTAAGGCACTTGCTTCTCTTGCAGACCTGCTGAACCACCACATCCTGAAGTCAGCCATGTGTGCTGAGGCCATCATCGCTGGCCTCACGATGGAGACGCTGGAAGGGACCACCTTGGATGTGGGCTGCAGTGGAGAAGATCTGACCCTCAACGGGAAGCCCATCATTGCCAACAAGGACATCCTGGCTACTAATGGCGTTGTACATTTTGTTAATGAGCTGCTGATCCCTGACTCAGGTATTGGAGGCTTTTTGCATTTCTTTGTGTTGCCTTTCTTTTGTCTATTATTCTTTTTGACAAAAAAAAATAATGGATTTAGAGGACATATGTATTTTGTAGGAATGGATGGATTGCCTTTAATGCAAGGTTACTATGCATTACTTTATTTTTTTTTATATATTTTTTTTTCAGCTAAGACCCTGTTTGAGTTGGCCCAAGAATCTGAAGTTTCTGAGTCCATGAACCTTTTCAGACAAGCAGGGCTCAGTTCTCATCTAACTGGCAATGAGCGGGTGACCCTCCTTGCCCCAGTGAACGATGTATTCAAAGGTAAATTGGGGAGTAAATCCCTCTCTCCTATCAGTGTGGGCCACAGACCTGCTTCAGACAATTTCTCTTTGGCTGAGTTTCAGTGTGCAAACATGCAAACTCTCCCTTAAATGCCTCAGCTACAGACGGGGGCATGTAGCTTCAAAATTAAAACCTGGTGTGGGAAATAATCCGTGTTTGGATATTTTTAGTGGCTCTGGTCATTTTAAGTGAATCACTGCTTGTTTCCACACTTTTTTTTTTTTTTGCTGCAGATAAACCTGTCTCTGTTGACAGCAACACGAAGAACTTGCTTCTGAACCACATTGTTAAAGATCAGCTCTCCTCTAAATACCTTTACCACGGGCAGAAACTGCAGACGCTGGGTGACAAGGAGCTGAGAGTTTTTGTGTACCGCAACGTAAGTGCCTGCAGCTGGCAGTGCTCTGGGTGGGATCTCCAGCATATGGGGAGCCCCCGTCTGGGTGGGGGTCTGGCCTCAGCCTCTTAAAACCAGTTGAATTTTTCAAAATTGGTCAGTTTAACCACTGCCTCTAAATGACCACTTCATTGTGAGCAGGACGTGGGGATTAAGCTGTTTTTTGTTATCCCTTACCATAAGTAACAAGTATTCTGCAGGCTGAACAACTTGTATTGGTACAGTTACCATGAAAAAAGTATAACAGCATTATGAAATGCGTAAATATCCCTCTTTCAAAGTACATACTAATCAGGTTGTTTTTCTGTGATTGTGTTTGCAGAACCTGTGTATTGAAAATGCCTGCATTGCTGCCCATGACAAGAGAGGAAGGTTTGGGACCCTGTTCAGTGTGGACAAAATGCTGACCCCACCAACTGGCTCTGTGATGGATGTTCTCAAGGCAGACCATCGTTTCAGGTGACCTTTCTGCTCTTCCTAGGTGCCAGCTAGGAGCAGAAGAGCTGCTGTTCTGCTTTCTATTTGTTATTCTATTTATTACGGATTGTAGTCATGACTACATATAATTTATTTTATTTTTTTTACATGGAAAGAGTACCCAAAACCACGGTCTCATTCTTAAATTACAGGGAGTGAGATTTAAGTAACCTTTCATTGAAGTGTGAGCCAAGAGTGTGTGGTCCCCTTGTGAGCACATTTAGAAGCCAGCTCTGAAGCCATCTCTGCCATCAGTAGTGCTGTGGCCAAGCCTCTGTGTCTCCTCACTGGCCACTTTGCCCCCAAGGATTCAGGATCCCCAGCTGGCTCTGCCATTTCTCACATGTTCTGGCTGGACCTCACGGGATCGTTTCCTACCCGATCAACTTTTGGGTTAATTGATTTTGCAAGATTTTGCAATTGTAACTTCACAACTCTCTTGAACACAAGAGGTTATTGCTCAAAGACCCACAAATGTAGTTTGTGGTGAAGCCACTAATGTTGTACGTTTGCTTGCCTTGCAGTACGTTGGTGGCTGCTATCCAGTCTGCAGGTCTAACGGAGAACCTGAACAGGCCAGGTACCTACACGGTGTTTGCTCCAACAAATGAAGCTTTCCGAGCCATGCCACAAGGGGAACTGAACAAACTAATGGGTGAGCATTTTTAGAGCATTCAGGTGAACAGCTGCTGTGTATTATTGGCATGATACCGGAGGAATGGCTCCGTTTGTCTGCCATATTCTTTGAGTCTGTCTTCTGGTCGCATGGACATCCTACAAAACAGATTAGGATAAGCCCTAGCCAGCACAAAGCTGAGGATGCACAGAAAGGAGTGGCACTGAACTCTCACAAAAACTGTGGGCATGGGTTTATACTTCCCTTGTGCTTGTGTGTGCTACGAAATGTTTGGAGTGTGTGCTATGAAATTCCAGTCAGGGATGAGAGGAGTGAAAATGGACGTCGGTAACATAGGGTTGGGGTATCTAAAGTAAGTTTTGCAAACAGAAAACATGGCCCGCATTCAGACTCAAGCTACACTGTATGGAATTTCAGTAGTAAAAGGATGGAGCTCTTGTTCAATCTATTTGTATATGGACAAAGCAGGAAGTCCAACCTGATCCTGAGAAGACAACAAATATTCCGGTCTAGCATAAACAGAGACCAATATCCTGAAAAGCACAGACATGCAGGCCAGTTGTGGAAAAAAAAGCATGGGAATGTTTAATAACCCTCTTTGGGGTAAGCTGCAGGATTTTTTTTTTGTTTTCTTCGTGTTGGAAATTGGCTGTGGTTGGAAACAATGCCAGGTATTTGAGTGTAATGTCTTCTCGTCATTAAAGCCCAACCAAACATTGACGTCATAATTTGTGGAGCATCTGCCCATGGTGGCTGGTTATCCTTTTAAGTGCATGAACGAGGAATTGGTAATATCAGCCTGCACACCCAGCCTAGTGATTAATGTATAAATATTTCAGGGCTGTTCTGTAGCTATTATAAACGGCTGCAGGAATGAAGTATCCCAGATGTGGGCACTTCAGATGTTCTTGTTTTTTCACACAAATATTTAGTTTATGCTTGTGATGAAGAAGTGAATCATGCTGGTGAGGATACGCAGTGTGAGCTGTGGCTACGATAGAAAAATGGTAATGGAAAAAAAGCTCACAGTGTGTTCGGATAGGGGCAGCAAAACAAGAAGTCCACCTTGCTTGTAGCTTCTCTGGTTTCTTATATGAAGGCCAGTTTTTGCACTAGCTCTTCCCTATCGCCTGTCTCTGGGTTTTGCTCTGGGTTTTAGTCACAGCCTCTAAAGGAGAACATGGAGCGGGGCTGCTGGCCCGTGCTGTGCACATCACTGCCTCTTCTGGAAAACAGGTGGTGAAGGGGAAGCCTCGTCTTCCTGAGATCTGGTTCAAAGCACAGCTTGAAGAGCAGAGAGAGACTCAGTGAGGCGGGGATCAGGCCGGCAGTCTATAAACCATCAGTGACATCTCTCCTGAGCTCTTCCCCTTCCTACCCAGGAAACATGCCATGTAAAGTGTCATTGGTGCTGGTGAAAATAGTGATGTTTGCAAGTGTAGGGTGCTCTATTTCACATAAGTTTTTTTGTTTCTCTTTTTTTTTCTTTTTTTTTCTTCAAACTTTCTTGGGAAGTGAAAGCAGCAACAGAAGAAAGTTAATATAATGCACAGTAAGAAAAAGAATAGACTGCAGAATAACCAAGAGATAGGGATTTCACGTGTAGGGCAGGGTTGATGTGTGCCAAGGTGGGACACTGGGACAACATCCTTCCTGGACTCACTGGGATCCTGACCTGCACAGGCAGGAACAGCCCCCATGTCCTAACCAGCTCCAACCGAGGTGCTTCTGATCGGTCTTTTTAATTTTACATTGATTCCTTGCCCTTTTAGGAAATTACGGTATTTCCATGCAATGTCATTCCAGCACATGCAATACGGGAAGCAAGCTCTGATGTGGTTTCACAAACGTACATGTTTTTTTTCCCCCCCAGGTAATGCCAAGGAGCTTGGCAACATCCTCCGGTTCCACATGGCCGATGAGATCCTGGTGAGCGGCGCGGTCAGCGCGCTCGTGAGGCTGAAGTCCATGCAGGGGGACAAACTGGAAGTCAGCGCCGTGAGTCACTGCCTGTTATGTGTTTAGATGTCCGTGTCGGGGAGCAAAGAATGTCCGTGCTCATGTGGGTGCTATGGGAACCTCTTCTAAACGTGCGTACGGCCCCATCGGCAGTGTTTTCAGGGCTGTAGTGGAGAGACTCTTGCCATGCATTCAATTCAGCGAGTTGGCAGCCTTGAAATGTGGTTTTCTTCAGCTTTCTCCCCAGAAGACCAATTGCAAATGATTTCCAGGAGCTGTTATAAATTTATCTCTGAGTCATGGGGAAAAAAAACATAAATAAATTAGATGTATAGCTTGTTCAGCTAACATGTCTTTTTTAGTGTAATGAAAATGATCTCTGCATGGGCTCCCCTAGCACAGCAGGATTTATTTAGATGCACAATTTTATCTCAGAAATTCTGCACTACATTAAGAGAATGCAGGATCCCCTGCTGAGGAAAAAAATATATATTTCAGAGAATAAATAACTCATGGCCTGCTCTTTGCACAAGGAAGAAAAAGCAGGACAAAAATGGAAAGGCTGGTGCTTCAAAATGCATCGAGCTGGACAGCTTGTGTGCCAGGCTCCTGCCACGTCCAGCCCCGAGCTGCTCACTCCTGCCACAATCTCTGTAGCAATCCCTGCCTGTGCAAGCAGCAGCACTGGGATGCTGATGGAAGGGCTCTGCCACGGCAGCACAGCACTCCCACCCAGCCCACGTAGGAAGTCTGTGCTCCAAAACCTGCTGGCCACTCGGGGACTGACTGCTCCAGCTATCATTTGGTGTTATGCCCTTCTCAACTGGCAAGAGAGATGAAAAGATGAAAATGCCTACAGCCAGCCAGCAATGAATGAATGCAAAGTGAGGGTGTGAGGGTTTTCTTTTTTTAGACAAAATTGGAAAGCACCGATGACAAAAGTTTCTCATTTTCTCTTTTTTTTCTTTTTTTTTTTTTCTTTCTTCTCCTGAACAGAAAAACCACATAATACACGTCAACAAGGAGCCTGTTGCAGAGAGCGATATCATGGCCACGAACGGTGTGATTCACGCCGTCAACTCCGTCTTGCAGCCTCAGGGTAGGTCATGGTTGGGATGCTCAGAGCTGCTCCACCAGGGCAGAGCTGGCAGCACAAATCCCTCTCGTTTAATGTGGGCAACAGCAAGGAACTGAGCAGAGGGGGCAGGAAGGGCTGTGGGCTGCAGCTGGCTCATGTTTGGAGCTGTGGCCTCATCTTGGTCCCAACTTGCATCATCTCCATCCTTGCTTGGGGAGGGGGAGGTGACATGTGGCAGTTCCTTCAGTTTATTGAGGAGGATTAATCTGTTATGGGGTTTTCAGCACGTGCTCTGAAATGCTGGAAGGAAGCATCTGTGTGCTTTGAATGCCATCTGTATATCTGCGCACCTAGTAATTTCAGTGCTGTCTATGTCCCATCTTTAGCGTCAAGGCCGCAAGAAAGAGGTGACGAGCCTGCAGATCCCGCGTTAGAAATCTTCAAACAGGCGTCTGCGTTATCTAAGGTAAAAACCAAAAACAAAGCAAAAAAACTGTCAATGTAGAACCACAGAAATTACATTTTGCTAATAGTGATTTGAAGATAACATCGCGTTCAGGTTTTGACCTCCAAAGAGAGTAAGCAGATGTGTTTCATGGACTTATCAATCCTCTCTTGCGATTAAATTATATAAGAAATAATGCTTTTTGCAACATGAAGCCTACGATTTGCAGCACACTGTAGATGCAGCCTTGGCTCATTACTGTATGTGTCAACCTCCATAATGCCTACGGCATGGAAGGGCCATTCATCCAGCAGCACTTCTGACAGTGTCAGGATGAGAACTAGCAAGCAGCGAATATGACTCCCCAAATGTCCGAAACAGAAGGCTTTCTTCTATTAAGCCATCCTGTGTAACCACAGGTCAGACAGATGCCATTGGGGAAGCAGCTCGGCGCTGCTCCTTGACTCTAGCCCAGCACCTTCCAGGATAGTTTTTGGAGATTAAGGATGAACACATTGCCATGTAAAGTCATCTTGTAGCTGCCGGAGATTTATTATATTTATTCAAACTTTATCTTTTCTTTCCATGTAGGTTTCTCAAAGGAATCCTCGACTAGGTAAGGCTTGTTTCTAATTTCTGTCGTATGTCCTGTCCCTTAAAGAAAAGTTTATTCTGTTGTCTTGCGGCAAGCAAGATGCAGCATAGCCGGGCAGGGATGGTGTCCGTGTGTCTGTCCAACCCACCTCGTTCTTCTGCTTCGCAGCTCCCGTCTACTCCAGGCTACTAGCAAAGATGAAGGAGAACTCGGGCGGGTTCTGAGCTGCAGCCAGCGCCTCCATCCGACCCGCCCTGCTGAACGCTACAGGGAAAAAACCAAATATCACCCTTAAATTTATTGTTGTTTCCAGTGAAATGGATAGGAAAAACTAAAAGCCATATATATATGTATATATTTTAAGACCGTTTTTATTTGTTTTTGACCTTAAAGTTCCCCCACTGAGCATAGGTTTTTGTTTGTTTTTGTTCGTTTTGTTTTTACAAAGTAGTTGTTAATTTGCAGTTTTTGACATACCCAGTTTGGGGCTTGATACCTATGATGTACAAGGGCAGGGGCTCAATTCAGCGCTGCCCAGAGCTCGCCTTGGGGCCACCTCCCTCGGGGACACCAGAAGAGGATGAATTAAAGCCCCTCTTCCAGGTTCCCATCTCTGGGAATCCAGGCTCCCAAAGTGGGAAGCCAGGTGTGAGCTCACTGAAAACCCTCCTCCAAACCAGGGCCAGAAATGGGAAATTTTGGCCAGAATGACTTGTGTGTGCTCAGCTTTCTGGGCAAATGCGTCACTCAGGACCGACTGTATGTCTGGTGGTTGCTTTGGAGGAAGTAAATTTGTTGAGTTCACTAACGGTATCCAAGCAATACATATATACATACGAAACAAACATTGTTTTCCTTCTTCCCCTGTGTTTTAAGAGTCTTCCACACAATTATGAATTGAAGGCTTTTAACAAAAGCCTCTCTACTGATATTGAGGAAACTGCATAATTATAAGCTATGGTTTGAAACATTCTTTTTTTTTTTAATTTCTTTTTTTTTTTTTTTTAGTGGGTTGTTTATTGTCTATGGGTTTTAACTGTGCTGCCTTTTATTCACAAAAGAAGATTGAAATGCGAGTTCTCCCTGGCAGAAGCCTTCCAGTAAATGGTTCATTTGTAATAATGGTTGTTTTTTTTTAATAAAAAATTTAAAAATAAAATCAAAAATATAAATATGAGAAGTGCTGGTAATGCTTGGTTTTGTTTGTTCGTTTGTGTGTAGTTATTTGATGGTGCAGTTTGACCACCTGAGGAGGGGGATTGGTGTGAGGCACATCAGTATTTACAGACCTAACAGTGAACATCCCTCTTCTCTCATCCCAGGCTTACATAATTTTTTGGGTTGAAAAAAAAAAAAAAAGAGAAAAAAAAAAAGAGAATAAAGGTATCAAGTGCAGAATTAAAAAAAGAAATAAAATAAAAATCCAGATTCTTTTGGCCACCCTGGCTGAGAAACCATGCCTTTTCTTCCCTTAAAAGCCCAAATTGAAATACCATATGTAAGCCATCAGCATAATTCAAATGTGTGAAAAATAACCAGCCTCTTCTTTTATTGTCCCTCCTCAACCTCCCATCTCTTTATTTTTCTGCTGTGGCTCAGCCCTGTGTTAGGTGAGCCCTGAGAGGTGATGGGGAACATCCTGAGCCACCTGTTCCCAGCAGCCTCAGGAAGATGGGCTGCACCAGGAGACAGGCTCCTGGGGGAGGCTCAGCCCTTTGTAATTAGGACAATCAATTATCGACTCATACAAAAGCCTGAGAGAGGGAGAGAGAAAGGTTTTTGCAGCTTGATCAGTAGTGTGTTCAGTTGCAGGGGGCTTTTTTCTTTTTTATTTTTGTCTCATTTTGTTTTCCCTTGACGCTTCAAGAAAAAGCACTGTGAAATCCTTTGATGTCTGGGAAGCTGGAAGCTAGATCTGCTCCTCACCTAGGTGAGTGCCTTTTGCTGGTATCTTCCTTGTATCTGACCTGGCTGGTGAAGTGTTTCTTTGCAAAAATGAAGCCCCTACAGAAGGTGGGACTGGACAAGCCTTGCTTAGATGTGACTGAGATGTCCCCTCCGCTGGCACAGCTCTGGCATCCTGCTGCCTGGTTTATGGGCAGGCCTTGGGGCTAGCGATGATGCAGTGATGGTCTTTGTGCTTGGTACGTGGTCTGACTTTGCTTGGCTTGCTTCAAGGAGTTCACCAGACCTGTGAATCGCAACAACACCTGCAGTAGGCAGAGGTGCAGATTCCTACCACATACAGGGCTCTGAAAGTCTTACTGTTGGCTTTAGGTTTCCACAGCAGCTGGTAGGTGCTAGAAGTCCTTCCACAGGCCTTTGGCCTCCAGGGACAGTCTTCCCTGTTAGGATTATCCTTTCAACCCCCCTTTGTTCCCTTTTCACCCTCTCCCATGGCATGTCCCCTCTGCCCCCTGGCAGTGTTCCCTCCCACACACCTCCCGCTCCATCCGAGCTCACCGCAGGGCCCACGTCCCTGCTCTGTCTTCCCTACAATTTCCCTGGGATCCCACATCCTGGGAAGCTGTCCCGGGGAGCCTTCCCATGAGCTCTGTTCTTAGAAGTCCTCTGTGCTTTGGTGCCTCCAGTTGATGACTTGTGCTGGTGAAAACTCTGGACACAACCTAATTCCCAGCTCCGCATTGGTTTCTTACCCCGATGCCCTCTGGAGGGGCAAACCCAGATTGAAGATGACAGTTGAGCTGCTTTAGTTGATCAGCAGCATTTCTTGCTTCGTTTCAGGGGTGTTTTCCCCCAGGGGTCCCTCAATCCCCAGAGGCAGGGCGGTGCAGGCAGCTGCCCCCAGGGGGGAGATGTTTTTGCTCCCCCCCTCCCAGGAGGGGGAAGCGAGAGGCGAGCAGCTGGGAGATGAGGAAATGAGGAGTGCTGAGGCGATGGGAATGTCCCACTCATCTGCCATCTTCTAAAGAGGGTTTTTCTCTTTTTTTTTTTGGCAATGTTATGAGAGGTGGAAGTGAAAGGCAGAAGGAAGTTGCTGGGGGTGTGGAGGAACACAGCTGCTCTGGGGAAGTGCTGGCTGAAGGCTACAGAGCCCCCCCGGCCTGCCTGGGTGCTGCAGGCTGCCGGGGGACGGTGGAGGCATGTCCTAGCCCTGTGCTGTGTTGCTACCCTGTGTGCCTGTCCCGCTGCTGGTGGCTCCAGGGGGTCTCCAGGCAGAAACAACGTAGGGGCAGAGAGGGGGGGAAAAAAAAAAAGCCTTTTAAAGGCTATTTCTGCATGTGTCAGGGCAGGGATGCTCCCAGCAGCATCCTGGGCATCATTACCTGTCCTGCAGAGAAGCAGCGAGCGGTGTTTGGGATTGGCCTTTTCACGGCAAACACCCCTGGGGTACTTGGCACGTGGATGTACTGCATCAGCGACATTGCTTTCTCTCAGTTAGAGTATTACCACCCAAAACACAGAGCAGATGGGTGCATGTGGGCATTCAAAGCAGAGCTGTCCTCCACAGGAGCTCTTTTCAGGGCTCTTTCTTTTCCAAAAAAATAAAATAAAAAAATGAGTAAGTATGAGCCTTCTCAGGGAGGTTTAAGTCTAAAAGGGGGAAAAATAAATGAATGTTTTCTTATTGAATATTTCTGGGAATGTGCAGACTCCCTTGTTTACTTTTTTATAATAATAACTTGTGTACTTTCAGTGGCTCCCGTTCAACAAAATAATTAAATGTATGCTGAAGTCCAGTTAGGAAAAGTACAGCTTTTAAGAGTGTGCTTTGTGTCCAAGGCCAGGCAGAGCGGGGCAGCGGCTTGAGCGCCACTGAGGCGCCGCAGCCAGATGTGCTGCGGGATGACCCCTGAGGGCAGGGGGAAGCCACCCACACGCTGTTAGGGATGTGCTCCCTGCTCTGCTGCTGTACGGAAGCGCTCCTTGCTACACATGGCTTGCTGGAAGCCATCGCACCTGCTGGCTGCTGCCTCAGAGGGAGCGCAAAGGAAAATGCCAGGTGAGGTTAGCGCTGGGGAAGGGTGGGCTCAAAGGAGCCATCGGGATCCGAGGCAGCCAGCTGCGGCTCAGGCAACACGTGTGGTTTTCCTTCGGAGTGCTTTTCGGTGACACGTTTGAGAGACTTTGCAGAAATCTGTAAAATTCCTTGAATAAAAATATCTGAGGGTACTTTCAACAGCTACTGATGCCTCAATGTTTTGTAATGTTTTCGAGTAAGTGCTTTGCAGAAGTTCAGCACTGTTCCCCAGAAAGGTCACCCGCTGTGAACACAGAGCGGTAGCAGGTATCCAGTGAGCCTGCAGGGCATGGGGACATCCCCTGCAGAGGCAGCCCAGCCCTCCGAAGGATCCGTTCCTTCCTCCTGGGAAGGAACATGGCCATTCAAGACACTGGCAAAGTTCTTACAGAGTTCACAAGTGGGCCCAGGCACGTCTCTTTCCTGCTTACCCTTGATGTGTCTGTGGTTTTTCACAGGTTGGCTTCCTCCTAGGCTTCGAGCTTGCAGCCTGTCTTCTCTCTCTGTTCAGTCAGTTCTTTCCAATGGGGCCTGACTTCTGAAGGCACACCTGTTTTTTCCATACACCGCTTGTGCATCAAGCTCTGTTGTTTGTGACAAATGCAAAGCTGGTTATATTTTGACCATTGCTTTTGGAGGAGAATCAAGATCTCCGGTTTGGAAAATAATTGTGCAGAACCTGGAGGCCCTCCGAGGGTGCTCGTTGAATTTTTGGTTTTGTGGAGGCAGGTGGATGAACTCAGATTTCAGGACTTGCATCAGTGATTCTGTGTAGCTCTTCTAGCATTCTGCCTTTGGTTTAAAGCGGATAAGTGACCTATTTCAGCGACCATTAGGTGGAAAACTGTACACCCTGCAAGTATGGCAGCACTATTCACATACATACAGCACTCCTAGAGCTGCTGGCCCCATAAGGAGCCTGAGGATGGCTCTGCAGAGAGGTGAAGTGATGGTCACAGCAGTCCTGACCTTATAATTCAAGCTCATTTTATAACGCTAGTCTGAGGATGCATGAAGCTGCTGTAAGCAGTAGGCTTCCTACTTCATATAATTGGCACGGTGTGCATGCAGTGCCGTCAGTAGTGTTCATTGCTTTGGGCACTGGTCAGGCTCACACGGCGGTGTGCCTTCCAGCTTGGTGCCTCTGGGCACCCTGGGGCTGGCCGGGGCATCCTACCAAGTCTGGTCCTACAACTGGACAGGGAACCTCAGCCTTCTTATCCTGCAGACCCCAGACTGCTTGGCTACAACACTTACAGACGAGTCCCTGACAGTGGTGTGTCCATCCCCGCACTCAGTGGGACCCGATTTTGCAATTTTGGTTCCCGTGGATGACAGTGACACACCCCATTAATCACCCACACAGATGTGAACTGGCACCAGCAAGTAACTAGACGAGCACAAGTGGCTGGTTCCTTTCCTTAGCTCGTAACTAAAGCGCAGGAAGAAGTGGGATAAACAAAGCAAAGCTGCAGAGCAGTCACGCAAGGCAAAGGGAACCAAGGCGCATCAGCAGAAAGTGCTCTGGGACAACACCAGCTGCGAGCACTCGAGGGTCAGGAAATGCTGCTCCTCACCAAGCTCACGGTGCGACTGGGTATGGCCGGAAACAGGCTGGGGGCGAGGCGCTGCTGTGCCTTTCATTTGCTCAGCATATTTTTCTCTTTTTATGTAAAACCAGCAAATGGGGAACTTAGCTACTTTTCTCATAAGATATTTCTACTGCAGGATTGTTTGTTTTCTTGTTCTGGGCTCTTTTTACCTTCTTGTGCTGCTGTTATCCTGAATTCTGGGGAAACAGTGATAAAATGGCGCGTGCTCCAAGCTTTTCTGACATCCCTGTGAAGCTACCGAGGCCTGAGTTGAGTTACAAAAGAAAGGACTCTGAGCTGGGTTAGCTAGCTGGGGTCTCTGCAGCAAGGGGCTGTGCCAGAGCATCCAGGCCCCCCAGGACTGGCAGCATTGCACCAGGGTGCTCACATGCAGGGTCTGGCAGGCTGCCGCACTGACATACACAGGAACGAACCCTTTCTCTAGGAAAAAAAAATAGTGTGTCTACAGAGACTGAGAGTCTCACAGAGGAGACAGGGCTAGATGAGGATCTCTGTCCCACCTGCCTGGGGGTGACGCTGGGGAGATGTTGCAGGATGCTCTTGCTCACTTGCTTTGTAGCAAGAAGCCACTACAGCCTTCTCTCAGACCTGCTCACCTCGGGCAAGGTGTCAAAGCGAGTGTGCAGGCCCATGGCTCACTGGTCCCTATGTCCCCCGCAGGCCCCTGCAGCTTTGCCACGCTGCCAGGAGCTCAGATCAGCTCTGTGCACCTCAGTGCTGACTGTGAGCCATGGCGGAGCTGTGCAGGCCCGAAAAGCTCCTGGGGTGGGCAGGCTTGGCAGAAGGCCTGCTTGGGGCTCACAGACAGGGCCATGAGTGCTGGCCACCACTGGCTGTGTGGCTGCTGCCACCGTGGAGCTCTGCCTGTCTTTTGGGGAGCCTCCCTGTCTTTAGGGAGGTAGAAACCAGGTGGTCTGGGGGAAAAGCAATGTGCTGACATGCATCTTCTCTGAGTAATCTGCCCCCACTAAGTACCTTTACAGTACGAAGTGCAGCTTCATTTCCAGCTTAACAGTTTCTGAAGCAATGCCATTGCCTCTTTGTTTGTTAGGTTTCCTGACCCTCCCCTGAGTGAGCTGGCTTGTTGGGAAGCTGTGTCCCTCTTCCTCTGCCTGCCACCAAGGGATGGCACTGAGGGTCAGAAGTGCCTGGTCAGGATGCTCTGTGCCCACTGCATAAAGCCTTGCAGAAAGCAAGGTGATGCTGAGATGTCTGGGGGCTCTTTTACTGAGCGGAGCAGTCCACATCATACTGGAGACCTTTAAAAAAAAAAAAAAGCTAGGAAGAAATTGGCCATGGGTAGCCCTGAAGTGAGGTGGTGGCTGCCAGGGGAGAAATAGCAGGCCTTTGGTTCAGTGGGATGAAGGCTTCAGAAAGCTGTGGGAGGACGTGCCTGGGAAATCAAAGGGTTGCCTTCATCTGGGCTCTTCCTACTGCCTTTTGGTCTTTGATGCTTTGTTTTAATGTGACGCTTAGGTCCTAATAATGGGAATCAGGGGAAACTGAGGCTGGGCATACCCAGGGAGAGCACAAAGCACTGGGATGGGCAGGGCTGATGGGCAGGGAGGGATGCTGAGCATGGGGATGCGTGTTTCTGCCCTGCACAAACAACTTGAGGATGCTGCAGGGCACCGGGGAGCCAGGGAAATGCGATGAGTAGCGCTCGGAGTAGGTGGTCCCAGGCCTGCCGCCCAAATGTTCCTCCCAAGCTACTATATCTGGACACCACAAGCGAGTGACTTCACTCTCCTGGTTGAAAACAGGCCCCCTAAAGCTTCAGCCCCGGCTGCTGACGCTCGCCCAGCAGTGACCCTCGCCTCCTGTGGCACGGGGGCTGCCCGCGAGCCGAGGGCTGCGGAGCCGTGTCGCTCCCCACCTAATTGTAACCAGATTCCCCTAGAAATGTCTGCTGAAATATTTATAAATACCATAGCCAGCAGCTGCTAATGCCAAACAGGAAATTTTAAGCTGAACAAACTTTTCCACGTTTCTAAGTGGGAAAAGTAAACTGTAGCTAAGATCTATTTTTTTAATAATAAAAAAAAGTCTAAATAGCAACAGGCTTCCACTGCTTCATAGCCTCAAAACAGTTCATGATTCTTGAAGTGTTGGTCCCTTCCAGACAGCCCATTTTCTGTACACAGTATGTCTGCACGGCAATATGGAAGGAGGTTATCTTAATTAAAAAAAAATAATAAAAAATGGAAAAAAAGCCTTATACCTCAATGTTAGCAGTTGTGCTGTATGATGTGACAGGCTGGTTAATGATAAAATCTTTAAGTTAGGGCTGTTTGTGGCCAGAAAAGGGCTTTTGGAAAGCTTTCAGTAATGGTATGTGTGTTGTACCTGCTCTCATGGTAGCTATCCATCTCAGGGGATTGGCATTTTCAAGCCCTTAATGTGCTTTTGAGGGAAAACTATGCAGAACTTGAATGGAAAGCAGTGAGTCAGGGACGAGGCCAGTGTGAGCAGCAGACACCTGAGGGAAATGAACTCCTTTGGGCTCATATCTGGTTCTTCATGCTTGGGGCTTTTTTTTTTCCCCTCAAGCTTTTTGTTTTCTAGGATTTTCTTGTTTCTGCTCATTCATTATTTGGTATTGAGATATTTTGGAGCTCTATGAAATGGAAAAAAAATCTAACACCAAATCTTTGTGGAATTGTTTTAAACAGCTTCTGCCATTTATGAAGTCACTAAATTCCATCTTCAGGCAAAAGGCATTATTAAGCTTTTAAAAAGTGATTTATGTCATTTCATAGTCAAAGGTGTTGACGTAGAGATGAAATGATTCCAATGTCCTTTCTGTATATTTTGTAATCATACTCTTCAAATCAAGCATCTTCAAAATGAAGAGGAGAAGTACAGAGCTATAAACTGGAGTATTTATTGAAATAACCTCCTCCATCCCTGCTACAGCCTTCATATTTAGATATTTTTAAGAGCTTCAGCAGTGAGCTCTTATTATGGTGCAATAATGGAAAGAGAAGAGTTTTCTAAAATTTTGTTCTGATGCTGAGACTTTATTACTTTCAAATTCTCTTGGTAGCAAATCCTCATCCACGTCTATGATTTAATTCTCTTTTGAATGAGTCAATGGTGGGCAGTGAGCTTGGCTGGAGGAGCGCACAGGCTGAGTTGCACTTCATTGTCTGGGTGGTTTTCAGTGAGCAGCATGCCTGTTAAGAGGCCAAAAAATTGTAAAAGGAAATGAACTTTTAAGGATTCCTGTAAATTCCAGCAACGAACAGCAGTGGGATCTCAGGAAGGCTTTATTATGGTATAAAATATGGAGCTCTGCAGCAAATTTATTCATAGAGTGCATTGGAGTAGAAAAGCTATCTGGTTCAGTCCTGGGAGGAAAGTAGAGCACCCAGGTGGGCAATGCTGGGTGCACGAGAGAAAAGAGGCCTGTGCGATTGCTTTTTCTGTACTTTTATGCTGTCACTGCAGATACTATATGGAAAACAAAATTTTTTCATCAGCTGGGAAGATACCCTAGGAGCCAAGCCCAAAGGTGGGGACGGTTGGACAGTATCCACAGAAATGTTCTCAGTTGCAGGGGTTTTAAACAGGCTAGCTTCGTAGTTGTTTGTCACCACATAATCCTGCAGCTCCCTTTAATGTTGCATCTCCTTCAGCGTGCAGATTTGCTAAGGGCTTTGCTAAGGTTTGCAAAGCCTGCCATGCTTGAGTGATTTTTCCCTTGAGAAGTGTCCAGAAGTGTTTGTCCTGTTGCATACGGTGAATATCTATCTGAGACCTTGCATCACCCGTAACAGAAGCTTGATTTCTGCTTTCAGGTCCTGTCTGAGGGTATGGGCAATGCACAGACCCCCTGGCAGCTCTGTGTTGTGGCACCCTCCTGCCATCCCCTCCGAAGCGTCCCTGGGTTTTCTTTCCCTGCCTGAGACACCCAGCTCCCTGGGCCAGGCATGGCAGTGTGAGTCATGGGTTCTTCATGTTCTCCTATCCGGAGCAAATCTAACTCAAAGCAGACGCTTGGTGGGAATGAAGTGTCCCTCTGAGCCTCTGCAGATGTGTAGGCAGGCAGGAGGGGCACAGCATAGCAGAGAAAAATGTTTTGTCTGCCTCCTAGTTAGTGTTTGGGCCCCAGGTGTCACCAGGTGAGGCTTGTGAAAGTGGTTAAGGTATTTCACTGCTGCTGCCTTTGCTCTTTCATGTTCCCTTCAATAGAGACTTGCTGGGGTGCTCAGCTGGCTGCTGCTGCCCACGTACCTTCCCTCCAGAGCTGTGGTTCTCCAGAAGACTTAGTGATGGTTTTACCCAGTGGTAGGTCAAAGCCTTGACATGGATCTCGCAGGCACATGTAGATGAGGAGATGACCGAACGTCTGTTTCCCTGCTTTCGTGCATCAGTGCTGCTGGAATAGCCTCGTCCCTTTGTAGCACGCTGTCCTGTCACCCGTGTTTGTGTGCAGATGTCTCCTGGGGCAGCTCCTTCCCAGACCACAGGGATTCAGCAACACACGCACGTAAAAGAAAGCAATTCAGCTGAGGTCAGACACCAGGGCTGTGGCAAGGAGGAGGTCCCTTTACTAGTTTTGAAAGGCCATCAATGAAATCCCTTTTCTGCATAATTTATGAGGAAAAAATCTGGCTGCCTACATTAAGCTCTGTGATGCTGTCTGGTTTGGGGCTGCAGACTGCTTTTAAGTCTCTGCCCATCAGCTTGAATGGGCATTGCCTGACCCCTTCCCATCTTTTTATTTATTTTAGTGGAAATGTCAGAATAATACTGTCATACTTATTCTCTCAATCTTGCCATGATTACTAGGGAATGGCAGGGATACAGCAAGGCTGAGAGCATTTGTGTGTGTGTTGGGGGGGGGGGGGAACCCACATGGAAGTAGGTAACTGTGTCCCCAAAACCAAAGCTGCAGACAACAGTAAACCAGTGCTCCAGACAACAAATACTGACTCATGAAGACATTGCCCTGCACTGCCCACTGCCAAACACAAGCTTACAGATGGTTCAGTGTAAGGGATCACCATGACAGCCTGGATGGCAAGACACGAAAAAAGGAACGAGCTATGCATCTAATATTACAGCTGTCCACTGTGGCTTGGGTTGTTTAAGGTAAAGGCAAACTGAAATGTCCATAAGAGTAGGAAGAAAGCAGCTGGCCACAGCCCCGTGTGCCAGGTCCCTGCTGAGGTGGCATTGCTCCACCATGCCTTGGGCGCTGGACTTACAGCACTGGAGGAGCTGTCCTGGAATTTTTATGACATTTAGAAGAGAATTAGATCTGCTTCAGGAATTTTCCAGTGAAACATTTCTTTGCTGGGAAATGTGGATTCGCTGAAACCATAGCTTTGTGAAAAGTAAAATGAGACAAGCGTTCTCATTGTACCTAATAGCCCACCCGTGGTACGAGGGGTGGAGACCATCACAGCACAACTCCCACTGGAGTTTGAGAAACAGCTGCTGGTATTTCAGGCTGGATTTAGGCTGGAGGAGCTCACCCACACCTCAGGTGCAGATTAGTGATACATTTTGTCCTTTCAGTGAGAGATGCAGGAGGTGTCCCAGCTCTCTGCATGGGTTTGGGAAGCTCCAGGAACAGAACATTGGGGAGTATCGGTACTGGCTGCTCATGAGGGATGGCAGCTGGTTAGAGAGGGATGGAGAAGAGGAATGACCAGCTCCTGGTTTGGGGACTGCTCTGCAAAGGATGGCTTTTTCTACTCTGCTGGGGGCTTTAGCTGAGTCAGTCTGTCCTGCTGCAAGTGGGATAGCATCTTGAAATAGATTTTACCTTATAGGAGCCTTGATTAATCAATTAGACTCTCAGAACTGGGTCCATCAGAAAGAATAAGGCTCTGCTGCAGTTGCTCCTACTCACATCCCTACAACAGCATGCAGCATGGGCTGTAGGATAGGACAGAAGGCTTGGGAACAAAAGCAGAATGAGATTACTGTGGCCATCAGCCCAAGTTAGCAGCCTGAACACCCACATCCTGGTAATTCTGGGCTTATCAGTTATGTGAATTGTAGTGTATGCACATTGCCGGGCTGACACAGCCTGGATGTTAATGCCTTGTGGTGATCTGTATGTGCCGTAACAAAACAAAAATATAAATATATAATACATAATATGTATTTGTTAGTTCTGCTGTTACAAAAGAGATCTGCCCACCAGGTATCTATTCATAGAGGGAACACGCTGCATACGTGAGTTATCTGCTCTTAGCCCACTCCTTCATGGAGAGAAATTTGTACCTTCTGTTTCCCTTGTTATTTTTGACCAGGACAGGAACTCGAGGATATGCAAGTGTGAGCTAGCCAACAGCACACCTGCCCATGGCCCCTCCAGCGACAGCAGTGGCCCTGCCTCTGCCTAGTGGCAGCTCCTGGCTTCATCCCTCCCTCCCCATCCCAACCTCATCGAGCTCTCCTGCAGACCTTGGTTTTGTGCTTGGCGTGATGCTGAAGCTGAGCCGCAAATGCCTTTGCTATGTCAGCTATGTCTTTCCATTTGAGTAAACTGCCTACATCAATTTATATGTATTTTAACACACCTAATATAAGTACCTAAATAAAGACATAATATGGTATTTTAACACTGATGTTACATCTATAGCAGACCCATTCAGATAATAAGTGTACGTTCATGTTAGCATGGCTTTTCAAACCATGGCACAGGGTCTATTTGTGAACGATTACCTGTCTTTTTGCCACTATGTGCGTATGGGATGCAGACGTCTGTAAAGTTTTAGTCTCCCATGGCTGTAAGTACTGCTTGCTTAATACTGGCAAAGCCTCTGGAATTTGTCTGTGCCTCATCTGCTGGATTTTAATGAGGGTTTTTTCTCCATCCCTCTACATTTTGCACATACAGATGCCTTGCATTTTATGAGTTTTATGTAAAAAATAAACCACCACGGTAAGGTAGTAGTATAATTCTGTCTACTCTAGACTCCATCCACATTTTTCTGGTTCTGGTAATCTGTTCCTGGAGATTAGATAGCCATGTTTCTGGCAGTCAAATATATCACAAGTGTCACACAATTACTGTAGGTACAGAGCTGCTGTCACTTGAAGCAAGCCTGTGATTTCACTTGCAAGAAGGTGCCTGTAATTGGAACCACCTGCATGCTCTAAAGCCAGGAGCTTTTTGGCTTCAACACGGTTTTACTGAGAACTCTAATGCAATTACTTATGTGAACTAATCTGTAAAGGATGTTTTTCTGTTGTCTCTGTTAATTGCTTCCAGCTCATGGCATGGAAAAGTTATTGTCCCTGTGAGGCCACAGGGAAAAGGGAAAGGAGGAATGTCAAAGCAAATGGAAGGTTTGGATGAATGTAGTAGGCACTTGGGTTTTTTCCTCTTACTCCTGCATTCATCAAGTCATGGGAACAAAGGTAAAAAAAAAATAAAATAAATACTTAAGTCAAACTAAGTACAGCAGACTTTTGTCAGCCACAGGGCAGCTGCTAACTGTTCTGTTGCTGCAAAGCTTTCTTAAAATGGGTCATCGGGGTCCCCAGGGATCTTTTACTGCCTAGGAGCAAATCCTCAGTCTCCCTTGTGTGTCTGGTACGGACAATTGGCTGTGCTAATGGTTTTTGTGGCACTCCTCTCTTTCCAGAGATCCTGCGGACAGACTTACTGTCCCAGGATGGCTGCTCTGGGATCCTGGGGCTTCCCCAAGCCATTTGGCTGCTCTCAGCAGCCACCAGCGCACAATGTGGCCACCAGCAACTTCCAGCCCAAACATTCAAATGTTGGGAGCCACGGGGAGTATCTTTGAAGCTACTTCAGGCTGGCTTGTCCAACATAGCCATGTACTAGTGTGGGGAGCTTGGAGTGCAGCTGAGCTACTGGTGTTTGAGCCTCTGACTACAGAAAGAAGGCCAAGTCCTCAGCTTTGCTGAGCGTCTAAGGCGCTTACTGCCCACACTCACTTTTTCCTTAAGCTTCAACATGGGAAATATCCGTGGATGCACTCATGGCACTTGAGCAAAAAGGCTCTGTACGTGGAGCCTGATGCTTGGAGAACTCCCTGTTCTTGAGGGGTGTTGGAAGCTGTGCCCGAATTCCCTGTGTCTCTGAAGACTTCAACCAATTTCAACCATGCATGTCAACACTAGGATCTGAAAGCAGCTGCACTGAAGAAATGTTCCCAGATAAAAATGACTCATTAGCAGAGCCTGGGTTGAGGCCATGATTATTTTGAATCAAGCACCACTTGTCCTGTCTCCAGCAGCCGGTCTGTTCCAGGGAGGCTACACGGGATAGATGACCTTTGTTCATTAACACATGGGCATCCCTCCCCGGCAGTAGCTTTCATATGCTGAAATTACTCACTTGACATCCAAATATTAATGGAAAATGTCTTTTTAATACTGAAAGCTATTCCATTCTCGCATTGATGTCCAAGCCATAGCCTTTTGGATGTCCTTCTGACATGCTGCTGCTTTCTCCAAAGAAACTATCTCCTGCAAATTGTATGTGGTTAATTGGAAAGGAATGCCGCTCTGAAGCACTTAGATCATGAAGATGCTTCACGCGAAACTGCAAATTGTAACACCAAATAAGCTAGAATTTCCTATTGCTTTTTTGTATAGAAGAGCTCTGAGCAGTTATAAAGCTAAGGAATAGGGAGGCAAGGAGTGCACAGCCCGGTGGATCGTAATGATTTCTGGCTTATTCCAGAGAGGTAATCTGAGAGCAAGTACCAGTAGATTTTCACTGGCTGTTCTTTCCAGGCATCGAGGCTTCTCCTATAGAAGCAGAGCAGGCAGGGTAGGTGTTGCAGAGCCTTGTTTGTCAGGGTATTTTGCACGGTTTTGTGTGGTTTTCCTGGGAGGGTCTCTCCCACTGCCTGTTCCGCTTTTCTGTTCCATTTTAAAAACTTGTTGTGCCAATGTGCAGTGCCACAAGAAATGCCAGCTTGTTAGATCAAACGTAAGCATGTTTATTTGCCTGTTTGCATAAGGCTTCTTCAGGCATGTCAAGTATTTTAGTTGTGGAAAGAGCACAGTCACTTTAATATGGCCAGACTGTATGCAGACAGTCTAGAGATTTCAAAAATCATTTCCTTAAATTTATTGCTGTTTCAAGCTTTCATTTTGTCTATAACATTGTGTGTCCTGGGTTTTCATTTGCAGCCTACTCACCATCTGCAAAGCAGTTTAAAGTGAGCTACTGTGTCATGATTTGTTTCCTCAATAACCAGTGCTTCATAGGAATTAGCAGAACTGCCTTTCCTTTGCCCTACAAAATCAGGGCTGATCTTCACTGGGCTTTGACCCAAGACCTCTCCTTCCAGGCCATAGTTGCTCTTTGTGGAGGTATTGGTGGCATCCAAACGGGTCACCTGCAGGAAGGAAGAGATCAACCTGGCCCCAGGTTGGGCTGTGTCTCACCTAGCCTTGCAGAGCTGGTGGCCACAGGGCTGGCTTTAAGGGCAGGCAATGGCTGGAGACTTCTTTTCCTATTAACTTTCCACAGGGTCCTGAACAGAGCACAGCTTCTTGTATGGGTCCGTCAGCAGCATCTTTCTTTCCACTCCTGTTGCCTTTGCTCCCTGTGGATCTTCATGCAGGGGCAGCTCTCCACAGCCTCCTGGAAAGAGTCCTAAGCTCTCCTTTTGCAAAAGCCCATCTATCTCTTTCTGGCCCTTAGGGGCTGGAGGGACAGGACTCTGACGTATCTGGATGCTGAACACATACAGATAGTAAAGCAGTGAGGTCATCGGGGTGATGTCAGACATAAGCTTTTGAATGTGGTGTTAGTGCAAAGATGTGGTTAATGGTTTGCGTATTAACTTGATGCTTTTCCAGTTAATTTTGAATTAGAATTAAAAAGTATTTGTGTTGAGTTGAGGAGCAGTTATTCATCGTCAAACCCAAAAGCAATGTAGTACAATTATTAGGATTCTCGACTGTTGTTATTGCTGTTTAAGGCCATGCTTTTTTTTTCCTTCCCCTAGTCGTAGTCAGAAATACCTAAGCTTGGTCCTAAGGTCTTGAAGAAAGCATTTGTCTCTGATTTTACACAGACAATACTCTCTCTTGCAAACAAACAAAAAAATAAAATGCTATGTCCTGTAGGTCACCTCTCCTCTCTCAGGCTGGGAGGACACCATGGAGGTTTGCTCCTCGGGCCTAGTTTCTTGCTGTAACCAAAAGCCTCAGATGGGTGCCTCTTGCTGCCAACCTCCTCTCCTCTGGGACAAAGGCAAGGATCTCGGCAAGCATTGTGTCCATCTCCTGTTTCTCTCTGGCTGTTCTTGCAGGGAAGCAGCCCAAAGACATGATAGTCCTCCAGGCTTCCCTAGAGGCTGCCTGCCTCTCCTCTGGGCCTCACTGGGGAAGAAGCCGTGACTGGGCTTGACCTTGGCTAACAACTCATGTGGGAAGAGGAGTAAAATACGAAGATTTAGAGAAAAGTGAAGAGAAAAAGGAGACCTGCATTAAAAATTAATTTAAATAATAAATGGGGCGTTGGTAGGATTTAAAAAGAAATATCTGATACCCCAGAGCACTTGGTTGAATTCCTGGGGGCTGCACAAGGCAACTAGAGAATTAACAAGGAATTTAGACTCTGGCCTACAGGACAGATTTCTCTTTCGAAGGTCTATTAGCTTCTTCATTGCTTTGGCAAACTACCTTCCAGACCTTTCTTATGCAGCAATAGTCTGCTCCAGATGAAATAGGAGCCAATACCTTCTGTAGGAGCTGAATGAAACTCAAAACAAGCTTATTTCTACATACCTGTGCTGGTCCAAATTCTGCTGAAATTAAGAGAAAGCTTCTGTTTCAGCCTTTTGTCTCCAGAATTCTGCAGTTTCCTCCTCTGCCTTGCAGGAGGAATTACAGCTGTTGAAATACCACGGGGACCAAGATCTTCCAGCTTTCCCTCCTAGTAAAATGATCCCACCTTTTATGTGACATTTGAATTGTCCAACCTTTTCCTCTGATGCGAAAAACATGCTGACAGTAATGAAATCTGCTTAGTTTCTGCAGGAGTTATTGCTTTAGCCTGGTGCCACTGTAAATTCTGGCATGCTTTTACTGGGAAGACGTCTGGAGTTCAGTTTATAGAAGAAAATTAACAATAAGCATGGAAGGCTGATAAGAAAAGATCTGCTTGCTTTTGGGCCAAGCAATTAAAAAAGCAGAAAAATTGTAAATGAAAGGAAATTTCCCTAGTTATCTAGATTTTAATTTTGTTGCAATAAATGAAGTTAATTAAATGGAATTTTGAAAAGTTGAAAATTACATTAGGGAAAAAAGCAGCTGTAGCTCAATCACAGTTCTAGAGGTAACATTACATCGGTGTTTTAGTCTGATTTTCCTCCTAACTACAGAGACCATAAAATCTGTGCTCTCATCTTTCAGAGTGAGGACAATTTAATTTCTAATACCAAGAAATGAGAAGGGCACTGGGATGCGTTGGGAAGATGATCCTGGAAGGCAGTAGCAAGCTATTGTGCCCCATTTTGGTTGTGTGAAGCCAGCACTTTATGACCATCTCTGACCTTAATGCTAAGCTTCTGGCTGTAGACAATGTGAGAATTAAACACCACCTAAGATTACTGTTGGCCAACCACACCAAGTAATGTAGTGTGATGCAGTCAATGAGGCTTGGACAGGTCCTAAGGGCCAGTGTATGTGTTTCAGTTGTGGGAGGTGGCCATCTGAACCCAACTTTCCTCCCTCCAAAAGGAAAAATGTATACTAAGCAGGTGAAGGTGGTTTTTTTTTTGTTTTGGTGTTTTTTTAATCTTTTTCCTCTTCAGAATGTGATTCTATCACACTGCCTCGAGGTGTCACTAGTCATGACCATGGCAGCATCCCGTCTTGCATAGGGTCTGTGAGTCTTTGGAGTCATCAGTCCTACCGAGGCCCTGGGGAGGGGAGGGATGTGGCTGCTAAAAGCCTTGGTGTGGTGTGGTTTAGGTTCTGGCTGTGAGACACCAGAAAGCCTGGTTTCTGGCAGAAAGTGTTGTTTATAGGGGGGCAGTCTGGGGACATGGACTTGGCTGCTTGTCCTCAGGTCCATCCTGTATATATCCGTCTTTATTTTAATTAGATAACCGTTGGCTCTGGGAATGTTTCCTTCTAGTAATTACAGCTTTTGTTTGTTCCTCTGTTTCAGACATGTGGTGTGAGGGAGGTTTCATTGCTTCTTAAAGCTTCTCTGTCATTACTGCATTTCTTCTCTCTGCCAGTGTCTTCAGCAATCTCCTCTTAAAACACATTGGATGCTCCTAAATTCCCTGAAATGGACTTGCGGTGTGTTTTGGTCAGGCCGATGAGGGTGGATCTGGAAGACTTCCCATGTCTGCTTGCTTTTCTGGTTGTTCTCGAAGAGCTCTTTTGACCTCAATTTGCTTAAATCCTTTTAGCAGATAAGGCTGCTTACCTCTCTTTAAACATTCTGAAGCTCTCTAGCTACAGAAAGTACTGGTTAATGGTGGTTAATGGCTTCCTGATGCATGGCTCTACAAAGGTGCTGGTGTAGCTACTGCTCTCTTTCCTGCTCACCCAGGTGGCAGGTAATGGCTGTCTCCAAGTGCTGCAGAACTGATGCCTGTAAGCAAAAACTGACACGGAGAAAAACGCGAATCCATGCTGCAATGAAGTCAGGAGGTGATGCTTCGTACGTGGCAGTCCGCGGTTGCCACCATGTACAGGAATCTGGGTTTATGGCATTAAGGGACTGAGGTGACGGGAGGACAGCGTTCCTCACATTACTGCTGTTTATGAGACAAAAGACTCAGAGGAGAAAGGAGCTAGAATTGACTGTGTATATATAGATGACTTGTACAGAAATCTCATCTATTTGTAGGCCTGGAGAGCATCTGGTCCAGTTCCCCCTGGAGCCAGAGGAGAGAGTTACGGGAATTTCAGTGAGAGTTCAACTTGGCCATAGGGAGTATTTTTCCCTCTGTAGCTCTTTTTTTTATTTTAAACAAAAATTGTTTCCACCACGGCTGCGGTGCATTAATCAGCAGCAGCGCGATGAGGCGGCTGTGTAATTTTTAGAGCATTGTAGCTCCTGCTAATGACGAAACTCTGCTTTGTGCTGAGGCCATGTCTCAGGCCCTGAGAAAACGGGTAAAGCAGATGTTGGTGAGGTGCTGTCTGGAGGCTGCTGCAAAAGCTCTGCTGTTGGAGAGGGACCCAGAGCCTGTGGATGGCACCAGGGAGAGAAGGAGCACGAGTCTGGAACAAGCAACAAGGGCAGCTCAGGAAAGGACGGGGTGTTCCGAGGTCACGGGCAAGGCCACGGAGCTGCTCTTTGCCTGAGAGAAGGGAAACTAAAACCTAACAGCAAAAGACTTGAGTGTCCTATGGAAGAAGGGCAGGGAATTGGCGGGGATGGGGCGTGCTGGTTCCCGGAGGGCAGGAGAGGCCCCGGGGGCACCGGCAGCCCCTGCACGCACACAGGCACATGGCTGGGGAGGCCAGTGTGGCTCAGCCCTGCACAATGGCAAAGGGGACGGCTCCCTTCCAAGTTCAGCAGTTAAAGGAAATGATCATATCAAGAAAGGAAACCCCCTTAACATCAATACGAGAATTAATCTGCACATAATTCAGAGCGCTGGTGATTTAGCTCGCAGGCATTGTTTCCCCACTCGCTTTGGGCCTTGCTGCCTCATGAAAAGAAGTGGGAGATGTTTGTGGAAGCTGCAGGAGGATTTTGAGGTTGGAGTTTTGTCATGTAATTACTAAAGATTTCAGTTGTCAGCACAATGTTTAATGATAACCAGGTGGAGAGGTGCATGTGCATAGCTGCCTCCTCCTTGGTGGGAGCAGGGGGTTAAGCCGAGCTGAAGGCAGCACAGCATCATTGAAAACTGTTCCACAATGAAATTGCTCATATAAAAATAAATATCAACAGCTGATTCATGGCTTTTTCAGAGCATGTTTGAAGTGTGGTGTGATCAGGGGTGTGCAAAAAAGCAACTGATGGAATCTATTAAATAATATGGGAATAGTTTTCCCAAGCATACAAGAACACCGCCTAAACCTGAGGCTTACCGGAGAAGCAGGCATCATAATGTGTGCAGAAATGTGTGAGGGGGTATGTGAGGCAAGAATGGGGTAGGTCAGTGTGTCATCAGGACTATATTGTTGGGATGAAGTATTTGTGGTGGCCTTAGGTGTTTGGTTTTGCTCTCAGGCATATCTTTCCAACCGAAATAAATGGAGGAAAAGCGTAATAAAAATATATGGAGATATGACTTACAAACTGAATTGGGTCGGATTCTCCATCTGAACTTTCAGGACAAAAAGGAAAATGCAACTTTTGGGAAGGGCTTCTGGGGGGGGCAGCCCTGGTCCGCAGCAGCACGGGGGCAGAGGAAAGGACTGGTGGGAGGCATCTCTAAAAACAATGTTCAGACTCAGCAGAAGGGGATTAAAAGTTAAAATTTAAAATGTGAATGGAAAGAAGAGGCTGGAAGTGCAGGGGTAAATTGGGAGTGACGTACAGAAAGAGTCCACCCAACCTCCCAGCAGGCGTAGCAGGAGAGGCCGTGGGGCACGGCCGTGGGAGCAGGGGGTGGCTGCGGTCCAGCGGGCACATGGGATGAACCTGCTTCAACAAAGGAACAAACTTTCAACACAGCCACGCACAGTCATTCCAAGCCTCAAAAATGCACTGGGTATCCTTGAAATTGCTTAAGTCAGTAGGATCTGTGTCCAAACTGTAGGAGGTTTTCTCACGGCTATCACCATGGCGTTGTGGTTCAAACAACAACACCAAAACCAGCTCAAGAACGGAGCCTCTCTGCTTCCACTGCCTACTCCAAGGGAAAGTTCTTGCTCCTCATGGTGGTTTCATTCCCAAGGTTTTAGCATCTTTGATCTGAAAGAATAAGTCATAAAACAAACAAACAAAAAGTAAAAGTAATAATAAAATTCTTATGCCTACGTTTTTGCTATTAAACTCTAAATTAATGCTCTGCACAAGACCTGAGTGCTGCCTAACCAGCTGTTTCCAACTGAGGTGCCATAGGACATGCTGGAGACTAGCGCTCCTGCCCTGGACTAACAGCATGCATCTGAGGCTTTCCCAGAGGTAGGAAAAAAAAAAAGGGGGGTTGTGCAGCACGGACAGAGCTGCCTCAGCTCTTTCCATGAACCCAAAGAAGTGGGGGCTGCTCTGGGCACTACTGGGATGTGTCCTGCTGTTACGTGACCCGATGGATTTTGTTTGTGGTGTTGGCTGGGGTCTGCTGCAGGTGTGTGCTGGCATGAGCTGCCTACCAGGCAGCTCTGTATCCTCTCCCTGTTATTCTTGCTGCTCTCTTGGGGCTTTGGGAGGCAATCTAACCTCTAATCTAATTGTTGTTGGACCTTATTTATACTCAGAGTCATGCTAGAGAGAAATTAAAATCTCCCAGCAGAGCTGCTGCAACTCAGAACTACTTCCTTGGCAGGTTCCTCCTGCCCCCGGGCCCTATGCCAGCTGAAGATGCTGTTAGAAGAGGGAGGAGGAAATTATTCAGCCTTAAATAGCTGCTCTGATAAAGTCCAGTTGGGCTGTGCAGCCCCGGATCTGCCCAGGAAGGGGCTGATGGCACGGGCAGGTACCTGCCTGTCCTCCCAGGTGTGTTTCGGGAGTTTCCAGAATGAAATGGTTTTACCCGGAGACAGGGATCCCAGTTTCTCAAACGCTTTTATACGCGTATATTGATTTGATTTCGTTCTCGGGGGAGATCCCAAATTCAGAAGGAATTATTCCTACTCAAAAATGTTGCTGTGGGGGATGAAAGGTGCCCCCTGCCTGGCTGTAAGCTGTGAATTCAAAGCGTGCCCTGCAGCGGGCAGAAGAGGAGCGCGACGCCCGGGATGGAGGCGCAGGAGCGCATCCCCTCCGCTGCGCCTCCGCGTCGGGCTGGCGACGGGGGGGACCCTGCTTCGCCCCCCGGCCTTGCCCCTTGTGCCGGGGGTCCTGCGGCATTGCGGGGGTGCTGGGGCACTGCTGGGCTCGGCTGTCCCAGCGCTGGTCGCGAGGTCCCTCTGGCGGCCCCTCCGCAGCCACAGCCCCGAGCAGCGCCCTCGCTGCCGGGCTGCGGGCGGGGGGCCCCGGCTGGCCGGCAGGAGCACGCCCGGGTACAGCACCGGGGGGCTCCGCCGGGCCCTTTCCTTTCTTTCCAGAAAGAAAGGAAGCCAGCCGCTAGGGAGAACGGTTTGCTTTGTGTTTCCGAGAAGCGATCGCTGCTAGCGAAGCAAACTATCTCGTGGCAGAGGTCACTGGGGAAGCGGTGACCTTTCCTCCGCGCTTGCAGGAGGATGGAGAAAGCAGCACCTCTCCTCGCCTTTGGGCTTCGAGCCTTGAGCGTGGAGCCTCGCCTTGTTTATGGTGCCTGCCGCGTCCCCACCCTGCACCCAAGGGCTTGGCAGCTCTGGGGAGGGAAGGCGGCCGCAGGCGGCTGGGTGGGAATGCTGCGGGACAATGCGAGCCCAGGGTATCCAAGGGCTCGAGCTGGGCCAAGGTCAGCTATTGTTCCAGGGAATATAAATAGCCCTGCTGGTAACAACGCAAACCCGAGCCTTGCGATGAAAGCTTCGCTTCGTGTTTAAGCTTTGCTTTGTGTTTCGCGCCGAGGTGGGGAAAGTGCAAGAAGTCACCGGGCGACAGTGGGGGAAAGTGCAAAAATGTGCCCAGGCTCGGGGTTTGCACCAATAGAAGGGATTTTCTTTCTTCTTTTCTTCTTGTAAATCTGCACTGAGGAGAAACGTAAAATAATAAGTGTTTTCCCCTTCCATAAACAAATGTTGCATTTGTATCTGGGTGTATGTGGCAAAGTCAAAATAGGCGTTAAATATTAGTTAAATATAGTCATGGGAGATGAAAAACTTCTGCTTACATAATGTTCCTGCAAAATCAGGTTTAGAAAAATAAATCTGAGGCTTGTCTCACACTTTTTCTGATGCAAGAACTGGGTAGAAATTTTTTTTGTTTTTCAATAATATAGTCAAAACCTAGAGGAAAAAAAAAAGTAGTCTTCCTTTGGGTGAAAGCATTGGTTTTGATTCTTCAGGGAGGGCCCGGCTGAGCCGGGGTCGGGCTATTGTCTTCTGCAGTGCAAGCTGAAGGGCAGCCTGGGTGGCTAAAAGTGAAAACAGTTATTGTTCAGCAGCTGCTGGTGCCGGCTCACGGCACATTTGACGTGACCTGTGGTTGCAGCCTCATCGTGCCTGACCTTGGCTGCAAGGGTTAGCCCCTCACTAAACAAGCAGCTGTGCTGTTTGACTCCCCGCAGGCTGTCCACATCACTGCTCCATGTGATGGGATGGCTTTGGGGTGCTGGAGGGCTGGGGTGGCCCTTTGTGGTAGGGAGGCTTTCCTTTCAACGGAGGGACAGAGAGCGAGCTAGTATCGAGAGACTTGCAAGCTGTTGTCTCCTCTGCAGCCAGAGGACATCAGCATCTCAGGAGTGCTGTAGGGAGAAAGTGGAGTCCAACAGGTTGGATGCTGCCTGGGCCATGGGAAAGCTGGGCTCCATTGCAGCCTCACTGTGGGACCTATGTTAAGATATCTGGGGTCTCTGGCACATGTCCTGAAATATATTTCATTGAAACTGGATGGAAAAAAATAGCTGTGAATTTAGTCCCTCCTCCAACCTCTATTTCTCCATTGAGAGTTTCACTTGGATATGCTGAAAGTAATTATCACCGTACAACTCATCCGTGCTTTGTCAATCATGTGCTTTGAAGCAAAAAGACACCGCAGGTTAATTTTCAATTAGCTAAAGAGAGGGAGTGTGTGTGCAGATCCTAAGCTGGCTGAGAAAAGGTGATTTGAGAGAAGCTGCATAAAAGGAGCGTCTGTTCTTGTGATGGTGTGAAGCAGTTTCAGATCTCAGAGCCGTTACCTATGTTCATTGTGCTGTTTTCTTCTGTTAAAGCGTTTATTTCTAGAAATGGAGTGAAAGCCTAAGCTGCATCCCAGGCCCTTTTTGTGAGCTAGAAATCGTCACAGGTATTTAATTGCTTGTGTCTGTTTAACCGGATTGCGGAGAGATGAGACAGTCCGTGCCAATTAACAACGACGCTGCTGAGCTCGTGTGTGTAAGCAAAGGGATAACTGTGTGCTTAGGCATCGAAACTCTGATTGTAAGAAAAGCACTCTGAAAGCTTTGGTTGTATTAATTACAGCATTGCTTCACATTGTAGCTTCGGTGCATGTGCTAGTTTATGTCTTGTCTTCCTCTGTCTTGCAAGCCCCGAAGAGATATAATTACAGCACATCTTTCCTCTTTGAGTTTCCTGCTGGGTTATTTTCTGCTTGAAATCAATGCCTGCCAGTGTGCCTGTGAAATTTCCTGAGGAAGTCGTTTAAATGGTGCTGTAAAAACTGCGCCTGTTTTAGTAAGTGGGAGCAATCCAATGTTGTTTCCAGAAACCCGCAGCATGGAGGGCTGGGGAGCTCATGCCCATCAGCTCCTGCTGTCCCCTCCCCGCTGGTGGCACTGCTCTGCCAATACCTGCGTGGAAATAAAGACAAGTGGGGGGAAAATGGGGCATGAATACTGAGCAGTGTGGTTGCAGGGCATCAGGAAGGATTGTCCTCTTCAGCACTGAATAATAAAGTCTGAAATGGGGGACATGGTGTTATTGCTTCCAGCTGCTGTACTTAAAGGTGTCCTCATCTCTTCATTCACATTATGGAAAATAAGAGAATAATCCCCTTCTTATCTCTTCCAACTGTCTCCATCATCTTACATTACAGCGCACGTGAGAGGCTCTGTTTGAAATCCCAGTCTTTGCTGCCAGCAGGACAGAGAGCAGAGGCCAACTGGTGAGAGCTCCCCAGTTCTGTCTTCCATAGCTGTGAAGCTGGTCAAGATCTACTTCTTACTGCACTGTCACCCCTCTGACCCTCACATGCCCAGAAACATTTCTGTGGAGGATGTCTCTTTTCCAAAGTCTGGGGAGTACACTGTTATTTGCAGGCATTTCCAGATCTGGCTGCATTTGGGCAATTTCATGCAATTCCTTTTCTATGCACTCGTGCCACTCTGATAAGAGCATCTCAGTATTTTTGTAGCCTGGCAGGTTTTCCACAGCCTCCTAAACAATGGAGCAATTTTCTATATTCCAGCGAAGATGTATTGACAGGCAACTTGTAGCTATTCCTATTCCTTTTTCACTTGGAGAGATGGGCAATTTCTTTGCTGTTTCTGTGCAAGATAAGTCTTTAGGGAGAATGTGCTGTCCACACTGTTAGAAAGGTTTCACTATAGAGAAGCAGTGTTGGCATAAAGATGTCAGGAACTTAAATTTAGAGGGATTTATTTCAGTGAATCAGTGCTGTTGAAGAAGACAGAGTTGTTGGGTGCAAGCATTTGCTCCCTGCTGTAATGCTACGAAAGGAGCTGGGACCTGAGGTGGATGCCAGTAGCAAAGAGCCAGCTTCCTGGGCTCTTGCTTCTAAAATTCTGGCTGTGTTTTACATCAGCTCGCCATCAGATGGAGCAGTTTTGGAAGTAAAGACCAGAATTGTTCCCCTTCCACTCTGGCAGTGTGCTGCAGCAGCATGCTCTGGGCATCAGTGAATCTTCAGTAATTTATCTGTGCACCTTTACTTGCAGCGTGAAAAACTATGCATTCAGAAATAATTGCTGATAGTTTGGTGGTGCAGACTCTCTCTCAGGAAGCCACATCTTCTACCTCCCACTTTTTCATGCAGGAGGGAAAGCGAGGCTGCGGGGTTGGCAGCAATTTGGGGCACATGTGGAAGTTTTAAGGGCTCGATGGCATCACAGTGCTTCCCAGGTGAGGCAGCAGGGAAGTCAGGGCTTTCAGGGTTGTGGTCTGGGTCTGAAATGCTAGGAGTAAATGGGCTCTGGGCTGTCCCTGGCACAGCAGGAGACTTGACCTAGTCTGCTACCCCTTGCTTCACACACAGACCTGTCGGGGGGGAGACTAAAAGCCCCCTTTACCTATGGAAGAGAGGAAAGTATTTGACTGTTTTTCTTCAGTTCTAGAAAGGCACAGGGTGAATGACTGCACGCTGTCTCCATTAGCATCTTGTGTGCTTCAGAGCAATACACCTGCTGATTCCCCTGAATAATATGGCTTAAATGAGGTACATTAAACATGCATTTCCTTGTCATGAATTTCCAGGAGCTCAATAATGCTGTTTTGGCAGGTTAATTCAGCATTCCGCGCAGTGATGTCTTTAAAGGTTCATTAAAACCCTTCAATGAACTCTTATTTTTTCTATGTAAAAGACAAAAATGAAGATTTTTTTGTGAGTAACAGGAGTAAAAGGACATGAAATCTGTCTCGCCATGCTACGGGCCCGGGGTGGGGGGTGGGGGGGGCCATGGTCTGTCTGTCCCTGCCCATGGTCACTGAGCAGGCCGGCCCTGACCCCTGTCTTGCTGCTGCTTTGCTTTGGAAATGGAAGCCAAGCTTGGCCCAAAGCTCAGGGCCTGGCTGTGTGGGAGAGTTTGTACGCTGAACCTACAAAAGAGAGACTGTTTTGTTTGGGAGGTTTTTGGTTGGGTGCCCCCCCGCCCCCCAGCAATTCACTTTAGGTTTTGCAAATGCTACGAAGCCAACGCCGTCTGTGCCAACGAATTGTGATTCTAATCCTGCTTCCTGAGCTTTGCTATCCTCCTCTTTGGCTGGGGGAGTGATTTGTGTCAGCTGGCTCCGGCCCTGCCTCCAAACCACCACAGGCCTTGCCCAAGGCCCGGGCCCTTGCGGCCTGCTCCTAGCTGGGATCCTGCTCTCGGCTGGGACCTCCTGTGTTAGAAATCACCTGAAAGTGGTGATTTCTTTACCCCACTCGGACCCACTGCCGTCATCTGCTGTGGGATGAGGGCTCGTGAGGCACTGACAGCAGTGCTGGGAAGAGCCTGGCTCATGACGCGGGGAAAATCTGTGAAAGTCCCTGCACACGACAACTGGTTAATTTTTGAACAGCCTTGTAGCTATTTTAGTTGCAGTCTCTTTTAAGGAGATCAACACTGAGGGCAAATTCCTTCCCAGATAAATCATGCTCATTCCACATGCACAAGAAAGTGGGGAATTTTGTTTTTCAAGTGGCTGCTTCACGTGTTTCTCTGGCGGGCAGCTCGCACGTCACGCCAGCACTGCGTTAACTGTGTGAATGGTGCTTGTCAGTGCGTTTTCACACTGCTGGTGAGGAGGGGGTTTGGGCTTCATCTGATGCCGATAGGATAATTAACACCCCCTGACATATTACTTTAAAATACCAGATGGTTTAAAACAACAACAACAACAAAAATTTAGACAAAGTGTCAGCCCCAACATTTTAATCGCCTGTTTTTCTTTTTTATGTGGGGAGAGTGTTTATTTATTTATTTATTTTTTCCTCTAAGAGGAAGGAAGGGTGAGAATAGACTCAGGGCACAAGCTGCTTTTCCTTCACATTGACAGGCACAGTTTGCATCCTAAAAGCGAGGCAGCTGTGGCCTTTGCGCTCCCCAGAAGGCGCTGCAGCTGCCCTGCAGCAGGGCCCGTGGCCAACAGCAACATCATCGGCGCAGTCACCTCCCTTCCGTAGGACCCAGCTGTTTCTGTTGTCACTTTTGGCTTGAGTTTTGCCATTGTTCACCTGATGTTCACGTGGCACTGCGGTGTCTCTGGAAGAGCCTGGTGGATGTGCCTGGAGGGCCATGGGTGCAGCACGCCTGTACTGAGCTGGGACTCCAAGCATCACCTTTTTGTACTCGGTGATGACAGTTGAGGAAATTGTGGTGGCCTTTGTGTTCTTAGAACGGAGGAGTTGAAATCTGGTGAACAGACATTCTGGAGGTAGTTGTGGTTGAACACGGAGGTTTCTTTTTCCTCCCATTTGCAAACTGTGCATATGGAAAACAGTGAATGCCCAACTGCACACACACCTGAAGCTCCGCACCTTGCTCCAGGAACACCCCATGTGAACACCCTAAATATTTGTCGATTTTATCTAATATGATTTCTCTGCCACCTCTTCATGCTTGAGCCAGAAAGTGTCTTAGTTCTATATCAGCCATAAGCACAGTGAAATTTTTTCCATGTCTGTTGTTGTGCATCAGGAATAGTTCTTCTACTGAAACAAAAGGAATTAAGATGTACTTGTCCATAGGAATAATACTGCTAGCTTCCAGATGATCTGCACAGGTCTGTACTGTACGAAACTTGCTGTTGGATGCCTCTAAAGGTCTATGAGAGTTGCAACTGGTTTATAAAATTATGGAAACCACTGTGAAAAGGACTTCTGTGGATCATCTAGTCTCTTCCCCTGGCCCAAAGCTAATATGAGTTTCTAGCTAAAACAATGGATCTGGTACCTATTAGAAGCTAGAGATGGCTTTCATACACTTAGAGAAACAAATGCAAGGGTTAAACTCAATACATTTCTGAAGGAGTCAAAAATGCCTTTTGGGGGACAGGGGAGTGCTCTCCCCTGTGCCTCAGGGACCCTCCTGCCTTGTGCAAGTCTTTCTTGTTCCATGAATGAGCACCACCTGAAGTTTTCTAGTCCTTGCTGCGGATAATGGGGTTGTTTAAGAGGAAATGCTGGAGAACTGTTCCCGTGATTTTTTTTTTTGGTAGTTCTTGACCCGAAGGCTGGCCTTACTTCTGTAGTTTGCTCCTGTCTCCAGGAGAAGTGAATGAAAGGGCTCACTCAGCCAGCCCCAGCGAGCCTACGGCCTCTGTTCAGAATTCTGCCTCTTGAGTCTCTCCCTCATTAGGTTCATCGATGCTATCTGGAAATGAGCTTGCAATGAGCTTTTCTCAGCTCACATGAAAGCGCTATGATTTCCTGATATGTGCTGTGCATGTTAAACATCTCCAGCATATTCTTCTTTGGGCAGCATCTGCTTTTCCCAGTTTCAGTCCTGATGCAGCCCTGGTATTGTTTTACAAGAATCTGAAGGCCATGTGTGTTTGTCTCTTCCATGGATGATGGAGTTTCTGTTAAGAATCATCACGTGATTTTTGTTTTGATCCTTTTCCCATGTGCTTGGGGTCATCTTTGCTGCAAGCTGCAGATCACGTACAGGGCAGTGAATATTTATTTGCTGGATTGACGAGAAAGGTGTTGACTGCAGTCGCAATGTGTTATTACTGTGCATTAGTGGATTTTACAACAGTTTTCTTTGCAAATGTTTATCGCTGTGGATTTGTTTCCTCCAAAGTGATAGGAGCTTTAGAAATAAATATAGGGCTTCTGTCTTTCTTAGGCAATTCTGAAAATTGTATTTCCACGTATTAATAGACTAGGGCATTTTCTTTCTTTCTTTCTTTTCTTCTTTTGAGTTTGAATGCCTGGAGGTTTCTCTTTACTTGTGTTTCAAATACCAGCACGGATTTGAGACCCTGCATGGGACTGGCAATAATGCTCCTTTCCCATACAAATTTTGTCAAAGATAAGGCTTTACTATATGTTTTTCACCACTGTGCGTAGATGGGGAGGCACAGACTAAATCTTTGTGAACTACCACAAACACTGGAGTAGGCTGGTTACAGGGAGCTAGGTTTGGGGAAATGATGCTTCATCCTTCCCCCCAGACCCTGTCAGTGAGCCAGTGGGAGGACACGCTGCACGAAAAGTCCACAGTGACAGGTCACCCATGACCAGACATTCAACTGGTGTGAGCTGATCTCTTTCAAGTCAGAAATGCTATCAGGATATCAAATATACTCTACACCTGACTAATATCTTCTTTGTCAGAGTTTCTGATAGAAATCATCACTGTGGTGACTTCTTCCTCAACAAATTGCTGCATAAGGTGTGTAGGAGGCAACTCCGAGGGTGACGCTTTCAACAAGCGTTTCTGAAAGCCTTCTTAACCCCATCTACTGCTAGTGTTGTTTTTAAAGCTCCTTAAAAAAATAAAATCAAACCTTCGAAACCCATCTCTCCTTGTTGTCTGAACTCTTCTCTGCTCTTGAAAATCTTCCTGCATGTCTTTGAGCCAAACGCTCCAGCGGAGCATTCATCTGCTCGAGATTTAGTTCAAAGGGGGTGGAAAGAATTCCTGGTATTGCAAAACAGACAGTGCTGGAGCCCAATGGCTGTTCTGCCTGCTCGAGAGGGCCAGGGCGCACGCTGCACATGACTGGCCTGGCTCCAAGGATGGCAAATTGGTGACTCAAGGCATTGGTTAGTCACTGCTGGATGGGTAATCCTGTAAGATGTCTTGGAGGATTTCACTAGATATGATGTTCTCCAAACATGGCAAGGAAAGAGTAGCTAAAACAACTGAGAATTCAATGCATGCCTTAATTTAAACATGCCTTAATCTTCGTGGCAATGTATTACCATGACAACTCCATCCGTATTTCAAGAATGATCACTTTCGACCATTAAACTATCAACTATGCACTCAGTGTAACAAAATAATTCATAAACCAATGAACTAAGTGCCAGGAAAAGATGTGATCAAGCAGTCTTATGATACTCAGGAGAAATATCGTACTTCAATGTGCTTTTGAGTTTATTTTTTGTTAAAAATAGATGGAGATGAACGTAAACTGAACAACAGAGTGAAGGTTTGAGATAGCTTACAATAAATGCCGGAGGTGTTGAAATTGCAGCATCAAAGGAAAAACATTCCAAGATCTTGCAGGGTTTGGTAATAAGATACTCCTTCTCTTGTGGATTGCTGAGCCCTTGAAGGTTAAACTCAAGCATTATTCTAGGATTTAGGAAACTGTAGGTCCTGCTACTCTATATGTTTCAGTGACTTGCACCTACATGGGAGGTCTCTCCCGTTGCTTTCACAGCAGGAAGATGCTAGGGCACTGCTTGGTGATTTGCATTTGCAAATTCTACCATGAAACTGAAACCAGCTTCACCCCGGTCTGTGTGCCACACGTGCAGAGGTCCAGATACCAACATCTGGGCGAGCTCCGTGTATCCAGAATGAGCCATGGTTTTCATACTCACAGTTTCCGCATATTTGCAATTTTTGGCTTTGCTGGAGCAGAATAAAGCAGTAATGTCTGTGGCCCCTTAAAGCAGAACCTACAAGGGGCAAGGTGGTTTGCAGCTGGCTTCCCAGAAACACATGCTTTTTATATGAACGTTGGCAGCCTGTGCCCAGAAAGCTTGGAACTGCTGAGTTAGGGCGCACAGGTCACTGTAATCGTTTTTTTTTTTTTTTTTACGGTTAATGAAGATAAATATAGCATGATTTCTGGGGGATTTCACAAACACTTCCTTTGTAGTCCTCACCCCAGCTTACTCTCCGTGACTTTTTCAGGGTGCGTTTTTCCTCCTCTGTGCCAGATTTTCTCATTGCTGGGAGCCTGGCTGGGCAGGAGGATCTGGCTGCGGGACCCCAAAAGAAAGAGGTCCCAGGGCAGCACGCCCCAGGCCCTGCCGGCCACCGGCTTCCCGGCCGGGGCAGGCGGCCCAGCCCCACCGCCGCGGCCGTGCATTCCTGCCTGTGATCCAGAGCAGGACCGAGCACCAGATGTCTGACCTTCTCACCCTCCTGGCAGCGCTGAGCGGCCTTTCCTGTAAACTTCTGTGGCGTTTTATTTTCCTTTCTTTTCCCAGCCTCCAACTGCTGGTTATTATCATTATTAGGCATAAATGGCCTCTTTCACACTCAGCAAGGCGAGTGCTCCCATGAATGAGGCCTAACTACCGTGAAAGGGCTCGCGTGAGGTTCAGAGAGTGTCATGCAACCCAACTAATAAGAAAAGGGAACATTATGAACCCATCTCACTTTGCAGGCGAGGGGATATTTCCATATGCCTGGACGAAAAGTGTATGTCAGACTTGTGCAAAGGAAAAAGAGAGCGGGCCGAGATCTTTCCTTAGGGGAAGGAAGCTGGTCAAAGCACAGCAATTTCAAAAATCGAACAGCGGGAAAGGATTAAGATCTCGGTTCAACTCACATTATTTTTCTGCAGCAGTGAGTGCAACTGCCTAAAAAGAAATCTGACAGAGGGCGCTTATCTCCAGCACCTGGTGAGAAAAAAAAACACCAATAAATATGACATGGAAAAGATACGCATTCCCCTTATGCTGTAGTTTTAACTTATCACCCAGCACATCTATGCACTAAAGGCAATCTGAATGCAAATGTTACTTCTATTTGCATTGAGGGCTGAAAACAGCTGAATATGGGTTACAGTTACGGGCATGCGGATATCAAAAAGCCTCTAACCACATCCTGTTACAATTAATGCTCTGTGTTCACACCGCTTCATGCTGGGATGCCCTCAACTATGACAAACTCAGTGGGGTCGAGCAGGATCACCGGGAGGGAAGGAGAGCTCTGAACGATCCTCCTGCCTTGTGCTGACCCCAGCACAGCCACAGGACAGAGCACTAGACCCAGGCTGTGGGTATTTCTGGAAAATACCCAAACTGAGACTGAAATACAGCCATCTGATTTTTTTAATTTATCTTCTAATTTTCTTTAATAAGAGGGGAAATTTTTGCCTTTTCCCTTAACCATGTTTTGGTGCACAGCTTCTGCCTTCTCTCGCTGGTATTTCCCCCAAAAGGCTGTGCTCATGTGTTTTTGCACAGAAACTGTAGGGAGTTTCTCCATGTTGGGGAAAAGCCTCTTTAAAAGCCTCTTTGCTCCTCTCTGGAGGGAGCTCTCTATAGGTTTAAATGCAACTTCAGTGGAGATGTGAGCTGTGACACCCTCACGTGAAGGGCGAAGAGCACACAGTGTTGTACGAGGAAGAAAGCTCTGATGTGCAACTTTTTTTTTTTCAAGGGGAATTGCAAATGTAAGTCCTCTTTTGGAAAAGGCATCCCATCAACATGTCAAATATAGCTTTCGATAACCAAGAGGAGGTTCTCCCCAGCCTCACAGATCTTTGGTATTGACAAGGCTCTGATCCAGAAAAGCCACCATGCCCTGGCCCGAGCAGCTGCACAGCCGAGCGCGGTGATTTCCTTGATTGCCAAAAGTCCCCGTTTCTTTGCGTGTTTTTCCCTATTTCCAAACTGTTTTGCGGAGGTATCAGAACATGTTTAATACTTGAGAAAAACGTGGGCATCGTGGTCATTGAGCAAGACTCACCCCTCTTCCCCTTCCTTTTGTTAGAGCAGAATGAGTCTGGATGGACTCTTGTTTACAGTCTCTTTACAGTGGGCCCTTTTTGCTGCCAATGCCACAAATGATGTCATTTGTTTAGCGGGAGACTGACTATTAGAAATGCCAAATGTAATTAGGATCTTTACTTTCAATTGCATTTCCCAAACACTCATGGTGAGAAATGGCTGCTACCTTTTGAACTCTCAGACTAGCAGTGGGAGCTTTCCCCTTCGAGGGCTGTTGGCAAAGGCTCCAAGCTAGGGCGAGAGGAGATTTCACACAGCATTTGCTATTCTCCTCTGTGTTTGGAAAGCTCATAAGCTTTCAGCCAGGGGGGCAGTGATGTCACTGAAAATAACTCCTCTCCTGGTGGGGGAAAAAAAAGAAAAAGAAAAAAACATTAACCCCCAGAGACTGCAGAGCTGAAGCTCTGCCTGCTTCAGGTCCTCCAGGCCTGGGAGGAATGGGGCTGAGGCCGGCCAGATGCTGCCAGCTGGTTTGGAGCCAGCGTACTGGGATCCTACTCCACCCATGACACTTAGAGAGAAACAAAGGGTGTAAAGGGTGTGTTAGGGACAGGAAGAGGCGTGAGGCTTGTGACTGTACTCCAGCTATTCTCCACTGTCAGGAGCCCCCTGAGGGAGGAGGTGGGAGGAGGCGAGGGGAGGAAGGCCAGTAGCAGATGGCATTAATTTAGCACAGCCCAAGGCTGCTGCACAGTGTGCTGCTGCTTGGTCTGTGTTTGGAACCAGCCTAAAACCTGCGGCCCCCTGCTTGCAGGCTGCCCTTGTACCCATAGCACAGGGCGAGGGAGACGGGGTATCCGAACCACTCCTGAAATTCACCCTGCGGAGCCCCAGCTGACAACAGTCAAGATGTTGTTAGCATGCAGCGAAGCTCTGGGGGCCCATCCCAGCGCTCGCTGACGTCAATGGAAACCTTTCTGTTGACTTCAATAGACTCTGGATCAGGCCCCTGGCTTCTAATTGTAAGCATACATGGTTTCTCTCCTTCCTTCTTCTGATCAGGGATGGTAAAATAGTGAACGTGACATCTCTTCTACAGCCCTGGCTATTCAGGCACCTTTCTTGCCATGATGAAGGCAGCACGTAACCAGAACAATATGTGTGCAGATGCTCTTAGACTTCTGGAGTCTGTTCTGCTGTGATTTAGTGCCAACACGTTTGGCATTAGGAACACTGCTCTTCATGGTGGCTGCCACCGCCATGCATGGTGGCACGCAGCCCTGCCCTCTGCTCTCCCCTTCTCCAGCAAGGGCTCATGTCTCAACCTGCTTTGCAACCACCACCTGTAAAAATCTGGGCCAGGCAGACCCAAAGGGGTGTATTTTTTTTCCTTCTCTATTCACAAACCACCAAAATTGTTATGCGTGTAACTCATGGGGCCTACCTGCTCTTCTGAGAAAACAGCAGGTAACCCACCGGAGAGCCCAGCCTGTGCCCTCGCATCTTTGGGTCACTGAGAAGAAGCTCAGCGCAGCCCCTTCTGCTGCCTCTGATCCCCTGGTGCTGGCAGAGCCAGCTCTGTGCCCTCCACAGATCGTTTCTTGCATCCCCTGCAGTCCTCCCACCACCACCTCTTCCAGGGATTTCTCTGCAGGTTATTTGAGGATACAGCCACTCGAGTGAAAATATGATGATGAAGCACCTGTGTTTTGACTATACGCTGTCTTCTCCTGCTGGTTTTAATGTTCTCTGCATTCCCATGTGATTACTTTTTCTGTGTTGCCTCTCTTTTATTGAGCTTGTGAATGCAAATCACTTCTGGGATGTTATTAATTTTCCTCCAGCTGATAAAACGTCTGTGAGGCAGGAGGGAGCACGAAGTCTGCTTTGTGTCCTTTGAGTTCTTTGAGCCAGCAATTTTACCTGCAGTTTACAGTTATTCCTGCAATAAATGGGTCCGTAAAAGAGTTGCTGATTTATATTTAAAAAATAGGCGAAAAACCCTCAAAATTCTGAGAAAATTGAGATAAAGGGAAGTTGTTTTTTTTTCTTTTTCCCAAGACCACATAACTGCTGAAAGAACAAGAAACTGTTGACTTTGGGCTGCTAAATTTACTGAATCACTTCTGCAAAACCCAGGCACTACGTGGTATCCTTAAAAGGCCAGTCTACAGTCATGATGCAGAGCTTTCCAAATTTTTTTTTCAAATTTGCCATCATGTCGTAGAAACCTTGTTATAGCTCACCATGGATTTTAAGCAGAAGGTTCCTTTCAATGCACCCCATTATAGTAAATCAATGAAAATTGAACATAAGGACAGAGCCAAAATGTTTTACTGCTTATTTAAAATTTCTTGCTATAATTTTGGTGCAATTGCTTTAGTTTACGCAGCTCGCTACACAGCTGAATCCATACAGCCATCTATTTTAACTGATCCTGAATTTTTTTCTGCTGGGTCAATAGGAAAATATTGTGTTACCATTCTTAGGATATATTCTTAGCTAATGGTGAAAAAATATTTCCAACCCAGGTCAAGTCATAAGGGAAATGCTGTTAATGAACTTTGTCTTTAGGACTTGTAAATCAACAGAGGACTACAGAGGTTTAGAGAGAGGGTTCTCATCTTTCCCTTTAGTGAGGGCTGTCTTAGTCCAGTTCACTCCTATATTTTTAGAAGTGCAATGGACTGATTAAAGTTTTTTTTTTTCTCTCTGCGTTTTACTTTAGGAATAGAGGGTGGGATTTGAAGCTTGACTTTGCTGTGCACATAAGTCCCTTGGTATCTGTTGTACAAGCCAGAGTGCAGCTGACATGGTGCGTGGGCTGGGAAGCAGGGCTTTGGTTTCAGCACGGGGACATGAGTCTGCAGATCCCGGGAGGGGATCATGCAGTGGGCACAGCCTGGGACTTCTGGCGAGGCACGAGCCAGCACACTGCTACGGTCTCTGTACTTCACATCCCGCCTTTTACAACACAGCCGCGTTTTGCTCAGCATCCTGCTGCTGTGGGTGCTGAGTGAAATGAAGGGTCTGGCCCAGAGTGCTTGAACGTGTCCAGGTCTGGCTTTGCTGAGCAGCCCCTGGACGTGCTGCTCTGTTCACACCAGGGGTAGCATCAAAGCGAGCAGTCACAGCCGGGCAGCTCCGGCCTTTCCTTGGATGTCAGCAGGAACTGATGGGACTGCGTGCGCAGTGAACTCCTTTCCTTTGCAGGAGGTTAGCCCAAGATGCTGCGGTGGGGCCGCCCTTTGTTCCAGGCAGAAAGCTGGTGTAGGACCCGCTTCCTGGAGACAGGGAGGAAGGAAACCCTAAGGAAGGAAGATTAACAACGCTCTGAGTCACGACCTGATTCTCAGCCTGCCTCCGGCAGCACGTGTCCTGCTCACCGTCAGTGGGGTTTAGGGCAAAGCTACAGCAGATGCCCCTGATGGGGCCCTTTGAAGTACCGCGAAGAAATTGCTCCTGTGTTTTCAACTTTATGTTCTAGAATTTAGTGTGTAACCTGTTTTTAAAGGTGGTCCTCTAAGAAACATATTGTCATGGCCTATTCAAGAAATTTTAGTGATGAGCATGGGTCAGCACATAGGGGAACACAACAGAGGCTGTGTTACTGTTGATATGTCGTCCCAGTTTGATCTACCGTCTGGCTTGGTGGCTTTGGACAGCCCCAGAGAGATCCCAAAAGTAAACCCAAAGGAGAGCTGTGGTGAGTCAGAAGGATGCTGCCAGACTGAGAACATACTGCAGAGTTTTTTTGCCTTGCATTTATCTTGTGAGTACAGAAAATCCTTCCCTCACTGACGTTCTTATCTTAAAAAGCTGAGGAACAGTTGGGAATACTCAGTGACTTCTAGCTTGGACTGCACTGTGAGGAGCAATGTGAGTAGAGAAATGCCCTTTCCTCTTCTCCCATGCTGATGCTATACATCCTTGACCTTGGTCACAGTCCCTTCCAAGCAGCACTCCTCACTGCAGCTAAACGACCTTCACACATTTGATACTGAAAAAGATAGTTTGGGTGTTTCATGAAAATGAACTCATCAGAGACGTGCATTACCAGGGGCTTGGTGCAGTTATTCAGCTGAATGTAGGAATGAGATGAGTTCTAGCAACACAGTAAAAAAGCAAATCTGACATTTTGTGGTGTTGGAAAAGCAGTTGCTGTTGACAAGGCTCTGAAGGCAACAATCTGTGAAAAGGGTCAAATGAACACAAACTTTGTGGGCTTTGACCCTGGTTCTCCCTTTGCTCTGCCTACGTAAATTCTGACAGATTCAGTCTTCAAATAAATCATGGAAGAGACAAAATTGTCAAAGTTTGAGACACCAATACCCAGGAGAAAGCAACAGAAACTTCTGAAAACAAGGGCAGTAAAACACTGAATGAAGGTAAAAACTTTTTTGCTGAGATTTGGCTCTCCAGCTTCAGATCCATGGAATAAGTTTGATAACTTAATACAGAGATGTTCTTGTTTGTTACTTCTTTCCAATCTTTCATGGTCATTTGAAAACTAAAACAGATCCTCCTCCTCCAGACAGTTGAGTACAGTGAAAGCAGCTTGTTACAAAACACGGCTAAGAATGTTTAAATAAAAATATGTAGAAATGTAGAATAAAGAAGGAACTATTCATGATGCATCGCTACTCTGACAGGCTGTGAAGTTATTTCACCCTTCAACACAAGTGCTAAAACATAATGGAATCCCTACTGAGTGTTTTCATGCCTACCAGAACATAAAAAAAAAGGCATAACAAAATGCCCAGTGTGCCCCTAACTACTAGCTTGGCTGAGTAAGGAGGCCAATAGAAAACAGTGGCACTGTGGGAAATATTTGTGGTGAGGGAAGGAAACAATAACCGAAAGTGATAAAAATGTATGATTCTCGCACAACCATGCATCAGCCAGGGAAACACATTGTGCCCCTTGCTATGAAAGACAACCTGCAGACACAGCATCAGTACAGGCTTATGCTTTTTTCTCTCTGCTGCCATAAAGAAATGTAAAAGCCAGATTTTAAAAAGGCCTCCAGTTGGGAAAGGAGGCTGCTTCTGGTTCTTTTGGTTACAAAAAGGTCCATTCAGCTTGCAAGCAAAGCTATGAGAAAGATACTTGGAATGCACCATTTCAATCTGTTCTTTTTGCTTCCAGTTTAACTGAGAACATGAAACAGGCACAGATGTAGTATTGCAGTGTGTGAAAATGGGGCACTGAATGGTGCATTAATATGAGGCTGGATTCTGCTGTCATTAATCAGGCCCTGTTCAGAAAGAACGAACAAGACTTCAGCCAAAAAAAAATATTATATACATGTATGTATACTTGCCCTTTAATATGTAAGAATGACAGTTAAATAACACTGAATTCACTGAACTTGATGAACTCAAGGTGATTGTTCGGGTACATATCAATGGTGAGCTGGCTGTAAATGACAATTTGTTCCAAAGAAGCTATTAAATTTTACTGCCTTTTTCTCTGGTTTGCAGTGCAGATAGAAAACACTTCTGAGGCCATGCATCCTATTTGATGTTTAAATGTGAAGAACCTAGGAAGAATTATCCTGAATTATTGCTGCTTACAGCAAGGAAGTGAACTTTTATGGAGGTCCAAAAGCCCTTCTGTACTCAGAGGCTGGGATGGTTTCACTTTGTTCTCCCTTAGCCCTGATGTAGCTTCATAACCACCCGGTGGAAAGCGATGCTTACAGTGTTGTAAAACTGGTGGAAATAACAGGATTATCTTTGCCTAACCACAGGGTTTTCCATGTTAGGAATTTGAACATCCTGAAATCATTCTGCCCCCAGACATTTTTTTTTTTTTTCCTTCTGGAAGAAAGGACTAAATAATATGTTTCAGGCCTATGCATGGCCTTATGCTCTTCTCAGTGCGAAGCCTGCAACAGGAAGAGGAAAGGAAAAAAGGCAGGCTGAGGAACCTGTCAGCCAGAAGCCAGGCCTCCACCAATCCAAACCAGTATTTCTTCAACTCAGAAAAAGGTATTTGTCAGTCAGGTGAAGGGCAGGGCCTGGAAAAGCCATTTCATTCAACATTACTGTCTGTAAGTTCTGAGCAACCAGGAGCAGCACAGACATTTTGTCATTTGAGGGAAAACCCCGAGTGCTTGTCGCAAGCTGCTCCTAGTCTCCTTTCACTACCAGTCCTCCATGCTTCCTGCAACAGTGAGGGCTGCAGGAGAGGAAGGCCGGGCTCCCCACTTCCCCTGGCTGGCCTGGCCTGTGGGCCTGCGGTACAAGATGGCGCCATGCGGTACAAGATGGCGCCTGCGGTACAAGATGGCGCCTGTGGTACAAGATGGCGCCTGCGGTACAAGATGGCGCCCGTGGCCCAGCCTGCCCTGCTGGGCCTGCTCCTGGCTGCGTGTGGCACCCCTGGCACCCGCTCCTATCCACGGTTGTCTTCAGCTATTGTAACCGTGAGCTGAGGCAGTTTCTCAGATCTCCACATTGGTCGTGAAAGACTTAAAGCTTTTGTCTAAACTTTTGGTTTTGGTAGTATCAGGCCTCCTTCCTAAAGTTTTCCTAATAGCCGTTCAGCATTGTTGTTTTTCCGCTAAGAATATTTCTTCTTGTATATGAAAATAATTGCAGTAATGCTCGAAAGATAAAAATGTAAGTATGCTACATAAATTCAATTTATTATTATTTTTTTTTTATACGAAGCCTCCATTAACACCACTTTTTGTAGCAGTGACTGCATGGAAAGCAGACAATTCAGTTTTGCTGGATTTGCTTTCGGTCTGATTCCATAAACACTAAAGGTGTTAGCAAATCCTGAAAATCTTTTATTTCAGCTTAATTGAAGTAACTGATACAACATAATATAATTTATTTCCTTTCAAATTGAATGGTGGAAAATTGGCATTATTTTATGCCGGTTCTCAAATTGTGTCAGGAATATTCTAGCCAGTGGTGTAAGTTGGTTTATGTTCAAATTTTGCAATTATTCTTTTACTTTTTAAAATGGTCACTTTGCTGGTGAACAGATCATATGTTAATGAAGTTTGAAAGGTCTTTTTTGAGCAACGTAAGACTTAATAAAACCATAATTTTGCATTTTACTGCTTCGGTGGGGAAAAGGTGTTAATTAAGAGTACCATGGCAAAGAAAACTGCTTTTTGGCTCTGCCTACAAACTGGCTTATTCTTCTTATAAATAATCAGTCCCACTTAATTACCAGACCATATTGTATTTACTAGCTACAGTCAAGCATTCCCAGACCTCATAGTTTTAAGTCTGTGAAACACTTGAATATTATGATCTCACCTCATGATACAGAATCTCTCTATTCAAGTTTATACATGACGTGGAAAGTCTCCGGGATGTACTCTGAGGTGTAAAATTAGTGTAATTCCACTGGAATGAAAGAGACGTGCCAATTTATATCAAGTGAAGCTATGGCCCACAATGTCTCAAAGACATTTGCTTTTGTCTAGCAAACAGCAAACAACATTCTTCATTTTAATGGAAAATAATGGTTAAGTCTGCCCTTGCTAATGTACAGAAGCAGATCAAAGATGGTACAACCTCAGCTTGCAAGGCAGTATTTCACTAGCAGACAATTAATATGATAGTATCAGGGAAATGAAAATCTATTCCATGCCTAGGTGTTTCCCCTCATGGACTGCAAAACTACTGGGTTTATCATTTTCTGTCTTTAGGCAAAAAAGGTAACACTTATTTGCATGTTTGTCAGTTTGCGCTTGAGAGTACGAGATTTACTTAAAAACAAGCTCGGCGAGCTAAATGAAATGCCAATGGTCTTATTATCTTGAGAGAGCAAACCACTTAAGCCCATGATTAAAATGAAGGTAATTGAATTTAAGTGTGCAGTAAAGTAAAGCATAGAAATAAATACTTTGCTGAATAAAAAAGAGATTATTTTCACACTTAAATGTAAGCACTAATAACTATTTTGCTAAAATTGAGGTTTGTAGCTTTCTCTCTGCTGTTCCAACTATCCCATTAATAAAAACTGGCACTAATTTCAGAGCTTTTCTAGGAAATTTGTATCACAGAATGAAGATCAAGGTGTTGCTTATACAATAAATTGGCAGAGTAGATTTGCAAGAGGAAAACATTAAAATCTGGGTGTGATTATGTATGTATCAGAAAGGCAGGAAAGAACTTATTTCATGTTGAATTGTGTGGCTTTCTCAGAAACATGTCCTTGGTAAAAGAGAACGATAACACCTATTTGTTCTACGAATCTCCAAAAGGCCGGTATTCAGGGTGACTTCAGTGCAACTGCAGCTGCTGTGTTTTTACACCCGAGAACCTCTGTACCAAATTGATGTTTGGATTTTTTTATTTTTTATATTTTTTTACTGCAAGTTTAGGGAAGAAGGAAAATGGATAAATGGAAAAGTTCAGCTGCAATCCCATCACAAGCTGCAATCACAGTCACAACAAAATATTTGGATATGACTTTTCCATTAAATGTTCCTCATTTCTTCTCTGATTTTAAAAGCTTTTTGATTCTCTTCCTTGCCACAATTTTGCCTTCAAAGAAAACATAAAAAAAAGCCAGGTTTTGCTCCTGTTGAGCACGAAGTTAGGTTCCCTAGCATTGAGTGGAAATTTCTTATTACATGGCTTTGGTATCACTGGAAGAGAGATGGACCAGAGGCACATTTGAAAACATAATATTCTTTGTTGTACATAATGTTATAGGCTGGACTGCTGTGCTGAGGCGAATGAGATGAGGTTTAACAAGGCCCAGTGCCGGGTCCTGCACTTTGGCCACAACAACCCCATGCAGCGCTACAGGCTTGGAGCAGAGTGGCTAGAAGACTGTGAAGAGGAAAAGGATCGGGGGGTGCTGATCGATGCTCAGCTGAACATGAGCTGGCAGTGTGCCCAGGTGGCCAAGAAGGCCAATGCCATCCTGGCCTGTATCAGGAATAGTGTAGCCAGCAGCAGCAGGGAGGTGATCGTCTCCCTGTACTCAGCTCTGGTGAGGCCGTACCTCGAGTGCTGTGTTCAGTTTTGTGCCCCTCACTACAAGCAACAAGAGGATGCCCAGAGGAAGACTGTAAGGACAGGGCAGGCAGTAATGTCACAGAATACTCTCCCAGCACTTAGGGACCTAAGAACTTAGCAACCTGGGAAATTCTAGAGCCAGAGGTTGGTGTCTTGTATTTATTTATTTTTTTTAATTTTTTTATTTTTTTTCCAACAACTTTGTTATCCACAGATTGCCTTACTCCCTTCCCAAGCTCGCTCACGAATAGGTTGAGCTGGACCAATATGTGCACTTGTGCCTGTGAAACTCCACCTCCCTCTGCTGTCAACAGTAACCAGGTATTAGCTTCGTTTTCTTTCAGTAGTTATACCTTCTTGGGAGATTATTACTTCCTTTCCCCTGGTAGATTTTCTTCCCTGATAAAGGTGGGAGACGTTGTCAAGGTTTTTTTAGAAATCCAAGTAGAATGCAAGGAAATATCTGCCTCACATGCTGGCCGAATCCTTCAAAGAACCCCAGCAGTGATCTGCAAGGTCTAGCTTTCTTTTGCCACGCTCATCCTTCTCCGTGAATGCCTTATGGGAGTGTCTGAACCTTCCTGTCTGCTCTTGGCTCCAGTGTTGGCAGATAACTGGAGCTCTGCAAGGGAACAAAACCCGTGGGAGGTAGACACAAAGTTTCTTAAGAAACAGTTTGAGAGGACTGAGCTGATAATTTAGACACAACCCCTGTTATCTTCATGAAGACCAATGGCTAATGATTAGGCATAATCATAATAATCTCATTAAATAAATAATAAATGTGTTGAGTCTGCAAGCACCTAATCACAAGAATTTTATCTTCTGCTTTCCGTGATTCTTCTAGGATGTGCAGCTGTCAGACTGTTCCTATTAACTGAACTTTGAAACCTCTACGTGCTCTGCTGTCAACATGACTTCTGTTGTGTCTGTAAGTTCACAGAGTGACCTATCTTTTGCAGACTTACATTTTAAAATATTTCTCATTCTATTTTTGCCATCTTTATGTATACATGTTGAGTGGTAAAATGCAAATTTAGAAGGCCTGGTATGAGGATCATTCATACTTTATAATGGTATTTTTTACATGGAAAGGGCCATTATCCTAATTAAGCTGGCCCAGTTTGAGGCGCGGGTGTATTCACTTGTGCATACACATACAATCTAATGCATTAAATGCATATAGATCTATTCATATGTATTACACACTATATATACATTTAATGCATCCAGACTGTGTGTATGTCATGCTTTTTGTGCAGAGCGACCTAATGCAAAGCGCACTGCGATGACTATCGCTCCCGTTTTGCACACAGAGAAGACTGTGCTGGATAAATTATTCACCAAAAACCATCAGCCAGCCTCGCCACGGGCACGATTTACACCGGCAAAGTGCTTTTGATACGGATTGCGTGAGAGACACGGCACAAAAGATGGCTGCATTGCAGCGGACCGAGGAGCATTACTCCAGGATGAAGGCAGGAAGCAAAAATAGCCTTGCCACGCCGCTATCGCAGAAAGTTTCTAAAGCGGGAATGTGAATTCCCTGCCCTGCATGCACGCAGCCTGCGGCCGCTCAGCTCCACGCCCCTGCCCCAGCTCAGCACCAGCCCCAGCCCAGCCCCTTCCCCAGCCCCAGCTCAGCACCAGCTCAGCACCAGCCCCAGCCCAGCCCCTTCCCCAGCACCAGCTCAGCACCAGCCCCAGCTCAGCCCCTGCCCGGCGCCGCCCCTCTCCTCGCTGCCGCCAGGATGAGCGCACGGCAGAGGGCTGGCCGTCGCTTGCAAGGGAGCTGGAGCGAAAGGGAAGGGGCAGAAAATGGAGCGGCAGTAATGTCCTGAAGGTAAAGCTATGCTCAGTTGTTGTTGTCTTTTTTTTTTTTTTTCCCCCTCCTCCCCGAGCCTGCCTCTCGCTTGGTTTGTTTCGAGCAGAGGGAAGGAGACTTGCTGAGATGGCGTCACTTTATAAAAGTTTGCAGATTTTGCTGATTTTTTTTTTTTTTAAGGGGGGGTTGTACTATTCGTAATGCAACTGTGCGATGTGGCCAAGATCTAAATATACGGCTGCGAAAACAACCCCTGAGATAGCAACACCGATAGCAGAGGCTATTGTTTAACTTTTGGGATTCCGATTAAATCCTGAAATGTTAAATATTTATTTAATGCGTACGGAGATCGGGAATTCTCGCTAGCTACACTAATGGAGTCAGAACAGGCAGCGAGGTTTTTTGCCTACCCCCCTCCCAAATCTAAATGGGGACTTCCAGATCTAAGAGCAGGGACTTCGTGCCAATGCTCAGACTGGAATATGAACATTAAAGGACAAAATGGTTTAGCTTTGTTTTAGGAGTTTTATTTCAGTTGGTTAAGCAAACTATCGCATTTTTTCCCATTTCTCCAGCTCAATCCAAACATAACATTCCAAAGGCTAAAATCTGGTACAAAATAAAATCTACTTAGTAGCAGCTGAAGTTACATTCACAGTCTAAAAATGATCTGAAAGCGCCTCCAGAGTCCTAAATGTCATGTCTGCTAACGCTCCTGCCGTGGCCTATGTACTGCTGCAATCCTCTGAAGTGGTTACCTGTCCAAGAGTCGGGAACAGACGATAAGAAGCCAGCAGACAGAAAGCCAAAGAGACACTAAAAGCTAAAGAACACGGTTCTTCGTGATGTTACATTGCAGCAGTTAGCTTTCTTAAATGTTAATACATTTTCCCTAGGAGATGCTTCTTGGCTCAGTGTTTGTTGTTTTTTTTTTCTCTGTACTATTTTGTACATTGTCACGAGTACATAAGATCAGTTTAGCGTATGAAGGCTCTTTAAATTTTGGCTGGAGTTTCAATGAACTCACAGGGAAGGCGGGTGTGGGGTGATAAACTTCAGGCTCTGTGAGTTCACATCTCACTCAAGCATTTTACTCAAAAAGAACACTGTCCTGGAGTCAAAGTATGGTTAAAGTTATAGTTTGTCCAGAGAAGGGCAACGAAGCTGGTGGAGTCACCATCCCTGGAGGTCTTTAAAAGACGTTTAGATGTAGAGCTTAGTGGTATGGTTTAGCGGAGGACTTGTTAGTGTTAGGTCAGAGGTTGGACTAGGTGATGTTGGAGGCCTCTTCCAACCTAAATGATTCTGTGATTCTGTCATTCCCAAGCTATGGTGAATTGTAATTAAGGTTGTGAACTATTTTAGTGACAGTGCCTCACATGGGGCCCATCTCAGCAGTTGGAGCAAAAGGTTTATGACCTTCTAATTTTTCCTTTACCATGTGAAATATGAAGGTGTTGGGATAATAACAGTAATGCCAACATTTCAAATTTGCAAAAAATGTAAGCAAAATTGAAAATATATCCTTTGCCTTTTGATTTTCCTCCTTGTATTTCCTTTCCAAACATATGTCATAGGGCAGTGCTTAAAGAGTGGACGAAATCCCATCAGCGATAAAACCCTGAATGAAAAATAACATTTGCCTATTACTATGAGAAACTAGAGATTTCCTCATCTTATTGGCTTCTCCCACAAGTTTTAATTTCTGTTTCGGAAAATGATCCAGTTCCCTTTCCTCTTTTTATTTATTTATTTATTTATTTTTAAATAAGACTTCTTTGGAAATGGCTTTATTGTGAACAGAAGCAAATAATTTGCAACGTGCTGTCCCAAACTACACCATACTACTGCCCCAAAACACTTTTATTTTATGATAGGTATTATTATGCTTGTATATGCAGATCTTGATACTGTAAAGGAAATTATTAAAGCCAACTATTTGGTCATGAGGGTTGAAAAAAAATTTGTTTCCCAAGTGTGCCACAAAATTTAAATACGAGTTGTAAAGGCCCAGTGTGGTGTAACTTGAGGACTTCGGTGGAAATACACCTAATGCACCCAGGAGAAGGTCAAGTCCTGTCAGCTCCGCCATGGGAAAGCTTTGGTAGTCTGTATTGCCATCACTAATTGCTTTGTGTTGTGAAATCCTTGGGTGATAACGTGCTGTTAGAAAGTTGTCTTATGAGTAATTAAGCTTAGGTCTAGCTATTATAACCTGATTTGTTACTCATACACTAGAGTCATCGGCTGTGTTTTCTCTCAAGATGCAGATAAAGCTCAGTGTCCTCTTCGCTGGTCTAAGCCAAAAGTGCCTGCATAATGAATGGAGAGATTTTAGCTATAGGTAGGTTCAGGCACATGTAGTGGGAAGCATTATCTTTAACACAATAGGTGCAATTATTGTATTTCAAATTTCAATCATTTGTATTTCAAATTGTTCCTTTTTCCTTTCCTTTATTAAGAGGGAATGATGTAGGATGTGTACCTTTCTTCAACTAAAGTTTAAAATACTGTTTTTACTCATAAGTAAGTTTTTTTTTTTTTAATCTCTCTTTGAGAGTGTTTCTGTTTATTGTATCCAAGCTTCTCCATAGAGTGGGTGTAACCAGGAGAAGAATTTGGCCCATAATGTGAGCTAAATTTTCAGCGCTTCCACTATTTAGAGCTCTTCTGTGTTAAAAATAGCTTCCCTGTGGTTTTGGCCATGGAGCCACAAATACAACTTTTCAGTGCAGAGTTATTGTGGATGTTGGTCCCAACTATTGCTACAAGAAATGGAATTCCAGATCACGACTGTGTCAACAGATGGTTGTATTGAATATGAGGTTGTGTGTTAGATCTCACTGTCCCAAACAGAGAATGCGTCCCACCCAAATGCCAATCACGTTCAAAGGGAGCATGTTCCCAAGGAAGCACTTGGCCTTGGGAGTGAAAAGCCCTGGGAAAAACTGAGCCCATGCTGGCAATAAATTGGAAGAATGTGCACAGAAAGCTCCAAGGGTGGCTAACGGTGCAGGATGTTAAACAGGTGCTAGGGAAGTGAGTAAATCTTTAAGAAGAAAACAACACAATTTTGTTCGTGAGTAATTTTGAGCATAGTTTACACAAAAGAAAAAAGCTCGCAGTGACGTATGAAGTATCTTCCTGCTGCCTACAGGTTTTTGATGCGGTTGCTACAGCCAGCTTTCAGGAGGTGGGGGCTACCTTCCCTCTGAGCTTAGCAGTGGGTGACAGACCCCAGAAAGTGTTCTTGCAATGTGAGGTCATGTTCTGGAAATGGTTGAAAATCACCAATTTAGAAGAATGCCAGTGATAGTGAATGCAAGCTGGGAGGTAGTCTAGAAAGCTAGCAACAGTGGAGGAATATTCAAAGGAACTATGCCATTTTAAATTCTTTTATTTATCGTTTCCTCTGTGAAGCAGTGTATTACTTCACGTTAATCAGCTGGGATTTTTTTTTTTCCATTCCTCCAGGAAGGTTCCGCCTCCCGTTCTGCGAAGCAGATCCAACTTAGCAGTACTTTGCCCTGACCAGATGCTACGCACAAGTTTCAGTGGTCGAGGGTTCACACTCTGATATGGACTTTGCAACAGGCCTCAGTGTTCTCTTCTATTCATTACTTATGCGTTTACTCTTCCTGCATTGTCCTCTCACCGTTCTTAGGACTTTGACTTTTTTGTCTGTTCTTTTGACATTTATTGGTTGGATTGCGTGTTCAGTTTTGCACCTTTAGTTGACTCTCAAATCTGTTAAACTAGATATACCATCCCTAATATAGTTACATTTTTCTTCTCTAGTGTGAAAAGACAATGCTGATTTAAACTAATAAAACCTTTACACAATGTCTTTAGTTCAAACATCTTCATAGATGTAGCAGCACTCAGCTGTTTGATCTCATTTATTCGTTCAGTCTAGTAAAAAAAAAAAAAAGCCAGCAGCTTTTTTTCTTGGAAGTATACCTTTAGCTTGTCTTTCCCTCCCCTGACCTACAATTTCATGTGGGGTCCTGTACCTATAGCTTCAGGAAACAAGAGTAATCCTTTTCTGCAGTGCTGTGTGAGTTGGGCAATGTAAGATTTCCAGAAGCGTGGCTGTAACAATACCAGGGAACTCAGTGGCTGGGAGCCAGCGAGTGTAAGTTCACAGTAGCCCACACCACCAAAGGCCTTGCAGATAAACACTTTTAATACATTTCCTCCAGACACTAAGCAATTTTTTTCATTTGGATTTAACTTTCTTACATGTGTGATGTAATGTATACAACATTTGTGTTGCTTTCTTGTTGTGAGGCAGCCAGGTACCATCTATTGTGCTTGTTCTCAGCGTGCTGTAAATTGCGGGGCTATTTAAGAGGACCAAATGGCCAGAGTGAATGCCAGCTCCCTTTCCACTGGCTGAACTCTGCTCAGACATAACCCTCTTGTTCTGCCTCAAAAATATACGTAAAGGTATGTATAGTATGTAAGCCCCTCCTTAGCCTTTCCCACCCTGAAAATTTTCGAATAGGGATGGCATGTTCCCCTCTCCACTGCCAAAAAAAAAAAAAAAAAAATTCACAGTATTTCCCCCTTCCCCCATTTCTTCTCAGCAGACAGCTGTGAGAGTCTAACTTTCAGGAGCTATCCTATCTGTTTCCCCTGATTTTGTTTTGAAGCTGGATTTCGTTTAAATATCCAAGTCATCTTTCACACTGCAGGATTTTTTTGACATAGTTTTAAAGTGGCCTTGCAAATGTTTAATGTGGGTAGAGACATGGTAATTGTTTATATATATATATATATGTTCTTTTTATCCTATTATTTTGCTGCCTTTTTTTTTTTTTTTAATAAAAACCTCCCCCAGCAATTTAGAAAGTTGATAGGGAATTAAGTTGAACAATGCAGTCATTTTAGAAGTCACAGGAAGGCCAAAGTTTCATAATAAAGCTACTTTTTTTTTTTTCCAAAACTATTTCCTTGTAATTCAAACAATCTATTTAATTTTCACACCATTCATTTCTAACCAAACAAAAAATCTCATTAAGAAATGTAGAGATCGTATTCAAAATCTAGCGAGAAAATCAAAATAATGTAATTTAAGATACTTGTTGAACTTCATAGTTGCTTCTCAACCATGCAAGGCCTGATACAAAACAGCGGTAATTTTTCTGTTGATTGTTTTGCACTTTGATCAGACTGTAAGGTTATAGCTAGTCCAACATAAACATGCACAGCAGCTCAGGTTTTATGAGAAGACAGTCTTCTGTCTTCATTGGTATTAGACTGTGTGCAAAGGAATGTGAAACAGGTAGTTGTACTTTACTTGACTTTACAAGGCTAGAGCAAATGTATAAATGCGTGCAGTTGTCTCTGCAGAATCTGAGCACGCTATTATAATTAAAATGTTTAAGTAGAAAGTTAGCTAGTTGTTTTTCCTTAGATTATCAGAGTTACATGTCTGTATTTTGAAAAATGTACATTTGCCAATGCTAAAAGAGGACGGATGGATTCATGAGTTATGAAATTCATGAATTTCCCAAATTCATGTAGTCACATGATTTCCAGAAATTATGTGCAGGATGCCTCAAGTCTACTTCCTGTAACCCTTTTTTTGAGTTTTGTATGTTACTAGAGTACACCAACTTCTGTCGACTACATACAGCTTCGTATGTAGTCGACAGAAGTGTACGTGGTGTTAATTTTATTGTGACCTTAAGCATAAACAGACTTGAATCATGAGATAGCAGACGTAATTTACTATATCCTTTACTCTGTCCCATTGACTAGAAGCAGGTAACTTGTCTTTTGCAGTTGGTCATTTGCCATTTAACTTTAGACAAAGAATTAGTCTGTGGCAGAATGATGAAAAAGAGGAAAACTATTTTTCAGCTGGTAGATTATATTTGTTATTACTCTACTCCAAAAGTCTGTATATTGTGCTTAAGATTATCACTGCTTTCTAAGGAGTAGTGTGTTGTGAGCAGACATGCCTAACTTGCCTGTATTTTTAAACTGGGAACTTTGCACAACTTAGAGTTTTGGAAAACTTGGAGTTTTCCCATAAGCTTGCATGCACACCTGCAGTGTTCCTCGTAAACTCTAAAACCTCTGCAGGAGGAAGCACATCAGAGCTCTGTCTCGTAGCTTCACTTGACAACATGCAACTGTTTTGTAACTTCTTAATAAGAGAACATTTTGTTTTGTAGAGACATGATGGCTGGCACATGAACAGCACCTCAAATGCTGCTGCCAATTTGTTGTTTGTTACTTGGTTTATTAATTAAGTTACACAAAAGATTTGGAAAAAGACCAACAGCCTTTTTTTTTTTTTTTTTTTTTGGTTCCATATTTTGGACTGCCTGGCCAAAGTAGAACAATTGCTGGTGCAGAGATACATAGTCCCAAAGGCGGTTAGGGCGGTTAGCTCTGTTCTTTGACTGAACTATACCAAACCCATGCACCTTCTCTGTTAGTCATGAACTTTAGTAGGGATATCCTTCCTGTTGGTCTATTAATTGACCTCTGTATAGATCTGATCAGAGTACATTGGTGCTAAAAACTTCTGTTTACATCAAAAGCCACATGGTTTTCAGCCAGAAAAAAAAATAAATTCAAAGCTCAAACTTATTTAAAATTGAAACCAGTTTGGCTCACTGGCTATTTTCCCCATTTCTACAAATTTTACCTCACTTTTTTTTTTTTTTATTATTTATTTTTTCTCTGGAGTTAATTTACACAAAGAAGGGGTTTCATGTCCTTACTTTCTGGCTTAATTATATAAAATATATTGTATGTGTATACATATATATATATGTATATAAAATTCCTTTACATTTGCCTGTTTATAGTAATTTTTTTTGGAAGGAAGAATTTTAATAGCAAGATTCAGTAGGCATAACAGAAGCCAGGTTTTTAATGGCTCAGAAATGGTGTAGTTACATATCCTGCAACAGAAATAAGGATTTGTATACAAAGAATGGTTTTGCCTAGTATATCCTTCCCATATGCTATTTTTGCCAGGGGAAGTAACTTTTCTCTAGAAATTTCTGTACTGGATCAGGCAACCATTCAGCTAAGTTCAGCAGCGTGTCTGAAAAGGCCTCAGGTAGGCCTTAGGCACCTTTGGGTTCTGAAGTAGTCTTCCTGTAGAAAAAGTTTCCTCTTAAAATCATTTTGTGGACTGAGGTGTAAAATACTTTCCCCTCATTGTGGATATTTTCATCAAGAATATGAAGCCACGTTTCTCTGTGCCATCAGTTTAGGCCTCACCAGTGCTTTGTGGTGAGCAGTGCCACCCGCTCAGGAGCCGGGACAGCAGCACTAGGCTTGGTTAGGCCTTCATGGAGGCCTCTCAAGTATCTCATCTCTCACGAGGGAAACAAGACTTTGCCAGTCCTTCCTCATGATGAGAGACATTAACAACTCATTTTTATTGTAGATTTTAATGGAAGTATGCGTGTTCTTTAGATACGGCTGAAATATTGGCTTTTGGAGTTTCCAATATCTGTTGCCTGTTGAGGGGAATTTCAAACATGGAAATGTTGTAACTTCAAGTCATGGTGCTGAACTTGATTCTTCATTAATTTACCCTCGTATTCACTGATTTACATAGTTAATAATGACAAGAAATGAACAATTAGGCTGCAGTCTTCTTGATCAAGGTCAGGCATTGTTGTGGCTTCTTGAGGTGGCGTTGGCCAGGCACCTCTCTGAAATGAGTTTCTCTGCCTTCCAACAAGTGGCTGTGAGGAAATGGTGGCATTTCCATGTCACGCAGCAAGGACAGTTTGTCTCATTGGATATTTTCCCCATTGCTACAAACTGTACCTTGTTTTTTTTTTTTTTTTAATTTTATTTTACTTAATTTTTTTTTAACCAGAGTTAATTTACACGAATAAATAAGTGGTTTAATTATATACAATATAGTGTGTATATATATAATTCTTTTACATGTCCCTGTTTCTATTTTTTTTTGGTTTTTTTTTGAAGGAAGAATTTTAATACCAAGATTCAGTTGGCATGCCGTAAGCTGTGGCTATACCAGGTTTTTAATGGCTCAGAAATGGTGTAGTTACACATCCTGCAACAGATCTGTATGCAAAGGATGGTTTTGCCTAGTATATCCTTCCCATATGCTATTTTTGCCAGGGGAAGTAACTTTTTTCTAGGAATTTCTGTAGTGGATCAGGCAACCATTCGGCTAAGTTCAGCAACATGTCTGAAAAGGCCTCAGATAGGCCTCAGGCAGGCCTGAGGCACCTTTGGGTTCTGAAGTAGTCTTCCTGTAGATAAAGTTTCCTCTTAAAATCATTTTGTGGACTGAGGTGTGAAATACTTTCCCCTCATTGTGGATGTTTTCATCAAGAATATGAAGCCACGTTTCTCTGTGCCATCAGTTTGGGCCTCACCAGTGCTTTGTGGTGAGCAGTGCCACCCGCTCAGGAGCTGGGACAGCAGCACTAGGCTTGGTTAGGCCTTCATGGAGGCCTCTCAAGTATCTCATCTCTCACGAGGGAAACAAGACTTTGCCAGTCCTTCCTCATGATGAGAGACATTAACAACTCATTTTTATTGTAGATTTTAATGGAAGTATGCGTGTTCTTCAGATATGGCTGAAATACTGGCTTTTGGAGTTCCTAATGTCCGTGGCCTGTTGAGGGGAATTTCAAACATGGAAATGTTGTAACTTCAAGTCATGGTGCTGAACTTGATTCTTCATTAATTTACCCTCGTATTCACTGATTTACATAGTTAATAATGACAAGAAATGAACAATTAGGCTGCAGTCTTCTTGATCAAGGTCAGGCATTGTTGTGGCTTCTTGGAGGTGGCATTGGCCAGGCACCTCTCTGAAATGAGTTTCTCTGCCTTCCAACAAGTGGCTGTGAGGAAATGGTGGCATTTCCATGTCACGCAGCAAGGACAGTTTGTCTCATTGGATATTTTCCCCATTGCTACAAACTTTACCTTGTTTTTTTTTTTATTTTTTTTTAATTTTCCTTAATATTTTTTTTAACCAGAGTTAATTTACATGAATAAATAAGTGGTTTAATTATATACAATATAGTGTATATATATAATTCTTTTACATTTCCCTTTTTCTAGTTTTTTTTTGTTTTTTTTTGGAAGGAAGAATTTTAATACCAAGATTCAGTTGGCATGCCGTAAGCTGTGGCTACACCAGGTTTTTAATGGCTCAGAAATGGTGTAGTTACACATCCTGCAACAGATTTGTATGCAAAGGATGGTTTTGCCTAGTATATCCTTCCCATATGCTATTTTTGCCAGGGGAAGTAACTTTTCTCTAGGAATTTCTGTAGTGGATCAGGCAACCATTCAGCTAAGTTCAGCAGCGTGTCTGAAAAGGCCTCAGGTAGGCCTTAGGCACCTTTGGGTTCTGAAGTAGTCTTCCCGTAGAAAAAGTTTCCTCTTAAAATCATTTTGTGGACTGAAGCGTGAAATACTTTCCCCTCATTGTGGATATTTTCATCAAGAATATGAAGCCACGTTTCTCTGTGCCATCAGTTTGGGCCTCACCAGTGCTTTGTGGTGAGCAGTGCCACCCGCTCAGGAGCTGGGACAGCAGCACTAGGCTTGGTTAGGCCTTCATGGAGGCCTCTCAAGTATCTCATCTCTCACGAGGGAAACAAGACTTTGCCAGTCCTTCCTCATGATGAGAGACATTAACAACTCATTTTTATTGTAGATTTTAATGGAAGTATGCGTGTTCTTCAGATATGGCTGAAATACTGGGTTTTGGAGTTCCTAATGTCTGTGGCCTGTTGAGGGGAATTTCAAACATGGAAATGTTGTAACTTCAAGTCATGGTGCTGAACTTGATTCTTCATTAATTTACCCTCGTATTCACTGATTTACATAGTTAATAATGACAAGAAATGAACAATTAGGCTGCAGTCTTCTTGATCAAGGTCAGGCATTGTTGTGGCTTCTTGGAGGTAGCGTTGGCCAGGCACCTCTCTGAAATGAGTTTCTCTGCCTTCCAACAAGTGGCTGTGAGGAAACGGTGGCATTTCCATGTCACGCAGCAAGGACAGTTTGTCTCATTGGATATTTTCCCCATTGCTACAAACTGTACCTTGTTTTTTTTGTCTTTTTTTTTAATTTTATTTTACTTATTTTTTTTTTTTTAACCAGAGTTAATTTACACAAATAAATAAGTGGTTTAATTATATACAATATAGTGTGTATATATAATTCTTTTACATGTCCCTGTTTCTATTTTTTTTTTTTGAAGGAAGAATTTTAATACCAAGATTCAGTTGGCATGCCGTAAGTTGTGGCTACATCAGGTTTTTAATGGCTCAGAAATGGTGTAGTTACACATCCTGCAACAGATCTGTATGCAAAGGATGGTTTTGCCTAGTATATACTTCCCATATGCTATTTTTGCCAGGGGAAGTAACTTTTCTCTAGGAATTTCTGTAGTGGATCAGGCAACCATTCGGCTAAGTTCAGCAGCGTGTCTGAAAAGGCCTCAGGTAGGCCTTAGGCACCTTTGGGTTCTGAAGTAGTCTTCCTGTAGAAAAAGTTTCCTCTTAAAATCATTTTGTGGACTGAGGTGTGAAATACTTTCCCCTCATTGTGGATATTTTCATCAAGAATATGAAGCCACGTTTCTCTGTGCCATCAGTTTGGGCCTCACCAGTGCTTTGTGGTGAGCAGTGCCACCCGCTCAGGAGCCGGGACAGCAGCACTAGGCTTGGTTAGGCCTTCATGGAGGCCTCTCAAGTATCTCATCTCTCACGAGGGAAACAAGACTTTGCCAGTCCTTCCTTACGATGAGAGACATTAACAACTCATTTTTATTGTAGATTTTAATGGAAGTATGCGTGTTCTTCAGATATGGCTGAAATACTGGGTTTTGGAGTTCCTAATGTCTGTGGCCTGTTGAGGGGAATTTCAAACATGGAAATGTTGTAACTTCAAGTCATGGTGCTGAACTTGATTCTTCATTAATTTACCCTTGTATTCACTGATTTACATAGTTAATAATGACAAGAAATGAACAATTAGGCTGCAGTCTTCTTGATCAAGGTCAGGCATTGTTGTGGCTTCTTGAGGTGGCGTTGGCCAGGCACCTCTCTGAAATGAGTTTCTCTGCCTTCCAACAAGTGGCTGTGAGGAAACGGTGGCATTTCCATGTCACGCAGCAAGGACAGTTTGTCTCATTGGATATTTTCCCCATTGCTACAAACTTTACCTTGTTTTTTTTTTATTATTTTTTTTTAATTTTCCTTAATATTTTTTTTAACCAGAGTTAATTTACACGAATAAATAAGTGGTTTAATTATATACAATATAGTGTATATATATAATTCTTTTACATTTCCCTGTTTCTAGTTTTTTTTTTTTTTTTATGAAGGAAGAATTTTAATACCAAGATTCAGTTGGCATGCCGTAAGCTGTGGCTACACCAGGTTTTTAATGGCTCAGAAATGGTGTAGTTACACATCCTGCAACAGATTTGTATGCAAAGGATGGTTTTGCCTAGTATATCCTTCCCATATGCTATTTTTGCCAGGGGAAGTAACTTTTCTCTAGGAATTTCTGTAGTGGATCAGGCAACCATTCGGCTAAGTTCAGCAGCGTGTCTGAAAAGGCCTCAGGTAGGCCTCAGGCACCTTTGGGTTCTGAAGTAGTCTTCCGGTAGAAAAAGTTTCCTCTTAAAATCATTTTGTGGACTGAGGCGTGAAATACTTTCCCCTCATTGTGGATATTTTCATCAAGAATATGAAGCCACGTTTCTCTGTGCCATCAGTTTAGGCCTCACCAGTGCTTTGTGGTGAGCAGTGCCACCCGCTCAGGAGCTGGGACAGCAGCACTAGGCTTGGTTAGGCCTTCATGGAGGCCTCTCAAGTATCTCATCTCTCACGAGGGAAACAAGACTTTGCCAGTCCTTCCTCATGATGAGAGACATTAACAACTCATTTTTATTGTTGATTTTAATGGAAGTATGCGTGTTCTTTAGATATGGCTGAAATACTGGCTTTTGGAGTTTCCAATATCTGTTGCCTGTTGAGGGGAATTTCAAACATGGAAATGTTGTAACTTCAAGTCATGGTGCTGAACTTGATTCTTCATTAATTTACCCTCGTATTCACTGATTTACATAGTTAATAATGACAAGAAATGAACAATTAGGCTGCAGTTGTCTTGATCAAGGTCAGGCATTGTTGTGGCTTCTTGGAGGTGGCGTTGGCCAGGCACCTCTCTGAAATGAGTTTCTCTGCCTTCCAACAAGTGGCTGTGAGGAAGCGGTGGCCATTTCCATTTATTTCCATGTCACGTAGTGAGGATGGTTGTGAGAAAAGTAGGTGTTTGTCCTACTCGGGTGTTACACCCAGCACGAAGATTCTCATGCATATGGCCCGTTGTGGAATTTTCCAAATATCACTGTCCCCGGAGGTGTTTGAGGAAAGGTTGGTGGCATTGGTAGTCGGGTGAAGGTTGGACCAGATGATCTTGAAGGTCTTTTCCAGCCTTAACGATTCTATGATTCTAATACTGCTAACATTTTCCTGAAACTTTAATAATTTTTTTGGTGACTGTGAGATCTAGCTGCCTGAAGGACCTCAGGACTGCGCATAAAACCCAGTGCCAGAAAATGTCCCCCAAATGACCAGGTGAGGCCTATGCCAAATGGTGGGCTGGTAGCAGGGGGCAGGCAGGGCCGGCAGATGTCCCACAGCTGGGGCCGAGCAGACCGGGCACGGCGAGGCCGTGGCCAGCGGAGGCCATGGTCAGGTCCCAGCACGGTGAGGTGTGCGCGGGCCAACATGGAGCTCGAGCGGAGCTTTTTATGCCTCCATCTTGTGGCAAGCCACATTTGAGACGAGACAACACGGCCATCTCTTTTCTTCTTATTATTTTTTTTTAAATTTTGGGTTCTGCTTCATTTCTTTTTCATTTTTTTAGCCACTTCCCCGGGCCCCGACTCCCTCCGAGGGCCCTTCCGCCGCTCTCCCCTCAGAGCTCCCGCCCCTGCCCCTTCCCGCCGCTTCCTCCCGGCAGCGCGCACGCGCGGCCACCGCCAGCCCGCGCACTCCCGCCCCCTTCTCCCCCCCCCCTTCCCCTCCCCTCCCCGCGGGGCTCCCCCCGCCCCTCCGCGCACATCCGGGTCCCGGCGCTGGCCCCGCCGGCCCCGCCGCCGTCCCCTCGCGTCGTGGTGGGAGCGGGCGGCCCAGGCCCAGGCCCAGCCGCCGCCGCCGCCGGCCCTCAGGGGGACGCCCGCCGCGGCCGGGAGGCCGCCCGCGCTCCGTGCCGGGTGGGTGAGGGCGGCCCGGGAGCCTGGGGAGGCGCTATCTGCTTCGGGAGGGGGGTGTGAGGCGAGGGGGGGGAGTTGGGGGGTGGGGAGAGCCGCGGGACCGAACTTTCTGCTCCCTTTGGGGAAGTTTTTGCCCCCTTTTGGAAACTTTGTGCCCCTCGCTGAGAGGTTTTGCCCCTGTCGGAAAGTTTGTGCCCCCCCCTCGGGAAGTTTCTGACCCTTTGGTTGAGGCCGGGACCCTCCTCACAGGGCCGCTGGGGGGTGTGGGGGGGCTGGAGGAGCAGCCCCACTAACCCCACAAACCCATGCTTCGTGCTGTGCACGGAGCTGCCTCAGTACTCACAAAAGGTTTGCTTTTTCTCCCCCTTTTTTAAGCTGAGGAACTCCGCTCTTAGATTGTCAAAGGCCTGAGCAAGTGAAAGAGGAGAGGGATAACTGCCCGTGTCCCGGGCGCGCTGGTGAAGCGGCGCCTTCTCGCTCGGGCTCCTTCGTCCGCCTCGGCCTCGCCAGCCTTCCCCCGGCATTGACAGCTGCTTGACAACAGATGGGCCGCGGAATTGATTCAGAGGGGCAATTTTTGTTTTCTGTGGGTTGTAAACTTAATAGAGGAAATATGGTCTTGCGGTTAAAGCACAAGACTGGGGATCAAGTGATCGGCGTTCTCTTCCAGTAGTGTAGTTTTTGATGTGACTTAAAGCAAATTAAATGAAGGTATTTTTTAGGAAAATGAAGAACTGATTTCCCAAAGGTTCAGTAAGAGGCCTTGAAGCTCGTGGTGGAATCTATGGGTTTACAGGATTTATTCAGTGAATGACGTGGGCTCCCTGCTTTAACGCAGCCTCTGAGGAATAACTGTCAAAGTTTGCATTAGCCTGTGAGTTTTGTCTTGTCATGGGAAATTAGATTGTCAGTGTGTGATGGCTTTAGATGAAATCTCTTGCTGGTTTTCATTCCTTCGTTAATTTCAGGTAATTTATCTGTCATGTGTGGCTTTAAAATCCTGACAAGTGAAGCAGGTGTTGTGCAGTGCACATCCCGATTATGGGAGTTCTGCACGGATTATCTTCCCGATATTCTGATTCCTGATATTCTGAGAGAATCCCAGTGAAGAGAAGGGAAAAAAAATGGTACATACATTTCTCAGTCACGTGCCCGTGCTCTTCAAAAGCTGTAATGCTTTATGAAATTGGCAGCTGGTGGTAGTGGAAGTTAATAGATGAAGCAAATAACTTAATTGAAGATGTTTCATAATTAGTATGTTGTAATTTCTGAGTGCTATGTCTGTGTAGGGTGTTGCTGAATTTAATGTCTTAATCCCTGCTGTTTGATAGTGGTTTAGTCTAACATCTGATATAAAATTTTGTTCATTTGGCCTTGAAATTGACAGTAAGTGTTTAATGGCACTTATTTTGGAAAAGAAAACCACAGCAAACCTTGTGCTTGCTGGGGTATCTGCCATTGTTAAACCTTTCTTTCCTTTTCAAAAGTGGAGAAAATACACTTGAGGGGGGAATTTTCTTTTTTTTCTAAAGAAAGCTTTCCTAGTGAAAGCCCAGGAGGGTGGGCAGTTGGGGTAGGGATGAGAAATAAAAGAAGAGGATGAGAGGCTTCCCTTGTATTTCTCCTCTTGATGACGGAAGATCACAGCAAAAGGGTGTGCAGCGTATACAGCTGTAGTGGGTGCTTTTTCTTTGAGGTTTAGAGCTTTAACCTGCGGTGCAACCTGAAGGAATGGTAGCTGTGGACCCCGTACTTGAAGAATCTGACTTTGTAACAAGATTCATCTCACAGCTTGAGCAGGTGATCTCCTTTGCAGAGTTTTCAGGATGACAGAATGGTATCTGAGTTGGAAGAAATTCCATCTCTTAAGATAGAGTGCTAATGCTCTGTTAAATGTTGTATTTCTGTATTTGGTCAAACGGCCTTTGCAAATTATATTGTGGTCTTTAATCTTCCAGAGGACGCTTTTAATTTCAGGAAGATGTTCTATTATATTCTCTTTATGGTTCTCTAAAGAAAACTCTAAAAACTCCTTTGTTGCCCTTTGCTAAATTATATACCTGCAGACATACTGCTGGGGCAATTCTTTGCAAGTCCGTATTCCTTACTTTGCTGCAAGTTAAATGCTCCTTGTTGTTTAAAATGCAGGTTTCTTCTAATGTCTGTGATAGCTTTGTTAAAATTATTTTAAACGTGCTAATATTCCTTAAAAGATCCCTAGATCATTTTTTATAGCAACAGGTTTAGTCCGTTCAAGTAAGGAGAGCAGTTCATGCTCAGAACTAAAAGGTACTTGTGTTAGCTGAGAACACTTCAGATGTTTCGTGGCTAACATTGATAAACAACTCATTAAAAGCAAGTTGAAAAGTAATTCAAAACTTTCGCAGTTATCATTAGTCTCGGTGCAAGTTCCTGCACTGCTCTCTGGAAGCCTTCTCAGCGGTGCTCCTGTGACCACGTCGCAAAGTTTGGCCGGCGCTTCAGCCCGCTTGACCAGGGTGGGTTGGCAAGGTGCGGGACGCCGCCTGCCAAGTCCGTATCCCTCCTGACCTACCACCAAGGTTGCGCCCGCCAGGACTGTCATCCTTGACAGAGGATCTTTGTCAGGACGCTGCTACTGATCCACCAGCTATGAGGTAGTGTCTCTGAATTCTGGGTCAGTGCATGTCACAAACTGACAAATTTAGAATACTTCGCCATTCATTCTTTCTGTGCAAGGGGGAAAAAAGGCTTGCTGAATTACTATTGTCAGTGTTCCCTCCAAATCCTGTAGGCATTGTAAACTTGTCACAGTCTTAATGCAATTCAGTTGGAGTGGAAGCGAATACACACACGTATACATCTTTATTTCTTCTTCCCCTCTTTTAAAGCTTTACGAAAGTCTGCAGTCCCTGCTTTCAAGTTACATTTTTTGTTGCCAAATCACGTTTTTAGTGGCAGTATTTAGGATTTTATTCTTTAATGAAGGCTTTCTGTGTGAGCAGCTACATTTTTGGAAGGTTTTGTCAGGTTTTTTAATTTCTTAATGTATTTCAGGGCTTGTGGAAAGTATGAGTATGTCTTCTTTTTTCCTTTTTTTTTTTCAGGTGGAGTATTGAGTCCATTTCAAATACCCATTTGCTTGGCTATGTCCACCAACCTGCCAGTGGAAGAATAAGCTTTTGCTTTCATGTTTAGTGAAATTTAGTGATGGCCTCGTATGTGATTTTAATCAAGAAACAGCTGCTAACTTGTAGTGCTAACTGCTGTGGTTGGAGTAGATCCTGAATAACCTTAAAAACATGAGGCAGTTTTAGGGCTGACTTTCAGAAGTGCTGACTACAGTTGATGATGGCATTTTTCAGCGTAATGCTTCTGTTGGAAAATGCCAGTTAGGTGAAATAAGAGTGTGAGAAAATGCACAGTTCTGGTAAAATACTTAAAAGAGAGATTTGGGTTCTAAGGTGGAATTTGCAGGTTTTGAGACTTCTACAAAGCTGAATAATTAGAGCAGTTGTGGAAACCAGAGCCATGTGAGCACAGGATTTTTGTGTTCTAAGTGGATGCCTTAAGAAATAGATACATTTTTCAGGCCTGGGAAGGTTTTGTTTTTTCCCCTCCGTCTCTTTTCCACGGTATCACACTTAAACTTGAGTTGTACCATGATGCAAAACACGTTCAAAACTTTCTGTTCTTTGGTCACACTTCTTCCTGAGGTTTTCTTGGCATCAGTTGCCATTTTGAAATGCAGTGGAGTTCTAGTGAACTCTTTCTGGCTGTACCTCGTTGGAGATACAGATCTTTATCACTTGTTTTATTTTCTTGCAGTGAATTTTGAGAAGACTAAGAAAAAAGAGGCAAACAGGCATCACCTTTGTGGTCTGAGCTATACGGCTTCTGTGGTACCAGTTCTTCCATGTCCCATTCATTACTTGCATCTTGTGCTTGGCCTCACAGTTTTTGTTGTTTCTATACCAGCGCTAGTTAAATACTTCTCAGCTGACAGAGTTATATGCTTCAGGTTTTTTTAAAGCTGTGTTAGATGATGTACAGATGTGGAAATGAAAAGAAGTAGTATTGTGTGAGAAAGCCACGTCTGAAGTTGTTAATACAGTTTTTGTTGGGAGAGCAGTCACAGTTAATAAAATTTTTGAAGATACCAGACAATTCTTTTCTGTTCTTGTTTACATGTATTATTAATTAAAAAATATTGCCTTACAAGGCATGTTTGAAGCAAAGAAATCTAGAGCTAGTATAAAAGCAATTATGTTTCACTCAATTAGATGTCTTTTTAGATATGCAAGCCCAGTTCTGATGGAAATACCACAAGTTCCGTGTTGGTATCCTTCCTAAAATCTCCTTTCATCTTTTCCTTACCCCTGAGGGGAGGGGGGAGAAGAGTTAACCAAATGATGGGTGATACTTTTCATTTTTCCTGATAGCTTTTCTGCACTGGATAATTGAAGAAAAATCTTTTCTGTTCCAAAGCTGTGGCGATGGCAGGGAATTCGTAGGCCCTTGAAGTTTGTTTCCCAAGTGTGACCTTAGGATTCATTTTAACTTTGATGTGCATGGAAAAATTGTGGAACTCTGTGTCTTCTGTATTTGTCCACAATAAAAGACTAATGAATGCCATTGCATGGGACCATATGCTAGGCCACAGTGTGAGATGTAGGCTTTGGAAAATGATCGCAAAACCAAGCACAATCCTGCACGGCTCCTGTTCAAGACATTTATAAGGAGAAAAGGATCCTACTAAAACAAAGTGAAATTGATGCAAATCCAAGTGAATAGAAGTTGTAGTTTTAGATAGTTTTAAAAATATGTTGATAGCTGAGTATAGCACAATAAACTTATTACACTGAAAGTGGGTTTGGGAGCTTTCTGTATGAACACACAAACTGTTCTGACGTGTCCGTGGAGGCAAAGTACTGAAGCATTTCTAAGTTTGAAGGGGCAGTGAGGTTAGGCACCAGAGCTGACTGCTAAACAGTTTTAACTGGCAAGTCTGAAGCAGTTCTAACGACCTACCAATTGTGTAGCTAGTTATAAGGGGTGGTTTGTTTATATTGTGAAACTGAGTCTCAAAGCAGCTTCTAATCAGGAGCACTTCTGATTGGATCGGGTGCTGCAGGAAGCTTCATTTGCAAACTAGTAAATGAAGCAGCAAAGAATAGCATTTGTACACTTGAAATGCAAGCTTAGTGTTGACAGTAGGAAAGGATGAGGATCACGTAGTTAGGTATTTTATGCTTTTTATTCCTATAGGGTGATGGGCTACTTGGTGAATGGGATTTAAAGTTCAGATCTTACAGGTAGGAAATTTGTAGTTTGGAATAAGTAGGAGTAGACTAAGAAAATCTCAGAAGAGGAACCAAAACATACTTCTGCTGCTTCGTGTTTATGATGGTAGATGAACGATAGTCTATTTTTCCCCTCTTCACAAATGAAAAGTCATTTGTGCGTTGTGGTGTTACCCAAATTTGTTTGTATTTAGATGGCATGATGAGGTATTAAGAAGGGGTTCAAACAATGGACTTGTTCACACGACTAGTTTCCTTCTATTTGCTGTACTCATCAGTAAGAACTCTGTAAGTTCAAATAACGTCTGCCCTAAAGTCTTAATTTTGGAGCAGCAATTACTTCCTTCTGTGTTCGCCCATTCAAAGCCCCCTCATGTCACGTCATGGAATGCATTGCTTTTAGTCTATAGAGACTGTAAACGTTTGTTGTTGTTGTTTGTTTTTCAATGTAATGTTTTTCAGCCAAGGTTCACTTGTAGCTTGGTTGAAAAGTTATTTAATAAAAGGTGATGTGTAATAGACCCTCTGCCTCCCGAGGAAATTTAAGAAATCTGCCTGTGAAAGTTGTTTGCCTGTTGCTTCTAGAGGTACAGCAGTATGAGCAATTTTTGCAGCACTACGAATGAAAATGTGACTCTTTAAAGCATATTTTTCTGCCTTCATCTGAGGGTGATGCACTGTTGTGCTGCAATCTTGGCTCATAACGTGCATGTGTGAGCTCTTGGAAGAAACTGGTTGTAAATACAGATGATCTGGTGAAGCAGTTCACAGCAGATGCCATGATTAGTTAGAAACCTTTCAATAATTAGGTGCTGGAATTACATCAAATGCAAGTAAATGTTCTAAATGTATTAACTCATTCAGAAGTTTTAAAATCCTAGAAAAGCTGTAGTTTCCACATGAAAATGTTTTGTTCCTGTACATAAATTCCTGAACCTACTGCTTTGTGACCTTAAATGGCTTCGAAGAAGGAAATACTTTTACTCTACAAATAATTTATGAAGCTTCTTAATACTAGTTTGTTTTCATAATAAAAAGCTGTAAACCTTCAGTATTTTTTGTTCCAGAATGAGCTTCCAGAGGGCCTACAATGAGGTACAATTGGTGTCTCTTACACTTCTGGAAGCCTGTCAGTACAGGAGTCTGTTGCAGGGTTTCTTTTTTGCCCTCGCTGCTCTTGAACAGGTAAAAACGCTCTTGAGCAAGAGAGTCTAGAAAGCTACATGGGCGGGGCAGAACAGTTTTACTATAAATGATATTAATGTTTTCAACTTCAGCAGTCTCATTTTTCAGTGGTCATAGTACAAGCGTGTATGTGGAAACTTTTCTGAAGATGAAACAAATCAGATCAAATTGTTAGGATGCTTCAGGAATACTTGTTTTACTAGGCTTTGCTGTTGTTGATAGGGATTCAGACTTATGTAAAGTTTTGAGAGCTAATTATGTTACTTCAAAAAGACTTTTTCTGAAATCATTGTTTATGAGACAGTCATTTATCAAAATTCTCTTGACTTGCCCTACAAATACCAGTTATTGTAATGGATTGCTTTAGTAGAACTGTTCCAGCTTTCCTTGCTTTGAGTTGCTTGTTTATTCTAAGAGAATAGTTGTGGGTAAATGACGTTGAAATGATAGACAACCAGTAAAATTTTGTTCCTTGTTGTTCCATGTTACTGTTGTGTTTGAAATACTAAAAGAAAAAAAAAATACACAATCGTAGAATAGAATCATACATCAGTAAACCTGATTGCACAGTATAGATGGGGCAGCTGTCATGGAATAGACCAGTGGCAGGAGACGAGCATTTCTCGAAATCTATTTTGAGCTTAACTGTAGGAATTTTTAGTGTATGTTCTGCCTTGATGATGCTTAAGATTCTTTGAAAGCATAGCTGAGAAACAGAAATAGAAGTTTTTAATTGTCTTCTCGCTGGTCTTAAGATTGTAGGTGGGTTCATTTCCTTTTTTAGGGGTGTGAGCAGCTGCTGAAATCTTCCAACTATTGAATGTACCCAGGGCTTGGAAGTAAGTTAATTGTCACCATAAACAGCTTTTACTTTTTAGAACTCTAAACTTTTATCCTCAGTAAAAGAATAAATTCAGTCCGTGTTCTTGGCCAAGTTTCTCCCTTTATGTATTTCCTGTTACCCTGTTACTTTGAAGGGTGCAGAGGTTCTCATGTGTAATTGTTCTAGGGAACTAAATTTCTACTGAAGATGCTGCCACATCCTGATATTTCTTCAGAAAGTTGGTGGTATTGCTTTTTTTCTTTCCTTTTTGCAATACCTTCTCCTAAGGACTGCTGAGACAGTTAGAGGCATCTGTCTTTTAAATTTCTTTTCGTTTTGTTTTTGTTCATTTTTCTTTCCCCATTTTTTTCGTAGTGTTGAAGAAAAGCTGAAGAATCAAAGTACCACCAGTGGAGTTAAGCTACTGGCTGAAATAAGTGGATTATTTTTCCTGTGAAAATCATTTATAAGATTTTAAACTTTTCATCATAGCCAAGTGTCCTTGGGTCTGTTCCCTGCTTTCCTCACTTTGTCCCTCCGCAGTAGAAGGCCTAGAACAATTACACGTGGGGCAGTACAAATGCTTTGTCGGGGGGTGCTTGCTGTACCTTTGGCTGGTGATGCTTACTGCTTGCTTTGGTGTAGGCTTCAGCACTTGTCTTGCGGTTGCAATACCAAAAGTCAGTAAGTTGCTAGGGTTATTGAAAGGCATTTTTTTGGTCCTTAATTTTGCTAAAGGAAAGTACCCATCTGTGTCTTTAAGCGTGTTTTTAAATGTGTCTAAACGTGTAGGAAAGCCTTATCAGATAACGTTTAATTAATCAAAGATGGGAGGAGAAAAGATCCGCTTGATTAAATATAGGAATCTAAGGGAACCAGCGTAGAGGTTCTTAAATCTTCTTCTTTCCCCCTTCTTAAGTGCAGATTTGGTGTCCTGAGGTATGTTAGGTGTTTTAATTCACCATGGTTTATCAAAAGTTGAGAGACAGTGTTGTTTGGCAGTCTCTGTAGCAAGAAAGGAAACATCTTTTGTTATTGACATCCTTTCTCTTAGCTCTGCTCTTGCTTTTTGCCAGCTGCTCATTGTCTATACTTGCTTATTTAGTATTCACCAGAGATTTTACAAGTTCTTATCAGTTCTTTGCCACGGCACATCATTTCCTCTTGTCATCCTTACTCCTTAATTTGGGAGGGGGGGTGGTGTTGTAAGGATTTGCATGAGAGCTGGTGAGTGGTAGAAAACCCCGCCATTCATGAGCGCTGCATGAGTTGTGCAGCATTGTTCTGCTCCTTCTCCCCTTTCTGGGGCACACGGTAGTAAAGGTCGCGTTTCTAGGACTTACTGCCATGCCTTCCCCCCTCCTCTTTTCTGGGGAACGGAAAAGATTTCTTTATTTTTTGCCAACAGCTAAAAATATCCAGTGCTTCAAATATTCTTCTTAGAAGATAGAAGGAAGTGCAACATAAAAATAGCCATGGCTGCAAAGATTGCCCACCTTTCTGAACGGCTCATGAGGGATTGGCTTGGGGATGTCTTAATACTCTTTGAAAAACATGGAACACCTAATCAGAGCTCAAGAACTAGTAGATACATTAGTATTTTCTCCTTTTGATAAATAAAGATCCATTTGAGAAGCTGATTATTTCTCAGGAGTAATGGGTGTGGAACTGCTCCTTCCACCGTGCCTCTTCCTTGTTTCTTGGTAGCGAGTCTGTCTTCTCGTGAAGCACCGTGACAGGGATGTAACACAAGTTTTACAGCATGTTTCCCAAATTGTTTTTAGGAAGAAGCTCTTGGATTTAAGGAATGGTTGGACAATATTGTTGACAGAAACCATGCTGCCTCTTTGGTCCTCTAACTGTCCCTCTTCCCACTAATCAGAAATGCAGCAGCTGGGGGCTTTGATCACGTATTACTTTATTCAGCTTTAGGCAGAGATTCGGATAGTTTAGGGGTTTTGTTCTGGAACAAAATCAGATGCAATGGCTAGGGTTGAAATAGGAATTCTTTTAATATCTGCTTTTTTGTTTTGCCTTATTCTTTACTAATAGCCTGTTTACTCATCTTCTTAATAGTGCTAAATTGGAAGGATTGATCGTTATTTCTGATGTGAAGACTTCATCACTGGCATCTATGTTCGTTTGTCAGCGTCCAAGCACAGCTCATCAGTGGCTGTAACTGCTTTTGATATACACTGACATTAGTTTGAAAACAAGAGGAAAAACATCCAAAAAAAGCCCAACAACAACAACAAAAAAATAGACAAAACCCAACAAACCTTTTGAAGACTTGTGTCAAATGACGTCAATGGCCAGTTTGTTCTCCTTTACTAGCCCAGCTGTAAAGCGTCTGTTGGGCTGGAAACAAGGAGATGAAGAAGAAAAATGGGCAGAAAAAGCTGTTGATGCTTTGGTAAAAAAGCTGAAAAAGAAAAAGGGTGCTATGGAAGAACTGGAGAAAGCCTTGAGCAGTCCAGGACAGCCCAGCAAGTGTGTTACTATCCCCCGGTCTTTAGATGGACGACTTCAAGTTTCTCACAGAAAAGGCCTTCCCCATGTAATTTACTGTCGTGTTTGGCGTTGGCCTGATCTCCAAAGCCATCATGAGCTGAAGCCATTGGATATTTGTGAATTTCCTTTTGGATCTAAACAGAAGGAAGTCTGCATCAATCCATACCACTATAAGAGGGTGGAGAGCCCAGGTATGTTTGAGCATGGCTATCTGACAGCTGGATAAAATCTCCAGGAGCCACATGTGTTCTTCACTTCAGTACTATACAATGAACTAAATTTGGTGTAAGAGGGAGTTTGGAAGAGTAACGTTCAAAAGTGTAATTTTCTTGCGGGGTTATGGTGAGGTGTGTTGTCCATTCTGTACTGTTTTTCTTGGTGGCAAATCATGCTTTTCCCCCAGCCTGCTACCTGAAAAGTTAGTGGTGAAGTCCGCATTTACCAAAAAGTAGGAAGGCAATAATCAAAAGACCTTGTTTTCTTTGAGACACTTGTTTACAAACCTCAGTCCTTGCAAGGAGGTTGGTAGCATTCTCTCAGGGGTTTAATATTTCATCAGTGAGTGACATGAACCGAGGGGATTAAAAAAATTCTGGCATTTGGTGTTCCCCACATTGACTCCCACCAGTAGGCAGCAAAGCTGAACAGAACTAGGAATGATTGCGTAGATCAAGGTAGGTACCACATTTGTGTCAGGTTGCAAGTCTGCTGTTAAGACACATTGCCTTGGGAGAAGGTGAGGAGGGAGGACTGTGGTTACGAGTGGGAGAGAAGAATTAGGTTGCTCTGGAAGGTGTGGTGAAAATGCCTTCCGTTGTTCCACGAAATGGTTGCATCTCTGCTGCAACTGATTGTTGTGCTCAAGGGCTCTACTGTAGCCCTTGAATTCCAGACTTCAGCACTCTTGAATTTAAAAGTTCAAACTCCAATTTAGCAATAGTTGTATACTGTATTACAGATTCTTTGTCTTCAGTGAAAAGGTCTAAATGTAGCTATATAGTTCGACCGTAGTAATGTTGTCTGGATTTCTGTCTGTACTGCTTTGATTGTGCAGATCCAGTGGGTTTTGCACTTCCGAATCAGTACTTCATTATGCACTGCATGTGAACTGCTTTTAATGAAAAAAAATAGCTTCCAGTTGCATGAAATATAAGTGTACTTCTGCTCTGTTTTTTTGCAAGGGTAAAGTTTTAGTCCATGATAAAGTGTAATTTAAAAATAAAGGAGAGAGGATGGGGTGGTGTCATGACAGATGAGTCCTCTTCTCTCCACACATACCGGTATTGAAATTTTCATGGCGAGCACGTGGTTTATATCCTTTTCTTTCTATTTCAGTTTTTAATCTAAGTTTCTCTGGGTTTTGTTTGCTTGTTTTTTTCAGTTCTACCTCCAGTGTTAGTGCCTAGACATAGTGAATTCAATCCACAGCACAGCCTACTAGTTCAGTTCAGGAACCTAAGCCACAACGAACCACATATGCCACATAATGCGACATTTCCAGATTCTTTCCAGCAACCCAACAGCACTCCATTTTCCATTTCGCCAAACAGTCCCTATCCACCTTCTCCAGCCAGCAGCACTTACCCAAGCTCCCCAGCCAGCTCTGGACCATCTAGTCCGTTTCAGCTACCAGGTAAGTACATGTAAGCATAAATGTGAACTTAATAAAAATAATTGAAAGGTTTTATTGCAGCGCTAAGACCTGTTGTGACTTAACTCAGGAATTCATGGTACTTACAATAAATTGCTTTGTTGCTTGCATGTTAAGGAGTTTTAATCTTGGATTTGTTGCTGATTAGAGTTAATTGTTTTATCTTTCCAAATATTCTTTGTCACAGATACCATAGTAGTGTGTTATTTTGCACAGCTTCGATGTAGAATAACTGACGCACGCTTTAGAAGAATGTCAAGCATTGAAAAGAAAGCTGATGCAACAGGCTTAGCAAAAAGTTTTTTTTAATGTCTTTCTGTGAATGAGAACACTTAAATATGGTATTTAACTAGAAAAAAAATGGAGTAAATTCTCAGTGGGACAACCTTAACTGATTTGGGTGAAAATGGGGGGGAAGCCTGACTGAAAGGGGCAGAGGGAAGAAGCCATGTTGAATCTGACTGGTTATTGGTGTGATTTAGAAAGCCGTGAAGGTAATGAATTAAAGAATTCATCTTTCCAGCAGCTCAGTGGTCTTATCTTGTTTCTTTCTGACTGCCCATTGCTGCAAAAAGAGTATCCAGTCAGCACGATATCCCTCTTGAGTGGGGACTGACTGAGATCAGTAGGAAGGGTGATATCCAGAGGGAATTTCAGAAATAGGGGATAATAGTGTGTTAGTAGACTAACTGCTGCTGAATGGAGGGAGCGATGCAGAGATGCACACTTGTGCAGTGAACTCAGGCTACACAAGCAGTGAAAAAGTAACTGTCTGGTGTGGGCCTTCATTAAGCTATAGCAAATAACATTAGTATTTCTACCTCTTCCTTGTTTCTTTTTGAACAGAGTGGAGCAGTGGGCGCGAAAGCTAGTGTTAGTGTTACAAAAAGTGGGAGCTATAGTCATTTTGCCCAGCTGCAGAAGTGCAGTTATTAAAAAAAAAAAAAAAAGGCACATATCTTAGTTTTTCTCTTGTCTAACCTTGTCTCTTCTAAACTAAGAATACAGCTGTTGAAGTTTGCTGTAAAGACAGCTGCCTGTATTGTCTTCATGTTGCTTTGAAAACTGGGCCAAATGTTGTAATATCTCCTGTTAAAGAATATTTTAATGTGTTTATGACTGTAAAGTGAATAAATAAATAAATAGTTGAAATGGTTGAGGTTTATTCAGTCTTTTTTTTTTTTCTTGTTTGTAGCTGATACTCCACCTCCTGCATATATGCCCCCTGATGATCAGATGGGGCAGGATAACTCTCAGTCTATGGACACAAGCAATACAATGATCCCTCAGATCATGCCAAATATATCTACCAGAGGTAAGTTGTATAGTATGGGGGCAAAAGTAATGTTGTTTGGCTTCTTAGTAATCACAACCGACTTGAATGCATAACTTCAAATGATGCAATAAATCTGTGTTGATAAGTGGAAGTAGTCCAAGAAAAACTGGAGTTGTAACAGTAAGAACTAAGAAGCAAAACTTGCCTTGCTCATTTGCCTCTCTTGCTTTTAATGCCTCAGATCTGTAGTATGGCTTATGATGAACTGAACTTTTTCTTTCTCAGAATTAGGGTTTTTCCTGCTACTTTTGGTTGCTGTCAGAATTGTATATGCACAAAGGCTCTGAAAATTGCCAAAATAGCAATAATTAAAAAAAAATAAAAGTGGAGAGAAGGATAATGTTTCACCTGGTATCAATCATTTGTATTTTTTGTGTATTTTTTTTCTTGATATCAGACTTAAAATAGGAAAGTGATTAAAATCAACAGACTAGCTGAAATGCATGAAAATATGTTAAAATAATTAAGACTTTAATCAGGACTGTTCTTGCCCATCACAAATGTTGGCTAAGCTATTGATTATTGATATTCTGGAAGACTTGCTTTACAGTGTTAGATTTAATATTTTGACATTTAAATAAACTGTTATTTCCATTTTGCTTAATTTCAGATGTTCAGCCTGTTGCCTATGAAGAACCCAAACACTGGTGTTCGATCGTGTATTACGAATTAAATAATCGTGTTGGAGAGGCTTTTCATGCATCTTCTACAAGTGTCTTAGTAGATGGGTTTACAGATCCCTCCAATAATAAAAACAGGTTCTGCTTAGGTTTGCTCTCAAATGTTAATCGCAACTCAACAATTGAGAACACTAGACGACATATTGGGAAAGGTAAAGCTTTGTCGTGTTATGCATGATTGGGAAGCTAAATTCTTGGTTTCTACTTCTTCTGTTCTTGTTTGTGAGTAGTCATTGTTGCAGAACAGAGAAGCTGAGGTATTCTGTGGTTTATTATCTACTTCTCCAGTATCTGAAGACAAGTTACTTAGGCATGGTTTGATTTTTATTGGTTTAGAAATGGCATCCACTTTTCTTTATTACTAATTTAAAAGTTTAACTCTTTCTTACCAAACTGTAGTGTCATAGGGGCTTTTTGTTATGGTTAGTGATATTCTGTACATAGAAATTTTTATTTCAGCACCAAGAAACACACTGCAGGACTTCTGAAGTTTTATATCTGCTTCGTAAATCAAATTCTTCGTACCACTTTACAGTATATCAAAGATAGACTTTTTATTTTTGTTGTTCATGCAGGGTATTACACTGCTGTCTACAGTATGTTCAAATATCTTGCATAAGTTGGCAGCAGGACTTTGAAGTGCTAATGTAAAACTGCAAGGGCTCATTTGTCTGAGTGAATCCATGGGTGTGTATGTGTGTGGGAGGGATTCCTGGAGACAGCAGGTTTTGCAAGATCTTCTAGTTTTCCCGTAATGTTTGGCTGATAGCATGTATAGATGCGCAGTGTTCATCCTTGATGGAATGTGCTTGGATTATCTTAAAATGTAGTGCTCCCTTTCTGAGCATGCCCTTTTTTGCAATTAACTGGCGAAGTCCTGAGAAGAGAACCTGATTTCTATTGCACCAATCCAGAGGCCTTTTTAGCACCTAAAATTGTTTGGTGTGGTTGGGCTTCAGATTTCCAGATGCAAGTCACTATCGCTAATAGTGTATCTTCAAGGTCTGTCCTGTCCCTTATGAGGCTTTTAATTAGAAACTACTATAAACATGGCAAAACTTTTCAGTTGTTTTGGAAACTGCTAGACGTATATTGATATTTTTTAGAAATTTATCTCTGCAATTCTGTTGTCTAAAAAGGGTAAATAATATAAATGGAGAACAACTCATTTTTTTGAGGTGGATGGGAGTAGGGGAAAATGATTGTCAGATTTTTTTGCTTTGACCACTTTTGATGGTATTGGCAGAGAAATGTTAAATTTAAAATGGATCCAAGGTCACATAGAGTAGTAGTGACTGCGAGTAAATCTGGAGCTTTAAAATGCTATGTGTCTAGTACTAGTTATTAAGCTAAAACTTTGTTTTATGGTAGCAATCGTGAGAAAAATTCAGATTGGTTTGGGATAAAAGATAATGTGTGGCTTTTGTTTGGAAGGTGTTGGGTTTTTTGCCTCCCAAAAACTACCCAATTCTATTCACTGAACTTGTTCTGTAGACGTATTATATTGCAAGTATAAATGATTTCTAATTGTGCATTGGATTATTTTTGAAGCATCAGTGTTCTTCTCAGACTGTTACATTATACAACTCCCTTCTTTTTATATCCCTCAGGAGGCCTTTACCGAAAATAATTCAGCTAGCAAGTGGTGGTGGTCTCCGTGCCATAAATAGGGTTGTGTAGTGAAGATGTATTCTTGCTCACCCAGATTTTCTGCCAGCTGTTTATAGTTGATCAAGCCAAGGGTTCCTCTGTGTAAACCTCATTCTGCCTTAGTCCCTAGTGGATCTAGCACTGTTCACAACATTGTTGCTGTCTAAAAGATCAGCTTGCATCTGTTGGCTTGCTACAGCCTCGCCTGGTAAAGGATGGTATAGTCAGCAGTTGATTCTCAGAGCCTTTCAAGCAAGACTTAACCAAACTGAACCAAAACACAACTGTATGGCAGTGGCGGGTGGGGGAAAGGGAGAAGATCTGGCAGAAAAGTGGCAGTGGGAATCCATGGTCAGGCACTGAAAGGATTAATGGCTTTTATGTTTAAATTTTGAGTCAGATGTAGTGTTCTAGTAGGAGCTTCAGAATATAAAGAGAAGGAATTATTTACGTGTGTAGCTGAAACCAGGCAGTTGTAATAAATCTAGGGTCTACCTTGGTTTGTAAAGTCTGTAATACCTGATGTTATTTAAGTTGTACAGATAATGGGACTCACATCTCCCTTTGCTTGAAAAAATAGGCTGAAAATCTGAGCAGACTAGGGATATACTTTCTCATTCATGTCTATCACTACCCCTGCACCGAAGACTCTTTTATTTCCTTTGGAATTCCCATGGGCGGAAGCCAACAGTTTTTTAAAAATGCAGTTTTAAAATCTGCATAAGTTCTCTAGGAAACTAGCTTGAAATAGCTGTTGAGATGGGAAGTAGTTTTTTCATTCTATTCTGTAGTTGACGAGAGAAGGACATCTAGTGGTTGATGTATAATGAAGCCTGTTGTATTGTGAACTGAAAATGTGTTATACTGTGGGCATAAGACGGTTGGGACAAAACAGCTTTTTCAAAAAACTTGTTAAACAGAAAATTTACGTAGTTGTCTCTGATTTCAAGGGGGTTAAGTACTGTATTTTTTGGAAAAAAAAATTGAAACATTTTTCTCTTAACTTTTTTTCAAGGTGTTCATCTCTACTATGTTGGTGGGGAAGTCTATGCTGAGTGTTTAAGCGATAGCAGCATATTTGTACAGAGCAGGAACTGCAACTACCACCACGGCTTTCATCCAACAACTGTATGCAAGATTCCTAGTGGATGCAGTCTGAAAATTTTTAACAATCAGGAATTTGCTCAGCTTTTAGCTCAGTCTGTCAACCACGGATTTGAAGCAGTATATGAACTCACCAAAATGTGCACCATTCGAATGAGTTTTGTGAAGGTAAAGAAATTATTTGGGGGGCATTTAAACTTACTGTGGATTTGGGTACTCAGCAATAATTTACAGTAGCACCATAGCGATGTAGCAAAGCAGTTCTGAGCCTGATTTGATTATTTTTTTTTATTTTGATTTATTTTTATATATGTATATTTTATTTTGATTTTAAATATGTTGAAAATGCTGAATTAGGAGAGAAAAATGAAGGAAATTAGGATATTGGTCCGTGAAAAGTTAAGCACAGCTTGCCTGTTGAATATTGGCTGTGTATTTAGTTACTTAAGTATTCTGGACAAGGTTTTAATCATTGTAGTTACTCTAAAGTTATTAAAAGAGATTTGAGCTTGTGCTCAAGATCTGAGCAAAATTAACTACAAGAGCATTACAAGAATGTGAGTAGAGAGGAGCGTAAGTGAATAAAAAAATGTGCAACTCCTTCAAATAGTTTAACACTTTCAATACAGTTATATAATTACGTATTTGGTAATACGGAAATAATTTAAATTCATGAAACCAAACTGTCCTGTTATTCTCACAGTTATGTTTCCTCAGAATTGATTGACTCTCCAGTTTTTGTCACATTTTGTCCAAAAAGAAACCTCGATACAATGTATTCAAGGTTAAAATGAAATGCAGTAGGAAATCTTTGTACCACTTATAAATTGACTTGTTAAAACCAAAGGAATTCTGCGGATCTTGCCTCAAGGATCTTTTTGTACCTGTTGCACTTGCTATTTGGCCTGAGTTAGTAAACATGGTAGGGCTCCTGCTTCCTTCAAGCTAACCAGATATATCATTATATATGTTATACGCTGTCCTACTCTTTAGGTATATGTCATAGTGGTGCCTATAGACCCAAATGAACTCCAGCTAGTTAAATACTGCATAAGCACAGGATGAGACACGTTTCTCAAAATCTTACAATTGTTTGTTTTGCCAATGGTGATAAACAGTGTTCAGTTTGAGAGCGTGGAGGACAGGGAGCAGAAGGGAGAAACAGAGAAGAGATGCAGCTATAGCGAGGAGTCCCTCTGGAGCTCACGTAATGACTCCAGGTCTTGATTAAAGCTTCTGAGCACAGCCTCCCTACCACTCCTTCCAAACCTGAGTTTTTTTCTTATCTAAAGATGATAAGATTTGTTGTTAGATTGTGAATTACCTTCAGATAAATATCTTAGATTACTTTCTAGCGCTTGTTAGTACAGTTATTTTAAAATGTGATTATATTCTCAACTTGACTGATAACATTTTGTTCGTTTTTATAGGGCTGGGGAGCTGAATATCATCGACAAGATGTCACGAGCACCCCGTGCTGGATAGAAATTCATCTTCATGGGCCCCTCCAGTGGCTGGATAAAGTACTTACACAAATGGGTTCTCCTCTTAATCCCATCTCATCTGTTTCATAGTGCTGAAATTCTATCTTCAGCATTATTTTTAGTGAACTTGCTCCAACTCTAGAGAAACTTCCAGTATGGATACTGTGAGCTGTATGGAGAATGGATCTTACGGTTTAACTTTTTGTTTTTTTTTAAATCCCTTTGTGACCAATTCCATTGTGTATAGCTGATCAGTTTTACATTTCAATTTGTTCTTGTGATGCTTAAGTGACAGTTGAGCCCTAAGGGAAAAAAGCCTATTGAAAAATTCAGAACACTTTTCCCCTACTTGGAGTAGAACTTAAACAGGCATATGTCTTAACTGGAAATTTTTTTTCTCTTTGTCCTGTAGGGACAAGAATTATGAAGACTGACTTCAGAAAAATAAATACATATCATAGTTTGGGATTTTTTTTAAACATTTATAAAACTGTTTGAACATGTGCAGCTCCAGCTTGCAAGCTGTATTTTTAGTATAGTTGCTTAACAAATTAAGGTTGACATCTGTCATAAGCAAAATTAGACTATTATGGCTAATTTGCCTCAGATTGAACAATGATTTTTTTAAGTGTACACATGAAATATACTTTTTACAAATATTGGAGTGGTGTAAAAACACTTGTCTATTGGAAAATGCTGTCGTAAACACACTGTATATTAATGCAGAGTAGCAGTTCTTAGCCTTTTCCCACTTCAGTTTTGTAATATTGCTTTTAACCACCATTTTAAATAGTAATTGATACAAGATAAACATCTTGCACGTTTCTGGAGTAGTAATTCTTGTTTTGCTTTGATTTACACTCATGCCGTTTGGATGTGGTTGCCAAGGCCTATTTCTTTTTAGGTACCTTTCTCTATTTTAACATAAACACTACAATTTGTAAATGGCAGTGCTTACTACTTTTTCGAAGGAATAAGTTTTGTTTTCTTTTCGGTGTTCTAGCTTATTTTACCTGTCTGGAATTGATCTGTGTTAAGCTTTTTAATCTCTCGGTAGACATTATGCAGTATTAGTGATTACACTATTTAATTCACTTTCAGTATGAGTTTGAGTCTCTTTGAAGACTGTGAGTGGCTTAGCAAATTAGTAACTGAATGCAGAAGCTTTTACTTCCAGATCATGTAATTTAATACAGACCTGTTGGTAATGACCAAAAGTAATCACTTCTTTGTAGCCTACGTGAAAAGTGGTCTTGAGCCTGACCTTAAAGGCAGGTGTTCAGTCAGAAGACTCAAAACTGTAATTGGCAGCTTTATGGAATTCAAGGACTGCATTAATATGATGATGAAATTTCTCTGTCATGTAAGGAATCCTGTTGCCTGTACTGTTGTATTACTGAATTTAAACACTGTGCTAAACACTAAAAGAAATCAGTTAAGTAACATATGCATAGTTTTCCCCTTTAAAATAATTAAAAAAAAATGAGGTTGAAAGAAACATTCTAAGAGAATTAGAAGTTAATTATGTACAAAATGCCTTTGCATGCAGAACTCCTCATTTTCTTTTTTACTCTTTCCCTAACTCCTCTTCAGGAAAGAGTTCAGTGTTTGGGGGAGAGACTGAAAACTTTAAAAATGCAAATGTTCACTAAAAGATGCGCTGCAGTTAACTACTGCGATCCTGAGACATCGATTGCTTACACAAGTTCTTTTGTCTTCTATTGAATGTCAGTTTCTGCTCAAATGTGGAAATCATGCATCATATGGTACCTAAGTAACAGATCATCTTAAAGGAATAAAGTTGTTTACGTGTCATTAAAATGTTTCTTATGAAATGCCTTAAAGGAATAAAGATAAACTGTAACACTTCTGCAGAACCCTAATGTTCTCTTGTACAGGAATTTCTATATTACTTGGTGTTTTTGTTCTTTTTTTTAAGCAGTTTCTCCAGTGTGTTTAAAAGCAAACAAGTGCATCCTCAGGAGAAGGGGAAAAAAAATCAATATTTGCCACTCATCTTTGGGGCCTTCTCTTTCATTCTTCGGGATTGCAACCCGCAGATGGTTCTGCTGATTGAATAAGATGCGAAGTCAGATGGCCACAGGATCAGACTTGCATTTTCCACTCCCTAGACCTGGCTTTTCTCAAGTTGCCGAATATGTATATCTGACACTACAGATTTTTTTTTGCTGGATTAGCTTTTATAATAAATGTCATGGCACGTTGGATTAAGGAAAGATCTCAGTTGTAGGTACAAGATCTTGCTTTATCCAAAATGTTTTTCACCTGGCTTCATCTCTGTTCACTTCTTTGGATGTGGCCAACTAAATGAGTCAAGAATGGGTGCTGAAGTGGGAGTTTGTGAGTCAGAGCTGCTGCTTAGTGCTAGTGTTGTGGTTAGATTGGCTACCCATGCAATGAACCATAATTTCTGCAATACTCTCTAGTTAACCCACTTCTGATGCTGTCATTAAGTGCTAAAGTACTCTGGCATTTCTGTGCTTGTGTACATATTCTTGATCTGTAATATATGCAGTGCTGGGGATATCCTTGCAAGGATATCTGCAAGGGCAGACCAACAAAGATTTGCCTATATTCTGCTTCTCTGTTCCTTTTAAGTAGGACTTTTTTGAGAGCTTCTTAGTTAGCAAATTGTGTGCACTACTGGTTCATGGCTGTCCTAATCCTGCTTAGTTTATGCTGCTGATACAAAATTCAGGTATCAGTGCATGGATGGGTTGGATGAGAACTGTGTGACACTAATTATCTTTCAAGTGAGTGATACCAGAGTTGCTGCTTCTGTTGCAGCGTACTTGTGTATAAGTCACTTATCCTAAATGGAGGGATGGAGAAATTGAATGAGCCAGTAGTGTGGTAGTGGAAGATGGGGCCTTTCCAGTATAACCCAGCTTAGACTGAACGTTACTCTTCAGTCAAAACTGTTTTGGCTTTTGTAAGCGTATTTTCTCCTTTTGGGTCATGTTTCTACTTTACAACCAACCACAGCATTAATTAACAGCTTTGGCAATACCAGTAAAGAGCCTGAAACAGGCATATGCTGAAGTTTTCAGGGTTTGCTTTTATAGTCACTAAGATAAGATAGTAGCTTGGATATTCCTTCTCTAAGAACTTCAGTCTTGCTGGCAGTCAATCCAGTGCCTTGTGTAAGTATTACATTCATTTAATTGCGTTAGGCATGAAGCAGTTATACACGAAGAGTTGACATTGGGTTATAAAATCTGTAGGACCAAAGGAAACCAAAATGAAACTTCTAATATGGCTGACCAATGAGAGACAAGCCTAACAAAACAGCCCATTAGTCAAAACAGTGATGAAACAGCCTACACATCACGATTCAGTGTGGAACTGTTTAAAATAATGGAATTCTTCTGGATTTTGCCTGAAGCTATAACTTTTTTTTTTTCCCCACAGTATTACAGTGTGAAAGTTGTCAGTTCTTGGACAGCTACTCTTGTAGTGGAAGTCTAGACAAACACTGAAATGTGTCAAGCTTTTTTCTTAGTTTAAAATATGTTTTTCCAGTGTATTGTTTTAGTTGCCCAAAGTGTTGCTAGTGATGGTCTTTAGAGAAACCAACAAAACATTCGCTAAATGTTTTGCATCAAAAGACAAAAATGTGACTAACTTCTTGTAGTTGTGAAGTTTCTGTTTAGGAAGGAAACCCATTCTGAATTGAAATCAATAGACCAAACCATCAGATTACAACATAAATTTGCTTTATTGTGCTGCTCCATAAACCTGCTTCTGTGTTTGTTGCAAGCATAACCTTTATGCTTTTGTTTACATTGTAGGAAACACAGTTCTAGCAATGAGTTTTTCATTTAACTCTAAACATCTTTTTATTTTGTTAATTTTAAAATTACTAGGTTTTGCTATGTTATGTTTTAAAGATATTTTTTGCATACTGCTGCTCATATTTCAATAAACAAACGAAAAAAACCTACAGATTTTTCTGATCTCCTTTATCTGTATCTCAGTATGTGTTGAAATACTTATTTACAAGGGTTGCCTTATATTGAGTTCTTGCAACTCACTGCTCATGCTTTACCATGTACGTGTTCCTCCTAATACAAATGTGATCTTATAATTTAAAGTGTTTTCCTATAGCTTTTTGCTGCAGTTCCCTCAGAAACACGCTAAATTATTTTGTTCACGTATTTAAGAGCTCTTTTTTTTGTGGGGCTTGTAGAATACAGCCAGCCAAAAATTCTGATTGCAGGAGTTATATTGACTTGCTGATATTTATAAAAATAGTTGCATCGGTAGTACAGCAATGTGTATCTGTAAGTAACGTTCTGATTAGTGTGTTTTGGGGGTGGTTAATGGTTGTTTTTTTTTTTTTTTAAGTTTCTACTGTTGTGGTTGACCATAACCTTTTTAAACAGCCGCTCATCATGTCTGAATTGCTTTAGACTGATGACCGATGGCCTTTTCATTGAAAAGAAAGCTGTTTGAATATCTCCTGAAATTCAACTACTGTTCCAATAAAATAGAAATTTAGGAGCATTTTAGCAAACTTTCTTTTACGGTGTATTAGACTAACTTTTGAAGACTGAGGAGAGGAAAACATTTCTCTTGTTTATCAAGATACTACGGAAACAGAGGATGAAATAGTAATTGAGCGTGTGCATGAGTCAAAAGAAGTCCCCTTTTTAGTAGGATGAGTGCAAAAATACTGAACCCCAATTCCACGCGAATCTGCCATTCCATGTAAGATCTACAGAAAGGACAAATCAAAACCAGTACTGATTCTTCTTTGTGCTTCCTGTTTTGGGGCTTCGTTTTGCTAGCAGACCACCACCTTCCAGATACGCTCCACGAAGTTCTCAAGTCTCCTCAGTAATTGTTTGGTTTGGTTTTCCTATAAGTGTGCTACTGCACTGTACTAAGGAGCGCTCAGACAGGTAGAAGAGACTTCCACTGAGATTGGGAGATGTAAGGGAGAAAGGGGAATTTTTTTTTCTCATCCCATTTTGATGCTCTTCCAAGAGAATAATGGCCATGAAAAGTTGACAAAAGATTTGCTGTGATAGTGCTGCCCACATGATAGAGGCTTTTTTGCAGGTTAGTAACTTCTCAAATTACACGTTGCAGTGGCTGGTTGGTGTTCCAGAAACTTGGATCTGTGTTAATAGCTTTCTATAAAGTAAGAAAAAAATCTTGGTTATTAATAGCTTTAAAACATTATTTAATAGAATTTAAGAGGTTATGTTAATCCTATTACTCTGGGAAATTTAGAAGTATTTTAACAGTTGATGGTTACGTCCTTGTGAGTAGCTAGCCAAAGTAATCTCAGAAATGGATTATTGTTTTATTTGGGTGGTTTTTTAAAATTATTTTTTAGAAAAGAAAAAGCTTTGGGCAAACGCCACCTCACCCACCCCACCCCAACCTGCGGTGTGTGTTAAGTGAGTCAGAGGCCGCTTCTGTTCACTGAGTACAGAGGAAGGCAAACATGTAACTGGCGTTTAGAGCAATAAGATGTTGGGTGGCCTGTGTGTTGTGCCAAGAGAGATCTGCCTGCCTCGTCTAGTGCAGTGATCCCTGCCTTCGCTGACTCCTTCCCAAGAAATTGTACTTACATAGAAAAGCTGTTCCAAAGAAGTCAGGAAAATTTGGGAAGTGAGATATTCTAGTTAAATTGGTCCTGTCCATGCGTGGATCCATGCAGCAGGATGCTGGTGATGGTCTGGAGTTGGCGTACAGAACGGGGATGTTCCAGGCAGCTTTCCTGAAGCACTTGGCGTTGTGGAAACGCTGATTCCGTTTGACTTCCAAATTCCGGATAGGCCTATGCAATTTAGAGCTCAGTTGACAAATATTTACAGAATATTTACTTTCCCCCTGCTTGATCAGCATTCAGGAAGTTTTACACAGAAGCTAAATAACAGGAAATCGATGAATTTTGTCTAGGGAGCTCACCTCTTTAATTACATGCCTGTATCACTGAATTTTGCACTGAACACAAGTGAGCTGAGGGCTGGAGGGGAAAGGAGGTGTATTTGGTTGTGTGTGTTGTGACAGCTGATGGTGTGACAAGGGGTGAGACGAGTCAGAGCAGAATCTGTTCCACCTGCTGTTACTAGAAAGCTCCGCTGTGTATACCTGGTGTGCTTTCCAAATACTGCCAGCATTAAAAAACAATAATAAAAAAAATCATTGGACCGTGCTCACTGATGGCACTGGCTTTAATCCTAAATTCTTAAACAGCTTATCTTCTGATTTGGGATGCAGAGCCTGCTATATTCTGTGTGCACTGAGGCATTTGTAGCAATCCCAAAGTACCTGTAAATTACCAGCCCCTCGGTTAAATGTACGTTTTTAGATACTGCATCATCTTTCTGCTTGATGAGTATTGGCAAGAGAGTTAGTTTGTGCTGACTCGTGTTTGGTAGGCAGCCAGCATTAGCAATTTGGGTTAATAACTTTCAACACAAGTAATCATTCCCCTGAAGTTTTGGGTATCTGTGTAGAAACTTCTAAGTAAAGAAATATTGCGTGCATTTTTATACAGGCACAGTGAAGATGGTTGGCTGTAGCTCTGTACTCTGGGTTCGCACTCCAGCCGCTGGCAAATGTAATAGCAACGCAGAAAGAAACTCTATGCTGGCACATCGCTTACCTGGACTGAAAAATGCAGCCTACGCGCACGTGGTATAGAGTTGGAGGTACAAGACTCATGTCATTGGACTTGTATCCGTCTCCGGGCCTCTCACTGTGCGGCAGGAAGAGCAGATTTCAAAACAGAAACTAAAATTTGGGAAATTATTTATCCCCACAGTGTGAAGCTATCGCTAAATCCACCAAAATACAGTCTGAGCCCTAACGTCTCGCTGCTGCTCCCAGCTGTTCGGATCAGGTGTGACTTATTGGAGTTGGAAAGTTATAAAAAAGAACAAGTGTCCTTTAGCCATAAATAAATAAAAGTGCTCTTTTCCTCCTTTTATGTGTGCTTTCCCCTACCCAAATGAAGGGAACTGGAGCCATGGCCACCTACCTGTGCATGGGGAGTGTGTAGGAAACCTTAATTCTCTGCAGAAATTTTTTTTTGCAGCTACTGCTTGCCCAGGTTTTCTGATGTGCTGGGGAAAACAGCCCATCGTGCACTGAGGATGTGCCGGACTGGACCTGAATATCACTGGTAAGAAAGAAGCCTCAGCTGATTGTCTTGGTGCTTTTGCATTTGAAAATAGGGAGCAAGCCTTAATGGAAGAAAACTTGGCCCAAGTGCAAATGCATAAAATGCCCATGTGATGGGTGCTGCAGCATTTTACAATTTCCAGGCAGTTTGCGTCGAATTCTTTTTGAATATATTGTTCTTGTTAACTGCCTTATAGGGCCACGTGGTCAAGTGTGCTGTATGAATACTTCTGTAAACAACATTTTTTAGGCTCTAGTTGGGTGCGAGCACAAGGGCAGGTCTGGCTTGCAGTCCTCTTAGTCCTCAAGTCCTCTGCTTCCCAAGGTGTGTCTGAGGCTGCGGCGTTGCTGGCTGGTTGGTAAATGCTGCTGTAGGGTATCTGGGGTCTGGTTAAAAGGAAAATAGCAGCCATAGCCAGCATGTAACATTGAACTTGACCAAAAAAAAATAAATAAAAAATTAAAAGTTAATTTAATAAGCTGAAGGCAAGAAATCCAGAGCCCAGCAGAGTATGCCAGGCACCAAACCTTTCTTTTTTTTTCCCTGCTACCTTAAATTTGTGCTGTGTTGATAATCAGCTGCTCTTCTAAAGAAGGCAAGAAATCGGCATCGCAGCTGTCCTGCGTCCTGTTTTCTGGGTGAGATGGTTACACCGGGTCTAGAGCTGGTGGCTGGGCACTCCTACAGCAGGCAGTTCTGCACCAACATCTGCTCGAGGACCCTAGAAGTATTCCTTATACCACAAGAAGTGAAGACAGATCTATTAAAAAAATTAATCATATGAGAAGTGCAATGTTTACTTCTCCTATATCCGACATATTTTGTTTGCTAGCCCCAATGTTTCCCTTAAATGTATGTGACAGGGAAACTGCTGATAAGGCAGAGCAGCTGTAGGTGCAGAGTAGCTGGTCCCTGCTTGATCAGTTCTGTTAAAAAAAAAAAAAAAAAAAGGCAGGGCAGGTACCTGCTGTCTCCTCTTTTTTTCCATAAAACATTAAAAAAGAAAAACTTTTAGAATTGACAGCTCTTTTGTTCTAAGGACAGGTGTGCTTTCTTCTGTACAAACAAGCTTTTTGCTTTCTTTTTTTGAAGTTGTTCATCTATTGCAAACAGCACTGTTATTTCCAGGACTAAATACGAAGTGCTGTGTAATCCAGTCATTCCTGTGAAATCGCATTTTCTGAAGTGTCTTAAATCTCGAGCTGACTCTCAGCAAACTCATCAGCCTCTTGAGAAAGCTCGAGCAGTGTGGGCGAGTTAGACTTCAGCTGGAGCGGAGAAATCTTAGAGACAGTGCAAGGCAAAATAGAAACTTCTCTGTGAGAGCCAGCTAGAGCCCTGTGTCCTGAGACCGGAGAGATTTCAGGTCTCTGAACAGCCTCGCTCTGAAAGAAGTCTGGAGAAAGAAATCTCTAATTTTTTGCAAGAGTCTCCAGTGTCTCGGTCCTGGAAATCAGGAATGAACACGTTGTGTCCACAGAGGTTATTCACTGGGGTATGCCGCTCGGTCCCTGGGCAAAGGCTTGGCCCCGGAGGGGGGATGTGATGTTGTCAGGAGGGTGAAAATGAGAAAGGGGAGAAAAAGAACTTGCAAAAACATGGCTGTGTAACTTGCTGCCCAGGAGACGTTCTATATGGATTAACGGATTTAAACAGAACTTTTTTGCTTCGGCCTCTGGTTTGTGTATTTGCTCGGGGCCTGGTGAGCTCAGGCTAGGGAGAGAGCAAACTGCTGCAGCCACCTGCGCGGCGAGCACAGCCCCACGGGCCTTCCTTTCCTCTTCTCGATCTGATCTCGTTGCTGAAGTTTTAACTGATCCAAACACCAGGTGGAAAAAGCTCCTGGTTTTCAGAAGGGTTAGGAGAACACAGGCCGTGGTCAGAGCAGCGCAGAACAGAGCAGAACCAAACGTCACTGAACCCATCCGCTGGTGTTGGGTCAGGCCTCACGCTGCCACGTACGTGGCCAGGCCAGCGGGACCGCTCGTCCCTGGGCAGTCGGGATCACGCCCTACCCAGCTGTTCCTTGACATTCATCTTTGTGAGCTCAGAAGGCCAGAAAACCCCTCTGCAGGGCGTAACTCCGGAGTGGCTGACCGCTCGCTGCTCTCAGCGTTTGCTGACAGCTTCGTGCCACTGCCAGCCTCCCTCCTTCCTCCTCTTGCTGAGAGCTGAGCTGTGGAGGAGCCCTCGTCGTGGTGATTCCTGTTCTCAAGTGGTGTCCTGGCATAAGGGCTCTTCAATTCTTTTTAAGATGTTACTAGAAGCAGGCTCATTAGAGCAAGTGCCGTTACAAACTGCTGGGGCTCTGTGGTTTGACACCACGTGGATGGTGCGGCCGTGCAGACAGCGCTGCGTCCAGCACCAACCTGAGGCGTCCTGAATGGGAACTAAATATTTAGCTTACGAATTTTATTCTTTGCCTGTTGCCCTGCTGCATACTTTGCTTTTATGACAGCCTTGTGTGTCCTACTGATGAGTCCTTTCCAGGTGTCAGCCCTGATGGCCGTTGGGCACGGTGTAGAAAATGCTCAACCTCTGGTTAGTGCTTGGGGGAAAGGGAAGAGCAGGAGGTGAACGCCCACCCCAACCCCTTTGCACCTAGGAAAAACAAGAAGGATGGGTCCTGCTGGCCTGCCCCAGCTGGCGTTCAGGCAGAGCAGTGGGTGCTCGGCAGCGGAGCATCGTTCTGGCAGTGTCTGCTCAGCCCTGGTGGGGAGCACATCTCGGAGAGCATCTGTGCCACCAGCTTGGGCAACTGGGTTCCAAGCCATCCGTGGTCTGAAGGGTTAAAGCCAGCAGACTGAAAACTAATGAGAATAATAACCTATAGGAAGAGTGGCATCAGATGCAAAAGGTGTCACTTCTGCTGGATGGAAGCGATTCCCTGGTCGGAGGAAGAACTGGTGCAACGTCCATCAGCATGGGTCCTAGTGCAGCAGAGCGCGTGGCTGGGTATTGAAGGGTACGGATGCTCTCCAAGCCTTGTGGGAGCCACTCGTCCCTCAGAAGCAAAACACAGAACGAAGAGCCTCTCTGGCATGGGGCCGCATCGCTTCCCAAAGCAGCGTGCCCTGGACTTGTGGCGTGTCACTTGTCCTTCTTGTGGGAGCTCGTCGCCTTCCCGTCCGCCTCGCAGCGGAGCCATCGCAGCGGGGGGCCCTACAAGGCTCTGAGCACGGAGAGGCTTCGTTGAGAGGTACATGGGGAAGGGGTCTCACTGTAAAGGCCCGGTGAATGCTGTGTTTGGGTCAGGGCAAGCATGGGACAGGCAGCAGGCAAGGGGAAGGGATGAAGGGTACATTAGGGACCCTGTGGGTGTCATGCACCCGATAACGTGGTTACAATAAGGGAACAAACGCTTCTTGGTGCCTCTCCTGGCATGCCAGTGGTCGGGAAGTGGATTTTATGGTCAGCTGGAAATTGGGGCCTGGTAAAAGAGAGAATATCTAATGTTTTCTTAACGCGTATTTCATGCATAGGTTAAAATGGCATTGGTAGAGCTTTCTTCTGCAGTGGCTCTGGGTATCGAGGAAAGCACCGCAGGCTGTGCGCCTAAAAGCTTGCCCAGGACATCAGCACCCTGAGCATGGCAGCTTCTTCTGGGGGTGCTATTCCAAATCTCAGGCTGGGGGGGTGTGGATGGGATTATTCTGGGGTTATTCTAGAGCATTTTAGTAAAAGGAAATGTGCACTGTGGTGCAATGTAACACGTGCTTCATCAGGTTCTGAGGCTTTTGCCAGCAGAAATTCTTAGACCAAGCTCATTATGGCTGGTGGCTGAAAACAAGCTGTCATTACTTAAAAGTAAAAGAAATGCCTGATTTGATAAAAACTCAATTTATTCAAAATGGGCTGAGATAAACACACTCAAATTTATTCTCTCTTTCAACATTAGAGTAATTATTTGGAATTACACCAGTTAAGTTTGGTTCAGATGAGATAAAAATCAGCCACCTGTCAAGGAATAAAATATTTAAGCCTGCTGTCTAGTAGACTAACTTTTTTGAGCATAATAAAACATGGTAACCAAGACAATGACATGGAAGTATACCAACTGTGCAATTTCTTTCCGTGTAAAAGAGTTTACAGACAGACTCCCAGGTATCCACGTTTTGTATTTGAGTGAAGCCTGCATGTATGTATAATTGCACTGTACAATCTTCTTGTTTGGATTACATACATTATGTACATATATACACACAGCACTTCTGCTGTATTCTGCATGTTAACAATGCATTTAGGGGCACAGCTTCTAACACCACTTGAACTCCTTTATTTTGATAGGTGATTCACTAGAAAAAATTGGAGTAAAAAATTCTTTTAAGAGAGTTTCTGGCTACCCCCAGTTCAGCCGTTTGTTGAGACACTGTGGTTTTATTTATTTATTTTTATTATTTAAAAGCCCTTTGCCCACTGTGGGAAACATGAATACTGTTCTGGGATTTGTGCTGCATGATCTAGAATTATGGCACTGTAAGTGCAAGTTTATTAAAAAATGTTATCTATAAAATAGCATGTCTGCTAACAGGGTGAAGCAGAACTATAGCTTTTAGTACAAAACCAGATTGCTAATTAATCTAAAACAGTGTGTTACCAGTAACGAATGTTGAATCAGTCATGCTGTTGCCCTACAGATAAAGCATGATTCTAATTGTTCTAGACTTTTAGAAAGAGCAAGGAGTGGAGATGCCGTGCATGAAAGCAACTGCTCCTATAAAACTGCTTTGTGGTTTCAGAAGTTTCATACTGCTTTTTATACTGAACTCAGAGCACTCTGTTCTCTCCTTTCATTAGTTTACATACGATTAATGATGTTTATTTTCTCTCCTTCCTTCTCTCCATCCTGATTTTTTTTTTTTTGGTTTCGTGCCGTGGTGAATAATTTCCTTTGTAGCTTAAGAAAGTTGAAAACAAGTTACCTAGATATTTATTTAGTGGTTCACATAAATGGTAGTAACTTAAAACCTCCTTGAAGATGCAGTAAAACATCAAAAAAACACCCTTAGCAGAATCACGACCAAAAACCTAAATAAACCTTTTTAGTTTTCTCCCGCTGCCAGGCGTGACTCCCGTTACATTACCGAGCGTTTTCAGCAGCAGTTGAGAGAAACAGGTCTGGAAAGTAAACTCTCCTGCTCGGTGTGGAGCCGTTAGGTAAATACACCGTGTTTTACATTCAATGCTATGGCTTCATAAACGTGGGTAACAAGCTCCACCAGATGCACAAATCAGGGATTGTTGTTAATGCAAATATCCTTGTATGGGCACTGAATGGGGTGATGATGACATTTGCATACATATAGAGCTTAAACTGGAAACAAGGGGCATTTTTTTTTTTTTGCATGAAACCGTATAAATTTGCTAAAGCGTCACCTCTTTAGTTCATAGTAGAGCTTTTTATTTACAGCTATTCTGATTTGCATATGGCATATTTTTTCAGCAATCTTTTCCTGCGATGCAGCCTATTATTTTAAAGAGGGTTGAATCCACTCACTGACATATGGAAAAAAAAAAAAAAAAAAGTCTTATTGCACAGGGTTTCTGGTTCCCGCTACTGTGGTAAGACATTGTTTCTCTCTCGTGTCAGACAGCTTGTGTCCTCCACGGGCTCCTTGCTTCTCGGAGGGATCTGTCGTAAGGAAGAGTAGCAAAAAAAGAATTTTTCAGCTGGCAGTTTATGAAGAGCACAATGAGCGTCACAGTCAAGAGCAGAAAGAAAAACAGAATGATGTAAGTCACCAGGTCGGGCTTATTTATTTCCCCTTCTTTTAACACCCTGGCTGTCGACATGTACAGCGCCGAGGAGCTCACGGGTCTCTGGGTGCTGCTTAGGTAGGGCGTGTTGGTCTGAATGATGAGGTGAGCTTCGGTGGCACTGGTTGAATTTAGCAATTCACTATACATGTTCTTGCTTAAATTTCCTCCACGGTAGAAGTAAAGAAGGAGAGCACACACGGTCACTCTTTGGCATAGGAAGGGAATAACACTGCTGCTCGTAAAAGGCTGAGAGCGAGCCACATTTTGTCTACGAGTAAAAGCAAATTAATTCCCTCGCACGGCTTAGGGAGTTTCTTTTAAATTTCTGTGGCTCCTAGTTACAGCATTCATCCCCGGCTAGGAAGGAAAACCGGTGCGGGTACCTCGGTCCTGCGGCGTGGGGGCTCCGGGGCCACGGGGCGTGCATGGGAGCGCTCGGGGGGCAGCGGGGCTTCGGCGGGCGCCGCTCGCTCTCCGTCAAGGGGCAGGCACAGCGGGCTTCCAGGTGCTTTTCCGAAGTGGGATGCACGCGAATCCGGGGTTAAACGGGATCTGCGGAGAGAGGCAGCTGCCGCTTTGGCATCCTGCTGGGCTCGCCGTCGCCAGTTGCTCCCCCGGGATCCTCCTCGCTGCCGAAATCCCAGTGCTGGGAAGCATTGGTGGACTTTCTTAATCCCAGTTAGCAGCGCACCGGGTAGCCAACGTTCAGATGAGCTTGCTGCTTTAGCCTTCTAGGCATTCCTTTTGGCTTCTTTGAGAGACAAAAAATCAAAATAAATAAAAAAAAATCCAAGACCAAGGTCCCTTTGTTTAAAAAAGAGAGAGCAAAAAGCCTCCCCAGAAATTGGAGGGGGTGGCAGTTTGGAAACCTCTTCTCTGCCCTTGCCTCACGGCGCTGCGAAGTGGGACTGTGCAGAATTGTGTCAAACGGGACTTTTCCTCCCGACAGAGGCTCCACTGCAGCGTCACTTGCTACCGGGGGAAGGGAGGAATTGCACGGTGGTGCCGGCGGGCTCTGAAGTCCGCCGTGTCTGGCAGTGACATGATGCTAAGGGAAGAGATCCGCCGATAAAGCCCTGCGAGAGCCCGGGGCTCTGCTGAGAGGTTCTGAGCCGGGGGAGGGTAACAGGGGATGGGACAGAAAGAAAATTGCTTCAAAATCTCTTTCTTCCTCAGACCTCTATTGTTAAAATTGCTCTCTCTAGCATAAATAGAAGATGCCTTTTTTCTTCCTTTCTTTTTTTTTTTTTTTCCCTCTTCACTTGGGCCCCAGCACCCTCTCCAGCCTGACAATTAGCATGTTAATTTTTTTTTCATCAAATTGCTTTTATGCTGCTATTAGCTGCTGGCTGCTCGCCAGCTCCCTCTCACACTCTCACTCCCGTGCATCAGATAAGCCCGGTTAATACTTCGGTTTAGCTCAGTGCCACTTGGGAAGGGGGCAAAGGGGGGGGGTGGAGAGGAGCTGGGAAGAGAGGAGAGCTTGGGAACTTGACAGAAGAAAGTGTCAAACATGCTCTCCATCCCCAGGGTACCGGTCCCAGCAAACATTAATGCTGCTTATGACGAGCCATTGCAGCTGACGGTCCAGGGAGGTTAAACATTTCAATTAGCATAATAAATGTTTCCGCCACGAGAGAGGGAATTAAAAGAGGAGAAATACGCAGGTCAAGCAGACTTAAATCAAAGAAAACAAAGTCTCTGCTTAAAGGCAACGCTCTCCAAGGCCTTGTGCAGCATCTTCCTGACCTTCTGGCAATCTGTGAGTGCCTGGGGGAGTCCCGCGGGCCTCCAGCCCGTCTCAGAGGCAGGGGATGGCTCTCATGTCCCTATGGCCCCATGCCCACATCCTCCTGCTTCTGGACCTGCTGCTACCCATGTGTTTGCCTCCAAGCCTTGAGTCAAGAATTGAATTCAAAGGGAGATGTTCCTCTACAGTTTCTGCTGTTTTTATTTTATTTTATTTTATTTTATTTTATTTTATTTTATTTTATTTTATTTTATTTTATTTTATTTATTTTTTTCCTTTTTTTTCCCCCTTTTCAGCCAAAGCGAGCTGACTCCCACATGCTGCTCTCCAAAGAGCCCGGGTTCCTCTCCCTGTCTGTTTAACACTGGAGCAGGAGGCATGGCTCCTCCTGGGGACATTTCTCCTGCCTGCAGAGCAACCGTGGTTACACATATTTACTCTGCATGGGTTCAAAGAACAGGACAGAGAGGCAGGCAGCCAGCACAGGGGCTGGAAAAGTCAACAGAGTCATAAAAAAGCTAATATAGTTTGCAACTGTTTTACCTATCATGTCTCCTTGCAGTCAGGGAGGTTTGGAGCAGCAGCGGGACGTGGATGGCTGGAGGTCTGGATGTCTTTCCAGCACCCTCCCCTCTTCCTCCCTGAACTTCTGTCCAGTTTAACCAAACTTTGCGTCCTTTCTTTGCTTATTTATTTTGTTGAGTTTGTTAGTCCGTAGGAAAAGCAGAAAGGCAGCTGGGGGCTGAGCGCTATAAATAGCAAGGAGTCTACGTGTTCCACTTTAGCACAAAGTTTATTAAAAAGGCTTGTCTGCAAACGTTACCAACTCTGAAATACAGGGGGAAAACGCTGCCATGGATGTGCCCAAGTGGCACATCAGGGGACGCTCCTGGGAGCCACCAGAGGTGTCCCCAGGGGCAGGTGGCACTGCCAGGAGGGCTCTGAGCCTCCCCTTTCCCTCCCGTTTGCATGCAGGTTGCAAACGCGGACACAGAGCCAGAATATTTTCCCTTTTGCTCCAACAAAATGTTATCTCGTGCTCTCGAAATATTTGTTTTTTGCCCTGAGGATGCAATTGTGCAGCACCAGTACCATCGCTTTGGGCTGAGGACTGTTGCTAATGGTCACGGTCCAAGCACCTGGCAGCCAGTGCTGGAATAAATCCTCTGGTGTTTTACAAGCGCCCTGTGTGCGTGCAGGCTCTGGAGTGTGTAAAACTCCTCCTGTTTTTTTGGCTGTCTGTCTGAGGCTGATAGAGAAACAGATGAGAAGCCCTGGGAGTAAATCAAATGTGTTTTCAACAGCACCATATCCGGGCTTAATCTCAAAAAACCTAAATTGCCATAAATAATACGTTAATTGCAAAAAATAAGAGCTGATCCTTTCCCTCTGTTTCCCTTAATTTGGAAGCTCATTTAAAGTCTTCAGTTCCTTGTAATTTTTCCTCATTAACTTACTTCTTACTTAGTACCTTTGTTATTGTTGCTTGTTTTCTATTTCTCTTTGTTTAAGGTTTCCAGCACGTAATGACCTGTTTTGGTAAGGTTTTAATGTGCGCTGGAAGTGGTGCTGTGAGGACACACGTCGGGGCTCTGGCGGTGGCTGGAGTTTAGCAGCAATAAACCCCGCGGCGCTGTGGCTTCCTGGCACGCTTGGAAGCTGGGCCAGCGTCCTCATCCCTGGTGGCATCACTGGGATGAGCCTTGGGGCCCTGTGGGCCCTTGCTGTCATGGAGACAGGGCTGAGCACCATTTCTGTGTTGTGAGAGGCCCAAATTCTTCGTTCGGGTGCCCGTGCCCAGCAGCTCCTTCTGCTGCAGTCAGTTCTGCCCAAGTAAAAGGGCTGCTCAGCCCCTCGAGGGGCTGCTCAGCCCCTCAGCCCCTTGCTCAGCCCCTTGAGGGGCTGCTCACCCATTCTGGGTGCTCAGCCTGGGGTGTCCCACCTGGATGTTGTCCCTCCGGCTGGGCCCAGGCCATTTATTTAGGGTCATGGTGACGTGCTGGCAGCTGCGGCCTAAGCTTGGCCCAGTCTTGCCGTAGCCTGATACAAATCCTGGCATAAAATCCCCAGGGCTGAAAGAAGGGAAACCAGCGCCTGTGAACCTCAGCACCGTTTGCTGGAGCTCTCTGGGTGGCCTGGGCCATCGCGTTTGCTTTAACAAACACTCAGCCAAGCTGCAAACAAACAGGATGCAAATCTTAGAGGGTGACCAGTGCTTGGGGTTTGGTTGTGCGGTGGAAGGCTGGAGCCTTTCCCCGTTTCCAAAGCGGTAAATAATGCATGATCTGTCTCTTCCACGCTTACGCAACCCCTACCATGATAAATATCAACCGAGGGAAATGAGAGTGGAAAGAGGCATTATCTTTCTCGGTAATGCAACCATTTACAATCTGCGTTACGATTCTTCTGCTCTGAGGAGTAAGTGGCAGTCGGGGGGATTGTTTCTGTTAGCAGACCAGAAATCACAAATCATGGGCTGTAATTTTCCAGTGTCACTTAGAAGCAGCCTTAAAACCTTAAAGAGGAGGGGAAATAAAAATAATATACAGAGGTTGTTTCCTTTTTTAATCCCTCTGAAGTAAAACACTTATTTCCAAGTGCCTGGGAATCAAATATTGAGGACCATATGTTCAAAGGCAGGGTCTTAAAGCTAATCACCAGACACCTAATGAGGGGATGCTGCCTTTGGTGCTTAAACACAAATCTGGATGCCTGAAGAAATTGGCCCAAGTGCTGAGAAGCCTGAAAATATTATTTAGTTTTTTTTTAGTAACTTTTGTCTCATATTTAAAACTGAGTTCTAACATTATGTTTCTCAGGGTGAGTTTTCACCAGCTGAAACAGAAGCATTTAGAAGGTGTCCAAAGAAGTCTGCGGACCCAGAGGAGATGGGAGCTTGTGTGCATCTTATCAGGGCTCTGCCCAAATCCTTCATTCATCCCATGTATTTGGGGAGGCTGTGGGGAACAGCATTTTTCATCTCTTTTCTTCTATACCTCTCTCTTCTCAAATGGAATAGAACAAGCCTCTCTCCAGGCTGCTGCATAAAGCACGTCCCACCTGCATGTAGCCCTCCCTCTGCATGTCCCACCTGTATGTTGTAAAACTTCCCATTTAACCATAACATTGGCTTCATGCAGGGAATTCTGATCAGGCAGGACTGCATGTGCCCACCAGCTTTTGAGAAAGTGTTGAACTCCCAGCTAGAAACCCTCTTTCTCTGGCATCACCCTATTTTTCCCTACCTTACTCTTGCGAGCATTAGGTTTTTGGAATGAGACAAGGATTGCTAGGGAAGCTTCACAGATCATCACGGGGCGTTTTATTATTGGAGCTTGTTTTTATTCATTGCTTCTTGCTTGTCTGGTGTCAGAAACGGTTCCTCCTTTTTTGCAGACATCTGGGCATGATCTGTCAGTGATGGGAAGCTGTGGCAGTTTCTGTCAGACAGTAAATGACAGGTTGGGTAGATGGGGTTTCTCTTTCTTCTCGAGTTATTGATTTTTGGTTTGTTTTTTAAGGTCCTCGATGACTGTAAATTTTGAGAGGAGCCAACCCCAAGTAGTGAGGGTGAGTTTTGAAAGCTGGGTGATCCCCAGAGAGAAATATGAAAGTTTCCTTTATAGCCAAGGGGCGGCCTAGCCTCCCTGCGCACATGCCAAGCCTCTTATCACTCTGATCAGGTCCTATACAAGTGGTCCATTTTGCAGCCCACCTCCCGGGTTGAAAAATGGGCTTGATAATACTTCCTCACCCTGCAGAGGTCCTGAGCACTGATCACGGAAGGTGGCAAGGTGCTCTGATGCAGGAAAAAAGGAGTAACAAACCAGCTAGCACAGCTTCCCTGCCCGACGTAGGAAATTCTCCCTCTGAGCACTGTTAGGGCTTGTGGTGTGCGTGTTTCCCTGCTTGTGTAAGGTAGTAAAGCAAATGGATTGCTCAAGGTCGACTCTTTATTGTTGGTCTTGGTGTGAGCTAAGCCTGCTTACAGTGTTAGCTCAGAGAAATATTGTTCACACAAATGGTGCTCACTCATGGGTTCTTGGGTGCCCTTTGGAGGTAGGAATTAAATCGAATGTAAGAGCAGCACATCAGCCTTCTCAGAGCAGGCATAAACTTCAGAGGTTTAGATAAACTTTAGTTTGGCAAGTACCAAACTCTGCGTGGCTACTGCTTTAAGGCACGTTTCCATCTCTGACTGCAAAAAATGAATAGAAAACTGAACACAGTGTTCCTCAGCAGGCCAGGGAAGAGCGCTGATGTTTAATTGTTTGTGTGCTGCTTGATAAAAAAGAACAGTTTTATAATTTCTAATTTATCATTCATAATGGTCTGACTCAACAGATCACATTGCTGGTTCTTTGTAGCTCTGAGATCTTCTCAGAGTTAAGCAGCACACCGAGAGCATCTCTGGCAGCGGCAGGGATGGGGCTGCCTCGTCCACTCCACACCCACGGTTTCCATCAGCTGAACTCTTGTCTCCCCGACTGAAGTCACCTGGACGGTGGCAGAACAAAAGGATTTGTTTCAATTTTTATTTTATTTTTAATGAAATCAGTAAGAAAAACAACCCCTTTCCTTCTTCCCTTCCCAAAAAGACTTACAGATGTACAGGAGAAGGACTGATGGAGGACTTGAGGGTAAAGTTGTAGTTTCAATTTCTACAGCAGAGCTGAAACGTTTGCATTGTTCACTGAATGTATTTGCCCCAAAAGCAGGACAAAGGCTCATAGCCTTGTAGGCCAGGTTTCTGTGTCTGTTTTTGCCACCTTTTGGTGGACTTGATGTACATTATCAGAGTTCCACATCTAGGTTAATTTTGTAAGTGCCTATGAAATGTCCTGGCCTGCAGCAGGCCCAGCTTTGAATCTGAAGAAATTGGGCCCTTTCCTCATGTTGCAGATTTATGGGGCTCCCATTTAAACCTAGGACCACCGTCTCCTTGTTTCTCTGGGTGGTTACTGGTCAGGCCTTTATGGGAAGTGAGGTTTGGTTTAGGTTATTGATGGGTTTTTATAAGCCAGGAGAGAGGGGAAAGCCTGGCTGCTAGGCAGAGGTGGGAATGGAGGTCTGTGAGAGCAAAGCCCAGCCAGCAAGGTCTGCTGGAGGGGGAAGAAAGCACTCAAATTTGTCTTGGTTTTCCTATCTGCTGGGCTTAGCCGTGTCGGGCCTGGCTCCTCACCCTCTTTGTTTACTCCGGTGGCTTCCTGGCTTGGTGTCATTGGCTCTCAGCAATCATTGCCTAAAACTGTAAGTATTATTAGTCAAGGCAAGCTAGCTGCCCCCAGCTGTGAAACAGGGCAGTGCTGCACCGAGCTGGGCACAAGCCCTTGCTTTGGGAGGCTGTAGCTCGAACCGAGAAGGGGAGCAGCAGAGCTGGTCAGCCACCCCCAGCAGCAACACGCAGGCTGTGCTGGTAGCAAAACCTGCGTGTCCTCACCTCACGTCCAGAGCCCGGGTGGCTCCGGCCACCAGGCTTGTAATACAAGGGCAGGGGTGCTTTAAATGCTGTTTTCCATGTGGCAATGCTGAGCAGCTTTCAAAGAGCAGCTGGGAGAGCTGCTCCGTTGTGGGGCGGTGGCTCCTCCGTGCCAGCACTCGAGCACGGGGCAGCCTGGTGTTCACTGACCAGCACCCAGGGGAGCTGGAAAATGCCCCAAAGACGTAAAATGCAAAATGCAGCAAAGACGGCTGGACGAATATGCTTACTGAATACACTTAAAAAGAAAATCCATCAGCCCGTAACAGAGATTACTTTAATCATCTAAAATCTTGTTGCTTCTGGAATATCTGCTCTTTCACGGAGCAAACAAATTGGTTTTAATTCAATTGCTATAACTTCACGGAAATGCATTTGACAAGCTCAATAACCAAAATTATTTAGGATAACAATATTATCCTTTTCACGTTGATAACAGCGGTCATAAAAGGAAAAGTGCGTGAAATATAAAGCTAACAGAAATACCTCAAATCTTAGACCCTTGAAATATTTGCATCTTTTATACCGCGGTTGGTAAAATAAAACTTCACCTGATATTTAACTTTGCAGAGGAAAGCAGAGTTATCAAGTTATTCCTTTTGGAGACGAGGCAGTAAGATGATGTTCCTCAGTCATGTACCTTGCCTATATAGAGGCAAATACATTCCAGTTGTATTTAATTAGTTTTGAACCTATGCTTGTGAGAAATACAGCACAGTACTGTTATTAAAATTCATGCTTTATAATAATTAGTACAGTTAGTGCAGTCTGAGAGAACTGCAAGCTATTAACTTTGATTAATGGTGGAATTATCCAACTCTTGCTATCATTTAACCCGTTGCTAAATTTTTAAGGAGAGAGAAAGGTTGTGATCATTCTCAAAGGCTACATCAGGCCAGCCATTAATTATGAATACTCATTAATTATAACAGATTGTCTGCCACAAAATCTCTTTTACTGAACTTCTGAGTTTTTCAGTAGGGAAATTGTGACAAATATAGGCGGAACTGTCCCTTTTAAATTGCTGAGGTTTTATCTCTCATCGAATCCATATCTAAAATTGAGAAAAATGACTAATATAGTTAGGAAACCCATTTTTCAGAAGATCAAAGTCATAAAATTCTGTTAATTCCCTTTGAGACAGAAATATGAATTATAGTTAAGAGCCTTTTCCCTGTAACTTTTTGTTTCATTTTAAAACTCTAATTGTTCCCCAAGCTAATCTCCCTTTGTATTCTGCTGTAAACTAATTTGCTGAACTATCAGGAGGCTAAAAAAATCTCTAAGTTTAAAACTGTCTCCTGCAGGAGCAGCTTTAAAAGCACACATCCTTCTGAAGAATAGAAGGAACGCCTTACTCCTCCCTGTCCCCAGCAAACACCTCTGAAGCTGAGGGCTGCCTTTGGTCTTGTTTTCCAGTACTTACGTGAGAGTGCAGGAATGTTAAGCATGCTGTTCACAAGTGAAAAAGACATATTTGTTTTAATATATACTGTGACTGGTTGGGAAGCTCCTTGATGCTGTACCTCTGGCCTCCTCCCTAGGCTGGGACGCTCACTAGGTGCCAAAGTGGGCAGCACCAAACTCTTTGTAGTGGCCGTAAGGTGCAGATGCTCCTTTTGTGCAGCACCCTGTGGCAACTCAAGATCGTGAAAGGAAGGCTCACAAAAAGCAAGTGTAGCTTAGTACAACCCAGCACAGCCTGCTAGGTTGAGTAGAGAGCTCTGCCGGAGTAAGAGTACACACTGCAAGCTCATGGGAGGGGGGGGTAAACATTGCTATTTTTCTTTAACAGTTATTTTGTCTGGTCTTCTCCCTTCTGAGATGCCTCGGTCTTTTCTTTTTGTAGAGGGCTCATGGCTGAATGTTTATAGGGGAAATTTCAGCTGAACTTCCAGAATTTCTTAAAAGCAGTTTCACGTAGATTTTTAATTCTTTCAGTGCCAGGTTATTCCTAGAGCCACTGCCATTGATTTGCCCCGTCTCATATTGCCATCTGGCTACAACATCACAAATCTATGTGGTGCCCTATTTCTAGCCCGGAGGCACACATCCTTTCAATTTCTGACAAATTTCCACAGAGTCATTTTTTCCCTTTGATATTTAAGAAAAATCTTGTAGGATGAAAATGTTGCACTGATATTCTTAATGGTTATTTAGAGAGTGAAGTGTTTGGACTTGCTTGAAAATACCCCTGGGCACCTATTTGCATGTGTAGGTGCCTAAATATCTGAGAAAAACGACCATCTGCTGTCTCTGGACTTAGATCCTCAGAAAATATGTAGAGTACTAAAATGAAGGGAATTTAGGCACATACATTTCTTTTGATGATTTGTTCTGCTCCTAATTTCTCTATCTCACAGAGGTGTGCGGAGGAAGAATATACAAAAGAATGTGAAGGGCTCTGATAGCTTTGTGCTGTCTGCATGTGTTTTACAGATAACATTATGGAAGATTAGCAGGAAAAAATATATATTTTGAACAAGTATTCTCCCCTCCATTTTTAAAATACAAATACCTTTGAGCTCTTACTTTATAAAAGAAGGAATTGCTTACCTGGTGGCTAAATCTAATTGCCAATTCAAAGGCAATTAATTCCTGAAATAATTTTGAGCCACCTCGAGGTAATTCTTATCTATAAAGATTTTTCTTCCATCCTTTTCTAGTAAAATTTCAGATCCGATCTTTTATTTATGTGAAACTCCTGGATTGGCTACAAGAGAGTATTTGCCCTTGGTGTGCCAGGTTACAAATCATTCTGATTTAGAAAACTGAAATCCATCCTGCTTTATTTGCGCTTTCACTTGGTGCAAAAGAGAGAAGCATTAGCACTCTAATGCAGAATATTTTCTGGTCTATGCATAGCGTGACTGCTGGAAAGTAATACAAAATTGTGAAATTCAGAGCCAAACAGCGTATTTTCCCAGATCTGGGAGGACGTTCGCACTGAGATCTGGGTAATTCCCAGAGGGTGACCCCCAGCATTTTGGTTTTTATTTTCATCACTAGATCGAATGGACCCTTGAGAAACACTGGGAAAAAATCACTCCTAAGCCTAGAAGAAGCTCCAGATGCAACAAGAGGAAGCCTGGGACAGGAAATTAGTAAATTTATTATTAATTTCAATGGTGGCTTTTTAAATATAAGATAATGTATCGATTCTGAAACTGTTCCATGACCATTTTCCATCAGTGTTGGTGGCATTTACAGCCAAAATTAATTAGACACTCATTGATGCTGGGCCAATTCCCTGACTTGCACGTTGTCAATCAGGTAGAAATCCAAATGTGCGCCCACTCACTAAACCATTTTCTTTCTCTCTGACACCATCAGAAGCACATGACACATCTTGTGGATCATGTGCAAGAAAAGCAGATATGCTCTCCTTTTCACTCTGCTGGGAAAGAAAAAAAAAAAAAAGAAAAAAAAGACTCTCAACTGTATAATCATTTTCCTATAAAATAAATTACTTTATCTGTCGTAATACTGTCACACTTCAGTTCTCCAGTGATCTACTTCTTCCATCTGTGTGCATAACTGAAATCTTTTCTACACCTACTCTATGTACTTTCAAGTGTCAAAATCCAGCCTCAATCACTCCTGTCATTAGTCTCTTGTTCCTGACGGGATAGGGGCAAAGCACCACAGTTCCTCAGTCCTCTTTGGGTAATTTCTGTGCTCACTTTGCAGTGTTCATGCGAGCTATCGGAAATATGACCTGGCTGAGTTTTGTTTTGTTTTGTTTTGTCACCTGAAGTTTTCCACTTGTTACTCTTGAAACTACTGGATATTTTTATTGCTTTCTGGCTCTTGTTTCCATCATGACTGTTGCTGCAGTTAGGCGTAATTTCAAGAGATATCCACATTACCCAAATCCTATGAAAGTTGACTTACTGCTTCTTATTGAGTAATTCTGCATGACTCACACTTTATTCTCTGATATATTTTTTTACACTCATTTGCAGAATATTGTTCAGACAATTGAGCTTACTTACCAAAATCACTGTCTTTTGTAACAAGACAGTGCAATCTTTCTTCTTTCACAAAGCCATTGCAAGAACAATGGGCTGACCCATAAATTGCAACCATCTTGTTTTGCTTAAAATATGGATTCTACTTTGCTAAATGAAATAACGTCAGGGAAAAAAAATAAAAAATTGAAACCCTCTTGGAAGCTATGAATCTTCACAGTTTAATGTGACAACGTGCCTCTCCCACTGAGCCGTGACCTACTTTTCTGACAAAATGCTCTCGTTACCTTCCCCCAAACATGAGGCTGTCGAAGCCCCAGGAATTTGTCACCTTGGGTTTGAAATTGTGAAGTCGCAGTCAGTGCCGAAGGATCCTGCAATGGTTTCCTCACGAAGCAGTCTGGCAGGCACTATGCTGCTTATCACATCTCCTGTAAATACCTTCCCTTCTCATACTGTTTCTGTTTGTATCGTTTCTTATCTCTGCTCCAGCGTACACCCCACAAATTCAGAGCTGGATGAATTTTGCCATCTCATGAGAGAATTTGGTACTTTTTTTGACTGCGCTTATTTTTGGATTAGCTCAATTAAAATGTTTTGCTGTGCTGTTCAAAATGTTTTTTTTTTTTCTCTCTCCCTCTCTCTCTCTCTCTTTCTCTCTTAATTTATTTATTTATATATATATATATATTTGTATTTTTTTACTATAGTAAAGGAATCCTTTTCTTCTACACAATATATGATATGCATCAAAAATTGGTAGGATGCCTCTTCATGGAGAAACAGGAGACATGAGATTAAGCATCAACGGCTGTGGGAATGACCTACAACATATGTAACATATGATAATTATCCGGTCTATATTTTATAAGACATAAAATCATACTGCTTTGCTAAGACAAGTGAGTAGAGAGAATTGGATAGCGATGGCGACTGCTCCCAGTGATAAAGGTCCTTAACTGTGTGATCATGTTTTTTTGGCTCTTCAACTAATTGCATACAGTCTACTTATCATAGAATCATTTAGGTTGGAAAAGACCTCTAAGATCATCTAGCCCAATGTTTAACCTAGTACTGAAGTCCACCACTAAATCGTGCTATTAAGTTCTACGTCTAAGTGTTTCTTGAAGACGTCCCATGATGGTGACTCAACCACTTCCCTGGGCTGCCTATTCCAGTGCTGCACAACCCTTTAAACTGTTTAACAATCTAACAACTTGTTAAATTCAAGTTTATTACATGGCAAAGGCAGCATCCCTTGGCTTTTTGTACTGGAGATATTATGGTACTTGTCTTAGTTAAGCGTCACAGCTCCCACACGTAAAAGCTGAGTGTGTCCATCAGGTTTTGCATTTCTGACTCATAACCAAAGGTACTGATCACAGCACATAGACATAGCATTATCACCTGCTGAGCCAATGCTCAGGCTTATTATTTGGTGCAAATGATTAGGTTTTAATGCCACAAAGAATCATTACAGTCAGAAGCTAAATAAATGTTTTGTCAGCTAGAAAAATGTTTCAGAGCTTGATCTGGTTCGTTAGCAAAAAGAAGCTTGGGAGGTGATTCTAGGTACACCTTCATGGGAGACGTGCTGCATACTGAAGGGCTTCTCCACCTGCCAGAAGAAGTACCTGCAAGAACTAATGGCCTTTTCCAAGTTGCAAATCCTTAAAAGCTGGGGAATTAGCAACTGGAACAAACTACTAAGAAAATGGTCCTTAGGTCTTGTTTTCATTTAGTTACAACTGGATGCCTTTCAGGATGTGATTTTGCACCAAGCTTGACATCCATCTTATCTCGTTCAGAAGGCTGGGTGTCATCACCTGTGACACTCAGGAGGCTGGATCACAGCCATTTCCCTCTGTCAGGGAAAGCCCTTGAAAGTTCGGATACACTGCCTATATCTTTGGGGAGTAGAAATATTGTATAATGATATATACCATTATTAAAAATAAATAAATAAATAAATAACATGTGCCTTTGTAATTAAAGAGGTGTACAGAAATGGCATGATTAAGGTCAAGTTATTTTTAGAGCATTTTTAAAACTATATACCCCCCCCAAATCCTTAAGTATTCTGTTACAGTAAGGTACAGTCTTCCATGCTTTAAATGATCTGAAGTCACCCTTTGCAAAAATTCTCAGACTCTTAGTACTTATGATTTCATTTTGTATTACACTTTGCCTTCTTGCAATACTGCTTTACTTGGATCTACAGAACTCATCTTTGCATGTAGGAAGAAGCTGTCTGCATGGTATCTTCTAGGAATAAAAGGCTCTACTCTGCTGTACTGTTTTCAATAAATATTTTATTATTCACAGTTTCAAATATTCTCCTGTTGAATCTCAGCAGCTGTACTTTTTGAAAACAATGCGTGATTCAAGAATGAAAATTTGCTTCTGAGTTCTGCGAAAGAAAAGCGAGCCAGCTCTCCTCTTCCTCAGGGAACCCCCAAGAAACTGCTGAAGTGTCAGGTGCCGGGTGCATCTCTCCTTCAATGCTCTGTACTTCTTCCTGTTGCCACACTTTGTGTTGAGAGAACTTAATATAAAATAAATAAGTGGCACGTAATAAATAAATCCTCTCTGAACTTGCAGGAGCTTCAGCATCTTCCATGGCAGCAGAGACAGATGGGGACGTCCTTTGCTGTTCTAAGTGAGGAATAATATGGAGCTCCTCGACCGGGAGGTATCACTGTGGCACGGGGATGGGGGGACGAGAACCAGACCCCCTCCTGCTCTTGCTGCCCCTGGCTTCCCAGGGCCAGCTGCGAGGTGTGAGGAGGGTGCCAGAGGAGGAGGGGGTGTGATGGCTGGGGAACCTCTTCTTTGCACCGCCCAGGGCCAACTTCACCCAGAGGTGCTCAAGGAAATAGTTCATCCATCATACGTCTGGCTCGGGGAAAAAAAACCAGGAGTGATACGAAAAAAAAAAAAAATACATTTTGAAAGCATCCTGTCACTGGGTCATAGTTCAAACCACAGTCTGCCACTAGAGTTCATTTGTCACTAGTGGTCAGATTCTGCTTGCCTTACTCCACAAACGCGTGCACTGATTTCACCAAGATTACTTGCCCTCTTGAGTGCAAACTGTTGTAATTAAAGGGGAGAAGACCATATCCTAATTCCTAAAAGACCTCTTTGTCTTTCCCTAAAATTATGATGACAACTGATAAGAGAAAAAAAAAAATATAAATTGTGTCATAAAGCTTGGGCTTAGCTAGAAGACTTGAGAGTTAAATTGTGTGTGTGTGTGTGTAAATGCCTCTCAAAATGCTGCACATCCACTTATCCCCTTTTTGGATATGCAATTTTCATTCTATTGATTTTTTTGACATATGGTTATGTAAAGCATGTAATAGCAAACTCTACCCATTTACACCTTCCAGAAGGCAGTAACTTCAGGAGTTAATGCAAGATTATTTTTAGTATGTATTCAAGTTTATTCATGCTGAAAGGTAGTAGTTATCTTTTGTAATTTTAGAGTAGTTATTTGAATAAAAACATGAGTGTAGTTCCATTTTAACTGCCATGTGACATTTGGGAGCTGGGTAAAACTTCTCCCAGGATGCCAAAATCTCAGATATTTTTCTTCTGCATCTCAGCAGTGCACACAATACCTGTGTATGTGTTGGGACCTATGTCTATAAACACATAAAATATGAGTAATCTTGTATACACTGAGAGAATATTATACCATAAACAAGGAAAGTATCTCTAGGCCAGAAGGAAGTGGTTTTCAATGTTTTTTTTCTTTTCTGTTCTGTTTTGTTTTTGTTGAAATTCAGCTATGCTTTTGCATCCAAATTCCATATTAAGCTATCACCAGAGGAGTTATTAGATAACAATCTGTGGGTCCTCAGCTGAGTGTTCTCCCTAGAGCTGGGTAAATATTTCTGTTAGCCAAGTAATTGAACCCTTTTTCAGTTCATAGACTATATGAGAAGAGGTTGCAAGTTTCTCATGTTTTGGGGTCACTGTTCAGCTAAGTCTTACGTTGTTGTTGCTTTCTAATGGAATAACTAAAAATAAAGAGTCTGCAAAATGAGTGTGTAATTCTGGGGGAAGGAGCTTGGTTGTTTGTCCAAGAAGGCACGTAGGGATTTGTCTAGGACAGACTACACGGAGGCACCAGCAAAAGGTCAACAAAATGTATTTTGCAAAATTTTCTTTGTTCCAAGTTTGATTTACAAAAACTTGAATATAAGCCTCTTATTTGGAGATAACTGCGGGTCTGACACTAGAAGAAGCTATGCTGTAAAAATAATAAATGAGTCATGATGATAATAAGGCTACAGTTATGCAATAACAAGTTATCCTTATTTCCTTTGCAGGCACTGCACAATTGCACATTTTGATATTCAGGATAATCTGGGTTGCTCCTATTCCTGGGCCTGTATTCATACCTCTGTGTAATACCGTCTTGCAGAAGAATTTTGCAGAATAATGACTTTCACAGTCTCTTTCACAAACAAACATATCAGAAAAGTATTTGTCCTACTGGGTTCATTGACAGCATTGTTCAAAGAGGCATTTTATGACATTTCTTCTCCTAATCTATATTTCTATTCAGGGAGTTTTGAAAGCATTTTCTAGCTTGCGAGTCCTAATGAACCAACCATGTATATGTTTGTGTTTCCTCAACAATAAACTCTTCTAACTCCCAAGCGCTGTTTGGCAGCTGGAATCGCATGGCTGCTGTGGATCAATGGAAGGCAGAGTCAGAGCAGTTCCTCTTGTCATGACCAAGTCACAGGAATAAGAAAGTGTGTCGGGTGACCACAGTATGTATTTGAAAAATGTCAAAAATTTTGGAAAAACTGTTTATGTAAACAAAGGAACCATTTTATGCACGTAGCTCCTGGAGAACACGTGGGATCTGCCACATTTTTCTTACCTTCATTTTAGTGCTGTTATTTGGAATGTAGTTAATGTACTTAACTCCAAGCAGGTTACTTGTTTTCTATTTATCATTTATTATTGCTGAATTCCTTGTCTTCAGGTTCTTTTTGAGAAATTGAGGGCTTTCTTACTAAAAGGCTAAAATCAGAGACAGGAGTCAGCTCAGGTAACATACGGTGGATTTCTTGCTTTGGTTTTGTGTTTTTATAACCAAATTCTTTTCCCCACATTTCTACAGATGCAAGAGTCCATGTGAACTGTCCCAGAGCTGCCTCAAGCATGGACCCTCCAGGATGTCCCATCTCCTGTCCCCTCCCGACTCCTGCTTCAGGTAAGCTATGTGCGGTGTTGTACAGAGCCTCTGTCTAACCCTTATTAAAAGCATTTATCATAAAGCTCAAGAGATGCTACACTGGATTCTTTGCTACCCTCTCTAACACCGTCCTGACCTATGGGTCATTTGGAGTGTGGACAGTTGGGCAGTAACGTACCTGAAGGGTTCAGTATGCAGCCCTCGAATTCCAGTGGAGAGTTAGTGAGAACATTTGGAAAAGTAGAGAAAATACTTCTGTACACAGCTGTTTCATCCCTGCTGCAAAGTCAGAACAAGTAATCCCCTGGCTGTGCAAAGAAATGAGGCCATATTTCTTCAGCTCCTTTGGAAATACCCGCAGGTACGGTGGGACCCTCAAGCTGGATAATTCTCTGCCTCTCTTGACGTGAAAACAAAGTTACTTTGTACTGTGCTGTTCTTCCTCAGGAAGGTGTCTCTGCCATCCTTCCTGCCCCTTTTGCTGTTCAAAGATCTTTTTTAATCCTCAGACAGAAAGCTCATTAATCATAAATGTCCATCTGTTTCAGTCTCTGCAACTGGTCCACCCTCACCACAAGGCTTTGTATGCATGAAGAGCCAGAGAAGCATCCCAGTTATCCGACTAGCTCCAGTTTTGGTCCCTCCTGCCCCTGAGGGCATCTCGGCTCCCACTCATCCACCTCCTCCTGCGTACTGCCTTGCCCCTCGCTGAAAGCCCCATGGGACCTGCAATGCACTTTGACTTCTCCAGCAGGAAAGACAGAGCTAAGCAGCTACCAAAGCATTATTTATTTACCCGTGGGCACTGATGACCTGCAAATGAGGAATGAGCCTGGGTGCATGCTGCCTGCCCTTCCCTCCACCCCCAGGAAGGTGAGTCCAGAATATCCCCTCAATACCTGTGCCCATGTAGGTCACCCCGGCAGCCTCATCTCCTGGCTTCCCCAAGCATCTCTAGTGCTTAGGATGCACTAGACCTAGTGCAGGACCTAAGAAGGGCTAGGCATCTGTTGGCATTTTTTTCACTGCCCTTGAGAACTCAGTTCCTCAATCCATTTCCCTGGAGACTCATTTCCCTGGAGATACTGCTGGTCTCTGTATTCAGTTTTTCTGCATTTATGAAGCAGAGTTTTGAGAGGAATTACCTGAATCTGGAGAAACACTACTGTGAATGAGACGCATTAGCTCTCTGATGCTTTATTCTTTTGTTCTGCTTCTCTTAAATAGTTTTTTTTTTTTTTTTTGGTGGGAAGGGACATGGTTAGAGAGATACAAAAACTAAGTATCAGAGCTTCCCTGACTAGCTTCATGTTTTCATCCAGGCGGTGGGATGCAAGCCCAGGGCAATCAGCAGGACCTGCTGGCAACAGGTAGGTGATGGCTCTTGGGCTTTGGAGAGCTACTTTAAATGCTTTGTGTTTGAGATTCAAGAAAAGAAGAGAACAACCCAACTTGTACTTTTGCAGCAAATATGATAGGAAGCTCTTGGCAGCGCTGCCAGGATGTTTCTAAATTGCCTTTTAAGCTGCATGAGAAATAAATTGGTATAACTTGTTTGCAAATTAACATATGGTGGTTATACGTGTATGAAAGGTCTTTGTCAGTCTCAGCCCATTTACAACTAGTGAGCAAATAATTTAATTACTGGGAAGCATTGCCACTAAGTGCACGCACAGACTGTTAGCTGCAGTCTTATTCCAGGCTCTGGCAGCTCCGTAGAGCCCAGCTTGGGCTGATGCAGAGGGCTTCTCATCGCAGAGACCTGAAAGCAGCAAAGCTGCTCTGGTTTAATCCATTGCAGGTGCTGATTTTTAATTCCTCCCTAAAGCACCGGGCCACCTCAGAAGTTTTAAGGAGAATAGTGCTGATCACGTTATTCCCATTTCTCTCTGGTAAACTAACAAAAACGGGGAAAGAAAGCAGCTCATGGTTTTCCTTTATCTCTGTAGCTGGCTTTATTTAGGCAATCCATCAAGATATATCTCACCGGCAATATTATTTAAGCTGAAATGGGAGACTCACTATTAGTCTTGAAAATTCGTAAGATAAACAGTTTTTGACATTTAATTTGTAGTGGCCAATGGAGAAATAAATTACTGAGCAAACATTGTGCAGAAAATATTTAAGCACAGGATAAATCAGTGATCTTTGTATGGGATCCTATACCAGGACCATATATTTTGCATGTTCTGTTTATCTTTGCATTTGGTAAGATAAAGTGTGCAGTTTGTATTGTTTGCTTAGGGAATAATTTAAACATAGCTAAAGATGGAGCATCTGTCGAATGCCACTTTGGTCAGTAAACATTATAAGATGTATTTTTATTAAACATACCCCAACCCTCTCCCTTTACATCCCCGCTGCTGAGAACTGTAGGCTTATGAATTACCATCAGCAGAAGGCACCAGGCTTATCTGCGCAGGAAGAAACGGGCACTTTGTTTCAGAGCTATGCATGCATCTACACGACTTGCACTGCAAAGGAAAGAAAAGAGGGATAGATCTAAAGCAGCTTGACTCCAGAACAAAATAATGAATGTCAAATAAGTGACTGCCTGAGGTAGCACACTCCAAAAGAAAGTAGAAGCAGGATTGGGCTCATGGATAATAAGTTTTCCGTTGGTGTCCCCATGCCCACTGTTTCGCTGGGTTGATGTCAGTAAAGCAATGATGTTAGCGCAAGAAGGGCTCACACTTCTCTGAAATCCAGGAGGGGTATGTGCAAACAGATGCCGTACAGCAGAGGATGTTCCCCCAAGGGCGAACGCTGGGAAGAAACTCAGGAAGCACAGGGAGGTCTGGTATAGAAGGCAACTCTCTGGCTCTCGGGACTTTGCCCTCCAGCCCTGCTAGTATCTGGGGTGAATCACACATTGTGGTTATGAAGTTAAAAATTTCTTCTTTGACATCGAATAACTGTTGGGAAATTTTGTTTTAAAATAGGTAAGCCTGGTAGAGGTGAAGGTACTGATTCTGATTTTTTTTTCTGTTAGAAAACCACACTCATGGAAGTATTATCCAAGTGCACATGTGGAATAAGCTATGGAGAAGCTTTTCCTGCTCCTTTGCCTCCATTTATTTGTCTGGTGTGGACTGCAGCTCTCATCTGCTTCAGATCAAGCCTGCAGTGGTGAGGTCCTGGGGTTAGCTGGGGCTTCTGCCTACTGCTACCATGCAAATTATAGATCGAATGAAAAAAACAGTCAAAAGATATTTTCACACACAGCAGAGCTATTTTGATTATTTCTAGTGATCCATGTGGAACTCTCAAGATTGAGTACCAATTAATTAATTACATGCTTTATTTTATCTAATGGGAACCATGGTACAAACAACGGAGATGCGGCTGGGATTGAGCAGCCCTTGCTGGAAACCAAATACGGAGCAGCAGATGCTAGAGATTTTGCTGAGAGATTGGGTTTGATTAACTCTTACGTTGTGAGTGCTGTAAATTTGGGAACTGGGTGGGCCAGGCTGGAAGAGAGAGGTGGCAGATGGGACGCGGGGAAGATGATTAATAGAAATATAAGCAAGCAGCTTTGTATTAGCTTCTGCTGCTTGTTTTCAAATGTGCGGACTGGAGATGGAAGTAGAGGGAGGTGGCACAGATGGGAAGAGGGCTGAGAACTATGGGAGCTAAACCCTGAGACAAAGGATAAGCAAAAGGGATGTGAAAGTCCTCAGCCCCTTCGCTGGTGGGTCCGAGGGCGGACAGGTCTGTGGCAGAGGCATCAGTTGTGAGGTGCAGGGCAGATCAAAGCTGCCTTCTCTTTTCGTGTTTTGGTCTAGAAAGAGTATTTCAAATGGAGCCTGAGTAGCTGCTAATGAGAGCCAAGGAAGAGTTGGCAGTGGTGTGATAATGAAAAGATATATATATAATTTCTTTAGCAGTGGAGGAAGCAGAAGGGATGTTGGCAGGGCCACCTCTGCTCTGGGGGCCTGTCTGCCTCTCTGCATTCCCACACCGCACGTTGGCATTTAGAGGCAGGGACTGGCCACATGGCTTACAAATCTGGGCATTGAAGCAGCAAGGGAAATGATAATAAAAAGGGGATAAACAGGAGCATAGGACCCAAGCATGCTCCCTGAAGCAGGCTGAGAACAAGGGGCAAGAAAGAGGAGCTGTAGAAAAGTGTTAAATAGGCACCGAGATAGGCATAATGATAGAGACAACCTTTTAGATCTGTAAGAAACCGTGAGGACAAGACTGTTCAATAAAGAGCTTACAATAGGGAACCACAGGGACAGCGTGCACCAAATGACATCATTTACCTCTCCGCTTGTTATCGCTCATTATGCCATATTATGCTGGAGATCCTATTATATGCTTCTTAACTGCAAATCTGGCCCCTGCTGTGTCAGGCACAGCACAGGAAAAAACATACCATTCTTTGCCCCAAGGAGTTCAGGACGGGAAGGAAGGAGTATTTCTATGAAAAACTGCATTGTCAGTTCTGTGTTGGAGCCTGTGGAAGATAATGACAGGTGGACAGCGTGTCTCTGAGCGCAGTTTTGTAACCAGGCAAATTATACATATAAAGTAGAAATGACCATAGGCTGAGTAGATCACAGAGAAAACCTTGGGAGATAGATGTAGTGGTTTCAATTTGTCAAGGGGGAAACATTCATTTTAGTGGTAAAGACAGGCTGGAGGAGATTACATTTGATCTTAGATTTTAGTGAGCAACTAAAGTTGCAATAGTGAGCAATCTTCACCCATTGTAACCCAAAGAACCAAACCCTACGTCATTACGTGGTCTGCATGGCTTTCACTTGAAACCCTACAAGACTTGGTGACCATTTTTACTTTGATCCAGTGGCTTTTTCCAGTGTAGAACCCAAAAATTCAGCATGTGATAAACCCCAGAAAAGGGAAAGACTCTGCAAAGATGGGTTCCTCGTAGTAGGGAACCAGGAAGGACCCATTTATTGTAACAGGGTAAGCGGCCAATGCCCCTGGTCTCATATTTCAGTAAAGAACAGCAAAAGTGCAAGAAACTAGCCACAGAGAGGATAAAATGAATTTAGAATAAATAAGAGAGATTTGTTTGCAGTCCTTGGTAGGAGACAGCTTGAAGACATGTACCTGGCTTAAGCAGAAATTGTTTGGTTTGACTGGCAGGGAGCCTCATTTCTATTTTCTAACAGGGATGCAGTTGATAATAAGAAAGTGAATTCCCTGTGAAGGAATGATTGCTACCAGAAGCTGGCTTGTAGCTTCAGAAAGATGCATCCCAAGCAACTCTGTAAAGCACAAAATTCTCCTGAGACCCAAGAGCGAGGAAGTTTCTGCTAAATCCATCTGCCGCGGTACAAGGGGTTTGACCACTCTTTGCAAGAATGGCAGGTTTAAGCTCAACAAATGTCAGGGTATAAATTAAACTACACAGAGCTTTGCCACGCTTCTCCCAGTGTTTAATTCATACATTTAATTGAACAAATTCAACAACACATTGCAGCACAGGACTGTGCTACCCTGCGCCCTGTCCCTGTGGCCACCCAGAGCCTCCGGGAGGAGAATCCAAACCCTAGGCTCTGCCGTCAGTATGCAGAGCTATATGTTGGAGTCAGCCACTGAACATGTGTGAAAACAGCACAAATAGTTCAGAATAAAGCACTCAGATGGGAAATTCATGTCAGATCCATAGGGCCTGGGGCCAAAGAAAATACTCGCTCAGGAGCTGGAGGCTCAGGCCAGACCGAAACCCAGTGCCTGGGTTTCGGCATGCTACCCATGCTCTGTCATAAGGAAATCTCTCTGACTCAGTTTCCTCAATTTACTCTGGGTTAATTGGTTTTATTTTGGAGAATGGGCCTTATTTTATAGAACTTCCCCCTTATTTTATTTCCATAAAGTCCCCGCCAGCTGGAGAAGGTTCCCTCTTTGTTCCATTACATTTAACAACAGAAGAATTTTCCTTTCTCAACTTACAGATTAACCATTATAGTTAGTAAAAAATACTGTCCATCAGGGTTAAGTCATTCCACTTAGATGGAATTGACTTTTCTGTGCCAATTATTAATTTCCATGAATTTCAAAATATGTTTTATGCTGATAAAGGTTCTTAAAGCCTTTCCTCTAAAACTGTATTAAAGAATGTAGTACTTACCTGAGTCCTCTGGAATACCTAACGTGCCATGGCTTTTCCTATAATATTCACCAGTTCATTATTGTCACTAAATTTTAAAAGTGGGTAGGTATTGATTATTTTACCTGTTACAAGATAAAAGTCTTAGGTACTTGCATGCAGTCTGAACAAGCTCATGAAGTAATCTGCAGCTTTCAGGCTGGCCCAGTGGGCAATTATTTTTCTAGGTTTCCTACCTTCAGTTTCTTCTCCATGAGTCTTTTTTATTATTATTATTATTATTTATGTTGGAAATTATTCGCTGCCTGTAAAAGGTAATTGATCGACAGGGTTGAGACAGAAGCCCCTCTTCCCCCAAGTCCAGAAGGGTTTTAACTACAGGGAAGTTTTAAAAGCATCACATTTGGGGCTGACATGGCTCCTGGAAGCTGGGTGAAGGTTAAACAAATCCCTCTTCTGCGGGATGGACCAAACACAATGGCTCTGTGTGATGGAGCAATCTCTTGCCCAAATTGCCCAAATTGTCCAAACTGTCCTTGTCTATCATCACCTCTGACTCCTCTGCTAAAACACTTGCTGCCTTGGGGTGACAAAATGCTGGTGCCACAGGCTGAGAAACACTTGGGGGTGTTTGTCCACACGAGTTGCATATGACTTAAATGATCTGTCTGCTAATTGATTCCCTGTTATTATCTCTCACAGGCCCAATAGCAATAAAGAACACAAGCGACGAGCTGTCAGTCTGGCATGTTTTGGGCACCTTGGAGCAGATGTAGCACGCTCAGCTGTTAATGACACAGTTGTCAGCTGAAGGACACCACATGCAAGGCACTGTTGACATGCAATCAATTGGCTCTGGGGCAGGTTTGTTCACTGCTTTGCTTTTCCCTGACATTTTTTCACACAGAAAGTGTCCAAGGTCTCACATTCTATTCAGTCTATAAAATAATCTTTCTGTGAGACAAAACACCCCAATAGAGTATGTGGTCTTCTCACTTCAGCCATTGCTTGGGAGATCCTGGGTGTGACATCCAGTTCATCCTGAAATTTCAGAGTGGAGCATCCCCCTTATTTCTGAACATTGGAAATGAGTTTGCTAACTGGGGGAAAAAAAAAGAAGTCTATCACCATGGGGAATATTTTAAGAAATCAGAAAAGCGACATTCTCTATGACAAATGACACTTAGCAATGGTAAAATTATGTTTAGTAGTGGCAGAGGTTACTTGCTGCTGGTGTTGCAGAACTCTGGAATGTCAAAGGACTAGAAAAGCTTGATCTGTGTTTTCAGCTTCACAAAGGAAAAAAGAAGAAAAAGTAAAACATGTGATTCATTACTTAAAATAAGATAGTGGGTAGGGAGTGAGGGAGGATGACTCGCCCGCCTTTAAATGGAAATATGTCCAAAGACCCATCTGGCATGTCTGAAGGAGCAGGCAGAGCCGATACTGCTGAGTTGCTGCTTTGTGCATTCATTGCCACAGCAGCACTTTTGTTCCTCTCCGAAACTGCCTGGGTGTCGCTGAGCTCAGGCCAACTGGGTTGGGCTGAACTGGGAGAAATTAATCTTACTGGGGACCAAGAGGACTTTAATGCAATGCTCGTGGTGCTGAGAATTCACATCCTGGCGGTGTGCTCTGACGTCTCAGTGGAGACAAGCCCTGGGGATCCGACTTTGATTACCTGAAGCAGGCATCTCCAGACTTCCCCACCAAGGTGCTGACTTGGGCTGGTGCATTAACCCAGCACAGCCGCGGGCAGCAGACATCAGATCAGCTCCAGGTGCTTGACCAGCTCCCGGGGAACTGCGCAGCCTGCTATGAAACCATGCTGGAGGAGACTGGAATGGCAGCTTTGGCTCATGATGGATGATCCCTAATTTATTTCCACTGTAAAAGGTTTTGGAGACAAGGTTACCCTATAAATAATGTTTAAATTGTAATTTTGTTAAATACCCTTCTCCTGCAGGAATAAATAAATTGCTTTCTGCTTTCATTATACCAGGGAGTCAGCAACATATCCTCAGGTCCAATACTGTCATTTATTTTATATAATATATCTGTGTTTCTGCTTTTTGTGTGTATGCCTGTGTCTTTACCAGAAAGAGGATAATTCATTGAGTGGTGCCTGCTCCAGCTGTGACAGGTCTCTCACAGGCCTGCCACAGCCAAGGACACCCATCACAGCCGTACCCCTGCAAGGTGACACGTGGCACTATCCCCGTGGGACAGCGTGTTGCATTCACATCAACATGCCATCACAGCATTTGCTTTTAAAGGATTAACTTGTAACAGATAATTGGCACTTGGTGCCATCGTATTGATTGTGAGAAAAGCCTGCAGTGACAAATCTGCGTACATTTTACAATACTTATTGCACTACAGGCCTGTGTTCTCCTTCTGTAGCCACGCTACTCAGATGTAACTTCTGAACAACCAACAAAATAATACCTGCTATTGCGTGGCAGTGGGAATTTAGAAATGAGCCTGTCTCAGCCCCTGGGGATCTCAGCCAACAAAAGGCTGGCTGATGTCTCAGATCCAGCCTTCATCTCTTAAACAAGGAGAAATATTAATCCAGGAGACAGCGCGTTTGTCATTTAAAAGAAACTTAGTGAGGAAAAAAAAAAAAGAAAAAAAAAAAGGAAGTATCTGTTTAAGTCTGCCTTCACCAATTCAGTAGACTGGTTAGTAAACCTCCTTTGAGCAGGTTTGCTGCAGCGTGCTGTGAGCTTGCCGCAGCCCTAAGGAAGGCGGCGTCACCTGCTTGACGCGCCGGTGTGCTGCAAACAGCGTCTGGAAGAGCTGCTCCCAGGGGGATCGCTTGGGGGTGTTTTGGCCGGGACGGCTGCCCGGGGTGATGCAGCACAGCCTTAGTGACGGACCCCAAAGCAGCCTGGCTTGTTGGCTGGGTGCCTCCCAGAGCAAGACGGGACCAGTGCCCGGGGCGGGTTGGCCGCGCTACCAGAGCTCACCCAGCACCTTCAAGGTCAGGGCCGTGCCCAGCTCGAAAATCCGTGGGGTTTTGGCATTGTCTCTTCTTGAATCAGACAGGATCAATGAATATTGTTTCCTTCCATCCCCTCAAACATAGAGGCACTGATGGATATCTCCTGAGGAACATCAGGAACCTGCATTAACCATCCCTCCGTGCCTCTCCTGGAAGCCCATCCACTGCCAGAAGGATACAAAGGTGGAGGTAACATACCATGGGGAGGCTAAGGGTGAGACACCCCAGGTACCCCCCAGCCATTAGATTATTATATCAGTGTATTTGTCCAGCCAGGAGGAAAATGTAGTGTGTTAATATTTACAGGAGTTAGCTGGATAATCGGTATAAGAGCTGACATCCAAATTTAGCCAAAAAAATGCCCTCCTGGACAATCTGAAAACCATCATAGGGAAACCAAGGAATTACTGGCATTAACAGAAGATGCAAAAATGAAACAAGGGAATTGTCCTGCAAAGTCTTTGGGGCTTAGAAATGCATTCCTGCCTCTCCAGAGTGCCGCTGCAGATGAGAGAGACCTGCTGAGGAGCAAAGAGCAGAAGTTTTGGTTCATCTGGTGCTTAAGTGCAAGATTAGAAGCTGGAAAATCACAGGTTGCAGAAGCACACTGCCTTAGCCTTACCTACAGATGTGCTGCTGTAATTACAGGTGCTGTTTAAGTGCAGAACCAAGTCTGTGTGCCCTTTTTTTTTTTTTTTTTCTTCCTCTGTTGGAATTAATGAACAAATCCAGCAGCCTCATTGACTGAGCAAATCAGCAGTCAGCTAAGTGCATCCTGTCAGCAGAAGGTAATTTTAATGATGGGCCGGTGGCCTCTCTAATTAAAAGAAACTTTCATTATTTTGAGGGGAGGATTCTTTCCTAGAAGGAAAACACTATTTGGAAAGGATTTCAGAGCAGATTGCCTTCCATGGCCTGGTCTGTGCTTGAGGCTGACAAGAGGAGGAACGGGGAGGGGGGGAGAGCAGAATAAAGGCTGAGGAGGAACACAAAGGTTGAAAAGCTCAGATTAGTCTCAATGCTGGAAAAGAAACAAATCAATGTCAGGAATTAGAGAGAGAACAGACAGTGGGGAGAGAACAGAAAGAGGAGCAGAACAAAACCAAAGACAGACAAAGCATGACTGATCGGGAGGGAGGGTGGCAAAAGACAGCTGAGTGACTGCTAGGGCTACTGACGTAGGTATAAACCTGGAGACATGGGCGGTTCTCAGGAACTTGGAGACATGGGGGTTTCTTAGGACAGGCTGCAGAAGCACCTGGTGATAGTGGCATTGGTGGGGCTGTTGCTTTTTGGGGCGAGACGGGGAGATGACCCCTGGAGCATCCCATGGCCCCCGCTGTCAGCCTTTATCCCACAGAAGCATTCAGCTCTGAGGGACCATGAGAAGGGACCCCATGGTAAGATGACCTTCCTGCTGCCTTGCCAGTCAACCCAGGAGGTGGCCAGCTGAGGGCCAGGCTTGGAGACTTCTGCTTGGTCAGCAAACTGGCCGACATCATGCACGTAGTGACCACACGCAGGGCCCAGGGCAGCGTCTGCTGCTCTTGTCCTGCTGTGTTTGTTCAGCAGCAGATATCAGGATTTCAGCAGATATCAGCAGACATCTGTCCTCCAGAAACTGGGAGGAACTCCCCAGTTCTTCCATGGTAAAACAGCTGTCCATAAAACATTAGGGAACAACAGGGCAGGGTACTGAACCTCAAACCTGCACCCATTGGGAGCTTTCTCTGCAGAGCAGAGGAGTTTTGTGATGGCTGTTTTTCCTACGGGGACCTTCTGCCTTCTCCCATCACCTTAGGAGGTGCAAGCCCCCATTTATCCATAGTTTTTTTCTCTCAGTTTAGTTCCCAGCAGAAAAAGTGTGGCTGCTCTTTTCTAGGAGGTATCAGGCAGATTTGAGGGTGGAGGGAGGAAAATGTACCAGCCTGTCACACCTTCTCTGTAGAGAGAAAAAGAAAGCAACTCAGTAAAATCACAGATTGTCTTAGTGCTTGATGCTCCACCTATAGAAATCAGAGGAAAATCTTCCCTTCAGACCAGTTAAAGTGCTGATATCATCAGTTTGGGTGTGAGAATGTCCAATTCCCTTCCAAGCGTTATCAAGACTTGACCATGTTCGGGCAGCACAAGGTCTGTAGGCAGAGATAAAATCTTTTTTCAGATGATCTGGTATTAGTGGAAAGTTAGGAGAGCTTTTCAACATCCCAGTGCATGTGAATAGGAACAGCAGGCTTCAAAGTGAAATAAGAGTTGAGAGTTGGTAAGAGCTCGATCAGATGTGTGTCCCTTAGGCCATTATGGGTGGACAAATAACAGGCATTGTACTTGTGGGTAGCCAGAGATGAACCTCTGCTCCTGTAAGGCAGGATTGAAGGTGAAGGCGTTTCTCTGCACTAAACTCAGCTGCCAAGAGTATCAGAAAAAGCTGTTGGAGAGTCCCAGTTCATTTCCACTCCCTTTGCCAGGCTTTACCCCTGGACATCACTCAGTTCTTTTCCTTTGTCCCTATTCTCAGACCCAATACGAGATAAAATTTGATGTACACTTGCATCTTCCTTCTCATTTTGGTTCCTGAAATCCCTGGGAATCCCGTGTTGTGAATGCGTCCACGTCAAGCAGGATGAGTTTCCATAAATTTCCGCTGCTGTAGAAAAGCCCTTGAGGATCCCAAAGGAGTCCCAGGTGGGTACGGACACAGGGAGAGCCCGAGCTGTGTGGCCCATGTACTGTTTGATAAATGCTTAGGTAAATCCCTTAACATTATTTAATTTCTTGGGAGTTTCTTCTCTCTGATGTGGAAGCTAAAGACCGAGAGTAGCAAAGACTGACCATGGTATATTCAAACAAGATTAAAGGCATGACATTGCTCGAGTGCTGCAGACTACTCACTATTCTTATACAGAGCATTTGACTGAATGTCGTGTTCATGGGGGGAATATTTTCCTCCCTCATGTAGCTGTTTAGCCCCATGGGGAAATCAAAATCCGCTTTTGAAACAACTCTGGACTCTGCCTATTTTTAATGGGGTAAGATGGTAAGATGACCAGCACCTCTCTGCTCCCATTAAGCAGCCAGCACCGCACAGGATGAGGCCGTGTGGTGGCATCAGTTTCCGAGGAGACTGCCTCTGTAGAAATGGAGCGTGTTTCTATTGGCAACAGCAGCTCCTGCATGTGTGGTGGTGCATTTACGCTCCTCATCACTGAATTGCATTTGTCTGTGGGCTTTTGCATGTCTGGGAGCGGGGCACCCTCTGCACCCACAGCGGGGCACCCTGGAGAACAGGGTGCCTCAAAACACAGGGCTCTCTGTGGGGAGCCGAAATCGCCATGTGGCCGAGCCCTGCGCCCGCTGCCAGCCCGACGTAACCAGGGCTGTCTGTCCAGGCCAGCAAGGACAGACGGACGCTCCGGACAGCAAAGGTGTGAGGTAACACGGGAAAGCTCCTGTGGGGCCGTTCTCTCTCAGAAACAACAGGCTGCTGCCAGCATGTTCCCGTAGCTATTCCTGGTAGGTACACGGAGACGGAAGCGATCCCTGCTTGATGACTAAAGCAGCTCGTGAGGAGCCGTCGTCTGCGCCTCCGCTGCCAAACGCGCTGTGCTCAGGGGCTGAGGGAGCTCGGGTGGGACTGACCCGTGCCTGGGGAAGGCAGGACGCTGCCCTGCTCCCCTGGGGATGCTCTCTGGTCCCGTGGGGGACCACAGGGCTGCTGCCCTGCACCTTTAGCAGGGAAACGCTGACCCTGTGAAGAGAGACTGGACGTGGGAAGCGCAGCTGCAGTGCTGAGAAGCTCAGAGCTTTCGCCCATAATGCAGACAGACCAGCAAGGACAAAATGCATGGTCTTCACCTGAGAGCAGTCGCAAAGCAGTGTCGGAATTCTTTTCCTATTTGCCTAGAGGAGTTTTGTTGCATGTGTCAAGGAGACGTTTACATTTTCTTTGGAAAATAGGCTGCAATCACCCAGGGAAATGGTGTGTGAAAAGACTGGGATAGCGATCACCAGCAAGACGAACATCTGAAGTGAGCCACAGACTATACGAGCATGTTTAATTAAAGGTGTGAACAATTCGTTCTGCTGAAAAAAAAAAAAAAAGCTGTATCTACAAAGTGCCAGTGTGCTCTCATTAAAGAAAACAAGCCCATGTAGCTCAGATAGTGCGGGAAGTGAAATGAAGTTGAGGTTCATCTGAGGCTCTGACTTCTCCTTGCGTACAAACATTACACCTACAAAGCAGAACTATCATCTTCTGCAATAGAAAAACTAAATTCTTCTGACTGAAAAAGGTGTGCTAGAATGACTACAGCTCACCAGGTATGGTTGTTTGGTAGCTCAAAGCAAGTCTTAAAGCCGAGCCAAGCTTGTAGCAGCTCAGCTAAGTAGATTAACATTTATAAACCTCTGAAGCTGTTGATCCCTCTCAGAGAATTTGTATTGGGCACTCTTGGACACTTCGCAGCTGACATTGCTTGCTCGCTACCAGATTCAGCAAGCATGCAAAATTTTCTTTTGTTCTTGTGTTTTTGTATTTCATTTTGTTTTCCTGAGAGGGAGAGAAATGAAACTCATTTGTGTATTGCCATCATTGCAAAATCTGGCATTCAAGAGACAAATCAGGTCCCTTTGTGTGTTATTGGGTCAGCCAAAATAAAATGAGAGGCAAGGAATGCATTTGAGCCCTTCTGCTTTTGGATGCTCAGCGAGAAACATCTCAAGGGTCTAGCCAGGAGCTCTCCTGCGATCGTGCTGAAGCAGTGCAGAAGCTGTCTTCACTTGATACTTGTTGCAGCTTTTTGGCTGATGGCAGCCACTGTCATAGCCAACGGCATCAAAAACTACATAAGAGCTACCATTCCTGCACAAAATCAGAGGGCTTGTTTTAACAGCCTTCACTGGTACAATTAGTGGCAGATAGCCCGTGAGCTGGGCTGGCCTGGGGGCAGCTGGGTTGTGCAGGTGGTGTCTGCGTCCCCAGGCTGGTGGTGGGGACAATCTCTGCTGGCAGAGGTGACAGCAGCAGCTGTAGGGCTGGGGTGGCAGAAGGGGATGCAAATAAATTCCTCCAGGCAAGTCTCCTGTGGAAAAGCCTGATGAAGCCTGCAGGTGCTTTTAAGGTGACTTAGCCATCATTTAAAATTGGTTTACAGCTGCAGTTCTACAGTGAGCAGCACTCGATGTGGTTTGGGAAGGAGATGACCACTGACTCCTGAGGGTTTTCTGGTGCTGGTGAGCCTCAGGTTTGCTCAGCAGGGGGACTAGGGAACAGTTTCTGATAAGGTTGGTGAAAGGCCTTCCTTTTGCATGGTGTTACAAAACAGTTGATAAAATGAGAAAAAGCTGCTGGGCTAGGAAAATACATCACAGGTCTGTATGAGCCCCCATGGACAGCAGTGGGGGGCTGCCCTCTGTATTGGCTCTCCTCGGTTTCCAGTGAGGTTGGAGGAAAATGGACCAGGCTGGGAATACAGCTGGGATCATTTCTTCCAGGTTTCACTGCCACTGTATCCATCTCTAATTGCCTTTGCCTTCTGCAGTGAGAAAGTGCTAGAGCTGTCGAGACCCACCTGCCTGGAAATTTGCTTTTCCTGAGCCACCTAATGCTGATGAATTACTATAAATGTGTTTATAATTACTTGACTAATTGCAAATGCCTTCACAAATGATTTTGCTAGCACTTAATGGAAATAAAGGAACATCTGAAGCTATAGTAATGGAAATATAATGCAACATGATAGCATGATAATAACACCAACAAGAGTGATCTGAGTGTCTCGAGATCCCAGCCGTAGGTGGGTGGTTAGGAGCTTACCATGCAGGGAACTGCTCTATAGGATGTGAACAGGGAAGGGGCACAGGGAGAAGGCAGACTGTGGGGACATGATAGAAAAGGGGAAAAAGGCTGGGCACTGTGCAACAAGGACGTTTTTTTTAGAAGCACGGTCAGGTTAGGGGTCATGGCATCATTAGAAAAAAAAAATATACAAGTTGGTATTTGTTTTCACTGGGCAGGTTTTTTCATGACTTTTTTGATTGCTTTTGCAGTGATGGATGCCCTGAATAAAATATCTTGGCTGTCTTTGTCTTTTTCTTCTATGATGAAGCAATAATTGCAGAGTAGTCCTTTCTGCATAAAGACTGTATCCGTCCAGAATACAGCATCCTCAGAGAGGAGCTATATGGAGAAGGTACAGAGCAATGGGTGTTCAGCATCACTAGTGCAGAGCAAAGCCCTTTACAGAAGCCCAGCCCCAGCAGGTAAGGCAGGAGGTGACATTAACCAGGCAAAGGGGATGCTTGGCCCTGGCTGAGAGCACTTCTGTTTATAAATTCAGCATCCACTTCCCAGGAAAATGGTTTTGATGTTGACTTCGGACATCCTCTCCCTGAGAACAGCCCAGCCTCCTGGCTTGCCCGAGAGACAATAGAAGGAAAACAAGCACAATGGGTGCATGTGCTAAACACTTTAATGAGCACTTCCACACCATTCTCCTGTGTTTCCCCACATCCCATGAGTCAATAAGCACCTCATGCAACTTTCTAGATACTGCGTAATAAACTAATACAGCTGTGGACTAGTCCAAACATTCACCCTCATTCACTGAATAAAAAAATAAAATTTGTGAACTTATTTTGTTCCCTGTATATTATCTTGAAATATTATTCCCTGCAATTTATTTGCATATATAAGATTTCATAATCTCTTTTTGAGATTATGCTTAAAATATTTTAAATGCAGTCATACAAATTTGTGCAAAGGGCACTATGACAAGTTTTTGCACAAGTAAACATCTGTGTGCACAAACACAGGCTTGATTTATTTGCATCTGCAAACAGAGCCCTGTGGCTCCGGAGAATGTGTATCTATCTCTCAGTTGTGTCTGGTTCATTTTGAATAGCAAGTTAATGAATGTATGCAAATCACCAGCGATTATGCTGCAGTTTCCATTGTCCCCCATGTTAATATCTTCACCCAGCAGCACTTTATGCTGTTACTCTGAGCATTCAGTAGGAAATGCTATAAGTTCTCTGTAAGAAATTCAGCATTTAGATTTCTTACTTGGGACGATTTTTTCGCCTGGAGATAGGGCTTTTAAATTATGGCTAATATTTTGCACGGTATTTGGGAATCTTTCATCTCCAGCTATCTCATGGATATTTAGACCAGATAGACTTATGTTATTCCCAAACCACTCAGTATTTCTCTTCCAATTCACACTCCTTGGGAATAATTCTCATAATTTATGTAAATGGCAAATTATCAGGCTTCAGAAAATGTATTTATTTTTAATGTTGTTTACACACATCAAGGAGCCAGAAAGTTTCTGGAGCAACGGATGTGGATCACAAAGACCCACAAAGAGAAAAGGGGTGTAAATAGTGAGGACTTAAGTCCCATTCTTTTAGGCATTATTAAATTAAAAAATGTGCTGCTTTTAGATGAAATTCTGCCTCCCCATCCAATGATACAGTCCCACTGAGGCCTGCTGGTCTGCCCAGCCCCAGTGGGGCTGGTCTGGCTGTGAGACATGCATTGCTTGTGCTAGCTTCAGAAATTTTCTGGTAACTTCTGCCTCTCTGTCAACTATTCTGCTCTTATTATGCCTTATTAGCAGCTTTGCAATCACCTGAGCCCATGAAAAGTTCATGTTTCAACATACAAGACCTGAGGCTGAACCTCTCGGCCTACGTCCATGCTAATAAAAGCCAGCCCTGCTTCTCAGCTGCCAGCTCTTGGCACCTCAGCCCAGCCCTCGCCCAAGCCCATGCTGCTTTCTCTCCCCTCTGGGTATTGATTTTCCTGCCAAGGCATCCCAAGACCGTGAGGCAGGAGCAGTGACAGCATTTTGCTCATCTCGATGTGTGCTATGAGAAGGGCTTGTGCTCTTCTGAGCGATATCCCACAGCCTGCCCCTTCTGTCCAATGCAGGAGCTCTCCTTTCATTTCTGTGTGGAAAAAAAAAAAAAAAAAAAAGGAAAAACAGTTTTAGGAAGTTCCTTACTTCATTGCTGTGCCAGACCAGACTTTTCTGAGTCTTTCTGAAGGCCAGGAGACTTTGGCAGAGTTAGAGTGCTCCCCGTTGCCCTTTATAGCTTTAATCATAATTTTCCCTGTTGTTCGTATGACAAACTTCAAACTGTAGCTCAGTTGGCAGCTCAGTATCTCTTTAAATCACTTCCAGTTTCTCCTGTGCCATTAATATTTTATTTATGTTGTACTACATTTTGCATCAGTCTCCATGCCAACAGTTCATGCCAGAAGCAATATATGACAGAATAATTTAAATCCTCAATGATACAAGCGCTTTCTTTTGGGGAAGTGCCATCAAGTCAGATTCACTTTGTCCTTCCCTTGGCGGTGTCAGAGGGACGAGGCTGGACGTGTTCCTCCCGGCTCTATGGGTCCGGAGGGCAGAGTGGGTACTGCCTGAGCAGTGCTGTCACCTGCCCCGTGTCTGCACGGGGACAGAAATAAATCTCCCGTGGAGACAAAATCCTCCCCGGGCAGTATCAGGGCAGCCGTTCAGCTCCACTTCCCACAGCTGGGTTCCTTTCCAGAGGTGGATGAGGGTTTGTTTCCAAACAGTTCTGCTGATAACTCATAAATCCTTCGTTCCTTGAGCCTGTCCCCCTGCTCTTAGGGAGCACAGAGCCTGGGCCATCTGCGGCCTGGTCCTTGGCCTATGGGAAGGCCTCACAGTGAAAAAGAAAGTCAGAAGCGTCTTTCTTAAGCAAGCTGCTCACAGCATTGTCCACAACTGGCCACAGATCAGCGGGGAAAGGCGGTGGTTTTCAGAAACCCAGATGACAAAGCTGGGAAAACACGAGGTTTAGAGTCGGAAGTGCTTCCTCCAGGCACTCCGAAATTTTTGCTTGCAGTGTTACACCAGCCTGGCTGCACCACCATTACTGCTCACCTTCCCGTGTAGCTGTAATCTGTGTGATGATTTTATTGCTTCCCTGTTCAGATTGCTTATTGCACTGTGGTCTCTGTCCAACAAATCCCTCAGACACTTGTCTGGAGAAGAAACCCCTGAGAGGTAATACAGGGGGAGATTAACTCCTTCTTAACCACGTACAGGTCGGTCACAATGCTGGTTTATGCTACAGGTTTGCTGGGATCAATGTAAAGCACCTCCTAGAAGACTTATTTGTTGTCTGCTGCTGCATGTCCATTTGTCCCTGGGGATTGTCTTTCTGCCCCTTTACCCTGCAGCTGAGACTGCAAGACTTCCATCCTGCCTGCTCTGGGATGCTCACTCCAGCACCAGAGAAAAGCAAATACCAACAAGAAACAAGTGAAAAAGCAAGTAGAAATAAAAAGAAAAGTAAACTCTGCAGGTTTACGTAAGAGAAGTATCAGCAGGATTGCTCAGCCAAAAAGGGATGGAGAATCAAGGGAAAGAGCAGCAAAAATCCTGAGTGTGTTTCTCTGTGTACTACAAAAAGAGGTTACAAGGGACCCCTAAAGCACTTTTTTTTGAAATGCTAAGTCTGGATAAAATAATGTAGGAATGAGGATAATCTGATGCCACAGGGGAAACATGTGGCAGTGAAAATACTTCAGACTCCTGTGGCCTGGCAAATTCAAGTTTTCGCCCACCACATTCTTAAAATCCCAAGTCTTTAAGACCAAGGAATGGTATTAATCACAGGTTTGCCAAGAGCAGAGATCCAGGAATCACAACTGCCTTCATGAGCCTCCGCACCAGAGCGGATTAAAAAAAATGAGTTTACTGGAGGGACTGTGGAGTTGGCACATTTCATCCCGGGAAGCAATTTGTCCATATACAACACCTCTGAGGAAGTGAAGGGAATGGAGAAGAAAGACCTAGGCAGCAACTGCAGCTTATACACATGGCTGCATTGATTTTTCCATGCCAATTAATGCCAGCTAAGAACACATCCTTGGGGACCACACAGCGAGCACTGTAGGTAAAATTGCCTCGCTTGAGATTACAGACGCCTTTGCAGACTCATGGTATCAACCCTACTTATTTGCTTGTTTCTTTTATTAAAAACCCACAGTGGGAAAGAAACTGGTGTGTCTAGCTGACACTTGCAATTTATGTTGAGGGAATATCCATGTTTCAGCAATACAAATCTATTCCCTATCTTGTTATTTTTTTCAGTAATGTTCTTTGTGAAAAATAATGGGTGACGGCCTTGCTTATTTTTTCCCAACTAGCAATTGCTTTACAGATCAAACTGCAAGCAGCCCTATAACTTTCTGACATGGCAGGACTATGAAAGACCCACAGAATTGTCATGCAGCCTCTGCTGTGAAATCCGACAATTTAGGAGGTTTCATCCCAGTCCTGGCAGTGCAGATTTTTGATACCCTGTTAAAATGCACTTCTATTTCTGCTCTGACAGGTACTGGAGAAATAAATGAAATCTGCAATCCTCTGTGCAGATGGGAGGGCATTAGATGATTCACTGGCTTGGAGGGTGCTAACAGGCATCTTTTACACATTTTGTGTTGCTTTAATGGGTAGTTCGCAGCTGTAGGATCATTGCTATATTTTGTAGATTTGTTCTATAATTAGCTATGAAAGGAATATGAGACCACAGATAGCTTTGTATTAAACTACCAGTTCTTGTATTTATTGGCACCACCTGGGGATTAAAACAGATGCTGTCACTCTGCAAAGTTATCCTCAAAGCAGGGGAGATATAATGAATGTGTGATCAAAGCACCCTCACTTCATCCAATTGTGCAGTAATTACAGATGGAAACACTTCTAAACCAGTAACATTGGCTCTGATTCTCACAGGAAAGCAAAGCCAGTCCCCAAAGCCTTCAGTGGATAAGGAATGGGAAACACCCCCCAGTCACGACAGCCTCTTCTGTGTGAAGGCCACTGCAAACAGTCCTGCAGTACCTTATGGGCCAGGAAATACCTTGTGGGCGCTAAGCTGGCCACATATTTACAATGACTAGGAGCACACTTATGATAAAACTCTTTCAGTGACCTTTTGTGATGATTTCAACTCATTCAGCCATGGCTGCTGGGCATATTCCTGCCTCTCCAAAGGCTAATGGGGACCTCTTCACCAAAGGAAAACATGTTTACCTTGCAGATAGCATGGTAATCTGTCCTTTGGAGGAAAGAAACCATTGGATCTAGGATGAGGTATCAAATCTGTGACAGAGCCACCTGCTTGTGTTCCTTGTATGTGTGATTTACTGGGCTGAGAATGCTCCAGGTTATCATTTAGGTATTGTGGGGTCTGGCTGAGGTGTAGAAGAGCCCCACTTAAATTGACAGTGCCTCACACTTCATTCATTGAGGGAGGTCTGCAGCCTCTCAGGCTTACGTCGGTCGTGTCCTGAGCTTGTCCCCTGCCCGTGCACCTTTCCTGACCATGGCGAAGGCAGCTGCACAAGACCAGCATGGCCCTTCTCATCTCTCTGAGCTCGGCTGAATCAGGGCCGGCTTTCACTGATACATCAGAGTTGCACCCATCAGTGGCAATGCTCTTGAAGTCAAATGATGCTTTCCAGCCACCTTGCACACTGAGCTGCTAGTGCAAGGTCTCAGAGGCTGCCCCTGAGTGTTAATGAGCACTGTCCCCTTTCTCCTCCTGATGTTGCCAAGCAAGTCGATTTCTGAACATTAATTGGCATTAAGTGTAATTGTGCTATCCAGCTGCAGCCCATGCAGGTTGACATGTGCTAGTCAATTGTCTAGTTTGACAACAGTCAAACATCAATTGTCATGGGTGGGTTTATGGTGAGCTTTATGGTGTTTCCATTGAAAGTCTGATGATAAGAACGTGTCATGATTAATGATAAATTTTATCTTCTTTCTTCAAAAAATGTGGGAAGTGCTAAGGTAAAGCTGAGGCTGGAGGTTAATGGGAGAAAGGCAAGCCACACTGAGGAGCTCCATCCCTGCAGCCCTCGTGTTTGCTTGTACGAACTATGAATAAAGCACTGTTCTTCCAAATCACTTTCTAAAATAAAACATCCAGATGGCTGTAAGTGAAAACCTCGTCGTCAAGCTGAGTAATGCGTATTTTGAGCGCATTAACAAAAGAACACGTAGAATTGTGCTGAATTATGCATAGTGCCACTCAAACAGACACACACTCAGAGGCAGGAATATCACAAGTATCAGACAGCGGTGATTCACGCTGTCATTCTGGCCCTGGCTCATGGGACAGTCCTGAGAGCTATTTCAGGGTGTCTAACATGCAACATGTAAGAGAGGAAGAATGGGATTTCCCTCTTACAGCAGTATAGGCACTGGAATCACTCAAAAATAAATAGCAGTAAATATATACTGCTTAGTGAAGATAAATGTTCTCTCCTTTCTTTTTGAGAGCAGGTGGAGAGGACAGACAGATTTTTATTTATTTTTTTTTAAAGTCAGCTTAGGCAATACTGGGTTTCTTCCCCCCTGCTTGCCCCAGGATGTCCAATTCAAACTTGGAAAAAAAAAATTGAAAAGTGTCACTAACTGAGGAAGGCAAAAGACAGGTGTTCTGCTAGGGCTGCATATGTGAGTAAAGTAATAGAATAAAATATAAATTCACAGAGATGTTTTCCAGCCCGCTCCGCCCTAACTAACAAGCCTGGTGAGCGCTCACAGCGAAGGGGCTGGTGAACGCAGAAAGGTGTGCTTGATTGCTTTTCATGGCACACTCAGTAGGATGGCTTTCAACAGCATTTACTGCCTGAATGGTGAGGAATTGTCACAAGGTCTGTGCAGCTGAGGATTACTGGAAGGGTCTTGCTGGCTCCCTCCAGTGCTTTATGTTTCCCGACTTCACTCCTCAAACCTCAAGTCAAAAGCTTTCGGCAGGCACCCCCCCGCAGTGCCCGGTGTTACAGCGGCTGCTGTGAGTGATGTGTGCCCTGCACAGGGCCCGCCTGCAAACCGCCAAAGCTCCAGCTGGGAAAAATATCACTTGGAACTCTGTTTGTCCACTACACAACAATTTTCATAGCAAACTTTGTGCTGAAATACAGGCTGAGTAATCGCTTTATAATTTTATTTTATTTTATTTTATTTTGCTTTCCCGAATGCAATTTTTATTTGCTGTTTAATCAAGTCCTTTCCCTAGCTGGAAGTATGTGAGCAACTTTCATGTATAGGAAGATTATAGTGGCACAGCGGAAAAATAAAACTATCAGAAGCTCTTGAAGAATAGATTCAAACCCTCATTAATCTCTGTGGGCTTCATCTCAAATCTGAATTTTTATAGAATGTGGGTGGTATTTTCAAAACGAGTTGCTGGAACAGGTTGGCTTCAAGGGTTGACTTAGATGATAACAATATATTTCTGAACCACAGTCCTCTGGCCAAAGAAGATGAAAGCTGTGGTTTATCCTGTGTACGTGCCCAATAAACGGGTGCACCCGTGGCGCTGGGGTGGCTGCAGGTCCCTGCACTTCTGCTGCTGGAGAACAGCAAGGCTGCGGGAGCACGTGAAGTAGTGGGATGGACACTCAGAGCTGCTGATAGGCTTGTTTTGATTTCTTTGTTATTCAGTCATACAATTATGGTGGGATTTTTAAATGTGGTGGGGTTTTATTATTATTATTTTTATTTATTTATCTATTTATTAATTCATTACCTGAGACAACTCAACTTTTGTGCTGTAAAATTCTTATTCAAGTCAAAGAAAGTCTGGTGGATGTCATCCCAATAGTTTTTTGTCACTCCTGTCTTTCATCCAGATCTCAGAGTCCCTTGTTACTGACAGTGCATCTTGGAGACCTAAATGTCACGAATGAGGTTAAACTGGTTTTGGTGCAGGAGGGGTACACTTCACCCCTAAGCTTTTGTCTGACTCTTAAATGCATCTGGGAGCATAAAATTCACTGGTTTAAGCTGTCACAGTGCTAAGATTTCTGACTCATCACTGCAAGACGAATAGCAAGAAATAAACTTCTGTACTTCTGGAAGTTTAGTTTGTTACTGTAGTAGTGTCTCTAACCAAGGATAGACCATGTGCCTAGAAAGAGTAGTGGCTAGGGGCTAAATTCCAGCCCCAAGAAGGATACATGCTGGAGGGATTTCCTATTAGAATTTGGAAAGCATCCAAGGAAGACTATTACAGGGGATCAGGGTCTGGCCTACTGCTGTCACTTGTGTTGCTCACGAGTATTTTTGTACTTAGAATCATATTATTGTTGCACAGTTTGAGTTGGAAAGGATCTTGAGGGTCATCTAATTCCAACCCATGCCCTGGGCAGGGACCCTTTCCACCAGCCCAAGCTGCTCAAAGCCCCATCCCCAAGCCCCTGGGCACTGCCGGGGATGGGGCACCCACAGCTCCTCTGGGCAGCCTGTTCAGTGCCTCACCGCCCTTATAATAAAGAATTTCTTCCTAATATTTAATCTGTATCTATTTTTCTAATATGTCTTCATTATGTACCTCAGATATAGGTATTTTCCCCATTTTTGTAATACTATTAAAACTTGAAGGATGAATCAAGAAAATCCTACTTATTATATGAGGTGATGGCAGAAACACGACTTTGTTTTCAAGTTCCAAACGATTTAATTTTGACTTGTGTCAGTATGGATTGGAGAAGAACCTAATCATACTGTTTTAAAATAAGTGTAAGTAGCTGAATCTCCGCTCTGGAGAAGCAGCAGGTGGTGATTTGGCCACAGTAGGTCCTCAACACAAACTCCAGCCAAAGGGCGAATTTTGCTTACAGAGACTTTTATCTTTGGGCAGGTGTGAATAAGTGTGAGACACTTGACATGAAAGATGTAGTCCCCTGGGAGCGGGGTAGATGTTTACCAGAAAAATGAAGACTGTTCAAAGAAAAAAACCTCTCTGAGTGTGCACTGAAGTCAGGTGAAGAAATGTTATCTAACAAGAAAACGGTGTTTCCACATTTCCTTCATTTAATGACACAGTTTAATAAGAGCCACATTCATGTGGCTTTGCGTGTTGTTAAAGCATGTAGGCAGGTTGCTATAATGAGTTGAAGAAAAACCTGCAGAAAGAGGATTTTTCTGCTTCTGTCGCTCTGGCTTTACGTTGGCGCATCAGAGGCAGAGCTGCAGATTGCTTGTTCGTGAGCACAGCCTGCCGGCCCCAAGTGCAAGCAGCAGCCAGGGCACGAGTCCTCTGCCGTGCATCAGCTGCGCCACTTTGAGTCTTCTCACATAAAAGGCAGAATAAAGCTCCTGAAATTATGGTAGTTTCTCTCCTCTCAGACCACCAGGCTGCCTGGGGGTATAAGGGATGGTGGGGTTATTGCAGGTTGTGGCTATTATTTTAACTGGCACCTGCTGACACCCACTGTAACGTTTCTTCCTCTCATTTCATTGTACATCGGGTTGCACTATTCCCTCCTCCTCATTTTCCCCTTAGGAAGAGCTACAGAACATGAACCCCACAAGTCTTTTCTTACATGTTAATAAAAAAAGCAATCAGAAAAACCTGAGCTCCCCAGTACCAGAGGGACATAGAAATACTGGAGCGAGTTCAGAGGAGGGCTATGAAGATGATGAGAGGACAGGAGCAGCTGTCGTATGAGGACAGGCTGAGAGAGCTGGGTCTACTTAGCCTGGAAAAGAGAAGACTGAGGGGAGCTCTCATTTATGTGTATAAATATCTGAGGGGAGGGTGTCGAGAGGACGGAGCCAGTCTCTTTTCAGTTGTGTCCAGCGACAGTACGAGAGGCAACGGGAACAAACTGAAGCACAGGAGGTTCCGGCTCAATATGAGGGGGCTCTTTTTTACTGGGAGGGTGACAGAGCAATATGAGGGTTTGGACTGGATGATCTCCTGGGGTCCTTCCAACCCTGCCCATTCTGTGATTCTGTGGGAGAACAGAGCTGCTCTTAGACACAGGGCTACAGGTACAAGTTACTTTTGGGGATCTGTTCATTTGTTTTCAGATGCAATTTGCTATGCAGTCCATGTGCCAGCCTCTTTGAATGACTTTCATCCTCAGGAAGATCTCGATCATCAGTCTCCTGCCTCCTCAGTACGTGGGGACTAATTGCCCACTGTTAGGACCAGTGGCTGCAGCAGGGAAATTCAGCTCAGCACCAGGCCTCCGGTCCCTCCTGCTGTGTAAACCCTAATTAAATCCTTGCAACAGTATAATTAATCATTAGTATGGGAATTGCATATTAGTCTGCATTATAGTAAATATTAGCTAAAAATTAACAAGCTCATTAGCTATTCAATAACCTTTTAAGCCCTTCCAAATCCTCTTTGTCATGCTGCAAATTTGTGTTAAATGTCTCTCTCAAATGACCTTAAGCGGATACACTTTTACTTGCTGTTAAAGCCATTACAAACTCTACAAGCAGTTTAGTTATTTTGCCCCCTTGGCTATTATCTCCCTTTCTGTATGGATTTATTTAAATTAAACTGTAGTGAAGACTTATCTCAGTGCTGTATGAAGCCATTAAAACCTCCCAGAGATTTAGAGAATCACATCCCCAAATGATATATTGCAACTGAGGCAATGAGTCTTTTTTCTTGGTGTCCTTCCTTGTGCTGCTTTCACTGGGCACTGGCAGAGCTTATCCCTTGCACATTGCATGTGCCCTACAAATGTGCAGAGCAGGGAGCGAGAGAGGGCAGAATTAGTGTGTAAATATTGCTCCAAATAGGATTCAATTATCCGCAAACCGGTTTTGGCCCCTGACTTTCAGCTCATTAAGTCCCTGAATTTCCCTGTGCCTCCCTCTCCTCACAGGAAGCTAGGGATGTTGCACCTGCTCCCCCTCTCTCCCCTTTTACTAAAAATTAAGTTCTTTAAGGCCCAATCTGAGAGACATCTTGCGGAACCTGCAGCCTTGGCTACAAATTCACGGTGGTTGTTTCCTTGTTGGTGAGCAGGGAGGCAAATACAGGCCAAATGAGTGAAGGAGAGGCCTGCTCGCCAGGTTCCTGCCTGGCCTGAGAGGCCATGGAGCTGCTCTGCGGCCTGGTCCTGCCCCACGCAGCTCTGGAGCCCTGGCCAGGCCTGTGGTGCAGGGAGAGATGCCACCAGCCTGGGGGGTTGTGGCAGAGGGATGTCTCGTGTGTTGTCCTTGCTGAATGATCCTTAATCTCTTCCATCTTTTAATTAGGCCGGCTTCTTCTGGCCTGCTGGAAAGGCATTTCTCTTGTAGATAATTAAAAATAAAGCCTATCTCTGACAATTTAATGTGTTGTGAGGGCTGATCGGGATGCAGGCAGTCTCCTAAATTGTTATTCATGATATCGCTCTTGTTTTTTGTTTACTTTAAGTTGTATTTTCTGGGGACAGAGGACAGCAGCAGTTCTCTGTGAAGTTGTGGGCAGCATTAGTCCAGCCCTGAGGGCTGTGTCTGAAGCATCACCCCCAGCCTGTGCCCTGCAAAGCCCATCCCATGCTGCTGAGAGCAGTGGCATGATGCCAGACACCCTCGGGCAGCTCCTTTGTTTCAGGATTTGCATCTCTGGTCAGGAGGGGTTCATGGCTTAAGGATTTGCAGTTCACCTAATTAAAGGCACGTTAATGTTTTCTGCTTTTGCCCCCTTTCTGGTAGCATCAGCTGAAAGGTTTTGTCTTTGCAAGACAAGAAGCAATTGTCTGAACACTTGGGCAGTCAATAAATCGCTACTGGCTAGTTAAAGGCTTTGTTCCAATCTTCTTCAGTTTAAATTCTAGTTTGATTGGCCTGCTGGGTTTGCAGAATTAGGAAGATCTCTCGGAGAATATTCACCCTTGTAATCTTTTTCTGAGCCCCCTCTAAAATATTGCCCATAAAATGTCATAACTCTATATCTACAAATAGTTTGGGTAAAGCAACATCCCTTTGCATTTTGAATTTGTCCAAGAAATATAAATCCTATATTTCAAAGCCATATGTAAGAACCGTTATGAATTGGATCAAATTTAAGCCATCAGAGCAGTTGTTGTGACACCAGCATGCCCACTGGCGATGGGAGATGGGGCAGGGGCCCTGCACATCCCAGGTCTAGTCCCAGCTATTCTGATTTTTCTTCTTCAAACTCTCTGAGCTCTCTCAGGGATCTTTTAGAAGGCTTCTTTAATTTATTGTAAACAGAGCTTGGAGAATAAACTATGTAGTGAATTTAACATAATTTCTGCTGATAGCACATTAATACATAGTGTGAAGTTTCCTTGTGTGTGTTCCTGGGACCAGATGAGAAAAGTGCTCTGAAGTAGTGGGATTTTGCTTGTCATGAATATTTATATAAGAAAACTCTGTGCCTTGATAGTTCGTGGAATGTAAACGTAAAAAGGGAAGAAGCACATTTTTAAAATGTATTTTTCCTGTATGTCTTTTAGTCTCCTTTTGAAGTTCTAGAAAATATTATGCTCTTTCATAGATATATTTCTGCATGCAGAGCAGCATGCTGGCAAGCCATGGCAGCATTTATACCGATGGTACCAGGGCAGCAGGTGGTAGCTGGTGGGGCATGGCCGTGCTTCTGCATAGGCCCACGTAATTCAGCAAAGCTCTTCACAGTATGTGTGACCAGAACGTGCACTGACTGCTATACTGAGCAGCAGAATAATGTTTCTGTTGGCGTTGCTAGATGTTAGGACAGGCCTTTTGTTGAGTTACATTTAAATATGCAAAATGTAAGTGTATCATTTCATTTCCACTTACCTTTTTCATGTGACTTAGCATGCAGTATGATGAAAAATGGAAATTATGGTTATTATTTGCTCTACATTGAAGGATTCTGCTTACATTCCTGGGAAATGTTAAAACACTGAATGGGAAGGGTAAAGTAATGCTTGTTCAAGAGGCAGGTGTAGAGCCATAATGAGACAAATCTTTGAGACAAGGCTGATGCAACCGAGCTGGTTTTCCAAAATTGAAATGAGTTTTGCGTGGTGGTTGGAAGGGAGAAAAAATGGCAGCATTACCATGGAAGATATTCTAGGAAATTCATGGATATTCTAGGATATTCATGGAAAGAATGATATTTGAAATCAGCACCATTTTCTGATTTAGGTAAGGAAAGACAGGCCAGTGAGTTACCATTCCTGCAAATATTATTATATGCAGTGGCTGTCTTAGACTGGCATTTAGTACTTGCTGATGAATGCTGTCATCTAAAAGTTTCATCCTGACACTACATTGTAAGAGCTATCATGCAAAAGTAACAGATTTCCCACATTTGCCAACAACATCTCTGGGAAATGCTACTCTGTGCTGCAGAGTAAAGTACCTCATACAGATGGGGTAATGCAGAGGCAAATGTATTTTCAGTTATATTCTCAGCTAAAAGTTACTGCAAAAATGTTACTTATTTAATTTTTGATCGCACACTCAGAACCCTCAATATATGTGTCTAGCCTCCTGAACTGAACTTCTGCTCTTAGAACAAAATGTATTTTACAAATACATTAATAAGTAAAGAATAATTTCAAATTAAGCACCACAAATAAGGAGTCGCTTTTGCAGACTATAGTTGGTTGCAGAACTTCTGATTCCCTAGTTTATTCCCTTGAAATGTATGGTAGTTAAAATTTTGCTTTTGACTCCTTCAGGCTTCAGAAAATCTATGACAAAATTGCTTCATACAACGGTTTTGTTGTTCACCCATCACATTAAAACAATAAAATGTCCATGTATTGGATATTCAAATGATCAGGCAAATATTTCACCCAGTGTACAACAAAATATTATGAGGTAATTTTATTTTTTCCCATTTTTAGGTAAAAATATTACAGTATACAAGATAATCTTATTAAAGGTAAAAATACAGTATTTTGCTTTTTCTCTAAACAGATCTACGTACAGTACACTTTTTATTTTGTTTTCTTTTTTAATGTTTTTGTACAAATATAACTATTATTCTATTAGGCTATCTGTGTTCTCATCTGGCACTTAAGAACTGATCACAGGTCACCTTCTGGTTCTGCTTGTTTTTCTTAGCTGATACCTAAATGCAATGGTCATCTTATAGGTGTATCTTGTAAACAAACAGGTCCATTCAGTGGTTCCCAAGTAGTAAGGTGTGCTTTAAATAGTTGAAATCACGTAGCTAAATGTAAAAACCCAAGCAATTGAAGTCTGTAGTTGCTTTGCATCAACTTATTGTTTACCATTCATAAAAATGCAGTCTGATTATTTGTATTACTGCAGCCTTTAAAGCAGTTTTAATTCCTTCCTGGTCCTCTGAAAGAGCCAAACTCATAACTCAAGACAACCATTTCTCCAATGATTTTGTTTTCTCTCTCTCTCGCTTTTTTTTTTTTTTTTAATATTTTTTTTTCACGTTGTCCTTGGTGGAATTGAAGCCTTTTCATATTGTTTTAAATGTTTGAAACTACTGGGGTATGTTCTTTATGATTTATCTTACTCTATGGCTTGCTGACCTCTGAAATCCATAAGTAGAGCAGAGTTGTGTCGCTGTTGTTGGATTAATGCTCTTCCTTGTACTGAACACATTAGCACAATATATATTATTTCTGCTGTGGATATTATTGGGAAGTGAGATCTGAATATTTCAGTACACTGTTGTTGAAGCTGGGATCATCTGAGGATAAAAGAGAGGCTAGGTGTGTACGAAGAGACCATATCCATTAGTGGGTTAGCTAATATAGCTGGAAAAGGCAGAGAGGAGTTTTTGGCTGGGAGTCCTTTTATCAAGTTCTAGCAGAGGGATGAAAGGATGCTTTACCCAACAAGCTTTGTTTATTTTTCCAACTCTGTCATTCAGCCTAAAAAGTAGATGACCTCCACCTGAGACACTTGGCCTCGGTCATTTCAGCAGAAGATTTCTCATTTGTTTTTCATTATCCACAGTGCTGTTCAAAGTTATCTTCATGGATGCCCATGTAAACATAAAAGGAGAGTACACACGCAAGGTTAGGATTTTTTTAAAAATTTGCAAGGAGTATTTGCTTGGCACAGTTTTTCTTCAGACCACCCACTTCTGATCAGTACAGTCTGAGTTGGTATAAACAAGAACAGTCCCTTCACTGGAGTCAGGTGGATGAAGATATGTTTTTTGTATTTTTTTTTTTTTTTGCTTTTAACTAAAGGTGCCTTCCCTATGGTGCATTTGTTTCTGATGTCAAAGGGCATGTATTTTTACCAGTAAGTCACTTTTGTGTCATAAAAGATTTAACTGGTAATTCACCAAACACAGGAGTAATGCAAGGTGCTTCTACCAATACTTGCTAGTTCGCAAAAGTTGAGCATGTGGCACCCATCTTTTGCACTGTTTTTGCCCTCCTAAGATGCTGGTTGAGGCTGAAAAATGTTTAGAAAACCAGTTGTTTTTCGCTGTGTCCACTATCAAATGTCCTTATTTAAATTCTTCCCAAATTTGTCACTCAACTGCTGTATTAGTCTTGCCAGCTCACCAGTAGCTTGTGACTTTTCCTCCAGGAGTTCATATCGGAGACTAGAAATATCTTGCTTAATCTCTTTAAGTTCTCCTAAAGGGAGGAAAATGTTCTTGTTAGCAATATTGAATCAAAGAAGTCATCCCTATGGTTTTAAGACATGAGAGAGCATTTATTTAAGTGTGCTTGGTCACTAGTATATGTGACACTCTATATGATGTCACTGCGTTCATACACCTAATATTTGGCTTTACAGTAAATAACCCGTACTTGCAGTAGTGGTACCAACAGAAATAGCAAGAGTGTATGGAAAGTTCATCTTTCTTCTAAAGTCTATTCCCTCTCCATGTATGGATCCCCATCTACACAGGACATTTACAGAAGGGTAACAGAGAGAAAGTATTATGAGTTTCTTTTCCATCTACTTAAAATTTCTACATGACACCATGGCAGTGCACATCCTTATCCAGTTCCAAAAAAAAGTCTTTTGGCTAAGCATAGGCAGGACAGTATGAAAATCCTTTATTTAGACCCCAGGAGAAGGCCAGATATTGGCTATACCCTGGGTGTTGTAAAGCAAGGATAGGTAGAGGTGTGGGGCAGAGCAGGACTAAGTGTAGACAGATCTTACAATACACGCGTTCTGCTAAGGAATATTTCAGAGCATTAAGGTGGCTCAGAGTCACCATTGTTTGCCTTTGTGTGAGCCTGAGCATGCTCTCTCTTCACAGAGGGTGTTAACTAAGCTCAATCCTCTTACTGGAGATATCAATAGCAATAACATTACATGCTCTAATTTGTGGCAATAATAAAAATCCACTTGCCTTCATTGACTTCATCATTTTCTCGGTCAACCTGAGCCTTCAGTACATACCGCTTAATCAGACGTTTCATTATTTTCTGAAAAGAGAACAGTAACACTTATCTTAACATGAGCTTATCCACACCTCCTTAATTCTAGACTTATTATGAGCAATTCAAGCGCCTGATTTCCCTAAGGATGAAGCCTGGCCTCAGAGGAAACAAAGGGAATTTTATTACTGACTTTTCATTTATTCTCTACTTTATATTATGAACTCCGTATTAAAATAGTTGATTGACAGCAGTTGCATAATGAGTGCACATAAAGATACTTCGGGGTGTTTGTGGGATGCACACAAATGGACAGAATGAAAACACAGATGATGCAGTAGCAATTTAAGAAATGGGATCCAGACCGTTTTTTTAGCATGTTGCTATTTAATATATCAATAAAATATAATTTACTGGAAGGAATAAGCGGTTAATTAATGTTGTTAGCAAAGCCACTCATGATGATGAGCTGAACATCTGACCCAAGGTTAAAAAGAAAGACTCTGCTTTGGAATTCAGGCTTATGGAGAGAAAGCAGACAATGAGGGACAGAGAAAACGAGTTTGAACAAAAATGGAGAGCTTGGCAAGAGTAAAAATGGCAGCTTTTAAGGGACATACATATACAGGGTAAAAATAGCACCATGTAGATTTATAACATGGGAGATGACTGTTAGTATGGAGCAGCAAATATGGAAATCGTAGGAGATGGCTATGAATACGACCTTGCAATGTGATATTGTTCCAAAAATGCATGTTAACATTTCTGTAAAAGGAAAGTAACTTTGGCAGTCGAGCTACACAGTGGGTTACAGCTGAAGGCCTGCATCATTGCCAGTGATATCAGTGTGAGAAATGTGAAATCATTGCTCTATCAGAGGTGATGATTTAGGTGTCCCAACAGATATACCTAAATTTGGTTATCAGATATTTACATTGCTTCTTTGGGTACCCAAGTGCATGATCACCACAACTGAGTCTCGGAGGGCCTCAGGCAGATAAGGCAGCACATGCTGTCGTGCTGGGAGCAGCTTCTTGAAGCAGAGTGTAATAGGAGAGACTTTTACTCTCCTATTTTGATTTAACCACTTCCAGAAAGATGTAGTATTCAAATAGCTCTCTTTGAGACAAAAGAATGACAGGTTCAATGAAGATTTCTATGCCCTCAAAGCTTTCTGCATCCTCTGCAAACAGCAGAGACCTCAGTGACTATCCAAGAAAAGATAGAAAAAGGATAGAAAATGTTTTATTGGACTCGATGGACATTATTAAAGAAAAAACAAAACTTTTAGTGTGAGCTCATCTATCTCCAGCACAATTAGGACTGCTTTGAACATCACTGAAAAACACGTCAAAGAGCGTGAAACATGAATTAAGGAATCAGATTAGACTAAATCACATTAGCTATAAGGAAGAAATTCTTTCCTCTGAGGGTGGGGAAGCACTGAACAGGCTGCCCAGAGGCCCAGAGAAGCTGTGGGTGCCCTGTCCCTGAGGGTGCCCAAGGCCAGGCTGGATGGGGCTTGGGCAACTTGGGCTGGGGGTGCCCAGGGTAGGGGGTGGAACTGGATGGGCTTTGAGGGCCCTGCCAACCCAAACCAGTCTACGATTCTATGGATACACCTGCTCTTTTTTTCTTAGTAGTCAGCTCTGAATTATAATGGTACTAAAGTTATGTGAACATCAAAGGAAGATCCAGTCATTTATATGTAGGTCATGTAGTCATGGAATATGGGATGTTTAAGACTCTCTGTCCTTGTCTCAAAGAGGCATCTGGCTAAGCAGGTGAGTCAATTAAGACAACAGAGATGAGGCACAGTGCACGTACGGTGTGTTGAAGATGGCCAAGGTAGTAGAATCCAGAGGGAGGTAGGGTTGCCACCTGGGGAAACATAAATGAAGTAATGTTTGGGGAAAGTAGGGAAATCCTGGGTCCAAAAAGAATTTTAAAATTTTTTTTTTTTTTTTCAGAACAGATGACAGAGGATATTTAGAATAAAACAAGGAATCAACATAAACAATGGATGCTATTATTACCTGGAACAGTATGATAACATCTATCTACTTCAGTTTCCATATAGCTGGTATTGTGGATGGCCACTACTCAAATACTAACCTATATTAACTGCTGTCCGTGATGAAAGCCAAAAGTTCAAGGGTGCCTGCCTAGTCTGTCAAATACACGATGTATTCAGATTTGTCTACAGAAACAAAATATGAAGAATGTGACCATTTTTAACAAGAGGCTATTTAGCCACTTGATAGATATTTCTGCCACTAGGTTTAGGAAATTAATTCATTTTTGCCCCTGTGGCTTCTAAGTCTTGCTTCTCCCTGATACCGTTCCTTATTGCTACACTAAATGAAATAACCTCTTAGAAAAATAAACCTGGTTACTGCAAGAAAATCCTGAATAAAACTTCAAGACAGACTCTTGATAACGAATGCCAAACTGTATTTTTTGGTATCCCTCAAGAGCACTGCACGTACATACATGTACACCAGGTACACAGAATGCAGATACGTCACTTGATAAATCTCACTAAAGAAAACAGTTCAGAGCTAAGCCATTACTTCAAAGGTTTTTCCCAGTTGCAGAAGAAAGCTTGCTGGACAGATTATCAAAGTTTGTTCTTCTTTGTATTTAGATAATCAAGATTGTTACACCTTTCTTGTATTATTTGGACAAATTCTTCCTGCAGCAATAGAAACTTTCTAAGATCATTTGAAGAGAAACCTAGTAGGAACATTAGGAAAGTAAAATAATGTAGTTATCTCTTTCTTTGAAAACACAGATACTTTTCACAGCTGCTTTTGGCTTTTTCAGCCTTGGAAGTAAAGGCTTAATTTACCACAAACATTAGGTGTTCTCATTTAGAAATAATAGCTGCAGGAAGAGAATGAGTCCAGCAGAGGCTGACACATCTTTCTGTTACCTGTGGGTTTGAATGTACAGGAAAATGTCAGAAATGCACAAGTGCCAGTTTGAGCACGACAATCATCTCTCTTCCCTTCGTCTTTGATGGTGTCAAGCCAACTAACTCAAGATGCCAGAACGAATGAATTCTGTTTCTAACTGAGTTTTAGAGACACCTACTGTCTTGGCACAAAAGCCTAGACAACTTTTAAAAGAAGGAAAATGTTATTACTGGTATGTTGTACAGACTAGGAGCCCATTGTACTGGATGCTGCACCAACACATGACAAACAAGTCCTAGAATTGCCATTGCACATCTTACCCCATTAAAATATTATTTTCCTCAACTCTCTTTAATGTTAGTTCCTTCAGACATACCAGTTCCCATCAGAATTCTTTTCATTTTATGGTTAAAAAAAAATAAATCCCATGGGGCACCTTCTCCTTGTTGTGTTATCCTATTACATGCTTGCACAAGAAATATTTATGCTAGCACGAATGCTCCAACCAAGACAGGCAGCTGTGCTAGTTCATGTGATGGCTGGGGTGCCCTGTGCCACCGCTGCAGTCACGGGTGTTTTTGGACCATACCACATTGCAGGTTTAGCTCTGCAGAACAAGTTACTGCCAGAGAAAGCACATGCAAATGGTAATGAAAAGGCTGGAGACGTGACACGGTGTCATGACAAAACGAAATGCTGACAATGCAAGACCGGGAGATTAAAGCTTGAATGATAATTCTTGTATTAAATTATACACCCTTGAGTGGAATTAATTAGCGTGACATACATTAACACCATGTCTATTGCCATGGATGATATGCTGCGCTTGTCTCCGAGCACTGTGAACGTGAGGTGCCCCAGCCCGGTCCTGTGGCCGTGCTAAGCCACAGCGCAGCTCATCACAGGCTGGCAGCAGCTGGACCAGAGCGGATACGACCCCTGCAGAGCTCTTCAATGACAGATCTCTTCCCTGGCTCTTGCTTTCATGCTGCGATTACCTGATATCTCGTGGGCTTGTTATAAGCGTTCTTCCCCGAATAATTTTCTGTGTTTCGAGTGCTAGACTGAAAGCGAACTTTCTGAAATTATAAAACATCATGATAGATTAAATCGATGATAGCTTCTCATACCCAGGCAGCCCCAAAGTAAACAGAGCTTTATAGAAATGGTTCGATCTATGGGTAGGATAAAAGCCAGCACATTCAGGTCTAAAAAAGTGAACTTTTGAAAGACAAAAAAACACACGTTAATGAAAAAAAAAAGATTCTAAATTGTCTAGACAAAAATGGCATGCTCACAAAAGATTTGGACAAGAAGGTGCTAAGAGAAACAAAATATATTTGTCAGATTAGTGATTATCAAAGTAGAACACAATTTAAAAAATAGAAGAAAAATAAATAAGTTTATAGAGAACAAGTCAATGCACCTACGAAAACATTCTGAAACTGAATTGATTTTCAGCAGTTCTCTTACAACAGTACAATTTGCTACTCAATTAGCTGAAAAAATACTCCTTTTTTAAAACAGATTTTATTTTATTTTTTAAATCAGATGACATTGGAGCTATTAATTTTGCACTCTAGTAGCTTCTAAGGAGTTTTTACAACACACAGAATATTTGTAACAGATTTCTTTGACATTATTATTCACCCATGAATTTTTTTGGCCCAAGTGCTAAAGAAAAAAATTACATTCTCAAAGGAATTAAGTCATATCATAGACCCGAAGGAGCCAGTGGGTATCACAGACCCTTGCAACTGCATACAAGTGTATGTACAGGGCAGGCCTTAGTTAAGGGCTTTTCATCTCTGACAGGCCCAGAGATCCTGAGAAATAATGGTGTTTCTGGTTTTTGTTGTTGGTTTTTGTTTGTTTGTTTTTTCTTTCTCATTCACCAGGTGTGCCATGGTAATACAGAGATGATCTGCGAAAAAAATCAACAGGCAAACAAGAAATGACTGGGAGTTGTCATTGCTTATGTCAAAGCCATGGAAACTGTGAGTTCTGCATGAATTCCACAAGAAAGGACAAGCCGGACACTTTTGCTTATATGGCTTGGCAAAGGAGAACCTTAGAGAAAATTGTGTTACTTTGTTTTATGCTCTGAAGCAGAAAAAATCCAGACTAAGCAGACATTGTGTAGTTTGATTAAAATAATGTTTTGAAAATATTATCTTTCCAAATCATTATTTGAGATACAGGAAAAAATATTTCTTTAATTTCAAGAATTCACTGTTCTAACGGGTCCTTCAGTAATCAGTTTATGGACTAAAATGCCCCCACATGTTTGTCTAACTTAAAAAGTGTTCACAAATAAGGAACTCAGTTAAATTATATGAAAACATGGAGTAGGCCCAATAAATACGCAGTTCTCTGAGGTTCATGTGAGCTTGATCTTGTCCCAGGCTGTGGGCTTTGCCTGGAGCCAGGTGGCTCACCAGGAGTCATCATCCTGCCAGGCCGCGTGCTCCTCCAAGGAAAACCCAGAGATCCACACAAAGCCCAAAGCAGGCTACACAAAGGCAAACTGCAGAACCTTCTCCAAGCTCTCTTTCCTTTTCCCTGGTGTAACCTGTCCCATTTCTTCCCTTCTGCAAGATTAAAAATGGGGGTAGGCTGCTCACTTCTGAGAGCAGACTGTTAGAATAGCAAAGTGCCATGGAAAGGGCTGGCGAGCCTGCTGAGGAGCAACACCAGCTCTCTCGTGACCATAAAAAATGAGACAACACATTTTGGAGGGCTTTTCTTTTCCCCCAGGAATCAATTCCCAGCATTGTTCTCTTGTTTCAAACCCAACCTGAGCTGAGAAAATTAAATAAGCAAAGCTGTCTCCTCACATCTTTTAATCCACTGAGTTTGATGACTGCGGCCAAGCAGCTGCAGCTGAGTTCCTGTGAATGTTTTGGACTTTTTCTTCTCCAGTGTAATGCAGAAATGTTGCAGGTGGATTTGTGCTGTGAGTAGGTTTGGGTGTGTTACAAATGTATGTGCTAGGAACACTTTGTCCCAGGCATGCTCTGTACAACATTGCAGACAAAAATTTCCATGGGTAACATCATTTTCTCTGATTTCTTTGGCATTTCCCCAGGGGAGGAACAAAACTAATTCTGTTGGGAAGGGTCTGGACATTAAGCATGTTCTTGCATCTCTCTTGGTTTGTCATGCAGACACTCGCTTTTGATGGGAAAAGTGTGCCACCATGCAGCTGGCGCTTACAAAGCACATTTCTATTTTAAATGACTAAAAAAGAGATGGAAGGGGCAGGATCTGCCCATTAGTAGCTACGCATCACTAGACAGATGCAAGTAGAGAACTTGCTAATTACACTTGTAGGTATGTAGGAGGTGTTATTAATCCCTGCTTGGAAACTTGTTCCCAAACCTGGAATGGCAGTAAATGTTATTAATGTAATGGCAGTAAAATTAATTCAGAAATCACTTAAAGGCCAGAGGATGTTTTGAAAAGGCATAAAGGCCTGCTGGGTATATTAGGAGCCAGATCTAGGATCTGATTTGTGCCTCTGATTCTGCCCTTGGTCTTTGACCTTGCTTTTTTGGCTTTGGAAAATGCCTCTGTTTATAAGAATTGCTCTTTCACTGGTGTCCAAACAGTGCCCAGTATAATGAGACTACAAGTCTGGGAGGACCCTCTAGGTGCTAATACAATACAAATAACATGCAATGAGGCTAAGAGGCTGCTCTGTCCCTGGTCTACCTGTGACCATGCAACCCCCTCCTGAAGGTCTCTGGCAGGCGTGGATCCATTATGCAAAGAAAGCGAAAAGTGAAGATGCAACATACCCGTTGTTTTGAATTCAGCATCCCCATCTCAAGATCATTTTCACAGTTTTTGGCCTTAGATTTGCAAAGTTTTATGAGGCACATTTTTATTCTCAGTATGAGATAATAAAATGATTTTGGGCTTGGCACTAGATTAAAAGGAGCAGGTAAAGTCCTTCCTTCGTCAAAGTAGGATAGCCAGAGCTTGGCACGTGCAAACTTCCACTCCACATCTGCATCCTCCTTGGGAAGGGAAGAGAAAAGAACACACAAATACATAATTAGTACATAGGAAAGAATTTAGCTGTCATAAGGACAAACATACAGGTAGGATTTTACTAGAATCAGTCTTGTGTTTACTAAAACAAGACACCTGACACAATGTGTCTTCTTAGGCTTCTCTGTGGTGATCTAAAACTAAGGAAAATTTGACCAAATAAATGAATAAACACTTTGTACAGGCCCTCCAAATACTAGACTGAATGTCATCTCTTTTCTACTTTGGTAGAAATTTTCTACAAACTCCTTCTTAAGAAGCAGTGGGGAACAGACAAACCGGTTTTGTCCTCTACGCCAAATAAATGCCATAAGTTTGAAATGTCAGCATGAGCTGGGATATGAATGAGTTCACATCTCCCTCCAGCAAAGGTTGCGGAAACACAGGTCAGTGTCACAAAGAAAGAAATATTTTGGAGGAAGGAGGTGGGGAGCAGGGAAGGCTGGAACAGAGCCTTACTGCACAACAATGAAGGCTGCCTCTGATTATCTGCAATACTAATTGCCAGGTAACCGTTATCACTGCATTGGCCAAAAAATCCCCAATAAAGGAAACTAAGTCCCTGACTTCTGTCATCAGCTTATTTCCTTGTTAGTCCCGTTTGCTTTCACCATCATAATGTCCCCAGATAAATACACCTTATTTCTCCTGCCATTCACCTCCTGCCACTTAAGCAGGTAGAGAAAAAAAAATCAATCACTGTGCCTGTGAATCTCCTTTATGTAATTGTTAGGATGGACCAGGATCACTTCCAAGTACAAGGGCAAGGTCAGCACACTCTTTATGGATCTGCTTGGCATTTATATAGGAGGATGGCCAGACCCAAGTGTCAGGACCAGCTAGCAGACAAAGGAACAGAGGAGATACAGCTGCTCTACAGCTGTTTTCATCGTGGCTTATGTGGAGGCCAGCAGCATCAGTAGGGGTGTGGGTCTGCCAATTCCCCGTACTCATGTACATCTGTGTCATGCTAAAATTAATAACCTCTGATTACCCTGTACCTCTGAAACCCAGTCAAAAACTGGCAGAACACAATTGAGCTTAATTCTGTCATAGATATAAAAATGTCTGCCAATGGAGCAGTATTCACATCTGCTATTTGGCCTTCTCATTCTTTGGGGTTGAACCTCACAAAAACCTAAAGCTGTATTACAGTAGAAATCACTTATTAGCATTTTTAATGTTTTTCTGCTAAATAGCTAAAGAGCTACTGATGGAAGTAGTTCTGGTTTCTGGCTGACAGAAGAATTTCTTTCTTTCCATAAATGCAATGTAGTCAGGAAGCACTAATACCTGAGGGATAAACAGAAGAAAAACAGAAGTAGCCGAAGAGTGATATTCAATGGAAAGCATAAAAATATGGCCTTGTAACTGCAGCTAACAGTAAAGCATGTCCCCAATGACTGTAATGGAATTTAATTCCTAAGTAATTGACATCCTCTGTCTTTATTGACATTGCTGTTGTCAGAAAAATGCGTTGGCAAAAGGGACTTTCTCTCGTCAGTTGAATGACTTTGTTTTTCCTTAATCTCCCTGTTGCTGAGGATTTAAAGGAATTAGTATGAGATTTACTAGGTTTCTCCCAGTTCTCAAGCAGGAGGATTTGGAATGAGTAGCTCACATTTGTTTTACTTGCTGGTAGTTATAATGTTCTTTAACAAAGTTTTATAGAATTCCAAGCAGCCAAGAAGGATGATAAGAATTTGTTCTAGGAAACTGGCCATCACAGAGTTCAAACTAGAAAATTAATATAGACTATCTAGTCAGATATTTCTCAAGATTTTTCTTTTGTAAACTTGCAAAGGCATCTCTACTTACTATATGCATTCATAGGCTGAGACCCCTTCAGTAATAAGTCTTGTTTCTGTAGAAGAGGATTCAGGAAACACTTGATCTTACGTGATCAGAAATCTTTGGGGAAATGACTGCTTTCTGTACACAGGAAAGCTTTTGGGGCAGAGAACATACGTAAGGTATTTCTGACATTTAGACTTAGTTGCAGCACACAAGATAGAGCTATATTTGCTCTACAGTACATGGAGGAATTAGACATTACAGTAAGAAAAGGTTTTTGACTCTGGCCTTTTGCAGTGTTAGGTTTTGAGGGAAGATTAGAACAAATAATTAATACAAAGCCAACTACAGGAACTTGACATTTAACAAATCAAAAGAAAGAGGTGAATCAGCATAAACATTGTCCAAATACTAATCTTTTTTATCTGTCACTATTTATATGAGCAGGGATTTGTTTATGTTCAAAGCATTTAAAAAAATCCAGTCTGCTAATATTAATACCACTGAACAAAGCTGGGTAAAACCTGCAAACACCTTCCTTGAGAGCTGTATTCATATCTTTTAAATGTTGCTTTTTTCTCATGCCATTAAGTTTTTCAGGTCCAGGGACTCCTCCTCCACCCATATATATATATATTTGTATATATATATGTATATATAAAGATTGCATGCCTGGTATTTGAAAAATATGTAATGTTAAATATACATCCATGAGTTTCAGACCTAGATAGGCTTGTGTGTTTAACCACTACAGAGCAGAGAAAAAACTAACAGACAAACAAAAAAACATACATGAAATATTTCTCGGTCTTTCTTAAGCAAACAGCACAGCTAAGGTAATACACATGGATAAATTATCATAACCAACGCAGGGAGTAAAAAATACCACAAACTGCTTTCATTAAACACATGTAAAGGAAATTGGGTTTGCTCACAGATGGTCATTAAAAACAAGGAAGTTGAAGTTGTTATAGCAATGATTCATTGTTAATTATTAATTCAGCCCTAATTTGGGGACAGACGCAGCCTTGACTCTTGCACAGTGTAGGATTTGTGTTTCAACAACCCTCTAATCATGCATATGGAATAAACTGAAGTTTCCTTGTTCTTTTCACATTTTCATTATCAATAATAATTATGCACATTGAGTTTGTAATCCAGTTTCTTATCTTACCTCAATTTCCTGATAGGAGTTGTTGATCATGGCTATTAGCATATTAAGCAGCACCACCACCATGGTCACGTTATATACTCCATAGAGTACGTATCCGATATTCTCAATGAATTTATGATCGTACTTCAGCACCACAGATATCACTTCAGATAAGCCAAATATTGACCAGAATAAGGTTTTAAAACTTTCTTCTACCCTAAAAAATAAAGCAAATGATCACTTTATAGAGTCGGCACCAGGTTAGCCTGGCCAAACCCTAATAGTAAAAGTGGTAACCCAACAATATAAAAATGATGCCTTGGCACAGCTATTACAAGCCATTATCTATCACCCAGGGACATGCCAGATCATATTTCCTGCTCTGATAAAGAAATATGATTTCTAATAAATACTATAAAGTGACAGTGCCCCTTTGTTTACTCCATCTGTTCTTCTCAGACGTGTTATTTGTCACTTGGCTTTTGAGTCCCTATTAAGGACTCCTTCTCCATGGGCCACTTGCTGTTTGAAACGTTTTGTCTAGGGCTCAGTACTTCTACTCAGTCACTCATTTCTCATCCAGAGAAGATAGGCAGAGATTATCTGGGAAAGGGAAGAAGGAACCTATGCTGACTGCCTCATATGCAATTTCCAGGGCAAGAGAGATTTTTTACACAGAAGGAGTCAGTGAAAAGTTCTGTTTTCTGGCATTAACATAACCGGAACACTATGCAAGTGAAGTCATCCCCTGGTCTGATTTTCTTCCCATCCTGCTTTGAGGTTGCAAACAAATCAGATGCCCAAAGATGTGTAGTAAAAAATTTAAGTTCCTAAAGAATTTGAAATTAAGGAGTAGTAAAAGATGTTACAGGGAGGCATTTTAATTTTATTGTTACCCTTGCTTGAAAGTAGAAAGGAACTAGATGAAAATAAAAAGTTGAAAGACGGGAAAAAGAGAGGGAATGACAAAGAGATGGAAAGTCTGCAGCTGAACTTACAGGCCAGAAGGAGACCTGGGGGGAGCCAAAGCTATAACAGGCAGAAGGGGAGCAGCCACAACTAGAAATGAAGGAAGGAGGAAGAGGAGGGAAGCTGGTACATTTTGGAAGCTTTTTGCTTAGTTTTTAAGTTAGGAGCAAGTATGCCTTTACTGAATAATCCTTAGAATATTGACAGGCAATTACCTCCCGTCTTCCCTGGCCTCCCAGGAGGTAATGTCTTCTGAGAAAACAATGCCATTAACAAATTATTTTTATTTTTTTAAAAATTATTATTATTAATATAAGGATGGCAGCTTAATTTTGTTACAGTTTTGTAAAAACACATCATAGACACAAACTACAACATGTCCTAAGGCAACAATAAGCTTTACATCTACTCCAGTATCAATTACACTATACATGCAAGCAAAACAAATTAATTTCAACCCTTTGAAAGGCTAGTGCAGAGCACTGGGCAATTCCTTTCTGCCACAGCAGCCTAGTACTTATCTCTCATCACAGCTCATGGCACTCCCACTTCCATTTGCATGTAGTAGTAATAATAATGCAGTAAATAATTAAGTACCATTCTCAGCCAGTATAACTCCATTTGCATGTGGGGAATAACCCTGAGTGACGTTTCGGATAGATGTTGCACAACATCATTAAAAAATGTGGCTTTCTATTCAGTCTCCATGTTGCTCAGTGTGCTGTTGTGTTCACTCCTTGCTGCCTTCATGAGGCTGGGACACCGTGCAGTGATATAGTTGTCTCCTGCCCTCATGTACAGGAAAGGGCAGCTGACATTAATGTGCCAGAGACCCTTCACTCTTATAGTAGCAATCTGGTTTGTGCTTATTATATTAAATGTTGTATTTTCAGTTAAAGAATGCGTACAACACCAAAAACCTCCGGCTTTCAAACCTACCATCTAAGTCACTTATCAAACTAATAAAAAAACATAACCCAGTAGCCTTGATCCCAGCTGCACCCTGCTATTAACCTTCCTTTTTTAATTTGGAAAAGTTCCCTTAGTTTTCCACCCTGCCGGTGGGTTTTAATACAACACGCCGTCTCTGCTCCTTTTCTGCAGCTCAGGCATTAACCTTTGCTCTGGAGTGGTGCCAGGTTCTCCTTGAAAAGTTAATTACTGCCTGTATGTGGCCCTGACTGCCCCAGGCAAGCATCGGCTCCAGCACAGCCGCCTTGCTTCTCTGCACATCCATAGTCCTTATTCCCAGTGGGAACAGTGCCCACAGTACTGGGAGGTGCTGTGAGATGTGGACCTGACCTGTGGCACCCCAAAACTGCCTACAGACAGATGCAGCTCTCCCACTCATGGTGGGAAATATTGCTAAGGAGACCTTGTACTAGTTCATCCCTACCCCCCGAAAAGTCTGGATGGCTCTTTCTCTCTCCCTTTAACTCTACAGTCAGATTGCAGGAGATTTGGCAGAGGTTACAGGGAAGATTTTTTTTTTCTTTTTCTTTTTGAGAATGTCTCACTAAAACATGAGACAAGGATGTTTGGAGCCAAGTTCCTGAAGCTTCCAAGATGTTGATGTGTCTCATCGTTGCCAGCTAAGCAATTTACCCCCCTCCTGCAACGTCGGGAGGGGTTATCCTTCCCAGAGGCAGACAAATGAAGGAACAAAGGAGGTCAGGAGTCCTGCCCGGGCTGACAGCTCCTGACAGCAGGAGGAGCTGGCAGTGGCAGATTGACTGATGCTCCTTGCTGAGTTGGGTATGCTGTGCTCTCACTACTGTGGTCAGGGCCAACTATGGCAGTGAGGAGAGAGCAAAGGGAGCTTTGTTTCAATAGACACAGTCCTGTGAAAGTTAAACAAAGATTTCGAGTTGAGGAAGAAAACAGACCAGAGGTGATCATCTAGTTGCAGATTTTCCTTGCTTCAGCAGTGCGCTGTTCATCGAAAAAGATCACAGCAAGGCCATGATTTCATGTCAGTCTTGTGTCCTCCTCTTTAAGAAAGCTTAAAGCGTCCTTTCAGATTGAGTTATTTCCTTAAATCGATTGGTAAAGCTTTAACACTGCCAGAAAAGCAATGTAGGTAATACAATCTGCAAAAATATCACATTTTGACAACGGAGAATGAGAAGAAAAAAGCCTTCAAGCCTCTAAGTAACATTGGCACTGAACAGTGAGTCACACTTCCCTTCGGGGAGAAGCAGACAGAAAACCTTGTGCTGTAGCCTTCAGCCTGATTTGTGATGCAGAAAGCAAGATGAACACAATCAGTCTTGCCTCCATTTCAATTTTGTTTGCATAGCATGCTCTTAATTACAGGCTGTTTTGAGAGCTGTGTTCTGTACACAGCATACAATAAACAGATAAACATCACTGGGGTCAGCTGCAAGAGTCATGAAAATTGTCTACTTTTCAGCGCTGAAGAACTTAAAAAAAAAAATTTCAACGTATACTATGGTTAGCTAAATAATCTCTGTATTTAACCGTGTGAAGTAAAGTACACTGCGTTTTTATTTCCTTTGCGTCAAGAACATTAAGATCTAAGAAATGACAGAAAGTGCACGATAACATAGTTCAGAGGCCACTGGGGTGCTACGTGACTACTCTGTAGAAGGCACCAAAAGCAAAACTCAGCACATGATTTTGAAAGGGCAACAGCATGGTAAGTTACACCAAACATTCATGGATTATTATTATTAGAATTAAGAAAGCAATTCCCTCCCAGGGATATCTAGGCACACTTTTTTTTCTGCCTTCTTACTGTCCTGGTAAGCTGTGGTTTTCTCAAATGCTCAATGCAAAGTTATTTCAGTGAGTAGCTCCTTGTCCGCTCACTGAGGCTATCCAACATGATATTCAGAGTGAACTGTCAGTTCAGTGCCCTTTGGAACCTGCCACAATCTAATTAATGAGCAAATTCAGAGGGCCTTTTTCTGTCCTGGTTAGCCAAGTGATATCTGAGTCAGGTCCCATATTAAAATAGACAAATTTTTGACTACAAAACTTGCTTTCTGTAAAATTTCACCTATCCTCATTAGAATTCTCACCGTGTCTGCCAAGAAATGTATTCTGTGAAGTCACTGAAGTCACAAAGTCGTTACGAGTACAGCAAAGTACGCGTTACTCTTTGCCTCAGCGAATTTTGACAATATTTGAGTTATTTACTCTGCTCTAATAGTGAAATCTTCCTTCTTTTCACAAATAAGTTAATGGCAGCAGGAGACCACAGCATTCAGCAAGGCCCACAGACAACTCAGGATAAACAGAGAAGGAAATGTTGCTAGAATTGGTAGCTGCCTGTCTGCCAATATAATGTTGTTAATAGCTTACTAAAATTGTTTGGGACTGTACATCTCAAGGATTCTAGTTTGTTGAATGAGATGTCTGAGAAGGATTTTTAGGATGAATGTTAATCTACAGTCTTTGTTTCATATGATGAAAGAATCTCATTTTCACTCATCATCATTTGACACTCCCGTGTGCTTAAGTAATCAGAAGACAGTAAGTCTATTTTAAATCTTTTCCATATTCTTAAAAGGAAAAATAATGTTTATGGAAAATTTGCTTCATAACAAAATGAAGTCCCTCCAGGATAGGATAGGTAATCACAAGCCTGAAATTAAGGAGGAAGAGCACTGCCTTTTGACAAGACTCTCCCCAGCCCAGACATCCCGTGGGCATTTAAGCGATCTTTAGTCCAGTGAGCAGTCCTCATTTTGGTCAACGTTTACTCATTATTTCCATCAAAAGACATTAAATCCTGGAAGACCCACTTGGGTCATGCGTGTTATTCGGACAGTTACCACCACTGCATTGGAGACTGGAATTTGTTAACAGGGTGCTCCAGTGACGTGCCTGGGGCTCGTACTGAAGACCCTTGCTGAGGCAACCAGGGATGGTATCGACTCAACTTCTCATTACCTCTTGTGCTTCAAGGACATCTCCTTTTCAAATAAGCAGCAAGTCACATCCCACACACTCAATTTTCTTCTACCTTACTACCAAGCACAGATAAATGTAATTGCGTCTAGCCTCATAAATCCTTCCATTAGAATGTATCCTGAGGTTACAGGAAAGGTTCAGAAGGCATATTTGGCTCAATCAGAAAATTTAAACATTAGGGTACAAAGTACATGTTGCACAAAAGAGTAGGGTGGTAAAACTGGCTCCTGAGCATTTGGAAGGAAACAGACACTTGCAGGAGAAATGATGTTGAAAAGGTCATTTCTCCTAGAGGAGTTACAAGCTAAGCCCCCAGCTCGCTGTGTGACATGTTAGAGAAACGACACATCAAATGCCAGCTGCTGCCTGCTCTGCAGCTCAGGAATTTCCAGTGTGGCACGGTTGCCTTAAGGGCAGATCACAGCAAGGGGAAAACATCACACCCAGCTTTCCTCCTCCCTCACAGATTGGCATATGGGAAGGGAAGTCCCCACTGCGCCCCCAGTCCCACTGTCACGGTGATTTTGTGTGCACACAAAGCTGCCTGCTGCAGTGCTCTGCTGGTGCAAGGAAGGAGGCTTTCCTCTGGTATTAAGGGACATTTCTGTAGGTACAGCAGGGCACTGGGTTGTTCCCACCTCTGAAACCTCCCATGGTGGCATTGCAGGTAAGTTCCAGTACACAGGAGGGAGGCTGCTGCCCTGCACTGTTAATAGAGAAACAGAGAAACTGAAAATTTCCTGAAATCTCACAGAACGTTTTCCTGATCTGTTATTTTGATTTCCAGAAATAACCATTTCTGAACTACCCATCTCCCCAAGCTCAGGCCTTGAACTGGCTGCCAGGACTGGAGGCTGTGGTACGAGTTTCCCAGCCAAAGTCTGGATCTGACTTCCCCACGCAGCTAGAAGAGAAACTTTAGATAGCTCTCTGAAATGAACAGAGCATACAATTTCTAAAAAATTACAAAATGGCAGAATTCTTATAAAATATCGTTAATTATTTGCAAGAAAATAAAATACTTATGCAAATAAGAAGAGGTGGGGAGGGCGTATAAAACCCATTAGTTGCATCATTTCCAGCCTTCTTTGTAACCCTATGCATATCTTGCACATTTGGAAGCTCTAACCCTGCAAACACTGGCCCTGCAGAGCCATGCAGATACGTTTTGGGCTCATCTCTGCTTGAGATAAAAAGCAGTGTTTTTTGGGAGAGAATTGAGCTGAATGAGTGTGTTGGTTGGATAGAGAGATAACTGGACTTAAGGAATGAGGGCCAAAAAGGAATGTGGGCAGCCCTGGCAGAAATAAGAAGGGAGCAGCTGATGATGAAGGGAGAATTAAAATTGTTGGGCTCACAGAAAGAGGAATAAGAACACAAAGATATGTTTAAGCATGTCTAAGAGCTGGACTTATGTTTGCATACAGAATCACCTGCTATCCAGACACTTCTCTGTTTTCAGCCGAGCACCTCACATGGTCTTTACAGAACTAACAGCAGAAGAGTGTTTGGAAGCACCCTGACTATCTGAGCAGACCCAGCAGCAGTAATGGACCAGGATGGACTGAGCCCTGCAAGAGCAGCCACTTTTCCTCATGTACTCACGTTGTAAAAGCTGGGTTGTATTTCGCACCAAGGTAGTAAGAGTAAAGGTTGAACATTCCAATCATGAAGGCCAGGAACACCATGATGAAGATGACCATGAACTTGAAGATATCCTTCACAGTCCTCCCCAGAGAGATCTGCAGGGGGCCGAAGCTTTCGTTGGCTGGAAGAATGTAAGCAATGCGGGAGAAGCTGAGTACCACAGCTATTGCATACAGTCCTTCTGAAATGATCTGAGGATCCGAGGGAAGCCACTTGTTCCTGGCTAAAACAATACACGTACATTAGGTATTAGTAATGAAACGAAGCAGATGGTTATGATGATAAATGATCCCTTTTGAAGGCAGAATCTTGGGTTTGGCCAGGTGAAAAAAGGAAAGTTTGAAATAACTGGTTACTGAAGTCCTAAGCATGCTTTACAAAGATGGATAAGATATAGTTGTATTTTTCACGTGGAAAAGATGAGAGAGATGAGCAAGTCACTGGGATTTACCAAAGTCGCACAGCAAATAAATAACATGGCTTTAAACAAATTTGGTATTTTCAGTTTCCTAGTTGAACATAAATTGTGCGGTTCCTTTTCCAGCTGAAGCCCTTGAGATGGAAAACTAAAACCACAACGCAGTGGAATTTGGCCATAGCTTTGAATACATGGCACTGTGTCAATATAAGGAATATAAGAAAACATTAGGGAGGCTGAGACCTCTCTCCCTGCCATTAGACAAGGAGGCTTGGATTTGTTCAGATAAAGCAGATATAGCCATCAAGTCTATTATCTTTGTGTTATCTTTAAATTAAAACCAATTCTGGCAATGTAATCATTCTAATATTTCTACTTTGAAAATCTTCTGGTTGATACCAGATATGCATCATTTGTTTAATCTACTGAAAATTTGAACATTTATATTAATATAGCTTATAAGTGTCATTGCATCAGCTGAGCTACTCGACAAAAGTATTGACTCAGAGCTAAAACATATGACATTTTTAAGGACACAGCAGTAAACTCAGGCATTATTTTCAGTAATCTGAACCCAAGGACAAGAAGCAGATGGAGGAATTCACAGAATCTGGTTGTGACATTCTGTTCTAGACCTTTTGCATCTTTGTAGCATGAACTGACTTTAAATGGGTCAGCAGCAAACCAGAGAGAGGCAAACCACAGTGTAAGTTCAGAAGCCTCTTGCTTGCCCTGGCAGGGAGGGGCATGCTTACCTGCAGGGGGGCCACACCAAGCAGGAGAATGAGCCAGTGCCAGCTCACCCCATCAGCAAACCTGTGGCTGTGCACCCTGATGTGGGGTCAGGGCACATCTCTGGTGCTGCATGGTGCAAGCCCACAATGGATGAAATCTGACAGCCTGGATCTGCTTTTCCAGCCCCAAGCACATTGCTAGAACATTGTCTTGCAACCCTAGAGAGCAAAGGGTGCTCCTCTGTGCCCAGATCTGTAGATCCTGCAGCCCTCCATGAGCAAAGTCCCCACAGATTTTGCCCAGGGTCACGTCTCAAGCTTGCAGAGTTGTGCTTTGAGTCCAGCCCCTACATATAGGGCACAAAGCTCTATTCATTTGTGAATATCAAAGAACCATTTCAGCCATCAAAAATAATGTTGTCAAGGCTATACTACTGCTTGTATTTCCAAATGTTAGAACTTACAGATGATATAGGATCTCCAAAATAAAGATTTTCTCTAAAAGGAGCAGCTTATGGGTGTACTTTGTGTTTCTGTGTCTATTACACAGGCGTTGGTTTTAGCAGAGATGCACAGCACACCACCAGTTAGAAATTCAGCTCCAGATCTTGTATTTGTTTTCACGTCCTTTCTCTTGGATTTGGAAAATGGAGCAGGTTCATTCATCTGTAGTTTAAATTATATCTTGCTCACTCCCGGTTCCTGATTATTTGTTATTCAAACTATTTTGTAAAGATGTGATTGACTTAGCCTTATAAGAGACTCAACGAGTCTCGGTTCTTTATTTCTTTGGGCTGTTTGTGAAGATGGCTGGAATGGGTAGATCTCAGAATAACTTATTTTAATTTGAAAATAACCTTCATAAATACCACAAAAAAAGAAAGGTATTTTCATCAGTACCACACATAAGCCTTAAAGAACAGGAAGCATTAGATAGCAAAAAACATCTTACCATAAGTAAAGTAAGCAACTTCAGGGGGAAGGGTGACATTATTGAGGTCATCATCTTGAACGTACTGATCTACGTACTGTTGTGCTTCGGTTGCTTTGAGAAAAGCCATGAACCTGGCGGTGAATGATGCCACGAAGATGGACAGCATCCCAAAGTCCAGCAGGTTCCAGAGATGCAACACATATTCTCGTGGACCTTCTTCCCAAATCTCCTTACACTCTGACCATATCATGCCTGTGGAAAGGCCAGAGCATTTTTAACCAGCAGAAACAGAAGGTACTTTGGGGATTCAGACAGCCCCACTGCCGCCTGGTTACTGGTGCTTCTAAGACCAAAGCAAACAATTCTACAGTTAAACTGAATTTCTCAAGAGAATACTTCATATGTCATCTTAAAATAAATAAATAAATAAATAAAAATCTTTTAAGCCTTTGAGCTTAAAATTTCACTATATTATTAAAAGGTAAAATAGGTTTTTGATGCTGTCAGGGAAAGCATGGTTCTCAAATACTGAAGACATCTACAGCTGATCTACTTGGAAAAAACCACAGGTTTCCTCTCTTCTCTCCAAAATCTTCATGCTAAATTGGGCCACTGAAAGTGGTGTTGCTTGCTCTGCTGGAGCTTTTTCCTCTGCTAACCCAGAGGGTGAGTCCATTTTGAAAACGGAAACTGCTTTGTGAAAGGAATTCTGATCTAGCAGCAAATACCATCTGATCAGAGAAAAGCAAAGCCAGAAGTTCTGCCATTGCAGAACTTTTCATGAAGTTTTATATATTAAATAATTATGAATTTCCAGACACTAAAGTCTGCTTTACCACTTCAAAAATCCTGAGTTTAGCCTAAATTTAGAACCCTTCTAACAATAAAGTTACAGATAAATCCAAATGCCAAAGCCAGAAAATTCAAATATTTTGACATCCATCTTCTACTGGGTAGTGCTGGGGAGGACAGGCAAATTCACTGGGCAAACTGGAGCCAAATGTTCAGGTCAGATTCACCAGCTTGCCTGACTCTCAGTCACAGCAAGGCTCTGGGGCCAAAATCTCGCTTCTGACTAGAGAAAATGTTGCAATAATTTACCCACTGATAATTATAAATATTTCCTTCAATCTTGTTTCCATAGCAGCAGCAAAATTCACTTTTAATCAAGCAGGAGCAGGGCCTGCCAATTTCCATGCGGCCTCCTGCAACCTTGTCCTTTTTATGAACTCTTCTTCAGCCTCTTTGCTGGAAGCTCTCAGGGTGAGGCGTGTAAATGCATTTGCTCGGCTACTTCAGAGACTCCTGGAAGCACACGGTGTCCCACGGGACACAGCCAGAGGTTGGTTATAGGGAAGGAAACAAGACAGCGCGCATCTAACCGGAGGCTGGAGGAATGCAGAGCAGCTGCTGTCAGTCCCCGTGCCCTGGGAAGGCTTTGGAAGGCAAAGGAAAACTAAACTAGCTTTCTAAGGCACTGCTAGCCTGTGACCTCGGAGCCTTGGGATCTCCAGGCAGATTTCAATAGCTGTGCTGTGATATAGATTATGGCTCCTATAGGTCTGTCCTGGGAGACAGCCTGTGGTCTGCTGAGTGCTGAGCAGGGGGAGGGCAGGAGAGGAGCCTCCCAGCTCTTCTGCTCGTGTCCACAGGTGCACGGCTGAGTAAAAGCAAGAACTTCATCCCCAGCCGTCACTCACCATGGTGAGATTTAATAATAAATAGCCTAAGGCAGAAGGTGAAAGAATTGGTTTCTCAGGAACTGTCCTGGAGTGAGGATGAAATATTAAAGAAACACGTTTCTATCTTAAAAAAATGAGTCCCAGAAGTGATAGATGTGAAACATTGGGCTGCACATTACGTGTGCACACCATATAAAAAGTACTAAAGTACTTCAGGAGATATTACTTGCACGTCATTGCCAAACACAGCAGTTCTTCGCTGATGCCCATAAATGTCTTTCCTGGTTTAAATATTAACTCTCCCACCCAAATTTATTTCTAATCTCGGTCACTTAATATACCTAAGTCACACATTAATGAAGTGAGACGTGTCTAAAACTGAGTAGACTGACTAAAATTAGAATCACTCTGTGAAAGTATCACACTATTGGCCTATAATTTACATCATTCTTTTTGCCAACTACGTGACAGTCATTTTTTATCCATACATATGGAAAAATGTCTATTCAGGACAAGTAGATAAGTTACAGTAACTATGTGGTCAGTGCTGCTGGGTAATTGCATATACATTGTGGAGGAGTAATTCAAAGCTTCTAAAATAAAAATATTGAGGAGAAAGAAAGCTGCTAAAATTCAGGGGATCAAACATAAGACAGGACATGAGAACAGAGATAAGGGCAGGCAGCTAGGTTAAAGCAGACTTTCCAGGGTGTGCTGGCATTTCAATAGTGGTGTTTCTGAGGCCCCTTGATGGCTCTGGGAGAGGTTGTTTCCCTGACTTTGACGCGCAGAGTGGTGATATGAGCAGCTTCTGCTCTCCAGTTTCTGGAGGTCTCTCATGCCTGCTATTCCACAGTGAGGATAACTGGAAATGTCACCTTGACGAGCTCTTCTGTGTCAGCGGGGGAGAGTCAAGCTACAGGCACAGCCTGTCTAGGAGAAAAATGGAAGCATGCAAGAAGCACTGTTCACCACCTGTGCACAAAGAGGAACAGTTTGTCAGATTTTTATATCCACTGGCCTGATACATAAATCACGAGCAACCGGTGTTGGAGAACCTACTTTGAGCCTTCCTGGATCTGCCAAAGGCTGTAGGATTAGCAGAGGCAGTGGTGCTCAGATTACGTCCACCCAGAGCTTAACTGCTTCCTCTGCTGCTTTTGCAACAGGGAATTTGTCTCTCTAAATTAATCTCTCTGCTTTCAGTGAACATTTTTAGCCTATGGCTCACACAGAAAATCCCAGCCTTCCTCACAGAAGAAATGGGAAAACTGGGATGCAAGGGGAGAGAGGTAGCCAAGGAATGATGAGCCACAGGTGCATGAGTTTAAATTGCTGTGCCCAGCACTGCAAGGCTATGGACCAAGGGGCAAATTCTTGTACAACAGCATTGCCATATTTCTCTGTGCTGACGGGTCTGTCAGCAGCAGCCCTGGAACTCTCATTTGTAACAAAGAGAAGTGAGACCAAAACAGCATTTTCTCATCTAAAATGCTATTCCTTATCTGGCCGTTCACAGGGATGCTAAATGGGCTACCAACACTACCTGGCTGATCCAACAATGCTTTATAGCAATTTCAGAACTGCAGGCTAATGGAAAATAAAGACACTGATATAGACTTTTAAGCAGGATGAAGTGTTTGCCTGGCTGAAATTTGTTGCCTCTGTTTGGCTTACTCCATTACTCACCTCCGTTACAAACAGTTGGGAACCAGACATGGCAATGTGAGCATTTTGCCTAACTGCAGCTTGAAATTCTTGCACTGGTAGTTTTCTTTTACAGTATATACATGTGGGTCAATTTTCATATCTGCAGGAAGATTAATTGCAGGGTGTGCTATTACAGGTTGTACTCACTCATGGCCACAGTACGTTATGTTAATGTGTCACATTATCCTCAAATAATGCTATTCTGAACATGCATCATTATTTTATGGTTGACAGCCAAATAACTCAGACAGCCAATTTTTCTCCCCAAAAATGAACCAAGAGCAGGGACCTGTAAACTAATTGCTCAAAAATCATCTGCTATGGTTGGAACAAGTAAGGTGTCATCAGCATTCATCATTGCTGTCATAGTATGAAGGAGAAAAGAAAAAGTACAGAAACAGGAGGAAGGAATTTACAAGCTGAGAATAAATAAAATTTCACTTTTTAATTGTACTGTGAACTGAAATCTAGGTAACACGCCTATGCTCTTGAGACTGAAGAGAGCAGCTGCAGATGTTGCCAAGCAGGATTAAATACATCTATGCATATTTAGTACCTAAGGGTTTTCTTATACTTCAGCATATACTTACTATCTACTTACATTTATCTCTTTGGAAAGCATGTCTTGCTATCTTTGCCTGTGATATTTATCTATAACATTTACTTTTATTTAATTATATTTACACTTACATATGTATATTTCTAATATCTATAATATTTTTGCACCAAAAGTTTGGGCAGTTCATGACGCTTCATGCTTTGACAGTTCTTAAATTTGAGGGGTCACATTCAGCACCACAGCAGGTGCCCAAATCCCCAGCACAGCTGTCCACTGGCTGTGTACACGAGAATTTCACTGTAGTATTGCTGAAATATTATCTATGTAGGCAGATAGGTAAAATGGCCAGAGAAGTCTGTCAGTGCAGATGCAGGCAGTCATTAGAAAATCTCATTATATTCAGAAGTCTGTACAATGAATCACCTTTCTTCTGCCAGGAAAGTGAAAACCCTTGCTTTAAATGAAATGTTTTCTTCATCTTTCAGGAACTCACCAGGCAGGCAGATACCTACTGCCTATAAGAAAAGAATACCTAGGCTAAAATCTAATCATCTTGTCCAACTGCTTTAATATCATTTTTAAAATATCTCTTACAGACTTACTCTATCCAGTCTGACATCTATTCATTTTTTTTTCCTTGTCTAATATCCTGTATGGGATTCTGCTTATTGTGAGGACAGGGAACAAAGAAATGGTGGCCAGGAAGTCATCAGATAGAGCAGTCCTGTCCTATTTTTCAGAGCAGTTTAATGCCATCAGTGCTTATAGAACCATGGAATTATTTGTCCTTCTGCAACAAAATAATCAAAATCATGGTGATGAGTAAAAACAGATATAGAAGAGGTACATAAAGATTCTGCAGCGTTGATAAGCTCAATTTCCCAATAAATCCTTCTGAGCTTGTTTAGATTAGTGGTTCAAAGTAGCTGATCTGCCAGGAATTAATTGTGCTTATAGCAAAAGTAATACGTCTGAGTCTTCCTAAAACTCCCAAGAAGTTTAACTTGTGCATGTGACATAGTTTTGCACTTGAAGGATTCATCCAAATGAATCCATAACTTAGAATTTTTGGATAACTTCATCGGTAAAAAAAAAAAATTAAAAAAATCATAATATAAATTTCATAAAATCCAGCCCTTATCTACCCAGTAATTTTCATCACTAGATCTCAGAGTGCTTTACAAAATACCAAATAACAATAATATACCTATTTTACAGATGAGGAAACTGAGGTTCAATGAGTTACAACAGGGTTTTATGGCAGGGTAATAAAACAGGCTAGTCATTCATGTCCCAAAAAACACCTTTTTTTTTACTCACTTTAGGTGCAGCGATGTCCTACAGAGAAGCTGTAGGTTACTATGACTACATAGAGTACTACATTCTTTAAGACACAGTGATTAAAACAAGTAGGGCAAACAAATATCATCTATAACATTCAACATGGAAAATGAAAAATTAGAAAAGTGGCAATTTGCTAAGCATTATTCATTTTATTTATTTATTTATTTATTTATTTATTTTCTTTCTCTCTTTGGCATATCACTGTCTATCACACTATTCATAGTCATGCTTAATTTCCCTGGAGGACTTGTAGATATTTTGGTTTTGCTTACCCAATACCCACTTCATGATCAGCAATTCTGTCCATGAGAACTGTGTTGTTTTGACTCTAAATATTTGTTTTGGATGATCCGTGATGGTTTCATTGGGAAGATTTTTTACTCCTTCGAACCGATCTGAAGCATTTACTACTAACAGTCCAAGGAAGATTGTGAAAGAAACAGCATGTGCCACAAACTTCATGAAAGGACTTCGGAGGGTCCGTCCCAACTGAAATGAAATGTACAAAAGCCATCAGATTTTTATGTTTTTTTTCAACTACACTCTGGAAGTTTTTTCCTATAAAATTTTAACCATTTGCCAAAGGTAAAAAGGATCAAATTTTAACAAAAATTCAGAAATTAATTCTAGATCTTGAACTCAATGAGTTTTAGATTTTTTCAAGTTATTCTTTGCTATGACTAGATGTTCTGTCTTGCAGTTTAAATTATGCTGTGAAAAGTAATGAAGCATCAATTCTTCCAGTCAGTCTAATGCTTTATGACAACACGATATTTTTTCCAAGCAACATGACACAGTTAAACTCAAGGTGGGTAACTACTTGCATGTATCAATTTCTCAATTACTTTATTAAATCAAAATTTGATCTTTCATCGGAATAGGACTGCACGGAAGTGCCTGCCTGCCACTGTTAGGATAACAGAAATGCTGACAGAATGTGAATACAAAGATTAATTCTTAAGATAATTGCTCATTTCAAGACCTAATATCCTATCTGTATCAGAAGAAGCATACAGACACATAAAAAAGAAAATACAAAAAATGTGATAGTGAAACAAAGTTTTCCTAATGTACATTAATCTCAGCTCCAAGATAGAGGAACAAATAAAGATAGAAATATCAAAAAGAAAAAAAAAATCACTTTATTTTCAATACTGTGTTCATAGCAGAAGCTTGACAAAGATTGTTGTAGAGTGTAGGAGAACCGAACCATTACAGTTCCAGTGCATAAACGATACTGAGTCTGTCCCAGTGGAAGCTATGGTTCGTAAATCCCCAGCATGGCTACAATAAAGCTGAAGAACAACCCAGATAATGAAAGCTGCTTATCAATTATCTCTGTTACTTCTGTAGCATTTGAATGGACTTCAATGGACTACAGAAGAAAGGTGATACTTTGTGAAACTCTGCAGGCAGGCCAAGCAGACATGCTTGCTCTTGTCATTACATTTTTGAGCAGCAGACTGTGCAATTTTTCCATGCTAACTCTTATCTTCTCTATTGATCACCAGTAAAACGTTCTGGGGAACAACATATAAACCAGCAGTTTGTTTCAGAGTCTCAGTCTCCATGAGATGGATAAGTCAATACAGACATTTCAGGATAGGGTAGGCTTCCACTCCACAAGTTTTGTGCCAACACTTCATCTATCCAGAGGTGAATGAACAACTGACCCTAAAATTGCTTTTAATAAACATAATGCTGTGCAACTGAATGTGAAAGAAGACTTAAGAGTTCAGTTGCAAACTCCGGTTAATTCTACTTACTAAATTTTTGGGAATAGTATTTGGTATTGTATATAATAGACCACAGAGCTTCATTAAAGAAGATTTTCAATTAGAGAGTAAAGGCTTGAAAATGTATTTACTCAGATTCAAGTAAATGAGTTGTTCTGAGATATAAATTATTCTATATGAAATAGTAGAATTTGACTAGTGCATCTTAAGAATGGTATACACAGCAGTATTTGTCAGTACAGCTTTTATAAGCAGGATTTCGCATTACAGAGGTTTTTTTTTTTTTTTTGTTTGTTTTTTTTTTTTGGTGTGTGTGTCACTGTCTGAGCTGAGAAATGGGTGCCTGACAGTAAAACTTGAACACAGCCCTAGCCCTGTGCAAAAAATCTGGTGAGAGATAAAGCTCCAGACAAAGAACCTTAAGCCATACTCACTAAATCTTTGGCCTATGGGGTTAAAAACAGAACTAGAGATTGACTCAAATATCATCAGAATAATATCATAAGTAATCACAAAATATAGCATCAGATGAAGGCAGTGAAAAAGGCCCAGGAAAGTGGCTTTATCACCTGGGGTCTGTCCCCCTGGTTTCCCTGGGGGCTGCAGAAGCTGTCCTGGCACTGTCAGGCAACTCCTTTGCCAGAGCATGTGTCTTTTAGGTCAGGACTGATTTAAGTTAAATATCTTTAGTTGATTGTTACTAGGGAAAAAAAAAATTTAATTCTCACCCAGTTGTGTAAAATTACAATTGTTTTAGTGACTTAAAGACAAACAAAATACTTATAAAAAGCGACCAGGGGAAACGGGCTGTCCAGAGCATCATGAACAAGTCTCTCAATATCACCTTCCTTTCATAGGATAGCTGCCTGCATAAGATTGTCTGCAGTAATAGTACACTCATGCATCAACCCTCAGCCCTTGAACTTAATAATGATGATTTTGGGTGAGTTTTCAGTTCACAAGGGGAAAATGCATTCATTATGCCAATATTCAGTTATTTATATCAAAGGCCCCAATCAAAAATCAAGACTACATTGTTCTGATCAATGGCAAACCATGCATTGAAAGACAATTGATGAAAGAACTTACAATTTGACTTTAGGATAGAAAGTTACATATGGTTTTTCAAAATCTAAAGTGGTGTGAAGAAAAAAAAAGTGACATTAAAAATTGAGAATGCATGAAAGGTTTAGTGTAACAAAATCACAATCACTGAAAAGTCCAAGGGGGTTGTGCTGTCTCTTTTTTTTTTTTTTTTTAAAAATGTGGCTTTGTTGCTTCCTCTTGAAATTAAAACCAAATAACTTTCTCAATCATTTCTTGTTTCTCCTGCAAAAGTAATATACTTCAAGATTTTGATTCTTTTTCTGGCCTCTTTTTTTTTTTTTTAAACATTTTCCATTTAAATTCTCTGCTTATTTCTAGTCTAACTGTACTCCTTACCTATTACTCTATTCAAACACAAACCTTGTAATTCTGAGAATACACCACAAACGTAGTTATTGGCTGGTGTGCCAGCTCACAGGACATTCAGCAGATGTGACGGAAATTAAAGAGTTTCATAAATCCCTCCTAGACTGAATTATGACCTAAAGCAGTCAACAGTACTTTCACACACAAATTCCCACTGTGGCCTAACCAAAACCAACCACAGTGCAGCCCTGGTTTCACATGTACTTCTCCATGAGAAACCCTGGAGTCTTGTCCAGTATTCATTAAAGCTGTGGGGCTTTTGTGTTGGTAAATATCTTGAGAAAATTAAGTTACATTTTCAAGCACTCTAAGAGAAAGTACTTGTCTTGGAGATATTTTGAAGGACACCAAGACTTAAACATGTTTTATTACCTCAGATGTTCTAAGAAGACTGTTTCCAAAAGGTTTGCCTGGTTATACTACCAGACGAATCTTTTGAATTTATAGGGTTTCTTTAATAACCGTCAGTGGATCTATAACTTCTTGGGCTTGACAAAGTTAGAAAGAATTCCATGCTGGGTTTTGGAAAGAAATGGAAGAAGTTGCTTTCAAGACTGAGTAATATTATCAATGCCAGGGGTCATTTCTATCAGATTTAAGTACCTTTGATAACCCTCTTGCTGAGGACACTTTACCTTGTAATGGATGGTGTTGCTGAACGTAAAATGAACTTCTCCCCTCCCACCATTTTTTCTCTCTCTATCTATATATATTTCTTTTACCAAGAGTAGTGAGAAAGCTTTTCATCACTCTGCCACATACCTATTTATCTCAACTCGTTTGAGCAGTTTCTCTTGAGATGGAAACCTACTTACAGAGTTCAAACCACAGAGAACTCAGGCTTTTACACAAACTAATGTTTGGTTCTGGCCCTGTGACCTCTAAGCCTTGGCAAAACTCTCCTGCTCCATTTGATGCTGTGAGATATAGCATGGCCATATTTAGGCACATGGAAGTTTTCCAAGTTTCATCATCTTTTCCCTCAAAACTGTAAAGATTGTATGATTAAGTCTAGTCTTCTCTCCAGCACTAAGCTGTCTACCATGGCTTGCCTGAGTTTCAGGCACACGTGCCATAATAATGCTCCACTAACTGAAAATATAAGATCAGAAAGGAGGAAGAAAAGGAAGAAAGAAACCTTGAAAAATTGACAAATCTGTTACACAAAGTACAGAAAAGTAATGAGAGTCTAAACAGCAGAGTGAACTTAAAGGGCAACAAAACTCTTCTTTTAGTTATTCCTCATTTTGGTGGTTCTTCTATTCTTTCTTCACCCCACTCCCATGTTGTCATCCCCTTTCCATTTATTATTGTTCCTATTTTTTATTCTCACCTGTTGTCTCAATTATCCTTCCCCCACAACCTTACTTTCATTAATTTTGAAGATGAACCTGAGACCATGCAACAGGTCTATTTGTGTCTATCAAGCAATCCCTCAAGATAGACCTCCTCTGAGGCAATTTTAGAAGATAAGCATTATTCACCTCCCAACAGTGGCACAGAAACATCTGTGACTTCATTCCAGGTCCTGAATAGAGGTCACCATCAACAACATGCACTTAAGGAGTTTTTACCTTGCTGCAGGGAGCAATCCAGTAGGCTATGGCGAGGAAGGGCAGGCCAATGGAGACCCCGAAGACAGCCAGAAACTTCACAGCTATAGATTGCTGCCGTAAGCCTGAGAGGTTTTCGTACCACATGGTGAGTAATTGCTGCTGACAGTTGGGGTGAGCAACAAACTGTAAGAGAAAAAGAAGCATAAGTATCGTCTGAAGAGAATGAGATTTCAGTGAGCAACCTGATGAATATGCCCAGTGGAATGTCACATCTTTGTAGTCCAACATAGCTTTTGGTGTTACAAACAGAAGATTGCAAACCCAACATCTGTCAGTGGCCAGCATGGACAAAGCACCTCTGTGGGGTCAGGGTCTGCAGCTAAGACAGTCCACCTCACGATTCAGAAAAGAAACAGAGAGGCACTTTGATGACAAACTCAAAAAATCTCTGTTAAGTTGCTAAAGACATAGGCTATTAAAGTAGGAGCTCAACACAGCCCTAAAATTATATTGTATCTATTCACTACATATTGACCTAAAATGAACCATTCTGCACTATTCTCCTCTTGTAACCCATAAAAGGTCTGGCTGATATTTTGCAGTGAATAACTTTCAATACTTTATCTCAAATCATCTTTCAAAAACGATGGTTCATTCTTTACTGATCAGGCAAAAAGACAAATTTAGAAGCAGAAGGAAGTGCTCTGGTACAGAAAGTACACATTTTGTATCCTGCAACTGAGATTCTTCATCAGCTTATTGTTCAGAGGAAGAAGAAAAGGCAAGAAGCAAACGGAAAAGGGCAATTTCTTAATGGGAAAATGACAGCACCACTGGATCCCTTGAAAGAGTTTTATAATAAAAGATTAAGCTTCTCTATTTCATATTATTCTTCAGAGTGATTGAATTTAGCATGTGACTGTCTTTAATAACAAAGAAAAATAATTAAAAGGAAAATAACTGAAAGAAAAGATGAAAAATAAATATGTTGCTAATGTAGCTGATTACATTTGGAGAACTGACTGTTTCATTTATGAGTTTGATGGCTGAATAAAAGTTCTTAGAAGGGAAATGTAAAACCCTCCACTATTTCAAAAAGCAGAACTTTCTGGAGGGAGGGAAGGTTTGGAAGACTACAGAAAGAGGAGAAAAGGGGAGGCCACTGGGGGGTCTGTTTTTGCTGTGGCCCCACACAGGGGTGTGTTGCATGGTGGACACGCACCAGGTCTGACAGCTGTTGCCTCACTCCAGCCTTTTTCCCTGCAACCGGATGGAGGTATTTCAGCTGTCCCCAAAAACCTGTCAGTCCAGATACATCTTAGAAAAAACATTGCTCATCCAAATGCATCCTACAAAAGCGATACACAAAGCTGAAAACCAGAAAATTCTAACTGCGTCTTCATCTTCATTGTCTTTGCAAAGATGATCACATCAGAAATCTAATGGACTATTTTCTAGATGATTGTATAATAACAAAACAGTTACTTGATTTTTAATGACCAGTTCATTGCCAGTGCTCAATGAAATACAGTTGCACAGCAGTTAAGATGGCTGTGGAATAGTGCATTTCCTCTTTAACAGCACATTAATGACCATTTAAAATACACTTCTTCAGATGAATTTGATAGGCTTCAGGGTAGGGGAGCTACGTTTCTCAAAAAGAAAAAGGAAAGAATGACTACCTCTCACTGAATAAAACTTCCAGAGTGAAGGAATTTGATAGGTACTTTGGTTGAAGTGGAAGCACTAGAAATAGGAAGGACTGCAAGCATCACAAAAAGTGACCATTTAAAAACATTAAGTGCTTTACCTCCTGGTCAGAAGTCCTCCAAGCTGATAAGGATGATCCATCAGGATCTGTGAGATCAAGCAGGCTGCTTTCCAATGTTTCTGCTTTCAGAAATGGCTGCAGCAGCTTTTCTGATCCCATGCCATACATACTCTGGTAGATGGTCACGTTCTTTTCCTTATGCCATATATGCCTATATGATTTACTAAAAATATAACACTTCTCTCCAGCCTATCAGTTACATATATTTTTTAAGTTGAAAAGGCTTAAAAAAAATAAATAAAAAAATCACATGCCAATGTGAAAAGACAGCTTAAATAACAAATTTGCCAGCGTGACATTTTTGAGAGCTGCTGAAAGACGCAGCCGCATTGACAGCTCCAAGTCAGCGTTCTGTGCTACAGGTAAGTAAGCTCTGGAGGAGATGTGGCTTTGAATAAAACATGGAAAAAATTCTCAAAGCCTTTAGTGTGAATTGAGAGTCCAAAAGAACAGTTTTGCACAGAGAAATAAAGAGGATGTTTTAGAGATGACTGTAGATAACTCATTGGATGATATCTTTTCCACATCTCTGTCTAATCTGATGTATGACAGCTCATTCTTGTCGCTTATCATGTATACGTGTTGTGGGAAAGCACTTTACAGCTCTCATGACAGAGAGCAAGACTATTTCCTCAGCATCTGTGTTCTAAAATGCATGAGTTTCACTGCACAGACAATAAAAAATCTTTATATCCCTATAACTGAAGTTCCTTCAGATCCAGAACACTGTAAAATAGAGGCACTTCTGTCTTTTGTTTTCTTTCTAGTATATCATACAGAGAGGGGACCTGTGATGAGGACCCAGATACTTCTGCTGGTCAGTATTAGCACTGCTGCTGCCTAAGCTGGCAGTGGTTAGGCGCCCTGCAAACACCCCATCCAGCACACCCCGCAGTCCCTACATGAAGGGCATCTCTCCTGCCTGGCGGCAGGTACTGGATAAGTGACACACAGGTGACAGAAAAACAGGAAATTCTTGAGTGCCCACCCATGCTGAGACATCAAACAGGGAAAAAAAAAAAAAGAAAGAAACCACCAATAACAAAAATCTATCTCAGAAAAAAATGCTGTAAATCTATCAACAGGAATAAGAAAACCTATAGCAAGATAGGTAAAAGGCAGATTGGCCTCAGATGATTGGAATTAATCATACAGAAAAAAAAACCAACATGTTTTTATTACTGAAATAATTGTAATTAACTTATGAGTGCAGAAATCCACCATCTAGGCAAAAGAATTAACCACTCAGACAGGTTTATCTTACTCTTCTGATGCACATGATGCTAAATAGCCGAGGGCTGAGGTAGGAAGGAAAAACTCCTCAGTGAGGCAGTGCAAACAGTTCAAAAACTGCATGCCAGAACCAACAATGCAAACCAGAGACTTTAACATTCTGCTTTCATGGGGAACACTCCTGTCACGTTCCCTCCAGCTCGTCCCTTCACCTTGTAGTGCTGGCAAACATCAGCAAATGACAGCTGCGATTCAGAGGAGCAGTGGTGTGTTTAATCAGCAAGTGAGAGCTAGAAAAGAAGCCGCATCAACAGATTTGCAGGAGAACATTTGTAATGTCAGCAGACACTGCAAGAGGCAGGGATGAGCCATTTTTCTTTCAATCATGTAACTGTGTTCATCCCCTTCGAACCACTTTTCTGAATTCATTATTAAACATTTGCCTTTTGATGTAGTTTGTTGCTTCTGCAAACCTTCCCTAACACTAACAGGCTTAAAGCTGCAGCACCTGCTCATGGGAACCCTGACTTGGCTGCATGATGCTTCCAACGCTGGAGATCCTAGATAAAACACCAAAATTATTCTGATGACTCATTTGAGTCAAACACCATCACCCTGTGCCTCTGTATCACCTCGTCTCTCTGTGCCACCATGTACAGGGGAAAACGAGGTGGGCATTTCATGCTGTGTATACACGGCTTCTCGCGTTTTGTCAGGGATGTCAGCAGGGAACCAAGGAACAATGGTGCAGCTGGGATCCACTCACGTGAAAACGCAGGTGGGACCTGAACCACATGCATCATGTGCTCTGAGATGATGAAAAGTACTTTACTGTTATTAGAGAACTTCTTGTTATACCTCACAGAGTTGTGTTGCTGCTTCCAGCAGGATGGAGGCCAGCCCTGATCCAGGGCAGCAGCAAAAACAGAGGCAGAGAGGGCTGGAAAGCAAGACTTGCCCTCCTCCACCTCTGTGCAGAAAATGTCATGTTTCTTGCACCAAATCCTTCATCAAATGAGATATGAAATCCTCCTTGTTCAGGCGGCTGCTGGAGATGTCCTGGGAGTACCAGAAACATAGGCAGCGGTGGAAGAAGCTCAGAAAGCAGGATAATACTGTTGTTTCCCTGAAGGGTAAAAAATTTACTGCCATTTCACCAAAGAGGATCAGCTGAATCAAAGGGTTAAACAGGTGCTTACATGCACATAACAAACAAACAAATTAAAAACAAAACCATATTTTTTTTTACTTTCAAAGCACTTATTACTTTTGAAGTTTCATTTGATAGTTAAAGCATTTTTAAGGTTTGGGACCTAAATATCTGCATTTGTACTGAATAAAAGCTTTTGTTTGAACTGAAGCATTGTATTTTTTTTTTCAAAAATCTTGGAAATAAAAAAAAAAAAAGAAAAATACATCAGAACAGCTTTTGATCTAGTAAAAGACCCCCATACTTGCAGTGCTTTTTCACCAATGCAGAACAGGAGATGAAAGAACACAGTGAAAATTACCAAAGCTTTCTAAGAAACACGCAGTAGAGGAAAAGGCCAATGTATATACACATAAGCCTTTTCTTTTTCTCACCTTGTACTCTGTGTTCTCTGAACCTCCGAGTGAACAGAGTGAGCTTTGTTTTGAATAAACTATTTTGAGATACCTTAACAAAGCAAGATGGGACATATTTATTTCATGATCCAGAGGGGGGGGAAAAAAAAATATGCCTTCAGCAGTGCTCGTGTTGCTAAACTCCAACAAATGTGGTTGACAGAGGGTAAATGTGGTGGGAGCTTGGCTTTCCACTTGCTGTTGGGCCTGATAAGAAGTGCGAGGAACACTGTAGAAAGTTTAAGAAAGAAATAGAAAAGTACTTGGACTCAAATCATTATCTCCTTATTTATTAATTTAAAAAAAAAATAAGTGAAGTTCCAACCCAAACATCCATGCTGTGGGACCGTGACCTCTTCACAAATAAGATCTGCTCCAATTACAGTTAAATGCTATCCATGGCCACAGGCCCAGTTTTTAAAACCCTTTGCACCAGAGTAGCCTTACAAGGCAAAGCACATCAGCTGGTCCAAATTCCTTCATCCAGGAGCAAAAAAGAATTTCATGGATCCCTGTTCAACTTGGATGAAAGAAAATTCAGCAGATCAAACCAGCTTCAATGGGATCTGACCACAGCATAACACTAAACCCTGCATGGGAAGGGTCTCCTGGGCTGTCGCGGTTGCTGCAGAGACACACAGAGAACATGAAGCAAGGAAATGTCCCCACTCTGAGGATTTCTGCAGCTTTTCCTCTCTCCCTGGGGTTCATTTGACTGTCTAATGTCATCACACAAATATTCATGAGGTTCTTGCTCATCCTGTAGATGATCTTTATGACAGCCTTGGTGAATATTCAGACCTGGTATCTGGAGTCAAACATCAGCATTTATAAACCTCTTGGTAAAGGGAAAAAGATTTTATTTGCATTCAGAGCCCAGATGACCTGAAATTATCAGGACTAAATAAAAACAGATTGTGCAACCTCGATCTCTGAGTTATTTTTAAGGCTTAAAAAAAATAAAAGGTTTTTATTATGCTTTTAGAAATAAACTAAGCCTTTTGTAAAACCTCTCACGTGCGCCTTTCTTAATTAAGAAATCTTTCTTATTGGAGCAATTTGGCAGCGGGGAAATACATGCTTGCGTCAGATCCCAAGACACCCACGTATTTCCCAGTTTTATCTAATATCTGGATCCACTTGCTGGTTAACCTGAGTTTTCTAGTGCAAAATGCTGATTTTGAACACTTCAAACTTTAGCATAGCTACTGTCTGCAACCATATATCTTCCCTGTGACTCAGTCTGCTCTATAAAAGCATGCATGTTGTTTGGGATGGATGTTCTGCTAAATCAGCGAGCACATTAACAGGGTTGGGATCTCACTTCGTAAAAGTGACAAGAAGCTAGGGGCTAAGGCAACAAAGGTCAGCCCAGCATCCCAATGCTGGCATAATTGCCCAAACTACCCATGCAGTGCAGAGCTTTAAAGGAGGCAGCCCGGTCCCATGAGAATGAGCAATGTGAATAGAAACAGGATTTGACTGGGCACAAAATATGAAACGGGAACAAAATATTAAACAGGCACAGAATAAACCCAAATAAAAACAAATTAGCCTAATATAAAACAAAAATAATGGGGTAAATAAAGCTGCCAGGACCATTTCAAATGCAATTTGCCCATTGACAGAAATGCTCTCTAGTGCCAAGTGAAAACACAAAGTTAATAATCCTCTTAGTAATGGATTTTTTTTATTGCTGATGTTCTCTCATATTTTCAATTCATGTTATATAAAATTAAGTCTGATAAATTTTAGATGTATAACTAGAAAATGTAGTGTTTACACAAATTCTTTAATTATTTTGGTTTAAATGTTTTTCTGTCTAAATTTTCTTAATAATTTCACTTTCTTGAGACAAGATCAGGGGCTCTTTTTTGTGCTAGGCATTTTTCTCTGGAGTAGTGAATATGGTGGTTGGCTCCTGAGAAAACTCCAGTTTCACAATCTAATGAGTTGCATGTTTTACGAAGCGATTTGTTGCTGTCTAGTATGTCTTTTTACATGTATGAATAAGTCTTATCATTGAATTATTTATCTGAAAACAAGCAAATGAATTAGCAATCCCAGCCTCCAGGCTTTTCATATCTCTGCAGAATCAACCCCCCTTGGAAATCCTTATTATTTAATTATTCGTCTGAAAATGTGCCACAATAAAAAGCTACCAAAAAACAAGTTCTTTGCCTCTTCCTCTCCCCAGCAAGTGTGCCAACTCTTTTCCTTGGCTATGTGATGAAGAAAGGCTGAGCTGCTGCTCATGCTCTGAGTATACCTCTGCGGTATAGATAGCTCCACTCCAAAGGCTACAAGACTTGCTTGTAAGATAAGACTCCTCATCATGAGGTAGAAAGTCCCCCCAGAATTATTAAATGTAGACATCTGCAGGTGTGTGACAAGAATAGGATAGATACAGCTTAGGTCACTACCCATGGAAACATTCAAATTTAAACACCACTTAGGAAAATTCCTTCAAATTGAAATATTGAATCTTATTCTTTTCTTGAGGTTTTATATCCATCCCCATCTGATTTTCCATCCCAAATACACATTAACGTGTCTACTGCCTATGGGGAGATAGAAGAAGCCAAAATTGGGGGCATCTAAGGTCAGGTTTATAGCAGACAATATAAATTGTTCTTTTCTAAGAGGATTTTAATATTAATAAAGATATTTTTAAGTCCTTTTGTCTATGATGGAGATACATGCAAAAGATTTGATGTGTTCCTCTGCTCTCTTGTCAATGTCTTGATGAACATCTAAGACCCTGTGACACTTTGCAAATGAAAATAATTAAGTCTGAATATTACAGTAAATTGGGAATATTGCAAACACCACTCAGGATGGAGAAATGATTCATTCAAGTCTTGAGAGGATGTATGTATGGGCAGGAAATAACAAAATGAGATTCGTCTTGGAATAGAAAAGAAATTAAAACATCTGGGCAAAAGAAAATCATCAGAACCATGAATTTTAGTGGGAGGAAGGAACCTTGCTAATGAAATAGTCAGAGACATAGAAACTGCTTCTGTGATGAAGGGAGGTAACTTCTTTTTTTAATCTCTGAAAAAAAAAATGCACAAATAAAAATATAAAAAGAGTAGTTATTTGGATAAATTTAAGAGTCCACAACAACCTGGGTGTTTACCCTAGTCACATAGAAGCTATTGAACACACGTGACTGTTCACATAGAAACTAATGACATTTATACAGTACTGAGTGGCTCCAGTGATGGAGACAAGAGGCACTTTTCATCCCTCACCACAGTCCCAATCAATGAATGACCTCAGTAAAACATTCCTGAAACTAAAGAGTTGAAAACAATTGACAAGGAATTACAGAAAACAAAAACAAAAAACCTATTTCTGAAAGCTTTGTTTTCTTGAGGAGTTCTCCTCTTTGAGACCTCACTTTTGGATGGTAAAACATAGCCCTGTCCTGCTTCAAGCCTTTATCTGTGCGCTTTACAGCCATAGGACAGATCAGTGCTCATCCCATGGGAAATTCCTAACTTTCATCCTGTCCCAAAGAGGGACAAACAGCCACAAGAGACATTTTCTGTGACCTAGACAGCTCTGAAAGCTGTGGAGGTGAAACACTTCATTTGGGTTACTGAAATGTGGTTTTCCGTTGGTGTTAAGGAGAGCGCACAGGCTGTGAGCGAGGCCGTGGGTGGTGTGCCCTCTCCACCTCTGCCCTGCAGCATGCTCCCCAGGGCACAGCCTTGCAGGAATTTGCAGGATAACTGCAAACTACGAGCACTCAGAGCTCGCCCACGATGGTGCGTGGCACAGATATACTCACTGCTCTCTGAAGAGAGGAGTTGCAGTACTTTTTGTTGGCCCTAGGCTTCCTCTGCCCTCCAATCTCCAACATATTTCCTTGTGCCCCTCTCGCAAACACTGAGCTTTCCCAGTCTCCCTTGCTAGCTGAGCTCTGCTCCAGCCTGTGCTTGGGACAGAGGCTGGTGTTGCACACTTTGAGGGGCAGAGCTGGCCCCTCAGCAGGAGCAAGGGCTGCTTCTTTTGGTCGTTCTGCAGACTAACCTGAGGCTTCCCTGCAGCATGGAAATACTGCAGCTGGTGCCCCATTCAATGGGGAAAAGCACCCTGGAAGGCCGTTTGTGTACAAGACATTGTGCAAGGTGAAACTGCATCCTCTGAGCAAGTGAATGGGGAGCACAGGTTGTTGCAGCAGTGTACAATAGCTAGGACTTTTCATGTCCTTGAGTATCTGAGTCGCGTGACCAAGGCAGTGAAAAAATTATAATCTAATGCAGCCATGAGTATTCTGTTTGGAGCATCCTCCATATGTTAATTATTAATAATACATTTACGAGAAAAGTTCCTGTTCCAGCTCTCCATTAAATAGGATTTAAACAGCCATCTGGTGTTCTGTTTAACTCTTATTAATTTTTTTTTTAAACCCAATTTGTGTGTCTTACTGTTAATTAATTTAAAACTCGTGAAAGAGAGAGGTGCTCTGGCTTTGTGATAAATATGAACTGAGCTGCTGCGAAAATAGAGATGGGCACTCAACATTTGCATTTAAAAGAATACAGCAACAATGAGTCTGACTTTGGGGAAGAAGAGAATGAATGTCACCTCCTGCAGAGAAACAACAGCTTTAGACATAAAGGTAAATGTCAACATATAAACCCCCTGCCAATATTAAAGGATGACAAGAAAGGAGCGTAGCAGCACGGACAAAGATAAGAACAGAAAGCACGGAGTGTTCTGTAAAACTAATGTATGCTAGTAAAATGGTTTTGTTATGGTATATCCAAAAAACATGTTTCTACACTACTGACTGTCTGAGGGAAGAGTCTGAGAGAGCTGGCCCAGCTTCTGTATCTACAACCTCTCACTAGCAAAAATCACACCCTGGCTTAATGAGAAATGAATTCACACACAGGGGAAACTTGTCCCATCTTTATATTTCCAGTATCTGATTGGAATTGTTCAATTGTTTCAAGAAAAGAAAAGAAAAAGCACTTTTGTGCAATTTCCAATCAAGAACATGAAGTTAACTCTCACTTAGATCTTACGACCCTGTTGCTAACCAGCTATGGAGATAGGGAAAGGTCCACTGCTTCAGGGCAGATGAACTTTTAAGGTATCAAAATTCTACTGGAATTCACTTAGTTTGGGGCTAATCTGGTTCTTGTAGAGCCCACATGAAAAAGCATATAAGACAAATTGGTATGGTTGTTGAGATTGGTTTTATTTTCTTTCATCGGAACCAGAACTCAAATTTAGTATCTCAAACTTTTGGTTATAATCCATCTGAAACAGCCAATCTAAATAATTACTCTTTAACCTTAACGCTGCTTTTTAATTTTGCCATTTCCACGAGTAGCTGCTGAGCTCTGCCACGGTGTTTGCTCTCATGCAGCGTAGGAGAGGGCTGGAAGCCATCACAACCCAAAAGACTCATGTGCTCAGCAGCAACACAAAGGGCTCTGCTGCTCATCCGGCACCCAGCCTTTCTCCTCCCTTTGCCAGCAGCCCTGCACTGCTGGAGGAGAAAGAAGTCTGTCCTTGACTGGGGTATACGCATGCAAAGCATAATTAAATAATACTGGGGGTGACAACAGTAAATTTGCAACAGTTCCAGAACATGGGCTAAAAGTCCATTTCTTGAAAAGCATCCAGGACTTAATACATGCCCAAATGTTTGCAAATTGTTTACCTCACTCTTGACAAACTGTTCTGATTGTAATAATTTTCAAGGAATCATGACTCATTAAGATACCTAATTTGAAGGGAGAAATAACTCTGAAAAACTTGAACAGAGGACATTTGAGTGCAGTTTTCCAAGAATCCTGGGGTACAAAGTGGTTTAGTTCTTTCAGGTATAGAATTAGAGTAATACAGTTTTTAAAGACGGCTTTTAAACTACTGTAGTTTTGGCTTTTTCCTTGCTGTGAAATATGTACAAGCAGAGTCTCTTAATTCTTCAGTGACCTTAGATATAAACTACTTCAATTATGTTACAGAGAGTTAAACTTGCTTTCTTGCCAGTGTGCTATATATGCTAGGAGGTTGTTTGTCAGAAAAAAAAGGAAAAGAAAGAAAAAGGAGAGACAAAGAGGGCTCCAAAGTCCAGAGCTTCTGATGCTTTCTTGAATTAGTTGAGTATTGAAGTTTCCAGCTGCAGGTTTACTGGATGGAGGAGGTAAGAAGGCTTCTCTCCTCCTTTTAGCATACAAGATATTTCCTGCACCATTAGGGTTTCATGGCTGAGCAGCTCTGGACGCCCAATCAGTTCAAATCCAGGTTGCCCTTGGAATTGGATATTTTCAAGCAGGGATTTGCCGTTCAAAATCAGAGGCCTGAGAAGCACTGTATTCTTGGCTAAAAGCAACCATGAGGTTGATGGGCAAGCTCCCTGTTATGCTGCTGTGCATGCAGGGGATTTGCAGCCTGTACCTCCAGCCAACTGCGACTTTGGAACACGATTGCTGAATTTCAGATGAAGGAGATATTGTGATGGGACCAAAATTAGCACCAATAATTTATATTGCATGTAAATTAATTGCATCCCTAAAGTTTTGTTAAGAGTATAAAGGAAATAAAAACCAGAAGGTGACACAGCTGATTTAAATCCATGAAATGCAAAGTGATGGCTCTCAGTTTCAGGGTTGTGCCTCCTCTGCCTCTTCCCAACCTCAACACTGTGGGGCCTTTGAGGGGAAGGACAAAGGGCAACTCTGGTGAGCGGGGCAGGGTGTGGGAGAAGCTGGTAGGCCAGCTGCTGCATTTAAATAAAAATACCATTCTTAGACACTGTGGATGTTGCGACTGCACTGCGTTAAGTGTGATGAAGTAACAGACTTCAGGAAATTTAAATGAACGAGGAAGATTTCCAAAGTTTATGCAAAGGCCTGATGAAGTTCCACAGATGCAATTTGCTATCCTGCCTGAGGATGGGAGCCCTTGACACCTTTCACAGACTCTGGATATAAAAGTGTGATAAAATGTGTTAAATAATAATTTTCAATATAAATTGTTCTCTGCAAATTTTCATCAAATGAAGCTTACCGCAGGCACTTACAGTACTAATAAGAAAATGTGAAATAAGAAGCTAATGGTAGAAATAAATTTAAAGAAAAAAATCAAATATTTCTTAAAGTTTCATTTGCAAATGCAAATATTTAGTCCATGGATTAACTTAATAATAATAAACCCCACCACATAACATTGAACAACATTTTTTTTCCTCTCAGACAGACTTCTCTGGGGCTGTTTCTGGGTGAGTTGCAGACAGCCCTGTCTCAGCACCCAGACTTGGCCAGGGCAGGCAGTGCTGTCAGACAAGTTGATGAGGCCTGGGGGTCTGTGTACTGCAGGTGGAAGTCACCCAGAGCACCTCTGTCTGCATTTCACACTTGGAGGGCCAGATGATGCCTTTGAGTCATTGCATTAGCTTAGGAAATGTGATTTACAATTTGCAGAATCAGTCTGAGAATTTAGTAAATTTGTATTATAATTCACTCTCCATCTTACCTTTCTCTATTATATGATTTTTCTTAAAATGAAATAGGTTTTATAACACAGGTTTTGTATACTTAAGCCTAAATATCTCTTCGGTGGATATAAAAATTGAACCTGAATTCTATTGCCTCTTAAGGAAATCATTACTGTGTTACCATAACACAATTTCTTTGTTCAGCAAGTATGTGTAATAAATATCAGTCTATTATCATAAGCCACTGCCAGTAACCAATATCATTTATCGGAATATTTATCTGTATCTCTGCCTCCCACAAATGAAACTATCTTATTTTCAAGTTAGCAGTTAAATGCTTATCTTACACACAGACATATACTGCCTGCTGAAATGACTATTCTGAAAAGTTCTAAGCTGAGAGTCACCATGAGGTTGACTAATGCTTACGTTTATGTTTTGTAATTAGTTTAACAGTTATTATCTATGAACAACAAGTTTCTGATCCAGAAAGGATAATCAGCTTTCCTGGGTATGGGAAGTTATTTATACATAAAGAGTCCAACTGCATATGACCTACCACAGATGCTTTAGATTAGTGGCCATGCGTTAAGAAATAATACATTAATATAAAATGCAAGAAGTGGAGGAAATGTTCATTTGAAACAGGCTGTTAGGAAAAATGTGCTCAAAGCAGCAGTACAGAATTCAGCCCTGGCTAATGATCTCGGTATCTAAAGTATGACACAAATATTTAGAAGAATAAACAAGAAAAATGGTAAAGAAAACTTCATACATTGAAAGGGCTTGGTGTTCTGACCAGCTTTGTGGTAACTGTCGGACCGTGGGTCACTGGGGGCTGCTCCTTGATGATGTGCTGTGAGCGTCTTTTAGACGAGTTCATTTTCTGAAAGAGCATCAGAGCAAGTTTGGTCCCCTGTTACCAAAGCAACAGCTTCAATAGCTGAATTTGACCCAGCTTGTCGAAAAGCATCTTACTAAGCACAGCCTGAGATGTTATGCTCAGTTTCGGTGACGGAACGATGCAGACACACAACACCCTAAGAGGAAATATCTCGCTCCTTACCATGAGTTCCTGCGTGAAAGCAATTCATTTGAAGTAAGAGCTTTAAGACTCTCTAACTAATGGCTTTCATAATAGGAAAAGACCTTCTCTGGCCAGCACAGTAACACAGTCAAGAGGCAAACTGGAGCAGGTGATGGGTTTGCAAGGGGGAAGAGAGAGCAGATGTCAGCACACAAATTTGGAACACTCTTCCAGATCTGTTGCAGGAGCCCAGTTCCCATCAATGCATGTTGAAGAAGCAATTAATTGGGACCGCACAGACCCAGGATTTGCCAGAATCAAATTTTCCACTCACAGAACATAATTCCATAAAATTAATGTTTTTTTAAAAACTTCAGGAAGTCAATCTTTTTTTTCTTCCCCCCCTTTTTTTTTTAAAAAATGTACAATATATATCTCCCTTCTACTTACTAGATTTGATGGAAATCTGCACACTTAGAATATGGATGGGAGTTTTAGGACAGTGGACTTCTTAGCAATCTTTATCTGTTGTAATAAGTTTCCAAAAAATAAAGAATATGAGTTCATCAGATTATTTTTTTTTTGTTTAAGGTTTTAATCTAACTCCAAAAGAAAATCCTTAAGTTATATATACATATATATTTAATTCAAATTCCACTTTCCCGTGGACTGCTATAAAGGGTCTTGACTGTGAAGAAATTGGTACTTTTTGTATATGTTAGTTCTGTAACATTACAGTAAAGGGAACATTTTTGACGGTTGCAAGTGCTTTTGGAGAGTAACTAACCGGAGCTGTGGATCAAAGCAAAGCGATAGGGGAGCATTTGAGAGCAGACTCAGGCAACCAGAGACTTGGTCTGCTAACTTCATTCAGGCTGTAAAGTCATCCCCAGTCTAAACAGAGATCTAGATTGAAGAAAAGACAGATAGTCTGGGACCAGTGAGCAGCTGATTTATATCCGTTTCTTTTATAATTTTTGGCCAAAGCTGCCACAACATCTGGTAGGTTCATCCCTCACCTCTCTGTAAGTCGCAGTGAAGGAAGGAATACCCACAGTCTGCTACAGTAACACACCCTGGTCCCTGCTGAAATCTTCTCAGACTTCATCTATATATCCGTGTCTATCACATTAACAGAAATGTTGCACCTTTGCAAATATCCCTCTCCACATAAAAGCATGTGAGCAAATCATGCCATAAAATGCTAAAACCTGAGGGACAGTCCTGATTCCACTGGAATCCATCTTTCACTTATTATTTTACAGGTGACTTCAAAGAAGCATAATTTAGATGTGAATACATATCTAGCAGACAACCAAATAAATAGCTTACCTTTTTGACCTCATATTTAATAGCCAGTTTAATTCTGCTCAGACTTGGTCGATGGTGCTCAGGGCACAGATGTATGTTCACATCTCCATTCAGAATTGCCTCTACTTCTTCAGTGTCTCTGCACAGGTCCAGTACCCCCACTACAAAGTCCTTGCATTGCATAGATAGCTTCCTATAGTCATTCTAAGAGAAAAGAGAGAAACACAAGCTATTCAGTTGTGCACTTACGAGCATGCCTCAGACAAACAAACAAAAAAGCCAGAGAGAGCAACTGTGAGCAAGGTTACTTTTGCAAAACCTGCTGGCTGGAATAGTAAGAAAGCACTTGATTTCAGCCAGCATACAGCTAACTCTTTGCAAATATGTATATGAACTCCTCCCACAATTAATTAGCATTGTTCCTATCAGCAGCACATTTTACACTACAAACAAACAAACAAAAAAAACTCTTCATGGAACAAGTAAACAATTTATAAAGGAATTTTGATTTTAATCAATCATACAACCTCTTCTCTCTACGTGACTTATCTTCTAGAAATATCATAAGATGTCCAAAGGTCTTTCTAACAGGTTTGAATTTACATCAAATTTTACTATTTAGATCCTTTACTAATAACTCTTTCTTTAATAACTTTTGAGGAGCTACAGATTGCTACGTCTAACTGCAGCATCACACCCAGATGCGTTCAAATGAATGATATGCTTGTAATATCAATTTCAGTTTCAAAGGTATTACCTAACAATTTGACAAAAGTGTCCCAAAAGAGCATCCAGAGGGTAATTTCTGTCATAACTCTTCTCCAGGAAATAGGACCTCAGAAACTCAACATGATTTCCTATGAAATAATTTCACCTTGCAAACCCAAATTACACTTATGGGAAAAGAGATGGTATGTAGCTGACTTGATAGCTGACTGGAAGAGTAATTTCACTGCCTTAAATTGTGATTGATTTTCACATGCTGACACTTAAAAATGAGGAAAATGCCACCATCTGAGTAAATGCAGTAAATTAGAACACAATTAAGGCTACCATTAATATCCTGACAAAATGGTGATATTAAAGACTCAATGCAACAAATAGAAATAATAAGCATAAGACAAGCTCTTACTGACTTGAGAGATCTTTTCAAATTAGGTTTGATGAGTTAATTAAATTCAGCAGCTTATCTAATTAAGAAAGCAGCCAGAAGAGAAGATAGTTAAACCTGACTTTGATGAAATGATAAGAGTAACCTGGCTTTGTACTCTTATATTTTCTATGGATTATATATAATCTGTTTTATTTTCTGGGAAATTTTCTAGGAAATTTTCTAGGAAATTTTCTAGGAAGAGAGCTGGATAATAGCCTGTATTTTTGTGGTGACATCTGTGAGGGGAAACTTGTGTGTTTACATCCCATCTGCCCAAAATTTTGAAATCTGATAAAGGTTTCCCTTTTCCTCCTTGAGCACTATAGTCAGCCAGCATGTTCTAATTGTGGTGTTCATAAATGGGAATAAGCAAGAGCTTCCAACCTGTATTAAAAGGGATCTAATATAACCACAGGCATGTTTTTTTCTCTGGTAGAGCAGGAACATGTCCCATAGAAGTAACTGTGGCATCAAGACATCTATCAAAGGGCCAAATTAGGACAGTAAGATTTAAGGTGTCTTCAAGGTCAGGCAGAAAATGATTGTACATTTACATCTAAATCTAATACCTAAGTATTTTGTGGAGATAGGGTTTCTAGAGTGAATGTTATCAAATACAGTGTGAATTAGAGTCTGAAATGTAAATGAAAGACAGATTGCACTCTGTGGATTCAAAGCACTCCTCTCTAATCAGTTCTGTGCTTTAATCTTCACCGTGCCAAGATATGTTTCAGTGCATAGAAAACTTGCCTGTTCGCTGAGAGAATAGATGACCAAACAATTTGGCCTGGAAGTAACCGCAGGAATTGTGAAGAACAACAAATATAGATAGATCTAAAAATAGATGTAGGCTGGGAATGAAATGTGTAACTGCCCCAGGTAATGCAGACACTTAATTAGCCCAGCAGATTGAAAAGAAACAAGGGTGAAAACTTTGCTAAGCTGTAATAATGTTCCCTATTTATACACTGTTTAGAAAGTTCAGAAGCTTATCTCTTAGCCAGCACATTTTAGGTAATTCTCATCACCATTTCCACATCATCTGAACAACTAGTATGCATTAGCTCTGATTAATTTTCCTCTTCTGCTTTCTTTAAGGAAATTAGTTTAGTTAGCAACTAGGAAAGTGCAGATATAAATGGCAGACTCCCAGCTGGCAAAGTCCATCAAGACCCAACTTTACTCACATCGTCTCCAAGCCTAATGTTGCAACTGATTCTGTATGTTTGCAGAAACAATAAATGATTTTTCTGTACAAAAATATTTACTCCAATTTTAAAGTATACAAAAGCAGCAACACATATACAACCCAGCAATCTGAGATACAGGATGTGCAAAGAATAAAATAAAATAAAATAAAATAAAATAAAATAAAATAAAATAAAATAAAATAAAATAAAATAAAATAAAATAAAATAAAATAAAACGAAAGTACCTTCCATCCAATCTGCAGCTGGATGGGAGCGCAGCTTATTGCTCTCAAGAGACATTTCTCATGTGTTAAGACAAACCTCAAGGATCACTGCAAGTGCTGTGTCTTCTGACTAGATGCCTCATACAAAAAAAATGTAATTTTGTTCTGGCTTCCTTGATGCTCACAGTCAGCATAGAAAATCCTATTCCATTTGATGATGAGAACACAGAGCACTTAGTGATTCTCCTGAGGTCAGTGTCTTTCTGTTTGCAAGCAGTTTATTGGCTCTATCTTTACTAAAAACTGAGATTAGAAAGACACTGACAGACAAACATCTCCTGACCCAGGCTTGCACAGAGAGCTTTGCTGACACAAGAAGAAATGCCCTACCTGTGTATAAAATCCTGAATTATGAGTCACAGGAAAGGGTAAAAATCTGACAGAAACCTAGAAGATTTACAAGCGCTGTGCACATGGTATCGGTGTATATGCCAATGCTGCATCGACTGCCTGTAGTTCACACATTTGGGGGCATCTGAGATACTGCATAAGGAGTACTGAGAAGAGCTTTTGAGAAGGATGAAAGTGCCCAGCCCCAGGCATGGCTTTGGGATGGGTGGCAGAGTCAAGAGGAAATCCAGCTCAGTTCTCTGGGCAGCATTGCAAAAGCAGACAGGTTTTGTCCCAGGCAGTGACTATAACCCAATGCTTCCTGAGTATTCTGATTAACCACAACATTAGAGAAGTCTGAAGAGTGGGAGTTTCATAAAGCAGATTAATCTTTACAGTAATGAAAACCACAAATCATATATGAGAGATGCTGGGGCCTCATCCTCACAGCTTGAGTGCTGGCAGGCCTTGGGGAAGAAGATGAAGGATGCAACCAAGGGCACAAGAGTACCAGTCTGCTTCAGATAACACAGTATTTTATTTCAGTGATCAGAGAAAAATCTGGATAACACTTGGGAATGTTACAATATAATTTTTTAAAAGTAGAACATAATAAAAAAAATCCAAATCAGTCATTTCCTGCTCCTCCTGCCACTGTTGTGCATGTGGAGTTAAAAATGTCTGATTTTGCTGTTTTGAAAAGGCTAATGGTACTTGTCATTCACTGCAATTTCTCTGAGTACCGTATTATTATCTGTTGATTATGTTCTAAATGAACTCTGTCATATCTCTACATCTGTTCAAAACCACCCATACTTCTTCAGAAAAGGGCTGTTTCAGGTCAGAGAGACACAGTCTGAGTAAAAAGTTAAGTGAAATGATGAAAGTAAGACCAGTCACCTGTCTTGGTTAGTTAACGAAGAAATAACTATTTCAAAAGCAATCCTCATCAAAGATTGAAGAGGAACATCCTCATCCAGGGGAGCCTACCTCTGATAATTGTTGTAGATTACTCAGTACACAGTTGCTGCTGTAAATGGGGCCACAGACCCACAGGATAGTGCACAATACATGAATACAAAACAACCTGCACCATTCATGAAAATCACTCCATATATTACAATATCACAGAAGTATCACAGAAAAGTCTAGTATCACAGAAGCGTATCCCTTTGAATATACAACAACATATTTGGCTCGGGATGATTTCACCTACAGCCTTTTTTCTATTTAAGAAATACAGCCTAATGTTGCTTATCAATACACGTATTTCTTGGCCAAATAAATGTCAGCTGAGAAAAAGGGGAGCAGAGAAGATGGTTGGTCTATATACTGTATAAAGTTCTATCCATCATATATTGCCTGTCTTATAAACCTGGCTTGCTGGAATAGAGGGTTTCCACACAAATCCAAGACATCTTCAACTCATGACCATGCACGTCCAGCGCCTGTGACTGGTGCTGCCATGGCACCAGAAAACCTCTGCATGCTCTCAGTATGTTCATAGGTTAATTGCATGGCACAAACCTGTTAAATCCAACCTCCTGTCTGTGAGCTGTGTATTTGGCAGTAAATCTGGCATTTCTGCCTAGCATTAAATTTGCAGTGCACGTGAAAGCTGTAGGCACGTAGCACAGAGACTCTTGATATCTCCTTGAAGCTCTTGGCTCTTTGCATTTAGTCCGCATCACACATACACATATATCACGGAGGGAAATATTGCATTGATGAGATAATCATTTTGAGGAGAAGCAGCAGAAAGGAAATAAAATGTAAAACGAATCTGTAAAAATGAACAGAAAACTGCCCCAAATAAAAATGCATGTAGAAAGAAAACAAAGGTAAGAGAAAGGAGCGGGGAAGCCAGTAATACTACATGCCAGATTTGAAATGAAGATTTTAAATAACAATCATGTCAAATACTCAAAGTGCTTATAAATATTTACCAATTAGATTTCTCATGAAAAATGCAAGAGCCAGTTTAGAAGCTGTTGGACCAATTTCCTTCTGGGTATTTACACTGTCTGTGACTGGCCATATGCTTCAGAAGGAAAAAAAGCACAAGGCCTGTGGGAGGGAGGAAGATGAGAGGAGTTGCTAAGAAAGGTCCTAGCACTGCTCCTGCTCCTGTAACCACGTTGTCTTCTCAGGGGCACTGAAAACCCTTCCCCAGAGCTCTTTTGACTATGCATGTAACTGCTGGTATCTTTGAATACAGCCAAGTGCATTTCTATTATTTCCAGACTAAATGCCTGTATGCACAGATGATGCCAAGGCTACAGAGTTAATCTTCCAGAAAGAACAACATCTCGTTGGTTTACGTTCTCTTATTTCTTAAGTGGCAGCACATCAGTGATTTTTTAGACCTTTGAGTGTGCTGTGTCATATTCAATGGGCATATCTCTAAAAATAAAGCCAAGTGCTCATTTAAAACATTTCACTACTCAGGTGCATGTTGCTAAGTCTGTCTGGAGGTAGCAACAGATGCCACTGGTTCATTTTGAAATGATCCAGACCTTGACTTCTTCACCCCCAAAGAGCATAATATAATAAACAAGCTGTTCAAATACAAGAGTTTGACATTTCAAAAATGTGCCTGTGATGTTTTCCAAACAATTTGGTACTTTCTAAATGGAGCCAGGCTAAGTGTGGCACCTGCATTGCTCTCTGAGGAGTGCCAGGTCGCAGTGTGGCAGTGCAGAGGGGCAGTGCCCCAAGGCAAAGTGCTCTTTTAAATCCTGCAAGGGAGTGTCAGGAGACAGCAAGAGATGTGTGCAATAAAAGAGCCTAAGGACAAAGCAGACAGTGTTGTCTGTGTTCATGTTATTTTTGGCAAAAGAAGTCCAGAAAAAAACAGTATGCTTTGAGTGAAGACCAAAAATTGTGTGCCTTCCAATGAGCCATGAAAATATCATCCCTTGCATCATTACGGGGATTTCAATGGCAGCTTCACTGACTGATTCATCATAGGTATTTTTTTTTTTTTTTGTACCTCTTTTCTTCACTATAGATCAGGCTTTCTAGCTTTAATTCATCTCCTCATATGCACTGCTGAAGCTGATCTCTGAGACATCTCCCTTCAACAAGGGGATGGAGCTGTATGAAAACAACCCACTGACTGTAGTTCTTCTTGTATTTATTTTCCCGCAGATACACCGGATCATTAAAGAAGCTAGCCAAGACAGTGATAAGGATTTCTGTGGTGGACTTAGGAAATCCCTTAAAATTTATAACTGTGCTTTTATAGCATCTTTCACAGGTCCAGATGAGTAACATTGAGTAAGCTTCTGCAATAATAGATCATTGATGTTACACCAGATGTCACTAAACATAAATTATGTTCAACAGAAGGTTGTTTCTTTCTATTTTTTTCTCAGTAAAAACCTCATTATGCACTATGATTTATATCCGTTATCAGTTTATAAAACTGAATGCAGAGTAAAGTTCATTATTTAAAGTGATAACTATGAGAAACAGATCCTGTAAATTTATCACTGAATATTCCAAGAACTTTAAAGTTTAAACAGTCGAAAGCAGCAGACACCTCCACATTTTATTTCTATTATTTTTCACTGCATCTGTTATATGCCTACCAACTATACCAATATACACAGCCTTTGTAGGACCTAAACTAACAAATAAATTTAATACACTCTCCATTAATAAAAACATTGGAACATGGAAAATACTTCACTTTTATACCTTCTTAAAAGCTTTCATTTTATGCAAAGATCTTAAGACCAGATTTATTATTATTTTTTAATTGTAAACTAAAATTACTTTGGCACAATGGTTTATTGGGGGAAGTAAATACAATAATCTATTCAAATATCCTAGGAAAAAAACAAGGACTGAGACCAAAGGCAATTCCTAACTCTTTAGCCAAAACTTTAGATTCCCTAGCATAAGAGATTTTAAAATCTACTTTTTTTTTTTTTTTATTACTTGGATTTATTTTTTTCTTCTACTTCAAATTTAAAATATTTCCTGTACAGGCGAATACTGAAATTGGCAGATCATTTGACTTATTTAAAGTTCTCACCCTGAACAGAGTATAATTCTTTTTTTAATAGGCATTTAAGAAGTTACCTGAAGAACACCTCTTGCTCCTGCACTCCTTTCACAAAATGTCACCTTCATCCTGACAAATACTGTCACTGAGCTTCTCCATAGCACACCAGGGCACAGAATAAAATCAATCTTATTCAGCAGAGAACTAACACTTTATTCCAGGTCTCTGTAGATATTTAAATACACTTACAATAGAAATGACGTTGGTTGACAATTTTTATTTTTATTTTTTAAATTAGAGTATTTAAAACTCAGAGTTGGCACAGCAGCTTTTCAGCATAAGAAAAAAGCTGAAAAACTTTGATTCTTGATATGCTTCTCTTTCATAAAATCTCAGCTGGTTTTCAAACCCACATCACAAGTAAGCCACGTGTTTTTGATTGCTCAACTAATTAAAAGGTGTTTTTTTACCTTCCTGCAGATTTTCTCAAGCTCATTTGAATGTTTATGCTGAAACACCTGTTTTCAGAAGACAGCAGCCCTGGATGTAATATAAAACAGGACAGGCTATACAGGGGTATTAGCTAAATGCTTTGGCATTCAAAGTGCAGGGATATGCACATTCAGTGAAGGAGGTCTGTCTCCCTATGCCTTGTCGACAGCTTCTCTTTATTAAATACAAAAGACACATTTCAAAATAATATCCTGCTAATTCTGTTGGTGAAGAACTTAACATCCATTAATACCAGCAGCAAAATCAAGCTTATGATGACGCAGTGCAAGGCTCAATCCTTCTGCATTATTCTCAAATATTTGCTTGCTCTTTCTGTGGGAATATGACACTGAGAAATGGCTTTTCTTATTTTTAAAAAAGGAAGAGCCCCTTGCATTAAAGGAACATTTATCACAACCTTAATTCCATCATCTTGCAGAAAGAATTCCTTTTCTTACCCCATAAGCATTTCATAAGAGCAGGAGCCCAGTGCAGTGCAGGGGTTAACTTATATTTTTGTCACCTGTTTTGTTTTCTTCAAGAGCACTTGCACACAACACAAGGATGTGCAGCACATCTGCAGATCAGATGTGGTAGACGTATAAAAGCAAAAGTTATCTCTGGGCCACTCTCCTCATTTCACACACCTTCCACACTTTTTCTGTGGGATTTTCCCATGTTTATTACTTCCCTGACCTTTCTGTTACCAGCCCCACTGGCAGAGATCAACATTTCCTATACAACTTGAGACAGGTTAGGTAGTTTGCACTAAAACCATTAGCTACTCTTCCTCAATTGTATGGCTTATTTCAGCTCAGCTGCTTAAAACCCCCGTTTTTCCTCATAACCAGATGGAGAAAATAATGGATTTAAATTTAAATCAATCAATTGCTTAACACAGCTATGCTTTTTTCTCTAAGCTAATCTAAATTTGTCACTTTCAGCTTGCTTAAGTCCTGTCTCTCAGAAGAGTTTTGATTACTGCACCAGTATATAAGGAGGCAGACTCCTTTTAATGGAGCCTGCAAGTAATGCTGGCTTAATTGAGAGCCACGATACAACTACATTGATTACTAAAACAAGTGTATGTCTTCCAGGTCTCAAACAGTCAACAGCCAGAGTTCCCAATGTCCAACAACAACAGCTCCTTGGAAAACTAGAAACAAGCACCAGTGTACAAAGTGCTGGTGGAAGAAATACTGGTCCCCACAGCACCTAACCAGCAGCTGAGCACTTCAGAAAAACGTGATTTCCAGTTGCCGAGTTCTAGCACTGAGCTGTATGGACATCAATCCTCTCCCTATGAGCACTAAGAAATGATGCTGCGGCACTTTTTTAAGCAGAAGTATGAATATAGAAAGTATATAATTGTATTTCTCTGTTCTGAAATGAGTCCAGTTCCTGATGATTGAATAGTAATAATGAAATTATCATTTATTGGCAATTATTATTGGCAATGAGCAATTTCTACACTGCACTGCTGTAAAATTCTCTGCAACAAATTATATTCCAGGAAATTGGTATTTTTTATCACGTAAATGCCAAAAACCATAGACACTAAAGTACCTAGCACCATTTTATGGTAATGTAAAATTGTTTGTATACCATTCCTGTTTATACACAATCCAGTGGATAGTCTGTCTAGATGCAGTGGGGATGGGTTCATTATAATTATCTACAATAACAACAATTAACAACACAATGAGCGATAAACTAAATCACTTCCCAGCTGCATCCACTTTGATGTTGGACTTGAGATGCTCAGAATGTATGACTTCGTTTACATTCATTAATACAATATGAATTCCCTACAGTGCCTTGGATAAATGTACCTGACTCTATTCTCCCATCTGCTGATCTAGTGTTATTATTCTATTCAGAGCAATAGTCCTAATTATGCTCTTTTGTAGTTCCAGTAGATATCCTTGCCCAATGTGAATAATAAGCAGCAGTCTTTGGAAACCAGTCATCTTGCTCATCACAAACTGCTTGGCTCCTAACTATTCCCTAAAAACCAATGCGCTGGTGTTAGCTGAAAGCTTGGGCATTTGGTGTTTCCAATTAAACACAAAGCTTACCAATATTGTGTTACTCTGATATTGCAATAGTAATAGCATCATTTTCCATCTGTTTTCCCCATCAATAATTTGATTTCATCTTTCTGAAAAATGTCTTCATCTTTGGTGCTCTAGAGTATACCTCTTGGTACCATTTATTGCCGAGGGGAGGAGAAAGGGTAATTGCATTACTGTGCAATTTTATATCCATAAGTGCTCTGAGAAAACTCTCTAAAATGAATGGTGAGTGTGCTGGTAAGGGCAAGCTCAAAGGCACACAAACTCTTTGCTTGCTGTTGGAGGCCTGGCATGGAAAGGGCCAACAAGTCTCCTCTAGAAATGGCCAACTGCAGGGGTCAGGAGCCTTGTCTGCATTTCCATCGAGTAGACGCACCAGTTTTGAACACCAGGACTCATTTGGCCTTGCACACTCAATGGGTAAGAAAAGAAAACACTCTGTCACTGTTAACTAAACCCAGGCAACCGGCCAAATCGCTCCCCCTATTTATCCCAGTGTTACTAGCAGCTGGCAGCAAAATGGCAGGGAAAAGGGAGTGCTCCTCTCCGCAGCAGCAGCAGCGAGGATGCAGCTGAGCAGCTCAGCACTGCAGCAGCAGCCACCTCCATCTGCCTGCACAACCCCAAGTCCCCTGGCAGAACAATGAGGGACAGCACAGAGAAATTCACCCCATCCTTCTTGCCTAGAGACTGGAGAGACAAAGATAAATTGCTCTGGGATAGCCCAGACTCTTGGTAAAGTTTGGGCTGGAGCATAAATCCTACTGACCAAAACAACTGCTGATTGTTTAGTTTGCTGTGATGGATCTCTCCATCCAAGATGCGACAGATTATTTCTCATTTGTACAAAGAGAGGAACCTATGAGCAGTGGGCAACCTTAGATCAGACCTACCAGTTTAACTTTACATATTTCTCTCAAGAGGTGGGGGTGAAATCATGGTTTCAACAAATCCCAAGAGGATAAATAAGCCATGATTTTACCAAGTACTGGAGCTTTTCTCCCACATTAAAGCTGTTACTAAATATTAAATTAATACAGTTGTGAGAAGCTGAAGTTTTTATATGTAATTGAATTTTGGAATTATTTCTAAATTATTAGTTCCCTGCTATCAAATTTTATATTCCTGATTAACTTGTTACGAAATTTATTATGCTTTCCCTTGACTACAGAATATTCAGAGATGGTCTATATCAAAAGCAAATGACTCTCCCCTTCTACTTATTATCAAAAGTTCAGTATTAAGATGGATGGAAAGGAGATTTCTCTTCTCTAAAGCCCTTTCTTCTAAATATATGAAAATGCACCAAGTTATACTACATAAGGTGTCGCTCATTCAAATGTATTTCCTGAAAATCATGGCTCAGTAAAGTTAGTGTAGGACCAGACATTTCCTCCAAACAATTTTCTGAAGGGGACAAAACCCTTCAGGCATTAGTTAGAATATTCAGGTTTCTTACACTGACACATCTATGATTAAACCTCTTGAATCTTTTTTCACCTCCACTCTTTCAAAACAGACATAGGCTTTTTCCTCTGGGAAAGTGAAGGGAACATTTCCTGCAGAAAATATTCTGTCAACTCTTAAAGAAGATTTCTTTTTCTTTTTTACCAATATTAGCTGGGAGACTTTTACAACAATATCACTCAAGCATCCAAAAAGTAGGCTAAATGACCTTGTAAGCACTGACCAGGATCCAATTTTATGCAACTGCACAGTGGCTTGTACCGCTGCTAGAGTTACAACTTTCATCAATAAGTCTTATTTTTTCCAGATGCTCATGTGGGTTGTATATGGCTAAGTTATACCCTTTACTATGAATCATAGCATCTACTACTCCGCTTTACTGTGAATAGACATAGACAGATGCTAACATACCTTCACATTCACAGATACAGATATATTTTTTCAAGACAGCTCCAGGCATCACAGCTTTGGCATTGGTTCTAAACCATGCTGAAAAGCTTTGGAGATTTTCTTCTCAAGAAACATTTTAAAACCATTTTGCTTGGGCAATGTGCCAGGCAGAAAATGATTTAATCACAGAACAGGCATAGAGAAAACACTTAAAATAACAGCTCTCAAAATACTAAGGATATTTCTTAATTTATAAATATTTAAATAAAATAATAGAAGTCATATTTTTTGTTGTTGTTTCATTTTGTTTTTAAGGTCAGAAGGTTTCTCTACATCAATTTTCCACAGTCCCTGCTATATATCAATGCAAATTATATCTGTGGTTAATTAATTTAGCTCTCAGACAAATCCAGTGTACAATCTATTATTAGTGTATTGGTGTTTGATAAAGAACAGCATGAAGAATGAGTTCCTCATGTGCAGAATCCCACTTGGTGAGTGAAACACAAATTTCACTACAAGGCTTAAATATATTTTCCTTCTCCCAGGCTATTCCCATGACCGTCTTTAATTTCCTCTCTTATTTTAATACCTACGTTCTTCCAAGAACAAGTTAAAATTTTAATAATAGGAAATCTGTTTTTCTGCTTTACTGGGACTTGATTGTTTCCTGTATTATGAGCTGAGTAATTGGTTGTACCTCTTATGCATTTGCAAAATGAAAAAAGAAAGAAAGAAAGAAAAAAAAGACCAATAGCTTTTAAATACACGTTTTCAAGGCAGTAGGAATAAAGGGCTTTTAGGTGAGAGTGAAAAAGAAAAGGGACAGTTATTTTCCAAAGTTAAAAAATACCAAACCACATCCCTAACCTCATCTGTAAGAACAAATAATGTTCTCATTAAAGACTGACCTGGAAATGTTTATATGCTTCCCCCCCCCAAAAAAAAAAAAAAAAAAAACCTTGAAAAAAAGATTATAAGTTACAAGCATACTTTAAGACATAAGAGCTTTCATCATTTCTACAGAAGTGTACAAGTCTTTGTGTATTAGAAGCATAAATGCATTTAGCTTTGTATTGATTTTTCTTCTTTCTCAGGGGTCATACTTGAGTAAAAAAAATAAAACATAAAGTGAGTCATCCTTTTGACTTTGGTACCAAGATGGCCTCTAAGGCAGCAGGGATTTCCCTTAGAGGAGCCAAAGATAATTGATATAACATAGAGACAACAGAAGAGAACAAGCTAATTACAGCACAGACTGCAGATCAACAGGCATCTGAAAGGGATGTTTTGGCCCAGCCACATCAAAGGCCAGTGTCATCAGGCATTAATTTTGGATAAAACTGAATAACCTGCTGGCCTGCTCTCTCAATTGGAAATTTAGCAATGAGTCACAAGAGGCAGCAGAGGAAAGGGATGCAGTGAGAATTGTTTTTCACTCCTGAGCAGATGCTTTTTGGAGCAGTTGTCAGAGAATACCCAGGAAGAGAAATAACCATTCCACTGCAGTGTGCACAGACCTGGTGCAAGAAACAATCACTCGGGAATAGTGACCATTCATATAAGCAAAAGAATTTATAATGGTGAGTCTTACTTTTCGAAATAGGAACTAGATAAGAGTGATGGTAGTTGTGGAAGACAAAATAAAATTGTTGAAAAAGGAAGTGAGTATATTCCACCTATGGGACTAGATTTTAGAAGTTTCTTCTGTCTTCTCTTCTTAAAAGCCAACAAAGAGAAGCAGCAAAGAAAAGGCTGCACAAGTGAAAAGATGTCTTTTTAAAAGCATATGTCCTGTCTGAATGAAAAAAAAAATAACAAAAAGAACAAAAATGATGGAAAATTAAATGAAAATCTAAAGTACATCCACATAAAAACACTAAAGTCTCAAAAAGCATCTTGCTGAATTAATAAATACGACTAATAAAAGGTGTTTCTGGACATATCTGAAGTAAGATGCTTGCCAGAGAGTATGTCAAGGCAAGGGATTATGGAGGGATAAAAGGATCACTCAAGGAAGAGCAGGTCAGAGCAGAAAAATTAAGCGATTGATTTATAAGAGTGTTCACGAAGCTAATTAGGAAAGTTCCCACAACAGTGTCTTTTTTTTTATGGAAGATGAATCTCAGGGGCTGTCTCAAATCAGTCAGTTCTGAGAACAAAAAGGTCTAAGGGTTTCTTCAGTTTGGATAGGCAGCAAATAATCTTCCTTCCAATTTCAAGGTAGCATCTTATTGTTTATCATCCTGATGGTTTTCAGTATTTTTTTGTCTAAGTTTGTTGTTTGTTGCTATTTCCCTTCTCACAAAATGCTTCCTCTCCCAGCTATTTTGCTTCCACAAGTTTTCTGCTCTTTTCTATTTTCTTATCATTCTTATCATTCATTTCAAAAAACAATAGTATAAATAATTGTTTTTTTTTTTTCCTTAACTCCATACATTTTTATGCCAAAATATTTCCCAGCCAGGACTGCAGAGATTCATTTTTTTCAGTCAGCTCTTCTTTCCAAGTTTTCTTAGAACTTCACATTATTTTTACATTCCATGTAGAAAATAAATAAATAAATAAAAAGTAGTATAGGATCTGGTCTCAGTTTCTCATTTGCAAAGCTAAAGCCAGGAATACTGAGAAACTTTATAAGGTCATTTTTCTTAAAAGGTTTAGGTCAAGTACTTCCTGTGAAGTTAACAATTCAGGTAGAAAAAAGGTGGTGCTACCTTACTGGAAAAAGAGTTAAATTGTGGGGATGCCAGACTATCCCTAACTGATACAAGCCATTGAGACTCCTGTTTTACCACTCTTTTTTGGTACCATGAGGATTTAGTATTTTGAGCCTCAGCTGTCTCACATTACTGCAGCCCCACTGAAACGACAAGCAGTTCCTAGCAGGCATATCTCTGTAGGCATCTACACACTTGACTTGCTGCCACATGAGCCATTGTTCCTCATAAATAGGGCAGCAGCTAGTTGCAGCCCATCAGCCTGGACGTGCCACAAATACATGGTCACTTTTGGATCTCAACATTTTATAGAGAAAGGACAACAATCAAAAGAGCAACAGCAGGAGGCATATCATTTAGAAACAAAACACATGCTATAGTAAATGAACTGACAACGTTGGTAGGATTGATAAAGGAAAGACCACACACCATATGTCTTCCAGGTGGTGTTTTTGATCATGTTTTCAGTAACATTTTAATCAACAGGAGCTGAGATCTTATTTACCACATATGATTGGTGAGATTTTTTCATAGCCTACTTTGTGATTCTGTAATTTAATTTGCCTGGATTGCTAAATGGAATGAATTGGCTGATTGTCTTCATCACAAGGACATTTCCTGATCTTGAAGAATGTAGTTTATTTTGGGAGCATGGAAGGTTGTAACACAGACCTGGGTCTAGAGTGGGATCCCATCAGAAACAGGAGTTCACAGTCACAGCTTTAAGAAAAGAGTAAATAAACAAAGCTGCTATCCTGCCTTTCTGTCAGGATGTGTACAGTAATATTAAGCCTGCTGCTGCTCTTAAAAGTAGTTGCAAGGGCATTTCCTGCAGATGGCTTTCTAGAAATTTAATCTGCCAAGGGGATCAATGGACATATAAAAATGATTCTGTTATCTCTGCTATTAACATTTGAGTCTTAGAAGAGTCACCTAGCTATGGACAGACAGACAGTACCTGTGAAGATATCTGCATGAGAAATGTTGAGTTCTCTGGGCTGATGGTAATTACAGAACTTCAGAAAAAGTAAAAGGTTGGGGAAAATATTTTTTTTTTAAAGCACACACAAAACAAGTCCTCTGGATCTTGTCTGATTTCATAAATTTTTTATCATTTGTGATCTTCTTAAATACATTTTCAGAAAATGTTCTATTTTCTAGAAATAAAATCTTATAATGTCAACTTCTGTAAAAAAAATAAAAAACACTGCTGTATTAATACCCTATTCTGTACCACAATGATTATATTAATAAGAATAAATATTTTTGAATAAATACATACATCTGAATTTATTTTCCTACAGTGAGAATACATTATAATATTGATATGTTTCCTATTTCTGGAAATGTAAATATATTAAAAGAGTATGAAAATTTTGAAGTGCACTACTGCATGGGTTTAACTTCTGAGGTACCTCACTAACATACATAGGTGTGTGTTGCACAGAACCTTCTTATAAGGCAATGAAAATTTGAAAACCTTCCTGGAAATACAAAAAATTGGCAAAGGATTTTTAATGATTTTCCTGTATTGATTTATTCACATCCAACTGTTGGCTTGGGTAGCTGTGGGCTAACCACCATGAGACTATTCAACACTCAAGATCTTGTTTTCTCCTGGAGGATTCTTCTATCTGCCAGTGCCAGTCTCAACTATGCTGGCAGCTCTATGAACAAAAGCAAGGATTCTGATAGACTTATTTTTCTGCAGCAAGCCACTTATCAGAGATGATAGGCATGCAATACTGAGACTTCTCATGCTCCACACAGGATACGTTTTCCTACTAAAAAGAAGTTGGAACATTAATGAGATATTAATGTTAACTGTGGGGGTGAGCCCACAGGGCTTTCACACCAAAGTAACCCTCACTTAAGCAGTCAGCCTCACTGAACTCGATGAGGCTGCTTTTCCAGGACTGAATGTTACGTGGGTAAAAACTTTCTTTTAAAATGTTGTGTCTTTCCAATTCTGATTCACAAGGGGAAAAAGAGTTTGCAAGATTTTGCCCTAATTTTGTTGCCTAAAAAGGTCTGTGGTTTGGGTATTTTTCCCCTACTACAGACTTACTACAGTTTCAAATGTAACAGCTTGAGAGCATGCTTCTTGGCACTTTTAAATTAGAGAGCATATAGCTGTATACCTTGAAATGGATGTTTTAACATTTGAATAGTTTTCTAAATTAAAAATAATGGATTCCTGACAGGCATCCTGCCCCAGTTTACCCACAACACAGACTATATTACCCTAGTGTCATTGATCATGATTGTAGCTGCACAGTAGTTATGTCAGAGAATGGTCTTAAGTTGATGACTGAGCCACTGAAAATGAGTTTTTCCATGATTAATTTATGTTATGAAGGGAGACAATACTATTTATCCCACATAAATGACTTAGTGAAATAATGCAAATGACATTGGACATTTACAAACTCATTATGATAATGCAAATCTCAAAGAACTTGTCAAAGAGTTCTGCAAGTGTCACTGCTATGTTTGGCATGATAATAAACTAAATTAGAATCTCTTTATGATTTTCCCCCTCCCTTATCATGAAATTCATCAATCATCAATTCATCATTCATGCAATTTGAAATGTTTTGCCAAAAACCAAAAGAGCTTAATTTATACCTTTTTTCATTGTAACACAACTAGATATGTTGGATTCTTAATCAATTAAGCCAATCTGTTGATTTTTGTCTCTAAAATAGATTTAAAATCAATTAAAAAAGACTTACCTTTCTTACAGGAAATGTCTTCATTTTTGGAATAAAATAATTTGGTTTTTATTCCTGCTGCAAGCTAAAGATTCTAAGTAATCACAGTATACAAAATAAAAATTCCAAGTAAGGATGGCTCTGTTAAAATAAGCAATATTCAGTCCCAAATATTTACTATCTGGAGAATGCATATGACAGATTTTATTGCTTCTGTTTCCTCCCCCCAAGACTGCAAGCCAAGACTTGATCAGACATATGAAATATACAGTACTCTGAACACATTCAAACCAAGGATAAAACCATGGTAGTAAATTACCTTAAATTCAGTTTCAATGTTGGCTAGTCTGGCCAATTCATTGCTTAGTTCTAAAGCGGTAAGGACAGGGTCTTCACTGGAAAGAGACAAATAAGCAGCACTGGCTAATCCTTTGTAGGCATTCATTCTTGATCGAGAGTGACTAAAGGAGTCTTTCCTCTGTTTCTCAATACATTCGTTGCACTTGCAAAAATAGTCGTGTGGCCTTTCAATCCGTGCGCCTTTTAGTAGTAAGATGTGAACAATTTCATACTCCTGGCAGTGGGCAGCAAGTATGATGGGAGTAATGTCATGGGAGAACCTAGTTCCATCTTCATCATAGGCATAAAAATCATCATCTCTCAGTTCCTGCTCAAGGGGGCTTAGTGTGAGACGCTGCCCTTGTGCAAAGGCTGGATGATTCAATATTGCTTCGACTATGCGCACATATCCTTTACTGATGGCTAACAAAAGTGCATCCCCAACTCGAGCTAGATTCTCCTTTTTGAGGAGGAGCTCCGTCACTTCCAGATGCTCATTCCCTACAGCTAACTGTAGGGCATTTTGTCCCATATAATCAACACAATTAAAGTTCAAGGTTTTGGATTCCTCCAGCATTTTTCGGACAACTGGAATGTTGCCATATTCTGCAGAATCGAGAAAACGTTCCTCTTCTGCAGTCAGGCTGGTGCCTTTCTCATTGAACATGTAGGCTGGACCCCGAATGGCCTGCCTCCGGCCCTTCTCCCGAAGGGTTGTGTGCCTTCGATGCATGTTTTTATAATTGGTGTTTCTCAACCTGCAGAAGAACAGAAAAGAATGTTGGTTTTATTCTTGGAGACTTAGAATTTCACATAACTTGAAGTAAGGTTAGAAATACTTCATTACTATTTGATCTTACTGGCTTTTTATGATCTGAAACAGATGTTTAAAATTGTTTACTGTGAAACTGTGAAATAAAGAATAGTTTTCTGGACAACAGGCAAGTTTTCTTCTGACATAAACCCTTCTAGATTTCAACAAGAATACCCAATACTGCTTGCTTTCATGTTACATGATACCATTTTTCTGTTTCCTGATCTAGAGCAGTTTAATGTATGACTGCTTAAATTTTCATGCTAAAATACAGTTGGTAGCTACTCTAAATACAAGTACTAAAATCTAGGGGCCACTACTGTAAAACACAGGTAAAATTCCTGATTTAGGATCATGTCACTTCCCAATAAGCAGCTTTCTGAGAGCTACTACTGACAAACAACAAGACTACAAACAGAAGATAAAGGAACGAACAGATCAGAAAGGATCATTAGTTTCCCCACCGATTATGTGGCTGAAAAGCCTTCACTTGGAGTTGATGGGTGAAGACAAATTATTCCTATTCCATCACCACTGAAATCTTCAAAGAAAACTATGTTAGGTGCCACTGGGCTCCAAGGGGATGTAGACTCCCCCACTGTACAAAATCAACAGGAATCCTGAATCTCCCTATCTTCTTAAAGTTCACACTTTACATTTAGTGCCATCTCACTGTTAATCTTTACATTTTACTTAACAAAATCATAGTCCCTTTGTTAGACTCTAAGCACATGAAGTTAATTGACACTCCCAAAGAATGCACAGCTTGAGTAAAAAGGTAAAACCAAAAACACTTTCACAAATGGCATTTGCACTCAGTCCAATGGCAAGTCCTAAATCACTTGGGTAAAATTTTCAGGAGCATGTAACCTGTAGCAGGCAGATGTAACAAACAAGCAGGTGTTAATGCTCAGTGGGTGGCAAAGGTTCATCTTTCCATGCTCCATCTGTTCTCCAAGTCAGTTTTGACCTTCACTCAATGAAAAGTTCATGTGGTGCTCTGGAAAAAAAAATTACTACTGGAGTTTTAGAGTGCTGTCATGAATGACGAGAGGAAAAGGTGCCAAGAGACAGACAAAGTGGAGTAGATACATTGCTTTCAGTAATGTGTTCTTTGGTAGAAGAAAAAAGTAAAGGAAGCAGGATTAAAAAAAAAAAAAAAAAAGAAAAAGAAAAAGAAAAAAAGAGAATGTAAGAACCCCCAAATACCAGTGTCCAGACACAGAAATTCTCCAGATAGCTGTTCTTATGGAATTAAGATATAGACATATATACATCTGTCATTTTAACTCTTTTATCAACTGATCCAGGTAAGAAAACTAGTATTGAAGAGAGGTTTATATTTATATATACATTTTACAGTAATGTTTAACAGCTGCATTAAAATTCAAACAAATCCTAAGAAAGCTTTTTTTTTTTTTTTGGTGACCATACAAAGTTTAAAATGGGGTTCATAATTAAGAACCATTCCCTCTAGGCTTTAACACATCAGTAGAACAACTTGAAAACTGAAAGAAACTGAACATAACATTCCATGCTCCACTGAGAGATAAAATTCTGCAAGAATCTTAAAATTAATCCCTTCCAGTATGAATAAAAGTTGAGAAAGTATACAAAGATGAGGGGCAGAATAATGGAGGAGAAAGAGTTAAATAAATTAATCCCCAAGAGTGCACAAACTTTTTTACAGGAAAAAAAAAACAAAAACAGTAAAAATTTAAAAAAATAAAAAAATAAAAAAATAATACTGTGCTACTAACATATCTAACATTGAGAGGGAGACAGAGGTCTCTAAAGCAGCAAAATGCCTGGAGTAAAACTGGGAACTCTTTGAAGTTGACAGAACAGGTTCCATTGATTGCAGTGGAGCCCAAATATTACAAACAGCAATTAGCTTTCATCTCACAGCCAGTCTCAGTGAGGTCAAGAAGACTAATGCACTTAAAATGAACTATTTAACCATATGCTAAAGTGCTTGTGTAAACTGGAGCCCATGTCCATAGAAATTCAGGACAGCACTTAAGAAACCTGTATTGAAGACTTTCCGAGTTCAAGCAAGATTTCACATATAAATAAATGCTTTCCACCTGAATAGAGGCTTTGTTCATTGAAGACATACAGTACCAGAAAACACTTTACACATTTTCAGTCTTGGGATTTCCTAGATGTTAAATGAAGTATCTTAAAAAGTTAAGAACCTCAAAAAGATGATCTGGCAATGGTTCAAGCAACTGTTGGAAACTAATCCATCTCCAGTAGTTGCTCAGTGAAAACCCATGAGTGTGGCAGGACTGCAGATGCCTAAAGATTTTAGGAAGTTAATCGTGATAGCTACTTCAAGCAAGTGGAAAGCCACTGGGTTCTTGTGATATACAAAAAGCATTTTTATGTTCTAAAAATATTTTATGGTAAGATAACTGGCAAACTTACATTTTTTATTGTATTCAATGGTCAGTAGTGGAAGCTCCCCAGAAACATGGAGCATTTCCAGCAGTGAGGAATCTATTAGATATTTTGCCTGATGTACAAGTATGATTCTTGACATATATAGAGAGAGTGATAAAATACATGTTTAAAAAGCCTTTTTATACTGAAATGTTGTTATTCCTGAATTAGAATCCAGGCAAGTGATGCACAAATAATCTTATAATGACACCTAAAGTAAACATAAAACTACATAAAATACTACCATTGGCCCATTTCTAAGAGCTTTGCCTGAGAAAAGAGATTAGTTTGGCCTAGAGTTACTTCATACTGGTCTGTTGTATAAGTAACAACATGCCAAAAAGAACCTTCATTTCACTTTCTTCAATCCAGAGACAATGCTGGTTTCAAACACTGTTTATAGAAACAGAAATTGTGTCAGAAAAAAAGGAAACAGAATGGCATACCTGCCCTCCAAAAAGATAATTAATATACAACATTGTGCTTATAATAAATGTTCTGCAGGGATTTCCCTGCAGCACAGAGTTAATAATCTCCACTGCTTACAGATAGGGACAAGAGTACCATAAATCAGAGGGCTTCACCTCAGGGGAATTATGACCCCCAGTCTTGTTCATGAGCAGGCAAGATCAATATCTCAGCCACTCCACTTTACTGTCTTTCTAGAGAGCAGGAGAAGAATAAAAAATTATACTTTTAACTTTAAACGATTTCATGAGAAATGCTCAGCTATCAACTCCTGTTCTGAAAAGAAAGTTATAATTACTCTTTGACCTGAACACTGAATCGTGATAGAGAAGTGGCAGTGCAAAAAGTAATATATGCAGTAGCTGAGAATCTTGGAAACCCAAGTCTTCTCTGATGTCATGACTGTACTCGGCACATTTTCTATTCTGCTTTTCAGTTATGTGCAGGCAGTTTCAGAAATAATTATATTTACTGAATGTGTGTAATGTGCTCTCTTAAAAAAGTAATTGTAACTTGATTGCATTTATCTTACCATTTTTGTTTAAAGGTGGTTTGCATTGAAATGACTCGGCATTTGCATATTTTATTGAGACAGCTAGCGATCAAACTCATCAGGCACTGCAATTAAATATTGTGTTTTTCTAGGAAAGAATGCCAATGTATGCAGTGTTGTTGGAGAGAAAATGTTCTGGGAAAAGGAAACCAAAAATTTCAGGGCCTAAATACTGCTTGCAGCAATGTGCATCCAGCTTTATAAAGCCAGCCGAGCCATAATACACCTGGACTCCTGTGGTAAGCGGAGAAGAATAGCCATTTCTGAAAGGTGATTTAGCTCTTAGCAAATCATCATCTGGGAGTATCGCAGCTCTTAATTAAAGTGGCTAAGAATAGATCCTTGGAACTTGCACTGAAGTTACCAGGAGCTGAGACACTCAACATCTCACATGGGAACATGGCGTAACATGAGGTTTGTTCTTGGTGTGTTGTCACTGAAAACACTGTTGAAGCTGAAAATCTTACTCTGGCAACAAAACTCTCATGGCTGAGTGCCGTCCATGTAGGACAAAGGAAACACAGAGAAGAAACTGGGCTGCTTCATTTTGAGCCTACCCTAACAAATGCCTTTTCTCCTTGGTCCTCCCTTCCACAATGCTCCAGTCTACACCATGTAAGGTCTTTTGTCACCTCTCAGGTCCCACACAGCATATTCCCATGCAGCATGTTCCCACACAGCAAAAGCTACTATGGAGCAGCAAAACTTCTATCTAGACATCAGGCTTGGAGAAAATGTTCAAAGACACTAATACCTTAAGAGGTTAAATTGGAGATTTTACAACAGGGATTTGAACCAGAACTTTAAAAGCATGTAGGACAGGCTGAATGATATCTAGTTGAGTAGATATATCTGAAGTCTGAATAGGTATTGAAATTAATGGGTATTAGTATCTATGGTAATTCTGGAATTCTCAGGTGATGTCACCTTTTAAGTGACCAAAAGCATGAAAATTGAGCAGGGCATTCACAAAGATGCCTTTAGGTACTTAGGGACTCTGACTAGTCTTTGGATTTCCTTTTTGTGAAGAGAGGCTGACAGGATTCTCCCTTGTTCCCTTTCAATTGGCCTCTTTGCCTAGAAACTACTACAGAAATCTAGGATAAGTAACCATTACTATGAGCCACTTTGGGTAAAACATCCGTGAGGGGAAGCTTTGATAAAACATTGACTCTGTCATGGTGAAAAGTAAATTTTAGCTTTGGAAATCCATTTTGAAAACATAACGCTTGTTCCTGTACAGCCTCAGAAACTGTCAGAATGAAATTTTACTTGTTATTTTTCTTTCTACTTACACCAATGTTTATAAAAAGAATCAGGGCACAGAAAGGCTGTAGAATCCCTGAGGCCTCTTTGGAATTGCCACAGCTATTATATATCAAATGGAACATTTTTTCCCTATTAGCCCTTCCACAAAGAAAATCTGATCACTGAAGCCATGCTATAACCATGAACAAAAATTAAGGAAACAAAGCTCTACAAACAGACACAAATCGATACATAGAGATTAGTGCATTTAAAACAGTAAATAATACTGCTCTGAGCAAAAATAGTAAGATGTTGTACCTTTTGGTTAAAAAATTGACAACATATTTTGTTGGAGACTCCAGACTTCACGTGAGGAGCACAGACTGAACACAAACTACAAATATTTATTATAGTATATGCAACAGGCTACTCTGGAGTTCCAAATGCTGTGTAGGCGTATGTTACCAGATCTCTCTGAGATCTTTATTTTTTCCAATATCTTAAATAACTTTCTAAGTCTTTCTAAGTCAGAACATTTCTAAGTCTTTCTAAGCCAGAACATTATCCTTTAAGACAAAAGTTTTAAGTGTCGTCGCTTTTTACATATTGCTGACTTACTATGTATACAACTGAATATCATTTGGGATAGCCGGCTTTGATTAAGAATAGTTTATTCTGAAGCTTTCTATGTTTTGAAATGCAAAAGTACCTTTCTATTTAGTCTTGAGATAGCTAAAACTGTTACAGTACTATTAACAATGTGGTCCTTCTGCATACATATCCAAGGATAATTAATAGAATATTTTAGTTCTATTCAGGCTGGGGGTTTTGGGGGCAGGTGGTGTGCACATATCCAATAAATATTGCAGATATTCATTCCTTTGCAGAGTAGACCTACAAAGCAGTTGCAGGAAGCAGTATTCCCAACAGCTCATATAGATAAAGGAAAATGATATTTCAAGGTCAGTCTCTGAAAAGAGGCCTCTTTACTTGTGGAAGTACAAGTGCAGACAGCAAAGCCACACCTTCTGAAATCCCTTTGATAAATGCTATGGTGAGATACATTAAGACAGAAAAAAAAAAAGTCTTTCACATCCTCTCTGAAGTCTAGTAGAAGGAAGCCAGGTCTTCCCTGTGGTTTGAAAAAAAAGGAAATAGAATTTGACTTTTACCAGACATCTTTCACAGAAAAACAAAAAACAAACAAAAAAACCCACCACTTCTCAGCTGTTTTCCCCTCATAAACTAAAAATAAACATGTTCTTTCCCTTTCCAAAGCAAAGTCACTCACCAGCACAAGTCTTTTACACCAAAAGAGACTGTGAAATAATCACCTTGGTTCTTGTGTTAAATTTCCTCTTGTTTTATAATCTATTTACTGTGTTCTTTTTTTTTTTCCTTTTTTTTTTTTTTCCTTCCTTATTTTTCCTTCATATAAAGTAGTGAAAATGACTGATTACTGCAAAGGTATCATAGAATACTTCTGAGATAAATCAAAACCAAGTATACTATTACATTATCTCCAGTTGTCCATTCATTAACATGTTTAGCCACCAAATGAACTATCATGAAGAGAATCTGTCCTTTAAAATAAAAATCTGGCTAGTTGAACTAGGAATGATTTATCCTCACTGTTGAAACAGTTTGAAAGTCAGTCTTAGATCACAGCCAGAACACAACAGAGGAATACCTGTTCATTCATAATTTTTTACTACTGATGACAGCAACGAAAATTGTTTCTAATTGTGCAAGCAGGGGGCACTGTAATGCTGAATTTCAACAAACTCTTCCATTAAAAAGAGAAAGAAAAAGGTCTGAAAAGAACTGAAAATCTCAGTTCTCAGTGTATTTCATTTTTCCCTATTGCTGCACCCTTTTCACTTGATATTTATTTGCTTGATACTTATTATGACTAGAAAAAAAATACATAAAGATTCCTGACACTCAGACCCAGCAAGCTGAAACAGGCATGATACAATGTCCAAAATTAACACCTGTCATTTTTCCTCCTTTTGTGTTGGTCAAACTGTTTCCAGGATGAATAAACCCTTTTAAAAAAAATCACCCAGCTACAAGAGAAGACAACAGCATGGCTCCAAACCATGTGGCCAGCAACATACACCAAGCCTTTTCGAGGTATACTGAGACCGAACAGATTTGCACAAATTCCAAGGGTAGAAAGCCGAACCGATTTTATCCACAGCCACCCACCCAGCTCAGCACCAGCCCAGACCCAGGCTCGTAGGAAACCAAGCTGCATCGAGACATCTCCAACCCCAGCAAAACTTCCCGGAGCACAACTAGGGACCGGCATTGGAGCCAGGGCACTTCTCAGACGAACCGAAAATCGAGCCGGCTCTGGACGAGGCAGAGCCCGGGGGCTGCTCGCCGCTCGGCTCAGGGGCAGCAGCTTACATGTGCGCGTCGGGGCCGGGTCCGCTTCACCCTAGAGGCGCGGGGCGCTGAGCGGCGCTGCGCGGGCGCGGCCCCCCATGGCGGCGCTGTCCGTGGTGCTGAAGCGGAGCTGTCCGTGGTGCTGAAGCGGAGCTGTCCGTGGTGCTGAAGCGGAGCTCAGCCGTGCCGGACGGGGCGGGAGCTGTCCACACTGCTGCAGCGGCCGGCGGCACGGTGGAGACGGCTCCTCATCCTCATCCCCTCCGCGCGGCTGGGGCAGAGCTCCCCGGGAGAGCCGGGGATTCGCTTCCCGGTGGAAAAGCCTGCTGCTGCGGGGTTGGCATGTGGGTTGCGTTGTCCTCCCCGTCTTCCCTCCCCGCCCTCCCTCCCTTCCCACGCCGTCCTCCTCTTGTAGGTGTGGATTCAGTGTTTTTTTTTTTTTTTTTTAGAGAGCGACCCCTTCTCGTCCGGAGCTGTGCAAGTGCCCTCGCGCCCTTCCAAGGGCTGCCCTAGAGGAGGCGTGGCGAGAAAGCCCTCCTGGAGAGGGCAGAGCTACCTCTGGGCCGCCCAGCGGGGCGGGGGGCTCTGCTGGGGGTCTCTCCCTCTCACACGCTGCACGTCTGCCTCATCTGACTGTGCCACCCCCTCTGCTTCTCCGTCTGCCGTGCACAGGTTGAGATCGGTTTGCTGTCTTGAGACAGCTTGTCTCTTAGGGGGGCGGCCCAAGGAGGTGTGTGTATGTGATGGGGGGAAGTAAAGGAGGAGGGAGAAAGTGAAACCAACAGTCAAACAAATAAAACAATCAATACAATCAATCCCCTCTCTCGCTTGACAGAGGAGGGCCACCAGAAAAACAGCTTCAGACTGTACCCAGGATCCCTGGGTAAAGCAGCCTTCTGGACTCTCTCCTGAATGGTAAGAGCAGATGTGTTCACTGGAACCCCCCCCCCCCCCCCCAGGATACTCTCACCATCTCCCATTTAATGCCAGCCATATGGGTCCATCCAAGGCCATGACATTTCTTGTCCTTCCCCATCAGTGCTGTTCCCATCTGATCCTTGCTACCTAGACACAAGTGTCCCCACCACATAATACACTCCAGTGAAATTACCAAATAAACCAGTCCACCTCACCTGGTATGTCCTGTTTCACATCGAACTGTGATGATGAACTTCAGCAAATTTCAGATATCATGTTAAAAAAAAGGAAAAAGTTTAAGTTTCTCCATGTTAGCTTAGACTCTCATTCAACAGAACAACTGAATGTGTACTTAACTTTAAGCACCTGCTCAAACCCATACTTATTCACTATATTACTGTGAGAACATATTCAACACATGCACGCATGTGACTGTATCACAAATATGAAGAATAGAGCTGTCTTCTGTACTGGTATCAGTTTTTTACAGTCTGAATTTTGTTGATTCTGCAGGTCAGGGTCATGCTAGGAGTCAGAAACATCACAGTACAACAACTCTTCCTTCATTTTCATTTATACAACAGCAGCTGCATCTTTGTTAAACATATCTCGACGGAAGTCTGTGAAAGGCTACATGCTTACAATTGCCTTATTAACCCCTGTCCTGTACAAGCCATACCTTGCCTTTCAGTTCATCTCCAGTTCCACTGTTTCTTCCCAAACTTTACATAAGCTTTCTAGACCCATCCTAACTCTCTTTACCCTATTTGTATTTTTAAGTGGTTGATTGTTTCTACTAAAGTTTTTTTTACATCTAAACCATTATTTCTTTTCTCCTCAAGATACAGGTTAAGGGTGAGTTGCCAGATAGACACTCTTACATTTGAGCATATATTAATTTAGCATTCAACACTTCCCTTTTCCCTTCTGAATCCTTTCCCTCTGCTGTCTTTTCTAATCAGATTTTATGCAACACTTCCTGCACATTTCCAAAATATGTTTGGTTAAAATCCCTACGGACATTTTTCCCCATGATACCTTCTCATTCTGGATTCCACTCTAATTGCATTTAAAAGTCAGAACATATGTCTCACTCTCACAACGATGTCCCATCTTAACATTTCCACTGATGTCTTCTGAATTACTTATATCTCAATTAAATATTATTCCCTCCAGAACTATCATATAACAAGACAAATTCAGAAGCATTTAGTCAAGTAATATTTTTCTTGACCATTGATGATACAGAAACCAATGACCAATAAGAGAATATTTCCAATATAACATTTACTTATTTATTTTTTGTCCAGGTGAAGTTATCTATGCTATTTATTTATTTCCTTTCCAGAGTTTCCCAATTTTTCATAACAATCTGTTCATCTTTTTGTTCCTCTGTAAATTGGTGTAATTTCAAGGAAAAGGGATTTTACTGTAATTACATAACAAAGATTTTTTACATTTGTTATTACAGAAATCTCTCTGTACTCTGTAAAATGAAATAAATATGTACAGAGAAAGAACTTCACACATTAAAGAAAATACAATTTTGTGATTATTACAAAGAGTATTCACATGAAACCATATGACATTCTCATATTTTTATTTCCATTTAAGTATTCCTCTGGATAAGAGTATTGATAAGTGTGCCCTAAAACACTGTCCATAAAGAAAATCAACATATGACTGATTTTTAGCTCATTTTAGCAAGAATTAATACACACATTGAAGAGCTGAAATAAGAGCCCTTAAATAGAAGAATAAGCTACCCATCTCTCGGAGTAAAAATCTCTAAATACTCAATATTCAAGAGGGGAAAAGGACATAAAATAAAACTAGATATTCTGTGTAAGAATAAAAACATAATAAGAAATCTCAGCTTTTTTTCTATGCAAAACAAAAATGTACAATTACAAAAGTACAACTTTTTTTTTTTTAAACCATCAATTAATTATAGATCAAAGGAGATATTTTTGCTTCTATGACAGTAAATTACTTTATGCTTACTTTCATTATCTGATTCTAGATTGTAATCTGTAAATATAAGGCCATTTCAAAGTGGAAAATAAATGTAAATATTATCATATTTTAAAAACAATATTTAAGTATCTTTTGAATAATAGTCACTCCATGTGAAATGATATGTCTACACTAACCTTTCGTCTCTGGTTCAGATTTTGAGCACAAAAATGTTATTTGACTTTTCAGCCCCCAGAAGTATGCACTGTTCCTAGCCCCTCTAAAATATTGTATTCTTGATGCCTCTTAAGAGGTGAACACAACTTCTACCAGTGGCGTTCCAAACTCTCAGCTGTGCCATACTTATCCTGTAGGTATCTGAAGCAATCAGAGAATAGAAGCATGATATCAAAGCTCTTTTTCTCCACTCCCACTTTTCATCAGGGGTAATTTAGAGTAGCTCACTGTTGCAGGTTAATTCAGAGTAGCTCTAAACTCCCACAGGGATTATCACTAAGGCTGACAAGCAGGAGTTTGCAAGTCTTCACTATGGCCAGTGTGATTCTGATGAGTCTCATGCAGAGACAAGCTCCTGGGAGCTACTCTTCACATTTTCTCTCTTTACAGGGGAAATCAGATAACATTTTGGGATAGCTTTTCAATTCCTTCAAGCATTTCAAGAGGCCAAAAAAACCAGAACCAAGATTAACTGTGCTTGTCTAAAAGAAGTTTTTTCCATCTAAACTTTTGAGCACTGAAAACAATACACAACGTATGACAGATGATAATCAACTTCATTCAATTTTACTTTAGTTTAAAAGAGCCTTAGGTAATAACCCAAGTTATAAAATGGAAAAGCTTAGGCCTTGAAATGAGGGTTTCCATTAAATTTTTACTTTAATACTTGCAAACACAGAGGGCTCAAGCTGTATTGGTGACACTCAAGTTAGTACACTTTAGCACCAATATTGTCAACTTTTGCAGTTAGCAGCCTGTATGTCCTAAAGTATTCTACTACTTGTCCTGGGCCTGAAGGACAACATCTGAAAATACATTTCTGAACCTAACTTGGTTTTGGCCTTTCTTCCTCTCAGAAGCATTATTGTAAACAGTGTTATCACCAGACCAAGCTTGTCTAAATCACAGCTGCTTATGGATGCTGGTGTGATGCCAGTACTCTGAGTTATCAGCTAATGCAAGCTAGCTGAAGGTGAACTTCCCAGCAGTACTTCAAAAACTTTTAATCTCGATAAAATAAATTGGTAAATAGTCATTTAAGATCTCTCAGAAACAAGAAAGTTGGTAGAAACTGTTGTCCAGGACTGCCAGTAACTAGCCAAAAGCAGTTATGCTTGGAAATAGTAAAGCTTGATCAGCAGTATTAAAGAGAGAGAGATCATGCAATGGTCTCTTTTGACTTTAACATAAAACAGTGATAAAGGATCGGCTCATACACACATCAATCTCTGTAGCTGAAGAAAATAAGTCCCAAAGTAACTAACAATTTCACATGGGAGAAAACAGTCCCTCTTTGCTCTCTCTAGAGTCAACAGGAGGAGGCAAAAAGATAAAGATTTTGGGTAGGCAGGTCCAGCACTACAAGCTGATGACAGAAAGATTTAGTAAGTGCGCCAAATTTAGCCTGGAGAAATGCCAGACATTTTCCAAAGTGCTTCACATAATATGTCTACTCATTGATAGAACAAAAGTGAAAACTAGTAAAGATGCCAGCTCAGTTAAGAAAACCACTAGTAAATTCCTTGTTCACAGTCTTCTGAATGAAGTCAACATGCTCCACAGGCACTGTATTTAACTCGTTCCTTCTGTCTTTGATCTTTCATCTCTAATAATTTTTCTGACCTTCAAACAATATCCACAAAAGAATGGCTATTCCATATAACATTCTATTGTTTTTAGCATGCAGCTTGGATTTGTGGACCCCTTGTCTCATTCTGTCTTTTCAGGACAGAAAAATAGATAAGGAAAGAAAATATGAGACAACACAATCCTTCTGCCATTGTCCCTCCACATTGTCCCTCCACAGGTTCACATATGGTGAACACTATGAGAACATTAGACAAGAAAAGCATCACAAGAGCGCAGTAGCTTCCTCAGCGTCCCCCGGAAGCTAAAACAGAATTTCTCACTGGCACCCTTCTCAGCTCTTGGTATTTCAAAACAAAATACATTTTTATGTGACTTAGCTCCTTTTAGCAAAGTCTGCATTGATATCATTGTTGTGCTAGGAAATGTGATTAGCTCATGAGACATTTTCCAATGACTCTTTTAACAGTATTTTTAGGTGTCCCCTGGTTTGATACATGCATAAACCAAATATAACGGTAGTAAACGTGTGCCAAAATGGAACTTGCTTGTGATTGCATCCCAACAATGCTGGGAAATTTCTTGATCCTGGTAAATAAAAGATGGGGATATGGGGGATTGCTATGAAAGATTCAAATCCTCCAAACATCTTCACTACAAAGAGGGCAGCTCATTTTGTCACCAACACTAACTGCTTGCCCACACATTAATGCTAAAAAGGAATTAATAGCCTATATGTGGTATTGAGGGCAGAACCTGAAGCAAACCTCAAGACAAACTACACAAATAAAACCTTTTCCAAAACTTGAGCAGACTCATATTAATCTGCTTTATTGTGGAGTGAAAAAGGTGTTTCTCTTCTTAAAAACTTCACGCATGAGTGTATCAAGGTGGTGGTGGGAAGGGGGTTGAGGATCTCAGTCTTTTGTTGAAAAACAATTTCAGAACATCTGAAACACATTTTTACACTTATGTAAAATTTGGCAGTGTGAGGAAAGAATCAGAAATGTTGAAATGTGTTTAGGATGACTCAAAGGCTGAGGATTCATTTCATGCAACTGTTATCATCTAAAAGTGTTAAGGCATCCTCTTTTGTCAATGACCAGAATAGTTTGCAAAAAAATAGACATTTGCTAGGCCTTCTGAAATACTATAATAAAGAATATCCATGTTGTGATAGGTAGGCATAGGTAGGCTGTGAGCTTCAGATGTACTTAAAGTCCTTACCTTCAGTGATTAAAAAATATAATAATAAAACAAAAAATCATCCTGAGAGAGACTACATTGATAGCTTTCTGGTTATATTTCCTAATTTAGCAAGGACTGTTTTTCTTCCAAGGGCAAGTTTATTTGTCCAGTGAGACAACTTCATATCTGTCTGGAAAACACCCTCACAAAGAAGGTATTACATAAACATTAATCCGAAGACTACTTTAAATAGTTATCAGTATTAGATACATGATACCTAGCTTCCTAGGTTGAATTGTGTTACATGCTGTAAGTGAAGAAATGCTAAAGACAAATTCACTTCAGATCTCTTTCTGAAGGCTAGCAATCCATTACTTGTCTTAAACTCCTATTTGTATTTTGTCTACTGCCTTTGCTTGCTCAGTCTTGGACAAGAAAAACTCAAGAAAGGAACAGAGCTTGTCCTCTTCCTTTGCCTCATCTTTTGTACTCTAATTCAATGCTTCAATTATATAAGCTATCGGTTATCACTTTCAATTCAGTCCCTGCTGAAATGGAGAGCTCAGAAATAGGTGTTTTAAGCTCACAATGGGTTCTTGTATTTGGATTAAGAAGTTGCAACCTTAAGAAGTTGCAGCCTTCTCATCATCCATAGTTTTATCACAGATTCAGTAGAGGCAATGTGCAGAATGAACCTGAAGTACATATCACAATATGCCACAGGATACTCACAGAAATGGGAAGCATCAGATTCATCACAAGATTTTTTTTTTTTTAATTCTACCATAACATAACAGTTAAGACACTGTGTTGCACTCAGGCGTCCTAGGTGTGAAATTTTACACCTCTAAAATGTCATGATTATTAGTAATAATCCACATATGGGTGTCACTAAGGTTCTTGCTTAGTATCCAACCAAACCAAAGACAAGACAGCTCTTCAGCATCTATTTAGCAACCTGAGGATGAAGTGGTTAAATACCCTACAAAATCCTTCAGCCTCAGTTCAACTGGGGACCAACATAATCTGACTAATATCACTAGTCCAGGCTATGCATTGCAGTAAATCAGTGTGCATGCCAATTGACTTCAAATTGTTTCTGTTCCACTGCATTTACTACCCAGGGGTAGTACGATGTACTTTCTTTTGCTCACGTGCCTGGAAAACATATTTCTTGCTTTTTATTATTCTAGGAAATTAGCTTTGTGAATGAGCCCCTCAGAGCATTTGAAATGTACAATACACTTTATTTTGAAGGCAGCAGAATTCGAGCACCCTTGAAACTGCACATTTTGTTTCATGATAAAAACAAAATGTCAATACTGTCACCTTTGAGAGTCAGGCAAAATAGGTCTTTCATTTCACTATGGCAAGTACAGTTGTGAGTCACTTACAGTTATACTTGGCATGCTCCTATTTTGCAAGGAAGGATACAAGAGAATCAGGTTTACAAACAGACATGATATGCCATCACAAAAAGGTGGCAAGAACATTACATACTTTTCAAGCAGTGCTGAAGGATCTGGAAGTCTCTCTGGTCTTTCACATTCTGGATTTCACGTCATATTTTTGTGAACCTAATGGGTAGGATAAATACATCGTGTTTATACTGTGATTTCTAATCTGTGTAGTAATCAACTGTGACATTTAAGAATCCTGATGACTGAGCCTTCAAAAACTCTGTCTTGATGGTTGATAGGTGAAAAACATGCAAACATTTTGAGCAAAAGAAGATTGACTAGCATACTTAAAAAAATAAAAATAAAAAATAGGAACATCATTTCTAAAATGTAGTGTGCTGAGTATAAGGCAACATTAAATATATAAGGCAACATAAAATATAGCACACTGTGACCAGAACAGTAATTCGTTCTAGAACACACCCGTGGTTATTTAACATCTTTGCTATGTACAGCCTTCCCCGCCCCTCAGAAAGGGATGACACCAGCTAAATGACACAATTAGGAGAACATTTTCTTCTTTTTTAACTAGACATTTATTTGGGGAAAAAATAATAAAAAATTGGCCATTGAAACCATGGTGAAACCATGGTGAAAAGAAGGTTCTCTGTGTCCCTTATTTTCCTTTCTTATGCCATTAGGCCTGGACTTAGAGATCAGATACATTATTTCCTCTTCAAACAGTGCCAAAACTATGCAGGGAGGTTAAAAGACTCGTACATTTGTGGAATGAGCAAGAAAAAAAAAATGAAAGAAGAATCCTTTTTCTCAGCCACAGGTCAGGTAGATTATAATCTGACAATGTAAGCTTTAGTTTCCCAGTGTCTGATAGTACTTTTTTCTTTTTTTCCACCAGTCTTTGCTTTTAGAGGAGCAGTTTGTTTTATGCTCCTCTAACCTGCTTTGTTTTGATTATATATGAGCCTTCTCATTAGGCTCCAGGTTTTAATTTTCTCTCCAAATTAAAGCAATAAGCCCAAAGCATGAAATTTATGGGGTCACACATACTTCATACTTATACTATTCTACCCAAATCATTCATTTCCATTCATTTAAGCAGAAATCCTGAATAAACATGCACCTCCCTAGTCACTTGTCTGCCTACTTCATCTTGCTACCCAGCAAGGGAAGTCTAAACTACTACAGACTTGCTACTTCCTGAGGCCAAAATCAACATACTTTACTACCTGCTGTGTTGGGTACAGAACCAGCTCTTCAGCTATTGTAAGTAAAAAGGAGAGTCTGTGCCTGTAGACTAAGGTTCCCAATGAAGGTGCTTAGGAAGACAAAGAGATGGCCAAAATTTAGGTCTGCTCTTCCCTGGGGCTCTCCCTGTTTAGGTATATTATCAGAGGGATTCATTCCCAGAAATGGCAGCTTAGTAAATTTTTTTTTCTATTAAATTGGTTTGCTAAAATGACCAGAAAGCAAATCCAGCATGGGAGTATTTTGGGGAGATTGAAGGGAAGGATACAGCTGCAGCCCCTTGAAAGCCTAATGGGAAAATAAATTCCACATGAAATGAGGAGTGGATAATTATGTGTTGCCTAAGAAAAATAAAACTGTTCCCTCCTAGAGCTTATTTTGTTTTGAATTTAAGTGCTGCTGGTGAATTTCTATCTATTCAGAATGATTGGAAGAGATGAAAGTGGTGAGGAGAATCTACAAAAGAAGACTGTATACAGTAACAAGAAAATGCTCAAAATGAAATTGGCTTTTTCATCTTGAAACATGGATGTTTTGGAGATGGTGAAGTAGTTACCTAATAAAAGAGAAAACAGCATGCCTATTAAAAGAGGGATTTAGAATGTTACATGTAAGTGATGGATTTCTGTTCCTTAAGGGAAAAAAATTAAGTGTTTTAAAGGAAAAAATAAACCCTGCAGTTTCCTAATCATGTTTCATATGATAAATATGTCGATCAGAGAAGGAGAAAAGGGTTCCTATAAACCAGCAGCAGTATCTGCACGTGGAGATGAGGCAAAACTCCACAGGCAGCCTCTTAATGGTGCTTGAAACTGAAAGAAAAAATATCCCTTTTAAAATATCTTATTCAAAACATGCAAGGCTTGGAAAGAATATGAAGTTCAGATTCCTCTTAAGATGTGATTACAGTGACAAGAGGATTTTTTTGAGGACATGCAATCCTGTGGTCTGCTCTGGAGTCAGAAAGGCATGAGTCAGGCAGAGTTACAGAGAGGACAGAAACAAGCTGGTTCTAGGTATGAAAACCCTGAGCTAGCTCCAGGCAAAAACTCATATAAATAGTTCAGTGTTATTAGTTCAGAGTTATTCATTATATGGATGAAAAGCAAATGAATTTCTTGGCTGAACAGAAAAATGAGTCAAAAATACATAAAGACAAAAGAAACGATTCACAATCACTATGCAATTAATGAAGAAAAAGTTTTATAAGTATTGTTATTTTCTTTTTAGGTCACATATTTTGCATTCACAGAATCAGAGATGGGTTGAGGTTGAAAGGGACCACTGGACTTCATCTGCTCCAGACACCTGCTCAAGCAGGGCCACTGAGAGCTTTTCAGTATCTCCAAGGAGGAGATGCCACAACCTTCTGGGCAACCTGGGCCAGTGTGCTCCATCACCCTCACAATTTGTTTTTTTGTTGTTGTTGTGAGGAAAAAACATTTCCTCACCTACAGCCAGCCACTTGTGGATGCAGTTGTGGTATTGAACACATCTTTAATCCTAATGTATGAACCTTCCATCATCTTACTTGAGTAAAAAATATTTTTTTTCCAAGTTTTAGCCTTCAAACCCACAAATCTCAGCATCAAGTACCACATAAGTCTTCAATATTGGGCAGTGGGTAGAACCTGATGTTTTTGCTTGTTTAACATTTGCTGCACTGCTGTATCTTTAAAATGCTGCAACAGCTACTTAATTTCTCCAGTATTACATTGGTTGAGCTTTTATTTTTTATTTATTTATTTGGGAGGTATTAATTTATTTTGAAGAGGTTATTGTTTTTTATTACTAATGATATCTATATTTCTTCTTCTTCTTTACATGGTGGAAGGTGTGCCACACCTCAGCGGCACAGCACTAACTCTGGGCACCTGCCCTGGCTGTGTCACAGCAGACAGAACATTGGAGGTGTCCGTGTCACAAAGAGTGGCATGGGCTGCCCAGGATGGGTATAAGAAGGGCTGCTGGCAGTGCTGACGTCAGAAGAGCAGCTGGGCCACTCATTATTCCAGCAAAATGAACTTCCTTACAAGACAGACAAATGGAGCGTACTGTGAAGTTACGTGCAAGGACCTGTGGTTTTCCAGATAAGGAACATACTGCACGACAGCCAGGTGACCTACATTTACAGCTGAAGACAAAAAGCCAAGCCAACAGGGAATTGCATCTAACATACAGACACAGAAGGGGGGCTACTCAGATGGACCATGCTTTTTAAAAGGGAAACCTGAGCAGGAGCAGCTGCATGGGGACAGTTTTTCCTGCTGCCATACATAAGAAACAAACCAGATCAATACTTAATTTCCAAGGATTACCTTTGATTGACAATACCCATTTTGTAAGGTGAGCATAGACAACTCCATAGCAGTTTCTAATGCAATACTAACTCCTTAGTTAGTGACTAAAAAAGTTTTTCTTCCCAAATCCTGTTCAAGCAGTGCCTGTCCCATTGCTGTCCTGGGTCCTAGCAAAGGAACTGACTGCTCCAAGATACGTCTTCTGTTCAGAACTAAAAGATTTTTGCTCTATTTACAATTTTAAGGCAAGTCTTTTTTCATAAATACTAGACTTGCCTGTTTAGAGGTTTGACATTTTATTGACAGCCATACAAGTTAGATTATGCAGATGGAACAGACGCTGCCATTTTTAGGTATAATTAACATTTCATTTCCTTTCAAACAATTTCCCCCATCATGTTCAGCACTATCCGGGCAATGGGAACGTTCAAAAGAACACTCCACTGCAGGTTTGTGTTATTTAAAAACAACAACAAAACACAAACAAACAAACAAACAAAACTAGAAACCACACAGCTTATTTTTTGAACTCAAGAACTGAAGTTGTTTTTTTTTTCTTTAATATCGATGTTCTACCATTCAGTTAATACCAGGTAAATTTAAATATTTTAATATATTTTTTAGCTTTAAATATCTTTTTAGTATTTAAATATCTTTTTAGTGAGTTAATACCAAGTAACTTTAAATATTTTAATATTTAAATATCTTTTTTAGTTTTGTTTCATTTAATTTCTCTCACAGACTTAAAAGTCATCTTATTTTTTTCTTGAAGAAGAGTAAGAAAGGAGACCATGAATCTCCCTGACGTTTGCACAAACAACTGGGTTTGCATTCCCATCAACCCAACACCTTGCTGTGTACGTACAGGAGCCCTGTTACAGTCCTTGTGAGCTTCTGAGGTGTGTAAAAGAGGAGATGAATCTCATTAGACTTGAGTCAGGCTGCAGGGGTATTTTACTGGGCTGCTAAGGAGATGGATGAGGTCCAGCAGTGTGTCACATCTATCCCAAATGCGGACAGAATATGACACTTTCTTGTCAAGAAGATACCTGGACCATTACGGTGCTTTCCCAATTACCACAGGGCCCTCTGAAGGCAATATATATATATATATATTTATATATTATATATATATATTATATATATATATTTATATATATATTTATTTATATATATATATATTTTTATATATATATATATATATTTATATATTTATTAAAAGCAGCCTGATTCTTGCTGAATACTAGCCCAAAATTCATGATCCATAGGAGCACTCAGAATAGAGGAAAAAAAAAAAAGCCCAACACATGATAGTAATTTCCAAAGCTTCTCTCTGACAAGATTTAACGACAGTTTGCCACCAACGTCAGCCTCTGCTTTAATAGACCTGATGTGTCATTTATGTTATTCTTGCCACCCACACATTTTCTGTAAAACATGAGGAATATTCATTTCGCTGTTCACTTCAGTGACAGCAGGAGAATGCCCCCAAACAGTGTCTGGCATGTGTCAGTTTAGTCTTGGAGGTAAATATATCAGAAATCAGCCTCTACATTTAGAGTCTGCAATACTGGCATGTAAAACTTGCCAGAGGTACACTGCCATGCAATGGAGCTGCAGGATCCTCCCAGTGTCAGAATAGCCAGAATAAGTTATAGCACAAAAGTCAGTGATATTTTCTATTCTGGAACAAATCTTTTAGAAAATTGGTGTCTAACCTTGGCTATACATTATAGAGCAACTTACTCTACAGAAAATGAGAATAAAATACATATTTATAGCCTCAAAACATCTTATTTCCCCTTTCTTTTAAATGCATTAAATACCTTACAACTGAGGTTTTCTGGCTGTTTTCACTAGAGTAGAGCAGAGAGGCAGCCTTCCCCTTGCAGGTAGGACTCTCCACATCTGATACAACAGGATGCTTTTTAATACCCTGCATGCTGTGGTGGGTGATTCGTAAAGACACTCGCTGACATTAATGTCACTTAGAAGGAAGCATAGAAGGTTTCTTTGAAAAGCACCCAGTTACTTCCTACTTTAATAATACTGTTTACTGGTCATTTACTATTATTTATGTATACCTTAACCTAACTGTCAATGGAAAGAAGTTTTAAAGAGACAATCTAATAATATTTAAGGAGCATGAGCTCCAACATCTGAAGTGTTACTGAATCTAGACAAATTGTAAGCTGAAAAATGAGCTGTAAAAGATTCTAACAGCAGGGATTGGGTTTTTATGCTAACTGGTGTAAGCAAGATTTACTTGGTTTTGAAATTACCTGTAGGGTTGTGGTTTCTGTGCTAGGAACATACCTGACAGACATGCAGTCGTCATCAAGCAAATGGACAAAAAATAAAATTAAAAAAAAAAAGAAAATCAAAAAGCTTTCACACTTACTTGCCACCTTGAGATAAATAGCAGAACTGAACTAACAAAGGGAGCCTGAAAGCAGCAGCAATAAAATGGGAAGAGTTGGGCAATTGCTCATATTTATTGAAAGTGTAAAAAAGATTAATTTTCTGAATAATGAAATCTAAACATAAGCATCCATTTCTACTATTGTAGTCCAATAAAAGTAAATTAAACAGTGTCATAATTGATGGCTTTTCCTTGTGAGATAACATTCACAAATGAGGCTATGGAAATGAATCAAACTAACTGTAAGTGCAGATCACATTGTTTACAGAGAGCAAGGAAAACCATCAGCCAAGTGTGAACGGCCTATGTGACAGTAATTGAAAAGAAAAAAAAAAAAACCCGTAAACTTTGAAACTTTACCTCACTCCTCTTACCTTAAAAAAAAAAAAAAGGCACTTTCATTTTCTTCGTTAGTTTTTCTGAGTCTTAAAAGATGAGGAATGATAATGTAAGCTAGTGGCAGCCAAATGAAAAAAAAAAAAAAGAAAACTTTCATGATGAGAAAGTTTCAAACATTGACAAGTCTCTGTCAGCTCTATATACAAATGGATTTTAAAATCAGGCTGTTTCTTTGTGCTGAACAGGCAGATGAGTCACTGATAGATGGAGGAGTTTGTAGTGCAGCAGACATGAAAACTGTTCCTTATTATAAACCAATATAGGAAATTGCATACAGAAAACCTATATTTAAAGACAGACACACAAAAGAGTTTAATGAAGATGTTTTTGCAGTCTCACTTCAGCCTCCTCAGGCACAGGCGTTTCCCCACTCCTCCCAGAATTGCAGAGAAACACAGAAATACAACCAGTGACAGAAACCCACTTCTGGGGGCTTCACTCCTAATCTCTGAACCCCAAGAGCGTGTGTATATGTATACATACACACACACACACACATATACACATACAAAGTCTCGAACTTCTTCACAGGTGTGCCCCGGTCAGCTATTCTTTGCCTTCATGAAATGAAATCCAAGCTCTCACTGATGCATGCGGATGGGGAGAGAAGCGTTCCCTCACCTACTTGGGAACACGAGCCTGAAGACTTTGGCCAAAAAGTTAAACTTCATTAAGCCTGTGGAAAACTACATACTTGACTCCAGATTTCAGTGATCCAGAGGAGTCTGTTCCAAGTACCTGTCTTCACTATTTGGCTCAGTAAAATGTCCCGCAAATTGCTCAGCAGGAGCTACTGCCAGTGAAAGAGCCAAGGCCTGATGGAAACCCTGGAACAGGGACGAAAGATGAGAGCTGCTGCTGGCCACGTCTGCCACACCTCTGATGTTGTAGACAACATCAGAATTCTTGGTCAGAATCAGATTTATTTATTTATTTATTTGGAAGGAGTTGCCCCTCGTGCAAAGTCTGTTAGCTGAATGCCAAGCACATGGCTATGCTTGTTTTCTGTCCTTTCTGTCCAAAAGGTTTTTCTGGATGTCACACAAAAACAGTATCAAGAACTGAAGCTGAAATTATGAGCTAAGTAAAAACAAAAATAGATTCTTACAATATCAAAATACGTGTTTTCCCTTATATGGTTAATTCTCTCCCTTGACATATTGGAAGCTAACTCTGAAATCAATAAACCAAAACATCGCACAGTAAATTACTTGCAAGTAAAAGAGAATCCAATTCAAAGCTTTTTTTCTCCACAACATAAGTTAATAAATGAAACAGCTACACAAAGTAATAAAGAGGAAATATTTCTAATTTATGCAATGTTACAAAAGCTATATCCATCAAGTTTCTCTAGGGAAATGGACTGTATTAATAGATCCCCTTCAAATCTAGCCAAGAAGGAAATTAAAACTGGCTTAAAATAGAAATCAAAACCCTCACTATAACAATGAAAAAAGATTGCTGAATGACAGACAAAAAAAAAAAAAAGAAAGAAAAAAAGCCAAACTCCCAAGAGCTAACTGTAAGACTGACGTAACTAAACTGTTTCATAAACACGTATGTTAGAAGAACAGCTCTGTACAGGAAATGTGAAATCACCACAGCATTACGTAGTTCCCACTTTTAAATGTATTTCTGAATGCTGAAGATATCACACATCTCTGTTTCTTTAAAGAATAATTATTGCATTAGTACTATATATATTTTTTTGATGCTTCACTGACAGGACAAAAAGCAACTATCCAAGCTGCAGCCTGACTCTGGCAGAGGTAGAAACATAAGCCTGACTTTACACATAGCCTTCACATTAGCAGAGTTTATCAAAGCTAACAGCTCAGTCCTTTTCAAGGACACTAAAACCTTCAGCTGCTGAACAGTTTGAAATGTGGCAAGTCCTCAGCAAGAACTACTATGCTATACCAACCTGCCCTTGTAGACCTCTCTGCATGTTAAGGTAGACACAGAAATTCTTCTTAAGCCAAAGGCAGAGTTCATTGCACAAAAACAAACAAAAAGCTGTGAAAAAAAGTAAAAAAAAAAAAAATCAATTTCTCATCATTTCTTTTACACCATGAGATCCTTGGTGCAAAGGTTTTTGTTTGTCTGTGGGGTTGGTTTTTTGGGGGGGAATGAGGCAGGCTTGTTTTACATTAAAAAAAAAAAAAAAAAGGCATAATTGAAATGGCTTGTAGGCGATGGTGTAAGATGTCCTAGAAAGTTTGTAAAGATTTGCAAAATCTCCTGCATATGTGAAACTAGAGAGAGAGAGAGAGGACCATGGAATTAGAAAAAACATTTACCAGCTGGAAATCTGAGGGAGCATCTTTAAAGGCAAAGAACTAAAACAAACAAACAAACAAATCAAACAACAACAACAGTAAAAAAAAAAAAAGTTTACTGTACTACGCTATTGTGTAATAGAAGATTCACAGTAAAGAAAAACAAACAAGAACACAATGAAAAGAGAAAAGCAAATAGGTATTCTCAAAGGAATAGTAAAAAGAAAAGTTGAACTTCCTTTAGAAGCAATATCTTAAAAGGATTCCACTCCTAAAACCTCCTCAAATCTCCTATCCGTGCAAACTCATAGGACTCTCTGGTCATTGTCAGGTTCAGGCTGCAGAAGTAAACCATCACTTCGGAGTCACAGGTACTACACAGACAGACAAAGATAGCAGCTCTTCCTGGATCCCCCTCAGTACAGCCAGCTGTGAAGGAGAAGCCCAAAACCTTAAAGACTTTAGAGTGTTCTTCATATGAAGCAAAGACTCCTTCAATACTTAATTATGGAGGCCATATTACTGAACCAAGTTGAAACATGGCTTTTTTTTTCCGTAGATGAGACATAAACACAATCATCCAGGCAGCCTCTAATGTCTACATATAACCTTTTGGATTTAGGCATACAACTACAAACATATACATGTATATATATGCATGCACACATATACAGAAACATTTGTTTTTCATTAGAGTCCAAGATAAAAAACAACACAAAATACTAATGACGGAAATCACTTTAATTTTTCAAATAGTTATTATTACCATACTTTGCTGTGAGTTAAGTGATGAGTAAGATTTTTACTTCATCTCCCCAGGCCTAGTTCACAGATTGGAGTCTCTTTGCAAGCTCCAGGGAGAACATTCATTTTTAAAAAAGGCAAACAAAAAACTCACAACACTAATAGAAGTATTAAAACTGTTAGAAGAGAAAGTAGAACATTATAATTACTGTCAACAGTATAGATGTTCTTCGTACTCTGAAGTACAATCAACTTCTCTACATATACGGAGCTATTCTTCATACTTCACTTTTGAGAAAAACATTAAACTGATTACATGGTGTTCAGGTTTTGCATATGTTTGTCTGGATTTTGAAAAGAGGGAAAGAAGAGAAAGCCACCCTTAAGGTAAAATACAGCTTAAAGGACACCTGATTTTTCAAACGATGCTAAACAGATTTTGGTAGTGGAGAACAGTGAGGGAAAAGTGGATGGTGGCTAAATGCAAAAAGTCCCCAAATCCTTAATTCTTCAATATTTGCCTGGAAGTTTAAGAGACCTTTGAATGTGTTTAAAAAAAATAAAATAATAAACAGGCTTTCTACATGACTTCTCCAACCATCTTGTTACTACGTAGTTTCACTGAACATTGAAGATTTTCTATGTACTTGCTAATTGAATCTCTTTGTACCACCATGCTCAATTACTCCTCTCACTGGTCTTCTGTCTCTCTCACACTTCTACATTATGCCTGCCACACAGATACTTCCAAAACCAGCTGTTAAGTGTAACCAAAAAAACCCACATTTATTTGTTTTTGTATTCCAAGATTTTGATTGCACGCACTACAAGTTTAAGCTTGAAATTTTAGGGCTTTTTATAATCACTGCAGATGTTATATTCAGTGCAGATGGAACTCCCTACTCAAAATCAGACCAGTCCAGCACACTGTGATAAAACTGAACTCCTGCAGAGTATGGAGGGAAACAAGCTTTCGAAAACTATTTTTTCTTGTAACTGCTCTCTCACACACCTTCATCTTCACCCTCCAGAGAAAAAAGTTCCACTGCATTGGGGCTGCCTTGACAGCCAGCAGTGTGCTCCTGCCAGCTGAGTGAGAATTTAGAAAGGAACTAGTTCGAATTCAAACTTCTACAGAGTGCATCTGGAATTATACCATCCAGGCCAAACAACTGGATTGTTCATTAAAATCATCTGATTGCCATGCACTTATCTTTGTGCTCACAACAAAAGAAAGAAAGAGAAAGAAGAGCTGCTTTTTTCAGTCCTTTGTACTATCATCTCTTTCTGTTAGAGTCTGCCTATTGGACAGATATTTTGCCATGATTGGTTTCTTTGACATGTATTTCTGTTGCTTTTCATCTGAAAGGAGAAGGTGTCTGAAAATTAAGCGAATTGTTCATTAAATAGCCACCCCTGCTTTGAGAAAAGGTTATTCTTTCTTTGGATTCTTTGATGCTGCGTTAATGATACCTTTCCTTCCAGAGTCTTTGTGCATAAAAGGCAAGCTCTTGGAGAAAAATTTGGAAAATAAACCTTTTTCCTCCCATCCTTTCCATGGCAGTAATTTAAAAGATAACTGTTTTGAAGATAAAGTTGATTTCTGATAAAAGATCTACTCTTTAAAATGGGAGTCTGTTGCTGTTAGCAGATGATTGACATGAAAAAAAAATGATCCAGCAGAAGGAATGTCCAGACTGGCAACAACAAAAAAATAAAACAGCAGTCATAAGTCAAAATGATTCCACTAAAGTATTTCTGGGCTAGAACTATTTTAGTTGCTGTTTGTATTTCTATTGTGTTTAAACTATTTGTGCATTTAGATACAGCAGAAATACGTTATCTCACTTGAAATTATATTATAAAAGAGAGGAAGAGAGGAACCAGAAAAAAGCCTCCTTTCTGCTAGACCCTGTATGCAAAAGCCACCACCACACCCTATCAGACTGTGGGGGTGGGGGGGAGGAGAAGTGCCAAGTAAAGGAAACAACAAGGAAATGAAATATAAGCCTAAAAACAAAACAACAACAAAAAGAAAAAACGAGGCTTGATCAGGAGGTACTAATGTTAATAGGCTGGATAAGAGAAATATCATAAAGAGCATGCAGTGTGCTGCCTGGGGAGATGTTTAACTTGTGTGCTAACCCTAGCACGAACTACATACAAGTTGTGTGGTTTGTGTTTATTTCTTCTGGGTAAAAAATAAAATAAAATATATATATATATATCCAGATTTCACAACCAATTTCAAAAGAAAGCTTGCCTTGGAATATATCTTTTTTGAAAGACAAACTACCTTGGATTATTCCATATATAATTAATACCTGGAACCCCCTCCCTCTAAAATATATATACATATTTGGTAGGTTATTGAAAGTGACTGAAGGAATGGCTCTGCAGTGCTCAGCCACTGTCCCAACAACCTATAGCTATCTGACAGACTTGAGACGCCCCAGTGCTCGCACAGCTTCATAGTGACCAGCATACAGGATGCGTTCAAGCTCTCACTACAGGGGAGGATCTCTCCTTTGTTGGTGCAGAACTTTCTAGTCTGCTTCAAAAGCAGCAGCTGAAGCCAGCACTGGGACAGGCTCCTGGAGCATTGCCTTTATCAGCATCCTCTTCCTCTGGACCTGAGTGTAGCTGGCTACTGCTCTGCATCAACTTCTGTTCAAGTTCTGAGGACATCTGGAGGGCACATCTGTTGCAGAAGACACATACAGCTGGGTGCCAGCAGCATATCAAGGCAAGGGAGTCCCCAGAAGTCTCAAATATATGTTGAAAACCAGAAGAGAAAGGCCAATACTCATGAGAGTCCATATGCCAGTGCCATGAGGGACAAGATCAGATGGTTCTCACGCTCCTCTGGGGTATCCCAGTCCTTCTCTCTCTCCCTGCGTCTTTTCAAACCACAGATACTGTCAGGATGACAGGGAGCCCACAGCTGCCTGTTGTCCTGAGATCTTGTAGATTGCAGACAGATAATTTTTATTTCATCTTTGTTCTCATCTTCATCATCTAGTTCTGATGATCCTTTCCTCCAGGTGCTTGTGGGCAAGGGTATTCCCAAAACAGGCACTGTGAGGATTGTCTAGAAGATGGTAGTCATTCCTGAGCCAGTAAATGGACCCCTCAAAGCATTCAGACAAACAGGATAGCAACTGGCTCAGGAATTAGTACCATCTTGTCCTGAGTCACAAGCCCAGGTACCACAGACGTAGCTACTGATGAAAGGTATAGAAAAAGCTCTTGTACTTTCTTGTACTAGAAAGTTCTGAAAAACAAAAGCTTCATAGTAAACCCAAAGTATAATTCCAGGAGGTGTTTGCAAAAATAATCAGCAGAGATGAGAATTTGTAATTGATGACATTTTTCTTACAAGAAGAAAATAATGGGACAAAAATCCAGTACAAGGAGAGACAACTAAATCAATACAGCAGGCGGAAGAGTCACGGGAGATTATAATCGCATCTGTTCCTTTTTTGTGTGCTGTAAAGTCATTTTACAAAGCAGAGAGAAGCTTTAATGTAGAATTTCAACTCAAATTTTGGATTTTTTTTAAAGTATTTTTGCTGGATTTGTTTAAGCTGAAACCTTTACAACCCATCCATGATAGGGACTGAAAAAAATTCTGCTTTCTCCGAGCTCTATGAGTGTTTAACCTTGGTGCACAGTGTGATGAGCTTAGCTGCAGATGTCACTGTATGGTTCAATGTGGGAGAGATGTGAGGAAGAAAGATGAGCTACTGCAGTTCACAGATCAGGTTATTTATGGTGAGAGGATCTAGAGGTAACCTTGATTATGAAGACCTGCATCCAACTGAGTGCATGTTTTCTGCAATTACAATCAATTAAAAAAGAAGACTCCTGTGTCTTAATAGAACACTTTCCTTGTTCTGTCATACTCTAAGCAGTAAAACAAAAAGTAAGAATGTTAGCTAATATACAAGTAAGATAGAAATAGTGAAAACAGGAAAAAGCCATTTTAATTCTTGCAAAATTCAGCAGACGGAGGTGTGCTCTAGGTTGTGGTAGTGTTCTTTTCAGATTTTCAGTACATTATCTCCATAAATATATAAGAAAAAAGACTCATCTTGTGAAATTTGTGAAGTAACAAAGATTTAAGGCAAGAAGCGGGGTCACATCATACAAAAGACAGTGTAGAAAAAGGATAACAATATGTTAAGATGTATAAACTGGATATTCCTCAGAAAACACAAGTAGTAATCATTTCATTTTACCCAGAATTAACCAGGGATTAAAGTACTACTCTCAGTTGGTATTTATGTGTTGTTTTGTATCTTTTAATTATTTAGAATTAAAATGAAAAGGGTAAGTGACTGTAGATGTAGAAAACATGACATACAATGAGCCTTTGAAGTAATTGGAATCAGATAGCCTGGACTAGAAGAGGCTTGAAGGGAAGTGACATTAATCTAGAAACCTGATTTAAGAAGCGGAAGCCGAATATAGTGTGATGATGACACATTTAGAAGTGATTTTGTAATAGCTCACCCCACATTAGGTGGGTAAGGCCTAATTTGTGTGTCTCAACTGGATGCATGAGAAAAATCCCTTAAAAAAAAAAACTGCGAAGATGCGATGGAAGCAATAATTTGTTGAGAAGTGACTGCAGAAGCATTAAGTGTTAACGATGCTTGTTCCACTAACAGTACCCAAGATGGACCTCTTTTCAGAGAAATCTCACTAGCTTAAGATATGGCGTTACATGAAAGTCAGCCTTAACACTCTCTAGAGGTCACGTTTTCTTCTGTTATCTACTAAGTGATCTGCATTTTTTCCAGTCCATACGACTTAGAAAGCAAATAAAGACGTTTCAAAATATTCACTCTTATATGTCACATACATCTCAACCATTTGTCTGTACCTCCACATAAATGTCCAATTTTAGCCATGCTGAAGAATCACAGAAAAAATACATGATCATTAATCAGCTGAAGATACAGTTTCCTTATGAAATAGTGAGACATAGAACAAGATATCTTTAAGCCATTCAATAATGTTTTATCACTGTATTTCATTCTTCCTAAAGATTCTTAATACTATTCTGTCTCATAGTACTTTTTAAAAATATTCATTAAGGGAATTAATCTAATATACACTTAAATAAAGGAGACAACTTGTTGCCAAGAGATTTCTATGTTTGCTTTTGTTATTTAAAAACAAGATTTTGAAAATCTTGATGTGGGTTTGAAAACCAAGAGAAGTAATGTATGTTATTATCATTGTTACATCTTCAAAAATATTTACTAGCTTTAAAATCACGCTTGTAAAGAAAAACAAAACAAAAAGATTCAAAGTGAATCAGCCTTCTTAAGCTCAAAAATGAAAGAGTTAGCAAGTTACCTTGAGCAAATCTGCATGCTTGCACAGATCGGTCAAACTTAAACTCTGGAAGGAAATAGGAAAAAAAACACACAAAAAAATTGATATTTTCAAAAATACTTGTAAAGAAAAGTAAGGATACTTTTATTGCAATTAATTCAGCAACATTTCAGGTACTCAGCACCAACAGAGGTAATTAAACATTAAACAGCGGTTGATGAGGAACAGCTGAGATCTACCCTCACTTTCTGCTATTCAAGATGAAATTCAGCTGTAAACTGAGAGGGTTAACTTCAGCCTGGAGTCTGTGGTAGAAGTTATCAGGCTGCTCCTTGACTTCCATCAGCCCTGGCAGTAGAGGAAAACATGCATTTTGGGGAAAGGTTACTTGATTTTCTGACAGTTCAAGGAAAAAAGGAGCCCAGAAAACTTCTCAACTTTTAAATAATAAAATAAACTGAACATCTCTAAATATAAGAAGGTGATGATGTCTGCTGTGTTATAGCCAGGAATTGGGGCTTAAGGGTCTGAGTATCAACTGACTTTCATGTAATTTGCTTGATGCTTGTCCTGTCTGCAGCTGCAGAATGATGCCAGCAAGAGGATCCCAGGGTTTCTCTCCTTCCCTGACAGCTGTCAGTGTATTATAGACATAAAGGTAGCTCACGGGACATTTTCTGTTTATCTTATATCTAGCAAGGAACAGAGCATACAAGGAAAGTTCAATCACTTTTTATTTTCAATAATCATACCACCTTTGCCAGGGGGCATTGGCTCAGTTATTTGCACGTGAGCACAAACCCACACAACTGCTCCCTCCGATGCAGCAGCATTTCAGCTCCGCAGCTGGCTCTGGGTGAGTGGTGCAGTACAGCTTTTGCTTCCCTCCAGTGTGTTATCCAAGAGAAGGGTAACTACAGGAAAGGGGAGGATATTCACTCAGTGGTCCAAGGAGGATCTTGTTTTAATAACCGATTAGCATTGCTGTGTCATTGCATTTCTCATTAATATCCCTTTCTTGAAGCTAGGTACAATTTGCACCATGTTTTCCACTTGTTTGAGCTTCAAGCTGTCGCTCAAAAAATTAATTTTAGCTGGGTTCATCTTTCCATCACAATCTTTTTTTGTCACAGTGGTTGATTAATTCTATGTCATTGTTTGCTCCGTTACAAGATTAATTGCAGGATGAGAGAATATATGACATTCTGGTGAGAATATATCAAGTTATAATAATTCCCCAATGCTGCAAAACAGCTTTTTTTCCTTATCTAAATTCAAGCAAAAAGCAGGTAGTGGAGTGATATTGGTTTGGTCTGTATTGGGTAAATATCATTGATTGAAGATAAGGCCTTCTTCGGTGTTTTGGTCAAGGTTTGCTACCATACTGTTCATTCCCTCCATTTCCACTAACCAAAGGCCTTAAGCTCTGCACCATATCTCCTGAGCTCTTGAAAGAGACAAGGTATTCTTAGAGTCCAGATAGACTGATCAACAACATACAGCTGCATGGAAGTTTCTAACATTAAGAACAAGCCTACAGTCAAGGCAAACACCTGGAACAGTCAAAACACGTATCTACTGATATATCACAGAACTGCCGCTGATAAGCTGCACGTTTCCTGGTAGGGAACGCTGTGACTGGGGTTTTCCTCAGGTGAGGCTTGTCCCTTTCCAGTCCAGGTGAGCTGACACCTCTGGTTTTAATGCACTCAAGATGCAATTCATGTATCTGAAGAAAGGACAGGGAGGGGACTTTGGGACACTCTTTCTTTAGTATGAAATGGCATAAGATAAACAGCCCATTTTATCCAACCCTTCATTAGCTTACCTTAGTATACATTTATTTCGTCATGTAGCTGCTTTGCAAAGCACATCTGCAATGCTGTACTGCTGCTTGCAATATATGATGTAGTCACACACATCTCTATATGAACTTTACTTGTACAGCTTTTATTCCATTTCCTCTGCCTAACAATTTGAATTTGAATTGAATAATTTGAAGTTATGGAATAAATATTATCAACGAGTTAGACAACTGACTTGGTATTTCACCACTGGTATTTCATCTAAGTCTTAATGTATTCTCCCTGTTCTTCACTTTGCCCCATTGTATGGAGAAATAAATGTTTTTCCAGAAATGCCTATGCTCCCCTGCTGTATAACATTGTAAAGGCTTATTCCCTTCTGCCTCAAAGCCAAGGAGAACATTCTCTCCAGTTTCAATGAGAGACAGCTTAGGCACTGCTTGTTAAATTACTTTTATTAATAAAGCTAAATGAATTGCTTTGCATCATAATAAATTGAGGCATCCAAGCCAAAAAAACATAACACTGCACAAATACAATACTGTTTGATACCATTCGTAATCTGTGAGATTTTTACTAACTCAATAAATATAATTGTACAATATTAACTTTCCTATAAGTCCTGTTCCCAAATTTTGAATCCCATATTTCTTATTCCCTTCCTCTTCTCTTTTTTCTCTTCCACACCAAAACAGGTTATGACCTTGTACCTTTCTTTGCCACTATTGCATTGCACAGTTATATTGAAAAGGAAAAAAGTTAAAACCTGTGCTATAACAACATAGTGAAGCTAAGAAATATGGAAAAACTATAAAATGAATTTCATAATTCACAGGCAAAAACAACAACAAAAAAAACAACCCTCTTTAATGTTATAAGAATGTTATAATTCAAAAACAAACAAACAAAAAATTGGAAATCCATTGAAGATATACTTGACAAAAAAGCACACAAGGTCCCTAGGTATTCCTGACCATATGTCTTCAATTTATGAAAGCTTTCTATCTCCTTGTCTTTGTTCTTTTCACGTCTACAGTATAATTTATTAGAGCATTTTTAATGGAGAGCTTTGCTTCATCAGTTCAGTCCTTAGTGGTCAAAGAAAATGGAAGGTGTTGTAGCAAAATAACTCCCATGCATAAAACACAGATGTAACATGCTGGAATTCATTAAAGGTCTCCTTTCTTTGACCCCTCTTACTCAATCTCTTCTGGTGTTGAAATTTCATAGTATAAGAGTGATTTTTCACTGTGTAGCAAAACAGCGTGAGGAAAAATGCTTTATTTTTTTATGATGTATTCCTGTACAGCTTTATCTTTTGCATGAACAAACTTTTTATTATTACGGTGTTTAATAATTGGTGCTTATTTAACATCACAGATTTTTGATTTTTTTTTTTCTCATTCTCTTTTTTACAGGCTTTTGACTTACCCTTCTTTCCTCTGTTTGTGCACCAATTCAGCACATTCGATTCATAAAAGTTCCTCTTAAAAATTAACTTTGGCTTTAATTTTATCAGCGCTGATCCACCAAGATAAATGCAATACAGATTATCCTGTTTTGAGTATTGCCTATGTATGTGTCAGAGATGTATCAAAGTCCAGTTGATCTTTGCAGAGATGGGGCCAGGCGTACTTGGGATTTTGTTCCGTGACACTAGTAAGTAATCCCAGTAAGACCAATGGAGACCCATTCATATAAGGAAAATATTACTGTACACATGCATAATGTGCCATTTGAAAACATTATATGTAAAAATTCAGGGAATAAAATCCTATAAACAGGTGTTGAAAACATTTTGTCATCTTAGCAGCAATTACTCCTTAATTTAGGCATCTGAATTGCTTATAAAGTAACCATGCTCAAGACCCAAACCCAACAACCTACATACTTCCTTCCTTCTTTCAATATTCAGACTTTTCCAATGTGTCATAACATACCTTGTGAGGCAAATCTGCCCACAGAGGAAAATAAACCAGATTTGTCTTTTACAGGTAAGTAAAATACATGCTGTATGGGGAACTGATGTACCCAATTGACTGAAATCATTATTGGTGTTACTGCACCAAAGCTGTGATTTTGAAAGTCATACAATGACTCTGGGGACTTAATTTGTAATTTAATAGGAAATACACGACTAAATTCTGTTGGGAAAATCCCATAAGTAGCTTGGAAAAATTCAATATAAAATTCAATATAAAAATTGAAGCTCAGTGAATTGGTCTAGAAAAAGTTTCACTCAGTCTCTGTGTTCCTTTGTCCAAGTAGCAGGGGTGAAATCATGCCCTGTGTGGAAGAGGCAGAGGAAATATGTGGAATGTGAGCAACAAAGAATAAGCCACTTCTAAAACTTCTCTCCCACACAAATATTCAATATAACCTTTTACAATGATCATTCCAATACTGCACTGCAATATTCCTTCTGGTTGAGCAATTACTGCAATTCCTCTTCAGTCTCAGCTTTTTCAGCCTTCCTGCACCACAGAGTAATGCATTCAGGGGAGAACTTGCAATTTCTTGTCACCAGGCAGATGTCACCACATCATCAGAATGTCACGTGTTACAGTCTACAAGTAAGGAGGGGAATTAATGAGACAATATGTACATACAGAAAAAATGTGTACTTCATTTTTAAAAACCTCAGGTTTTTCCTCCTTCAATTAAAAGTTTTTATTAAGTATTCATCAAGGTATCAGGATTTAAACAGGATTACTCAGCTGCTTGAAGTTTGCCATTCATTTATATTTCATAGCATGAGGAACCTAACGCCAATGCATGAATTGCTTTTAAGTATCCACGGTGTGCTGTTTTTCTCCAGTCTTGGGGCTCTTAGGTATTGTTTTGAGCAGTGCTAGAGAGCACGAATAAGTAGGTAGAGTGGCATCCAGAAAGAATATCTGGATATATAAAGCCTTGTAGGATTTTGCAGGTATTTTAATCCCTTCATGCTATAATGTTCATTAAAAAAAAAAAAAAAAAAGTGGAAAAGTGAAATACACATTAATAAATCTAATGTGTAAATTAAAGATGTTTCAAAACAGTTTAGGTTTTTATATACCTCTAAGAAAGTAGGACGCTTTTATTAGCTACTGTCAGGTAGCACATAAATAACTGCAGATCCAATTGCCTGGATTTCTGAAACTTGTCAGAGAGCTTAATAGAAAGATTCATGAGAACTTCAAGCCTTAGATTTAAAATCCTCAGTATCTTTCAAACTACAGTCTTAATACTACTTAACTTCTCAACCTCCAAACTGTCTGTAAATTCAAATTGAAGCTATGAAGAGGTGTTAAAGGCTTTTATTTTGCATCTTAAATTCCATTCTCATGTCCTGTTCAATATGCATTATTGCTGGGAAGTCCTTTGTGCTTTGAGGTGATCTTATAGCTCATGCCAGCTCAACCTGCCTTACTTTTCCCTAATATGCATTTAATTTACCCCCTACCTCTCCCCAACAGTATGTTGCTGACATTTCATTGTAATATTTAATGTCATTAATTGGGACAAATAGATTATTTTACTTCTGAAAAGGTCCACTGGGAGATTTTGATGTCTGTATTGGTTCACATAATGGGGAAGGCATCACCTGCTTTGGATTACAGGACTGTGGTCCAATGCCAGGAGAATGAGGACGCTGGTAAACATGGTTTGAAAGGACAATATAAATTCTTGTCCTTGTAGCTAACACCAGACACTTTAGTCTCCTTTCAAAAAGCCAATATATATATACACCGAATTTTAAAATGGCAGGAAAAAATTAATTCAAAAATGATCGTCTAAGTCACATCTCTATTAGAAATGCTAATAAGAATGTAAGGTATGGATAAATTGTTTCTCGCATAGAACAGGTACTAAAGTCTCCTAAGATTAAACATATTTGAGCATGTTGCATTTAATTTTTAGAAATTATTTTTTTCTGCGGAAACAACCTGACTGTATATGATATGTGTACCAACAAGAAGTATCTAAACATTCTTGTCTTCATAGCTATCTACATTTGTTTTTAGTTTAAAAATAGGTTAAAAGTTATTGAAACTATGTTTTAATTAAATAGCTGTGATGTATCTCCAAAGGAAAAATATATATATATATGTAAACCAACTGTGATCTAATACAGAATGTGACTATGCAAAGTGACATATAGCTCTTTTGGCTATATTTACTTAGAAAAACTAGATGCGTACATACTGCCACAATGAAATCTGCACCTGCACTTTCTTCAGAATGGTTTGGGTTCAAGCTGTAAAAACATTCTCTGTGAACAGCAAGGTAACAACCTACAAGTAGGTATATATCCACTAAAATCAATATAGCCAAGATTACGCAGCAAATGGGGGGGGGGGGAGGGGGCAAATTCACTGTTTGGACAAATATTTTTTATATAAATATGTAATTGACTTGAATTTAGGAAAAGGTAAATGTCTAAGTAAGAAAATGCAGATTACAGAAAACACACTCTTGTTCTTCATGGCCACAGTATTAAAGATCACTGCAGCACACATTTTCATCTTTAGTTTCATCTTTAGGAAGTTACATCTTTCTGCATTCTGCAGTGAGAAAAAACATAGTACATTACATAAAATTTATGTTAATAATTTAACGGATTTTTCATGTCTCAAATTTACTAACAAAATTGTATTTTTCTTTTATTACATAAAGAATTTTATTTCAAGGAAATTATATTAGAAAAAAATATTCCTAAACTTTCATGGAAACATAAAAATTGAGCAATCAAGACCAAAACCAATTCCTAGCAATCTATTCTTGAAATTCTTCAATTTTCTAAGTTACGTATCTCTGGAAAAGTTTCAATCTAATTTTTGAGTTATACTCTTCAAAAGAAAACGTATCTTTATATAACTGTGTACACTGGCATTTGTTAGGAATTTACAGAACACTGGAAAAACAGCATACCAAAGAATAATCACAATTAATTCAGGCATCTGGCACAGCTATGCCCCAAATAACTTTTACCAAGGCATATTTTTGGAGACTGTAAGATTATATCATATGATATATCATATAAGTGAAATAAGATGCTACCTGGCACACCAGAAAATGTTTCAAGTTCTTTTAATAGAAAACTTGCCTCAGTAGACTTCACTGAAGTACCATGTAGTGACAGATTGCACAGCACACACAGCACTGTTGTTGCTTTTTTCTTCCCAAAATCACGCAAATTTCCCTTGAGGTTAAGTTTAAAGCCAGGAGAAATTCTTAGCTCACAAAAGGCTTTTGTTAGTGTCTCATATAATCTTTGAAGCATTGTTAGGGTTCAGCATCCCGTCACAGAATAAAAAGTGTTCTGTGTTCAAACAGAAGGTGAGACTTCCAGCCTGAACTTCAATATAGATTTGCCATTGCATATCAGCAAGTAAGGTTAATTTCACAATCCTTTGGTTAGAGTTTTATTTCAATGTTCAAAAGCTGATAAAGTGAAAATGAATGTTTACTAATTTGGTTTATGACAATTGGCTTCAATGAACAGGAGCAATGAACAATACACAAGGCAGAAAAGCCTTGGGGATTACAAAGTTTTTCATCCATTTAGTTGGGTAAAAGCAGAAGAACAATCTTTGCTGTCTGGAGTAGCATAACCCATAGAAGTAATTTCTGAGTCACAATATGCTTTTCCCGTCCTCACTGTAATTTTAAACTCAGGTTTTCTGATTCTTTATGCAGTCTCCCAAGGTGAATTGAACTTTCAAACTATTAAGGGATGAACAGGTTAAAAATAAGGAAAATGCCTGATTTCTCATTCCTACTATCAGTTCAAATTCACGTGGTCTCAGTGACATAAAATAATTAAACTGATTGAATAAAATAATAGCTTGTATTGTCAATGAATATATTGGCACTTAATCAGTGAACTACTTCGGGTTGTTCTTCACATGCATTAATCCCCAGCCTAAATGGAATATCCTGTCTTTTTATTTAATTTGTTAATGCCCCTTCACAAAGTAAACTCTAATTATAAATGAAATTGTTCAACTTTTCCTTCTGAACATACCAAAGCATATTTTGAAATACATAGGACTGAAGAAAATAATTTTCAGAAAACACACATTTGAATTACAAGCAGCTGACAAGCCATCTGGAACCACTAATTTCTAACAACTCTTGAAGCTGCAAATCCATTTAAGAAAGTGGGAAAGGGAGGAACAACATTGGCTCCATTTAAGTTTCATCATGAACAGAACTGGTAGCCCCAAATCCGAAATTCTCAAACCAAATCTTTTTAGCAGTTTTAATTGAAGTGAAAGGTATTTGAAAGGCTGTCTAGAGGAGTTTATATCCTGATATAGGTCAGTTATTGATCGCCAGTGGGAATGCTGCTAAGCTAACTTCGAAATTCCCTGGGGTGACCTACACTAAAACCTGCTATGCCAAGTCTGCGGTTGCCCGAAATACCACTCTATCTTCATTTTCTCCCTGGCTTTACTGACTTGTGCATGAGAGCAACAACACTGCTGCCCTCATGCTTCATAGCCATCCTCTCTTATGTTCCGAATGCCCATAAAATACCCAGAAAAAGTAATATCTACTCGTCTTAAAGAACAGAAATGGACTCTAAGAGTGGGATAAGACAAATTTCTTATACACTTTTCCCACTATTCTGATCCCCAGATTTTGACTTTTACCCCTCAGAACATTCCTTAAATATAACCATGTGCATCTAGCATCTTTGGGGAAAGTTAAAATAAATAAATAAATAAATAAAATAAGGAAAAGAAGTCAGAGACAGAATTTCAAGTTTTCAAGTTTTCTAAATAACTTCAGATATGCTTACCATGATTTCTTTCAGAAATGCCAAAAATTCCTGTATGTTGAAATCATTTTTACGTGTACTAACAAAATGTATATTTATAGTTACATGACTTTTTTTTTTTAATGCCATATGTTTTTTGTCCAGAAAATTACTTTTCCCTACACACAGCCATCATTTCCCCTATAAGGATCTACACAATGTCCTCTCCCCAGTATGAGGTTTGAGAAGGGACTGGGTTCACCTTCAGTTATAGCAGTGTAAATACAAACTCAATCAAACTCGCTTAGGCTGGAAGTAAAAGCCATATTTTTGAATAGCCAGGAATTTGCTAAATAAGGTAATACCACCCACAAATGAAGTATTACCTTTCCCAAAGGTGAGGACTGCGGTGCTGTTTCTTCTCTGGTGAAGTCCTCTCAGGGGAGCACAGAGCTTCCCCTGGTGAACTGAGTGTCTGCACTGGAGCGTGAGCCAGTCATGCCTCTAGAGCTCACTGGACTGATGCTGGCAATCCTTCTTATAGTTTCCTCATTCAGAGGAATTTTACAAAGAAACTAAGTTGCGAGAGAAGCAGTAGCACCAGAGTTCTGTGTCCTGCCCTATCCAGGAATTGTTTTTCCCCTGCAAATACCTGTAGGTAGCATAATTTGATAGCTAAGTCATGATTTAGTTTTCCTGAAAAAATAGTAGCTCGTACAGATCTTTATCAAGCCTTTTAAGAATAATCACATCCTCCCCTACTCCTATACCCCCCCCCCCAACTTTTGCTTTTTCCTATCGGTGTGTAATTATCCACATACTCAGATCAATTTATTAATCTATGCATAAGCACATTCTCTCTCATTTTTTCTTTCCCGTAGGACCTTTACATTAAAATAACAACTCAGACTGCTCAAATCACCCAATTGCAAATGCACTTTGATCAAACAATGACTCAAGGAGACTCAGAGATTACTTCTGGAGGGAACGACACAACAAATTGATCAGTGCTGTCACTGGTGAGAAACAGTTCCTGAAAGGATAGTTCTAAAATGCATTATCTTTAATGTAATCAAAGGAACATTTCATTTAATTTTAAAATGCCTGGCAATATTTGTTAGTCCTATTGTTTCAGGGGTTACTGTGACAAAAGTTAATCACACTGACTAGACAAACACTAAATTGTTTAATTACGTCTGTCCTACTTGATTTGTGTAATATTTTTCTAAGTAATGTATGCATAGATCCTTTTTAAAATAGTAAAAGCATAGGTGCAAATAATCTTACAGGGTAGAGGTACAGAGAGTGAATATTTGAGGGTTCTGGTTGGATAACAAAATTTAAAAATAAAAGCATCCTTTTCTTAATACCTCATGACACATTTTAGATGGAAATGAGGAGATGAGGCATGCCCATGGCATGATTTTTCCAGAAGGCATGAAGTAGATCATAATCCACCCATGGATTACCCAGGCAGCATGAGTGAAAGTTTGGTATATTGCCTAGACACTGTTCCCAAAGTCAGAGATTAGGGGTTTGCAGCCTTCTGCCTATTTTCCAGCTTTGGCTTTGTGCTTCTGTGGGAAGGAAATGTAGCTGCAATGACACTGAGAAGTTGGAGAGGGTCTCCAGAGGCAAAATCCTTCCATTACCAAACAGCAAGAGGCCCTGCTAACAGAGGGAGCTGAAAGAGCTGTGTCCATATAGGGTATGAAACATGTACACTAGCCAAGGCTTGCTTTTAGCAGGCTAGTACAAGGTAGGTTTTAAATGCTTGGTCTGAACAAAAAGAGAATATTTCTCTATTCTTAGGTATTCCCATAGGCTCTAGAAAGCAAGTTAACATCGAAGCTGGCTCTTCCTTATGACATTTATTTCTGCGGCAGTGATTCATTATCCTTCTGCTTTATCCTCTCTGAGATGATGATGGCATTCGCTTGTCAAAGAAAAAGAAAAGTTTATGAGCCAGTAGAAGGTGGACAGCTGGATTTAAATAGCTAAAAGATACGGCAGGAAAGAGAAGGGAAAAAAAAAAAAAAGGGAAAGGGCATCTAGAAAAATGAAGTTCTTGAAGTAGAAGACTGTAAGATTAACAGTTTGTTTTAGGGATCCTCCAATGGCCATTCCATGCATAACAATTCACAGACATAAAAAGAAAGATAAACTTTAAAACTTTTACAAGGGAAAGAAATGGAGTATGAAGAGCTTTTGGATATTCTCAATATCATGGGACATTAAATGTAAATCATGAACAGACCACAACCTTATAACAGATGGAGAAAAGATCAGAATAATTACATATGAAAAACAGGATTGCACCAAAGGAAAGAAACTGAGTACTAGAGAGATTTGGCTAGTAAAGCCAGGCCAACTCTCTGTTAAACCAGGGATAATGTCCTCTCTGTCCATCTGTAAACTATGTGGTTCCCCAGAAAAAGAATTAGCCCCTGTATTTTATGTTTCAAGACAACAAGATGTCTCACATTCTGGCATAAAATTAATATACATGGAACTTAGCAGGGAGGTTTCAGATTTATTGCTGTTATAAGTAAAGAATTTATTGCAACACGATTTTTTTTCACATTTTTCAGATATGCTTTTTTGTTCAAGAAACTATGTTCTCAGAGATCATCAGCAATAAAATGTTTTTTAGAGCCAGCATTTCTCTTCTGATTTGTTTTCTTTGACAACCTCCACCTCACAGTGAGCCAAGCTTAAACACAGCAGGAATAAATTTTAGTGGAAAAGTATCCTTTAAATAAAGCATCTACTTACTAGCATAAACATATCAAACCATCATCAAGACCTAGATTTTGGGTCATTGATATATTTTCCAGTACTCATTTCTTTGTTTTCTCTTCAGTAACTTGGGCAAAAAGTCATTTTTTTCCAAGACATCAACCCTCGTTCCACCATTGCTCACCTTCACACCCATCATTTTCTCACTCCGGCAGAAAAGTGAAAATGGAAGTAACACTTCAAGTCAAGAAAACAAACAAAAGCACTCTGAATGTGGCAATTTAAATAAAAGCATTTCTGTGCAGCCTCACTCTTTGTTGCAGAAACAAGAAAGGAGACACACTTGGCCTGCTTTTCATTTGCAGCTACAGCTGTGGTTGCAGGTGCAAGAGCTGCTCCCAAAGGAACTACATGCACAGGAAGAGCCCAAAAGTAGTAGCATAATTTAAGGATAACTCACAGAATAAAACTAGGAAAAACAAAAACAATGCAAACAAACAAAAAAACACAACCAATGACAAAAACAAACAAAACAAAAATCAGATTTTAATGTTCCAATGAAAACACTATGTATGTCAAGTGAAAATACAGCTTCTTAGGGTCAGTAAGTTACACTGCAATGCTGAGTTCCTACCTTCTCTGGGCTCATATATTACCTACTCTCAGTATATATATGTAGCATGATATATTATCACATGATATATTTCTATGGCAAAGTAGGGCAAGTTTATGGAGAATACTGATGGTTACAGCACTAGTTCATGAAAACACCTTTCTACTGAGTTGTGGCTCTATTACTGAGAATACAGAATTAGAGTCTGGTATACGTGCAGTAAGAGAGCTACAGCTGTAGTCTGCCATTAAGAAATAGTTAGTCACCCCTCAAGATCTGTTACAGAGAATTATTATTTTCTGACTTACCTGACTGTAACTTGAACACTTTCTCACAACGCTAAGCTGTAACGGATTTTTTCTGCCAAACAACACTTACCAGCTGCTGAACTTAGGGGTCACTGAGGTGGAAAATGCATAGAACTGCTTTAATATTCTAGAGCTTGATTACAGGCTTGTAACTAGTTATACCACTTATTTGATGTACAATGCAATTCCCTTCTGCCCCACACATAGTCAATGTAATAGAAAAGAGATTACATTTTCCTCTTTCAAATAGATGTATAATGCTATGAAAAAAAAGGTATGTAAGAAGAAAAAAAAAAAAAGAAAAAAAAAAGAAGGCATGCTTACACTAATTTCCCTCCAAGATTTCATTAAATTCAACAGCAGCAGCTGCATTCCCAAATAACCTGTATGATGGAAGACTAGTAAGAGGAGAGTGTGAGTGCAAACTACAAAACAGGGCTTTAAGTCCAAACTACACCATCTATAAGCCAAACAAAGTCATGCTAAAATAGTAGTTACCTTGGATCACTTCCCCAGGATATTTACTCCAGGTCAGACTATTTACTTGTAATTCAACTTTATCATTTTGAGCCTAAACTGATTCAAAGAGCCCTCTTTCTGGGACGGAAGGAAAACAGGAAAGAACATATATAAACAGCTTTTTTTTTTTTTTCCTCTTTCAAATGCATTAAAGCATATTTTGTTTTAATGATACTTTTTGAATATTATGTGTTTGATTATATGGGGGGAAAATGGAGAAAATAGCAAGAATTCCATTCATTCTGTACTGGGCACATTAAGGGTAAGTAATGAGCAGTGAGGTTCCAGGATTTATTTGCAATAATCCTGGGTTTCTGACACTAACCACCGCCAGAGTTATCTGCAGTATGTATGTCCTGTATTTCCTACCCTAAGAAAGCACATTGGTGTTTGTTCAAAATTACACCTGATAAGTTAGGCTGAAAAGGGGACCAAAGAAATCAGTGCTGTAGACTGGTGATTTACAGGAGAGCAAGCCAGCTACAGGGAATGGAAACAAGAAATGAATTGAAGACTTCAAAACAGAGAAAATAAAGGGTAAGAAGAGGGAAAAAAAATGTGTCAGAAAATTCCTCAGTGGGAACAGACAGAATTTCAGAAAAAATGCTCTCACGTGCTACTAAGGAAAGACCTTGCCAGAGCAAAGGAGTGTGCCCCCAGGGCATCTTAAATTTCTGGCCACAGTCATACTGGTAACTGCCTCCATAGCCTGGAGCAAGTCACTCCGGAGGAGGAGAGTAAAGCAAGTTCAAATGACACCTCAGCAGCAAGCCTGCAAAACTAGGTACAAGCTCTCACTGGATTATTTCCCCTGCTTCTTCTGGTTAGTCTGCAGCTAGACATCATGCTCAAGTTAGCTGGTTAAGGTTTACTGCATCAGTCACAGACCTCCTCCCTTCCACTAAGTCAACCGTGTTGTCGTTTCCGTTAGATACTTGTGAAAATAAGACAAACGGAAGCAGTTTAGGAACAGGCAAAAAAGGCTCTGAATTAGTGCTAAAAGAAGAGCAGCCAAGACTGTGGAAGAGAACAGGTTGGAAGGTCACAGCAAAGAGGTTTATTCCCAGTGTCCCTCCACCCTTTTTTACATTGGAACTAAATTAGGTGCCCCTTGCACTGTAAAAGCTCAGGAGAGAAGTAAAATATTTCTTCAGTACTGAATCAGACACTATTTTATAGTACAGTATCTTGGACTGCTACTGAGTACCCCTGGCTGCACCAAGTAGCAGAGCCTCTGAAAGATCAGAAAGTTGGCTTCTGGATTTATGTAAAATATATACTAGAAAATAAAAGAAAAAAAAAGAGAGAGGGAAAATCAGAAAGCTTCCTTCTGATATGTAAGTACATTTCCAATTAACATACCCCAAAATATTCCAAAAAAATACCACCCACCCAACACTTCTGTCATGTACAAATCTTTGAAACAAGGGACTGTCTCTGTAACAAACTGATCCCATTTGTGTCATCAGTTACATTTTAGGGTTAAAAGTAACAGCTATTGGAACTTATTCAATTTTTATACACATTTTCTACCATACCAGCATCAAGATTTAGGATGCTTAGAGTTTATTTCAGCTTTAATTTTCTTCACAATTTTTTCTCCTCTGTAGTAAATTAAAGGAGCAGATGCATCCTTGGGAAGGTTTCCAGACTGATTTTGAAGAAAGTGAGACATTCAATACTTCCTGAGCTGTGTTTTCTGATCAATGATAATACCACACACAGGATCAAAGGAGACTTTGTAGTAAATATCTGATATGCAAACTTGTATGAAATAGTTAGGATGCAGATGGTTTCTGTACCTCCCCATGGACTTCTGCTGAAGATATAAATGGCTAATCCCCATCTCTGAGTAGCCCCAAAATCACTGTTTTTTTTCTTTGATTCAGTTGAATGCTCTGCTTTCTTATATGAGTAACTGAAAATTAATACAAATTTAACAAAGATTATGCAAAATCTTTCAAATATACATATAAATGTTCCACGATTAATATTGTTAAACTAGCATAATTCCACCCAAAGAGTTTTCTACAAAGACCTGGCTTTTATCTCACTTCTGTTTTATAGCATCTGAATAGCAAATCCCAGTACTTCATCTTTGCTTCCCTGGGCAATGCAACAATAGACAATATCTGCCTCTTAATGCAGGTCTAAAGTAACTGTCACAGAGCATTTCAAACACTAGGTTGTTCATCTATTCAGCTTATTACATGTTAACTCCCACTAATTTGTACGGGGTTAATGAGCATAGAAAACGTGTTAGAGAAAATGCAATTTTAAAATGAGGCTGACCATGGAACATCTGACTATGCAAAGTAAGTTTAATACTCTATGTATAGGCAAATGACTGTCAGGCAGGAATGTGTTTAGTCCCAGAGAGTGGTTGTAGAAAGCTGATTGAGTTGGTACAGTTCTCTTTATACACCTCTGCAGAACTGAAATTTTAAGAACTGAACTCAATTAAATTAGGTACATCAGGTAGAATTCTACAAACGTGCTTCAAATGCTAATAAATTACTATTTAACTAGTGCAAACAAAAACTTAGAAGCAGCCAAACTCTGTAATTTCTAATACAGACAGTAATATTTTACTTCAGTGGCCAAATGCTCTTTTCTCAACATGACTCCTTGCCTTTTACTGCAAAAGAGAGACATTTCTTGAGATCATTTTGTTTTTAATAATGTGGATAAAGTCTGTGAGGAAATTTTAATATAAGCTGTAATTCACTTATTTTCTTTCAGCTCTGGAAGAGAGATTGGCTAAGACAACTTTCATTTCATACTTATAACTTTATATTTCCCTTAGTATGGAGTAAAGTATCATTTTTTTGTTGCTCTCATTGAAGCTATTGTCTCTGTTGTAAGATCAAAATTACAAACACAAAGAAGTTTTGTTTATAATAAAAGAAACAAAAAAAAATCTCTCTAAATTATGTTCAAAATGTGCTCTTTCTCTCAAATGTAGTTCATTATACAGCATGAAGGAATACTACTGAACTACACAACTACAGCCTTCAGCAGAGCCCTAAATGGATAAGAAAAAAAAAAAAAAAAGTAAAGCAGCTTCATTAGGAAAAAAGAAAAAGGATTACTAGGTTTTTGTGTCCTCCACTTCTATCGAGAAACTCTAAGTTCATAACCTGTGAAATGCTGTCAGTAGTGGCCTTTGGAAACAGCTATCAACCAGTGAAGTCAATGTGCAAAAAAAAATGAGCTCTCACACCTACAAAGGTGGACCCTGTTGATCATGGTACTGTAGGTATACATTTCTATGGAAAAAGTAATTTCAGTATGACAGCATTTCCCCATTCCACAGTGGAAGAAAAGTAAGAAACTCAGACACTAATAATGCCTGTAAAATCAGATCCATCTCAAAACATGCAATACGGCTGGGCATCAGGACATTTGATGGTGATGGGGTAGAAGAACAGATCAGGATGAGGACATAGGTTTTGAAGCTCCTGGTCTTCCTTCTCTCTCTAGTTTTGACTGGCTATCTCCATAATGAGAGATAATTAGTTTCAATTCACAGTTAACCTTTCTCTAAACAAGTATAATTCCATTATATTTGTAAGTTTGGGCAAGAAAGACCACAATTCTTTCTAGTTCTACGTGGGTAGTTTCCTCTGAAACACTTTAAAGTTTACAAAACTGTAGTTTCTGAAACCAGATTTTTTCAGGAAAAGAGCTGGCAGCTACAGCTAGCGCTGCATGAACTGCCTATAATGCTTATTAGTGATGGCAACCTACTATGGAGAAAGAAATTAATAGACTGCAAGTCCCTCTTATCACAGTTAATATCTCTGCAGTGATTAAAATGAAATTTCTCATGGAGGAAGGGGAAAGGTGGTACAACATTAAAGTAACTGCATGGTAGCACTCTGTTAAAGTGACAGGTAAGGTGGAGCAGAGCACAGGGGACACTGCACTAGTCTGTACCTGAAATGCTGGTTGCTCTGCTCCTCATAGAAGTCTTTGAGTATGTGGTTTCCCACCCAGCTGATGCTCTCAATTCAATGGCTTAATGGAAAATAATAGAGTCAAATATATTTTTATCTTTTGGTTTAATTTTATTATTTAAATTTTAAATTAAACTCTTTTTCCTGGAATGCCTGCAAGGAAGTACTGTCATTGAAAATACCTTCCAATATTAAGACCAGATGGAAAAGTCTGCCACCATTGCTTGTTTTATACAAGGTGAAGAAAATAACCATAAAACATTGGGGGCACACATTCATTCCTTAATGAAACCAATAAAGAACAGCTTCTGGCTCTGCATTTTATGCTTTCATTCCAATTATTAGGGGGATAAGCAAGACGATTTTCCTCCAGGCTGTACTTTCCCACAGTTATTTATTTATTTTTTCCTTATTGGTATGGACTGTTTGAGCTTCAAGATCCCAAGTGCTCCCTGACATAAGCTCTCATCCACCAGAAATCATCTTCCAGAAAGTACTGATGGTTCATGCAAAATGGTATCATTCCCACAAAATTTTCCTCTCCCCAGTGAGCCAGATAATGATTCAGGACATGTAATCAGCAGAGATTATTATCTTTCAGAGGGACAATCTTACAGGAGTAGTTATATTTTCCTGTTAATTCTCCTGTATGCATTCATTTCCCAAAGACTAAATAAGATCCAATTATTCTTCATGCAGAGTCACAGCTAGACAGAGGGGCAGAATAAGTGCTCTCTAGCAGTTACCTGGAGACAACCTGAAAAAAGCCTTGCAGAAGTACTGCTACAACAGGCATTTGGTCATATCTTTTGAATAACAATGTGTATTCACAACTGCATTTACAGGTCAGAGCTCATCACGTGCAGTTGTATTCAAATTTCCCCCTTTATTGCATTTGTAGTCTATGCACAGTAAATTTTGAGGTAGATTTTTTTTTTTTTGGGGGGGGGGGGGTGTTGTTTAGTAACATGAAAAATAAGGAGAAGTTAAAACTTCAAAAAGGTGGGTTTTTTCTTCCTTTTTTTTTGTTTTGTTTTGTTTTTATTTTTGGTGTTTTTTGTTTAAACTCTGTGTATAGGCCTCAGTCTGATTACAGGTCTCAGCATGGGAAGGCTCAGAATGGTAGAATAAGAGGGGCCATTTTTCAGGACAAAATCAATACATTTCTGAGAAACATCAGGGGGATTTCTTGTGCTGAATATTTTCCCTTCCTTCTCTTAGCCTTCTATAGACTGTTTTCTTTTCACCTTACACCAGTGTTTTTCACAGCCCCATAAACCTTGTAACACAATTTCCAGTTAAAAACAATACCTTAACTTCTTTCTGCTCTGCCCATATTCTGATTTCAGTCATCTGTGAATTCAGACTTAACAGAGAATAGCTTAGAAGAGGGAGAAGGTCACCAACAGTATTGAAAGACATCTCTTTGTGTAATATAGCCTTTTCAAAACAGTAGAGGCAAACCAAACCTTTCTGTCAGAAACAATCCTCAAAGTGAAAGGATTTTAAAATTTGAATGAATTCATCAAATAAAAAATAAAAACAAACAAAAAAGAAAGGTCAAAAGGCTTCAATAACACCAGAGTATAAACAAAACAAAAGATTCAAACCTGTCTCCAATTAAATTTTTGGGGAAGAAGGAAGAAACACTTTAGTCAAGTGTAAACAAAGTAACAACAAAAAAGAATGTCAAGTTTTTATCTACCAAAACCAAGCATTTTTGCACTTTTATTTTCTTCTTGGACTCACTTTTTCCATTTGGCATCTGAGCTGATGCATCTGTTTAGCTCTGGATGGGGAGGGAGTATAAATTTGGGATGGACAAGAAGCAGAAGAATACATCACAGCCAAGAAACTCTGTCACTTACTGCAAGGACACAAAATGATGCCAAGGAGGGGTACAAAAGTAATCTGCTAACAAACCTGCCTACCTTGTCAGCTCTGAAGAACTTTCTAAAACATTGTCCACTGTTATTGCCACATCTTACATCTGAACATTCAAGGGAATGCAAGTGTTAAATGAGGATAAGAGTCGGGTATCCTTACGTAGCTCTTCTTAGGCATTATTTGGAACAAAGCTTAATGAAGAGCTTGCCCTTCACACAGAAGACCATGAGGTAGTTTCAGAAGTACACTTCATTTTTGAGCTTGTGTACTGAGCTCCAACCAAAATTTTATCTCAGATCCTCTAATGATGTACACTTTTCCTTTTCCAGGGTGAAAGATTTTACAAGATTAATTCTAAGCAGCCATACTTACCTTCATTTTAATGGCATAACCAATGCCTTTCCAAGGCAATTCAAGCAATTTGTTAAGCATTAGCGTAACAGAAACAAAGCGTGCTTCACCCTCCCCTCCCAGAAGGGATCCTGGCTCTGGGGATGCTGTCGCACGCTACCCTCTGCCCTGCTGCACTGAGGAGCATCCGCCTTCCCCAGCCCTCAGCCATCTGCTCTCCCACTGCTCCAGCAGCAGTGGAAATTTCCATTTTGTCTGAAAGGTGAATTGCATGCTAAATCTAGATGACAGGTTCAGGAAACATCTTAAAATAAATTAGCAAGACAGCAAAGCAGAGTGAGCAAGTTATAAATTGCATTAGCCATTCTGAGTGTCCCTCTAGCCTTGCCTCTCTCTCTTTGCTTTTAATCTTACAAAAGAATAGTCAAATAATTAGTTTCTTAATGCTTTGTCTGCCCATTTTAGGAGCTGTGGGTGGATTTTCAACAGTGGTGTCTTTAGACAGATTTGATGGTGTGACCTGTAGAAAGATCCAGTAGTACCCAAAGTATTGAGATTATTTGCAGAGACAGATTCAGGTAGAGCTACCAATCCCGTACAATGATTTCTTCCAGGAAAACACACACACCTGCCAGGAGACAGACACCAAGACCTTTGTAAATCTAAAGGAACAAAAACATGATCAGACTTATTTGTAGCTCTTTTTTAACCATGTGTGTGATTTCACTTCCATTTTCTCCAGTGCCACCTCCTTTCCTGCCTCTTATTACTTTTCTTATTTAGTCTTCTGTATATAAATACTTTACCCATTGTATTGCAGTTGCATACACACTGAGGATTCAGTGGTATATTTTATACAATGTGACGACATGAAGACAAGAACTTCATTTAAAATCATCGCTCAGCACCAGAACATTAGCACAACAGATAGATGATGCAACACCTGATGAACTCTTACATGAAAATTAAGTTCTTTTTAAGGTATAAAATTTGTAACATGAACTGGAAGCTGCTAATTTGATCTTTTGTTGCCATCTTGAACACAAGGTGAAAGAGCCTTTGAGACTCCTTGTATCCTGGGACCACAGAGGGACTCCTGTGATCTGCTCCTCCCTGACTTTAACTCAAGTGTTACTGCAAGAACATGGTTGAAAAGATCAAAAGACACTTCCTGTCTTTTGTGCTGAACTTGCACTTTGTCAGCAACTATTTAAAGGCATCAGGGACATTTTGTTCATGAAGAAATAAAATCCCAAACTGCATTTATCAGTGTATTTGAAACTATCCTGTTTTTTATCCTGAAATGTTATTTTCAGCTAAATCTTGAAAGGATTTTCTCAGGGCTCTCCTTGATACTACCCTACCAGATATAAAGCCTGAAACTCAGAGAGAAAGTCCTTGGAAATCTGAGGAACACAGAAAGGGTACTACATGGAGGACATTCTCCATTCACCTCTCCTTAATGAGGTAACCATTTGCTGAGCAAGCAGAAATGAAAACGAGTCACTTAATTGTTATTCTACACCTCTAATCTGCATGAAGGCATAGTTCAATACAGCATAAGTCTGGACTTTCTGTGCTGAATCCCACACAAGACTTCAAGAAATTGATTTTCAATGGCCCCCACAGCCATATACAAAATCCAAAAATCTTAATGAATTAAATCCTAGCACCTCTGAAACAACAGAATAGATTTTCAGAGCTGCAAAACCCTTGGAAATGGCCATTACAAGAACAATGAAACTGTCACGAACCCAGAAGCAATCTTTTTCTTGATCCAGCTAACCCTGAAATATTGAAATTCCATATCCAGTGACTCCAAATTGTTCTGTGGGATTAATTATCAGAGCTGCTTAATACCAACAGTGATATATGGAAATATCTTTTAATCTACAAAAAAAACCCCTCATGTTAGAGATAAGTACCCTGTAAGTAAAAAAATTCCATGTATTTTCATGCTCCACTTGCTTCAGCTGTGCTTGTTGCATAAAGATTGTGCTCTAAATAAGATGTCTACAGTGAAGCAGTAGGTATTTATCCTCTGATTTTCACTATAGATCTATTTAATGAAATACAATGAAACATGACTAATAGTAAAAACATTTTCACGCAGGAGTTTCTTTTTGTGACTATGGCTTCCACTGGTTGCAGATGTTCCTAGTAGCTCAAGAGTACTTATTTGAACCCTACATCTGCAGTTTTTTAAGACTTCTACATCTGCTAATGTCTGTGGCACCTTGAAAGAAATAAACCAGCAAGCATAAGACCACAGGTTCTTGCCTGTCTTCACAGCAGCACAATCTGGAGAAGGCAGGGTGCAAACCTAAATGATGGAGGATGGGATAAATTTCATAAAGAGGTCCTGCAAGAATAATGACTAGCTGAAACAGCCAGAGATATTTATATCCATGCAGCAGAACAGCTGGTAAATAGAGGTAATGGGAATTCCTTAAACTTCCATGTTAAACTGGCCTTTGAAAACAACTACTCCTTGATGTGTTATCTGAATTTTCATGCTATACAACTGTGAATAGTGCCTGGGCTAATAAGAGGCACAACTAGCTGGAATTTTTCCTTAAAGATCAATTTTCCATTGGGAAAATGTGAGTTCTCATTGAAAATTAAGTGTACTCTCAATATATCTCATTCAATGGATTTCCTTGACCTGTTCCTCCCCTCTTGTTCTGCATCTACATATTTTTACAATTTTTACCTAATGTTCAAGGGCATTAGGGATTACTGAAGTTTTAATCTGACAAAGCCAGAAACCATGCAATGATAGTTATACGATTGCCATGGTTAAAGCTCTAACAAATTTATCGCACCTGATAAAAATGAACCTTTTATATATATGCATTGTATCATTCATCTAAACCCGTGTCTATCCCAATGTAGCTGAAAATGCATCACTGATTGCCTTGTTTTTGAATGTTGTGCTCATTTGTCTACTGCTGTCATCTTTATGATCTGAATAGGCCTCCTCTTCCTTAATATTTAAGGGGCTGAATGATAACAATACAGCCTCTAAAGCTGGGTCTGCCATCTATAAATTATCTTCTGTCAAAACCTTCAGTTTACCTCAGTATTCTGATAGGCAGCTTGACAGACTGTGTAAAGTTTTTAAAGGTAGATATGGAAGAAAACCTGCAGTGTCTCCCTTAGTTGTTACATACGTACTTCAAAGAGAAAGACTTCAAAAATTTATTTCTTTTGATATGGTGGTTAAAAAGACTTGCAATGCAGTTTGTATTCTGCTGACTATTCCTGCTCCGGGTTAAAGGGCAGTGGTAAGGATTCATTTCCTCTCAAATACAACTTTTATGTAAAGTCCAAAACAGCCTTATCTTTGGTCATTTAAAAACAGCAACTTTCAAAAACTCACTCCTCCTTTAGCATGTGCCCCTGCAGTGCCTGGGAACAGTGCTTGTTGAGGGTCACAAGGATGCGAGGCTTTCAGAACTTTCACTCTGGATCAGAGGAAAAATGTAAGGAGAGGCACTGCTAGCTCACATGAAAGAATGGACCACAAAAATAGGGTTCATTGTCTGTGACCATCAAGACTTCCTTATCCCCTAAATGTGCAATCCAACACTGCTTAACTTAGTTTATAAGAAACTTTGACCACAAGGGACGTGTTGGTTAGTAGTTTGGTTTACATATATCCACAGTGACTAATTCAGCTGAGTCTGCTTACCGGAGCAATGAGTTAGTCTCTTTATGGTACGTTTGTCTTCCTCTTGTGCAATTTGCTTTGGAATTCAATGTTTAAAATAAGATTTCTCTTTTCAGAAACACATTCACCCACACAGCCTGCATTAAGTTTGCCAACAATTAACTAGTCAATCTGTCTGAAAAATAATAGCATATGTTTTAAGGAAAAAAATATTTCTATTTAAATATAAAAATTCAGACTAAACAACATGATTTGTTTTTGCCACATACTATACACATTTATTGAAGACAACATGACCTGGGCTTTGTGATGGTCAATTATAAGAAAAATGTGGTTAAAACTTAAGGGCAAAGAGCTTACTCTCATGATCAATCTTATCAATCAAATCAAGTTTTGTTGTTGTTGTTGTTTTGTTTGTTTTTTTTAAAGAAAAAATGTTTAACGAGGTTGAATAACCTTGCATTTCCATTGATAGCAACTTGAAACATGGAAGCCTTCAACCATAATGGATTTCTTGCATGTTGATTCTGTCCATTCATTTTGTATAAGTCTCCCAAATATAATTTTAAAAAGTGAATCAAATCACATTCCATTTCAGTCATCAACCATCACACACTGGGCCAAGACATTTCCTAAATAGATTCTGCATTATAGGTCTCCAACACAGCTTGAGAGAAAGCAGCTTGTGGATCCATATCAAATTCCAGGAGGCACCACCACATAGGATGATGTTTGCAGAATAAATAGTGCTGTAAACTTGTTACCACGACTGATCTCTTTTGGACCGTTCCTAGATTTACTTTCTTAATCTTAAACTTTTTTTTTTTTTTTTTTTTTTTGACATTTGATGCTCTGGAATCTATGCCTGAATAAATCTCCATGCCCTTTCTAGTTGATATAACTAATCATCTTTCTGCAAATCTACAGAAGAGAACGAAAACTTCAGTACTAAACATTTTGAGAATACTTAATGTCCTTTCTATATGCAGATGAAGTATGTTTGCCATTCTGTGCTATAGATATCTCAGGGATGAAGAACTTGGTTCTTCAAGATGCTAAGCACTCTGGCCATAATTTAACATTTTGTATGCTCAAAGCTCAGCATATAAGGAGTCAGAGAGTCAGCCTCACTTATTCCCTGGCACTGCAGACATTCCTCAGAGTTGGGGTGTATTGGAATGAGATTAATCAATAGCGATTCAGCAGTATCAGCTGAAATTAGTGTAATAAAATGCACAAAACTGTAATCATATGGTTTTAGCAGTTCTCTTATTTAGGATAGCAGAAAATACTCCCAGTCTTTCTAGCATTCAAAGGGCATCATTATACAGCTTAGGCGCTTCAGAATTGCTTCAATTAAAATTATTTTATATTTACTTTAATTTCTGAATTGTCTAAAACTGATTTAAGAATTTGTTAGTTCTCCAACAGCAAATGGGCACAACTGTGCAAGACCTATTATGCCTGTGACATTGCCAAGCAGAATTTTGCCTGGTACAGCACGTATTATTTTTGAAGATTGAAATGTACTGTTTTAAGAGAAGAACACTCAGTTCCAAAATGTAGGATTATATCACATCACAAGCTAATGATCTGTATTATCATGCCACAAATACTTCATTTTTCATCTCTCCCTCCATGTGATATTTATCTGATTAAAAAGAACAATGAAAAAAAGAATAAATATAAGCTGAATGGAGAGCTGCATATGTTGACAAACTGTCATGACCTTTCACATTGTAATTGACATATAAATTTTCCCAAGACTTTTTATTCAATTGAGAAAATGAATTAGCATTTTGAAAATAAATATAATGTTTATAGAAAAGATGACCCCAAAGAAAAGTAAAAACCACTTGAAATTTTATAAACAAAATTACATTTGAAATGTTATATAAACCTATATATATATAAATCTGTGTGTATATATACACACATACGTACATCCACATATTTGCATTTATTTTCTTAATTATATTCATAGTGATATTCCTTACATAACATGATATTATGATACTCCTTTTTGTAATGACATCAACATGTCAATAGAAATCCTCTCAAGATTTTTTTCTGTTTTTTAAATAATTGCTGCATCCTGGCCTAATCCTGCTTTGGACTGCATCAGCTGGTCTTCAACAAACATATCACTCTGATACCCAAAAGATACTCCCAGTGTACTGAAAGATACTCTGAGTCTACAGCCAGCCATACTCCTCTCTCATCTGAAGTTATTAGAGCTGCTGAAAGGACAGGCTGTCTGAGAAAAAGCACAGCTTTCTGACCATATTATTGGAAAATGATTTTTCCTCAGTCAGTATAATTTAAAAACAAAACAGAGAAAAAATAAACAACCATAAAAAGTCCACCCACCAGCCAAAATGAAAAATTGTAGTCCAAATCGGAGGTACGACAAAAAAAGTTATAAATAAATAAAATACAAAGCACAAGTTTGTACTACATAACCCCAACCTTATACTTTGGAGTAGCACACTCTTCAATAATGCATAAAGCTATAAAAAAGGTACGTGTGTGTTTATAGACATAACTTACCCTAGCTGAAGTTTAGGTCTTATATATCATGAATATAGCCAACATTAAGCAAGAAATCAAAAGATATAAAACTAGTATAAGATGAAGTTCTCCATTAAAGTACCCTGAAGTCTGAATGATGTCAATCTGTATATCCTTTGAGCAAGCAAATATTACAAAAATCCACCCTCAGAAAGAAATGGCAGAAAGAAAGTGAGGCAAAGGGTATTCAGTCACAGTTTTATCTATTATTCAGAAAACCTCAAAGCTTTAGGTAAGTCAGATAACATTAAATATCATGTAACATATTTTGCCTCAAATCTTTGTGTTCGCTTTCAACCCACATTTATTTCTTTCAAGCTATTTAAATCATTTAAACCTCAATCTGCTTTAAAAGCTTTTCTGTCATTGCTACAAACCATTTCTTTTAACATGGCATTCTGATCCAGCAGAGTTGGGTATTCAGATTGGAAAAGTGTTAAACCAAATCAATATAAATGGAGAATTACAGCTTGGGTTACAATGTACCACACAGTTTTCCAAAAACTTCAACAAAATGTATTGTATGGAGCTGCACACCGATACTGCCATAAGGTCTAATCCAGAATTCCTCTTTAGAGGGTAAATCAACTGAACAAGTTATCTTGGGTCAGCTGAGCTGCAGTAATAGTCTTGAGTGTACAGCCATAGCCTTGAGCAACCAAACCTACTCAGGCTTCTTATTTACAACATCTAACTCTTTCCCAAATGTTGTTGGAATTGCTCAAACTGTAAAGTGTTTGCTTTATGCAAGTGCTGGCTTCCCACTATGACCACAAAACTATTCTCCAGTCATAAAGCACTTTCTTCTGGGTCATGGTGCCTGAAAGCTTAATATTTTCCACAACCATTAGAAGTAAAAGGCATCTTCAGTCTAACAGGCTCATAGGTGTTGCAGACCTGAGTAATCCCACCAAAGGTAGAGGAGCCCACCCACCACCTTTTGCAACCTCTGCTAGTGCCAAGGCACCTCGGAGATCCTGCACCAAATGCTGTCCTACTTCTAATAAGTACTGGCCCATGTCTGAAGTATTCTCTGATGTTCTTTTGAGACAATATTCCTGTTAAATCCTTCCTTCCACATGCCCAAAGAGATAAAAAAAATTCTCAACTAGCTGCAAAATACGCTGACCTGCTTAAAGATTATGCCAGTTCCATTCTGCAAGCAGCAGTGTAAGGTATGTAGGAAGAAGAAAGCTCTAGTTGAGAAATGAGCAACTTTCATATTGATTTAAAGAATCTTAAGATACTTATCAAATAGATTATTCATCAATTCATCTTTCTTGAAAATGAAGCTCCTTTTGAACTATCACAATCTAGATTTATTTATGGCTTGATTTCTTTCTCCATTTCTGAGAAAAACCTGTAACTTGATGAATTTCAGCTAAAGCTACCGATTCTCAAGAGCTTTGACTGTCAGGTGTGAATTTACCATGCCTTGATTTCCTCATCTCTTTAATGTCAAGAGGGGGCAAAATACTTAGCAGGTTTAGGTAGCCATAATTTCTTGATTTCCAAAGAACACGCTCCACTAACACACCCATCTCACAGGCAGCACAGTGAAACACAATCATCATCCATGCACATTGCTTTAGGAACACTAGGTGAAAGTGCCTTTGATCAAAAATGTAGTCAGAGCATGCTTTTCAAAATATTCAACTCCCACTGATACTCTTCCCACCAGCTTCCCACCACTTCTACACCGACTCTTCCCACCAGCTTTAAAGAAAACAGATTTAGGCCAGCACTGAACACTTTCAAAAATCCAAATCTGAAGGAGAATAACGCCATGTGGGCACTACTTCTTGAATGAAATGAAACAGGAAAATCAGGTCTGACTAAACACAGAACTACTACAATTTACTTAAAACCACACTTGAACATTTGTTGAGCTTTAAATATTTTTTCCCCCTCAATTAATTTGCCATTTTTCCCTGCTTCTCAAATGCTGAGCCAGGAGCTGGACTGCTACAAGTGTTGTTTCCATGGCATTTCCAGTCTGACAGGAAGCCAGAAACACTAGAAAGCTCATGAGACAGCCTGCTTTCAGGAGTTCTCAAGCAAATTTTGGCTGATCCAGGATGCTTTGATGACTTCAGAAAAGCATTCAAACTGGGGCATATCTCATCGCCAAGCTAAGCCCAAACCCAAGAAAAGTTTGCCTGTTAAACCAATGTGACTTTCGGGAGGCAGGGGTGGGCAAATATTTCCTACAGTTTCTAATAAGCATTTTAAGATTGATGAAATAGAAACAGTAAACAGTAGAAAGAACGTATCGAGAAATACATGATCATTGCTTTCCACCTAAAGTTTTCATACTTTACTGAAAATCCAGCTCTTCTGCTTTACAAAAGCATTCATTTGTGTGAAATTAATTTTGGTAGGGTTTAATAGTGTGTTTGTTGGGATCTGTGTTCTGGACAGGGTATGCTTCTACATAGATTTATTTTGGTTTTCTATATTTTACGCAAACCAAGCATGACCTCTAAGTTCCCAGGAAGACGCCAGTGTAACCTTTAGAATGTAGGCTTTTCCACCTATATACCTGCAAGAGCAAAGCTAAAAATTTACAGTTAATCTTTGCATTTGTAATTCACATTTTCATTCCTGTTACAGATGCTTTCTTTCTGCAAGTTAGTTACTACCTTGTTATCAAATTTTCCTTGAATGTCAAATTGAAACCACAAAAAAATAATAGTTCATTCCTTCAGAACACTTGTATCTGAGGTGCCAAGTTAAGAGAAATTTGTTATAGCAATAGCTTGCAGCTTGAGCACTCAGGTAAGTAATGAATTTTCCTGGATATGCAACAATGTCGGAGAAGCCCATAACCTGACTTGAGAGAGATGAATTTATAGAAAATTTCAGTTTCACCCTAACTCAGGTTATCAGGAAGCCATTCACATGCTTCACTCTAAGCAATTTAGAGCCTCAGCTACCTCTGTTGGCCAGACGCAAATACATAAATGCACTTGTTTTGTACCCTCTGCTGCTGCACACACATCCCGCTTTACTTGCTCCTTCTGACCAAGTTTTCCTTACCACCTCCACATGCATTTAATGATTTAAAAGGCTCATTGCAGTCCAGTGCCAATGCTGCTAGAAACATTCCCAAATATCAGTAACGCTTTCAGGACAGAGCATATGAATATCCCTTCCATCTGGCTGAGTTCACGCCTGTCTACTCAGCAGAAGCACTCAGACTCTGACCCAGAAGATACACTGCAGCTACACTTTTCACAAAAGAGAAAATTTTGAGACTCTGTTCAGTTCCTATTCCTCCCCAGACAGTGTTTATGCCATGAGAGATCAGTTTCTGATTTAGTGCTATTGCATGGTGTGGACAGTCTGGAGGGTCTAAATAGCTTTTTGCTTCTCCTGCCTCCACAGCAGACCTGCATCTGTGGTAGAACAAGAGAAGATGCTAAAGCCCACTGTCCTCTTGCTGGTCTTCCCCAGTGCGTGTTACATTGCTTGGTGTAGCCAAAAGTAGACTGTCAGGAGGAGAGTGGAGCAGAGGCTGTGAGTGGAATCTGTCCCCCTGGCAGAGGGGCAGGGACAGGGTGACATTGCCTAGATGACCCCCTCTGCCCAGGTGGGCTCAGTGGAACAAGAGCCACAAGACAACAGGAGTGGGTTCATGTGCCTGGCATGGACACTGTTCACTTTACAGTTTGGGTACACGTATACTTTTTTCAGTAGCACCGTCTGAAAACTGAGGTCCATACGAGTGGCTAGGGGGTCACTGCTGGAGAGTAGCTACCCACAGCTTTGTAGTACTGCTTGCTCTAGTGCCTGGCTCAGAGGTGTGCAGAGCTTGCAGAGACACACCCCGCAGCTCCTCCTCAAATCCGTAAACCAACTGATTTAATAGACGTTATACATGCCCTATTTTTCTAACCCCCAAGACCTACTTTCTGTCTTCATGAAAGACACCTTCTTTGTAAAAGGAAAATATATAGTTTCAGATACAGATTTTTCTTCCTGTTCTTGGTGGAAGCAGAACTAATTAATTGCCTGCTATAGGGCCTCGATAAACAGGGGAAAAAAAAAAAGAAAACGCCAAACAACAACAACAACAAAATGAATGCATTCATTTACCTTTCTCTCCATGAAGTACTGAGTTCATCATTTTCTGTAAATCACAGACAAGTTGAACGCTAAATGTGATTCTAGCTTCTCAGTGGAGATATAACAAACTATTTTCTGGCTCCAAATTTCAATCAAGAAAATACATATGCATGTTTGTATTTCTTATTAGATCAATGTCAAGATTGCTTTCTTTTTTATTATTATTATTTCAAAGGAATAAGAAAACTTTTTTTTTTTTCCACAATTTACTGCAAATAATAAGTTCAGCTAGAACTCCCCATTGACTGCATTATTCAGGGTCACTACAGTGAATTCAGGATAGCAACCGTTTTCCTTCTTAGAAATCAGACATAGTATATTACCAAATCTTTAGTTTTATTAGCTGCATCACAGAACCCAAAGAGACCTCAGCACAGTCAGTTTTTCTTTCTGCTGTGTAAAATGCCCCTGGCTTCTGATGTACGTGCTACTTCATTCTGCATGTGAATTTCTTATTTCTAGCTCAGAACCATGGCCCTCTTTTCCTGAATGGCCTTCAAAGCTCATAAAGCAGGACAATTCTTTCAAATAAATATGTTGATTTTAAGAGCACACTCGTAGTTCAAAAGAACAGTTTGGCTTTGGAGCAATATTCCCTGCTATCGTCTCACAATCTGAGCAGCGAGATGAATGTTGCTGAATCTAACATGTGGTTACTCATCACAAGGTATAGCTGCAAATTTCACACAGCAGGACTCCTTTGTCAAAACAATCCTCTGCTGAGAGAGTCTTTTCTGTGGGAGCTCCACAGGGCTCTGAGGCTGAGTACTTTGACATTTAAATCAACTTCTCTCAGTTCACATCTCATTTTCGTCTCTCTACACTGAGCGGGTTAGCTCTGGAATTGCACAAGCAGAATGTTTGCTCCTGTTCCACCAGCTCACATGGGCTGTTGCGGTTCTCAGTTCTCCAGCAATCCACTCCATGGAGAGCATTAAGTAGACCAGTGCAGAACCCAGGACAGCTCCAAAGACATTTTACTCCCAGAGAACAGTTTGACATTTTGCCTGAGCCTACTTGCTTTCCTTCAAATATAACACACACACACAGTGTGTTCAATGCTTAGTCTGTATGTGAGAATTACTGAAGAGATATATTTTCAGCATGAAAACTTGCTAATTCCATAGAGAAAAACATTCTTATTTACTTTTGTTTCCTTGTTTTTAAGTCCTAAATAGATGAACTATGTGTTTATTAATTTTACTTAAATATATAGTTAATTTTGAATCAAATCACAGAATCTGACTGCAATCATTTCTGGGACAAAAAAAATCCCCAGGAAAAACTCTCAGAGGTAGACCAAACTAAGTGTCCCTTCTATTGTGTCCCTGCAGGTCAGATGCATTTCTAGTATACCTTGAAAAAATCATGGAGAACTTTTGACTTTGAAGACAACAATCTTGTTGAAGTAGGGTAAGAAGTTAGTGTGAAATTGCCAGGGACAGAACTGTAGCGGTTCACCTATAGATTTGCGAGTGGATGGTCTTAGAAAAAAGATATTAAAAAATGACACTAGTAAAATTGATTCAATCTAGTATTGAAAATTTAAATTTTTAGATACAGAAAGAATTAAAATATTTTTGTAAGGAAAATATCTTTAGTCTTATGGATATATGCAATCTCATTGTAGCAGAAATAAGCCTATGAATATAGATCAATATATGGAAAAATATATAACAACAATTTTCTTATGAAGAGAGAAGTTGTTGCAAGTGAAAGAGATATTGCTATAGGTTGGTTCAACAAAATACGGAGAACATGCCAAGTAGACTAAAGGACCCTCAGAATCTATAATTTTAACTGTAAAGAGAGTCTGTATAATTACACTGTTGTTTTTTTTTTGTGTGTGTGTGTGTGTGTGTGTTTGTTTTTGTATTTTAAAACACAGAACAATTGAGCCAAATGCCATACCTGAAAGAACAGTTAAAGCTTCTTAAGAAATATATTGCCACAAAGAAAAATGATGAAAGTTATATCAGATATTGAGATGTGATTGTAAACAGTTTTTCTGCAAGTGGGCAATCTAGCAACAGTAATATAGATTTAGATGGGGAAAAAAAAAAGAAAGAAAATTGACAAGGAACAAGGAAATGGACGTGAATCCATCTGTTCATATTTCAAGAAATAGCTCACCACAAATATATCTGAAAACTCACTGAATTTACCAGAACAAATTGCTCCAACAATGGTAAAAGATATTTCTTTATTTTAAAATGTTAATAATTTATAAGTTATAATAACTATCTAATAATAATCACAGATAAATGTAATCATCAGATTGTCTAGCAGAACAATAACCCATGGAGTTCATAACTGATGAAGGAAAAACAATACTCATTGTTAACAAGCGGTGCTGACAAAGCAAAAAAAAAAAAAAAGTTTAATTTACAAAGTATGATGTCTTGTGTAAAGAAAAAACCCAACCAACCAACAACAAAAAAAGCATCACAAAAAGAAAAACCTTGTAAAAGAAAAAAAAAAGAAAAAACATGTAAAATCCTGTAAAATACACGACTCTTCCAGCCAAATCCTTAATTATTTCAATAAGAGAACCATCCTTCTCCATTTCTAGTAATAATGAGTGTTGGATTATAACCCAGGAGGAGTCATTTCAGTGATTCCACATGAGCAAAAATTGTCATAGGCAATCTGTTTCAGAGCAGCAAAACTTTTTAGCGTGCATACTTTTCGAGAACATGTTATTTGGTGTCCATATTTTTCTTACTTTTAACTGTGCGCTAAGACTGCAAAAATACTATTTACATTCTACCCTCAGCTGCAAATATATGTATCCAGAACAGTCACTTTTAAGTGGAACATAGTGGAAGTGCCTTCTGTATCTGGACAGCGGGCTGTAGATAAACATTGAGAAAACATTCCATAAAGCTAATAAAACACTAAGACAAGTGTGGGGTTTTTTTGTTGTTGTTGTTTGTTTGTTTGTTGGTGCCTCTATTATTTTTTATAAGAGATTTCCTAATGTTTAAGTATTAACTCTATCCACATCAGGAAAATCCCATCCTTATAGAAGTGTTTACTTAAGAGTTAATAAGTTAATAATATTAAGTTAACTCCTTTGGAGGCCTCCAGCACTATCGTTTATTTATTAAAAATTGCCTTTATTTGTTATTACTACAATCAAGCAGGATTTTTAACGAACTGTTTTACAATAGTTAAGCAAATACAGAGTGGTAATAAAATAGATTAATTTTGTCATGTTTTTTAATTTTCAGCATTGATTATTCAATACTATTACTAGCGAGCATTTTTCCCATGGAAAAGATCACGCAACCCATTGCATTAAACATTAATTTTCTTGTTATTAAATTTATGTCTACACATATGTAAAGATTAGAACTTCAGACTAATCCACTTTAAAATTTTCCTCTTTTCATCCACCACTTCAGTAAGAATTCTTACATATCTCACCTCTTCTAAGTAAAACAAATGCATTTGAAACAGACACGTTAATTCCATTACCAGAACCCAGTCTTCATTTATATTTAGTAATAAAAATACTTAAAACAAACTACACTATTCTTGAAATCCTACATATTCCTATGTATCTCCCTTCAATAGTTAACACTCTTACCACCCTTCTGACACAGAACAAACCCTTCTCTAACTCACAAAAGCTAAGATTTGTAGGTCAGGTCATTACCTGAGAAAACACAACTTTTTTTCTGTACCTACGTGCATTACATCCGTGTGAAGAAGTAACACAGCAAATCCTCACTTGGTGGCTCTGAAAAGAAGAAGAATGCAAGGAGCAAGGAATAGACACATCCCTAACTCTATCTTCTTCAGCTGAAGAACTTGGAAGACCATAGCTCATCAAGGTTTGGTTCATCAAGGCTACCAGTCACCACACACCTCACAAAGGCAGGTGACTGAAATTTGCATTTGGAGGTAGTTTACTAAGAATAGGTTTTAAGCTTCAAATACATGTCTGTGTGAAACCTTAAAACACAAGATCTTGCTTCAAGAGCAAGGGACATTTTGCTATGTCCTTGAAGAGCAATAGCCATAATTTTAGGGAGAGTAACTTTGTTAAAAGGAAACTAACTAAATTCCTATTCCAAAAAGCGTTATGGAAAGTCTTTACTTTGAAGTTGCCCATAAGAAACTATAATTTCCTGATTGTGAAACACCATTTCTGAGTGAATAATTCTCTCCCAGTTACTTTTATAAAATCTAAGTATTAACAATTCTGGAGCATATCTTTTATGTAATGAGGTACATAAAGTTTTTCTATATAAATTATGTACTTATATGAGCAGAGATGTAGTAAAGTCAGATAGAGAAAATAAGTCAGTGGTGCAAAGCCTCTAGGTAGCTTTCATTTCCATTTAATTTTCTGTGGGTACAGTTGTTGCATCTGTTTTTCCTCTGCTTCCCACTCCCACCAGTTCTTATTCTGTGCAATAATGTGAGGGTTCTATCTTAATTGTGTTTCAGGACAGCTGAAGGCATTGAAAGTAAAGGCCAATAGTAAATGTTGCTGAATATTAGAACATAAGGATGTTTCAAAAGAAAGAAACAGGGTTTTTTATTTTTTTTTCCTATCCTCTGAACATTGCTTGTTTTTAACTGCCAACATTGGGAGGAGGCTTCTGAATGGAAAATTCCTAGTGCGTATGATGATCCATTTTTCCTCTCCTTCTCTTGTTTGTCAAAGCCCTCAGTGTGTTGAACTGTTATCTCTCTTCTGTTTAAGATCTAGGATGATCTTAAGTAAGACAGATAGTCTGTCTTCAGTGCTGTGACATGTATCTGTTTATGAGTAATGAGTATCACTGACAGACTGATTAATAGTAATTTTATATTGTGGAAAGAAGCTAGAAAGGGGGACATTGTGTGGAATATTTATTAATGAAGTACAGTCAGCACTGCACAATGGAGAAAGACTTTTCAGGAAAAAAAGTGGAAAGATAAAGGGAAAACTGAAAAAGCTCCAGAGAGCATGGGAAGTAGGTGGCCAAGCAGAACAGTGTAGAAGGAGGAAGACGAATTACCACATGAATGAAAGGCAGCGAGAAGTGAACAAGAGATTCACATTAATTCATGTGCACGAAGGGCCTCTGATTAATTCTGTAATGCAGGTGAAGAACAGAGATGATCAGGGCAGTACTTCACTGGCAAAATAATGGTATATACTTAAAGGGGAAATCTTTATCTTGAGCTGAATTGATGAACACACATCTTATCTGTATCAGTAGAGCTGTAGTCTGAGTCTTACTCAGTCATTTAAACCTCCCATTCAAACACTAAATTGCAGTTCTCAAATTAAAGACTTGCCACTGTGAGCACCTGCTGGGATTTCCCTGCTACTGGTATTAATGTCTGACAACACCTTCCAAAAAGTCCCAGACTGAATTAGCCTTACTTTTCAGACAGACCATACAGTATCTATTGGAATTCCAATATCTATAGTGGGAGAGCATATATTTGCAGCTTACCAATGGTTATCTTTTCCTTTGACTTAGCCATTCCTGGCAAAATTCAAGTATGCAAGAATCAAAATAGCCTCTAAGACAGACATATTTGAATCAGCCAACACAATTTTGTCGTGCTTAAGAACCAGGGCACACAGCAGTTCACCTTTAGTGACAAACACTTGTCATGGACGTTTTAACTATCCACTAATAGCATCTAAAATAAAACCGAAGGAAAAACCTTAGAAAAACAAACAGACAAAAATTTGCCATGCATATATTAAAGCTGAAAGCAAAATTTGAGAGTAATTGTACCACAGAGAGCAAGGAAAGAAACAAAATGTTTATATCCATCCATGCACAAGACAAGCTACTACGTATTTAATGTAGTATGTTCAAGGGTTTAAAAGTCCACAAACTGTACAAAGGTATATCCCTCAGCTCTTGCACATGTGAAGTGACAGACTCTAGCTACACCACATATGGCCTGTATTTTTTTCTGTTGATCAGTTTGTCAGCATTTTCCAGGCTTACGGCTTCTGTAAGGAAGAATTTGAGATCCCACAAAGGGTGGCTGGATGGGAAATCCTGAGAGGCCATGCTCTGCCCACAGTGGACACCAAAACCTGGACACCTTGGGAAGCTGACCCTGCAGCCCTGCATTAAAAACAGCTGTCAGAGGTGACTCTGTCAGAGCTCTTTTTAACGAGAGGCTTTGTGAGCTTGTTGAACATTGACTGCTTTAATGTAATGCCTATGTTTTGATGAAAAAGTATTTTTCTGAGGAAACTTTTCTAATACGGTTTCCGTACAGGTCTCTCAAAAATAAATAAATAAAATAAAGTATACGTAAATATTATTGGCTATTGCCAGGGTTCAAAGTTCAGGTTCAGGTTCCATTATCCAGCAAAGAAAAGCAGGTGTTGTTCATCTTAAACATAAAGTAAGATCGAAGAAAAAATAAAAAATAACTGACCAGAAAAGAGTCCCAAATCCAGAGCCTTGCCTTATTCTCTTGGAAGCAGCATCCATGTCAGCAAAATCAATGGGACTTCACTGCTCTGGGCTCACTGGAGATCTCGTCTAAACGTTTTACATCCACTGTAGCATTTCTACCATCTATGCATGCAAAAGAAACACTCATTTTTCAGCTCTGGAACACCAATGAATTTTATGACCACAGACAGAGCATTTCTCTGGGTGACTGGCTCACTGCTATGATGGCCACAGACATTGACTCTTCCTTGGAGCATTTTGTACACAGGCCACCAGGCTGTAGCTCTACTCATGCTTCACTGCGGATGATGCTGGAGGCGAGTTAGGTACGATAACCTAGCAGAACAGGCAGTAGTGGTGCAAAATGCAGGCTGTGACAATGTACAAATGTAAGGTAGAATTCACAGTTTTGCACCTTTCACTTCATTTCAGGTCTGTCTTCACATGAACAGTTCCTTTAAATCTAAATACAATAAGGAGTTAGGCTGAACTGATCTAAGGTACAAAAAGGAAATCTAAGCACAGAAAAAAAAAAAAAAACGAAAAAAAAAAAAACCAGACAAAAGCTGTGTTCACTTCAGTATTTCTTCCTAACATTGATGCACAAATTAAGAGACTGCAAACTGAAAGAAAATCCTACCTCCAAAGGCATGTCAAGACTTAAAAACAAAGGCCTTTTTTATTAGGTAAGGATGCTGTTAGGCATCCAGTTATGTTAAGCATAAGCTTCTCAAATCTCAGTCTCAGTGGGATCTCAATTCATGCAAGGTTCTCAGAGCAGGTTTGCCATATCCACCAAGTCCTGTCATTCATAAAATGTTCTGTCATTAACAAAATAGCTAATGATTTCCTTTAGAAATTAAGTGGTGCCTATCTCGTATATCACAAGTTTATGCCAGACTGAAAATCTGGGTTTGATTACAACCAGCTTCAGCAACAGCAGTTTCAGAAAGGTCCAAAGATTTTTTCTTGCAAACAAGAGACACAGGTGTCAGCGCAGCAAATATCTGACACCAGGGGCTATATCTGACACACCCCTATATAGCCACACATGCTCCACAATTATTATTGATCTTGGTGGCATTCTCTGAGCTGAATTTAACAGTCTATACATGGCTAAAGAATTGTCAGTTGCCAACATATCTCCTTCCTCAGATCATGACCTGAGGAGAACTGCACTACTGGGGCTTTTTAGAGCACTGAGCCAACTTTTCATGTCACTTCAGCGACAACAAAACACAAATAAATAAATATATAATATAAATAAATAAAAGCTTTTTTTTTTTTTTTCCTAGTATTTATTTCCCCACTAATATTTTTCAGAAGTGTCAGAAGTAACCTTGGCATCACTTTAATTTTCTTTGAAAAACTGCAAAATTACTGTATATGTGTACATCCATGGCTAACCAAAATGTTGCATCTTGCTCATCACTGACCTTTCTTGTAAAGTAGTATTTTCATCCTTTAAAGACCATAAATTAATCTTAAATAGTGTTAAAAAGAAACTCAGAATCAGTAAGAGACCTTCAATTCCTTTTCCAGTCACATGCTCATCCACTAACAAAGCTTGATTTTGATTTTTTTAGTCCCCTCTTTACAGTTATCTCTTGTTCTTAAATTAGTGGTAATTTTTCCCTGTTACTCCACTTGATCATAAAAAGGAGTGTAGTTGCAATCCTGTGTTTTTGTAATTTTCTTAAAAACCCACACTTCCTCATTTAAGGTACAGTAGGGAATTATTATTTTAGCTACTATCTTTGTTGCTGTTTTTTGGTGTTTTGTCTTGTATATTAGTTTTTACTTTATGGGAGATATGCAGAGCTCACATGGAAAAAATTATAATGGAGTTTGCCAATCTCTTTTCAAGGTTATTTGTCTTTCTGCTTATGCTTCTCAAAGGTCTTTATTTTCAATTTCTTCTTTGTCTCAATACCCATATATTATGATTTATTTTTTTTCTTTGGTGAATAACTGCCCTAGCAATATGCAAAAGCAGGCAAAAACCTCATTTGCAGTATATAATTTCTTTTTCCAGTTACTAGTCCTGTCAATCAGCTGGTCTCAGGCTACCACAAAAGTATGTCAGGAGCTGTATTTTTCTTGCTATTATCCATAATCTCTGTGAAAGGAGAAAGCACATTATTTCATCCATGGTTGTGTCATACAAAAAAAAAAAAAATGTCTTTTAAACATCACCAAGATTCAGTAGCTGCAGATAAGACAAAGCCTCAGTTAATTTCTCCACATCAGATCTTTCTGCATCAGAATTTTTTTGACCCCACCAGTTTGAATCTGGCAAGGTAGATAGATGATCAGAGAGGTTATATGCAGTGACGGTCCCTTACAAGCAGATAAAATATCATGAGAGAAAGGAAGAATATTTTCATTCTTTCTCCTTTGATAGTGTTTGGCCTTTTATGCAGCTCAAGATGTTCTTCCAGAAAAGATTGCTCGTATTCAGTACCATCTTCCTGTGAGATGTTTTTCTGTCCTAGATAAGGACATTCTCTCTTGAAATTCAGAACATTATTAATATGACTTTTGTAAGATGCCCCGTTACAGACATTTGGGGGTCAAGTTCTCTTTGCAACATGTAGTAAACCATACAGGAAGCTGCTCACTTTAGGATAAGTTAAGGAAGGCCTATATCCCAACCACATACTTTTACTGGGAGACCACAGGGTGAACTGTTGAGAGTAGAAATGGCTTCTACAAAGTCCCATACCCTTAGGGCTCTTGCAGACATTCCCCAGCATATCTACGTGTTATTTCAGCTCATAAGCTGAAACATCATCACCCTCCCATAGGCAGGGATTTGGATATGGACCATCCACACACAACCTCTCCAGAACTACTACACACAGCCCTGCAAGCAGAGCAGACTCCATACTTACTATGCCTTTCCATCTTTATTTTCCTCTGATTTGCAGCTTAAATATGCAGTAATCCCCGAAGGGAGTGTTGCTGGATCATCATCCCCACAGGGTGAAACGGGAGCTGATAGAAACAATATTTCTGATGATGCTCAGCCCAACCGTGTATGGAGCAGGTATGAGGACAACCGGTCCCTCTTGCATCAAGTGCTCACTTGGCAGTTACGAAGAGAAACTGCTCCTGACATTTCTGTGTAGGTTGAACCACTCCTTTCCTCCTCTGGACTTTTTTGTCATTCATTACCACAAGTGTGTAAAGTGGGACTTGATGAAATTCAGATGCTAAAATAGTAGAAATCTAGAAACACTATCGATTCGGTGTCATTTATTTGTTAGTCACATACTGTGAGTACAAATTCCCATCTGAGAGAGGACTATGTGCATTAACAGGGTGGCATGCCCTCTTGAAGAACACAGCCTTCTCAGAAAAAAGGAGGATTTATTGTTTGTATTTCATATATATATAAGAATCTTAAAGTAACTCCATCCTCGTCTTTATACCATTTCTTGTACTTCTGCCTATTTCAAGATTATATCTTTGTTCCATAAAATGTAAAAGCTTCTGAAAATTGCTTGAAGGGGACTGTATTAGAAAAAAATAAAATAAATCACAAAACCAGATGAGCTCTATTTCTTTTTAACAGCTCATCATCAGTTTTCTTAAGAGAATACTTGTTTTTCTGGAAAGAAATCCACTTCAGCTGAAGTAATTCCTCAGCTTTTTAATTATTACACTCCTCTTTGGTACTCAGCTTTAATAGCTAATTCCTTCACCTGACCATTTTCCTTAACTCTTGAAAATCTTCTCAGCAGTTCCAGCAGCGATGTGTTTTGTTTGACCATATTAAAAAAATTATTGTAAAAGAAGTAATAAAACTGACCAGTTCAGATGTGCGTTTTAGAGTGAATATAGACAAAGTCCCAGCTACTTCTCAGGTCTAATTTTATTTCATTTAATGAAAACAGAAAAGAGTAGGGGCAATATTTCCCTGTGATGTGGCCTTGCTCAGTGTGAGAAAAAGCAAAAAGCACTGGCTATTTAAAAGCCTCGAGCTTTTAAAACGCAGCTTCCACCACAGACCAATAGGCTCTATGGGTCCCTGTTTTGTAGCACTAACTCCTCTCTCCTCTGAGTGTTGCAGACAAGCACGTCTCCCACTCTCCCCAGGCCCAGTGAGAGAACTTTGAATTCTCCTTGCAAATAGCTTCTGACCTTTCCAGTAGCAGAAGTGCCAGCGTACCCACTGGAGCTCTGTGTACTTTTGCAGGTGTAAACCTGTCATTTTAAGTTATCATCCAGGAAACCTGAGAAATGAAGTTAGAACAATCTCAATATTTTATGTCATGTAGTCATTCCAGTTCAGTACCGAAGATCTCAGGAACACTCTTCAGAGCGTGTCTTTAAATCTACAACTCGAAGAGTCCCAAGCTCCTACCACTTCCACTGACAAATATATTCAAACAGTATTCAAGTGAACACTTTTTTTTTTTTCTTAAACATGGAACTATAAGTAGAAGAAAAGATAAATTACTTACAGTCAAATGCAGATTTCTCTTTTAAACTACCTCTGTGTATATATATATATATTGAAGGAAGAATATTTAAATTTAGAAATAAGCTGAAGAGTTATTTTCCAGAAGAGTTACCCTCTCAGTTCTGCACCATGCACGGCCTGTTCTACTTCTGCTGCTCAAGAATTATTTCATGTCAACTTCAGGAATCTGTTTTATTTTAAAATGCATGTTTTATTTTCTCCTTCATACAAGAGTATTTTTTCCTTGGCAGTAACTCCATTAGTCTCACTGTCAGTATCACTGATCCCAAACAAGGATGTTTTCCATTCCTCTGCAATTCGAGGCACAAGAAGAATAAACCCAGGTGCCAAAGCCACCACAAGCTCTGCCATGCTGAAAGTAGGCAGTCGAGGCAGTCTGGTTTCAGGCACACTCACACGGGTTGTAAGATAAGAATTAGAAACCTTCTAGATTTGTGCTGCAGTGCCATGAGTGTGAGCAATTTCATCTCCATCCCCCACATCACCTTTTCTTATGCAGGAGGTCTGGGGTAACTTTATTGACTTCACCTATTTTCAGCTGAAGCACAGAACAATATATCAGGAAATCTGGATCATCAGGCTGATTTAATGGCATAGAAGGGCTTTTGAGCCTTGTGAGACAGGGTGATTCATCACAGGGACCAATTCTCATGCTTTGGGAAAGTGTCGGTTGGGCAAGCACCAGACAAATGTGAGAAGGAAAAAAATAGAAATACTCAGCAAGCATCCTTTTCTCTTTTAAAACACCATTAAATTTAGTAAATATTTATGTAAAAATAATGTTCCAACAGTCTCTGAAAGATGACAAAAAGCACAGTGTGGCAACAGCCATTTCAAATCTGGTGCAGCTGATTGGGCAGTGTTGATGAAACTGAGGACAACTGCAAAAATTGGTCCCAAAGTCATGAGAAAAAAGAAAAAAAAAGAAAGCAAAAGAAACAGAAATAGAAAAAGAAAAAAAAAAAGGAAAAAGTTTACAGAGGGCAATGTTCTATTTCTGGGAAAGTAAGTTTGCTTTTTAGAGGGGAGAAAAAGAAATGACTACTTCAAAGAGATCTTTCCTTTGCTTGCAAGAGATGATACCAAGTCAAGGGCCTGAGCTGCTGAGAAATTTGCTGTGGATGCAAAGGACAGGCAAATGGTGTGGAGACCCTCAGCTGTCTGCTCCTGTCTGCAACTGAATGCTGGAATTTGATCTTGGACACAGAACCCTTGGGTGGCTCAGGTGTTCCAGCCCCTTTCGTTAGCAATAGTTCAGGGTGAGAAATATCAATATAAACTGCAGTGAGTAAGCCTGAGTTCTGGTGGCTGGAGGTAAGAAGGGACTGGTGGGCTGGAGACCTGCATGGATCTGCAGGGCTTGCTGTGACAGTGCAACATCCCCCTCGTTTCTTGGAATTACTGCATTTTTAACTTTCCTTCAGGCTCTGTTCTGAGTCTGAGACAGCAACATTTGTAACTCCCAGCGCAGCACCATACCTTCCTTGGCAATGCCATCCTTCTCTTGAGGATCAACAGCTTCCCCCTGAAAGCACGAGCCTTGCTTTGAATGTCTGCAGACTAGATGAAGAAGGCTTTTATCTAGGAAAAAAACACCATGTAACATATTAGAAAAAGGTAGCAAAATGTGGAGAGGGGAAAAACATTTGACTAATTTTAGGTAAAAATAATGAAGTCAGCCACTAAATCTCAACTGACTAAGATCTTTCCAGTCCTACAGGTTCATTTTTAATGTCATGGAGACAGGAGTTTGTCTGAGCCTATCTGAATATTCATTCGTAATGGTAATTAGAGACGAAGTTTTTAACATGAATAGTTTGAAATATCTTAACTTTCAAAAAGATTAGTACAGAATCTTCATAAAATACAACTAAGAAATAAAACATGCTTAGTAAATGTTATTTTACTGAAAATTGCCTTCTAGCCTTGCATTTGCTGCTTGAAATGGAAGCAAATATCTCAGTGCCTAATACAATAGAGACTCTATAACTGAATAATGTTGAAGGACCTAAAGAAAAGAATATTGTTATATATTTTTGTATCTCTGCTTTTGCAATTAAAGCTTTTACATTTAACTACTGTGTCCACATGATTATAAAGAGGAAAACACTCCAGAAAAGTTTCTAGGAATTGGAAGCCTGTGGCAGACTTTAGCAAAATATTATAGGTCAGAATAGAAAAGGCCATTCATTTATTGATTTATCTGTCATTCAAATGTGAAATGATGAAGTGGCTCCTGTAAGTTAATAATAAATTAAGATCCTAAGCAAGAGAAACCTTACAGTACTTTTTGATTCTATGCCTTTATAAACAGCATAGAAAATTTAAAAGCAAGAGCCTGATTTACAGAAACACCACACAGCTTTCAAACCTTCAAAGTTACATTTTCCAGACAGGGACTCTTGCATTTCAGTCAGATCCATTGGACTGAGTGATAGTTTCCATGCTAATCTGCTAATCTCCTTTTATATTCATGAACTGTCTTTATTAATAAATAAATAAATAAATAAAATATTGAAGGTCATTTTGGAACTTTTGCTTTAGTTACAATAGATTTTCTTCTATATTCATATTACTAATATCCAAACAACTATTTTGTTATCATCCACCGTACCTCATGTAGAAACTGAAAGCGTAAAATAATCAACCACATGGAGATTAATCATCAGGGAAAAAAAAAAAAAAGGAAACCTAGACAAAAATGATGTGCTCTGGGGCAGTACAAGACAAACATTTGTTCCCATAAAGATGACAAGATTTCCTTGCCTCGGCAGCTAGGAAAAACACCAACACACACCAGAGGAAAGTGCCCAATTAAGGCGATTAAAGAAGCAGCAATCAAAAGTTGACCAAGTTGAAAGCTTTTCAAAATGCAAACAGTCATGTTTGTGATAGATGACATTTCTGTATGCCAGTGTATTTTATCCATTTCTTTCTTGCTGTAGCTGCTGTTTGCTGTTTGATCAGCCAGGAAGCGTTATTTAAGCTTATACAGTAGTGTAATTGAATTTATACTCCATTACAACTTAGAGAAATGTATTGTCATGGAGAATTTGGGTCAGAAGAATAATCACATGTCTTTGCTTTCTACCTTTCTCTGTAATAATTTGACAGTTTTGTTGCTAAAACCATAAACTCGGTCAAGTTCATCATAAAGGCAATGTGAGAAAAGCAGAGCTAACTGTGCTCCCAGCTTTGAATAATTTCTAATTTAAGAGAAAGAATTACTACTCTGCTCAGAACCATCCCTGTTATTTTTACTGCTTGTACTCACTTCTGGGCAAATACCCCATTTTCACCCCCTAAAACCTGCACAGGACCACCGCCTAGGTGCAATTGCACTGGAGAAAATCCTTGAGAATGCTGTAAACAAACCCAGTTTGGGCTCTATCCCAGTTTTTCCTTTTGCCTCTGTGCACAGACACAAAATATAGCTTGGATGGAACTGTTTACATCTTACGCCAGTAATTTTACCATAGCATAACCATCTGTTTCCAGCCCACTGGCTCTAATTGCGCATCAGGAAAGTACAAGCCCTACAGGTTCCCTGTGCCTGCCAGTCAGCTACAGACAGAGGGACTCAGGCTTTTTGTACTCCGTGTACCAGGGAGCTCTACAGCATCAGCGATACTGGGAGGACACAATGTGAAAAAGCCTGGGTCTGAATATCGTGGTTTGCTTCAGTGGGTGAGGAAAGGAAAGACAGCATTACAGCTGCTACACATGCAGCAAGCTCAGTGGGAAAACCTTTCTAATAGTTTCCCCTGAGGTACAGAAAACTTAATTCAATTATTCATTTATATGCTTTTATTACAGCTTATCCTCCTCCTTCTACCCCCTCCCCACCCCACCCCCAACAACAATAATCATCATCATCCTCCCCTTGTACTTTACTACGAAATCCTACCCATCACAGCCTCTTTTAGAGCAGATTTTTAATTACAGGGATAAAGTCAGGTGGCATGTATTCGACAACAAAACACTTAAGAACATGCTTAATTAAAAGATTAAAGATTGGGATTTAAATATGTCTTTAAATGATTTGTTGATTGAGGCCATGAAGCAGAATGTCTGGTCTAATTTTCAGCTATCATTTTCTTTTTTACAGCTACATTGGTTACTTAAAGCATGTCAGGACTTGGTTACCTGCCAGCTGCAGCTACTGAACAGCATGCTGCAGCTTGGAGAATGCCTTGACTCACGTGCCAGCCTTCAAACAGCTTTTCCTGCCCTGGGGCCCTCTTCCCGCTAACAAATGAAAAATTAGAAGGACTTGCCATTAGGATTTTTATCAGCTTTAAGACACAATAGGAACAGCGTGTAGCATTGAATTTCTGGAATAGCCATTTGCAATATTGTAGCACACTGCTATATTGCATGTTGTGCAATAAAGCTTTCATTAAAGTTAAATTATGCAATTTTCACTATAAACTCACATACTGTAACATTTATTGTATATTTTCCTTCAAAGTGCCAGCGTTTTCCCAGATTAGTAGGTTTCTAAATTAAGCTCTCAAAACCATGCCATGGATGCTCTTGTGTTCCTTAAACACATTGCAGCTTCACTCCTCAGGAATGGGGAGACTCAATTACCTGATGCACAATGGTTTGGGTTTTTTCAAAAGAGCTGATTTCTTTTTCAGAATATCTATATTGCCATTTCCCTCTGCTTGACAAGCTCTTTGAAGTCTCAGCTTGAGCAGATTAAGATGTACACGTACACCTTACATAGAACATGGGAACTGCCAAGACATTGTTTCAGTAAAAGTTTCTGAGGTATTTTTTAACCTTCTTCAAGCCCATAAAGCGTCATTCAGCTGCAGAAAAGTCACTGATGACTAACTTTGATAAAGGCAGCTGTCCCAATTGGGACTTGTGGGTGCTTCTTCTGCCTCTTGCCAGCTGTGTGCTATTGCTTTTAAAGGGCCTCCTGGGACCGGGACTGTTTTGGGGTGATGCACGAGGGAGCTGAAGCTTCTGTGAGTGCTTAGTGCTGCCCTGAGCATGGAGGCACTGCCATGTCACGGAGCAGGTAAGCAGTCCAGTGCTGGCTGGGAGCCCTTCTTCTTTTCTTTCTCCTCTGATATAGTTTGATTTTCTTATTCCTGCTTTAGAAGTGAATTATCATGACTTATGTTGTAATAACATCCGAGTTTAGTTTAAAGGTATTTTGATCTTTGCAGAAGTCTTGCTTTGGAAAAAAGCATTCCTCTTTCGAAGTAGTGGCCTGGGGTCATCTCATGTTAGGAAGCAATGGCTGAGTGAGTGTTTCTGTTAGTCAAAGTCCTTACCAGTCTTGACTTAAAATGTTGTGGGAGGACAGTAACTTATATGATGCTGTAACATGACAAATCTTCAATGAATTAAACGCAAAGTTTTTTAGGCTCTGTTGGTTCGCATAGGTGCTTAAGTACTGTACGTTGTAGACCTTAAATGCTCCTGGACTACTGCAAGCGCTAAGGGGAGCGCAGGAATATTTTTCACAGGAAAGAAAAATAGCTTGAATGTTTTACTTATTTGCTTGGTGTTTGGAAGTGCAAGTGTTGTTAAAAACGGCTAATAAGAACTTGTGTATGACAAAAGTAGAAGTGCGTATTTAATTGTAACAAGTAATTTGGGTTAGTGATAAAAGAAGCAGGCTTACCAGGTGCATGATTGCTAGGCTTATTCTGTCTCAAAGGTTGGGGTTGTTAGTGCTTTTTTTTTTTCTTTTTTTCCTGGGAATGAATGAAGGAATTTGAAGTTAGTTTAGTTTCAGGCTTTTGCTGTATTGTATTTTCTTAAAACATAACTTCAAAGAAGCAAAGTGTGATGTTAAAAAAGAAAATGGTAAGCTGCTGATGAACGGGAAGAGGTTTGATGGCTCAAATGCAAAATTATCTTTAACTTGAAGATGCAGGGTGTAGGCTACTGAATTTCTGGGTGGTCAAAAGAGTCTCCATCCTCTCAATGGAGCACAGATCTTTTCAATTGGTTAAGTGCCACTCTGGGTTTCTAAAGAAGGAAAAGGTTTTGAGGGATGATGTCCTGAAACAAAGCTCCCAACAGAAATGTTAATGTAAGCTTACTTTATAGAAGTAGCAACATGAGTTGCCTGCTGTGGCTAGGACTTGGACTTGAGGGCCTAGGAGGTGCCTCACAGTCCTTTGCTGTTTTCCTTAGGTGCAGGGAGCAAATCAGAGCTGCTGGAGCCAGTATTAGTGATAAAATAATATATAAATTATTATATAATTATTATATACTATATTAATTGTTATATTATAAAATAAAGTCAGGAATAATTCTCCTATATTTGTCTACGTTAAAAGGCTCCTATAAAAGAAGCCTCACAAGAGGTAGTTTTTACTTTCCTTTTTTATTAACTTCCTAGATTCAGTGGTGGTACTATTCATAATCAGTTATAAATTTATTGAATTCTCAAAGCAGTTTACTCCTTGTTCATGCTCAGATGAGTAAGTAACTGAGAGGGTTAACAGCCTGAGAAACATTAAAACATCTGCAATATATAACCAGTCTTAAAAGCTACTTCACAAAGCAGCGGGTGATAATGCAGTGATACTGCACAAGAAAAAGATTGTTATCCAGCTGTCAGCTGTCTTAAGTTTCTTCATCTATCAAGTGTTTTAGAGGGCCACCTTTGTATGCTGTAACTTAATCCTTACAGCAGTGACATCTTAAGTATTGGTGGTTTTTTTTTTTGGTGTCCTTTTATGCAAAAAAAAAAAAAGCTTTGACCTCCAGTGGGATATTAAAAAATATTAAAAATAAATAAATAATCCAATAGGTCTTTATATTCATCTGTATATTTTGAGTACAGGAGAGAAGGCTACTCTCACCGCGCTGCTTATCTTTCTGCTCTTGCTGTTCTGGGGTTTACTGGGTCCATGCTGCTCTGGGGACCATTGGGACTGTCAGCAGCAAAGGGGAAGAGAGAGACTGGTCCTGAATCCTCAAGATAATGTTGTGCATGCTCAGGGTGTCTCCCTGGTCTTCTAGTTTTGTGTCTCTGCCTTACATCTGCAGGAGTTTGCATACTGAGATGAGCATTGAACCTCAGCTTGTGGCCAGGTCTTGAACTTGACTTCAGTCTTATGAACTGCAGTAAATGCTCCAGAGTGTACTCATATTGACCTGGCTGTGTGCTCAGTGGGGATGATATTTGAACAAATCTCTGTGTGGCCCTGAGTGCATGCTGTAATACAAAGTTTGCTCTAATAAGCTGTTCGTTCTCCTCATTATGTTTCCAGAACCAATGAACTCTGATGCTTTTTCTCTGCTTAGTTAACATTGCCTAATGCTTTTAATCTTTCTAAACTTCTGCCCTCACTGTGTGCAAGAACCTCAGTCTAGTTTTGCACCATGTAATGTACTATTTCTTTCTAATATTTTCTTTGTGCTGCATGCATTTCATTTCTTGTAGACTGTGTCCATATTCCCATAACCTCATGCAAGGAGCACCAATTTACCTCTGGTTTGCTGTTCATTATTTTATATATATCTACTGCAATTCATAAATCCATGCCAAAGTCACTTTTCCAGAGTAAGTGCTTCCTAGCTTCTCTCACCAGTTAATTGGAGGCACTCTTGACAGAAATGACAGATATGCCTGAGGAAGAACTAGTGTCTAGGGTAGAGTGTTAAGATAACCTCTAAAGCTGAAATTAATAAGTAGATGAGTTTCTGATGATGCTCTTGAATAAAGTGGCTAATCAATAAAGTACACTTTGAACAAAAACACTCATTCATTATAAGTACAGGGGCTTGTCTATGGCTAAAAAAGATAAAATATGAGCAAAATTTGCCTTTGTGAAGTTAACAGGGCTCTTACAGCTCAGTGTAAGGTTTTAATGCCATCCTTGATGTATATTTTTCCAGAAACACATTGTAAACTTTCCTGGATAGGACAAGATTAATTAAAGGCTATAGGAAGCATAGATTGAGGAATGTCCCCTATTCACTACTGGTGCAGGGTGTTTTTGTTTTTTTATGCAAAACAACTTTAAGGGGCACAGCTGCCACTTCTTTTTTTATCACCAGGACAGGCTGTTAGTACAAGGTGGATACTGTATCAATGAATTTTCTAATTTGTTTTCACATCTTTGTTTCCACATTCAGTACCATTTTTAGGACCCATAAGCATTGCCCTTCTCCATGTGGATATTATAGGTTTCCCTACAGCTGTGCTATTATTGAAGATCATGATTTTGTGTCCATCAAGCACAATGAATGCAAGTCCACGTAAACTATATCATAACTCTTAATGTATTGTTCCCCTTTTCCCCCAGTTAGCGTTTGTTCTGTTTAATTCCTTACAGCCAAGTGAGGCAGGTTACTTACTATCCAAAAGCTACGACCTAATACCTTCTGCATATCCTTCTCTCATTCCGTGGTTTATTCCTTTACAATAGTGCATTCTGTTTTCCTTTCACACTATGGGCTTTGGTTTATTGCTGAGATTCAAAACCATGCTCTTCAAAACTGCTTACAACCACCATAAAGTAATATTCGTAAGTATTGAATTCAAGTGTTTTTTATTGATTGCATATGGAAAATGCTGCTATTTTTTTTATGAAGTGTTCCTGCTTTTAAATGAAAACTTCCATGTTTAAGGTACAGGAGTTTCTTTACCAGTTTTTCAAACCAAAATTCTTATCAAACTACTAGAGAAATCATGCAATTGCTTGCATATTTTGTTTAGTTATAAGTCTTTTAGGAAACAATTTCTGAGGTTCTGTGTAAACAGCTTCAGAATGGGAAGTTATGGGAGCAAGGACAGAATTTTGCACAACTGTGTTTTCTTATGTGCTCTTCTTACCAGAGTGCCAGTGGTAAGCAGATATGTTTGGGCTTTGGTTATGCAAGGCTGTGTTTTTTCATGTGGCTTTGCTTTCCTATCTTCCTGGGGAATAAATATTTTAATGCTGTGAGGCTGAAATCTTGATTTTTTTTTTTTTTTGTGAAGCAAGTCTCCCATTCACTGAGCCATCTGGTGGATTTTAGCTGTAAGGGCAGGACTGGACAATTTAATAAAACATTTTTCTTGTTAGAATCTTTTTTCTGTCTTAAAAGTTAGTTTTATGGTTGCATTATGTATCTGTAGCTTGGTTTAAACTGTATAAAGTGGAACACTTTTCAAAACAAGACTGAAACAGCAGTAGATTCTGGACTCCATCCTAAAAACACTTGCTTGTTTTCCACTGTTCCACAAGGACACTGGCTCTGCTTTGATTTGTAGGTTTTCCTGGGTTTTAGATCCAGCCTGGGCATAAGAATTCTTCATGTAGATTTGGTCCAGCAGTTGGAGATCCCATTAGGCTGGCATTATGTGGCCTCAGAGTAATGTGGCTTGATGCAGTACTGAAGGTGGGATTTGGCTTTTTTGTTATAATACAACATGTTCTCCACTGTACCTTTTATTTCTACTTTAAGCAATAAACCTGCAGTGACAACCATGTGGGGAAAACAGCTGAGCACTTTTGTATTCATTTCTCCCCATCACCACCCCTTTGCCATCATTAAAAAACACTCTCCGAGGAGCTTTTATTTCTGTGGGAACTATATAATTACTCGCTTATGACTTGAAGACAAAGCAAAAAAGGGAGGAGGTGGAGAAACATCCATGATGCCTCCCCAAGCTACACTGGTGCTCAACTGTGCCTCAGAAGAATCGCGTACAAGTTTGCAAGTTACCTTGGTTTTTCTGTGGTAAGGAGTGGATCGCTGCAACAACATGAGAGTTATTCCACAAGCCTTGACTGTGGGAAGGAGCCATTAGGAAAATCAGCTCTGTATAACCTTAATGCATTTTTAATTTTAAAGTTGTAGGGAAGGATTGACTTCAGCAAGGTCAGATAGCAAAACTCTCATTAAGTAGGATCAATATTTCAATAAATTGTCTCCCTTCTATATAGACTGAGAAGGGAGAAAAATACTTCATTGTGAGAAGAGCAGAATGGTCATCCAAGAATGTATATGCTATAGGTGATGCTTGTCAAATACTTAGAACTTTGCGTACGAGAACTTATTGATTCCCCAAAGTACAATCTTGGAGAAGGCAGCATGCTTTTGCAGAGAAATTCTGTTTTTATTGCATGTTTTAATTTGACTTTATCAAAACATGTAACAGTCTTTTTTGAGGTGTGTAGGAGCACAAGCTAAGCACATCTGTGCAGCTGATTTTTGAACACTTTATAAGAGTTCAGGAGGTTTCATGTTGCTAATATCTGAGATTTTGATTTATCACTGATTGTTCAGTATTTGAGATTTTTTTGAAACACTATGGAACTGTCTTCAGTGGGTTATTTAAACTGATTTTGCTTGTTTCCTCATGGGGCTTGAGGGTGCCAGTAGAGTCGATGCAGTCAAGCCTATCTCTGTACTTGGATCCTGAACACCCGCTGGAAAAGGGAAACTATTTTTTCCTTCGACACTGTGGCAAAAATGTCTTTTCTCAGCCTGCTCTAAAAAGAGCATGCTTTTATCACATCTCCTTTTGACCCTGTATGTTCCCTCAGGGATGCATTTTCGTCTCATAGACGTCTCTGTTACACAGAGCTATAAAATCACATGCAGCCAGACTTTGCCACCAGAGTAACATGTGCGCTGTCTGGTTTCCACTGGGGGACCTGATTGTATCAATCTGTCCAAGATAAATTTCTACTAAACAATACTCTGCTTAAAGGAAGTGTATTCTCAACTTCAGTAGTTAATGTGAGTTCAGTGAGCTGAAAAATGCATGAGTATGTAAACTGTGTATACGAATATAGGTATTCTGCAAAATCCCTTATAACAGCAGGTTAAAATGAATATATATATATATATACACACAGAGAGAGAGAGAGAGAGGCATTCTTTTGCACCTGCATAGGAATGAGCTCATAGGAGCAATAAGGCAGGCAGACTGCAATTACCCTTCTGATTGCTAGGAACCAATTATGTATGGATTCTGTCTGTTTCCTTAATTACAAAAATGAGACCAGGTTTCCTGGTTATTGATTTTGCTATTTACTTCACTAGTGATTTACACGAGTGTGGAAGGGAACTCTAAGTAATTCGTTGCCAAGTAATCATTTCCATAAAATAACCATGTTTTGTCTTTACTAGGCATCCTGACTGCATTTTTCTGAGGGAATTCAGGGTAGTGAGAAGTTTAGAATCAGTGTGCATATTAACCTTCAGGCTTTCAAATCTATTATTTTCTGAACATTTTTTACATGATACTTTATATAATTAGTGAAAATCCTCTTACAAAGGATAGCTCTCCTTGCAGTCAGTTAATTTGAGCCTTAAAGAAAAAACATTCTTTTCCAAAATACTACCCCAAGCTGTACTTCTCTTCCTTTTCTTCCTTGTAAGAACTCTCATACTTCCATATCTGACCAGGGTTTGAAATACTGGACTGGAGATAGGGTTGTTTGTTTTTTAAGCTTGTATCAAGTGGCAGGTCAGTCACTATAAGAAGCTTGAGGTAGCAGAAGGCTTTGCTACCTGCCTGGTGATGTACAGGAAAGAATATTGAAATAATATAGATGAGACTTCAAAGATTAAACCTGCTGAGCCAGAAAGCTATTGAAAACATCAGCAGAGATGTGCCCTCTCCCAGTGGTTCACAGTGCACTGGCAGGGCTTGTAGTATGCAGAGAGACGAAGACTGTTGTGTTCAAGGAAACACTATCTATGGTAGTCTAGTTGATAAATATGTATGTACATGCATATGAATACCTTGTGAGTATATGTACATATTTGTGTGTGCATGTATTAATTGCAGTGAAATACATTTCTTGAAGTCACCTCCCAGCAGTTTAAACAGATGACTATAACTGTACCAGCCCTGAGAATATTGAAATTAGTGGTGTGGGTTTATTGAACTTTTTCTATGATAACGGCAGAATTTGGTGTCTGTTGCATTTGGCTGTTTGTGTTATTTTTACCTTCTAGTTTATCTGTTAATTTGGCTTTGGAGCTGCTTTGGGTAGTGGTGGCAGTTTGGATACTGGGCATGAGCCAGTGGAGAGCCCACTGTGCAGGATTTGTGTGGCAATTCCTAGCCTTGACACCCACCCACCCACTATCCTTCTCCAGTTTGCCTCTATAGAAAATTTCCTTAAATATAAAACAACTTTCTGGCTTTCCTTCAAGAAAAATGTTGTACAACTCATGAGACAAATAGAGGTATTTCCTCCCAGCTAGTAGAAAGCTAATGTAATTATTTTAAGTAAATGTTTTTTTCTGCATGTCCATATGTAGGAAAAAAAATTATCCTTGGCTCACGTTGGTATGGTAACAGCAAAAAGGCATGTATTTATTTATTCATTAAAGCTGCTGGCAGGGATTTTAAGTCCAATGGTCTTGTCCCTTGTGTCTCAATCTTTAAAAGAATGCTAAATCTTCTAGCTGCTTTGCAAAATAAGTCATTACAGTTTCTGGACTAGTTTTTAGGTCTCTTAAAATCACAAGGAAACAAACAAATATCTAAAATGTTTATCTTCCTATTCCTCAGCAGACTACAATAAGGCCACCTTGGCCACTTGTGTTAATTGAGTGCATCAGAAGCTTTATGAACACATTTTCATTGTGGGTTTTATTTGGCTGCATATTAAAATACATTAAAGAGACTATCCTGGGCTGCCTTGCTGTATTTTACTAGCTTATCTGTGTACACCATCCAAAACAAGACCATTTCCCACCTCTACTTTTTTCCCTTGTTAAACATTACAGGAGTTGATAATGATGCTTTTCTCGCACTTCAAAAAAACACACAGGATACAATCTTGCCTTTATTTTGTTAGCAAAAAATACATGAATATTGGAATAAAGTAAGGTCTTGTTTTCTTTAATCACACCGCATGAAAGGATTTTGAAAAACCTGAATGAGTATCAGTATAGCATTAGCTTTGTTATCAAAGTTTCATCCATCTCATGAGACTAACTTATCTATTCATGCAGGTTTTTGCCTGAGGAGGGAAGATTAGAAGAAAAGAAACTTTAGTAGGAGCTAGTCTCCTTTGATCACACATTTTATGATATATGATATATGCTGCGCTATTTTAATGCCAGAAGTCTGCTAAAAGCTCAATAAATGGTCTCAGTTTTTAAATGGAAAAGCAAAGTAAGCAACCTTTCTGTGGAAAAGACCCATAAACTGATGGTTATGTACTTAAATAGAACAGACACTAAAAATGAATATTTGATGATGCAGGCTTGCCGTGAGTTTGAGATATTTTCTGAAGGCTGCCTTCTTGCAATCGTTTCAGGATCATTTGTCTGAGACTTTAATGTTAAAAGTGAAGTTGGCATAGACTGAGATTCTTACTGTGCCACAGGGTCCTGACCTCCAGGAAAAAATCCAGACCAGTGAATTACTCAATCTGTCACCTTTACGTTGCTCAATTAGCTCATGAGAAGTAGCCTTATAGCCTAACTCAAACTCACTAAGTGATGGAAGCTTTTCCTTTTTGTTTGAAAAGGCTTTGATCCAAACCTTTGTAAATTGAACAAGAAATGTATGGAATGGAGCCAGTTATGACTACTTTGATGCTCACCTTGAACTGCTGAATAAAAAGTAGACAGGAGGACACTACGCTAAAACTCATTTGAGAGGTAAAATGTCAGGACTGTCAGGGAACCAGAACCTGCCTTAGGTAGGATGCCTAATGACACACATGGCAGTCTTCTTTGCATGGAAGAGATCTATGTTGATCTATGTTTATATGTTCAGCTATGATTTTACCAAGTAATATAAAGACTTTTTTATGCAGTGTTAAAATAAATCTTCATTGTAGCTTTCTTGAAGGCCAAATTCATCAACTGTATACTATGCTTTAACTATTAAGTATATCCTGATTGTACAAAAGAAGGTTTGAGTCTAAACTCTGAACTGAGAGCAACACCTTAAGTTCCTTTATTTTTGCTTTTCACTTGTTCTAGTTATACACATCCTTTTTTTTCAATCTAAATCCCCATTTTTCATTTTTATGCCCTAAAAAACTTCATAGTTAATCTGTGCTCCCCTGACACTGCCACAGAACCAAGCTACACAGATTTAGCTCTTTTAATCTTTTCTAATAAGCCAGTCACACTCTGTCTCAATTTTTACTGCTCTTCTCTGAACTACCTCTAGTTTGTCCATCTCTTGTTGATGAGATGATCTAGTGCCAAAGCTGTTGGGAATGAGACTAATTCCTTTCTGATGACATGATCCTTCGTGATGTGTGATGTGCTGGGAATAGAAAACGATTGGGAAGTGTACAAGTGGAGTTCATAGTTAGAAATGTGTATTAACTGCAGCAAGTCTGAGATAGGACTGATTATTCATGACCATCTTGACCTGCTGGTTGTCTCTCTAATCTGAATTTGGCAATAACCCTGAGCTGCGTTGGATTTCCCTTCTCTCAGCTGCCAGCTGTTTCTTTACTGTACCTCTGGCTCTACTCCTCTCCTGCCCTTCCTTTTGATGCTCCTAATCTCTGCGCTATGCCTTCCTGCAAGCACTGAGCTCAGATGTGCTGGTATGGGTCATTCTTTCACAGTCTGTTCCCCTGAGGAGGAATTTATGTAGCCGAGTGCAATATAACATTAAAATGATAAACCTTCTCCAGTTCTTGCAGTCAAGTTGGCTCTGCTGAATTAGAGCAGAAGATGGGAGGAAGATCTTGGGTAATCCTCTGTCCCTGTGGGACTTGTTCTGTTGCCTGGTGCCGAGTCCTAAGAAAGCGCTGCTGTTCAGAGGTATGTGCTTTTATGGCTGAAGCTGTGTTGTGACTGAGAAACAGAGCTCTCCTGGAGCATTAGGCAATTTTCATGTACTCTAGGCCCAGGTCCTACAGCCACCTGCATGATAAGGATTGAGATATTGAATTTTACTAGATAATTTAATGGGAAGCCATGAACAGAAGTCAGGTGGATAAGGTCCCTGCTGTTGAGGAGATATTTAACAGTGCCTGTGCTTACAGAAATGCTGTATTTCCCTTCTTTCCCTATGCAAATTATCTCAGAGAGGTGGTTTTCTGTTTGCTGCTGGCAAGATTTTGATTATGCTACTTAAAGCTATTTCCTTGCTGGTCTGACATTTGGGGGTTTGTGGACTACTTGCCAGAAATATTCAGTACTTCATTAACATTTAATTTCTGTAGTAGGTATTCCTCTCTATTTTTCATAGCACATTTTTTTTCAAGACACAAGTGACTTTTCACTTGAATAAGAAATATTGCGTGTAGAAATCATCTGTGACACTAGAAAATAAGCTGCTAAAGACTAACATGTTAATTAAAATTGCTGAAGGCTGCACTGGATATAAAGGAACCATCAGTAACTGAGGACCATCTCTTTTAGCCCTTTGTCTTTATAAGAAAACAACAGTAATCAATTTTAACCTATATATCTTCATGAGAGAAAGATAATCTTGGCATTATTTAGCTTTCCCCATACTTCCTCATGAATCCTGCAACCATTAAATACTTGATTTTGATTTGCTAGCCAGTTACCAAAGACAAGAGCATTTGCATTTTCTGTGCCAATGCATGTACATTTGTCCATTCAAATGCATGCTCTACTTTATTCTGAAGTTAGGTGTGGGAAAAAGATGCAAAGATGAAACTTTCATAGTTCTGAAGCATTAATCTTTTCATAGAAATAGATACTTAAAGGCAACCCAAGCTTCCTTTTTTTTTCCTCTAGGGATGCTAACCTTACCTTACATGTCTGCTTATTTTAACATCTATTCCAGGAGAACAGGAATTTCTGGATATTGTTCAGGAATGTGAACATACACACTGACAGCAGAAATCTGAGGTCTAGAAAGAGGGTGTTTTTTTGCTTTATTTCTGAAAATCTTTAGAACTAAACTAGTGAAAAATATATTGCAATTTAATGAGCTTTCTGTAGTATTAATGCAAGTATATACTATTTTTAAAGTGAATATAAAGATTTAGTCCAAAACTAAGGAAACCACAAACTGAGCTGAAAATTTAGTTTATTACATCTTACATACATGCTTATTTAGCATCTAAACCAGGAGGGTAATATTAGTATTGTGCCTTACACTAACACTGGTCCAATATATAAAGGGCCATGATGCCTGCTCTATGTGCGGTCAGGAGCCAGCATCGGGAGGAAACTCTTGATGAGGTTGCTTGGGTTAGGCCTCTTCCGTGAAGGCATTGGAGTGAGCTTTGTTTTGTGGTGTAGGACATGATTATGTGTAAATCCTCAATGAGGCCGATGCTGTTGCTGTTTGGTGTTTAGTTGAACCACTTCGTTTGTGCTCTGACAGTTTGGTCTTGGGGCACGTGCTTGCACAGTTCACTGCCAGGCACATGCTGTGTGCATAAATTTGGGTCTGTCAGCTGCTGTCCTCTTGGGTATGTCGCCAGCATGCCAAAAAGACCCAAACAATCACTTTGATCCAGATGTGCATTCTGTTCTTTCAGCAAAAGCCAAAGAAAAAGAGAAACAACCTGGATGCAGAAATATCCCGACATTTTCCCTCTGAACTCCCTGAGTTCACACTGATGGTCTGGGGATTTGTCCACATGCATATTTATAAAGAGGAGGAAAAAGCCTCCAACATGAGCGTTTTCTTGCATGCTGGTGCTGTCTGCTCCTGCATTAGCATAGCCCTGATGGACTGGCAAGCTGCCTGGAAGAAGCAGGCAGCTGCCTGTCGATCCTTCTGCAGCCTCCACTCTGGGTAGGTGCTGTGCCTGGAGCAAAACCTCAGCTGCTGTGGCAAGCAGTGCCTCACTTTGGCATTGCAATGCAGCAGCTGAAGCAGAATTCACATTAAAAAAATATTTTTACTGTTGAATTCATTTTCATTTAAATAAAACAAAGCCTAGGTGGTATTTTCTTGTTCTTGACAGTCTGGGAAAGGGCAGACCATGAGACTCTGAGCCTTGTTCTGCATAGTGGGGCTTGGCTCAGGGCAAGACTGAATCTGCCTGATTGTGCAGTTTGAAGCTTCTTATTCTTTATTGGACCCATATTAAAAGATTTACTATCCCATCAGTGTAAGCTTGCTGTATAAAGGGAAAGCACATGCCTATTTAAGTTTCATCTCAATTTCTAGCACTACTACTCCAGAGATGTTTTTTGCTAGAGAAAACAGTGATTTAAAACATAAAGCAGCATTTACAGCCTATTTTCCCCTATTTATAAAATTTAGTAAACATACATGCATGATGAATCATAGTAGTGTCTTCTACAGTCAAAGCTCACTGGAATAAATGTTTGATGCATAGTCAAACAGTTATGTTTATGCAAAGGAGAAAATACAGATATCAGTTTTCTATGTAGTTTTAAATGGTAACCTTCAGTTTTTTTACTTGTCTTTCATAGCAGAAGGGAGATAAGTAGTTTTTTTAAGGAACATGAAACAAATTCAACCAGTTTGTGTTTATGTTGAATAATAACATTGATTACTCATGTGGGGTGTGTGCCTAAAAGGCTTGTCTTACAAAAATCAGTATGAATAAATGTTGCATACAAAGCTGTAATAACACCTGAGATAACACTTGATGTAACTTCACTAGACTGGCTTGAAGGGTACATGCTCCATTGATTTTTAGGTGGTATTGTCTTTAGTGCTTCTGCCAGCACACTCATTACAACTCCAATTGCTATTATCAGGCTCAGAGCAGGCAGCTGAGAGCTGACAATAACATCTGACATGTTCTGGAGGAGTTGCGTACCTCATGTTGATAGAGATTTACCCTTTTTGAAGTAGTTATGTAGATCTAAACAGCACCATTACTGTTCTCTTGCAGTGCTCTCGCATGGTATTCATACAGTACCTCGTTGCTCATCTGCAATGCTTGTTCCAGTCATAAAGTCTTACATCTCTGCTGTTTTTGTAAGGAAGGAAGTATGGGGAGGTTTTACAGGAATGTGATAATATAATTAGTACTGTCAAGGATATTCTACCAGTATTATTCCCAGCCTTAAAACAGCTGCCTGCCTGTTTGTTTATCCTGTACCCAGTAGACTGTTTTTTTCCTTCTGGGCAGTGTAGTAGTGAGTGACCTACTTCCATACTGCCCAGGATCTGGACCACATCCTACTTGGTATTTATGTGCTGAACCTCTTCTTGTCTACCACAGAAGTTTCCTTGAAAACACAGATACTAATTCAGCTTGCTTCTGCTGATTTAACTGATTCCATGCAACCTAATAAATAATAATAAATTAGATTAAGATAAGGGTAACCCCATAATGCAAATCAGGGCTTTGACCTTAGAAATTAGTTTTGGGATAGCGCTGTGGGTTTCCTGGCCTTTGGAAGCAAAATACACATGAAATATCTGAATTCTCAAACTTCTGAGGCACTGCAACTCAGTTCTATGCCCATCAAGACTCAGCTGGCATGATTCAGCTTAGTTAACTAAAGTTAACTAAAGCAGGTTGTTTTAGACTGAACAGAAAATGTTTATTTTCCCAATAGAGAAAAGTCAAGGGAAAATAGTCATCTAAAAATTTTTCTGGTGCTTTTCTATCTGCTTTTGCAGGTACAGTGTTTTCCACAAAATAAAATCTGTCAAACAAATTACTATTTAGATCTAGGATGCCAGAGAATGCATCTGACAAATAATACTAAGAATCTAAACAGTGTCTGCAACAGGGAAAACTGTAGGAAGGAAAAATGGAAACTTTCTTCCAAAGGACTCTCAGAAACAGTCTCACTCCTGGGCTCATTAGTATAGAAACCCCCCAGAATTCATTAGAAATTGGTAAATTACATTACATCTTTAGGCTGAGAGGCTTGTGCTTGGTCAAGTCCCAGGACTGCTAGTCTCAGGCTGTTATTTGCATGAAAGTAAAAGGATTTTTAGCCTGAGCAAGAAAACTGATATTTCCTCCCTCAAAAATGTTTCCCTTGTTCTCTGTGCCTTGAGGTGGTTTGTGTGGTGAGAGGCAGCAGTAATTCATCAGGGTGAGGCAGCTGCCTGCAGGACACAACATCATGTTGTCATTACTTTCCACAGCTCTTAATAACATGGTTTTTTTTAAAAAAAAAAAGTGGTGAAGATTGATGCAAGGTGTCAATTCAAGGTGATGTATGGGCAGGTATTTTGCCTAATTCCCCTGTGCTGTTCAGTTACTGAATTTCAGTGCTGACCTTTTGCTTTCCCTGTCATGAAATTCCCTTTACACTCATGTAGTTCTTCAATAGTGCTAGTTCCTACCTGGCCAAGATTGATCTCCTTTCGCGTCCTTGTAGAAGAACCATGTTTTCGCACCTTGCTTTGTGACAATGGTTGTAAATAGATGTTAGTATATACTTGGGAAAGTGAAGGCCATGGGCTACTGAGTTAATACATCACTGCCACAGCCTCATCCAAGTACTCTTGAGACAAAGGGTTTCTGACTGCAGCCATCAGCAAAGATTTGCCTCATTTGGCTGTGGTCAGTAATGGGTTGTTAGCAAGTAGGTGGCCTTAACGCTGGTGCTGCACCTCCTATGACTTGCTAAGCCCTCTTGCATCTTCAAACACTGGGCTGCCAAGTTGTTCTTGTAAGTTCCTCAGGGAAGGAATTACCCACCCCATTACTAACATCACTGCACTGCAAAAACTTTGTGTAGTGGCTATTTCTCTTAGAGGAGTGGTTTTTATAGTATAGCTGATGTTACTGGGAGAGCTGCTGTGTCCTTACACCAGCAGGAAGATAGGCTCCATCTGCCAGAATGAGCCAGCAAGTAGATGCCCTAAAAGAATGGGCACTGCAAACCTGCCCTGTGCAGGTTTTCTTTGCTTTCACCAGTTTTGTGTCTGTTGCTTTATGAAGCAGTGCTCGGACATCTTAGTATGGTAGAGGAATATCACAAAAAACCAGACACAAATTTCCAAACTTATGCAAAAAGAGGGACTGACATCAGTTGCCTAAGGAATGTTTTCTGCTAGGAGATGTTTTTCACGTTCCTGTGCCTAAGTTGCATATGTGGGCTATCCCTGTACACATTAAAAAATAAAAATGAAAGTGTTTGTTTACACCCTCACAGCTATACACTTATTTGTGTTTATGCATGTGTAAATTGGAAACATGCACGCTTCAGAAGTGTATCCTTTTCAGTTTTATACCTGTTTATACTGGAAAAAATTTTATATAAAATTTCATTTGATTTATTTTTAATTTAGGAGGCATGAAGGGAGTCAAAACAAGAACAATTCTGGCACTACATATCATTACTTCTCAGATGGCATAGTCGTGCCTCTGATCTGTAATAGTCCAGCAAAGCTAATGTTAGACTCCAGAGCTGCAAATCATTGCAGTAATTTAAGTAAATAACCTGTTTTCTATCACTATAGAAAGCTTCCTTGCTGAGCTAGATATACTGATATATTTGTTTTTTAGTGAATATAAATGTCTACTACTGATGGAAACAGTCAGCTGTCACTACAGTACAAATGCAAATTGCAAACTAATGGTTGAACAATTAAGATCTAGTGCACGGAGCTTATTGCCACTGGAGGACTGTAATTGAATTCCTATTGCTGTCAGACAGGTTGGAAATTACTGTAATGAAGAGCATCAGTTTTCTACTCTACATCTCATTGTTTCCCAGCCAAGAAGCATTACTGTTAAAGAGTTTCCCGCAAATAGATTAAATGACATGTGGGGAGAGAAAAAAAAAAAAATAAATAATGCTACCTGTCATTAAAGAAGAATGTAATTAACCTTAAGTTTGGTTCCCATGTGCCCATGAAATCCAGGAATCTAGAAATATGGTTGAGTTACTTGTAATCCTTGTTGTGTTACTGTGTGTCCAGACTGAAATTAGTGATCAGGCAGCAGTGTACCTGCTGCTCCAAACTTCTATGTATACTTCAGGCATCTAGCATTAGACTGCTCCTATTTTGTCTCCCAGGTATTTGGAAATGATACACTGTCTGGTGACAGTAGCTCTTGTACTCTGAAATGCCCAAGAGGTATCATACACTGCAATAAAAAGCAAAATTGGTGTGACATTTATGCTGCTTATTCTTAAGATGTAACCTTCCTGCTTCCTGATCAGTGCATAAACAGGTGTATGTGAGGAAACTGTTCTAGAAATTAAAAAAAAAAAAGTTTTGAAGTTGCCAGTTGTCAGCTTTCCTATAAAACGGAAAAAAAAAATAAAATTCTTCAATATTGAAGATATATTAGAATCCATCAAGAAAATAAGGAAATTGATGTGAAACCTGTTTGGCCAGGTCTGTCCCTGATGTACTAGCAGGTTTGAATTGTGTCCCAGACAATACAGGTGCAGATCCAGCAGCACAAAAAGAACCAGGCACCAGCTTCAATCTAAGCAGCTACTAGATGTTTTGTTAGACTGAGTCCTAAATACCATATGCTGTTATGGGACTTATTTGAATTTGAAATATTGCCGTTGTGAGTAATTCTGTCTGTTTAATTTTCAATTACTCTGCTCAGCATGATTGTGCATATGCCTCAGTATATTAAATGTGAAAAGAGAATGAACATTCTGGAATACAAGGAAGCAACATGTTGAATTGTCTAGTCGCTCCACAATTTTAATTGTGAAGTAGAAAAAAAGAAAACTGAGGGATCTGCACAGGCTTTTTATTTGTTTTCCATTCTTCAGAGTTTCTGCACATATTCACTACATTGACTGTGTTCATTTTTATGTTGAGGCATATAAAATGGCAGTTTTTCAGCTTGCTCTATAAGCTACCTAGCTAAGGTAACTCCTAAGGAAAAAGACTCCTTATCCAATGCATTTCCTGGGTATTGGTTATTTTCAGTCTCGTATAGTATGAACTGCCTGCACTTGTGACCCTTACTAGATGCTCAGAGCTCATTAGTCAACCTGATTTGAATCTGAACCATTTACTTCGGACAAGCAGTATTTTCTCAAGAGAAAATCGCTTGATTGACTCTGACTTCCATATTGGAAGTGTAAATCTGTCTGGATGCTACCAAATATTCAGTGGGACAATACAATTTGCATACTTAGTTACAATTCTATATAGTACCTACAGAAATAAATACTAGAAGTTGACGGGACCATCCAGTTCTTAAAACATAAACAACCATTAGATCAAAGCAGAAAACAAACAGTTCAAAGCAGAAGCATCTTTCTTTAGAGCACTTCAGTGCTGTAAACTTTCCTGCTAATGCAGAGGTAGTAATGATAAACAACTTCCTCTTGGCAAAAGCAAACCAATTACAATACAATTGTAAATGTGTGCAACTAAATAATTCATGATATTGGCAAAAGGTCTCTCTGATAAGTCTTTCCAGCCCTATATAGAGGGATGTTAATATATCAGAGGAGAGATCCATTTCCTCCCTTAAGAAGTCATTGCATATTAATAGAAAAACTCCCCCAGACACAAGGTTTTGCAGTGCACTGTGTGAAATCCTTGAAAAAGCAAAAGCCACATCAAGTACCTCAAATTAAAATGCTTTTACTTTTATGGGATGGCTTCATCCTTAACGATATTAAAAGTCTAAGCTTTGTTTCTAGTAACAAAGCTATCTCCGTACAATGATGAATGATGTACTCAAAGTGGGTCATTTAGCAATGAGAGACACAAAGGCTGGACACTTTTCCAGGCTAATAGTTTTATAACCAGTAATCACCTGATTTTGGCACCTGACATCTCTCATTAAAAAGATCTTTCCTCAGGCTGAAAGAATACTTGAATAACTAAAAAGCTCAGTGCTTTCTGGGATTCTGCCAGCTGTGCAATACACTGCCAGGCTGGTGACACCCAACATACTGGAAATGGTTGGGGAATTTAAGGCATGTACCGCTCCTGGGAAGACTGTTCATTTCTAGCATTAAAACACTTTTTAATGCCTGCCTAACCTTCATGCTCCTTTTTAGCTTATTTGCTAGGGAGCACTGGAAAACCAGAGTTGTAGCTACTGGGGGCTAATTCTGTGTAATGTGAAGGCTGTCCTGTTTGTGGTACAATTTCTATGAAAAAAAGAACAGGAAATCGTACTTCCAATGAACGGATTTCCTATAACTTCCAGCTCATTGGATTAGTTCCATCTTAAAATGACATTTCATGTGGCCAATTTACACTAACAGTAAGCCAAGCTAAATGCACACTGCCTTACCAGAAAATATCTTCATCTGCTAAGCACACCTCATACCACACAGAAGTGCTGGCTGCAGTGTGAGGAAAAACTGGCACAACAAGAAATAAAAGGGTTCAGTCCTACAGGTGATGTCTCAAATTAAAAAAAAAAAGTCAAAATTCTGTTTTTTAGTTCTAGACCTAATGATGGATAATCAGCTTGTTTCAGCCAGTAATAAATCCACCAGTACTTCTAGAATGCTCTTGTCTTTTCCAGATCTCTTTGGTAAAGGGAGCTCTATCACTGATTAAAAACAAGAGCAATGAGAACTTTGAACAGTCATGGCTGCAATCCTTCTATAAGTTCAGGAAAGGAAAAAAAGTGTTCTGCTTTTAGTTATGGTAAAAGCCATGTTTACAAGATAAAAATGCCAGATCAAATAAACAAATTCAGCTGTCAGTTCTGGGTGAACTCAGATCCTTATTAACATAACTTAATATTGACCCAAGAGAACAATTAATTAAAGGATTTCAGCAGTGTGTGTTGAGGGGAGGGGGGATAATATCTCTGAAGGATTTGTCCGTTTTCTTTTTGGTCCAATCAGCATAAATAACAGCAAAGCAAATATTGTTCACTTCACCACCTTTGTCTCAGTTTACGAATGTGTGAAAAACTCTGCTCCAATTTCCTCTGTCACTGTTTCTCCTTAGGAAGATTTTAAAATTCATATCTAGAGCCAAATTCACTTCTGTCATATGTGCAAAACCACTTACTTCATCTCTGGTGTTGATACAAAGGAATGAGTGGAAAAGGCCTTGATTTTAGTGTGTTTTGAACAGGAAAACAAACATTTGTCTTGTGGTTGTTGCTTTTTTGTGTGTGTGTGATTCCATCTTGTGAATACTCAAATATTAAATATATAAAAGTGCAGGTGTTGCTGACTTGCATGGTATAAAATTATGCTCATTCTTCAGCTACTGCTAGAACTGGAGCTTTAACAGAAAGCCCTTCCTTCTGCAATAAACTCTTTGCAAAGTAAGGTAATCCACAGCCAAAAGCCTCAGATTTGGAGTGAGGCTGGTAGTGATAGATGGCTTTTAAACTTCACCAGGGTGTGCTGCAGAGACTTTAGCAATCACATTTTATCAGCTGTTGACATGACAGTTGTGAAAGAAATCATAGCATTTTTAACCTTTCAAAAATGCTTATGGTTGAGTTTGATTTTTTTTTTTTTTCCTCTTTGGAGTGTTGAGAAATTTGCAGAGATAGATGCACCTTATAATTAGTGGTCAGTGAGGAAAGAATTGTGACCTTTGTGCTTACCTGGAGATCCTTCACATTCTCCCATGCTGTCCGTTCACATAAGAAATGTGTATGTTTTTTAAAGATATTAGATTCTGGGGGGATTCGTTATCTGTGAGTGAAGGATATAGTTGCTTTTTAGTGGTAGGCATCACACTCTTTCCACATGTTCCTAGTGTTTTGTTAATTATATCTTCTACAAATGGAAGCTAATTCGTTCAGGGCAACTCTAGCATTTCTTTCATTTCTCATTAATATTAACTACTTGGTCAAAAATCTTCTTTCTCCTTCTTCTGAATATCTTTGTATTTCCTTAAAGCAATGCAGTTTGATATTTACATTTTGAATAATACTTTTTTCCTTTGTTATTAAGGTGGAAAGGAATTTGTCTCCTTTCAAGGAGTCTGTTGTAATTTTAGTTAGGAGTTAATAGCAAAGAAGGCTCACTGCAAGCTCTTTCTTCAAAAGGCAGCAGATAATTGGTGCTTTTTTTGTAGTAATGAAGCCCATTACAAACTGGATTTATGAACCTTTTCCTTGAAAACACTGTCCATGTTATCTACTGCTGTGTCAATATATGCCACACTTTGGTGGTAATATTTCTAGGGACAGTCATCATTGCTTACAAGGTAAAGAAAACTGTAATATCGGTATAAAATACCCAAGTGAACTTTGGGAACTGCTTCTTTGTTCTGGTTCCTCCGAGTCTGTCCAACACTCCTTTAAAATAGAATTCTGTAAATTAAAAAAAAAAAAAAAAAAAACAGCTTGTGGAATAGAGAATTGTGAGCTACAAACATACAAAGATGAAAATGCTATTATCTCATGGACCTTGTTCTCTTGAAGGAGAAGTGAGTGACCTGGTTTCCCCAGGTCACTTTTTTCATCGCGTGTCAAGGCCTTCCCCACGTATGGTGACAATAAACCTGTAACTCTTGAATGAAGTAGGCAGTATGTGGTGTAGAGTGAGATGGCAGGGTGCTCAGTACTTCCAGGAAATGTGCAGGACTTAACTAATATTATGGTTCTATTGCAATATTAGTAGCATGTCAGACTTTGGCAGGGAAATCTTTATTTTAAACTAGTAACACTTGGTCATTTTGAAATGCAAAGCCTTGGACAGCCCTCATCACAGTGATTCTATTCACCTCTCTGCTCACTGTCCCCTTTTTTTCAAAACTTCCTGGACATTAGAGCATCTCCTAGCAGTGATGGTGACAGGTGCACAGGAGTGACCTCAGGCAGTTTCAGAAATGGATGGGTGCAATTTCCTAAAGTTAAGTGCAAAAAGATCCCTAGAACTACTAGGGAGTGAAATATTATTTATAAGGTAGTCTGGCAACTCATGTCCTATCTCCATAAGTGCCTGCAGGCTGTACCCACCAGGGGATTCAGGAGCTCTTCCCAGAAATAGAGGGGTGCCCAGTGACCCCCAAACAGGTGTCTTAGGAATTCACCCAGCCACTGGGGCCATTTTGGGTGGTGGAGGGAGCAGGGGTGCTGTAATGATCCTGCCTGTGACTACTAAAGGATGTGGTGATGTTTCTGACAGTGATAATTAGCTCAGTAAGTCAGAGACTGCCATTAAAGGTAGTGATGGGGTCTGGCAGCGAGCTGCCCAAGTGTTTTGGAGGCAAGTACTGCACAGAAATCCTTGCAATGATCCCTTGTCCTTCCCTGGAGGGGAGCAGGACTGGAGTACGTGTGGTGTGCAGGCTCCGATGAGCTGGGGGTGACAGTAGTGTACGGTGTGCCAGAAGTGCCACTATCCTTTGGGGGAAAATAACAGAGTGGGACGTGTTTTTTCAGCCACTAGTCTTTTCCTGTCCTGCCAGGCTGTTGCTGCATGTGCCAGTGGGCAGTCCTATTTCTTTGCCCTGGCGATCACTGTAAAATTAACTTTCAGAGATGGATATTCAAAACAGCTTGCAGGGATTTAGCCATGTAATTTCTTCTGACATTAGCTGGAGATACATGATTAAAACTTAGCTCAGTGGCCTGAAATTGTCCCCGCTGGTGTTGTTTTCACCTTACGTTGGCATCGGCGAAGACTCAGTGTAGCCAGAGCTGTTTGAGGCAGATGGGCTTGGAGGCAGAAGGTGCCCCTCTCCTTCTGCTCTTCACATAGGCTTCGTATCCCGCTTGCACTGGATACACTGAGACAGAGCATCGCCTTTGCAAATGATGAAGAAAGCAGAAGGTGGTGAGGAAAGGAAGGAAGATGGTGAAGGAGGAAGGATTGGAGGAGCACAAAGTGTGGTTCCATGATTTTACTCTCTCCCTGCTGAGTCCTGTCTTTTTATTGAGGAAATTTTGAAGGGAATGGAATATCTGCCTGTGTGGACTCTTCCTTAAATGGCTGTAGTTAGCCAGGAAAAAGCTGAGTAATTTCTAAGGCTTTCATTCACGTTCTTCACAGAAACAGAAATAAAATAATATAATAAAATATAGTAATATAATAAATATCGGTCATGATAACAAGGGAATTCAGAAGCACCAGGACAAACTCTTAAAGTGTTCCACAACATCTCAGGACCTGTTTCCACTACTGGAAAGCCCATGTATGCTTCTTTGAGGGGGGGAAATAAGTTTATTTCAGCTACTGCTTATTCCTGGCAAGTGTGTTGCTAGTGAACCCCCAGGGGTTCACTAGCAGTTTCCAGTTATTACAAATAAGACAATAAAACTCTGAGGAGAACTCAGAATAGGATGTATAATTTTTGCACATATTCTCAGTTGCTCTGTGGCTGGAAGAAGTCCAATACTTCAAAATACCTCTTTCACACGAAGCATTTTGATTTTAAAATTCACCATTTTGGTGTAATTCAGATTTCAGCAAGCCAAAAGAATATTGAAGAAAAATTCTCTAAGTAATTTCTTTCCCTCCACACAGTAATAAAAATTAATGTTATCCTTGTTCCTCATTTTGAAGCAGAATTGTAAATCTATGGATGTATGAATGTTGCAGGCACTGTATGCATTATTAACTCATCTGTAATACAGTCTATTCTGTATTTTTATAATACAGTTCTTCCTCTCCCATCGCATCATCATAGTAAAAGTAATTTCAGAGTTAATATAATTCTAGGAGAATGAGAAACGGGAAGCCTTCCCTTATGGTTTTTTAGCCCTACATACGTCTTCCTGAAGCAGAGGCACTTGGTGCTTGGAGCAGCTCAGGACAGGCTAGCCAAGAAGACTTTGAGAGTTTTATTCTCCCATCCTGGCCCTTCTGTGCATTCAGCTGTTCCCTGTCTTGAAGACTCTGTTGGCTGCCTGCAGCCCAGAGACATAGCTGACAAATGTCCTTATGGCCTGAGGACAAAAAAAAGCCCTGGCTGTGCTTGTGGTCCCCAGCCGGTGCTGAGGCTGTGGCCTGCAGCTCCCTGCTGCCAGCATTCAGACCCATCAAATTCTTATTTGTTCTAGCCAGTTCCCTTGATATGTTAGCTAAAACTGGAGGAAGAGGAGTGTGTGTGTTGTTCTTTTTTTTTCTATACAAAGAGAAACATTCACACTTAGAATAGTGTTTCAAAATATTTTCAGTGGAGTTGTTCTACCCTTCCTCTATAAAAGCACTGAATATAACCATGTTCGTTTATCAGGTAACCAATGAGGAGGTGCAAAAATGCATGTGTAAAAAGTAAAATAAGGATGCATATAATACAGTGATCTGAATAGTAATGATCTAAGGATTTAATAGAAGACTTTATTAGAGAAACTTTTCAACAGAATATCTTGCTGCCATTTTTCCCTTAATATAATAGAATATTTTTATTTAATTGTCTGTGGTGATGAGAGATCTGTGAGAGCTGTTATAGACATTATTAGTTCTTTACCAGGTAGAGATGGAATTTAATAATACCAATTACATGTATGAATTCCAATTTGATACTCAATTCTCACTAGAACAATTTAGCAGGACTTTGCTCTTCCTTTAGCTGTATACCATCAGCTATAATGTGTTAACCAAGGAATCATTTATAGCAAATCAAAATATGTTATGCTACAAACCACTGTAGCGGAGCAAAGTATAGGCAATGGTGTTCTAGCTGGGTAAACAAAGGATGGGTTAAGACGTTGGAGTGGGAGAACACTATTTAAGATGTATTCAAAGCATTGTAACTCTCATGGATTTTTAACCATCTCATGATTACTTTCTAATAGCAAAGCTGTGCCCGTAAGTCATGGCTTGCTTCTCTCTGACAGCATACAGCTTAATTTTTTTTCTCGTTGAGTGGTGTGTGGTGGTTCTCAGGCAGCTCTCTGCTGTAGCTAGTTTGTTCTTTTCCCTTAAAAAAAAAAAAGTCTAATTTCCTGGACCTATGTAGCGTGGAACTGAAGCCTTAAGCAATTCCACACCCCTGTTCATGAGGTGCAGGGTAGGACGTGAGCCCTGCTGAGTGCCTGGCAGCCCTTGAGGGTCAGGTCCCACTTGTACAGCCTTGTTTCAGTGCAGATGACACTGTTTGAGGCAAAGGCAGGCGAGCGATCATTACTCAATTTGAACGTGGAACTGAGCTGTCTTCAGACTGGGTTATTTCACTAGTTAAATACACCCACTGCTGCAGGAATTACCTACCCCCTGTAAATAAAACAACCTAATTTTCAGAACTGAACTAAACTGTAATGGTTTGCCTTCCTGTTACCCTTACAAGCGTAGAGCACGTTGTATTAGTTCAGGCTTGCTTTACAGGCTGAACATTTGAGCTCCTTATGAGCACGCTTTATTGATACAAGCTTTGACAATTGCTGAAGATTTTCGGTGGTAAAAATGCATTCTTAGTGATTTCAGCTTTTGCCGAGGCATGTCAGAACAGGAGGGCAGACTTCTGTATCTCATGTGTGATAACCTGAGCAGGAGGTGCTTTTCTCTGAAGAAACAAGTCAATTTACAGAAAGCTTCTGCAGGGAACTACAGGAACAGTTATTAATACTTGTGTTTACTATTATAACTCCCACAGGAGGGAAGAACGCCAGGAGTCTATTTGGCTGATTTTTCTGGTACCTTCCACGTGAAAATAATCAAGTAAAACTCTTACCAAATTGATCAGCCATCTTCAAAACAACCTCAATCTCTCTCTCATTTTCCTGTTTAAAAATAATAATTCATTTAATTTTTGGAGTTAAGCACTATGTGTATAAATATATAAATATATAGCAGTGTGTGCACTGAAACTACCTCTTGTTATTATCTTGATGTACTAACATCCTTTTTTGGAGAGCATGTGTCCTTATCTCTTTCCTTATTTTTAGATTAAGATTTCTGGGGCAGTGATTTCTCTCCTGGCATTGTGTATTCCCAGGTATAATGCAAGAGCCGAAGTTCTAGATTTTAGTAAAATATAAGAAATATTCATAACAGCATTGGAAGGATAACACTCTTTCTTATGTCTTTGCCACTGTCTTGTGGAACTTTTATGGTCACCCACTGTTTTGGCTCTTGTGAGTTTTTTTGGGGGGCAGAAGGCTGCGTGGTCTGATGTGGCACCAGTGACAGGGCCTAGCAGAGCACCCCAGCATCACAGAGGCCCCGTGGAGCAGTAATCTGTGGATCAAAGCAGGATAAGTCCTCTGTAGAGAATGACACTGGCATGTCATACATACACAAAGGTGTAGTAAGCTGAGATGTCTGTAAAGTTATCTGATGATCAGCACTGTGGAGTCTTTTACATACTAATTGGCGTCAAATGAGATGATCTCCTTATGTCAGACCAGTGAATTTGTTTGAAATTTAATGGTGCCCTCTCAGCACCTTGCAGAATATTTCGCAAATCACAAACAAGACATTTATTTAACCTAAATGGAAAGTTAATCAACTGAACTTGTGACTTTGTGCCATATACTTTCCACTGTATAGGTAATGAACTCTGGTTCATTTTGGAGAAAGAGGCCGTTCTAGTAATCAGCTCAGCTCCCACTGACACAACTGGGAATTTCTTTGTAAAGACTGCAAGAAATACATTAATGTCCCATTACACTGCTGTCAAGGTATCCCTTCAAAACATTATTAGAAGGCTAGTTTATTTATTCTGATCCCAAAGTAATTGGTTGCTGTTTTGCTTGATCTTAATCAAAGGTCTGCAATCAGCTGCATGCATTAATTACACCTATATATCCATGCACAGTGCGTTTGGTAATGTTTTTATGTACAAGCAGGATAAGGACTGATTTGCAAGGAGGCTTCATCTCAGTGTTGTGATTTCACAGCTGGTGTCTGTGCTGTTTAAGCTGATGTTAGCAGCTCTCACCCCTCAGCTTCCTGGGTGTTCCACAGATGTATCTGGTTGTATGAACTGCTCATATGTTCTTCACACCACCTGCTCAGGTGTGCAGTCAGCTTGGGGAGGAAGGGTGGTCATGGTTCATGAGGGCTTGGTTCACAAGGGCTTAAACATACACTTGGGGTGCAGGCAGGTGTTACTCTTGCCATTGCAATGACGTCTGTGTGAACAGAGCATCAGCATCTTCAAAGTCTCCCCCTTGTCGTGCTTGGTGTGACAACAGGTGCGATTGTGTGGAAGCAGAGCATAAACCTCTAAAACACGAATAGAAAATAAGTATGGAAACAGAGCGAGTTCCCTGTGATGAGGTGTTTCCCACTGGCTGCAGTCAGAGTATACAAAAATGTATATCAGAACTGAACTGCAGAAAGATGCACGCTGGGGGAGCTTTATTGACTGGTTTTACAGGTGGAAGCAAAGCCCTCTGGGCTAGGAGCCCAACGTGATTTGGATTAATTTGTCTTCTGTGCCCCAAAACTTTTGTCTGCTTTGGGTGTTGCATGTAGATACTCTTCAGTTACATTTCATTTACTTTGGCTTTTGGTGGGGTTGGCTAATGTCTGCATACTCCACAAGGAAGGATTGCTCCCCTATAACCTTACTTCTTTGGTTCCTAGGTGCTTTAACAGGATGATCCTTCACAGAATAAGTTTTTCACTGGCAATGTTTTTGGTTTCTGTACATCTTTCACAGTTATGAATTTTTGCTCCATAATGAACAGACTTTCTTTAGGTCCCAAATAATATTGGGTTACTGACAGTCCAAACTCCTAATCCACCTGTTGCCTAAGAAGAATTTTGCTCTAAGATAATGATTTTCCTTCAGTCACGTGCATTATTTAATGGAAATCAGTGCAATGTTTCAAAAATAGCTATCACAGATTAATTTTACCACTGCAGAGAGAAGTGGCAGATGTATTAATACTCTTTCTGGCCTTGTAAGAGGCTAGGCTACGTATGTTCCTGTAGAAAGGAGCACATCCAGGTGATCAAGACTTAACCCTAACTAAAATGCTGCTAGTGAACCATTATTGCTAATGATTTGTACTGGGAAAAAGAAAGTATATGGGAAAACTTCCTTCAGGCAATACTGGAGTGTAGACTTGGTATTTTGAACTGAAGTGTGTAAACAATTAATACAGATATCTAAAAGATATAACAACTTTGCCATATTAGCACTAACAATTTTATTTTAGCAGTATGCAAAATTTAGAGTTAACAACAAATGGGTCACTGAAGCATTATGTCTTAGAATTTAAGACAGAAAAAATCGTGGACTTTCCACTGAGGGGAAGTGGATAATGCAATAAGGATGTGTCACGTTATCTATTTTACCCTCACCACCTTTGCAAAATAAGAAATTGGCTGGGACAGAGAAGCTCGCATTTCTTACTCTTTCCATGATAAGATCCAGAGATCACTAGGTAAGTGAGGAGGAAAAGGAGATATCATAAACTTTGCAGGCACCTGATTCTGTGGGTTTGACATCCAATTTGATCTGAACTCAGGTATGAAACTACTGGTGTTAGCCTAGAAAAAGCATAAATGTGGCATGAGCCGTTATGTTCAGATCACTTTCCACGAAGTGTTCAGCAGTACTTCTTTTCTTTTATGCCTCCCTTTCAAAGCTAAGTGACCCTGTTATTCCCCTAAAATCGTAAGTTCATAGTTTCAGGAAAGCAGAGACTGCTGGAGGAATGATGCAAGCCTTTATCCTAGTGAGGACTGCCTGTACAGTTTTGCAAGGTCAATAGAGTGCTTGGAGACTTCAGTGGCTGCTCTTTCACAGGGAGAGTTCTCACCAGCCATGCCTACATTTCCCTGAAGAGGTGGGTGTAATCAAGTGAATAATTCTGCATTTACACCTCTTGCAAGGTGTGATGGGGCATGAGGAGCTATCTCCTGTTATTTCATTTCAGTGCATCTCATCTTTCTTGTGGGAGCTTATAAAATCAATGACTTCTAAGCCTCCTCCTAGTTTTTTTCTCCTGCTGACTTTATGTCCATCATCATAAAAGATAAATATGTCAAACAATTTAAAGAGCAAACCACTCGAATATCGTTATATATTTTATTTCCTCTAACAGAAGACTTCTAGCACTGAACATACAAAGCACCACCAACTGCAAATCTGCAGTCTGTTTTTTGGTGGTAAGAATGAATTAGATTTCTCTTTTTTTTGTGAAATGAGATAAAAATGAGACACCTAAAGGTCTAGCCTGTAGTCTATGTTCTGTGGTGGTATGCTGCAGAGGAATGCTACTTATTCCTCTGGGATCCTCTTCAACATGGAAGAAGGATCTCACTTTGCAATGGTAACATCTGCACTGAAAAGTATGTGCTTTTGCTGGCTTGTTGCAGGCCAGGAGCAGTGTACAGCTGGGGAATTTGCCTGGCTAAGAGAACACTACCTAACGTGAACTCTCCTGCATCAGAAAGAGAAAAGAAATGAGCCCAATGCTTTTAAAAAAAAAAAAAAAAGTAGCTGCCCTTTAAAGAATAGTGCAATAGAGCCTGGGACAGCAATTCTTCTCTGCCAGGGCACACAAATAAAAATGTATGAGATCTTGAGCAGTTACTTAAACTGAATTTTATTTAAACTACACTGCTCAGGAATAAAGGGAGAAGCAACTGAGAAGACATCAGGACACTTTGATTGCTCAGTATCCCATGTTGGCCTTTTCTCAGAGGCTCATCTGCTCCCTGGTATCTGTCATTCTTAAGTGAAATGTAATTCACAGCTGAGCTTCTTCATGTCTTAGTGTATGCTTAAGCATACCAGCAATTCAGAAGGGAAGGCCTTTGTTTTTTCCATGTTAAGGTGGTGTCATCATACCTGGCTATTTTGCAGTCTAACTTCTTTTGATGAGGAATACTTGAAAAGAATGCTGGGTCTGATGTTGTGTGGAGTAGTTTCTTTGACTTTAGTGAGAAAGCTCTTTAGTCTAACTCAAGAGCGGTATTGCTCATGTACCTTTCCTATAAGGTGCTTTATCATTCCTTCTTCCATTCAGGTTGGGGGATTTACTGGGATTATCTCCTCTGGGCTAACAGCTACAATTTCTTTGTACGTGGAAAATGTAAAGGAAATAGTAATTTGATTCATTCAGGAACTACATGCAATTTTTGTGAATGCATATGAAGCGTTAGATGTTTAATGTTAATTGTGTAGTTAAGTGCTGAGCTGCTCAGAGATTTAACTCTATTACTGAAGGCCAGATGAGCCAGCAGATGCTCACAATTGGCTAAATGCTAATAACACAATACAGCCCTGTCTGTTCAGTATTTATCTGGGTTTTGTTCATGGCTGCATTTTTACCATCTTTCTTCCACTAGAGGTTTCTCCCTGTAGACAAAGTTCCAAATCTCTCAAGAACAAACTTAAGATATAACTGAAGACTTTAAAGGTTTTATGTCTCCAAAACTTGTTCTCTCTCTTTGACACAGTAAAAGTGATAAGCACTTTCATGGCTGGCGTACTGGCCATACTGCAAACATCTTGGTAAAAGCAACTTAGCTTTGGTACACTTGGTATTTGGGACTGGAAAAGCATTAGGGTCTAAAATCTTTTCCTTTCAGTCCATAACTGTTATAAATTGGGACGAATGTGATCAGTATTTCCAAGTAATTTTCCAATAAGTTTTTAGAGCTAGAGATTCTAGAGATCACGTTTTTCTTTGGACTTGCTTTCTGGATTAAAGCCACTTTTAATAAATACCCATGTTTCAGTTAGTTATGATTAATAGTAGATGCTCTAGCTTTTCCAAATCTTTTTACTTTCCTCTCTCTTTCTGAAGTACTTATCTCCACATCTATACCACTATAGTGGTCTATCTGTCTCTCTCAAAAGGCATAGCCTCTCTCCCTGAAATACCTACTTCTTCATTGAAAGAATCAATTGAAGGAGACAAAAAAAAAAAAGGTTGGCAGTTTTTGACAAGAGTTCTCAAGAACACCCAGCTAAGTAACCTCATACAACCACAGAAGTGAGAAGACAGGATCATCTGACAGGCTGTGGGGAGATCCAGCTGAAGAGGGGAGGGTAGCACCAGTCCTCACCAGGCTGCCTGCTGCTCCAGCTGCTCAGAAGTGAAGGTGTCTGAGTTGTAGGCAATCAAACGCAGCCACATTCACAGCTCTGATTAAGAGGAACAAAAGAATGGTGCAAAAACCAGTGTCTCTATTCACCTCCATTTGTTCTGTCTGAATTCTTGGAAGTAGATGAATTCGAGCTCTACCGAGAGAGCAGAGCCTGTGTTATGACACAATCCCATGGCTTAGAGATGGTTTCTGCTACCCCCTACTTTCACTTCAAGGAGAAGAACAAAAGCAACGTTTCCACAAATTAAAAAATGAAGAAAAATCCTACCCCAATGCAAGCTCCTGATCCTGTGCCTCTCCACTGAACAAAAGCAATGGGTCAGAGGTTTCTCCTTTTGCTGTTTCCCCAAAGCCAAAGGATGTGGTGTGAGGAGGTGTAACACAGGAAGCTGCAGTAGGTGGTGTTCCCACAGGGATAAAGAGCTGGTGCCAAATGTGACAGCAGCATTCTCCCTCGTACAAGGAAGAGTAGAAACTCTGCTCTAGGTCAAGCAATTTTTCCCTTCTCCTTGTGTGAGTGAAATGGGACCCAAAGATTTTCTAGTCTGATTTTACTAAACCAGTCTTCCAACAGGTGTATCCTGACCCTGAGTCTAGGGAAAACTGAATCAATACTGACCCCATACAAATGAACCGGGGTTGTTGCTACCTGTTCTCTCAGCTTTATGCTGACTCTTCAGCTTGATGTGTATCTTGGCCAGTGTTCATGAGCCTAAAATCTCATTCCTGGTAATCATGCTACTCATTCACTTTTTTCCTGTGTGCATATGTATTTGCAAATTCCCTAAATAAGATACCTCAGTGATGTGAATAGGAGTGATGTAGGTAACTCTTATTTTACGGCAGGCTCCTGAATATTTAAAAGGTAACTTGAAAATGAAAAGTGTAAATCAGTAATGATTTATAGTTAGATGTTTGTAAGTCACTCATTGATATATATTCTGTCCAGTGATCACTAGGGGAGCTTTTCACATATGGGAAGATTAGAAGAGCTTTGCATTTAAAGATCCACTGCCTTGCAGAACAAAACTGGAGCACTTAAAAAAAAAAACACAACTTTTAACCATTGTTTGCTTTATTTTCAGCCAAAGTGAAAATTCCCACAAAAAAAAAAGGCAACATTATTCTCCCTGTTGAAGAGATTACTTTTTAGTACAAAGCTTTGCTAATAGAAAAACTAGTGAGTGAAATATCTGCAGCCCTTACTTTACCTTGTGGACAGCGGTTCAGAGCAGTTCATCTGTATAAGCTATTAATGAGGATTTTTTTCTTCAAGTTCCCTCTTCCTCCTTTTTTCTCCTTTCCTGGAGAGAGCTTATTCTCCCATGCTGAGCTCTATAAAACAGGCCACAGCGCAGTTACAAATGAAAGACAAAAGCTGCAGTATTAATGGCCCAGGAACTGCCTCAGTCGTGTGGCAGAACCTGGGTGCTGGCAGGCAGAGCGTGACTTCAGCGACCTCTTGAGCAGTATCCGGGTTGGAGGCATGTGGGAGGGTGTTCCTTCGTTACGGAGCAGATCAGAAAGATATGAAATACTTCCCAGCAGCGGTTGTCTGCTCAAGGAAAAGGAGACAGTAAGAGCTGTCTGGCCTGGATCTCCTCTTTTAGAGGTCTTAATTGTGCTGAATTCGATGTTCTGGAAAACCTCTAGGCGCCCTTCACTCTGCATTAAGTTTCTTGTCACTGAATTGTGACTTCCTTGATCTGCAGCCCTGTTATGATTTCAAGACATAACTCTGGGACTCTGGCAGCTGCCTGCCTAATGCCATCCTGACACAGAGCAGCTGAGACAATTCACCTGGGGTTAGAAATGTGCTGCTGCTCTCTGGCCTTGGCATTGTCACAGGGCAGGGCCAGAGGGGTTGGCTGGAAAGGGAGAGACATTCTTGACCACTTCCCTAGGTCTGCATCTGCTTGTCCCCAAAATTACTGTTTTCAAGTAGGGGTTGTTACTGGCAGAGAGGTGGAAGGGGGGGGCTCACCAGTTTGTAGGCAGAGCTGGAGCAGCAGCCACCAGTGCAGCGCTGTGTAGGCTGAGCACCAGCTCTCGGGTACTGCAGCACCTGGTCTGTGCTGCCCCTTCCTCTGCTGAGCCAGCACCATCCCTTATGGGCTGAAGTCCTTTGCTTTGTACAACTGCACAAGAAGCTCTTAAACCAGTCATTTTATGTGAAGTAGCACCTAAATCACCGATTTTTTTTTTCGTCATGGGAAGGTGGACAACCTCTTGCTCCTTGCACTGAAGTTCTGTGTGCTGCACAAGACTAAGCTGCTCTCACCACACCGTAGTTTTGGTGACTCAGCCTCTCCCTTTCCCTTAGGTACCATGGTATTTCTTCATGGTGTTCTTCTTTCTCTGTAATAGAGAAGCGGACCACCTCCCTGTGGAAAAAAAAAAAAAAAACCTCTTACACACTCCACCTGTGTAGCAGCAGCAGCACTGTGGGAGATGTTATTTACATGAACTTCATGAATATTTATAGTAATATTTATAGCTTTGTTCAGCAGGGGGCTTGATCAAGTCACTAGTATGTCTGGAGATGTGTCTTCAGAATACTACTTTTAATGGGAATAATTTGCATTTAATAAAGGGCCTGAGACAGAAAGCTTCAATCCAGGTTTGAATGTTCTTGATATTTAGAGAAATACTTGGATTAGGAGTTTTATTGCACATCCATTTTTTTCTAACAGTGATAGAACAAAAGCAGGTCTCAGTCCAGTGAAACAAAATGACAGGAACAGTGTGAGAATATGCCAGAAAATAAAAGGAATTTTTCGATTATCAGTCTTATGGCATGAGTGCTGTATAAAAAGAGTTGGACGGCTGTCTTTTTTGGCAATTTTCCTTTGTCTGCCATAATCACCCCAAATTACCAGGCTTTGTAGTTGCAGAGACCTAGAGGTCCTCTGAAACACTACGTGTGGAGCAACTATTCAGCCTTCTTTTCCTCCCTGCTCATGCTCCAGCTTCTCTGGGCATTTTTTGTGCACGGGGCATGGGGGTGTGTGGGGCTGGCTGGGAGAGCCCAGGGGAGCCAGGAAGGAACCCCAGACGTGCCCTGGGCAGTGGTCGTGACAGAGCACAGGGGGTATCTGGTGATTCCTTGAACTTCCACCAGAAAAATAATACCTGCAATAACCCTCCACTTTATACCTGTTATCAAATCTTCAGGTGACTGGCTTCTTATTTGGTGTTGAGCTTGCTCAGGAGAGGTGATATCAGCCTTTCTCCAGGCTGAAGTGGCTGGGGAGAAATCAGTGCTTAAGTTTCACCTGTCCTTCATGGTGTGGCGTCATTGAGATAATATTTAGAACAAGGCGGGTTCAGGACCAGCCCTTCAAAGCAATCTCTCTGCCACCACAAAAAGCTCAGTATTATCTTGGCTTTAACTATTTATAGGTCCAAGCCTCTCCAAGAAAATTTGAAAGGCCAAGGTGTTAAGAGATGCACAGTGACTTGAGCTGAAGATGGTGAACAGAAATAACCCCAGGATAAAGCACATAAACTTCTTTTATTCTGACCTCTGAGTAATTGTGTGTGTGTGTGTGTGTATTCTTTCTGATTCTTTTGTATCAGTAAAGGCATAGAAATGTTATTTCTACTTATATTCACCACCATTTCTTGTTGTTATTGTAACCTTATGTTTGTTTTAGCAAAAAAAAAAAAAAAAAAGACTTTATTTGAAGTGTGAGTGCTCCAGTGGCAGCAGTACTCTACCTGTGCAGCTGGTATGGACAGGCTGTGTCTACAATGGGATCTTCCTGATGTTTGCCATTGCTTGGGAGCATCAAGCCAGGGCTGCTGTAAGTGATACTGTGGATGAATTAATAATCAGTGGGCTATAAGCAACATCAGATTTTTGCATGTCCTGAATAGCTTGTCATGCATGTGGTTCCTGTGTCCTGTGCGTTGTTTGAACTTTGTATGGTATATTTCTTGAAACAACCTGTTGGAACTGAAAATGCCGAGGTTCCCATCTCTTTCTTTGGGTTTGACTGTCTTATTTGATTTCTGAGGTTTTTCTGATAAAGCCGGCTGCTATGCCATAAAGCATGGTATGACAAGGGCTTGTGTATATTATTATTAGATAATACAAGCCATAAACATTTGGATCTGCAGTTACTTCCAGGCATTCACAGATGGCTGGTGAGATGCCATCTCCTAGCACAAATATTACAATAATTTCACTAAACATAGCTAAATTCAGTGTGTATTCATGTGATTTCTAATGTTTTAAGATGAGAAAAAAGAATGTAAGGATTATATATGCAGATTAGAATTAAGTTTTAATGAATAATTACAATTTCTTTTGGATAGGCATTTTCTTTTGGATTTCTTGTTTGTATGTTTTGCAATAGTTTCAAGAAAGGTACAACAAATATCAAAACAAATATTAAACAAAGGGCTCAATGAGGTCTGACCTTGCCTAGAAGAAGGAATAAATAGAGGACCTGCATCTGTAGATGTATGCAAACTACAGAAAACTTGACCCAGGATGATCTGGAGCCTGAGCAGGGTTTATGCGAACAATATGACTCATTTACATCGCCACTTCAGTGCTTCTTCACTTTCTCCAGAAGATGATATTGTGTCCCAAGTCATTAATCTCACCACACACTGTGTACTGTTGAGCTCAAGATTGTTAATATATTTGGCGGTCTTGCTTGTTTTTATGTGTATCTTGAATATTTACACAGCAGCTATGTGTACAGTTCTTGTAACGTGCCAGGACAGCTTCCCGTTAGTGTCAAGAATCAATTTTCTGCCTCTATGGAAAGACTTTCTGAAAAGAAAGAAGGATTTAAAAGTTCATACCAAAAAATTATTCACAACTTCTTCCTGCCTTTCATCCAAACATACCCTCCAGATATTATGTGCACTTGTTGATGTACTTAATAATATATCTTCATTCTTTGGTTAGTTTGTTTTGAAGTTTGGGGACTAATCTTTAGATATATTTGGGTAAAAGCCAAAGGATAATTTTAATTACACTCTGAAGAATAACTGCAAGGACTCCCTGACCTCATGCAAAATTGATAAGAAAAGATGAGCTATCTACAGGAACAGAAGTTTGTGATGATGATAGTATAAAAACACCTGTTTATATTAAGACGGAAAAACTAAAAACAAGTCATAACTGTGCACTCTCAAGGCTTGACAAATATCAATTTAAAGCATCAGAAAAATCTATGTATTTGATTTTGAAAATATATATATATGTGATTAGGACAAAGCATTTAGATATAAGTGAAAATTAAGATTTAAACTGTGAAAACCATATTGATAAAGCCAGATTTTTACTGCTGCATATTGCAATTCTGTTGTCTATATTGTAACAGGTTATTCAAAACCTGAAGTGGTTTCAGGAAAGAGCTGCAACATCAGCATGTTAAAGAAAAACCTTTAAAAATGCTCCTTACGTTCAGGATAGCAAGATGAGAGAAGATGTGATTACCAGTCAGTTATTTCTCCACAGGTGTTATTTAATCTAGGAAAGCAGGATGAGAAGAGCCAGTGACTGGAACCTGAAACCAAACAAACTCAATTTAGAAATGTGATGGATGTTTTTATCAGTGTGCATGATTAGCTACTGGAACAACGTGCTGAGGATAGTAATACGCTTCTTTATCAGGGTCTTGTCATCAAGATGGGAATCTTTCTGAAGTCTGTGACTTAGTAAAAGCACAAGTTAACCAGTCAAACACCAGTTGGTGAAATATACTGGATTATGATACAAGGGGCTTAAATGAGGATATCAGATGGCCCTGAGTAATACAAATTAATCAGAAGGCTCTACCAGCCCCTGAGCCCTGGTGAGCTGTCAGGGAGCAGAGCAGGAACTAGTGCATCTACTTCATGTGGCTTTTCCTGATGGAGAGTCACCAGAAATAGTGCTCACAGTTCCTACCTTGAGACCTTGAGATAATGCTTTGAATAGGGGCTAATATTTAAGACTGAGGAGAAATTGTTTAACACACTCATTTTGGTGAGTGAAGTCTGAAAATGGCATTGTAAATGGACACAAGTACAGTTATTGAGTTAATGGAATTCGCTGAGTAAAATTGACATGTCTGACATGTCGTTTATTCATCATCAATTAAAAAACCAAAAAACACACCATTTACTAACAATAATAATTATTACATAAAGTTATTGGGCTGCTCAAATGCATGTAGAAATAGAGTAGCCTGCAATACTTATTTTCTATCATAAGCACTGCTTTGCTTGGTTATGCTCCTTAACCTCCTGCATATGTCACAGAGCTATAATTCTCTTCTATATTAAGAAGAAAATGTGATAAGGCAGGCTGAGATTTCTGTATATTGCACATTTTAATTTCTTTCAGGACATTTTTTACTGCAGAATGCTATACCAATATGTTGCAAAACTGGGAAAAACATTCGAACTAAGAGCTTTATTAGTATGACTTTTTTTTCTAATTAATGCTGTACCTGGAGCTATTTTATATTAGAATTCAGATGCAAAGAACCCAGCTTATAATGCAGAACAGCTTGCAATTACATCTTGTTAGAGATGTTTTGCCATAGAAAAAAAGACAATTTTGATTTAAAAAGAAATCTTAAACTATAGTAACATTGATGAAAACTCTCAGAGAAAAATTTCAGGAACAATTTTTTCCACATTGGTTCAATTCATAAAATTGAATCAAAATTCAGATGCCCAAATATTTAAAAAGTAGTTGCATGGTGGCTTTATATCACATATGTTTGCATGTTCCCCACTGTGTGTGTGCTGCTGCTGTTCTTGATGTTTTGTAGTGCAGTTTGTGTTCATTGCAAAGAAGTGCTTCCTGTGCAGTAAAAAGTGCTTGGTCTTTACAAGACCCTGAGCTCGATATAGACATGCATTATATTAGAATTGGTTAATATTTTGATAATTAGACATCTTTAAAAGACCATTAACAATTTAATTGTTTTAAATACTAAATATTTGTGGAATCCTAGTACTAACACTGTTTTAAAATACTTAGGTTACTTTGTTATTTCTGCATATTTTATTTCCCAAGGCACAGAGCGATCTTGTGTGTATCTAAGTACGTACAGTGTGGCACTACACATGCACAGGCTTTGCTTAATTTGGTTCCTGTCAGTCTTTCAGTCCAAGTGACTCTCAAAGTGAAGGGAAATGAGCCTTCACAAATCAGTTTTGAAGGATAAGTATGTTGTGCAGGGGGTTATAAAGACTTGAATGTGTCTGAGAGAAGCAAACGGTGACATACTAATGAGTTACTAATCACACTATTTTGATGTCTGTAATTGTCATCAGTAGCTTTGCAAAGTGTTGTTACTTTAAGCATTGGCCCATAAATCTACAAATAAATATTGTTTCTGATTCTGATCACCAGTGTGAATCAGAAGTAACTCCAGTCGGGTCAGCAGTTTTAGCCCAGATTGCACGACTGCGAAGAAATCTGTCCTACTGAGGAAAGGGTGCAGAGAAGCTCGGGTTTCTCACTACCAGAGCGGTTGCCGTGTATTTTAATTACCCTTCTTTGTGACCTCTGTGTATCAGGCTACATGTGCCAGAAGTTGAGGAACATTTAAAGGTGTCTGAAAATTAGAGAAGCGAAGATGTGGAGAGATTTGGTTGAACATTTCCTTTGATTCTCAACACAGAGGACTCAATGCAAATAGATACTTTTATAATCAAGGCTCAAGGGTGACGAAGAGCAAACTGCAGTCAAAATTGAATCATTTCATTGGTGACACATCCACATAAAACTTTGAAATGCTGCTTAACTTTTATAGGAAACTGTAAATCAGCCCAGGATTACTTGAAAAGATCAAGAGACTTAGAAAATGTTTTAGCTAAATGTAGCTGAATTTTGTGATTTTATGCATCTAGACATAAAAAACAAGCAATACGATTGAGTTATTTAGGATCTCCTTTAAGGAGAACAGTGCACTTAACAAAAAGAAAAGTCTGAATATATTGTAGTAATCAACTCTCCCATGAATGCCCTATTAAAAGATCAGTGGCTGGGCAGAATTTTGTATTACTCTGTCTCCTGTAGATGCAGCTATAAAGTTCACCAAGGTGAATGTATGCTAATATGAGTAATCCTAAGGGTTGCAATTTGTAGGCATTCCTTATAGGATTAAAAGAAAATACAGCATTTTCATGAAAAGGATATTTATCATGATCTTTTTAATCATATTTGCAGTGCTTTTAAGTGCACTGTGTACTTTGCATCTTTTCTGCCTTCTGGAATAATACGATGCCTAACCTAATGAACTGATTGCCCATTTGTAATTCAAGAATATATGAGCCATTCCGATGTCAAAAGGCAGGGGGTCTAGGATCATGCCCTGTAATCTAAACGTGCTCTAATGTTTCTTGTCTGCTTTTTGTACTTTCTATGACATAAGAAAGATAGACTGTTATACTGTGTATTTATTGTGTTGGTGGAAAGGTCTACCACAAGAAAATGCACTTACTTCTCACAGATAAAGCAGCAGATATTGTTACTAAACTGTGTACTAAATTCTTATAGCAAAACCCTGATTTAACCTTTAATGCACACAATTTCTCATCATCATCCTGATTTGGTGAAAATGGAATATTTCCATTGCTGCTGTCCTATTTAAACTATCCCCAAAGGCTTGCAAACCAAGTGGCAGCCAGAGCTGAGGATCTGAAATGTGTCCTTTACAATCTGGCCATGTACCTTCTCAGGTTTTAAAAATCTTGAACTGAAATCAATGTTAAGTGCTGAACCATTTTGTGAATTGGTATGTAGCAGTGGTGTGCTGCCTGGTAAAGAATACAGAAGAAGGGAGAAAAGGTTTTCCTGACAGCAAGTATCTTTGACTGTAGCACAGAAAAAACTATACAGGCCTTGACTATAATTTATAGTGTGTTTGCTACAAGACCTAGAGACATCAGAAGATTGAAGTTAGTCAGGATGATTCAAAATGAAGGACTCTACTGTGTTTCTTTAACCAACATGTTCCAGTTTGGAAAAGATACGCTGAACATTTCAAAGAACTAAAATGAAATTTTATTTCACTGACTGTGGGCTATATGTATCACAAACAGAACAATCACCAGTGGAATGTTTATACCAGCTGTATGTGTCACTTGAAAACCAAAATTCTGTTGAAAACTCTTCACTTTTTCACTTTTTGTAGACTCATTTATGCCAAGAACTCTTCCCTTAGTCCAGAGTCCAGGGTCCCCCCCCGCCATGCCCAGCCAGGGTCCAGCTGCACAGCTCACAGGTTCAGCTTTGCATTTGGGACAAAGAAATGTGAAGGGCAGCTCAGTAAGAAACGCTCATCACTCTTAGAGCATCATTCACAGACATTTCATGCCCATATCCCCATTTAATAGATCAAGAAAACTTTCTAGGAAAGAAATGACTTGATCAGAATAATTTATCAGACTGAGGGCGAAGCCAGGATGGGAGCCAGCCATCTATGTGCTTGCTTGCTCTCCAACCTTTGTTAACACGAAGAAAGGCAGTGGTACGGACCAGGTACAGTTTGGCATCTCACCAGGTTTGCCTCCACAAGGAGTAGGAGCAATGTGTCCTTTGGACCATTTCTTACCAGTAACAGTAGCTTGTAAAGCAGATGAGAGTAGCCCTAAACAGTGCCAACCATTAGGGATAATGTCCTCAGGTATCCATAAGCACTGGGTCAAGGGCCCATAACGAGCTGCCATGTTGAGGTTCAATGTCCAGGTTGGAGTTGAGTGACAAGCAATGGGTAGGAAAGCAGCAGAAAGCTGCACAGCCTCTAGCACAGGGGCTCATAAAGTCATGCTTTAGTTTAATGAGTTAACTGGGTGCAATTATTTTTGTAGTAGGGAATGATGGTGGCTTTACAGGAAGCTAATCAAATAACCAGCACGTGCATTTTATGGGAATAACAGATTTGTTTTATTGATGTGATTCAGGAAACTGAATCCAATGTTGAAATGCTGATGGCAGTCATTATTGACTTTGGCAGTAACTTGCTGGGATGCAAAATTTTGCTCTGTAGGAAGTAAATTAAAATCCATGAATGGAATTAATTTAATTTCTAGTACTTGACCAGTAGGCTTTATTTTCCATCTAAATGTCATACGCTACAGTGTGTACTTAGAGGTCATTGTCACAGTAACTTGGAGAAGGAGGGTCAGGGGAGGTGTTAGACAATAGGGACTTGAGTGGAGATGTAGGAATTAATTTCAATGCGGACTCAGGATGGTGCTTCAGAAGATGTCTGAATTTAAGTACTTATTATACCACAAGTCAATTCCTGCTTATGGGAACTTCTGCTGAGGCATGAAATTCCCTTGTATTGAAACAAAGTGTATGAGCTACAGCAAATGCAGTTCTGGTTATGGAAAGCATTTCATGGCTGAGCAGAGCTAAGCACTGATATCCCCTGGCTGGTGGGCTGCAGATTCACTTGCACTATTTGCATCTTCCTGAGTCCCTGCAAGGGGTGGTGCAGAATCAGCTGATCCTGCATTGACATGGGGGACTGGACAAGGTGTTTCTGCAGTGGCTTTCATCCCTTATTTTCTGTGATTTCATGATGACCTTGGCTTTTTGAAGGAAAACCTGCTATTTCATCCTGTTGAGACTGTCATCCATATCCCAGGGCAGGGGTGAAACATGAGGTCAAGTTTGACACTTTTCTTGGTGTGTGTTCTGCCAAAGCATTTGCTGAAGCAGACGGTGATTCTCCTTTTGGAAATCCAGTACAATTAGTTTCGTGCTAACTTCCTTCCCCTTGTTCTTCACATGCCTCCCTGTTTTCTTTTATTGTTCTGGTAGTTCTCCAGACTAAAAATTTGATGGAAGAACAAGAATGTGTTACGAGCATCTGCAAGGCTTCTCATCTTGCTTCCTTGTTCTCCCCATAGTCACCCTCACATGAGCAATGTACAACTGCGCATCTGTTTTGGTCAATGAGCAAATGATTTCTTGTCACAAAAAGCAGATGCTATTCAAAGCTTCTGAGTGTAAGAGTAACTAATGAATAGAGCTGTGAACACCTCTTCAGACACCTCTGAGCATGCCACAGGAGAGAAATCTGCTCTATTGCTGTGACTTTCTGGCACAGAGGGAAATTGAGCCATTTGAGATGTCACCTTTCACACGAGGAGCAGGGAACACACTTTTGTTTCTCAGTAATTAAAGCATCCTTTGGAATCTGAAATCAGCTGTGAAAGTTGACTGCTTAATGCTATCAGACCTGATAAATACTAAACCTGGTTTACAAGCTCTCTTTGCATTAAGATCAATATAAAGTAGAAATGAATAAATCAAGTGAATGGGCTCCCTGGGAAGAGGAATTTTTTACTTTCTGGACATTGCTCCTCTTTTTCTGATGTCTGTTATCCCAGTTCATATTCCCTGCTAAATGAAAGCTTGAGGAATAACTTGGGGGTCCAGAGAAGAGCGATTTGCTATTCCTTTCTTCCATGCAGGAAGAGGCAGTAAGTGACTTGCAGGTAGCAAAATGCAGAAATGCCCAGCTCTGCAGTGCCATGTCTCCAAAGGAGACGCACAGATAAGAACACCTTATTCCCCTGCAACTCTCCCAGTCCTGATCTCTGCAGGCACACATCTCATATTGCCCAGGGAGTTTATACCTGAGGTAAGCAGAATCCCATGCCTGCTAGCAGCAAAACCCCTTGTAAAGGGGAATATTTTTTCATTATAACTCACTACTTGCCTGGGTGTGTTCTGAAACTGCATCAGTTGGCTCTGGCTGTGCACGTGGGCAGTGCTAGGAGCAGCCTTCCCCAGCAGCCCTCGGGCAGAGGAGAACCCCTGCCTGATTGCTCCATTTTGAAAGCCTATAATTTCTTTTCTGAAGTTCAGAAGTGGATGCTCCCTTCCTCTAATGATGATAGATGTCACAGTTGTGCCAACAAGACAGCCCTGGGCAATTGGAGTAGGAGGAAAGTCGGTGCTGAGGAACTTTCCATCAAGGGGAGATATTGATTGCTTTGTAGGAAGGCTGCAGCAGTGTGCCAGGCTTACCTGGGCAGAGCAAGCCTTTTCTTAGCAGAATTTACCCAAAGCTCCAACATAACTTCCTTCCCTCCTTAGGCAACAGAGACACTATACATCAAATATATATATATATGTATATGTATATATATATCATATATATATATATATCACTCATGCCTGAGGAGTTAATTTTCTAATACGTAATAAAACTCCAGTACTGGCTGCAATTTGTTTCAGCATTTGGATGCTTGAAAAAGTCTCTCATTTGTGTTTTCTGATATTCAAGAAGTGTTGTGTTTCTGCTGCACTCTTTCTCCAGTGGAGGTGTTAACAAATCTCTTCTTGGCTGTCTGTTTTTGCAAAACTTGCAGAAACTTGTTATCTCTGGGATAGCAACATCTTTGTCACACATGATTCATTTGATGAAGAAGAAAGAGTATAACAGTTACAAAGCATAAAAAAGTGAGCTGTGGATGTGATTTCATTTTGTGTTTAGACAGTATTTTTACAAACTCTCATACATTCTCCTGGCTAACTAATGCCAGCAACAACAAAAATGGGTCCAAGTAGCACAATAGCAGAATTTATCAAGTTATTTTTCTTAGAATATAGACTTACTTTTATTGAGAAGAGAACCTAGTCTTCTATTAATAAACGAATAGGTAGTGACATAAAGATTAATTATAGGCTTTAGGTCTCATTCTTCTCAAAGAAGTATAAGGTAAAAATAAGTAGCAACTTTTTGTTTTATTTTTACCTTTTCCTTCCTTGGTCCTTATCTCCATTAAATATCTTGTTCTTTCAAACCTGGGTAGCTTTACACTTCCTGTTTTACAACATGCACCTAGACTTGTCCTCAGAATTTGCTAAAGAAGGTGACGTGTCAAGAGGCATTTCTGAAAGTAGTTTGGTACTCAAACCTTGAATGAACCTCACAAATCCTGGAGAAGAAGCTAAAGTTCTTGAAGTAAAAGAAAAATATAAAAATGGGGAACTTTTGATTTAATATTCATAGTATAAAATAATGATATTACAATGAGTCAGTCTGGAAACTTGTGTCTAACTTTCTGAGACTGAAGCTAAGTCTGGTTAAAGATTAGGCTTTTAGATTCTTAACCTCTTCTATGAAGTCTTCTATGTTTTCACTTGAATAGAGACTATCTCCATAGAGCTAAGAACAGCTTGTCTTTCACAGATCTTCAGTGCAAGGTGGTACAGCTAAAATCAGGTTATAATGTTAATATTTTGTTCTGATGCTGTTTTTAAACCTAAAATTCATCTTAATGTCAAGTCCCCACAGTGTGGCTTATACGCAATTTGTTTGCTCCTTTATAGTGTGGCTGACACTAATAGTAGAGAGCCATCCATCCTAAGAATATGAGAAGGAAAATAATTGCAAGTGAGCAAGAGCCAATATTAATGACAATCCAGTAAGCCTGAGAAATCCCATGAGGATTAAAAATAAAATAAAATAAAAAATTAAAGGGTAGCTCAAAGCTACAATGGAAAAAAAATGAAATAGTGTGTAATCAGGCTTAGAGCTGGGATACAAATAGCTTTGCTGTTTGCTTTTCAAGAAATTCAAGTAAAGGTTCATCTGTAACTTTCACCTATTGCAAACTCGAGTATATCTGCAAAGATAGCTATAACTAAATGTAGCACTTTTAGCTAAATTACTGCAGAAATAAAGTAGGATTGCAAACTTCCAGGCTGCTGGATCCTGAGGGCCGTGTATGTGCATACCAGCGCAGTACTCCTAGAGATTTGCAGGAAGCCAGTCCTGAATTGTTCAAGGTATTCCTGGAAAATAGTGGAAAATAAAATCATTGTTAATGCCTATATATACGTGTGTGTGTGTATATATGTATTTTTTTCCCCCCCACACGGGTTTTTTTCTTAACTTTAGCAGACGCAGTAACTAGGAAGTTCCTTTATCACACAGCTCCCCATCTCCCGTGTGGTTCTGTCCCAGGAAGCTTTGGAGAACACCAAGGACACAAATGTTAGCAGCTCATCCTGTCCCTGTCTCAGTGACCGGCACCAAAAGGAACTTCAGAGTTCCTCTGTGCTACAGAAATTGCTGTCTCCAAACTGTTCTTGTTTAACTTAAAAGCCTTTTAGCCCTGGGCTCCCTGCTGATTGCATTGTGCTGCTGTAACAGTGCAGTCTCTGAGATGAATAAAGAGGTCCCAAATCACTTCTGGCTTCATACAGCAGAAGTCGAGAGCCTGGGTACTATATATCTTCTCTGGACCTGAAACTGAAATGGCTTTATTTACCAAATAGAAAGTCCTACAAGGAAAATTACAGAGAATATTTTGTTACTGTGCAATTTAAAGAAGACATACTGCAATATAGCCTACTCCTGGGAGAAGAAGAAAAAATGGAAAAGGAAGAAAATAAAACAAGGTTTGATGTCTAATAACAATTGTGGGACCAACATTTCCATATTCATTGGAAAAGGGAACGATTAGCCAAAGTATCTCACTCTTTTGTCACTGCCCTATCCAAGCCTGAGATGGGAATAACAATCCTGTCCAAAAATTGAAAGAGTCACTTGCTAGCACTATCAATGTGTGTCAAAAATACAAAGATTCAACAAAAAGTGATTCAGGGATACTCTGCCAGGAACTGACTTATCCAGGATCAGCAATCAGTGGAAACTTTAGTCTTGAGAATAGTTGTGGAAAATAAAATTGTTGTCAATGCTCTCTGAAAACTCACGGGATTTTTTTCTAACTGTGGTACTTTTATAGGTTTTTAAAGATACATATATATGTTATATATATATATATTATATAACAATTTCTGTATAGGTAGAGAAGAAGATTTTCTGTATGGAGCTGAGGTCAGATGACAGGGTAACCACATCCCCCAGGCAGTTGGTGCACATACGTGATTTTCCCATCACACCTAATTCCTTCATAAAGGGAAAGAGGGAATATTTTAGCTGGATATATTATTTGTGACAAGGAGTTAATCAAACATATATCCAGCACTTGTAAGGGCTGTCTTAATTTCTTTCAGTGAAGGGGATCTGGACCGATATGCACTGACCACTGCAATTAAGATCACAGTGTGATTGTTGGTCACTAAGTGTAAGATTTTTCACTTGTAAAGGTGTAAAAGGTGCTGGTCAGGCACTGCCTGGGTAATCAAAGCGTGGCTTTGTGTAAATGAACATGGAAGAAAACCATCGTATATGCTATGAGTTTTCAACAAACCCCAAGGAATAATTTAATGCATTATTAAAAATCGTCTCAGAAGGAGAATGATAATTGTGAATAGTGCTGAAGCTGAATTTTGAATGAGTAGAGGGAAGCAGAGCAGTTGTGGTTATAACAGAATTTCTTACAATTTGCTTTTACAAACTTCAAAGTGATTTAAATAATTAGGTAAAAGTCTGTCCTTTCTTCCAGATAGCAGAATTATCTATCTGTGTAAACGGCCCACAATTCATTGACTGAAACATATTACAGATTTTTTTTTCAGACTAGTGGGAATTCATCAATTCAATTGATTCCTAATCAACTGAAATCCATGCATGACCTATTTGCCTGTGTGTATTCTCAGATACAGATAATTAATGTGCGTTCACCTTTTTTTCCCCATAAGATAATTTGCAATCGTTATGATTGGAATGTGATCAGTAGCTCTGTATTTCTCCTCTTCAGGGAATTTATCCTTGGTCTCCCTGGCTGAAAAGGAGGGTGTGGGAAGTTCTTGTCTGCAGAAAAAGGCTGCAAAGGTTGTGTGGCTTCGGGGCAATTAGCTATGCAGCATCTTATCCTGAGGTAATTAGTGTGCTTTAGAATATACAAGCTCACTGAGTGAATTGGCTATTTGGAGAGAAGCAGGGATCCTATCACGGCATCCTGCCCTGATGTAAGGACTGGGGCTGGTCCATGGTGCTAGGTCTCTGAAGGTGCAGACATCAGACCCAGGGAGGGTCACCCCCAGGCTGTCAGTGCTGTGTCTGACCACCGTGTATGTTGTCTTGTCCAGGCGCTGCGGGGCTTTGCTGCAGGAGTGAAGGGCAGAGGCCGCCTGTTCTGCTTCCCCAAGTGACTGCTGTGCCCCAGAAGGCCGCTAGCTGTAAGATCACTGTCATCAGGACACTGTTAATAGCTGGGTGTGTGACTTAGCTCCTCCAGGACTCGTCTAGTCTTCTCCTGCCTGTTATTGAGTCAGTGCAAGGCAGCCCTTTTTGCTTTCTCTCATATTTCTGTTGTCAGAGCAGCCTGAGGACCTTCCCAGGTGCTCCCCCAGCACACAGCAAGGGCACAGCCATTCTCCCCAGAGCTGTGCAACCAAAGGCAGACAGGGGATGGGTCCAAGCAGGGGATGGGGTTAACGTGAAATAGCGAACAGCAGCGTGGTTGTGCTTTTTAAATTCATCTCTGCTCAGGAAATGCTCGGTCCTCATGAATGATATTGGTGAAACAGGAAACTTAAATATGGTAAAACTAGGAATTTGAGTAATAAACCGAATATTATCTGGAAGGGAAGCACAGCATTTCCCAGTGCTTCTTATGTGCAGCACCGAATGGAAGTAAGCAGTGACAAATTCCTTGTGGTTTCATGCTTCAGGCACTAGAAGACTAGTTTGGTGGTTAGATGTATATTGACATGCCAGCTCCTGCTGTAATTACTCTTTTTCTATCATGTGTTTGTTCTGAAGGCCTCATATAATTTGGGGAAATTATTGTCCTGCTCAAAACACTGAAACAGCCTGGAGTATCAGTGGGAAACACCACTTAAACACCCCCATTATTCTTACTGGCTCATGAATTTTCTATCTTCCATCGTTGCCATACAATGCACGCTCCGGCCAATGGCTGTGGGTTGGACCTGTGCAAATCAAGAGGCTTTCATTCCAGGTAAACTAGAGTTTGAATTTTTTCATATCACTATTCCTTTTTTGCACTTTATTTCTCTTGCCTGCCATAAGGAGAGATTCGTGCTGCTGATCCTTCCTGTCTGTGCGAGGTGCTGGTGCCCTCTAGTGCTCTGCCCGCCGCCACCGCACCTGAATTTAGAGATTTGCCTGGAGGCAGCTCCCCCTGGCTAAATCCCACAGGCCAGAAGCATAGGAATCATGACAAAAAATAAATCCTTCCTAGTTAATAAAAAAAAAAAATAATAATAATAAAACTTAGTACCTCTGAATTTTTCCCCTTTATTTTTTATATATGTAATTTTTTTTAAAGATTTAGAAAAAAAATAGTTATCAATTTCCCTAATCAATTAAATACTCCTGTCATTTTGCCTGATATATGAGGATGTATGGTCCACGTGGCTCAGGTTCCTGTGGTCACTAACAAAGCCACAGTATTGAGGTACATCTACCTCAGCAGCTCTACTTGTTCCATGGGATCAATGTGAATGCAAACCCTATAGATGTGAGTCTTAATACGGTTGTGCCAGGCTGTGTTCTCATCGTACTCATTGCCACAGGTCACAGAGAAACCTGTAGGATGCGGTCTGGTTAAAACCAGCTGGTTCTCAAGAAATGTCCTTTAGCTCTCCTACAAGCCTGAAGCCCTACCACAGCTGCTAGAGTCCCTTTTGTAGAGTGTTAAAACCATCCGGAGAACTCTATTTAAGGGCATAATTATTTATTATCTGATTAAGGTAATTCTGTGCTGCTGTAGAAAAGTGACAGTGTCTTGCCGTATTCTTTTGGATATTTCCATTATCCTTGTGATTTTTGCACAATATATCTTTATCTCGCTGCAGTATATTTTTAGCCCCGTTTCCATTTGCAAGTGACACATAATACGATAGCTGTCATTGCAAGAACACCCGTGTCTGGCTTTTAGCTAATCATGTGCTGTCCCCTCTCACATCAGCATTAATGTCTCTGTGTAATACCTGGAGCTAAAAATAATCCCCCTCCTCCTTGCAATGTGAAAGCTGCTTACTGCAGAAACATCAGCACACCTTAGCTTTTGTAGTTGCTAGCTGTAGTGCTGTATGTCAGGTCTGTCACCAGCATCTCATCCCACAAGGGGCTCCCCAGCAACGATCAGGAGACTGCATGTGCTCACCAGGATTCAAGCTGCTGACTGACTGATGTTTTGTTCTTACAGCCCTATGAAATCCCAGCTTCCTATCTGTTTAGGATTTGCATGGTGGTTGTTATTTAGTTCCTTAAAAACTCAGGTATCTGATTCGGAAGCAATTGCTGGGAAAAAATGCAGTTTTTATAGGGAAAAAGAGCATTTATGTGTAGTGTAAGTCTTTTGGGGGGATAACATTTGCAATAAAACCAATAGAAAAAGAGATGTGCTGTGTTACATTAAAGCACTAGTCACAGGAGAGGAAATACTTTCGGTTAGACTGAAGCTAAACTGGTTTTTCCTTTGGTCCAGTCAGGGCTGGGAATACCTTGGATGCATTTGCACTTAGGTAGATTTCTGACTATGAGATGAAGCTGAGTATTTATACAGAACTGAAAATCCCAGAAGCATACATAGCTGTAAAACCGTCCTATTGCTGAATTTAGTTTTCTTCCCTAAGTTTTCTTAGAATGTAAGCGTTGTCTCAGACAAGGTTGGGCTTCAGGGGAGTTGACAGCACACCCTGGGACTGCCTGATCTCTCCTCCTTTGCAGAAGAGCAATTGCGTTTGTCCTTCTAATGCAAAATCAACTGCAAGAAATCTCTATAATCTGTAATTTTGTCTAGCAGTAATGCTTGCTTGTATTGTGAGCGTGCAAATAGATCATAGGTTTTTGCCACTTGGTTTGTTCTTGACAATGAACAACTGTTCCATGGGAATGGTAATCTGTGCTTTTTCACAAAACTTCAGGAAATAAGGATCTGAACAGATTACCAGCACAGATCGCTGCCTCTGCCAACACACAAGCCTCGAGCTAACAGCTTGTCAGCCTCCTCAGGAGCCGAGGCAGTCACCTCCCCAGCTCCCAGGCACGGTGCGTCTGTGCCAGCAGCCATGGAAAGAGCAGGCAATTAGCTCTCTGTCTGAAGCAGGACATTCAGACAGATCTGTGTAACGCTGGAGAGTAAAAACAAGTCAGAATTATAACCAAACTGACCCAGCCTCAGTGCAGAGTGGCAAGTGTCCGGGAGGTATTCGTTGCGCCTTTCTGACACTCTCCAGCACCTAGACGGTGACTTTGTGAGCCCTGAAGCTGCTCAAGCCAATTGTACTAGGACTAGTCTGTGCAGGCTCTTTGAGCTCCAGCACCAGAGACTTTACAGTAAAAATTTCTTTATTCTGATTCTTCATGGATTAAATCTCCCACTGTTCTACAGTGTTTCCATGTCTCTTAGAATAGCCAGGCACACATCGCTAAAGAGTTTTATTTCAGATCACTCACTAGGCCTTGATGTTGCAGTTCTTCTGGTTTTGTTTTTGTTTTCACATGAGGCAGAAATCCTGTTTTCATTTCAACTTGACCTCCAAAGCATGAAGGAAAAAATGACCAACCACCCCCAATTCTTACAACTTGCAGAATCTTACCTCCTCGGAGGTTTCCTTGCTTTTCTTTCTTATTAGCCTTCTGCCCTTCCTCAGATTGATTCTTGCACGGTTGTCTGTAGCCGTGGGCAATATGCTGTTACTGTTGTTATAAGGGTTTTGTATTTGAAAACAGGTGTCAGAATTTGTGATTATTTCTCACTAAATTTCAGTTGGGACTATCAATTTTTTTTTTTCTTTTATAGCTGTGCATTATTTGTTTCTGATTTTATTATTCAGTGTTAGCGGCTGCTCTGTCACCATCCACTTGTTATTTTGCAGGTCTTTCAATTATGTTGAGTACACAAGTAGGATCAGTGGTGCTGCTTGACAATTTGTGAAAGGGATATCTGTCACTATTGTGATTAATTAAGCTTTGAAAACTTTAAGAACTGAAGTCTGAGTTGCAAGCCCATTTTTCAAGCACTTCTCCCCCCCCACCCCCCACCCCCAGTTTGTGTATTTATATTGGCTTTATCATAGCTGGCGTTTAACCCTGAAAGTGAAGCTCAAATTAATTTAAATATTTGCTTAGAAAGACATAACCTAGAGGGACTGTCCCGGGCCTTCTTAATGTAAAGAGGCACAGGGCCAGGAGAGACTCAAGGGCAAAGATCCAGACTAAGGTATCCAAACAATATTTCAAGAGATGTAAATTCAGGAAGAGCTCCAAGGCTCCTGTGATACTTTTCTAGATGAAAACTATGAAAACATTTTAGTGGGATGATTTGGCTGTGTTAACGTATCTTATAAACATGCTGGACCACAGTGTAGAGGTCCAGGTATTAGGAAGCCTAGAGCTCTGCACTAAAGTCTGGAAACTTGCAAAACCATATATTTCAGACTAGAAACACTCTTATTATTTCTCATACATTGCTGGGGACTTTTATTTAGCTCTTATGATAAAATGAGAACGAAGAAGCTGGAGAGGGTTTTTTGAGTCTGCAGAATACACAGAATACACACTTTTATTTGTGTGATCTAGCTATAGATTCTGTCTCTTAATAATAAACTTTTAAAAGAAGACGTTGCATAATTGATCATCTTTAAGTGGCTCATGGGAGAGTTTGCTCTAAGTACACTGTTGGGTGCTGGCTAACTGTCAGAGCAGCTACCACAGTGAATGCCTGGAATTTCTTGAATAAAATCCTTGCTTAATTTGGAGTTTTTAAGACAGCTCCCAGTAATCTGACTGATATCCAGTTCCTGATATTGAAAGTAACAATTCTGAAAGGTTTTCTTTCCTACATGTTGCTTCATGCTGCATGCATAATTATTTTTAAGCATATGAAAGGTGATAAATTAGCGAAACACACAAGTGTTTGCAGCCACCAGGTTTCAATGCCTGTTTTACTGGAAGAAATTGAGCAAGAACCCAGAGGAGGGCACTGTTGGCTGCCTTAAAACTGTAAGTTGCAAGGAAATTTTTCTGTTCATGTCTTTGCCTAAGTCTGCCACCTACAAGGAGACTTTCATTGCGTTTGGCCATGTAGCTAGTGGGAGTACTGGGAGCCTTTGCTCAGTAGACTTTGTGTGTTACCGTAATGATTAACATTAGTGGCCTTGCCTCCTGGTTAAGTCAATTCCAGTCAATGATAAATAAATCTGTGTCCTAAGCTCCGAATCATTCTGTTCGCACATAACATGGTGCAAGCAGAAATCTAGCTGGTGTTCTGGCTGTTTCAAGTGAATAAACTAGGGGGTTCCCATCCGTGTCACCAGTTGGTTCCAGTTTCATGTGTTTTTTCATAACACAGAGTGCTACAAATCTCAGCCAGGAATGCATGTCAGTGTCCTTTTTGTCAAGGAGGGAGCTCACTCAGGATCTCTCCTCTCCTTGTAGGAGGAGTTTTATCCACAGCTCCCCTCGGTCAGGCAACATCCAGGGCAAACACCTGCAGGTGTCATACCTCAGATTCTGTCCTGAGGCTGTTAGCCCTCTATGCACATTGCGGACACTGTCAAACCCTGGTAAATGGTTTGACACAATTGGTAAGTGGCACAATGTAGGTGATATTCCTAATTACACCTCTCCCTGGGTGCAAAGGACTCGACAGTAAGACATCAAGTACAGAACTGAACTTGTCTTCTCACTGGAAGACTGTGAAGAAAGCTGAATTTTGCTGTCAGATCATTTATTCAAATGGAGGATGTGCATCAAGGCTGGAGGAGCCCACAAGGTCTGAGAATGTGAACTGAATTCACAGCCTCTACCAGAACTGTGCCCCAAGAAACTTCATGCCTGTGTATGGGAGGAAAGGTCAGAGGAAACCTTTGCAAAGTGATGCGGATTAAAGAGCTCTGCCTTGGTGACAAATCTGGTTGTGTAAAGGACAAAGCCCTCTCTCCAAGTTCAGGCCTCTGAAGTTGTCTTTAGATGTGTGAAATGAAAGTCAGCTCACTGATCAAATCCCTTCAGATCTTAGTGGTTTCTGAGTCACCACTGTGGCTTTGAGCATGCAGAGCTGCAAAGGGGAGCCTCTCCTTAGGTTTGTAGGGGGGATAGAAGTGCATCACAGTTGGGTAGTAAGTGTTGTAACCAGAACTCTGCTCTCAGTTCAGAAATGGTCTCTTCATGAGCTGTCTCAGCCTCAGACCTGTCTTACACAAGTGTAACATTAAAAGGCTGATTTACCAGAGGCTGTACCTTTATCTTGATATAAAAACTCTGACCCCTGTTTTGGTGATCATGAAGAGCATTTAGCTGTGTCAGGTTTCCCCAACAAACCTCACTTGTTCTGTGGTCACTGAATTTCCTAGTGCTGGGGTTTCTTCCACCCTGCCACCTCTTGGCATGAACAACACAGGTCTTTGGGCACAGTATCGTCTATGTGCAGGCCACCACAGGGCTCCTCCGGTCCCTGGGCTCCTTGGCGGCCTTGCTGCAGTGTTCTTCCCCTTGGGCTTCGTGCATGCAGCTGCAGACTCAATCCTGAGGCTGCACAGTTGTGTCAGAGCAATTGCCTCTCTTCTGCGTGGTAGTGTCTCCGTGAGCAGGTTGCATGCTCTTTTTTATTTATTTTTTGTTTTTACAGCTGTAAAGATACTCATCTGTATCTTTGCTCCAGGAGGCAGAGTGTTTTTGATCAGAACTGGGTAATTTCTGCTACTGCATTTTGAAAGTGAATGTGACGTCTTCCACATGAACATGGATAGTATGTTTTCAGTTGAATTCAGATAGGAAATCAGTGAAGTGTGTGGAGGAAGCAGTCCAAAAAAAAAAAAAAGGAAAAGTGGGCAATACTAGAAGCTTTTGAAAGCTAGAGAGCAGCAGTGTTCCAGCAAAAACAAGCTGGAAAAAGGAATATTAAAAAGGGCAGTGTTAAATGGAAACCTAGCAGGATCACAGAACAAGTGAGCATCTAAGATTAACAATACAGCTAGGAATTAATGAGCCAAAAGTGCTTTCCTCAGCCTGTAGTAATAATGCATAATGCCTATGTGGCATTGCCTCCTGTGCTCTCCTCCTCACCACACCTCATCTCCCACTGACGCAGAATCATTTAGCAAATCTGCATCAAAATTGTGAGAGAGAGCATTTCATGGGCAACATGTTAGATCATTCTTATAGTGAAGCTACAGAAGCCAAATTTCATAGTCCTGAAATTTGGGTCTTCCCAGATAAGACCTTAATTCAATCCAACCTAGGAAAAAATCTAGAGAAATGGGCAGTGTCGAAGAAGATGGATATTTGGAACATTCAAATCCTTTCATCCTTTGGCTCTTTGATCACTATAACTGTTTGCAAAGGAAAGAGAAAGGCCTGAAGCCATATCAACATGCTGTGACTTTTTATATTCTATAGGGGATGAGATCGAGAAACTACAGAGCTGCTGGACCAAAAATAAATAAATAAATAAAAAGACTTGCAGCTGTACTCATCACATGGGGTGTTTATGATTAGATCTTTTTATACCAGCCAAAAAGTTAAATAAATTTTGAAATATTTATCATCAATACATTTTGAATGTGACATACAATTGTAAGCTCTTAAATGCAGTCAGCTTTAAGAAGTCCAGGAAAGAACCTAAAAAATGCCTCGCCAATAGAAGTGACAGTAGGCTTGTTTACATGGGCATAACTGGTATACAGGTTGCTTGGTTACTGGTAAAATGTGTACAAATGGATTTCACTGCCATGTGTGAGCTTCAATATAAAAACTTATCTATATGGATTTCATACTGTCCATCATTAGAAGTCCTCCCACACGTATCAAAGAATTTTCGTGCATTTATTTATTTTTGTCTTAGAATTTTAAAGGAAAAGTTTCCAAGTTTTTAAAATAATTTTGCTTCATCTTCCTGTTTTCTCAGCTCTTAAAAATTCTGACAATTCCGGGTTGTGAAGACTCAATCAAAATAGATGCAGCAGTGCTTCAACCCAGGCATAATAGAAAGCATCAGAATGAGATGTGAAGGTTGAGATATATTTGAAACAAAGAGACAAATACATTTATTCTAGGCATTATCTCAGTGAAATAGGTGACACTTTTGTATATCTATAATCAAGGGCTCACTCTTGCTGTTTTTTAACTCTGTCATAAATTTCCAGTGACTTGAATAGGGAAATTATCAAAATCCTACTGCAAAATAGCACTACATAAAAAGGAAGATACAGAACAGTTCACAATACAGAAAGCAAATCTGTTGTGGGCTGTATGCAACAACACACTAGAAAATAGCTCCTAGTGCTAAAAATAGCACCCCTGTTTCAATTTCTGAAAATTCATGATATTTAGGAGTGATTTGAATTCTCTGTAACTCAGTGGCTAGCTCTGAGACCCAAGCCTAGAAAGAAGAAGCATGCCTGCTGCCAAATCCTCTCTCTGCTCCACACCCAGACTCTCCCCAGTCCTTTCTCTCCTGTCTTTCTTCCCAGCTCAAATTATAGACATTCTATAACATGCACAATGAATTTATGGAAATTTCACAACCAAGTGAACATAGTCAGTTTAAGGTTACCCTCAACAACAGAGCAATTTACTAAGGAAAAGAATAATCAAAGCTATCACCGAAATCTGCTTGCTCAAATCGTCTCCTGTGCAGTGTCCTTTGGTGGGAATGAAAACACGTATTGGAACAAGATTTTCAAAGCTATTTGCATATTATTTGTTCTGCTGTCAACAGGAGCTCAATAGTGCTTGTACTCTAACCCTTCAGGGAGTCTCATATGAGTAGGTTCCTCTGCTTGTGGCCTACATCTAAAACCAGAAAGACCGTGGTGATAATCTACTCCAGTCTGCTGCAAAACGTAGGATAGGAACGTTGTCCTATTTCTTTATTAAGCTCTTGCCTCCCATTTGAGTTGAATCATTAAATTACTAATTTCATTTCTATGTGGGGACAGCTTATTTGGTGATAGCATAACTTCAGGTTGGTTATTTTAGGAAATAAAACAGGAGCTGGGATGTGATCCTTGCTGTGCAATCTCAACAGAAGCTGAAACCCCGGACTTCAAGGGAGCTAGGATTTCATCTCTAACCTCAGAAAGTCTCACAAATTAATCGCCCTTCGCATTCACTCTTGTTAAAGGTTAGAACAATCTGTTTCTTTCTATTGCTGCAGTCCAGGCTACTGTTATCACTCCTAAAACCTATTAGATTTCAAAATATGATTAAGTGGATTCTTGAGGGAAGCTGGGGGGGAGCTTTTTTTTTCCCCTGAAAGGTTAAAATTTTCATCTGAGTATCAAGCACACAGCTTGCGCGATTACTTCTATTTCATGACACTGCAGTGTCCCCAGAGGCATTACATATTAACCAAACCCACTGATCTCTGGTTTTTAATAAACACTAAACTACTGAGCTTGTTAAAAGAATATTTTTTTTAACCATGAATGATTCCAATGTGGTGAGAGAAGTATCCCAGTGTTTCAAACTGCCTTTTTCAAAAATTTTGCTGTCACACATAATGACTTGTTGAATCAGCTGCAAGGAGCCATGAAGAGGACAGTAGTTCTGTCTCATTAGAGACTGCAATCATTTGAAAGGGTATTTTATTCTCAATCTGAAGAAAAGCGGAAAAGGTCAAAATTTCTGAAGGATTACTCATTCATTTGTATATTTTGCTCTAACAAAATTGAAGTGTTTTTCCTCATGACTTTATTTTGCCATTGTGGATTTTATTATTGAAGGGAATCGAGACTAACTGACCCAGTTGTGGTGAGTTATGAGCGGAGTGGGTGGAGCTTGATGCTTCATCTGGCTTTGCCTGCTCTGGGGATGCACACTTCACTTCACCAGCCAACACTGACAGCGCAGAGCTGCTGCCATACACCTGGTTCTTAATCATCTGAGGCTTTTTGCTCTTTTTTGTGTATTATGGTAGTGTTTAGGTTACTTCGAAGAGTGCGGTTTTGCAGACTTAGCTAAAGCTTTTCATGGAGGTTGATGTTATTGAGTGGCTTTTTAAACTGCTTTAACAATAGGAATGAGGGCTTTTGAGCTAGGGGACAGAGGAGAAGTGGCTTAACCAGCATATCTAATATATTCACAAACTGCACATAGCTTCCAGAAAGAGATCATTCTTTGTGTCATGGGACACTAGATGAAAGGACGAGATCAGGAACATTGCTTAGGCTATCCAATGCCTTCCCTAATAGTCAGTTGGCCTCCCTCCAAGGAAACACAGGCAGCTGTTTCATCTCAAGGCCAGTTTAAGGCTCAGAACAAACTTCGGTTTGAAGTATTCTCAGAACAGAGGTAACGTGAGAGGATTGAGTGCATTACCAGCACCATTGCCAAACTCCAAGAGTAATCTGCCTGCTGCTCAGCAGGCATGTTTGAAGGTGCTTTGGAAGCTTGTGTTGCTCCTCTAAGATTCCCTTACAAGACAAGATCATACGCTGTACAGAAAGTCACTGCAGTGTGTGCTAAAAGGGAAGCAAGTGGGAAAAGAGAAAAGGTTGGAATGTCTCTGCTGTTTGGGACCCGCCTTGGTACATTAGCCAAGCTCAGTGATGGAGAGCATTTGAAAGTAGCATATTAGGAAAAATTACAACACTTAAATATGTATCTTATATTTACTTTACCTTATATACATTCTCACTGACAAGCATGACTCTTTGCTACTTTTCCAGCAAGCCAACTATTTAATTTCTTAACAGTATTCTCAGTTTGGTGTTAATGTGTCACTTAGGCAGTTCTTTATTTCGATGCATCATCAGAGGGTGTATTTTGTCACTGTATCAGAACTTGTTCTTCTGATATACCTGCTTCCTGAATAAGACATCTGTAACATAGGCTGCTATAAATCATGGATGGAAAAGCAGTATCAGGGATAGCTTCTCTAAGGGTAATAAGACCAAAACCCTCTATTTATAGGTTTTGGATGAAGATATATAATTTAAATGAAAGTAAAATTCTCTCATTTTTAAAAATGCAATGAGATCACTTGATGGGAATTCAATCTTGTTTATTCTATGGCTCCAGTCCTTTAACTTAATATTAGCCCCCAATATTTTGTAAGTGTATAACACTTCAGGACACACATGGATATGAACCAAAAGCTATGCTGAATTATGAATAAATAAGTAAATAAAAACATGATGCATCATTATGAATCTTCAAGTCTATTTGCAGGTATAGGATAGGTATAACAGGTAAAGAACCTTGTGTTCAGAAATAGTATTTGACAAGCTAAAGAAAAACATACGTCAGCAATGGTAATGAGAGAGGTAGACTGAAGAGTGAAAGGACCTTGCACATGCAAGAAGCATGCAAAAGTGTTTTGGTGGAATAAATGTGCACAAAACCTCCTAATGCACCAGTATTGCAGGAAGAAGTCTGTGCATTTCAATTTTATGAAGTGATTTGGATGCCAAAGCTAAAGAGCTTTTAATATCCATTTTGCATAACCGTAAATGACTGCACAAGGTTCAAAAGAATGGGAAGCATTTTCTATTTATTTCATCTGGCAAAATATGTTATAATGCAGTAATTCGCACAGTGAACTGTGCTCCAAAAATGTCGAAATTGATCATTTTGTCACCAGAATGTTACTACCCAGCAATCTCAGACCCAAAAGGCATATTCAGAGCTGTATCCAAGAACCAAAATCCACATGAAATTTTTGAGTCAATGCCTGTCAGATAAAGAGGGTTTGAGAAGTGTGACTCTGTCATTTAATCCGTCTCAAAATGTACATGTAGATGATATGACAGGAAACATATCCAAAAAAGCCCCATCGACCTCCTCTTCCTTTTTGCAACAGTTCTAAAAATTGCTGAAGGGTGTTACTTTTATTGCTACCTGCTGTAATCCGTTTAGAGGAGAACAAGCATTAAGTGGAACCTGGACCTGGGAACCACAAATAGAAAACAGACACTCGGAGAGCTCTGGAAAGGAGCCCACCAGAGAAGCTAAACGTGCAGACGTGTCTTCCATCTGTGTCTGCCATTTCACTTGTGTAAGCATGCCTGCCACCTCAATAATACACCAAGCCCAATCCAGCTGCAGCTAGGGCCCACCTCTCCTGCTTCCTTTGTGGAAAGTGCTAAGGAGCTCCCCCTGATGCTAACCTTGGAGCCAGTCCTTGCTATCAATGTGACAGTCACCTCTAATGGCAAACACTTCCAAGGAGTTATTTCTTGTTCAGTTCTGGCTGCTCTTCCATTTTTTTCTCTCTGTAATTAAGCTTAGCTTTAGCTGTTGCATCTCAAACAGCAGACAATTGTCCTTTACAAGATTGCAGTAAAAATGATTTAACATTGTATTACAGCAAAGAGACAAAGGGTGATACTAAAAACAGGCGAGTATGCAAACATTTCAGCAGGCAGGTAATCACTGTAGCCAGTAGAGTATATTTGCTAAAAGTTCTGCAAATATTTAGTAATTTCAAGGTTGCTTCTGTTATTGTACAGACTTATAACTTCTTACCAGACTATACTCTCTGAGCCTGAAAACTAATTATTTCTTCAGCAGAAGTCAGGGATGGTAAAAATTAGCTTGTGTATATTGGTCCTCTGTGATTATGTGCTGTCTTTTTGGTAAGCAAGCATTTCAGAGCTCTTTAGGGAAGATGCATGAGATTTTAGACCAAGTCAAAAAGGGATTTCAAAAGTTGTACGATACTCTGTCAAGACAAGACCTTCATCTGGTAGAATTTATATTGTGACTTTTTCTAAAGAACCTAACTCCAGCCACTGAAATACCTGCTCTCTGATTATTTTGTATGACAGGGAAAGAAATAGCACATCTCACTCATGAGTTCTGTTTCTGACTGCTTACACTGACACATAATTATAGAAACTAATTTCTGTTTGCATCTACAGTGACGGCAAGGTGCCAATAATATCATTAAGACTCCTTCCTGGATGTTGATATTTCCAAATCTATTGTCTTGAACAAAATTCAAATCTCATACGAAGATGCTGTAATATTTAAAATGAAAGCACATTCATTACCTCTTCCACTGTTTGTCTGTTTTTAAGTTTGTTGTTGATTGAAAACGCAGCCTCCTCAGCTGCCTAGAGTAAAACATCTTCTGAAGAGTGGCCAGCTGGAGGCATTGCAAGGCTGCCTTAAGTTTACTCGTGATATTGAGACCAAAGAGTCTAACCTCACAGAGGTTCTATAATCAAACTCCTAAAAAATGGTATTACTTGTCTAAGAAAAAAATAGACTGTTTTTGCTCAGCTGCACTATAGCATACCAGGAGTAGCTACTGAGAGTTAATGTAGTTGCATCAATTAAAAATAATGTGAGAAGAAAATAAAGGTCACCTCTCAACCACTGGTCTTTAAGCTGTAATGATTGAGTTATCATGAAGCTCTTCAAATCAGCCAACACACTTGTTTTCCGCTGAAGATTAATACTGAGTAAGAGGGTTCAAGAGAAAAAAAATTTATCCACCCTCTGTAAGGCTGGAGTGCTGTTGGAATGTTTTCTCAGACCTGTCTGCTCCAGAGGAAGCAGCATGGATAATTAGAAAGGGCACCAGAATTAGGAACTCTGCTAATGAGGTTCATATTGGTCTCTTGTATAATAGAAAGGTCAGTTCAGTTCACTGCCTTAGTTCTTCCTCCAGACTATCTGACGTAAGTATGCTGCTTGCCTTTTTTTTTTTTTTGGTCCAGCATCTGCTTCTCTTGTTTTGAATCTCTCTTTCCTTGTCTTTGTTGTGGTTTAAGCCATACAAAAAAATGATTTGTAAAATAAATCAAACACTCTAGAATTGCAATGTTTGGGGGATGCTTAAAAATATTTTTAAATGGATTCAACTGGGTTGTCATTCTGTTTTCTGGGATATCAGAAATTACTGGTATAGGGCTGGAGGGATCTAATCAATGTAGAAGATGGAAATTTTAATTTAAAAATCACAACAGGTATGGTTCTGAAGGAGCTTAGGGTTCCCACACTTTAAAGGAAAGTACAAAATATTTTGAAACCTGAGACACACTGCAAGAGATGACAATTCAAAAACTACACTATGCTTTTCTGAGAGACTGTGCAAGCTTGCCATTTCATTTCTGAAGACACTTCTGTGCCTTGCTTGTGCCTTTACTCCCAGAGACAACGTGTGCTTTAGATTAACACCAAAGTCAAGCTAGCTGCTACCAAATCAGAAGTCCTCTCCCCCCTCCTCTATTTTACCCATACACCTTCCCTTTTTGTGAGGCTGCAGGGTGAGTCATTTACCTTGAGGCCATCCCATTCAGCAGAAGGCAGGCATTAAATCAGCTTAAGGCCAGACTGCAACCTTAACAACCAGTGACTGCTCACACTGACAATTTCCAGTAAAGGTTTCTTGTACTCCCAAAGCTCTCTCCCCACTGAGGAGTCTGCTGGGCTTTTATTCTGCTTTGTTTTTCAGGTGGCCTTTATAGAGTTCTGAAGTTGTTAGCAAAAAGTTTTTGAAGAGCCTTGATCTCATAGAAATCAGCTGCAGGTCAGCAGTGAGTCTTATTGACTCATCTCTCTCTATGATGTCCCTTTCATAGGCACGTATGTGGCTGTGGATGCCCAGCATCAACTGCAATCTATTTTCAAGACATGAAAATATAAAATTCCTTGAAAAGGGACCAACCTGTGATCGTTTGGATATGGTCTCTTCTTTTCGATAACAGTAAGGAATTGAAAACATCAGTGTTGAATGGATGACTACAGAAACTGATGCATGCTGAGACAAAATAACTTCACATACTGTTCTTCTGTTTAAAACTGAAATGTGAGTTGGTTTTCATCTGTAAGAAACAAAAAAAAAATAAAGTGGTGTATCTATTCACATGTGCAGGGAAAGAGGAAGGAGAGAAGAGTATCGAGTAGAGGACTGGACTTCTAGATAAATTCAATGCCAAAATAGAGTTCTGAGTCTTACTATGTAGGTAAATAGTATGGAGTTTCACTGCCATCAGTGGTAGATGGCATCAAAGGTTTTGAGGAAACATCAAAGTTCAGCTTGTACAAATGGTCTTAAAGATGGCTTTAAATTTGTCTCCTTTTCTTGAAAATTGTGGAATTTGAAGACTGAAAGACCACATTATTCTTTAGGGAGAAAGGAAGCTAGGATTTATAGAGTACTGGTTTCGGACACTAATTTGGGTTTGTGCTGTTCTTGCAATTTCAAGGAGATTCCCCGGCCTTCCCACTCAATGCAAAGGGATCTTTGTGTGTGTATATAATCCCTGAGCTTAATAGGATGGGCATTTAGCAAAACAGCATGGTGTAGAAAAAAACTCAGGGGAAGTAACAAAGTGCTGAGAAACTTCCCTGTTCTCTGACCATCTCATGGGACACTCTCAGCACTTTTGATTTGATTCTGTATTTTGAATCCCCAAAGAGTTAATCAGCACACACATACACACAAGTTCCACTGCTTGTCATGCATATTTTTTAGGGTGAGAGTCTCTGAGGGATACAGTACAAAGACAATACCAAAACTCCTTTTTTCTGCAGTTCACTTGCTGAGTTCAGTATAAGAGGATGGGTGAGTGACAAGAATTTAGGAAGCCTTTACCCAAAGGGTTCAGACAGTCCCAGACACATGCTGTACCCCAAGCTGCCACAACAATCTGTTTGTTAGGGCTAAATTTAGGGCTGGGACTGAGTAAATATGCCCTGGCTCTCAGCGGGGGCAGAGCGCTGTGCTTAGTGTAGCTGCCTGGCTTCTGACCTACAGCAACCTCAGGTCTGGCTGGTCTGAGGGAAGAAAGAGCTTAGATCAGTCCCTGCAGAGATGTACCCAGGGAAATAGATTTAAGTTCACTGGGAATTTAAAAAGTTTCTTGAGCACTCACGAAAATCCCCACTGGGCTCCTTTCTTTGCAAATGCAAATACTTTAATAATCTGGTTCCTAGTGTCTCGCTCTATTTCTTGGTCTTATTTTGCCTTTAAAGTAGGGAAATCCTGTCCTACCTTAAGCATATTAAAAAAAATAAGGAGTTCAACTAATGTAATAAAACAGGGATTGCAGAGGGTTTCATAAGGGAGAGCACAGAGATACAAATCTTATTGCCTGATTAAGCTCTGTTTAAAATGTTGAGTTGCAATATAATATTCAAGACCAGTATGTCAAAACACACAGTTTTCACATGCAGTAGATATCACAATGTTGCACGAAGCTGTAAAATGTTTGTTGTCATCTAACAAAGAAAAACTATAATATGTAGTATGTGGTCCCTGCCCACACAGTGGGATTCAAGTGTATATAGATGTTTCTAGGAAGATAGGGTGAAAGAACACATCCCCACATGGGGACAAATCAGTGGTGCCATTCTTGGTCACTGTAATATGAGGGATGAAGAAGAAATACAGATCCTGGCAAAGATGGTCTCTATTTTTCTGACATCAAGATTTACCCCAGTTGATCTAGAAATGCTGAAGACATTGCAAAATATTTAAGATCAATATTTTAACTGTTATAAATTGCCTGCTAAGGATGACTGACTCACTAAAGATTGCTTTTATTTGCAAGGGAAACATATTTTATACCTTCCTTTGCCAGCACTGGAGTACCTATGGCTCTTTGCTTTGAGGCTGTCGTCACAAAGAAGAATCACTGAAAGGTACCTTTGTAGGTCACTATTCATTTTTCATTGAACTGAAGAATCTGCCTACTCAGGTGGTTGATGTATAGCTGGGATCTGAACCTATATTTCCAGCTGTCTAATGAGGACAGTGCTTGAGCAGCATATAACACCAGGCAGAATTACTTCTGCAGAAAATATTAGGTCACGCTGGTTCTCTCTCATCCTGCCCAAAGGACATGTCTCAGCTGAGGTTTTTGAAGTTAGAAAGTTTGTGAATTTGTTTTGAGAACTTAAAAGTTCTTTATGGCAAATTCAAACAACTGGAAATACAGTTGGTGTATAGTAGGTGCCTGTTTGTGTACAAAGTTTGAAGAAATGCATTTGTAGTCTAACCTGGACTTTTCTTTTTTTGCCAGTATACTGCAAGATTTTTATTTTTTTTTCTGTCATCTCCACTCGTTTTTGGGAGTTAATCAATATAGGTGTATGGGTCAGATTTTCCATATAACCTCTGTATTAACCAGATGATAGGAAGGAGTTATAATTTGACTAATAACACAGACTGTCTAGGGGAGACTGCTCCTGCCAGGATATGTGCTAGGATACACACAGCCTGCACAGCTATGGCTCAGAGACAAACACCTAATTACATCTTTCAGTCATGTTCAAGGAGACAATTAGAAACAGTGTCTAAAGTAGCTATGCAGGCAGAAGTGGGAAAACTGGCAGTAAAGCCACAGGGTTATTCGTTGAGAGAATTTAAAGATGCAGGGGATGGAAAGCAATAAAGGAAACCTTCTGCTTCTCTAGGCTGGATCCCATTGGAAAAAGTCGTAATTTCCTATTTCTGCTAAAAAGGGAAGCCACAGCCCAGGAAGCAGAGGCAGCATTGACAGTAGGGGGCCAAGTTTGGAACCAAACTTGTGACTGTGACTCTAATTGACAAAATCTTAAATGTACAAGAAAAGTATTTTTAAATGAGTAAAAGCTTGCTTTGCCACGAGGGCATTGTTACAGACAGCTCAGCACCGTCCATCGGCAGAAGAAGGCTTTGTGCCTGTAAGGCATCCGTGCAGAACAGGTTACATATGAGCAAGTAGCCAGAGTGGAAAAGGACCTGATGTGACTTCCACTGCAGGCTACATGGTGGTGAAACAAATGTATGTTTCACATAGATTGCTTGTTCAAGCCTATTCAATGAAATAGCTGCTCCTATTTTTTCCTTCCTCTAGCTTCCCAATAGGAGGGATAGCTCTTTTAGTCCCACCAGAGATGTGCATCTCTAAACTGCCCATCCCTGGAACAGATTCTGTGTGATGGCCTTCTGTAACTGGATCATTTTTGTGATATTTTCTGCAGATTGCAGCAGGTAGCAAATAGTTTTAGTCACAGCTTTCAAATACTGTAATTTAATGTTCCAGATACTGGTGTATGATGTTATTTTGACTTTACTATTGTACTATTTTTGGAAGCTAAGTACATAATATGAAAAACAAAAACAAGAAAAAACCTCCAACCATTAAATTATTCCAGTATTTTCCTATGAGGCTATAACACAGACATAGTGTGGAATGAAAAGAACTGCTGGAGATATCCTTTTTACATGAGAACTGTGATTTTCTAATAAACACACCATTTCTTGCTGAAGAAGATACATATTTATTAAAAAGTCATTGTTTTATTCTCAAGGTAATGTTTTGGACTTCTGTTTGCTCCTTAAGACTGAATGAATAATGCTTATTTACACTCACTGCATATAGAGCTGCATTATCTTTCATTACTCTTGCAGTCTTTCTAGAGTGTTAGGTTAGGAAATATATTGTAATTAAAAACGAGGAGCTAGCTTTAAAAAATAGTTATCCGTTGCTGTGCCTTGGAATGAAATGTTATTTCCTTTGTGACAAAAGAATAATAACCCTGGCAGATGGGTTGCTGCAGAGCTGGAAGAAAAGCTCTGTTAGAGGGGGACTGACAAAGCTGCCTGTGCAGAACAGGAAGTCCTGTCATGGAGGTAATAAAAAAGGCACTATTTCAGCTCAACCAGTTCAAATAATCAGTACTTTAAGCTTGCTTCCTGAATTGCTAGGCAAATACCTTGGCGCTGAGATAGTAACGACTTTTCCTGTTTATTGAAATGACCTTGTTGTTGCCTCTGCATAGGCTATTTGAAATGTGAAGTTGCGTTCAACCCAAAGTTTTAATATCTCCTGTTTTAGATGGTACAAAAGCGTTCAAACGTTCTCTGTTTGCTTTGCCTGGCTCTCTCTTTAGCGTGTTGCCATTGTTGGAAGGACGTTAATAAATCTGTCATTGAAATGGAACTTTCCCAGGTCTTTTCTTCTTTGGAGAGGGATGCCACCTCTCCCCTGTGAAGAACTGTCCAGATGGCTTCATTGACTTCAGCTTCCTAAATGATCCCACCAGAAGGCGACAGAAAAATCTCCCCCAGTGCTGTTGTGCTGTGATGAGGGCACACAGATTACCAAGGAAAATATTTCTTGCCATTTTTAACCCTTTAAAACTTATATTTACATTTTGCTCATTGCAGTCAGCAACAAGCCTTCCAATTTTTCAGTAAGAACAGGATCAAAACTGAAATAACTGGCACAAGGAAGATTAACGGAGATCCCTGACTCTACAAGCTACACAAATATGGTACCCTTACGTACCTGCGATATGTCCATACATATCTGTTCCTGGATTTGTTTGTTCTCCTACATAGATCTGCCAACCCTGTAATCTGTTTGCTGCAATACAGTCAAATTAGCTTTAACTGTGTAATCATAATACCAGAAGTGGGATTGCTGCAGTATTGTGGCAGTCGATATAAGCTGCAATATCATGAAAGAACCGAGTGTCTAGCCCTATTCTCTCAGCTGGATTGTTACCAACACCTGAGCTAGTTGGCACGAACCCAAGGCAGGTCTAAGTAAGTTACATCACAGTCACAGCTGTGACAGCTATAGATGCATCCCACCAATACAGGATGAGATTAAATGTTCCTGTATTTAGAGAGTAAAATGAGTCTTTGAGGTTGATTGTCTGGAGCAAACTTCCCAATAGAACCTGAGGGGAATCATTTCAATTCAGCTTTTGTTATGATGAGTCTTCAATGTTAACCAATCTCTTCTTCTCTTAAAATATATTAATATATTTCCCACCACTCATTCCTTTTTTTTTTCCTTTTTTTTTTATTTTTTTTTTATTTTGCAGTGGTTTTCAGCTACATTTACAGGGGAGGAAGGGCTACAGATCTGAATATTTTTGGATCTTCTGGCCTCTTAAACAAACCAGACAGATTGAATCCCCACTATTTGCTTTCTTTATTTTTACATTCTTTTCTTTGCCAAAAACTCCATTTAAAAGAGGTGAAGCAGAAAAGCTTCTTTCAAAAATAATTAGCTAAAGTCTTTCCAGCCATGTGAAAAGGAATAAAATCTAAAAAGCTAAATCTTCAATTAAAAAAAAAAACAAAAAAAAACAAAACAAAACACAAACCCAACAGTCATAAGGCCTACTTTGAAAAGACAAAAATGGGCAAAACAAAAGATTCAAATTCAATAGTTCTTATTGCAAGGGAAGATGCCATTGAATTCCAGACCTAATCAGGATTCTTCTTTTTCAGATTTCAGAAAGTCAGACATGAGCAAACTGGACCTTGCTTTGCAATTTGGCTTGAGTTGCAGCTGATGTCCAATCTTTCAACTAGTGTTTTGGTAAAAGGCAAAATATCAGAACGGCTACTGGTGTTGTGATCGATGCTGCGTTTGAGAATAGTAAGAGCCTTACAATAAACAGCAGGGCTTCATTACCCACTTTTAGAGGTACTAAAATACTACAACAAGTTGCAAATATTTATATTATGAAGTCTTATTCTTTCTGGTATTCACATCCCAGACCTGCTGAAGATGTAAAACTAAGCATCTTCCTGAGCTTGTGCACAAAGATGCCGTCTGGAGATCTGGTTCAAAGCATGCAGACTTGAGCATTTACTTTCAGGCTATCTACTTATAAAGAAAACAACCATACTTGTTTGATTCCTATTGTATAGATTTCTAGTACCTAAAACAGATTTATTACTGAATTTTGAAATTCAAATATCCCAAGTTAAACTCAGTAAACTTTCAGATTAAGCAGTGATGGTATATTAAAACTTGCTATAAGAAATGTTTGCCATTTGTATATTTTTCATTTGTCCTTGTTCTTGGATGACTTATTGATATCTACAGTGCTTACTTGGGTTACTGTTGATTGGAGTATATTTGCTGAGACAGTATCAAGTAACATGCATTGCTATTTACAGAATCACTTCTAGGGGAGCAATTATTCCTAAAGATGATAATGGGTTCTGTGTAAAGAGGCTGATACTTGATTAATTATGCTTTTCTGCTGGTTTTGTAAGAAGAGGCTGGACAGGGAAGATATTTCACAGCTTAGCATTTGCAGATGTTGCTGAGAAAAAAAGGGTTCACCAGTAACATCTGAGCTTCACGAAGCTAGGCTGAACCTTTTTACCTGCATAAAGGGAAGAAATGTTTCAGGTGCAAAAGCAGATTTAGTTCTTTGCTTTCTTAATCTGTTTTCTAAGTCCAAACTCATGTTTCTTTTCTTTATTTACCCCAAATTAACAAAGGTAAATAGTTCAATATAAATCACCTTGCTAAAATTAAGTTCACCTATACCCTTCTCATAAAATATCTCTGGAGACTCATTACATGGTTCTTCGTAGTCAAATAAGTAACAAATGGCATCAATTCCATGGATGAACAGAAAATGCTATTATTTAATGGTACTAGGCAAAGTTAGCTAACAAAGTGAGATGATTAATGCAGTGAGATGTCTCAAGTAAACATCAGAATTTGAATTAAATCTCTGGATATCCCTCAGTGCATCTATTAATTTTTATTGTAATTGAGGAGAAAAAGTAGATCTGACACTTCTGTCAAAAATACGCTTGACAGCCTCTGGCATCATGGTTACAAGCTTCTGAAGTGTTTAGGATGTGATCACCTTGTCTGTGCTGTAGCATTCAGAATTGCTCTGCTTGCAGAGTTCAGACTATAAAGAGTATGAAGCAGGACTTACAACAATATAAGCCTATAGGCTCCTGCTTCCACTACTATTGTCACATCATATTCAGTGAGGAATACAAAAACTTAATACAAACCAGTGCAAAAGACTCTTCCCTAAGCAGGCAGCTGGGGAGCTCCAGGGGCCTATGATAAGCCCATAAAGTACATCTTGCGGTGTAAACTAAAGTTAAAAAATAAAAAATAAAAAAATCTGAATACCATGCATCTTATCTAAATCTGCCTGAAATGCTTTGTTTGACCAAGTGTAAAGGGTTTTCCTGACAGCTTCCAAGATTCAAAAAAACTCCATCACTTTTTAAACTACATTAACAACAAAAATTGAAAACCTGTGTTAATTCTGACTAGCCACACAATAAATGTTTGGACAGTGCACAACACAGATTCGTTAAAATGCAGACTCTGAGAACCCAGAAATGTTCTTTCTGGAATACTATATCTCTACTTCTGTGTGCAGACTATGTAGAGCTATCATAAGCTATGCCTTGAAAACTGGTGTGTTCTGGACTTTCAGTACTCCAGCTGAAGTGATTTCATTTCAGAAGGTCAAGTGGTTTTTGATGGTTAAAATCCCTCTTCTAGTTTACTGTTAGAATACGCTCACTTTCAGCTTCCTTGAGAGCTATGCAGTACTGTGAATAATGCAAAAGAAGAGGGAAGCCTACAAAGGTGAGTGAGGAGGAGGAAAATACAGTAAAATGCAAACCAAGGTGATCCAAAGTCCTCTAAATCTGGGTCATTTCTTAGGAACAAATTATGGCCTGTGATTTTGCTAATAAGAACTTTTCTCTGATTTCTGTTCCTCTGTTAATTCGCTCAAAACCAAATACTCCAGATTGGTATTTTGTATCGTTTGCTACCTTTCTGTAAGAGATTTGAACGGATGTCAAATGATACTCTAAATGATGCTGATCTAATGATGATCAGCAGCATTCAGCTGTACATCTAGTCTACCCTATGCTTTTGGGAGGTATGCTAAGGAATAAAAGATAGTAAACTAACCTTGTTAGTTCAACTAACAAAGGTATAGATTATATTTCTGTACCAAGTTATACCACTATTTAGAAATGGAGCTGAAATCATTGTGAAACAAAGAAAATGGTCAAAGGAAGGGAATAATTTTACAAGAGTTTCTATTTCTGACATAAACATCATCATAGATGGTTTTCTTGGTGTGTTTTTTTTTTTTTTTTCTCCCTGAAAGCTGAAAGGCTTGTGGACTCACCTGACATCCACATCATGCTATGAGATTAAAGGAGATGGGGTACAAAGATAAAATACAGGAATGACTTATGCACTCTGTGAAAGCATTTTGTTTTATATCACTGTAAAGAGCCTTTTGATTATGGAGTAAGGATCTAATTTCACAAGCCTTTCATGTAAATAATTCAGCTCTAAGAAACCATGCCAGATCTCTTTCTTTTTGATGCTTTGCAACATGTGCGCACCACCAGTCCTAACAAAGCAAAACTTCTCATACTTTTGAAAGATTCTGATTCTCCAAGAATGTCTATAACTTGCCAAATAGCCTGAGCCTATTACCTGGCTGCATTGTTTGAAATGTTTGTTTTCCTAATAAAGATTCGTACATTTCTGAGAAAACAACTGGGTTGCTTGCACCACTGAGACTTTATAGTTCTTTTCTTTGCTCCAAAGTCGAGACAAGAAAGACTTCCACTTTTCAAGCAGGCAATGGGGCAATTCCCAACGTGGTGCTGTGGCTCATATCTCAAAGCACCTTTGCTGCCACCTAAATAGGAAAATACTGCCAGCTGTGCCACCATACTGAGGCATATATAAAGTGGATAAATGCATTCACTGAGTCTCACAGCTGTGCACAAGGGTGCTGAAAGTAACCTGCCCCAGTGTGGCAATCCATGTGCTGCTTAGAAACTCTATTCAAATGACAACCTCTAAACACGACGGAAACCCTGAATAATACAGAATGGAGGAAGAGTTGTGATACAGGAAGGGAAAACAGCTTGAAAAATAACTTGTTAGGTCACCCTGAGATGCCAAGAAAATGACTTGGGTTCCCTTCTGACAGAAATAAATACAAAGGGAATGTAAAAACCACCGACTTTTTCCCAGATGCTCCTTCCTAGTAACCACGTTACCTTTTCATTTAAGCCATCTTGCTTACTTGTGCGCTGAGTTATGTGAAAACCAAATGGTGCTTTGAATCAATGACATCCCTGCAGGGCACCTGGAAGGTTTATTTCCTCTCATTTATGTTCTCTCTCTTTTGTTGGGATTCAGGGTAAAGGCCAGTCTTCCACCCACCCCTCACTCCGCTGTTGCGCTTTTGCTGCGGTTGATTGCTGTTTCTTTCCTGCTTCTTAGGGATTCACCTGCCCACCTTCACTTCATTATCTCATGCCCTTTAGTTTCTGCTTAATGTGGACATTTGTGTGTTAGTATCTAGACTGTGCCTTAATATATGCAGTGAACCCTTTTGATTCTAGTAACAGTCTGCTCCTGGGTGACAGAATTATCTTATGAAATACTCCTATTCTTTTGTGCCACTTGTTTTCTCAGGCAGGAGCTTCTTTGTTCTGTTCTCACACATTGAATTCTTCCAGCAGAATCCTAATACAGGGATCTGCTTTTGATTTTAAATTCTCAGAATTTGAATTTTTTTCCCCAGTGCTGTCTAGTTTTGATTTCCCTAAGTTAACTTTAGTGAATGCGGTACTTAACATTCTAGTGAATGTGCTCTCTCTCTTTCTTATATGTATATAAGAAAAAGAAGCTCAGAACAATTTCATGCATAAAAAGGCACAAGTACCGAATTTAAGAGCCTTTTTATTGTTCTAAACACTGAGATGTACCTGTCTTACAGAAAATACCTTCAGGCATGCTAACTCAGATATGGGTGCATGCTCAAAAGTGTGACAGATTATCACAACATAATACGTCTATTACATAGAACTCTATTTTACTGATCACGAATGTGACTACATTGTAATTACATGTTATTCTCCACATAGCTAACAAAAATATTTACAACCTGATGGGTGACTTATGTGCACAATTTGCCACAAACTCTGCAGCAAATCCTTACTGTGTTTTATAGGACTTGGCACAGGAAAGCACTGCAAAGATCAAACTAGAAAGCCTACAGGGGAACGAATCTCTCCACTGTGCTCTGGAGAAAGGAGAAGAGGTGGGTCTTGCTGTAGTTTAATGCAGTATATACAAGTCTTAGCTTGTAGATTGTAACATTGAACCTTGTTGACTCCAGACAGTGTGTTACGTTGTACTCTTCTGGGCTCATTCCTTATGGGACATCTCATAAATGTTGTGCGCAATTCAAGGCAAAGGCTGGAGAAAATAACCTGATAGTCCCAGATTAAGAGCCCGGTTCAAGAAAAGATCAGCACTGGGGATGAAGACACAAGCTAAGCAAGCTCTGCTGTACTCTTGGTTTCCTACCCAGGCACTCTTGGCCACTGGGGTAATTCTGAATTTGTGAGATTTGATTAGGAAGCAATATCCCCGCTTCATAACAACTTAGCTGCTGTAACAGTCTTCTTGTGAGTGCTGACGCAGGAGCTCTGATTATATAGAAATGGATCTAAAAGCAATGAATTTTCAGGGGAACTGCCTCCAGCCACTTATTTGACCGTAACAAGAGTTGATTAGAACGTGTGCCTGAAGTGAACAGGAGACCATAATGTCAATAAGCTCCAGACCCTACCGAACTAAGCAAATAATAACCACAACTGTGGGATGAGCTAAAAGCATCGGATACTGTCTTTTGTTGTCTTATTAGGTAAACCATGTCCATCTTTCCCTTCCCACTTTCTGGCAAAAAAAAAAAAAAAACATGATATATGTTCTGAGAGTTCCTGGGGGAAGAGAAGTGGCAGGGGGAAGGGGAGTAGGTGGACAAACAGTCATGAAAATGCCAGGAAATATAAACCTTAAATATGAACAGTTGAAAAGAATATTTTAAAAATTCAATTTGTACTTTAAAATATGTATATATGTATATATATATTTCTAGATAATATTAAACACGTCTTTGTTTTCTTAATCACAGAATGTATAAATATAAGAACACATTTTAAATCCTGGACTGCTTGGTAGGTCATATCTAGTGCATTGTGCCCATATAAAATATCCTGCCCTGTCTCTCCTGTAGAGAAGTCCTACTTGGTTGAAATAGTGCCATTTTTGATGGGTCTCAGAACTTCCCTGTGGGGAAGAGATTTGAACTGGAGCAAGGATATCATTAGAAGCTGTTTTATTATGGTGATTCTATGATTTCCCTAATCATCCCCTTTAGAAATTGGTTCTTGAACAATCTGCACAAATGCTAACAGGGCCAGGAGAACAGTCTTATCTCCTGTCAGAGAAACATGCAGATACTGAGGGCACAAATACTTAGGGCAGGCATATGATAGGCCTTTTTGCAAACTGTCTTATTCATGATTTATTCCTGTGTTATGCCATGTTTTCAAATGACGGTGGGATCGGATTTCTTTTCCTTAACAGAGAAATGACATATATTTCTGTGGATCCTAACAGTGAATTTTTTGTTATAATGCCTGGCCTTTCTAACCTTCTGTCTGCAATTTGAAGTTTTCTTGATCATAATCATGATTAAAAATCTCCTGGGCATACAGTATTTTCTTATGTTAAAAGGTATTATACTGGTAAATTTTATGTAAAACACAATATTAATATAATTAAATATATAGGGGGTTAGTTCCTTATGTCTTCCTGTTTGGTATATCACTGTAGGTACTATTCCTTGTGATTAAAAGATGAATACAAAGTTCAAATAAACACAAAGAGGTCATCCTCTCTTGCCTGTCTGTATCAGTATTGTGCAGCTGTAGTTGAGGTTCGCAAGATCTTTAACAAAAGTTCATTTTACATTCAGAACACAGACAGATTTGTGTTGCTGAATCCCTTTCACATCCACTCGCCACACAAAAAGCATGTGCTAAATTGAGTTCAACCCATTGCAACAGTTCTTCTGATAACCTTGGAATGCAGCCTATGTGGACAGAGGATGCTTTAAGTCTTTAGGAGGAATATGTACTAAATAAGACCCTGCTTTTATATTAAAAGCCCAATTTTAATAAAACACTCAGGCATTCTATTTCAAGTAACTACTTTATTTATATAGCCAGGTGCTTGTCTTGCTTTTATCTCACCACTTCCAGCAAAATCTCAATTTAAAAATTTTCCCTTCTTTTGTCCATCTCTCTTTATAATTAGTCTTTTCTGTTTAACTCCATGCTTGCCATCATTAAAATGAAATTGCCAGAGCCTTTCAGATATTCCCATTTCACTTGCTTATTTACAATTCTTCTGGGACTTTGTATTGTATTCTTTATCACTCTAATCCAGATGTCTTTCTAAGGAGAAGCAACAGGGAATTGAGGACTTGAGGTGAGATTTCACACATTCTCTCTTTCTTTTCTGGCTCTGAAAGGTACAATGCTGTCGAAGGAGCACAAACAGATGTTCGACTTTTCCTTCCATTTCCTCAGCACCTGCAGCATCCAGCAGAAAACAAATCATTATGTTTTTGCTCATGTTTCTAACAAATACAGCATTTTGGATGTCTGGTGGAAGAATCTTGTCAGTGGGCTTACATTCTTTCATTTTGTACAATAATATGCCCTGCTCACCTTTCAGGAATTTGCCTTTTTTAGCAATGACAATGAAGCAGCTCATACCAAAAGAGATTAATGGGCATTAGGCAATACTTGCATCTATGTCCCCTCTGGGGCCTCATAGCTTAACAGGGTTTGCCTCAAAAACAATCCAAGCAACACCAGATAAATGCCTTTTCAAGCCTATTAACATGTAATGTTAGTGCTTTGGATAAGAATACAACGTAAGTAAAATAACATCATATGGAGCTCCCATATGATAAAAAGAAGGCAGAAAAATCCCATTAAAGTTTAATGTACCTGCATCTAGTTTCATGGTGTCATAGCCACATATCTTTATCATCATTCTTAGCAAAACTATTCTATGTTAAATTACTGTAGCTACTGAAAATATTTAGTCCTTTTCCTTTTAATTTTACCCTTCTGAGTTTTTGCCTATCACTAAGTTTCATCTGTTTTTTTCCCCTCTTCATACTCTTCCTTTCTAAGGAAACAAATCCTTATAAGCAATAGAGCCTTCCTATCACCCTGTGCCCTGATATGCTGTGAGACATCCTTTAGGAAAGCTCTGCATATCTTTCCTCAGAAATCAGTTATGTCAGCTCTTAGTGAAGTTGGTGGTTCTTATCTAAATTACCTCCTAGTTCCACCTGGGATTTGGATGCTTGAAGCAGAGGATTAGATCCTTAGCAGATGTAAATCAGCATACCGCTGTTGATTTTAATTATGTCTGGTGTCTTATACTAGCTGATGATCCAGCCTGGAGTAATAGTATAATGGATGGCTTGTTCATTTCAAGAAAGGAGGCTTTTTTTTCTTTTTTTTTTTTTTTTCTTTCCTCACTGAAAGCATCCAGCCTTGTTGTTAGTACCTATTGCTTCAGCAGCACAGGGGTAATGAGACTCTTCTAAAGCTTATGCTTTAATAGAAAAAGCGTTCTTGTGGTACAGGACAGTTCTTTCCTGAATTAGCCTTCATTACTGCAAGATATAGCTGTAAGCTACCAAATCTGTATTCACACAGCAGTGGATCTGATTTAGCAGAAGCCTTTCCACTAACCATTGTCAGTGGGATTTAGCTTGGTGCCTTCTCTTCAAGCCTTGATGAAGACATGATGGCTTGATAAAAGATTACTTAATATCTTTTCCTTAATGTTAAAGGACCACTGTGGATTTGGACATGATTGAATAAAAGGTTGGCTCTAAATGCCTGCTCTGACATAAGACAAGTGCACCACTATATTTTATGTGATTTATGTGCTAATTAGACGTTTTTTCTCAGTAGTCAGTCAGAGATTTGGAACTAACTTCTCCAGAAAAAAAGTCAAAAGCTTTCTCAATTTCTATGCAAAACAGAATGTTTCAGTTACTACTTCTGAGGTATACAAGTGTGTGCTGACACTTAGAAGGATATGAACTACAGGAAAGTTAAAAACAACTGACTAACAGAAAACGTGTGTGATTCTCCATCGGAGAAGACAAAAAGGGACAAATATAACAGAAAGATGTTAAACACAGACCTTACATGCTAACGGATGGACATTTTGTACAGCCATATAGGTGACACTATAATTCTTTAGTTAAACTAGAACACTGTTTTTAGGGTTAGAGATGACAACTACAAAAAACTTACAGCCCTGATAAAAAAATAAATACATACAAATGTAAATCTCTTTTTTTTCTTTGAACACAATTCATAGAAAAATCCATGAAAGGAAAAAGAATTTTGTTTGCCTCCCACACAAATAAAGAATATTCGAACTGCCAATGTGTTAAGGCAGTTCCTAAATTTGTTATAGGCAACAGGTTACGGTAAAAACAGAAATGTGATCAAAACACAGGAGCGTGATGAGGGAATACTTAGGCTGTCATCTCTCTGTAATGAAGTGAAAGCTGTGTTCCCATTCTCTCTGGTCAATGGATGCAATGAAATATATGCATCCTATATATTGGGATGAAGTTCTATACACAGTTGTTGTAGATTGTAGACTGAATAATGGGCTAGATTCTGCAATCTAGTCTGATTACGTGCAAGTTCAGTATGACACAGTCTTAATTTGACACATGTAATTAAAGGTCGTAGCATTTAGGAGTTTCAGAGACTGATTTTTTATTTATTTATGTATTTCATTATCTGTCTCAGCTACTTGTACACCTTTAAGGAAACTTTTTCTTCTTGGAGAAAAATTACATCGTTTTAAAAACTGCTTTTCATATCCTTATTCACTTAGCAAAATTCACTAAAAGAGTACAGATAGTGACTTCGGAGAGGCTGCTTTCATGAATAAGTATTGCACATTGTAAATATGAATCCCAGAACTAGGCCTGCCTGATTTTTTTTTGTAAATGAGGAGCCATGCCCATAATCACATTCAGCATCCGGTTTGACCCAGGGTTATTAAATTTATCGTACATAGCTACATCACAGCAATTCTTGCTGGGACTGAAGACAGGAGGTGGCAAATGTTAATTGTAGAGCAGACCTGAATTTTGAAGACAGGAACTGTGTTTTGGGTAGGCGGTCATTTCACAGAAAAGCTTTGCCATTCAGTGAGTGTCTATGTGGGGAGTGCGTGTGTAGCTGGATGGATACGGAAGGTGTCTGCTGGTTGCTGGAAGAATGTACAGCTGTGTGCAGCAAGTGCACAGTGAACGCAGTGACACTGTGGTGAAGAAAGTCATGAGACAGTCTGCATTATGAAAACCCTTTCTTATGTGTAACAGAGGGAACTCAAAAGCATGAAACTTGGGCTTCTGTTATTGCAGACAACAGTGGTTATGTGGACAATGTTTTCTGAGCCAGAAAAGCTTTTCATAAAAAATAATTCTTCAGGCGTTACCTTTGCAAGACTTGGACATCGCTGAACATGTCTAACTCATTCAGCAGATGGCCCTGAACATACTCATGATAGCCAGTTCCTTAGCAAAATTGTCATCCAGGTATTAGAGGCTGACACAGTATTCAACTTCTTTCCTATGGTATGAGACATAAGGAAAATGAAACTAAGCAAGAAGTCTAATGGAAGATAAATGTCTAAATTAGCAGGGAATGAAAGCACCTTTCTGGAAACAAAACAAGAAAAGCCCCATATGTAATTGTGTGAGAGTGGAAGAGAGCGTAAATGCTATTTAGAGCTTACCAATCAAGAAAATACAATAAAAAAACCAGCCGGGCATATTTTTCCTCCTTATCTGATACCTGAGTAGTCAGACTTTCTTGATCTCAAGTAATCGGGCTTCTCTGAAGCTGTGTGACCAACTCTTTATTGAATTTCTGAGTGTGAATTACTTAACATTTTAGCTCAGCAGCAGAATTTGGAAGAAGCAAATCACTAATGATTGGGTTAACATACTGTATCACGCTTGTCTGATATTTAACCTTAGTAAAAACTTTCCAGAATTTAAAGGTAAGTTATTCTCCTTCCTAGTGAGGAACAAAGTTACTACAAAGATGGCTATGTCTCCTGAATTTGTTTTACAGCCATGTTTCTTTTCTTGGATTCTAAAACACCTTGCCAAGTTAAGGAGAAAGAGCTTTAATGAAAACCCAGAGAATTTTGTAAGTTCCCCATAGGTTTACTCACAAGGTCATATCTACGTTTAAGCACTTCGCTGAACTAACTCCTGCTATTAAGGCTCTGGCAAGAAGAGTCTCATATTTTATGTATGAACTGTGAAATCCCTGGTTGATGTTATAATATAAATGCTAGTAATTATTTTTAATGTTATGGCTGAAGATAGCATTCAGCTACCGGATCCCATTGCTCTAACAGACGTAGACTGTGAGGCTGCCCTTGTCCTGAAAAGTTTACAGCCTAATTATTACTTGAAAGCAGCATGAGGATCAACAATCTCACATCTACATCTACATATATTTTTCTTCTCAGTTCCCCAGATACAGGAAAGCAAATCAGTACTTCATTTAAAACTACATTTGAAGAAAATGAGATGTAGGAAATAAAACTGAGTCTGAGGGGAGAAAAACACATGAGTAGGATGCCCTAAGTTGCATGGAAAGTAGAGAATTAGGAAGAAATACTTGAAAAGCTATTATTTTATTAGGCAGAACCTGCTCACGAAAAATGGACAATAATCAGAGAGTCAAAAAAGTACATTCTTATAAATTAATGTCATTAGCAGAGATAGACTTAGAAATATAGGATCAAAATCCCAAAAGAGTCATGTAGACAGATGCTAGGAAAACTATGACACATCTGATAGCTTGCAGAACAGTCTTAATGCGCTTCCTCCTATATGATCAAGTATGTGAACTGACAAAAGAAATGTTAGTTAATCAAATCAGGGCTTAGAACAAATAGGGAGGAGATTTTAACAATAGTATAATATAAAAAATATTTGTTGTTTTTATTTCATGTGGAGAAAAAACAAGAAATTCAAGTAGCTAATTATTATAACAGCATAGAACGTATCTCATTTAAAAGGTCAAAATGATATTCTGCCATCTTTACGGTTTGCCAAAGCTGTAGTTAAAGTTGCAATCTACGTTACAAACTGTACTGCAACCATCAATATAGAGGTGTCTATATTTAGAACAAAGCAGCATTGTTAGTGCTTTTTTAAAGTGTTGTCAGAGAAGACTGTTTTCAAATGCATGACAGCAGATCCAGCTTGTGAAAGGAATCTCAATCACAGCAATTCCACCCTGGCACTTCGATTTCAGGTGCAAATCTTCCATGGCTCTGGGGCTGCTGCACCTCTACTTCTCTCCAGTAGTCCAGCATTCTCAGAGCATAGCCTCTCCCGCTTGTAGGCTCTTCTACGATGGGTCCCTTCTTTTATAACAACACAAATGCCCAAATGCCAAGAAGGTCTTTGATCTAATTATGAGGGAGAAGTACATCACCACTGTCTACAAGGACATAAAATCTTATATAAACAATGAACATAAGCATCTTGATATGTTGGTTTGTGGATACAAATTATTATGAAACTCTCACGTCTTCCTAATGGGAGACCAAAATTTGATCCTCTTGCTTTGATGTGATACTGTGCCACTGCAAAATTTTGCTGCCTGCCTCAGGGATCACGAGCAGACTGTCAGCATTTTGGGAACACACCTGGCAAACAACAAAGATGATCTAAAAAGTTCCTGCTATGTGGCTTAATATTCAATAAATGATGCAAGAGGTCCAGAAGATCTGAGGTCTCTGTTTATGGGACTCTGCAGGTATTCATTTGTCAGTGGTTCCCCAGGAAAATGCTTTCCTTTTTAAAGTGTACTTTCACAGGAATTGCTGCCATACCCATCCTGCATTAATATTCAGGATCTGCACTCATAATCCATTGCTAAGCAACACTTAACAAAATTGATCTTGCATTAAACAAGCTCTGGAGCTTGAATAATACATTATTTCCTCTCTACTTATAATCAGTGAAAACCTTTGGTTGCCTTTTGAATGTCACAATATTGAAAGATTTTATTTTAAACACAAATCTTAATTGTTACAAAAGTCCATTTGGATTAAGGATCAGATGTAAATTCAACCTTGGCATCATTTAATGCTAAAAGTAAATAAATTACAAAAATTCTTCAATCCTTGAAGGATGCAGAAAAAAATAAATAAAAAGCAACACAATACAGAGCAGCCATATCCCATTTTGCATTCAGATACATTGAGGGCAATACCTTGTCGGCTACTGTGTATATATTTTAAGCATCTCTGTCACTGTTTATTTATATTCTGTATTAAGATCACACATCTGCGTGCATTTATATGTTGAATACAGGAGTTTCTGTTTCCCATATGTGATTATTTTATGTACATAGGAAATAACCTTGCCTCTCTGGAGTTTTCCGAATGGCTGCTGAGGATGGAATTCCACACCTTGAAGTTGCCAGAAATTGCCTGTTTTGTCTTCTAACCCATTTCTCTGCCACTGCAGGATAGCTCTCCTGGGTATATTCACCAATGCCTTAATCATCCTGTTCTTAAGAGTCTCAAGCAATGTCTCCTTTGGGAGTTCACTGCACAGTCTATTAGATCTTAGTGCTAGACAACACTTATTTATATTCATCTTATATTTATTAAGCCAGAGTCCTTCCTGTCTCTTTCCTTCCCCAGCCCCTGATACTCCAGTTCAAGACAGAATGTGGGAAGTAATTTTCCTATAATTTCTGAAGGCCTAGGTGTTGGGATAATTATGTATGCTACCAACTTCAAGCCTTTCTTTACTTCCATGGAATGATTAGATGACTAAAAACTCTAAAAATTGGGCCCTAAAGAACTCGATTCATTTTAATTATCTTACACTTCATTTTATAAAACAGTTTTCTAAACTAAAACTGAAATATAATTTTAACACACAATTCTTGACAGATTTCAGGCAAAGTATTAATTTGTTGACATTGTCTATGAATTGTTTTATGTTATGCTCTATTTGTCTCCATTGAAGAATCTAGTGTCCATGTTTTAATATCTATGACTTATGTACGGAACTTCAAACAAAGGCTGTTCTAAGAACCTGTACTTTGCATTTAGTGTACAAGATATTTAAATAATTAGAGAATATAAGCTATGTATAATTTTCCCAATAACCTTTTTTGTTGTTGTTTTTGTTGTTAGAAATAAGTAAAATAATGCACATTGTTGTCTCTAGGATATTTTTCCTATTTTTCTTCATCACTGTAAAACTTGTAAAATAGAAATATTCAGGCCAATGAATACAAAACAGCTAAAATACTCATACTGTTTAACTCAATATAAATTTCTAAAACATTTTTTCAGCACATTACCATGAACTTCTCTGAAATTCTTATACAGCCTCTGTGAGAAAAATTAAATATGTAATCTTTATTTAATAAAAGTGCAAATTGAAATAAAAACCATGAGCATAAACTTTAAATGTTCAATGGGGAGACGTTTAGGCCCAGCATAAAACTGAATTTGATTTTTGAAAGCTATTTGAGCCTCAATATCTTTATCTCACCAGACATTTTGCTTATTCCTTATATTTCATCCCATTTCACTCCTTATCTTTATTTATGAAGGATGCAAGTTATGATTTTTCTGTGATAACACACGGTCCAATGCTGTAATGGCAATGCATCTGTTGCAAATATCCCACCATTTGAAAGGGTGGTTTGTATTTTTGTTTAAAGAGGGAAGGGTCTGTATTTTTTCCACCCAGTTGAGGGGAAAAATAAATAAATAAATAAATATTACTCAGTGCTTTCCCATCTTAAATAGCATTTTGCTCCCCATGAGTTTGTCAGTGTATATTTATTGGGCATAAACCAGGATGCAATCACCTGATCTTAATTATATATTCTTTCTATTTCGGTGTGGAAGTTATCGTAACAGTTTTCATTCATCCCTAATACAGGCAAACCAAATGACCACTGTAAACCTGAAGGAGTCAGATTTTGGTGTCCTTATTTCTTTCTTTCTGGAATTTAGTGACAGATACATCTTAGGTGAGAGCTGAGGGATAAATGTCGGACACAAACCATACTGCTAGTTTTATAACTTCTTGTTGTGAGTTTTTAGTTTCATGTCTATGATGAGTGCAGCTTAGTTTTTGAACATCCAGGCAACAGGTCTTCAATCTTCTGTTGGATAAAATGTCAGCAAATGATGACCTACATTTTGCTAAAACTATTTTTTTAATTTCATGATGAAGTGTGGCAACAACTCCAGTCCATCTCAGCAGGGTCTTTATTCTTTTGACACTTTAACCCAACAACATTCTGAACTACCAGTAATGAGAAATATTGTTCAGGATTCTGAAGCCTCATTTAAAATTGATAGCTTAAAATCACACATACTAAACAGCCTATTGAGCATGTCAGTATTTGCATATCTAGAAACATAAATTGAGACATAGGATTGTCTACTTAATTGTAGCATGTTGCAAGAAAGCTGATGAGGGGAACAGAGTACAATGTAGTTGTTTCAAGCCATTGTCGTTAAATCCCTCCATTGGAGATGACAGCAGACGCTAGGCAATCCTTTTTGTCTGGCATCAATATGATGGTGACTGTCTCCTAATGTTACATTCAGTGTGGTCTGTACTGCTGGACTAGGTGAGAACATTTAATAGTTCTTCTTTTGAGGCCAGACTTCAGTCCATCTCTTAGACTTTTCAATTTCTAAAGTCCTATTTCTGTACATCTTTACACATTTTCCTATAAAGCCTTGGGATTCAATGTCCCTGCCCCTTTACCAGTTTAATAATCTCCTTAAAAAGAGTATACGGTCTAGGAACAAGCAGACCTGACTTTTGCTAATAGTATTAATGTCTCTCTTCAGGGGGATCTCAGCTGTAGCTTTGAAACTTGCATGTCATATTTCATCTGAGGTCACATGGAGTGCTTTTTGTGAATTGAATTTGGGAAAACATGTATATAATCAAGCTCTGCACTTTGCTCTGTTGCACTTCTGTCAAATGCTCTAGAGTGTGTGCAGGAAACCAAGAATCCTCTACTTGTGGATGAGGAAAAATAATCTCAACAGGTTATTTGCCAGGCCCTCTGGGAATGGCAATAATTTGTCTATACTCAGTTTGAGCTGACTTTGGGATCCCAAAATACTTATGGAAAAATATTAAACCTTTGGCTGCAGTGAAAAATTCCTTTTGTATCTGAGCATATTGCTACCCTTTTTTTTAATTTTTTTTTATTATTTTTTTTTCTGCTCTAGTGGTCTCCAGAGTGAAAGAACTCACAAATGTCTGAAAAAAGTCTGTGAAAAGCCTTGTTTATCATAGTGTCCTAGACTGCAAAATTAGTTACAGTTTGCTGTGATTAACAATTCAGTATATATTTGCTAGATCCGAACCAGGTCCAGAGAGAGCAGCACTGTTTTCATTTTCTCAGCCCCATAGATGTTGGTGTGGGTAGCTTGTATTACACAAGACAGACCATCTGGTTTTCATGTGGGCTAACCTGTATTTAAGTCTGTAATATTGCTCTCTTACCTGAAACCAGAGCTCTCCAGATCAAACTTTGATACCTGGAATGTCAAATTCCATCTCCATCATAACTTTCAGGTTTCAGAAGTTATATTAAACACAAATACCCTTTCATAGTTAGTTAATTCAAGAAATTATCATAGCTCCTTTTGGTTTGTTGGAAGAACATATTTATGGTGTCACTTGATGACCTTCTCTCATTGTTTCTTTTATTATTTATGGTGCATGGAATCTACTTAATTTTATTTGTGTGGTCTATTAATTCAGTTGCTTTCATTATACACAGTGGTGCTTGGAGATTTTATGTTCATATAGAGTTTTTGCCTTTGGTGAAAATCTTCTGTGTCATGAAAAAAAAAAAAGTTACCTTTTCTACAAACTCAAACAAAGAAAAAACTCCACTCAGGAGGGATAGAAGACACATCTTTCTTGGAAGGGATGTTGAGAGTACAAGAATGAGGGATCAAAGGCAGGAACATTTCTAGAAACCATCTAATCAATCTAAAAAGAGTCCCTAAAAATCACCTTGACTGCTTATGTTTTGTTTCCCTCAGTACAGACCCCTCTTAGAGCCTGATGCTACACAAAGAAGAATGGTGCATTGTTTCAGGCACTTCTGTCTCTTGCTGAAAAACATTTCTAGTTTATATGGCTAGTTTCTTTGAGTCTATTCACAAGAAAAAGGTTTTGTTTTTTCTGATCTCAGGGGAATAGTTCTCTTGGGATAGACCAATGAGCAATGTGTCTTATTCCTTTTCATTCTGACCTTTTTTTTAAAATCTCTGCCTTAAGGTGAGAGGAACTTTCCTAAGGGCTGAACTGTCAGTTTTTTTTCTGTGCTCTGAAAACTTCCTCCATTCCCTGGAAGATGTTCATATATCCTCCTCTCTTGTTTTGGATTTCTTGCTTTTCCAGTGACTTGGCATCATTAAGAGCCGGAATCAAACAAAAAGGAACATTTTTCCTTGAAGCAAATGCAATCTGTAGCTTTTCTCAAATTGATGTCCTTGCAGATTTGATTAACCCTCCTAAGAGAATGTGTGAGTTCCTCTCTAAAATGCCCCCAGCCACCATTACTTAGCTTATTCTGTTTTGTTTTTGTTTTTGCTAACAGTACTATCTTGGCATCCTGTTGGCTTGTGCACCAGAATCCGACCTAAAATTAATACATCTCAGTTCCTCTCAGGCAGATAGCCCATTCATCTTCTCCTGCAGTGTAACGCACTGTTTCTTTGAAGAATTTTTCTGAGTTGTTAATGATTCTGTCATGGGTTTTGATGCAGCACATGCTCTGCTGGGGCATGTGAAATTATGTAGGTCTTTGCCATTATTGCATTTCTTTCCAAACATTGGCCAGATTTTGGTTCAACATATGGTACTCTGTGCCACCTCACGTACTACTTCCTGTGTGGACTTTGACATTTAGTTCTGTGTATATTCCTGGCCCCAAGCATCCTTTCTTGAAATATTAGCAGATTTTTTTTCTACTCTCTGTGGAATCAAAGCACTGCTTGCCTTCCATAAATTTCACCGTAGCGTGAATTTCACTTGGCAGATTCTGATTGTTTTGTCTGGGGTGAATTCTGGGTCTCCTGTAGTTTCTCTGCCAGAGCTTTGTTCCCACTTGTGTTTTGGTCTCCTCCTCCCTTGGTGGATTCAGTCCCACCTACACACCTTGGAACTGACAGTGCTTGGGCTGCATTAGATCATGAGCAAATTCTTCTCTTCTTCTTGTCCTCTGCATTTAAAAACTTAGCATTCATCTTTCATTTCCATGCAGAGTGAAGCATTCCTCAGATTCCTTTAATAGAGTTTCAGATTTGGCTGGAGTTAACTAAAAACACATCAAGCACTTCAAAAGTGGTTACTGTGAGAAATAAAGCTGTTGTCTGTCTGCCTCCCTTTCTGCCAGCTCCATGCTTGCTGACACAAGGTGAAGTTTGCGTCATCCACATTTCAAGAGCGTGTCACTATGGGTAAGGCATTTTCCTCCCTTTCAATTCATGCCCCTAAGAGTATTTTTAGGTTTGGGAGTTATTTTTCTTTGTTGTTATAATCCTGTAATCATAGAGAGTTCAGTAATTAAAGCAGGGGAACATGTCCTGAATTCTTTTAAAACGTGTGTCCATTTTCTGACCAGCACGTGGTCAGAATACGTTTGCAGAATACTGTCCCTGGCACAAGGACCCACTTAAAGCAAAATGCTCCACATGACTGAAATGATTGTTCATAGCAGCAGGACCATTTTGCTGGACTAGGGTCTGCCCCTGCTATTCTTGAGCAGTGACCGTACTGGGGTAGTTACAGCAATACACGGCCTGTAGTGGATCTGAGCCAATCTGTGTCACCTCCAGTATCCTAAGGCCTGAAAATGATTCTGAGAATCAAGTACACAGAACCCTATTGCTGCATCAGGGACATGCAGTCCTCATTTTGCAATTTTTGTGCAGCCATCCTAGGTACTGGCAGACACCAATGCTAACCTCATTTTGCACCTTTTACCTCCCTTTCAACTATTGCCACACCTACTGGCTCTCTTCCTTCTCCACCAAAACACTTCAGCTTATGCATGCTAACTTCAAGGGATTTGGTGCCTGAGCAAAATAGCATTTGGTTTTCCATAAGGGTTCAAGTTATTGCAGAAGAGAATCATCAGCTTCCCTAGAGAGCTTAAGCTTCATGCCTAAAATATAGTGGCAGAGAAAGAAAATTGTTTCTCTGCATTATCTGAGAGTATTGCATTCTAGCACATTCTTAATATTATTCCCCATAGGAAAATACTGAAGCCGCAAAGACTGAGAAGGGTTTATGAGTATGCAAACCATTACAGCTCCTCTGTGGCTCATCTTTATTGTCTTCATCTTTATACATCAATACTTTTGTTTTATTTTCTTTAATGAAAAGAGGGTTTAGCAAGAGCTGGAAGATTGTTTGGTACAATAAATCCCCAGTTCTTGTTGTTTTCACACAAGTCATCAAATTAAAATATGATGTTAACCATATGTAACTGGGCTGATGCCAGGACTGGCCTCTGAAGTTGCAAAACATTTTGGGACTCTTTGCCCACGAGGCAGCACTGCTTCCAGACTGTCTCGGTATTCTCCAGGAAAACTGCTACTTTTTTAAGGATCTCAGTATGCGTTTATATGAGCTCAGTGTGTGTTTATATGAGCAAGAGAAAAGCATTATAGGAAGAGTGAAGAAAATGAAAAAAGAAAGGGAAGTGAAAGAAATGATCATAAAGAACCATAAAGGGCTCAAAAATATGAAGACTGCATATAAGACTGTGGTAGAGAGAAAAAAAAAAAGTAGCAAAAATAGGCAAAATAGAGATAATTTAAAAATTAGAAAAGTATACCATGGGGAAAGAACAAGCACACATGAGACTTCTCTTTTATAGGAATGCAAATTTAATTTTTGTATTTCAGCCATTAATGATGCTCCATCTTCCATGCAAATTTAATCTCTGAAATCTGTGTTACTGGTTTTGTTTTTGTTTTTTATTGTTTGATATCGTGGCATCTCACAGATATGTAAAAGAGGATCTTACCATGCTCAACATTGAACAAGCCTATGTGATATTCCACATGATCTCCAAACATTTATTTCTGTACATATATATTATAGAGAGGGTTTGAGGTAACTCTCTCCAGTTGCTTGACAGTGGTAAATCTTGGGGAAATAGTTTTCAGGCTGAACAGAGTTAAAAAATTTCACATTCTAACAGAGTATGAGGTCTGAGGAGAAATTTAATTCTAATGACCTTTTCTGACTGAAATGAAAGCTGCATGGGCAGAGTGAACTCTGGCATTAAATGGTGAGACCTCTCCACAATATTTAAGTTAACCAATTTTTGTGATGGAATTCCTTGTAAAAGTTCCAGTAGTAATAAAAGCAACTATAAAATAAGGTTGTCAGTTTACAAGATACTCTGTGAAATAACATAAAATGGCCTTTGTCAGGATGACCATACCCATTAGAAAGATGAGAAAGTGAAACAATTTGTCAAATATGCAGGGATTATCATCCCATTTTGCATACATCATTAAAAATGCATAGTTGTTAAATTGGTAAATGTTCTGATATGACTTGAATAGACTGATATATGTGGATAAAGGGTTTTGTTGCTGTTGTTAGTTTTTTTTATGTTAGTCTGCAGGTCCTGAGCACAGTAATCACAATGTTTATTGTGCCTCTTCTTTTGTAGGTCCTTTGTGGAGTCAATAACCTTCAGAAAACAAGCCACAGTGGCTAGGATAGACTTCTGTTCTGAGGCATCATTCAGAAGAACTTGTTTCTTTTTACTGATGACAGAGTAAATCGTGGATTATTAGAAGAGAAGACAGAACTTAAAAATTGTGAATAACTGCCTCAGTCTAATCTTTCAATTTAAATGTAGTCTTGTCTTTGGTTGTACGTTTTTTGTGAATGCAAGTCTTTTCAATTTTAAAAGTATTTTTCTCTTCTAGACACCTGTAGGCAAGATAGCTTTGCAAGGTGAGAAAAATTCAGTCCTGAAATCCACCTCCAACTTCCAGAGCTGATAAGCGATTTTATTTATTCATTATTTATGTTGTTCTTTTGCCTGAGTCATTCTGTTTCTCCTACACGTCCACCACAAGTTATGATCACCTTTTATTTTTTCCCAGGACTTGCTAGTATTTCAATTCACTTTATTTTGGGATATTACAACTAATACAGCCTAGCAAATAGATTACAGAACATGTTGTAAGATCTTTCCAGTCAATGGATGTTTTCTCTTACACTGAACCCCCCAATGTTGAGGTTCAGAAGGACAAGAACATGGGGAATTGCACAAACTGCAACATCTCCAAAGTAGGTGGTGCCACTTTATCTGCTAGAAAACCATTTTCCTGCCACATGATATACATGCAGCATTCTTGTTGCATGCATTTATTAAGTTTCTGCAAAAATTCAGACTCCGTTGCAATAAAACATGGCTGATTTATATACAGAAGAAGCTGGGAGCAGAGACAAATAAAGAGGTCAAACCAGAACTTGCATTTGCAGTATTTTTAGAGAAGAGGAATTACAGTCTATTGTAAAATGGACAAATGTCTCAGTAACTTTGTATAAGCCAACAATCACTTACCACACAGGTTAAAATAGTTTTTCTGCACAATTGCCCAGCAGAGCTAACAAAGCTGAATCTGCAGTCCTGAGAGTCAGAGGAGGAAATAAAATCCCTGTCTATTAAAAAGATACAGCAGTATATGGAAGATACAAAGAGATGTTAAATGAAGGTCTGTGCCACTCAATGTACATTTTTAGTGATATATTTTTAAATCCAGTTAAATTATAAGAGCAGAATTTTCCTAATCCAGTAATAAAGGACTCTGGTACAGAGTAGAGTACAGAAATGCCTTTTAACCATTTGTTACTGTAAAGATTTTCTTTCTTGAGTAAATGTTTTTAAAAAATGAAGTCAGTGGAATTGTGCCTCACAAGAGGAGGGGAAAAACCATTAATAAACGTCCACAGAAGATTTTCAAGGCTCTACAACAAAGGCTGCAGCCACTGCCTTAAGAACTATGGAAGCAATAAAGTAGGTGAAAAAGTGAGTTTTGCTGCCATGCAAGTATAACTGGGGGAAGTAGAATCCTTTACATTACAACATTTATATATTCCTGTTGGCTTTACCCTACTGGCTATGCAACTGGTTGCTACTGGTTGATGTGGGACAAGTTCAGTGTAGCTTTAGGGTAGAAAGGAGTGGCTGTCTAGGTTCTCCAGGTATCATCTTTGGTCTAGGGGGAAGTTAACATGTTTTGTTTATGTTGCCCACAAGACTGGTGCTGAAGGCTTTCTCTATTAACTGTAAGTCCCGAAGTGCCCTATTAAGATGACTATATCATTCCTCTGCATGGGGAACTAACTTAAAATGAGATCTGGCCCTTGATTCCTCTGTGTGCGAAATGCTTTCTGCACCAGAAGATTCTGCTTCCAGAACAGATCCTGAACAGGCTGCGGCATGGGGAATCTGGCTGGCCATGGTTGTAATTGCAACTTCTAATCAAATGTTTTACACAGCTTGGGTGAATCAGCAAATAATATCAAAAATCAATATCGTGCCACTTCTTACAGCTGCAAGCATGGTAAAAATGTTTATTAAGTTTTCAGTAGTTCTAACTGGGAAGAAAGGAGCTTTTTACATCCAAAATACCAAATAGTTGGTATCCACCGTAGAGAGATTTCTACTATTACATTCTTGGATCAGAATTAGAGGTAATTGTAGCACTGTCCAATGATAAAAAACAGCTGACAGGGGTGTTTCAATTCTAGTCATGGATGATAAACAGCTTGGAGGTGAAATGCTGCAGCTGCTGAATGATAGAGATTGCTATCAGGGTTAAAGAGGAAGCCTGTGTTTTGCTGGATCAAGAAAGATTAGCCATGTTTTGAATATGGGATTATGAAGTAATTAAATAAATGAAGACACATTTCTGACAACTATTACAAGTAAGAATGCGATTACTCAGTTTACACACAATGCTTCTGTAATTTATCATTCAGGTCTTTGACTGGCAAGCGTATTAACCTGCTTCATACTAAGTGAAGTCAACTGTACTGAACTGTGTACTCAATTTGGCCTGCTGTGCTAACAAGTGTGATTTACAGGAGTGAACTAACTGCTGATATAAATATATAAAAGGTGGGAATAAATATAATATATATTTATATTAAATATTAAATATTTAAATTATAATTATAATTATATTTATATATTTATATATTATATATTATAATTATAATTTAAATATTTAAATTATATTAAATATTAAATATATAAAAATTTGGTGGGAAACAGTGTTCTGCTGCTCTCTACTCGCCTGGGTCAATGGAGGATTAAATTGATCTGACGTCCAGTGGGATCAAGAAAGTAGTAATGAGTGTATCTACATAAAACTGGTAAGCATGGATATAGTCCCTTGCACATAAAAATCCTCAAGTATTTATCAGATAGGGTGGTTTGGTTTGGCAGAGCTCAAATGCAGCAATGTCTTAACTTCATGAGTCAAATGGAGCTGTATATAGCTGAATGGCAATAGATTGCTGTAAAGCTCACTGGGGAAATTTCTTAACCATAAGATTTAAGATGGTGCAAGAGCTTTAATGTCTGTGCAGAGAAGACAAATTCTCTGTTGTTAAAAGCCTTACAGTAAAGACCATACAGGAGGAAAACAAACAAACAAACAAACAAACAAACAAAAAACCTTTACGGTACTCTGTTAATCTAATTAAGAATGGAGAAAGCTTAAGTTCACCCTTCCAGGAGGAAGTTATATAAACCTTATCTGTCACTGAAACTAACCGAACGATATTGGAGTGAAACCCTGGACAACCTTGAGAAGAATGGTATAGTCCAATGTAGAAAGGAAGGTGGAGCAAGGTGCTTAGATATGGATTTACATCCAAATCTGCAGGGCTTTGCTTTGGATTTCTTCTATTTGTTATTTTTATTGGGTTATATTTTGCCCTCCTGCAGGCATATAGCTTTCATTAGATTCTATGTGCATCAAGGGGAGAATGCAAGATGGGATGCTTATATGGGTATATGCTTGTTCTCTACTGTTAAAATTAATAAACCCTCATTGGTTGTTTTTTTTCAGTCCCAGTGGCTTTTGTTGTGGTTATGTGGTATTTAGGAACTGTATTTAAAATCAGACCTAGGAACAGAACTGTATACTGAGTTCAGTGCACAGATGCAACAGCAAAATATTAATAACCTTGACCCTCTCTTGTATTCCTAAAGAAACCAACTGTTTGAAAAAGTGGAATTAACCCTGTTTTCAGCTTCCTGGGAGAGAAAAGATGATATTTACAAGACAGCTTAAATAACTTCCCTATTTCCTACCCCTCAAAATGTTCAAATTAAGAGTAGGAAGAGTGCCTTCCTCACAGGTTTTGGGGATGGATTATGGCAATGACCGATGGCTTGGGCAGTGCAAGGTCTACCTTCACTACCCGTTGTATGGGGGCAAAAAGGTCTTCACAGTGTGGGGCGAGCTGACACAGGGAGGGGGAGCTCTTTGCCAAAACGAATTATGAAGTCTGGGATGACTTTCATGCCTTTGAAATGTCATTACTTCCAGATATTATGAAACCATTGACTCTAAATAGTCATGTACTACCCAGGGCTTATTACAGCTGGTGTTTGCAGGGCTTTTGTTTGTTTATAAAGGGCGGCTTTATGGCTCTGGAACACATCGGGGTGCATCAGGAGTGAGACTTCACTGTCAGTCTCTGTGATGGTGCTACCCCCAGCATCCCCACGGATGCCTCCCCAGTTGCCTCCTCACGACCTGAAGCAGATCAGCAGAATTTCCAGGCCCTGCGTAACGCCCCTGCGGCGCACTCATGGGGCCTGCTCCCCACTCTCCGCAGAGCGAGCAACCCTGCTTCCTTGCTGACACATTTGCTTCGCCGGGAGGGAGCCAGGAGGGGATTTTGTATCCCTTCCCCATCCGTGAAGAGGTTTGGGGAGTGATCCTGGACCAAGAGGTCGATACAGGGAGTGAGACGGTGACGGTCAGTGACGGGAGGCGCCTCGCCCTGCCCGTTACCTCAGCAGCATCCCGCCGCCAGAAGATGTCGCCAGACCTCGGCTCCTGGCTCGCGCAGAGCCCGCAACCGCTCGCTCTCACACACACACGCACATAGACACACATACACACAGCCGCACACGCCCGGAGCTGCTGACGGAGCCTAGCGGGGGCTCGCCGGCTCTCTCCGACCCGCTGTCCGAGCAGCGGCAGCCGCGCAAAGGAGAGGAGGCAGCGGCGCCCGCCCTGCTCGGAGCCGCGGCTGGCGGCACTGCCCGGAGGTAGGGGCTTCGTCTCAGCCCTGGCACCCAAACTTCGCGGAGCCAGCGCTGGCTGCTCCCGCGGGAGGCTTTGCTGGGGTGTCATAAAGCTTTATTTTCCCCTGGCTGGTGTCTCTGCCCGGCCGCGGGTGAGCTGTTTTGTTTTTATTGCCGTCGCTCCCCGCCCCGCACGGCTGGGCGGGCAGGGTGGGTCTCAGCGGAGCTGGTGGCTCCGCAGGCAGAAGTTGGCCAGGGGCGTGAGGGGAGAAAAGGCCGAACTTGGGTGCCCTCAAACTTCCCCGCTCGAGGAATCCTCTCCTTGCAGATGTCGGGGGTGCTGGTCCTCGCTGCCTGGTGCTTCCTGCAAGTGGAGAGCCGGCATCCCGAGGTCATCACGAGTAGCAGCAGCCGTGGCAATTTCCTGGACAACGACAAATGGCTGAGCACCGTTTCGCAGTATGATAAAGACAAGTACTGGAACAAATTCAGGGATGTAAGTACTTCTCCGTTTGCTGTATGCTTCGTGTTTGTTTGGTTTGACTCCAGCATCTTTTCAGTGGGTGGCTGCTTGGATTTTAGAAGATGTGGGTGGAAGAGAGATGCAGCTCGGGCTCGCGGTTGCTGCGTGTGTTAAGGATGTTCGGAGTGGTTTGGAAGCTGGACAGACAGCCCTGGCATTTTCGATTACCCCATTGATCAGGACAATTTTGGCTCGATATCAGTCTTGCTGAAAGCGTAATGGTCTTCGGCATTCCTTTGGGGAGGAACTTTGAGAGAAGTTTCTGTGCCTGCTGCTGAAGAGGCTAGTTAATGTAAATAATGATATTGCATGTTTAAGAAAGGTATATTTACCAGTTTGAGCCACCAGGTGGTAAACACTGAAGCATTTTTTCGCCTACAGATTTGGTGGAAAACATTTTATTGTCAATTCTGCTCATGGATATTTTGACAGTGGTATAGGTTTGGAGGAAGCGACGCTTTGACTTTTTTTTTTTTTTTTTTTCCAGCCTAGAAAATAGGGGTAACTTCAAGATGTGTTATGACATGTATCTGATGTATCTGTACAAAACAAATCACTTTCCTAAGATTAAGCTTTGAATTTCCCTAGATTGAATACAGTTAGGCATGGCAAGTCAATGACTAGTGAAAGGCAAACCCAACGTTTATGGTAAATGAAACGGTTCCGGAGCTCCTTTTGCTTCTGTTGTCTGTATGTTGAAAAATCTTTCTTGGCGTATACACAGAAAGGCCTGCTTCAGTGTTTCTAAGGCTGGATAAGGGAAACATTCCTGTTAATGATGATCAGGAGCACTCTGAGGTTAAGTATTCCTGATTGCATGGGATTTGTGCACTCTGACTGCATTGTGACTATAGGAAAGGGACGAGTACGTAGTTGGCTAGCAGTTCAGCTGGTACTGTTCTGTAAGTTTGTTGTGTGTGTTTTATGTATTAATTTATTCTCATTTAAGTAGCTCAGGTGCTTTATAAAATCTGAAAATGGTAAATTGAATGAACAACTGGCAAATTCAACCAAAATGTTTTTAATTAGGGACAGAATTCTAGCAGATGACTCTCTACATCTTTCAACAGCCTCTTTCCAAATAGAGATTTTGTATTAAATTGTACTCCTTGAGCTTAAAGTTTTTATTTCATTTTATGCATTTTTTTTAAAGTCTTTGCAACTTCTCATCCCCTTTCCCATCTCACAAATGCAATTTTCAGAGGCATGATTCCTCTTTCTGGGGAAGATATTCATTAATATTATCTCTTTCATGTTCTAAGGTTTCACAATTGAAAATGCTTTTTTAGAATTTCTGAAAATGCTAACAAAATCTGTATAGCCTCAGAACTCTCTTCCATAGGAAGAACCATTTTATGGAAAAAAAATCTTAACAAGTCCTCTGTCAAGCAGAAATAAATAGTATAAAGTTTGTGCAAAGTTTAGATATTTTTCTTCTCAGCTATTTTAATGGTTCTATTTAATTACATCTAAACCAGCATGTTACAACTGTGTGTGATTGTCCATGAAATATTTTATGTGGCAAATTAATAGAGACTGCTGATCTTCTACCAAGCTTTTTCAAAGAAAAAAATATAAAAAGTTTGTATAAGCAATTAAACTCTTAATAATGTATTTTCAACCAAAGTGATTTCAGTGCATCATAGTCTTCTGTGAGAGGTTCCGTTCACACACATGAAGACATGCATAAGTACAGTTTCTGCCACTATAGTGTAGGAACGACAGCACATTTCTTGTGTGTGGAGATGTCTTGCTTTGTAGCTGTGTCGTCCGGGGATGAATTGTTAAAATATTTTTGTAAAACTGCTTAGTGAGATGACGCACAGCAGTATTAGCTGCTATGTGTGGAGTAGATTAGCATTTCATTTACGATTGTTGAATTTACAGGGAAACTATTTTCCCATCTTCCCTTCATTCCCAAACTGTAACTATACATCGTTACTGGATGAAATTCTCAGTGTGGGATCTGTACAAGAGGCTGGAGTATAGAAGTGGTGTTTCAGTTAATACTTTATTGGATATGACACTACAGCTGCTACAGAGCAAAGGGCCTAGGCCGTACCCTACAAATCAGCAGAAGTAATTTTGCTGTAAAAATCATAATTACCTTTAGTAGCTTTCAGAATTTGATGTCATGTGATATAAATAAAGTTGCACAAATATTTGCATAATTGTGTCCATATGCACAGTAGAAGAAACACTGCACATATGGAGCTGAGATTTAATTGTTGTGGCTGTGGTCACTTTAAACTATTTGTTGCACGTATGTGCATGCAACACAAACATATGACAGATGTACAGGCATATATGTATGCACAGTGCTGCACTACCACCTCGTTTCTTTACATATGGGTTATAACTGAATATAAAATTTTAAATTGATATTCCCTCATCTTTTTCACTTATTCTTTTCAAAATCAATTGGTTGGTCAAGCTTATTGAGCTATGGTCCAATATGGCCTGATTTGAGAAGACAAGTATTGATTGTTTTCTCAAGTATGACCCATATTTCTTTTGGGTAAAGACAGCGTGGTAGTTGCCCCTAATGGTCCAGCAGTCATTACTCTTCAGTGAAAAGACAGCACAGAAGTACACCTCATTTGAACTCAACATTATAAACACATAATCAGGCTAAATTTTTAAGTTTGACTGAATTTTATAATGTGAAATGATGCCCTGTCAACATTTTCAAAAGGCCTCAAGATCTGGTAAAAACAAGACTTTACAACACAATCTTTTGATGTGGTTTGAGCACAATTTGTGCAATATTTAAGGGCTTCATTTTTAAGACCAAGCAAAGCCTGCTAATGAGTAGTAAGACCAGTCTGACTGGTGTGTTGTGAAGCACATGCTCTTGAAAATCTTGCATATGGTCTATTCGTCCAGTATCAATAATGGTGTAATGTCTTATGTATTGATGTGCTTTAAATATGATCTGAACATGATGTTCCTGTCTGTCTTCTGCCCCTTTTTCCTAGTCTGTCATGGGCATCTTATGTGGCCGGTGACAAAATCTTCTCTCCGTCTTAAGTGCCATTCTATAGCTGGGGATAAGAGTGTTTCTCTCCCTCATGACTTTGTGTTGAACCATACAAAAGAAAGAACAGCACTCAGCATTTGTGATTATATGGAATTTTATTCACCTAATTCATACACTTAATGTGGTTTGAATGCTTACATAAGTATTAAACTAGACCTAGTCAGTTACTTAAGTATCTGAAAAATAAAAACTCAGTCAATATTCTTACTAGAAAAAGAAAACAGTAAGCAAGCTGCAGTCTGTAGGAAGGAACTGCAGATATTTGTACACACTTGAGGCTTGGAAAAGAAGACTTTAGGAATATGAGAGGTAAATTAGACCTTTTGATATTATGAAAACAAATGTTAAGACCTCGATCTTTCGATCAAATCTGTTGAGAGAGATTCTTTGGCTTAAGAGGAGCTTGAGTGCAAATTCAGTACCTGAATGTGAAGTGAATTCTTATGAGTCTTAGAAAGCATTTATTTTGTGAATAGCCATACACATTACTCTAACAGGTCACACTGCAGCATCTCATTCCATTCATAGAGGCTTGGCACAGAAGGCACAGAATGAGTCCTCTTAGAGTAAGGCCTGTCTTAACCAAATTATATGAACACACTAATACTATTACTTCTACTTGGACTTATGTCTATTACATTATTAATGCTTACATTAAAAAAAGGCAATAAGTTCAACTAGCTATGGATTAAACTGCAAGAAGGGGAAAAAAATAAATGAACTTAAAGGATCAAATATAAACCATATAAGGACTTTCTATAAAGTTGCAAGCTAAGAATCTCAGCATGACCTGGTTTTGGTGCATGTTTATGCATGGCAGATTGCCAGGCTATGTTCTTCATTAACTAAACTGTTTCTCTAAACTTTATTACTTGCAGAGTTTCAATTCACTTCAGGTTATCATGTTAGTAGACCCATCCGTGATATACTTTGAGACTATGCATGCCTAGGAAATGAGACATGAAATCTGTGCATATAAAATTTCACAAGCTTATAGTAAATAAGTTGTTGAATGTAACTATGAGAAGCATTAACATTTATATATAAGTAGATTAGATTATATACTATGTTTCCCAGGTTGGCACAGACCACCAGCCCCTAATATGATTCACTGAAGAGACAGTTTTGTCAGTTATTCATCTACATCAGCTCTCTGAGCCTATTGAGTTCACCCTTACCCTAAGCAGAAATGCTGCGTTAGGTGGTAAAGCAAATACAGGCTGAGGGAGTTGTACTGTTCCAGCATTGCCACTGATGGACGTTGTGCTGACCTCTTCATGCTTCTGCACCTGCTTTTCCTCTTGTTGCACTTTTCTTCTCTGGTTTGTTTAGCCCAAAATTAAGAGTGTGGTAATGAAATTTGATAGCAGAGAGTTGGAAAACATGACCAATATGGAGAAGGGTTGGAATACCAAGCGGGCAGAACTGGAAGACCTTGAGAACTCAAGTAATTGAAATGAAATGAAATTTAAAAGTACAAAGTAGAAGGTCATGGAACTGAGAGCTAAAATGAATTTATTCTGGGTCCTGGCAGCTTAGCTTGAAATAGATGAGAGAGAAAACCTGTGTACATTTATTGATTTTGCAGAGTTATTCTAAGTAACAGAAGTAATGCTACTCTAAAGAGAACAAATATATTGTTGAAATGCATAAGATGAAAGATTTCTGGTTCTATTGAAGAAAGAAAATTGTACGAAGCATATTTAACTAGGAATATTGAGAGCATAGTAATTGACTTTACTTGCACAAAGCTCATTTTAAAAGAGTAGATTTGCTACAGAAAGTTTATTGAGAGAGGGTTACATGAAGTTGACATAAAGAAAGGAGCAGAATATAGCCAACAAAAATAATTTTATTCCTGACTTTAGGACAAAGAGTATTAATCTACTCATAGTTAGGTTTTTAAAAGTTATCTTTTAAAAGTTCAGTTTTAAAATTGAGCTTGTATGTTAACAAAAAAGAGTATGGTGCAGTTAACATAAAACATAAAAGAACCTAGATTCTGTGATTTTTTTTTTTTAAGAGGCCCTGGATTTTTATTTCATGTATCTGTTCAATAAGATTAAATCCCCATGCAGATGGCTGTCTTGCTTCGTGTCCACATTTATTTTGTCTGGTGGATCTTGATCTCAGATACCCAAATAATGCAAGTATCCCCAGATCCCCTGGCATTTTTGAGCTAACATGGCTGGAATACAAATGTGATTGCAAAGTACAGCTGAGATGTACCTGCCAAAGCTGTGTGAAGTTTAAAAGAGTAGCAGAACATGAGACCAAATTTGTCCAAATGTAATTCACAATCAGCTTCTTAAAACCAGAAGAGACATAATTACTAAAAATGCCGTTTTCAAACTTGACACTTTCCTTCAGCAGTGGACAAGGGGAAAAATAATGGCATTTATGTCAGAATAATTAACTTGGAAGGTATAGAGAGCACGCTTTTTATGTTTAACTGACATGTATGCAGCTTGCCTAGGAATGACCTAAGACTCTAAAGCTAAACAGGTCAGTAGAAAACTATTGTGTTAGTTTCTGTATTATATGTTTCAAGTCCTAAGTTGAACAGTAACCTTGCAGAAATCTTTTATAGACTGCAGTCACTAATAATATCCCCAATAAGGAATTCTGTAGATCTGAAGTTTTCACTAATGTGTTTTACAGTTCTTTAGAGTAACCATTCTTGGATTCTACTACTTTCTCTTCCCCGCCTCCCGAACTCTTAAATTTTACAGGTTTTCTTTTCCATAGGGTCTGTCTTTATTATAATTTTTTAAACTGTAGTTTTGTCAGATTTCTGGGAACGGAGTCTTCTGTTATATTTCTGGACACAGATTCTATGTTTTAAGAGTTGGAGTGGGAGCTATAGGAAATATAATGATGTGAAGAGCATGCTGCACCTTCGTAAGTACAGAAAGAAAGGTGTTTTTTTGTTTGTTTGCTTTTTGTAAGATAAATCTTTTGCTTCTTGTTACATGTGAAGTTAAAATTGAATTTTAAAAATTTGGAAAAGCCAATTTGGAGGAATCACAATGCTAGTGCCTCATATATGCAAAATTTCAGCAAATCAAAACCTGTTACATAGCCATGGGATAATACTTCCCACAACTTGTGAGTTAGTACTTTTATCTGTCTTCTGTACTTACAGTGTTAACCAAGAGGATAGACATATGTAATTTAATCTAGTCCCTTTTAATAGTGTGCATGGGTTTTGTGGATAAAATACAAGACTACCTTAATATGGGGTGGTGCTAGTGAGCTAATTTTACAAGAGGCAGTACATCGTGAGGGAAATGTAGGTGAAATGCTACATTTGGGGTATGAAAACTCTTTTTTTCTTTTTGATAACATTTGTTTATTCAAAGACTGTTTAATTATTTCTTTCCCTGTATAATCAAAAAAGAGAAATTCATCCGAAAGATCTTTAGTGAAGTTCTGTTGATGCTGATGACCAAGTTCTCAAGGACTTCAGTGAGGCCTGAGTTTGTCATATTCCTCATTTTCCTGTTCTCTTAGACAAAGAAAGACTGTACATGAAAGGCTAGTTAGTTTAAATGGTTATTTTCGTCTTTTGGAGGACACTATGTAGTTGGAAAAGGCTGAAAGATCAGGTTTTTGGCCAGCATAAGTAGTAGCTCCTTCCTGGAAGAATCAAACTATCTGAAAATTGAACATGTTCAGTCTGCAGAAAACACATTTGGTAGATTCCAACCAAAACAAGGAAGTGGAGTTGACACAGCCAAGTTAAAGTAACGCCACTGTCTTCAATGTGAATTTCTGTACTTCCAACACTTTGTTGCAGCTCTGTGTGGGGCCTTATTGCTGCTATGTTACCAAGCTTTAAATAGTCTGTCATCAGGTAGATTAACGCCAGCAGTTATCATTGGTGGATTTGCTGTCGCAGGTTGACAACTAAAATTGAATTACATATTTGGACTGAACATCTAATGCCTAACGAGTTTCAAGGCTAAGTTATGATTCAAAATTCAGTTTACAGATAAGTAATTGCTAAGCTACTGAATAGAGGTTTTGGCAGGAAGTAGATTGGTCTTTATCTGTCACTTCTATAGCTTGGTTTGTAATCCAGAGTAACAGAAAATCATTCTCATTAAATGGATACAAGGGGGCTTCAATTAATTCTGTGATCTTGGCTGTCCTCTTAATGAACTTAGTGTCATAAATCCACTTCACCGATTGCTTTCTCCTGGGCAGATAGAAAAATACCTGATTAAAAATTGCAGTTAAAGTAACTATCTCAGACTGGTTTTCAAGAAAGGTTTCAATATATCATGGCATACAGTTCAATTCTGGCCAACACTGGAATGATGGAGGCAGTAATATTTGTCTGTCTATGCAAGTTATTTTGAAACTGTCTAATCAGGAAATTCAGCTGTATGTGTATACAATTTAATCTGAAATTTCACAGCATACCTCGTGGATAGTTTTTATGTGCTTTTTAGGTTGGAGAGCTGACTTCAGCTTTCTTTCCTTGAGTTCCCTTTTCTATTCAGAAATTTATCTCAGTATTGTCTCCTGCTACTTGTATACTGTCCTCTATGTCTTTCTCTTCTAGTTCTAATGGTTGAACCTGAACAGAAGACCAAAGAAGTAGGAAGGACAGGCTTTAAATTCTTCCCAATGGATGCTGAAAATGATCATAGCAGGGTTAAGAAATGGGTCTGCAGCTGAGACACGCTGAGCTGCTTGTTTGAGGGAAAGAGTGGAAAACATTTTTTGGAGTAGTGTTTCTGTGTCTACTAAGGATATTTAGGTCCTTGTAGAACTTGAATGTAAGTGGTATATATTAATAAAAATCAATTTTAGAGACTTCAAAAATGCAGTGGCAGTGATTCCACTTCCACTTAAATTTTCACTCCCTGAAGGTGGGATGACCAGTTTCACATATTCTTCTTATACTATCATTCCCAAAAAATGGAATTAAAATATTTCCACCAACCTGCACTACATAGATTCCGATCTGTTGCCTCTCCATCTTATTGCAGGGGATGCATATCAGTAATCCCTTTACCTGAAAACTTTGCTGTACACTTGCATGCACTGTAATGATACGTTAAAGGAACTGCTCTGGGATATGGCCACTTCATCCAAGACCGTTGCACCTGGCAGAGTGGGTTTTGGCAAAGCCCAGCGCCTGTGCAGGGGCCGGGGCCTGGCACGGTGCAGAGCTGTCCGGCGCTGAACCTGCCCTGGGGCCTCGCTCCATCTTCAGCAGCTACTGTGCTTTTTGTGGCACCCTTTACCACATCTCAAACCAATTTTCGGATGTGGTTAGGCATACAGAGATGTACATCTGGGTTAGGCGGATGTGGGAGCAGAGGACAAAGCTAGCTGCAGAGTTATCAGTCAACCTAATACTAAATCTAACAACAAAATTTATGTTGTGCAAGTCCCAGGACAGTACACTTCTACTGGGTTGTGTACCGTGTTTGAATAGAGGAAGATGAAGGTTAACAGGTCTGTATTCTTCCTTTGAGTATATGTGCCAGTATCTGACAGCAGTACTTAGTGGGTTAAATTAATTTTTTGTTTGATAACATAAACCTCACTCAACATATATCAGGGATAAATTATGTCTTTTTTTTTTTTTTCCCTAAGTGAAGCTGGGCTAACCAGTCTTTTTCATGCTAGCTAGAGGGGTTTTGTTTGTTTTTGTTTTTTAAATAATAGGTAGATACATCTCTATTTTGATATCATATTTAAGGGGGATTAGATAGTTTCTGTTAAAGCAGAGATATAATGCACAGCGAATTTCCTGTATCTTGTTTTATCTTAATGGTAATCTGGTGAAACTCATGACTCTTAGTAAGTTTAAAGTTTACTAAACTTTTTAAACCTTACTAAAAGTTTTGCTAAAAGAAAAAAAAGTGTTTCCCATGAAAGAACACCAGAGTGTTACCTTCAGTGAGAATATCATAGGCATGGGATAATTAGTGATTTAAATATAGAATTACCTGGCATATCCCTTAAACACAACCGTGAATCTCCACATTATGGCTCACTGAGGTCAACAGCATCCAAAAAAAGAATTCTGTCACATTTAATTTCAATAAATATGAACGGGAAAATTACCACACAACTGTCAGTTATGCATATAACTGAAGTTTTGCCAGATGAAGAAAACTGGTACACCAGATGTATTTGTTTATAAACACGTATATAGTAATTCACATCAATAGCCAGACTTAATAATTTGATCACTTACAAAGATGCTTATATAACAAAGTTGTCAGTTGTAGCAAGATGTATAATGTCTTATTTTTATTAAAATATGAGGTGAGATGTACTGAGATGATAATCCTTATGTGACACAAATGTTTATTTTTATATCTGGTTTCCTCTTCTTTCTATAAAGCCCTTGGTTCCTCTCATGAAGATGTGTTTTGTGTATTATGCATGTGTCATATCTTAATAAATGTTAAAATGATTGGCAGAGTGAAGATTTTGTGGCTTGTAATGAATTCCTTATAACCTAAGATGAAAGGTAATATTTTTCCCCCAGAGACACTGCTGTTAGTGATAACAAAGAAGTGTTTCCTACCATACCTTGTAAAAGAGAAGAGTGAATATAAGTGCAAGAAACTTTATTGGGTATAAATGGACAATTCTGAAGCATTTATAAAAACATAACATAAAAAATTCTAAAACTATCTTAAAATATATTGAAACTTCCATTTCTGAAGCAACAACTGCCATCACCAAGAATGCCATCTTTGTGTGAAGGAAGAAGAAAAAAGGACAACAAAAATACAGCTTTGTAGGGGCCATACCCTGCTATCAGAACTTTTTGCATTAGTAAACAAAGAAACTTAGTTGTGTTTTTTTTTTTGTAGAGATACTCCATTCGTGGTTTAATGGATGAATATGACCCTGTGTAATCAAAGATGAGAAGTATTCTATTACAGCATGGTAAAGTAAAACAGAGAAAAATATGTTGTGTGCTCAGCATGGCTGTAGTCATTAGCAATGAAAGAAGCTGCAAGAAGGAAATTATTTTGAAACCTACCTCCATCATTGCAAAACCATTACTGGTATATTACTGGGAATGGTGGGGTTGACATGTTCCATCTGGAATAACATAAGATTGTCTCTAAAATTCAAACTCAATAAGGAGATATGTGTATATATAAAATGAGAAACTAAGCCTTAGTGCATGGCTGGCTTTAAAGCTGAAGCTTCCTGAGTAGTCATGGCTAAGTTGGAGACGTGCTCCATTAGGTGAGAAATCATAGTTGGAACAGTCTTTTTTTTTTTTTTTTTTTAAAAAAAAAAAAAAAAAAAAAAAAAAAAAGCTTGGAGGTCTTTCCCTCCTGGAAAATGCCTGGCAAAAAGAAGAAATGAAGAAGACATTTGTCTGTGTGTGTGTGTAGGTAATGGAGTTACAAACATAGACAGAATGAGAAGAAGGTAGATAAGGAAAAGCATGTGCTGCTTCATTACAAAGGATTCAAAAAATATAGGTTGATGATGGTGGTAAGGTTGGAGGGAGAGGAGAGCAGGAAGGGATTTAGAGGGTATACAGATGAAAGCTAGTTAGCTGCTAACGAGCATCCTGCATGGCCCAGGCCCCGGTTAGCAAGTGTTCTTGTGAGCAAAGCTTCTGGTAACCCCCACTTAAGAAGTGTGTGTGATTTTGGGCACAGTTGTGAAGATTCTCTTGCTGAGTATACATAATACATTTTGGACTCCAAGAAATCACGGCTGGCTTATTGCCAGGTAAGAAGTTGTAAACATCTGCCTTGATGCGGTCTTCCTACAGTGGGACTTGTGCATTGTGTGGTGGGTGGTATTGGTTTTGATTTGATAAACAGCAAAGATGCATTGTAGAAAGAATACATGTGCTTTAATAGCCTTTTTTCCTTGCAGTGTAGTTGTGGATATCTGTAGCATTTGTAATTAGCAGAGGAACAGATGGCAAAAGCTTGATTTAAAACAGAACATCCACTGAATGATCATGTACTGCTGCAAGCTCATTTGAGAAGCAGTTTGCTCTGTTCCCTTGGATGGTGCTCTAATGCAGTGGTGCAAGAGTAAAGTAGGAAAACACTTCACAACAGCTGGTGAAATTCAGTGTGTGTAGGACCTATATAAAGCATGAAAATCATCCAAACTTTCAACACACCTCCTGGATGCAAGTCTCACGCTGCATGAGGATTTCCAAACTTAATGTCTTGCATAAATGGAATCTTATGTCATCATATGTAAATATAATGAAATGTTCATAAGATTTCTTTTCTCCTTCCCTTATTTCCATGCAGAAGGGTACAATTATGTAGTCTGCTCAAATTTTAGTAACTGTTGTAGTGTAGCTTATAATAATAAATAAATAAAAACTTTCTATATTTTGTTTGTGTGCTTCCAGCATTAGCATTGTGCTGCAGTTTTTCAAAGCTAGAATACATGAGAGGATCTTGTCAGCATTTCACCATGACACTTGTTTCACATTGAAAGCCAGAGGGCAAAATAAAGTGGTTTCTTTTGGTCCATGTAATCTTTTTAGAAAGCAGTGTTAGTCCTGCAGGCACAATCACTGAGATTCATATGAGGTGATGCTCAGATGATGAAACCTCAGATGTAAAAATTGATGGATTTGTTATGTGATACCATTCTCCAGATTTAAAAGTTAAAAATAGTTGATTTTAAGGAGAGAGGGCAGGACAACAGAAGGTTGCTAGGGGAAAATACTTCAACTGTGTTTTTCATCAGTAAAGTAAAATATGGTATTTCATTATCCTAAAGGAACTGGATGGATTATTGCAACAATCCAATTTAGTGAAAATCATGTTTGATTTTGTCTTAAAAAAAAAAAAGAACCCCAGTTGAGATATTTATCTCTGAGAGGTGACCTGCATTCCTGCATTTTCCTTTGCCACAATGAATTGGGTAGTCTCTTAGTCTGTGAAGCTATTTTATATCATTCCTTCTCCCTGCAGACTGTATGGATCTAGACATAAAATACTTCTGTGAAAACCATAGTGCCATTCCCTATGTTTGCAATTGCTGTTACTTCTAAAAGCAGGCTGTATATTTTGGGCAGTATCCGTAATATCCAATGAAATGATGTTTGATAGTTCCTATTTTTCTCCATATGCTGAACTATAAATTTTAATATGTTGTGAACTGTGTTTTCTTATTCCATCATAAACTCCCTGCATCTCCTCACAATAAGTACTTCAGAGAATAAATAGGTAGCTTTGCATTTGCCTAGATATCCTTGTAATCTCCAATTTTCATGTAAAACTGACTTAGAATTTTTCCAGCATGAAAACTAAAGTTTCCCTTTTTATTACCCACTCTTCTGCAGTTACACTGACCCAGTTTCTTCACAGATAAGGGTCAATGAACTGTTTTTCCTTATCCAATTCAATTGACAGGTTATTTAATTCTTTAATATATTTTGATCAAAAAAATCTTGAGGTGGAAATATTTGTGTGGTTTTGATCACACAGAAGCGAAGTCACCTTGGTCTTATCATTGAGGACCTAACGTTGCTGCAGCTGTGCTCCTTGCAGCTTCAGCTGTCTTGAAAGGCTGAAGAATTACATAGCATTCCCTGTAATCACAGGGTTTACCTTTACCTGCTGAGTTGCAGAATTATTCCTTTCAGGTTAGACTTCAACTTGCACTGCTGTGACACTGATGTGTAAAAAGCTGAGAAAGAAACGAAGTCCTCCAAACTGGGTCTCCTTGAGACTGTTTCTTGACAGGACCCATGTACTTTGAGAAAGCATGGGGGACATACCACAAGAAGGTACAGAGGGTTGGAGACCTGACTCAGTATTCCTAAAAGTATTATTAAGTTACTCTTCCCTGCAGTAGAACATGAAAAGTATGTCAGATATGATGTTACAGAAACTCCCATGAAATCCAAAGTCTGGGAGAAAACAGCTCACTGTTAATAATTTGGGGGAATGACACGATGGAAAATTAAAAGAAATTTTGTAAAGCAAAATTTCATTTGCTGCCTAGAGAGTGTTTCCTTCTGGGGGAAGGGAGAATGGGAATTGTTGCTCTCATTTGTCCCAGAACACAATTTATATGTTGAATTCCTGTTTTGGAGGAATTGGCTACCTTCCAGAGCTTTCTGGCAAGAAAAATGCACTGCTCAGGTTAAACCATACACATTTACACATTGTTACAGTCATCCAACTCACTCCCATGTCCTTTATATGTGTCAGCAGCAGTGCAAGCCTGCTTACCATTTCTGAGCAGAAATTGTTTTTACTGCCGTTATACATGGAAACCATATAGGTAGGATATGGGTAGTGAATTCCTTCATATTCCTGCATAGCATACAGCAACTATCCAGCCTTTCATCCATGTCTTCCAGTTCATCACTCCATGTAACTTTGACAGTGATTTCAATTCTGAGCTCAGTTAAGGGCCCTTCTATTACCTTTTGCTTTCATATGCACCCAGTATGCAAAGAGGAAAAGCTGGAACACTACAAGAACAGTTCTTCCTTCAACTCAGCCTCATCATTTGCATTACATAAATGGTTTTATTTTTGTTTTCAGCATTCATTTTCTGAAAAAGTAAAGTGAAATGCATAGATTTTTAATCTCTAAAGTCTGGTTTGTATCCTACTGAATATAAGAAAAAGGAGGCTGTTTTATCGATGGAGTTTAGATCATGTTTCAGAAATTCATTGTGAATTCCCAGAATTGAACCAGTGGGAGCTATCACTGTAATTTGGATAATAAAAACAATAAGAAAATGCCAGACTAAAAGTCCTGGACAGCCTTACTTAGTAAATGAAATGGCAAACTACCAGCCGGTGTTGAAAAGAATAGCCAGCTGATGCTGCTGTTATCCCTGTACAATTGGCAAGCCTCCTAGATCGATGCCTGAGTGTATGTTAGTACTTGGCCTGGGTATGATTGCATGTAAGTGGACGAGGCCACTGAATCATTTGGCACTCTGACAGTTGTATCCCAGGAGAGCACTGGGATTTCTGCTTGTCTCAGTTGAGTAGTATGACTGCAGTGGGGGAGGAATCCTAATATGCTTGAGACCTGAGTGGAAAGGATCCACTGGCATTTTTGAGAATTTCTAAAGTTCTGACGGTATGAAGCACAAGTGTCTGTATTGGTGAGATTCGGAGATCGGCAGATTGTACACATGAAAACCATTCATGTTTAGAGACAACTAATTGAAACCACTATCTAATATCCAATATTTTAATCCTCAATATAAACCTACGTGGGTAAGTTTTACTGTTGCTTATTCTTGTTGAAAAATCTGTAGTATTTTTCATCAAAAATGTTTCGGGAATCTGCATGTGCGTTATATAAAGATGTCATCCATCGAATGAATTTATCTTTTTCTCTAAAAACTTCTTTGTCATCAAAGGTATCTTCAGGGGCAAGACAAGCTGTTTGTGCTACAGTTGTCCTTGCTACTAACTATAAAGTAGATGTGGTGTTTGAGTTTTCTCTCGGAAATGCCTGCTATTCCACCTGTTTGTTTGCTGTTCTTTGCAGTGAGTTAGGCTGTGGGGTAACCCCTTATTGAACTCTTCCATGGATACAATGCACTGTGGTAACTGAGGCCAAACTTCCATCATTTTTGGAGATATGAATTTTAATGTGATACCAGAGCTGAAAATAGTCTTTGAGAATAGAAAGTCGATGTTTTTTCCCTCCATTGTGAAGTGTCATCCAGAGAAAGTGCTTTATTTTCCTTCTGGTGACTGGTTTGCTGACTTTTGGCCCATTTTGGTGACCATTTTATACTTAAGAAATATATCTTTGAAAAGCAGATAGGATACCTTCCTCCTCTGTGCAAAGTTAAGTTAGTATTTCTGAAAGGGCTGTTACTAGTAGGTTTTATCCTTCAGGCTGAGTTCTCTCCCGTGGAAACTCTGTACTGACGTTATTTCAAATACATGGTTTTAAATATTCATAGACTACATAGGGATAGGTGGCATGCTTCCTGAGATTTAGTTCATAATATATTTGGTGCATGCCTTAGGTAAGGAGGTCTTAGTGAAATCAAAGCATCTTGGATGCTGGGATCTAACTCTGGATCCATTATTAATGAAAAGAAGATAGATAAGATGTCAGAAAGCTACCGATGTGAGGAAAGCATCTAAATTGTCCACTTGTCCAGCTGGTCTCTTGGCTAGTTGGAACAGCCTTTAAAGCTATAACGGCTACTGGGGAGGAAGAGCTGTGAGTCTAGCTTCTCTAATAAGCTGCTAGATAATACTGTTTCAGAACTATCAAACCCATAGGTCTCTGCAGCCCTTTTCAAACAGGGACTTGGCTCTCATCCCTTGACTAAGCACCAACAGTGTCACATAATATTTTCAAAGCATGTCCTTTCTGTTCCTTCATGCTTCTTGGTTTGTCTCCAGATTCCCTGGAAGCCACCTACTTTTATTAATCTCTGAAGTTGACTCGAAATAAGAAAGACCTCATCTCTCAAGGAAAGAAAGACTTTTAAAGGATTTCTCATGCAAACTGTTAACAAAGCATACTTAAAAATAAACTGCTGCTCTCCTTCTCTCCCCCCACCTTCCTTTCTAGAGTGAGCTAAGAGGACACCACCGGTTGAATCATCCATCTGAGTCATGCAAACAGCTGTCATTGTTAGACGCAAAGATGAACTAAAAAGCTGTCATTTGCTTGGGAGTGTTTTTATATTTGACTCACTTGTCCAGTGAGGGGGAGAGTTTTCTTTTTGCCTCTTTTCACATGGAAATTGACAATGAAGCCATGTGTTCTAATGGCTAAAATCTCTACTATTGAAAAAGACTTGCAGAAATCTTCTACCTCAGAGGATGTAATCTGAAAAATCTTTTTATTGCATTTATGTGCACGTTCTATGGGGTCCTGTGCAGGTATCCATACAGTCTTCTTCAAAATACCCAGGCCTGTACAAACACCTTCTCCTCCCTGTGTGTTGCCTGGAGTCATTCTTGTGTCTAGCCTATAAATATGGACCACACTCTCACCCTGACAGCTAATGCTTTTTTCTTGCTCTTGCAATTATTAGCATTGTAATTATCTTTGCATTGTACCCTTTGTATGGGTTAAGTTTCCTACTATATTGGGATTGTTTACATCTGTGAATAAATGATGCTAAATAAATGTCTTAGCATAGCATTTGTCCATAAATATGTGGATTGCTTAGGAAGTGCTGCATAGATACTGGATTAGTAAGAGTTTGGATTCCTGAGATTCCTGGTGTATAGATGCTGGAAAGATTGTACAGATCTTGTAAGCTAAAAGCCTAGTTAAAGACATTATTTTTTCTGTTAGACAGAAGATCATTAACAAATGTAATTTTGAGACAGAAGATCATTAACAAATGTAATTTTGTCTGCCCTGAAAATAAATTGAACAGAGCCTCTTGGACCACTGCACAAAGTATAGATACTAACATAAAGCAGATATATTCTTTTAATGCAGGAAATGTATTGTATAAACCAAGTTGCATTATGTAAAAGACGCATTTGAAAACCAAAGTCAACACATAATATAGAGTATGTGGTATTTTATAGGTTCTACAAAAATTAGTTTGTAATTGTCATAATCTATTTTGAGAAAATGGTGACCATATCATTATTATGTAAAATACCATGGAATTAAAATGCATTCTTTTGATGAAATCAATATTATGTTGACTAGTTTCTGTAGCCACAAGTACTAAGTGGACAACCTTGGTACATTATGTTTTCAACATGCCTGAAGCTTCATATTGATTGCTGTTTATAATGAAGTCGTGAAGTTCTCACCCTGATAAAGCCTTATCATGTTCAGATTGAAGATAGTATTTCATCATATTTCAGACATTCATAATAAACCTCTCCCCAGGTCTCTTTATCTTCTTCATGGAAAACCGTAGTTTCTACTTATCTGGTCACTTACCCATCAAATCAGCTTCCCTGAGAGCTTGAGAAAATGAAGTGTAAGGCATATCACTTCCTCTTTCTCAAAGAAAATCTGTGAAGTTCTTTGTATCCTTACACTTTAGCTATATATATATCCTGTAACCACAGGGATAAAAGTCTGATATTTCCACTCTTCCATAATCTGATCCTCCAGTAGTTTGAATGTGTGCTTATTTTTCCATTTGTGCTTAGACAATGCAACCAAGAGACTTTTTGTAGATCTCAGTAAGCTGTTCAAGCAATTGGGCTCCTCACACTGTGAAGTAAAAGAAATATGTAAGCTTTTTCTTTTCTCTTGGTTTTATCCGCCAACTGAGTGCAAGTTATCTTTCTATTCAGTTATATTCGGATAATTTTTCTTAGGGTTCTTGTATTGTGTATGATACAGTAAGGTATAGCAATCTGTAACATAGACTGAAGTTTTATATCTAGCTTACTTGCAGCAGTCTCTTCAAATCTCTCTGTACTTCTCTATATTTGGTTCTGCACAGTGCTGTTTCTGATGAAGTAAATAGGAAAAAATTAGAAAAAAACACGCTACTTCTAGTGAATGGGGTGTAGGGGAAAAACACCTTACTTTCAAAGGAGTTTAAAATAAAGCAACAAAAAAAACGCTCATTATTCATAGATTCATTATGAATTTTGGTAACTATAAAAAAGTGTTAATGATTCTTTAAAATACGGAGACAGGATATTTTGAGTTTCCAAATCTCTGAATATTTAATATGTGTTCAGTTTTGGAAGAGTAATGATCATGAACCCAGTGAGCTAGCTGGCATACTCCGAATTTGAATTTTCCAAAGTTCTTGGCTGGATTTACATTTAGTGATGTGCTTAGTTAGCTGGTGGTTAACGTTTGAGCCCCCATATGTAGTTTCACGACTGGATATTTCCAAAGCTGTTTGCTTTCACTAAAAAACTATTCATTTAGACTAAGGAATTTAGTCATTCAGCCCTTACATGAAAACTTTGTTTATAAGCAATCAGAAAACTTGTGTTTATTGTGGTGACCATATGTTGATGCCATAAAATTGTAGATTCACTACCAAAAGCATAGATGTATTTGAATCCTACCAGCAGTATTTGGGAAAATCTTGCAGTGATTGACTGCTTCCTAAGTGATTTGACTGCTTTCACAAAATTGTGAAACACTTTTCCTACCTTTAGAATGCAGCTATCTGCAGGGTAAAATGTAGCAGCTGGTCTTGCAGACAAGAGTTAACCCAACGTGACCCTGTAAGGCTTGGTATCTGACAAAATCACAGTGTGAACCTGTAAGGCTGCAGGCAGACCTGGAAATAAGCAGTATAAACTACTGGCAATTCAGAGTAAATGACTAAGTGTTATAGGAGATACTGGATGGTGCATTTGTATTTTATTTTGTGGGATCACAAAATGTACAAAATGCATTTTGTGAGATCAGGTTTATTTTGTAGCTTAACTTTTTTTTGAATTTGAGCTTGTCTTCTGTTTTAGTGAACTTGATACTAATCTATGAACCCACTTCAATGGTTTTCATTATAGGTCCATTTCAAAATGACAAGGTGACTGAATTTTCTTTCCTCATTTCAGTGTTGTTGAATTCTGAGTGCTGGGAGGGCTGAAATATTAGTCACTGGGAGAGATTTGCCATTATTTTCAAGAAGACTTATGACATTTTGGTCCTCTTAAGCTTTCACCTTAAACAAAACTAAAACACCCTTAATAGTTGTCTCTGTTCTTGTTTCATGGTTGAACGCTTCTATTTCTGATGTGCAGCTCTCTTCCCTCTGTTGCTGATCAAAATCAAATGAAATTCTTATTCTTTGAACCTCTTTGTTCAAAGATGGAAAATGTTTTCCAACTTTTAGCCAGCTGTAGATATTAGTTACTTGTAATTTTCAAATGTCTGGTGTTTAAAGTTGAAATTCTGGTCCCACTGAATTCACTCAAATTTCTGTTTCATAGTACTATGTTTTTTGCATTGAAGCATTAAACTTTACATATTAGTTTAAAGACTCTTTCCTTCCAAAGACAAGAAAATAATCACAGGAACCTATTTTTCTTCAATGTCATCTGTCTTTCCTTATATAAGGCAGTAGCCGTAAGTCAAAATTTATAGATGTAGATCATTTCAGATCAGAAAAGATCATTTCAAGTCAGAAAGCAGGAAAATTATCCACATTGGCCTTCAGAAATTGTTCAGCAGCACGATTCATATTTAATGTGCCTGGCTGCTGTGACTTCTTCCTTCCCATTGAGCTGTTACTGGTAGTTCTTAGTTGCCTGCTATGGCCAAATCATTATCAAACAGATGTTTCTCAGTTGCAGATGTTGATGACTGCATTTGTTTTCTTTATTTTGGAACTTTTTTTTTATGCAAAAGGTCAATTCCTAGTTGTCTCTTGATAGAATAACCTACTTTATTTTTTTATATTTTTTCTAATATTATTTTTAATGTCCTAGCTCTAAACAGATATGAAGACAATACTTCCATTCCCTTCAAATACAACACGTCAGATGAGCTCAGCTTCTTTTTTCCTTTGGAGTTGTTATTTTTCTCTATTACTGGCAGTCATCGCTGTAGGGTTCAATCACTCCTCAGAGCAAAAAGTGTTTCATACAACCCAGAACTGAGGCAAGGGACCTTCACAGGCAGGGTTGTAGAGTGCATCTTTCTGTGTTTCCGCTTAAGCAAATGGAGAGAGAGGGAAAGAGGGCACATCAATATGTTTCAGAGAAGAAGGTCAGCTTAGTACTATATCAGAAATTGTTTTTTGTCTTGGGAAAGTATAACAAAATGAGTATTAGTCATGAAATCATACCCAACCATCACTACTTTTCCCGGATGGATGTACTGTTACTGTGGCAAGTTCTCTGTGCTGCCCACTGTGAGAAACAAGAATGGACCGTCACAATTCTCAGGGTTCGTTTGCATATATTACAGTTCAGTGCCTCGGAGGAAAGGGCAGTTTCAGCATGTAAAATTTCACCTACTTCTGAGATATTCACGGGTTTATTTTGTAGCACTGCTGTCCCAAGAATTATGTGGTTCATTTCAACTTTCACCTTTCTTTTGGTATCTAATTTCTTTCTTTTATTTGTTTTTCTCAATTTGAAGCTTGGGCTAAAAGGCAAAATAATTCATTTGATAATAGTAAATCAAACTGTTCACATAGTAGCAGGTTATTTCTTTCTTCTTCTGGTTTCACCTACATCCTTTTTCTCATAAGCTCAGCCTTATGTCTTTTGATTATTTTCTTCATCTGAATAATGTGGTTCATTTTGTTTTACCATTGTCTGTCTGTGTAATTCTTTCATCTTTAAATATGTTTCTCCTTTCTGCATCAAGATTCATTTTTCTTTTAAATATTTGTCTTCTATATCCCTTTCCTTATTCTATTTCCAATAACTTTCGTCTTTTTTCATTTCCTGTTTCATTCTTTTCTATTCTTTAATCTCCTTCACTAACTTCCATACCAACTGGAATTATTCAAGCCATTGCTGTATAATATGGTTAATTTTCACATGATTTAATTGAAAGTGTCTTTCTGGAGTATTTTCAACATATAGCAGTCCAGAACATTTATTTTTACGAAGGAGTTATAGCAGGTGAAAATGGAACACAAATTGGAACCTCAGTTATTTTCTCGGTGATTAAATTGTGCTCAGCCATTGAAGCTATGCTAATCTGCACAATTTGAAGAGCTGACTTAATAATGATTGGGTTTAAAAATAAATGTTGCTTTTCAACTCTGCATTGGGCAGTATCTACATTCTTCTCTTATACATATGAAATCTCTCCACTAGAATACAGATGATGCACAAAAGATGGAAGAAGACTATATGCATTTCCAGATTACAAGCTTTGTTATTGCTGTGCTTGCCAGAATGCTTCAGGAGATGCTGGTTGGCTTACTGCAATGTGTGGTGAAATGACTAGCACCAAGCTTATTTTCTTGTCCTTCCCCAGTGAATAAATAAAAATTCAGGAATGAATCACTTGCAGGGAATAGCATCTGCTGTCTTTGGAGATGATATTAACCTTCATAGAAAGGACTCTATATTTGTGTATATGTGTTTCTGTCCACTCGGTTTATTGATCCTTACAATGCTGCATGTAGGCTGTTAAAATGAACATTTTATTTTCACTTGTAGCATCCTTTTCTTTTTTGATATATAAAATAAATATATTTCATGGTCGTTGTTCTGCTTGTAACAGCAATCACACTGGCTAAGACCAAATGTCAGCCTAACCTAGTATCCTTCAGAGTCCAGTACCAAATATCAAGGTATAGACTACAAGAAAATGGATGTAACTGATTATTTCACATTTTCTCTTAGGGTCAGCTTCTGTAGTGGGCACATAAAAGTCCCCACTGTCCACCAGAACCGTATTCAGTATTATTTCTGACCCATGCTTGGTGCATATGAGATATTCTTTTTATTTATTGTGTTTTGTGACAGTATCAACACGAATGCCTGTAGCGCTGTGGCTAGGTAGTTGTACAAGTCACCTATATGTGAAAGAAGACATCCTGAGTATTACTTAGTTCTGTTAATGTGTGATAAATCATGTCCAGTACTCTCACGGTATGAACTAAAAACTCATGGAAATAGGAACAGCTTCTAAATGCAAGGGTAAGGCGAACCTGAAATACCTTGAGGTCTTGCTTTGTTTATAATGCATGCTAACCCTGTGATGGACAGAAGAGTGTTACCTTGATTATGAATTAGCAGTTTTAGTCTGTTTAAATTTGAAGCAGTGATCTCTGGTGTTTCTACTCAATCTGTGAGTCTTTTCTGATACTGTAGTTCAGAGTAATTTCAGATACAGGCAGTCTTCTCTAATTGATTTTATTCCCTGTGATATTGCATTTGATATGGCAATTTTTACTGTTAGCATTTCATCTGACAACCCATCTAAAGTGCCCAAAATACAGTATTTTGTACTGCCTCAGTTTGCATACCAACTGGGGGAGAATATTAACGCCAACTTTTGAATGATCTATTGGTATTCCTCTGTTTGATATTCTTCCTACAGCAGCTGTTGCAATTGATTGTTGAAATATATCCTAATTAATGGCTTAAAACATTACCTGTATTTCACAGTGATCTAGATTTTCCTTGAAGGTGGTTCGTATGGCAAATTCGCAGTTTTGTTTCCAGGTTTCCTTAAATTGTGTTATATTCAGGTAGTTACAGTGGAATTATATCCTGCGGCTCTGAAAAACTAAAACTATATACATTCAAGTTTCTAGGCTATATTCCTGAAAATTTATTTGTAATGGGGATGATTCATATAAAACATAATTCTAATGAATTTTTTTTGAGAAATGGGTAAAAATGCTCAGTCATGTTTTTATCTTGTTGGATACATGACTGAAAAATAACAAAAATAACTAAAAAAATAAAAACCTGAGCAGAAAACCAATTTTCATTCTCCTATCTTCTGGATCTTCTGGAAGACCCTGTAATGTGTTTAGCTTGCATGTAAGGCATTTAAATTCTGCACTCAGGTTTTCTTGTTCTGCTCTCTGTGTGCCCTTTTCCACACCAAGACATTGGCATGGATAGGAGCATGCCAGTGTGACTGAAATGGCTACATTTAGCGAACAATGCACTGTTTGATTTCGATGTTTGAGCAAAATAACAGAGCAATGAGAGGTTTGTGATCAGAAAACATTAATTCACTCATTTATTCTTTATTGGGTGTCAGCAGCAAGGTGGGACGCTAGAAGAAATAAGTACATTTTATTTTATCCCAGAGTGGTTTGTCAGTACCCACTATTGATTCTGTGGACTCCACGTTTCAGGTGATGTAGCACAATCTGGTAGGCCTCTCCAAAGTAGCAACACCTGGATTTTATTGAGAAACTGGCAGCCCTAGGGAAGAAGAATGACCATGTTAAGAGAATGCACCAAAGTAGCTGTTCGTTATTTATTGTTCTTACCTGGACGTACCTCCATAGGTTATATTATGCTGCTTTTTATACCTTGAATTCCTTTTTCAAAGTGGTATTGCTACCTAGTGATTTATGAAAGATCTACCCCCCCCCCCCCCCCCCCCCCAATCTCCCTCATTCCCCCAGGATGGACTGACATTTAGTGAATGATGCTATGGTATTTTGAAACACTTTACCCTCTTTAATTTTTTTTCCCCACCACATAATTATTCTTTGATTTAGGGTTGCTATTGATTTGTTATACTTTTGTCCTTGGTCATTTTGCTGCATGGTTTCTTGGTGTAAATAGATAACATTTAAACATCAGATAAGAGGGCATGAGTGACACTTCTCATTATACGGCACTGTCAGTTTCCAGGAAACGCTTCGTGCGTTTGAAAGGATCCTCCTATGAACTTTCTTTTGCCATGGAGACCATTTTGTGGTACTTGTTGATGTATTACCCTGGACAGTAGTAGAAATAACTTTATCCAATATGATTAACAATGTGCCAGCTATCCTTTCTCTATCAAATGTACGTACTTAACTGTACCTGGTCTGAGAAGGTTAAAATCATGTAACTTATTAAGAAGGGTTTTTTTAATTGGCTTTCTGTTTACGTGTGGTACCTTTTAACTGATGCTGAAGAGCTTCTGTGCATTTGGGGAAGTTAACAAGAATGTCACAGTTCTTGTCGTCTGCAGTTATTTAATTCTAGCACGTGGTATTTGCTTGCACTGACTTCGAGCATTTCTGTGATGTGATGCAACATAAAGGACTGGGTTGTGACAGTTTAGAGAGTAGTGCTTGGAAAGCTCTGTGAGCCAATAACCAGATCAGTCCAGAATCCTGAAGGCAAATTCAGCAGTCGGAGTGGGCTACTGAGTGTGTTCTCTGACAGTATCTAGAAACATGTGCATGTCTCACACCCAAAGGGGAACTTCACAAACAAACACCTTTCATGTAAATTGATAGGTAAAGCAGGAAGTTCTAGAACAGGGCAACGTAAAGGTTGGCCTCTGATCTGGAGTGCATTTCTTTCCACAGACCTCAGAAAGTGTCTCTGGATTTTTTCAGACAGGTTCTGGATTTCTTCCAGTCTCTTCGAGAGCAGCTGCAGGCAGAAAGCAGTAACTATCTGCTTAGCCCAGAAGAACTGGAGTTGAACAAGTCTCTTGCTGAATGAATATTAAAATCATCGAGCCTTGATGAAATTTTACAGCAGACCTCATTTAAAAAAAAAAAAAAAAAGAAAGAAAGAAAAAAAAAAAGTAGCCAAGTTTATTAAGTCTTCATTAAGTCTTTTGTTTGTTTTCTCCTGTATGTGTTCCAAGAAGATACTCATCCTGGTAAATATCTCACTGAATTTAGTTGTATAAAAGCAGAATTCCACTTCAGGTAAAATCAATTTTGATAGGCAATGGAAAGATGTTCAAGAATTGTTCTGTATTTAGCATGCTTCTCTGTATTAACAGATAGCAGTATCTGTCTTCAGGGCAGCTGACGTGTTTGTGGCTCCTGGAGCATGATGGCGTGAAGTGAATCTTGGGAGTAGTCTGGACAGTGTGCTGCTATAGAAACAGGTAATGGAAGAGAAATGCCAAATTACTGCAAAGTGAAACCAGATTCTTGCTGGTATGAAGTTTCTCTCAAAAAAAACAAGGTTCAGGTTATATTTTACAGCCTAAGCTGCAAGGGTTTTCAAGGAGAACCTACCTTTCAGCTAGGAGAGAAGGAACTGGTCTGCTCTCCCAAGGGATACGATTACTGAAAGTTCTGTGTGTTGGCTGGATGTTTCCAGGGTACAAAAACTCTCCTGGTACGGTTCTCTGTTGTAGTTGTTGCTGTTACTGGAGGTGGGATTTTGTCCTATGTGACTAGGAAGCCAGGTTGGAAGTTGCTGTCTGACTCATGTTTCAGTGGTTAACACAAGGCTGGCGTGGCTACTTGAGAGACTGAATGCTGCTGGACTTGGCTTCTCAGTTGAGGAAAAAAAAAAATCTGTTAAGTTTTATTTTTTTTTTTTTTTTTTATCTTTAATTAAGGGTTCATTGGAAAGTTTGTCTCTTTTGGTCTGAAATATGGAGTACTTGCTGACTTCCTGAAGGTCAGTAGCATTCCTTCTCTTAAATAATTTCTTTTTTTTACAGGGATTTTTCTCTTGCAGAAACTTTTCCTTGGGACAGATTTTTCATCCTCATTTTGCTTCTGCTTTAAGGCCTGATATTGTTGTCACATGATGCATGGATGTCACTACATCTGGTCCTTGTTTGTGTCATTGTGCTCAGAATAGATGCCCTTTCATTTCTGTCCTTAAGGCAGTTACTAGCATCCTGCAACAGGAACTGCAACACAGGCAATAAAATGCAACTCTTACTGTCCAAAGCCTAATGAATTTTAACTGATTCAACAGTAACCACTAGAGATACTTGGTGTCAAAGCAGCCGGGCTTAACTGCCTGATATTTTCTAGTGCTCAGGGATCTTAAAATAATGATGTGTAATATGCTAGTTTTGCAGTACAGAGTAGCATGTCACAAATAATTTGCCTTTATTGCTGTGCAACTAGAAAAATATACTAAGCACTTAATTGAAGCTTTTAATGAAGATAATGAAAGGAATAGCAATAAATGGAGCATGAACAGGGTCCAAGTATTGCTTAGTGCAACTTACAAATGTAAAGGCTTAAATAATGTTTATAAACCTTTGATCCTGCAACTACTCTGTGGAAGGTCAGCAAGGACATGGTTTCTGTACTCTGTTCAAGTCCAGCAGAGTATTGCATCGATTTGGTTTGGGGAAGTCACTGTGAATTTCTGTTAATTCATTACAAGTGTAAACAGTGAAAAACAATGTATTTTGAAAGTTGAAATAATAGAGGAAATCACAGAGGGAATCTATGGGTTTCTCTAAAACCTGTGTTCCCAGTTTTAGTGGATCATTGCAGAGATTTAAGAACATGGATGTGGGGTAAAAAGTCTCTTGTAAAGAGAATCTTCCATACTGTAATTCTGGGGAAAAAAAAAAAAAAAACCTCATATTGCAAGAGACATGCATTTGTAGTTAAGGTTGTACCAATGCAACACAGAAGTGATAGTGTTCCTACTGAGTTATTCAGAGGCCAAGGAAAATGGCCCATTTTTCATCCAAATATATTTAAGGACTTTAAATCAAGGTGAAGATATTTACTTGATTTGCAGTGTATTTTCTTAACATGCCATGTTAAAGTAAAGGTTCATTCCAATTTTATTTAGGTCATTGTGAATTCCTTTTAAAACAACGCATGGATCAGCAAATTCCCTATTCGTAGTCTACCATCTGTAAGTCTTACTGGATCTATGTAATTAGTTTTCAGTGCAGCATTTGTAGCACCAGTAAATTCAAATAATTAAGCTTCAAGATTTTCTTCTGTATTACAGAAGTTACAAAACTAGTTGGTGCAGAGCAGATAATTCCTGTTTGTAATTGGAATTTCTGTCATGAATTGTTTCCCCATTTATAGCTATTAGAAGTTTCAAA